>NC_037303.2:11727082-14244582 GCF_000002775.5 Populus trichocarpa
GTGCACCTCGACTAATCCTGCGGGTTTTAAAATTAACGACCATGTAAACTTTCAATTGCCCTAAGATTTATAGGACTCAAATTGTTAATTTCTGATAAGCAAACTTAAGATCTGATAAATTAAGCTACATCTCTTCGCGTTGAATGCGAGGTATAATTACTATGATTTGTTATTGCCCTTTTAAATTTAGCTTTTGTTTCTTTCTTGATTTACCCTGTCAGGTTTTAAATAGCGTAGTAGAAGGTAGTCTGTCCTCGCCTCCATGAGCTCACTGCTTTTCAATTTTCATGGATGTAACCTTGAGAGCTTCAAAGAAAAATTCAAAAATGTTGGGTTATATAGAATCTCTTTCAGAAATGAATTTAGGTTTTGATTTAGGAAATATTCAAAGTTTTTCCATATGTTGGAGAGCTAAGTCCCAACTCCTGAGAGAGGGAGGGAGACGTTGACGGCTGAACCAAATTATTCGACTGGAAAGAGTATATTTGTGGTCCTATGCCACTACTTGAACATTATCTATACTACAATTAAGATAGGTTAGGCTTCTATTGTTTTTAAAAATATTTTTTATTTAAAAATATATTAAAATAATATTAAAATTTTATTTTTGACATCAATACATCAAAATAATAAAAAAACACTAAAATAAATAATTTAAAACAAGAAGATTCATTTAAAAAAAACACGACATGTTAAAACAAATATGTTCTAAATATTTTTGTTTTTGCATTAAGATTGAACAAAAATCTAAAACAGTTAATCCTCGTGTGAAAAATTAATACCATATACTTTACCGGCATATCAGCAAGAATCATAGGATAGCTTTATTTAAAATAAAAATTAATCAAAAGTAACATAATCTGAAATCTTATTTAATGGCTTTTAGATGCTAGTCTTCAAGATATAATTATAAATCATGATTGATGCACAACTTTGCTTTTCTGTTTGGTGTGTATGTTTGATATTATAGTAATAGTTGTGGTTCAAAGTGTTTTTTATTTAAAAATATATTAAAATAATTTTTTTTATTTTTAATTTTTTTTTAATATCTATACATCAAAACAATCTAAAAATATATAAAAAATTTAATAAAAAAAATTTAAAATTTAATACCAAGATCATAATTTTTGGTCAACGGTAATTCGTTATGCTCCAAGCTTTATATCGGTGAAAGTGTTTCACCTACCTTTACGAAGGGCATCCATAATTTATGGTCAACGGTAATTCGTGATGCTAGAAAAAGAGAGACAAAAAAAGAAAAGAAAAGCTAATTAACAGTTATAAATGCCAACTGCCATGCATGTTGGCTTGCCTCGTTGTAAGAGTATTAATTTTTATAAAATATAATTTAAATAAATGAAGAAAAGAATAGAATAAATTAGATAAGTTGTACGTGCTATGTTATGGGCTCCCTTTTAACACGTAAGAGAAAATTTGTTAAGGTAGTCGCTAAATGCGGATTGAAATAATAAAAGAAAAAAGTGCAAGAGTTTTTAATATGTTTTCTAGCGGTAAAAAAAATTAAAAACATAATGTAAAAAAATGAATTAAAAAAAAAACTCAATGGCTGAACTAATAAAAAATAAAATTAAGGACCAAATAAGAAAAATATCATTTAACTATACTTAGGGCTATTATTTCACCAACTTTCAATTTTGATCCCCTTATATTTTTTACAAACAATTAATCAAACTAAATTTCTCTTTATAAAATTAAAAATCAATTCAATATTGTGATATTTTTTCAATACCATAAAAAAAAAGCTGAAATAAATTATAAAATCTAATTTTAAATTAATTAATTATGAAAGGATAAAATTATAAAAAAAATCAATTGAAAAAAAATTAAAAACAAAAAAAAAACCGTGTAAATCAACAACGAATTCTCTAACAAGACATGGTCATCCACTTGATGGCTTTCAGTTTTTGTTTTTTTTTTTTTTCAAAAGTTCAATTTCCTTTTAGTGTTAGCCAAGCTTGTCGGTAGTTGTTGATCGCTGCTTCTTCAATCTCCTGGTTGGTTATGCTTTCCCATCCAAGTGTTTGGTATCGATGGGCAAGCATTATATATATATATATATATATATATATATATATATATATATATATATATATATAAAAAAGATTATGTTATAATCACTTTATCTACATTTTATCAGCTTGTACATTAATAGAAATAAAAGATTATGTTATAATCACTTTATCTGCATTTTATCCTAATCTTAAAAGAAGGCGTCCACTAATAATATGTTGATCTAGGATATGATTTAAATTGAAATACTAAAAAAATTAAATTTTTTTTATCAAAACAAACATCATTTTAATTTTTTTTTATAAAGTCAAATCTTTAGTTTATCTATGCGAAATGTTTTAATTACCTTACCCGTTTCTCAACTCTTAAAAAATAATTTTAAAAAAAACTTAAAGACAGCACATCTATCTCATTCAAGTTTATTATAACTAGTTTATTTGGGAAAAACATTCATGGTAATCGGTATAGTAAGCCTCTTCACACGTCAACTTATTACTTAGAGTATGATGGTGATTACTTTTCAAATAATTTTTTGTGCCGAAATGCATGTTAATGATGTTTTTTTTTATTTTTTAAAAATTATTTTTGATATCAGCACATCAAAACAATTCAAAACATACAAACCATATTAAATTTTAATAAAAAAAAATTTAATTTTTTTGAAAACACGGTTTACACCGCGTTCCCAGAAAGTTTTTATAAGAAGATAGGAAGAGAAATGAGCATAAATTATTCAATCACACCAACACATCTGATCTACCAACCAACCATGTTATTTGCTCTCTTGTCAACATCAACAATCCTCATTTCCTATCTTGTTTGCTTCAAGAATGCGTGGTGCTTGAAAGCCTTATAACATTAGTTTTAGTTTTTTAAAGTGTTTTTTTATTTAAAAATATATTAAAATAATATTTTTTTTATTTTTAAAAAATTAATTTTAATATCAATATATCAAAATGATCTGAAAATATAAAAAATAATTTAAAATAAAAAAATACTTTTAAATCACAAAAATAAACTTTACCAAATATACAAGATTAAAAAAAAAAAAAAGTTGGACCCATGATTGCTACAATCCCCACCCATCTATTTTCATGTCACTTCCTTCTTTATTTCTCCAATGATATGCCACCAGATATCCATATCAAAAGCTCATGGGTTGGTACGCCTTGGCAATAGTAAATTGATTTTTAGATCCAGGGTTGTTAGCCTTTCATTTCTACACACCAAAAAAAAAAAAAAAAAAAAAAATATATATATATATATATATATATTGAATTGATCAATAATACTATCTCTGAATTGTTCTTTGCATTGTTAATTTTTGAGATCATAAATTATATCCACATGCAAAATAATAATAAAAAAGCATCTTATATTTCTTTTTTATCTTATATACCTCTCAAAGAAAGCAAAAACAAATAATTTCTTGTCTCCTAGGAGCAACCACAAGCCCCCCACTTTCTTTCATTAATATGGACTAAATTCAACCTCTGTTCATCATCCCTTTCCCCCACTCTCTCGCCCTCCGAAGAAAAACCAAACGCCTGATCAAGAACCATGAGGTCCAAAAACCAATCGCCCATTAACATCAAGATCATCATCCTCGGTTTATTCTTTCTCCTCTTCCTTTTGGTGATTGCTTGGTCAAGTTACTCGTCTCCCAGACCAAATTCATCCCCCAAAGCAGAAAATGATGATCTATCAGATTCATCAAATCTGTCCACTGATGAAGAAGAACCAAAACCATCAACAGCAGCCTGTCCTTCTCTTCCATTGACGCCGACATGCACCAAGATCCCACCTTCTTTAGCCAACGCTCTTGTCCATTATGTGACAACAAACATCACCCCACAACAAACCCTCAAGGAAATCTCAGTCTCATTAAGGGTCCTCGAAAAAAAGTCACCTTGCAACTTCCTAGTCTTTGGCCTTGGCCATGACAGTCTAATGTGGACATCTCTAAATCACGGCGGCCGCACTGTTTTCCTGGAAGAGGACAAGGCCTGGATTGAGCAGATCAGAGAGAAACTGCCCACCTTGGAGTCCTATCATGTGACATACGACACCAGAGTTCATCAGGCAGATGGGCTCATGGAGACAGGAATGGGAGATGAATGCAAAGTAGTCGGTGATCCAAGATTCTCCAAGTGTCAGCTTGCCCTTAAAGGGTTCCCTGGTGATATCTATGATGTGGAATGGGACTTGATCATGGTGGATGCACCTACTGGGTACCATGATGAGGCTCCAGGGAGAATGAATGCAATCTACACAGCTGGATTGATGGCTAGAAACAGAGAAAATGGAGTGACTGATGTGTTTGTGCATGATGTTGATAGAGTTGTGGAGGATAAATTCTCCAAGGCTTTTCTTTGTGAAGGATACTTGACTGAGCAAGAAGGGAGGTTAAGGCACTTCATTATTCCTACTCATAGAACTAGTTCGGGAAAACCTTTTTGTCCATAGAGGTTTCTCATCTCTCTTTTCTGCTTAAATTTGCTGTTATTAATTGTTTATCTTGATCTTTGTTTCTTGTCATATAAAATATAAATTACCGGGCAAAGGTTTTTTTTATATATTGTTACTAATTAATTTCTCCTCTGGATGTTTGAACACTGCAATTCTGTTTAAATTAATTTCCATAGTTTTTTTTTTTACTAATTTAATTATTTGGAGAAATGAGCAAGATGTTGAAATTATTGCGATTGAACATCCCAATTTGTCTGTTACTAGACAGTATCATCCGCTATATAGTGGGCGAGTTCAATTTTTTTTTTAAAAAAAAAAAAATTCAGATAATACTTTAAAAAAAACAAAAAAAACTCGGCACTCTATATAATTAATTCGACTATATTTGTAACACCCTAGACATATTTAAGTCCATTATTTATTGTAATATAACTTCATTAGATTTTTTTTTCAATTTATCTTGATACATTATCATATTCAAATTTCTTTATAGAAAAAATTTACTGAAATTTTAACAGAGTTTTCTTGGTATTTAGAACATACCAAGTTATTAACTATTTCATATTTACCCTAAAAAAAACCATTACTACCAAGTCCAACCATCCTGGACTTTACTCTCATCATCATTACGCAACACATCACATAATTCATCTATCCATCATATAAATAATACACATATCCTCAATTGAAATCTAAAGAAAAGAAAAGGTACTAACATGTAATATGACAATTTAAAACACCACACATAAAGTGTTAAAAGTCATAAAAGTATTATTTACAAGATAAATATGGAATTCTAATTAATACACATAGGAATATACCAATACAAAAAATACTTAATATTATTAACTATCCTAATAACCAATCAACTTTGTCGTCGTATGTGATCGTCCAACACCTATATACAACAAAATAAAAATTACATGAATTAATAATTTACTACTAGCATTACTACTAAAGATCATCCTTGAATCATTCTTAAAATTATAGTACAAATAATTGTACCGAGCTATAATACTACCTCGGCCTTCATAACATTTTCCATCTCTTAATTCTTTACATGCTCTTTTCTCCTTACCTTAGTTTCCATATACTACTTCATTATATTTTCACCGGTGTGTACATAAAAACAATTCCCTTGAATAATATCAGAAATCTAATTTCACTCCCGTTAAGGTAAGTATTCAATTTACTCACTTGGAATAATAATAATTTCCTATTCCGTGTAGATTTATTCAGGGTTTCACAATATCTAATAAGATGATATAATCTAATAATCTTATTTAAAAAATAGACAACAACAATAAACAAACAGTAAAAAAAACATTTTACAATAATTAACTAAAAAAATGAGTTGGAAGTATGATATTTAGAAAGAGAAAAAAAAATTAGCTTGAGACTAATTATCACTCCATAGTAGACATTGTTCATCATAAAAAAAGTTTAGTGAGACGATTGAAATCCTATTGTAAAAGATCACAATACACTGTAAGAAACTACATGGGCCATTAGAGCAACTACTCAAAAAAGCAAACTAACACATAACATTATGAAGTGATAATTTCATGTTTATATTCAACTAATGAATTTTATTTAATTCAAGAATAAAATTTATTTTAAAAATAAATTTAACAAAACAACAAATAAAAAGACTCAAGATAGCCCAATTAAAAAAAAAGATAAAACAAAGGGCATAGAAAACAGAAAAAAAGGAACCCAATCTCGTATTAAATAAATGTTAAAGGATGAAATTAAAAAAAAATAGCTTAAAAAAAAAAAACTCAAGCAATCCTAAGTGAATCTCTTAAAGTTAGGCTAATTTCTCAAACTTATAACATGTGAAATCCTAGACACGAGCATAACCAAGAAGTTCAAATCCAAACTAATTTAATATTAAATGATAAAATTGAAAAACAAATATCAATCTAAAATTTTTGCTAAAGTAAAAAAAAGCAATAAAAAGAATACAAATAAAATCTAATAGGAAAAAAAATAAAAGAGGATGAAATTGTAAGAAAAAATCAATTCAAAAAATCATCTCAGATTACATAAATAACTATTAAAAGATTGGAGACCAAGTTTGATAAATGAGAAAATTAAATGAGGATGAAATTGAAATAAAATTCTAATTTCATAAATTAATTTAAATAAAATAAATACTAATAAAAAAACAAGAACTAAATCAAAAGGATAGAGGAGTCGAAGGGCTAGTTTGAAAAAGTTATGGGCAGGACGTGAAGATAGACGAGGAGAGAGAAGATAAAAAAAAACTGATGGCACCAAATCAGAGGTTTGTTTGGTGCACGCGTTGTCAGGTAATAGAGGCACGACTGTGATGAATCAAATACCGTCCTAAAATGATGTTTTTGGCCTACACAATTAGTCGCAAGTGCTATTCGAAGACGACGCAACCGCTGACGCGTGATTGTATTTTTTTATAAATATTTTTTATTTATCAGAATACCAAATTACCCCTAACTAAACTCAATAATAATAAAAAAATTGTGCAATGATAAAAATACCCTCAAACCTAAGGTGTAAGAATTCAGACTTTAAATGTAATTATGTCTTTTTACTCTGTTTTTTAAAGAAAAAAGACTTAAACGAACCTCATTGTCGGTTGAAGTTTTTTTTTATTTTAAAAAAAGATAAATAGATTATTTTATTATGCACTAATGTATAAATTAAAAGAGAATGCATGTCTTGTTGTCGATCAATTTAAAAATACCAAAATCATCCTATTTATCGTATTGCAAAGACAATTCCAACTTTAACTATTAACCTATGAGTTTTTTTTTTTTTTAACAGTATGACAGTAAAAACACTATTCCCGTACGAAGTACAATGTAAATGTATAGTGTTTTTACCGTCCCTTGCTTTATTTATTTTTTTGTTTTTTGTAATAATTAGTAGATTCGATTCCAAAGGAAAATCACAAATGAAAGGGTTTTTTAAAGAGTTGACAGTAAAAATACTATTCCCGTACAAAGTACAATGTACAGTGTTCTACTTTTTACCATCCCTTCCCTTTTTTTTTTTTTAATAATTAGTAGATACCGCGTTTGAAAACGTAAAGCAAGCCATGTTTTAAAAAAAATTAATTTTTTTTATTAAAAATTAATTTTTTTATATGTTTTGGATTGTTTTAATGTATTAATTTCAAAAGTAATTTTTAAAAAATAAAAAAATATTATTTTAATATATTTCGATATAAAAACACTTTATAAAATAACCACAACCACACTCCTAAGTATTCTTGAACACTTTATAAAAAAACAAGGAATGAAACAGCTTGTTACAATCAAAAGTTTATTTTAATTATCTAATTAAAGAAGATGATTAGACATTTTGTATAATTTATATACATGTCTTATTATATGGCTATATTAAAATTAAAATAAATAAATAAAAGGCCTCAAACTTTCACCATGGATTCTGAGGCAAACATTATGGATTTACACAATCTCTTACTATAAACTTTATGTTTCTCTTTAATTATAATTTCATCCGTTACACTTCTATCTATACAGTTTATAAAATTTTAATCTTACCCCTATAATTTTGAAGAAGTCTCAATTTTGGTATGTACTACTAAATAAGTAATAAAATGGTCATTATTTCATATAATTATTTTACTTTTCCTTATTTTCTCTGATTATTTCCTTTCAAATCCTATAAATTTGCAACATCTAAGAAAAATAATCTTTAAAATAAAAAATCAAAAGCTAAATTCAAAAAATAAAAGAGAAATTTTAGAATAAAAGTTGAAATCTTAAAGATAAAGTTGTTTGGAATTGCGTTCCAAACGGTGTTTTTAGAAAATCTAAATATTTTATGTTTAAATTATTTTTTATATTTTTAAATTATTTTAATGTGTTGATATTAAAAATAATTTTTAAAAAATAAAAAATATTATATTAATATATTTCTAAAAAATAAATAATTAAAAAAAAAAGGCTAAAAAAACCTCCCCATCAGATATGAAAGTGGAGCATTGATGAATGCATAGGGAGAAAATCCAAGTTTAACTCCCACTCTATCGACAAATTAAACAAACTAGGATTTAGTTTATTCAGACAACCAAACACCATCTTATCTTCACCAGCACTTAACCCCTCCTCTTCAATCTCAAACAGAGCGTGAGCAGAGTCAGCCTCAAATAGTACTCATCCCTCAAAAGGAAAAAAAGAAATTGTAAAGAAAAAAATCAATCAGATGACGAAGGCGAAGAAAGAATTGCTATCGAAAGCACCATGGAGAGGCGAAGACGACGATGAATCCAATAAATTCAAAGACGCAAAACTCAAAGTCACCAGCCAACCTGGTTCCACGCCTACTATGCACGTCCCTCGTAAGAAGAGCCAACGTTTTGACGATGAAGACGACGATGATCAAGCCCTCGAAATCGACCCAGAACTTCGTTACAGTTTCCAGCGCAACTTTCAGGTATTTCTCTCATTGCACACAAGGTCTTTGATAATTGGTTTCTTTCGTATGTTGAACTTTTTTTTTATTGAGTGTGAATTAGTTTCTAGATGAATAATGGGTTTTTTTTTCCTTGTAGTTTCTTCAAAGGGTGTTTAGTATTGATACTGTGGTGAAGCCTCTTCCTCCGGCTATGGCGTATAATGTTTCTCGAAATTTGAGCTTTTTTACGCGTATCTTTACGCAGTTCTTTGGTGAGTTTGATTTCCTTCTTTCTTTAGGGAGATTGCATATTGAATCATTCATCATTTCTAGCCCATGTATTATTAGTTATTGCTCTACTTTTTATTTCATTTTGTTGTAATCAGACTGTACACACACACGCACTTTCATACACAAAATTGTTTCCTGCAATCGTCATGCCTGTCTCGGTGTTGTTTATATAATTTGCTAGAGTTAGTTGATATTTCATTTCTATGTATTTTGGGGCTGTTAATCTATGTCGACACTTGAAATGGTTGGTTATTGTGCTTAACTCCATGCATCTTCTATGCAAAAAGAAATAGGTGCAGGAATCTGTTTGCCACGTAAATGCTTAATGGGCGAGCATGATTACCTCAAGATCAATTAACAAATACAAAGTCTTGTAGATCCACAATTGAATTGTAGGAAACCGCAGCTTCACAGGAAAGGAGTTGTCGACTTTGATTCCGCCCTAGCTATCATCATAAAAGAAATTTCTGTTTATCTTTGATGGCACTTGATGGTTGGTTATTGTGTTTAACTGCACGCACCTTTTATGGAATAAGAAATAGGTGCAGGAATCTGTGCACCTCACAAATGCTTCATGTGCGAGCATGAATAAGTCAAGATCAATTAACAAATAAAAAGTCTTGTAAATCCACAGCTGAATCGCGGGAGACCACAGCTTCACAGGAAGAGTTCTCGACTTTGATTCTGCCCTGGCTATTGTATTTAAAGAAATTTTATCCTGTAATTATTTTGGTTTATAGTTTCTTCCATGTAAATTAGGCCAAGTCATGATTGATTGTAATATCCAGTTGATTTTCATACCACGTTAATATTCATTGTCAGGTGTATTGATTGCTTGTTGGGATTTGATGTATTGCAGATCCTGAAGGTATTGCAAATGCGCAGAAATCTCTTGGGTTAGGACAGGAAGAAAAAGCTCGGCGTGTCCGTTGAGAACTGACATTCTAGCATACTTTTGCTATGTAATTTTGATTGTATCTGGATCTTTGTTTTGTCAAGAATTGTTATGCATGACCTATTTTTTCTATATCAGAATTTCTATCTTGTCCAAGATCTCTAGGTGATAATTTAAATTTTACTTCTATGGTGAGCGTGCCTATCTTTTTGGTGTTGAATCCTGCTTGAAGGAAAACCAGTCACTTTATGTTTATATGGAGGTTTGAGGCAGAGAAGTGCGTGGATCAATTTTGCAAGAGAAATTTACCCTGAGCATGACAGCAGAAACTGCTGATCAGAACCCATATCGCTTTTCAGAGAAATGTTGCCCCCTTTTGCGGTGGTTTATCAGTACATAGTTACTTGAATCCCTCATGAAATTTAGATTTAAGAGATGAAAGGCGTTTTGAAGATGATCAGTTTGGGATTTCTCTACCTTTCTGTATCAGCAACAACTTAACGTTCCCAGCTAATTACCCATCTATTAGCCTCGTTACCTTCTTAAACACTGGAAATCAAAATGAAAAGCAAAATCTTTACAGAACTGTTCAAAGGATTCAATCACTGCAAAATGCAGATGACCGGGAAATTGTATACCAAGTAACATTTTACTAATATTAGGTCGTAACTATTACTCTTTGCAAGAATACACTCCACAATCATGGATTTTTCTGTACTATCACTCCCGCAGTTCCCCAAGTGAACAGAGCTGAAAACCATTTCAACTCTGCAAAACTCAATGCAAGCAAAAGAGCTCAAGTTAAAAATCTAGATTTCAGGCATCTCGTTTGACAAGAAACATGCATCTCAAAAGAAAATGAATGATCTATATGTAGTATAACAATGCTTTCATTATCCGAATTCCTGAATGCTATCTCTCTCCTGTGGATCTATAGGTAGGGAGGGAGGAGATAGTAGCTGCATAAACAACCATCACCAGAATGTTAAGCTCTGTCATGTCATATGCTCATGTCCAATAATGTTATATCCATCCAAAAAAACATAAAACATTAGAAAAACCATGTATTCACTAATTATCAACAAAACGATGCCACAACAACGTTTAAGAGTAGCATTGCTTTCTAATAGAGTTAAATGTTGTTGGAGTAGTTCATAGGGCCATGCAAAACTGACAGGAAAACAACTTGCAGAGTCATTGTATAAACAAAAAGATTGTGTAATCCTGTTTATGGAGAACTTCTGCGAATGAAAAAGCTACCAGCAGTATTAGTGATCAAATGAAGAAAAAAAAGCTCGCAAAGAGGAAGGGAAGGCGGAGATAACGTACTGGCAAGTTGGAAAAAAAAACGTGAAGTTTGAAAGTACATGCAATTGAAAAAGCTAGAAACCAAGGGCATCTGGTTTTCCTAACTAAACTTGTGCGTTGTGTTATTTTTTTTTTATATAATTTAATTGGTGTCAATAAAATGAACCATCAATGAAACTCATAACCATGAAAAAAATGGTTTATCAGTCATCATTGTTTTGTCATTAAGAATTGTGTTGTGATTTCGATCTAGACTCATTCATGTGCTTGACTGATGACAATAACAATTCATCACTGGCAACATCTGCTGTCACTGCCTGAATCACACCTCAATTTTCATAGTTTCATTATATTAGCTCAACTGGAAACGACATCTACAACACCATATGGTTCAGTTTTGGGACACATGTTAACTTATTGGATCTTATCCTATAGATTTTATTATTGCATTTGAAACTAACAGAAAGGAGATAGAAGAACAATTTTGTATTATATTTGCAATAGCAACAAGAGAGTTTTGTGTAAGTGAAGAAAGAAAAATGAACGTTGTCTATAAATTCAAATGGATGACATGAAATTAAAGGCAAAGGATGTTGCTGTCTTTTTTAAGCTTTGAACATTTTGCAAATATTTTTGCTTGAAAGAATCAAATCATTGACTTTTAAAAAAAAACACCTTGTGTCTAGCACACAAACAAAAGCTTTAAATGGAGAGTTTGTGCAAGAAGTTTTGATGTACAGTTGTGGAAATAAAATGCAAAACCATATTGACATTGCTTATGGATAGAGGATATGTTTGGCTTGCACACATGTTAACTTAGCTTTTGAATTAATCTGACAGTGTTAACAAAATCAGGAAAATTGATTTTGAGCATGTGGTTATTTGGATTCGAGTGAATGGATGAAGAGCTGAAACATTATAAAGGTGCTTGTAAACAACAGTGTTTGCTGAAAAAGCTATTAAGTGTCCTTGCATGGAAAAGCTTAAAAGACAAGAGTTTGTGCTAATAAAGTGTTTCCCAGCAAAGCATGATAGCAGGTCCGATGAGATAAATTAAAAGCAAAGCCACCTAAAATTACCTAATCACGGTCAAGTTTAGAAGGGCGTTGGCGTTTGCTTGGTGGATCATTTGCCTCGGAGATGGTTGATGTACCACAGTCTAATGATGTAAATCCGCTTAGAGGATCAGCTGCACCAGCTGTTGCAGAGTGGTAAATCAAAAATAAATTAATAAGTTATGTATTTGCCACTCATAAAACAAAAATAAATAAATGACATTGTTGAAACTGAAAGGAAAAAGCTTTTAAATGAGAAGAAGGAGCTGCCTGTCACCTTTGGAGAGGAGTTTCATCTTCAAACAACTGTTGTCTTTTTGTTTGTGATGGCAGAAGAATAACCATACATGGTTGCCTTGGGGAGACTTATGACTGCTGCGAGAAATCAACATTAGTTCTAGATGGTGCAACGAGTACAGGAGTTGTTGGGTCCAATGGAAAGGCAACTTTAGAGGATGATAAAGCTGCTAGATCATCAAGAGCAACCTCAACAACATGCAGCTCTAGTTCAGCAGGCAGATTATGGGCTTCATGCTGTTAACATAACGGGAAAAAAACAAATGAAAGTCTATAAAGCAGGTAATGTGTTCCACACTGTCAACAAATAAATGAGCAGATAAAAAACAAAGTGACTTGGTGAGAAAAGCTATAACAACATGTTTAACTTGACTAACCAAATATTCCAAGCAATGCATTAAACTTAAAACATGTTCCATGTTGCACTAACAAATTACTGGAATCAAAAGGGTCAGCTATGAAAAGAACATACACATATTGCAACATGAATCAGCCATAGAAATAGAGATGGGAATTTAAAGCACAAAGGGAAGAAAACATAGGACAAACACCATTGCTAGAAGGTTCAAAGGTATAGGGAAAAATAAAGAGTACAAGAAAGCAAGAGCAGAACATGCTAAGTTTCCTGAAGCCAATCGAAAAGAAAGAAAAAATACACCATAAACACATGAAAAAAAAGCAAGAAAAAGCCAACAATAACCCTTCCAGCCCATAAAGACTAACACACAGCAGCAGAGTAAAGCAAGCAAGTTGCAATCTCAACAAAGCAGCTATCCAACAGAAAAGAAGTCCAGAAGAGCTCAACAAAGCTCTTGACAATAGATGCACAACACAAATTATGGTGAAAATGCAATGAAGGGAGGAAAAGGAACAAACCAATAAAGCAAAGCCAAGAGAGCAACATATAGAGTTTAAAGCATGTTGGAACACAAGGAAAGGAAAAAATAAAATCAGGCACCCTGCAAGCAATAAAATAAATAGATGCAAATTCCAACATAAAATGGTATTGCACCCGAGCTAAATCTTGCAGAAAGAACAAACGTTAATGCAGAGGTTGTGCATCAAATGCACTGTGACATGAATGTTCAGAACAACCAAGCAAAAGGCCGGTTTAAAATCAGCTAACCTTAACAGCAACAAATGAAGCAACACAAAAAAAAAATGTTTCAGAAAACTAACTAAACAGAGATAACAGAAGAGGCAATGGAGAAAAAAAGATGATTAAACTGATGGTGCAGCCACCGATGGCCAAAGAGTAATGCACATACTTGAAAGTACGAGAAACAAAAAAAATAAAAACTCCTTGCCACAATAATTCTCAAGAACGGACATGTCATCACCTAAGAAACAGTAGAAAGAAAAATTTGGAAACACCACCCAGCAAAAGTCCATCACATGCACTGAGATAGCGACAGACAAACTAAAAGAAAAAGCCTTGCCTGCAAACTAAAAAAGAACATGAAACATCTGAATCCTAGTCAGACCAAAAGGAGAGCACAACCTGAGGCACAATGAAATCATATGCTGAGAGTGTAAATCCTAGTCTTAAATAAACATGATGTTATTCCCCAAACAAACCACAACAGCTCTCCTAGTGTTGGAGAGAGACCTAATGTTAGGGCAAATGTTATTAATGATGCCACTGTTCCAGTCATTTAATGCACAATGATTCTCAATTGACAATAAAAGTGGAGCCAGAGCCAAACAATTCTAGCCTCGCAGCCTAACAAGCCTAAGAAAACAGCTGAAGAAAGGCCAGCCAAGCTGCTAGTCCTCACGCAGGACAGAAAAAAAACAGCAGAGAAGCCAAGCCAATCTCCAATAAACTCAGCCAAACAACACCTTCCACGATGCTTAAAAGAACCCAAAAGCTACAACAGCCAACCCAACTGTGTGAAGATTGAGAGAGCCTGAGCGTGAAAGGCAGAGACTGAATATGAAAAAAAAAAAAAAAACTGAAAGGGTATGTGGACTCAAGGGACTGTTTCAATTCATAGTCCATGAGTCTTGATGAATATGATTTTTGCTACGTGATTTAGGTTTTTTGTTAATGTTAATTTGACCGCAACAATAGTGCAATTTGCATCGCTTAATTTTGACTCCCTATTAAGAGAAGAATTTTTATGTTGTGGATTCCTATTCCTTAATTTTTTATACATTATTCAAAAAGAAAAGAAAAGAAAAGAAAAGAAAAGGGGTCAATTTACATTTACATACATGGAATAATTAAGTTCTAATTAGTTTTAATAAATAAAAAAGAATATAAATGCGCCTAGGAAATAAAATTATAATTAGGCTTAACTCATGAATTTAACGAAGTAGGTATAGCCACTATGCTGAGTATTGAAACAATAATTTGGTTTGAAATTCTATTAAACATGGGATTCAAGGAAAGGAGCGGAAAAGGATTGCTGTTCTAATCCGAGTCGGAATAGTAACAGAAAGCAGGCAATGTAATGCAACAAAAGTCTTCCAGTTTGTGCAAGGATTTGCATACTACCCAGCTACCTTCCCTGCCCCCCCTCTCTCTTTATATATATCTTTCACCAGAACCTGAAGCTAGAGCCCGTATATACTACACTATTCAATCTTTTTGGTTATAAAAAAAAATACAAGCAGAGATCAAAGATGGAATTTTTGGGCCGCCTCATCAGTGATGATCATCATGATCCATTATATTTTGATTTTGATCGAGAATTTGATGATGATGGTGATGGTGAGGATTTTGATGGAATGCTTCAACATATTCGAGAAGCAACTAGTGATGAAGACGAGGCATTGAGGTTGCTGACACAAAAAGTTGCGGAGGAGTTTGTGCGGTACAATGTTACAAGCCGTAAAAAAGGTTACTTGAAAGACAAGAATGACGTTCGATGTGTAAACCCACTTGGTTTATCTATACCCTGGAGGATGAGAGGAAACCGAGATCATATTCCGTTTATTTCCAAGAAAAAGAGATCAAACAATATGAAGAGAAGATCCTACTTCTTCTCACCAGTTGATAGGAGTACCAGTGCTGGAGATAAGATCGAAGCCCAGAGAAAGCAAAACAAAAGGAGAGGCATAGATGGGAAAGGAGAGGGTGTTAAGAGGTCGACAGCGAATAAAAGGAAGGTTGCAAAGGTAAGCCTGAAGAAGTTGGGTTTTGATCAACTAGATTTCTCTGATGAAATAAGACCCCTGATATCATGGCAAGGGGGTACTGACAAGGATTTCAAGTTAAGAATAACGAAAAAATTGTTTCAAACTGATATGAGCGACTACCATGATCGTTTATCAATGCCTATGAATCAGATAAAGGATCTTGAAGGGTTTCTGAATGATGAGGAGAACAAGGAATTGGCCAAACCCAAATCAGAAACCAATGGCATTGAGGTGAAGCTGTTCGATTTGTCAAGCGTCAGCCATGGTACTACTCTTGGCCATGATGATCAGAACGTCAATAGTATTAGTATTGAAACAATGCGTTTGAGGAAGTGGAACATGAACACCAGCAGCTGCTACGTATTAAATACAAGCTGGAATAGTGTACTGAATAAGGGAGTGCTAAAGGAAAATGACTTTGTGCAGATTTATTCCTTTAGGCGCAATGAGAACCTATGTTTTGTGCTGATTAAGGTCAGTGATGGACAAGGTTGCAGAGATGGTGCATTTGGAAACAGAAGCAACGCTAATGAAGGGGATTGTGCTACCGTGAGTATTCAAGGAAGGAACGAAGATGGGGCTAGCTAGTACAAGTACTCATGATCGCACATAGATGTCATCGTCTATAGAGAGGACAAAACTGCTAGCATCAATAATTTTAGTACTTAAAAAGTTAGTTAGGTTGAGCATTATGACTTTAAGTCTCTTTTAATGTATTGGGATTAATTATTTAGCTTTCAGTTTTGTTTTCCTGTCTCTCTTGTTACGTGTTTCTGATTGTTTATTCAAGAATTTAGATGACTTTTCAAGTAAATGTGATCTGTGCTTCTTAATTTATGCGTGTAATGTTACTGTGTAATGTTGAATTATAATTTCTGCATAATGTACGTTGTTCCATCAGGACTGTGGAATCATTATTGAAAGGCATTTCTGAGCAACCTCCCTTACTGATCCATGGCATACTAGAAAAAGAAAATGATAAGAAGAGAAAAGCAAAAGAAACTGTGTTCAAGCAACCATCATCTGCTGTCAGCACCTGAACCTTCTATCAAACGACTTCACCAAATGTAATCTGCTTAGCCTCCCCGCAAGAAAACATGTTTCATAAAACCAGTAGAGATCCCATGAAGCCATTATAGTATGTGTATATTTATGTAAACGCTGAAACGGTAGATTTCTAGCAACTTATTACCTGATAGAGCTTGGGATATTTAATTTGGGAAATCAGATTGCAGAACTTATTAGCCAGGCACCATCTTCCCATTTAACATTAGAAATGGAAGAAAATCCCTCTCTTCTTAATCTTTAGCTGCTTCATTTTTCTACCTTGAGAGCTTCCACGCGTAAATCGACCCTGTGAATTCATCATCAGATTCCAGATCTAATAACATCCCAAGTTAATGTTGATATATATGCTGAGAATCCCATTTCATCAATAAGTCATACAACATTTGGTGACTCGTGATTTTGAAGAAATCCTTGGATGATAATATTATAAAAGTGAAACTATCCGAAAAAACTGCAGTGTTTTCAGAGACATTATGGAAACCGTTTAAAAAAAACGCCATGAATGCATCAATGCTTTTGGATTCACTCAAAGGCATCGTGTAATTGCTCTCACCATAGTAATAGAGCAATCTTGATGACTAACTACCACCACATTTGACTACATTTAACCAACGTTGGCCCCATGTCTAGAAAGGTCAAAACTCATGCATCTGTTGTTGGCCAAATGTCCTCTCTCAATCTCCATTTGCTACTACCAATGCAGCAATTGATGCATTTTATTGACTCGAACTTAATTGCCATCTTTTACCATGTTAGGCCTGGAACCAGAGTCTTTCTGCAACAGACCAGACATTTCAAGCAGCACCGTACATTGAATTAGTCATAAGCATTGCTGCCTTGTTGGTGCTTAGCTCTCCGAGCTACTGATCCTTAATTAGTTAGATTTGACCCTTCATCAATGTAACTAATGCCCTTGTTTTGCAACATAAAAATGCTGTAAAAACCAGATTCTTACATGACTTTGGTGGAGGCACTTATGGTAGAATAACAAGGATCCGTTCCAAGAATAGAGCTTGGTATGCTGTTCAGTTGTTCACAGTGCATTATCTAGGTCATTTTTATCTCTTCTTGGAGCCACAGGGACATAGTGATCTACCTCTCTAGTCCAAAAACCAGACCACCTAGCAAGATCAACCATGTTGATCTCGTCAGCTTTGCTTTTGGACCTAGCAAACAAAGATCAACTGATAACATATATATGTTCTAACATAAGAAAAACATTGACAGCGGTTGTTGTATTGTTGTGCTCTAATTGCAGATTGTAGAGATGGAGTCATTAGGCAATAGATTTTCCCTCTGCAACATCTCTCTCATTAAATTCAATTTCTTCTTCTTCTTCTTTGTTGTTCTTCTCTGGTGCTCCTTCATGCCCCTCTGTGTTAGATTCTCTGTAACATGTTCAACTGGCAACATTCGTTCTTGCATCCTCGCTCATCAATAATTTGTCCACTCATGGTCTCATAATCACGACCCACCACCACAAAGTCTTAAAATAACACACCTTGTCAGCACAGTCCATTTAGCCAAGAACAAGCCTTAACATCGCGAGGCCATTCTCAAAACCATTTGCGGAATTGAAAGAAATATTTATAAAAGATTTAATTATCTAAATTTTGTAAAAAACATGTATTTCTTCTATCAAAACACTTATTTCTTATTTATGATTTTTTTAATTGCTACGGAACAATGATTTTTTTCCCTTATATCAGATGTTTATTTCAACACAAACTTCAAGTAGTTAAAATTAATATCTTAAGAAACTAAAGATTTAAATTAAGCGGGGAAAATATATATTTTTTTAGCCAAAAACTTCATTTTTATTATTCATCAATTTATTTTTAATTTTGGAAGAAATATGTTTTTTACTAAAATTTCAAATAAGAAGTCATCATTATTTGTAAAGCAATTTTAAATCAAGAAATAACAAAAATTATATCTTGAATATTTTTATGCGACCCCAATAAAAAAAAAAAGAATAATTAATTTTAAAAAATAATATAAAAATTGACTATGAATAAAAAATAAAAAATAAAAAAATATATTTTATCCTTATTGAGTATTTATATGCACTATTTTAAAACTTGCATGAATTAATTTTATATATATATTTTTTTTTAAAAGCAAATGTAACAATAAAAGATTAAATACTATCTAAGAAGGATGGGAAAATAAAATAATTCTTTAAGTGTCATTTTACTTATTTATTCAATTATAATTTTATTTTTAAATTATAAAAGATTTTATTTTTTAAAAAAAAAAACTCTAAAAAATATATCCTAGCTAAGGGCATCTAGAACTCAAATATGGTCAATGGTGATAGGGCCTAAAAGGATGATTCGCTCGGGCCTAGAAGGATGACTTATGCATGCCTGAGCCTTTATATCTAGGCTAGCACCTAGGCTTTGAAGCCTAAACCCATTTTTTTAAAGGTTCAGCTCAAATTCTGATTATCGGATGTAGCTATCGGTAATGTAGTTGTGGATGAGGTTTATTTACAGTTATATATATTATTGTTTGGTTAAAAAAACACAGGTTTATGCTGGTACGATCCATTAAAAATATGGTTGTACTGCAAGTTTTGTAGAAGCATAATTTTACTGCTTCTTGTGGAGAGGAATCATTGAATAGTGGAGCATAAAGTGAACAGTTTTTTTTTCCCCGAAAAACCAGTGCAGTGAATTTTAATTTACTCGCACTGTTCGCGTGAATAATTTTTTTTCTTCAAAAAACCAATGCAGTGAATTGATTTCACTCGCACTATTCACGTGAACGTGAATAATATTTTTTTTTGTTTTTGTTTTTAAAAATTAGTTTAAGGTGAATTAAATTTACTCGTACTATAATCTCAATTTTATTCCCGATAATATTTGACCTAATTTTATTGCACACTCAAAAAATCATGGAAACTGTAATTCTTGTCGGATGAATTTTATACGTAATGGAATTGTAGATAGTTTAATGGAACAATAAAAAATATTTTATATAAAGTATTATTTATTTCATGATGTGATAGTAGTAGTTAAATCTACAATATTTAAATTAAAAACCATCAATATATATATATATATATATATATAACCTCAATTTGAAAAATATTCTTTTAACCAAACACATTAAACTACTTTTTGTTGAACCTCAATTTCAACTACAGTTTTAACCAAACATATATTTTTTCAAACCAACCTCAACTAAAAGTAGTTTTTATAAAACAATTTTTTTCAAACCACAACCACAACAGCTACCGCAATACCAAACTCTAGAAAATTAGGGTACAACTTTTTACATTTTAAAAACCTAGATTTAAGTCTTGTTTTAACAAAAAGAATTAAAAACAAAATGATATAGACTTCTAAAATTCAATTTATAACCTTTGCATATATCAAAGTTAGCCTAAAAACACAAAATCAAATTAAATTAAAATTTTTTTTGAAACCTTGATTTACTTTTTTTTAGTATCAGTAAAAATCACTTTCATTGGGTTTTACTTAAAAAAAAAAAATTATAAATATTAAAATAAAAGTTATTGGCGGTTGAAACTTTGCCACCCGAGAGCTTTCTCTCTCATCTTCTTTCCTAGCAAGTTTTTCACCATTTTCTTAGCTTTTATGGACTTAAATGTGAAAATAAAAGAGTTTGAGATTAAAATATAACATCCTTAAAATAACACAAACAAGTTAGGATGTGAAAAGAAGCTTTAGGATCATATTGAATTTGTTCGCATCAAAATGAATTGGCTCCGTTTGCTTTGTGTTTTTTTTTTAAATTATTATCTTTGTTCACCCATAAGCTTTGATTATATTTTAAAAACATTGTTCTTTAATTTAGTTGCATAATTTTCTCAAACTCCTAAATACTTGTTGTATGCAAATAAAAGTGAAGCCCAACATTAATATAATATAATATAATATCATATAATATAATATATACGGATGAAATTGCATTGCAATAAAGTTCATGACTACAAAAACGACCCTATTCTTTAACAGTGTCATCCGATTCACTTTAGTGCTATAGTGAATTCCTTAGTATTATTTTGGTAATTGGTGATATGGAAATTCGTAATTTTGTAGTAATAGAACAGCATCAAAGCTTATTCCATGACAATTGTCGTTAATTTACAACATCGCGGTGATTATCCTCTTAAATTGAAATAATCAAGAATATTATAAGTGGAAAAAATGAAAAAATTTATTTTTTATTATTGAAAAGATAAAATATAAGTTGTGATTTAGAAAACGTTTAGAAATTCATTGCAAATCACGTTCTTTAAAAATTTAATTTTTTTTATTAAAAATTTAATTTTTTTTATGTGTTTTGGATTGTTTTAATGTGCTGATCTCAAAAATAATTTTTTAAAAAATAAAAAATTATCATTTTAATGCATTTTGGCACGAAAAATATTTTGAAAAGCAACCACAACTACACTATCAAATAGTAATATTATATTACGATTATTAGTTAGAAAACTAAATGGTATTGCTATCATCTAACCTTGCCTTGACATTGCTGTTTTCGTACAACATAAATAATTGTCAATAAGTATGTAATTTCTCAAAAACTATATATTATAATTTCTTTAATTCAATTTATTGCTTACACCTATATAGCAATTATTAATGAACGTAGTGTATAAATATTCTAGAGAAATCTAGTTGAAAATTACAAGGACGTTGTAGCCTTAGTAGATCACGAGATTCTTACTCGCCCTATCACCGCAAATTCATTAGTTAATACTATAATACGCAACACATGAACACAAGTACTAGAGTTCTTGCAATTACTCTTGTATGATCATTTTTGTCCCATATATATCATATGCTGTGTCAAAAAGCTTAAAGCAACAACATATATGATTCCCATTATCGGGGGGAAAAAAAGTACATAGGATTCCAACAATAATAGCTAGACGAACCCATCTTAGAGCACTATAAATTATGCATCACTTTGAGGATATATGTTGTTACTTGTAATGTGTTGCAACCCTTAGACTAAATAAATAAGGTAAAGTTTGTGAAAGAGTTTGAACATGGTAAACACGAAATCTGACAAATATAGTCATGATTTCAGGTTAGATCATTAAATTAGTTTCATATTTGATCAAGAAGTTTTATAGGCCCATTCTATAAAAAAAATTAGCTTGTTCTAACTAGCCAAGGTCCAAAACTTTGTTTATAGACTAGATAAATAAGGTAAAGCTAGTGAAAAAGTTAGAAAACATCAAACATATAGTCTGATAAAAGCATTCATAACTTTAAGTTTGATTGTTGAATCAGTTTCAAATTTGATCAAGAATTTCTACAAGCTCATCAAATTTGATCAATAACTTTAAATTTGATCGTTGAATTAGTTTTTTTTTTATATATATTTTTTGTTAGATTTATTTTTACCTTCGCAAAAACAATTAATTGTCCTCTCCCCTCAAGTTATTAATTACAAATTGATAAATCAATATTTTATCAGTATATCTTTACAAAAAAAAAAACCAAAATAAGCATACGGATATAATTTTTCTAAATTCTCAGGTGTGTTGGGCTGGCACGTGCCATCACTAAACAAGCCCCAGTGGAGGAATGTTGGGTCTGGCCAAAGTCAGACCCAAGAGATGATTGGATCTTGCTAACACCAGACCAAAACCTTGCTGGATACGATTGGATTTGGCAATGCGCCAAACTCATGTGTGTTATGTCTGACGCTAGCTAGGCCCAACCATGATTGTGCTTGACAGCGTGCCAGGCCTAGGCGCTGGCTAGACCCAAGAGATGATTGAGTCTAAACACCATCAATATAGATTTTTATATAAAATCTTAAAAGATGTTAGAGAATAATATAAATTATATATTAGGACCTCATGACCTAACAGTTTAAGCTATTGAGTTGAGATGGTTCTTTGACATGGTATCAGAGTCTTGATAATCAAGCGGTCACGAGTTCGAATATCACAATTCCTATTTATTTGATAAAAATTAAGTATAAGGTAGTGTGGGTTTATGCAAATGAATTATTTCTCAACAAATAGGCTTAATGAAACAAGTCTATACTCTACTAACACCATTAGGTGTAAGTTTATCATGACTCGCCATGTTTTTATCTTTTAGCTAGATAAAATAAGTGGAATACAATTCATAATATCACAAAGATAAAATTACACTCTAGCCTCTCCTCTCCACAAAAGGATAAAACTTATGAGTTGTAAATACACCATGAGTCCTTCAAGATAAATATTCACAATTTTTATTCTCTACTGCATATATCTTTTTAGAGCATCTCTCTCTAGAATATTATTGTATTTTTTTCTCTAAAAAGATACTTATTTAAACATTAGAGAGTCCCCGTATTAGTCACAGACTATCTTGATCTATTAAACACCAAGTACAAGCTATCAACTACCTTGACTACGAAAAATGAATGAAATTGTTAGGACCGATAAATTAATCGATTATCCAACTTAGGAGCCTTATTTCTAAACTACTTGAATTTTTAGGACTTCATTACAAACATTTCAGAAAATATTAGAGTTTTCTTTACATTTTTCTCTATATTTTAGGGTTATAACCTCAAAGTTTAAAAGACAATAGTTTCTATCCATGCTATTCATATGCTATACATTATGTGAACATGCCTTCAAATCATAATAAACTCTAGGTTGAGAAGAAACATGAGGAGTTTCAGAGAGTTGGTTTTGTCAGTCACTTTAATATTACTATTATTAGCCACAACAAGGCCGAGTCCTCTTTTTTTTTCGTGGATTCATCGGTAGATAACGGAAACAACAATAGTTTGGTTACACTTGCTAGGGCAAATTAATTACAGGCCTTATGGCATTAATTTTCCAAAGGGTGCCTCTAGCGGATTCACCAATGGTCGAACATATGTTGATGCCTCAGGTAGAATTATTTTCATGATATGTGAAAAGCATAATCAATCTGAAAAATTGATGCCTCAGGTAGAACATATGGATTAACTTTGTAAATCTAAGACGATGAATTTTTTTTTTAAAAGAAAAATTGAAATTTCATAATAATAATAATAAAAAAAACCGAACCTAAAAACTTTTATACGAGGACTCAGTATAAACAATCAAACCAAAAAGGCAAAGTATCCAAAATAGAGGTTTTTTTGCCAGGCATTATCATTATGGTAGCAATTAGAACATACTCATGCAGAACGGTTCTTTGATTTCTGAATGTAAAATAAACCACTAATCTCTCATAGATCAGTAACGTAATAAAAATTATGAAGATGGCATGGAAAATTGAACAAGGATTCTGTTAATTGGACTCAATATCAAGATTGGCAAGTTGTTCTATGTTCATAGGATAGACCATGCTCAAATCCCCATTGAAGGCCTTTCTCCCCATCAAAACATTCACAGCTTCTGTTGGGTGGAATGCATCCCAAAACACATACTGTTCTCTGTTAGGACAGGGTGTTTGGAACGGAAGACATGTAATTTGACCTCTATTTCGCCCGATGCCACAGCATCCACGGTTTATAACGCTAAATCCTACATAAAAAATAGTTGAAACAAACATTAGCAAGGATTTAAAAATACTTTCAAGAACCAATATTTACACCAAAAATTAGAATCATGGCGCACTTACCATAGGCTGGGGAGTTAGTGAGGATCTCTCGAAACATACGAGCGACATCAATAAAAATGGATTTTGCACCTGGCAACTGATTGGCATTGAAGTTACTGAGCATAGCCTTCACATTTTCATTGAAAGGTTGAACTAGCTGGTTAACTGAATCTGAGCAGATTCCTGCAGGGCTCTGGGCCAAGATACTTGGGATACACCCCATGACTCCTAATCCCGCAATAACAAATTTCCGTGCTCCAAGATTGTAAAGTGAAGTGAGTTGCCTACTATATTCTTGAGTCAAGAGATCTGCATATTGTCTGCCATTATATTGATTCCGAGTTGGATAGTTAGGCATGAGATAGTTATTAAGGTAGTCATTACTGCCCATCCCCACAAAAAAGATGCTCCGTCCAACTTGCCTGGCCACATCGTCTGCTCCAAGATTATTTGTAATCTGATCAAGTGTATTTTGGAAGTTCCTTATCTGTTGGTCAAATGGTATGCGACCTACCTGATCAAAAAAACCATACATACAACATCAGATGATGTTTCATTAGTGCAGCCATGCACGTTTAATTTGATCATGTGTGTAGGCCAACCATATCTATGCTGCATTATATTCAATTCCTGTGAATTCAAAATGGTCATTTATTGTCACTCTAAATAGCGTGATTCGTCAACAGTGAGGAATTAAGTTGCATTAAATGCACCTTCTGCAGATGCACATGAAGGTGAATTGCATAATAACTAGATCAACGGAGCAAGTATAATGAACCGTGTCTACAAAATCTATGTATTCAAGGAGCATAAAATTGTTATAAAATGGAAGCAAAATTTAACTCTTAAGGCTTTAATTTCATTAATCTGCATGATGATGCATAATTCTACTTAAGTCTACATGTATGAGTGGATATGCTTACAAAATTTCTGCCTGTGATATCAAGGATTCCTGCCGCTGCAGAGGCATAGTTGACTCCATTAAGCACTTGATCTCCTGATGCCTCAGAGTATGCAGGAATCAGAGGAAGTCCTAGTTGTTCAGCTGCCAAAGAAAATGGAAGGAAAAATAAAATGATAATCATAAACTGGAGGGATTCCAATTGCTGGCCAAATTCCACGTATGTGTGTGCATATATAGCCAACTTTCCATTTCATTTTTCAATAGAATTTCGTTTTCCTAGAAGATGTATGTAATCGCATTACTTAACACAGGCATCGTTGCTAATTTTGAGATTTGGTTGCTATCTGGAAAGGCTTCTCCTTTCAAGAAACCAACAGAAAATGATATAAAAGAGGAGCAAAAGGTGACCATAAGAAGATGAAACAGAATTCAAGTCTAGAAAGACTATTTCCTCAAACTTGCTAAACATCGTTCTCCTGTCTCCACATATCGCAAGTCCTAAAAAACGAAATTGTTGCAAGAAAAGAAAGAAAATACTCCTTTAATTAAACAAAGATGCCTCTTCTGAAGTCTGAATCTTTTCTGATTATCAAGGAAGATAAAAGGGAACCGATATGACCATGACAAAAAGTGTATTTTATGTCTTCATGGCATTCTGGACTCAAGTACTACATGCAAGCTTAGCATATAAGCAAAGACAACCAAAGAAGAGGGCAGTGGAGATTTACCAATTTCGTCAACCATGGTGTAACCATTGGAGAAACGGCCAGTAGGACCACCGTTGAAGTCAATACCATAAGGGAAATAGTTGGCCTTGGCAAAAGAAGGAAGGTTATTGTTATTGCCATTGTCAATGAGCGAGTCTCCAAATATAAACATAGCAGGCACCATCTCCCTTCTCCTTCCCACTCCTGGCCCAAATGGATCCACATTTTGGCCTAAACCTGCACCAAACACCAAGAAAATCACCAGCATGCAAGGCAGCTTGAAGGTAGCCATCTTGAGAGAGGGAGAGGGAGGGAGGGAGAGGAAGTAAGACTGTAAAATATGATTTCGAAGTGTTGTAATGTAAGAGTTGAGGATTTTTATGACTGTGAAAAGGCGAAGGAGCTTTAATAGAGAGGATGTATGGTGGGTAGTTGAGATCTAGTAAATGTAGTCATCTGTTTTCTCCATTGCAGTAATTGCCCTACGATATGTGCAGGGCACCCAAATACATGCAGGCATATTTTCAGTCTTTCCACATCTTGATCCATATATATATATATATATAAGTTTTTTTCAAAATTGATTTAATAATATGACAGTATAGGAATAGAATAACATGAAGAAAAAATTCTATTAAAATATTCTAAACACAAATCTAAGCACATAAATTATTATAAACAATAAATCAACATAAAAATAGATTTTAACTGTTTTAAATTTATAAATTCAAATTGACATATATCTTTATTATGGTGATGGAATGGTTCAATTTTGGTCCTTTCTTTATTGTTTTTATATTTGTTTTTATGATTTTCAATTTTTTATTTTTAATCAAATCCCATAGTAAAAAAATAATATATAAAAAAATTAGTTGTTAGGATTTATTGGTGATAACATGACTTGGGATATAAAAAACATTTATGAGGAGAAAGTTGAGAAAAAAAATCATTAACAAATCATTTGAAATTCTTGAAATTAAATTTAATTTTCAGAATTAAATCAATTTATATGTTTGAAATTTTTTTGAGGATATTGATTTGAATTCTAAATAGAATTCAATTGCTAAAAAATGATGATGAGAGCATATTAATTTCCTTTGAAATTAACATTAAAAGCAACATTATAAAAATATCCTAATTTTTTACAAAGTCCCCCACTATCTCTTTCTTTCTCTTTTTCCAACCCCCTTGAAATTTGCATGGGCTAGACTTGCAGATGATTAGTACTTTTAAATGTGAAACTTATAGAAGAACAAATTTGGAAGGGTGGATCTGTTACTTTAGTTTTTAATTCATTTTCTAAAGCACTGAGAGAAGATTCTAGTTTTTTTAATTCATGATTCCATGACCTGTGTTTGCTCATACTCCAACCTGAAAAGAAATTTTTTATTTATTGAAAGCTTAATTAAAAAACTCGAAAAATTAGTTAAGATACATACAAAATACAAAATAGTCCGAATATTTATATTAATAATAATAAAAAAGATTTACATATAACCATTTATATTTATATGAAGACAAGTGATTAACAGATATAATAAACTAGGGAAAGGTTCCATTTGAATTCAATCTAAACTACACCAAGATAAAATGATTTAACAAACTGTTAGTGTTGAATTTAATATTTTATTTCAAATATAAAAATTATAATAAATTATTAATTAAATTCAAATAACATATATATATAATATAATATAATTTAATTTAATTTTACTTATAATTTGGTTAAAACTGGCTGTAAATTTCTCATCTTAGTCGCTTGTCCTATGAGGGAAAAAAAGTACAAAAAATTATTTCCATCTCCATAAAATAAGCATGATGTTTTTTTTTTTTTTTTTTTTTTTTATTTTAACTAACACTTGCCACTATCGGTCTGTGTTCATCAATCCGAGCACAACCTGAGAGTGTAGCACTAATTCTTAAAAGGCTAGAGCCCATTAGTGAAGTGATTCGGATAGCTAGGCTCATTGGAAAAAGGAGAAAACTACACCCATCTTTATTTAATCAGCTATCACTTTACTAGTTATTATTTATTTGATTGGTTTTTAAAATATTTTTTATTTAAAAATATATTAAAATAATATTTTTTATTTTATTTAAAATTATTTTTGACATCAATACATTAAAATAATTTGAAAACATTAAAAAATATTAATTTAAAATAACAAAAAAAATAAAAAAATTTAATTTTTTTTAAAATATTTTTAAAACATAAAAACAAATAAAATTTTATTAATAATGATGAATGCATGGTTGAAAACGAAAGGGAAATTCTAGATATGCCGTTTACTACTGCTATCTTTGACTTAAAAAAAAAAAAGTAAGAATAATTTCTCATATATTGTGGATTATTTGTATATAATTAGTTATAGGGTAAACTTCCATAGATTGAGGCACATTTCATATATATTTCGGTCCAATCTAAAAATTAAACAAAGTAATCGTCAACCATACAATTAGGAAAGATTCATAAAAATTAACCGAGGAGGTACACATTAAAGAAGCCTTTCAAACTTCATGATACACATATCATGCGAATTTCATAACTTGAAGCTTCTGGAATAAATGCGTCCCTGTCCATGGAGGTGATAATTTCGATGCCAAGAACAAAAATATTGGAACAGATCTCTTGCATGAAGAAGAAAGAAATATTATGATGGTCTAGTGGTAAGAGTTTAAGATTAAAATATTTATTTTTTTTGTGGTTTCAGGTTCGAGCCTTGTGATTTTTAATATAATGGTCATTAGAGGCTTACATGGTCGTTAACATCAGGGCTCGTGAGATTAGTCGAGATGCGCGCAAGCTGATTCGGACATCCATGTTAATAAAAAATATATATATATATATATATATATACACACACACACTACAATGATACCTATATGCATGACTCATCCATTCTCATTGATGTAGCTAGCAATTTCATGGTCCCCGTTTGCTTAATACATGCTTGTTTCATACACCCGTCATTATTATGGAATATGTTGCAGAATAGAAAATATTAATTATACTTTTGCTATATAAATTTATCATGCGTAGTATACTATATATTAAAACATGCATGCTATAATAATATAAATAGTAGAATTGGCTATCTGATTAAGTCAGTCTCTTAATTAATCATGGATATTATTTTATTTTGGTATCAGAGCTGATCTATCTAAACAGATTTACGTCTTTCCTTCCTTCCTTCCTTCATCTTCTTCTCCAAGCCGCAGAACTGTCTTCTCATAGGAAATATATAGGAAATATTAGTCATTAAGCTCCAAGTTTCCAAATTTAAGCTCCAAGTTTCCAAATTCAGGCCATGTAAGGGTTGCTTTCCAGCTCAAATGGATGCTCTAATCTGAAAACAGAACGATCGCTCTCTGCAGGATTTTAGTTGAAACCAACCAAACCAATAATCTACTAAATGCTTAACTAGTAAGATGGTGTAAGCTTTGCACTTGATGTGCATTAATTATACCGATATATATATACACGTTTGGTATTTGATAATCCTTAACAAATACCTTTTGGGCAAAAACCCTATGATTAGTTCTATGATCCACCAGTTTTGCTTAATGATTCTGCAGTAGTAAGCTACCAGGAACCTAATTCCTGATTTCACAACTTGATGGCTGAAAAAAAATATATTTTTTCTTTAATAAAGCCAGGGTTATAAACTAAAGAAAAAGCTCAAGGGGAAATCTTTGACGTGAATTATGTCTCCTTTAATGACACCTGCTATATATATTCTGCAGATACAAGAAAAAGAGGATCACTTTGTCAAAGTCAATTTAATTCTTCTCAAAAACAAAAGGTCAATTTGTAACTGATGGGGACCTTGGAATTCCATACATACAAGATTTCTTGGGGCTGGGAATAATTAAATTAAAGAATTCCTTCCCACTATGATCACTCGACGAAGGTTTATTACACAACGAAAGTCGACTCCTTCAAAACTTCTGGTTGAGATTTGGTAAGGTAATTATAATATGTATACTGAGCGATCGCATGTCTTTAAAAGGAGATTGGTGTTCTTAGACCAAGATGAAGCCTGCATGTGCAAAGCAAACTGATTGGTTCCTTTGCAGCAGGTTCGAGAGCAGCTCATTCAATTTCCGTCGTCTGTATTCTGTGGTTTCAACTTTCAACTTTCAACTTTCAACTTTCAACTTCCCTTTGTCGGTGTTGGTGTTCCCTAGATAGCAATGTCGTGACTCATGGTAAGAAAGTGTCCACTTTGCATGCATGCGTTTGGTTACTTGCTTGGCCCATCTCTGCATGCTCATAGTTCGACTCTTGCTGCATAGTGGATTTCATTTAAAAATTTGTAGTTGGTGGCCACATAGAGTCTCAATTATTTTAACTTGGGGATAATTGCATGTTAAGCAATTGTATTTTGCTATTTTACTAATTTTTTATTTAATCTAGTCAATTAATTATTTTTAGGAGTTTCCATTGCAAATGTTACTGATATGATACAAAGATAAATACCATATGAAGTATTTATATTTTATATATCATTTTATTCGAGTATAAATACCAATAATAAAATTTAGTTATTTCTTTATCCAATGGAATGTTTTATAAGTAATTGAATTAAAGATTAGTAACCATCTCATATATATATATATATATATATATATATATATATATATATATATATATATATATATATATATATTTCTTTCATTGACATACGTACCAAGAGTTAATATACCTATTTTATTCAATTAATTAAAATCTTATCATCAAATGAAAGACTACATAAGTTTATCATAGCTATATTCAGATTGTTGTATTCTTTATATTAAAAAAATCATCTCAATCTAAAAATTTAAATAATTAGATAAGATTTTAATATATAATTTATATTATTCTTTAATACATCACCTCAATTTTGAGTTTGAAACTTTGACATGCTAATACTATCTTATGTTTAATTATTTTTTATTAGAATGAGTTCAAATCTCACCACCTACAATCTAATTAATAAAATTAAATACAAGGTAGTGTAAGTTTATCCAAATTTTAAGGACAAAAAGCTTTTATTTAAGGTGTATGTGTTATAAAATAATATAAATCTTATTTTAGATTTTACATAATTGCTTAAGTTTTTAGGTTGAGATGATTCATTAATATAATATTAAAACCCTATTGATCAACTAGTAACGAGTTCGAATCTCATTATTTTTATTTTTTATTCTCTTTTCTAATCAAAATTAATTAATAATACAAGGTAGATCTTGCCATTCTAGCTAATTCTTTATTGTCTCTTCTAATCAAAATTAATTAACAATATAAAATAATATAGATTTATGTAATTTTTAAATTTAAAGAGTTTTTATTTTAAAAAATATATTAGAGTTTAATATAAATTATATATTAAAATTCCACTCCTTATTTTTCATAATACAATTTAAGTTTTCAGATTAAAATAATTATTTTATACAATCACGTGTAACAAAGAGCACGTATAAGGGAGCTTGACTTAGACTACAGCTGCCAATGACCAGGAAGAAGTGTATTCCCGGAGTCAAACGAATCAAGGGAAAGGTAGAAATCGGTACCTGAAGAAGTCCTGGAGAGCTCGCAGAGTACAAGTATCACTAGCAACATTTTTTTCTTCTCTGCGAAAGAGGCAACAGATTCTGTTGTACTTAAAGTAGAGGAGACAAAGAGATCAGCAAGGCAAAAGATTGGAGAGTATGCAGATAAGACATGTCGCTGGAAAAACAAAGGTTGCTAGATGTGCCAAGCACTATGTGGGTGATCGATGGTGGGACAGCAGATGGCATTAACGAGAACAGTACACAAATAAGCAGACAAGGTTTTCTTAGCACCCACATGATAAGCTACTGTAACTCAATTATCAAGGGTTTGTCATCTCTTGCGGTTACTCAAGCTGGAATGGAGTTAAGATGTAATGTAACCGTGACATGGTCACCGGCTTTCTCAAAAACATTCTTCGTTTCAGAGATTTTGTCATCTCAAATTGGGAGGGTATTAATACTATCACTTCTCTACCCCGTTCTAACTACTTAAATTTTTTTCAAGCCTGAATCAGCGCTGGAATTGACATGATCGTGGTTCCAAACAACTCCAAAGAGTTTATTGATGACCTAAAATCCCACATGAAAAACAAAGTCTTCACTATACATGAGCTGAATTGATGATAACAAGAAAGAGAAACCAATATCAGCACATAAATTTCATAATTCATCAACGCCAAACTATCTCGGATAAACCTGTTTCAACCCGATCCTCCAAGCGTTATTGCTGTTATGACCCATACGCTTTCTCTCTTAGTCTCTCTTTTCACTGCAGACAATTATTATAGTGTCTTTGACAAAGCTGTTGATGGTGCAACTGTCAGCAGGTGTATGTGTGTTTTCGGCATCGCTGGTCGATCTTTAATGGCAACTGGGAGACGATTTGTTGTTAGGTTGGTTCGAGTTCACAGTGGAACTCTTTCGTCGATGATGTTGGAGGCTGGGTTGTGATGGTGGTGGCCGATCAAGTGGACTTGCGTTGGAGATGGCAGTTGGCTTTAACGGGGAGAAAAATGAGAGGGAGAGATGGAACGATGTTGTCTAGGCCATTTTCATTTCTTTCTTCTTTTTTCCCCCTTCTCTCTTTATATTTTTCCTTTTCTTTTCACTCCATTCTTTCTTTCTTTTTCTCTTGAAATTTTCTCTACACAATTTCTTTTTATCTATTTTTCTCTCTAAAAATCTCCTCTCTCCCTCTTGATTTTTTTTCTTCTCCCTTCTCTCCCTCTCTCTCAATGGTGGCTACCTAGGATCTTGTTGAACACCACCCCACTTGTCTCTCTAAAGATCTACTACATCTAAAAGAATCCATATTGTATTGTTTCCTTCGATTATTACTATATTATCATTATTCCCACTAAAACTTTTCTTCTTCATTATCCAAAAAAAAACTTTTCTTCTTCTTCGTCTCTGATTTTCTTCTTTTTTTTTTAGTTTTTTTTTTGGAAATTCAATCGCATTTAATAAGTTTGTAAGAAGGAGAATAAAGCAAAACATAAATACATTAATCAATGGCAGCCATTAGTGTTCGTGTAAAAACGTTATTGAAGCAATTGCATAGCTAGCAACAGGTATATATGTAACAATTTCTGAAGTTTATTACTTATGCAACACACCTCACAAATATTATATAATCACTAATATTCATTGCTTGCAACACCAAACGTAACCTCGCAATTGCACTCTAAACTTAGAGCGAGCTACTCCTAATATTGAAATATTATTTCATTTTGTATAGTTAGTGGGTGCGGAAAATCAGAGGTTACTGACACAAAGTTAGTAATCTCAGCATTCTCCTCCACCTGCACAGCAAATTAACGTTTCATAATTAGATCGAAGATCTCAGAAATCTGTATAAAAAAAGAAAGAAAAAAGAGTTAATGATCTCTTATTAACCTTATTATGGAGGTGTTGGTTTGCAGCCGTCAATATTTCTTCCTATACAATCAAATTCATATATAGTCTTAGAAAAAAACAGGATGTAAATATTAATTAATATTTCATAATTAAAACATTATTCTAAAATGGTTAAGTATAGCATTGGAATCCAAGAATAGCTGATTTCATTTTGGATTGTGGGAGGGAGGGAGGAACTGAAATCAAGCTCGCGATTATTTAAGACTCAAATGTTTATGGTTTCATTATTTTTTTTTATTACAAAGACATTGATACAAGTTAAATTACTATAATAAAATTGTGTGCCATTACTTAGTTAGACTCAAATGAATATATATATATATATATATATATTGATTATGCATGTTGTTTTTTTAATGCCCACAGTTAATAATAATAATAAAAAAAGGAGTTGAATATTGAAAACGAACCTTGTTCCTCAACTGCTGAATCTCTTTAAACATGATGTCCATCTGTGTGCCATTACTTGGTTAGACTTACGAAAATATATAATAATAATAATAATAATAATAACTTGAAGCAAGTAAAGTTGGCTTGGAAGTAATTGGATACCTTGGTTGAACGAATTTGATAAATCCAAATTTCAAGATGTTTTTCGAGTACAAGCAATTCATCTAAGCTCATTTCTGCTGCAGCTCTTGCTCCGAACATGTACCTGTAATTAATTAAGCATTTTATATCTCTATAATACAAATCTTGCTACATTTTTTTTTGTGATTTAGAGATTAGATCATCTTTCAATGTCGAACACTAACTAATATATAAGCAAATTAAATTATAATAATTAATTATGGATACAAACCTTAGTCCTTTTTGCAGTACTTCAATCTCTTGCTTCAACATGTTGATCTCCTCCTTTGTATCCTGCAGGCCATAGATTACTTCTCCATTAGTGAAAATATATAAGCATTGGATTAAAGCCTTAAACATTTTTGAAAATTGAAGTAGTTCTTGAAAACTGTTTAACCATGATCCAAATTGTCGATGTATTATATAAAGCATCCAGCGTTCATCACCCACATATCCACCCCTTATATATATATATATATAATGCCAACGGTAACAAACACAAACTTTTACACTCCATGATTAACAAGTAACAGTAATCTAAAAGGTGTTCCATCCATACATTTCTTTAACTAGGAATCATAATAGGGATTTTTTTTTTTTATCGTCAAACCTTTGTTTTTTTTTTTGTCATTTGTGTGTGTGCTTTTTCCAGTAAATGGGAATGTTATTTACATTTCCTTGAAGTATGAAGGTTTTGGCAAGATTTGAGTGCTTGATTATATATCAATTTAATGAGATATGATTATAATTTGTATGATTAAGATATAATTAAAAAACCAAAGATCAAATTGAGAAATAAAAAAACCTAGGTAGAGTATTTCAAATTTGTGTGGAAAAGTTATGTTTATTCTTTATATTCTTTGCTAACTTTATTTTAGATCCGTGCAGTTTTGATTTTTTTTTAGTTGTTGTGCAAAAATTCATTTTATTTATGTTCAAGTTCCTAGGTGAATAGAAAGTTGCTAAAAAATAGAAAAAGATTTTCTTTTAAATGGGCTAGGTGCATTTGCCCACCTAGATCCAAACACCTTGCCTCTTTTTATTTTTCTATTTTTAATTTGAATTTAAATTAATTAAAAATATATTTGGATGACCATCTCGATGTGTTTTTAATTTTAATTGAAATTCATTAAAATAAATCAATTAAAAATACTTTTAGGATATAATTTATTAAAATATCATTTAGGTTTTACTTGGTTTTTAAATGGGAATATAACATCTTTTCTAATATAGCAACCTCTTTTTATTCACAACCCTTCATAATATTTTTTTAATTGTTTTTAAAATTTTATTCAATTGCCTTCCAATACATGTCTATTTTTATTATCGTATAATTAAATAAAATATTATTTTAAAAAATAAAGTTATTAAATATAATCAGTTTCACGCTAAATATGATGAGTTAATATGAGTTAACCTGTGTCGGTCTAAAATATTATCATTTCAATTTTTTTTTAAAAAATTAAAACAACAATGTCTTGAATTTTTTGGGTTAGATCAAGTTTTGAATGGGTTGGTAGGGTCAACACGCCTAGTCGAATAAGTCATATGAAATCAACTTCAACTTGGTTTTGATTGAAATCTAACTCATTTTTCAGGTAATTTGGATTAAATTTTGCCTTATAGTTCTAACACTGAATTATTTTGATGTAATCTAATAATAAAATCTTGGAATCAAAACCGAGACATACATCTAATTATCACAAATCGAACAAGTAATTAACCACTAGCTCAACCTAAGCAGGTTTTTGGTGCTTATCTATTGCAGTTTTAGCTTATCAAAAAACGAGTTTCGCGAATGCAAATCAGTCGGATGTTGAGTCCTCAAAGCTATATATTCATCACCAACATTGCGCATAAATTAGATGGGTATATTTATGTAGTATGCTTTTATGAAGATCGAGCATCAGATGCTGTGCAAGCTTTTGCATAAGAATACGAATATTATGTTTATATATTTGTTATTTACTTTTAAATGCATTCAATAAACTTAATTAGTTGTATAATTAGATAACGTACCAGATCAGGCGCCGGCTGGGTCTCCATGGCAGCTGGTTCAGGTTGAGCCCCACGGCTGGACTTCATGTACCTCTCAATGAGCCCTTGCATGGTTCTTGAACAACAAGAACAGAGAATTTTCAGTAGCTAAATAACACTTTCTCCAATGATGTGCATAAAAAAAAGCTTAACAAAACTTGCTAGATGATATTTTCGCGACGTCCCTTGTGAGGAAAAATGTTCATAATTTCATTTATGGTTACATGCATGCATAAATCGACACATGTTTTTCGTTTGTGTAAAAAAAATACGAGTGAGCCCCCACACATGTATACGCATGCATATTTGTTTATGTGAATGGAAAGGGAGAGCTAGGGAGGAGAGAGACCCTTTGGTGGCTAGTTCATAGAGCTTTCCATGGGCGGAGAAAATGACAACTCCAATTTCAGCATCACACAGCACAGAGAGCTCCTTAGCCTTCTTAAGGAGCCCTGCTCGGCGCTTGCAGAAGGTAACCTGCCTGTGCACATGGTTCTCAATACGTCTCAACTGAACCTTTCCACGAGCCATTTTCCTAACAGACAACCTCCCACTAGTTTGAACTAGCTTCAGGCCGGTCGCTGTAATCCTCCCCCCCAGAAGCTTTTCTTACAATTGCTTCACAAGTAAGACAGCTTCGGAACTTAAATAGTCCCACCAGAGAATGGGAATCAAAACATTGTAAAGCTGCCTTTCCTCTTTACTAAATTATCTATTTAATCTCACTCACCAGTCTACAGATTCTTTAACTATTGCCATGATATGATTGGTAATGCTTTCCCAGCTTCCTCATTTGCTTGGAACTCCGCGCCCACATGAGTCGGTGCGCGCGAGGCATGGCCAAATAGATAGAGATTTAGCCTCAAAGTTTTCATGTGGGGCAGGCCAAGTCTAGTCAGCAGGCAATTGCTTTTTCACATGCGACCCATTTTATCTCATGGTCATTTTTTTGAATCAATGAGCTAGCTTAGCTGCCCATGGTGGGTGGCTTTGCACCACCCCCCACCCCCACCACTTTTCCTTGTTTTTTGGCCTTTGTCATTCCTTCCACCTTTTGTCTTTATGACAAAAATATACCTTCTCTGTTTCTAGGGCTTTTTAACCTTAAGACACAGTTTACCCTTTTTTTTCCTAATATTTATAGACTTATTTTTACAATTTCAATTAAGACTTTTAACTTTTTATTGAAGTTTAATTTTGACAATTCAAGTAGTGGTTGGTATGTTTTGTTTGAAAATTTAAAAATATATTAAGATAATATTTTAATTTTCAAAAACGCTTTTTAAACATAAAAATAAACTCATTTTAAATAATTATAAGTTTAAATAATATTACCCTAATTTTTTCTTCTAATTAATAGAAAAAAGTAATGGGGATTTATGCAATTTTCAATTTCGCAATATTTTTACTCGAGGCTACATATTAAAAAACTAATATAAAATTATTCTTAAAACATTATTAGCTAGATTAATTTTTTTTTAATTTAGATATGGCTTAACAAGCATGCATTAAACAAAACTCTAAAAATACTACATATATAGCCCCGGCCCTCCCTCCACTCATCCATCTTAGCGATGAAGACAAGAATCTTGTCAAATCACTGGCATGCATTCAATCGGAAGCCATAAAGAGATCTTCACTTTGAATTCTGTGGCTGCTTAGAGAGGATTAAACAGTTGGCACGTGGATATTCTCTTACCAATCTTCTGCCATTAACAAATTCTATCAGTGGTGTAAAGCTTAGGTTCTACATTTTCATTGATATAATATAACTCAATTCCTTGGAATTAATATGTTCTTGTCTAAAGATCTCAATTTTTAATTCATATGGTGCGCATCCGGGAAGAAATCATCAGAGAGAAATAATTGTTATTATTCATGCTGCTGTTTATAAAAAATAGAGCATTTTAGCAATATGGTGGGTGCGACCACAAATTTACTCTTCAGAGGCTTGTTTGTACCATTATCGAAACAAAATGATAGCTACGTACTCCTTCAAATACGTTCCCTTTCAAATATGATAGGGATTTATCCAAATCTTAGGAAGATAAATAACTCACATAGATGTATTGTATTTATCACAAGAGACAATTGATGAGTTGATATATAGGATTAATAAAAGTAAAATTGAGAAATAAATTATCACCTATTTTTGTTTATAATAATCAGAAATCTAACTAGTCTAGTTGTCTTCATATGTTACAGATAAAGAGTTAATTATACTAAAAAAAATAATGAAAATCACCTTAAATTATATCTAAAGTAAGTTGTTTTGCATTTGTTTTTAGTAATAGAAGGTAATATTGTGTTTATTTACTAAAGATCTCCTAAACTAATATATTTTTGTTTGTATTTTAAAGGTGAAAAAACTACTTCGATCTAAGATAATGATTCAAGATCTACACCCCACAACAAGGTTTAATTATTACTTTTAAGGTATGAGCGTTATTGATTTCAACCTTATTCCACTTTGAAAAATAAATCATTGATGACTTCAACTCTATAGGGTTGTTATGTAATGACATGAATCCCAACACTTCAAATATGTATTATAATATAAAAAATTTCAAACTTATAAAAAGGAGTGGCATGTGTAACTCAGAAATGTCCACAAAACCTATAAAAAAGACAAAAGATGAGTGAAGGGTGGCTAGAATTTTCAAGTCTGTTGAAGGGTTGTTGTTGTGTTAGGTTGTGTGTTGTTTCGATAGTTGGTCATTTAATTAGAGGAACTAGTTGTTTCGGTGTGAAGATGGTGTCTAGTGAGATAGGCTCAATCTAGTGTTGGTTATAATCCGGTGATTTTGACTTCTATATGTGGGTTATGAGTGGTGGTTTTTTTAATGTTAATAAAATATATGAGAGTTGGTTGTTAGAATCATTAAGAGGAGAGTAATTCAAAATAAAGATAGGTTAGCGCCTAGGGATGGCTAATGGTGATTGACATTAGAGAAAAAATGGAAAATATAAGTTATGTCAAGGCTATAAATGGAGAAAAAGGTTGTTGTGGATATTGTTGTTGGGTAAGATATGTTGGTTGTGTTTTAGGTGGAGGAAAGAGTTTGTGGTGGCTAGTGTTGTAGTGATCGTATATTGTCGGATTATGGTTAAAAAAGGAAGGGGATGACTAGCAGTTAGAAACTTTTTTTTTTCATTAGGCACATGAAGGAGAAGCTTTTATTTATTTATATATATGAATGCTTTTTTTTCTTTTTCTTTTTCCAACAGTTTTTTTTTTCTTTTTCTGCTATGATTCCTGGTATGTTTTCCCATGTTTTCTTTCCCTCTACTCTAGGTCCTTATTTATAGTGTTGAGGACCCTATCAAATTGAAAAATAAAATCGAAATATTTGAAGGTTGTTGTATTCTTTTCTTCTTAAATGATCACCTCAAATTTTAAAAATCATAATACAAGATTAATTTATTTTCCTTTCTTGAACTATACAGGATCTCTTGCTTTCCTTTATGACATCAATGAGATCTATAATTGGTGATTCTTTAAAAATCTTTATTAGAACTAAAATATTTTAAATTTTATTTTAATCTCTACTTTTATGAAATATAATCCCTCTTTTATATTTGTTTTATTTTTGAATCATATTATTTGATTATCAATTATCTTATTTGATCTTTCAAAACTTTAATGTTTATTTTGGTCCTTTTTTTCTTACTTGCTTGTCATTTCACTCCCTAATTTGTTTTTAATAAATATAAAACTTGTCACAAAAAGTAAAATAAAAGAAAGTGTCAAAAATCAATAAATGACCATAAATTGATTGAATTGGAAATTTTTATTTTTTAAAAATAAAGGGTAAAAAATTATTTGTAACCATATCTACATCACATGTAGTCGGCTTAATTAAAAAAAAAAAACAGCAGAAAAAAAAGAGTTTCTTATGGCATGATGTTCCATCTATTACATTAGTTCACGAGCATTTCCATTTGTTGAATAGAAATAGAGGGTAATCATGCTGGCCTAGTTTCAAACCACGGTACTAACTAATATTTGTTTTATTTTTTTTCATTTGATTTAAAAAAAATATTTTCCTCAATTAACAATCAAATTATTTTGTTCAATACAAATAGTTATAATTTTACTAAAAATAATTGATGAACAAGTCCACTAAAAAATAGAAACAATTAATTGGTTTTTCTAAAATGTATGCTATGTATTAAGAATTTTTATTGTTCATAAATTCATCTAGGATAAATAAACCATCACTAGGCATTGTCCTAAAATATTGATGTGTAAATAATAAAATTGCATAATACACAACTTTATATAGTATTAAAAATGTTTCAAGATATTTTTTTCTTGTAATCTTGTTATGTATGAATTATTTTATTATTCATAAATTCACCTGCGATAAATGAACCATCACTAGACGTTGATATTGATGAGTACATAATAAGATTACTTAACACATGACTTTAATATTGTAATTAGATTTTTTTTCAAGATATTATTTCTTGTAATTTTATTGTGTATTAATTGTTTTATTATTTATAAATCTATATAGGATAAATGAAACGTCACGAGGAATTGTCCTAGGATATTGATGAGTGGGCAATAAAATTTCTTAATACACAACTTTATTATATTCAAAGTACTTTCAAGATATCATATTTTCCATCACAATTTTATTTCATATTAATTGTTTTATTTATTCATTAATCAACCCAAGATTAATGAACTATAGTTGTTTATTGTCTTGGGATGTTGCCTAATGTGTAATAGAAACAATGAATACGCGACTCTTTATTTTACAAAAAAAAATAAGGTTTTTTTTTTTTATGAATCTGAAATCTGTGGGTTCAAGGGTACCATTGGCAATACTCTTTTAAACTATAATTATTGTTATTTGAATTTTTTATATTTATGTTAATGTGTGATTGTTTTTTGATATATCATTCCTTAATATGGCGAGCAAATTTGAGCTTGATATACACAATCCCACATAAACCCATTGAAATTGAGTGGTGGCCTTCGAGCCCATTTCAATCAGCATAATCTTAATTAGGTCTATGTTAGCAATTAATCACTTCTTCTTAGGTCCAACACTTGTATTTTAAAAGTGAGGGTTAAGCCATGTTATCCGGTTTGAGTTCCAAATTATTTTCTTAGATCATTATCGTATTTTACCTACGATGCATCAGGTGATTGATATCTTTTCTATTGCATATGATACCCTAAAAAAATTGAATTGGAAATGACAACATTATCCTTTGATGAGTAATTATAGGTGACTATGGTTGATAGACAATAATGAAGTTTTACACAATTTAATATATATGAAAAAATAGTGATAATAAATAATATAATATAATATAATTAATTAGGTTTCCTATTATGCACTTTTTATTAGTTAAGGTATTATAAGTAATAGTGGGTATATTAGTAAATACATAATAATTTAGAGAATAAAAAGAAAATAAAACCCTAGAGTAACTTACACTTTATTTTGTCAAACAATCAAAGACTATATATATATATATATATATATAAAGAGAGAGAGAGGGAGAGGGAGAGAGAGAGAGAGAGTTTAATTTAGGGTCAAAATCTTTATTTACTTTTATCAATTTAAGGTGTGTGTTTTCTATTCATATCTATTAATTGAATTTTTTTCATGCATATTAGGGTCATGGAGAGAGATTTAGGAATTAAGGTTTTTTATGATATTTGATTTTTTAATCACTTTTAAGGAGTGAATGTTATACTAACATAGTCTTAAATTGATAAAAAGTCATTGGAAGTGACTTTATATTTTTTTGGTAGATTAATTTGAAGTAATAGTGAAATTAAGAAATTGAAAAAAAAATGATAAGTTGGTAACTTTAGACTATCAGAATTAATCTTTCAATAAGCATAATGGTCGAAACTTGGTACCTAGATATAATATGTCATGAGTTATTAGATTTGATAGGTCATTTTTTCAAATAAAAGTTGTGTATTAGTAGTTATGATCATTGAAAATAAGCCACTTTAATATGTAATTTCTGGGTTTATAAGAACATAAATTTTTAAAACTTACTCTTAGTTAATTAGAGAGTACTGTGATTCACCCCAAACATTTTATGGGTCCAAAGTTTCTTGTTTCTATTTAATATGCTATCAAATACTTTTAGTGTGTTTAAATTTTTTTTAAGAATTTATTGAGATTTAATAGAAAATAACTAAAATTTGTTTTGGAGAGTAAACAACTTTTATAATTTTGGTTTTAAATGTTTCAATATACTAAAATTAATTGATGTTTATGTAGAATTTGAATATGTTGAATGTTTTTCATATAGAACTTTATTTCTATATGAATTAATTTATTTACATAATAAATTATTTTTCTAAGAATAGTTGCAATTAATAATTTTCAACAGCTTCACTTTAATTATTTTTAAAATACTACTTTACTTAAAATAAAAATGTTTCTTATCCTTTTCTAATCATATTTTATAAAGTTAGTATTTTTTGAACCATAATTGCCATATGTTTTTTATAATTATTTTTGGTATTTAATTATTGAAAAAAATAGATATTTTATAAGTAAAACAAAGGGCTATAGTAACACGGTTCTAGTTGAGTGATTGTTTTAGGGGATTTTAGGGTCATTTAAGTTAGTAATATATTTAAACTTTGATTAAACTATAAATTAGAAATAATCTCATGTATTGCATTGGATACTAGTGAATATATAATTTATGGTAATTGTTGTTGTTGGGAATGCTAGGTTGTCTCTAACGCTAATCTTGGATTTGCATATCACATAAGTAACTATTCATCTCATTGGTTAGTTATTTTGAGTTAGAAAATATATATTTATGTACTAAATGACTTTTTCTTACTAAAATATTTATTGTTTTATAAATTAGATGGATCGGGCATGATGAATAATTTTTAAATAATGTTAAGAGTTTCGAGAAAGTATGTTTATGATTTCAAAAGTACTTTAAATATGTTTTGTTTTTTTTAACCCATTCATGGATTGAATATGAATATGAATTTGATTGAATACACTTTGGACTCAGCTTTTAAGGGCTATACATTGTCATTTATAGACATAGTTATTTAGAATTTGATGTTTTGTCATAAAGCAAAATATGACCAATTATTATTGTGGTTTTAGTAATTATACTCTTTATACTTAACCTTTAGGGGTTATACATTAGCACTTATAGACATGTTTATTTAGAATTTGATACCTAGTCATAGGGTTAAATATGACCTATTATTATTATGGTTAGAGTAATTATACACTTTGGACCTGATTTTTAAGGGCTATACATTGGCACTTGTTGTTGTAGACATGTTTTATTTAGAATTTGATGCTTAGTTATTAGACAAAATATGATCCATTGTTGTTGTGGTTAGAGAAATTATAGTTCTTTGACTTTGAATATGAGTGTGCAATCCATGTTTGTGTTCAAAATGATTGGTTTGAAATATTTAAGTTTATGTATGATTTATAAATGTGCTTTAGATCTTTTTTGAGTCTTTGAAAGTATTGAAATTTTGGTATGATAAATGAATTGATTGTAAGCAATATGTGTTAGTAAGTTTTTGCATGCTTGATCCAACTAGAGAGATGAATTGTTATTTATTGAGTATGTGACACTCACCTCCTATTTATTTATTTTCAGATGGTTTGGAGGAGATTTAGATTGTTAAGTGGTTGTTTTTTAAACTTATATTTGATTTATAGACTATAATATTTTAATAACTAGATCGATTTATGATATTAAATTTGTAATACATTTGGTTTTATTTGCCTTTGAACTCAAATTATTTTATGTGAGATGATTTAATTAATTTATTATTCAAGGTATATGTATTTTTTTAATGGGGTATTATTTTGAGTATAATTTCTTAATTGGAGTTTAGATACTTTGCATGCCTATAAGGCATATAGCGTTGTCACATGAAAAGATTATTTTTTGATTTAGGGTATAACATTACATAACTAGCCTCTTATTTAGAATCTTTAAGAACCTAGAAACCCCTTGAATCTATTAGGTGACAACTTTTTCTTAATTATATCTCTTTTAGTTTTAATAGTTTACCAAAATGTTTACTGGGAAATATTGTATAAACCATACTTGCAAATCATTCAATGATGACTAATGACCTTGAACATGAATTAAAAGAACAGAAAATCTTTCCATGCCTTTCTCATCCATCAAACATAAAAGGGATTATGGTCAAAGGGATGCTAAAATGACAGAAACATGGTTGTCTTTCAAATAAAGGGCATGCATACAAAGTTGATTTCCTCACGAGAATAAGCCGCTAAGCTTTACATTTATGGATTTTTGTATCTCCTCTCCTTTACAATGTGATTGTAAAACATTACTAAATTAGAAATGACAACTTAGGTTTGTTTCATGGAGGCTTGCATATATCTATATTAATGGATGCGGGTATATAGGAGAACGAGCTGGCTGATGTTGGTTAATGGGCATATGTAATAGCAAGAATTAAAATAAAAATCTAAGACTAAAATAAATTAAATTGTGCCTCCTGGCATGCATATGGAGAGTTTCAAATAAAACAAGAAACTTATTTTCTCTCCCTCCTGGCTTCCACTATCGAGGACACAACCTCTTTGGTTTAGAGCAGCTGTAATTTCGGACCACATTTTAAAGAGGATGGTGTTCACTTCTTCAATCTTTCAGGAGAGATTCAAAATCACAGAACTGATCCCACTAGCTTTGCAACTCAAAAGCAAAGCCTTTTCTCCTGGTTTTTTTGGCTTTGAACCTTTAAATGCTTGGTGGAAAAGCTAAAACCTTCTTGAATTTGAAAGAAGAAAAAGAAATACAAGCATATGTAAGACCTATGAAGACCTTCAAGGCCTAAGCTATATCCCTTTTGAACCCTTTATTCAAGAGCTAAAAATCATGGGATCGAACCCTCCACTAATAATTTTGGTGAAATTAATTTTGTGTTTTGTCTGATTGCTCTTACTTCTTCTTCTTTTATGACAAATGACATTTGTGTAAAGTTTTTTTATGGTTAAGAAGAATAACTAGCTAGTTAATAAAATTAATATCCTCCATCATCGTTAATGTAGCGTTGTCATCATGAGGTTGTCTCCAACAGCAACGCACTCTCAACAATGCTTTCTCCCAAACTTTACACTCAAAATATGTAAACATTATTAGGGGTTGAAGAAGAAGCAAAGCTCATAGAGATAGTTTTTCACCTTCTATATATATTGCTCTTCTATTTACCTAAAAAATAAGACTTATTGATAATTACATAACAAGTCCTATTACTCAAAAAATTGTTATGATAATTTCAATATTTTATTTTATTTTATTAATTGATTGTGGGATTTTGTTAAATGGATTTGTAGTAATTGAAATGTTGGCAAAATTAGGGGCTAGAGGCCATGGAAGGAATTGGTTAAGAGCTCGTTTGTTTTTGCGTTTTAAGAGTGTTTTTTTTAAAATTATTTTTTTCTTCAAATTATTTTTTTCAAATCATTTTGATATGCTAATGTCAAAAATAATTTTTAAAAAATAAAAAAATAATTTCAATATTACATTTCCAAGCGAAAAGTAATTTGAAAATAACTACTACCATAATACATTTTTTTAAAAAAACATTATGTATTCCTTTAAAAAAAACACTAAGCAAACCCAATGTCAACTTCCATACCCATATGCCAACTCTTCCTACTCTGTGCAAACTCCATAAAGATCCAAATATCAATATGAGATGTCAAACTTAAAATGATCCTTTGAATTCAAAATTTCAATTCTTTTATAACCTACACAGACCTTTTTTTTAAGACAATTTACTAGCACATGATGGAGGCAGAGGCTGAGCTAGTTTCAATTTGAGTTTTAGATATAATTAAAAAATTAGGTTAGATTTTTAAGGTTAGTTTCTAGGTTGTTTTATTCATACAATTTTCTTGTAAGATTAGATGTATAATATAATATGAGAAAATAGGATTTGATTTCTTTCAATTTTCTTAATTTAGGGGGGGGATCTATTCTTACTATAACCTTATCATTTTTATAAAAACTTTAAAAATAATTTTAGTTGGATGGAAACTACTATCAAGTGAAAAGTATTATGGATTGAAAATAAAGATTTACATGAAAAGATATACATGTGGAATGTAATTTGTGAAAACAATAAAAGGATAAGGCATTACTATGCTCAAAATATAGGTGGAAGGATATGTTATACCATAAATTTTATGAGATATAGATAAGGTTTAAAGATAATTATCTAATAATTAGATAATCAAGAGAAACTTAAAAAACAAAATTATATAAAAGAAAGAGCGTGTGCATAATCAGAACGTGAGCAGTTATAATAAACCATATAAATTAAAAGGCAACAGTAACTCCTATCACTGTGAGATCATGGAAAGAACTCTAAAAGATGAAAGTTATTAGTAATTGACATACAAGAAATGGAAGGTTACTGGTAGTTGATACCACTTGACTAAATAAGGTAGATGACACGGAAAATGAAAGGACACATACAACTCAACAAAAAACTTAAATCACTACATTGTAATTTTATCAAGTTCCCATGACCTTTCAAACTTAAAACCAGCAGGCGATAGCTTATAGACGATAACTTTGCAAGCGATAGTCAAGTAGGCTTGCAATTTCAATTTCATAAACCAAAAAGACCAAAAAGATATTGCATTATCCAGGAGTTTCAATTCGTGAATGTAACAGAGTCCTATGAATATAAGTATTCATTTCTTAAGATATTGAGTTTACTTTACATTCAAGTTCTTCTAATTGTTTTATTATTTTTTCAGTTGAACTACTATTTATATGGAGTGGATTTAATCATATTGATACTCATGTAACTTTATATTATAAATACAAAGTTGTCTTAGTTGAGAAAAACACAAAAGAACCTAGATCAAAATGTAAAGAACCTAAAGTTGTCTTAGTTTTCTTTTTTATTTGTGTCTAATTGTTAAGAATGTAAAATTTGACTTTTAAGGATGTTAAATTCTCATAAATTTCTTAATCACGACAAAGATAGCTTGTTTTTTACTAGATTGGAATAAAGAATATATATAGTCTGAAAATCAAAATGCTGGTTTGAGCATACTAAAACCTAAAGAAAACAGAAAGAAGATTATGAGGTTCTCCTTCTTACAAGAAACAACAGCATCACCATAATATTTTGTGTTCTCTGGTGCGTGGTTGGCAAAAAGTAAATTCAGTAAAGGAGCATGTTAAGACTCATCAGAGCATGATCAGGCTTTTCAACTAATCTAGATTCTCCCAGCTCTTCTGACTATAAAATACAGAAAACCTAAAGCATAAGAACCTTTACAGAAAAGAGAGGAAAAGAAAGGGAGGGCATAAGAACCAATGAGCCAATTAAATCAAAGACGTTCTATCTATATGAACCCGCTTTAATCTCCTGCAACATAATATTTTTAAGTAGCAAATTTGGTACGTTCCAATAGTGAAGTACTATGTCAAGGAAATATATAGGATTCCTGGTCGTTTAGCTTTTAATTAATACAACTTGGTACGGGTAATTAGAATCCAGAAGCTAGCGTCAGGTTTAGAAAATGTTTTCCTTCTCAATTCTCAACCACATCCAAGAGTTGCTTCTCTTTTAAAACACTCAACTTGATGATATCAAGAATCCTATCCCATAAGCAATAGAAAGTTATACGATATAGAATTAGATTTCAGTTTTTTTAAAGAAAGTAATGCTGTTTTAATGGAGTTTGTATAAAAATGATGGCTAGGACTGTTTCCTGCAATTCTCAGCACTTGATTCGTGCATACTCATGCATGTCAACTGGCTTTACTTCGATCGTTAATCTGTGTGACGGTGACCGTTTCTTTAACGTAGCAAACCACACAAAGGTATATATATTCTAAGCATGGGTGCTTCAAAACCCTAGCTAATCATGGTTAAGCACTCGGGGACCCTGCGTCTATGGAATTAAGCATGGCTCTAAGAGGATATCAAATTTCGATGATTTGACGTTCTTCATGAATATTAGTCATTGATTACTCGTGAAATGCTAGCCTCTGGATCCTCTGAAACACGATCGATGGAGGTCGATATTTGAGATCATCCAAAGGACAGACATGCGAATAATAATGACTAATATTCATGAAGAACCAATCACGAAAATTGAAGATCACGTCCAGGACCCCATGGACGATACCTCCACTCTATCTAAAATGACAAAAAAAATAAAGTTAATAAGTACGGATATTGTCTCTCAAGTGCCACCATGCATCTTCGTTATGCTAAGGTTATTGAATGGTAAAATAATACTGTTTTAATTTTTAAAAGATAAATCAAAGCAACATCAATTTTTTTTAAAAAAAATTAAAATACTAAACTAGATTTTGATTGAGTCATGAGTTGATTAATCGTGTTGATTTTTTTTTAGACTCGGTCTAAGGTAATAATCAAGTTGGCTGAGTTCTACATCAATCTATCAAATTATACCGAGTTCTACAATCGAGTTTTACATGATGCTGGTATAACTTTTGGTTATCAAAATAGAGGATGGAAGTGCTTTAGGCATCAAATTCACTACTCTAAAGCAAGCATATATATATCGCAAACAATAATTAGGAAATTTGTGGATAAGTTTAGGAGATTTAGATGGTTATTAAGAAGAATATCGTAATCCTTTAAGGATGTGAAGAGCTTACCTCAGCAACCAGAACCAAAAGCAGGGGATCGAGAAACAGAAACAGGTAGGAAAATCGGAAAACATGAAGACTCAACTCTCAAAGGGATACCAAATTTTCAGACAAGCATCCATGCTTTACATGCACTATCATATCTAGCGAATAGACTTTATAGATTAGATTCTTTGTCATTGATAGTATAACAATATCATTAATCTTCATTTCCAACAAATCAATATTTTTTTATATTTATCTATATACTATGGTATTGAAGCATTTAATTAAGGACATTAATTGTCAGACCAGGTGAACCTTTGCACAGTTTGTGGTAAATTTATAGCAAGAACGCATTTGACATCAGTTGATTTAGGTTATACTTTTAAGAACAAAGAATATCTTAAATTACATGATAATTATTTGCTTCATTTTTTTCTTATTGTTGTTTTTTCATCTCGATTGCATATTACCTTAGTGTTTAGGAACGAGATTGGAATCATGTTTTCAAAAAAAATTGATTTTTTTATCTAAAATTATTTTTTATGATTTTTTATTGTTTTGATGTGTTGTTATTAAAAGTAATTTTTTAAAAATAAAATAAATATTATTTTAATATATTTTTAAGTAAAAAATACTTTTAAAAACAATCGATACCCTCTACAAGTTATAAATGTGCAGTTAAGGCCTTCATGTGTTCTTTTGTTTTTTTAAATAATATTACTTGATAATTATTTGCTTCATTTTTTCTTATTATTATTCATCTTGATTACCTGTGATTGGGAATAAAGTTGAAATCGTGTTTCTAAAAAAATTAAGTGTTTTGTTTAAAATTATTTTTTTATTATTTTGATGTGCTGATATTAAAAATAACTTTTAAAATAAAAAATAAATATTATTTTAATATATTTTTTAATAAAATATACTTTAAAAACAAACCATTATTCAAAAAAAAAATCCAGCACAAAGTTATAAATATGTAGTTAAGGCCTTCATGGGTTCTATCGTTTTTTACCCCATGCAGCCTTTCTTTTGAAACTTTTTTTTTAAAAAAAAAAGAAAGTAAGAAAAGGCTGTAAAAGAGCAGTTAAAAGGCCTAACTGTGTAGAGCTCGGCTATGAGCCCACAGACAGAGAAGAAGAGACCAAAGAGAACTCCACACGACCACCAAACAGTTAGAACGTGTTTGGCAATGTGGTTACGGATGTTTTTTAAATAACTTTTTGTGTCAAAATGTATGTAAATGATGTTTTTTTATTTTTTAAAAAATTATTTTTGACATCAGCACATCAAAACGATCTAAAATATATAAACCATATTAAATGTTAGCAAAAAAAAAACTTAATTTTTTAAAAACATAGATTGAACCGCGTTCCCAAACACTGTCTTAGTACCACAGGCCCAGCTTGACCTACTAACTGTGTAGAGCTTGGCTATGAGCCCACAGACAGAGAAGAAGAGACCGAAGAGCCTGACCTAACCTAGTCTACTGTGAATCGATCTTATCTCTATGGGGCAGAACATGTTAAGAGCTCGGCTCGAACACAAACAAAAACTAGAGAAGTTTTGGAAGAATCAAAACTTAACAACAGGCACCCAATAAGAATTAGAGAGCAGATTGTTGGGTTTTTGATCGAAGCTAAAGAAAAATGAAGCCCTGGCTAGTTCTGTAATGATCCCATGATCATTTTTCACTTGAACAATTTGTTTTGTTCAACAATTTTCCAGACATGGTGTTAAGGAGGAAATTAACACTAACCTGCTGTATATTTCTAAGAAATTGTTTGTTTTTCTTGGAATTCCTTCGAATTCAAATTAGATTTAAAGAGGTTTCCTTCCCCCATTTGAACCAGCAATACTTGGATGTTTCATCAGCATGGTTTAAATTACAGTTATCAAACTCTGTCTTGTGAATTTGTCTTAATTCCAGTTTTGAATCTAACTAGATTTGCTGACTTGGTTAAATTCAAGTGATTTGATGAAATTATTAATATAAAACATAATTGATTAATAATTTGTTTAATTTTATCTAAAAACATTAATTTTAATTAAAAAAAATATATCCAAAATGATATAGTTTTATTAAGAAATCAAAACATCACAGTCAACTCACCAATATTCAAATTGATTTACTCAATCTACAAGTAACCCAGAACCAGAACCTGTACAAGTCATGGGTAGGAATGATTTTTATTACTGATTAAGAGTTTGTTTGAAAATGTGTTTTAAAGTGATTTTTTATTTGAAAATATATTAAAATAATATTTTTTTTATTTTTAATATTAAGATATTAAAATAATAATAAAAAACTAAAAAATATTTAATTTAAAATTAAAAAAATAAAAAATTAAAATCATAATTGTACCACACAGACAAGCTATCTATAAACATCGTGAAAAGATAAGGATATGTTTGGAAATATGGTATAAATTGTGTTTTTTTAAATTTTAAATTTTTTTTATTTAAAATGAAAAAAATTATGGTTTCAAATAGTTTTAATGTATTAATATTAAAAATAATTTTTAAAAAATAAAAAATATATTTTTTAATATATTTCAAAATAAAAAATATTTTAAACCTTCAATCTGAAAAAATAGGTGTCAAACTCTGAAGTTGGTTAGCAAGTTACCGTAAACCCCATACATAAGATTGCTTCAAAGCAACAGCAGCGGCAGTGCAGGAAGAAGACAAATATGAAAGCCAAAAATCTCTCATGGATTAACTTACCAGAAATTCAAGCTGACAACACCTAGTCACCCTCTACCACGCTCCTATAAAACTGATATTCCCGCGTACTTGTTACGCGCTTACCTTGGTTGCCATTCTACAGACTCCCTCCCTCCCTCAAACTATAAGAGAAGACCGCTGCAATTAATTTCTCAAGGAAGAAGACAACATGGGCTGTTGTTGTTTTCTGGGTTCTACTCTGTCACTGTTAGTTCTGATCTTGAATTTGGGTTTTACATTGACAAATGGATCGTCGTCTTTTTCATTTTTATCATCATCATCAGCAGCAGCGGCAAAGAAGTATGTTTCGGCAATAGGTGACCCTGGAATGAAGAATCCGAATGTGAGAGTGGCATTGGAAGCTTGGAACTTCTGCAATGAAGTTGGTTTTGAAGCTCCTAGTATGGGCAGCCCAAGGTTGGCTGATTGTGCTGATTTGTACTGTCCAGTCACCTCTGGTATATAAATATACTCTCTTTTCAACTCCTACTTTTCAATTATTACATAAAGATTGATTACTCGAATGATGCCATGTTCAACGTTTTTTCTTGGTATTAGAAGGTCATGTCAATCATTTATTGTTTAGTCATTAAATGAAGTTGAATTCTTGCTCGATCGTAACACCGATTGTTATGTGCTTGTAAATAGCAACTGGCAGGCGTTTCTTTTCGTGTTTCTTGTGGTGTTTTTGTATTCTAAATGAAATTTCATTTTACTTTCTTTTCTGGGGTTGCTTATGGTAATGTCCTTTAAAAGATTAGCTATGATTGACTCCAGCAAATTGTTTCCATCTTTGTACGTTTCAACAAAAAATTGTTGAGCTTTTCTGACTTGTTCTTCGTTTTACCATGGTTTCTATGCCCTGCTTTGGTCATCTTTTCTAGTTGCATCAATCTTGTCAAGTTCCCTACACTTTTTTATTTTATTTTTCCGTTTTTTGAGTGTATTTATAGCTTTTCATGGGGGAGCATTGCTGAACAACCTCCTCATCTACTTTCTGTGCTGTATTTGTTCAATCTATATCGCAATGGACTTTCTTCTTCTCTAGGCTTTAAGGGGTTGCAATGTCTGTCTGTGAATACGTACTTTAATTTCGCATTTTAACAGGCCAAATTCTTAAGTTCATTTCTGATATCTTATCCAATGACGTTGTATCAATGTATTTAGTTGTTGTCAAATCTAGCACCTTTTCTCCAAGCTCAATCTCCATACAGATTTGCACAAACTGTCTTCACGTTCTGGTTCCAGTTTGTCCAAATGAAGGCTTCTCAATTAAACTCCCAATTTTCACATCTTGCTACCCTTAATCACTGTCAGAGGGCTTTATTTTTGCCATGTTGTATGCATAACTTGCTTCACTGTGCTTCTGATAATGATGTTCAGCATAATCAGCTCCTTGATACATGAACATGACATGCAAATTAACCAAATTATGCCCCTTGATGTAATTGGGATACATTAAATCACATGAATGACTGTGCTGGGTGTAATATAGCAGCAGTTACAAATTTCTTGCTTTTCAACTGTCTCTTGTAGCTTTATGTCTCAATTTTCAGATTCTTTAGGTGCCAAACTTTTGGATAATAGGAGCAGGTGTGAAGTGCATCATAAAGTGAAGAATTCTGACAACAGCTTAAGTGCTGGTGATAAGTTTCCTATATCAGATTTTGAATCCTATGAAGACCCTGACTTGTTTGCAGTGCAAAAGGAACTATATCTTGCTACTTTATGTGCAGTTGATGAACCCCCAAAACCATGGCAGTTTTGGATGGTTATGCTCAAGAATGGCAACTTTGATAAAAACACGACTCTTTGTCCTGAAAATGGAAAGAGAGTCAGTAAAATAATAACAGGCAGAAACTTTCCATGTTTCGGTAAAGGATGTATGAATCAACCACTTGTGTACCATAACTACTCGCAGTTAGTTTTTTCTGGGGAACAAATGGTGTCTTTGAGTGGAGGATATTTCGGGACATATGACCTTGATGCTGACCTGAGCAAAGGTGTAGGAAACAACTCCTTCTTTTCAGTCTTTTGGCAGAAGAATTTGAGCACAGGGAGTTGGATTTTCACCCACAAACTGACAACATCTGCAAAGTATCCCTGGCTTATGTTGTATCTACGTTCAGATGCTACCGAGGGATTTAATGGTGGCTATCACTATAACGGCAGTGGTATCATGCGAAAGGTTTGTTCACTTGACATCCTTCTGAATTGGTAGCGGCAAATTTCACCTGAAAACACACATGCTTGTTTATTACCCTCTAGAAATACAGAAGCTTTTTGCCTTGTTGTATCACAGATATGTTTCTCTTCGGTCATAGTTTTTGTGTCTGCACAGTTTGAAGCAAAAACCAAATCATGATATATTTCTATCATTTTCTTATCTCAGTTGCCAGATTCTCCAAACTTTAAAGTAAAGTTGACACTTAACATTACACGGGGAGGAGGGGGGAACAGTCAATTTTACCTAATTGACATAGGTAGCTGTTGGAAGAATAATGGAGATCCATGTGATGGTGATGTTCTGACAGATGTGACTAGATACAGTGAGATGATAATTAACCCAGCGACATCAAGCTGGTGCCGCCCAGATAACCAAGTTTCTTGTCCACCTTATCATGTTAGTCTGACTGGTGAAAAAATATATAGGAATGAGACATCTCGATTTCCATATTCTGCTTACCATCTGTACTGCAGCCCAGGAAATGCCAAATATCTGGAGAAGCCATATGATATCTGCGACCCATATAGCAATCCACAAGCACAAGAATTGGTGCAAATTCTTCCACATCGTGAATGGTCTGTGCATGGCTATCCAGAGAAGCAAGGAGATGGATGGGTTGGGGACCCTAGGACTTGGGAGCTAGATACAGGGGCCCTTTCTAGTCGTCTATACTTCTACCAGGTATGTTTCTGATCTTACCTGATATAATGCACTGAATTTGTTACACAGAAGTGATCTTATTTATCTCTTTGAATATTTATATGGTTGAGAACAGGAGGAGGATATGGTGGTCTGGTAAATTTTTCTTGGTTGGCACTAGGCATTTTTCATTAGTTGGTTGTGTGTACTTATAGTGCTCAAGACCTTAAAATTTGTCCTTACAGGAAATTCATTGTGGTGTTTCAAGGTCTATTGAATTTTGATATATTTTTATTAGTCACTTTAACCTTTTAGGTTTGGTGATTCTTCGGTAAGTTGAAGGGACAGTAGGTCCAGCAATTCTGAACATGGCCTATGCATCTTGACAGCTATAGTTGACAGCGTGACAATTCTTGTATCTTTTGAAAGATTCTTCATGTTTGTTATACACTAGTTCCCTGTCTGTACTGAAGATATAGTCCCTAATAGCTAGCAATATTCACGAGCAAAAGTATTAAGCAATGGTTGCTAACATTGAGCAACTTGTATTTAGACTTAGAAAAGGTACTCCAAGACCATTTCTTTTTGCAGGATCCAGGAACAAAACCAGCACGGCGGGTATGGTCTTCAATTAATGTTGGGACTGAGATATACGTTAGCCGGGCAGGGGAAACTGCTGAGTGGACTGTGAGTGATTTCGATGTGCTGGTTCCAGAAGATATTGCGAATGATGGTCATAGCTCTTACTGATCTCTTCCAGCCAGTATGTTGACTCTTCTTCAGGCGAAACACAAGTGAATACATTATAAGGTTATTTGTTGTATATTTGCGTTTGATATATTTTTGGTAAATGTTACAGAATACTATGCTTTCACTTCTTCAAGTTTTGTCCCCTTTTAATCAGTAAATGAAGAAAGATACCCTTCTGCCTTTGATGGAAGGATCAAATCTGGTTCTGAGAAATTGTGTCACAGAACCATGTTGCTATCAAGTATCAACCTCATCTTTCTGAGATTACTAGTATATGTAGGCATCAGCATAATTGATGATAATTTCATATAGTTCATAAATCAGGATATATGATAATTGATTATCTCTATGAAAATCATTCTTCGATCAACCATAATTGATGTCTAGCATGAACATCATGATAAACAGATTTCTTGGCCGAAAATGTATAAAATAGTAACAACAATTGTCGAAATTTTTATTGGATCTTAACAATACTAGTACTCTTGATCCGTAGAAGAATTGGAGGGAGGAAGTTTCCTCTGAGACCCCTCATGAAAAGTTTTAAAGTCTGCTATGAATATTACAAATTTAAGCTATACTGGTGTTTTATTAGTTTTTCTAAGATGTATTAATCAAGAACTACTAATTGAACAATGATTTGCAATTTTAATTTTTTCTTCCTAGTTCCAAAAATAAAGCTTGGCATTCCGTAGGACTACATATTAAGGACGCAATGCACATATTTTCTCCTGCATGTTTTCATTATTGTTAATTTGATTTCTTCACTCATTCTTCGTGAACAATCAAGGGCATTGATCATCTCACTATCCTCCTATTGTTTGAAGATTCAGTCGAGATATATTTCTAAATTAAACATATAAATCCTCCACACCAAACCTCTCTAATATCGTTACTTTTATAATATTAAAAAATTATTTTAACTCAAAAACTTAAATTTTTAAATAAAATTTCAAAAATAATTTATTACTACACGAGAAAAAATACCATCACCGTTGAAAAGAACAACTATTCCATTAGTTTCATAACATGAAAGTCTAGAAATCACCATGATATTCTATATATGAATATATAGTTGTGAATCAAAACTACAAATGATTGCTAAATCCTTCATATAGAAGTATCCATTTCATTTTCCAAGATCCAAAAAACTGTAAACCCCGAATGTTTGCCAGAATTCCTAAAAGATCAAAATAGACAACCTCTGCTTGTAAATAGAAGGTACATAGACGATTCTTGCTACAAACTTGCAAGCCTGAACATTAGAGCAAAAGGTGAGTCAGACGAATAAGAGCTCAACAAAGAGAAGAAAACATGAAGTAAACTCGAGTTGACTGAAGAGCAATATTCCATTGTCTATACTTTTGATTTTACAAATGATTTTGATGTTGAGGGACTTAGATTTGCATCCTTCCCACTTCCATGAGGGTCATATTTTATTTTATTTTATTTTTAAAAAAATCCATCTTTAAATTCTCAAACTTTATATATTATTTTAATTAAGCCTTTTTATTTGATTCCATTTGAAAAGGATGGGAAGAACTGTAGCATTTAATAATATGTTGATTAAGCAATTAACTTATAACTGTTTTGATAAAATTACCAAATTATCTATCACTTAATTTAGAATTGATTTACATTAATAGCACTAGAATTTTATGTGTGTGTGTGTGTATTATTTATTGTAAATATATTTGTTCTTATTGATAGGTATTTAAATATCTTTCAAAATAATTTTTTTTATTTAATTTCAATAAACAAACCAAATTATGCTTGGGCTTTAGTGGATTTTGTAACGTGTTCTGTTCACATATCTTCTTCTGCAGGGGGAAAACAGAGTGTTATCTTATACTAATATGTAATAAATAAGTGGTTCGTGTGATTTGAAGAGTTTTTTGTTTTTTTAGATAATGTGATAATGAATATTTTTTAAAATATTTTTTATTTAATAATACATCAAAATAATATTTTTATTATTTTAAAAAAATTATTTTTAACAATAACACATTAAAATTATTTAAAAATATAAATAAAATTAAAATTAAAAAAAATCTTTTTTTTCAAAAATCTTTTTAAAATATAAAAACAAACATCCTCTAATTTGATAAAGTGAATAAGCTTAGTAAGTAGTGGTAGAAACATCCAAACTTAAGCTAACGAATATCTTATTTATACCATGAATATCAAATCCAACCCATATCAGCCTCACCTAATCTAGTATATTGATTAAGTGATTTACTTATCTGAAATTAATATTAATTCGGGTCAAATTTAATTTTAAATTGTTTAGAAAATTAACTCAATCAAATATAATGATTTGTGACTTAATAACTCAGTGAAAACTTGAGTGAAATTAATATATATATATATATATATATATATATATATATATATAACAAAAACTAAAAGATATGGTATTTTTTATCAGCATTACCTCATAAAATACTATTTATTATAATGGTATTGTTATTTTTTGTTTTTTTACAAAAAATATTTTTTATTCAATTTCATTTTTTAATATTTGGTTTATTAAATATTGAACTTTATAATTTATTGTGGTTTTCTTTCTATATAATTATCTTAGTTTTCATGATCTGTGTTACGGGTTTGACGAGTTAACTAAATTAAGTCAAGTTTTTTTGTTTTTTTAAATGGTTTTTTTTTTTACTTGGGTCATGAAATTGGTAGCTTAATTTTGGTTGACTTGGGTTGTTTTTTTTATTTATTTTCTATGAGGTTATTTTGTTTTCATGACTTGGGTCATAAGTTTGTTGTGTTAACTTGGATTGACTCATACCTCTTTTATGTTTTTTTTAAATGATTTTTTTTTAATTTCTTCTTTTAACTTTAAGAGGATTGAAAATTAGATTTCATAATTTATTTCAATTTATTTTCTATAAGGTTATCATAGTCTCATGATCCGAGTCGTGAATTTGGAGGTTAATTAGGATTGACGTAGGTTATTTTTTAAAATTATTTTTTTTCAATTTCATCTTTTAATATTGATTTAATTGAGAATTGAGTTTTATAATTTATTTCGATTAGCTTTATATGGGGTTACTATGGTCTCATGACCTGGATTATAAATTGAATTATTTTAATCAAAATATATTTTTATCAATCGTTTAAGTTATTTTTAAACCCATTGAATGAACTCCCAAATAGATTGAGTTTTTTTATCTGCTAAAAAAATATTAGTTGCAATATGTTTCTTTTTATGTTTTTGTTCAATCAAACCCAAAACATAGCATGTACTTACAATCTAGTGATATCTATAGGTTAACCTGGCAATCCAGGTATTGACCCGTCCAAGTTATAACCCGGCCTTGAGCCGGTCTTAAAGATTAGGACCCGCACACCACGCTCATGTCACAGTTCCCAACCCTACTGCTAACTTCTTAAACCCACGCTTTCTCGCTTGCTTGTCTGAGCCTTACCCTTCCTCACCTTACCTTCGCTCTCTGTTTATCTCCACAAGAGCTGGACTTTATTCTTACAAAAGGTAACTTCCACTCTTCATCGCAGATCAAACTTAACGTTTTTTAATGTTCACTGTAATAATTTTGTAGATAGTAATGACAGTTTTCTTTTGGGGTTTGTTTTCCCAGCTCTGTATTGCTAATCTGATCTATCTGGAGCAACTGAACAATCTTCTGTTAAGTCATGGCTCTGGTAAGTAATGAGCATTTTTACTTTCTGGGATTTAGTTTGTTTTTTATTTAGTTTAGTGTTTAGATCTGTTGTACTGATCAGGTTGTCTTGCATTGAAAATTGAGAAAAACAGCGAGGAATGGAAAGGAAAGGAAAATCACACTTGAATTTATTAATGTTTATTTATTGTGTAGTATAGTTGATGGTAAAGTCGATCACTTGTAGATGGTGTGTTATCATGATTAGTTACAATTATACGTTCAATTGAAGCTAGGATGTATATGGATAATGCATTTCGTATGTCTACATGAACTAAGGGTGTGGAAATTGGTGAAAATGAGGGATTGCACTTATTTTTGCTGCACAGATGTAGGAACTAGATGGTTATCTTTAGTATTATCCTTCGAAAAGTTCTTGAAACGAAAATGTTGAAATTCAGATGATCAACTTGCTGTTAATTTCTGGATTGACCCTTTTTGTGTTTCTTTTTCAATCTAGATGTGGAAATGGACTTTTTGACGTTGGTATTTATTTATTTTATTCAAATTGTTGGATTTTAATTTCTTAGGTAATGTTTACAGTAGGTCTGGATGTTTTCGGTTGGCTTTGTCACGGTTTACATGCCTATTCATGTGTGCATATGACTAGTGCCTTTCCTTTGTTGATTTATGGAGTGCTAAGTTGGAAATGCTAAGTGGGGTTTTTGGCCTAATGTAATGAAGTTTGAGCCTTTGTATTTAGAAGGGGCTTAGACCCGTATTCCAACACATCCTTCATGCTGACAAGATTAGACTATTCTTTTTTCTTGGACTTTAGCAATGATGTTTTTGTTATGGTTAACTGGTTGGTGGCACTGTGATTTATTTGACCAAAGCACATGGAACAGTTTGAGGTGTTTGAAATTGTCGTTCCTTAAAAATTCTATAACAGATCTGTTTCTGAATCTCAAACATTCTTGTTTATTTGCTTCAAGGTATTACATGCGGGCAGCACAAACAAAAATGCTTTGAAGACACTCATTGCTGCTGAGTATAGTGGTGTCCAAGTTGAACTGGTCAAGAATTTTGAGATGGGTGTGTCAAATAAGACACCAGAGTTTCTTAAGATGAACCCCATTGGAAAGGTGTGTTGTGTACCATCAGAAATTATTTAAGGTGTGCCATGATTGTTGTGTTCATTTTTACATATAAGGTTGTTTTGTCTGTAGGTTCCTGTGTTGGAAACTCCAGATGGTCCCATATTTGAGAGTAATGCTATTGCACGCTATGGTGAGGCATAATAAAAAATTATATTCTCTCTGTTTATTTACCACAGCAGTATGATATGTTCTCAGTTGTCAGCTACTTCTTGGTGCAGTTACTCGCCTGAAGGCTGATAATCCCCTCTATGGCTCTTCATTGATCGAATATGTAAGTGATGCTAGGTTTGGTGATGTTCATACTCGAGAAGTGTTTGGCATGCTGTCCATTCAAATAGACCTTTATTGTTTCCCAAAATTGCTCTCTAAACTGGGCTTTGCAGGCCCGCATTGAGCAATGGATTGATTTTGCAACATTGGAGATTGATGCCAATATTTTGCGCTGGTTCATACCAAGAATTGGTTTTGCTGTATACCTTCCTCCGGTTAGTCAAATTCTTCTTCTCTATGGAACTAGAGTTGAATATTGTTATTCGGAATATATTTTTATATACTGGCAGCAATTGGTTCATTATTCTTGTATTTTACTTTTAATCTACCTAAGGCTGAGGAAGCTGCAATTGCTGCATTGAAGAGAGCACTCACAGCTTTGAACACCCATCTTTCCACCAGCACTTATCTGGTTGGACATTCTTTGACATTGGCTGATATCGTTTTGACCTGTAACCTGACTTTGGGATTTAGCCGTCTTTTGACAAAAACCTTCACTTCAGAATTTCCCCATGTTGAGAGATACTTCTGGACTATGGTTAATCAGCCGAATTTCCGCAAGATATTGGGTGAAGTGAAACAAACAGAATCTGTTCCTCCTGTGCAAAAGCCTTCACAACAAAAGGAACCTGCAAAACCTAAGGAACCTGCAATTCCTAAGGCGAAGGAGGAGCCAAAGAAGGAAACCAAGAAAGAATCAGCAAAGCCTAAAGCAGAAGAGGCTGGTGAAGCAGAAGAGGCGCCCAAGCCCAAGCCTAAGAATCCTCTTGATCTTTTGCCTCCTAGTAAGATGATCCTTGATGAATGGAAGAGGCTTTATTCTAACACAAAGACCAACTTCCGTGAGGTTGCAATTAAAGGTAGCTCTGCAAAACATTTCCCCACCTTTTTCTTCGTGTGAATATGATTATTAAGTTTGTTCACATAATATAGATTTCATTAAAATCTAGCACTGTTCTTGGCCCTTTGAATTCGCCTGTGTTTCTGGCCCGTTAGTAGTTAAACTATTTGATGATTGCAGATACACAGTTTGGCTAGTGATTCTCTCCTGTGATAAATGAGAAATTAAGACTGTTAATGTTTGGCTAATGATTGCATGCACTTTAGAGTTACCTTAGATCTTTCATGTTTAATACTTGCTCATGCTTCTGTTCTGTTTTCCTCCATAAATTACATACCTACATGGGGGTTTTTTTTTCCCCAATTGAATCCCATCTAGCTTTCTTCCGAGTCATTTCCAGTTCATGGGTTGGTGTTCTCCTGTTTTTATTTTTAGACTGGGTAGCTTCCTAATGATTAAGTTATAACAAAACCCCTAAAAATCCCTTTGTTGGTTTTGAAATTTCCCGGGAAGAAAAGAAGTTCATAAATTAAGTTTTCGTGATTGCTTTTTCATTGTAAAAGAAAAAAAAATTCATCCTTCTTTCAGAATAGGAAACTCAGGTTCTCTTAGTGGACTTTCTAGGTAATAAGATTTGTTATTGCCTTTGTTTGCAGGATTTTGGGAAATGTATGATCCTGAGGGCTATTCCCTTTGGTTTTGTGATTACAAGTACAATGATGAGAATACAGTGTCATTTGTGACATTAAACAAGGTAGGTGGTTTCCTTCAGAGAATGGACTTGGCTCGTAAGTATGCTTTTGGGAAGATGCTGGTGATTGGCTCAGGACCACCATTCAAGGTGAAGGGGCTGTGGCTCTTCCGTGGACAAGAGATTCCCCAGTTTGTGATCGACGAGTGCTATGACATGGAGCTTTATGAGTGGAAGAAGGTTGACATCACAGATGAAGAACAGAAGGAGCGAGCCAGTCAGATGATTGAAGATTATGAGCCTTTTGAGGGGGAGCCTCTATTGGATGCCAAATGCTTCAAGTGATCAAGTTTCTGCCTGCTCTGTTATTTACAAAGCTCAGGGTTCTCCTAAATTGCTGTTTAAACTTTTCTAAATTCTGTCTTTGGTCTTCAATTTTTGTTTGCAGTGGTCTTTTTGTGACACCAATAGCAGCTTTGTGATGATAGTCTGGAATAATTAAGCTACAGCAATGATGTTGGTTAGATTAATTTTTTTTTTAATATGTAAAAGAAATATTTAGGTGTTGCTAATATTTTTTAGTAAAAAAAAAAAAACTTTTAAATCATGTAGAGGTTTACTTGATTTGATTTAATTGACTTAACGAGTTTAAAAACAACTTGAACGACCGGTAAAAATATAGTTTAACTTGTAAAACCTCAAGAAATTAATTTTTTTTAAGTATTGAAATAGAAATATATTGGATTGATCTATGTCAATTTGGGTTAATCTATTAAATCTACAATTCAGATTGTAAGATCATTAAAACTTTAAATAAAATAAATTATAAGGTTTAATTTTTTATTGACTTGGTGTTGAAGAATGAAGAAAACATTTTTTTTATAAAAAAAAAATATTAAAACAAAAACATATTGGATTGATTTATATTAATTTTGAGTTAACTTGGCAAATTTTTGACTTGAATTATGAGACTATGATAATTCTAAATAAAATAAATTGAAACAAACTATGATTTTGAAAAAAAAGTTAAAAAAATTAAAGAAAAGATAAAAAAAAAAAAAAACTTGAGTTAATTTATCATATTCATGATTCAGGTCATGAGGTCAGGATAATTTTTTAGAAAGTAAACAGAAAAAATAACTTGAGTCAACCCAGGTTAACTTGTTACGAGTTATGAAACTAGGATAACCTCATATAAAGAAATTTTAAACAAATTATTAATGTTAGTTTTCAATAAATTCATTGTTGAAAGATAAAATTAAAAAAAAAATCAATATAAAAACAGGACATAATAAAACGACTTGAGCTTACCTGAGTTAACCAGCAAACCACGTGACTCGAGTAGTAAAATCAGGATAACTTCATAGAAAGCAATCCAAAATAAATCATAAAACCTAATTTTTAATCAACTCAAAGCTCAAGGATGAATTTGAAAAACTATCAATTAAAAAAAATAAAAAACTTGAGTCAATCGGGTTAATCAACTAAACCTGCAAACCGCAACTCAAGCCATGAGATTAAGATAACTTCATAGAAAGAAAACCAAAATAAATCATGAAGGTTAATTCATAATCAATATGAAGTTGAAGGATAAAATTAAAAAACTACAAATTAAAAAAAAACAAAAAAAAAAACTTGAGTCAATCGGGTTAGCTAACCAAACTTTCAAACTGCAACTCAAGTCATGAGACTGAGATAACTTCATAAAAAGAAAGTCAAAATAAATCATGAAACCTAATTCTTAATTAACCTAATGTTGATCAATGAGAAAAAAAAATAAGAAAAAACTCTAGTCAATCAAATTAACTTGTCAAACTCGCAACAAGGATCATAAGAATGAACTAACCATATATAAAGCAAACCACAATAAATTATGAAACTCAATCTCCAATAAATCAAATGTTGAATGATATAATTAAAAAAAATATATAGATTAAAAAAAATTTATTGAAATAAATAGTATTTTATGAGGTGGTGTATAATAAAAACACCACCCCGTTTAGTTTTTTGTTAACTAGATTTGTTGTTTGCACTGTGCCTTGGGCTTTCAATGTTTAAAAAAATGCTAGGGTAAAAGAAATCTAAGTCTTGAGTTATTGGTTTAATTGACAATTTAAATAATATAAAAAACACTACAATAATAAATAAATTAAAAAAAAACAATAAAAAAAAAGTAAAAAAAAAACTCGGACCTGAACCTATTCGGATTATTAAACAATCTAATATTAAATGGTGGAATTGTAAGAAAAAAGAAGCAAGTTTTTTCTTTTTAAAGCCCTTTCAAATCAAGTGAGTTTGAAAATCTTATGACAATGTGCATAGGATTGTGATAATCTTATAAAAAAAATCATGAAAAAAAGTTTGATAGGTTAAATTGAAATAAATCAATTAAAAAAAGAAGTGAATCCATGCTAACCTTTGAGACCGGTGATCATAATCACGAACCCGGAGCTAACCCAATAAAAAATAAACCGCAAAAAATAACGAAGTAAAACTTTCTAAAAAGGGATAAAAAAAGAAGAAAAACCAACTTAAAAAAAAATCAAGTAAATCTAGGTGAAGCTCGGAAAACCTGGTTTAATCATTAAAAGCTTGTTACTCATAAAATTCTGAATTTAAATTCAATTAATAAACTTAACTTTTAATCAATTTAGTTTTGAAGAATAAAATGTTAAAAAGTGTTAAAAAAACTACTAATTGAACAAATTTTTAATTTTAATTTTCTTATTTTCAAGTACTTTGACCTATTTAGAAACACAAAATTAGTACTTCCTAATTCCAAGAATAAAGCTTGGCATTCCGTAGGACTACATATCAAGGACGCAATGCACATTGTTTTCATTATTGTTAATTTGATTTCTTCACTCACTCTTCATGAACAATCTATGGCATTGGTCTTCTCTTTTATCCCATCGGTACAACTTGATTTCCAAAGAGTTGAATTGTTTGAATATTCAATCGAGATATATTTCTAAATCAAGCTTATGAATTCTCCACACCAAACCTATAATGTGAATATTTTTATTATGTTAAACAACTATTTTAGTTAAATAAAATTAAAATTTTAAATTGAATTTCAATATATAATTTATATTATTGTTTAGTATATATAAAAAAAAACAAAATACAAAATAACAGGTTTGTGCTAAAAAACTAAAAACAAATATATATATTCCCGATCAATCTTATAAGAACTGTTAGACCATGCAGAAAGCCTTGTACACTCTTGACTATAGTTTTGAAACTCGGCCCGGCGAGTCGACTCGGGACTCGAACCGGGTCGGGTTGAAGAAAAAATAGGGGAAGGAAAAATCCGGCGTGACCCGGTCAAAAACCCGGTTGCGACCTGTTGATTTTTGTTTTTGTTTTTTACTAAAACGACGTTGTTTTGATTTAAAAAAAAGAATTGATCCGGAGACCCGGTCAAAACCCGGGACTTGGACCTTGAACCGGGCCGGGTCTGAAAACTATGCTCTTGACACCAAGATCTTTGTTTTTGTTTTGTTTTTTTTTTAAGGATAAAAAATTAATTATACAATCACAATAAATAATAAAATAAATCTATAACTACATTGTTTTCACCTTCCATTTTAACTTTTTTTGTTATATAATATTCTTTTGCTCGATGGCTGTAGACCATTGGAACTCACCTGATAATATGATCAATTAAATTAATCACTTAAATATCAAAAAATAAAAAATAAAAACTAAAAATAAAAATAAAATTAACAATAAAATAAAATCAATGACTGGTCACGTGAGGCTCACGTGAACATAGAACCGGAAGCATCAGAGCAGTCGCATGCCAGAGACGTGTAAATTGTAATAAAAGGTCTCCCACAACTAACGCAAGTATTCATTTTTTCAACTTCCGACCAAACTGCTGCTACTGTCCCCCCCCCCCCCCCCCCCCCCCCCCTCTATCACAACAATCTTAATTTTACAAAGGAAAAAAATGAGGAGTTGTTGTGGGTTTGGATCTCTACAGATTTTTGTTATTTTCTTCTTGTCAATTTCTCTGCATCTTCTTTCAGGTACCTCCATTTTGTTTTTCATTTTCTTTCTTGATTTACTTGTATTGACTTGATACATGCGATACCCACTCTTTGGAATTTCAGGATTGCTATGATTCTTTAGTTTTTAGTTTCTGTTTCTTGTTGAATTTTCGATAATCTATCTGTTTGGTTTCTGGGAAAACTAAAGAAGGAAAACAGACAGATGCTAAATAATGAATTTTAGTTGGGGTTAGTTCATTCTTTTCCCACTTTCAAGAAAGTTAGAGACTTTTGGATCTAAGCTCTAATGGGTAGCTAACAAAATCAATTTCTTAGGAATAATATTTGTTCAATGGTTTCAAGACCCGAATTTTCTTCTTGTATTTATCAATTTGTGACCTGAAATTTAATTGCGTAAGATGTAATTCTCATGATTCTGTTTGTGTAGTTTTTGCTGTCTTAAAGCATGATTTTGAGTTTTGTGTTGTATTTAGTCAGGACAGGCAACATTTATTTCACTAATTAAAGTTGGGTTTCAAAATTTTCTTGTCTGTTTCAAGGTTTAGCGAGTGACCCGGCGAATCCTAAAGATACAAATAAACCTGCGAGTCATTCAAAAAGCTCAGTGGGAATTAAGGTGGTAATAGCCTGTCTCAGTGTCGTGGCGATCATTGGATTTACCATGTTATTGATTAAGATTTGGCAAAAGAAGAAGAGGGAAGAGCAGCATGCCCGTCTTCTAAAGCTTTTCGAAGATGATGATGAGCTTGAGGTTGAACTTGGCATCAGGGATTGAGATCACTTTCTTGTTTTGGTGCTTTGACTGTATCTAGTTGAGGTGTGCATCGCAACTTTGATCTCTTATACAATTTGTTATCTTATAATTACAGGTTCGGGAAAATTTTAGTCTGGTGGTGCAAACTTTTCCCTGTTGTGTATTATACTGTAGGTCATATATACCGATTATGCTAATAGGCAATCTTAAAGTCCATGGAATTATTTTTTCTTTTTTGCAAATCAAACAGTTTTGATTCAGCTAAAGTGGTTTAGCATTTCCCCTTCCAAGTGCTTTGTTTATGTGATTTTATTTTGTTCTCCACCTTGCCCTTTTCTATTTGTAAATGGTCTTCATCTTGTAGTTGCTTCCCATTAGTAAGTCTCCTTGTAACAACATGAAAATCCAGTTGCCAGCCCTGAAAATAATGAACTCACATAGGTGTAATTATATAATCAACAATGTAATTGGAGAAAATACCTGCAAGATGATGCTGGGCTTTTAGTAGTCATATTTTTAATAAATTTCATACATTTCATACATTGAAGATGATGCAAGGTTTTGAGGCAAATGTTTTTCCTTTTTAAAACTTCGTTTGGATAAGTTGTGATGGCAAATGCTTTACCCTTATGTCGTCTTGTTTTGAGGCAAATGATTTTCCTTTTTAAAGATAGGGTTCATTATCCAGACCACTTGTTAGCCTAAAAAGTGACTATCTGCCCAGTACTGCTATACAAAATTTAGCATTTCGAAGCAAGTTTGTCTTGACAGCTTCATTCAGAGATGAGGGTTAGAGAGTAGATCCATTTAGCTGGAATATTGGATGTTGGGGGAGAAGCTATTAAGAAGAGCTAAATTGGTAATATAGCTTTTTAAACAGTATAAATATAGTATTTTTTTTATATATGCATTTTAATAGAAAAAAGCTATTTGAAAAAACTAATTGTATTATAATATATTTGATATTGATATAATTATTTATTAATTGTAACTAATTAATACAATTTCAATCATAATTTTTTTTTTGTATAAAAATATATTAAATAATTTTTTGGCTTTTCTAACCCATATATAGGAATACCATTTCAACCTGAAATGTTATTTTTGAATACTTCTCAATATAGCTCGCCTCTTGGAGCTTAATGAGAGGTGAAAGCCAAAATTGACCTTTTTCTTTTGGCTTTTCTTTTATATTTTTCCTTGGAGATGGCCTTTATTTCTTGACCTGATGGAAAGCAAACACAATTATCTTTTAAATATTTTTTTTATTTAGAAATATATTAAAATAAAATATATATTTTTATTTTTAAAAATTTATTTTTAATATAGCAAACCAAACAATCCAAAAATATTTAAAAAATTTATTTAAAAACAATTTTTTTTTTCAAATTCTGATAAAAAACAAGGAACACCCTTTTAATGGTTTATTTAAAGCGGAGATTTTAAGAGTGTATTTGACAGTGTGGTTGTTGCTTTTCAAATAACTTTTCGTGCTAAAATGCATGTCAATGATATTTTTTTATATTTTAAAAATTATTTTTGACATCAGCATATTAAAATGATCTAAAATATACAAAATATATTAATTTTTTTTTTAAAAAAAAAATTGAATTTTTTGGGATTCTAAGTCTTGTCGCCTCGGTCGGCAGCAGTTCTCCCCTGAACTTTATTTTATGGATGCTTACAGATCTGACGTACTCGTAGGGTTCTGATAATGTTGTGTTAGTCTTTCGAACATTCTTCCTCAAGCCCATTCTGGATCGTTCACTTCTCTATTAATTAAAAAAAGAAAAACAAGAAATGGTGCATTGACATGTATATAGTGGTTGGAGCAATCTATTACATTAGTGAAGGGTGCTATTGTAGTTTGAAAAGGCCAGATCTTCTGGCCGAAAAGGTGATAGACCTTTGGATTCATTCCCAAGATTTGATTCGTCCCAGTAAAACTCCGGCGAAAATGCATGATGCCAGTTAGAATCGCTCCTCCGTCACAGATTGCATAATCTTGTGTATGTGGCTGAATCTTATAAATCATTTCTGAAATTCAATTAATTAAGTTGAATTTGGATTGGAACCAGATCGATACGATTGGCAGGTTCTGCATCAAGGCCGTTCTCACAACAACCTTGACTATTGAAAATACTGCATATTTTTATGCACTGCAAAAGAATCATACAATTTTATATATATATATATATATATAACCTGATGCACTAAAGGGGGCCTTGTTTCAGCGGTTGCAGCTAACAAGACGACTAAAATCTTTGAAAAATTCCTCGAGGTGCCTATGTTGACCATGCGTGCAAGAGCAAGTTTGGCCATTGTGCGAGCTCAGAAGCTTCTTCTATGTTTGACTAGACCTTTCACATTCCATTTCTTAACCATGTTCTTTCTCTGTCAAAGCGTTCTACCTTTGTAGTTCAACTATTAATCTGACCTCTTATTTTTTACATAGTATGCAACTCAATCCACTAGGAACTCTAAATGATTCTTCTCACAACCTTTCAATCTGGTTTAACTAACATTTCACCTCTGATGATATATACAATCTGAATGTAAATGTGTCGAGGGTAACTGATTGGCAAAGTTGGCAATCCTCTGCTCAAGTTGTTCTGAACATCTTCAAGCGCTCGCTTCGCTATCCTTAGCACCTAAACTTCGAACCTCTTCCATTCTAGTCCCTAATCTTTGATTTGAAGCCAAAGTCTCTTAGAGTATTCAAACAGAGACGCCTACGACTACGACTACAGTGCTGTATATGTTCTGCTAGAATCACCGCTGTATATGGGGAGCTTGAGGAAGATAGGATACACCAATGCCCTGATCAAAGCATAACTAGATTTTCGGCCTTCGAATCTCTACATGGTATGAGTTGTAGCCTAAGCAGCCTCTGCACTCCACCTATGGTGGTAGCAGTTGACTCCCTATTTATGCTGTTGCGTGTCGTCTGAAGCCATTCCTTTGTCCCATTAACTGCTAATTATGCTAACCCTCCAACTACTGATATACTCTAACTCAACATAACAAGAACCAACCGTTTTCTTACGCAGAAACTAAATCTATCATAAGAAAAAAGAAATCATCACACCTGTGCCATGTAATTAACTGTGTGTGTGAGGGGGTGGTTGTGCGTAAAGCTTCACCTGCAGGAAATGACTTAGCCTTTGGACCACAGAGCGGGATGCTATTTGTAGAAGAAGATTCTACATGAACAATTCTACCTTGCTACGGAAACTAATACCATATCTGGGTACAATTATAAACACCACTAACTAGCTAGATAGGTATAAATGCATGTAAACTGACTATTTCAGCATCCAAAGCTCACCAAAAGTAAGGAAGGGGTGGTCCTCTGATATGACAACGATGGAGAAACCATGAAGAACAAGTTAACGCCTATAAATTTACACGCAAACATAATGAATGGTAATTAACATTTTCATGATCGATCGACCAATTGAACAAGAAATTAATTTGATCTTTTTGGCCCATGTTTTTTCTCGACAAGCTTGTGTTACATATGCACCATGCATGGTGTGAGCTCTACAGAAAATTAAAACTAAATCAGTTCCAACAAACATAAATTAATTAGCAGGGTGATAAAGTTAACTCGGCTTAGCTTGAGTTATTTATAACAGTTTTTTTTTGTTTAACTTTTTTTTTTCTAAATATTTCTTTTGAATTTTTTTTTATTTTTATCCCGATTTCATATCGCGGATTATGAAATATTTATCAATTCAGGCCAAGTTGGCGTAAGTTTGCTTCTTTGACATTATATATTTTTTTTAATTTTATTTTTATCTTTGACATTAGGTTATTAGGTCTTGAAGTTTACAATTTTTTTTGCTTTTCTTTCTGCGGGTTATTTCTGTTTTATATTATGAGTTGTATTTTAGTAAATTTAACTCGATTTATTTTAATTTATCATCGTTTGAATATTATTTTTTAACATTGAGAAAATTTAGACCGGTCCGAGAAGTATCACGAAACACCCTTCTAGTTAAAATTGCATCAGTTCAAACAAACATAAATTAATAACCCATTAAATTACAAACAAATATTGTTTGTGTCTCAGGTAACACCATTGCATTTAAATTAAAATACAAAGTTCAAAAAAGCAACAAACCATGAGGTTCAATTAAATAACAAGTCATGGAGCCCATATTGATTGTTCAAATTGAGCTTTAAACAATTATATATGTTTAAATTAAATAGGAAACCTTGACATTTACATTGAAATTTGACCTTGGCCCATGTTTGTTTCTCCTTGAAATTGTGATACGAAGGCAGGCCAAAAAAATATATTAATGAGAAAAATCTTTTTATACACTAATTTTAAGACCTCATTTAATTACTTATTCTATATATATAAAAAATAATAACCGATCTAGGAGTCCAATTCTAACTGGAAGCTCTTAATTAGGACATTAATCTCTATAATATGATTTAAAAAAAAAGAAAATAAATTACTTTAAACTAATATGACTTTTAAGTTCTTTACAAAGAGTAAAAGATTATTTTTTTTTTTGTCCAACATGATTTTCAAAGTGATTTTATCTATAAAAAAATATTAAGATGCTTTTTTAATAATTATGATATGTTGATATTAAAAATAAATAAAATTATTATTTTAACATATTTTTAAATAAAAAATATTTTTGAAATACAACCACATTAGCAAATACATTAAGATTATATTTGTTCAGCGTTTTAAAAGTATTTTTAAAAAAATTAAATTTTTTATTTATTTAAAATGACGTCTTATCTACCAATGGTTTAAGATTGCCTTTTGACCGTTGATTAGAAGCATAATCATCCAGGAAACCATTAGTGGTTTGAAGAGAGCAAAGAGCTCTGTTTATTTTTCTAGTATCTTTTTTAAAGGGTGATGCATTTTCCTTTTTGCTCCGAACATTGTTGCCTCTATCTTTCATTGCCTTTAGAATCGACTTCCTCCTCCTCCTCCTCCTCCTCCTCTTGCTTTTTTTAGCCTTTTTTAGCTCTTTAATCTCATCAGGTTCAGCCATTGCTCTAATAAAAACCTTAAAAAGCATGCTCTTGTTGCTAATGGCGGTGAAATGTGGGAGGAGGAATAGTAAAAATACATACAGTAAAAACAACCGAGCATTTATATTACAGGTAATTTTAATAGTTTTCTATCTTTAATCTGGTCTTTTTAGGCACTTAAAGATTAAAAAAAAAATCTAAATCAAACTTTTTTTTATTATATAGAACTATTTGGAATAAATATCTAATATTTTGGTGATCGGAATAAAAAAAATAACATTTTAATTTCTCTCTCTAGGCCGAATTCTGACAATCCCCTCTCTCTCTTCTTACCCGCTAAGGATCGAAAAATGATGAAAATAAAGTTCAGTATCAAAATACAATTATTAAAAAAAACAAAGAACCGATCACCTTATAGCAAAAAAAACATGGGGGACAAAAATCTATTTTACAAACAAATTTAAATCCACCCTCCATGTCACTCTTGTTTTGCATTTTAGTTCCCTGATTTTCAATTCAATCAACAAAAAAAAAAAAAACCATGAAATTAGACTTTAATTTGGATCCAATTATGCTAAAACAAAGTTCAATTTTTTTTAAAAATCTCACTATTACAATCCGTAAAATGTAAAAAGAGGAATAGTAAAAATATAAATTGAAGTCTAAGGAAAAGAGACAAACACATTAAAACACGTAGAGAACATTATGAAAAAGACGGAGAAAAAGCCAGAAACAAACTGTTAGCTGAGCTAAAAAAAAAAACTAAAAAATCCTAGCTACCCATCTACCTTTCTCCTCCATCTCCCCTGACGGTTTCACTACCGCCGACCCCTCTTACACCACCACAGTTGCCCTTTTTTCCAGCCAAAATACAACCCATCTCCTTTATCTTCACCGAACACAGCAGTTTTTCCTCTCTCCCTCATCCAAGACCAGCCTCTCACTAGCAACAGCCACGCCACTACCACATTCACAGCAAATTAACCGACGACCACCAAAGCCCATGTAACAACAGATTGATTGAAAGCTCACATTGTAACCTTTTACTTATAAAAAATAGAAGGACGGTAATCACTATGCAGATATTGTTGCTAACCAAGAAGTCCGTAGAGTAGAGGAGTTTATGCATGGCTATGAAAATCTCTAATTCAGATATATTCTCTATGTTGTATCTGCTTGTTACTAGTCTCACTTCTGGTTGGGTTGGAATGATCATCATTAGATACATCATCGAGGTTATATGATGCAGAAAGCTAATGGCATGCAATTCAAGCATAAATGAAGCAGATTGTTACTGGTTTTCTGGGAAAGGAATTGACGAGGGCTGGAGATCTGGGTTTTGATTCTTTTGACTCTGTTTTCTTTGAATGTTTTCATTTTTTGGATCTGTTTCATATGATGACCACTAGGGTCCCTATTTCCTGCCACCTTTGGCTTTACCTATAGTGCTTATTAAAAGAAAACCCCAGAAATATAAAATGGACATATATCTTCCTGCATTATGATAATTTTTCTTTTAACTAAAATCCATATTTTTATATCTTTTTTTATATATATAAGCAAAAGTAATAAAGCCTAAGAAAGGCACAAACCATAGCCCATAAAGACACATGGAAACAATTACATCATAAGTAAAAAAGAACAAGCCAAAGGAAGCATCAACCATGGCAGTAGTGGTCGAGTACTGTACTTAGAGATCCATCCCATGCCTAATTCTATCTCTTATAAACTACCAACAGTCTACTTCTTTAAGCCATGAACTTTATATCTCTCAGTAACTAATGAAGTCAAAATATCAGCCTGAGCTTCAAAAAAGCTAGAAACCTGAAAATCTCCATGGTGATTATAGAATATATAAGCAATTTGAAGAAAGAATTGTTAAAACCAAGCCATCAGTTCACAATTTCTAGTAACACCATGTTTTGCAAGGGCATATGCCATACTATTATCCTCCCTCAAAACGTCTGAATACTTTACCAGTCTCAAACCTGAAAAAAATATGGATGCAAAGATGAAAAGCACATGGAATTTCCATGATTTATTAGACTCTTTAATCATCCAGTTGATCACATTGGAAGAATCTAATTCAATTATAATTCTCTTCCCTGTACATTCTTCGCTATTAGATGATAGTTCTAGTGCTTTAATCACTGTAATTAGCTTTGTTTCACGGGAAACTCAATAGTTTAAACTGTTAGGTAAAGTTCCAAGATATGATTTATATTATTATAGGTCCACACTACTTTGTGTTTAATTTTTATATATCAAATAAATAAGAATAATGAGATTTAAACTCGTGACCGTATGGTCATCAAGACTTTGATACCATCTCAAAAAATCATTTTAATCCAATAGCTTAAGCTATTAGGTAAGATCCTAAGATATGGTTTAATTATAATATCCTCTAACACACATTCTTATGATCTCGAAAAGCACCCCAATACTAGCATTACCAGGTTTTCAGTGGAAGATCCATCCATATTTCATTTTAGCTATTTATTAATAATCAGATTCAATTATTAATTAAATTTTCTAAACAATTTACACATGATACATGTATATAATTGAAATTATAAGTGGATGAAATTTGTAAGTGGGTGAAATGTCAGGATTTGGTCGTGTATGGTAGAAAACTCTTTGAGCTAGAGACCATGCATATAATTTTTTGGGGAATATGAAATTGACCAAAAAACAAGAAAATCTTTCCATATTTTTAACCTTTTTCCTATAACGCATATATACAGTTAACAACATCAATTGTTTAACTAATTTGACCAACCAAGTTCAACAAGATTTGCATAAATCTATTAAATATTGAGTTATCATCAAGTGTACATAAATGGACATATATTTACTCCCAGTACTTTTCACCGAGAGTGGAGGAGGAGACACAGAACACCATACACGAAACCTGGTACAGAAGTAGTAAAAAGAAAGCTTCCATGTTTATCTGCAAGTTTTCCTAAAATGTAATCTAAGTTATGGGCTGTAATTGACTTCCACATGGCCGTCATTTTCATGCCATTAAAACTACTGTCTTCTATAACATGTATTCAATTATATATCGTCATCGTTAGCTCTTATCTATGATGATTTTCAATTTTTCAATTTTACTTCATCTGATTCTTTTTTCCCCTCACTTTTCTATTTTCTTTAATTAATGTTAATTTAGTGACGAAAAGATTAAACCATGTTCTTGAACTTTGGCTAGTTTCCTATAATAATTTGTATGACGACTCTTACAAATCACATTCTTTACAATAAAATTTATTTAACAAGTAATACTTGTAGTAGCAACTATAGGATTGAGTCTAGCAGTAAGGGCTAGTCCTCCGTTTCGAATCCTCACTGGTAGTGAAACCCGCTTTAAAATACCCGACGATATATACTATAAAGGAGTTTAATTTTAATCAAGGGGTGTGGAGCATGTTAAATAATATATTTATTTTTATTTTATTTATTAAGGATAGAATAATATTTTTAGTTTAACTTATATATAATCTCTTTGTATTTAGATTGATTCAAGTATTTACGAATAAATAGATTAATAAGAATTTCAGATTCCTTATCTTTTATGTTTGAATTTTTTTGTGTTAATATGAATTAATTTAACCGAACAAACCATAAGATATCCTTACATTTTCTTGGATGAAGTTAATATATATACTTTAAATTCCGAATTGTAAGTATTTTCATAACTATATCACTCTTTTTCTGTTCTTTCTATAGTGCTTCTTCATTTCTAAAAGAGGTAAGTCTATGCATATGTTTTGGACATCGATGTTGTTGTCAATATCCATATCGACTACTATTGTATTTAATATCGTATTTAAATCTCGTGTCGATGCCCAAAAAACCTAGGCGTTGTAGGAACTTCGTTCGCAACCACAGGACAAACAGCTCAAAATGTAATTACCACCACCTCCATGCAAGATCATCATATCATTTTGGAGCCAATCTGCTACAATAGTTAGATTTAATTGACTCGATTTGATAGAGTAATAAAATCTGAGCAGATTGACCCCTGGCATTTGATTTTATCCACACCTTTGAAAATGTCCATAGTTTTTTTTTTCTTTTTTGTTAAGATAATAGGGAAACAATCTCTCCTTTTATGTCTTGAATATATTATTAACATTTGAATTGATGTATTTAAAAAGAAAAAAAATTACAATCTCTTGAAGGTTCGAATTGCATCATGATATCCTATGGAAAAATACCCCCTTCACCATAAGAGTGCATGTAAGCATAAGCATTAGAGTTTCATTTTCATGTTAAATTTAGTTAGTCAATATTAAATCTAGTTAGTTAATGTATATTAGAGAATAATATAAATCATATCTTAGGATCTCACCTAATAGTTTAAATTATTGGGTTCAGATGGTTCTTTATCATGGTATTAGAGTCTTGATGACCAAGTGATCGCAAGTTCGAATCTCACCACCCTATTTATTTGATAAAAATCAAGCACAAGGTAATGTGAGTTTGTATATAAGTTTCAAGCTCAAGGGGCTTTACAATATAAATAAAGTGATTTCCTTAATTTAAATGTTTATCAATCAGTTTATTTTATACAAAACATGAGGAAATAATATGGTTTTTCTTTTTAATCTTTTTTGTTATTTCTCATCTACACAAACACTAATTAAAAATCAAATATAAATTATCTTTAAGTTAAAAGTTAATTAACAAAGAGAGATCCCAAATATTCTTGAATTTATCTATACCAATAATTTCTCCGAGCTCCTTTCAGTACACATATCCGGCATATAAGTCTAAAAATATATAGGAACCTGATCACCCCACAAGCTGAAGTAAAATCCAAAACTCATACGAATTCATCAGGTGCAAGAGCTAGAAGTTCATATCAGCCAGAAACATCAGAGGACTTCAGCAGGACCAGAAATTGGCCAGAACTTATATATGAAAATAGAAACCTGACCATTATTGAAGATGAGGAAGAATCCGAAATTCAAAAGGAACTCATCATAGCCGAGCAACAAAGACCTCACTCCTTGTTCTTAGCAAGAGCATAGCCATATTATTTACCACTAGTAACATATGAAATTATACATGCACAATGGGTTTAATTAATGGAATTAATTCGAGGTTCTTACGATTTTGAGGTATGACAATTAGAATCCTTCCATTCTAAAATAACCATAGATATTTAATTTTGTGGCTACCTTCCTCCAAAATAACATAGCTATATACTTTTACATATTTGTATTTACTACAAGAAAAGGCTTAAAAAAATAAATCATCCAATTTATTTACTTGTTTTTACGGTTGAATAACCATCTGAATTTACAAAAAAATTAAATTGTTAAGTAAGTTTTCAAAAATGGTTTTATATGAATTTCTTAATATATTTTTTCAATAAAAGTTTGTTTAGCTCCAAACTTGCACCACCAATCACTATCTCATGTTATTTTTTTAAATAATAATAATTAAAGAGAATAAAAATAGTAAGATTAAAACATATGATTGTTTAGTTAAATATTTTGATATCATATCAAAATAATTATTTCAATTTAAAAAATTTTAAATGAAGTTTGAAGAATAATTTTATATTAATAATTTAACACTTACTCTCTCTATCAAATTGATTATAATATAATCGAATTCATTATAATCACTTGAGAAAGAAAAAAATAGTTTGATATATGATTCTTTTTTTATATCTCGTAGACAATTGCATTCCCATTATTAAAAAAAAAAAAAAACAAACTAAAGGAAGAGTGGTTTTTAGTGTACTCCTCCTCACATAATACTATTTACTAGAATAGTAGCTTTTTTTCCTTCTTTTCTTTGTTGTTTTTTTTTTATTTATGTTTTTTTTTTAATTTCATCCTTCAATATTAGATATTGTTTAAATTTTTTTCTACTAAAAAAATATTAACAACATTAATTAGATATTTATTTTATATTTTTTAAAAAAAAGATTATCAGTTGTTCATACTATTTCTAAGGCAACCTTTTATGTCTGAAAGAAAGATCTCGAGGAGGACCGCCCTCCGTCCACCGACCCTCAAACAGCACGCAATAACCAGCTGCTCTCACTACAAGAGCAAATCAAGCATGCCAACAATCGGTTTGGTGCTTGAACTCTCAGAAATTAGGTATCATTTTTCCCGAGTTTGAGGACAAATTTTGCCGACTCCCCTTGTCTTCATTCTTCCATAAGAGAACCTTGATTTCTTTCTTTCTTTCTCTCCTTTTCTCTATGTTTTTTTTTTTCATGTTTCTTAGTCACAACAACTTGTTCATGTCATCAGATGGGTTTTAACAACATGTTTGGGAACGCGGTGCAAACCATGTTTTCAAAAAATTTAAATTTTTTTTAACTAAAATTTAATATGATTTGTATGTTTTAGATCGTTTTAATGTGCTGATGTCAAAATTAATTTTTTAAAAATAAAAAAACATCATTGGCATGCATTTCGTCACAAAAAATTATTTAAAAAACAACCGCTACCACATTGCCAAGCACCCTCTAATTACAGAATATACAAACACAAATCTATATTTCTCATGCCAGATGGGTTCTAATTACAGAATTGAACGTGAAAATAGGATTTTGTTTGATGCTTGTACAGAGGCTTTCTAATTACAATTAAGCATGCCCTCTTAGGCATTTTTCAGGTCATGTGGATTTACATGCATGTAAATAACAATGCGATTAGACTTCCACGTACATTTGACTTCGGGATATATTTAATTGGAATTCTCAGCCAGCTTCCATGCCCATGATAAGCAGACAATCTGTTGACTGAAACCCAAGATTTAGGCAGCACCAACTTTCTACATGATACAAAAAAAATATCCTTATACCTCTCTTAATTTAACAAGTATTTTTATTTCCATCTAGCAATCTCAATCTTAGCACAACACGACACCCCTTTCATGATTCCAAGATAATATATTCTAATCCCATGTTCATATCTTGTAGATTCATTTCTCGTAACATTCTTGCTCATTTGAAGACCTTGATTATTAATCTATTTAATTATTGCACGTTTTCAAGAATTGAAGAGATACAAAGAGTGAAAAAACTCAATTTTCTATTAAAATAACATAGTTGAGTTTTTTCAAAAAATAATTTAATATTTAAATCGACTAGGGTCAATCAAGATCAACCACCAATCCATGATCGAAACATTAGACTTGATCAACTCTAAGTAAATATACTCGAACAATGTTAGAGAATAATATAAATCATACTTTGAAATCTTATCTAAAAATTTAAGCTATCGGGTAAGATGGTTCTTTGACATGGTACGTATCAGAGCCTTGATGACCAAGTGGTTACGAGTTCGAATCTCACCATCCTCATTTATTTGATAAAAATAAAGCACATGTAGTGCGGACCTGTACAAGTTTCAAACTCAAAAACTTTTCACTTGAGAGGATATGTTAGAAAATAATATAAATCATATTTTAAAATCTTATCTAAAAGCTTAAACTATCGAGTAAGATAGTTCTTTGACAAACAGGACACACACATATGTGGGAAAACTATATTCAAATACTTTGTTAACCTAATAAATATGGACCCCGTATTTGTAAGAGAAGTTAAAGCAACTATATATCACCATGAGCTTCGATAGAATACAATCTGAGATCGTCTTTGCAACTTTAAAATGGAGGGCCACAACCAAACTAGGGAACAATTATAGCTAGCTCCCCCTGCTAAGCAAAGCAGCCCAGGGGAGGTGGATTGAGCTGCACCACTTCTATCGGGCAAGAAGGACTTTAGATTCCCAAGGCAATCTATTCTTCATTATTCAATTGAATTGGATATATATAGCCAAATATTTTTGTGGCCCTCAATTGCACAATTTGAATCTAAATTCTTTATTGCTTTAATTTTGTTTAGCAAAATATTCTATCCTAGACTTTCATAAATCTAAATTCAATTCCTTTTTAAAGCTAATTCTATATATTTATATTCGATTTTATTTCTTTTTAATCATGTCATTATATATATAAAATAAATAAATTATTGTTTTCTTGCAACAACTCTAATATTTCAAATTAGCCAATATATAGCTATAATTAATTAAACATCCGTATGCTAAATGACCTTCCCCATCATTTATGAGTCAAGAAAATTAAACCTCAAATTGACAAAGCTTAGATCACAGTTTGTTGGACGAGAAAACATCAAATTGTAGACTGAACAAAATTTATAAGGCATCAAAATTGTAGATTTCTTGTTGGTTTTTCAGTTTCACCATTATAGTCTTCATCTGCACGCCCTACCTAGTGCACATAAGACGTGGAAAAGCACCACCGAACCCTAATCTATCAAGCTGTAAATAGACATTTTTCCTCTTGACATAATGCGTTGAATCAATCTCCAACCATTAGATTGAGATTCTACCACAGTAGACAGGTTCTTGGAGGGCATAAAAGTCAAGGAAAACACAGGAAGAAGATGATGATTTAATTATAAAAAAACAAAAATTGCAGTATATGGTGCGAATTTACACCTCGAAAGCTGTTTATTTTAGCTAAAACAGCAACATCTCATGTAGGTTTTTGGAAACACAACAATTCCCATGTCCCTTTCTTTACGATAACCCCAATCTCTCACTCTTTCACCACCACCTTCCCTTTTTTAAAAAAAAGGTAACAAGAAAAATAAATTATTATTCATTTAATCTCTCTTCTTCATTGCTTCTCTGTCTAGATAGACAAAGAAAGTAAAGGCTATAAATAGGGAAGAAGAGTGAAGTCATAATAAGCACTTCTATTTCTTTCAGAATTCTACAAAATAAATTTTCCGAAAGCTGAAGAGGCCGGAGTGTGACCAAATTAAGCCTGCAGGTCTGTGCTCCTTTCTTCTAAAAACATGCATATGTTGTTATAATTGCATGGTTTCTTGCACAAATAAGCAAAGATTTTATCATAGATTTTGCTGCCAGTGAAAAAACAAGAAAAGAATCTTCTTCCTTGCCTTACACATGAACATCTCTCTCTCTCTCTCTTTTCTTTTTTCTCATCTTCTTTGCTTCAGTGCCCATTCCCTAGATTTCCTTCATTTAACATTATTCCTTCTCTTCTGTACAAAATTCATGTGTTTCTCTTCTTTTTTACTTAGGCTCTTCATGTTTTCAGGCTTTCTTCATCTGATTTTTTCCCTTTTTTTGTTTTTCTTTTATGTAAAATATTTGAAGAAATACACTGTTATGAATGGGAGAAAAGTTTAAAGACAAGGGTTTCTTCTTCTTCTTCTTCTTCTTCTTCTTCTTCTTTTTTCATGTGTTTTGAAGTTCTTTCTCTTCAGCACAGCAGTTTGATCAGCTGATCTTAAGATGATGCACTTGAGGTTTTATTTTTGAGGCAGTTCATGTCGTTTTCACTTCAGCCACATGTATAATCACCATCAACTTCTGCTGATCTGAGTTATTGTTGTCCCGTCAAGACTGTGGATATATATTTGAGAAGAGAGACATGAAGAGAAAGACAAGTGCAAGAAAATGGGACACGCTCCCAATAGTAGTAAAATAATTAGTACATAAATCATGTTTAACTCATGCTAGATTCCCTTCTCATTTTCATCAGATCAAAGGGTATACAATATACATACATACATATATATATCCACTTTTCTTGCTGCCCTTCTCCATATTTCTTAGTGTGGTTTACATCTTTCAAAACCTGGATCTTTTGAGATAAACCTCAATGCTCAAGCTCTCCTCCCATTTGTTTTTCTTCCCCTTAATCATTCTTACAGATCTTGCATATATAAGACAACCTGTCCTTCTGGTATTTCTTTCTTGGTAGTTCCTTTTGGCAACCTTCTTGAACATCTTTTCTCGCCTCATGATCATCTTCTTCTTGAAATCAAGTTTCTTTCTTTCTTCTTTTGGAGATTTTTGTTGGTCTAAGCACTTCATGCATATTGCCTAGTGGTTTACATATTTCTACACCAAGATCTTTTGAGCTAAACCTCATTGATAAAGCGATATCCTTCCATCTCTTTCTCTCCTTAATCATTTTTGCAGATCCATCATTTTTTCCTGAACAACCTATCCTTCTTCGTAGTTCTTTTTGACACTTTTATCGAGCATTCTTTCCTCATCTCACCTTTTTCTTGAAATCAAGTTGCTTTCTTTGTCTTCTGGGGAGGTTTCAACTTTAACTTGTTGAATTCATTCATCCAAAAGGAAAAATATTTCACTGAAGAATGCAAAGAAACAGATTTGCACACCCTTAAACTTCAGTAATACAAACTTTTTTTTGTTCTTAATTTTTTTCCCATTTTCTATTTTACTCTTTATAAAAAGCTTTTTTTACCATTTACTTCTCTACAGTCTTTCTCAGACTGTTGCAATTACCTAGCTATTCCATGCTTTTTTGGTTGGCATGACATGTAAAGGTCAGATCAGCTAGCTATTAAGTTAAGAAAACTGGCGCATATATAATACATAAGCTTGTTTGGGTTATGAAAGAAACGATCTTTTGTGTAGACATGGGAAGAGGAAAGATCGAGATCAAGAGGATCGAGAACACCACCAATCGTCAGGTTACTTTCTGCAAGAGGAGAAATGGGCTCTTGAAGAAAGCTTATGAATTATCAGTTCTATGTGATGCTGAAGTTGCTCTCATCGTCTTCTCTAGCCGTGGCCGTCTCTATGAGTACGCCAACAACAAGTAATTTTACCTTCTCCTTATTGTCTTTTCTTTTGGATCTTGATGGGAACCTCCTTTTCTTTCTCACAGATCACTAGGACTTTGTTTGATGTTTCTTTTGTCATAATAAGTGCTTCTTTCATAGAACAAGAGACAGTGAAGGGTGAAATATTAGGAGGGTATATCCTAAATTATGCAAACTGTCCATGATTTTTGGCTTTCCAAGGAGTTGTTTGTCAGATCAGACTATTTGACTTGGATCTCAGTTGACCGACACTGATATGCTCGTTTCTTCTTTATACTGATATTATCTCGACTTTACTGGAAGTTTAGCAGAGGAATGGCAGCATAAAAGCCATCTCTTTAAATTCCTAATTATCACTGGAACGAGAGTATAAAGCCATGTCTTCTATATGTGAAATAAGAATTGACCATATCAAGAAATCATGATCTCATTGTCATCTTCCAGTGTGCTTCCTTTCCTTATTTTTGCTGATCCTTTTGGTGGTTTATATGATCTGAAGTGCTTTTATTTCATGATTTTTTTCTTCCTCTAGTATCCATGCATTCATTAACACGTCTAATGGGATCTAATTATAAATCACGATAACAAACATTTTGGCTGTTTGTAAATTGAAATCATGATTTTCATAAGAAAGATGCTTTAAAGATTTGAAGTGTTCCTGATTTTAGATTTGCCCTATGCTATTTTACTCATTATAGGTGTTAAAGATGATATTGATTTGCCTAGACACATTGTAGGGCTTCCCCATCTAGGTAATTAATTAATTAATTAAGCAAACATGGGTTGCTAGGAATCGGAGTGCATTTAGGGCTTCCATGAACATGAACAACAAGGATAGTGATACTATGAAAAGGTTTTTTATATAAGAGTATTTTATTTTTTAAAAGTATTTTTTATTTAAAAATATATTAAAATAATTTTTTTTATTTTTTTTTAATTTATTATTGATATCAACATATCCAAACAATCTGAAAATACTAGAAATAAATTAATTTAAAATAAAAAAAATTAAAAAAAATTGAAACGCAAAAACAAACTAGTTTTAAGTACAATAAAAAAGATCAGATATTTCTAAGTAATTAATAAGATAAATTTACAACAAATTAAAATTTATTTGATTGAACTAAAATATTTGCCATCTTGTTGAAGAAGAGTTACAGATTTATCAACATCAATAACAAAAACACTGAGAGTACAATAATGATAGTAATAATTATCACAGTAACAGTTGCAAAGAAAGCAACAAGTTCTTTCTGATCTCTTAACAGAACTGATCTTCTTCCCTCCATTAAGACCTCGGATTGTTAAGCAAACCCTAGCTATCGTCTTGATTCTCATTTTTACCTTTTTGGTGCTGCAATATTTGAGGATCCATACTGTGTAGCTGGGACTCGGCACTCCGAGTGATTAAGCCTGGCCCTTTTCCCATTCCATTGCTAACATGGGTGCTCGGTTTTCAGTACCTTCTGTTTCCACTTTGAGCTTTCACTGACAACAGTTCAGACTTTTATCTTTTGCTAGCTCTTATTCGTTCCATAAGATCAGAGATTTTAAAACAAGTCAGTGAAGACAAACAAGTTAAAAATGAAAGCTCAAAGTGGAGACAAACCTAGACATCTTCTTTAGTTTTCTAACTCTTTTCAAAAGCTTCATTAATGGTCCTTTCTCTTCCTCCCTCTTAACTTTATTTACGGATTGAATGCTCTAGCAAGGAAAAGGTTATCAACGAAGTAGAAAGTAGAGCAAATCTATTTCAAGTCCTTGTGAAAAGGCACATAGGGAGATTCATTTGCCATTGTCTTTCCTCCATAGAAACCTGAACTGAATTTCCATGATCAGTCCCATGATAACCTTTTTGTTCGATCTTTTTTAGTATCTTTATTGATCATAGCTCCAAAGTTTAAAAAGCTCTGTGTGTTATATAAAATCTATTGAAACTTTTTTTGAGAAAAAAAAAACTATTGAAATTGAAATGCAATTAACCATGAGCTTACAGAAGTATGTGAATTTTCGTATAATATATAGTTCATATCATAATAAAAATTTAATTTTTAATAATAAGTTTATGTTCAATCCCAAATTCACTTCTATCCAACTTGATTTTTAATTTTCTACCTAAAAAAAGCTAATCATAAAAAAATAAAAATAATTTTTTTTAACTTTTTACACGATCTAGAAATTACAAATAGCTCTTCTCTTTAGGCATAAAAAGGGTACCTGAGGAACGGATTTCTTCATATCCATACCCTACTCATTATTTATCGGGTAAAAAGTTTAGGTATTTATAAATTATTTATTGAGTTTTGGGTGTACATTATATGTTATTATTAATTAATCAATAAAAACTAAAATAATTAATACACACACGTGTGTGTGTGTCTGTGTCAGTGTTTTATCCTATTGTAATATTAAGGTATGTATTTATCATATTGTATTAAACAAAATCTAAATATTTTATAAATATATTTATATAATATAAATATATATTTCGGGTTAAGTTCAGATGGATTTCAGATCGAGTTTAACAATATTTATATTTTATTTATTATCTATTCATTCAGATTAGATCAGTATTCATCGAGCTCGGATTAAAAAAACATGCCTACTTACCCTCTTAACGTTTTTCGATATCTTCTTACTTGTTTCTTGTTGCTTTTGTTGCTCCTAGCTTTGGTTTTGGTTTGGTCCTGGTTTGGTCGCCATTTCGTTATACTTCTTTTTGAATTGTGTTGTAATTGTCTTTTCAATAATTATTCAACTAAAAAAAAAAATGTAAGCTCTCTTTTGATCTAAGCTCAACAACAGCTTAAGTGCTTACTAACCATGGAGTTCTCAAAGAATATTTGTGAATAAGATGCACTAACAATTCAATAAATAAATAAAAAGTGCATGTCCTACGTTTCCTATAAGTAGATAAACGTTTTAAATTCTTCTAAATTCTAAAATTTCAAATACAATTGGTTGAACATTAATTAATAATCTTGATAATGATGATTACTAATTAGGCACTAAATAAATCTTAACAAGTTCCCTTGATCATTCTTTAGCCAATCAATCCAGCTTTATACCCACGAGATCTTGGGTTTGAGAGCCTATCCTCTCTCAATGATTAAAAAAAAAAAAATTCTACTGAACTAGCTATGATAAAAAATTCTAAATTTCAACTCACAACCGGACTTGTAACTTAGAAAAAGATGCCAAGTACTGATGCAGGATTGGTTAATTTGGTGTCCAGTTCACGTACAGGTAACTCCTTTCTCTTCTTTTAATGGTGTGATTGATTACAATATCTATTCTTCACAGCACATTCTTTAATCTTGATCTTTTACTCTTTCAGGGTTTATACATCCCATCTTCTTTTGATCTTCCTGTTTCCATTTTCAGCTTTGGAAATCTCCCCATCCTTTGCTTGTTTAATTTCCCATAGCAAATCTAAAATCTCCTTTACTCTCAGTTCTCTTCGCCCTAAAAGCATGTTTTACTCTCCATAGTTGTCTTTTGTAGTGTTTCCATTCTTATGTTGGTGTAATAAATGAATATATATATATATATATAGAGAGAGAGAGAGAGAGATTTTGCTACGGTTTCTTCATTTTTAGTAATGGCAAGTGGAAATAAAGTCAAGGAAAGGTTCTGCTATTGTTAACTGGGCGCGCGAGGTGCAAGAAAGTATCTTGTTCTCTATACAAATGAACTTAGCTGTCCTGGAAAGTTGACAACTGCAGTGGTCGATGTTTCATTGTTATGTTCTTTTGATGCATCTTCTCCACATAAAAATCTCACACGACACAGTACTATGATATTGATATATACTAGGTTTAGGTGGGTTGACGAGGAAATGCTGTAAAAGCAACTTTTTCATGCACTTGTTTTCATTCGATTAACATCTTTACATTATATCTTGATTTTTCTTCATGTTATTTGATTTTCAAATGTAAATCAAACATTATGTTTATGAAACCCTAATGCTGCTTACAAAAAAGTTTGAAACGGTAAAAATTAAATATGGATCTCAGATCGATCCTTTTGCATTGATCCTTTCCTGTTCCATTGTTGTTTGGACTTAGAAATTTTGTTTATCTTTTGTAGCAGCATAAGATCAACCATAGATAGGTACAAAAAGGCCAGTTCAGATAGTTCAAATGCATCCTCTATCACAGAAATCAATGCCCAGGTATGCTTTTTCTTCCTCTATATTTTTAATCTTCATCAATTTATACCAAGTTGTTTTAAATTTCAGGTGCTTGAATTTCTCTCGATTCATTAGCTTACTTACTTTTCCTGTATTATGAAATATAGTATTATCAACAAGAATCAGCAAAGCTGCGGCAACAAATTCAAATGCTACAGAATTCTAACAGGTACGATCTCCATTGTATCTTTTTTAAGGTTATAACCTAAAAATGGAAAAACTATTAAACTATGGGACGTTTCCGTCCTCTTGATTTTGTTCTTAGCAAATTAATGGAGATTTGTGTACAAATATCTAACTTAATCTGCACAATATTAGCTGAACATGTGAATTTGTGATGCAAAGTTTAGCTTAAATAATTTTGTCAGACTATGATCCCCTTCCATAACCCCTCTCTATCGATCTAGGTGTAATGAGATTTGATCCATCATCCATGACCTCTAAAAAAGTACTGAATGACTCTACTAAGACTTTGAAACTCATACATGCCATGAATGGTCCTTTCTTTTACACACTCTTCATCACAGTTCGGTGCTGCTCATGCTTTCCCTTCTTGCTTGTAGGCACTTAATGGGCGATGCTGTAAGTAATTTATCTGTGAAAGAGCTTAAGCAGCTGGAGAATAGGCTTGAGAGAGGCATTACTAGAATCAGGTCAAAGAAGGTAAAAAGATCATACAACTGAAAGCAAATATGTAAATGTTCAGTCACGTTTAATTAATATATCATCACCTCTTGATATGATCATTTGCAATTTGCAGTAGTGGTATTTTAAGCCAGTTTAACCTCTGTGAATAGGACTTGCTTATGATCTTAATTTCTTGTCTTTGTTGCTTCAACTATTATATCTTGCCATTGTTTTATACATGCATATAGAATTAATCATGTACATCACTGTAATGGCTCTCAAATTTAGTTTTTGCTGTATCACAGTTCTTTATATGTCCTCAATTATTTTTGTTCCTCTACTTGTCTGTTGCAACAGCATGAGTTGCTGCTAGCTGAAATTGAGTACTTGCAGAAAAGGGTAATTTCTAGCTTGCTCTCACTTTCATTTTATACTTTAGGGACCTCTCTTTTGTCTAATTCATGTCCAAATTGATTTAAACACCTCTTTTTAGGAGATTGAGCTGGAAAATGAAAGTGTTTGTCTTAGGACCAAGGTAATGAAGAACACCAAATTCTCTTACGTATCAAATGTTGATGAGGCTCTTCTTGATATTTCCATATCCTTAACAAATATAACACCACGCATTTGACTTAAATGGTTAACTTGATCTTTATTCTTAACAATCTCAGATAGCAATTTCTTTGCTCCACATTTGCTTGAGGGTGGAACTGCATACCCACACAATGACAAGAAGATTCTCCATCTTGGGTAATCATCTTTCCATTTTATCTTCTCTTTGTTTTGCATTGCTTGTTATCTATTACTGAATGCTGAAGAGGCATGCTCCTTCAGGTAAGAGGACTAAATGTTCAGTATTGACTTGATTTTTATTTTTATTTTTGCTTTATTCATGCAGGTAAAAAAAGAAATATTGGAGAACTGGTGTGCAAGTGGTATTTTGATATATATATGTAATTCAATCCAGAAAATAAAGATACTGCGATATTATCTGGTAATATTGTGTCATGTGTGCCCTGCTTAATTTGGAATTGATGTTTAAGAGTCCTTAATTACCTGATCATTGTCAACTGGATTTATTATCTGCCCAGATAAGATGTGAACATTACTGGTACCTGCTTTAATTTGTGTGGTTTTTTATGAATTCTACTAATAAACAGCTAGCTCAATATTAATCACTGCTGAAAGGCTATTGATTATGCTAGTTTATCTTGTTTTGTTTGAAGGTTTTCTGTCATATAAAACTATCTTGGAAGCTCTTTGAGCTAGGGATGATACTGCCGCAGAAAAAGTTCATGGGAACATCCAATCTTAATACCTGCCTATATCATAGTCAATTCCATAGTAATTACACCCAGATTAATTCGTGATCTAATCAGGTAACTTGATTAACCTGTGTAAATTTAAATTAATTTAAATGACAAAATCTGTATCATTAGATTTTAACCGGGTTATAAATTAGTTTTTTTGGTTAATTTTTATCTAACTCTTATCAAGAATAAATTAATTGGATCTCATATTTATCTGTCAAGTCAGATTAAGTCTCGAGTGGATCTATTAGTAAAAGATTATAATTAAATTTATTATTTGAGTCCGTTTGAAAACATGGTGCAAACCATATTCCTTTAAATTTTGAATTTGTTTTGTTAAAAATTATTTTTTAAAGTTTTCAAATCATTTTGATATGCTAATGTTAAAAATAATTTTTTTAAAAAAAAATTATCTTTATGTATTTCTAAATAAAAAATATTTTAAACCGTAATCATTATCACATATCATGATCATAAAAAGCATATGTTACATGCCCTATCCATAAATGTTTTTAATTTTAAATTTTTTGAGGAACTTGGTCTTGGACAAGAAAACTCCCTTAACAGCTGACCAAACTGTCTCAAACCTATGAACAAAAAAATAGTTGTCTCAAACCAAAAGGTCCAAAACACCGTTGATTGGACACATGAAAACCACCGCTTGCCAACTCCGACTAACCCTGAACTTGCCACACCGAATGAGAGCATCTCTTTAAAATATGGCAAAACGATTAGAGATGGCAAACTAGCAATATCAACCTGCCCCCTGGAAAATGCAGTCATAGACTTGCTAGAGAGTCCTACTTACCCACCTGCTTCTAAGATTTCAAGATTTTTTCAAAGCTTAAGACAGAATTGTTTTCTTGAATAGATCTTCAATGATTTTTTTTACTATCTAATAAAATATTTTAAAAAATGTGCAAGAAATTTGGCCAACATGACTACAGGGCCAGGAAAACATGAATCCAACCCTATATCTAACGGAGGGTGCTAAACCAAATCCGTTCCAGCCACCTCCATTGCTATTCCCAAGCATGAGCACAAGAAACTCCACCAAGTCAAAATCCCATATTCACTAAATGTGCTTTAACCACCATTGATGACGGCAAAATTAAAATGAGCAGACATTATGAGTAATATTGCTTCACTTGAAACATTGTTAAACACCATTGTAAGCACTTACACTGGGGCACCGTATCATTTCAAGCATCAAGTACTATTAGACGCATTTGTAGTATGAATACTGCAAAAATCATAATATAAACAACAAACAGAATAATAATAATAATAATCTCATCCGTTTTCACCCCATTGAACATGGTCTCTCACTTGTGTCATAGAATGGCACAGCCTCCCTTATTGCGGAGCTCCTCGTGAGCCTTCTCTAGCCTCTCTCTAAGCATGCGAATTTCTTCGTTTGATTTCCTTTGCTCTAATTGTGCGCTCTCTTCTGCCCGTAATCGTGCAGCTTGCTCTTCTGCTAACCGCCGCTCAAGATTACCAGTTGCCTCTTTAAGCTTCATCTCAACCTGCAAAAACATTAGCATCAATAAGCAATGGATAGTTTCTCTAAATTTTGAAATATTTTATATATATATATATATATATATATATATATCATTTTGATGTGCTGATGTCAAAAATAATTTTAAAAAAATAAAAAAATATATATTATTTTAATGCATTTCCGAGCAAAAAACACTTTAAAAAACAACCACAACCACACTCTCAAACACCCTCCTAGCTATCCATCAAACCACTTCAAAATTTGATCTTCAACAAGAGCACATGGGACGTCAGTAAAATCAAGGGAATTGAGGAATACCATATCAGTTACTCGTTTCAATTGATCTTCATATTGCCTTTTCATCTGCTCCTGCAACTCTGATATTTCTCCTATAGAAAAATTCCCTTTCAAGGAATCAACCTCTTCTTGTTGACCACGGAAGTTCATTTCCCCTTTCTGTCAAATCAATCAAGTTATTCTCCCAAAAATTTTACAATAAAATTATCGAAATTTTTAAAACACTCACCTGTATTTCAGCAAATAATTCGTCACTGTATGGTTGGCCTCCATTTTGTTCTATGACTCTGTTTACAAGGGATAGAAGCTCCTGCACCTGCTCAACTCCCTTAAGTACATCTTTAGTTTTGTTATTAAAAAGAACTCGTCGATTTTCACACAGTGTGAGAACTTCCTGCATAGATTTTTAAAAGATTGTCAAGCATTTAAATAAACTACAAAATCTTGCATGAGATATCTTGCATTTAATCACTAGGGGTAAATATCTGGCCAATCACTCAAGAGAAGAAACATTCCATCTCTCGCCTGCTGAACAATTTTACTTTTGACATTGACAGAATTTGTTGATTATCATAATCATTTTTTGTTAACAACCAATAAAAATCAAATTTCAAAAGATACTCATCTGACAGATAATTTGTCAGTAAACCAACAAACCAGTTGAGCTCATTCAACCAAATGTCAGCTAATTTCTCAAAGGAGTTAATATCGTTTTCGAAGTGTTGAAGCATGACCAGCACCGACCAGCCAAGAGTCTCCAGTCTAAATATCTAGACTCTTAAACCCTTTTCAAATAGTATGGTTTTCTATTTAAAATTTCAAGGCCATACAAGATGTTTTTATGCTAAGGCTGCACTGCTACTAGTAAGCTTGCATTTATACTTATTTTTAACTTAAATAACACAAAAAAATCATGTCAACAGCATAACATTGGTAAAATTGTATTAAAAATATCTTGGCACAAAATAGCAGCACACCAACCAAGAGCATTTGGATCTGCATGACTTAGCAATTGTTCAAATTTTGTAAATTTAGTAATTGTTCAAATTTTGTAAATGTATCTATAGCTTCATAACAAGTCAATTCTAAGGAATGCAATGACAATAAGTAATCTTGAGTCTCCACTCATTTTCAATTCAACTCATGTCATAGGCATCTAGTAAGTTGCAATATAAAATCTTACGGCACAGAATAGTGGCAGACCAATCCAGAGCATTGGGATCTATATCACTTAGCAAAATTCCCAACCTTGTTATTTATTTTCAATCTACAAGAAGTTCATTTTTTTACAATTTTACTGTCACTTGTGGAAAACCAAACCAAATCAAAGGTATAGATTTAAGTAACAAAAGTACAAAACTTTTGCACAGCATTCATTATAGTTACCGCTAACTGAAAGAACACCACAGAACCATGAATAGGTAAAACAAAGGAAATTATGCTAGGAAAAGAGAAAAGAAAAGGTAAAGAAAACTCTGGAAAGAAGTGTTCAATAAGAAGAGAAATCATTTAGTAAAATTATTAGTAAACTAAATGCACTACAAGAAATTTGAATTAAAATTCAAAAAAAGTTTGCCAGATTTACAAAAATTGACGTCTTTAAATTTTAGTTTGCTGAAGGGTCCTAAGGCATCTCAGACTTCAAATTTTGCAACCTTAAACAACAACTATTCTCTGGAGACCAACATGATGAGAGCATAATCAAGCTCACCTCTAATCAACATGGAGTTGTATGCTGTAAACTATGTTAAAATAAAACATACTAATGACGCCATTAAAATTCCTGACAATAAAGAGTTTAAACTCTTGAGATGCCATTCTTGTACAACTCAAACAAAGAGCCAAAGTAACAAATGCAATCATACTAAATTTCAAAACCTCAAGTGTAATAAGTTGAAAAGAAAAGGAAGAAACCTTTAAAGGCTGTGGACACTCGCGACCCAAATAGTCTTCTAAAGTCTCATCATTATCTTCAAGCTCATCTCCCCCAGTGAAGACTACAATCATGTAGTCAAGTATCTTACTTCCAAACAAAGTTTGTAAGCTGCGAAGGGCTGCTTCTTCTTCTTGTGAAAAGCGGGTCCTAACTGAGAAAACTACTAGGACAGCATGGATCCCATCCTTTGCCATATTAATACATTTGACAATTTCTCTGCCAACAAATTCAGATCCGGCAGAAAAATCAAAAAGTCCTGCAATGGCTATTTTGTTAGTTCTTATGTACCACGAAGTTGTAAGCAAATTATGAAATACAAAAATAACAACAACGGAGTAGAATGGTTGTTTGTGACCAGGTTATCTTGCATAAAATAGCTTGCTGTCCATACCAGGAGTATCAATGACATTGATAATCTGACCATCTCTCAGTACAGTTCTCTGCAATTCACAACTACTGGTAACACCGGATGAGCTAGCCCTTGACTTGAAGGCCTTTCTTCCAAGAATACTGTTACCAGTCGCACTTTTTCCATTGCCTGTGCGTCCAACTAAAACAATTGTTCGAGCCCCATTTGATGGTGAAGCAAACTCCCAATCGTCATCCATTGCACTTCCACCCATCGTGCCGGATCAGATCACCTACAACATTTCATATTTTAAACACACTTTTGGTAGGGAATTCCATTTGTATAACTTAAAAGTAACAATGCAACTGATCATACACGGTTTCCATATGGTCAAAACAAACTTCTTACGTTTGAATATCAAGCAAACCTTTTAAGACTATTTAAATCCATAAAGTAACCATGATACTAAAGCTACTCCACCATGTGATACAATCAAACACCTTGCAAGAAACGTTTGAAAGCCAAAAAAAAAAAAGCACGGTGATCCTGTCATACTGGTCACCTTACAGAAACACAATTCAACTGAAGATCAACAAAACCCCATCACCAACACACAAGAAACATTTGAATGTCAGCAAATTTAAGAAAACAAAGATGATCAAAATAACATAATCACAAAGAGATATAACCCTACAAAGAAAGCATAAGCCAAAGAACCCAGTAACCCTGATTAGAAAATTTCAGATCCGATTTCTAATTGAAAATTAAGCAAAACCCAGAATTCAAAGAGATTCGAGAAACAGAAAAGGTAAAGTCTTTATCCTTTTTTTTCTTATACACTGTTACCTTCGCCTGCAACCAAACCAAAGAAAGAGAACCCACAAGACTTGTGAAAACAGGCAAACATAACAGTGCAAAGGAAAGAATAAAAAAGAAAACTTTGATCATCGTACAAGATAAGTTAAGGATTGAGGAGATTACTTACTTGGTTAATTAAGAGAGATAGAGAGAGACCAAACACCCGAGAGAAGATAAAGAGGTTTATAGCAATTTAATGAGCTATAATAACTAGTGATAAAATACAACTCGCATCTTATGTATAATACCAAAGACTACAGGGACTAGGAAACATCTTGTTAAACACGCTTTTCTGGATTCTGTTCCCTTTACTTCAAAGCTTACTTGGGATAAAATCTGAACCGTTCCAAATCTTCTTGGACTGGTAGCTTCTTCTTCTTCTTTTGGTTTTATTTACTTAGTAACTGTATTGTATTCTAGTTTCTCTTTCCCTCGTTTCTGACATTGAATGTGTTACTGGATGTGTTACTGGATTACAAGTTCTTTTAAGAGTCTGTTTATTTTTATGGTGGAAAAGTAATTTTGAAAAAAAATTAAATTTTTTTTATTTTACTTTAATTAATTTTTTTATATTTTTAAATTATTTTGATTTGTTTTTATTAAAAATAAATTTTAAAATATAAAAAATTATTATTTTAATATATTTTAAAAAATACCAACCACCGTAATATTAAACAAGCTATGAATAGAACTGAAAAATATAATTTAATGATTTTTAGATAGTTTTGATTGGTTTAAAATTGCTTAAGACCCATTAATTTAGTATTTTATTTTCATAGTTTTTAGACAAAATCGTTTTCATTCCCATTATCAAATACACATTTAAACTCATATTTTTAAAATCGAATACTTTTGTATGGTCTCACCCTCAACTACTGCTCAAAGTACAAAAAAACATTGTTATTATTATTATTAACAAAACATTAAAAGAAGTGGCTAAATAAGATAAGCCACACCTTAAATAATGTTTTATTTTTTTTAATTTTACTTTTTAACCATTTAAATTTTTTTATTTAGTTTTTTTTTAATATTAAATTATTTTAAACATTGTGTTTGGTAGGTTTTTTTTTGTTATATACATGGTTTTGAAATCCGACCCAGCCCGGCACGGGGCTGAAACCAGACCGAGTTTTAAAAAAATAGAAAAAGTTAAAACTCGTGGTAATTTAATTAACCAGCGGGTTAACCTGATGACTCAAATGATGCGGCAAAAAATTCAGTTATAACCCGGTAACGTACGGATATTAATTATCCACTTTCTTCGTTGCTCCTTACTTTAAGGACGCATGATTGAAAGTGTCCATCTTCATTATATTATGCATTTTATTTCTTTTAATCCAAACATCATAACTCTAATATATGATATTCATCTTGGTCAACTCATAATCAAGTCTTATCTTTTATTTAGGCCCACACTTATTTAATATGGAAACGCTTATAGAGTTCAGTCCATTATTTCATTTTTCTTACTTTTTAACTTAAATTATCTCTTTGACTAATTTATCATGAAACAATACCATTCTTGTAGATTTAGTTTTTTTATATATAATTTTAATTTTTAATATTAGATCTGTTAGAAATGGGGTTTCATAATTTTTTTTATTTGCTTTTTATAAAAAAATTTTGATCTCACGACTCAGGTCACAAGTTTAACAGTTTAATCCGAGTTAACTCGGTTTGTGTTTTTTAGGCTGCTTTTTCTAATTGATTTTTTTTTCATCCTTCAACATTGAACTAGTTATAAATTGGAATTCATAAATTTTTTTATTTGTTTTGTATGGAATTATCTCGATCTCATGACTTGGGTTGACTCTGTTTATTTTTTTTTGTTCCCTTTTAATTGAATCTTTTATTAAATTGGGATTCATAGTTTTTTTTTCTATTTGTTTTATTATCATGATCTCATGACTCAGGTCATGGGATTGGCAAGTTAACCCAAGTTAGCTCGGGTAGTTTTTTGTCTTTTTTTTTTTAATTTAATAGATTTTTTTTTACTTTCACCTTCCAACAACTCAATCTTTTTTTTTTCATTAAATTTTTTTTTAAATTCATCATTCAATAATAAGTTGAGTGGAAATTAGGCTTCGTTATCTTTTTTTAATTTTCTTTATGTGGAGTTATTTAGGTGATATGGATTTAGTTTTTTTCTTTTATTTTCTACCTTCAATGTTGAATCTATTGAAAATAGAGCTTTTTTGTTTTTTTATAAGTTATCTCGGTCTCATAATCTAGTTAACGGGTTTAACAAGTTAGCCCAGGTTTACTTGGGGTGGTTTTTTTTCGATTCTATCATCTAACATTGGGTTGGTTGGTTGGAAATTGAGTTTCATGATTTTTTTTATAGGGTTATCTTAATTTTATGACCCGAGTCATGAATTAATAAAAAAAAATCTTCAAAATATATCCATGTTTTTTATTTTTTATTTTAATTCTCAAAGAAAGGTGATTTGCATGGCAGCAATAAGAATTAATAAAAACAAATCTTCAAAATATTCACTTTTTTTAAAATGAGATCTTCAAAATCAATAGTGAATGAATTCTCTAATAATAAGATTAATTTTTCCGCCAAACCACTTACTTGACTCTTGTGGATTAAAAGGTTCCTATTTCTTGTTTATTTTTAATTTAATTTTGATGAATTTTTTAAAAAAAAATGAAAAACATTTTTTATTTATAAAAAATTACTCAAAAATATGTCTAAATAAAATTCCATAATCTAAGAATCAGGCTTTCCATTAAATACCTAAAAGAGTTATTTTTTAATGTCTTATAAAAAATTAAGAAATTAAAAAGTGCAAATTATTATAAAAAATAGAATTTTAGCATTCAATTAAAAAAAAACAAAAACGTACAACACTCTGCCACTAAACTTATTGCACTATGAATTAGAATAATATAACTATAATTTCGGCATTCTAAAAAAAACTCAAAAAAATTGCTATTGGTGTAATACGATCTTTTTTTGTTAGATCCACTAGATAAATTGAGGACAAATTGTTTTTATTTTTATTTTTTTAATACAGTAAAATAATTTAATTAACTATAAAATAAAATAAAAACTTTTAGCTTTCCTTTTCAATTTTTAAGCACAATAAAGTTACTGAATTACTTTTGCAAGCAAAAGTTATTAAACTACTTCTAGTGTTATATTTGTATTTTTATCTTGTTTTTTTTTTTGTTATTATCAAAATTAAATTAGGGTCTATTTAATATTTTAATAAATATAAAATATTTAAAAAATATTTGACTAGCATATGCAACGAATATGCTAGCTTTTAGAGTGCCTCCATGCTCTTTATGATCATCGTTATACAACAAAATGCCAACTTCTATGACAATATTGGAAGCATAGTGATGTCTCCTTTCATATTAGGTGGTGTATGTGATGTTTTGGGTGATGGTTTGTTACTAATGATCTCTTTTTTTTTATTTCTTTTTCCCTCAAAACTTGCACCGGCCATTAAAATTTCATAGTTATCTTTTTATTTACTGATATTTCAATTTTGATCCTTATTTATTTAATTTTTAATTTTATTCTTGGTCCTTTTGTAATATTTCAATTTGTTTCCAATTTTATCATTGGATCCATAATTGTGATTTGTTATTTTTTCAAATATGATCTTCATTGTTTTTATTTTGATTTTGATTTTGATTTTTTACATTCTTTTGTGATTTTGATTTTTTTTTATCAATTTTTCCTTTCAATTCAAAATTCTAGGTTGTCCTCTCATTTATTTTTATTTCAAATTAGGTCCTCATTCTATTAATTGCTATTTGTTTTTGTTTTTGATTCTTTTATATAATTGATTTATTTTTTAATTTTATACTTCAATTCAAAATTCTAGATTATCCTCTTATTTTCTTTTTATTTCAAATTAAGTTAAGATTCTTTTAATTGCTATTTTTTGTTTTGGATCTTTTTGTATAATTGATTTTTTTTCAATTTTATCCTTCGAAATTTGATTTGTTGAGAGTTAGACTTCGTGGTTTTTTTAGATAAACCGCTTCCAGTTTAGTGTCTTGGTCACGAGGATGAAAAGTTAACACATCTTGACATCATTTTTGTTTTTTGCACTTGTTTTTTATTTCATTTTATGCTTCAATGTTATTTATTTTGAAAAACAAGCTTCATGACTTTATTTAGTTTCATTTCAATCATGTTATCATGATCTTATAACCTGAGCAACAGCTTTGGACGGGTAACCCATGTATTTTTTTGTGTTGCTATATATATATATATATATATATATATATATATTCACTTTTATCCTTTAGAATTGGATTCTTTTTAAAATTAAGCTTTGTTATTTTTTCTAGTTTTCCCTTCTATTAAGTTATCATGTTCACATGATTCGGCTTGCGAGTTTTATTGGCCTTACCTAGGTTTGCAAGTGTTTTATTTTTTTTGTTGATTTTTTTTCAATTTTATCTTTTTACATTTGGATTGTTGGAGATTAACAATCATTTTTTTTTCGACTTGCTTTCTATTTCTCCTAGTTATAATTATTACATTTTCTTTTAAAATTTAGTTCTTTTTACATTTGTTTTTTTTTCTATCATATAATTAAATGAAACCTTCTTATTTGATCTAGTAGGGTCTATGATTCGAGTCATGATTTTTTGCATTACATAAACAAATGAGCCTAGCCCACAATGAAGCACATGTCATCTATCTAGTTATTTTTTAAACCAAAACTTTGTTAGTGTTCTTAGTCTTCAAAAAGCTCTCAAACATTTCCTTCAAATGCATCAAATTAAAATGTCACATTTTATGTCATAGTTATAAAATTCAGTTGATTCTACAAGTCAATTTGATCTGTTTATTTAGAACTTAGCGCGAGTTAGATTTTATTTCAAATTATCTTTTTTTAATCAAAATAATTTTATTTTTTAACATTATTTTAGAGTTTTTTTTAATAAAAAAAAATCATTTTAAGTTGATCAACCGATTCAATGATCGGTTTGGTTGTTATAACCATATTATGTTGGATGCTAGCTCCCTTATCCTCGCAACTTCGACCAACTGCATTTTAAATCTAAATAATGTTATGGATGAATAAAATTAAGGAAGTAGACATCGCCTGTTAACTACTTCAGAAACATTAAAGGCAAACTATGTTTTCAGTCTACCACTGCCCAATTTGAGAAAATCTCACAAAAAAAGGAACTGTTTCATGGAAGAAGTGTTTGGATAATCTAAAAAAAGCAAAAAAGAACGTTAGCGAAACTGAAATCTTAGCCGGCGACCGAAGCTAGAAGGAAGGAAGGGCATCAGTAACATGTGAGAGCTGAAGCATATCTAAACAAACTATGCCGAGGAAGAAGAAAAGGACGTGCATGTCCCCATCTTCCATGCTCCACGCGATCTCCAATCGAAGTTCGTAAGGCCTTCTTGCACAGGAGACTTGTCTCAGTAAAAACAAAAACTTGTGCTGTTATTTCACACACTTTTGACTAAGTTTCGTTTGTTTCTTTTTGGTAAACAGAAAGGGCATTGGAAAGTCTCTCTACTCTCGTTGAAAACTCAAATTGCAAGAAAGAGAGAGAGATGAGCATTTATAGCCAACTTCACCCCCACCTCTCTCCCCTCTCCTACTCCTACCTACTCTCTCTCTAATATTCCAAAAGACAATAAAAAAATTAGTATTAAAGAATCATTGAGGAACCTCTCTGGCTTCATATAGAATATCATTTTTATTTTGGCAGAGAAGCATGCTGCTTTCCATGAAAATTTCTTGACTTTTGTTTGCTTTCTGTCAAAATTAACTCAAATCTACCTCGAAAGATTTCTGGGCTGTTGAGAAAAGAGGTTTTGCAATAATGGGTAATCATTTTACTTGCATGACAAAGAAGGACACTAGAGATAATCATGGATCAAGAAGCAAGAGAATGGGCAGGTCTCAGAGGAAGTTGTTGGCAGAGGAAGAGCTCTTGCATAGACAAGCTTTATCTATGGCACTACAACAGCACCAATTGTCTCAGAGATTTGATGGATCCATGTCCAGGAGGATTGGCTCCACTAGCTCTAGAAGAAGAAATCTCTCTGATCCTTTCTCTAATGGAAAACAGGTTCCTCATTTGGCTTTCTGAAGACATTTATTTGATGCTTTTGCTTTTATAGTTAAGCTGCTTTGTTTCCTTTTTTAATGTAAAATTGCTGAGTTAATTATACTTGGTTCTTTACTTGATTGGATCTGATATGGAAAGTGGATGATGTACCATGATTAATTATGGGCACAGTTGAGAAAAAAGTCTCCTATTATGAGTGCAAGCATCAAGTTTCATTTAAAAAGAGATGAAGGGAAAAGGGATTCTTTTACTTTTTTGTTTGTCTGATTACTTGAAAGTGGAAAAGTATGTTCAGTTAATTCCCTACGCTCTTCAAGATCATTGAATCTTTTTTTAGTTTTAATCAAGTGGTAACGGGGTTACTATGGAAGCAAAAGAGGATCTTAAGGGGCTCACTTTTTCACTTTTTAATAGTTAATGCTAGCTGGAGCTACTGCTCCTTTTCTGGTCCACTCTTAGTTCTAGAGGAGAGAACTTTGAACCAGTCTATCTATGCCCTAAAGCTCTAGTATATTATTGGGAATGGACTAGCCTATGCAACTTACACTAATAGGATTAAATGAGTCTCTAGACGAATCAGACTAGTTGGGAAGTTAAGAGTCGTAACTTGTAATGACAAAGATGAAGGATAAGATGTGGTAATTGCATTAGCCATGAAAAGAAGTGGAAATCATCATGGAAACGTTTGAAGTTCTGAAGGTTGTTGAGACTGTTAAGGTCCTTTTTGAAAATCATACTCGCAGCTCCAACATAGAAAAAAACTGTACTGCAGCTAGTGCTTGCCCTCATAAAAAGTTCTTATTTGTGTAAGAAAGGTAAATGAGTGCCGAGTAAAAGTTGAGTTCCTGTTGAATGGATTTAAAATTTAAATGGCTAGCTTAAACTTCTCCTTTATTATTTGTACAAGACAATAAGTTCATTTGGGTTGTGCATTTTTTATTGAAACGTGGAAAATCTCTATGCAATACATTTTATAATTCCCAGCAGAACATCTGAGATCTATTTTGGGATGCCTAAAGTGTTCTCCTCAGTCTTTTGCTCTTAGTTTCTTTTTTAGATTCTGTTTTCTATTCCATGATTGATTACACAAGTCATATGTCAGAAAATGGTATCCTGATCTGTCATAGTTGATGACCTTCACTTTTCACCTTTTTTCAACTTACAGAATGTTGTCAGATTTTCTTAATTGTGCTGTAAATTCTTTTCAGGTGCCTGACTTTTTGGAGAATATAAACGTAAAGAAGTTTGTTCTGGTGCATGGAGAAGGTTTTGGAGCATGGTGTTGGTACAAAACTATTGCTTTATTAGAGGAAGCAGGATTGTTTCCCATTGCCATAGATCTAACAGGATCAGGCATTGATCTGGCAGATACATCCAGTGTCACAACATTGGCAGAATACTCAAAACCATTGATTAGTTATTTAGAAAACTTGCCTGAGGATGAGCAGGTAAGTGATAAGCATCTTATCCCTTTCATTCCTATTAATTCTCCATGTACTTTGTGAGTATGTACTTTGCAATATTTTTTGATGCACTGTTCATCTGCAGGTTTTTTTGGTTGGCCATAGTAGTGGAGGTGCCTGCGTCTCTTATGCACTTGAGCATTTCCCCAAAAAGATCTCGAAAGCTATTTTTCTCTGTGCTACAATGGTGTCTGATGGTCAGAGGCCTTTTGATGTGTTTGCTGAAGAGGTATAGCATCAAAGCTTACTTGCTTAATCTAGTAAGCTCATTTAAATGCTGATTCAATTAATAAAATCATGATAATTTGCTACCATGCCATGTGCTTCCAGAGCATAGTAAAACAAATTACAATTCTGTTATGCTACTATTGGATTTTGAAGGGGATGGGTTAAAATCATGGTTCAATTCTTATAATAACTGAAGGTAAAAAAAAGTATCTGAATGGGTTCAGATAACTGTATCTGTCTTCAGCTAGAAAAAAAAAAGTGCTTTCTTGATATAGAATGGAGAAATCCAATAGAAATTTGGCTTCATTCTTGAGGTCTACATGACCTCCTTAAGTCACAACTGTAAGGATACCTTCTTTACAGAATTGTTGACTCTTCAAGTTTGTGACCCCTATTATGGAAGAGAAAGTTCGAAGAACTTTCATAAATTATGCTTTGTATGTTGTTTTGTGCAGTTAGATGCCATGCCTTTGACATTTGCAAGCTTCCTCTATTCTGTGATGACCAAGATCCTTACATCTGATGCTTAAACTGCCGTATGATGTTATGCTATCTACCTACTTCTATTTATCCAATTGTCCTATCTCTTATGTCAAAACCCTATCTCAGATAGGAAGCTTCCTGATCTGCTCCTTGAAACTATTCCTAAAACCTTACAGTTGTGGACTAAATAAAGGATGAGATGAGATTGAAAACTCTGAATCAATTCCTCATAGAGCTAAGAGCTTCTATAAAAGACCAGGAATTGTAGTTGTGGTCCAGCTGGAATGCAGTTTGGAAAGGGAAAATTTTGACAAAACCTTTGCCCATCTAGCTATCCCTAGACTCTTACTGTTGCACCAAGCAATGACCTTTTTTAACAGGATTCTGTCGAACAGTTTTTATTGCTTTCAATTCTGAGTTGGATGTTCTAACTAGAGAATCTTATTGCAGCTTGGATCTGCAGAACGTTTTATGCAAGAATCACAGTTTTTGATTTATGGAAATGGTAAAGACAAGCCTCCTACAGCATTCATGTTTGAGAAACAGCAAATGAAAGGTTTATATTTCAACCAATCACCAACAAAGGTATGTTAAAAATCAATCTAATCACATCCTGAAAGTACCAATCTAATCACCAGCAAATGAAAGGTTTTTGTTTTAGAAACTCATTCAAAGTTTGGTACTTTCAGGATGTTGCGTTGGCCATGGTTTCAATGAGACCTATTCCACTTGGTCCCATCATGGAGAAGCTATCATTGTCCCCTGAAAAATATGGAACTGGTCGGCGGTTCTTCATTCAGACACTGGATGATCGTGCTCTTTCACCAGATGTCCAAGAAAAGCTAGTGAGAGACAATCCACCAGAAAGAGTCTTCAAGATTAAAGGAAGTGATCACTGCCCATTCTTTTCAAAGCCTCAGTCCCTGCATAAAATGTTGCTGGAGATTGCTCAAATTCCATAGATTATACTTCAGAAAATTGAGTGTGATTTTTACGAAAGGCAATAGATATGATACAAGTCATGTACAATGTGAAGGTCCGCTATTGTAGTTAACACTTGGGCCGTATGTCTACTGTTATTTATCTCCATTTCAAGAATGTTTATAGGAAGGAAATGTATCAACTTTTTTATTAGACAAATCATTATCGTAATTTATCGTGACTAGATAGTTGGTTCCTCCTCGTGCTTTTGCAAGGCTTGTTATGGTCATTTTACCAGGCTGTGAAGAATTTGGTTTGATCTGCGTCTCCCCATTTTGTTCTTTTGCTGCTGGGTGAAAGAGAACAGACAATACAACGGTTTCCCTCGGTTCTCGTAATATAAATTCTTCTGCGTGGGAGGCAGCAATATCTGTTGTCGAGTGTTGGTAACCAAGACTCAGATGAATGCTTGGGAAGACCTGATGGAAATGAAAACGATCGTAATGTTTCTTTCATACTATCACCACCCACAGTGAGAAAAGCATTTCTATAAAATCTTTAATTTATGTGTGTATAATTGTAAAGGACAATCAAGGAAACAATTTTGCTTCTCTAAATGCTCAATTCTGTTTAGCACGTTGAAATCAGCATACACATCTGACATGCAACATTCTTTCTGGCATCCCAGAGCCCGATTCAGCTGCACCAGCTTTAAATGCAGCTGCCTTCATACGTATAACCTATCTTCGCACAGCAAACAACTAGCACTCTGTCGCATTTAGTAGCATATTTGCAGTTGCAGCAGAAGAAAACGAGCACTGAACCTTGCACAGCTGCTTGAATAGCAGAGAAACCAAAGGCTGTACAAAATGCAGCCCACAAAATTCATCAACTTGACCAACAAGACAGGTTCCGGTATCCAGCCTAATTCATAATCTCTCCAGCTGATAAATACATGGAAATGGAAGATACCTCGCAGTGTGCAGCAAGAATTGAAATCACATGGTTCCTTTAGGCAGGAACAATTCTCACTGGCTTTAATTTGATGACTTCTGAACATGTATCTGAGATCGAAATATCTGACAGAAGTAGCTCCAGCATCATACAGAAACTGCAAACTCCAATACAGCGTATAAGACCATGCAATGAACTGTAACATACTGAAAAGGGTTAAAGCTAGTTCCAGGTGAAGCAAATGGCAATTCTGGATTGCCTGAAAAGTGAGTAATCAGTTTTAATCAATGGAAACAAAGATGGACATTGCATCGTATCAAACATAAAAGCACACACACACACTGACATACAATCACTTGCAAGCTTAAGTGTGCAAAGGTGTTGTTCAGAGGGAATATTAACAGTGTCTCCTGAGATACACACGCAGATAAAGATAAACAATTGCATCCATCATGTAGATTGTTTCATAGTTCCATTCCAGCTGTATGAACAATTGGTTGGGAGCTTTGGATATCAGGGTCCTGGTTATGGTAGTATCTGTCAAAAAACCAATTTAACTCAAAAACTTAAGCTATTAGGTGAGGTCCCAACGAATTATTTATATTATTCTCTAACATACTCCTTCAAGTGAAAGCTCTCTAGGCTTAAAACTTACACATGCTCACACTACCTTGTGCTTAATTTTTATCAAATAAATGAGGATGGTATTCGAACTTGTGACCACTTGGTCATCAAGGCTTTGATACCATGTCAAATAATCAATTCAACCCAGAATCTTAAACTATTAGGTGAGGTTTGAAGATATGATTTATATTATTCTCTAACAATCTCTACATCTACTACAACTCAGACAAATGTGTATCATCACCAAACAACATCAGCACTTTTAACATACTATCACCACTTTATTTGAATGTGTTATGCCAATACTTATCACCATTACGCATGACAATAGATCTTAAAGGAACAAGCAGATTACAGCATGACAAAAAGCTGGATGTTTACAATTATAGTAATCGAGTAAATGAACTAGAGCAAGAGGTCTACACACAAAGAAATCTAATCCCTCATTCCTTATTTAGGAGAGTACAATGCATCTGATTGTCAAAAAACCTGCGACAATCATATTTTTCAGGTTTTCAACATTCAAAATAATTTGTTTTTTGCATGCTGCTACATTGTTAAGTATTGATGACCATTTGGATAAACATCTATACTATGCATGGTCACATCATTCTTCGATGAATAATAAATTTTGATATTTGGCTTTGTTTATTCTCACAGTACAGCAGCTCAGTCCCAAAATATCACCTCTGAAACTGTAAGATCCAGTTAAAAGTTTTGGATTAATGTTTAGATTTTTCCAACCACATTTCACAAAAGTTAAATCATTTGTCTTGATTCTTCCACTCTGTCAAAGATGCAAAACATAGACAAATTGCAAAAGAAAAGGTAGGTCGCCTTCAAATTCTTAAATTGCTGAGCGCTTCTCCCACTTGAAAGTGTGGAGACATCTCATTTGCAAACAATATATAAGCTTATCTTAGATACCCAACATTTCAACTGTGTTACAAAACTACATATTCCCAGCATTTTCATTTTTTGTGTTTCCTTTCTGAGAGAGCATGTGAAAGGGTTCTAATGTGGAAATTGGTGGGTACAATACTAAAATAGTAGTTAATTCATCATCACCATCACCATCACCATCGCCATCATCATCCTGACATGATTAAAATGCTAAATACAAAAGTTATATCTTCTTTCATCATTACTTTTTTACATTTATCTGGGCAAACCATTTCAGTGAACAGTTCAATGCTGTCAAGGTTCTATATATTCAATAAACTTTCGGGTGCATATTGTTCAGAATCCCTCTTTGATTTCCAATACAAATCTAATAGATATCTTCTGTATGATAGCTAAAAAAGAAACATAAAAATGGTATTCATGATGTGGATATAGATACAAGCTTACCAGATTTAACACCAGATGAGTGATTTTAAAAACCTTAAGACTTCTGAACCCATACTTGTTTCTGCAAACACCAAAAAGATAATTCAACTACTAGAAATAATACAACGGGATCACAGTCCATGATGCTTAACACAAATTGTGCACACCTCCTGGGCAGTATAGCCAGCATGACCTCCTTTTTTGGAAAATTTTCCTCCAGTTGCACTCGGGGAGCTATCAAGCATTATATTATGGGCTGTCACTCGACGACCAAAATCTCTACGGGAAACTGGATGAAATCAAATTAAATGAAGTTTAGCTGACGCCAATGTGCAACATGTGATCATCAAGCAATGGTTGAAAAGGCTTCTAAAGTTCCACCCCTAGATTTGCCAACCCTAGATATACAAATTAAAAAGAAAAAGAGTAATCCAGACTTGTAAATTTTACAAAAAGAAATTCTAATACATGTGCTAGTGCATGGCATATCCCACAGGTTCTGGGAGAACAAGAGCATTGTTAATTATTGTAATGTACCTACTAAAAGTAGGCTGAAAGCACCATACACACTGATAGATACAACATTGCATGTGACTTGTTGATATCATGTCCAACAAGAATCTTGTTCTATTTAACTGGCCAACATGGATCTGAATTTCCATGATTAGTTAAAAGTATGAGAATAAGTTTTGAAAGCGCCGAGCACTCCACTTAGATTTTTTATAGGAAAACTAACCATTCTCTGCAGAAGAATTATTGCTTCCACTTGGTGACCCTGCTGATCCCTGATTATGGTCCCTATATTGCGTGCCATCTTTTACTTCTCCATGGGTTTCTGGAAAAATAGACAAAAGTTAGCTACGTACCCCCCTGCTAAGAAATTGTAATCAGCTACAATTATATATCCACATTTCATTCAGGACTATACAAAAGAACAATCACAGAAATGGAAAATACCTCGAACAGAATCAGAATGCACTTCAGATTGCAATATAGAGGATGTCAAGTGTTCTGCATTAGCATGTTTACTAGGACAGTTCCGAACAGGAGTCCAAACACCACGACATGGTCTATCCTTATTTCTTGTATGTTTTTCTCGTTTTTCTTGTTTCTCAAAATGAGAGCCAGGATCGTGTTGATCCTTTTTCACAAGCTTATCATATGAACTACTTTTTACATCATTGTCAGACATAGATGCCAGTGGCTCCTTGTAAGGGACATGACCACTCAAACCCACTTGCGTGGTTTTGGGCTGAATTGGTTGCTTGTCATTCTCCACCTCTAGGTTTTGAAATTTCTTCTTGGCTGAGGCAGCTTTTGAAGGTAGAATACTTTTTATCAGCCTCTCACTAGCTTCATGCCTCTGATACTGTTTAGCAGCAGTAGAAACTGAACTTCCAAAATTAGAAGTGAGGCCCAACTGATGCAACGGCCCCTCAGATTCCTGGCAGTAAAATGCATTAGTGCTAGCATCAGGAAAGATGTGACTACTTTTTTTACCAGACTTGTCCATGCTAAGTGGTTTGGTTGTGTGTTAGTGCATGTACACAGGAGCAAGGACAGAAGTCACAAGATGAAGATCGCTAATGAAGTATCAAAAGGGAAAAGAAAAATATACGAAAGATCTTACAAGAGAAATTTCACGCTTTTTTCCATCAAGAAGCAAATTTATTTTCCTTCCAGACTCAGCATCCAAAGAAATTTTAGAAGCAGAACCTTCAACTCCAGAAACTGCATATAGAAAACAAATACAAACCAAAGATCCATAAACTTTCTGCAACTTCTTTCAGACAACGAAGGGATTATATCATTTCCAAGGAAAACAAACAAACATGACAAATAAATACTTCTAAATAGTTGTCAAATGTCACAACGGCAGACACTGAGACATTGGCCTTGATATTGTCACAACAAGAATGAAGTTGTTCAACTTCTTCCATCATGGAGTCACTGCCACATGCATATCAAATTTTCTTTCTTTCTTCTTTTTCTTTTTCTTTTTCTTTTTCTTAAGCTTATTAAAAATAGTTTTAAACCTCAACGTTTCTTTCAGATTCTATATACTTCGGATGACTGCTGAATTATCTTGTTTCCTAATAGATTACATGCTTTCTTTATTTCCCCTTTTCATTTATTGTTTATAATAAAGAGTAGATCTAATTGTTTACATGAAAACTTTTAGGAAAATGACAACCCAGAGAGGGAAAAAAAAAATGCAAAGAAAAACCAGTTCTTAAAAAGTTATTGATATTCATGTCCTGTTGCTGTAGAGTAGAAGTCACTTGCTCCGATCATATTAAGGAAGGACTCTCATGAAAACCATAAGTTTTGTTTAATAATTAATCATGTCCAAAAATCAGTGATTTGCAAAGTTAGGTTCCAAGAATTTCATGTTTTACATGTCTAACACACACATGCCCATGTAACTTCGCTGACAACCATTTTTATAGATTCTCATCAATTTGATATTCAATACTCCAATAACAGCAACATATAATGCACAAAACTTTCAGAAGGATCTCCTTTCAGTTAGGACAAAAAAATGCACTCAAGCAGTGCACGCTATTAGTCATTGAAATACTATCATCAATGCTAAAAACAGAAAAAAAATACATACTGGATTCAACTTCTGATATTTCTTTTCTGCCTGAAGTAGTAGGTAGGCCCTCCTGCTTCCGTGCCATGATGATAATCGACTTGCCCTTCCAATTTGAATTCTTGGTGCTGTCCTTGAGAATATACTATCAAACAGAAAAGAATGTAAAGAGGAAAGAACAAGCAGAATATACTCAATTTAAGGTAAAAATTCTGAGTACTCTCGTTTACACCTCTGTAATAACGAAGGAAATAATAAGAACTTGCATAAGGAATATGTCTTCTTGGACTTAAACTTCAAGATAATCTAATCATTTAATGTTTAAGCCAACAACTAATCCATCAGTTAATTACAGACTAAATCATGACAGGAAAAAAAAGGTACAACAAGCACATTTAATTCCTAAGATTGATAACTTTCGCTTAAAAGAGATTATGGCTATAATTTTGGAAAATACCCTTTTCTTGCCAGAGCCTTGTTTGGCATTACTTGAACCAGAATTGGTAAGAGATGCTGATCCAGCTCTTTTCCTGTTCTTAACAACAGCTGAACCCTACAGAGATGACGAAATCAAATTGTCATGAATGTAGAGTTTGTTAAGATAACATTATTGATGTAGCCGGGCTTGTAGTTTATTAAGATTAGAGGACCCCCACTTCCCCCCTAAAAAAGAACAGCACATTTACCTAAGAGAGAGATAGAGTTTCTTATGAATTGAAATACTAAATTGCCCTTAGAGTTTCTTATGAATTGAAATACTAAATTGCCCTTAGTTCCTTCAAGCATTTATGATCATTTTTTGTAGCTGATAATCAAAACTTAAAATGACAGTTTCAACATTACTAGTATCTTCATTAGATAAATAGAATCTCTCACTAATGGATGCATAGATTGATAGTTGGAAGGGTAGATATTGGTCATAAAATTTTGAATTTGAAAGGCAATTCTTACATAAAGCTAAGTAAGAATATTTGAAAACATGTCTTCCATTTCTGACTTTAATTAGCTATACCATAGATAATTCACAATTCCATTATACTCTTCCCCAGTTTAAAAAAAAATCCATTATACTGAAACTCCAATCACATAATAATAAAAAGAAACATAATGGTCTGTTCAATTACCTCACTTTCTTAACTCATTACATTACCTACTGCACCTAAATCTATCACAGATATATGAAACATAGTCCACATATTAAAGGTAAAAGAAAAACATCAAGCATGCTGGAAAACAATAGCAAATTCTGAAAATGTTTTCTAGTGCAAGAAGCATATATATATATATATATATATATATATATATATATATATATATATAATGAATTGCACAAAATGTAACCAGCAATGCAAGACTGCTGCAAATGGCATGTCAGAAGCATTAAACATTTAATAGCACATAAAGATATGCAACCACATAATGTTTCACAGAATTATACAATTTTCCTACATAGAAAGTAGAAGAAAGTATGAAGTGCACCTGAACACCCTTATCAGCTCGTTTCTTACGAACAAATTCCATCAAGGGTGTAGAAATAGGAGCTCCTTTTACAGCCTCTGTAAAGAAAAGAAAAAACAAATGAGCACAAATTTCTTCAGCTAATAACTTCTCGTGATTAACCAATAGTTAAAGTAATAGAACATTTGACCACAGTAAAGCAAGTGAGCATCATAACTAACCAGATTCCTCTGCTTCTTTTCTTTCTAACTTAATTTCAGCACTAGGAGGATTCCGCGCAGGTTTGGCAATAAGTTTGAGGAACTCCAGATAATCAGGATCTAGTTTCAGAAAGAATTATAATCAAACTAAACATCTATCTGTATGCAAAACTCCTTGCTAGTATGAGTTATTCCTACTTAGAAGCTCAAAATAACAGAATGAGCATCAAAGAAGAGAAAAAGAAAGAGAACCTGTGTAAATAGTCCCTTCACGAGAATCTTTATGAGGGCATGACTTAGGAACATGTTGACAAGGAGCGTACTCAACTATGGCCTTGAACTGAGAACCTTCATCGAAAGCAGAATTTCAATCGTCACATACATACTCCAAATCTTATAGAACTCGGAAACGAGACAATGACATACAATAATAGCACAAGATTAAACACATTAGAACCTATCGAAAATCAAAACACCAAACACCTTATATTTTTTAAAACAGAATAAACATTTTTTTAAGCTTTCTCCAAGGATTAACCTTTCACGATCTATGATGTAGTCCGTTCAAAATAAACAGTCGCAAATCACAAAAGATAGAAAAAAGGCAGGCCAAAAAGTTTCAAGCAATTCATAAGAGATTAGCTACCAAAGTACCTTTCTCATTAACAAATACATGTCCATGAAAGAAGCCCGCAAACTCCAAAACATCTTCTGGATTCTTGAAGTCAATATAAGCTCGAGAATACCTCTGACTCTTGTGGCTGCAAAACATTATTTTTCCAGAAATTCAAATTCCCATATAACCAAAAATCTTTAATTCTCGAAAGGGTCACCATAATAACCAATAAAATGAAGAAAAAATTACAAAACTCCAATACCCATGTTCCATATCCAATTGGGTCATCACAGAATTAAAGAAACTCTCAACAAAAATTGAAAAGTTATCATCTTTTCAAATCCAAACAAAATCTTACCCTCTTTATGTTTTTATTTTTTAATAAAAGAAATAAAAAGAAAGAAGTCAATAAAGGGAAAGGAATAGGGACCTGGAGTTGCCGGGGCGGAAGCGGAACCAATTGTAACGATGGCAGAAAAGATGATCGAATTGAGAGAAGAGATTTGATTGAGAAAGAGAAGGTGGCAAATGCCTTATCACTACTTTGGTTCTTCCTAAAGGTTCCTTCTTCTTTTTCATTATATATATTCTATATCACAATTTTATTGAATATGGAGATCACAATTTCCCCTGTCCTGTATCTTCTTTGTGTATTTTTTTCTTCTTACAGAGATTATGGCTGCCTCATGTCTTCTCTCCAGAGAAAAGAACTTCAAAACTTCGAAGTTACAAATGTCTTTTGTTGTTTATTTATTTTTATTCCAGAAATTTTAAGATGACTTTTTTTTTTTTTATTACAAAGTACAAACCATTGGGTTAAAGGTGAGACTGTCCCTGCACTATTCTTCTTATTCTAATGTCGTCCATATAAACTTTATTTTCTTAATAATACCCTTGGACTTTCTTTCTTTCTTTTCAACAATAAATAGCCATTAACTTAAATATTCTTGGAAAATGAAAAAAATTAATTTCCATATATTTCTTCAATCACCTAGACATTATTAAATGGTCATATGTCAAGTGAATTCAAAAATATTAAATAATATTTGACAATTAATTGACATATATTCTTATGAAATCTTCCATCTAAAACAAATGTTAACATATATATATATTTCAAAAATATTTTTGAAAAAATTTAAAAAAATAAAATTTTTTTACTTCAAATTAATATTTTTTTAATATTTTTTGAATCATTTTAATGCGCTGATTTTAAAAAATAATTTTTTAAAAATAAAAAAAATATTATTTTGATACATTTTTAAGTGAAAAACACTTTAAAAAACAACCACGGTCACACTTTCAAATATGAGAGTGTTTAGAAATGTATTTTTTATACTAGTATATCAAAATAATTTAAAAATAAAAAAATATAATTTTAAATAAAAAAATAAAAAATTAGAAAGACGTTGTGTGTCCTGTGTTAAAATTTCAAAATTAGTTCCCCAATCCTCTATAAATAGAAGCTTCCCCTCACATAAAAGAAAAAGAAAAGGAAAAAGAAAAATGAAGCTCTGAAAAAAAGCTCTAAAGCTTCCAAGCATTCTTTCTTTTGACGCTCGAAGTTTCTTTAAAGCTTTACTGGATAAAGTACACCGCACCTGTACAGTTTGCCTTTAACACTTTGAGGATAAATAAAGCAAATCATCATGTGTTGTCCAAATATTTTTAAAGTGTTTTCATTTTAAAAATAAAATTATGTTGATATTTTTCTTGTTTTTTTTATTTTATTTTGATGTGTTAATATCAAAAATAAAAATATTTAAAAAAATTATTTTAATATATTTTCTAACGAGAAACTATTTTAAAAAATATCTTCCATTGTATTCTCAAATACCTTTGAAATTATATTTTGTGTGCTTGAAAATATGGTAACGCTTATGATTTAAAGTGTTTTTTACTTGGAAATGCATTAAAATAATATTTTTTTTATTTTTTTAAAATTATTTTTGACATCACCACGTCAAAACAATCGAATAACATAAAAAATTATTTTTAAATAAAAAAAATTAAATTAAAAAAAAAAGGATTTTTATAATACATTTTGTATCCATGCATTAATAAAATATCATATTTGTTGTACTTTATATTTTTTTAGTTTTATTTTTTAGGTGCAAATTTATATGTCTACGTTTGGAGGGCAGTCAAAACTGGTTGTTTTTTTAGTATGTTTTATATTAATGTTATTTTTAAAAGTATTTTTTATTTAAAAATATATTTTTAATTTTTAAAATTTATTTTTAATATCAACCTATCATAATGATATAAAAATACTAAAATATAATTTCAAATAAAAAAATAATTTTTTTAAAAAATATTTTCCAATAAAAAAACAAACATGAACGATCTCAAAAACACACTTCATACATCAACATGGTGCATTCGGCAGAATCTAACAAATTCTTTTCGTTGGTGATCCTAAAATTTGAATTTAGAAAGAAAAAAAATTAAAGTTTATTTTCTTAATCATCAAGCTAACTCTTTAGATTTATACTACTGCGATTTATACTACTGCGATGAGAAATTTTCCCATACCTAATATTTTCAAAAAAAGCAGACAATCTAAAATCTTTTTCTGAAAGAAGAGTGATGCTATAACGGGCAATTGGATAGAAACTGGAAAAAAGAGACTTCAAAGAAACAGCCTGCACCAATATAAACTTAAAAGATATGAGTTTTGAGGGGCTACGAATGAAATTAGCCAGGGCAATTTTGGAGGAAAGATTCTTCATACTGAGTTAACGTAAAAGAACTTTGATATGATGCAAACAAAAAAAGAATAAAAATCCTTATTAAGCATTCCCATTGAGAGGAAAGATGCTGCATTTCCAGATTAAAAATATATAGAAAAGGTGATGAGTTACAGATCAATGTGGTTTCTCTGCATCAGCATCGTCCTAGATCTTTGACAAGGCGATTCTCTATCTCCATTCTCTTCTTCATCAATAAAGCATACTTGGAAACCAGTTCTTGGTCCCCAGCTTTCACGGAAAGCTTGCAGCTCAGAGCTGACTTCTCTAACTTGCCCTCGTACAGGTCTGCAATTGGCACAAAACTTCCTTTCTGACTGCACAGCCAGCCATGAGCAGCCCTCAATGCACCTCCAAGCGAAGCAGAATCTGTCAACCAAATACAAAGGTTATTCATCATATCAAACTGGGATGGTAACATGTGAACGATAAAGTCAGCCTAACAACATTGATTTTGATTTCCAGGTATGTATTCTCTGTTGACATGAGTTTTTTCCAGGATTTTGAATCAAACTAGATATCCAATAATTATATGGTAGAGGGTGATTGTTTTCATGGAAAAAACTGCTCACCGGGTTGTTGGACTGTATAGACATCACAGCCAAATATCGATGCTAAAGAGTTCAAAATGCTACCATTAGCTGATGCTCCTCCGGTAGCTATTATTCGTTTTGGAGGGGAAGGCATGCCAAATCTTTCAGAATGAGCTCGCATTGAGAGGAACTGGCCCTCGATCACTGCTCGGACCTGAAATTAAAGATGTCTTTCATTAAAGAGAACAGTTGCATTGGCACACATACTTTTAGAAATTCTCACCTCAGAAGGAGGATCAAATTCCTTCACTTCCTGTTCATTCAATCCCTCCACGTTGTTGCCCGTGAAATTTGGGAGCACATAGCGATGGAAGCCAACTGGGTTCATTAGAAACTGACTATTAATCCTTTGAGGCTTCTTTAGATAATAGACTTGTAGAAGTACAAAATAGGTTAAAAAAGAAAGAGAAAATAAATGCAGTCTTAATGGTTAAATCAAATCATTTTTTGCAATTTCAAAGATCTTTCTGGATGGGCATTCATTTCCTTAAGTGCTATACCACTATATAAGCTCTCGGCATCGCCACACAGCTCTAGTTGCATCTAAAGTTCTATCACCCCAATTTTTGTTTCTGAAACATCACAGAACCCACAAGCAAAGTTTTCAACAACAATGTCATGGAATTGATACCCCTAAATGATTAATAGAAGCTCACCATCCAGAAAAATTAATGTTAGAAACTAGCAGTGACTGAAATGCAGATGCTCAACATATTGTTTCTTTTAGACAAAAAAATCGTCATAAGAAACATCCAAAAACATACCTGGAAGGGGAGGGAGAATTTCATGGTCCTTGTAGTAGAAACCCATCTTCCCACCTATTGACAAACTGAATCAGGAAACGGAGAGCAAGAAAACCATAGATATCCAGGAAAAGGAAAGTCATTCAGTGCATATACAAACCATTAAGAGCTGGTGTTTGCTCCAGATACTTATTGAAGATTTCCCAAGATTTTTCAGCACAACGGTTGCGCACATCTAAAATCAAGATTGCAGTCATATTAAGGAGCTACTAAATGGTATTTGCTGGAAAACACAGGAATCAAACAGTACCTTCTCGAGTCAAAGATCCATTTTTGTAGCATAACATAACCATGTAACCTTGTGTGTCAACAGGATTAGGGAAAACATGCCCTTCTAATCCAGGTTTGGGGTCACTTGCAATCCCAAAAACCTGGAGTAAAAAGAATTTTTTTGTAAGATTGGCACATAATAATTGATTCTTATTTAACAAGGGAGAATTCATGTGGAGTTTCTAGACTAGCACAACATTGATAGGAAGTACGTACAAATAAATAAAGTAGATAAGCAAGGGATTTTTTTTAACAAGGATGACCAGTACTGAAAAAATAATAAATGGTTTCTAAGGCAGCTCTCATAAGTTCTATCAGACGTCTAATTCGAACATATGATGGTGGAACTAAAATCTTTGACAAAAAGGATTTTGATAATCAGAATCTGTAAATTCTAAAAGGAAAACTAGCATTTGACAATTCTTGTGTTTGCAAATTCAATCAACAGATAAAAGCCATATCCATTCAAGCACATGATTTGGTGATTTTCATTACTATGGTCTTCAAGTATTAAGACTACATGTACTAGTACAAAGCTGCAGTCTTGTATTCTTACAGTATCACTAGTTCCAAGACTGATTGCCAGATCCCCCGGAACGCTAAGAGTTAAACCTGCAGGTTCAGTGTCCTTTATCGGTTAAGAAAAAAGAAAGACAATCAAGAAAAAGAATGAAAGTACAAAACATGGACTTCATTTTACACCAGATATTCATAACTCAAAATATAATTACTTCTCTAAAAATTTTAGATTTGTTTTACTCACTACATTAATTGATTGCTCAAACCAAACAAACACATTAAATTGTATCATATACCTCTTTAACAGACAAAAAAGATTCATGAAACATATTTATGAGCTCCAATGCCAAGCATATTTCTAACTATGAAAAACCCAAATGGTAGACAGAACCATGAAATCATATCATAAACCCAAGTTCAATTAAGATTTTCCAAGTTTCAAACAAAATAGTAAAGGTTACCTGCTAAACTGTTTGGATTGTCTCCAGACCATTGAACAACCAAACAATTCTTATTAAAATTATATCTGCAAGAAAATTCATGGGTTCTCAAGCTGTTAGTATAAATTGACAGAAATGCAAGAACAAAGTAAAATACATTAATGAAGCGTCAGGGCAAAGGACTTCCTTTCTCTCCTCTTTTCATATTCATTGCTAAATTGTCCACACAACTAAAAGCAGGCTTGGCCATAAAATCATTTTACTTTTACCTTTCAGATTCTTGCCATCTCTTTTCAAAAGAATAGTTTTTAGTGACTTAACCATATATTATAACTAATAAGATCGACTCACATGAAAAACCTAACTGATTAAGTTGAAATGCATATTGCACCAGCAACAATGTTGTCCCTTGCATTCTCAAGCCATTTGTAACTTGCTAATTGCTATTAACGAGAAAATAAATCCACCTAAAGCACAATACATGTAAGAGATAAGTAAAATTCATACAACTATGCTGCTAACCTCTCCACAAAATAGGAAGCAATATTGCCAGCAACAGCATGGGCAGGGGCCAGCTTTCCAAGTTTTTCCTCTAAACCTGGTGCGGTAACCTGCATTTAGCAATAATTCACTAATAATCAACTTCATTACTTTGACAAGAAAGAGGAATAAGGTAGCCACTACAAAGTATCAATTGAACACATTCAATATATACCTCTAAAACCTTTTTAGGTAGGCACTACAAAGTATCAATTGAACACATTCAATATATACCTCTAAAACCTTTTTAGGTAGCCACTACAAAGTATCAATTGAACACATTCAATATATACCTCTAAAACCTTTTTAGACCATACTCTCTGGTTGATATCCATCAAGTTCATGCCAGCACCATCAGTGTGATCAATACTAGCATAAGCCCCAACTAAAAGTGAAGCCATAAATGAGCTAACAAGGGAAATCCTCTCAGTGTTATTATAAGCCTCTGGTTGTGTCTGATATATTTTCCTAATCTGTGGTCCAGTGAACCTTTCATAAGCACGTGACCCAGTTATCTGAGACAACTCCAATGCACTGCCAACAGCTTTCTCTATCTCTCTACATTGTGTAGTCGTGCTACTGTCCATCCAAACCGGCGATTCCTTGATGGAAAAGGCATCACCTAATTGATCCACCAATGGTTTCTTGGAGTCCAGTGATGATAATATTCCAGAACCACCTTTCTTCCAATAAACACTACCATGTTGCTGTCCACTACCAGAAACAGCAGCAACTTTCCCAAAATCCAAACCTGATTTCACAAGCCTTTGAAGAACAAGTTCAAGAGCTTCTACCCACAACAAGGTGGGTGAAACAATCCTGCCATTGTCAGAAGGGTCTCTATAGACCCCATCTTTGGTTTTGTAGTGGGGCAAATCAGAATCAAAATGAATTTGCTCTGATTTGACAATATTGAGATTGGAATCTAAGACAGTTGCTTTCAATGACCTGTGAAACAAATCACAGTTAATTTAGAAAATTCCAATCCCATATATAATTCCCAAAAAAACATGAAAAAAGGTCACAAAAAAACATCTAATTGGATTGATTAATAAACAGATCATTACAATTTCAGTACATTAACACGCAAAACCCAAATTCTTCAAGAAAACATAGATCAAAAACCAAATTAAGCTATCTGGGCCAATTTAATTCAGTGTTACAGCATTAAAGAAACAAATTTCAGAAAGAAAAAGAGAGGACAAGCCTTACTGGGTGGAGCTGTCAAATCCAAGAAAAAGAGAGCCATGAGGAAGCGCCATCTGTGTTATCAGTACAAAGCACCAAACTTTGAGAACCGACTAGAAAAGGTACTGAGATTTGAGAAGAAAATTGATAGATATAGCAATAAATCAAATTTGCTTTCAAAATATATTGGATGACGAGAGAAGATACGTTTGGATAGGATTATGAGTCAGTGATTAAGTATACAAGACAAGATTTGTATCCACAGAATCCGAACAGATTTTGAGATGATCTCTCCTCTCCTCTGGAACTTCTTTAGACAAGTTGTTTGGTATCTGATGAACCGGTCTCCTCGTACGCTAGACATGGGAGCCGGGAGAACTCTGTCATTCTCTTGTCATCTCATGCCATGTCAGCTACACGTAAAGCGGATAATGACTCCTAACGTACATTATCCAAAACCTTTTCTAATTAAGGACAGTTTATTTGCAGAAAAGTGATTTTTTAAAAAATTGTTATTTTAAAAAATAAATTTTGAAAAAATAAATTATTTTTTTGATGTGTAGTAGTGTCATGAAAAGTAATTTGGAAATCACTTTTCAGTGTATGGTTATGTTATGAAAAATGAACTGGAAAATAGTTTATTAATGTTTTTTTTTCAAGTTTATTAAAATAATAAGAAACAAATCTTACAAATTAAAAAGTTGAATGGGAATAAAGGGAATGAAATTGAAAAAAATCTAATTTTATAAATTATCTCAAATAAAATAAATAATAATTAAAATAATAGAGATCAAATCTAACGTATAAAAAAATTAAAAGATGATGAAATTAAAATAATTATAATTATAATTTCATAAATTATTTTAAATAAAATAAGTAACAATCAAAAGAATGAGGACCAAATTTAATAGATAAAAAATTTCAATTTAAAAAATGATAAGAGAAAAGTAAATAATAATCATAAAAATAAGGACCAAAGTTAATATAAAAATCAAATTTTAAGGGATGAATTTGAAGAAAAAAAAGATTCAAACAAAATATATAGCAATAAAAAATGTGAGGATCAAATTTGACATAATCAACAAATAATATGATATTTTTAAATTTTTCACAACTTCTAGAAAGTGTTTTCTGCCCAAAATACAAGGAAAACACTTTCCTGGAAATTAAGCCAAATTTTTCTTTAACAGGAAAATGTTTTTCGTTGATTAACTTTTCTAATAGCAAACAAACACAAGAAAATTTGGAAAATTACTTTTCAGAAAATAAATGCACTCATTTTTAGAAAAAAGATAATATTTCCATTATAAGATTTGATTACGGAATGTTTTAATAATCACGACATTTTTTTTTTTAATTTATAGTTTAATTATTATTACAAGATAATTATTTAACTATTATCTCGAAATAACTGAAGAAGAGATGATAAAAATTAAGAAAAGTATATTTTGTAGTTTCTAAGATTAAGTGGATTTTTTTTTAATTGCGTTTGCTGTTGAAAAAAGAAATTCAGTAGTTATTATTTATATAATGTGTTAATAGATATATTATTTTATTCAGTAGTTATTATTTGTATAATATGCTTGTGCTTACAAGAGTAATTATTTAGAAAAATACATCAAATTGGCAATTAAATTTCTTATATTGCAAGGGTAAGATAATAAATTTGTTTGAATTGTTCGTATACTTTCAAATTTCAATGATGAATCAAACATGACAGAGACAACATCCGAAATTCTCCATTTAGGATCTGGTTCCAAAGATTCAGGAGCCAGTTTTGCTCGGCTGGAGCTTATGGGGGTTCTGTTTGGCATCTACATTTGTTGTCGGTAAAGGTTGGTGGTGTTCGGTCTACTTGTTATGCCCTTTTTTAATCTCACTACTCGTCTGGTGTTCAGAACAGGGAGCCCTAAAAACCAGAGATGGTGCAATGCTGGTATGATTTGATGCATCAGTTATCTTTACACTAATAGATGGCTCCAAAGAGAGCTGTTCAGCACTCAGCAGGCTTTGGAGAAATGGGGCATGCTGTCTCCAAGTTCTAGTTCTTGCTCTCTCCTAGTAAGAATATAGAATCAAATTGCCATGGACAAATATTTAACAGAAACTCTAAAACTATGTCGAGAATATACCCAACATCCTAGAACTGGTTATAAACATAATCCTCCTACCTGGTAGAGATTGCATCTATAGTTGCAGAAGCACATCCTTAGGGTCTATCTAACCAAGAAAATAAGTGTTTCCATTGTCCACCTAGCTTGGTTTAACCTAGAAAACAATTACACTTTTTCTTCAAAACTTCAGTGCAAGTTTCCAGGTAAACTCTGCAGCTTGAAATCTCAACCATGGACCGGCTGCCTCTTGAATAGTGCACAAAATATTGTGGGACTGCTGGCTTGGGTCAGAAACAATATTTACATACTATGCCTTTCTTCAAGTGGAATTAGCATCACGCCAATAATTCACAGAAACCAACTGGCATCTGACCAGCCCGGATGAAAGTATATGGCTGCCTTTTCCTGGTCATCCAATTCCAACACCTTGATACTTTTTCATCCTTGTTGCCAGGAAACACAGGCATGACTGCCAGCCAAAGATGGGCTAGCAAAGCTGAAGCGGAAAAGACTTCAGGTTCTCATGCTAATCAACGGAATAGTTCCTGGAAAGACCACATTATGAATTTTGCAAAAACATCAGACTCCAAAAACTCAATATGAGCAGCTCGCCCAATGATTGTGTTCAAACTCCTGCCATAGCTGGAGGTATCAAAGTTTACATCACAGCGCATGAATAGTCGATGCTCAGGTGTGGGGGCTCGTATCTGATCCAAACAATTATTCAGCATCTGCAGGAACACTCTACCCTTTTTTGAGTGGTCCAAGGAAGCAGCCTGGCACAGTTCAATTCTGGCAGAATGATATGGTACGTAACCATCCTGAAAAAATTGTAATAAACTAGTGACTAAATGAGTAGAATGAGATAGCTTTCTTCACAACTACCATATGTTCAATTAATATCTCACACAAAATAGAATTTCAAGGTATATCTAAAGCAACAAATACTGTAGATACCATTTTAAATACAGAGGCAACTCAATGAACCTGGACTCAGATTCAAGAAAAGCCTGTCAAAAAATGTTTAGGTCATGCAGAGTTGGCTATAGTATAAAGCCTTTCCATTCCTTGTTCAATGCAATTGGTTTTGCTAATTACAAAAAGATGGAAATTCTACAAGAAATGTGATATTTTATTGAAGTGGAATAAACTCTCCCTTTCTGTAGTTTTAAGAGACTGTTACACCTAAGTATAATTTCAAATAAAATTATATGTGAGATCCATTTGGAATTGGAATGGGAATCTTATTCCCATCCATTTCCAATTCTTGGCAAACCAAACAGGGACTGAGAATCCTTCACACGAAGCTTGTGTTGGTATTTCCTTTCAATACAAGTCAAATTGTGATTTCAAGTCATTAAAGCATCTTGAAATAAGCCCCCTTGGTGCGAAAGAAGGTCAATTTATGATGCCCCTTTTTCCAGTTGACCAGTAAATACATGTCTACTGCAAACAGGATTTTAGTATATCAACATTTATGTAACATGTACCTATCATCCCGCAATAATTATCATGATTAAAGAAGTGATATAACCTGCAAATTGCTCAAATTTGAACAGGCTAGTTAAATAGATCATTTTACACTAGAAAAACGTGAAAACTTGTTAGCAAACAGAAGAGAAATGACTAAACTGTGGAGCTTCAAGAAGCAAATTTCCTTTTAGGCATAGCATGACATACCTGGGGTGAAGATAGCAGTACTATATGCCTGAAATTCTCCAATGTCTTCTGCTGAAAGAACAAATTATACAGTTTTAGAACTCAGTCAAAAAATATAAGTTAGCATCTGCTTTGATATCACACACACAAGCTACTTGAATGCGAGTTGTTATTTTTCAGATCTGGTCATCACTTCTTTTTCTTTTTCTTTATAAAGCATAATCTCTTTCTACAATCAAAACAAAGGAACAAACTAGGATTCTTAGTACCTCGCAGAGTTTGTACAAGAAAGTATTTTGGAGATTTGGGTCATCTGTGAACGTAAGTTGATGAATGCACTGAGTTCCCTTAAGTTTTTTCAAAAGCCACATCCCAGAGTTAAACAGGGAGTTTGAACTGTAAAGATACCCCAAATGCGGACCAGATATAGAAACATATGTGTGAAGATATCTTAGGTATGGTTCCATTATGCTCTCTGTGGCAACACAAATACAGAACAAGTTTCAAATTACATGTTAATAGAATAGTAAGGCATTGCATTGCATTGATTATATTACCTGCTAATGCTGTTCTTATGATAATATTTCCAATAGAATGTCCAACAAAGCTAAGCTTGATATCCCTTAACAGACCAGATCTTGAAACTTTATCCATTTTCTTTTTAAGGAAAGAGATAACTTCCTCTGCCAGCCTTTGTCCCATTTCTCTAAAGTCTCCAGATGTTTTGTCTTCATTTACCTCTGACATAAGGAACTCCATCTTGGGGTCTATTAAAAGCCATTGATTGCGAACAAGCCGTAAATCCAGATGGTGTCCCTGATGGGTTGTAGATATGACAAACAAAATTAAACCAATTTATGATTAAAACTACAAAACAGTTCACAAGAGGAATAGGTAGACTTCATTATACATTGTCCAGGACAGCATAACAATCTATTGCAAAGAACTTGAATGAAATAAGAAAAAATTTATTACCTAAAATCTTACAAATATAGAATTCCCTTTCTCACTTTTGGGTTCATAGGATTACAAATATGTGAATGAAACAGGCTCAAACAAGCAAACTATTGGTGCATGAAACCATAAACCAATAAATCCATAGTAACAGATCCAAATCCTTATGAAAAAAAGATCATCTATTTCTAAAGTTCCATCTGCAAGAAGAATTTGATCCCATAGTTTCCAATTATCTGATGGGAAGAGGTGAATCAAATCGTTAGAATTGACCCAGACTGAATTTAAACCTATAAATGGTGGATGGCAAGCCATTACTTATCAGTCAGGGTCAAGCAATTAAATTAAAAGTAAGAAGCTCTAATATTTGGACATTTCAAATATTTGTTTAAGATGAAAACTCCAAGGGCCTTCTCAAAGACACTATTTTTTTTTATGGTACTGCAAAAAAAAAGGAAAAAAAAAGAGATGACTGTGCCAAAAAAGGAAGATTCAACCAGAAAACAAAAATAATATTCCATAACTACTGCATCCCTTTATCATCTTTATTATACCAATATCAGAACTCTCTTTTGGAGAATTTGGTGGATACCTGATAAACAACAAATTAAGGAAATTCATATTGCAGAAACAATTTGAACATGCATTAAACTAATTAATTAGTATTTAGGTGTGTAGAAATGATCAGAACAAAATTCAATCAGAAAGTGATAAAACACAGGTTTTCAATTATTACTTAAATGGTGTGAAATCAATTGAGCACAACTTTCCACATTGGATTGTAAAATAGCTAGCTAGACAGGTTGGGGGCTAAAGGACAAAGAATGAGCCTTGCCTGAAATCCATGCACAAAGATGACAGCCTTCAATTCACGACCATTTTTTGACAGTGCAGCACTAGGTTGCTTCTTACCAGCTTCAGATTCAGTGCTAGGTCCACTGTACGAGCCATGTGCATCTACCAGGTCCAAATTTTTGAAGAACGAATTTTCACTAAGAGTACGCAGTGGTGCATTAGTTACACGTTCCACAATAATAATAGGAATCCGTAGCAGATCCCCAAATATATACATGTCTTGAATTGACCGATTATTAATCTGCATGGAAACAAAAATAATCATGTAGAGCTCCAGACTACAAGATAAAGGAAACAAATGAGTTAAAGTGAGAGCAATACTCACCCTCATTTGGGCAATACTTCGCCGATGAAGGTCAGCACGTGTAGCTGCACTCTGGGCAGGCTGTATAGAACAGAAAATAAAAATTTCAACTTGGAGACCATGGAATAAAGAACATGATGGTGTTTATCACTGAAAGTCTAAAAAAGGACTAACAGTCTATGGATAAGAAATGAACTGAGTAGAAAAATAAAGCATTTACATTCAACAAACTCGAAACTCTTCTATGGCCATGATGGGAGGAATCATCACTTCCACTGCTCATGTAATGATGAGGCATCTCAACCTTAGAGTACACCATCCATATTGACCATTCAGCTCGTCGATCTTTAGTCCACACATCACGCAGAAACTCCAGTATTTTTGTTTTGTTTGCCCTGGAATGAAGAAAAAAGGCCAGTAGATAAACATGTGCAGATAAAGTTATTGCATCTGAATCAACTCATCAATAAATGTGACCAACAATAAGCATCAATCAAATCCATAACGAAGGATGGCCAAAGGTTATCATAAATTTAAGAAAATGTGCAAAGGGAGATCCTGCAGTTTGTCAGGTCACACTTTGGGTCCTAATTTAAGAAACCCCTAGTCTGCAATTTGCAACCTGAGGTTCCATCTCAGTTACAAAAAACACATAAGGCAGACAGTATTAATAAAACTGTTAGGAAAACTTACAAATAGTACACAGAGACTGCATCTGCTTAAATTCCAGGCTTTGATTTTCAAAATTCTGAAGTTGGACCTTGAGATTCCATGATAGTTACAGAAAACACCCTAACATGGATGTCTAAAATTTTAACCGCATGAAAGAAAAGCTCATTTTCCAACAATTGCCAAGATGCAAGTCATGCATTGTTGCCTTCTCTGATCACATTGAAAATTCTTTGGAGGAATCTTTGTTTGACTAGCTTGAGGGAAGAGTTCCAGAAAAGAGAAAAAGGAGATGTGAATAGGTAGGGGTGGGAAGAGAGGATAGATCCAAGATGGGACAATAGATGAGAGAAAAGAAAAGAAGAGAAAATGGAGCAGCAGCCACCCTTTTAAAATTATCTAGACTGTCCCAGCAGAAAGAGACCTTAAGAGTTAAAATTACCTGTGAGCTAGGTAACTTAAGTGATCATATAATGCTAACCATGTACAAGTTGGGAAGGGATCCTGTCAACCCTCATACCTTGTGACTAAACTATATAAAGTCAAATAAACAAACAATTCCAAACATAGTATCAAATAGTTGCAATAAACTAACAATACCAGTTTACCAAAATTTGTTGTCCTTTTCTTTCACCCCTGAGTCTGCCAGCTTTTTTAAACACAAGGGCTTGCAAAAAACAACCATGGAAAGTATTTTTTCCTTGATGTTGTCCAGCAATGGAAACCACATTCCACAGGTGGGTAAATTCAATATTGCTAAATAAGTAACTCTTATTCCGCATTATATCTTTAAGTTGAGTCACCAAAATGAGAATTCATGATGATGAGAATAACAATGGTTACAAGCCTGTCCATCATAAGTTTCACAAATTCCATCATAGAAATTTTATGATCCACGTTAAACGCATACCAGAAAATCTGTCATTGGTCTTCAATTAAGCAAATTTTACAGCTTGTATCTAAGCACTTAAGAAAATGCAAGGGATGAAGTGCCTTTTCTGGTTAAATAACTATGGTCAGTTGTGATGTAACTAAATGAAAGGTCACATCTATAACTTACCAAATGAAATGTATTCTTCCTCGTAAAAGGAAAATATAGAAAACTCTAACTGAATGTGGCAACTTGGTGGAAAGGCAAACCTGTGGAACTGCAGAAAAATGCTCCATAAATATGATAATTGAGCGCCCAATGAATGAAAGATGTTCACAACAGCAGCCTTCGATGAAATGTGGGGCAAATTATCACTTTGAAAATCTATAGTGCTGTTTGCTTTCTTTCCAAGAAGAGACAAAAATATTAAGTAAATAAGAAAGGACTTAAACTGAATGTAAAATCAAAATGTGTTAACTATACAGATTATAGGAAGGACCTCAAGGCCATTCTGTGGCTTTCCATGTCCTGAAACTGCAACATCAGCAGTAACCAGATTTGCTTGCACAATAGAATCAAACATGCTCACATCATCCACGTTGGAAGCAAAATCAGATACATCAATAGTGCGCTCAATGCCTTTGCTAATTTTTTGTAGCTCTTCCAGCAATGTGTTGCGGGCAGCTAATAATGCTTTAACAAGTGTGATCTTTTTTATATCTAAAGAAGCCACTAGACCCAATGCCTGGTCAATCACAAAATGAAAATTTCAACCCATGGAAATATCATAAAATCTGAATAAAGCTAAAGTACAGGCTCCTCCACACCAGATAATAGCAGGTGTCAAATTTAAAAATGCTATTGCATCCTCAAATCTTTGGGCTTCAACCAAATAGGAGAACTTTTACCTTTTCTTAAGCTATACAAACCAGTAGTTTTAGAATATTTTTTCATCAATTATCTTTTGCAGGAAAAGGACTAGACCTAAAAGGAAAAACATGTGTTATATGCTTACAATTCACATAAAGGTTAATTCTCCTTCAAGCATCCATTGAGCATCCCCAGATTCTAGGGGTTGTCTATTATTTGGGTGAATCTCGATATTCTCTTCTCTTTGCACTAAGGAATAGGCCTATAGAAAGATCTACAGTATTTCATAAAATGCAATTTCTGGATACCTCTGGAAAAAGTATCAAAACTTACTTAAAATAAGGTTTGTTGAAGGTAGATAAGAGATAAGAAGTTATTCTGGCAAATTTTATTAATGAAGCAATCATACAAGCTCCTTCTAGTATTTTTAAAACAAAAAACTAAGGAATGATTTGAAAAGAAAATTGTCACAGTCAACCCACTCAACCCATTGCTTGCCTGGACTGTACACTAGTGCTAATAGTAGGATAAAAACCAAGCTAGAGTAAACTGCAAGTTTTGCAGAAAAGGGTATGCAAATTGGCATATATGCACATGCATGTACGAACAAAAGAAGTGCATTCACTCAAATATAACGACATTCGCACAAGAGTGTCTGTGGCAAGTAAATACTTTCATCACAAATCAGAAGTACTTGAAGCATAAGCTAGAAATTTAAGCCACAAAATGATGCATGAATGCACAAAGTTATGCATAGAGGCTAAAAGCATGTAAAAGATTATCCATTGTGTACGAGCATACTTGGTGGGACCCATCACTAATTTTGGCAGTAGCATCTTGACCGTAAGAACCACTGCAAGATACAACTCATCAAGTTATTTTAGATAACCCATGTCAAAAAAAAGTGATCATGACAAGGCTGGTTGACTTGATGCAGAAGTGTGACAAACCTGAGTACCTTCAAGAAAGAACCAGCTTTCAATAGACTGATATGCACGCTAACATCAACAAGCACAGAATGAAATGCATCAAAGTGGACAGGGCAATATGAATGCAATCCTAGAAGAGCTTTAGGAGGAATTCTAAATTCATGGACTGCGACAGAAGAAGCATCCGGATAAGCCAGCAGCTCAACCCTGTACAGTGCACATATCTATCAGTACAATATCCAAATTTAATCAACAAACATTGAGCGGGCAAGAAAAAACAATGGATCATTTTAACTGCAATAATGAAAAAACAATTTCCCTCAACTCACATGGTATCTGTCATGGGAGCTTGCATAAGCTCGAATTTCAAAATTACAGCAGAGGTTGATGGACCCTGCAAATTGTAGACCATATCAGTTTGAAGACATTAAATATCTGCATCAGTAAGTTCTGAGCTGGGAGGTACAGCACAGAAAATTGTAATAAATATATGCATTAAAGATATTAGCAGTATTCCCTTTAAATCCCAGGTTAAAGGAGTGGGGCTATTTTGAAGAATCGAAACGAAATAATGTTTTTATCCTCTTCTCAGTGACAGCTAGAGTTGAAAGTTTTTTGAAAGCAGTTCCACAATTTTGTTAGTTTTGAGAAGAAACAGCTAGAGCTAAAAAAAATTTGAAAACAGTTCCTCAATCTTGTTAGTTTTGAGAAATGCAATATTCCACTTCTTTCTGATGTCATCATGAAAGCATAGGTACAATATCACAATGTAGGTGGCAGAGTTTTGACACGCACATAGAAGAAACTTTCAAAGGATCATTTTTCTTTCTCACCAGACCACTTCATAGTAGACACAGACCAGCTATATATATCAACCTTGATAAGAGAGATCCAAACACTAAGCAGACCATACATATTGATTTTCTGTTATATCCTAGCAAATCCTGTTTTCTAGAGCAGTTTGTTTCTCTATTCAAGTTGGTTTCACTTCACTTGAGCACAGGTAGGCAACCTTCTGCTGCATTTCCCCCTTTAATTGTAACTATATGAGTTAAAATGGCAGCTTATTGTATCTGGCAAGCTAGCATTGCACAAACACTCACGCATGCGCGCACAGAGAGAGAGAGAGAGAGAGAGAGAGAGAGCAGTATGGATTACCTCATTTTCACCAAGAGGTAGAGTGAAGGAAATCATGATAGATAAACGAATATCTTGTCTCGCATATTTAATCCGAAAAGGCTGTGTCAAGAAACTATTGTCTGTATCATCAATCCTCCATATCCCATATATGTTTTCACCACCCAGATCAGGAGCTGCAGCTCAAATAAATATCATTTCTTTCTTAGCTCGTCCCAAAAACATTAAGCATAGAAAAAATTCACATAATAGTAAATCATTCAATAGAAGCTAACTGCATCTCTAAGCATGAACAATAACAACATCAAAGCATATAAATATGAAAACAACTGATTTTCATGTAGACATCCAAAACAGCTCCTCCTCAAAGTTACTGAATTTGCCCAAATACTCATACTTTGCCTAAATACAATGTGAAGGAGAATTGTGGTTAATTAACAAACAAAATAGCAAAATATCACACCTTTTTGCTTCAAGTGAATATTCTACAAATATAAGAAAAAACCCAGAAACAAAAACACAAACAAAAGAGAGAAATCTTGAGTTTATTGAGGTTTACGATGAGCATAGGAACTGTGGTTAATTAACAAGAAATGTAGCAAAATTCTAGACCTTTCTTGTGACAAACAAGATTTCTTATAACTAGGAAGAAAACCCAGCAGAAACAAAGAAACTCAGGAAAACAACAGCAATAAGAGTTGAATTTGCTTTTACCTTCATATTGAACAACCCTTGCAGGGGTTGCTAAGGAAGTATACTCACTATCTTCCCATCTCATGCTGATCTTCATTTGATACCATCTAAACACCCAAAAACAGAAAACCCACAAAAAGAAATGAAAAGGGAATCAAAGAGACATGATTGAGAAGAAATGGTAAGAACATTATTACCCTTGCTGGAAGAGGTCTAGGTTGTGAAACCTGTGAATGTAAACAGCAATTTCTTGCACTGTTTCAAACATGGCAACGAAGACAGACAGACTGTTTTCTTCGGCCTAATGTCTATTTAAGATTAAAACAAACTGCAGAACATGCTCTTTTTCAGAGGATGATGACTTTATCATATGCCCTTTCTTTTCTTCCTTCTTGGCTCTTACGCTATTTTTTTATTTTTTCCAAGTACATCCAAAATGGGATAAAACGGGTTGGAATGGATCATATGCTACATTTTTCCTATGTTAAAGAAATTATTTTCTGTAATATAATGTTAAATTAAATTCCTATAGAGTAGTCAAATTTTGTGATTTGCTTTATTTATAGCTTTATTTTTAGGAAATTATAAATGAAGTATTGTTAATTTTATTGAATATCCTTCCATAATAATCTTATGTATATTAAAAGTATGTTTGAGAATGTGGTTCAACTCGTATTTTTAAAAAAATTAATTTTTTTTTGTATTTAGATTTTTTTATGTATTGATATTAAAAATAATTTTTAAAAAATAAAAAAATATTTTTTTGATATATTTTTAAATGAAAAATACTTAAAACAACAAACACTATTATAATCTCATACCCTAAATGAGAGGAATCTCTAAATCCAGAGTTTATATTTCTTAGGAAATCATGAACTAGGACAGAAATTTTAAATAAAATTAGCTTTATTCTACTAAATATTTGGCTAGCTAAAATGCTGACATAGGCTCGTTTCATAAGTATTATATTAGTGATGGGTTATTTGAGGATAAGAAAATAAAAATAATTTTTATAGAAACATGTTTAATTAAAAAAAAGATAAAGATATAAATTTATTCTTAAATAGTTTTCGAATGAATTTTATATTTTTTAAATAAATAAAAATATATAATAGTAATCAAATATTAAGAGATTTTAGTCTATTTTTATATATTTTAAAAAAATATTTTTGGTTTAAAAAAATATTAAATTAGTATTTTTTTAGTGTTTTATAATAATTTTAATATATTAATATTAAAAATAAAAATAAAATCTCAATAAAATTTATTCTAATATATTTTCAAATAAAAATTACCATATACCATAATCATACCCTTAAAATATGCTAGTTTGCATTTAAAAATTATTAGTAAATTTTATTTTTACTTAATAATAACAAGACAAGTTTTAAATTTCGTGTCCTTGAATATGATGCACACTTTTGACTTGTAAAGCACAATGATGGTGACTTTTGAGCATTCATTAATCATTTAGATTTAACTTTATTAATGAACTTTTCAGCGAGGAGTTGGAATATATTTCTTACGGGGGGTAACACTAACAGGGGTCACAAAAGCTACCTGTTTTACCGGATTTTGCTTTTTAAATTACTACAGTAAATTTAAACTAAGTTTTGATAAAATAATATTAATTAAAAAAAATAGTAAAATAGCATATTTTTATCTTCTTATACTTTTAAAATATAACATTTATTTAATATTATTATTTATAAATGTGCAAGATAGTTGTCGTAGGAACATTTATACATGTCTTGTTTTTGAAACACAACAGCTTAAGATGTAATTTCAGTGCTAATCTCGTGGCTCAACTAATCAGTTGGTTGATCTTGTTATATAAACCAGTTAACTATTTCACATAAAAACTATAATTTTGTGAAGTTTTTTTTTCAAATATGTTTTATAAGTCAAAAAATATATTTTTTTCAACTTGTAAACTAAAAAATAAATTTCAATTAAAATCTTAAAAAATTATTGTTTATAAGGTAGTTGTCCTCTGATTTTTAGTGTCAATAAAATAGTCGGGCTTACGATAACGTGTGATTCTGAACGATCAGGTGTGAGTCTGCTACAACTATATGAGGATCTATCCCAGAAAGATTACGTGAATGGCCTAGCAAATGTATTTATGGACAAATCTAGGTCTAAGAAGAGGTCTGGTTGTGTCAGACCAAAATGATGGTTAAAAAAGACTATAACTTTGATCCGACTATTAGATCGCGTTTAAATTTTTACAGGAGTTTCCGAATGTTGTTTTTCTCAAAGTGGCAATATATAGAATCGTTACTTCGATCATCAGATTTCAAAAATTTTATCTCAGGATCCTGGTTTTGACAGTTTTGTGATATTTCTTATTATTTTTGATTTTTTTTTTCTAGTTAAGAGATGGTTTCTGGCTTTTTTCTAGTCTTTTTAAGATTTTGTAAACATTTTAAAAAGATAGACTTTATTATTAATATTTTAGAAAGAATAAGCCTATAAATTTAGGGTTCACAAACATGTGAATTTTAAGGTTCACAACTGTAACTTTTTTCACTCATAAAAATTCTTGTGTTCTTTATTTGTTGTTGGTTTTAGCTTCTGCCTGTATCAGTCAATCGATCAACCAATTTATCTAATCATTATGAACCATTCGTGTTCTCTATAATTTATTTTATTTTCTAATGTGTTTTGTTGTCTATTTATATAAACTCTACAAGATTTATATGTAAAATAAATATCAAATCATTGAACAATAACATTTTCTTCTATTCTAAATTTCTTCTCATACTTTACATTGGTCATTCAAAATATTTTCTTTAATAATTTTTTTTCTTTAAATTCTTCATACCATGTCAAATACAACCTTAATATTAATATATTTTTTAAAAAAATTCAAATACAGTGTCATTTTTTTTGAAAAAGCTCATCAGCCCGTTTTAGGGAAAGGAGGTCCGACAATTCTTTTTTCTTTCCGAAAAAAAAACAAAAAAGAGAAAACTCAAACTTGCTTCAAAAATTTCCGGGTTTTCGTTCAAACTAGCTGTGGTCCCCTTGGGGTTATCCTGCACTTGGAAGAAGAAGTAGAAAAAGGAATAAATATAGTGATAATTTGATTCTTCATCGCCGCAATAAATAGGAGAGAAAATAGAATTTGTTTCTTCATCTTAAAAAAAAAAAAAGAAGAAATTAACTATGACAAGTTCACTAAAAAAAAATCCTTTTGTAACAAATCATTTATTAAGAAAAATAAATAAACTTAACACAAAGGCAGAAAAAAATTTATTGACTTTAGGTGTTTAAGAACAATCACGAGTATATTGACTTTAAACGACTCATCATATGAGGTGTAAATTCATTTATGACAAATCTCCCCGAATTAATGATACCGTGACCATGAAATTTCCGCAACTTAACAGCACAAATAACGGTTCCATAAAGAAAAAGGGGAGACAACTAATGATACACCAAAAGAATTGATGAGCATTAAATAACTGTGGATATATTATTTCAAAGGTTCATAAATTTAGGGTTTGCAGAAGAAAATTGTGTTCCTTTTGCTCTGTAAACAAGCTCTCTTTTCCAATTAAGCAACTCTTTTATATAATTACTTTGCTGGTCGAGATGGAGAGAAGAAAGTGAAAGTCTTTGCCAGCATAGTTTTGAAACCCGGCCCGACCCGACAGGTACCGGGCCAGGTTTAAGAAAAAATAGGAAACGTTAAAACCCGGGGTGACCCGGCGACCCGGTTGACCCAACAAGACCTGGTCAAAAACCCGTTAACTTTTGTTTTTTTACTAAAACAATGTTGTTTTGATTTTTTTAAAAAAATCAGAAATAACCCGGGTGATCCAGTCATAACTCGGAATCCAGGCCTTAGACCGGGCCGGGTTTAAAAACTCTACATTCAGGTTGTTTCAGTAATATTATATAAGATGATAAATTTGTTAATTCATTCGAATTATAATTTTTAAAGAATAAAGGTAAATATAACAAGGGTAATTTTCCCATTTATTTGAAGTACTTTTTTTTTTTTTTTTGATGGTGCCTGTTGTTTTGCCTATAACATAAATGCCTATTGTATGTATTTATTAATGTGTGGAAATGAACAAGATTTAGTGAAATTGAGGGGATAAGAAATCTTTCAAAAATATTTTCCAGAACAGGCAGGTATATATCATTTTGCTGCCAAAACCCTGATGAAAATAAAAATAAAAATCAATAAATATATGTTTCAGAGCTGGTTGTTCGACTAAATGGAGCTTACTTGATTTGTCAAGACTTAATTGGATTATATGTGACCTATTTCAATGGTAGAATTGTATGGCATTTTGTTACAAATAAATATATGTGCGCGTTGGATACCTGCTAATTCACTTGAAATGGCCTATTAGTCTAGCCACCTTGATGAACTAGCCTGAGCTAAATGCAGAACATTTTAGCAGGATTTGAGATTAGTCGTTGATGTTTTGAAAGACAAGCAAGCTCTTCAATATCTCATAGAGGCTGCTGAGAGAGCAAATATAGAGCTGTCATCCTTTATTCCTGCGTTTGACTGCTGGATCTCACTTTGTGATGCTTACTCATTATCTTGCTGTTTTTCCAGTTTGCCTTTCACTACTGCAACTGCAGATGGCCCCGAACATATAAATGCCACTTCGACAAAGACAATTCGAAGAATTGTGTGCAGATTTGCTGGACAGGTAGGTGATCTTTTCTTTCTTGTAATTTGTTTGGGTTTAATAGCTGGTTATTTCTTGCACAATGCAAACCAGTAAATGATTTCCAGGGTTCCTCTCCAATTCCCATGAAAATTCAGCAGGTGGCAACTGCAATCTATTCTTTTGAAGGCTAAGAAGTCCAGTTCAAACTGAAATGAAAGATGCAAATCTTTCCTTCAAAGGTATTGATGCGGTGATCCTTCAAACGCGCACGCGGCTGTTCTAGCTGGAGAACTTGATGACTTGTGCTCTTAGATGTGACACCACTGTCTCTGGGGCTTCTGGGGCTAGAAACTATAGGTGCAGTGATGACCAAAATCTTTCCAAGGAACACAACCATACCAACCTCCAAGTCAGAGGTGTTTTCCACAGCTGCAGATGGACAGACAGTTGTGGAAACAAATGCCTACCAGGGCGAGAGAGAATTTCTAAGGGATAGCAAATTTCTTGGAAGCTTCCTCCTGGAAGGTATCCCTGCTGCTCTGCTTGATCCACGGATAGAGGTCAAATTTTATATTGATGCCAATGGAATTCTTTCTGTCACGGCTGTTGACAAGGGAACAAGAAAGAAGCAGGACATCACCATAACTGGTGCTAGCACCCTACCTAGTGATGAGGTGCGAATTTGGAGAAACTATTCTGATGACATTCCAGTATTCAACAAATATGAGAAATAATGGTTGAATAGTTTTCATATTTTAGTTCGAGGAACGATGATGATATGGTTAACAGTTGTTGGTTTTGCACTGGATGACTGAGGGAAACCTGAAATTTATGCTTGTTGTTAGGTATGGAAGAATGAGCCTAAACTAATTTATTGCTCTATAAACTTGGAGATATGAGAGCTAAAATGTTCGCGTTGATCCTTGAAAAAATTCCACTGAATAGTTTAGGATTGGAAATATAATATCGCAAGTAGAGAGAATGGTGAGAGAAGCAGAAAATTTGCAAAGCAGGACAAGGAAAAAAGTGATGCCATAGACACTAAGAACCAGGCCGACTCTGTTGTTTGCCAGACTGAAAAGCAGTTGAAGGAGCTGGGAAACAAAGTACCCACTGCAGTTAAGGAGAAAGTGGAAGCTAAACTGAAGGAGCTTAAAAGATGCCATCTCAAGCAGGATCACCGAAGGCATTAAAGAAGCAATGGCTGTCAGCCAAGAAGTCATGAAGCTGGGGCGATCCTTCAATGATCAGGCCGGCGGCCCAGGTGCTGGACCCGTGCCCGGAAGTTCTGCTCGGTCATCGAGGTCAACAGGAAAAAGGGACGACGGAAATGTCATCGATGCAGAATTCAGTTGTATCTTTTCTTCAAGGAATGTGCAACTAGTGTGTATAGGTATTATATTTTCTCTTTGTAAGAGTTGGGGTGAGAAAAGTGCATGATTTCTATGATTTAGTTTAGATATTCTATGTTCTAGTGTCAATGGTGGACTATAAAAGGAATATGTTTTTGATGGTCAGGAGCCCCATGTGATGAAGCTACTTGCATTAATTTTCTTAGAGCACCGTATAATTTTCAACTTGTGTATTTGCTGCCACTGAACTTCTCTATCAAACTTAGAAATACCCTGTAAGTTAGGCAAGAAATCGGGGACTGCTTGACATTTTAATAATGAGTTACGTGCCAATTGGGGAAGCTGTTATCATGCCTGAGAGGTCTTCTCTATCTGAAAATTTACCATCGGGTCAAAGTTATCGGTTTGGAAATGAATTCGAAGTTATTGGTTTGTAAAACGATTGAGCTGGAGTGTGTTAAAATATTTTTCTGTTCAAGGAGCGTTGTGGCTGGTTAGCATGGTGACTACTCAAATTTGAAATATTTGCCAGTGAGGTTGTCCAAGTTGCATAGCTGAGAGATCGAGAGAACCCACGTTTATACAAGAATCCTGACTCTGTAAATATATATGAGATGATGATTCTGCAAATATTAATCTGTAAAACATGTATGTGTGCTGATTGTTTGGTCTAGAATCGTTCTTTCATCTTCTACTGCCCCACTCCCTGTGGACTTGGTAAAACAATCTTTGAGCACAAAGTTGCAAGACCTCTGATCAGGAGTCTGTGGTCATCATGGCCAACGTACAAGAAGAAAGGCATCTCTATGATATTAGACAAACACGTGAGTCGATCTAAGCAGTTTTGAAGTACATAGGTAGGTCTAGTAAATCTATGGCTACGTAGACAAAGGCCTTCTTTTGTTCCAAGAACAAGCCATTTTAACATAACAAAAAGGACCAAAGCAAGCCATTTTCAGTAGCAGAAGGCTGCTGCAGCTCAAGACCATGTAATTATCAGTTCAAGTTAGAGATGAGAGCAAGCAGATCATTATTCTGTCGAATAGATCTTTTAAACACTAGAACATACTCATTATGTGTACTTAACTCCATTCCTGCGCTACATGGCTCTGCCAACTAATGAGCCAAAGATTTGAGACAAGTACCTTTGACTGACACAAACGAAATTATAAAAGACTGATGCTCCTAGAACTAAATGATGGGCTAGAATCCAAAGAGAAGCCTACAAGCATTAAAGATCTTGCCTCTGTTTTTCTTGGTGTTTCTTGCAGGTGGTAGAGTTGCTTTACCTTCATCAGCTATGAAATCACTTTGGTGGTGGATCCGGCAGTACCCTTGTGAAACTGAAGATGATCTGCTCATAGAAAACGCCCTTTTGATTGCATTCTCAAGTTTAGCTGGATTTTGTTTGTCAATCTTTAAACTACGAGAAGAAGCAGAACAGCTTCTGCTTAAAATCACCCCAAATATCTCTCCAACTTCTTCTTCTTGTCCCTTCTCTGGAAGGGAATCATGGTTTGCAGTGCACATGCTGTCATGAATCTCTGTAGTCACTCTGCGCTCTGAACTATGGTTTGATGTAAGCCCAGGTGTTTGTAGAGGTGTGTGGTGCTCTGAAAGATCTACAGATCTTGATTTTGAGATGCTAACTTGTCCAATCTTTGAGTAACCATTCATTTTTTTTCTTCCTTCAACCTTGATCAGGCTTGTGGATCATGTGCAATACTGGTGTGGAAGAGTTTAAAAGTAAGAGTACAGTAAAGAAGTGGTGTTTTTTGAAGGTGCCTCAATGATGGGGCATGGGTGCCAAGAGAGATGAGGTCAGACAATGACATGCATGTATGTATGCAAGATTCTGACGCTAAGGTTAAAGGCGATTCTCCACAAAAGTAGAAACTCTCATTAATTTCCTTTGGGGATTGAAATTCTTTGAATATTTGTTAGCTGGCACGCTGAAGTCCTACCATGTCAAGGTTGGTAGTTTGTGTCTTGAAAGTTGGCACCCTCGTTAGGAAAATGTTGAGTCTGATTAACCAATTCAGAGGCTCCATTTTAACACATCCTGTGCCCCACAGGACTGGCCAGCAGACAGAATTTGGCATTGTTGAAACATGTAGGGCCTTGAATTATATCGGCTAGTAGAAGCTAAACACTCGAGTAGTTAGCTAGAACACACAGATGGACGCTCTGATACAGAGAGATTGAATGGGATAATAAGAAAAAACTCCTTAATTCCTGGGGTCTCAGGTTCTGAGGCATCTGTATTCAATCAACCTCATCGATAGAATCATTTTAAGCTTTGATTCTGGCATGGTAGTCATCGAATTCTTCTAAATATATTAGTTGTAAAGAATATATATATATATATATAAAAGAATGGATGTGCAGAAATGCCTGTGCAAGAAGATGCGATAACACGAATTTCCTGCAAGCGCTGATGCAAAAAATTCCTGGTGCACAGTGCCAAGTTTCAGCACTTGAAGCCTCTCCAATCTTTAGATTTGACATGCGCTAGATTTTCTTGTAGTTTCGAACAATGTCACGGGACATCAACGTTGAAATCTGCAAATATAATCAAAACATGATCACTGTTTTCCATTTGAGTGCCTTGAAATCTGGCGAGTAAGAGACAAAAGTAAAGTGGCCAGTTGGTCACATGAGTGTAATTAGAAGCTTTGTTCAAATGTCAAGAGTTGTTGAAAAAGGACGGCAAAGCATTTAAAGATAATGCAAGTGCTTGAATTTTAAGTTATGGTATTTTTCCACTACTTTTTTTATAAAAAAATATGATAATAAAAAAATTAATTTTTAAATTATATCTAGTATTATAATAATGATTATTTTTTAAAATATTTTTCATTTAAAAATGTATTAAAATAAATTTTTATATTTTATTTTTAATATGATATAACAAAATAATATAATAAAAAAAATATTGATTTAAAATAAAAAATTTAATTTTTTTTTAAAATATTTTTAACACATAAACAAACAAATGGCCGATTAAGGTAGGCAGTAGCTCACAATTTATGGTTTGAGACTTTGAGTCCGTGCCATCATGACCGCCAACTAGAATTCTGCAACATTTATGCTGATAGGACAGTGATATTATTTTGCCATCGTCGCAACAATCATAGCAATTAACCTGGAATTATAGTTTTGAATCTCAGCCAGTTTGACATGACGGGTTCATCTGAAACCTAATCGATCTAAAATTAAAACCAGATATATTAAAAAAAAAACAAGAAAAAGAAAAGTTTGATGTAACCCGGCGACCTGGTTGATCTGACAAGATCCGGTTAAGACCCGATTGCAAACTTATTGACTTTTATTTTTTTTATGTTTTTACTAAAACAATATCATTTTTATTTTTTAAAAAAAAACTAACCTGATAACCTGGTCAAAATCTAATAACCTAATTAAAATCTAGAACCTGAATTTTAAATTAGATGGACCACCAAGCCGGGTCATAAAACTATGCCGGGAAGTAATCGGGATCTCTTCTCTAGCAAGAATTATTTTCGAGTGAATCCTTTAGCTTGGATAACGACAAATGTTACCATAGTTATTATGCCTCACTTGACGTGGACTAGATTTTAGAATCGGTTGCCATGATCCTATATCAAATTATTAATTTGGGTTCACTCGATTTATTTTTAAAAATATTTAAATAATTAAAATAATTTTTTTAAAAAAATAATTGAAAAATAAATTAATTTAAGTTTTTGATTGAGTTACATGTTGACCCATTAGATTAACTTGGTCTAACTAGATTGATTCCTATTTGATTTTTCTAATGATCTAAATTAGGTTTCAAATTGATAGAATCTTAGATTAACTTGTTGGGCAGATCATATTTAATAACAAAGTGTGTATTCTTATTTTTTCTGGCTATTATTTATCATTTTCATCGTAGGAGATATTGTAAAATAAACCCTATTTGTTTTTGTATTTTAAAAGCGTTTTTGAAAAAAATTAAATTTTATTTTTAATTTTTTTCTTTACTTCAAATTAATATTTTTTTGGTGTTTTTAGATCATTTTGATGCGCTGATATCAAAAATAATTTTTAAAAATAAAAAAAATATTATTTTGATACATTTCTAAGTAAAAAAACACTTTGAAAAGCAGCCGCAACCACACTCTCAAACAAACATTTAAGAAACTCATGTGAAAGCACTGATAGCACGAAATGTTTAAGAGTATGATAGTTGTTATTTTTTAAAGTGATTTTTATTTAGAAATGTATTAAAATATTTTTAATATCATCACATCAAAATATTTTAAAAATATAAAAACAAATTATTTTTTAAAAAAATTTTAATTTACTTTTATTTTATCGCAATCCAAAACGGAGGCTAAATAACGTGGTTATGGTTAAAAGGGGGAAATAAAGTAGACTTGGTACCACAAAACTTGGACATGGAATTCAAATTGTTTCTCTTTTTGACATAGGGATAAGTTTTGAATTCAATTTCGTTTACCTATCTACTATAGTGACACAAAATACACTTGTTAGAGTTGTTTAATATTATAGTAGTGTTATTTTTTAAAATATTTTTTATTTTAAAATATTATTTTTAATATTAGTATATTAAAATAATCTAAAAATATCAAAAATAAAAATTAATTTATAACAAATAAAAAATTAAACATTTTAAAAATATAAAAATAAACAGCGTTTGTTAGGCTTTTGGCGGGACATGGCAAGCCTAGGCCCAGGGACATATGGCATAGAGCTACCACCTTCGCGACTGCAAGTTATTCCTCTTGGTTGGTGAATGAATTTACTGCCTAATAAATCTCCAAATCTAACACTTGTAAGCAGTCGCAAGTTTTTCAAATAAATATCTATTTTATATAATAAAATTATGGCATTCTCCTTGAATGCATCAAAATTGGACGATCTCATATCCTCTTTTTTTTTTTTTTTTTAATGTTAAGTGTATAAATCTTTATCTTTTTCTTGGTCGAATTTGGTTTATTTTTTATGTTATTTTTTTTAATTAAAATTCTTTTAAATTTCTTCGTTAAACATTAGATTCAATAGAACAATTAAAAATCAAGCTTTTATAATTTATTTTAACTTTCTCTCTATGGAATTATCTTAGTTTTATGATCAAAGTCACGGATTTAACAGGTTAACTCAAGTTAAATCATATTATTTTTTTCTATAAGGTTATCTCGGTCTGATGACCCGGGTCATGAGTTCGGTGGATTGATTTAGATTGTTTTTTATGTTTTTTTAATTGATTTCTTTTTTAATCTCATCCTTCAATATTGGACTGTTTGAGGATTGAAATTCGTAATTTGTTTCGATTTGCTTTTCATGGGGTTATCGCAGTCTTATAACCTGGGTTACAAGTTTGATACGTTAACTCAAGTCGTTTTTTTAGGTCCTTTTTTAATTAATTTGTTTTTCAATTTCATCCTTTAATATTGGGTTGATTGAGAATTAAACTTCATCCTATAATGTTATCATAATCTCATAATTCGGGTCATGAATTTGACATGCTAACCTAAGTTGTCCCAAGTTAATTCAATATATTGTTATTTTAATATTAAAAAAAATATCATCTTAAAAATTTATTTAGTCAGATATTGTTTTCAAGAGTTGTTAGGTTGTTTTTAGACTAGTAAAATCAATCGTGTTACATCACGTAAGTCTTTACACGACTTTTTTTTTCTGCTAAAAAAATATTAAAAATATTTATGTATTTTATTTTACATTTTTAAAAAATTAACTTGATCCACAACGATAGCGCGGATGAATCCTAAATCCTAAGTAGTCTCCTAATATAATATATACTAGTTGCTTTTGAGCATATATCTAATGTGGTCAGTGACATTTGAGCAACAACAAAGCTCTTCGTGCAGTAACTTGTCTATATAATACATGGAATCGATCACCAATAACTGAAGCAGAAAGAGACAGATATGGGAGGGAGAACGAAGGATTTCAAAACCATCAAGACACATGGTAGGGTAAGATCTCTCCACGGCAAAGCTAGGAAATAATAATAAATATAGAGCACGTATATTTTTGTATTTTAAAAATATTTTTTTAAAATGAATTTTTTATTTTGTTCTCTTTTTTTTTAAATTCATTTTTTTTGGCCTTTTCAAATTAATCTCACCTTACAAATCATATTTGTGTGCTCTTTTTTTTTTTTTTTTTATCAACAATCATATTTTATTATATTAAAGGGAATAAATATTACCTCTTTACATTTTGATGTTATTTTATGGACAATCATATCCCTTATATCAATATAAATAAAATTAATTTTATATTAAATATGACTAGAAAAATTCAAAATAATATATATTTATGGTTCAAAATGTAAATAAAATAGAAAACATGACTAGAGTAAATTTAAATACAAAAAGAGAGGATAAGGCACAAAACCCAAGAATTTTCTTCATTAAAAATCACTTTACACCTCCTCCTCGAGAGTGAACTTTTAACCATGTTTTTTAAAAGTTAAATCTTAATCTAATTTAAAATTTTTTCTTTCAAATTTTTTTTTTAATTATGAGTTATTAGATCAATTTACACTTCAATTAATCCCTCGAGATCCTGAAATTAACGATTATATAAAATTTTATTGGTCTCAAAATTTATAACACTCAAACTAGTGAATTTTAAAAAGCAAAAACTTAAAGATTAACTAATTGAGATACATCCCTTAAAATTCTTTTAAAAAAGTTCTTTCGAACACAAGTAGTAGAGATTACATTACTCTCATGCCAAACATCCATGAAGAATTAAAGAAAACAAGTTGAGAAGGCGAATGCACCTTCCAAGTCCAATCAAATCCACGAAACAGGCATCACTTGCATGCTGCACTTGCAGCAACTCAATGAACTAAGCATATCAATGCTCATTTATTTTAGATTTTCAAACATTTAGCAGCGCAGATTCTAAAGAACAGCAGCAAATTTGAGAGATCATTCAAAAGCTCCCATTGCTGGCTCCGGAGGGTCGATCAGGAAAATATCGAGAAGCTTATCAATTGCTGTGTACTCGTAGTCTAGATATAACTGCGAAGCCTCCAAGTCATCATCACCTAGTTCGTAGCCAGTCATATCACCCTTTATGAATACACTGTGAAGGATAGACACTGGAATATTTTGTGGAGGTGGTAAGCCTGCAACAATATTGTTAACAAACAAGTTAAATATTAACCAAATTTGAAGAGTCAATTCACAGAAATATACCATGAATGATTTTATCTTTTTTTTTTTTTTATAAATGCGGGTGTCCGGGTTAGTTTTCAGGCATCTCGACTAATCCTACGAACCCTAAAGTTAACGATTATATAAGTTTGCAGTGATCCTGAGATTTGTGGAACTCGAACTAGTAATCTCTATGAAGCAAATCTATAACTTGATCAGTTGAGCTACACTTCTCAAAGTTTATGTATGATTTTATTTTATTTCTGGGTTATCTCGCCAAGTTTTAAATTGGAAAAGATTAGATAGTTAAAAAAGAATAATTATTAAACTTGAAATGATATTATTTTAATTTTTTTTAAAAAAATTAAATTAGTTTTTTTTTGTTTTGACGGTATCAATTATGTTGAGAATTGACTTGTTATGTTGATTAAATTAATTTTAAATTTAATTTTACATAAAACTCAGCTGAAATCACGTCATGAATTAATGAATCATTATGATAACTCGTGAGTTCTATGTAATTTTTACCATGACATAACTAATAAAATAGCAATATTTTGTTTTCACCATTGATGTTTTAAAAATCATAAAATAATATCATGAAAAATTCTTACTCTCAGAGAGCTTCACAAGCTCTTCCTCGGAGAGATGAACCCTAATAAAATTCTGACCCGTCTTCTTTTCCCATAGAGAGATTAGTTCAAGCTGAGAAACGATGTTCTTGGGTGGCTGATAGGTTACAACTCGGTTCAATGTTCTTGCATCATCTGCTACCTTGATGGTATACATGGCAACATCCTCTTCATAGTTTAGAACCGCTGAAGGATATATATATAAAGAAAGAAAGAAAGAATTAGCAGTAGAAAATTTATATTTGTTAGAGGTTGTTTGGTTTAATTTTTGTTTTTTCCTCAAAAATAAAAATTTGTTTGTGTTATAGTTAATCACTAAATTATCTATTCATGCTACCCTGCAAATTAAATTTATATTTTTTTAAATATTAAAAAATATCAATACATTGCTAACTTTTTTTTAAAAAAAGCTAAACCGTGAAATTGACTAAAAAAATTCAAGATAATATTTTTTTTAAAAAAATTAATTAAGATGATAATGTATTGGATTAACCTGATTAACCCAAGTTAATATATAAAATTCATAATCCAGATTATAAAACTATGACAACCTTATTAAAACAAATAAAAATTTATATTGAAATTCAATTCTCAATTAATTGAATAAAATTGAAAAAATTAATTAAAAAAAAGATTTTAGTTAACCTAATTAATTTGTCAAATATGCATCGTGAGATCAAAATAACACAATATAAAATAAATCCAAACAAATTATAAAACTAAAATACCAATCAATTTAATATTAAAAGATAAAATTAAAAAAAAAATCTAAGTAAACCTTCGATTAACTCATCCAACCCTTAACTGATTCTCAATCAACAACAGATAACATCTGTAGATTTATCGTCGATGAATTTTTTTAGTTAAAACATGCTCACCAAGAACAAGTAAGAAGAAAGAGAGACTATATTTGTTGACTCATCATTTTCCTCTTCCCTGTCAAATTCTGCTACATAGTTACCCACATTCCTTCCGGAACACTACCAATTATTCTTGTCTTCTAAGTCAACACGTGGCACTGGCAACATAATTAACGAGAGCAAAACAACATGACTAAACGCTGCGTTTGACACATTATTAATAACACGGTGCGTTTTGACAACATTAGATGGAAGGGTAACGGTAATTTCCTTCGAATCAATTGAACCTTAATTCCTCTTCTCCTTGACATTCTTTATTTCCACGAGAGACTTGTAACATTTATTCTGTTAGTGAAATCTGATGTTAATAGCACATTTTTTTTTTATTAGTGTGTTTTAAAAAAATTCAAGGATTTATATTTTAGATAATTAATTAATTAATTAATTTTTTAATTTTAATAATTTAATCTATTTTTCTAGTCAAAATAAATAAAAACAAGTGTCTAATACCTATAAAAATTTATTTTTTAGAAATGAATGATACGTCACCGTCTTCGAAAGTATTTCAAATAGATTAGGCAATAAATCATGTCCAGGTCCCTTTTAATTTCTAAACTCTTATAACTTAATTTCTAGCTCATTTTCATCTGAAAATATTTTAAAAATATAGTAAAAATCTTGATAAACTAATTACCAACCTTAATACCTCAAAGTCATTTTAAAAAATGAAAATCAAACAAATTAAAAAACTAAACAGACCTGATCAATTATTTCTTGCATGCTCATTAAAAAAAAATTATTTTTATTGAATTTTTTTTGAAAAGACAAACCTAGTAATATAAATTTCAGTCTTTTTAATAGTTGAAATGTGATTATCCGGTCATTTTCTCTGATTTAAATTTTTTTAATGATCTTTTTTATTTTTTCTTAATGTTTAAAAACCATAAAATAAATTTTAGTATTGAAACATGAATCTCTAAAATAATAATTAGACCACATCATTGGAAACAACTTTAAGGATTGTAAAGAAGTTTTCCGTGCCCAAATAATCAACGGGGCATGTGTAAATGGTTCTTACCCTTGGCTTGTCCGTCGCCATAAACAGTGATATCACGTGGTTGCGCCTGGGGACGAAGTAATATATTGATAAAGTAGGCACCACAACAATTTGCAGCAACAAAGGTGTATGGTATCCCAGCTGCTTCTACGGCCCTTCTTACCTTTCTCTTCTTGTCAAGAAAAGCTTGAAATGGTGGCAATGGAGAAACCCGATCCTCCTCGATTCCAAAATCTGATGGAATGAACCTCTGATCGATATTTATTTTCAACAAAACTATTAGAACAGCTGAAGTTCTTGGAAGGTTTCAGCCAAAAATGGTCATCTTGCACAAAACCAAAACCTATCACGTTTGAAATTCTACAAACTCCTCTGGCAACCTACAATCTATCGAAAAGAAACAAATACCTTTATGTTACCAGAGACTTTCATGGCATCTATAATCTTGAGCTGAGCAAGAACTTGCGGTAAGGTAATGTTGAGATCACTACATCCACTTGGTGAAGTAGTGACACAAGTTTATCGTGTTCATCCAATTCTCCCTGTTACACCACAAAGTTAGCAAACAAATCAAATATTTAGCTATATTTCTCTACAGATTGCTCAAAGTGAAGGGTGATCTCATGGAGAACTTGAATATTTGGTTACCTGAACAATGGCGACGCCCATGGATTGAAATTCCTGATGGATGTGTTTTTTGGAGGGAGAAGATTGTGGGGAGATGGGACGAGCATAGACGTAGGTTTTGTGCCCCAGCAAGACACTTGCCTTAACCATGTACTTGCCTATGTAGCCAGTTCCTCCAAATATAAGGATTTTGCTCAACTCAATATTCTCCATTGCTCTCCAAACTCTCTCTAGTGCTCAATCTACAGGCATATGTTAGCATTTATAGAATATGCGAATTGGAAGAAACATTATCAATTAATTAAATTAGGTGTTATGATGAATTCCCTAATCTGAATTTGTGTTGCTGATGCAAGAGGATAAATAATTCAACTTTGTGCTTGTACTAAAGTTTGGATAATGAAAGTTATGTCTCTCCATTGGTCGCTCGGTCAAAGTAAGTGGATAAAATTTTCATTAAGTTGGCCTCTACTTTTGGGAGGCACCCAGATAAAAAAATTATGTGAACTTTGCCTTTATCTATCCTTGTAGGTCTGCGATCTAGTATTTCTTATATTTGTTTTTTAAAAATTACTAGTTTAAATCTTATAAATTTTAAAGCTATTTAAAGTTTATATGATCATTAATTTCAAAGCCCGTAAAATTAACTGTAAAATTAGCCGAAGTGCACGCAAACTGACCAGAACATCTTAATTAATAATAATAAAAAGATGTTATGATGAATTCCCTAATCTGAATTTGTGTTGCTGATGCAAGAGGATAAATAATTCAACTTGTGCTTGTACTAAAGTTTGGATAAAAAAAAAAAAAAAAGTTTGGATAATGAAAGTTGTGTCTCTCCATTGGTCGCTCGGTCAAAGTAAGGGGATAAAATTTGCATTAACTTATTGGTTGGTCTCTACTTTTGGGAGGCACCCAGATAAAAAAATTATGGGCAACCTTTGCCTTTATCTCTACTTGTAGGTCTCGATCTTGAACTCAAACTAATGCCTAGCTGCCTGAATCTTTGCCTCCTTCCAAGCCCACTAGGAACAGAGTCAAAATGCCTTCTTGTTACTATCCATTCCAAGTATATTCTCAATCAGTTGGTGATTGAGTTAGGGACTGTGCCTGAGAACGAGTTGGAACGAAGAGTCAAGGTTTGGAGGTTGATAAGCGAGGAGATGGAGGGGATACGGCCATAAAAGTTGTTGTCTACGAGATAAAGGATGGTGAGGCCAGTGAATTAATGGGAGAAGAGTGGTGAAGAAGTTCTAAAAATCCAAAGTCCAGCTAGCTTAGGAATAGGAATTTCTAAGTTGGATAATCAGCAGCTAATTAATTGATTTCAGTAATTTTATGTATTCTTTCTAGCTAAAGTCATTAATAACTTCTACTTGATATTTGATAGGTCATGATTTGTGGTTGATACCTACAAAGATCCTTTTTGATGAAAATAGAAACTCTCTGATACTTAAATAAATATCTTTTTTTTAAAAAAAATACAATATTCTAGAGAAAGATGCTCTAAAAGTATACATGCAGTAAAAAATGAAGATTGTAAACCTTTGTTCTGAAGATTTCATAATGTATTTATAACCCATAAAGGTTTCATGATGTATTTTGTGAAGAGGAGGGTCTTAAATGTAATCTTACCTTGATAGTATTTAATGAGAGATAAATATCTTTTATATATATATATATATGTTTGATGGGAATATAATGGGTCTAGATTCTTCATTTCAGTGGCTCAGGCGCGCTGAACCATGTGCCTACGAGTCTGAGCTCTTTTTATCTCTTTTTTTAAAGGTTGAATATAAATGTAATAAAAAAAATTATTGGACCTGATTGAGTTTATGGTTCAAGTCACCGGTTCAACGAGTTAAGCCACTGAGCTTTTTTTTCTTCTGATATTGCTTCTTTTTTTTAGTGGTTTCATTTTTTTATATATCTTTTTTTAAAACAATCTTTAAATTTATGTTTCAATTAATATTTCTCATTTTTTTTTATTGAACTTTTTTTTTGGATAGAAATTGTTTTTTTGATTGTGTTGTGCGTTTTACAGTTTTTTTTTTGTATGCAATAATTTTATTTTTAAAAATAAACAAATATTTATTTTCAAATAATTTTTTTCATATGTATTGCATAATATTTTTTCTTTGTTATAAAACCATTTTCAATCCAAATCCAGACGCTACAGACATAACTAAAAAAGCTTATTAATAAAATGATGCGTATAAGTAGTAAATGAAACGCAGCGTACTGACTCCAATGACAAGAGCAACGATCTTCAATTCAAATCCACTCCTAGTCCTTTTTTTTTTTTCAAATATCAGCAACCATTTCGCCTCTGGTATCCCCTTGAAACAATTTCCCCCCCTCAAACACACCATTGTCCTCAAAGGCAAATCCTGGAAATCTGAGAGATAGTTCATCCGTAAACTCCCATGTAGCCTCTGATGGTGGACATCCCTTCCAAAGTACAAGAACCTGGGTAGCTGCTTGGTTACGTCTTTTCACCACTCATCAATCAATCCAAGATGGCTTGAGGTTGCAGGGTAGGCTCCAGTGACTCTACAGGTAAATCTTCTTGCCCTCTTCTATTTCCTACCAGTCATTTCAATTGCGAAACTTGGAATAATGGGTGGATTGTAGCAGTGGTGGGTAAGCAAATTTTGTATGCTACTGCTCCAATTCATTCAGTTATTTGATAAGGGCCAAAATATTTAGCTGCTAGTTTCTGTGATTTTCTCTGTGCTATTGAATTCTGCCTGTAAGGTTGTAGTTTAAGATATGCCCAATCTCCAATCTTGAATATCCTCTCGCTTCTCTTTTTGTTTGCTAACTGCACCATCATGTGCTGTGACTTCTTTAGGTTATCCTTGATTAACTGAAGCATCTCCTACCTTCTGGATAAGAACTCATCAGTTGACTCAATAGTAAAATCCTTAGGAAAATAGAGAGTGAATTAGAGGTGTTTGTCCATACAAAATCTCATAAGGAGTTGATTTGGTGGAGGAGTGGTAATGAGTATTATACCACCATTCGGCTAAAGAAAGCCACTTAGACCACTGATTAGGATTGCTCCCCCAGTCATGCATCTTAGATTAGTCTTCAGACATTTTTTAACTACTTAGCCATAGAATAGAGTAAGTCCACCCTTTGATAGGCAAATAAATTCTTCTAAAACTGACTTAGGAAACTGAATCTCTATCACTCACTATAGTATCAGGTAGACTATGCAATTTAAAGACATTTTCCATGAATGTAGTGGCTACTGTAAAGAGCAGAGTAAGGATGAGCCAAAGCCATGAAATATGCATACTTACTAAGTCTGTCTACTACCGCAAATATAACTTCTTTGCCATAAGACTTAGGCAAACCTTCTATGAAGTCTATGTTAATGTTAATGAAGAGTGCTTGAAGAATTGGTAGAGGCTGTAGTAACCCAGGAGTAGGTACGTTCTCAAGCTTATTCCTCTGACAAGTAGGGCATTCTCTTACATATTGCCTAACATGTTTCTGTTGCCTCTTCCAGTAGAATAAACTCCCCTCCCTTTTAGCATTGATAATAGCTCCTAAATGTCCCCCACAGTAGCATAATGAAACATAGAAATCAACTTGCTCCGCAACTCAAGGTCATCTCCCACCATTATCTTCCCCTTCCTATTCAAGTGATTGTTCACCTATTTGTAGCGAGGGTGTGATGTGGGAACCTTTTATGTTTCCTTAATGATGAACTGTATGGCCTTATCTTTCTCCCATGAACCCTTGACCTCATCTATAATAGAAGGAGAGATTGTAAAAACTGCAATGGTAAATAGTTCCCCACTAGAGTTCCTTGAGAGGGCATCCGCAGCTACATTGTCTCTTCCTTTCTTGTATTCTATATCATAATCAAACCCCAATAACTTAGCCAGCCATAAATTCTGAGATGGTGAAGATACCTTTTGTTCCAAAAGTTACTTAAAGCTAACATGATCAATCCTGATCTTAAAATGCCTTCCCCAAAGAAAATGTCTCTATTTGCTCTTAGCATGTAGGATTGCTAACATTTATCGCTCATAAGTCAATAGAGCTCGCTGCCTTGGACCTAATAATATGATGATATAAGCTATAGAGTGCCCTTCTTCTATTAGTATAGCTGCAATACCTATTTATAAGATATACTAAGGGTGATATTGTTCTTTTTATACTCAACCATCCAGACTCTGAATACCCATTAGTGTTTCTAGTGACCAGAATACTAGGTGATAACTCCAAACCTTTTAAATCATAAAAAGAACAAAAATTCCTTATTTTTTCTTGTCATAACCCGATTTTGACCTCATTTTATTAATAGTCTTTTTTTTAAAAAAATCAGAAATAGCAAAAAACAATAAAAAAATCCAACAAAATGTATTTTGACATATTTTCGGCATTCTCAATTTCTTTTGAAAAGAATTCAAAATTTAAGAATTTGTTTTCAACATGTTTAGCTATTAGCACGTCCATTTCAAAATCATTATTTATTTTTCTCATTGAGTTAGCATAAGAAAAAAATATATGAATAAGGAGACCAAAAATACAAAGAAAAAAAATAAGGGACTCAAGTGATTTTAGATTTTGCTTGGTCACCATGTAAATATAATCTTTTTACCCAGATGGTTATCTCAAAAAAAAAAAAAAAACAGAATATATCCCACACAAAAAAAAAAAAAAAAAAAAACTGTCTGCAGCAATAACAATCCAACAAGAAGAGAACCCTCTCTCTCATAAATCACCTAGTACAAAAATACGACCTTCTTCTTTCCAAGAAAAAACAAGAAGCCTTCTCTCCCTCGTAGCTGCCAGTCTTCCACACTGTGAGCAGGAGTCTTCTTTTTAGTCACGCCACCTTCTCTTCTGTCAGCCGTGAGAAGTAGCAAAGGGTTTTTAGCATCAGTCACGTTCAGCAGCCAAGCAACGTCCACTCCATCTTCTTCTCTGTTCACAGCAGCTTTGTTTTTCTTGTTCCAACAGAGAGACTCCACTCATAGCAACAACATTGTGAACAACAACAGGAGAATCAGCTAGACCAGCAGCTTAGCAGCACAGTCAACCTTTATCTCATCTTCAACCGTTCAAGCAATAATGAAGGATTTTCCAACAGCAGCTCAGCCTTCATCCTTTCAGCATCGACAATTGATTCAACTATAAGCAGTGGAGCTCCTCCTTCCAACAACAGTAGAGATTGTTCTTTATCAGTCACACCATTTCTCAACTGTAGCAGAGTTTTTTCTTTTTCACCGGCAGCTCCTCCCCAGGGTCAGTCTCCACCCCAACACCAGCTCCTCCAAGACCAGCCACCATGGTAGTGTTACCTCCAGTCACCTCACACAACATTCATGAACTCTAATAGAATATTCGCCAGTTGCGGTAGCATCTCATTTTTTGCGCCGTGAGCACCACCATCTCTCACCGTATTAATCTTTACACCAGGAAGCTCCTCTCATTTCCACCATGAGCTTCAGTCATGATAGCAGTCCTTGGAAACAACCTGTGAACAGACTTCACTAGTGGCAACAGTGCAGCCTGTGGTTTTCCTCTGTCAAGCAGACCAGCAACTCTCAGCCCAGTAACGTGAGCAGCAAACCTCTCTACACCAGCATTTCAGCCATTCCTCATCAGTAGTGCATTTTAATTCATGTAGTTTATCTTCTTGTTTTTATGGCCATTTGCAGGTTGAGTTCTTAAACTTTTGAAGTCTCTTCAATCATATGCCTCATATTTGTGTACTAGTTTATATGATTTACATGTTTAATTTTTGGTTTGATCATGTGATATTAGGATATGTGAGTGATTATTTTTCTTTGCTGAATTTGTTTTTTTGCCTTTTGTTTTTGTCAAACAAACTCCAATTAATTTTCAAAAAATTATAAAGAAATTCAAAGATTATTTTAAAAATCACACTATAAGAAACTAATCATTTTATTTATAGATCCCTCACATGTTTTCCAATCTTTTCATTTAATTTTTGGGCTAAAAACTTACACTATAAAATACTGATTCAAAATTATAAATAACTGCTTTTCTTTAAAAGATTCAGAAAAATACAAAAAAATAAATTAGTCTTTTTTTAAAAAAAATTAAAAAATATGTTTTTATTTGTGTGTATACAAACAAATTCTACACTATAAAATATTTATAATTTTCCAACTTACCATTTTATTTGTGGATCCCTCACACGTTTTCTAACATTTTCATTTAATATTTGGAATGTAAACTTACACTATCAAATACTGATATAGAATTAAAAAAATATCTGCTTTTCTTCAAAATTTCAGAAAAATATAAAAAAATTAAAAATTAAAAAATATGTTATTATATGTGTGCATACAAACAAATTCTAAAAACTTTCATGCATATTTTATAAAAAAATTATATTTTTATCATACTTTGAAAAATATAAAAATCAATGGGTATCATAACAAGTTTGTAATTATCTATTAGGATTTGATCAAAATTTCAAAAACACTATTAATTTTTTAGTCCTTAGAATAATTAGGTTTTAGCATGATAAGATATAGATTTCCTTACTAAGAAAGATCTTTTCTTAAACCTTAAATATACCAACAAATAGAAACATGACTTACAAAAAAAAAAAAAACAATCAATCAATAACGCAGCTTATCATAGATAGAATGCACTAGAGGTGATGTGTTTTTTCCATACACAATTAGTTTTTTTATCCAGACTCTTGCACTATTAGGTTTTCTAGTAACCATAATATTAGACGGCAACCCCACAATATTTTCACATTAAAAAAATCTTAAATCTTAATTCAGGAGAATGATTATCGCCATACCGCACATAAACGATAACGTATATAGATTATGATTGAATTTTTTTAAGAAGAATACAATAATATAATTAAATTTTATTAAAAGCAAGACTAATATTTTTCTTAAAAAGTTCAATTATATTACACTAAAGCATCATGGTTGCCTCTCATCCAATACTGCAAAATTTTCAATGTTGTCAGGTAGATTACACTTTGTATCCTTTACATTAGTTATTGTTTAGAAAATTACAATTTACATATTTATTTAATTTAAAATTTACATATTTAGTTATTGTTTAGATAAAACAATGAATTTACCTTTTATATATAATATATCCTTCTTCTTTATCAATCTCTTCTCCTTTATTCTTTCCTTCTGTCCATTCCCTTCTTTCTTTTCATCTCATATTTGTCCCAATCAAAAGACAATAGACTATTTCAATCAAAAGATAAAAATTGCATATAAATTCTTTCTTTGCATATTTGTCTAATAGTAAGACTCCTCGTGATTCCTCTCTCTTCAGACAAAAATCATTTCATCCTCCCTGAAACCCTAGTTAGTAGTTACTATTCATCCTCCTCAAATTAGCAACCATAGCCATGCCACCACCTACAGAACAGTAGCCACAGCATGCCACCATCTACAGGCAACAACCACCCACTGTTGACCAGTCACGACAGCTTCTTCACATCCAGCCACCACGCTGTTGAACAACCCCACAACAATCAAATGACTCAAATAGAGAGTTTAAAGTAGACCCATATAACAGCCACCATAACCAAGAAAAACAATCACTCTCTCTACCTCATCTCCTCTATAAACCAGCAACTCTAGCCACCCTTTGCCTCGAAATCAAACCAGAATTCTAGCCTCCACTACATCACCAACCAATCAACCTAAATCGAACCTACACAACACCCTTTGTTCTTTTGTTTCTCTTTTGGTTTTTCTTTTTCTTTTCCTCTTTTTTCTAGTATGTAACTTGATGTCAATTTCATTATTTTAACGTAACATTGGCTCTTTAGTTGTTAAATAGAATATAGTGGCAATTTTGAAAATAATTCATATTTTTTTATTGATTCTTTTTACTCGCGTTATTGTGGATTTAAAATGTTATACAACTTATAAAATATGAAATATATACTATAATTTTTTAGAAAATTGAGGCAAAGTAGAAAAAAAAAAAAACTAAACAATATAAAATATAATTTACTCATAATTTAATTTTCTAGATCAGATTTGAGAAAAAAATAACTTTTTTATTTTCCAACATATCCTAAAAAAATTAAAAATAAAAAAATAAGAATTCTGTTATTTCACATTTATCCCTTTCTCTTTACTTTAAATTTATGTTAATTCTTTTAATTTTTTCTCATTGGCCTCTCAAAAAATTAAAATTTCTTTTATTTTGGCCATATATTTTATTCTGAATTTGTGTTCATCCTCCTCCCACAATTATTTTTAGCCTCGCCTCTTTCAATTTGAGCAAATAGAATTGAATAAAATAGTAAAAGAATATCCAGTGGTTTGTATCCAATCAATGCTTAAAATATGGGCATTGTACTGACCCAACAAATTCAGAGCCCAACAACAACATCGATTGATTAAAATCATAGCTTTTAGACCCGACTAGTCCAAAACTCAGGTTCTGAGTTTTAACAGGATCACCAGATTATCCGGGTCAATTCTTTTAAAAAAATTAAAATGATATTATTTTAGTAAAAAAAAAAAACAAAAGTCAACGGGTTGCAACCGGGTTTTTGACTGGATCTTGCCGGGTCAACCCGCCTAGTCAATCATGTTTTTTCTTCTCCTTTTTTTCTTTAACCCGACCCAATTTTAACCCCGGGTTGATCGGGTCCAAGTTGATATGCCAAGCCCGGCCATATTTTAAAACTATGACCAGAACATGCCAGCAATAGCAGAGCAGTGTTTATGGCTCTCATTTTAATGGATAAACCTAGTCATCTACCAATCCACTATTTAATTCAGGCAAGGTCTTGTATTAAACCGACGGAAAGTTTATTTAATTAAATCTAATCAATATCTTGAAACTTGGTCAACTTAAATATAATATAATTTTTATTTTTAAAAAATTTTGTATAAGTTGTCATTTTATCATTTGTTAACTTAGTTAAAATTCGAGTGAAATCTAATTTAATTTTTAATATTTTTAAAATTGTATTTTGTTATTTTAAATTAACTTGAATTAACTTATTTTTTATTCCCTGCTTTTTAAGTGAAACAAGGAAAGGATCGGGTCAGGCTAGGCTAGAATTTATAATTATAAAAAACATTAAAAGATGTGATATTTTTACTATAGAGGAACATTATCCACTGATAGGTTACTGTAGATTCACTATTCATTTTTTATTAATTTGTTTTGGCCCTTAAAGTTTTGTTTTGGGTAATTGAATCCTAATTAAAGGCCAATTACTTTTTATTTCTTAAGTAAGATGGAATTAGAGGAAGAAAGACCAAAATGAAAAAGACACCAAAAATAAGAGGCATTCTAAATTTTTGGCAAAAATACATTTAAGTCCTTCATCTTTAAAAATAATATAATTCATACAATTTAGGTCCTTTAAATTTAAAAAATCAATTTTGATACAAAACTTTATTTTTGTTATTTTTTAATATCTAATTTGAGAGAGAAGAGAGAGAAATTGTTGTATTTCAATGATAAAGAGAGAAAATTTGTGTTGAGACCAATTTCAACCACAAAAATAATCAATCTTGGTATTATCGAGTTTCATTTTGTGAGGAGAGATTTACTTAGGTGTTTTTTTCATCTTAAAATTGTCTAAAAAACCAAATCTAAGCTCAAGAAGATTTTTGGTTTCGAGTTTTTGTGTGGTTTTTTTAAGATCATTTATTAGTTTCTCAGGTCTTTAGGTTTTTTTATAAGTGTTTCGGGTCCAAATGAGTTGAAAAATAAGTTTTTAGGTAAAAAAAAAACACATACCTTATTTTTCTGATTACCATAATAATTGAAATATGGGGAAAACCAGACTATGTGTCATTTGAAATATTTTTTTTTAATAATGGGGGAATTCGACATGATTTCATTTTAAAAAATAGGGCTTGTGCATGAAACATTTCTAGAAGGGTCAGACGCTAGCCTGGCTTGCAAGGCCCCAATGACAACTGACGTCTTTGTTTTTGTAATTTTTCTTTTAAGAAAATCATGCTTTTTTATATGTGTTTTTCTTTAATATTTTCTTAATTTATATTTAAATTAATATCATTTCTCTCTATTTTCTTATTTTTCGTGTTTAACCCTTTTTAAATAATGATTTTTTTAAATGATTTTATATGTATTTAATTTTTGAAGAGATTATTCTAATTCAACTATAATTTTTTTTATGTTTTATATAATTAAAATTCATTTAAAAAATATTTATTTTGGATAAGAGAAACCTTGTGAGATATTGTTTTTCATTTGATTTTTTTCAATTAATTTTATGAGTGTATTTATTTCTACTATTATTTTATTAAATAAAAAATGAATTTTAATAAATAAAATCATTGAATATAATTAGGTAAGAGATCAAAATATCTTAATTTACATTTATTTCTTAACTTTTTTAAATATATATTTAATTATTATTAATGATTTTTTTTTATTAACATAAATAGTTTTGGACTTTATGTACATAAATTTGTTTTTATATAAACTTAATAATTTTTATGTAAAAAAACATGTATGTTCAATCTTTTTGTTGGAAAGAAAATATATTCAAATAGCTAGTTATACATGGACGAAGGACTCCTTCTTTCCTAGTCTCCAAGCATTGTTGATTGTCAATCCTACACCACCACTGCTCCTAGCCTCCTACCAACTTCCAAGAATATCCCACAAAACCACTCGACAAACGTGTGACATTTGTGAAACGGAGGAAAAACGAGACAGAGAAATGGCTGCTACAAGCTCCTGCAATTTCAACTGGGGAGTGAATGGAAAAGGGACCCCTGAACAGCCTTGTTCTTCCTCAAAGTCCTCCCAGATCCTCTTCTCTTCTAACTTATCTTTTTGTTACAGTAACATCAGATATTGCCTCTCTCTTCGTTCCCATCAAACCCTTTTGTCCACTCGTTTCAACGAAACCAAGAATTCAGCTTTTGTGAGTAAAAAACATTTCATGTTTTTTGTATTTTGGATTTCACCATGATTGATATTTTGTTAATTGAGAACCCGAACTATAGGGTTTTGTTGTTGTTAGATGAATTTGTTTGGCTTGTTTTCTCCTTTTTTTCCCGATAATTTTTATGTGTGTGTGGTTTGTGCAGGTTGTGGCATCAGCAAAGGCAGACCCTTTGAAGATAATGATTTCCGGAGCTCCTGCTTCTGGTAAAGGTACTCAATGTGAGCTCATCACTAAGAAAGTAAGCTTTTTTTCCTTATATTTATTTTGATCTCCTGTACTCTCTGTTGCTCAGCTTCATTAATCCTTTCTTTAGGGAGCAACTTTTAGTTTCCCTCACTTGTTAATTATGTTTACTGTTCTGCCTACGAAAGTGTGGCTTTTTAAAGAATTTCTTTTCATTGTAATGCGTGTAGCTTCCTGGGATTTCTTTGGATTTTTATCCGGTGAAGGTTTCAAGAATCTGATCTAGACATTGTGGTTCTAATGTTAATGACAGTATGTTAGTGTGTTAACAGTGAGGTATATTGTTAGTTTAATATGTTATATATCAATTGGTTGGTTATAATTGATATTATTATATTTATTTAATTATATATTTATTATTAATAAAAACTTAATTTATCTTTAATATTTATATAATATTATATTAATAAATCTAGAGTAAAAATAAAATTCATGAACAAAAATACTTTGCAAAAAAAATTATAAAATTGTTATAATAATGAGATTCATATTATATCAAAGCGTTGCTCCTAAAATGTTCCTGATTGATGCTCTCTTAAACATTGGACATTTATTAGAGTTGTAGAAAGTGATACATATTATGTTCTTTCCTTAATGAAAGGAAGTAGTTGTTCTTATAAGTTAAGATATAAGAGATACCTAGAACTAATATGTAGGTGCTTGTTATAAGACATGTACACTAAACTGATCTATATGAGAACTCCATATGGAGATATTACCTATGTTTATGAAAAGACTCACGTGACAATTATGTAAATGATCCTTAAACTTGAGATCACTAAGTTATTTTATATAGAAAGTGTTATGTTTTAATTTTGCTACGTGTTATCTTGGTATAGGTAACAAATGAGTAGATATTAGATATAACATAAACTATATGAAGGTATTTGAGTGATCAAGAAAGGATTCATTACTCTATATGAATTAATAAAAATGTTCCACATGTTCTCAAATAGTATTGTTTGTTAAATCTTTGCGCAAGGTGGAATAAGATTTGAAAAGAATTTTAAATTTTATTCAAATGATCAATGATTATAATATTGCGAACAAATATGATCTGAAATGACAGACACACTCTATGCTAAAATGTTTAAATCAAAACATTATTGATGAAGGGATAATAATTATATTGAAAAACTAGTCACTGAAAGGTTAAGTCAAATCACTTATGATGCTCCTAATATTTAGGGGATCATGACACGTTGCTAGACGGTGCACTTGATCTTCAAATATAAATTAATCAATTACTGAATTGATAATAAATTTAACTGTTTGATTTATTTAATTATATTTATTTAGAATTATAATTTATATTTGGATCAACATATTAGGAATCTAATGAGTCACACACATTAAGAATCATTAGTTAGAAGTTAAACTGAGATAATTAATCAAGTGTGACTTGATTGAAAATAATTTTAGAAATTAAGCACTAGAATGTATTTAATTCAGGGATTATAATTCTAGTCCTAAATAATCAAGTAGGGATTTGATTGATTAAATCTCTAAAATTATCCTTTAATAATATATGAATATTATTTGAGGCGCAAATAGATATTGTCATTTATAGGGTTTTTAGAATTCCCTATAAATATAAAGTTATGCCTCTTGTTTTTAATTGATTGTGTTTTACCAAAAAAACTACGCAAGTTAGAATAGAAATCTAACACTCTAGACATAACAATCTCTTTCTTCTAAATAAGAATTTAGGAGATTTTTCACTGATGGTTTATGTGGATTACTGTTAGAGATTGGATAATTGGATGATTTATGGGTTGCAACAACCCAGCCTTTAAAGAATTATTCAAAACCGATTAAGATCAGATCTTCACAAAACAACTCTAGATCTATTTAACAGGATTCTAAAGATTCCTAAATATTATTTTAAATTTATCATTTTCACTACGAATATCAAGAACCAAACTATTGTCTGGTGTGTTTTAATTACGTAGTCAAGCACTTTCTCCATGGAACATATTCACACTACTTAAATAGTATACCGATGAAGGAAAACAGACAATTTACTGCTTTGGCACATAGGGCTCTACGAGAAACGAGGTTGGATGGGCAGCTTGGCATAGTTGTTTGTGCTTCGTCAAGTCCAGTTCCCCTTAATAAAGCATGTTCGACATTAATTTGTGGGATCCATCAATCTTATGAGATTATGTTGACTTGGTGTCTACGCTTATCTAACTTCATCTCTATGTAATTTGGTATTTGAAAGCTCAGCTTCGCTGAGAGGTGCATGATAGTTTCACTTGTTCCCAAGGATTGGCATATCTGTTTCACTCAGGAAGGGAGGTGGTTAGTGTAAACTATTAGGATTTGATACATGCGGCCTTCAAAATGTAGAGAAACACAATTGAAAACCCATTTGATTGATCTTCTAGTTGAAACTTTAAAATCAACTCCCTCTACTCTTCCTCAGCCAGGACTGGGCATAATGCCAAAGCAAGTTGAAGTTTTTGTGTATGAGTAGATCATGTAGTCACTATCATCAATATGATGGCTTTCTTGCTGCAGTAGCTAGGCAATCTCTGATAAAAATCACCTTATTTGCTTCTTTGAGCTCTTGTCAGTAGTTTTTCGTATGGCATTAATGAGTATGCCAAACTTAACTTCTGCTCATGCTTGGATTAATGTGCAAGTGGTTTGATTGAGCTATCAGAAAAGCCAATTGCAAGCTGAGCTCAAGCAGTTGGAATTGTTAGTGTCATTGGTGATTACTTGTATAAACAAGACGAGTACTTGAAATTCTGCTTTGAGATCAGATATGTTTTCCCTTCCCAATGTTTTTATGGGGATTTGCTTATAGAAGTTAAAACATTCACTGCATTATTTCTCATTTTGCAATTGCCATTGAGAAAACACAGATTGAACCAAGTCATCCTCATAAATGCAGTATGGTTTGGTGCACATTGCTGCCGGAGACCTTCTGAGGGCAGAAATTGCTTCAGGAAGTGAGAATGGAAAGCGAGCAAAGGAATACATGGAGAAAGGACAGTTGGTCCCAAATGAAATAGTTGTCATGGTAGGCATGATTTCACTGCCCCCTTCTTTCCTCCTCCGCTCCTTTCAAATCATTCATATTGTGTATTCAATGACCTGATCTTGTAGATGGTAAAGGAGCGTCTGCTGCTGCCAGACTCTCAAGAAAATGGTTGGCTTTTAGATGGATACCCAAGGAGCTTACTACAAGCAACTGCTCTTAAAGAATTTGGCTTCCAGCCCGATCTTTTTATTCTCCTGGAAGTAAGAATTCTTGTTGCTGCAGGCATGCTATATTATTTGGTTGCATCCCATTATCTGGTTAGGAAGAGGAGAATGCGTACTTTGCATGCTGATATTCTTCCCTGTACATAATTTGATGATTTCCATGCATGTTCGAAAATTTTTTTAGGATACTTTATCCAAGCCAAAGTAAAAGAAGATGTTAATGAAGATGAAAGAATTGGTTTAACAATGTAATGGCCTTGATGTATCTTCACATCCTTGGGTAGATTTCAAATTCTAAATATCAAGATTGAGTTTCCCCCGTCTGCCAACCTCATGAATGTTGATTTGCAGGTCAATGAAGAGATTCTTGTTGAAAGAGTGGTTGGACGTAGGTTAGACCCTGTTACTGGGAAGATATACCACCTCAAGTATTCTCCCCCTGAGACTGAAGAAATTGCTGCCAGGCTCACCCAACGTTTTGATGACACTGAAGAAAAGGCATGTTTTGAACTTATCTGTTTACTTACACTCTTATTAGTTCAGAGGACTCTGTCTTCTTTGTGTCTTTAATGGGTCATTGGGTCAATGTTGCTAAGCGATAATGTTTGTTTCCTTTTTTTGTATGGCTGTATTTAGGTGAAGTTGCGGTTGCAAACTCATCATCAAAATGTGGAGGCGGTACTTCTAATGTATGAAGACATTACACTCAAGGCAAGTGATAAAATACCTCTTTCTCTCTAATATTATTTGCGTGTGTTCAATCGAAGACACTACCATATCATCCCAGCTATCCTAATGCTATCAGGCTCCACTACCTCGTGAATAAATTATTATGTTGAACAGCTCTTGGTAAGTTGTTACTGGGGCTGCTACTAGAAGATACTCCCCAACAAGTATATGACAATGTGCATGTTGGTGGATATGCTCAAGCATCATGCTTTAGATTTCTATTATTCAACATGTGTATCACCTCTGTTGATGCTTGTGCTCTATTTTAACCATGTTCTTACTGCCACTAATCCGATGCCAGCAATATTTACTGGGTTTCCTTTTCTTGTGTTAAACAACAATATGAAAGGAAAGGTGAAATGCAGAGAGTCGCTCTGTATTATTTTGAGTTAAACACAAGCAATTTGTCTTGCATGTCCCCTATGAGGGAGGAAAATCTGCTTGTTGAGGCAGTAGATTATCGTCAAGAAAGAGTGGGAAAGAGAGGGAGGGGGAGAGAGAGAGGGTTTCTGGTATATGTATATGATTTGGCAGATAATGCATCTGGTATTATACTATTATCAAATCTAAATTGGAGAGCCATTTTGTTGATTTCAGGTTAATGGAAATGTTCCCAAAGAAGATGTGTTTGCACAAATTGATGGTGCTCTCACAAAATTACATGAGGATAGGAAGTTGATTTAAGGATCTCTGGCTGCATAGATGGAGGGAAGAGCTGGTGTATAACCAATAGTCAGGACTCAGGAATTATGAAAACTGGTATAATTGCCAGCCTTTTTTTTTTTGCCCATATACTCAGGTTTATGCCTCAATTTCCATAAATGCTTAGCTAGTAAGTGTCCTTGTTATCTCTTTCTTAGAATTACCACATGCTTGCAATTTGATAGTCATTGTTATTAAATTATTCTTTGAAGTATGCTTGTGAAAATTTGGATTTCATTTGTATGGAAACCAATTGAACAGTGCTAAGTTTGAGGTCTTTTAGTCCCTAAAATACTGTGGGGAAAAAAAATAAAAAACTTCATGTAGAGTCTTCATGCAATTCCTTTCCAAGGACAACTAGTTTACATATGCTAGTAAGCATCATGTTGCATGTGCTGGTCTCCATTTCTGGTAATTTGACCAGCTTAACACTGCTATGGATAAAGTATCCTTGAGTTTGCATTTTCAACATTTTTAAGTATTTATAAATTTGTGTACATGTTTGTGCTGTCTAAACTTGTTTGAATTTTCTCAAGTAAAGAATGTTCCAGCAAATGATAGTTATTGTGGATGACAACCACGTAGATGTTGATGGGTGCCTGTATTTTCCCATCTTAACATAAAGTCAGCAAGTCCTGATAGTGCATTTTTATTTGATACTTAATGCTCGTTCCAGCTTTTCTAGATGATCCTGTTATAGCAAAGATTTGATCCTTGAAAGCAATGGAAATCTCTGTAGTATCATCTTGAAGACTTTTTCAGTCTTTGTAGTTGAGAAACATTCAAAGGTATCAGGCTTCAATTACCTGCTAGACTTTTTCATTATAATTAAGCTAGAAATAGTCTTCTCTTCCAACAAATCCAATACAAACTTTGAATTGACCAAATAATTGGTGCACATGTTTCTTTCCCGTCTGTATGAACAACTTCTTGTGGACGAAGCTCATGGAAGAATCTTAATACCACTCCTAAAAGACGATACCGAGCACTTCCTACTCAACTAGTGTCTCTTTGCTTTCTTGGGATTTATGGAACTCGAGTGACTCAACATGTTCAAATTTGTTTCTTTTAAAAAAAAGAGTAAATTAGGTTAAGCTTGAGTTTCTCTTATGAGTGTATTTTCTTCTTTTTGAATGAGAATATTTGTTAGAATGTCAGACTCAAGAACGACCAAGTAGAACTCTAGCACTGCACTTCTGTTATAAGACCAGGAACAAGCCTGACTTACTGGAAATCTTGGATAGCACATCAAGATATGGTGGATGTAACCATGCAAATATCTAGATTTGCAGGAGATGTTATAGCAAGGATCAATTTATACAGCATCACGCCTTATGTAATTAGGACTCGTTGGTTCTTATATACCGCTAGGAAGCTATAGTCAGAAACCGTTCATAGACGCGTTGGACGTGTTCTGATATGTGCTATAAGCTATTATTGTTGACATTGCATAGCACCATGATTTCGAAAACTTCTCAAATCATTGAACCACTGGGCCAATATTTTTTTAGAAGTAAAGGTAGGCCTTTGTAAACCTAGCTATATTTTATGCAAAACCCTTTTAAATCCGTCGCAATCATAACTTAAATAATTCAGCTGAGCTAAGAAAACAGTGTAGAAGTCCATTCTTTGGTGCATCGTGTTGATTCTTCAAATTTAAACAATCTCCTCCACTTGACCTCGTAATGGAAGAAGTAAATTCAAAGCTGAAAGTTGAAAGAATCATAGAAAGAAAGAAACTGTAACAATTTTGTGTTAGTTACACCGTCATAAACTTCTTGCCTCATTAATGAACAAATTGGAGGAGAATTTTCCTTGTATTTGAAAAAAAATGGCTTATACTACTATTTACTATACACTCAACACACAAAAGAAGAGGACTATTTCATGGCACATGTTTGATGCCGAGAGCTCTAGAGAGAGATGCACAAATTGACCAGTTCTTTCTATGTTAACCTCTCATGTGGAACCACCGGTTGTGGACCGGGAAAGCGATGTTGGGTGCACCAGGCACGCCGCCAATGCCTTCTCTAGGCTATTTACAACACCAGCCATGGATGGCCTGTCTCGACCTTCAAGTGTCACACAATCTGCTGCTAAGTATCCTATGTATATCACTGCCTCTATTTCAAACGGCGTTGGTGGCGGTACTCTTGCGTCTAAAACTCTGTGGATTTCATCCTGGACAATGTAGGGCACAACAAAATCAACGACATTCCTCGGCACCCCGTTTTCGTTTTTGTGGATGGCCTTGAGTCCGGAGAGTATCTCCAGCAACACTACTCCAAAACTGTAGACATCACTCTTTGTGGTCAACTGCTGGAGTCTATAATACTCTGGGTCAATGTAACCCACCGTGCCAGCTGCGCTGAGTGAGAGGTGTGACATGTCATCTTCGGGGCCCATCAAAGAGAGACCGAAATCAGACACCTTGGCAGTCCACGTGGAGTCGAGCAATATGTTTGATGACTTGATATCACGGTGGATGATTGGTGGCACTGCGTATCTGTGAAGGTACTCGACGCCTCTGGCTGCATCTAGTGCTACCTTGATGCGTGCAGCCCATGACATTAAGGGTGAGTTATCGAGCTTGTGGAGATGGTCATGAAGGGTGCCGTTGTGCACATACTCGTAGACTAACACCCGCTCATTGCTATCTTCGCAGAATCCTAATAACCTGACAAGATTCTTGTGGTGGAGTCTTGACAGAGATTCAAGCTCATTGATAAATGCACTGTCCTTGTCCTCTTGGCGCCTTGTTCCGACAGCGTATGAAGAAGTGTTAGATATTTCAGCTCGCTTGATAGCTACTTCACGGCCATCCTCTAATGTTGCTTGATAAACTGAACCAAAGCTTCCCGTGCCAATTGTTTTATCGTGTGAGAAATTGTTGGTGGCTTCAAGTATAACTTGCAAAGAGAACTCCTCCAAGTGACCCGCATTTCCCATGCTAGCCAACTGGCTCAGCCGCTTCTCTAAGACCGGCGATGCTTCTTCAGTTCGTGGGGCATGAGGTTGGCTTGGACCACCACCCTGTTCAACAGGGGCTCCTGGTCCGGTCCCATCCAAGCGCCCGGAATCATGGACGCGGCAGCCTCTACACTTGCAGTACTTGAAGAGGAAGAACCCAACGACTAGCAATAAAATGAGGGAACCTACACATCCCACCACTAAAAAAGCTATCATTTTACCGCTCCATTTGCACCTACTACAACACCTCTCTTGATTATTTTCTAGTGTTGGAGGCGGCGGCGGCGCAACTGCAGGTGGAACACTATTATGGATATTGCTCTTGGAATGCGAGCAAATCTGTTGTCCCTCGGGACACAATCTGCCAGATCCTTCTATGATACGATCTAGACCACAAGAACTTCTACAGGGGCCTGGCAATACATCCTTAAACACAATTGAATTGGGGTTAAAATTCTCATTACCCCAACAATACAAGGAAAAATTCGATTTCAGAACTCCACAGAAGACTTTTCTTTTCGCTTCAATAGTACTAAAGTAAGTCTCCCTTAACCTCTCTGGCAAACTGAAATTACCTTGCCCCCAACAAACTACTGTCTCATTAGTCCGCAGAGCGCAACCACGATTCTCCCCCAAGGCCATTGATATGAACCCACCTTGCGGCGGCTTCTCCCCTGCCATACTTCCCCAACAATCCAACTCACCATTAAATTTTATAGCACAAGCATGCGTAGACCCAGCAGCAATTGTACTATAGTTCCCCTTGGGCTGTTGGCGAACAACAGCATTATTACTTCCTAGACAAGTAATATTCCCAGATTCTAATAGCCCACATACGAAATCTTCACCAACAGCCATACTTGAAAAATTCTGACCCACACTGCTAGTTTTGAACTTTCTCCGTGGCCAGCATTCGAGGCGATTAGTGTCATTAACTAGACCACAAGTCACAGAATTTCCTGCTTCCAGTTGACTGAGAGCCAGGTCTTGATAAATTCTCTTGTAGTACATGTTAGTACCATTAACAGAGAATCTCCAACAAACCAAAGTTGAAGTAGCAGGAGACAAGGATATCAAACCACAGAGGAATCCATCTCCACTAACTATGGCAGAAAAGGAAGTATTAGAATTGAAAGGGATTTGAATTCCACTAGGAAAACTTAAACAGTTTAGAACAGACTGTGTGGCACCAGGGACATGTACTAACGCACATACCAAAGTCTGGTTAGAAGTTTCAGATATGGACACAGTTGAGAGGGGGAAAACGAATGGAATGAAAGAAGAAAAAAGAATGAAGTAGAAGAAGAGATGAAGAAGAGGTTGGTTAAAGAAACAACAAGCCATAGAAAGAATGGTTTGTGGGATAACTGGATTCTAGTTTCATGGTGGTACACAAGACCAGAAAAGAAGAAGGTGGTGATGATATTTAGAGGTGGATTAGTGTAGCATTTTGAAGGTGTATTTGGATTTATGAAGGAAAGAGAGGAAGGAAACGCGGTTTGATAGAGTTCGTAAAGGAGGACCAAAGACCAGGTCCTTTCAAGAACATTTTTATTGAAAGACTTTAGGCAGAGATTTAGAAATATAGAGAGAGCGTGTGGTCAATAGTTAAGAGAGAGCGAGTGGTCAACCGTTGAAGCTTGAAACTCGAAATACAAAAAAGAAAATAAATAAATAAAAGAAATGTAATGACAAAAGCAACAAAAAATAATAATTGCTAAGACGAAAACATCATTAGGCCAGACAAATGAGTCCACAATTTTTTATGCGAAAAGATTAACAAGGCCTTTTCACTTTCATTTCTCAATGGATATATTCAATTCGGGTTTAGATTAATAATTATAATTAATTGAATTTTTAATATTTTATAAATTATTAACTCGATTTATTTATTTATTTTTAACATATGAAATCCATTATTCTTCGACTGTTAAAGAACCAATTCAACTCAATAGCTTAAGCTTTTAGGTGAGGTCTCAAGATATGATTTATATTATTCTCTAACACACCTCTCACAAGTTAAAGCCATTTGAGCTTGAAATTTGCACAGACCTACATTACATTGTGCTTAATTTTTATCAAATAAATGAGGATGATGGGATTCGAACTTGTGATCATTTGATCATCAAGGCTGTGATACCATGCCAAAAAACCATCTTAACTCAATAGCTTAAGCTTTTAGGTGAGGTCCCAAGATATGATTTATATTATTCTCTAACACACACCTTCAAGTGAGGATAATGAGATTCGAACTCGTGACCGCTTGGTCATCAAAGCTCTAATATCATGTCAAAGAACCAATTCAATCCAAAAGCTTAAACTGTTAGGTGGGGTCTCAAAATATTATTTATATTATTCTCTAACATCGACGATCCTAAAAAATTGAACTTGCAAAGGCAAACAACTAGATAAATTACTTTACTAGATACATATGAATCGCTTGTCAAACTTGTAAAACCCTTGTCTACAATATGCATAATAAAGAAGCAAAATTAATCCAGTGGTGAAAAAAAAAAGGAGTAATTATGTGAAATAAAAGATGAAATTAATACCTACAGTCCTAGTCCGAAGTCCATAGAACACAACATATTTCTCCATTTTCTTATTAATATTTTTAGCTAACCACTAAAGAATAATAAAGAAGTTTTAGAACCAGCGACACAAACACTAACACTAGCACAAAGTTTATAATATTTCAATACAATTTAAATTTCATTTTTGTAATTAAAAAATTCATGTAAGATCATTAACTCTTACACATCTAACTTGAAACCCAAACTTTAAATTAGATTGTTAACTCTCTTTTCTTTACATATCTTGGAAAGGAAACGAAACACATATGCCCTATAGCCAGACATGACAGTACATGACAATCATACATCACCATGGCCAATCCCAGTTCTAACAACTCACAATTAACTCCAACAACTCTCAAATGTCACTTTCAAATCCTGGATAAGTTTTTGTTAATTTGAAATAATTGGTAACATACTAATTTTTATGTGTATTGCAAAATACTTGAAGTGGTGTGGTCCAAATCTTCGTGTGGCAACCCTATGGATATGAAGTCACTAGGATTTATTTTTCAAAGTGATAAGGTTGGAATCAATACTCTACAAAGAAGTTGGGAGGATGAGATGCAAAAGGTGAAATGGTTTGATTTTTGTGTATAGATGTGTTTTATTTTGCATATGAATATGTTTAATTTTACTTTGGATTTCAACAAGGTTTTTTCAATTTTTTCCCTTAAAAAAATTATAGGATTATTTTTAATTGAAAAACTAACTCTGAACCTCCTATAATTTAGTTGTTTTTTTACTATGCCTTTATTTTTTTAGAAATTACAATTTACATCTTATATCAAAGCGATTTTTAAATTTGAATGAAAAGATAAATCTACAATTATATATAATAAAAAATAAACAACCAAAACTTGCTCGTCATAAAAAATCACAAATTGATTTCAAAATCTAATTAATTTCTTTTCTCCTTTCTAAGAATACAAAATGTCACAAAAATTAAAACCTAATCTTTAATATTTAATCAATTTGTTTTTCTCTTGTGATGTGATGTCATCTAGGTTGTGAGTTGTAAATCAATTATTCTTATTTAAAAAAAACATAAAAAAACCAAATTGGTTTCAAAACTCATTTTTTATTGTTTACTAAACTTGTGATGGCTAGATGAAAAAACAATGTTAGATTTTCAGATGGAGTAAACCCTAATGGAACCCAAATTAATTTGTTGAAGGCTAACAATAGAAAAATGTCATGTTTTAAATGAGTCTACTATTGTTGCGGGATTTATCATTTGAATTTTAGAGGTTTTGACAAGTAAAGTATTTGTTTGTTGTAAAAAAAAAAGGAAGAAATCGGGAAGGATATTTGTTTTTTTCATCATTAAGTTTGGTTTAGATATTGAAGTTTTGCTATATGATATAAACCAACTACAGTTTTATTGTTACAATCTATGGGTTAACATAACAAGATTTAATAGGAAAGATGTGGTCTCTAAATATGTGGAGAGATTTAATAGGAAATATGTGGTAGCAAGATTTAGTTTATGCTCTTTACATGATAATATCTTGTTGTAAAATATTGTTGTGTCATCGCAGTTCTTTGGAGGCTCATAATTACTTATGACTTTTGCAATGGTTGACTCTATATTTTACTTTATGGATTTTTTTATATGATTTTTCCATTATTGTTTGATATTGTTCATATTTGATTACCTTTTAATATTTCATAAGATTGGCTTTGCTAGGTTATTGTCTTGGGTTTTGCTGATATCAAATCCCATAATAGCAACCCTCCCTTTTATTTTCTGTGTGATTGTTTGTATATTATTTTTTTCAAAATCAACCCAATGATAACATGATCCTTAAGCAAATTATATTCCTTTGATGTTGAAAAATATTGAATATGGTTGATGCAATATGTTTTCAATATATATATATATATATATATATATATATATATATATATATATATCAGTAAATATTATTTTAACTTTTGTTGGTAAATATGAGTTTTAAAATTCTTTGATTCGTGCAAATGTTTGCTTAGAAATTTTCATGTGTTAGGACATATTACCCTTATCATTGCAAGTGAATAGGAGTTGGGTCAACATGACTCCACCAAGGCCTGATAAATGTGACTGGAGGCCTTCGGGTCCATTTCAGACACAATAAAAAAAAAGCTTGATGTCTAATTTATCATTTACCATATTTTAGGGTCCAACATTCATAAGCCCAAGTCCAAAATCATTGTCTTAGGTTTTTATAGTTTTCTTTTTTAATAACAAACAAGCATATACTAGTTTAGACAAACCTTAATAGGAGCACAATAGGTACCTTTATCATTAAAAAATAAGTGCAATGCATCTTACCTTAGGCAAGATGTATAAGGTGATTGTCATTTACCCTATTATATAATCAATGTTATATATAGAACCTCTAAAGAATAGTTAGGGTTCCTAGCTATTATAAAACTAGGTGACGACTTCTATTTTAAAATTTGCCCCATCAATTTTAAATCAGTTCGTCGAGATGTCCTATATGACATATCTTATAATGAATAAAAAAACCTTTGTGTTAATCACACCATAAAGATTTAAGGAGCAACTAATGGACATAAAGTTTATGCCATAGACCACATGACCCATATCACATAACTCAATATGAGGTACTAGCATAAAACCATAATGGATTATAAAAGTTTACTAGGATATCTAAAGCCTCAATAAAGCTTGAATCCATTTCGGTCTGAGTGTATTTGGCCTAAAGCTTCACTAGAATTGGGATTGTTAGTTTAGTTCCCTAGAAGTCATGATAGCCCATTAAGCTCAGAACACACGCTTTTAAATTGGACATGGAGTGTCCATAAAGCCCAACAAGACAACACTAATAGGTAAAATGCTTATTATGATCTTATCTATACTCAACCAAGGATTAGAAAATGCATCTAAAAAGTAATTAACGCACCCAAATGCATTATGCCTAGAAAAATCTAGTCTACTTGCCTAATAATCTTTGGGACAAAACATATATACTTTAAATAAATGCATGCATCTTGCCCATATCTCCTAAAGATTGGTTCTATTATCATCATCAATAGTACACAACCCATAAAACCTAGAAAGAAAACAACTTTATAAAGGCTCGTTGTCACTCTAGGTCTTTTTCTCCAAATAGTCAAAAACTACAAGTGACAAGCATATTGACCACCATACCTTTTGCATACACACACTCACATAGTTTCAAGGCTATATAAACAACTTTAAACCCAAAAATAAGTCATCTTTTCCTAAACAATTATCTTTTTAAAAACTTCTTCTTCATAAACAAATTATATATTTTTTAAACTCTATAAACACACATAACACAATCTTTTAAACCTTTTTTCCTTCATCATCAGTTTTAACTTAAGTATTAATGAGTCTTTTAAACTCAATGAGAGACTTGTTTGTAATGTTATTAAAGTTCAGTGTTTTCATCCTTCTAGTCCATATTCTAGCTTTGAGAAGAACTTAATATTTATGAGGTTTTCTACAAAACCTTGTAAAAAAACAATGTATTTTTTTAATAAAAGAGCACACTTTTCATAAGAACAACGCCACCCTTTCAATTTTAAAGTTTCTAATTTGGTATATAAAAAACAATTAGAAATAATTTAGTTATTTTGATCTATATATAGATAAAATAAATGTTAATGTTCAATTATTTTTCTTTTTATAATCAAGTACTTAACCAAGTTATTGAAATAATCAAATCATCCAGCTGGTACTACAAGCTTCTTCCAAGAAAATAAAAGGTTCTATGATTTGTGTTGCTATTGTGTTGCTAAGAATACTAAAAAACTCATTAATATTCCTATAGGGTGTCTAGAATCAATCGCATCTTCATAATATAGAATTTATGGACTAACTAAATTTTGTTTTAATATTTCTTACCATAATTGGGTAAAACATCTTTTTCAAATACATCTGGAAAAAAAACTCTACTTATTACAAATTATCTTTCCTTTTTTATAAAATATTTTACAAATTATCTAGAATTACTTTTGAAAAATGGCACTATTAAGATAAAGTTTTAAGGGAATGACACCATTTAAAAAAGTATTGGGGAAATGAGATATTTTAACATAATCGTTATTCTGAATCATGATTTTAAACATAAATGTTATTCTAAATTGCAATTTTAAACTAAAACACGATTTAGAATCATGGTTTGAATAATGACCGCGATTCAGAATAGTAGTTACATAATACAATCGTAATTTTGAGTTGCAGTTATGATGAGTATTTAATCACACATTTGTTCTCCATGGTCATTGCTCCTTCAAAAGAAGAAATCCCTTAAAAACTATAAAACCACCACAACAACATCCTTTAATCATCGAAAATAGCCTTCAATCCCTCATTAAAACACCAGAATGATATTCTCCTTGTCTCTACGAGTCTTTCTACCATTTTTTTTGTTGCAAACCGTTGACCCAATATTGATGGACAACCTCCTCGTTGTGATAATCAGTGGAACTGCCACCTAGTCATAAGAAAATCAAGGTAAAATAGTTATATTGTCTCTTATTCATTATTGAATTGAGAAATTCTGAGTTTTGATTTGTGATGTGTTTGATATTTAGATATTTTTTGATGTTGAGATAATTTAGGCTTTTGAGTTATGTAATTATGTGTGTTTTTATGCAATTGATGTTATTTATGGAATCGATTAAATTTGAATCAGAGAAACTAGGGTTTAAATTGATTTTTGGGTTATTTACTGTCTTTGATAATATTGTTTGAACTGAAGAACTGAAATAAATCTTGGTTTAATTGATGCAATTAGGTAGTTTTTCAATCAATTGATGTTATTAATAAAGTTATGGTCAAAATCATAGCACTTAGAGTTTGTGTTGGATTGTTTCAATTGAGAACATTTAGGTTTTGATTGATGTAATTATATATGTTTTCTTTAATATTATTAAGGTCAAAGTAATAGCAATTAGAGTTCGCGTTGAATTGTGAGATAAATTATTTTTTATGAGATGAATATTTTTATTTTACAAAATATGTCTTCCAATTTTTTTTATGTTGCGTTGTTATAGTAATACTATTATTCATGATATGAATAATAGCATCACTTATATTGACGGAAGGACTATATTCTTAAATGCTACTAGAGACATGTCATTTGAAGATACCAAACAAGTTATATATGAAAGACTTGAGTTGAATTATAATGATGTTTAAATAGATATGACTTAGAGTTGTCTTGTTAGGAAACATGAATATTTTTCTATACTGATTGCATGTGATGTGAATTTTAGAAATATGATGAAATTATTTGTTCAAAATGGAACAAATATAATAAAGTTGTATGTGAGTAGTTGACTTATACTTAAAAGCTCATATAATATAGAGCATTAAGATACTATTGTATATATACCCATATTTGCTTAGCCACTTAGACAATCATCATATTCAGTTAATGCTGGTACATCTAGAATATTGGAAGATAAAGTTATGGGGATTTATGATGAAAATAGGATTAAAATTGTATATTGTGATCAACGTAGGTATGACTCTTCCAAACATAGTGATAATGAAGATAAGGGTGTCATGGGTTTAATTGAAATATCGAATAATAATAATGATGAGATAATGAGGCCTCCTATTCCAGAATTTGATCATGATACTGGATTTGATGACATGATTTATAATGATTGATCTATTTATCGTTGAAATTCTGCTGGTAGTGTTGATATGATAGTTGGACAAACTTTTAGAACTAAAGATGATTTAGTAGGTGTTATTAAGCAATGACACATTACACATTCAATTCTCTTTTATTTCACCCATGATTGGCTTCAAGAAGAAGAAGAAGAAGAAGAAGAAGAATAACCAGAATAATGTCGTTTTGGTAAAGTTTATTTTAGTTTTTTTTATGATTTCTCTCAATTACATCCCTGATTGACTTCAAACTTTCAATTTGTTCAATTTTGCCCTTGAAGAACTTTAATTTCAATGCCTTTTTCATTTTGGTCATTGGTCTTGGATTTATACATTTTGACCTTCAATTGACCATTAAACTTTCAATTCTCTTTAATTTCACCCCTGATTTCATTTAATTTTATCCCCAGAGTTCGGCGCCTTTTTTAAAATGATCATTGGCTGTGAATTTCTTCAATTTAGCCTTTAACTTACCCAAAAACTTTAATTTTCTTGTGATTTTACCCTTAATTTGAACCAATTAACTTTGTAAAAATTAAATTTGGTCTATGAAAAATTCCAATCTTCTCAATTAAACCCAAATTGGGCTCTCAAACTTAATTTCTCACAATTAAGCCCCTAATAAAATTAATTTGACCCATTTAAAGTATAATTAAGTCTTTACACCTAATTAAATCCTTTAATTGGACCTAAATTAATTCTTAAACATAATTAAATCCTTAATTTGGCTCATGATTAAATCAAATTGGCCTATTAAAAATTTAATTATATCCTTAGGTTTAAGTTTTTAAGCAGATTCATCCAATAATCATTTAATTTGACCTTTAATATGCATTGTTTCTCTAGTTTTAGGTAAAAAGAGGTACAATTAGGCTCTAAAATTGCATCTTAATTTTTTTCTATATTTGAAATCCTCTCAGGTTGTTTTTGCAAAAATGTCAGTCTTTTTGAGAATTTATTATATAATTTTTTTTATTTTTATTTTGGAAAGAAAAAAAAGTGAATTTAAAGAATAACCCAGAGATGAATTATGACAACTATAATTCCCAATAATGATTATAAAAAAATATTTTATTTTTTCAATATTTTTCAATCTTATATTATATCCTCAATCTTTTATCAAATTGTGTTAATTCGGTAAAAGAAGGCCATTATCTAAACCCAAACTAGAAGGCTAGTCATATACAAGTCCACTGCTACACCTGGAATTGTAGGACTGGTCCAATACACGCACCCCTTTGTATTTTTGTACTCTCTTAAATACTACAAATTCCGTATATATACAATTTCCTTTTGTATTATTGACTTGGATTTTTAGAGGATTGGAAGTTAATAGAGAACGTCATGCATGTAACCTAAAGTGATGTAATTATAATTCGTAAGAATGTGATTGGAGTTCAATTCCAAGTGGAAGTGCCTTGCGAACTTCCTCTGCCTTCTGGAAGTTTCTGACAAGTTGCATACAATAACGTAGGTAAAGATCTTGTCTCCAATACAATGATCTTGTCCGATCACGCAGACATTTCAAATTTTCTTTTTATTCAACAGCTGAAATTTGAAATCAGAGTTCCAATACAATGATCTGAAAGTTGCATACAATAAGGATTTTCCATGCACTTGCACCTACTACATTTCCCATGTATTGTGACTTTGACTTTCACTCTTTGCTTTAACGAGCATTGTCTACTTTTCATGCTATTATTTATATTTTTTAAATTATTTTGATGTATTAATAGTAAAAATAAAAATAAAAAATAATATTTTAATATATTTTAAAATAAAAAAAATACTATAATATCAAACAAATTTTAAATTCTTTTTGAGATTCAACTCTATTTTTAAAAAGGGTTATGCTTGCAAAACTCTTTTTCTTTCGCATTTTCAACTCCAACATCAACTCCACATCACCTTAGAACTCTTGGGTGTGTTTTGAAATGCGGTGTAAATTATATATTTTTTTATTTTAAATTTGTTTTTGTTAAAAATAAAATTTGTTTTATGTTTTCAGATCATTTTGATGTGCTAATGTCAAAAATAATTTTTTTTAATGAAATTTTTTTATTTTGATGCATTTCTAAGTAAAAAACACTTTCAGCTATCATTATTACCACAATCCCAAACACATCCTTATTAGATAGTCAAGACTTAATTCTAGGCTACTAGTAGTCCATATGTGCAATGCATTACTTTAGACATCAGACTAAATTAGATCAAATTATTAAGTGTGTATTTGATATCGAGGTGTAAAATATTTTTTTTTAACAAATCAAAATATTTTTTTAATTTTAATTTTATTTTTGATACAAACACATCAAAATCATAAAAAAAACACCGAAAAGGACATTAATTTAATTTTTTTTAAGGCAAACACATCTTTCAAAAAACATCTAAACATAAAAATTACCATGGTTTTAAATAGCTACCCTTATATCTGTTTGAGTTGTAGTTTCTTTTCCATCCATTAAAATCAATTCCCATCACATTCAAACTCGTATATTCATAAATAATAATAAAAAAATCTCTCGAACTTCCCTTAAATTCCAACTTAAGATGATCATGTAGGAGACAAACACCCCATCTAAGCCAACATTTCTATAATTGAGGTTGTGATAATAGAGCTAATTAAAAATTAGAGAATATGCTCAAACCTAAAAGATTCTTGTGATCTTACATAAACCCTTCTTGAGTTGTCCTCTATGTATCTTAATTATACTATTAATCTCTTTAAATCAATTAATTTTTAATTTGATTCACATTTTACTCTCCCAAATAATGCATTTTCCCCATGTAAGTGTTCTAAAATCTCCTATATCTACTCCTAAGAATTATTAATAGATTTGGTGGAATGTGGAGCAAACTATAGTTTTTTTGGTTGAAAAACATTTGGACCGTTTTTCAATTTGTACGTGTCATTGCGCAGATATACATAGTTAATAACCTTAAATATTTTAAAATTAACTAGCCTTAATTATTTCATTTTAAATATATTAAATCTCAGCTTGTATGGGTCTTAATTAAATTATTAATAATCTTATTTACTAAACAAACGCTATGTAATGTTTTGATTATTGTTTTTTTACTTGTATTTATTATAATATTTATGTGTTTTCAAAAGAAATAATTAAGCAATTCATTAATTTAAATTATATTTTTAATAGTAATTTTAATATAATTAATGTTGATAACAAAACGACATAACAGTTTATTATTAAAAAACATAGTATACATAATCTCATGTTACATTAGTCAAACAAATTGTAAATTATTTTTTTGTCGCAGCTAAGCAAACCCAGTTCATCCTCAAACACTTAGAATCTCCTTTATAATTAAAAAAAGAGGGTTTTGGAAGTGTAATTGTAATTTTTTTTAAAATATATTTTTTCTGAAAAACATTAAAATAATATATTTTTTTATTTTTTAAAAATTATTTTTAATATCAGCACATCAAAATAATCTGAAAATATTAAAAATAATAATAATTTAAAGCAGATAAAACAATAAAAAATCTTTAACTTTTTTAAAAATATTTTTTAAATATAAAAACAAATCAGACCAAAATCCAAACCGACCATCTTTCTAGCTTAGAATTTTAAGCTGAAATAACCTACTCGGTACCTTGTGAGTTGTGAACGCGCTTCTCGATCCTCACCCATCAAGCTGACCCATCACCGAGGCTGACTCGTAGTCATTGGGGTGTATGCGGAAAATCCCCATACTGCCAAAACTCCTATGGACCACCCATGGAATCTCTCCAAAAAGCTGAATTGAGGAAGCCAGCTGTGCCAAGTGGAGAAGAACCTCCTCTAGTGCCAGTCCAGTTATGCCAATGGCTCATAATTAGACATTACCCCAATAATAGTTAAGGCATGCACCCCCACAAGCTATTTCAAGACTAAATGTTAGGTGGATAGTTTGCTTTTGATCGGACACCATAGACGGACTTTGTCTGTGCTGGGGATTCTCTGGTCCTAGAAAAGGAAAATGGCAGCACAAATAGTGCAGGGCCGAAGCTTTTTTATATTTGTTGTAGTGATTGCTGGACTGGTTCACAATTAGTGCAGCTAAGCTGTGTTTGAAGCAGTCTTGAGCTTGCAAATTCTACCATCTCTCTGCAGGAGAATGCAGTAATCATATTCGTGTGGGAAACATAACTATGTTGCAATTCACAGAGAAGAAGAAGCAAAAATCTGGAGCCAATGATAATTAAATATTGATTATGCTTCCAAATACAAATATATATTCACAAAATGACAAGTCTAAGCACTCCATCAAACAACATCAGAATGCTTTTTACAAACCAGCATTATCTACTACTATATGTATATTATGTTCTCCAAATATGGCCGCAGTTGATGGTATGCTGCCGCTGAAAAGGGAAATTACTAGAGAAAAACTTTTTCGTTTTTGTCAGAACTGTAATCAGGAGACCTGTAAGCACAAGAATCAGCATCGACGAGCATCTTCACTACCTCTCTCATGGTAGGGCGCAGATTCGGAAGCTTGGTCGTGCAAAGGACACCAATCTTCAAGACTTTGATCATTTCTTCTTGGGCAGATCCGGATGCCACTTCTTCGTCGAGAACCTTGAGGAGGTTTTCACGGTCGTTGAGATGAGATAAAACCCAGTAGGCAATATCTTTTCCTTCTCCATATGCCTCCTCGATGGGCCTTTTACCAGTGACTAACTCTAATAGCACAACACCAAAACTATATACATCACTCTTTTCAGTGACTTTAAGACTGTATGCCATCTCTGCATTAAGATATCAGTGTATGAATTAGAACAGTTCATTTCATCATAGGTAAGAGAAATGTGAAATTTCTTAGGAATGCAGTTTCCAAAAGCAGAATTGAGCATCGTAAAATTGTGAAAACTTCAATGTTAAATAAGTATGCAAATCTAGAAGGCAGAACAGAATAGCAGCTTCACAAAATTTCATAGAAGCACACAGGCATGATCAGCATAGAGTAGAAAAGGTATGATATCAAGCAAGTCTTGCAGAATAATAAGTTTCAAACTCACCTGGAGCAATATAACCATGAGTGCCAGTAAATGAGCTATTATCACACCCCTTAAGGGACATTTCTGCAAGCTTTGCAACCCCAAAATCAGCAATTTTTGGCTCATTATCTTCATCAAGTAAAATGTTGCTTGACTTTATATCTCTATGAAGAATAGGTGGGGAGCAATCATGGTGCAGATATGCAATTCCTTTAGCAGCTCCCAAAGCAATCTTATATCTCTGATTCCAATCCAATTCAGGCTGCCCATCTTTGATCCGTGTGTGAAGTGCTTGAAACAAGTTACCATTAGGCATGTACTCGAAAACCAGAAAACTTGATTCTCCTTTGAGTAAACTAGCATAAAGCTTCAGGATATTCCTATGCCTGATCTTCCCCAAAATCTCCATTTCGGCTTCTAGGAACTTCAGACCATCTCCCTTCCACAGTTGCTTTACAGCTACTGCACCACGGTTTTTCTTCAAATCCAAGCGATACACTTTTCCTGTGCCACCACAGCCAATCAAATTGTCTTCTTCCAGATCACATATTTCATCTGCATCAATATCCAATTGGTGGAAAGATGAAATTTGCCATTTCGGGTCTCCTTCCTTCTTCCCTTCCAAGTCGTTTTTCATCTCAGCTTGACCATGCTTGAAGTTCCGGTAGCTCAAAAGTAGCATACCAGTTAAAACAAAAACCAGCACACATGCTATTATTGAGAACAAGACCAGCTTATCTCCAAACTTCCTTTCTTGATCTTGTCTTCCCAAGCAAACCTTTATCCCTGAATTTATAATGGTTTTGGAATTTTCATCAACACAAAGTTCCTTGTTACCAATAAATGCTCTGTCTCCACCCATTGTCAAAAGAACTGAGGGAACTCTTCCTGACAACTGGTTTTCAGACAAATCAATGGAACTTAGCTTCAACTTTTCTAAACCTTCCGGGATCAAACCAGTTATCTTGTTTCGTGAAAGATTCAGAGAGTTTAAAGAGCTCATCAATGTAATAGTACTTGGGATACGACCACTTAAAGAATTTGAAGCAATATTCAAGTCGACAACTCTGGCACAATCCCCCAGTTCTGATGGTATGGATCCTGTCAATGAATTCTCTTCCAAATGCAATGATGATAACTGCTGCAAAGAACCAATATCAGAAGGTATTACACCAGAGAAGTTATTATTATTCAAGTACAACTTCTCTAGATTCATTAGCTTGCCAAGTTCAGATGGGAGCTGACCCGAAAACCTATTGTTTTGCAAAATCAACTGATTCAAGCTGGTAGACAACCTAATTTGAGGAGATACTTCACCAGTGAAGTCGTTATCGCTGAAATCAATTATACTGGCAAGTGGCATTGCCCAAACCCCCTCCGGAATCTTCCCTGTCAACTGATTCTTATTGACCCTGAACCTCCACAAAGTTTTGCACTCAGCATACGAATCCGGTAACACTCCAGAAAAACGGTTTCCCAGGGCAAGCAAGTACTGTAACTGCTTGCTTTCGCACAAGAACCTGGGAAAACTACCTGAAAATTGATTTTCAGATATATCAATACTGTTTAATGGTGAGAACCGGCCGAAATTGGTTGGGAACTCTCCTGAAAAATTGTTTTGGTAGATTGAGAAGCCATTAAGATAGCGCATCTCTCCAAAACCAGCAGGGATTTCTCCTGAAAAGTTGTTTTGATGACCCTGAAAAACCGTCAAACTCTTCAAGCTACCAATTCCCTCAGGCAGCTTCCCATATAACTGATTAGAAGAAACATCAAATTCCTGGAGAAGTGTGAGATTGGCAAGCTCTGGTGGGATTTCCCCAGTCAAATTATTATAAAAGAGCTCAATTTTAGTAAGCTTTCGCAACTTGGATATTGATTTTGGGAACTGCCCAGAGATCTTGTTCCGAGAGATATCCAATGTCTGCAAATTCTCCAGTTCGAATATGGATTCTGGAATCTCTCCTCTCAAATGGGAATTTGCCAGAAAGAGCCAAGTCAAGTTCTTCAGGTTTCCAATACTCTCAGGGATTTCACCAACATGATATTCATTTGTCCCTAAACCAAGCGCAAGTAGTCCACTTAAATTGCCAATCCAGGATGGGAATCTACCAGAAAAGTAGTTCTCTGACAAATCAAGAATCTCCAAGTTTCTCAACGAAGAGAGATCTGGTATGACTCCCACCATTTTATTCCCAGTGAGATTCAGTACTCTGAGCTTGCTACAGTTAATGACTCCATCTGGAAGCTTCCCGGAAATAGCATTTGAGGGCAACCATAGGGACATCAGGCTTTCAAGGGCAGAAATGGATGGTGAAATCACGCCCGAGAGAGACTGATTATCAAATGAGATTGCAGTCACTTTCCCAGATAGAGGATCACAAGTAATCCCTGAGAATTCACATGGAGATTCTGATTCTTTCCATGACTTTAAAACATTCAAAGGGTCTTTCAGCTGGCTTTTGAAATCAAGCAAGGCTTGAGTCTCAACATCCAAAGACAAAGAAGGTGGGAAACTTGAGAGGGAAAGAAGGCAAATGACAGTTATAATGAATTGGAGGGAAAGAACTGAGGTTTTGGCCATTGTCGAAAAAGAATTGGTGTAAAATGGTCATTCAACAATAACTAGAATCATGTGGACCTAAAACCCTTCAATTATTGCATATGCCCATCGCTAACTTCCTGGAAACAGCTGAAGATAAAACATCCACTAATCATTACTATATTATATACATTTGCAAATTGCAAAAATCTTATATGATGGACTGTAAATGCCAACACAGATTATCATATAAGCATTCATGATAATAAAGCATTTAATATAGTTTATGTTGAGAAGCATCTAAGCTAAAGAGAGAGATCAGCAAAGGTGAGGTTAGAATGTCAATATTTGTCTTTAGCTGTGGATTATTATTCTAGGAACGAAAAAGAGAGTATCCTTTGAAGTCACTCATTGTTGTCTTTTCTGAGTAATGGGGTATGATTTGCTTAGCAAGTAAAGAAAATGATTAAAAAGTAATAATTTTCTGATAAAGATAATAATTAATTTAATTATAAATAGTTCTTGGACTAATCATAAGACAAAATCCAAAATCACTTTGAACAGAAAGTAACTTCTCTAGTAGGCATATCTCATAAAGTTCAGATCCTAATTCCTAACCCAACTTCCATATGTCCCTCATACTCTTTTATTAGACTATTTTAATGGATCATAACAGCATAATTAACACCATCAAGATTCAAGAAAATAACATCACAAAGGAAAAACATTTAAAATTCTGGGAAAGAAAGACTAAAGTTAGAGAAACAAAGGTGTCTGCTTTACCTGGAGTTAATGGAGAAAAGTGTGAGAATCTGAAGCTGTATTTGTTCATTTCCATGTCTCTCTGTTCTGGAACATAAAAATGGCAGGAACATTTCAATATTTGTTTATCCTTCTCAATGAATCAAAAGCAAAAAGAAAAAGATGATATGCAAAATCTATACAGCAAAAGCAACAAATTACCAAGAGTGGAAATCTCGTGACCACAAAAAGACAGGTTCTTGAGACAGAAATTGCTGGAGAAAATTGAAACGTTTCTGTAACTTGTGGGGATTGGAAAACAAGTTCTGTTCTGTTCTCTCTCGTTAAAGAACAAAACAAGAAGTGGAGGAATTCGATTCTAAAGAGCAAGTAATAATATTAAGAAGAAAAGAGGAGCTTGGTTCTTGGCAGCCAAGAAAGTTTACTCCAAACAGAATCAAATGGTAGAACTCCCCGAGAAAATTAATCACTATCTTGGAAACTATAAATGAGAGAAAGAATGAATAACTCAACTGTGCATCCCAAGAAGAGATGGTTTTGGTTTCCAAGAGTTACTGTACAAGTATTGTATATCGAAATTGAACAACAAAACAACGGCACCAAAGCTGGTGCTGGTGCAGGAAGTGGGTAGCGGTAGTTTTCTCGAGAAAAGTAAGTGGTTGGCAACAATATTTAAGACAGAAAAATTCCCAAGAAGGTAAGAGAGCAGCTTTACATATAACCAAGACCATTAATGAGAAGAGAGTGTGATTAGAAGAGGAAGATGAGGAGAGGAAGGAAGTGGAGGGGAAGCATTAGTGGAGATGATGATGAGCAGAGAGGAACCATGTTTTGAAGTAGAAGTGTTGGCGTTTAGTCAGCTTGTTAAGTGGGAGGGGAGAGTTACATCACCATAGAAGGCAGAGGTAGTGTATTTTGTTTCGATTTGCATTAATTATTTTGTGTCCTAAGATTTGGACTTGTGTGGATAGACAGGATCAGATATGTGAAGTTGCAGTGTTATTTTAAGTCTTTGTTTGGATGGAGGGAAATTAGAGTGGTGAGAAAAGGGTCAGAAGCAAAAACAGGAAAATACTGTAGCACAAAACAGCACTTTCTCTATTTTCCGTCCGAAACAACACCTATTGAGAGATTTATTGACTGTAATTATGTAGATTTTACTAGTTTATTTCTTGGTGCTATCATTGGAGCTAAAAAGTTTTGCCATGTAAAAAAATAAAATCTGGACGGTAAAAATTTCTGGTATTTTTATTAAATTCTGTACAACTATTCAAATTTAAAAATTCATTATCTGGCTATTTGTTTAGCTCAGATTTTAATTACATCAAGTAGAAAGTGCTCCGATATGATCTTGTTAACTGGATTTGACAAAATAAAAAGAAAAAAAAAACACTTTAATAAAAAGATTAGGTTAATCATAGTTACCGGTCAAACCCATAATCTAGGTTATAGACTCTATTACGTCAAATTATTTTATTCTATTATTTGATAAAAAATATAAAAATTAATTTATTATTAATTTAATATTAAATAATAAAATTAAAAAAATTCACATTAAAACATAAAATAAAATAAAAAATAAAAAAAAAGAGGTAGAAAAACCAAAATGACCAATTAGAAAAACCCAAAGGGCCTGTTGCAATAAAATCCAAACATGCCTTAGGCCACTATTTAAAAAAAAATCCAACCTACAATCTTTAGCCACCAACACACATTTTTTAACCAACTTAGCTACGACATGAAATTATTATAAAACAATTAAATATCACTATTCATATAAATAATTAAACTGAAACCCGTAGTTGTAATAATTAATTAAATTTATTTTATTTTTTCTATTTTAAGTGTTTTTTTTCCTTTATATCTTTTTTTTCAATCTTTTCTATATTTAAATATATGTACTTTCTTTTTTTCTTTAATGAAGTATATGTGTTATTAAATTGTTGATGACATGTCTAATAAATGAACACATGTCACTTTTTAACGTAGTTCTAATATCAATTTACATGGCCCAGAATAAAGGGTAAATTTTTTTGTTATAAGTCAAAATAAATATTCAACTTTTATTCATTTAAGTTTTATTATAAAAAAGCTATAACAACTCTTTATATAAACAAAATTATAAAACCCTATTAATATTGAATAGATAAATAAAAAAAAATGACCCCCTTAAAATAGAAAAACTAAAAACCCTAATAATATTTAATAGAAAAAAATAAAAAATAAAATTCATAAGCTGAAAAATAAAAAATAAAAATAATAGAAAAACTAAAAACCCTAATAATATAATTCTACTTTTTATTATTCTTTAGGTTATTGTGTTTTATTTAGAAACTTTAAAATCCTAAGCTAAAAAATAATGATGAAAATGAGAAATTGAGTAACATCATGTATTAAAAAAAAAATCGAAGGGATGAGAAACTTCCCTCATGAAACATAGTTTACATCCTCACTATTTAAGTTTTACTTTCTTTTTTATTACCTAACTTTTCTATATTGTTTTATTATTATTAATTATACACCCCACCATAAGGATGACATGTCTTTATTTATCACATGTCATCAAAATTTTAATAACAAAAACATTTAATTAAAAAATAAATTAAGGCACAAACATTTAAATAGAAAAAATAAAAATAGATATATTTAATTGGAAAATAAAAGGAGGTACAATATGGTTTAAAGTAGGCATTCATTTATCGGTAGGATGAGTAAAAAAAATCAAAAAAATGAGAAAACAGGAAAAACAATAACAAAAAAACCGAACCGTGAAAAAAAACCGATTAAACCGATTAAAATTTTGAAAAAACTGACCGGTTCGGTTTCGGTTTTATAAGCCTGAAACCGAAAAACCGAACCGAAACCGAAAAACCAAGCTAAACCGAAAAAATCGAGCCAAATAAAAAAACCGAACTGAACCTAACCGAAACTAGTCGGTTTGAACCGGTTTCGGTTTTTTTTTAATTTCAGTTTAGTTATTTTTTATAAAAACCGAACCGAACTGAAAATAATCATCCCTATTCATTGGTAAGCATTATCTCAATGGATGTAAAATAAATTGAATTATATCCTATGAGTATTGTTTTATACGTTTAACTTTTTTAGAGCCCAAATTTATTTTAATTCCTCTTTTATTTTTTATTTTTTCCAATAAAATAAAGGATATGTTTGATGTACCAGGTTTAACACGTGGCCGCTGAAGGGCCCATGCACCTCCATGTGTATATCATGGAGAGGCAGGTGGCCCGATCCTCACGTGGCATTCCTCATCCGATGTGAGACAGATGGTACCCATGAGGCCCAGGTCAGATTCTTAACAAAGCTACTCGAATGCAGCATCTCCGTCAAGAAAGCCACGTGGTCAAACCAGCTCGTGCAATCGCCTCCCAAAAGGACAAATAATATATGTATTGATTGTACTTGCGATTCTTGTGCCGCTTTCTAGACCATAATTTTTCAGCCCGAGTACAAGGCTTGACTTATGAGCCATTAGGTACATTACGGTTAATTTAAGTTGACTTAAATGATTAAAAAATATATATAATATTATTATTTTTTAAATAAATTATAATGTCATCAGTTAATATAGATTTTTTTTTATTAATTTATATTAAATCAATTGAATTATAAATTAACTCACAAAGTCCATTCCATCCCAATTCTCTGACATTTTCATTTGGATTTTACCAATACCTCGTCCCTCTACTCTTCAAATTGTTTCAATCAAGTCCCTCTATTTTATTTCTGGTATAAAAAATTTGAAAACCAATCTTCATGCACTCTTAACAATTACGCATGCAAAATACAATACTTCACTTTAGTACTTTAAACGCATAGCAAGAACTAGACCAGAAAACCATCATATCCTGAAGAATCTAGAGATAACTAAATTTATTTTCATGCTATGCTGTGGATGGAATTGTTTTTTTATTAATAATAAAAAAATTCAGATATTTATCCCATCAGATTTAATAACTTTTTATTTATTAATTTATTCTTCATTCAATTATACAATTTCTCTTTTTTAAAAACAATAAAAAACAAACATGACATGTGCGTTAAGACTAAAATAACAAAAAATAGTTTTTTTTTAATAAAAAAACTAAATAACAAAATAAGGATTTTTTTAGCTAAGTAATAAAAAGAAGCATTCAAATAAGGATGGATGAAATTAGTTTTTTTTTTTTTCAAGTTTTAAGAACTAAAAATGCATCAAACTAAAGAATATTAAAAAAATAATAAAATAGACTAGACCCGTGGACTCACCTTATCCATAAAAACAAAAAAGGCATGGCATGCATGCTATATATATATATATTAGACGATAAACTACCATTAATTTTTTTTAAAACACAGATGATATATCCTAGAAACTTAAATAAACTCATTAATAAGTTTAAAAAGCAAAAACCAACTTGAATTAAAAAAGCTTCTCAAGTTCAGATCTGAGTAAAGTCAAAGAATATCCAAGTGAAACTTTTTTCATCGAATAAAACCTATTGACATTAAAAACAATATTTTTCATGGCAAAAAATCACTACTAACCGTTGATTTTCTCTTTACAATCAGAATTCATGCGACTTTCTTTTTTATCTCAAACCAATAACTTGAAAATTAGGAAAAATTTAGTTGTGGACCGAAATTTTATTTTTGAAAACTAAGAGATAAACAAAGAACCATTTGGAAAGTAAAAGGATCAAAATAAACTTTCACACTAATTTTAAAATTATCACCTATTCTCATTGTTTTTTTATTTTTTATTTTTACTTTGATCTTTAAACTTTACCATTTTTTAATAAATTAGAAATAATTGACCATCAATTTAATCATTTAGAGATTAAATTGCAAAGAAAAAAAATTGAGGATAAAAAAAAATAGAGTATTATCCTGATCCACCGTACTTTGTATCTAGATATATACCTGCGTGGTGTGCAATATTTTCTCTGGCCTTTTAGTGTTTGTTAATGGTTTTGCCCACGTAGCATACATCCAACATCTGGAGATAGAAGTGATTGCAAGTACATGCCGACACATTGTTAAGCATTTAGACCAAGGTTGATAATTTTATTTGGGTTCGTGTTCTGTTTTTTTAACTTTTGGTTTGGAGTATTATATATATATATATATATATATATATATTAACTTGAAATTATATAATTTAATATTGCAAGTGGGACCAATTTTTTAATGTAAAAAGAAACATCAAGTTTTTCTAGTAGAAAGTTTTTTTACAATGTCGTCGGAGTTGACTTGGTCAACTCAAAGGGTAAAAAAATTCAAGATGATATTTGTTTTTTAATATTGAGACGACAACATATTAGATCAACCTGGATTAACTTTTTGAATTTATAAACTGGGTCATAAGACCATAATAAACCCTTATAAAGTAAAAAATATATATTATGAAGCTCAAGTCTCAATAAACTCATTTTCGAATGATGAAATTAGTAAAAAAAACAGTATAAAAAAGACACAATAAAATGAACTAAATCTACCCAAGTTAACTCGTAAAACCTTTGACTTAGGTTATGAAATTATGATAACTTTATAGAAAAGAAGCCAAAACAAATGACAAAGTCTATTTCATAATCAAACAAATATTAAAGATGTTGAATGATGAAACTGATAAAAAAAATAAAAATAAAAAATAAAAAAACTCAAGTCAACTAGGTTAACCCATCAAACTCGTGACATGGATCATGAGATTGTGATAACAAAAAAAGAAAAAGCAAACCACAACAAGTTATGAAGTCCAATATCAAATAAATTAAGTGTTGAATAATGAAATAAAAAAAAATATAAATTAAAGAAAAAAGTCTTGAACATTTCAGTTGAAATTTGATCGAGAAATCTGGAATAGACCAAGATTTATTGTTTTATTTTTTTTAAAATAAAACAAGATATACTAATAGCTGATAACCTTGATTTAAACATGACAATGCAACTTGGTACCACAATTAGAAACTGATAAAATTGTCCAAACCATTCACAACGTGACACATACAGTCGACTAAACTTCATAATGAAAAACATCAAATGCAAAATTAGCCTGTAAAATCAGAAACATTAGGATCTTGGCAAAAATGTGTTAGCCATGTTTCTCAAATTAAGACAACCAGTCGCATTTGGGAGTTCAATTATATGAAAAGATTAAAAGAGGCTTGAGGCATGCAATTAAGACGCTGAAATATGGTCAAATGAATAACAATTAGAGAGCATGACTAAAGCCAAAATGCAATGGTGCTTCTTTGCTTCTTTCCCTGTTGACTGGATTTTTAATGAAAATCCTTTTCTGCTATTGAATAATTTGGATCATATAGAATAGCTTTTTCATGGAGGGAAAGAAGTCTATATTTTATTTTATTGATAATTATTTTTTAGCAATAAAAAAATTAACTAATTAATAAAATATGGAGAGAATTAATTTAAGAAATGAGGACGGAAGTCATTTCATTGCCAAAATATATTGAGGTGAATATTCGGGCAATTCATATAGGAATGAGATCTCTAGTTGGGTTTCTCGAAACATATATATGCAATGAAAATAGTAAATTTAAAGTTTTTTAGGAGTCCCAAAAATCCTGCTAGACAGATTTAGAATTGTTTAGGGTTTATGTGAAAATTACCTGAAGATCAGATGTTCTTTTCAGCTTTTAATATTTGTTTCAAGCTGAGTTATCCCAAACCACAAGTCGTCTAAGTGTTCGACCTCTAATAATAATTCACATGAATCACTAGTGAGATATCTCTTAAACCCTTTTAGCTAGAAGAGAGGAATTACTATACTTTAAAGTGCTAATGTGTTTACGTAATATACTTTTCTCACCATTTTTCTTCTTAAAAAATAAGAGGCATAACATTTTATTTATAGAGAAACTTAAAAAAACCCTCTAAATAACAAAATATTAACTTGCCCCTTAAATCATATCACATATATTATTTTAGACTAATTTTAGAAATTTATTCAATCAAGTCCTTACTTGATTGTTTCTAGGTTTAGAATTGCAATATCCTGTATTAATTACATTCTCGTTCTCAATTTCTAAAATTTATTTACAATCATGTCATACTTGATTAATCATCCCATTTTAATTTATGACTAATGATTCTTATATATGTGACCCATTAGGTTCCCTAATAAGATGGTCCAAATATAAATCATAATTCTAAATAAAATAAGATTAGATAAATTAAAAATTTTAATTTATTATCAATTCAATAATTGATTGATTCATATTTGAAGATCAAGTAATAATGTCTAGCAATTTGTCATGATCCCTCAAATATTAGAAAAATTATAAGTGGTTTGACATAACCTTTTAATGACTAGTTTCTTGGTGTAATTATTATCCATTTATCAAGAATGTTCTGATTTAAATATTATAGCATGAAATATGTTTGCTTTGTCAAATCATGTTAGTTCTCAATATTATAGTAATTGATTATTTGAATAATATTTAAAACTCTTTCAAATCTTATTCCACATTGGTCAATGATTTTACAATCAGTACTATTTGAGAAAAAATAAAATATTTTTTTAATTTACCTGGGGTGATGAATCCTCTCTTGATTATTTAAATACCTTCATATAGTTTATGTTATACCCAATAAATGCCCGTTTGTTACCATTGATTAGGACAACATGTGGTCAGGATCAGAATATAACACTCCCTCTATAAGATAACATAGTAATATCAAGTCTGATGATCACTTATACAACTATCAAGAGAGCCTTCCCATAGATATACATGATTTTTTTTCGTATGAAACTCTCTTATCGGTCAGTTCAGTGTATATGTCACATAACAAGCACTTGAATATTAGTTTCAAGTATCTCTCATACCTCAGTTTATAAGAGCAACCGTTTTCTTTTATAAAGGAAGGAACATAATATGCACTAGTCTCAACAACTATAATTAATATCCAATTTTAATAAAGTATTGATAATGAATATTTAAAAATAATGCTTTAATATAATAGAAATTTCAAAATTATAACAACTTTATAATTTTCTTTGTAAAATATTTTCCTTCTATGAACTTTATATTTATTCTAAATTCATTAATCAAATATACATGAATATTAAAGATAAAGAAAACCCTTGTTAATAATAAATATATTTTACATGAATAAAATCAGTACTATATGTAACAAATCAATTAGCTATAAGACATATTTACTAGCACCCCATTTTTTAACATTACCCAACTCAAAAAATTTTAAAGCTACTTAATTTTGATTGACCCAAATTAGCTAGTAATTTGATGATGCGAGGCATGTGAATGAAGAATTCAGGAACCAATTTAATACGTATAAATAAAGAAAAAAACAATTTAAGAATCCATTTGTTTTGAGTAAAATATTTTACAGTAAAGTGTTTTCCAGATTTTCCATCTTTGTTTTCAAAAAATATTTTCTATAAAATATTTTTTTGTGTTTATTTTTTACTTTATAAAAAAACTTATCAATAAAAGTTATATTACATTCAATTTTCAAACTTAACTCATTTACTGAAAAATATTTTTAACTCACCAACATTAGTAAAATATTTTATGAATAACAATCTATTTATAATATGATTTAATTATTTTAATATTCACCTCCATTTTATCACCACAATTAAAAGTATTTTAAAAGAAAACATTTTCTGAAAAAACATTTTCACATGTAAAATATTTTACTCAAAAAAAGGTAATCTAAAAGTTTATTCAAATATCTATAGAACGACGGAAGCACCAAAGGTCATTTGACATTTGTTTTTAAGGCTAAAATCCACTTTAAGAACCTATTTTCAAGTCCATATGATCTGGATACCAAAACCGCTAAAGATGGCTACTATTTCAGATTTTAGCTTTTCTATTTATCCTTTTCTTTTCTTTTAGTATTAGTTTTTAATTTTGACTTTTATTTCTTAGCTTATAGTTAACTAAGATAAATTATTTAAATTCATGTTTTGGAATTTGAAACTCAATTGTTGATTTCAAAAAAAAAAAACTAAATTCTTGAGTTTTTTTTCTAAAATTTATTGTTGTGTTTCTTATTTAAGATTTTTGTGTACAATAAATATTTTTCCTTTGTTATACACTACATCATTTGGATAAAAAGATTTCGGATTTTTTTTTATAATTAATCAATCTAAATAAATTTTAAAGTAATCTAATCTTCACCGACCAAGTAATTCAAGTTCTTTCTAGAACATATTATAAAAGATTTACAAAATATTTTATGAATAATAATTCATTTATTATATCATCCATTAATATTTCCATCTTATTATTAAAACTACTTTCTTTATCATTATTATCTTACCACTTTTAAAAAATATTTTACATGGTGAAAATATTTTTCAAGTGAATTATATGTAAAATATAAAAATATTTTATATGCAAATTATTTTTAATTTGTAAAATTTTTACCCAAAACAAATCGATTCTCCAAGAGCATATGTGCATTATGACTTTGACAGATCATGACTTTTGATTAGGCCTCCGATTGACATAAATCATACCATTTCGAAAAGTTTATTCACTGATCATAACTATGTAATAACGAAGCACCGAAAGTCACTTGACATTTTTAGGCTAAAACCCACTTTAAAGACCTATTTTCAAGTCCACAGGGCTCCTATTTTAGAGTTTAGCTTTCTTAATTATCCTTTTCTTTTATTTCAACATTAATTTTTGGTTTTGTTATACTCTTATTTTTTAGCTCATAGTTAACTAAGATAGATTATTTAAATTCTTGTTTTAGAAGGAAACTCAATTCTTGATTTTTAAAAAAATTAAATTTGTGAGTTTTTTTCTCTTTCTAAAATTTATTGTTGTGTTTCTTGTTTAGGATTTTTTAGTATAATAAATCTCAGTCCTTTGTTATACATTAATTTATTTTCATAAAATACTTATGTTTGGGTAAAGATTATTCTAATTTATTTTCATAATTAATTAACCTGAACAAATTTTTTTTTTAATTTTATCTTTTAATATTACATTAATTTTAAATTGATCTTCATAATTTTTTTATATTTGTTTTTTACAAGGTTATCACAGTCTCTAACAAATATCCTGATATTATGTTGATGTTCAATTCTATGAACACCTAGTTTTATTATCATATCATTAAGTAAAAATAGTTAAAACAAAGCAATGTTGTTAAATCCAAGGGAGTTCATGATCTGAATCGTGAGTTTAGTAGATTAAGCTGCGAAACTCGGGTCGATCCAATATGTTACCGTCTCAATATTAAAAAAAAAATATCATCTTGAATTTTTTTTAAAGCCAAACCATGCTTTTTACCTATCATCTAAGTTGTCTTTAAACCTATCAAGTCAACTAAGTTACATCGAGACAACTTTTATGCGGGTTAATTTTGAATTATGTTAGGCAAGAAGTTGAGTCGAGAGATTTCAAGGTTAACCTACTAGGTCGGGGCTCTTTTTTTATTTTATTTTTAAATTTCATCCAATTTTTTTCTTCCAATTGAATCTTTTTTTACCTTTTCTTTTTCACGTTTATCATAGTTTCAAACAAATATTCTGGTATTTGATTAATGGTTAATTTTATGATTGTTTATTTTTGTTTTCATATCATTAAGTAAAAAATAGTTTTTCAAGAAATTTTTAAACCAAATAGAGTCTATGATCCAAGTCGTGGGTTATAGTGGGTTAAACTGTGAAATTCGGGTCGATCTAATACGTCACCATCTCAATATTAAAGTAAAAAAAATATCATCTTAATTTTTTTTTAAAGCAAACAATATTTTTCTTGAATCATCTAAATTATTTTTAGATCGTTCAAGTCGACTAGATCATGTCAAAATAATTTTTATAATAGTAAATTTTAAAAATAGATTAGAAAAGAAATCGACATTTCCTTCGTGATATGATGTTATCCTATCACGGTTTAATTATGAACATGTACTAGCATTAATAGGATATTTTGGTATTAAAATCAAAACACAGATATCTTATTTTAAAGACTTTATTTATTTCTTTTTCTTTTTTAATTTGAAAACAATAAAGTATTTACGTATCTCTTTGAAGAGTTGATACAAATACGGTAACCAAGTTCTATTGATTTAATTTAAATGAATTATATATATAAATTGTTTTCTTGATTTAATTTTAAATGAACTTGTTCTTGTATTTTTTATCATTTTATTATTTTATTAATTGAAATTCTTAACAACAATGAGTGAATTTGACTTCGTAATTTTTTTTAATTCAAATTTAAAATTTATTAATTTTCATGTCTTTCTTTACAAGTGAATTTGTTTTCAAAACTAAATTATTTAAACATATCTTTGAAATCAATTATGTAAATTATTTGTACAGAATTCAAATTTCAAATTTTTTCATGTCTTTCTTTTCAAGTGAACTTGCTTTCAAAATTAAATTATTTATACATATCTTTTAAAATTATTTGTGTAAAAAACTTTGCGTAGGAAGTTAATTGAAAATTATCTATACTTTTGATGGAAATTAAAGTTTTCACAATAAAAAGTTGTTTTCGTTAGTTTTGTAGGTGAGCATGTTATGCTGCGCGCCGAATTTTCTATAGCATAAAAAAACTATTTAAGCAATAATAATATTTTTAAAAGAGTAAGAAAAATTTAGGACATGGTTCATTGATTCAAATATGTTCATAAGCTCAGTTAATTTAACAATATGATTATAAAAAAACCAACGGCAATAAAAAACGACAATGACTAATAAAAAAATAATTGTTTTTCAATATTATAAAAAGATACCATCTAAATATTTTTAAAAGTTTTCAATGATTCTATTTGATAATAAAATAAAAATTAAATGAGAACAAGATAACTTTATAATAATAAAAATAAAAAAAATTCAAAACTCAATTATCAACAAATCAAACGTTGAAGGATGAAATGAAAAAAAAATCGATTTTAAAAAAGGTAAAAAAAACTTGACTCTAGTCAACATGCCAAACTCGCGAACCAGTTGTGAGGTTGTGATAACTCCATACAAAATAAATTGAATAAAACAATGGAAGTCAACTCTTAATCAAACTAAATAATAAAAGAAAAAATTATAAAAAAAATCAATTAAGAAAACATCAAAAGCAAAAACCTGAGTCAACTTGGGTTAACTAGACTAACTTATCAGAATAACCACAAATAAAGGAAAATAACAAAAATCATGAAGCTTAAGACTGAATAACCTAATATAAAAGGATAAAATTGAAAAAAAAAATATCACTTAAAAAAAAACCTAAAAAAGATCAAAAATAAATCAGGCTAATCTTCAAAACACATTACCTTGGTCATGAAACCAGGTTATCCTATAGAAGTCAAACCCAAAAAAAAAAAAAACACAGAGAAAAATTTACAATCATCCAAAATAATAATAATGAAAATAGCAATGAGAACTAAATTGTTGTTATAGGATTAAAACAACACAAACATCTAAGAGGGGAGTGAATTAGGTATGTAAGGTAAAGCTATAAATTAATTTGTTTTTACCTAATAACATGCAATTCTAAACACTTAACCAAATGAGGAAGCAATAAACAATATAAATGCGATAATTGAAGAGTGAGAGTTTAGAGAGATTGCACTAAGATTTATAAAGGTTCAACAAACCATCTACTCCTCTTCTTGAACTTTCATTCAAGAGTTTTACTATTACACATCAGTTTTCTTAGTGGGTGAGACCAAACTATTACACGATCTTTTTACGAGTGCAAGATCAAACCCAGTCCTTTTACGGGCTTAGGATCAAACCATTATCCCTAATCTTTTTACAGGCTAAAGATTAGAAAACCTTTCACCAATACTTGTTGAAGGATAAATATTAAATCACTCACAATTTTGTCTCTAGGAGACTTTTCCAAGTATTTAGAGTGTCACTTACACTTTCTACAATATGCTCTCTTAGTATAAGTGAATGGAAAAACAATTAAGCTCTTTAGAAGGATTTTGTCAATTCACACCTAACCTTATTTTTGAATGATTACAAGTGAAACAAGGGTCTATATGTTGTTTTTTACTGGGAATATACTTAGATTTTTGCCTTAGAAGTTCCACACTTGTTTTGAGCAAGTAAAATGGTATTTATAGGCTTAGAAAAGAAACTAGTCATTAGACATAATTTTTTATCCGTTGGCATAATTGGTTAGATCGTTTTATAATTGGTCAAACCATTTTAAGAATTGGTTAGACCGTTTTTTAAGAACTCCAAGAGTTTTTAGAAATTTTCTAAAAATAGCTAGACAGCTTTAAGAAACAGTTTGACCATTTAATAAAATGGTTGGATCGTTTAGGCTACTACCTTGCTGTTTCCAAAACGATGAGAACGTTTTGACTATCGTCCAAATTTTGTCTTATTTTTGTGTTTTGATCTTTTCTTAGTTTTCTTTGGTTTTTTCGAGTTTGTTTAGATTGTATGGTTATTATAAAGTGTCCTAAACAAGTCTAAAGCTATTTGGCAAAATCCTATTACAAATTCTTGATTTGTGATGTCAATATCATAATTTATACAAGTTTTTCATTCTTGACCGTCACGAATCCTTTCCTTATTTGTTTGATGATTTCTTAAATTTTACAAATCGCTAGTGCATAAAGGTACATGCTGTTAAAACAATTCAATTAATACAAAAATAAATACGAGCATGAAAGAGAAGGAAGTTAAAATTCATCTCAATTGATTTGTATTAAAGTTCTTACTTTAACGTAAATATAAAGACCTTATATATAGGTTAGGCTAAAAATACTATTCTACCCTTAATAAATAAAACAAGATAAATATATTATTTAACATCTCCCCTCAAACTCATGATGCAACATCTCAATTGATTTGTGTTAAAGTTCTTACTTTAACGTAAATATAAAGACCTTATATATAGGTTAGGCTAAAAATACTATTCTACCCTTAATAAATAAAACAAGATAAATATATTATTTAACATCTCCCCTCAAACTCATGATGCGACAGCTATAACTATCGAGAGTTTGCCAACTAGAAAATAAAAACAAGAAATAGAATGCGACTTGGTAAAGAAATCTACAATCTGTAAGGAAGAAGAAACAAAAGGCAAAGTAATGGTGTCATGCTTGAGATGATGACGAGTAAGATGACAATCAATCTCAATGTGCTTAGTTCGTTCATGAAAAACTGAGTTATGAGCAATCTGAATAAAACTTTGGTTGTCACAATACATAGGAGTAGGATGAAAAAGTGAAACTCCCATATCCACAAGTAACCAACGTAACCAAATAATCTCTTTGGTAGTAGATGTCATAGCACGATATTTTGCTTCGGTTGAGGATTGAGAAACAATAGATTATTTCTTGCTCTTCCAAGAGATAAGAGAATCACCTAAAAAGATACAAAAACCAGTAACTGATTTGTGATCTGTGGGATCATTGTCATGATCAGCATCAGAGTATGCATGTAACTCCAAGGAAAAGGTAGATGAAAGTAAGAGGCTTTGAAAGACTATACCTCAAAGATATCGTAAAATATGAAGAACTGCTGCCCAATGAACAATAGTAGAAGAAGCAACAAACTAACTAACAACATGAATAACATATGCAATATCTGGACGAGTCATAGTGACATATTCCAAGCTCCAAACAATAGTACGATATGAAGTAGGATTTGTCAAAGACAAACTATTAGAAGAAGAATACCTTGCGTTAACTTCAATGGGAGTGTCTACAGTCTTGTTATCAGTAAGTCTAGCCCGCTCAAGAATATCTGCAACATATTTCAATTGAGAAAGAAGGTAACTTCTAGATACGAATAATTCTTTCCATCCAACCTTACACTCACAGACTGAAGCTCCATTCTCATATACAGCCTCACACGCTTCTAGGTGAGTAAGCTAACTTAATACCCAGGAAATATCGAAGAGAATCCAAATCCTTCATTTTAAACTGTCTAGCCAGCTCTGTCTTTAAAAATAAGATACCATCAATGTCATTACCAGTAATAATCATGTCATCAACATATAAGGTGGTTTATAACCTTGAGGTAGTCTATGAGCATTAGATTGTGACTGGTTGTCATGCTTCCAAGCTTGATTCTGTTGTCTCAACTTGGGACACTAAGCTTTCCAATGACCTTTTTTCTTACAGAAACTGCACTCATCGAAGCCAACTCTTGTGTAAGGCTTTTTCTGATGATTAGAGGATGGCTTAGAGGGTACTGCTAGTACAGAAGGATTTAAAGCAGAAAGAATTTCCTTTTCAGAATAAGACTGAAGACATATTTCTTCAGCCAATAACTCACTGACAACAGAGTCAACAAAAGGCAGTGGAGAACGATGTAGAATTGAACCTCTAAATCCTTCAAAATCACTGTGAAGTGCTGTTAAAAACTGTACTAATCGTTGTTGCTCTCTACGCTCAATATAGGCACCATATGCCTTTAATTCTGCCTATTCTATAAGAGCCAATTGATCCCAAAGATCTGTCATAGTAGAATAAAACTCTTGAATACTCATATTCTTCTGATGAAGAGCTTGTATGCCATTCTCTAATTGATACTGTTTTGTAAAATTTTATTGCGTGAATAACCTTTGCAGATGATCCCAAACGTCATTGACTGTCTCATACTTCGCCAACTGCATACCTATGAAATGCTCAACATAATTGTTGATTCAAGTAATGATCTTTGCATTGTTTGCTTCCCTTGTATCTATCAAAATAGCATCCCCCTCCTCAGTATTCTTAGGTATCACATAAGTTCCACTAACATACCCCCGCATCTTCTTACCCTTAAGGAAATTTCTCATTACATAACTCTAGTATGAATAATTCTTTCCATCCAACCTCACACTCACAGACTGAAGCGAATCATCTCTTTTGGTAGCCATGATAAACAAACCAAAAAAACCAGAATGCAAAAGCAGCGAAAGACAAAGTACCAGATTGCAGAAATTGAACAGATATCATAGATACTCAACAAATATTTTCTCAAAATTATACGATTATTCCAAAACACAACACAAATTGCAGAAGATGAAATATCAAAACAATTGCAGAGACAGAACAAAAATACCAATTTGTATAAGTTGAAGAAAAGTCGAAATACTAGATTTTGCAGAAGCGGAAGACAAAATATCACTCCAAAAAAAAAGTTGTGTTGGATCCGCGAAAGCTGTGTTTGGGATTAAGTCTCGTTCCATAAAATCAGCTCTGATACCATGTTAAACAATTCAATTAACACAAAAATAAATACAAGCATGAAAGAGAAGGAGACTAGAATTCTCCTCAATTGATTTGTATTAAAGTTCTTACTTTAACCTAAATATAAATAGCATATATATAGGTTAAGCTAAAAATATTATTCTATCCTTAATAAATAAAATAAAATAAATATATTATTTAACATATGTAACATATAATATATTCTTCTCCTCAATTGGTCCTGTAAAAATATCGTTCTACCCCATTAATTAGTGTAATGGTTTATAGTAAAAAGAATAAAATAATAATTTTATTGTAACAATTCAAAGTTCCATATGTTTGTGCGTACAATAAAATACCAAGCCTCGTTTTTTTTTTTAATTTAATGAAAAACCAGGTAATAGATATATAAAAAAAAAAACTTTTGAGAAAAAATATTCAACCCGGATAGTTCATAAATGTAAACAAAATTTATCTACAATTATTGGAGTTTTCATCTTGGTGATCAAATGGTTTTGTCGAAACCGACACCTCAATTTTCCTATTTTGACACGAAGAACACACTCTCTGATGAAATGGGCATGTTGAGAGCACAGTGAGTTCCCTGCCGCACCTACTAAGCACTAGCCAGGGGACAAAGAATAATTGTGCAATTACTGGAGCAATTGTCTGGATCTGTCAACAGCTGTACGTATAATATCTCGGATAATTGCAAGAAATCTGACATGGGTTTGCACGAGTGAGCTGTATTCATTCTTTCACAGCACTTAATTTCGACCCTTTCTAGATGCATGTAGCTTTCAAGAACTAGTTCACTCAACCTAAATTCATGTCCCCCCTCTGTAGATCACCTTTTTTAACCCTAAAACAGTCAGATAACCCATGATGATAAAGAGGAGGAGGAGGTCGTACTAACAACTGCTAATTTAACTGCTAAAGCACTCTAAATTCTTCAATCAAACTTCACCATTCGTTAATCAAGCAATAGGAGGAATTATTCTACTCAATTGTGACATTATATTTTCCCTTTTTTTTACAATATTAGTTTTTGTTTTTTAATACCCTATTGTATCATAAGTGAGATATCATAAAAATCTTATTTCTTGTTGTTTGATTACTTAATTGAAGGACTTGCATGCATCTCCAGTTTTGTTTAGAGGTTAATTGCATCAAACACTTTATTCAGACACTGGATATTTATCTTCTATTTGATATTTAAATTAGTTTTTATTAGATAATAATATAAATTATATTTTAGAATTACACTTAATTATTTAAACTATTAAGTTGAATTGATTTTTTGACATGGTATCAGAGTTTGAATTTTACAATCCTTATTTATTTGATAAAAATTAAGTATAAGATAATATGAACATATATAAATTTCAGTCCAAACAGTTTTTATTTAAGAAATTTGTTAGAAAATAATATAAATTATATATTAAAATTGTATTTAATAGCTTAACCTATTGATTTGAATTGGTTTTTTCACATCTTTCTACCCTTAATTTGAAGGTATGGAATATGGAAAATTAATTAGCTAAGCTGATTAAATGACTCAACGACATTGCATCTGATGCTTCTGATCAGAAGTATCAAACAGGGAGAGAAGTTGGTCCTAAAGATGTGCATCAACCACCTTTTAAAGCCTCCGGTTACTGACGTCAATGGCGCACATGCACACGGTTACACACGGTTAGCGATGATCCAAAGTACTTGCATCATTGAGTAACTGACTGTCTGGTTCTGAGACAAGAGAGGGTGGCAAAGGATCATGAGATAAGGCACAAGGATGGTAGCTATCTTCGTGCAATGCATCAGTAGCTGGACCACGTCCCGTAGCATTAACAAGGCTTTATTGTTGTCTAAACGTACATGTGGCTGCCCATCTATGGATGACAGTTTGAGCGTGTTCTGTTCTCCGTCGACGACAAATAGACATGTCACGAAGTGCCAGTTTCATTCACACACGTCTCCTTTTGCATCCAGCAATGGACTCTGAATTGAAGAGGTAAATTATTGGCTAGTCTCTTAGCACCAAGAGATAGTGTTAGGGAATTAATGGAATGGAACAAAATTCTTGGAAATCGATTCCTTTGTGTACCTTAACAAAGACCCAATGTCACGATTTTACCTTTGCTTCTCGGATACTGTATGAAAAGAAGCCATTGCCAGGATGCCTATCTCTATATTCTGTATCCTAGAGGTAATCTTTCAATGATATGTCATTGTTCATTCGCCTAAAAAAACAACATGATACGTCGTTGTTAGTGGGAAAATGTTGGTCCACTCACCAAAACCTACAATCGTGCAACTTTGATTATTTTGGAATGGACACTAGCTTTATAACCTGTTGTTCATCCTGGCGATTAAAAAGATTTACAGATTCCAGTTATTATCAGATATATAACGATCTACTGCTAATTTTGCAAATTAGTCCATCTGAAATCATCAAGCAAGGCAACTTTGTGATGATAAGCAAGGTTTTTCGTGCTGGAAGAATGGATCAAAGCCCTGACTCGGCCATGCATGTTTCACGGTTCACATCATAAGATTAAAATGATTTGATCCAGGATAATTCAAAACCATATATGTTTTAGGTTGTCGATGGATATATTGCATCGGTTCTAACCTAATTTCTTTAAAACCTGACCAAAAAAGTCAGACGGGTTTAAAAACAATATTGCAAGTGAAAGACACTTTTTTCTTGAAAGAATTAATACTATAATGGCACATAATTTATAAACATCACCTGTCAAATCAGTTTGTGTCCAATTGAAGTATGATTAGCATCCTCGCATTTTTTTTCATATTTATTTATTCCCATTTCTTTCTTCCCTTGTGGCAAATGGTAACCAGAGGGAGTTTTTTCTTGTCTCGCTCTCCGATCTACCGAATAATAATTATATTAAATTTCTGCCAATTTAACCTATTCATTGAGAATGACACGCTACTTACTCTCTCTTGCTAATTCTATAGCTACGGTTCTCTCTTTGTAGAAGTTCGACTATGCATATTGTCAAATATCGTTTCTCGCATATGATACATGGGGAGTCTGAAATGAAATCTAGTAGGACCCTACCATGGATCCTTCATACTGTCTTCACGATTCACGTAGCTGCTTTATGAGCCAGAGAAAAGAAGGAACATTGTACCATTCACCATAGACAGCTTTCAGTTGCAGGCACCCTGGTAGGACATTAATGTTCACACGCCTATAATGGCGAGATAGTCCTCTTATAGCTCCCAATCTTCTTCTTCTTCTTTTGTTTTTTTTTTTTTGGTGGGGGGGGGGGGTATCTCTTTTTGTGAGCCTACACAGCTATTTTCATTCGGGACAATAATTAACAGAATATTTAACAACTTGATCCTCGATGCATAAGAGATTCTCAATCAGGTCCCCATCAAAATCCTTTGATGTCTTCCATGTACATTACCTATTTGATTAAATAAAACGACATTTTTGTTTTATGTAAATGACTTAACCTTTTCTGCGAAAAGCATGCAGCAATTTTCTAATAAAACTCAATCGAGGATTTGTTTTTTATATAAGATTGGGACCCAGCTGATAAAAAATAGATCGAGGGTTAATTTGAGAAGTTGGTAATTGGATGGGGACCGGTATATGGTGACCTCTACTCTTCATTATAGAAGCATCTAAAAAGCTACATGGTTAGAGGATGTTTGGGAACGTATGGTTATATTGTGTTTTTTTTTTTTAATTTTGAATTTTTTTTAAAAAATATATTTTTAAATTGTTTGAGATCGTTTTAATATGGTGGTATCAAAAATATTTTTTTTATTTTGATGCATTTCTAAGTGAAAAACACTTTGAACTGCTACCGCTACCACAATCTCAAACACACCCAATAAGCCAATAAATAATTGCAAATAAGTACTTGAAATCATAGTTTTGAAACCCAGCCCGGTCCGACGGGTCGACCCAGGACCCGACTGACCCGGGGCGGGTTGATGAAAAAATAGAAAAAGTCATGACCCGGTGTGATCAGGTCGACCCGGCAGGTTGACCTGGCAAAATCTAATCAAAAACCCGGTTGCAACCCGTTGATTTTTTTTTTTTACTAAAACGATGCCGTTTTGAATTTTTTTAAAATAGGGATTGACCCGGCCGACCCGGTCAAAACCCGGAACCTGGGCCTTGGACCGGACCGGGTTTAAAAACTATGCTTGAAATACTCTTGGTTTATTAGAATAATGAATTCGAGTCTGATAGAAAATGGTGACAACAAATTATTAATTGAGCTATATCTTATTCACTAGCAATAGTAACGTAAAATGGAGCAACCGCAATACATCGAATTCTGCCATCTCTTCTATTTGTATTTATGAGGCAAAAAAAAAACAAACAAGAGAGAAGAGAAGAGAAGCTCTTCTTGACGTTGAAGCTGATCGATGTGTTATTAGATTTCTACTACATTTCCAACCTTCGCATTTGTCTAATACTTAGGTCAAGGTTTTATTGTAGAATATGATAGTTTCAAACAATTAGTTGTAGATTTTTTATCGATAGATAAAAAAGGAAGTCTAGCAAACTCATTTATATACTAATTAATGGGATATAGTTAAGTACAAAAAATAGCTTGATAGCTAGCTAGTGTCATATAAACAATTTAATAAAAATAAATTTTAACTTTCAATTCAACTATTTAATTGTATTTAAATTTAATTAGAAAATTCTCGAGATCAAATTCTATAAATGGTTGAAACTTAAATTAATTAAACTTAAAAGATGTTGCCTAAGTTAATTTTATTATTTTCTTGTTATTTCAAATTTTCAACTTAATTTTGGATTATATATATATATATATATATATATATATATATATATATTAATGTGGGTGTCCGGGTCAGCTTGCGTGCACCTCGACTAATCCAACAGGCCCTGAAATTAACGACTAAGTAAGTCTCAAGTGATCCTGAGATTTGTGGGACTCGAACTGGTAACTTCTAAGAAACAAACCTAAAATCTGACCAATTAAACTACATCCTTTTATTTATATTATTAACTTAGTTAGAACTGTGAGATGATATTAATTGAAAGTTCATAGCAGAACTAGTTAATTGCAAGCAAAATATAAAGAAAAATTATATATAAAAGAACACTTTTTTTTCCGCAAAACATCCACATTGTTTAGAGAAAGAAAAGAAAAGAAAGTGAAATTCTTTTACAGAACTAAGCATATATACTGCTTGCAGCCGCGTGCATAATCTCACTACACACACCCACAAAGCAATTTATTTATTGGTAGTTGGGCGATTTATACAATGTGAAAGTAAACAAAACATAACGGCACCACGTTTTCAGTCTTGCATATTGTATTTGTGGTACATAAATTGACACAAGTCTTATCAAAATAACATGATACATCCACCAGCAATAATCCTTACAAGATTGACAACTCCCCTTGTTTTGTCCTCTCGTCTTTTTGGATTTGTATATCTACACTTTATATGTTTTCTATGGAACGGATCTTCGGGATCACAAAATAACATGGGACACCATGAGATGAGCTCTAAAAATATTAAATTATTGGCAGCAACGTTCTCCCTTCTGGTCACTATGACGTAGTGTGGTTATTATTATTTTATTATTATTATTTTTTAATAATTCAGGGTGTCCGGGCCAGCTTACGCGCACTACGACTAATTCCCGGATTCATTGAACACCCTGCAAGTTCAGTAGACATGTAAGACACCACGGAGATGACAGACATACACATAGAGATTCGAACCTGAATGTAGAGGCAGGAAATTTCTTGCTAGGACCGCTAGGCCACAACCTCAATGCATAGTGTGGTTATTTTATTTGAACAAGTGATTATTGGCTGTTGAATTCGTTTCTTTGAGTTTAAAATAAGCCTAGGAAGGTGAGAGCAATCGGATAATTGGCCTCTTAGCTACCATTCTTGTAAGCGAACTCCCCATGTACCTACCAGCCCAGCTTTTGTAGCTTGGAAGTAGGTAATGTTGTGTCCCTTAAAAAGATTTTGTAGATGATTTCTTTACCCGATAAGCTAAAGATAACCAAATCTAAATAATAATAATAATAATAAAAACGATTGTATGTCTTATTATCAGCTTTGTGAGGAATTGGCGGGGGAACTTGAGAAAAGGGAAGCGTTCAAAGTTGAAATCCATGTTCTAAAATTGAGCAAGTATTGTGAATAGAAAGGATATTACTCTAGATGCAATTCATGGGTGGTATTTCTTTATTTCTTATTATCATTTTAGTTTTTTTTTCATATTATTCTTTATTATTTCCTTATTTCATTTTTACATTTCATTAGGAAGCCTATCTTTATTGAAGGAGAATTAAAAAAAAAAAAAAAACTGAAAGTTGGAAAGGAATAAAGAGAGAAAAAAGTCATCAAAAATTGGATTTTATAGGATTGGACTTGATTTGGATTTATATTGCTATATCAAACCCATTTATCACCGGAAAATTGGGATTTAAGGATGGAAACAATAGCTTTGAAGCATGACAACTAGGAGTGAGTAAAAAAATTGAAAAACCGATTAAACCGAGAAAACCGGAAAAAAAAAATAACCGAAAAAATCGAACTGTGAAAAAAAATCGATTAAAATTTTAAAAAAACCGACCGGTTCGGTTTCGGTTTTATAAGCCCAAAACGGACCAAACCAAACCCAAATGAAAAAAAAACGATCCAAACCGGAAAAAAACCGAGCCAAACCGGTTTAAACAAGTTTTTGTCCTCAAAAAACAGAACAAAAACTGGTCGGTTTGAAGCGTTTCAGTTTTTTTTTTAAATTCAGTTTGGTTATTTTTTTTTAATAAAAACCAAACCGAAAATAATCACCTCTAATAACAACTCCTTTTAGGCATAAACTATATCACAATCAACCTCAATTTTAATCCATTTTAATGTACTCAAAACCCTTTATAAGAAGTTAAACTTCAAAGCTATTGTTTCCATCCTTAAATCCCACCAACTACAATATCAATTTAAACTAAAAAAAAAAAAAAAAACTTAAACTTCTAAATCTTAATTTTGCTTCTCAGTGATCATTCACTTGTGTATGTGCCCGGGGCCGACGAGGATGACCACAGTAATCACTCTTTCCTTGTAGGCCTATTCAATTTCTATCCAAGAAAAAAAGCCCAACTCAACAATGGAGAGCTGAAATTGGTGAGCTAGGAATTGAAGATTCCATCCCCCTATTAGACATCACTAAATTTCATCATCAGTCAATTGCTGCACTTTCCATTCAACAAAAACCAACATTGCACTGCTCATGAATCAAAGATCATCAAGGAAATATAAACAACTAGCCTCAAGTAAGGTCTCCTGTATTTCCTATGAACATTAACATGGGATATCCAAAAACTAGATCCTCAAATTGAAATTTATAGAAGAACTCCGAATAGAATTCAAGTTTTAAGTGGTATGGTAATATCATTGCTTCTATCATTGGCATTCTGCAACAACCACCAAAGATTTCAGACTGGTGGGGCGTGGATTGCAACTGAAATATCGATCTGAAACATGGATGGAACACTTCATCTTCCCTAGACTTGCCGGGAAAGTTGCACAGAGAAGTAAAAACTTGCGTAAGGAGTTTGTGATATGAACATCAAGTGCAAGAAAGCAAACTTAAATAGAATGCACAAGGCTCATGTAACAGGCTCTTAAACATCTTCCATCTTGATTTTTTTTGAAATCCAAGCATTGATGCAATATTGAAAACAAATACTGTAATAAACAACTGACCTTTTCAACTACATCTTTTGAATTTTGTGAGTGGCAAGTTCAAACAGCATAGGTATTTCTACTGTTACCTATAGGAGTTCCATAGCTTGCAAATGAAATATGTTAAATCGTGCTCGCTGATGGACAAGCTAGCTGTACTTTAGGTCTTCTGCCACTAATCTTCACATGCTTTATATATAGCACTTTGGTTATGTTCTATCCATGAAGATAGTACTGGAGCAAAATGAGAAACGGTATGTCAACAAACACCACCATTATTTACTTTGGAAAGAATGTTTAAGAAATATAAATTGGTCCTGATGAATATAATGCAACGTTTTACACTTGTTTGAATGATACACCACCCCAGATCTAACTGAATTGGTACCACTTGCAGCGATTATCAGGACCTGGATTAGGATAATTGGGAATAGTGTAAGAGGAAAGAATAATAAATTTTTATTTTTCATAAGTAAAAAAAAATAGAAATAGTCACTTGATATTTTGGTCATTAAAAATTCTAATCAGTTCTAGGGTCTAAAAAAAAAGATTGATTGCATAAAAAAAGGTTTTAACACCTTTAATACACCTTAACAGAGATAAGTTGTATTGTTTATTTGTCTGATATAAACTAAGGTATTGTTGTGTGGTCTTGTCGCACCTGACATCTCGGCGGCCTTAAAAATTCTATGGAAAGAACAGATTTCTGACATCTTGTTTTTTGATGGAAAAAAGGTATGTTTAAGGAGTCGCCACCTAATATTATGGTCACTATAAATCCTAACTGGTCAACAGAGATTCTATGGTATAGGACTGGTTAAGTGAAAAGAAAGATATTATCACCCCTTAAACGTCCTACCTATGACATGCTGCATTGCTGTTTTTATCTTAAATTGCTAAAAATTTATTGGTTTATGCTCTGATGGTTTGCTTGTAATATTCTTGACTTTGGCGTAAGTGAATATTCAATTACGGATATTTCTAACTCTAGCGTTGGTAAATATTACGTAGCTAGAAAACAATAATAATAAAATATAATAAAATAAATTTAAATAAGTATTTTTATTCTTGACTTCGCGTTAGTAAATAAACCAATAAAAAAAAATTTATTTTTTATGCATGCATATTTTTTATTTTATTTTACTTGTTTTTATTTTTTATTATTTTTTATAAATTTAAACAAGCCAGTGACCAGGCCGTTTTTACCCGCAAGCGTGCGTGAATTGTTCACGCACGCTTGCTACAGTCACCATGTAAATAAATTTCTAATGCACAGTGTTTGTGAATTATTTTGCAAAACTGGAGACTCTTAAGTCTTACCTGGGAGCAGGATGAAGGCGATGGCGTGCTGTTCCTCCTTTCGTTTACTTTTCCTTTGGTTCTTTCTTTTCTTTTGCTTTCTCTCGGTGCAACCTTCGCCTGTGTTTGTTTTCCTCTGTTTTTTTTTTAGTCTCCCCTATTTGCTCTGTCCTTCTCTGCGGATTCTGTGTTTTCTACCTTCACTCCCTCTCCTTTGTTCGGCTGTTTTTTTCTTTTTTTTCTTTGTCCTCCCCGGGTTTATACCTCTGTTTCCTCCCCCCGGGTTCTTTCGGTTTTCCCTTAGTCCCCTGGTTTGTTCCCTTATCCAGTTCTTCCCTCTGTTTTTTTTTTTTTTCTGGTCTCTCTCTATATACTCTCTGTCCATCCCCTGCTCAGGAAGAAGACGATGGTGATAAAGGCATGAGATGTTGCTGGTTGAATGGAAGCTCCCTCCTCTGTGTTTTCTCGTTTTCGTCTCTGTGTTAGGCTCGTTTGCCTTTCTTGGTTTTGTTTCTCATCCGTCCTCCCCCTCTGCTTTCTTTCTCTGGCCAGAGAGAGCCATGCCGTTACCCAGATAATAAAGTGACTGTTATTGCAGGAATAATGGCGATGCATCGTTGGACATCCGTTTTTTTTGGGTCGGGTGAAGAAGATGAACAGCGTTGATATTAATGGCCATTTGCGTTTTGGTCCTCGATGTTTTGAAATTTTATATTCAAGTCTTTGGGTAAATTGTAATTGTACCCCTGCATCTCAGCGCCATTTACACATTTGTCCTTGGATTTTAATTTCTTGCAATTTTAACCAGAATCAGCCTTAAACTTTGATAATTTTTCAATTAAACCCCAAATTTCAGTAATTAAACTAATTTCAAATTCAATTAAGTCTCAAAACTGATCAACTCTTTAATTACACCCTTGATTTGATTAATTAAACCAATCCAAAGTTTAATTAAGTTCACAACCTTCCAATTTGTCTTGACTCAAATTTCAATTTTTTCTTCATTTATTTCATTTTAAAAAAACATTTATCATTAATTATTTTTATTTTTTAATCTTTTGTCATCATTTTTTTTATTATCACTTTTCAGGAAATACAGTAAAAAAAAGACTAAAAGGGTTAAAATTAGGTTATGACAAGTCTGTTTATAGTTTTAAAAAAATCTTTCTTAGTAAGAAGGTTCTTATTTTATCATTAATTATTTTATTTTTTAATCTTTTGTCATCATTTTTTTTATTATCACTTTTCAGGAAATACAGTAAAAAAAAGACTAAAAGGGTTAAAATTAGGTTATGACAAGTCTGTTTATAGTTTTAAAAAAATCTTTCTTAGTAAGAAGGTTCTTATTTTATCAGGTTAAAACCTAAATGTTCTAGGACCCAAATTAGCATCGCAATTATTTTCCTAGATACAACTAATTCCTAACGCTTAAACAAATTAATTTTTGTAATATTTTTGAGAATTTAGCCAAATTTTAAAGAATAATCATAAACTAGTTACAATATTTATTTATTTTATAAAAAATGATAAAAATGTTTTTTTTTTAATTTTTTAGAAAGTATGCATGAATTTGTTTTTAGAATTTGACTGTATGCAATTAAAACATTAAGGTTTACAAATAATAAAAATTAAAAATTAAAAAAAACAAATTAAAAAAAATTAAAATTTGCAAAATGGCCATTCCAAAAGTTGGAAACGGGTTGGAGAGACTGCTAGGAACTCAAGAAGCACATATTGAAAGACTCTAGGCTAAATGAATAGTGGTGGCATGTCTGCTTTAAGCATCGTCGTTTCTGGTAGCGCGTGAACCCACAAAACGTCACCGATAAAGTGAAAAATAAATCGATCGAGTAGATTACCTCTTCCTCTTCATGTCTATCGGCAGAGTCATACACCATCACTTGCAAAGTAAAGAAAAATACACAAACAATTGATTTTTTTTTTTACTGATCTGTTTCATGATCAGTTTTTCTCAATTTTTTTCTTTCCCTTTTTGGTGATAATTTAAAGAGGTGATAATTTAAATGATTTCTCTCAAGTTTTAACATTGAAATTAAGTTTAAATGAAATAAAATCGAGAATCTGAAAAATATTATTTATTTGTAAACAATTGAATAGACATCATCGGACCACCCCGCAACGGTGACCAGGCAACCATTATTACAATAAAGGTGAAGCAACATGAAAATAGAAACATCATTTTGAAAGTAAAAGTGAAACAAATAGCACATAACACAACTAATGATGGGACAACCTTAAACTATTCATAAGGTTCACATCATGTATAGTTTGCTAAATGCATGGAGCTTAACTGTTAATAATCTCCAGATGAATCAACAAGCCATTTTCTGGAGTAGGTGTTGGATTGTAAATGATCTTTTCATCAGGATTTACTTTCCTCCATTTGAACTTAGTCACCACATTATGCATGAAAACCAGTGTTGCTAGCCGAGCATACTCTTTTCCGGGACACATTCGAGGTCCTCCACCGAAAGGAACAAAGCTGTAAGGTGCCGGCCCCCTCCCCTCAAATCTTGAAGGATCAAATTTTTCTGGATCTGGAAAATACTTAGGATTTCTGTTCGTGGAATATGTTGTCCAAAAAGCCTGCACGTAGGAAACTTTGTATAGATTAATACTAATAATTATAACCTCATAATCATAAGAGAATAAATTTACTTTTAGTTGTTGAGTTTCTTGGCTGACTGACTAAGAAATCTGGATATGTACCTTCCATCCTTTAGGAATTGTAAAACCTGCGTACGTGAAGTCTGTGATTGCCTCTCTAAATGTTCCTGGAACGGGAGGAGAGAGCCGCATTGCTTCACAAGCCACACACCAAGAATACTTCATCTTCTTAACATCATCCCAGTTCAATAACTCTCCTGGATTTTTGGATTTGGCAATCTCCATTTGTTCTATTAACCAAGACAAAATCTCAGTGAAATGACGTGAAAACATGTATGGTAATAGTATGTTATGTGTGGTCTGGGAGTGGTCTTTTTGTCAGCAGATCTCGGGTGATCCATACTGTACTTTTAAGTTTTAATTCTTAACCATTAATAACATAATTATCACACACAAAAAACAGTATGTTATGTGTATATCTCCAATTCTCGATTAAAGAATTAATATAAAATTTTTTTTTCTAGTTGAAATGTTTTATGATATAGTATTAGTTAAATAATCTAGGGAAGTTATAATTCTACCATCCTTAATATTATAAATTTCAAATACAAAGAAAAAAACCAAAGAACGTTTCAAACTTATTCGAGACATACCTTGGAGGACATCCTCGTAGACTTGGGGATACTCAGCAAGATAGTTCAGAATGCATGTGAGTGCAGTGCTCATTGTATCATGGCTGGCGACAAGCAAACCGATTATCTTGTTAGCAATCTGTTTTTCATCATTTGTTTCGCCATTCTCATATGATGCCAGGAGCAGGCGAGTTAACAAATCAATACTTTTCAGCTCTTTGTTCTCCAAAAGCTCTCTTTTCCTCTGCCTGATGATTGCTAGAAGCTCCTCCCGAGCGATTTTGCCTCCTTCGACACCACGACTGAAAGCCGTACCAGGAATTTTAATAGGAATTGATATTAGGCCAGCTACAATGTGCGTGAAAGGATTTGACAATCTTGTTAGCTGCTCAGGATCTATCAAGTTCATAAACACTTTGCAAGCTGAAGCAAAGGTGTACTTCTTTGATAGTGAAAACACCTGCACTTGCTTATGTGGAGACCAATCCGTCTCCAATTGTTCCTTGGCCATGGAGTCCATGACAGGGATGTAATCTTGCAGAGCATCTGGCTTGAGAAACTCAGGCAGGACACTTCGCATTTTATTGCAGACTTCTACAGTGTTTTCTTGATTCTCAGGGAAGAACCAAACTTTAGCCATTGAGGGCGGCCACCATGAAGTAACATACTTGTTGTGGCTGGTGAACAAAAACTTGTTCCCTGAGGCACCACAAAATACAACAATTTTCTCCCCAAACAAAGAGGTTTTGAACACCTCAGGGGAGAATTTGCACATCCTATCGATGACAAACTTCTCAGGGCACCCCCGTCGGTGATTCATTGCAAACTCCAAAGTTTCTCCTATGATGGGCCATCCCGTGTTGCCGGGTGGAAGCCTAAATCCTGAAAGTTTTCTCCTATGAAAGAAAATGATAAAAACAAGGGAAAGACCGAGAATGGCAAGGTGAAGGAAAGTTAAAACCATGTCTCTCTACTAAACGAGCTAGTTAACACAGTGAACTAGAGAGAAAGCGAGACGGGCAAGCATTAGCGTAGTCATCAGCATGGATTTATACAAGTTTGAACCGGCATTCAACATTAACAATTTGTTAATGGCAAATTACAAAAACCATAAAATCAGTCCTAAGCCTTTAAATTTGTTCTATTGACTTCTATTTGCTTACTGTGCTTTTATTTTATTATTTGTTCTACTTGCTATGAGAAATTAATCACATTCACATTGCCAATCTAAGACTAATTTGCCACAAAGAAAAGACATCAAGGAGGGTTAGTTACAAAAATATCCCTCATTCGTATAGTTATTATTAGGTTATTTCCCGAGCAATAGTTGCAACTTTGAACAAAAAATTTTTGAACGAGATAATATTTTTTGTAGAAATATTTTTGATATTGTAATTAAAATCGATACAACGAATCAAAATTGAAAATTTTTTACTCAATTTTTTATTTAGCTCGGATTTTGAAATAAATCGTGTCAGACTTATCCCAACATGACCTTGTCAACTTGGCAAATCCAAAGAAAAAAAATAAGCAAGTTAGGTTAACCCTATTCGACCCGCTAAACTCGTGACCTAAGTTATGGACTCCAGTGGGTTGAATTAATTTTTTATTTTATTATATAATAAAAATATATAAATCAATTTTCAATCAATTGAATTATAAAATTCAATAAAACCCAACATTAAATGAAGAAATTAAAAAAAATAAAAACAAAAAGCTAATAAAAAAGAGGTTTAGATTCACGGGCCTGAGTGACCCAGCACGACTAGACAGTTCATCCATTATATATTTTTTTCACTATTTGACCATTAAAATTCTACAACTAATAAATCTTTAAATTCTTGAGCTATCGCAAATGTGTATAGCAGATTAATTTGCTCAGTGATTTGAATGGAAAGTCGACTTGATATTAATAATAAAATCGATAGATGAAGTATATAGACAAAATAGAAACATTGATGATGACTCCATGCATGAATAAAAGGTATTTTCGTAATTAACTCAAAATAAAAACTATAAGGCATCAGGTTTACTGTAGATCAAGAGTGAAATTACCATGGATTTTGCTCTTAACTATAAGGGTAGAATGATATTTTTCAATTGGTCAAAATTCATTAAAGATTTGGACAGAGCAATAATAATGTCCTTGTAATTTTATTTAGCATGGTGTGATTATTTCATTACCCTTATAAGCAAAATATTCTAAACATGGGAATGAGAGCTTTATTGTCTTTTTTGTTTTTTAAAAACAATTAAAGTACTAATTTAATCTTTCCAATAAACAAAATAAAATATCATTCTGGAGTTTTTCGGTCTAAATTTTAACAGAAATAAATTATTTCATTGCCCTTAAAATTTAAAAACCTTTGCCTTTGGTTTAGGTTTAGAAGTACTTTTGTTTTTTATATTTTGTAATTATCGAGTTTTATTAAGGGTAATAGTGTTATCTGATAAATAATTAAATTAAAAAAAAAAAAGAAATTAAGGTGCGTGTACAATGCCTACAAGGTTTGGACAACTCGTGCCCGGTGGCCGAAACCTTACTTCTAAGGCAGCGACCGAAGCATCCTGGTGTTCCCTTCATGCATAGGTGGCACATGTTGCATAATGGTCTAAAATTTAATAGGTCGTGGATTTGAGAGTTTAACTCAGGTTTATAAGGTTCACTTGAGTTTTTCTTTTCTTTTTTAATTTTTTTTTTGTTTCATCCTATAAAACTTTTTTGTTTTTTGTATTCACTTTATATGGGATTTTGAAGTAATTTTGAAAATAACATGGGTTGCCTTGACTTTTTTTTTCAGTCTTTGTTAAATTTAGATTTTTTAAAGGAATTAATTAAATTAATTAATTTCATCCTCCAACATTTAATCCTTCAGGTGTTGAGCTTCTGGATCGAGACCAAGTTTAGAATTCAACGGATTGCGAGTTTAAAAGATTAACTTTAGTCTAGAAGGTTCACCCGGGCTAGCTTTTTTCTTTCCTTTGTTTTTCTATCTTATCCTCTATCATTCTTTTTATTCACTTTCTATGAGATTTTCATGTCATTCTGATAATAACACGAGTTGCCTCGAGTTTTTTTCAGCCTTTGTTAAATTTAAATTTTTTAAATAAAAAAATTGTTAATTAGATTAAATTTATTGATTTTTTTATTTTAAATTGTTAATTGAATTTATTGATTTTTTTCTTCAACATTAAATTGGTCAAATGTCTAGCTTCTTGATTAATTACAGATTTAGAATTTAACAAATCATCATGTCTAGATTTTATTTTATTTTTGCTTCTTTTAAAATATTAATATTACATGAGCTTTTATTATATTGAAAAAAAAAAAACAGCATCAGGGCACAAACCATCTAACTAGTGATAAATTTAAAACCCAAGAAAGTCCATGGCCATGTTGACAAAATAAAATAAAAGAGCAATCAAATAAAATAATGGGTTCCTTGTGTTTCTGCACCAAGCGACCACCCAATTACATCAATGGATGTATAAGTAAATTATATTGCATGTATAAAATACAATATATATATTCTTTTGATGTTTAACTTCTCTCAAATTAATTAAGAATGAAACATCATGTTTGATGTATCCAAACCATCAATTTCGAAATCAATATTTTAAGTAATAGAATATTGTTATCACTCAAGCCAACTCTACTTTAACTGGCTCTATGTTTTGAACAACTTGAAAACGCAAAAAAAAATATTTTGAAATTAAATGCCAGGTTTACTCAAATTTCTCTCATGGAAGAGCTAGTTTGACCAAGATTAAGAAAAGCACTGAGGCTTGTGGTCCAGTGGCAGAGGCAAGGTTTCTTTGCATCTGTCACCTGGGTTCAAGTCTCAGCGTACACGTCTGTCACCCTCGCAGTGTCTTACCTGCCTACTGGGCTTGCAGGGTGTTCAGTGAGTTCGGGGATTAGTTGTGGTGCGCGTAAGCTGGTCCGGACACCTCGGGTTACCAAAAAAAAAAAGCATTCGTATAATTATGAGGGGTGTAGTTTAATTAGTCAGGTTCTAGATTTATTCCCTAAAAATTATTAGTTCGAGTGTCACGAATCTAGTCATTGGAGACTTAAATAATCGTTAACTTCAGGACCTCGAGAGATTAGTTGAGATACGTATAAATTGATCCGGATACTCAAGGTTATCCAAAAAAAAAAAAGTAAAGCATTCGCATGGCTAAAAATTAATAGTACATGATCACCATATGATTTTCATCCTACTTAAAACCTCGAATTGATTAAAACTCATCCTCGTTATATATACCATTATATTTGGAGGCTTGACAGCATAACCAGATATTTCTTTTTTTGATTGGATTGCAACCTAATCTTTGAATCCAAAGAAAAACATGATAACTCTGTGTGTTTTTTTTTCAAGGAATGAAATTAATGATCAAGCAGGCCAAGCCAGTTGTTAAGATAAATGCCCTTAGCAATGAGTAAAAAATAGAGATTGAGAAGGAGGAGGAGGAGAGAAAGAGACTTCTGCAGCTTAGTACAGAGAGAGTTAAATTCTTTATCACTTGCCTCACATGTTTTCCACACATTACTATGTATACCTGAAGATGACTATCTTCCTCTGCAACTAACTACTCCCTAACTGCGACCTTGCTTCATGAGCTTCCCGTCCAATATAGCTACAGGAGCTTCCCGTCCAATATAACTACTCCCTAACATTGTTGTGTTTAGTATTGCGGTAGCTGTTGTGGTTGTGTTTCGAAAAAAATTATTTTATAAAAAGTACTTTTAATTGAGATTGGTTTGAAAAAATAGGTGTTTGGTTAAAACTGTGGTTGAAATTGAGGTTGAAGAAAAAGTAATTTAACTGTTGTGTTTGGTATTGCGGTAGCTGTTGTGGTTGTGTTTCGAAAAAAATTATTTTATAAAAAGTACTTTTAATTGAGGTTGGTTTGAAAAAATAGGTGTTTGGTTAAAACTGTGGTTGAAATTGAAGTTGAAGAAAAAGTAGTTTAATATGTTTGGTTAAAAATGCTTTTGAAATTGAGGTTATAAAATAATTTAAAAAAATATATATTAATATTGATGGTTTTAAATTTAAATCTTGTAGAATTAATTATTCCTATTACATCATGAAATAAATAATACTTTATATAAAATATTTTTTTATTATTCCATTAAACTATTTATAATTCCATTACGTACAAAATTCATCCGATAAGAACTACAGTTTTCATAATTTTTTGAGCGTGTAATAAAATTAGATAAAATATTATCAGGTATAAAATTGACATTACAGTGCGAGTGAATTTAATTCACTCTATACTAGTTTTTCGAGGAAAAAAATATTGTTCACATCACAGTGCGAGTGAATTTAATTCACTCTAAACTAGTTTTTTTAAAATAAAAAACTGTTAATAAAATTGACACACTGAAAAAAAAAAAAAAAAAACTGTTCACGTGAACAGTGCAAGTGAATTGCACTGTTCATTGTTTTTTAAGTGAACAGTGCAATTCTCTTCCACTGTTCATGCTAATTGCATTGTTTAGTGAACAGTGCAATTAGCATGCACAGTACATGAAAAGCAAGAATTCCTTACTTTTCATTACCTGCATTTCGGACGCAAAAATCATGTGGGACCCATAAATAGTAAATCATTTTTTTTTTCATTACCAAACGGCTGCAAACTGCATTTTAATTAAAACGTAGCCGCAGCCGCGTAAACAAACGGTCTCGCCAAGTTTAATTCTTCTTTAGCAATGAAACATGAAAAACTGGGTGTATCACAGCTCTTTCTAGTAATTCCAGTTTATATATATGCAACTAAACCAAGATCTAATAATAGGGACCATAGAACCATGGATTGAGTTTAAAATGCTCTCTTAATATTATGCTGGGCTACTTGTATGGTTGAAGTTTCAACTTTCAAGTAAACATAATCACCTTCCCGGAATTCCCTATCAGTTTTGTTCTTACTGCCATCTACTTCTTCCTATGTATAGCTCTCCTCAATTGGTTCTGTAAGAAATGATCCATAATGGCCCAGAAATTTTCTTTACATTTAAAACACTTCATTGATTCATAATCATGGAAACGAGAAAACAATTTTCTTTCTTTTTGTTTTACATAACTTGTTTCTTACCCTTCCATTCTGATTTACCAGTTGACATTCTTGTGTCCTTGTTAGTTTACTAGCCATGCTCATCATTATACAGGAACTATTTCATTTCAATAATATATTTAGTTATTTATCAAAATTTCTAGAGCATCTTCCCTACACCGGTCAAAATCATTCTCTCTCTTCTTCCTTCTTGACAAGTGTCTCCTCTCTAAAGCTCTAGAGATTAGAGCTTGAGAATTGAAATATAAAAAAAAACTAAAATTAAAAGGAATAAAAATGAACAACAACTACAAGGGCTATATTCTAGATTTCTACGCCTCATGAACAGTCCCAAAGTGCAGAGTTTCTATGTGTATAAACAAATAGAAGCATATTTGTTTCAAGGCACAACGATGCGGAATATACAGTCTGTTTTGATTTGAAATACAAGCACATTAAGCTACCACTTGCTTTCAACCAAAAGCTACGCCTCTTATTATAGAGTCCAATAAAAAAAATACATAGTGTTTGTATGGATTAACATGGGGAATACTATACATTAAAATTAAATAAAAAAAAAACAGAGAAGAAAATTACAATTTATTGTCAACAGGGAGTGTGGAGATCATGCCAAAATCTTTATTATACAACAAACTAATAATAATGATTTTATAATACACAGTAAGAAAATCTTAGAATTCGATATGTAGATTGTGTGATACACACAAACACACACACCCCCCAAATTAACAAGAAGTCAATGACTAAATCACAACATTTTTGACAATTTGATTAAAATAGAATACAAAGAACGAATTTTTAGTAGCGGCAATTTGTAGTTTTCTCTTCCTTCTTTAGCAGTTTTCTCATCTACTTGACATGAATGTAACAAGTCAAGTAGATGAGCTGGCCTTTAGCAGTTTTGATGTGGAAAGTTTTTGTAAATTAAGGAGGCATCCAGGTCTCAAGGAGCATCTTCCCATTTCCTTCAACTTTTCTATCATCTTGTCCCTTTCTGGGGGTAATTTTTACATTGTCTAACTTAAATGGTGCAAGAAAGTTATATTAAGAAGTTTATTTTTGACATTAATACATTAAAACAATCCAAAAACCTAAAAAAAAATAGTTTTTAACAGAAGAAAAACAAATTTTTAAGAACTGAAGATTTCACCCCGTCAAAGTTGAAGGAGTAATAGAACTTGATTAAAGCTACAAGTTAGCTGATCATGGAACTTGGTTTTGACTTTAGGTTAAAATTTAATAAAATTCTCTTTGTAAACCTCTCTTAACAATTAGTCAAGTATCATATCATTTTCTGCAACCATGTAGCTCGGAGTCTGAGTCTTTATATCCATTCCTATAATTAAAATAATAGTATTCAGCAGTGGGACTAACCTAATTTTTCCAGCATCAAAACTACAGCCTACAGAGAAAAAAATTGGAAAAGCATAGACAGAGAGAGGAGGCCTGCCCTAAACTAACACCTCCTAAAATATGAAAGAACTAAGCTTCAACCAACAGGCCTGGGAGAGACCATATTGTGGTGGATTCATTACGAAATTCTTTCTTTACAACACATAATACCATTAGTTGATCTACGAGCAACATGCAAAATCTCCAGGATTCTTTTTTTCTACAGATCATAGAGACATCATATACAGAAAGATAGAACCAGTCCACCAAAATTCCCCAGTGTACCTTGCAGTCCAGCAACAAAAGAACAGCTCCTGTCTGTCGTGATTCTGTCGATAAGTCTGAAGTGAATTCATTTAGCATCTCTCAAATATCTTGTAAAGCTTCTCCAATGAAGCTACCTGTGCAAAGCAAGGATCATAAATCAGTCTTGCAAACATATGCAGCATAGTGTAAAATCCCTAACAGAAAATTATAGTATAAAAGATAATCAATGGCAACACTGATACTGGAAAAATAGAAAGGGGCTTTTTAGAAAGGAACTGATCATACATGTGAAGCAAGTAAAGCCACCAAGTAAATGTAGCTAAGCAAAATGGACCACATGAGATTTTCATCATTTACTTGAAAGCTGACAACAATATTAGGATGGCTGTCAGCCAACACCAACAGTGAGTTCTTTCTTGGACATCAGGAAGACCCAAGAAATGGTTAATGAAATAAGATGGAGGGCTAAAGTTATCTAACTTGAATAACCTATGAAACACCCTAAGCAGGAACTCCCAATATTGTTAATTCCACAAGAACATGTAAGCCTCTATAACTTAACAGAGGTTCCACCATTGAAGGGAACTCTGCTCAAGTTTGAACCAGAAAAGGGATTTCAAAAGTTTTTAAATAAAAAAAATTCACTTGTAAATTATTAGCACAGAGTATGATCAACTATCCCTCCACTCTCCCACCACCACCACCAGCGCTAGCTGATTCCTACAAAGACCAACATTTGTCCGCTGTTAATTGTGTCAGACACCACTGGCCGCGCAACAGCCACCAGTAACCACAAATTACCTTTTCTAAATAAAAATAAAAAGTCAAAACCAGGTCATCTTGCAAGTTCCATTTGGAATGAAACTGAAAATCAAAAGCAAAAAGCAAAAGCAAAAATAAAAATAAAAACTGAATGGCATACTTTCAGGCCCCTGTATTCTTACCTGAACAAATGTCCCATTTGTAGCCATTGAAGTTGGTGGCTTTAAAAAGAGTCTCATGGAAGGAAATAATACATGCTGTATTGACCATTCACGCTGGGCCCATGCAGTCTCTGCCTCAGACAGCAATTCATGCTCAAGTTCATCCTCCATTTCAACATCTGTAAAAGTTCAAATCTTAAAATGCTTGCCGATCTCTAAGTAGAAACTCCAAAGAGGAAAGATCATTTCTTAGACAATGGAGCTTTCTATATGTGTTTCCTCTACTTGAAGAATAGTGGCGGGTATAACTCAAATCAACTAAGCCTCATGTCCAATGTAGTTGGGGTGAGCAGTGTTTTAAACAATATAAATCCAGAGCATAGTCATTTACAGGTATTCAGTGACTAGCAAGTTGATTTACCTTGGTGAAAAAACGTGCATGCCAAAAACTTTTATCATCAGGTAACATCATCAATTAGCTAGCAAGAAATGCAAGCAATTCAAGACCACAAACAGCTAAGTTCGTACTACAAAACAATGAACCAGGCTAGTAAGAACTCCCAACATTACTTCTTCAAGAAGAAACCTAGCTGATCCTTTTGCCCCCACCTGATTGAGCCCAGCATTCAATTGCTTTTTTCAACAAGTCTGCATTTTGGTTTTGATCCTATATTCAAGCTTCAGAGCTTCAAGATAAATTCATTTCTATGCTTCCATTGATCCTGAAATTGGTTACTTGGGAAGCAAAGAGATGAAGATGGAAATAGGCAATTTTAGAAAGACTATTGCTTTTATGTCATTACTTTCACCAGATACTCCAGGTAGTGATCTCAGGTAGCAAGGATTTAACAATCATTGCTGTTACATGAATGTTTTACAGAAAGATGGAACAAGGTTGGAAAATAAAAGTGGACAGATAAAACTGGAAAACATCACGGGGCATTTGCTAGTGTTTTTCATGAGAAGATTGATTGAGAAAAAAAAATCATTAATCAATGGTCTTCGAGACTAAAAATGAAATTGCTCTTTCTGTCAAATAACAGAATTGGTTAACCAGATAAGGCACAAGAGGGCACCTGAACGATGATCTTAAAACAGAAAACCATGCTGTTTATATGTTTTAACTTTTGTCAATTATACAAGGCTGTGATCTAAGTTAGAAATCACTACCATTAAATGTTTTTGCAAAAGAAACACACGATTTTGGAAATCATTCTAAATAAACAAACAGGAATATTGAGGCTACTAGAATGTTCCATGTGCAGAATGGAGACAGAAAATTATGAAATAAAGATCCTCAGGGCTATTGCCATACCAAATCTAAAAGAATCAGTTAACTAAGTACCACTCAGGAGCACAAACCAGCAAAGTGTTGTGCCCAAAACCACATAGGTGATCAAGTGAAATCAAGCAAATGCCACAGCAAAGATTTCGTTCAACTTCCCCTCTTTAGAAATATATTATTTTTGCAAGAAGGGAAGAATATTTCATATTTAAAAACAGATTATAACATGAAATTTAAAGCTTTGCACCTACAACAATTAAATGATGAACTGCAGTATAAGAAGACATAGCACATTTTAAAAGGAACAAAAAAAGTGTCTTGTAATTTCATTTCTCCATACATCATTGTATAAAACTTCATGACAGTACCCAAAAGTTGTGGAATTATTTAATGATTTTTGCTATTAGCAGTGCAGTCATCACTATTTAACATATCTGATAAATTATGAAAAGCATTGTATTCCCGCAAATCCTACCTGAAGAACATATACTTGTTTTGCAGCTCCTATTATGGCTACACAGAAGTGGTGATGCTAAAGTATTAAAACGTTCATAGTTTACCCTCAAAAGCCACAATTACCATAAAAAGAAAAGGAAAAAAAATTCAAAAACTTTACTGTCACAGGTGTCAAACACAAAACAATGCATGAAATTCCAAACAGCAGATGTACCTATGTCAGTTGCTTTTTCTTTATCATCGGGATTCTTTTCAGGTTTCCTTCTTCTGTAAAATTGTAAACCATCACCTGAGGGACTGGGCAATAGAGGAGGATGGATGGCATAGAAGTTCCCAACAGCAGCCGCAATTGTTTGAAAGCAATTCTTTTCATCCTCCCAATCAACCTACAAAAAGAGTTGAAAATCAAATATATGAACAAAATGGCATACTTACATAAGAGATTGATGGTTTGAATCTATATGCTTGCCAACTGTTTAGGAACTTCCCACATTTTACATCTGGATGAGATTCTACAGAAAATGGGCTATTTCAAATTTTGGCATTACAACAGATAAAGTGAAAGAAATAGAAAGAACAAAAAAGCTTCCTCACATAGAACAACAAGCATCAAATGTGCAATTCATTTATCATCAAAGTGTTTCTATCATGGACAATTTTGTTGAAATTAGAGGTGCAAGAAAATTTAAAAGAATTTTTTTTATTGAAAAATTTTAGAATAATGAAGAGCAAGCAAATAATAAAACGTGCTAATATACTACTTATACTTGTTTTCAAAGCATCAACAAAGGAATAACAACAAAACAAAGAGAACAAAAAAAATTTTCAATTGAGAGACTCATCTCTCATCTAATATTTAAATATCAAAGAAGTGAAGTTTCAGGAATCTCAAACCTACATCATTTCCCAAACTAAGTACAAATTCAGGGATCCGATCCATGTCAGGTGTATATTGGTCAAGTATGACAGGAAGCCGAGACAAATTCCCATGTGAGTCAATGTATATGCAGAAATACTCCTCTAGAAGTTCTGCCTTATCCTTTAGCAGTTCAGTGTTCATCTGAAGAAAATCAAACGTACATGATAATGAAAAGATACTGTTAATGGCAGTCATATTTTTGGCACAATAAGAAAACAAAAGCTTGCTCCTTCAGCTATGGTAATACGAAGCCTTTGACTCTGTTGAAAATAAAGCTCTAGAAATTAGCAGAAAAGGCTACCAATAAAGTCAAAACTTAGAACCTCAAGAAAAAGAAAGGTAAAATGAGGAACGGACATATATTTAAGAACCCATGTTCATTATTGAGATAAAAAAAAAATTGAAGTAATAACATGAATGTGATATCATCAGTTGCTCTAGATCTACATGAGAATGAAAAGATATTGTTAATGACAGTCATGTATTTCCCTTTATGAAAAAAGTATATACCTCTGCTTTATGACTTTTTTTTACTGTGACATGTAAATCAACTCGAATTTATTTTTAAGTCACAAGAGATTGCACAAGCAAAGTAAAAATTCGTTTTGAGACCATCTAAACGTGCATGCTTGTATCAAAACTAAAACTTATAAAAAGAGTGCATATTTGAACAACAAAAGCCACAGTTCAAAAGAAGTCAAGCAAATTCTAGCTCATCCACACATCAGAATGTTTTGTTCGAATTCCAATAGGAAATATACTACCCAGCAATTGTTAGAATGATACCTCATAAGGTTCAATAAATTTGTTATACAGAACTTTAATGGTAATTTAATGAAGCTATCAACGTAAGAGAATAGAAGTTACTTCTGCAATCTTCTCTCTCAGGTCTTCATTTTCGTTGGATTCTAGATCCAAGTCTTCTTCCTTCAATGCCAACATAATGAGCAATCTAAGAGGGGCTGGATCACTCAGTTGTATGACATTGAAATGAGCAAATCGTCGTAGAACTTGCTGATACATGAGCTCTTTGCTGTAAATGCATAGAAACAGAACTAATCATTCAGTCAGTGGAGGAAGAATATCATATAGGTTCCTAGTGGCTTGGCCCATTTCTTAAAGCTGATGAAATAGGCTTGGTTGAACGCCTCTTGTTGTTTTTGGACTGGACCAATTAAGCAAAAAAAAAAAGGGAGAAAAAGAAGAAAGAAAAATAAAGCTGTTGTGGATAGTACTTCCAAAACCAACTTAGAACAACTATACAAGAAATAAATGTAAGGAATTGTTATTTATCCAGAATAGTTATGAAGAAGCTGTTGGTGAAAGGAATGGGGAAGGGAGAACATACATGCATGTATGCATCAAGTTAAATAGGCATATTCTTCCAAGCAAGCAACTTCCTAGGATCATTTTATTTTGGAAGCAATGCTGAATGCACCTTCAATCTTCATTACATAAAAAAGGCATTCATGCATAAAGTGGCCATGCTAAGAAGTTGACAATACAATACTGGACACCTATATTTGTTATAAACAGATAATTAATGCAAAATTTCAGTCAGCTTAGAATTGTTACCTTAAGTTCACTACATTTGCAAGATACAGCTGCGTTTTATACTGAAGCAATGCAAAAACATCATCTGCCATTCCAATATATGTGCAGTTTCTGACAATATCCAGCAGACCTACAGTAACATACATCAGAAGAAGTATCTGATACATTGTATCTTATGGAAGTATTTCTCTTTCCAAAGCGTGATAAATATGGTCAAATGCTACCTGAATGACAGTTTCCATCAATATCATTAACAAGCTCCTGAACAGAAGAAATATCTGCACTTTCCTTAGGGTTTCTTCTTTGTCTAACTGAAGACCTGCAGTTGTAGAATTTAAAGAAATCAGGTAACTGGTTATGTGTATAAAAATCATTCAACTCGCAATTTTATTATTGTGATTGTTGAAATTGAACTCCAACTTTTAGCGGAAAGCAATTGCCTACTCACATGAAGAATAAAAAATAGAAAGGGAGCATGCAAACTGATAGATAACCAATTTAACACAAGTAGTCTATAGTATTCTATATAAATTTCTAGCCTTCTATCATCCCATACTATCACATTTATAGAGTTCTGTAGTTTTGTGCTCTCTTCTCCGTGAGGTCTGAATATCAAATGCTCATTGAACTCTCATCTAGCTTCTTATGTTTTTTACATTACAAAGTTTTGATCATTAAAAAATATTTAGGTGGATTAAAATTGAGCTACAAACAACAAAAATTTTCACATGAACAAAAATTTGCAGTAAAATACAACGTGTTTCCTTCCCAAAAAAAAGGCATTTAATGAACTACTTCAATTAATATAGGATATTTTGCTAAAAGTTGCACTTAATGCCAGTTATCAGTCAGGGCTAATTGACTAAAGAGGCCTGAAATGTGCAAAAAAGAATGCCTTATTTGATAATGAGATATTCAAGAAGCATCAGAACAATCAAGGATGTTCATAATGGCTGCACTTAAAGCCAGTTAGAAGGGTTAATTGACTCACATTGGTCACATAAAACGACAACTGATTAAGGAACCTACCTCACAGCTGCCAAGCTAGAATTCCCTTCAAGATTATCAACAGGCCTGGCTTGCAAATAGGCATGCAGCCTTCCAGCAGGATCCGATGCATCAGTTCTTACCATTTTATTCACTGGAACTTTTTGCGATTTTGACCCTGATTATATGCAATAACATAACAGTATCTTAATAGGCATCGCAGTGACTCTGACAAAATTGAGGCAAACCATAAGATAACCAGTATATTAGCTCCATACCATAAGGCGAGGGTGAGGGGTTAACATTTGAATCCTTTTTTGCACTTAAAGTAACACTTGGAGAGGAATCCAACGTCTACATGCATGAAAAAGAAGAAGGAAATAAAGCGAAAAGGATAAATGCATTAATATAGAGAACACTAGAAATAGTGTCACACTCACCACAAGTCTAGTAAGAACAGAAAAGAGGAAAGATATACAGTTTAATTCTTGCCCAGTGTTAGGCAGAAAATACCCAGTGAACATACAGATAGGCTCCATAAGTAATTTAGAACATTCAGCTCAAACTGTGAAAGCAGAACTTCTTGAACATTAGAGTCCAAAGTAAAGCTAAATGCTTAAGACATGAAATGAGTTCAAGTTTCAACTTTATAATCTCGAAAGAGCCCTTTCTATCTTCTAACTTCTAAAACTACATATTACAGGACTTCATGCAGTGTGGTCTTGGTGACTTGATGCACAGGTTTAGTCTAATCCTATAATATATTGCTTATTATCAACGAATTCAGGCAAATGAGGAAATAATCCAAGATTATATAGTGATTAGAATAGGATGATCCAATAAAATTTGGGTATGAATTTACCAGTTACTATATGTTATCAAAAGAAAGACACTCTAATGGATTTGGTACTTCTTAATTGGATCCAAATTTTGAGGTAATATTAACAGATTGGTCAGAGTTAAAAGAAACAGATAGCTAAGAAATTGTGAAAACATCTAGTTCCAAGTTTCATTACCAAAATGTACCTGTTCTTGAAATGTCCTAGCCTCGTTTGAGTTCCTCAATTTTGATTCAACAGCAGATTGTATCGTGTTAATAATGAATTCTTGGTTCAGAAGGCTTACCTGCATATTAGCACATGATTTCTTTACTAAAAGCAAATTAATAAATAGTTTTGGAAGGGGGTAGAATTTAAAGTAAATGAAAAGCTATACACTTCTTTCTGTACCAAATTCATATATGATACAAATACAGTTTTATATTTTATATTTTTCCTTCTACATTAATAAAACAAAACAACTCATTGGCATTTAGTATAAATGTAAACTGAGCATATAAGGCACACCTAGCCTACCATACCCATGTAAGCTTATGCAAGTAATGAATAAACAATAAGCATATTCCTTTTCTTTTTACCTTCACAAGAACTACCCACCATAAATGTTACTGAAATCTGTCCTATGCATGTATGAGAGAACACCTAAGTTCACTCCCATATGTGCTAAGAAGCCAACTTGAATTTCAAAACTTATAGTTATGCTCTCTTATGTAGCAAACAATAGCAGCTGAAAAAAGTAAAGAGTAGAAGATCACACACATTATTGCATATCTCTCGTCATAGAGAGTCTATCCACCTTTCCATTTTGAGATGTCCCAAAATTACTGTCCACTGAAAATGTCAAAGCATTAACTATTTGGTTTTTGTGTCATACCCAGATTAAAATCCACTTTCACTCTTAATCTAACTATTTTATCTCTCATTAACTTAGATTTAAATAAAACTCTCCATTCATTGAGCTTTTGAAATATAATTCATGCAAATTTGGGAGTAAATGTCTCATGAATTTTTAGAAAAATTGTTAAGGTAATTGTGCTCTTTATAAGGTTATGATATTGTGAGTTCCCAAAGACTTTGTAGCATGTAATGATAAAAAAAATATAACAATAATAATAATAATAATAATAATAATAATAATAATAATAATAATTGTGGTTTATGTATTTCTTAGAAAAAAAACAATTTGTTTTGTTGTTTAAAGAGAACTAACTAATTAGGATATCCAACCTCTCAGCACTAGCCCAACACCAAAAGATTTATGTATGCTTGATTCTGAAATACAATAAAAAGGTAACACTAGAAAGTGATGTGAGAATAGATGGCATGGAATCAAATTAATTTTTCTTTGATAATCTATGTATAAAGTTGAAACTTAGGGACAGAGAGCGTATTGGATTATTCTATATTCTTCACAATCACTCAAGGAACAGAGAATCAGGACATAGTTAAGACCTAATAAGGCTACATGATAAAGATTAAAATGGAAGGAATCAATTACAAGGTTTATGAATTACTTGAGTTTAAAGTTTGGTATTTTCAGTAATTGGAGGATCTAAAATCATCTAATGGCATTTATATGGCTATACACAATCTCTCAACTAAACCATCCATTTGTGGTCTAAACAGTTGCAAAAAAGTTACATTTCCTAGGAAGCAAAGCAAGACCAACTGTAGCAGACAGATTATCATTAAATGACCAAACAAACAAAGCTAGAACTAATAAGTAAACGAAACATTTAGAACAATGGAATATTTTTTTCTGATTTCAGCACACCTCCTCACGTTAAAACAGAAAATCAAACTAATATAATGGACTGATTTGAAATTTCAGCAAACGAGTTCATAGTCTCCCATTTAAGGTGAAAAATTGTCAACACAGCAAAGAAGTGAACAAATAAAAATCCCAAGGCTTATTTGGGTGGATGGCTTATCCTCCATCAAGCTTTTATAATTCTTTTTACTCATAATACAGTTCTATTATCTAAATAAATAAAATCCCCAGCCTCAGGCAGGTTGCTACAGTCCAATTTCACACAGACATTCACAATACTTCATCAAAATTCTTGGCACGTCATGCTGCAATAGAATTTACAGTGAGTCATAAATGTGCTACTGACAAGATTAATTTATTCGTTCAGAGTGCGTTCATAATGTAGTATGCTCTTGTTGAAAACAACTGGGAGAATTGGAATTAAAATTCAAAATGCCACATAATTATAGTTAACCCAGCATTGCAGCATGTTTTAATACACATATCGCAATAACATCTTTATCAGCAACTGTTAACATAAAAAACCAAGGCATAGGACATGAGACAAGTCGAGTTCTGTAAAAAATGCCAGGGGAATTTGACACTGCTATGGGATTTTATTTTATTTTTCTGTTTCCCCCTAGGATTCTAATTATGAGTAATTGCAAAATAAAACATTCCACCTGATTTTTACAGAGAACAAGGGATCTGAGGACATTATTTTCCTTTTTCTGCTTTATACTTATCCATATTACTCCCCTCATTGACCAGATTTATTGAATAAAATTATCCATATTCCTGGAAATGCGTACCTCTCTCTTTGTTGGATGCACATTCACATCAACATGCTCAGGTGGCAATACTATTGACATGTATATGAAAGGTTTTGAAGCTTTTGGTAAGGTAGCAGCATAAACAATTTCGATAGCTCTCTTTAAAGCAGTGCATTCCACTAGTCTATCTGTAGCAAACAAAAAAGTCCACGGTAAAAGAAAGTTACAATAGGAAAATGTGTGAGAACCAAACTATTTTCTTTCTTTCTTTTTTTTCATACTCTTACAGGAAAAGAAAAGGGGAAAAAAAGAGTAAAAGGTATATAACTTCAAATAATTCGCAATTCATCATATTTTTCTTCTTTCCATAACAATCCACATAAAAGAATTTAGCTTGTGGATTGTACTGGAAAGTCAAAAGAGTGCTCTAAGTTTAAGACTCTCATGTAGACAGTACCACTCAATAAAATTAACAGTAATGGTTCCTGAAGTTCAGGAAACCATACAAGAATCACTCCAGTTTTTATGTTATATGTGATAAAAATGTCAGAAGCACAGCCGCTTTTTCTTGATCATGAAAATAGCTCATGAAATGGGGGGAAGGACTTCTTGTTACAATTGTGAAAAAACACATACCATTGATAAAAAGAACCATTGTTGTTTTCTTCGCCACATAATTTGAATTGGAAATGAGTCCATCCATATTAAAAACTGAACTTGAAGGATCACTGTCTGGAACTTCTATTTTCATTAGATTGAGAGCAACAGAAACTCCATAAACAGATCTGATGGAATCAAGCCTTGATGATGTGGTCACTGAGTGGACATCTGCTCTGGATGCTCCATGCTGATTACAATAGAATTAAAAAAAAAATTACCAGAATTGTTCAATAAATATTCAAACCATGCAATTCAATACTGTATGTAAAGCTAAGCTTTGATAATCAAGAGACCAACCTTTCTGCAAGAAAAGCTCACGTTAATATGATGAATCGCAAATCGGCTTAGCAAGTCCACTATTTTGGAATAATCATCTGAAGAATTCTGGAATGTCTTTCTCCTAGCAATCATGTTATAGAACAAGTTTTCTACCTAATAAGACAAGCAACTAGATTATTTAAGACGCAGCAAAATCCAAATTATTTGAGGAAGAAAAATACTTATAAAAAAAAAACAACAATAATAATATTATAGAAAATCAGAGATTGTCACTAAAATTTCCAGTAAATTCTAACCTTTTCTCAGCAGGATCAAAATCAACTAGCATTCATTCATTCTCGAGGATTTAACTATTTGATGACATATATCAAAATCCACATCATCTATCAAACAACCTTTAACATACAACGGTCTTCTAAATTTTGCACTCATAACGACATCCCCATTTTTTTCTCCCTTCATTTACTTTGTTTTCTATATTGCAAATTTTTATGAATTAAACAAGCAAACCACATATAAACTCAAAAGTCCAATTCACACACACCATTATCTGCGTCCCTTTAACTGCAGCACAAGGCTTAGGCTCATCCTCCATTACCCCATCTCTATATGAAACCCTGAAAAAAAAAAACAAGAGCAATAACAAAACCCAGATCCTCCATTAAATTATTGATTTTCACTATATGAAAGTGAAAACAGGTAAAGTTGAAAACTTTTCTCAGAAGCATTTAATCAAACAGTTAAAATGCAAAAAAAAAAATTGTTTGCTTGCCTGTAACCATGCAATTTTCCTGGAGTAATAGTAGTGACAGTCACATGACCTACATAAGTCATGCTGGCCAATGCCTCTCCTCTGAACCCCATTGACTTAATCGACTGTAAATCCTCGTAATTAGTCAGCTTCGACGTCGTATGCCTCTCGCATAATATAGGCAAATCCTCACGCTGCAGAAAATTAAATTAAATTAAATTAAAAAAACAATTATTTTACCTTTGAAAATTAAAATTTGAGTTTTTTTATTTATTTAAGTACGCGAATGCCGTGGCCGTCATCGGAGACTTGAATGAGTTTAAGGCCACCGTCTTTAACAACGACGTTTATAGAGGTAGAGTGCGCGTCGAGGCTGTTTTCTACTAGTTCTTTGATGGCTGAAACAGGGCGTTGAATTACTTCTCCGGCGGCGATTCGGTTGACCACGGACTCATCTAGACGGTGGATTTTTGGTGGTTCCGATGGTGAGTATGGTGTTTTTTCTGTTTTTATTTCCATTAGGTCGGTTTCCGGTGATGTTGGAGGTGAGTGTTCACCGGCTTCCATTTTTGTTTAGAAGAAGAGAGTGAAAATGAGTGTCTTCCCGTATAGTGTTGGCGGGTCACAAAGGAGGGAAAGAATTACGTTATTTTCTTATATTTTGATATTTTAATTGCGTGGGAGATTTAGGTCCTTGAATTATGCAGATTGTATCAGATTAATCACTCTACTTTAAAAATATGCAATCCCATCTTGTAGTACTTTAATTTCAAGACACCCGATGAAATTTACGAGCTCTTTAGTAATGGAAAGTTTTTCCATTTTTCGCTCCATTTCTAGTTTGCAAATTTTAATAAAAAGTCCGAAAATTGAAAAATATGCGCAAATCATTTTTTTTTTTTTTAAGAAAAGTCCTTTTGTTGGAAAGTTAACATCTTTTTTACAAAAATTCTAATAAATTTACCTAATTGAAAAATCAAAACTATTTAAAAGAAAATCAAATCAAAAAATTGTTTCACGTCAAAAAGATTTAGTGGAACAACATTTTTTTTCTTTTATGTTTTTTAATTTTAATTTTTACAACAAAATCATCTTTCATATTGGTTTTATTAGAAATTAAATTTTATAATTTGTTTCAGTTTACTTTCTATAAATTTATCCTAATTTTATAACTTAAATCATGAATTTGGTAGATTGACTCGGGTTTTTTTATTTGTTTTTTTATTTGAAGTTTTTTTTTCAATTTCATCCTTTAATATTGGGTTAATTGAGAATTAGACCTCATAATTTGGTTCGATTTGCTTTCTTTGAGGTTATTCCGGTCGCGACATAACCCAGATTGATTCAATTTGTTTTTTTGTGTTCTTTTTTTTAATTGATTTTTTTTTCAATTCCATCTTTTAAGATTGAGTCAATTGAAAATTGAGTTTCATAATTTATTTTGATTTGCTTTTCATAAAATTATTTTTATCTCATGACCAGAGTCGTGGATTTGGTAGATTAACTCAGGTTGATTCTTATTTTATTTGTACTTTATTTTTTTTACAATTTTATTATTAAACACTTGGTTGATTAAGAATTGAGTTTTATAAGTTGTTTCGATTTGTTTTCTATAGAGTTACCATAGTTTCATTACTCGAATCGTGAATTTATCAGGTTAACCCGGGTTGACTGAGGTTAATTTAATATGTTGTCATCTCAATATTTTTTTTTAAAAAAAATATTTGAAACATTTTTTAATCAAACTATGTGTTTTCTAATAGTTGAGATTGTATTTAAACCTATAAATTGACCAAATTATATCAATCAAACATGTTTTGCACCTGTTCTCTCAGACATCTGCATTCTCAGTAGTAGAGATGTTTTGAATCGTTCACTTCCAGACTTGTTTGTCCAATTTAAACTTCTGCAGAGAATTCTAAATTCAATTCAAACACTTTATAGTTTGATACTTTCAGCTTTTGTCCAAGCCATGATGATCCTAGCAAGTAAGATGGCGCTGGCATTCGCCAGAATGTTTAGCCATTCTGAATTCTGTTGGAATGTTTTGGTGAATTAGAAGTTTGTAGTTTGTACTGCTAAGTTCAACTTTCCAACAGGCACGATCCCAGATAATTTTATTTCACCATCATATCTCTAAAGACGTATGATGCATTGCCATCATTCTTCTCCACCTTTCCTCTCACTTTCTAGTTTGTACTGCTAAGTTCAACTTTCTAGTTGTGTGTGTTGGGGGAGGGGGTACTAATCTTCAAGCTTATAAACTGCTAAGAAATACAAAGAAAGCCACAGGGAGATGATGACACAGTTGAGTCTTCAACAATTATGAAGAAAGAGTAGAGGAATATTTGCTCATTTAGCAAGCATCCATCTACAAGGAATCATGCGAAAGGCCTACAAACTAATAATTGATGGAAAATGACAAGAAAAAACAACTCATGCAAAGCAGGGAATGTTTTAGCCTCACTTAAATTCGGCCCACGGTTCAGAATTAATTTAGAAATCTACTGCAACCTGATGGCTGTCACTTATGCATAACCACGCAAATTTCCAAACAAGGACGCGTGCCCATCTCTGCCATGTAAGAGCCACATCAGCGACACATGGGATGTGTCATCCAAATGGGAGATATAACATTTAACTCTGCTTTTCTTCCTATCCTGCATATCCATATACACGCCAGCTTACTACAAAAATCAAATTTAAATGAATCAAGAACTGAGCTTGTAATCTTCAATTCAATGTCCCACGTCTCAAAATGTTCCACTAATCATTTCCATACATTGTTTCATCTGGAGAAAGACTCGTGGCATTGTCCATCGTTCTTCACCTTTTTTTTCAATGGCTGTCCAGCGATTCTGCACCATACAAACTTGTGACACCTGCTTCTCCTTTCCATCCTTTTCTTGTTCATATTTTGGACAAAGGTTCTGCTGGTTACCTATATGGTCAGTTACCCTATATGGTCTTACGTCCTGCACGCCTCAAGTCCACAATAACAGTAGTCATGCCCCGTCAAACAGAGGTCTTGCCTCAAATGGGGGAAGAAGGTATTTATCCAGAAATAGAGAGCAAGAGGAAACAAAATATGCTACAACATCAATATCAAACGAAAAGGCTACTTCAACTCTAATCATCAATGACAACACTACAATGCTAATTATGTATGTATAAAAGACAAGTATTGGCAAATATATATGAACATATTATTTCTTCAGGAAGAGGGGGGCAAAAGGTACTATCATATCTACAAAAAAACCTTCCTTTGCAATTAGTGAAAACATGTTTAGGTTTCTACGGAAGAACTTATAACTAAATTTGTAGGTTAACCTCATCAAGCCTCATGTTCTTCATCGAGCCTCATGTTCTGTTCAAGAACCTCCATGACGATAATGCAATACTGCCCGGTAGATAGCAGCAACATGAAGAAAGCAAATGAGCACTACGAGGAGATCATCCAGGAGACCAACTATTCCCAAAATTCCTGTAAATTAAAATCCATAGCTGATTGCATTATTTTAATGTTATTCACCAAAACTAGTCAACCAAAGCAATGCAAGAAAACAAAAAAATAAGTAAATAGATCAAAGCTATCAGTTACCTTCTGGAATAATGTCTATAGGGCTGATGACGTAGATGGCACTTAGCACCACCTGCAAACAAGAAATAAATAAGAATCTTGCTGTGAAAATGAGACTAGAATCCCAAACAACAAATCAAGTAATGCATAAAAAACTTAATTTGGTCAATCGAAGAAGACTAGTGCTTTAGTCTAAGGAGTTGCATAAAACAGCTAATGCAGTAACAGTTTCTCCTAACAAACTAACCAAACTATAAACCAGTCAAAGAATGCAAAACATAACAGAAAAACAAAAAACTGAATACTAAGTTGCTTCGTGAGTCTATATTGGATATGCAGCCCACAAAAATAATTGTTCTTAATAGACTAGATTATGTCATTGTCACATTTCATGGATTAGAACATACAGCGGCAATCCTCCTTTGACACTGAATAACAGCAAACAGAAAGTATGTTGGGGGGCGAATTCTCCATGAAAGGCTAAATAAAACCCATACCAATTATATTAAGCCAGCATCCAAGTTTCCATAAAATTATATCATTGCTCTAGGAAGTCATGACTTCTCATTCTGACAATCTTCTGCTCGATCATTATACCATGTCTTTCTTGAGTTGAGCTCTAGTGTCTAAAACAGTATTCTTGTTCACAGGAATATATTATATTAGATGTTGAAGAACTAAGCAACAATTTTCTAGCATTCCATTACATGCCTTCTCAAATACTCAAGACGTGAAGGTATGGAATACTTCAAATTTACAAGTATGAGAGCCACCACACACTGTATGTCGAATCTATTAAGAGTTCGATCTTGAGTCCCTTTTGAACAGATGGATTAATTTTAGGTTAAATCTTACCAATAATCAGATTAAAAAAAAAGGCTCATAGTATATTCCTAGAAGATGACAGAACATCAAGCTGAAAGGAAAAAACAAATAGATAGCAGCATTCTTATGTTCACCATCCATGCAAGAGTTTCAAAACCACAATGCAAGAATAAGAAACAGACAGTTGCTGATTCACTTAACTGCAATATAGACGCGCGCCCTGATGACCAAAGGAAGAGACCTTTGGGGATCCATTATTTCTCGCAACAACCTCCGGAGAAGAAATGGAAGGTCTTGCATTCTCTGAAGATAAGAGAATCCATCTTTTTAAAACTCATAGCAGATATGATTATAAATACTGAAACAGATAAAAATTATAGTGCATGTCATCAACTAATACTTTTTAATCATCATATCTAGCTTTCTTACGATTAAGAAAAATGAGTGAAAGCTTCATATGAAGATCAGAACAAAAGAGGCTGTTGTTCATTTAGTTGGCACCTTCAAATCTATAGAACCCAGCGGAACTTCTTAGTAAATCAATTAAGCAATAACTACACCTGAGGCATAGGTATCAGACCTTACTGTTCCCCATCAACAGAATAACTGCTTTAATCTTACTAACATTACCAAGTAATTTTTTAGAGAACTCTATCTCACGTTTTAAGTTCTATATACAAGTAGATCTCCTAAAACTGTATAGTTTTCTGTGATTTTAGCTGAGAAATCAGAAATCATAAGATATCACATTATGTGACATAAGGAAGAAAACACCTAAATGCATCTATGAGAAGAAAAAGGTATCCTACCAGTGGAAAATGAGAAAAAACTGTGACAAAGTAGCACAACCATATAGGCCACAAAGTAAAGCAACTATTCTTCTTCTCATATTCTTTCTCTAAAGCTAGGAAGTAGAGCAACTACTATCAACAGAGAAACAGGGTGGCAGCTGAGATTGCTGCATGGAAGAAAGAAGGGAGGACAAACAAGAATTTGGAAGGCGCAGTGAAAAGGTAATAACACAGAATCTATAGACCAAATTCGGAATAACTGTTGGGAAAAAAAAATCCTCTTAAACTTCCACAAGAAAGACATGCATTCCATAACAAAAATCAATATCTGTCCTTTGTTTTGGCTGTTGCCTTTTGATTCTGATCAGACTAAGGTTGCCTTGTTTAAGGTAATATTAGTTGCAAGGAACAATTTATTATATACAAGACACTGAGACACTTAAATCTACATGCCTGAATGAGACCACTGGTATTTCCACCAAAAAGATGATTGTATCTTTCAATTTTTCCAAGAACCTCAGCAACATCAGGATCACTGCGCTCCCTTAATGAAGCTTCACCAGGAACCAACAATGTAATCTGCCGACGACACAGTGGACATTTACATGGCTGGAGTACGGATCCATGATGCCAAACAAGCATAATACAATCACCTAAAATACCAAGGGAAAAAAAATTGCATTACCTGCATGTTTAATCTTAACAATCTAGAAACCAGAGATTAGAAAGAGAAAACCCATATATCATTTCAACAAAAGAAAATAGATAAAAATATGCATTTTGACCACATAACTGGACAAAGATTTGTTCTTCAATTATAATTTTATGCTTTTATATGATAACATTATTGTCAAGGAATCCTGAGTTGTAAAACATCTGGTTCTTGCAAAAATGAAACATAAGAAAATGTAAATGATTGAATGCAATTCCTATTATAAGCACAAGATTTAACAGAAAACCAATGTCATCGAACTAAATATGTTCCTATGAACAACTTGTGCAAATCATAAACTCAAAATTAAGCATTATTACAATAAACCAAATACCTCAACGTTAATTTAAATTAAATGGGTACTAATAATTGATAACTAATGTTAAGATAAACTTTTCAATCAATTCCTTTTCCTGGTTCAACTCCTTAAGCTCAAAAGCCATCATAGACACAAATTGCTATTATTAAATGATAATTTAGCAAACACAAGAAACCCCATGAAAGATAATCATTTATCATTCATGAATACCATCAAAATCTTCTTCCTTGTTAAAAAAAGAACGAAAAAAAAACTCACATTGGATTCTTGTTTTTAAGCTAATTCGGAAAGAAAACGGAAGTGTAGATGAGAAAATGGAGAAGAAACTGACCACAAAACCAATGAGAGCAATTGGCCTGGCAAGCAATGTTGAAATGTCCATGGCATATGGAGCAAAAATCATTCACTGGAGGTCCATCCATTGCTTCCTTCTCTGTTTGCTTCGTTCTTCTTTCTTTGCTTAACACTTAAGATTTTTCGATTTCCAACGTCTTTCGATTTGGGAAACTAAAAATGTTGACGAAGAAGATTTCTACGTTTTTAAATAAATAATAATAATAATCCAACAACGGCCTCTGTCTATAAATTCCCGTTCTATTTATTTATTTTTTCTTGGACAGACGAACAGGTAATAATTTATATTGTTAGGTTTATGGGAAAATGGTCGTATGGTATGGTAGTAAATAAGGGAAAGGATCGGCTAAAAGCCTAAAACTGTAAAAAGAAAATGAAAGTGGCAAAATACAGTTTGGGACCTATAGTTTCTCTAATGTTACAAATTGATTCCTATAATTTAAACATGAAGGGAAATATAGTTTACCAAGCGTAAAAAAAATACATATAAACATCGGTAAACTGTCTCCTAAAATAATAAATATATCTTAACCATGAATTGAACAATATTCTTATATAATATTAAGATAAAAAAACATTTGATCTATTTAGATTAATTTGGGCTTACTTGTGAAACTCATGGGGATAATCTTGAAAAAAAAATTAAAAAACTCAATCTCGAATTAACTCAGTGTTAAAGGATAAAATTAGCAAAACACAATATTTAATTAAAAAAACAAAACTTAAGTGAACTTGAGTCAACCAAACAAACTCGCAATACAAATCATGGACGTTATCGAATTAAATAAATCTTATATCTCAAAGATTATTTTTCATTTAGTTATACGACAATAAAGTATATTATAATTTTTTTGTATGAATCATTTTCTAAAAAAAAGACATGATAGATGCATGGCCCGAGGTAACAAAAATAGATCATTAATAATAAATTGTAAAGTTGTATTCTTTTAAATTTGAGTTAATTAAAAAAAATTTAGATCATTGATAACAAATAGTGAAATTATATTTTAAAAAAAAAAATTAGCTCGAATATTGCAGATTAACTCGTTAAACCTGCGACCTAACTCATGGAATCAATTGGGTTCAATGATCTTTTTATCAAAAAATTTACCAAAAAAAGCTAACGCATGGGCCTAATGGCAAATATTGTTTTAGTCCTTTGAATTGTGATTTATTTTTACTTACATCCCTGATTGGCTTCAAACTTTCAATTTTATGCAATGTTACCCCTGATGAACTTCAATTTAAGCCCTGGTTTCAGCGTCTATTTTATTTTAGTTCTTGGTCTTGGATTTCTACAATTTAACCCTTAATTGATCATTAAACTTTTAATTTTTTTTAATTTCACCCTTGATTTTAGCTTATTGGGTTGCCAAATTTCAGCGTCTTTTGCAAAATGATCCTTAACTGTGAATTTCTTCAATTTAACCCTTAATTGACCCCAAAACTTTAGTTTTTTTTTGTGATTTTACTTCTGATTTCAATCAATTGACTTGGTAAAAATTAAATTTGGTCTCTTAAAATTCTAATATTCTCAATTAACCCTAAACTGGGCTCTCAAACTTAATTTTTCACCAATTAAGCCCCTAATAAAATTAATTTGACTTGTTTAAAGTATAATTAAATCATTGCACCTAATTAAATCCTTTAATTTGACCCAAATTAATTCTTAAACATTATTAAACTTTAATTTTCCCCATAATTAAATCAAATTGAGTTATTAAAACCATGTATCAATTTTGGTCTTCATTCTTTTAATTGCCATTTGTTTTGCTTTTAAGTGCATTTTAAAATTGATTTTGTTTTTCAATTTCATCCCTCAACATTTGATTTCATTTAATTTTTGTATTCAATTTGATCCTCATTCTTTTTATTGTTATTTTTTATCCTTTTCTTGATTGTTGTTTTATTTTTCAATTTCATCCCTCATTATTTTATTTTATTAAATTTTATACCAGATTTGGTCCTTATTCATTTTTATTGCTATTTTTTTATTTTTTAATCATTTTCTTAATTTTTTTTTAATTTCATCCTTCGATGTTTGGATGATTAGGAAAACATTTTGTGATTTTTTTGTGTATTTCTTCTATTGGGTAATCCCAATCTCATGATTTAGAGCATTTGTTTTAAAGATTATCCCGATTTGATTTTGGTCTTTTTTAGGTTCATTTTTTAAAATTAATATTTTTTTTTCAATTTTATTATTCGACATTAGATTATTGGATCTTGAGTTTCGTGATTTTTTTGTTTTCTTTTTTTTTTATGAAGTTATATTGATTTCATTTCCTAGATTAAGGGTTAATCGAGTTAATATGAGTTGACTCATTTTTTTATGTTTTTTCAATTGATTTTTTTTTAATTTCTCTTTTTATCATTTAGTTTGGTTGAGAGTTGACCTTCATTATTTTATTTAATTTATTTTATATAAGGTTATTCTGATGTCACAATCAAATTGTAAATTTAACATGATGACTCAAACTAAATCTAATTTTTTTTTTATTTTTTTTAATTGATTTATTTTTAGTGTCAACCTGTGAGTTCCTTCAGGCGAGTAAATTGTAAATAGTTACTCAATATAATGGCACGACAAAATTACAAGAAAAAAAATGTTTTAAGTTTTGTTAATGAAGTCATATGCCTTCTAAGGACAAGCAATTAATGCCTGTATTGGATAGGCCATTCTTCTGAAAAGCTCTACACATGTATCATTCCATTTTTGCGGTGGGGATCATTGGGAAAGTTTGAAACCTGATGCATGTCGATTATTTTTTGCAAGCATATAATTAAAACGGATATTTATCTTCAAATTTAATAGCTTAGCATGGCAGTTTCTGATTCCTCTTATCTAATTCAATTCTTGTTTTTCCAACGTCCCAAGTAAATTTAGTTTTCGTTTTCCCCATCTTTTGTGATCATCTTGCTTCTTCCTTCATCTTATCAATTCTTTTCACTTCTTTTCTTGATTGTGATTCTAATTTGCAGTCAGAGCCTTAAGGTGAAATCGTACCAGTGCAGGATATGGTTATTGACAATGCAAATGAAATCAGCTCTGAAGTTATACCAGTGAAGGAGGCTCTTCACAGCTTGAATAGTTTGGAAATCAGGTTGTGCAGGTGAATGTTCTCATCAAGAAAATTCCCAAGGTGAATTCACATTTTACATCAACAAGTCTCGAGTCCAAAGATAAAAGCACAAAGGGAAAAAATCCAGCTCTCATTTCTTCTGATCAGTGAATGATGAACTTCTTACAAAAGAATATACAAAACAAGTAAACCAGAAACAAGTACTCAATTCAACTAAGCTCGAATATCAAACTAGCCAAGGCTGCAGTCACCACAGGCCAAGTTTTCTCTAAGCTTCTATGATACTAGATCTTAGATGTTCCTTTCATAAGAAGTGGCTGGCTGCACTGGAAATTCGTTAGTAGAAGAGCCAGACATCTGTCTACCAACATTGGAAAGAAGGTAAAGAACATGTGTACTGTGATTTTCTTTTCTAGTTTTTTTCTATCATGACTGGAAATTACAAGGCTGAAGAATGTGCTCGACCACTGCAAATACTATTGGCATACATATAAATGGTGGAATAAATCAGATAGTCATAGTTTCGTCCCATGAAGGCATTATTGGTTTGGGTAGAGTGAAATAATTTCCCCCACTAACTGTTGAGAAATGGTATAATTTTACATGCTAACCTTCCACATCTCACACGGGAAACTATCTTTCAAGGCAGATTGAGGATTGCTTGAATTGACTTGTCAGATTATCATGTGATTGAAATAGTAGCTGTCATATATTATTCGCACATCATTTACTGATGTATCATGTTACCACCATGCGGTGTATATATATATGGGAGTTGGCTGCTCATTTATTTCATGTCAATAGGCTTCCAATGATGAATTCTTGCAAACCTGTTTCGCGAACTCTCTAACATGGGCTGAGAAGGAACCATCCCTGGAATGTGATCAAGCTTTCATCCCATATCCAGCTGAGCGGATATCATTTGCAGCATTCCAACCTTTTACAAGCAAGTGTTTCATTGTCCTTTATTCTTAACATGAAGAAAAAAAATTCCATAGAAAGCTTCAGTATTTTGTCGTGGTATCATTCTAGTAGTTGGAATTTCATGTAATACTCTTGTGATGAAAAATTGACCTGGCAGCAACCAAATTGACCTGCATGTTGCTGTTTTTCCAACAGGATCTCCTGCACAATCAGAAAAACTCAAGTTGCAGCAACAGAAGTTAAGAGCAATGGATCATCTGAAAGACACGCTACAAAGACTGGACAATTCACTAGAATTAGTTAATGAGAATATCTCCATGGTAGCAGCCAAGCTTTAAGTTCCCTTCGATGCACAGTTCATGATGACACAAGAGAGCTGCTATTTTATTAATATTTTTAGCTGTATTTTTCTTCGTTTTGTTTCATATTCTCTCTTATTACTGCATTTTTATCTTCTCAAAGGAGAAGTCTTAAGTAGTTTTAATTTTTATGTAGCAAATTATCATTGTCAATAATATTGTTAGCTAAAGCTATATTGTAAACGAAACTAGCACAAGCCTTCGTATGAGAGGATATTTGTATTAATAAATTATATGGGAGGATCCAATCATTGATTTCTTTCGATATTTTTCTGTTTTTCGTTTTTAAATGAGAAGGCAGTAAGTTTACAAGATGAATTCATCAGTATACTGGTATTGACCTATAAAAATTGTGGGGCACTTTCTAGTTCTTAAAACCAAAAGAAAAAAGGAAAGCCAAAAAGGAAAATATGAGGCCTGGAATTGTTTACAGAAAGCTCCAAAAAACAAAAAAGAAATATCTGACCTGAAAAGGAAGCAACTAGGATGATTTTTTCATATCATGAAGTGTTGCAGCATTCTGTTTATCTTTTCTTCATCTGTTCTCTAATAAAGTAAGACGGGAGAGCCACTGACATGGGATTTGTCTCGATCTCCTCCTTTGCATTCTCAATCACCACCACCACCACAGGCACCACCAGAAAGCCATCACTCCATCACCACTACAGCCACAGCAACCGGCTTCACTTCCTTTCAAAGTGTTCTCCTCTTCTTCCTGTACGTTCATTCTCTCTTTTTCAAGTGCTCTTTCTTTAACTAAGAACGCATGCCTACTATTTACACGGCACGCATACAATAACTGAATCAAGCTACCAGATAACAGCTTTTTGATTATTTGACACTATGAATGCTGTACATCGGTACAGTTTTCCATATTTTATTGAGCTTTTGCAAAAATGTTAAAATTGAAGTTGTTTCATGTTGGAACAATACAACTTTCTGACTCTAAAGCTTCAGTTTATGCTCAGAGAAAATGCAGTGTAAACCTTTTGAGATCATGTAGAGGGAACACTGCCTGCAGAGCTTCTTCCAGCCTATTGAAAATCGAAGATGATATAGATGATGAAGCTTGCGAGTTAGTCAGTGGATTGGAAATTTCAATAGGGGAAGGTGATGATAGCATCGATGCTTATCTGTTAAAGGCAATGAAGAATAATAATGGAACTGGTATATTGCTCTTGTCTGATATTTTTGGGTTCGAAGATTCATCAACAAGAGACTTTGCGTATCGTGTCGCCTGTAATGGCTACAAGTAAGTTGCTTTACCTTGAATTGATAGCTAATTTCCTGATAATGTCAATATTCCTGTCATGTTGCAAACACAATTTACTGATGTTTTTCCTCTGATAGGCACAGACATGACATCAATCATATGTTTGTAATTGCAATACCTATGTCTGTGTCACGGTTAGAATTCATTTTCATCACAAGTTGCAATTGACTCTTTGAAGCTTCCGTAACTTGTGTTTATTTATTTGGATTGAAGCGTTCTAATTCCAGACTTGTTTCGTGGGGATCCGTGGACGAAAGACCAGCCGATGACTTTGTTGGAAAAATGGATCACAAAACAGGAACCACAGAGGGTCGCAAAAGACATTGATACATCAGCAAAATGGATGGTTGATGAATTTTTAGCTGCAGGAATCTCAAAGAAGCTTGGTATAATTGGATTTTGCTTCGGAGGAGGCCGAGTGATAGATGCGTTATCCAGAGATCAGGGAGCATTGTTTGGCGTTGGGGTCTCCTTCTATGGTACAAGGATGAACCCATCTTTAGCCTCCTCCATAAAGGTTCCTGTGTTGTTTATTTCAGGAGATAATGACCCTCTATGCACAGTCAGTGTCTTGAAAGATTTTGAGAAGAGCATTGGCCAGGGATCAAAGGTGGTGATTTTTGAGGGAAGAGGTCATGGTTTTGCCCATCGACCAAACTCTCCTGAAGAAGACAAAGATGCAGATGAGGCTTTTACAATCATTAGAAAATGGCTGCATGATGGTTTGGTTTTACAAAACTGAAAGCAAGTTCATGAATGTCCATTGTATAAGATGGCCGATGATTTCTAGGTGTTACTCGTATAGCAGGCTGCTGCTAAAGTTGGAGAACTTCCAGTGTCTAACAGATTAGAGGGCCTATCTACTTTGTCCAAGTACAGGAGTAGTTTTTGCACGAAGTTTAGTGTAAGCTAGAATGCCATCCAGGAACAACAGTAGCTTGAACAGCTCCTGGTTCCACTCCCTCTTTGCATGTCATCACGAGTGCATTCCAAATATTTTGAACTATTTCCCTGGCGTAAGCTATAGTACCATAGTGATAGCATCCATGTAGTTCATCAGCATAGATTTGCGTTGGACTTTGTTAACATTCACGGGTGCTTTTTGTCAGGCGGCTGCATTTTGGTCTAGTGGCCACTGATCCCTGTGATTCTTCATTCTGTAACGAGCATCAACTAACATTCAAATGACCTGCCCAATTGTTTTCTTAGGACAGGACACCATAAACCTAATATAAGGATATCAAATGCTAGGACAACATCTATCGAGATAGAAAACCTTTGACCTGTTTTGTCCCATTTCAGGATAGTATCCCATCTTCTATACAAACCTGACCGCATCTATTCTCTTGGAAATATGTTTCCCTTAACTTCTGCGAGTGCCTATGGATAGAATTTGTGCCTTCTTCACAGGAAATGGTTTTTCTCATGTGTTTCTTTTAACGTTGCTTTTTTCCTGTTTTTTCTGACAAAGTAGCAGCACAACATAGAAATTCACCCATATGCCATCCAGTTGCCAGCAACTTTCCTTCCATTTTTAGAGTTAAGTTTATGTTCATGATCATTCGCATTAATCAGCGTCACTTGCAATTAGCATTTATGACGCCGGAGTCCAGTAGACAAACCAATTTGATTGGCCTCATTTACAAAAACAAGTTGATAAACATAATTGGGCCAAGTGGCATGGTAGAAAAGCTGTTTACCAAGCTCAAAATCTTGTCATTCAGTGAGAATGAGTTGAGTTAATTTTCTTTGATCATAATAAGAACTTCACTGAACTAATAACATGAAGACCCCGATAGCTCGGACAATACCCATCCCTAATAGCGCAATCAAATCTGGCAGGTGCAAGCAGTTCTCAACACATTGGTGCTTGGGTTTTTAAGATCCTGGAGTTCGAAGAGTACAATATGGATGACAACACAGATTATGATGAAAGGAGGGGGGGTGGGAATCAGATGCAAATTACACATCCATCAATCTTCACCTTTGCTTTCCTGAGTAACCAAAAAGATATATCCTGCTACATCCATCAACAAGCAAGTCACAGTATGACAGAAGAGATCCTACATTACAACGTGATTGAAAGCAAAGTGCATCCGCAACAGTTTTCTGTAAGATTTGAACTTTTTTTCAAAAAAAAAAAAAAAAACTTTGCATATAAGATCTCCACCTTATGGTTTCACCTGAGTCTATTATTTCTTTCGTTTTGTTGGTATTAAAACTTTACCCTGATAGAATTACAGGACAGAAGGTAACAATCTATTGGAAATTTGGAGTACATTAACAGTGTAGCCATCAAGGACAATGTTCATTCTACAATTTCAAAAGCCACCCGGGAAAAAGGACAACAGCAATCTCATTTTTAAGAAAATTCTGATCTGTAACCAAGCAACTTGAGGATAGCTTCATATAACATTTCTCAGTCCTGGCCATCCTGGAAACAAAAGAGCACCACATAAACAGACTCTTCATGCAGATTCTTATGATAAACATGATTTGAAAAAAAAAATCACAAGTAAAGATCCAACAGATCTTATAGATCACAATTTCACAATGCAATAATCCACTCAAGTCACCAAGCTCGCTTCAGTTGGTGCATAAACATAAAAAAATTCACCCGGTTCAGATTCTTCATCATTATTATTGAGCTGGCCGTAGGAATTTTTACAAGGAATTGTAAGAAATCAACAAAACTCTGGTTAAATTATATTTTTCACAATACATAAATAACATTATTCTAACTTAACCAAATTCAATTCCAAAAGATCATGAATGTCTGAACAATGTAGTCAACGTACAGCTGCATGGGATCATACTAGAAATAAATGGCTATAATATCATTTCAGAAAACTAAATCAAATGCATAAAACTTATGAACTCATTAGTGAGCATGAACAAAGTCACTCAATGCTATGCACAATATTAGTCTAAACTGATAAGCAAACATTTTGGTGGAGATTAGATCAGCTGATTAAATTAAATTTACATCTTTGTCATAATTCTTGAAAAAGTTTTGCTGCCATGTGTACTGAGACTAAGGTTATCAAGATAAAGTAGGCAGAATGAGTGCAACACACAATGGTAAACTGAGCAACCTGCAAAATTCATATCATAACAGCCAACTGTGAGAAAAAATGAGAGACAATGCCTGAAGGTCTTGGCACAATATACTTATGGTGGCCATAAGGAAAACCCACACACGCAAAATGAATATTAAGAAAATCCTGCCTGTGTCAAAACTAGATTAAAAGCTATACAGATATGACATGCTAACATACCATGTGCCATCATGCTTCTAGATGAGAATTGTGTAGTAGTGTCAGTAGAGAAGAGGCCATACACACAACAAAATTAAGGGATCATGTGAAATATTAAGAAAAAATTCTTCTAATTTTCATAAATAGATAAATTATAACATCACCCTGTTCAATCTTTTTTTTTTCTTTATCGTTATAACAGAAAAAATTTCAAATTATCTCGTTAAGATGCACATACATTAAGGTTCCTGGTGTGAAAGGTCCTTGAATCAAGTGATTAGTTATAAAATAACAATACCAAGTCCATCTCATATGAGAATGGTAAATATGACAATTCTTTTTATGAAAGTTCATACAGTGAATATTCAATCAAATTCAGAAAGACATTTTGTTCCTTGCAATATTTACATAAATGCCATTTCTCAGGCATGAGCACATTATAAGGACCATTGCCACTGGATAAATAACCCATGGAGAATAATATATAACAGTATGTTCACAAAATATACATCAAATAGTACGAAAGTATCAGTGAAAGGAGTACAAAAAAGAGTGGAAAAATTTTATTTATGGAAATATTTTTTGTTATCATCAGCATACCTGAGAAGCAGGAACACTGGGAGTATTCAGAGGTGTTAACTCCTTGTGAACACTTGATGTTTTCTTGGGACATTCCATCTTTGCAGGTGATCCCTGAAAAATACGAGAACAGTCCGTGTATGCAGACCCAATGCCTACTCCAGCACCGAAAGCCACAGATGCCCAACGAGACACAGGGGACCCTATTTTTTTTTTTTTTAAAATGATCACAATAATCAATTTGAATCCTCGATAAAGGGAAAAAACATGCAGTGACCAGTCAACAAAACATAAGAGTTGAACTGTCATTGCAATAGACCACGTTTTCGCATCAAGCATTAAATGTGAGGCGTCTAATTACTAAACTATCTAAACCATTCAGATACTCAGAACTTAAAGATGCAGCACTACAGAAAGGTTTTGCTGTTAACATTTTAGGGATTCTTTTAGATAAATGCAAGGTTGATCATTGGAAATTTTAAGGAGTAAGGAACAAAACACAGTACCCCCACAAATTTACCATTAAGAAAATCATCAATTTCACAAAACTCATAACACGGGTCACTCAAAGCATAGAGAGAGAGAGAGAGAGAGCGAGAGAGCAAATTTCAATTAGAGCGTTGGATTATCCATGAGAAAATGCAGAAAATGAAAGCCACTTTCATTAAAATCCAAAGAGAGAATCTGGGTTATCTACTAAAATAACAGCATTGAAGAATTTTGGGTTCTCAACTAAAATAGCAGCGTTGGAGAATTTGGGCAAAGAAAATATCATCATGACTGTAAATTAGCACAAAAATCCAGACTGAACACAGAGCAATTAAGGTGGCAGTAACAAATATCTGAAAAAAAAAAACTAAGGAAAAGGGATAAATATATATTCATTAATTAACAATAACGAAAGAAGAAAAGGGGAGAGACTGACTGAAGAGGAGAAGACCGCCAAAGGCACCGGCCAAGGAAGAGTAAACGAAGCGACGGACAGACAGATCGAGACACGCGTCCCATTTAGCATTCACGTCGGTTTTCTCTGCCATTGATTTTATTTCTATCGCTTCTTCTTCGATTTTGAGTTGAAGGGAACCAACCAAGGGTTTGAAGAGATGACTTTCTTTCTCTTTCTTTCCTTGCTTCTGTGTGCTGCACCTTGTCTCTTCTTTTTGGTAAGCCCTTCTATTCTATTAATTAATTAATTAACATAGGAAAATCACTAGTAGACGTAATCCACTGTTTGATTATAACAGTGGAATTATATTTTTATCTCCGGCACATGGGGTAGATTTATATTTTCACACTATGCATTTATCATTTTATAATTATTAAGGGATATTTTTATCTTTTTATAAAGTTTTTTAGAATGAATTTATTTTAGGACCATTAAAAGCAAAATTTCATTAACTATGAGTAGGAGTATTTTTTATTTTTCACTTTTTCTAAAAACAATGCAACGACACTATCACTCTTAAAATAAAAATTCTCAAGGCATCTTTCAAACAAAGAATTCATCATTTCAAGATAGTTGGTTTTTTAGCAATAATTATTTGTTCTTGGGTGATGTTGTATTTTGATATATAAAAAACAAAATGATGTTGATTAGTGCGCATCAGCTATTTTGTTGTTTTTAGACAACATATGTGGTTAATTTTGGAGATGAAAAAAATTTGTTATGTTATGTTATTTGATGCATCTCGATGCTCTTTTTCTTCCTAGACAGTGTATGTATGGTGATTGTGTCTTATTTGACGCTGGTTTAATTTTTTTTCCTTTTATTTCTCTCTTATTTACCTCGATTTGTGCATTGCCTATGAAAAAAATCACAATAGCCCTTAAACTTTTTTTCCCTTCAGATTTAGTCCCTATTTTATTTGTTTTATTTTGAAAATTCACTTCAAATGAAAAGTTTTTTCAATTTTATCCTTCTTTGGTTATTATTTTTTTTAAAATCTAATGGAGTGAATGACATGTTGTCCACCTCAAATATTTTTTTAAAAATAAATCAGACCACATGTTGTCTAATTTCCCTAGATTTATGATGCATGAAAAATTGGGTTATTTTTTTGTTTATAAATCCATCTTTCAACCTATTTTTGACATAAAACATATAGAAAAAAGCTTAAACACTTAACAAACTCGTAAACGGCCTTAAAAAAATAATAAAAAAAACCAAAAAAACCTGAAACCAAAAATCTTCTTAGGCTTAAATTTGATTTTTTAGATAACTTCAGGGTGAAAGACACATAAGTGAAACCCCCCTCACTAAATGGAACCCGTTAACACTAAGATCGACCATTTTGATTGTTAGAATTAGTGTTAATGTTGATTTTCTCTCTCTACCGCATGAATTTAGCAATCTCTCTCTCTCCTTCTCTTCTCTTTCAAACTAAGGATTAAAAAAGTTAAAAAAATAAATTTTTGTATCAAAATTGAATTGTAAAAATATTTAGGAACTGAATAGGTACAATTTAGAAAATTTGAGGACTAAATTAAATTTTTTATGAAAACTTTAAGACCATCACCCATTTATGATGTCTTTTCTACTTTGATCCTTCTTCTTTTAACTTTATTCTTATTCAACAAATTTGATTCAATTATTTTTTAATTTAACCTAAAAAAGATGCAATTGCGCAAAAAAAGTTCGAATACCAAAATTGTTTTTTTAAAAAGAAAATTTTTGAACAATGTGAGAGTGTTTTGTGCACAATATTTTACCCCTAACATTTAGAGTTTTGTATAATAATTTAATTTATACAATAAAGTCTTTATATTGAATGGGAATCCAATGTTTATTGTTAAGGTAAGATTTGGGCTTTGGATGGCCCAATTAATAAAACAAGGTTGTATTTGATTTGGAAAAAATGGAAGTGAAATGAATCTTACGTGTGTGTTTAATTTTGTTGTAACTTTTGCAATTATGATTTAAAAAAATATTTTTAGTTACAGTTTTAAAAAGTAGATTTTAAAATATATATGTTTAGTTAAAACTGTTATGAAATAGATTTTTTTATGCAAAATAAATAAAAAACATGTCTCTAATTATTTTAATTTTTACAAAATCAAGATTTAAAATATAATTATTTATGAAATTTAATTTAAAAAACAGAAGCTATTTAACTAATCAAATGATTTTTTTCTGTGCAACAGTTGAAATTTAACGAGTACAATTCAAGTGGGAGGTATGTAGTCCCTGAAGTATGGAACTTAAAGGAAGGAAGGAGAACCACTGTCGCGCGTGAGCGACGTCGCGGCGATCGTCCACCCTCGAATGTGTGATGGGATATATATCTGGTCAATGTGGGGAGACAAGGAATTCTTTGTCTCTTAGCAGTGAAAAAAGGTGTGGGAGTCGCCACCTAGTATTTTGGTCACTAGGAACCCTAACTGGTCTCAGAGATCGGGCACGGGGACTGGTTGCGTAAAGGGAAGGTATTAGCACCCCAAATACGCCCTACCTAAGGTAAGCTGCATTGCTTGATTGTCTGATAAAAAAGCTTAAGGTGTTATTGTATTTCTAGTTGTGGGTCCGTCTATGGTTCAAGAAAAGTCCTCCTCAATAAGGAGGTCATTATCTTATCGGGTAAAACCTAACCGTTCTAGTGTCTATGTAAAAAAAACATATTTTTAATTTCAGGAATACGTTTTACGTATAAATTCGTAATCCCATATACTAAAAGAGGACAAAAAGATTTTTTTAGAATTTTTGAAATATTGGCCTAGTTCTCATGGCTTGAATAAACTGGTTATTAAAGCCAAAATGCATGCTAATACATATATTATTTTTTTTGAAATTTCCTTTGTTGTGTGAAAATATGATGTTATAATATTTATATATATATGTTGGAGAGACTAGGCCGTATGCATGCAAACAAAACATTTTTTTTTTGTAATTATGTATTTTTTGATGTTTTGACACAAATCGGGTATTTTAATACTAGGTTTGTATTCTTACAGTATAAAAATATAACCAAATATTAATCCACTTTGATAAAACAAATGCAGAAAAATCAACAATATTTTTAAAGATATTTTTAGAAATATATATATATATATATATATATATATATATATATATATATTTTTAATTATCATATTTTATATATATATACATATATACACACATATATTATAACATATTATAATATATAATATATAATATAAAAACAAATCGGGCTGGGCCGGCCCAAGTAAATGGGCCGGACTCAGCCCAACAAAGAAAGGTTGGGCCGATCTCGGCCCAGACTGGGTTGGGCCGATCTCGGCCCAACAAGCCATCATGCTTCTTCTGTGACGGGATACTGTACACAACAGTGACTGAGATACTGTACACAAATAGTGACGGGGTACTGTGCACAAATAGTAACCGGGTTACTGTACATAAGCACAGTAACCCGTTAATTAATTAGGTGGTTACTGTGCACCTGCACAGTAACATGTTAATTAATTAGACCTGCATAGTAACTGGGGGAATTAATTAGCCGGTTACTGTGCCCCTGCACAGTAACCAGCTAATTAATTTCTTGCTTGCAGAACGTGCACAGTGCACGTTCTGCATGCAAGAAGATGAACAGGGGAAGAGTTACCTGCGACGATGAGCTTGGGTAGAGGAGCTGACAGTGGTGCTGGTGGTGGTTTTGCTGGTGGTTGCTGACCGAAGGTTGGCTCTTCCTCTTCTCTACTGCTTTCTGTGTTATTTCTCCTCTCCTCTCTCTCTTCTGTTTTTTTCTTCCCCCCTCTCACTGTGTCTGTTCTCTTCTCTATTTATAGGAAAAAATGGAGCAGGTGCGCCTTCAATCACGCAACGGCTGGTCGGCCAGTGACCCGTTCGGTGGTCTAAAGGTGTGGGGACGAGGAGAGAGAGGCGGGACGGTTTTTTTTTTAAAATGGTTTTTGTCTTCTGTTGTTGTTCAACGGGGGAAGGAGGAAGATGAACAGTGTCGTTCAAAACGACACTGTTCTGGCCTTCCTCTTTTTTTTTTTTTATATATATATGAAACGACGTCGTTTTGGATAAAACGCGCCGTTTCATTTAAATGAGCCAAACTTCAAATCAGTCCTCTATCATTTCTTGTTCATTTCAATTGTATCCCTGCCAAATTCGATCTCCGCCCCCATAGTTGGCCGCGTTTTTCACTTTAGTCCTTGGCCTCTGATTTATGCAATTAAGCCCTCAATTGATCAATAAACTTCCAATTTCTTCAATTAGGCCCCTGAACCAAAGTAAAACAGCCCCCCTCTATTTACCCGGTTTTTCCAACTTGGTCCCTGGTTTCGGTTTTTTTAATTAAACCCCTAATTGGTCATTAAACTTCAATATTTATTCAATTAAACCCCTGATTTGACCCAATAAATTCCTAAAAAATATATTTTGGCCCCAGAACTTAAATTTCTTCTAATTAAAGCCCAAATTGACTTAAAAATCAATTTTTCTTCCACTCAAATCTCCTATAAATTCATTTAAAAATCCAATTAAGAATATAAACATCCAAATTTGGGCTTTTCTCCTCAAATTTCAAATTTTCCTTGTCAACAGGGCTCTCCTCCTTCAAGAATATATTATCAAAAATTCCATCTTTGTATTTTTAACCTCATTGACCAATTTTCCAACCATTTTCTGAGCGCTTCTGCCTCCTGTTATTTTTCTAACCTCCTTTGGCTATATATTTTTATATATATTTTATGGGGACCCAAAAATGGGTTACAACAACCACTATAAAAGAAATCCAACAAAATTGAGTTTGCATAAAATGAATTTCTCTAACTCAAGATATTCAAGTTGGAATAGCCGAAGATCAACATTAGTAGAATGCGAGATTTGTCTTTAAAGACTATGATTTCCATGCTCTTTCTCTTTTTATTTTTCTTCCCATATATGTATAGAAATGTATGGATATTAGCTTTCTAATGCCACTGAAATCATTTCATTTTGACCTCTAAAATCGATTAGGGGTCAAATATGTCAATTATCAATCTTACATTCAAGAGTGTCTTCAAAACATAAAACAAAGAATATCAAGATATTTTATATATAAAATATAGGCAAAATACTAGATAAATATAGGTAAAACTATCGAATAATATGGTTGCATCACTTATATAACAAAGGAATAGAAGAATTTGAAACAATAATAATAAGAACCAACAAGCAAAAGACTCCAATTCTTCTTAAAAATGAGCATGATTGGGAGCACGCCATTCATCATCCATGTTCCTCAATCTGAGTATGTTCGGCAGATAAGAGTGAGGATTGTAAAAAAAAGAAGAAGCAGCAAATCTCTTTGGGCAGGCAAGCCAAAACAAACCAACAAGCAATTCTGATGCAAGAGACGCGGCTCCTTATAGATTGAAGATGCGATAAAGAGGTGATAAAAAAAAAAAAAAAAAGCAGTAGCAATGAATTAAATACACAATCATGATAGCCTATCAAAATACTCCTAATTAACACCAGCCCAAGGGTTCAACCAAATGAGAAAAATAACAAACACCATTTTAGCAACTTGTTAAAAAAATGGCAATCATTAATGCTTTCTTAAAAAAAAAAAAAAACAAATAGGTCTGTAGAGGTGGTGTCGGTGCCATTAAAAGATAGACTATGAGCATGTGGGATGCTACCTTCTAAGCAAGGCATTTCTAATAGGAAGATCCATATGCTACCAGGTATAAGAGCAAGCATCATAAAAATATAGGCATAAATATCTCAATAAAATTCATTTCTATATCAAAACATAAAGGACCCATAATTTGTAGAAAAAAAAAGAAGAAAGAAACTACAAGTCAACGACAACATCTTACTCGTGTAAATCAACAACGAATTCTCAAGTTATTAGAGTCTGAAATAATACCGTGTAAATCAACAACGAATTCTCTAACAAGACATGGTCATTCACTTGATGGCTTTCAGTTCTTTTTTTTTTTTTTTCAAAAGTTCAATTTCCTTTTAGTGTTTGCCAAGCTTGTCGGTAGATGTTGATCGCTGCTTCTTCAATCTCCTGGTTGGTAATGCTTTCGCACCAGGAAATTGCAAAAAAAGAAGCATAAAAGGGTTAGGTTATAAAGAACACACCTTTTCTAGGTTTTCTTACATTCTGTGATCCCTCCTAGAACTTGCATAGCCAACAACAACATCTTCAACATCACAGAGGTTTTTTTATGCATCTTCTGCTCTTACAGTTAAGTTACTCTCAATTCTTTCATTACAGAGGCTAGATTAGGGTCTTGACTTCTTTTAGAAACGGCCTTTCTTTACCACTGAGATTAGATCAGAGTCATGTCTGCCTTTGAGATAGGGAAATTTAAAGGTTTATTTCACAAGAACTTTAAGAAGAAGATAGAGATATGAGATTTAGGATGAAAAATTATTTTCAAAGCCTTTGCCTGTTCTTTCTTGAAAAACAAAAGGTGAATAGAAAGAATGTGATCTCCGTTGAAAAAGTCAAGGGGTTTTTGTAGCTAAACAACTACGTATTTTTTTTAAAAAAATAATGATAATAAAACACAGATTATTGTGCAAGTCCACAGTTTTGTTAATCATTAGTTAATAAGTCTATTAATAAAAAAATTAAAAGATCATTGTTGATTTACACAGTACTCACCGACAAATGCTAAAAATATTTTTTCAGCCACATGTTTAGTTTTATTTGTTTTTGTGTTTCAAAAATATTTTTAAAAAAATTTAAATTTTTTTTATTTTTTTATTTATTTCAAATTAATATTTTTTTAGTGTTTTCAGATTATTTTAATGTACTGATATCAAAAATAATTTTTAAAAAATAAAAAAATATTATTTTAATACATTTTCGTGTAAAATCTATTTTAAAAAATAACTGCAACTATACTTTGACTTCCATGCACGCTTTTTATATAAATAGATAGTCCCGTAAGAAAGAGAAAAAAAAAAGAATGTGGAGGCTAAAGATTGCAGAGAAAGGGAGCAACCCTTACATATTCAGCACAAATGATTTTGTTGGAAGGCAGATATGGGAGTATGATCCGAATGCTGCAACTCCTGAAGAGCGTGAACAAGTGGAAGAGGCTCGCCGGAATTTTACCAAAAACCGCTCTAAGGTCAAGCCCAGCTCTGACCTTCTTTGGCAATATCAGGTACGTCCTCCATGTAGCTAACAACAACAAGAATATATTTTTTTTAACCATAGATATTATAGGATGAGTTTCTTCTTTCTTACCACAATACACACACACACACACATTGTTGTCAGCGAAACAACTTTATACAAGTCTCATCGCATTCATTTTTTTTCCCTCTTAATTACTAGCCTGACTTGTAGATTCTGTGCAGGATTAAATTAATCAACCTAGTTAATTAATTAACATTAAACCTCCAAATTAAGTAGGGTATAGAATGACTATTGATGTGCATGGAGCCATTCAACACTCTTATTGAATTATATGGAAATAAATTTCTTTTAAGAAAGTAATAATTTAAATTCAATTAAGACAAACTAGTTTACTAATATAATTCTTTTTATTATTATTAATATTTTTAATTAAAAATCTAATTTTTTATTCTTTGACATTCATTTAATAAATATCAAAAGCAATTAGAACACGTACCAAAACAAAATTGGACGATTCAAAAAATCTTTCTAATTAAAACTCCTTTGTCTAATAAACGCTCACTTTTTTGGAAATCTTTTACTAGATATTAATTTTTTAGACAATATCTTATTATTATTCTAAAAAATTAATATTCTTATAATTTCCATGAACATGTACTAAAAAATATAAAAATAATATAATGTTAGCACGTTGTTCTAGGAAAGTCTTAGGGTCAATAAATCTGGTCCAATGGTTTAATTTGGAAATCTCATAACCCAACTCCTTGTCCGAGCTGAGTTTCAAATTAAATTATATAAGGTTAATGTAATGTAACTTGATCAGCTTTGTAGATCAAAAGACAACCAAGATAATTGGTCAAAACTCAATTTTATATAAAAAAATTTCAAGATACCATGTTTTTTTTTATATATAATATTAAGATGATGACATTTTGAATCAACTTGAGTCAACTCAAATTAATTTATTACATCCACGACTTTATTATGGACCCAACCGAGTTTAATAATTTTATTTTTTAAATTATTTTTTGTTAGATTATATGATTGTAAAAATAGATGCTTGCAGGAAAGTCGCCTCATGAAAATAAAATAAAAACATTAATAATGGACTATACAGAAAGAGCATTTTCTAATATTATAAAACAAATGTTATAATCTAATTCATAAATAGATTAAAAATTGAATGATATCTCAAATATTTTTTTAATTAATTTAAGAATTTAATAAAATAATAAATCTAATATATTTTGAATCAATTAATTTTAAAGTAATTAAATTTAAATTGAAGGAAAAAAAAAACATAAAGGGTAAAATATGGCAAGTGCGCGCGAGCCTTAGCCTTTTTTTTAAAATGATGGGTGGATTACGAATCTTCTGCAAGATTGAATTCCAGTCACCGGAGAGATGACCAAAAAATTAGGCCGGAGTTTTCTTATCCGATAAACCATTTTCAATTTATTCTCACCAATAAATATTTAATAAACACAATTAGAATCTCATGATATCAAAAAAGTTTAAAATCGCGATAACCCCATAATATTTTGTTAGACTGTGAACAAAGAATTCTCTATCTCTTTTAGGTGGTTTTTTTTTTTTTTTGGTAATTTAATGTAATATCTGTGGTCATTTTTTCTATGACTCCAGCCCTAGCTAGGTAAGATGTAAAGTAGGAACTTGCTGAAGTTGACCAATAATTAACTGCAGTAAGAATATGATATGGTAACATTTTGCAAAAAAGGCTATTAATTGAATGTAAAAAACATGAATGATCCATGCAGATTCTGAGGGAGAAAAATTTCAAGCAAACAATTCCTGCAGTGAGAGTTGAGGATGGTGAGGAGGTGACATATGAAAAGACCACAGCAGCATTAAGGAGGTCAGCCAACTTTTTTTCAGCTTTGCAGGCAAGCGATGGCCACTGGCCTGCTGAAAATTCTGGGGTCCTTTTTTTCCTTCCTCCTTTTGTAAGTATCTTTTTTATGTCATTATGCTAATTCATATTTTAATAGAGTAATACTATATATATATATATATATATATATATGGATGGACTTTTGCGATTGAGAAATTAATAATTATTCAGGACAAATAATATTGTAGGTGTTTTGCTTCTACATTACTGGGCATCTCAACACCATGTTCCCTCCTGAGTACCGCAAAGAAATCTTTCGTTACATCTACAATCATCAGGTAATTAATTAATTAATTTCTTATCACTTGAAATACAAGTTAATTTCTTTATCATAGATCTAATTATTAATTATGCAAAATCAACACTTTAATTAACATGATATGTTGCAGAATGAAGATGGTGGGTGGGGTCTGCACATAGAAAGTCACAGCAACATGTTTTGCACAACCTTCAGCTACATTTGTCTACGCATGCTTGGGGTAGGACCAGATGAGGAAGCTTGTGCAAGAGGAAGAAAATGGATTCTTGACCGTGGTGGTGTCACTTCCATTCCCTCTTGGGGCAAGACTTGGCTTTCGGTATTTTGTAATTGCCATCGTGCATATAACAATACACGCTTTTATCTCACAAAACTAAGATGGTTTTTATTTGTTTATTTATTTTTTAGACGCATGCAGAGTTGTATATGCAGAGTTGTACAATCTGTGATTAAATAAGGTACTTTTAAGTGAGTGTGTTAATGTTTCTTCTTAAATTTGATTCGTTGTAGATTCTTGGTCTATTTGACTGGCTTGGATGTAACCCAATGCCCCCAGAGTTTTGGATTCTTCCTTCTACCCTTCCTATTCATCCAGGTAATTATTTATTAGTACAGTTTTCGTAGCTTGATTAGGAAGTTAATTAATATGTAAGTATATAATCAATAATGCTTATAATTAGTTTGATCCCCATTATAAAATGCAGCAAAAATGTGGTGCTATAGTCGATTGGTTTACATGCCAATGTCATATCTCTATGGAAAAAGATTTGTAGGGCCAATTACACCTCTGATTCTGTCACTGAGAGAAGAACTGTACCTTCAGCCTTACGAAAGTGTCAAGTGGAAGCATGTCAGACATTTATGTGCAAAGGAGGATCTTTACTATCCACATACCTTGATTCAGGACTTCCTTTGGGATAGTCTGTATTTGATGTCCGAACCTCTTCTTACTCGCTGGCCCTTTAACCAGTTGATCAGAAAGAAGGCTCTTGAAGTGACAATGAAGCACATTCATTATGAAGATTAGAGCAGCAGATACATTACTATTGGATGTGTAGAGAAGGTGCTGTGCATGCTTTCATGTTGGGTGGAGGATCCAGATGGTGTTGCTTTCAAGAGGCATCTTGCTAGGGTTCCTGATTACTTGTGGGTTGGAGAAGATGGAATGAAGGTTCAGAGCTTTGGTAGTCAGTTGTGGGATGCTACGTTTTGTTTTCAAGCTTTGTATACTAGTGAGCTTGGTGAAGAAATCAAGCCTACACTGGCTAAATCCTTTGATTTCATCAAGAAATGTCAGGTTGTGGATAACCCAGCAGGTGACTTCAGGGGCATGTATCGTCACATTTCTAAAGGATCATGGACTTTCTCCGATCAAGATCATGGATGGCAAGTTTCTGATTGTACTGCAGAAGCTTTAAAGGTTAAAATGACATCGACTATATTAAATTTTTCTTTTTTGAAAACATTTTTATAAAATGAAGTAGCACTGAGTTTTATCCTCTTTTGTCCAGTGTGTTCTCTTTGCTCAAATGTTGCCTACAGAAGACATTGGTGAGAAATTGGATCCTCGGATGATTTTTGAAGCTGTCAATATCATTCTTTCACTACAGGTGAGTGAGTGATTGGTTTTAGCTTTTTTGTCTTATCAAATTTACTGTTCTGCACTTCCCTTTCTTTCAAAGAACAGCATCAGAAATTTGATCTTCATCTTAATTTAATTAAATTCAGGGGCCAAGAGGTGGTCTTGCAGCCTGGGAGCCTATTCGCGGTGAAATGTGGTTAGAGGTAACTTCTATGCTAATATCTTTTCCTTTACTTTTTAAAATCAAAATTGTCTTCAATTAACTCCATCATATCAACTGAATTGTTTTTTTCTTCTTATGGTCTTTTGCGTTCTTAGAAACTCAATCCTATGGAATTCCTGGAGAACATAGTCATCGAGCACGAGTAGGAATTTTCATACAATCTTTTTCCTTTTTTTTTTTGTTATTTTGTACCATAAATATTAAATTTCTCTGGTTCTGATTTTGTATATGTTGTCATACAATGCAGCTATACTGAGTGCACATCATCTGCAATCCAAGTATTTGTGATGTTTATGAAGATGTACCCAGGACATAGGAATAAAGAAATTGAGACTTCTATTGCAAGAGCTGTCGAATATCTCGAAACGATTCAAATGCCAGATGGTTCATGGTATGGAAACTGGGGAGTTTGCTTCATTTACAGCACATGGTTTGCACTCGTTGGGCTTGCTGCTGCTGGAAAAACCTACTATAACAACCAAGCAATGCGTAGAGGCGTCGATTTTCTACTCAGGATACAGTCTCCAGATGGTGGCTGGGGTGAGAGCTACCTCGCTTGCCCAAACAAGGTAATTGAATTCATTTCAGCAATTGAATTATGCCTAGACAAGTGGGAAAATACTTTCATTATGGATTAATGCTGTGCATCATTTTTCAGATATACACACCTCTCGAAGAAAACCGATCAACTTATGTGCACACAGCTTGGGCTATGCTTGGTTTGATTCATGCTGGCCAGGTCAGTTCCTTATGTACTAGCTCATCTTTTCCCATTTGCTTTGGTTCTGCATATATATTATTCTAATCTTCTTTCGAAATTTCAGTTCATGTAGTAATCTTTCTGTCATTATTTTTGTTTGAAATAGGGGGATAGGGATCCCACTCCACTTCACCGTGCTGCAAAGTTGTTGATCAATTCTCAAGCCGAAGATGGTAGCTATCCTCAGCAGGTATCTAGTCATGACCTAGATATTGTAAAAATATATTCTGATATGGCTATTGTTACTCCCATTAGCTTGAATTTTCCACTTGATTTTGCTTAATCATTGTCTGAATTTTCTGCAGGAAATTACTGGAGTTTTCAAGAATAACTGCACGTTACTCTACCCTATCTATAAGAATGTTTTCCCCTTGTGGGCTCTGGCAGAATACCGAAAAAATGTTCCATTGCCATCCAAGAAGCTTTGAATCAATCAAGGGATTTTGTACAACAAGATATAGAAATATGAGTTGTTTGTGTAGAGAAGCAAGAAAATTGTGGGTGTTGAAACTGCACAGACCCCATATGCAGATGGAGCAGGGGCAGGGCTTATTTTAAGTTATTATGGAATGTGTTAGAATTGGAAATATTGTATTATTAATGTATTGATTTATTGTGTGTAGTATGTTACACTGTAATACATGTACTGTCCTAATTATATAAATAGCAGAGGTGACTATCTCATTGAGTTAAGCCTCTTAATTATCACATACATTGTTTCAACTTGGTATCAAAGCCTTTCTATCTAAACAAATTTACTTCCACTCCTCCTTCACCTGGACGGCTCAACTCCTTCTTCTCATCTCTGCCGCAGACGTTCTGCCCCTCAGGTTTTCTGCGAGTCAGGTTCTGCAAAGAGCGCAACTCCCTCTTCTCAAGTTTTCTGCAAATATCAGTATGTGTTCTTCTCTGCTTCACAGATTTGCGTCTGCCTCTCCATTACACTCTTCTTCAAATGGCAGCCCCTCTGATTATTTTCTATTACTACTACTTCTCTACAACAAATTCATCTCCTCTGATTGTTTTCTACTGCTACTACTTCTCTGCAATAATGATTCTTTATCAGCTACTACTCCTCTATCAGCAATGATTTATGATAGCTACTGCTTCTTTGTAACGCTGATTTTCTACCTCACGATCAGCGTGTTATTACTTGCTTAATTGTGCTATTGTTTATAATTTCTTCTGTTGTTTCTTCACTACTACTCTAGAGTTAACTTCTGTTTTTTCTACTCATCTTCTGCAATATGAATCCTTCGGTTTTTGCTGTAGCTGGCACCACTGTCAACCCTTCTTCTCCCAACACCAATGTCAACCCTTCTTCTCCCAACATCAATGCAGTGATGCTCCCCTCTACTGCGACAACAGCTGTTATTCCCCTCTCGAATACACAACAGGTCATCAACCTCATACTCACCAATTCCAATTATCTATTTTGGCGTATACAGATGAAGTCATTTATTATTGGCCAAGGGGTGTTCTCATTTATCGATGGTTCTCATTCCTGCCCTTCTCTGCTTGATCTATCCAGTCACTCTACTACTGCATTTGCCAACATCAATTATGACCCTTCCCAAGCGTTTCTCACATGGAAACAACAAGATCAACTCATACTTAGTGCTTTACTCCCATCCCTCTCCATTGAAGTTCTTCACCTTGTGGTGGACTACCCAACTTCGGCAAGTGTTTGGAGCACCCTAGAACGTGCCCTTGCCTCTCCATCCAACTCTAGGATTGCGCAATTACATGGCTCTCTCCAGGATCTTCGTCAAGGTGATGATATTGTCACTTTCTACCTGCAGAAAGCTAAGGGATTATTTGACGAACTAGCCGCAGTGGGCATACCTATCTCCCTCATTGACTTTAATCTATATGTCTTTCAGGGCCTTCATGGTGAATTTCGAGATTTGGTTACTAGTCTGTTGATTAGTACTTAAAAGTGCATTCTCATTAAGGCTTTATATCATCATATTGCACCTAAAGTATTATTAAATTCCCTAACTTAAGCATGTTTTATAGTAACAAGTCTTATAATATAAGATAGCTTTAGTTTATGGTAAATGCTCATTTTAAATACAGGTTTATCCCACAACTCAAAGGATTGATTGATGTGATTAACTATTGAAAGTGAAGAAACAAATAGAGGACTAAGTTGATGGTTCAATTCAAACTAGAACACCATTCGGTTATTGAATCATAACTGGAGTTGTAGACCTTGGATTTAGGTCTGGTTTATCTTGATGGAAAGATAAGACATAGGCCTAAAACTTTCATGAAGAATGCAAGATTTAAATCTTCTTTTTTCAAGTTCAAATCTTAGCAACAAAAGAAACGTCTGAATCTGTCATGCAACCCAGACACTTTTCAGTGTTCAGCCCATATATTGAGTTCTAGAAGTCCAAATGAGCTCTGTTTTTTTTGTTGAAAAGCTAAGACAATTGCCCACAACTTTCATGAAGACTATGTACTCGAATTCTGATGTTAGTAATGATGTTTTGACCAGCCAACAATGTCAATAACCAGCCAACAAGTCAATGATTGGCCACCAACTAAATAGTTAGTCATCTAATCAATAGTTCTAAATTTTAGCCTATAAAAAGAGGCATTTGTCATGTATTTAGACATCTTGGTTTTCAAATCAAGGTCATATTCTTGCTTTCTTTCTTTGTATTTTTGTAATACTTAAGTTTTATTTCATGTTATATTAATATCTTGTTTATGCCTTTTTATTTCCTTTCCTATACTTAGTTAACTTATATGATAATCATGTTCTTATTTTGTTTATTTATGTTCTTCTTCTTCATTATGTTTAGCTAAGTTAATTATATCAAGGTGAAAAGGTTTCACTAATAGTGTTAGAATAAGCATAATATAAACTCAATATGGACTTTAATGTTTAATCCAAAAAAGTTTGTTATTAGCATGTCTTTTCTTTTTATCTTACTAATTCTTAATACTTTGCTTGTTAAATGATTAATCTAGATTTGTGTTGTATTAACTTGGTACAATAAATGTTTGATCCTTCATAGTCTTCGGCCGACATCGTTGTTATAAGAGGAACTTGATTTGTTATTAATATAAGTTAGCATCATGAATTCCTGACAATATTTAAAAGTATGATGTTACTAAAATAAGATAATTAATATGATCATGTTAAAAATTTATAATGAACTATTAAGGATAATCATCCGATTGGAATCTCCTTTATGTGTGGTTTCTAGTTGAGTAATAAAAATAGTTTATATTATATTTACTTCTAATACCATTAGTAAATCTTCTAACCTTGACAATTATTTTTATCATTGTTTAATCCTCACATTAATCTCACATCTCAAAGATCTTTTTAACTCTTTGTTAAATTATATATATTATTTATAATTTATATAGTTCACCTCCCTATGGTTCGACCCCGGTTTTGCCGGGTTATTTATTACTTTGGCAATCCTGCACTTGGGATAAGACATCAATCTTTTGATCGTGTCAAGTTTTTGGCGTCGTTGCCGAGGAGGTAAGTTATTGTATAAATTATATATTTTCTTTTGTTTTCACTTTTATTTGTTTTTCTAATTTTTGTTTTCTTTTTTATTTTTTTTCTTTTCTTTTCTTTCCTTTTATTTCAATTCAATCCTTTTACTTTTACTTTTAATTTCTTAATTGTTTTTTCTTTGCTCTTTTATCAAACTTCTTATGGCTTGCAATTTGATTCTTCAAATCAAGTTTATGATTTTTGTTCTTTCAATGATAATAGTGATTTCATTTTGGTCTCTTTTCTTTTGATTTCTTATTGTTTTTCTTGATCTTTTTGTCAAAGTTTTTATAGTTCCAATTATATTCTTCAAATCAAGTTAATTTTTTTTTTCAATAATAATAATAATAATAATGTTAGTTATACCTTGATAAGTTAAGTTTTCTTCTTTGTCACAACAAATAACACATTTGCTTCAAACAAAACACAATAATATTATTAATCTGAAAACTGCTGAAATTTGCAAAAAGGAAGACATTATATAGTCCTAAAATGTTGCAAACTAATGGACTTTCAGCTAACATAAGTCTAATGCTTAAAACAGACCTAAAACATTTAATTCAGGCAAAAAAAAAAACCCATCTGAACTTAAAAACCTAAACTGAAATTTTATGGTTCAAATAATGCTTAAAACAGATTAAAAACTACGTAAAATATTCAGAATAATACAAGGAAGCAATCAGCCCCTAAAATTGTCCCTAGCTTGATTAATTTCCTTGTATAGTCGGGTCTGACTTATGTAGGAATAGTATGTGATTACCGTCTCTTTTAGACCTCTTTTCATGCTTAGAACATGTTCTATTGAATGCTTAATCTTCTTCCATTGTTTGGTCAAATTAATGCTCTCAAAAATAGAAAAAAGAGTTGTTGAGTTCTTCATTTTTAAAAGCCTTCCACAATCACCTTTTAAAGTAAGGAAATCTTGCAATACAAATTAAGAACCAAGAGTTAAATTGAAAACAAATAAAACTTCAACAAAAGAGAAAATGAATAAAAAACAACAATCAAAACTCAAATGTCTAAATTTGAAATAACAAAAAAAAGGACCATAATGTATTTACGAGAGTAGGAAAGAGAGATGAAAGAAGGAAAAAAAAAGGATTGTTAGCTATACACCGATCAAATTTGGAGCATACACGCCATTATAATGGAAGAGGATATGGTGAGGAATAATATGAGATGACAGACGACTATTTTTTACAACTGGAAACTACTGCACATGCTGCCCAAAGCGTGCGATAGTTCCAACGCGCGGGCACATGCTTTGCATGTGCCAACAACTTTTTTAATAAGAAATTATTATTTTAATGGTAAATTACATAACTATCCTCAACTAAACTTACAATTAACAAAAAAAAAAACAAGGTTAAAAGATCAAAGTACCCCTGATAACAATGAACTAAATGTCTTGCATCCAAAGGTACATGTGTAATTTTATTTGTGTACAAAAAAGAAAAATATCTAAATACCCATACACGACACCACTTAATTTTTTTTTGCTTTTGGGGGTATTTTGATTATTTTACTATTTATGAAAACATTGAATGGACAAAAATACCCCCAAACAAATCAATAATAACTTATGAACTATGTGAAAATACCAAAATACCCCTAATCCAAAGGCATTTATTTTTTGATGGGAAGGACAAAATTGTCACCACACTGTAATGGTGAATAGAAAAAAGTGAGGGGGGCTACAATAAATCTCCCATGCCTTTTAGTGTATTTGTTAGAATAAGAGCATACAAAACATAAAAGATTGTTCAATGTAAGCCTAAACATGCAAAATAAAATTCAAGACAATATGCTTTCAACATAAATATAATAAAAAGAATACTAGCATACATACTAAGCATATATTTAAACTTGCAATATATATAAGATTAAAGTCCTAACATGTATACTAATAATAAAAATAACAATGCTTCAATTAAAACAAAGAAGAATATTTATTTGTTGAAGTACTTTAAATGAATGAAACTTTTGTCATTACCAAAGATGAATCATTTATCATTTAAGGTTTTATTAATCCTCACTTGTGCAACTTGAATGTTGGCGTTATGATTCTCAAGATTCCAACACCTCCACCTTAGTTTAAATGCACTTCTAAATAAGATTTTTGAACCAAAATTAAAAAATTCATACTTTATATATATATATATATATATATATATATATATATATATATATATATATATATATATATATAAAGTATGAATTTAAGTTCTAGATTTAGAAGAAAACCAAGGATGGGAAAGAGTGTGAAAAAATCTGAAAAATTTAAGTTTGAAACTATTCCTTCATCTTTTTTTTTTATAGTGAATTTTAAAAGTTAAAAGATTAAAAAATTAATTATTACTATTATTAATATTTAATTAGCCACTATAATCAAGAATTAAATCTAGAAAAACTAAGTGTTTTTGAAATTAATATTTAATTCATTCAAAATTTATTTAAATCATGTTTTTTAAGCAATTTTCCAAACAACACATTCATACAAAACTATAACATATGTGATTTTTTTTTGCTGCATGGGCAATAAATACCTTAATCATAATATTTTTTTTTTCGTCTTCTATATTTATACCTTATTTATTACTGATTGAATAAAAAAAATTAAATATTTATATTTTATTCATCAAGTTTCCGATATCCATATAAGAATTCATTGTAGGACTATTATTTATTATTTAACAAAAAAGTGAATTAGTAATATATATTTAAAGTGTGCACGTGTGTGTATATATATATATTAAAACGAATTCAATGGTTGTGGTTTAGTGAAATGTCGTTAATAATCTATCTCTCTTGTCAAATTATATTTCTTGAAGTAAACCTAGAAAGTTCTTTTAGTAAAAAAATCTAGGATTTTTTAAGATTATTTTTTCATTTATTTATAATTTATTTAAATTATATTAATTAAATAATTTTCTAGTAGCATATCCATACAAAACTATGACACCAAAGACAAAAACTGTTTAAGAGTTGAACTACGGACATCAATTGTCGGCTAAAAAAATAAAGAAGAAGAAGAGAGAGTCATCAGCATAGAAACCTTGAGCTATAAAACAATCATTTAACTTCAAAGACTAAGAGATGAAAATTTATGTTTCAAAATTGAATGACATTTAATATAATCTAACAAGATTTAAAAATTAATATGAAATTCATTAGATTATTAATGTATGTAATTTTTTTTTGATACATGGTCAGCAAATAGCTTCACCATAATATTTTTATTTTTATTATTTTTTCGCAGTAAAAATTTATGAGTTGAGTTTTTTTATATTTATATTCTATTTATTACTCATTAAATAAAAAATTTAGATATTTATATATATTATCCATTGAGTTTCTGATATCTATAAATATTTATTGTTTAATTATTATTTATTATTCAATATATATATCAGCTCAGAGTGTAGCATAGTTTTTAGATCTGGTCCGGTTCAAGGCTCAGGTTCCAGGTTTTGACCGAGTTACCGGGTCGCCCGGGTCAATTTTGTTTTTTTAAAAATAAAAACGATGTCGTTTCAGTAAAAAACAAAAGTCAACGGGTTACAACCGAGTTTTTGATCGAGTTTTGCCTGGTCAATCGGGTTACCGGGTTTTTCCTTTCCCTGTTTTTCTTCAATCCGGTCCAGTTTCAATCTCGGGTCGACTCACCGGGTCGGACCGAGTTTTAAAACTATGAAGTGTAGATCGGGTTTTCATCTAGTAAAATAACTATGCCAATCAAAGTTTAAATTAAATTATCATATCCTAATCTATTACAAACAAAAGAAAATAAATAAATTTAAATTGAATATCTTACTCGTGAAAACGCTTGAGTAGAGTTGAAAAGGACCGTTTTGTTTTGACATGAAAAAAAGAAAAGAAAATTAATATATCTTAATTTCTCTTCAGTCTTAACAGTACATATATGGCTTAGGATTCCACATCTTTCTGCAGCTCTCTCTGCTCCTCTTGAACGTGTCTGAAAAAATAATAATAATAAAAAAAAAGACAGAATAAAAACAGCAAGTCAGTTGGCGTGACCAATTTCCTTTCCTAAACATAAAAAAACACTCTGTGTTGTGTCTAGCCTACACGCTTAACCTAGTCACTTTCTTACCTTACCAAGTAATGGCCCAAGAATCTACTCCACCGCCCGTAACACCGCCGCCGCCGCCATCACTTGAGCAAGCTCCACCTTCTCCAGCCATGGTGAAAGATAAAGGAGACTTGCCACCAGCACCAGCACCAGCACCGGAACCAGCTGATGAAGCTGAATCACCGGGAGCAAAGGGGAAGGAGTTACAGGGGCCAACACTACCACCGCCACCGGAAGGTGAGCAAAAGGACTCTAGATCATCATCATTGGCGGCGATGATGGGGAAAGAAGAATCAGTTTCATCACCACAACCACCTCCTGAGGAGAAAACTGAGGTAACTGAAAAGTCAGCAGCTACTAAAGAAGAGGTTGTTGCTGTTGCCGTTGCCGACACTGGGAAGGAGAAGCAAGTACAAGAGCATAAAGTTCCTCAAACTTTAGTTTCTTTTAAGGAAGAGAGTAACCTAGTGTCTGATCTCTCTGGTATTGAGAGAAAAGCTTTAGAAGAACTGAAGCAGTTGGTTCAAGAAGCTCTCAATACTCACCAGTTTAGCACTGCACCAAAAAAAGACGAGAGACAAAGTGTTATTGTCACCCAAGAAGCACAAACAACTCAAGAAACCTCCAAAAATGAAGCATCAGCGTCAGAATCTGATGTTAGTACTGAGATTAAACCACCAGCAGAGACTCAGGAATCAAAAGTTGAAGAAACCCCAGAAAAAGAATCACAAGAAGTGGCAAAAGAAGAGCAAAAGGCTGCACCTTCACCAGAGGAGATCACTATATGGGGGATCCCTCTTCTGAAAGATGATAGAAGTGATGTGGTTCTCTTGAAGTTCTTGAGGGCAAGGGATTTTAAGGTAAGCGATGCATTTGTAATGATCAAGAACACAATTCAATGGAGGAGAGACTTTAAAATTGATGAGCTTGTTGATGAAGATCTAGGTGATGATTTGGAGAAAGTTGTGTTTATGCATGGTTATGACAGGGAAGGGCATCCTGTGTGTTATAATGTGTATGGGGAGTTTCAAAATAAAGAGTTGTATCAGAAGACATTCTCTGATGAGGAGAAAAGATTGAAGTTTTTGAGGTGGCGGATTCAGTTCTTGGAGAGGAGTATTAGGAAGCTTGATTTTAGTCCTAGTGGTATTTCCACCGTCTTCCAGGTTAATGATCTCAAGAACTCTCCAGGACCCGGAAAGAGAGAGCTTAGGTTGGCTACTAAACAGGCTCTCCTATTGCTTCAGGACAATTACCCTGAGTTTGTGGCCAAACAGGTAGATTCTCATGACTATTTGCTTTCTTGATTGGATTTTGATTGAATGGTTTGTTTGTGATGTACTGAGTGTTGTGGTTTTTGGTTTTGTTTAGGTGTTCATCAATGTCCCTTGGTGGTATCTTGCATTTTATACAATGATCAGTCCATTTATGACACAAAGAACCAAAAGCAAATTTGTATTCGCAGGCCCATCAAAATCTGCTGAGACACTTTTCAAGTTAGTGAAGTCTCTAAATCATTTAATTTTTGCCAAAATAGGGTCCTTTGATGGTCCTCTTGAGAATTTTCTTCTCCTATTTATTGTTTGATATAGACTCTAAAGCTAAAACTGGTGAAACAGATATGTATCTCCTGAGCAAGTTCCTATTCAGTATGGTGGCTTGAGCGTGGATTTCTGCGACTGCAACCCCGAATTTACTTTTGCTGATCCTGCTACGGAGATAACTGTAAAACCAGCAACCAAGCAAACTGTGGAAATTATAATTTATGAGGTACAAATTCACTACTCCCTTTGTGCTATAGTACTTACAATTTATCCGTGCTACTGTGCAATTCTTAACTCTTATTAACTGGCTTTGATTATGGACATTTCTGCTACTGCTAAGAATGCTTGGCTATGAACGAAAGGTTTGTTCTGTTTTTGAAGTATGAATTTGTGCATTGCAGAAATGTTTCATTGTTTGGGAGTTGCGAGTTGTTGGATGGGAGGTGAGTTATAGTGCTGAATTCGTGCCCGATTCTAAAGATGCATACACAATTATAATGACAAAACCCACAAAAATGACCCCAACCAATGAGCCAGTGGTGTCTAACAGCTTCAAAGTTGGTGAGCTGGGAAAAATATTGCTCACAGTTGACAACTCTACCTCAAAGAAGAAGAAACTTCTCTACAGGTTCAAGATAAACCCCTTCTCAGATTGAGGAACTCTTTGTATTTAATGTTTCCATCTCAGATAGTTGTGGAAATTGAATTAATTTTATGTACTCTGGGTGAGCCTTTTGTCTTTTTTTTTTGGCTTTGGTTCTTTTTGGTGGGTGGCATGGCTGGTTGAGAATAGCACATGGTTTGCATTCGGTGTTTTTTTTGCCAATCATCTTGGGGAAAACAAACAGATGTGTGGGCATATGGAGGGGGGTGTGGTTGTGAAACTTATATATACATAAATGTGCCATTTCATTGAGGCGTTTTGCGATGCGCTTTCTCGTTTATCTGGATGTCAATATTTCAGTACCATTTACCTTTATGTAATCTCAAAACTCTTATGTTATTGCGACATCGAATGCTTCAATTTGACATCATCTTTAAAGTTGAATATTGTAATCCAAGCAAGAGTTGATCCATTTTTGACTTGTGCCCTTGACGGATTGGATCTTACCAAACTATTTCCAAAGGTCAGCAAATTATGGTGGGGAAAGAAAAAGAAAATTAGGCTCCATTTTGGTATTGGATGTTGAAGATAACACAGATGGTGATTCCTACCTGTCATGTAAGTTTGTAGCTATAAAGTGTGCCTACCCTCCCCTATAGTTGACACTACTGTGGCATTTGAGTAAACTGAAACAAATCAAGAACGGCTGAATTCTGTGTGCTACTATCCTTTCCAGGATATGTGAATAGTTATGAGACAACGTGGGGCTACTGCAACTTTTCTCTATTAGCACGGTAGTTTGGTACCTTTGAAAAAAACTAGAGGTTTTCCGCCGCTGATAGAGGAAAACAATATTCCCTTGGATAGGTTTTTTTATTAAAAAGAATCTTTGCTTCAAAAGTAATTTAACATGTAACTCATGTTTTGAGGCCTCCATCAACGTCTTTTTTCTCTTCTATAGCAAGATCCAAGCATAAGTCCTTGTCTAGTTTCCAGTTTTCTTTGCTTAATTTATCGGGACAAATCACCACTGGTCCAATAATACAAATGCATTGATGACTGCATGAAATTCTAAGCCATCCATAGACTCATATCAGATTGAGAGAAACTCACTAATGGTGCAATGATAAAAGTCTTGGGCTCATGATCACAACCGTGCAGGCTCAAACATTGAAAATATTTTCTTTATACAAAAATAAAAAATAAAAACTAGAAGATTCTATATTCTCCTTCTGTGCCCTTGTCTGTTTTTTCTGCCTCACACTCAATACTCGGAATATATGGCTTTCTGGGCTTTATTATTGCAGGGTAATCGAAGGTATTAGGATCAGGTGATGTAATCATGAAGATTGATCAAAGTCAACATTGATACTTTATATGATTCCGTTTCATAATGAATGGGAGGGCTAACAAAAGCTTCTGAAAAGCATTATCAATCCACGTATGTCAAGAGTGTTTTCTTAGCAGCTAGAGAATCTGAGATCATATAGTTCCAAGGTATAGGCTCAGCTTTTTCATGCAGTTGACCTGATTTTGATCTACCAAACAATTATAGCATATGGTTTTCTTTTCGGATCTCACATGGTAGCAAGGACAATATGTCTCTAGCTTGAAATTATTAATATAGTCTTTCTCTCAAAGCTATTGCGGATCTTAAGTTCAAGTCCCACTATGCTAAACAGAGTACTGATCATGGGAAACAAAGTAGGAATTAAATTTGTAAAATATGCCTAACCACACGATCCCTTGCTCCACCCTCCTGCAAGAATGCTAGCTAAAATATGCCTAAACACCAATTAAACTCTTGTTTGTAAACGTCTAGGATTCTTCCCCACATCCAGTCATAGGATCCCTCACCATTAAGACAAACAAAAACAAAAAACAAATCAAGAGATTATGATATATATTGTACCTTTGTTAATCTGTTCTGTAGTGCTTTTCTCATCAGAATCACTGCAGGAAACCAGCTTCTGCCACTGAAACGTCTGTCTATGTTTTCACTATTTTTAACGTGCGTGAATCACATGGTCCTGCTTAATTATTATTAGAGTTTCTTCGAAAAATGCCCTCTTTTCTATTTCAAATTAACATTGATCTTCTGGTCTGTGAATATTACTAATTTCTTTTCGAGGCAGCGATATTTGCTCATTTGGCATCATTCTTGCCCAGTGTTGCACATCATTTATTTGGTTTCAGGTACATGCAGGCTCCAATTACATGATCCAGTGGTTGTCCTGCCAAAACAGTTGGTTTTTTATATGGCGTTTTTATGGTGACCAACGCCCCCTCCATAGCAGAAAAAAGTTGTCACATGGTTTCTGCAAATTTATTACCACATGCTCTCTCCACTGCGCAGAACTGAAGTCACCTTCCGGACAGCAACCACTAGTGGTTACCTGCTTGCTCGAATTCAACAGGCTTATGGTGCATCCATTAAATAGATTGACTTTCTAGTCTTAGATATTGCTATTTCAAGCCCCAAGGATGTCGATATTTAACAGCAGTTGTTCTTCACATGAGTAATAAAAATGCCATCTGGGCTAAGATTTGAGGTTTCGGATTGATATCCCTAGGAAAAAAAAATCCTTTAAGCTTGTTGTTGAGAAGAGACAACCGTAGATATTAAGGTTAGCTTTTGTGATTATAATTTAAAAAAATAAATGAAAGAAAAACTATAAATTATAGCTTTTCAAAACCAAAATTTCAACCGGGTGGTTAATTAAGCACTTTTAAAATTACAGTCGAGGCAAAACAAGGTTTCAACTGCGTTGTAACGCAACACAAACCCTTTAACGAGACATAATTGAGTAATAGCCGTTAATGAAAAAGAATATATCATTTGTTAGTTGGCTTTCCACCTACCTTTCTACTAGTCTTCTTCAATACATGAGTTCATATGGCAAGATTTCAAAGAAGATTGCAACAAATATCAAGTAGGTATAGCGGCCGGTTCGGTATAAAGAGACAGCATGCGAGAGCTAAATGATGTGGGACGAAAACAAATTGCCATGCGATCTTCTACTCTAATATTATCTAGACTGTTATTTTATGTTCTTCATATTCAGTTTTATGATTTAGAAAAGCCATCTAATCTATTTTACATAATAAAACAAAAAAACAGAAACATGCTCTATATATATATTTTACTAGTCAAGGGGCAGACAACATGTGCAATTAGCAAGCCCTCTTTTGCTTTCATATATATATATATATATATATATATATATATAGATTAACATGGATATTCGGGCTAGTTTGTGTACACCTCGACTAATTCTATAAAATTTGAAATTAACGATCATATAAACCTCCAGTGACCCTGAAATTTATGAAACTCGAATTGATAATTTTTAAAAATAAACTTATAATCTGACCAATTGAACCACACACCATAGAATTATATATATATTGAAACATGATTAGATGGTGATAATTAACGTTATGCTTGTAGCTATAAATTTGATTAAAAAATGTTAAAATTAAAATTGAATCTGATTAAATAGTAACATTATCTTTACTTCTACCAGACGCAGCACAAGAAAAGAAAAAGTTAGCGTTCCTTTTTCTTTTTCATCTTTGCATTTCTAAAAAGAGAATACCAATAGTTATTTTAAATCTTCAAACCATTCATAATTCTTTTCTTAAAAAATAATTTGATTTTTATTTTACTGTATTCACTTGCTATTTTTTTTTAAGCTATTTAAACTCGTGCAACAACATTGTGGCTGCTTGTTAAAGAACCAATCTCGATCCAATAATTTAAACTATTAGATAAAATTCTAAGATATTATTTATATTATTCTTTAACACACATTTTCAAGTAAAAACTATTTGAACTTGAAATTTACACATGTTTATTTTATGTTCTTCTTCATATTCAGTTTTATGATCTATTTTACAAAACAAAAAACAGAAACATGCTCAAAATCATCGAAGGTAGGTGAAGCTCCTTGCCAAACAACACCTCCCTCTTTTGCTTTCATGTATATATTCGGGCCAGCTTGTGTACACCTCGACTAATCCTATAAAATTTGAAGTTAATGATCATATAAGTCTCCAATAACCCTGAAATTTATGGAACTCGAACTGATAATTTTTAAAAGTAAATTTATAATTTGACCAATTGAACCACACCTCTTAAAGTTATATATATTGAAACATGATTAGATGGTCATAATTAACGTTATGCTTGTAGCTATAAATTTGATTAAAAAATGTTAAAATTAAAACTGAATCTGATTAAATAGTAACATTATCTTTCTTCTACCACACAGCACAAGAAAAGAAAAAGTTAGCGTTCCTTTTTCTTTTTCATCTTTGCATTTCTAAAAAGAGAATACCAATAGTTATTTTAAATCTTCAAACCATTTATAATTCTTTTCTTCAAAAATAATTTGATTTTTATTTTACTGTATTCACTTGCTATTTTTTTTTCTGGTTTAAATTCATGCTACAGTCTTGTGGCTACTTGTGAAAAAGTAATCCCAACCCAATAATTTAAATTATTAGATGAATTCTTAAAATATTATTTATATTATTCTTTAACAAACCTACTCAAGTAAAAACTATTTGAACTTGAAATTTACACATGTCTATACTACCTTCTATTTATTTTTTATTAAATAAATGAAGATAGTGAGATTTGAACTTGTAATCGCTTAATTATCAAGACTTTGATATCATGACAAAGAACTAATCTCAACCCAAAAGTTTAAGTTATATATTAGGTGAAGTTTCAAGAAATGATTTATATTATTATGTTTTATTGTTTTATTTTGAGAATATTTAAGAATTAATAATCCCTCTAAACCTTTTATATATGTAAAACAAAATCTAATATATAAGATTGCATATATATTACACATGATCACTTAAGACCTAGATTTCAAAATAATTAAAATTTGTTGTAGACATGCCGGTTTTAATAATGATTACACTGCTTAATTAGGTCATTTACAAACAGCCAAGCATTCATTCATTGGTTTGTTGAGCTTTCAATTTTTAGGTGGATTGGTAATTAGCTAGGTGGGTGTTGGCTCTTCCTTTTCCATTTGCTTTCTAACTTTCTGCACGCGTGACGAACCCTATATATATATATATATATATATATATATATATATATATATATATATACAAATTTGGGACCTATTTGCCTTGCAATCATTTATTTTTGTGGCATGACAACTCTCTTATCAATTCCCACAATATCAGGCTTGGAATATTTTGCTATTTTTTTTGCTCCTACAAGGTTGTTCAAAGTCTAAAAGTCTAGGCCTTCACTTCCAAGCAATTGAAATGCTTCATTATACGAAAATGTTTCGAATTCTGTATGAAAAATGCTTTCAGTCATGAGATAAATAACAAGAAAGTTGCACTAAATAACCATTTGATGTTGGAGTCTTTCTTTTCTTAATTTTCTTTTTCTAAGTTTTATATTAATTGGTATACTGAAACTTTGCTAGAAGATTTGAGAGATATTGTTTTGTTTTTTTAATGGTTAAAATTTATATTAATTGGAGTTCGAGAAAGCCTTCAAATAAGGTTTAGAAATTATCATTCAAGATTTGTTATATTTTCTTGTTGGTATATGATTATTTTTTATTTGATTTTTTTTAATTTTACTGTTTTCCCTTTATTTTTGGGATTTTTTTTTAGTTTTGATAAGTTTTTAATTTTATTTAAGGAGTTGTAAACTTCGTAAAAAGACAAACTAAGAAAGTTGCACTAAATAACCATTTCATGTTGGAGTCTTTCTTTTCTTTTCTTTTTCTAAGTTTTATATTAATTGGTATATTGAAACTTTGCTAGAAGATTTCAGAGATCTTGTTTTGTTTTTTTAATGATTAAAATTTTATATTAATTGGAGTTCGAGAAAGCCTTCAAATAAAATTTTGAAATTGTCATTCAAGATTTGTTATATTTTCTTGTTGGTTTATGGTTATTTTTTATTTGAATTTTTTTAATTTTACTATTTTTGCTTTATTTTTGGGATTTCTTTTTAGTTTTGATAAGTTGTTAATTTTATTTAAGGAGTTGTAAACTTCGTAAAAAAACAAACTAAGTGAATATAAATTATTTAATAATAAGATTTTAAATTAGAATTTTCATATAATTATTTTTTTGATATAATTATATATTCTTGTGCTTTTTTTTTTAATTTTAATGTTGCTTTGGTTTGCGTTACCATTATTGTCACCAATTTATTATTATTATTTTCTTTTCAATCTATCATTCGTTAAGAAGTTTCATCTTACCTATAGCATCACCCTTTAAACAATACAATATCTTCTTTGGAAAAAGGGCTTTGGTAAATATTATGAACTTACGTAATGGTCGAAAGGGTACTGACCTTTTGTATTGAATCTTAAGTCCCAATTCAGGTTGTAAGAAATAAAATTTATTTATTTATTTAATTTTGATGCAGATGACCTAGCTATCCATAATCAGAGCAGATAATTAGACGAAATATTGTATATAATATAATGTCATTGTAAAACTAAAAAGAATATGACCAATATGATATTTAACAATTTTTTTTATTTTAAATGTCCATTTAAAAACACCGGCGCAAGTGAAAGCAACTGCATTACCAAGCAGTCCTTAAAACACTTAAAAGCATATTTGATATTATAATAATAATTTTTTTAAAAATATTTTTTATTTAAAAATATATTAAAATAATTTTTTTTACTAGCATTATTGTCTATGGGTCGAAATGGGAGTTGTCCACGTTGGCATCTCTGCTGAGAAATTTTAGATACGAGGGAATGTTTGAGAATATAATAGCTGTTGTTTTTTAATATTTTTTTGTTTAAAAATATATTAAAATAATATTTTTTTTTATTAAAATTTATTTTTTATATCAACATATCAAAAAAATCCAAAAATATTTTTAAAATTTTTAAAATTTTAACAAAAAAAAAAAACAGATTAAATTAAACTCAATACCAAACACCAAAACTAACAGCAGTCCATACATGGCCAAGCAGCCTATTTATTTTTGAATTAGGGATCTTTAACTAAAGCCTTTCCAAGAGAAGTTTTGATATACCATGGCATTAAAATATGGTCACGTCAACAACATAAAAAAAAAAAAATTCCTTCTCTTCATGAACTAGAGTGACTTTTCCTTCCACCCTTTTCAATCTAGGGCAAACCCGATCCACCCAATAAAGAGAGCAAACACTGGACATGAAAATGAAGATAAGAGATTTGGGGTGGTTGCCATAATCTTCAATCCTGGGTAGGGAAGATGTAGGTCTTTGAATCTAACATGCTTGCTAGGTTTGCTTTGGCCTTGGCCTCTTTTGAGATATTTTCTTGTCTTCATGGAAGTAGAAGAGAAGAGTGAGTGCTTTCCTAACCCTCCCTAGCATTAACATCGTTCTTTATCAAAACCTAAACCCTAGGTTAGGTTCTAAAAATAATGCAAACAAAAAATCAGTTTGTGTTGCTTGTAAGAGATGAGTTGCTTGTGAATATTGAGGATATTGTTAAATTGATTTGGGAATAAAGTAAGGAAAAAGAAAGAGATTGGGTGAAAAGACCGGTGATGGAAGAAAGGGTTGTCGACTGTCGAGGATGAAGAGATCGGTGGTGGTGGTGCTTTTTGTTGATAATGGAGGTCTAGTTTGGAAGGAGGGCTATTAGGGCGAAAGTATTGCATCATGAAAAGATAAAATTGAATTATTTTCTTTTATGTTGCTGACATGACATGCTAATAAATGAGATTAATATTCTTGTAACTAATAGGTGCATGGTAATAGATTAATATTAATTTCTTCTTTTTTTATTAGCACTCTACGATAAGCAAGAGCTCATAATTAACCCGTATATTTGGAGAAATTTCAGAGTGATCTACCAATTCTTATTGTACAAGAAAAAATATAAGAGAAAAAGAAATATATTTCTGAGCCTAACGAGAATATTCTTATAATTTTTATTGGGTCTAAATATGATTTTTTTTCATCATCTATTTTTTTTTCAAAATGCATCCATAAAATAAGTGTTGTTAGTTACTCTAAAGAACTCCTAAGATTTTCATATATTTGAGTGCATAGAGGTGTTTAGACGTAGGATAAGTGGTTTTTCTAACATAAACCACTTAGATTCATCGTAATTAAAGATAACTTGGCTTATAATCTGGTCCAAGGTTCCAATCTTGGGATGAAAGGATTAATTGGTATTAATCCAGGTTAACTAAAACAAAATTATTTTAATTTTTTAAAATTAAAATAATATTATTTTTAATTATATTTTAAAAAAATCAACTCAAGTTTTGACAAGTTAATTAGGTCCTAAGTTGATTTGTTGGGTCAATTAGGACAAACCAAGTTGATGTTTTTCTAGACACTTATCCTTGGCTAAGGGCGAGTAAGTCGGGTCCTAGCTCGACTTGCTAGGTCGAGCTGGGTTTAACAACCATGCTTAAGTCTCATGAAATTTGATATCTTTTGAAAAAAAGAAGAAGATGCCAGCCATTCTTACAAGTGATGAACCAAGAATTTCTATATTCCAAGGAATATCTTATGAAACTGAAATATTGAAATGAAAATATTTTGTTTCAGTTTTAGGTTTTTGGGTTCCTTTTTTGTTTTTGTGGCAAGTAAAGTCTTTTACCTTAAATTGATTAGCAATTAACTTGTATAATGCACGCACACTTAGTATGGGATACTTATCAAATTTTATTTTTATTCAAGTATATAATAATTAAAATAAATATTTATAAAGTATATAATGGTTAAGATTTTATAAGAAAAAATATATATTTTTAGTGAAAATCGTCTTTTCTTATTCATGTAAGTTTTTTATTTCTTGACAAAAACATTTTTTTTATTAGCAGCATGGTTTAGTGGATAAAAGCTAATGATAATTAAAAATAAATTAAAAAAACCCTAATAACTTGAAATAAAGAGAAAAAAATATATATCTTTTTAATAAAAAAATCCATTTCCTTATTCATGCATTTCATTTTTTGTTTTGACAATAATATATTTTTTAATAGAAACATTGTTTTATAAATAAAAACTTATTATGATCATGGAAGAAAGTTTTAATAGAATCAATCATTTTTATGCACCTATATTAATAATATAATAATAATAAATCTAAAAAATTATATGAAAAATCTAAAATAAAAAATAAAAAAACATATATTTTATTCTTATTTAATATCAACGAGCAAATTATTTTAAATAATTATGCATATAATGTTAATAGATAATTAATCATAAAATAATTATTAATATAATCTAAAAAAGCTCTAATCTGGAAACTATGAGATAATTAAATAATTATTTAAAAATCATTTCAATAAATTTTATTAAACAGAATTTTATTCTAAAATTTTAAAAAATTTAAGCGTTATTTAATAAAAAGTCAAAGCATGCATGGGCCTAGAGGGATGGGCCTACATGTCTTATATTCTCTGTTTTTTTCTAAAAACAAGCATACGACAAGTTGACTGTCCTAAATGTTTTTTTTTTTAATAAATTGGATGACATGTCATTCGTTTAGATTAATGATGTGTTGTTTTCCTGTGACATAGCTAGAGAACAAAATCATCTTTATTGCATTTTTTTTCTCTGAAATATGTCATTTGATTAGCTAATAACTTGAAAACCATAAAAGAAATTGAAGAAAAAAAAATGAAAAAAAGGGTTTAAATCGGTTTAATTTGATTTAAATTGGAAGAAATTGAATATTAAAAATGAGTTTGGAAAAAAGAGCCAAGTTAAAAAATCAATTAAGTTCTTGATTTCTAAATTAATTTCTGTAGTTTAATCTGACGAGAAATTTGTGATAAAATCAGGATCAGATCAATTACTGCTGTTCGTGGGCTCTCTCTTTGAATTTGGGTCGATCGAAGCACCTCCTCCTAGCCCTCAAGAACTCCAGTATGTTCAAGAAACCAAAAGGGTCTCTTCTCCTCCTACTCACTATTCTTCTTCTTTTCTTGTTTTTCTTATATATATATATATATATACATGTTTTTAACAATTAATTATATCTGTGTGTCTTTTGATTAGGTGTTGGAGCTTCTCAGGAAAACAGAGGCATGCTTTTTAGCGATGTAATTTCGTTTGTTTATTATTAATTTAATTCACTTACTGTTCAGTGTTCTTGTAGCTGAATATTGTACTCCAAATCAGCTCAATAATTTCGTTAAGGATGCTTCAACTTCCAATTCATCATATTCTTTCAAATCCTATTTTAGGTTAAGTTGACAGTGATGATTGAGGACCCAAGAAGAGAAGCTGAGAGAAGGAGACTGCCTGGCATTAATGATGGACATGGCTGAAGCTCAAGAACAGGTATTCATTTAACATATAACCACCGCTGCTAGTTATTCATTTCTTGTGAGATTCTCTTTAGAATTCAAATGTGTTTGAACCTTTACTCCCTTGAGATCAAATTGTGCTATGTTTGACGGCACTGAGCTTACTATTAGCATAAATCTTTTCCAAGTCTACCTGGGGATTTGAAGGAACTTGCTTTCTGGCCAGTATAATCCATCACCATAACTTCGGAATGAGATCATGTGTTACGTATTTTGGAAAGGAGAGGGTAATCTTGTGATTTATTATTTTTTAAAAAATATTCCTTACTATTTTATATTTTTTTTACTATCCGGATTTATATTATATTTTTTATATCATATCAAAAGATATTTGCTATATTTTATCTCTATTTTTAATTTTGTCTTGTTCTTCTTCTTCTTCTTTCTTAATTTTACCTATAGATATTTTAATAGCTGTTCAAATTGTTTTTGGATTGGTCAAATTGATCGAATCATATCAAGATTGTCAAAAAACCAATTCAACCTAATAGCGTAAACTGTTAGGTGAAGTTCCAAGATATAATTTATATTATTCTCTAACACACCCACTCAAGTGAAAGCCTTTTAGGTTTGAAACTTTCATATGCTCACACCACCTTGTGCTTGATTTTTATCAAATAAATGAGGATGATAAGATTTGAACTTATAATCACTTGGTCATCAAGGCTCTGATACTATTTCAAATAACCAATTCAACCTAATAGTTTAAGCTGTTAGGTGAGGTCTCAAGATATAATTTATATTATTCTCTAATAAAGACAACTATCACATGATTTAATTTTAAACCTGAGCTAAGTAAGAAGTCGGGTCGGGAAATTTTTGTTAATTTCATCCTTTTTTCTCTTAATTTTTCTCCAAGTTGTCTTTGAACCGACTAAGTCAATTAGGTATCAGTTTAGGAGTATGATAGATGTTACTTTTCAAAGTGCTTTATGTTTGAAAATTCATCAAAATAATATATTTTTTTATTTTTTAAAATTTATTTTTTATATCATCATATCAAAATAATTTAAAAACATATAAAAAATAATTTGAAGTTAAGTTGTTTTTAAAAAATGTGGTTGGACTGCAATGCCAAATACTACCTAGATCAAGTCAAGACAACTACCATACAATTTAATTTTAAATATGGACTAGAAAAGAAGTTAGGCTAGAAGATATTTTTATGTTAATTGCATCCTCATATATTTTTTTTTATATAGGTTGGTTAGGTTATCTTTGAACTGGTCAAATTAACTGGATCACATCAGGACAATTTTCACATGATTTAATTTTAAACTTGATCTATATAAAAAGTTGGATCATGAGATTTTAAGATTGATCTATTAAACCGAGTTTAATAAAAATATCAAATAATTTTTTATAACATTAATATTTTTTATCATATTAAAAAAATTGATATTAATCCGGAACTCTCGTGCCAGTAAACTAGTTATATATATATATATATATATATATATATATATATATATTGGAACGATCATTTTAAAAATAGTGTTCCTCTTGAAGCCAACATGAAAACATTGTGGCAGATGTCACAAGTTTGAAAACCTTAGCTTGTCTCTTAGCCACACCACAAACAAACACTTCTCTTTTTGTGGCTTAATTCTACCGCATGTTTTTTTTTTTGTCCGATGCATCTAACAAAAAAACAGTGACAAAATCACAGAATTGTGTTTCAATAACTTTGGAAAGCAAATAAGACACTGAGGTCCTTAAATTTTGTCTTGGCTTCGAAAGGAAATTTGGGTGATAAATTACTGTGATTAAAGACATGATTGTCTTTATGTTTCAAAAATATTTAAACAAAAATTAATTTTTTTTTCTTTCCATCAACTTGATTTTTTTTAAATATTTTCGTGTTATTTTGATATAGTTAAAAATAATTTTTAAAAAAATATTATTTTAATATATTATAAATAAAATATATTTCAAAAAATATCTAATACAACTCCAACAAAATCCCTATTCTCATTTTCAGCTGTCAAAGGAAGCCGGGACCATTCTTTCATTTCAACATGTCCTCTTTGAAAGGATGTCTAGAAGATGATATTTGAAATTTATCACTTCATCTTTCTCGAAAGTTGAAGCAATTGATCGGAGAGCAATAACTCATTTCACAGACTGATTATTATGTACATATTAAGTATGTATACAAGCATAAATCATTGCGTGCATGCACCATGTAAACAAATAGGTCCAAAAAACATAGTGTGATGACAAAAGGTTTGAGATCTGCACAGCAGATCTCGAGTTCGAGTCAAGACGTGTATTTTTTATAAGAGCCTGGAATAGCCGGAGTTTTACTCGTTCACCTAGACCCACAAAGTATGCTTTTCAAAAAATGAAGTTTTCTCGAATCTAAAAAAAATGTAAACAAATAGACACCTTAGGATAAGCAAAAAGGTTGATATTATTTCGAGGGCTATTTTTTTGTTCCCTTTTGTGTTTACAAATTATGGATTTTTTTTCAAAAATGAGATTAAATTTTCTTTCTACACTTATAAACTTACTGATCAAATTATTAACGACAGAGATTCCTTTCCTTGGACTTCAGGTTTTGAATAACAAACTACTTTTTAATCCCTTTGTTTTTTTGTCAAATGGGTTAGTTTTCTATTACGATTTGGTTAGCTTAAACATCCTTCTTTTCTAATCACACCACTTAATTTCACTTGCTAAAAATAAAATTACTTGAATTGAGCTTTATAATTTGTTTTGTTTTACTTTATATAGGGTTATTATGATCTCATAATTCGGATCACGAATTTGATAGGTTAATTTGGGTTGACTCAAGTTGATTCAATATGTTATTGTCTTAATATTTAAAGAAAATGATATCATCTTGAATTTTATTAGTCAAATTATGTTTTCACTAGTCGTTCATGTTGTTTTTGGACCCATCAAGGTGAAGGGATCACATTGGGTCAATCACACACAATTTAAATTTTTTCTGCTAGGAAAAACATTAACAATGCCTTAACTTTTTTGTTTTTACTTTTAGAAAAAAAATTGATTCAACTCGCAATGTAGCGCGAGCCAACGATTTAATTACAACTATAACAAAAACTAAAAGGTGTGAGCAAAACATTGTCCTCCCCACACCTATATATAATATGGATTGCAATAGTAATGTATAGTGTTTTGTAAACTTTTTGTTTTGTGTTTTGTTCATTTTTTTCTTTGGTTATTGATTTTTTTTATTTTTTATTTAATCATTATATTATGTGTTCATTGAGATTTAGAGTTGATAATTTATTTTAATTCATCTTTTAATGGTCATCATGATATAGAAAAAATATGCATCGGGTTTAAGAAGACAATGAACAAGTATCATATTTATTGGATGAAGCATCATTCCACTCCTTCCATCTATCTGGACCTATATAGTGGCCCAAGTTTGCTCACGATGGTTTAGTCTTCTTCCAAATCTAAGTTACCTTTTTTAAAACTAATTTCTATTTCTATATTGTTCTTTTTTTTACTTTTCATCGGTTTAATTGTTGGAATTTATTTATAAAATATGTAATAGGCCTTTTAAAGCCATTATATGTGAGTTCAAAAGAAATTTAGAATAAAAAAGAATGTTATTATTTGATAATTTGATATTTCCTTACATTCAACTCGTGTAGAGTTTATATAGCCATACAACAAGTTAAATTAGGAAATAGAATAAAATAAATTATAGATAATGCTTGATCATGTTCTTTGATTAATTAAACGATTGAAATAATTTTAAGATTGTCTTAAGTTGTTTAATCCCTTGATCTCTTTCTTTTTATTAATTAGGAAATAATCAAGAATATTTATCTTGATTATTTTCTTAACAAACCCCTTAAAACTCATGATAATTTTAATTTTCATGAGTTTGATAAACCCTACTTCTATTTTCATTATAGCTTCATCTGCTAATCTTCAGCAATTGTATTTTTTAACATGGCTTAGCCATTTTTTTTTCCTCTTATGACTAGTTATTTCTTTAACCAAACATTTCTTTTCAGGCCTTTCAAGTGGTCATTTCATTTTGTCTCACTCTTCATAGACTAATGCATTCTTTTTATCATGACTCTTTTATCACTTTCCTTCTTTTTCTTTGGGAAGAACTCTCTCTTCTTCTTCTTTTCATGGGTGATATCTTTTATACCTTCTTATTTCTTGTGCAAGAACTTATCAGTTTGCACTAAGTTTCTCTTGTTGTTGTTTGTGTGTTTTTCTCTTGATGTAGAATCTCAATTCTCTTGTTGGGTTATTTCATCTTGCATATCTATTTTTTTTTATTCTTTAGATATTATTTGGGCATCCACATGATCTTGAGATTTCTCCTCTTCATGAGTTGATGTGTCATTAAAGAAGGATAATAAATAAAATATTTGGTAGACAATGAAAAGGATTAAAAACAAAGTGTTTTAAAGTGGTTGGACGGACAACATAAAGCTAACCGCTGAAGGAAAAAAAAGAGCAAAAGCTAATATTTAGAGTAATATACGATCAATATGCTCTAATTCCAAGATGATATTTAGAATAGAAGAAGATGTTATTATTTGATAATTTTATATTTTCTTACATTCAGCTCGTGTAAAATTTATATAACCATACAACATGACACATTAGGAAACATAATAAAATAAATTATAGAAAATGCTTGATCATCTCCCTTGATTAGATGATTGAAATAATTTCTTGATTGTCTTGGATCTGGATTAAATCAAGAAACTCAATTATCAACCAATTTAATTTTGAAAGATGAAATCAGTGAAAAAATATCATTAAAAAAATCTAGCAAAAGCAAAAAAAAAAAAAACGCAAAGAAAAAATGGGGATACAGTTTGATAGCAAAAAAAAAACAAGGAGAATGAAATTTGAAAAGAAAACAATTTTAAAAATGAACACAAACAAAATAAATAGCAATTAAAAGAATAAAAATCAAATTTGAATGATAAAAAAAAATGATAGGGGTGAAGTTGAAAAACAGTTATAATTCCATGGATCATTTAGGGATTAAAAAATGGCATGAGAGTGAAATTGAAAAACAATTGTAGGTAAACCACAAAAAACAACAAAACAAAAGGATAAAAAAATTAAAAAACAAAAACATCACCTTAAAGAAAGGAAAAAAAAAAACTAATCGAACCTGGATGAACCTTCTAAACTTATTTTAACCTCCAAGTCTCACAAACCGTGAAATCTTGGACTCGAGTTTAATCAAGAAGTTTAATTATCAATCAACATAATTTTGAAGGATGAAGTCGATGAGAAATTATCAAGAAAAAACTTGCAAAAGCAAAAAAAAATAGCAATAAAAAAATAAGGATGAAATTTAATAGAAAAAAACCCAAGGAGGATGAAATTTGGATGAAAAAAAAACATTTTAGAAATGATGTCATACAAAATAAGTATCAATTAAAAGAATAAGGATCAAATTTCAAAGATTAAAAAAATCATAAAGGGTGAAATTAAAAAAACATTTATAATTTGATAGATTATTCATATATTTAAAAATAGAAGGGGGTGAAATCGAAAAACATTTATAATTTTATAACTTATTTAAAAAAAATAATGATAAAAAAGATAGGGATCAAATGTGAAGGAAAAAACAATTGCAAGGGTTCTAAAATTTTGCAGAAGCTAGCACAAAATTCGAGGAGAAAAGAGAGGAGAAGAAAAAGCAAAAAAGAAATAGGCTTTGACGTTAAACTAGAGACGCATTAGGTATCGCTCCACGTCACCATGTTCAAGGCACCATAATATAATCTACCAAACACCGCCCCAGAAGGCAATGTTTGATGGGCAAATAGCCCCAAACACGTTGCTTAAACGATACGTGGGTCGTCCACTTGTTGGAGCATGCACTCGCCGACAGATTTTTTAAAATAATATTTAATATATGACTATTACAATAATACCCCTAAACAATCTTTAAATCTACAATAAAAACAATATAAAATGATCAAAAAACCTTTATGATAGTGTTATATTGTTTTTGCCTCGAAAGATATTTGTATTATTCCAAAAAAGAAATGAAAGGATGAAAACAACTCATTCAATATATTAAAGATATTTGTGTCATGCTAAAAAAAACAATATAACTCTCGAGGCTTAGTTAATTTTTTAAAAATAGAAAATTTATAAGTATACTATTATTAAGTAATACTCTAAAAGCGTGGGGAAAGTATTGTAGCTTTCCCCACGCCACATGCCTTTTTTTTTTCTTTTTTTTTTCTGTTTGTTTTTTTTTTTGTATTTATTTTTTTCCCATATTTTTTTTCTTTTTTTTTGGGCTTTACATGTTTTTTTTTTCTTTTTTTCCCAAGATTGTCTTCTTCTTTTTTTGTTTTTTTTTGTTTTTGTGTTTTTTTTAAAAAATTTTCTTTGTCGATTTTTTTTAAATATTGAACTGGTTGAAAATTTAGTTTTGTAGTTTTTTTTCTTTAAAACATTATGGATTACTACAATATTTCTCTACATGGATTTTTTTCTTCTTTTTTTTATAAATTGTTTTCTTCTTTTTTTTCCAAAATGGTCTTTGTCGATTTTGCTTTGTAGTTTTTTTCTTTAAAACACTATGGATTGTTACAATGTTTCCCCACATGGTTTTTGTTTTGATACAGTATTTTCCCCCATGTTTTTTTTCCTTTTTTTTTTCCTTTTTTTTTCCAAAATTGTCTTCTTCTTCTTTTTTTTGTGTTTAATTTCAGAATTGTTTTTGTTGATTTTACTTTTTTAATATGGAGCTGGTTGAAAATTTAGCTTTGTATTTTTTTCTTTAAAACACTGTGGATTGCTACAGTATTTCCCCACGTGGTTTTTTTTATTTTTTATGATTTTTTTGTTTTTTTTTCAGAATTGTCTTTGTCGATTTTTTTTTCATATTGAGCTGGTTGAGAATTTAGTTTCGTAGTTTTTTTCCTTTAAAACAATGTGGATTGCTACAGTGTTCTCCCGTATGATTTTTTTTTATGATTTTTTTAAAAATTGTCTTTATCGATTTTATTATTTTTAATATTGAGTTGGTTGAGAATTACAACTGTAGATTTTCTCATAAAACACTATAGATTGCTACAGTGTTTCCCTGCATGGTTTTTTTTCCTTTCGTTTTTTTATGATTTTTTCCAAAATTTTCTTTGTTCATTTTATTTTTTAAATATTAATCTGGTTAAGAATTTAGCTTTGTAGTTTTTTTCTTGAAAACATTGTGGATTGCAACAGTTTTTCTCCATATAATTTTTTTTTATTTTTTCCACAAATCCACGACAATGCACAAACATGCCACAAGCCTGCGGCATCGCGCGAGCATGACATCTAGTAATGAATACGAAAATATGTCATGATTTATAGTAATATCACTAGTAAAATTAGTTTTTTTCTAATAATAATATAATAGTTATTAACAAAGTGGAATCATCAATCAAACTTGATGAAAATTACAGGTTTTTGACGACTTAGGCGAGTAGTGCTCCCCTCTGGCATTGCAGCCTCGACAGGACAAATGAATTAGATAGCTGATTATGTAGATAACTTTTTGGATAATTTGCTTTCCATGGTCCATATGAATAGTTCTAATCACAATTATTAAATTAAATCCTGCTTGCTTAACTTAATTTGACCCCCGGTCTGGATTGAGTTTTTTTCAAAATCACTTAGAGTTAACCCTATTGATCAATGATTTAATTTATGATTTGTTCAAACTTTGATTTAATTTTTTAATTCTCATTACAGAAGAAAATGTCATTTATTAATAAATATAATTAATAAAAAAACCACTTTATTAAATTAACCTAAAACATTTTAGATTAAACTGTTAAATACTTGATTTAGATAATAAACCGAAACTTGTTTAGTAACTTTGGGCCTAATATAATTACTTCTCATTAACAAAGAAAGTGTCACTTATCATAAACATGATTAACCCAAAAAAAAAACCACTTTATTAATTTTTAATTTTCAATAATTGGTTTGAAATTCCAACTTGTATGCCTCTACCAACAAAAATCACAATTCAGAGGCTATATGAGCGTCATGTTCTCCATGGCCTTTATGTCTCCATATATGGCCGAAGCTTTGTCCCAATCTCGGGCCCTTCCCATCTGGTCTGTCCCTTCAAAGGCACCATGTAGGACTCCGTTGTTGGTATTCAATTATATTTTTGGTCTCCCAAAATTGGGTTTTATTAGAGTGCCCTTACTTAACCATAGCTATTTTCTTTCAAATTTTTGAAAAAAAAAACTGCATTAAATAGATTAGCCCGGGTTAATTTATAGGGTTATATCGAGTTTCATTGGGTCAGTTCTCTGCTCGAGCTAATTATAAATTGATTTATCAATCCAGCAGAGTTAGGGTTAATAATACTAATTAAATCAAACAAGTTTTACATTTATATATTAAAAAATCTAAAACACAAAAATAGGAACATGAACCCCAAAAAATATCACAACACTCCAAATAATTTCTTAAAAACAAATCTGCCATTTATTGGCACCACGCCACCATCTAACGAATTAATGCACATATTATTATACAACCTTTCAATTCTTTTCTTTTTTCTATTCGTGGACAATTCATCGTCTTCCAAGTGTTTGATCACGATGAGTCTCAAACGTGCCCCAATGTCAAGCACATCTAAACGTGGGTCTCCATCAGTTTTGCTGCTCAGGCAGGCAATGTTAACATTGGCCCTCATTGGAGGACAAGGCCGGCAACTCATTGAACATGGACACAAGACCTCCTCATCTGCTTCTGCAGTCACTTTCACAGCCTCCATTTTGCACTTTGGACGTGGACACAAGACCTCCTAAATATCTCGTTCCCCTAAATACCCCGTTGATTATAATATACTAAATTAGGGCTTTCATTTTTTTTTTAGTTTAACGTAGGTGTTCGGGCTAACTTGCGTGCACCTTGACTAATCTCACGGTCCCTGAAGTTAACGACTATGTAAGCCTCCAGTGGTCATCATATGAGCAACCACATGGCTCGAACCTGAAACCACAGAGAAAACAAACTTTTTAGTCTCAAGTCCTTACTACTGGACCACCATCTAGATGGTTGGGCTTCCATTTTCTTGATTCAAGGCTCACCTGCAGCAGTTTTACGAGGACCGTAAAACAGCCATGCAGACACAACACAAGGGGCAAAACAAGGTCAACGGTTTCTTTCCTTTATCAAGAAAAGCGAATTTATTTAACTCGACGTGCTGTTTTAATCACTCTATGGGAAAAAAATATATATATCAGTTAGCCACAGCGGTACACAAACCATTTAAATCTGCGTTGCCGATTTCATCTTGGACCCAATTGTCAAATCCTAAGGATTAAAATAAATAAAGAGAAAAGTCATCCTCGAAGAACAATTCAACTAAATAATCATGAAAATATTATAATTAATAATAATAATAATAATATCTATTAACAAGATAAACACAACCATGATCTCAGCTTGATATTTTGCTCGTGCATTTGACAATTACGTAAAGATGGAGACAGGCAAGGAAAGATAAAAACTAGGGATTTACATGGGAATTAATTGTATATCTATTTTATTTTTTAATTTATTTCCAGATAATTAAAGAGAGATCAAAATTCCCCACAAAGAAACAACAAGCATGAGGTGTCAGCTTTAAACCAAGAATCTCCACTGCCTAATTATTGATTACTGATACCATTATTGATGGGGCCTCCATAGCTTTTAGCTGGAGTAGATGTTTAAATAATTGTTAATCAAAATTAAGGTGTTAATTAGATTACAGGCATTATTGTATCATCTCCGTTTCTGCCTCTAGAAACTTGAATTTTTTTTTATTCTTAATAAAATAAAAAAAGGCTAGTAATCATTTAAGATATCAAATAATATATTTGAAAACTAAAAAAAAAAGGGAAATCTCAAATAATTTCTTTATTATAGGGTAATTAAAGCCTGCTTTTGACACTGTTAGTTGATATGAGTTAAGGCGCAATAATCAAATGAGATAATAATTTAATGAAGGTGGTGGGGGGAATGATTAGAGGCCAAACTTGGATCCCTATCCTCCTATGGAAATGAAGGAATCAACATAAATAAAAGGCACTCCCAGAAAAGACTGCAATGCCCAAAAAGAAACACAGCAGAACGATGCTCAGGTTCTTTTCTTTTCTTTTCTTTTTTGCCCTTTTTTGCAAAGTGCTTGACAGATTTACTGCCGCCTTGCCGTTTGAAATGGCACGAAATTTCATGGAAAGATGAATTTTTTTAATTAAAATTAATTTTTTTTATATATATTTTTTGAATGGTATTTAATTTTTAAAAATAAAAAATATTATTTTAATGTATTTTTAAATAAAAAATAGTTTGAAAAACAACCAATATAACACTCACAAACAAGCACAGCCAAAATAAAGATAAAGGGATGACCCACACATGCTCCGAGTTTTATATATAATTAATTAAGCAATCAAAAACAAGTTAACCTTTGGCTAATGGAAGCGTGGATTATGATAACATTCACAAGTTAAAGCATGTTTTGCCTGGGCAAGCAATGCATAAAGCATCTTAATCACAAAAGAAGATTCTATGATAACATAATTGAACTGGACTGAAGAATTTGAGAAACTCTTCCCTTACAGCTTTCAAGCCGACGAAGTCTAAGACTGTAATCAGAGGGCCAAACCTTGCATGTGCTGAAAGAAGACATTGAATTGTAAGAGAACAAAGCATATAAATTTGTGATTTGTTCCTTCTTGTCTCTGAGATGAAACAGTTTTTTTTTTTCTTTAGTTCAAGCTAATGTTGTACTGTTTTATGTGAGTGGTGAGACAGAACCGCAAAGAAACAAGTCAAGACAGACAGCTCCAAAGAATAAAAAATCACTTTCAGAGAGCTTTCTTTGACATAAAACAAACGATGAACAGCTGTTCTACCTCACTTTCATCGCTGTATACGTTTCCAACAAGTAACCTGATCATTTTTTCAATGTCAAAACTGAGAATTTTAACTTGCCTAATCTCATCTTCAAGCTGGACTCTCTCTAATTCCATTTCCTTGGTGTCGACCTGTTTGTTCTCTAATGGTAATAAATATTCTTTTTACACTAGCTTATATTTGATCCTCGCCATCTCTTCTCCTAGCCGTCCTAGGGCTTGTTCTTCAATGCCCCAAATCAAGAAGTCCTTCCAATGTATCACAAAATGTAGGGTTGTGAATAAAAAGACTAGAAAATGGTGGGATTTGCCTGGTGCGCAGCAGTATTTGTTTTTGCGGTGGCACCTACTCTTGAAATTTTTTCAGACACAAGGATTTATCCAATGATCACACTTTCACACGCAAGGATTTAGTCAATGATAACATTTAGACTAAATTCATGTTCAAGACTTTGGTAAAGAAGCAGAATTGATCCACGAGAGATGATAAGAATTGAAAAAATACATGTATTAATTAAGAAGGAAGAAGTAGAACACCATCACATTTACACAAATTTTACAGGTAAGAGTACCAAGAACAAAAAAGGATAGTCTTTCAACTTTGGCAAACACATTTTCATATTCTTCACACTTAAACCTCAAATGTGTCTGTCAATCCATGATAATCCCAGACTATCTTCACCAGTACATTGTATCCAATTAAACACCAAACAACAAATCCCAGCCCAAACCCAGACTTTATAAAACAAAAAATATATTAAATTTAAACAGAACAAAACTCCACACCTCGTGTTCATGCATCATGACCAAGGACCCCTTGTTATGCCATCCATGTCTTCTAAATTAATGGAAGTTCAAAACCCCACGAAGGCATTGATTCTTGAAGCTCATTCAGAAAGGGGTTTGGTCTTTGACCTATAGAGGAGCTTCTTCTTCTTAGAGGTTTGGTTATCAATGGTAAGCACAACCTTGCCAGGTTCACCAATTTTGAATGTATCTGAGATCACAGGATCATCGGATGAGATAATCTTCCTGGTCTTTGATACGATAACGGTGTAACCATCCTCGGCGCTAGGCACGAATTCAGCTCCATAGCTCACATCCCAACCAAAAACTCGAAGCTCCCAAACGAGAACACATGCCTGAAAATTTCAAGAGCACACAATTTACAATCAATTGGATTTCATCAATGCTCTACAAAAAAAGAAAAAGCTTGAACAGGCTAATTAAATATAGGTACAAACCTCAGACACTGGGAACTCAACAGTGTGCTTTGATGTTGGCTTAATAGTAACATCTGTGACGGTATCGGCACCTGTGAATTCGCCATCCTTGCTTAGTCCACCATATTGAACTGGCACTTCTTCAGGAGCTATGTATCTGTCCATCATCAATAAACACACATAAATTCGCTAACAGGCATATGGTAGATTATTTCAATAGCAAGAAATTAAAAGGGAAAAAAAGAAGGGAGATGATTAAAGATAAACTTTAAACCACAAAGCAATAAAGAGGTGGACATATCAAGGTACTAGTCAGAACTATTAATGATCAAGCAACATACAGAATCCCCAGAAAGCAATTGATGATCAAACATCACGAAGCAACGATAAAGGAAGGCAGACCATAGAAATACACTTACTTGAAAAGTGTTTCAGCAGACTTGGATGGGCCAGCAAAAACAAACTTGCTCTTTGTCCTGTGTGTCAGGAAAGGGCTGATCATCTTATTGAATGTTAGGTACCACCATGGAACATTGATGAACACCTTCAAATACCAAAAGCCACATCAAATTAAGATTCTTTTTGCAAAGAAAAGAAAAGAAAAGAAAAGGTAATTTGATTAAAAAGGAATAAATAGATGATGGATCACTTACATTTTTTGCCACAAATTCAGGATAATTATCTTGTAGCAAAGAAAGCGCCTGTTTAGTGGCTTGCCTGAGTCCGGACTTGGCAGGTCCAGGGGAATTCTTGATATCACTGACCTGAACAATGGTGCAAATACCATTAGGACTAAAATCAAGCTTCCTGATACTCTTCTCCAGGAACTGAATCCTCCACTTCAGGAATTTCGTCCTCTTCTCCTCATCAGCAAAACAATTCTGATACAGCTCCTTGTCCTGGAAAGCACCATAAACATTGTAGCACACAGAGTGGCCTTCCTTGTCAACTCCATGGGTGAAAACCACCTTTTCCAATTCAGCTCCAAGGTCTTCTTCAAGAAGAGCATCAATTCCAAATTCCTTTCTCCACTTGACAGTGTTCTTGATCATAGTAAATGCATCCTTCACCTTAAAATCTCTAGCTCTCAAGAACTTCAAGAGGATCACATCACTCCTCTCATCGGCAAGAAGGGGAATTCCCCAGATGAAAACTTCCTCCGGGGGTGGTGGAGGAGCAGCTGGGGCTGCTTCCTCTTCGGTTTTAGGCTCCTCTGCTGGAGTTGCCTCGGGTTCTGCAGCAGGGGCGGCCTCTTCTGCTGCAGGAGTAGAGGAGACAGCTACTATCGTCTCTTCAATTGCCTCAACTGTTTTGGCTCCATCCTCATCCACAGCAGCCACCTTCTCGACCACCACTGTCTCGGCCGCGGCGGATGGCTCAGCCTTCTCTTCTTCTTTTTTAACTTCTACTTTCTCTTCCACCTTTTCCTCTTTCACCTCAACCTTCTCCTCCACCACGGGCGCGGGTGGAGGTGGAGGTGGAGTAGAAGCCTCAGCCTCAGCAGTTTTAGGCTCTTCTTCAGTTTTGGGTTCTTCGCTAGTGGAAGGAGCATCAGTCTTCTCCTCCTCCTTGACTTCTACCTTCTCTTCAGGCTTCTCAGGCTCAGCTGGCTTCTCCTCCTCCTTGGCTGGCGGCGGCGGCGGCGGGGCGGTGAACTCATGCTTGTTAAGAGCCTCTTGAATGAGTTGTTTCAAATCATCAAGAGCCTTTTTCTGAGCCTCGGGTAGTTCACCAACGACATTCGTCTCTTCTTTAAAAGAAACAGATTGTGTTATTTTCACCTCCTCGGTTGTCTCCTCCTTTGGTTTCTCCACTTCAACAACACCTTCAGCGACAGCAGTTGCTTCTTCAACCACTGCTGGTTTTGCGGGTGCCTCGGGCTCTGGTTCAGGAACAGGTGCCGGTGCATCTTTCTCAATCACAGCTGGCTTCTCCTCCACCACCACAACTTCCTCCGTGGTGGTTGATGGTTGTGCCTCTGGTGCAGCAGGCTTCTGGATTTCCTCAGCCATGGCCAAAAGTTACGGTTTTTAGGCAAATGAAATTTGGGTTTATAAGAGAAAAGGAGAAACAAAGTTAGTGTTTTTACCCAAAAAAACAAGAAAAAGAAGAAGAAAGCTTGTGTTTTTGAGAGAGAGAGAATTGAATAGAGAGAAGTGGATAGAACGAGAGGGCTTAAAAGGAGGGGAGGGAGAGAAAATACATAGAAGGGAAGAGTGTTGTGTTCTGGGTCTGTTTAGAGAAGAAAGAAAAACCAGTCTGTCAGACCGGTTTGCCAGCTACTGCCACTTGTTCGTGGACCCGACCCGGACCCCACCCGCCCCATTTTTAATTTTTTTAACCGCAATATAGTTGGTACTTTTGTTCTTTACTATGTTTTCTTGTTACCCCATCTTGTTTCATAGTTATGGAGTGTCTGATTCGGTTCAAGACTGTTAGGAAACGATATTACAGTAGTTTTTTTAAATGAAATAATGCTTTTTTGGATTAAATTTAAAAACATCACATTTTACTTGGGTTTGTAAAAGAAAATTCTTGAATTTTTATTTTATTTTTTTAGTTTTAAATTGATTTTTTTTTTAGTATTTTTAGATTGTTTTGATATGTTAATATAATAAATAAATTTTAAAAATTAATATTATTTTAATATATTTTCAAACAAAAAATAATCTTTATCATACCTCTAAATATACCCAAAATCAATCATATTTCATCGATTCTTCAAATTAATTTGAAAATAAAATAAAAAACACAGAACAAATTTAAACTCAATGAATTATTAGTAATTATATTTTATTATCTATAACATATTAATTCTACATGCTATTTAAATAAAACAATTATTAGATAACGAAGGAAATGAATCAACCATCCTTATGTGATATGTATAGAGATAAAAGGAAAAAAAAAAGAGTGAAGTTTATTTCGGAATTTTGTTGCGGGGAAAAATGATTGGGTAATTAATGATATGATTTTAAATTAAAGGCATAAATACACCATATGTTTTTTTAAATCGATCCCTCAATCATCGGGATTTAATTACATCTTTCTCCATTTATTTAGCTACACCTAAATCCAAGGTTTAATATTTTGCATGTGATTTATTGAAAGAGAGAAGATTTTTCCTTAATACTTTCCACAATTTCATCCGTAATTCTCAATTATAGCATCATTAAAACACATTAATATTTAATAGTGAAGAGAATTTAAAGTGATGCACAATGATTGCCGATAATTAGTATATAGTCAAATTTGAAGTGAAATGTGGAATGTGTCTATCTTTTTTCTTGAAGTGAGTGTATGAATTGTTATTTGTAGTAATGTTTAAAATATCATAAAATTTTAAAGTGAAATGTAAAATATATCTATCTTTCTGAGTGCATAAAATTGTTATTTATAGTTATTTTTAAAACATTATATAATTTTTTTATATAGTAATTAGAGTCTATTTTACCGTCCGTACATGTTACTAGCTATTTAACCCGCGCTCTCTCACAGATTATAAATTGTTTTTTTCCAAAATAATACTAGGAAAACAGGTATCTTGATGTATTTTTTTTATATAAAAAATTCAAAAGTATAAATTAAAAAAACTTATACAAACACCTGATTAAATGAAAATTTTACCTAATTGTGTTTACTGAATTTATTTAATTAAATCAATCAAAAATAATTGAAATAGAAACATAAATAAAACAGATTGAATAAATTATGGTATGATCCAAAGTTAATCTTGCTGTATCTTTTTATTTTAGTTCAATATTTTTCCAAAGTTTTTAGAGAAACCAGATTCTAGAGATTGCAAACGTGAATTATGGTATGATCTATAGAATCTTTAATTTGGATAATGAAAGATAGTACTTCTAGAATTTTTCTGGAGCACGGGATGAATACTTAATGTGGTGGGTAGAACAATTACTCAACGAAGGTGAAATTATAAGGAAACAAAAATTTAAACTAAAGATATATTAAAAAAAAAAAACTAAGATGCATGAGTGTTTTAGTACTGTGAATTACTACAATCTAATGATGTTTGAAAATTTAAATTTATAGACAAAATAGTCTTTTCATAATTTTCATTTGATATTATTATATTGATAGGGGCTAAATTAGTCCTTTTAAGAATAGTTAAAAGACTTAAATACACTTAAAAACAAAAAAAAAACGAGACTAGAATAAAAGGGTTTTTTGGTCTTTTTCTTTTTTCAAAACAATTACTCTTAAAAACAAGAAATTATTAAGTTTCCTCATAGGGGTTTTGTTGTTTTTTCATTTTTTTTAATAGTAAAATGATGGATTTATTCTTAAAATTAAAAAACTAAGGCTATTGTCTGAAGGGCATCTTTGTCTTTTTCTTATAGTTTTTTCTTGTTATTATCAGTTTTAATTAAAGACAAATTGGTAACTTAACAAATATGAATATTATTAAACAAAAGTGTCTTGCAAGCGTCAGCACGTGTGGTGTCATTCAGTGACCAAACACCACCTTCAACGACCCCTCCATGATAATACGACGCATGTGTCCAATAGGTATCCGATTTGGCGCCATTGACATTTTTTTCTTTTTTCTCTCCTTCTTGATATTATGTCGACCCTTCAAAATTTCAAGGCAATCTTTCAATTGTTTTCTTCTTTAGATTTAATCCATATTTTTTTTATTGCTATTTGTTTTACATGAACTAATTTATCAAATTGAAAATTGTTTTCTATTTCACCCTCTTTTAGTTTTTCATATGTCAAATTTAGTCCCTATTTTGTTTTATTTGAGATAATTTTAAAATTGATTTGTTTTTTGCAATTTCACCCTCTTATTTTTTTTAATATCATATTTAATCTTCATTCTTTTGATTGCTATTTTTTTTAATTTGACAAATTCATAAAAATTTATTTTTTCTTTCCGATTTCATCCTTAAATATTAAATTAATTGGAAATTGAGCTTCTTGATTTAGCCCAGGTATGTGATTTCACGGGTTGTGCACTTGGAAGATTAACCTAGGTTTAGAAAATTTCCTTGAGTTTGCTTTTTTTCTTTTCTTTTTTTTAAACTTTTTGTTTCCAGCTTTATCCTTCAACATTTATTTAATTAGAGATTGGATTTTCCATTGATTTCTAAAACGACTCGAGTTTTATTGCCCTTCAATATTGAGTTATTCGATAATTAACATTCATAGTCTTATTCAATTTGCTTTTGACAAGATTACTCCGGTATCACAATCAGGTCGCAAATCTTGCATGCTGACTCGAGTGGACTCGGGTCATGTTTTTTGAACTTTTTTTGTATTATATTTTTTTCTTCGATTTAATCCCTCAATATTTTGTTTATTGAAAATTGAGGTTATCGTGCTCTCGTTTATTTGTTTTCTTCGTTATCAGACAAGATCCTTCAACATTTGATTTTTCTTAAAATTGATTTTTTTTTTAATTTTAATTTCATCATTCGGTATTTGATTGATTAGGAATCGGTCTTTGTGTTTTTTTTTCATTTTCCTTTCTATGGGGTTATCTCAATCTTATATCAATGATCACAGGGTTAGTGAGTTTATTTGGTTTGACTCGGGTTTTTTTTATGAGCAAGTCGCATATTTGGCATGCTAATCTAGATGAGTTTGGATTAAGTTTTTTTACCTTGTTTTTGTTGTTAGTTTTTTTTATAACTTTATTTACCATCATCTTATTTTTTTTATATTATTAAATTAATTAAGCTTATTAAAAACAATTGAATCAATAAATCAAGTCTTATATTTCCTTTTGCTTTTTTAAAACGTTTGCATCGGCATGTGTGAGACCACTTATCTAATGGGTTACTATTTGCTATGGATTTAGACTATGTTACGGTGGAAATAGACCATCCCTTTGTCATTTTATATATTGAAAATAGAATTACAAATATTAACCAAAACTAATTTAATTTTTTTATTCATTGGGAAATTATATGGATGATAAAGTACTTTTAGTACATTACAAATTGTTAAACCTTACGATCTATTTTCAATTTATATTAAATGATTTCTAAATTTTATAAAATAAATAATTGCAAATATTTTTAAGAGACCCAAGAGGAAAAGTTATCACCAAGGACTATTTTTTTCTTGTAACATACTAAGAGTAATGCGACATTAACCCAAGCTAATTAGGTAGGGAAAAAACATTGTTCTGTGTGAGATGACTCGATGAATTGTCTGTTAGAAATAAAATGATATTTTTATAAGGTGATTGTTATTATATTGATAAGAGATAGCTTGATTTTTTTTTATATTTTTGAAGTATATTAAAATGAATAAATTACTATTAAAAGAAAGATTTATTTAACTGATATCTAGAAGAGTTTTTTGAATTTTTCACTTTTTAAAACATAGTAAAATAACTAAATTATTATTAAAAGTAAAATTTCTTTAACTGGTATTCAAGGGTTTTTTTGTATTTTCATCTTTGCTTTTTAGGTATAATCAAGTTGACTAAGAGACAATTTGATATTTTAATAAATATAAAATATTATTTAAAAAGAAAAATTTATTAGCATGTGCATTGCACGCGTCAACACCTCCACCGCTCCATCGCATTTAGGCAGCGTGTGTGACAGGTTTTTGGTTACCTCTCTTGACATCATTGGAATCATTTATGCCGACCCTCCCTCTCTAAGAGGCGCGCTTATTGAGCTCTAGTCCTTTTAGTTTGATGCCAACATCTTTTTTTTTTAATTTTTTCTCTCTTTCCTTCTTGATGTCCGTACCTAACCCTTCAAATTTTCAAAGCATCCCTTCAATTTCTATTCTTCATATTCCTCTAGTCCAATATTTTTTGTTTGATATATTCACTATCATTGCTTTTTTGTTTTTTTTTTTATCATATTGTTAAGTTAATTGATGTTATTGGATTTAGTCAAGTCAATAATACCCTAAATTTTTATTTATTTATTTAAATACCATCACCTAGGCATTTTGTTTTTTTTAATTAAAAAAATATATTCTAGCACACCACCTAACACCAGCCAACAATCTAGCACCATCCTAAAAAAAAAAAAAAAAAATCAAAAGATAGTGCCGCAAGAAAGTATTGCAAGGACATTTGTTGTACATGCACGCACTCACCGGACTAGAAAAAAAAAAAAAAAGTCATAGACTCATAGGTGCTACTATTCTACGTAGATTTTATTGTTAAACACGTAAGCTCAGGACAATAATTCTTAGCCTTCGAGTCTAAAACTTAATCAAAGGTGTAATTGGATGTCTATTTGCTTTGATATAAATACCATAGTTAGATATCCGTTGTAATCAAAGAATAAATCATGGCGTTGTTCAAGCAACTTCAAGTAAACTCAAGTTCGTAAATTATTAGCTTCTCTCTGTATCAATTTAATTTGAAACCCTAGCGGCTAGCTATCTCTCTATTACTATATAATTTTGTTATATAGTAATTAGAGTCTATTTTACCTTACACACATGTTACTAGCTATTTAATCCACGTTTTGTCATAGATTATACATTGTTTTTTGCAAAACAATACCGAGAATACAGGTTATCTCGATGTATTTTTTTTACATAAAAAAATTCAAAGTGCAAATCAAAAACCTTTTACAAACATCTAATTAAATAAATCAATAATAATCTATGCAAATAAACAAAAACAATTTGTTAACAATAATAAAAAAAAATAAAAAAATTAAGAGATGGTGATATATCAAGATATTTAAGCACATAAAATAAGATATTTGCTAAATATGATATTTTAATAATTATAAATCTTGATATGTTAATGATTTAAATTTCACAATTTTGTACCCCCCCTAAAATTTGAGTTTTTGTTTTTTTTTCCACTACAATTTTATTCAAGAATCCATAGTAGACTGGAGAATATACTTGCAAACACGTTGAGATTTGAAGTGGAGAAATCATTGGATCTAAAAGAAAAAAGATCCGATTATGAACAACATAAAAAAAGACTTAGAAGTTTTAATTAATAGTTATTTTTAATACTCATTATTATAGTTGTTGATCAGTCATTGTTGTTGGATAAGACTCAATCTTCATCTTTGTTATCATTATTTGAGTCTTATAGAAAGAAATTATAGTAATAATAATGTACTATCATTATTTTTTTATTTAGTAAAAATTTTTTCAACTCTTTTTGTTTTTAATATGATAAACTAGACAGGCTGAGTCTTTGATTGTGTTTTGAATCACACTAAAATCAGCCTTTGTTAATTTTCCATAATTTTTATATATAATGATTTTAAATGTTTAAATATTATTTATGTTAATAATATGTTAAAAAAAATCATTACTTTTGAGTCTTTGATTTTTATATGTTAATAATATTTATTTATGTTAAAAAATCATTAGTTCTTACACTCTAAAGTACTTTTAGTTATGTTAAATGTTTACATATTTATGTTAATAATATAGATTTATCTTTTTATATTGAAATAGATTAAGTGTCTAATCGGGAGTGTGGTTGCGGTTGTTTTTTAAAGTGTTTTTCGTGCTGAAATGTATTAAATTAATGATATTTTTTTTAAATTTTTTTTTAAGATCAGCGCATTAAAACGATATAAAATATACAAAAAAAATTGATTTTTAGTAAAATAAAAATTAAATTTTTGTGGAACGCAGTGCAAACGATGCCTAAGGATGTATCACTTAAATGTAATGTTTTTTTTATTAATTTATGCAAATATCTCAACTATTACTGAAATCATAATATAAAATAAAAATCTTGTAATCTCTTAATATATGATTACATATATTTAATATCAAACATACCACAATAACATTTAAATATTTTGGTTTTATAGAATGATGGTTTTTACTTTGGATTTTTATGATTATTTTTAATTTAAAAGTGACTTTTTTTGAATTTCAAAAATAAAAACTCATAGCCTAACTAAGAAAGATTAGATTTCTCAGAACTCATAATTATAGTAAACTCTATTTTTGAAGAAAAAACTCATTTACCACCAAAAATTGCATATTCAGCTACTATTAATGTGGGCTTGCAATATTTTTTTATTTTGTCAAGTCTATACAAAATAGAGCTATACAATGGAATACTCTTTTATATATATATATATATATATATATATTAAGAATTATATAAATTTTGTTTTCTATTATTCTTCTCGATCAGATCACAAGAAAGAAATAAAAAGAGTATCATATTTTGTTTTGTTTTTTTTTTTTAAAGTCAATTAAAGATAACACAATTTGATTGGCTAGGCCGTCCAATGGCCGGCACAGCCTCAAGATCATCATAGATACCGGTGTGAACGCAATAACTTAGCGATATACATAATAATTATTTATTAATTACATCCGTCAAGCAGCCGCACAAATAATGCCCTCTGCTCAAGATTTTATTCCTCAGAGATCCAATTCCAGCAAAGTACACAGTGACGGAGCTGTCAACAAGAATAAATCACAGAGCGCCCCCTTTTCTTTTGACCTCGACAACAACCCCACCCAAAAAATAGCCATAACATTTCCTCTTGTGACACGTGTTACCACTCACAGAACAGGCTGTCATGTGATCACAATCTCATTTTCCATTTTTTTCTCCCTGGAAAATTCTTAAAATCTCAACAATCTTAGTTTTTATAATATTCAAAGTATAACTATTGATTTTTATTTTATAAGATAAAAAAATAATTATAAGAAAAATAGAAAAATACAAGATAAAATTAATTTTTTTTAAAATAGATATTAATAACTATAGATGAAACGTGATTTTCTCTTTTTTTATATATATTTATTTCTATTATATCAAATAAATATTGATAACTATAGTTTGCGTATCATAATTATTTTTATTTAATATTAGTTCTATATAAAAATATTATTAAAAGCAATCTTCTCACATAAACAGTTAATTATTTTTCTTATGATTAATTTGGGGTAATTTTGATATTTTTTCTTGAGCATCCTTGATAATTTCCCAAACAACTTCATTACAATATTAAAATCATAAAGGAAAGTGATTTCTTATTACAACTGTGCCCTCTAAAATAATAATTGAATTATGGTAGGATCAGGTTGCATCCTAGCAAAGCAAGGTGTGGTTTGGTAAATAATATTTTATAAAAAATTAAATTTTTTATTTAAAATTAATTTTTTATATTTTTAAATTTTAATATATTTTTAAATAAAAAACACTTTAAAAACTAACCGCTAATTAAATTTAATTCATGAATGTCATTGGTTTTTTATATATAAAAAAAAGCACCACGGATGGCAAATGAGCAACATAAAAGAATTAAAAGGACGGAGGAGGAGAAGAAGATTTAAGACTGGGTCCAAAGAGCCAGTCATTTTTTAATGTTTTTTTTTTGCTTCTAAAAGCAAGCCAAAACTGTTGGCTGGTTTTTTATTTGCCGTCTGTTTCCTCTTATTTGAATTTTAAAATGCAAATGAATTTATTTTGTATTTGCAAGGAAATTCAGCAAAAAACTAGTGCAAAACGAAGGTTACGTGTGTGGTAACTTTTGTCGGGGAAAGGATATATCAAGCACTTAGCGAAAATGAGAGAGGTTGCTTGCAAATTAATTCATAAGAATGTCTGGTGGTTCATGAATCTCTGTGTACGAAACAAAAAAAGGGCATGAAGCCGTTGATTAAGAACTTAGGATCAAGAGATTTGTTTTTTTGTGATCTCAGGTTCGAATCCTGTGGTTACTCATATGATGGCTACTAGAACCTTACATGGTCGTTAACTTCAAAGCCTGTGGGATTAGTCGAGGTGCGCGCAAGCTGACCCGGACACCCACGTTAAACTAAAAACTAAAAAAAAAAAACATGAAGCATATAGTAAAAAAAAAAAAAACATGAAGCTGTTGATTAAAAGTGAAAAGAAAAAACCATACAGTCATGATCCACTAGTAAAAATTTCAGATCAAAAAATTTACTTTTTCTATGGTATCAGATTTGAGCCATATGATTATTAATATGATAGTCATTGAAGGCTTATATGATCATTAACTTCAGGATCCGTGAGATTAATCAAGATACGTGTAAGCTGATTCTGACATCCATATTAATAATAATAAAAAAATAAAAATAAAGACACGATGTTAAAAAGTCTTTTTATGAATGCATCTAGCAATGTCATTAAATTTGATGCAGTCAAAGAACTTGATTATCGTATTAAGTGTATAATCATTGGGGGAATTAATAATAACTAGTTGACATGCCCGGCTATGTTAAATCAATTTTCGTTTAGCATACAAACAATATTTAGATTTTAAAGAATTATTTATCATTGTTATTAAATTTAGTGTAAGAGGTTAATCCTGAAATTTTTCTTTCTCACTTTTTTTCTAGTCCGAATTTAAAATTAACTTGTGTGAGGATTTGTCCGACATGACCCAATTAACTTGGCTAGTCTAAAGTCAACCCGACTGATCGGTAAAAAAGAACCTGAGGATCAAATCGAGAAAAAAAAGATGAAAATGATAAAAAAAAATTATAAACCTAACTTCTTTCCTAGATTGAGTTTAAAATTAAACCATGTGAGAGTTGTCTTTACGTGTTCCAGTCAACTTAACTAGTTTAAAGACAACCCGACCAACCAGTAAAATAAGTTTGAAGATGAAATTGAAAAAAAAAATGATGAAATTGACAAAAAAAACATCTCTTGCCCAACTACGTGCCTAATTCAGGTTTAAAATTAAACCATATGAGAGTTTTTTCAACATGGTCCATTGACTGGTTTAAAAACAACCCGAATGATTGTAAAAAAATTGTCTAAGAATGAAAAACGAAAAGAAGAATGAAATTGGAATGAAAAAAAAGAGAGAAGGGAAATGGAAAAAAGAGGACTGAATTGAAAAAGAAAAAAATTATTCATTATTTGTCCAATTTTATCCCTGATATATATTTTTCTTTCTTTTTGATTATTTTGTGATTTTTTGTATTTTGTATTATTTTTCAACAATCGTCCTTTTATAAAAAAAATTGTCCAATTTCGTCTGAAAAATATTTACATGCAAATTTTTTTTATTTCTAAAGAGGGTAAAAATTGGATTAGGACACTTGAAAGAGTTTGAAAGTCTTCTGTGCTGTCAAAAGTCCTTAGCCACGCAAATGGCAAGAGAATCCATCACGAAGAAAATGCTTTGTTGGCAGAACAAAAGAACTTCAAAGAGAAGGGGGAAACGAAGCATGGAGTACATTGTATCCGGATAAATCGAATTATAAGTACATTGTTTAAGGGATGGCGATCCATGGATAATTAATCCGACATTTTATCAAGATATGTTTTTGATGAAGTTTCATCCTATTAGGGTTCTAATAGAGCTGTGCCTGGCAATGATAAATCTACTATGACAAACTTTATTATATATTTTAATTCTCCAATGAAAATAGAATCTAGTGGTGTTTTCCTTTAACAGGAGGAACAAGGTGAAAGGGGGATTGATGATGAGGATATAATTCCATTGCAACTAAATCAACGTCCAAGGAGAACAACTGTAAAACAAGCCCGTTACAGAGATGATAACTACATGATTACTTATTCTTGTTTCTTTGTAGGACCAATTGATGATGATGAGGAGCCATCTTGCTTTAAGGAAATTTAGAGATTTAAAGCATTAGCAGAAGCCATGGATGAAGAGACGGTAAGGAATGAAACATGGGACGTTGTGCCAAAACCTAAAGAAGTATATTCGGTGTCTTGCAAATGGGTGTACAAGAATTTTTTTTTTTTTTTTAAAAAAACTAACTTAAGTGCAGGCAGGTTCAAAGCAAGGGCTAATCGCCAATGGTTTTTCTTAAAAGTATGGTGAAGATTATGAAAAGACTTTTGTCCTGTGGCTAAAATGACTTCTGTTCAGTTAGTGCTACTTATGGCAGCCTCTTGTGGTTAGAACATTTGGTAGCTTGATATAAAAAATGCTTTCCCTTGCGGAGAGCTTGAAAAAGATAATATTTATATGTAGAAATCTTTTCAGATTACATGTGCAAACTCAAGAGAGAAGGCGTTTTATGGATTAAAACAGGCTTCTCGAGCATGATATGGTAAGATTTCTCAGTATTTACAGTTCTGTTGGAATGGTACTCGTCTTCCAGCCTTTTCTCCTAAAAAGGGTCTTGATACTATTTGTCCTTCGTACGACAAAGCCCTCCTTGCAGATTGATACGAAAGTAGCTACTTGAGTTAAAGAAATCGGTTTCAATCGGTAGAGGTGCTCCGAGTTTTTCCCATTTGCAGAGGATGATGTTTTATTTCGCATGCCAACATTAATCATTTTCGGGTTGTCAAAGATACTAGAGGTCAGTTTTTACTTGTCCAGGTATGGCTATTTACGAACAAAAGTCTCGGGCTTATCTTTCTCCGCATACTTGAAGACGGCATAAGAACATATATAGAAGGCGGCGTCTTCGGCTTTTTTCCACTCAGGATTTGAAACTTTATCTTGGTGTGCCACTCCATGCGAGGCATATCAAGTTGACTTTTAAGCATATTATAATGTTAATCACAGATTGGCAGATTTGTTGGCTTCCATCCTTAGTTTGTGATGAGATGGGATAGGATTTCAACTTTCCTAAACAGTATGGAGGTCTGGGACTTAAAATGGCTAGATATATATAATAAAATCGCAATAATGCTCGGTAATCTAGCCTGGAAGCTCTTACAAGGTGATGCTTTGCCTTGGATTGTCAGTATGACAGAAGTATATCACAGGTTCTAATAAACTGTCCTGTCTCTTCCTTGTTCTGCTTCTCCGGTTTGGAAAGCTATACACAAAGCTTCGACTTACTTGCTGTGATGGATTCTGCGGCATGTCGGAGACGGGGCTGCCATTAACCCATAGAGAGACTCGTCTAGTTTCTTCTTCATTGATATTAGAGATAAAGACTTGAAGGCCTTCAATTGGTGATGCTGGGGGTGTCTTGTTCCAAGGGCCTTAGACCTTGCTTTTGTTCCCTAATTACCAAAAAAAAGAAGAAAAGAGAGCCGAGGTCGAGCTTCTTCTCCATTGTTGCCTTAATAACTGTTTATCTTCGTTAATCAAATAAAAATAATATTTAAGTAATGAATTTCCCTTCTTAATTCTAATAACTACAACTATTCATTGACTTTGGTTTTCTTTTGGTTTTTAAGAACAAAGGAGAGAGCTGGAAATAAGGGAGAGAAACCATGTTTTTTCCTCCATTTATGACGAGAAATTATATTAGAGATCAAGGAGCCATCAATTTCTCGAAGAATAACTTCCTTTTTTTCACCCGCCCTTAAATTCCTTGAATGCAACAATGGAAAGACACACACACACACACGTACACACCCCGAATACAATCAAATTTTATTTTGACCAAAATGAACTTTGATTCGGATTTGGGTGTAACTTTTTTGTGCTTCGAACTCTATGGATAGATAAAAGTTCAAGTGCCGTAACTTTATATACAAGTTCAAATTCTATTCACTTATGGTATTTTGTTTTTTGTGACCATGAAATTCCCAAAAAAGAAGAAGGATTAAAACATTTCATATGGGATTCAAGCTTTCAAAGAGATAAATGGCCCATTATTGAGTGCATGCACTTGGAAATCATGAACAAAAAAAGATAGCAATTCAAATGGCTAAAATATTGATAGGATGAAATGATTGTTTGTATTTGTGTTTTAAAAATATTTTTAAAAGAAATTATTTGTTTTTGTTTAAAATTAATATTTTTTAAATATTTTTAGATTATTTGATATGGGAATGTGAAAAATAATTTTTAAAAATTAAAAAAAATATTTTAAAATTCAATTATTATTACATTTCCACACACACCAAAATCGACACCACACCCGAAACAGGCGCACTTGCTATGGTTGGGACATGACATGTTGACGTAAACTCAAAACTCGAGGGTGACTGATTATTCTCCGGCCAAGAATTCCACTAGCACAATTATTAAAACTTCTTGTAGAAGACGATGGCTGCATTGACGCTCAATAGTTTGAATACATCGAGTGAGAATCTATATTTAGCTTCTTCTGTGAAATGAATGTCGATTTTAATCAATACATGGAAGAAAAGTGAAGTAGTCTGTGATGGGGATCGTGACATAATCTTTTATGGGTTAGATTAGACTTAGAATTGAGCTGGATTAAGCCTAAGGTTTTGGAATCTAAGTGGACCTCTCCGCATTTCATTTCGATATCATCATCTCGGTGATATTAAAGAGTCTGTTTGGTATTGTGATAATAGTTATTTTTTATAGTATTTTTTTATTTGAAAATGTATTAAAATAATATTTTTTATTTTTTAAAATATATTTTTAAAATTAATTAGGATATCAAAATAATTTAAAAATATAAAAATGTAATTTATAACAAAACTTCATTAGCTGGACTCCAAGTTCTAATTTTTTTTATCATCATCTATATCAGTAGGCTAAACTATCGGATTTAATTAAAATAGCCTAATAACTAGGGTACACTGTAGGATGCAACATCGACACTGCAGCAAGAAGCAATCCCCATGTGGTTGTGATTGCCGAAAAGCTAAGTCATTCACTGTACATTGAGTAGTAGACGTCTTCCCATGAATGCTACCCTTTTTTTTTTTTTTTTTTTACATATGCTTCATGATGGTATTTTTATTATGACATGTTTGGAAATGTAGTTATAGTTGTTTATCAAAATATTTCTCATGTTAAAATATATTAAAATAATGTTTTTTTTATTTTTTAAAAATTATTTTTAAGATCAGCACATCAAAACGAATTAAAACATACAAAAAAAATTAAATTTTAACAAAAAAAATAACAAATTTGAAATTTTTTAAAATACGGACTGACATGTATTTCCAAATGCTCCCTTAATGCTTTTCAAATGAGCTATAGTTACATAGCCTTTTTTAACGTATGCTCGAGTAATTGGTTTGATTAGTAATTGCATCGGGTATCAAGGTCTTTCAAATGCTATCCTAAAAGATGATGTTTGATGGTTTTGATGGCCCTGCATGTGTTTCCCTAGTAGGATATGGATCGTTCATTCACCGATGCGTGCTATATATGTGCTAACAATTTTTTTTAATTATATTTAATAAATATTTACAACAATATTCTTGAATATTCTTTAAATTTACAATAAAACCAATAGAAAAAAGACCTTGGATGAGAGTTATGTTAGCTTTACCTTTGACTAAGAGTTATATTAGTTTTATCTTTAAAAACATCAAATTACGTTAACTATTCTAAAATAAATTAAAAAAAAATAAAAATATCTTCGAATAGCAGGGTTAAATTATTCTATTATAGAGTTAAATTAATGATTTTACTGTAAAAAAAAAAAGATCAATCAAACCCTACACAATATGTAAAAAGTAATTGTGTCGCAGTTAAAATATTACCTCTCCTGATTCGTAGTTAAAAGATTTAATTGCCAAGAGGTAATTTCATTATTTTATATTGTAATGAATAATAATATTAATCTTTTTATACAGTAACTTTCATAGTTTTAATTTTTTTTAAAAAATTTACCACCTTCAAAAATTAGCATATGTGTTCGGAGTTATATAAGACCCCTTGTCCTACTTATTTATATATATAAAAAAAGAAATGCAAACGGAGAAATTAAGGTAATTTATAGAGTGGAGTTTATATCGTCTTTTAAATTTATTTTAGTATATACCCTTTATAGGTTATAGTAATTAATTATTTCTTAATGAAGAAGTACTTGGCTCTGCTAGACAGCATTGGACCTCACCAGAATCATAGATCAGCTGGCATTAAAATGTCAAGACTACCATGATATTTTATTGCATGCCCTCTTCGTTATCAAAGCATATAAACTCTACAACCTTGCTTAAATCAAAGAGGGCAAGAAAAGACATATAAACTATACTTTAACATATAGTTTTCTTGCCTAGTATTTAGGTTGGAAATGGCAATGATTAAGGAGTGGCCCATGACAGGCGAGCTCCAACGAACAATGTCTGTCAGAAGGCAAATTATTGGAACTGGCAGCTGCTGGAATGCTGGTATGCTTTCAACTTTCTTGGTATAAATTCTTAAGGGCATGATTATGCATATCCTCTCACAATCTTGATGTTCTAAGTAAACCTGCAGCAGGATCCAGCTGGGATCGAGACACACTCAGTAATTGTATATATACACGAGTTATACTGATATTTCCTTCTGAATCTGCTGTCAACTTCAGTAGTGCCCGCTAGCTATTCAATTTGCATTACTTTTTGTGACAGAAACACACATATATAGCGATAAATCAGTGCCAATAAAGCTTGCTTTTTGTGGATAAAGATGGTTAATTAGATGGCGTTGAAGCTGTGGTGTGACAGGATTTCTACCAGGAAGTTGCTCCTGTAGACTCGAGGCCGCTATGATTGGAGAGCCCAAGTCCAGAATTTGCTCGCCCTAACAACACAAACCTATAATCTATAATATTATGCAGGAAATTCAAACAATCGAAACATGACAAAGGAGGAAGATATATTTATCAAATGTGCTAGAACTACCTGCCGAAAAGTTTTCAAGGCCTAGGATATGATTACCTCTAATGCAAACTAAACACATTCAAAATAATATTATTTTTTATTTTTTTAAAATTATTTTTACATTAACATATCAAAATATCTGAAAACACAAAAAAATAATAATATTAATTTAAAATAAAATAAAAATTTAAATTTAAATAAACCATGCCCTTAATAATAAACAACTGATAGGCTCGCATCGACATTATCTTCATTGGTCGTTAGATATTAAGTGAATGTGTCTGCCACATGGCTATACTTTGACAGGACTTCGAATTTTTTGGCTGTAGCCTGTAGTAGGCCATAGCCACATTATTCCTTTCTTGACCCTTATAAAAATTGCAATGAAATAAAGGCACGAAGCTAATCCTTCCAGCACAGTGGCATTGTTTTGTATTAATTTGCCAATTCTGCTGTTGCTTTTGATTTTTAATAAATAAATTACGTTGAAAAATATAATTTATATTGCTTCTTTGATGGAATTAAGAATCTTAATGAGAAAAGGATAAATTATACCTTTTCTTCTCGATGACATTTAAATTACAAATATTCTTATGAAAAAAAATTACAATATAATTAAATAAAAATAATGAAGGATTATCTATCTATTTTAGTATTTATGAGCACTTATGATTCTCAAACTATTTTATTAAATATATACATTCAATTTTGAGCTTTCAATTAAAAAACATATTAACTATGCCTACATATTTGTTTCTTTTTTCCACATTTAAAATGTTTTTATACAACTCATTGCAGTCCAATTATCTAGTGTGTGTGTATATATGTTTATCTAAATTTTGGTACGATTTGCTTATAAATATATTGTTTTTTTTTTTTCTGAATTCCCTTTTTTTTTTCAATTTTTTTTTAATTTCTTCTTCAAACTTTTTTAATAGTCATTCTATCTATCTTTATACATGAATCATAATAAAATAACTCTTACATGATATAATTTTAAACTGAAATTAGAAAAGAAGTTGAATCCAAAGTTAATTTTTTTTTTTTTGTTAATTTCATCATTTTTTTTTCTCAACTTCATTCTTAAATATATTTTACCGATTATTTAAGATGTTTTTAGATAGGCTAAGTCAACTAGGTAATGTTAGGGTAATTCCAACCCAGTTTAATTTTAAACCGTGCTAGGTAAGAAGTTGAGTTGAAAGGTTTTTATTTATTTATTTATGAATAGACTAGATAACTTATAGACCGATCAAGATAACTTAGATGTTTGGTTTCTGGGTTTTTCAAAATGCCCTTGAACTCGACCATTTCCGGAGAAAAGAAATATCGTTTAAAATATTTTCCCTCCTCTCTCTTGATTACATAAATGGGCCAGAAGACAGATCGCAAATTACACAAGAAGGACTAACTAAAGCCCTCTGTGAGAACCCCATTAATGATAAAAAGTCCAGACCACAACTTGGCCCGAAGACAGTTCAACAATCTGACGGAAGAAGCAAACGCCTCCCCTGAGTTTGCTGATGTCTGGGATAGTTTGATACGATAGCCTTTAGCATCAAAAGATTGATGAAGCTCCTCCAGGCAAGAATCTTTAACATAGACCTGATTAATTAGGCCGAGCTGTATTGAATTATTGCAGCAATCAATTACAGAATACATAGCTTAGACATATGAAGAACATATAGAACCACCAACAACGACGCAGTAGTTCATCCATTCACATAAATATTTCATTTTGAATTGTAAAACGAAGAAGGAAATTTACATCTTAGGCTGCTCCCCTGTTGCAGGTAGTGTTCTGGTTTCATCCATTGCAGTAACAATAAGAAGACATTCTATTTACACGGCACCTCTCCTATTATAAATGTAAGATTTTGCAGAATAAACGTAGAAAGCCATTTGCACCACGCTCATCCCAGCTAGTAGCCAATAGAAGTAATCAAGATGAGCCCGATTCAGATTATTATCAAACCAGCTGTATCGGCCATTCCCACCAGTTGTTTTCTCAATGACAGATACAAGAAAGCTGCTTAGAAAGTTTCCAGTACCAAAGATACTAAGGTTGAGTGAAATACCAACGCTCCTCAGATCACTGGGGACCTGATCATAGAAAAATTCTTGCAAGCCCACCATGGTAAACGATTCAGCAATGCCAAGCAAGACATATTGAGGGATTAGCCACCAAACACTCATTGGAATCGTCACATCTGGCAGATCAACCAGTCCATGTTCTTGGGCAGTTTTGAGCCTCTTCATCTCAACGAGAGCAGCAATGACCATAGTCATGACAGATAAAAAAATACCAGTTCCAATTCTCTGAAGCATTGTAATGCCAGAGGATTTTCTGGTTAAAGCTCTTGCTAAGGGAACAAAGACACGGTCATATATTGGAATGAAGAGTACAATGGATAGGTTCATAAAGAATTGAAGTGAAGCCGCTGGAAAATCGATACCGTGTGAAATCGATCTATCCATCGTAACTGCTTGCTTAGTAAAGAGAGTTGATCTCTGCGCAAACACTACAGCAAATACTAAGCATGAAGTCCATATTGGAACAAGCCTAAGTAATGCCTTAGCTTCTTCAACATCACTGATGCTGCATACCTTCCCATCTTCCTTTGAGCCGTTTGGTGCAAGCAGGGCTTTGTTGAGGAACCTGTTACATTACAAGATTCAAATTGCTATCTTAGAGGAGTTCTGGTAGAGCAAAGTAATTCAAAGTGTTCTATGTAAATTTCATCGCTCCAAGTTCCCACGCTAGGGAAACCAGATGATGTCGAATCAGTAGAACACCCTAGAGTATGATCACAATTCATTTTACATGGGAAAGTAAGGAGTACCCCCACTACAACATTCAAGTTTTCTTTTCTCTAAATTATGCAGCTAGGAATCAACAACCTTTTGAAATCAATAAAGCATCTTGAAGCCGTATCGAATAGCAGTTGTTACCAACCCCATGCAAACAACAAATGAAATGCTTGAAGACCATACTCTCACATAGCCTTGTAATTTATATCTCCAAACAACTGGCAAGAATAGCAAACAACCTTCGTTGAATGACTGTAGAAACATAAATTTGATGCATCTAAGATGTTTTATATATATATATATATATATATATATATATATATATATATATATATATATATATATATATATATATATATGGCCAAACACATAATGGGTAAATTTGGAAAACATTATTTTCCAAATCTTTTAGTTATGCTAAATGAAAATCGAAGCATCTTAACTTTTTTTGTTTTTTCTGTTTTCTAACTATTTTTTCTTTTAATTTAATCATTTTCTGGCCTAATTTGATGAAATCAGGTTTTAAATTATGAAAAAAATACAAAATTAAAAGATAGAGGATTGAAAAGTAAAACATGAAGAAAATATATATGGCTTAATCCAAATTTATAACAATTTTTATTTTTATCTAAAACTTTATTTTATTCATTTCCAATCCTTTGAGAGAGGAAAGAGAAAATGATATAAAAACAAAAAAAAAATCAAGAAAATTGTTGATGGTCACAATTTCATTAATTAAAATGGTTATACTTGGTGTTAAAGAATTTTAGTTAGTTAGCGATGTGTTGCCTGTTTTTTTTTTGAAAAAAAAATAGTAGAACAACATATCATCTGTTAAAATAAAATATATAAATAAATATGACCTGGGCATGCAGGCCTGACCCAGACCCACACACATGGGATTTTAAGTCTAACGTAGTGGACCACTAAAACCCTTCTTTTATAACCTTCAATATTAGGTGTTGATGATTTTTTCTATTTTATTTTCAATTTCATTCCTTAATATTTAATTGATTTTGAATTGGTTTTTTTTTATCATATAATTAAAAAAAAATATTATTAAACCAATTTAAATCTATAACCCAAGTTATAGGTTTTACAAGTTAATCTAGTTTTTTTTAAAAAAGATATCATTTAATCTTTTAAAATCCAAATTGTTTTTCACTGGCTATGTAGGTTGCCTTAAGACTCACGTGCTAGTCTTTACTATTTCTTTCGTCCATTATTTTTATTTTTTCCTTTTATTGTTTTTTTTCCTTGGACTCGCCAAGTTAATAAGGTCACATTAAGATAATTTTCACAAGCCTTAATTTAAAACCCGGACTTAGCAAAGAGTCTAGTCAAGAGTTTTCAAGTTTGAGCCACTAGTCTAAGTTTAATAACAATGCTGAAATTTTTTTCATCACTTGAATAATTTTTTTTTATATTCAAGAAAATTTCAGTCCGACCCAAAGCTTATTGAGATCTATCATTTAGTTATATCTCAAGGACCTCTCAATTGACTAGTTTAGCTTTTAGGTTGGATGCTTTAAAATGAAGGTAATTGTGTTGGTGATTTTAGAGGTTATAATTGTTTAGTTTAGATTATATACAATTTTATAAAACAATGTAAATATATATAAACTTCTATTAGAGTTAATAGAAAAACCCTAAGCATATAGACAAAAAAAAAAAAAAAAAATTGCACTTGAATCAAACAAGATTCTAGTATGCATACTTCATAATCATTGCTAACAAGATCCTCGCTTGATTTTATAATCTTTGCTATCTATAATATATTATTTATATAAAAATATATAATGATATAAATTTTATAAACTTGTTGATTTAAAACTCATTGAAATATTTTTATTAGAGAATAATTTCCAATAAAATTTTAACTACTCCGGTTTTAATTTAAATTTAGCATGTTAAAATAAATTTCTAACAACGTGTTCATAGGCTTCATGCCTCGGCCGTTTCAATTTGTCTAGTTGAGAGCCATTTGTCTGAGTTTCAATTGAATTCATTAACTATCGCATTAAGGTATTTAAAATTCTCTATCCCATTTTTATGCATTTGTATTTATTTTTGAAATTGTTCAAAGGGGCAGATAAATTGTATCTTACATGTACTGCTCAGAACTTGGGTGAGGTCGGGTTCCACGAGCTTCTTCTTCAAGTGCTATGGCAGAAGGGGTAGTTCTCCAATTCCTAATCGAAGACACAAAAACCGAACCAATCCTCAGAAATGCACTTTTCTTGTCCACTTTTACACTATATCGATACATCTTGCTGCCAAGTAAGAAGATGACAAGTGAAATAAGCATCGCAGCACAAGGGATCCCAAATCCAAGACCCCAGTTAAGATTGTCTTGTATGTAGTTTAAAATCAGTAATGTTACCATTGTTCCGCCACTCTTACAACAATACCACCAATTGAAGAAGGAGCTCTTCGCTTTGGATTCCTGAGGGTCGTGCCCATCAAACTGATCAGCTCCAAACGCCTGAGCACAAGGCTTGTGCCCACTTTCACCAATCGCTACTAAATACAGAGCAAAGAAGAACAAAATCAGTTGAAATGGAGGAGGAGAACATGGCAAATCAGTAGCGGTGTGAGTCGAAAGTAGAGCCGATAGAGTCAACAAGCCAAGTCCCTGATAACAATGGACAAACCAAAACCGAGCTTAAGCATTTGTAAGAAACCTATAAAACCTGAAATTTACTGCAGTTAAACTAACACAGTAACAGAGGGATTCTTGTTTTTTTTTTTTTTTTTACCAAGATATAGATAAGCGAAGCAACGATGATAGTTGTGTATCTGCCAAGAAAAGAATCAGCAACAAAAGCACCTAATATCGGCAGCAACGTCGCAGTCCCCGCCCACAAATTCACGTTCTCTGCCGCAGTAGCCGTCGACTGACCCAACGGACCGGTCAAATACGTTATCAAGTTGGAAGATATCCCGTAATACGCGAATCTCTCTGCAACTTCCACTCCTTCACTTCCATAAAAAGAAAGAAAAACATAAGAAAATAAATTAAAAAATGAGAAATTCTAACTCGTCGATTAGTTACCTATGATGAAACCTGCGGATCTCCATCCACCAGAATTGGATCTATAAACGGGTCGGCCCTTATGGTCAACAGAGCCATCAACGATGTCGTATAAAAGTGAAGTTCGGAGTTCTGGAGCATGATTGGAGGTGGACATGTCCTCCGTGTTGCTTGTTCTGTTCTGTGATAGCAGCAGTCACGCCCAGTTATTGTTACCCGTTTATACTAGATTTAACTTGCGGGACTTGTTTTTTTCCCCACTTGCTGAAGAAGACATCAAATTTTTAGTGGTGGGATTTCATGGCAGACAATTACATCAACTTTTCAAAAAGCTCCTAAAACTACTTTATAAAAGGGTCTCCTTTCATATAATTCAGGACAGGATTTCAAAATTAAATTTTTGTGTGGACCACCTCTTGTATAGGACAGGATTTCAAAGTAAAAAACTGAAAAAACCGAGTCAAATCGAAACTGGTCGGTTTGAACCGGTTTCGGTTTTTTTTTCAAAAATAAATTTTAGTTTGGTTGTTTTTTTTTTATTAAAACCGAACCGAATAAAAAATGATCACCCCTATATAATATAATATTCAAAACCACTAAAAGAGGTGTATATATATGTTGTGTTGTGACTTGAATTAATTGGCTATTTACATAAACGTAGAGTAAACTTTGTTTGTGCAATTATTTCCTATTATAATATAGGAAATTAAATTATTATATATTTGAAAAGGAAGAGGACGTGCCAAAATATATGATATCAAATAAATTAATATGAGATACATTGTTGACATTTAAAATAAACATAGGATACGTGATTAATAATTGTTCAATTAGAAGCTAACATTTAGTTCATTAACACATGAAGGCGAGTGGCATGATCAAAATGAAGCATGGGTAGCCGTTGTGGTTAATTAACTTGATGAACAATTATGATTTCTTAAATCAATATCATTTATTACTTGTATAAATATTATTTATTTCTTAATTAATGTAAACTCAAAGGTTTACCGTTTGATTTCACTGCAGTTGTTCAAAACTTAATTGATCTTTTGGTTTTATGATCGATTATTCAATTAAACCTTATAGTTTATATAAATTGATTTGATTTCAGATTACTATATACTTGTTTGATTTGTTTGATTGCTAGCTAATTGTCTCCTCCTCACAAGTTAAGTTTTAGGTTTTGTTTCCAACTACTTTATGAAATTAATGAAAATCTAATTGGTGAATGAAATAATATTATTTTATTTTATTAAACCTAATTTTTTATTTTTTAAAATAAAAAAATCATGAAAAATGAAAAAATAAAGGAAATAAAAAAACTGAAATGAATGAAGAATGAATTGAAATTTAGGTCAAGACAGTATAAATTTGAGGATTATTAAGGATCGAATTATAAATTTGAAAATCAATTTTGGTAGAAATTGAGACAATTAATAAGTTTGGGAGCTTAATTAAACTTTGAATTAGTTTAATTAATGAATCGGGAGCTTAATTGAAGAATTGACAAGTTTTGGGATTTAATGAAACTTGAAATTAACTTAATTAATGAAATCAAGGATTTAATTAAAGAAATACCAAAGTTTACAAGTTGATTTGAAGCAAAATGGCAAGAAATTCAACTATAGAGAGTTTAATTGATTTTTTCAGGAATAATTTTAAAAAAATTAAAAATTTAAGAGTCAATCAAGAATTGAATTGAATAATTAGAAACCAAAAAAATATTCTGTAAATGGCACTAAAATATAGAGGAGTATAATTGTAATTCACACAGGAAAAGAATAATAAAAAAAAGGGATTTTTCATGAATAAGGGTCAAATTGCTAAATATTAGAATTTCAGGAAACAAAACGGCGTCGTTTCAAGGGAAAAAAAAAAAGAGATTTTCCATGAATAAGAGTTAAATTTTCTAAACCTTAGAAATAATATTAAGAAATAGTATGAGCAGTGCATGAACAGTGCAGCTTAATTAGCCAGCTATACTGTTCCAGTCGGACCGGTTCCGACCAGACCAGTTCCGGTTCAAAGCTTAAAATGCATTGAACTAGGTCCGACCCAGTAAAATAAAAGTTATTTTTTTATTTTTTAATTGTGTTTTATTTGAAAAACTAGTGTTTAACATTATTCAATGACACTACATAAATTAGACAGAGATCGCTTGATAACGTAACATTTGCAGAATTTAATCGCAATCCCAATTTTGTTCCTGATTATATTTTACCTGATGTTATTGCGCGCTTAAGAAACCAAAAAAATTGTAGTCCTTGTCGGATGTATTTCATACGTGATGGAATTGTAGATATTTTAATGGAACAATAAAAAATATTTTATATAAAATATTATTTATTTCATGATGTAATAGCAATAGTTAAATCTATAATATTTAAATTAAAAACTATCAATATTAATATATATATTTTTAAATTATTTTATAACCTCAATTTCAAAAGTATTCTTAACCTAACACATTAAACTACTTTTTGTTTAACCTCGATTTCAACCACAGTTTTAACCAAACATCTATTTTTTCAAACCAACCTCAACTAAAATAATTTTTTTCAAACTATAGCTATCACAATACTAAATACAGTAAAAAAAACAAATCCACATAGCTCAGATGAATCTTCAATTCTTTCTTTTCCCTTTAAATAATAATGATCTTTTCGAAATCTCTTTTTGTTTACCGATTGGCAGTAACGGCGAGAGAATAAATCTAAATTGCTCTTTCCCTGTTATAAACGTATGATCTAGCAAAGTACAAGTAGGCAGAGAATCCCAAAGCACTAAGACCAGCAAGCAGCCAATAGAAATAATCAAGGTGCGCCCTGTTGAGATTGTTGGCGAACCAGCTCTCTTGACCATCTCCACTTGTTGCTTTATTGATGGTAGAGATAAGAAAGGTGCTTAAAAAGCTTCCTATTCCAAAGATACTGAGGTAGAGTGCGATACCCAGACTCCTTAGTTCCTTTGGGACCTGATCATAGCAAAATTCTTGAAGTCCAACAATGGTGAGCACATCAGCAACACCGCATAGGATATACTGAGGAACCAACCACCAAATACTCATTGGGACTGTCACTTTTGGAAGGTCCACCAGCCCATGATCTTTGGCGGTTTCAAGTCTTTTCATTTCAACAAGAGCTGCAGTTACCATGGAAATCGCAGAGAAAACCATTCCTGTTCCAATTCTTTGAAGCATTGTGATGCCAGAAGGTTTCCGGGTTAGACCTCGTGATATAGGGACAACAATGCGGTCGTACACTGGAATAAAGATCATGATGGCAAACCCAATGAAGGTTTGAAGAGAAGCAGCTGGAACTTTGAAGCCTGAGGCAATTTTTCTGTCCAGCGTAGCCCCTTGCTTTGTGAAGAAAGTTGAGGTCTGTGCAAACGCAATTGCATAAGCCAAACTTGTGATCCATATTGGGACAAGTTTCAGCAACGCTTTTGTGTCTTCTACATCATTGACACTGCACACATTTTGATCTTCCAATGAACCATCTGGTGCAAGCAACGCTTTGTTGAGGAACCTTTAAAATAGGAGAAGCTAGCTGTGTTAGAATTCATAACAGCCTTTAAATGGAGAGGTGCTGAATGCTTGTTCTAGTGATCAATACATTTTCTAGTCATTAAAGAAAAACTTATTCCTCTTACTTGAATTGTTCCGAACATCGATCCCACAGGCAAGCATCCTCTTCACTAGGCATAGCCGAAGGAGTGTTGTGCCGGTTCCTAATCGCTCTAACAATCACTCGGCCAATTCTCATGAATGGATTTTTCCCGTTCTCTTTGGCACTATACCTGTAAGTTCTGCTTCCAAGCAAGAAAACAAGCAGGGCAGCTACCAACACAATACAAGGGATTCCAAATCCCAGGGCCCAGCTGAGGTTATCTTGGATGTAGACCAGCACGATGAGTGTTACGGTGATGCCAACTGATATGGCGAAATACCACCAATTGAAAAATGAGCTCTTGGCTTTGCTCTCCTTCGGATCTTGCCCATCAAACTGATCACCTCCAAATGCCTGAACGCATGGCTTGTGCCCGCCTTGACCAACTGCTACTAGATATACAGAGAAGAAGAACAGTATTACTTGAAACCGAGGAGGAGCACATAACGTAGCATCCTTGGTGCTTCGACAGTCATGAAGGTTAACAGATGTTAGCTTGGCTGCAAGTGTCAACAAGCCTAGTCCCTGTGAATCACCCAATTCAGGTGGATTATGATTAGTATAGGAACTTAACAGTTATAAGACGACCATGCATAAAATGAACATCTCCTTGAATTTATTCGATTTATTTTTTAAATAGAATATTTTACATTTTGTATTCTTTATTTTATCTTAACTTTTAAGTATAATTTTAGCTCCTTTTTGGTTTATAAGCTTCATAATAACTATATATATTTTATTTAAAAAAATAGTAGAAATATTGAGTCCGATTAAATGATGATCCAAGTGCCCGTGAATCAGATCCAAATGATACAAGACCTAAATTTCATCTAATTTATTTATTAAATCAAATAAAAATAAAATCTAATTGGAATGAGATATCTCAAACCCTACGGATCGTATCGAATGAAATTCTCATCCGTGACAACATGTCACTCCGCTGTCTACTCGGCCGGAAAAAAAGAGAGAGAGAATAAGAGAAGTGGACGCCCATCATGTCATTTACCTCTTTATGGACAGAAGACACGAATGATACGCATGGAAAATCCACTGGCCTATTATCACCTCGATTATATTAAACGCGACTAACGAGTTCAACTCTAGCGTGATTGGTGTTTAAGAGTATGAAATAATTATTTCTTAAAATATTTTTTATTTAAAAATATATTAAAATAAAAAACAATTAATTTTTTAAAAAATTATTTTTAAAATCAGTACATTAACGATTTTAAATAAAAAAAATTATTTTTTTAAAATATCATTTAAAAAACAATTCCAAACAACACCAAAATTTACCATGTATCAATTATTATAGTTGTTTGTAACAGAAAATACGAAACTAATAATATAGAAAGAATATATTTTTTTATATTTTTATTTTAAAATAACATAAACTTAATTTATTTTATGTAATTATCTCTCTATCTTTTTAATTAAGCAAACACATTTTTATTTTTTAAAATATATATTTTCTATTATGAAATACTAATTAAATACAATTTTAAATATATTATTGATCAAGATAATGCAGTTATACTGCAGATATTGTTGAAGATATTGCAGATATTCTATCATTTATTATTATATTATTGCCTAACATAGTTTATTTGTTATTTAATTTAGATATGATTGTGTTTTTATTATTAGTATATAATCTTAACAAGATTTATGAGAGAAATTATGTGCAAGATTATCTTTTCTTGCTGCATAATTTCCCTGCTATGTATACATTTGTACAGCCAAAGAATGATTAAGAATTCTGTATCCGCAAATAAATGTCTCAAAATTCTTCATATATCAAAATTTAATCTAAAATTACCATCGTCAAAGCAACTAACCTCTCGTTCAAACCTCCATAAATGAAAATAAATTAACCGCTCGTTATTTGATATGAATAAAATTATATCGGTTGATTCGAACTCGCCGTAAACATGACCAATCATGTCCTAATACTGTCTTCTGGGATTAAGAAAAGTAACCTACGGTAAAAAAAATAGGAGAGATGAGAGTGAGGAGGCTGACCAAGATGTAGATGAGAGAAGCGGCAATAATAGTCCGGTAACGGCCAAGAAAAGAGTCGGCAACAAAGGCTCCTAAAAGAGGCAGCAACGTGGCCGTGCCAGACCAAGTATTCACATTGACGGCGGCACTGGCCGTGGACTGACCAAGAGGACCCGTCAAGTACGTTATAAGGTTCGAAGATATCCCATAATATGCAAACCTCTCTGCAACTTCCACAGCTACACACACACACAAGAACTGCAAGATTCAATCACCATGTTTCATCAGAAGCTTCAGCTCATATGATGAAATTCTTGATACACGGACGTACCTATGATGAAAGAGGCTGATCTCCAGCCACCTGAGGCGGATCGGTGAACTGGGTTGCCTTTGTAGTCGACGGAGCCATTAACAGTGCCTTCTGCTGCTTCCATTAGACGGGTAGGAGTGCATGCTATTCCTCTCTGTGTCCGAGTAAATATTTGATAGATAAGGTATAGTAAATTGTCAGCTAGCTGCTTATAAGCAAGCCAAATGATAACTATTTACCTGATAAAAAATCTTCCAGTTGACCCAATTTTGCTGCCATTTGTTTCTTAGTCTCCATAAGCTGCCATTTTCTAAGTTTCCATAATTGCAAATTGGGACCTATCATTGTACTTCACAATAAATTTGGTGTATTTTTTTTAAATAGCATCTCTAAAATATCTGAAAACATACATATTTGTTTCGATAAATAACTAACTTTCTGATTATTTTTGTATTTTAAAAATATTTAATTTTTTTTATTTTAAATTAATATTTATTAGTATTATCAAATCATTTTGATGCACTAATATCAAAAATAATTTTTTTAAAAATAAAAAATATTATTTTAATATATTTCCAAGTGAAAAACACTTTAAAAAACATCTGTAACCACACTCCCAAATAAAACATAAATTTAAAAGGTAGAGTAGTTGTAAACACAATCTATTAAATTGCATTGATTTTAATAGTACAATCTTTTTTTGGAAAAAAACTTACAAGTGAATCAAATCAATCAAAAAACTAGATAAACTTGTGTTATTAAAAAAAATTTGCATTATTAGGAACAAAAAATCTACTAGGTTGTGTTATTTTCAATATCATAACCCATTACACCATACTATTTCAAAAAAAATTTGAATTTATGCTATTTTTGTCAAATTTGTTTATAAAAAACTGCTATTTTAAAAAATAAAAATTCTTTTTTCTTTTCCTCCTGTTTTTCCCACTACCAAAACGAATTTCTTAAAATACTAATATGCATATAGTGCTTCCTTATTACTATCCTCCCTGCTTTTTCCTTCTTCATGAGGGCTAATTAATTAAGGCTTATGAGACTCGCATTTTATAATTTATATGTTGGCACATCAATTTAATAAACATTTTTCTTTCTTTATTATGTGATGGTTATCAAAATTATGGGTAAAAAAATTGAATTGGGTTAAAATTAAATCAAGAAATTTTGATTGTCATGTAGTAAAAAAATTGAATTGGGTTAACATGGGTTAAAATTAAATATGAATACTTTTTTTTTTTATTGAATTTGACTTCTAGTAATCATATTTTACATCTCATTTCTTTTCAAACTTGTCGGAATTCAATGTCAAACTCGTACAACAAACTTACCCTCCCCCCACAAGCCTCACTTACTTGAAGTCAACCCTCAAATAATTAATTATCAGCCCTCTTTACGACAAAAGGACACACCTATATTCAACTTTTTTTTTAATTAATGCCATGTCTAAATCAGTTTATCTGTTTCTTAATTTATTTGGTAAATACTAAAGTTAATAATTATATAATTTTTAATAATTTTAAGATTTATAAAATTTTTATTGATCATTTCTAGAAAATAAACTCAACTTCTAACTAGTTAAATTAATTTTTATTTTTTTTCAAAAAGAGCTTAAGATAAAAATATATTATAAATAAGAAATTTGCAATACTAAAAATTATAGTAATGATTGTTTTTTAAAATATTTTTTATTTAAAAATATAATAAAAAAATTTATTTTTAAAACTAACTCATCAAAATAAAACAATAAAAAAATTAAAAAAAATCAATTTTCTTGTAAAAAATTATCTGAAACTCAATTGCAAACAACCTTTTTTACTGAAAAGAAAAAAGAAAAGAAAAAACCAACTCAAAAGGCACCCATAGATTGTCTGAAGTCAGCTGCTTTAATTGACTGATGAAATCAATCACACAGTAAACATCAGAATCATATTATATGTCAGTCAATATTGTAAAGTTACCCACGATGAAAAACCAGCGGATTTCCATCCACTGGATTTGGATGTACAAAACGGCCGGCCTGTGGTGCCATCTGAACGGAGTTTCGGTGGCCTTTTGTGGTCTGTATCCACACTCTCGATGCAGCAAGCAGGACTTGTATTCCCCTTTTACCATCCATATAGAGTTTTGACACTTTCATTTGCTTGTGTTTGCCGTCATTCTATATTCGTATGCTTTTCAGTCAGCTCACGCACGTCGTTTTCTTCGTTTAGATTTCCTTTGGGTTCTCAAGTCTCTGTCAATGGCGTTTTACTACTTGCATAAGTGCGCATTACAGTGACCTTTTCTTCTTCCCTTTTCATTTCATGGAGAAAAGGATAATTAGCAGTGTTTTAAAACCCGGACCGGCCCGGCGGGTCGACCCGGGACCCGGCCGACCCGGGCCTGGGACCGGTCCGGGTGGAGGCAAAAACCCGCTCGGGAATTGGCCCGGGAAAACCCGGGAAAACCCGGTCGACCCGGCGGGCCGACCCGAGACCCGGTCCACCCGGTCAAACCCGGGTGAGACCCGGTCAATTTTTTTTTTGTTTTGACTGTCATTAAACGACGTTGTTTTTTGCTTTCTAAAATCCAAAACGCTGAAGACTGAAGAGTGAAGAAGAATGAATCAAAATCAGTAACCTAATTAATTCTTTGAAACCTAGCTGAGGAGCAGAGAGGGATGTCTGACTATTAATCGATGTTGTTTCTCTGTGAAAAAGGTTTGAATCTCCATCTTTCACTCTCTGTTTTTTGTGGCCTCTAGCCTTCTATCCCTCTCCTGACATCGAGCCGCTTCGCCTCTTAGTTCAGAGAGGCTCGACAGAGATGATTCAAATCAAGCGAAAGCAAAGGCATTCGTTGGCACCCGAGATGCAAAGATCGAATGATTAGAAAATGAAGGAAGTCTTGCAGCTCATCTTGATTGAGACAAGTGCAAATTGCTTCACGTTTTCTTTTCTTCTTCCCGCCCTAGGAGCACAAAAAGAGGGATTAGTACTATTGACCCAACTAACACATGGGGCTCCGCGCACTGAGAAAACAGCAACTTTAGCCATATAGGGGAAATAGTACTATTTTTCACTCAGAATTGGGGAAAACAGCAACACCTGGGGCTCTACCTTTTACAGATTGTGGGGGAAATAATGTACTCCACACTTTTTTGTGTCATCTTTTTTTCAGTTAATTTTCTGTCCTTTGCTCATGACCTGAGTTGTTATTGCAGGTGAATGTTACCATTTCACCTAGGGACAATTATTGCATCGAGATTGTTCTTCGCTGTTTGGCAGTAGAGGGTGATGGACTTGGATCACACCAAGTTAATGATGGTGGTGTTCTGGGTACTGTCATGACAGCTGGCTTCAAAGGTTAGAAATTATCAATTGATTATATGATGCTTGGACTTTTGAATTTTCCACTGAATATACAGTGGTGTTCATGCAGTTCTTCCTTGTTTAGTTGAGGTATGATGTGAATGCGCACCAAAGTGTGTGTTCATGTGTGCACTCATGCACAAATGTATCCATAACTATATATAAATGCTCAAATTTTGTTGAAACAATTGATTTGTTGGAACTGAGTTGTTTTTTGTGAATGGAAAGGTATGAGCAGCTCATTAATTTTCTGTAATCTTCTCTGAGCATATCTGTAGGTTCTTGAACCTTTGTTTAAATGGTTGGCTAACTAGGAACCCTTTTTTTTTTGGTTGACTCGGGTTAACCCGAGTCAACCCATATGACCCGTGACCCGATCACTTGATCGGGTCGATGACCGGGTCGGGTTTCAAAACTATGATAATTAGGTTTCATTTTGTTAAAACCATACTCTCCATTTCCTCCCTCAAAATCATAAATATTTTCTTCTGGCCTTCGAATTTAATTTTTTTTTTTTTAATATGGTTGTCCACCTCCACTAATTTTACGGGTTCCAAAGTTAATAACTATGTAAACCTCCAATGACTCTAAAAGGATTCAAATTGAAAAACAAATTTAAAATCTGACTAATTAAATTCTACATTTTCCAATTATGCTCAATAGTATTATGGTTTCATTGTGCCGCCCGACTTTCTTTTTGTTGGTCTGATCAGTCGAGCTACTGGACTTTTCTATACAACTCTTTTCTTTTAGTTGCTTAAAATCAATTATAATAAAATAATTGAGATTATATTCAGAGTTTTATTCCTTTAAATAATATTCCATTTTAGTTTTATTCCTTTAAATAATTTATTTGGAGTGAATTGGGAAGAAAGAGAGAAGAAGGAACTAAAAAAATAATAGGGAAAAACATGCAAATGAGAAAAAGAGAAATAAATTAAAGAATGAAAAAATTAGAAAAATTATGGGAAAGAGATTTTATACATTAAGAGGGGAAAATTTAATTAACTATAAATAGCAAGAAGGAAATAATATAATTGTACATAAAAAGCACTTCTTGAAACTGTTTGGCAATAACGGTAAAAGAATAAATCTAAATTGTGTTTCCCCTGCTATAAATGTATGATCTTGCAAAATACAAGTAGGCTATGAACCCCACTGCACTAAGACCAGCAAGCAGCCAGTAGAAATAATCAAGGTGTGCCCTGTTGAGATTGTTGGCGAACCAGCTCTCTTGACCATCTCCACTTGTTGCTTCATCAATGACAGAGACAAGAAAGCTACTTAAAAAGTTTCCTACTCCTAGGATACTGAGGTAGAGTGAGATACCCAGACTCCTTAGTTCCTTTGGGACCTGATCATAGCAAAACTCTTGAAGTCCAACAATGGTGAGCACATCAGCAATACCGCATAGGATATACTGAGGAACCAACCACCAAATACTCATCGGAACTGTCACATTTGGAAGATCAACCAGCCCATGCTCTTTGGCAGTTTCAAGTCTTTTCATTTCAACAAGAGCTGCAGTTACCATGGAAATTGCTGAGAAAACCATTCCTGTTCCAATTCTTTGAAGCATTGTAATGCCAGAAGGTTTCCGGGTTAGACCTCGTGATATAGGGACAACAATGCGGTCGTATACTGGGATAAACAGAATGATGGCAAACCCAATGAAGATTTGAAGTGAAGCAGCTGGAATTTTGAAGCCTGAGACAATTGTTCTGTCCAGCGTAGCTCCTTGCTTTGTGAAGAAAGTTGTGGTCTGTGCAAACACAGTTGCATAAGCCAAACTTGTGATCCATATTGGGACAAGTTTCAACAACGCTTTTGTGTCTTCTACATCACTGACACTGCACACATTTTGATCTACCAATGAACCATCTGGTGCAAGCAACGCTTTGTTGAGGAACCTTCCACAACAGAAGCTGCTGTGTTAGAACTTAAAAGAGAGTTTAATCAAGAGAAGTATTGAAGAGTTGTTTCATTTAATAAATTTTCTATGAACCACAAAATCAGTAATAAATCCTCCTCATCTTAATGTAAAAGCTTCCTTTTTGCTGAAGTTATGTCACCTCCACTTCATTTCAATTCTTAAAAAACGAACAAGATTATTTTTCTTACTTGAATTGCTCGTGACTTTGATGCCACTGGCAAGCATCCTCTTCACCAGGCATAGCTGAAGGAGGAGTTGTGTGTCGGTTTCTAATTGCTCTATGAATCACCCGACCAATTCTCATAAATGGATTTTTCTCATTCCCATTGACACTATACCTGTAAGTTCTGCTTCCAAGCAAGAGAATAAGCAGGGTCGTCGTCATCACGATACAAGGGATTCCAAATCCAAGGGCCCAACTGAGGTTATCTTGGATGTAGACCATCACGACGAGAGTTAAGTTAACACCAACTGATGAGTAAAAGTACCACCAATTGAAAAATGAGCTTTTAGCTTTACTCTCCTTTGGATTCTGTCCATCAAATTGATCAGCTCCAAATGCCAGAGCACAGGGCTTGTGCCCACCTTGACCAAATGCTACTAGATATATAGAGAAGAAGAACAATGTTACTTGAAACTGAGAAGGAGTACTTAACATGGCATCTTTGATGTTTTGAAAGTCATGAACACTGTCAGATGTTAGCGTGGCTGCTAATGTCAACAAGCCTAGTCCCTGTGAATCATGCAACGCAAGTGGAAGATCATTAGTATTGGAACATTACTGATGATACGACATTACAATGAAATCTTAAGTAAGAATGCATCAGTTTTAACACGGTATCAGAGCAGTAAAGAACCTGTTATCTTTGTCTTGTTGCTGCTCCTATCGTCCAGATTGTTGCTGGATTTTATCCTTACAAGACTTTTGCTAACTTGAATTACATAAACACTCTTTTACTGTTGTTGTTGTTTCAGCCTTTTATTGCCGCTGTTTTGTTACAATTTTTACTTTTATTTTGCTATGATATTGCTATTGTTTTCGCTGCTGTTCTAGCTGAATTTTCTGTTATCCTCACTATTGTTTCGTTGCATTGCACTGTTGCTTGTTTGTAGAACTATAATCTTCATGCCATTTGTTGTCGCATTACTACTGTATTTCTCTGATTTGACTATCTTTTATCAATATGATTGAGTCAAAAAATTCAGCAACACAATATGGATCTATATTCTTGTCAAGATTGATGAAGAAAATGATCGTACAACACGAAAGAAGGAGATTGATAAAGAAAATGTGTGTATACATTCTGTCAAGATTGGATGATATATACTGCCATGTCAGAAGTGATATTCTTTATACAAACTCATTTCCAAAACCACCTCTTTGTTCTCATGTTAACAATGTCAACAGTGTTTCTATGCTAGTCGCTAGATCTGGAACTATTGCTTTAACTGCTACTTTATCACCAGACCAAACATTATTAGTTCCTTTTCTATTCAATAATCTTCTTTCAATGCATCGGCAAAGGAATTAAGTTTTATAGTATTCATGTTCTTGTCTTTTTCAGGATATCAGCAGCAAAAAGATTGGTGGGTGTGGTGCTAAGAGAGAGGGGCTATATTACATCGATGACATCTACTTCAACAAGTGTTTGTCTTCTACGGATTCGGGTTGTCAATAAAAACATTTATTTCCAAAATTATTTTTAAACTACAATGTTTCTGATTTTGTGTGTGAAACTTGTATTTTAGGTCCGACAGCCACGTTAGATTTATTGGTTTTGGTTCTGTAGTCTTGCCTGTATTTAAAAAAAAAATTAAAGAAATTTATTTATAATTGTTTTAAAAATATATTTATTTTGTATTTTTATCTTTTTTGTATTTCTTTCTTCTATTTTGGGATTTAACTACATGCATCCCTAAAATTCACTCAATTTTTTTTTTATTAATCTCTAATTTTAGTGAAGAAATTATCTACAAAATTGCAAAAATTAAAATAATCAAAGGAACAATAAGTCTTTTACATATACAATATTTTCTTTTCCTATAACATAATGTATCAATTCAAAAGTTTTCTCTTATAATCATATATTTTAAATTTTTGTATATATGAATAGTTATAATATAGAATAAACTCTACTTGTAACAAACTTTGACAATTAGATTATGCAACAACATCTCAAATTTAAAAAAGCATGAACCCTTTAAAAAAATGTTCAACATTTGGATGGAAACATAAAATTAATATTTGCATCCATAATGCATATAAAAAAAAAAGTTCATTTTTGAAAACTTGAAATAAATCACTTAGAACTTAGTATTTTTTTTTTTATTCTTTCCTCTTCAAATATAACAAATTTATAAAATAAGTTTCATAAACAAAAAAAAATTTGCAATTAAATTCTACTGCATATAAATAAAAAATCCTGCTTGAATGAGACAGTGTTTGTTTTTACAATTCAATCATGCTTTTGAAAAATTTTAAATTTTTTTACCCAGACGAGCTGGTCTGACGTGGTTGCTAGACCAAAGCGTTTGGGTCTGGCAAACCATGCCAGACCAAGGTGTGTTGGTTTGGCAATCATGCTAGACTAAAGGTGCTTGAGTTTTGCAACCATGTCAGACCCAAGTGCCTTGGGTATAGTAAACATGTATGATTTAACAAACAATAAATAAAAAGGACAATTATGCACTTTAGTTGTTAGAAAAGAGAAAGAAAAGAAAAAACACAAACAATCAATCACCAGCAGCAATCCAATTATTATTTATCTACAGCGCTACACCATGTGAAAAAAAACACTACTGCAGATCAAGTTAGACAGCAAATAACCAGATTTGACCACTTAAACCATAATACACGCTTCTAAGTTAACAACTCTCCGAGATATTCAATCAAATTATTTATTTGATAATGAATATTAAAAATGATCAAATATACATAAACAAAGGACTTAAAATATTACCATGAGAGACACGATAATGGATGTGGTCCCGAGGTAGGTGACATATCACATGCTTTTAATAATGTCTGCTACCATCATGTAAGCATAGTAATTCTCCACGGCCTTTTTTTTCTTTTGTTTATCTTGAATGGGTAGGGGGTACGTGGAGATATAGATATTTATGAGTATTGTAGTTGTTATTTTTTAATATATTATTTAAAAAATTATTTTTAATATAAATATATTAAAATATCTAAAATTATTAAAAAATTAATTTAAAATAATTAAATTTTTATAAAGTAATATTTAGAATGCAGTTCCACACGCCACCTGATTATCCCAGACCAAGCAAATCGAACGCACGACTCCATAAAATTGTGTCTTCTTAACAAGTGTGTTAAGGTAGAGGTGTACAGTAAGTTGATCAATCGAATAAAATTTTCGTGTTTATACTGTTCGATGAAATATATGTGAATCAGATTTCATCACGAGAGCAAGTAAATAATTTTAAAAAATAAATAATAAAAAAAGCATTGGTGGTGAAAAAATAGGAGAGATGAGAGGGAGGAGGCTAACCAAGATGTAGATGAGAGAAGCGGCAATAATAGTCCGGTAACGGCCAAGAAAAGAGTCGGCAACAAAGGCTCCTAAAAGAGGCAGCAACGTGGCCGTGCCAGACCACGTATTCACATTGGCGGCGGCACTGGCCGTGGACTGACCAAGAGGACCCGTCAAGTACGTTATAAGGTTCGAAGATATCCCAAAATATGCAAACCTCTCTGCAACTTCCACAGCTACACACACACACAAGAACTGCAAAATTCAAATACCAAGTTTCATCAGAAGCTTCAGCTCATATGATGAAATTCTTGATACACGGACGTACCTGTGATGAAAGAGGCTGATCTCCAGCCACCTGAGGTGGATCGGTGAACTGGGTTGCCTTTGTAGTCAACGGAGCCATTAACACTGTCATCTCCCGCTTCAATTAGAGGAGTAGCAGCACTGCTTCTTTCGGTGCCAGATGAAATATTTGAAAGATGAGATATTGTCATGGGTAGCTAGTAATTAGCTAGCAGCTGCTTCTCTAAGCCAAATGATAACTATCCACCTAATACGAACATGAAGACTGACTCCCTTTTGCTACCTCATGTACCTTAATTTCCATAAGTTCAAACCTGTTCCTGCCTGAACTCTGTTATTTATATCTGCGTTCTTGTTCACAAGTCCTCTTGTTTTCTCTTCATTTTCCGGACTTGTCTCTTTTCATATGTTAAGAGAAGATATACACTACCAATTCAACATAGAACGTGACCCCTGTTTGTCCTTCAGGCCCGTTTAGAATCGTGATTTGGGCCGGTTTAGCCGCAACAACAATTTAGTATTCGTTGTTGCTGATTATTAAAACTATAAAAATAAAAAATATATATTTTAAAAAATAATCATTATTATATTTTTATAACTTTTATATGCTTCTCAACCACTCTCCCTGTTTTTTCTTAGAGTTGTTTCCTCGTATTGTTGAATTTGTCATTACATAGACCAAAAAAAACTTCAGATATAAAAATCATCTCCTGGAGAGACCCATGGATGCATCTTCAGCTGCATTTGGAGTTTGGTGAGTTTGCCATTACACAGATCTAGTCGGCCAGCAGGAAGAGACCCATTTTTTTGGTGAGTTTTTATGAATTATACCCTTCTTCAATGCTTCCGCAAAGCTCAAATTACAATTATGTTGGAGGGCATGGTTTATACCTTATATAGTCGCCGGGCAAGACATGCATGGCGATCGAGTTTATAGGTTAGGCAAACGTCTTTTTAGCAAGGCAAATAAGGCAGTGGAAAATTATCAGTTCTTTTCTTATTAGATATTTTAATTCCATTATTACTCGAAAGAGTACCAGTACATTATCAATTCCTTAACACATATAAAAATTATAAACACGGAAGTTTGAGCCAGCTCTTCGTGAGAAGAAGAAGAAGAAGAAGAAGAAGAAGAAGAAACACCAGGCACATTGAACAGTATATTCCAGATAACATTCCGTCCTTTCCATTTCATTAAAGGGGAAAAAAAACTAATTCCCAAGTTCTTTTTTCAGGTGTTGCACGTAAATTAAGAGAGAGAAGAGGGGAGGAAAGGAGAAGAAAAGGACAAAATGGTGACCAAGCCATTATGTCTACTCATCAACAGTCAACACATGTTACTCTAGGAGAGAGAACTTGTGCTGATGAAGCTGCGACCATGGCCCCACGTTCCACTTGAATGTGGCAGGGCATCTTTTATTGAACAAAAACATTGACTCTTTCGGGGAGTGCATAGTGTGATTTATGATATTTAAAAAATATTTTTTAATTAAAACTATATTAAAACAGTTTTATTTAGATTTTTTTATTTTAATATTAGAAAGCCACCATCATCTAAGAACGTTGTCTTAACTGCCACCTTAAGACATGTATTATCCAACACAAAAAAATATCAAACCTCTACTGCAACTTTTTGGCAGATTCTAAAACATTTTATTTCATGAAAAAAATTGATATTTAAACATTTTCTAAACATCCAAAAAATATTAACAATAACTTCAAAATAGGATTAACCAAGCAAAACAACATTTTCCTTAATCAACCCACATAATTGCCAAAAACAAAATTACACCAAAAAAATGTTTAAAAACATCATTAAACATACAAGAGAAAGCTAGAGGTGTGCCTCATGGATATCACTTGTTAGGTTAGATGAGGTTTTATACCTTCAAAATTTAAAACAGCAGACGCTACTCTTTTGCTCACTTTTAAAAAGAATTTTGCCTCCACCAATTTCAAACCTTTCAAAGCTAATGAGACTCTTGTGCTAGGCTCATGAACCTTCAGAACTAGGGTTGTTTTCAGTATTTCTCTCCTCTTTTCTCCTCCTACCTTTTCCTCTTTTTTAATTTTTCAGGGGATATTTATAGGTTTTTTTAGGCTTTTTTGTAGATTTTATCAAAGATTGATCAAAGCTTAGCCATTTGATCAAAATGAGAGAATTATGGATAAAAGTTAACTGCTAGAAGCACTTATTCTAGGCTAGTTTTGCAATGGTGGTTTTGGTCTTTAGGGGTTTTGCTAGACTTGGAGGGCAATGAGCCATTTTTCTAGCATTTTGATCTTGAGGGGGAGGTTTTAAATCCCTTGATAAGAACCATCTGAGAAGCTTTCAAGTGTAAACACACTGGAAAAAAAAAGGGTGGTTTTTTTAAAAAATAGATATCATGGTCAAGGTTGATTGGGTTGACCACTTTCAAGGCTTCACTAGAGCAACTTCAATGTAAACATCATTGAAAATCACCTAAAGTTGGTAGAGGAGGTGCACACCTTTCGTCTGGATCCAACTTTGCTCAATTTAAAGGTATGTAACTTCACATTCATTCGTTCAAATGTGTCAACTCGATCAACCCAGAATTTGAAAATGTAGGGAAAACTAATCGGGGACAAGATGTTAGAGATTTTTGTGGAAGAATTGGGATGTAAAGATCCAAATTCATGGGCATAAGGTTGTAGAGGGGGTGTTTTATTCACCTGAGATCATAGTTATTAAACCTGGCTCGGCCCGGCCCAGCGGGTTGACCCGGAACCCGGTCGACCCGGTGGTTGGACCGGTCCAGGTTTAATAAAAGACCGGCTGGGGCAACAACCCAGCAAAACCCAGTCGACCCGGGCAAACCTGGACGAGACCCGTTGGATTTTGTATTAAGAATTGGAGATAAAGGGTTGGTGTTGTGGTTGTGAAGGAGAGTGAAGACTCTTATGCTGGTGTGTCATGTTGTAGTTTAGAGAAGACTCTTCACTGAAGAGAGTTGTAGCTGTTGGAAAGAGCTGGAAGGAGAGACCTTGTGATGGGAGTTGTTTGATTATCACCGTTGACTTGATCGAAATGGATGTAATGCTGCTGTAATTCCTGTGCTGGTGTGTCATTTTGTAGTTTAGAGAATCTATTTTCGTTGCTTGGTAGAAGGATTTTGATGGAGTCTAAGTCATCTTCAGACTTCTTCTTACTGTTGAGGAGTTGTCATGTGCCGCCAAGGCAGAAGCTTTCACTTTCCTTGAAGTGTTGCTACGTGGGTGAATTTGATAAATTAGGGCTTTAATTTTGAAAGGGTTGTTTATAATTTTATATACATGTTGGTTATGCATGGGTGAATTTTCTATCTTGCCCTCTGTCTTGTTTTGCCAACATTACTTTTGGAGAAAGATTATTTCACCTTGGTATTTATCAATTAATACAAGTAAAATAGAATAATTTGATAAAAAAAATTAAAATATTTTTAAAATTTTAATTATTTACAACATGTATAGCCTATATTTACATGGATGTTTTTAAAAAAATTTCATATAAAATATTAAAACTTTAAATATATATTTTTTAATTTTTCCGGGTTGACCCGGGTTAACCCATGAAACCCGGGACCCGGTTCCTTGACCGAGTCAACCTCCGGGCCGGGTTTAATAACTATGCCTGAGATGGTCGCAAACGCTACATTCATTCGTATGAACATGCTCACTCGATCATCCAAAATTACCAATGAAAGAGATGAACAATGGGTGAATGACACGTCATCTATGTTAAACTCTAAAAATTAGGGTTTTTTAATATGGGATTTGGCCAATTTTCATTTGATCCTTACTCTTTCAATTCTTTTTAATTACACCCGTAATTATCTTCCAACTTTTAATTGCATGCAATTGCACCCCTCCCAAATTCAAATACCATCCTTGGAGTTCAACGTCTTTTACGGACGAGTCCTTGGTTTTTAATTTGTTTAATTTCATCCTTAATTGACCAAAAAAATTCAATTCCTTTCAATTTGACCCCTGATTTAACCAGTTTCTACCCCCAAAATTATACGCCACTTACAGGTTGGTCTTTAGTCTTGGAAATCTGCAATTAAGTCCTTAATTGGCCTCCAAACTTTAATTTGTTTACAATTAAGCTCCTAATTTGACCAATTAAACCTTTCAAAAGTCTAATTTCAATCCCCAAACTTCAATTTCTTCCAATTAACACCCAAAATGACTCCAAAAACTTATTTTCCTTGCAAATAAGTTCTCAATAAAATTAATTAAGACTTTTAAAATTCTCATTGAGTCCTTAACCATCCAAATTTATATTTCTTTACCTCAAATAAAAATATATTCACCAATGGGACCTTTAGTCAGTTAGAATTGGTTTTCTATTTTTGCAAATGTTATACATTTTAGTCCTCCAACTTTTTCACTTGTCATCTTGGTCCTCAACTACCAACTTGGGCAATCTTCTAGGCTTTCTTCTTGTATTTTTAGATTTTCTTCTTCTTTATTTTAGGGTCAAAAGTGGGTAGTAACGGTAGTAATCATAATCATAAAAATTAAAATATTGTAAAATACCTATTATGACTTTTAATTTGCAGAATACCTATTATGACTTTTAACTTTACGTGGATCTTGATAAGACTAAATGAAACTAGCAATTTATGATATTAATTGTGTACAAATGTTATTTATTAGTTTTGAAATCGTGGAAAAAAATTGCACTAAAATTGAATTTTTCATGGTTGAATCAATAGATCATGCAATTAGGCTTACCACTAGTTGATGGGCTTGGCTAGTACCTATAATTTCACTTGAAAAAGATAAGTCTTAAAAAAAAATATTTTTTTAATGTTAAATCAATAGATGTATAAAGAGGGAAAAAAATAAATAGGAAGAGAAAACATCAAAGGCTCAAGAATGTGTATCTACGTGTGTTGGCTTAAAAATTGTATAATGGCCTAGCCTGGTTAGGTTTTTGGCTAGATTTTGCAAAACTTGGATTGTATGGCCTAGCTTGTCTGGCTAGGAAAAAATGTTTTGGCTTCCTAGCATGGTGATTGGGTGTATTTATACACCACTCCCTTGAATTTTCTTTATAAAGAAGGAGAGCATATCATTGGTGGAGAAATTGGTGTTCAACCCATCATTTTGTATTTACCTTGTTCTAAGAACTTCGCTTGCTTTAGTAATTATAGGAAATCTCCATAACATAAAAAAATCTTCTAGGTTTCTAGCAGCGAATAGAATTTCATGATTTCTAAAAATTCATTTCTTTTTTACCTATTATTGCATTTTCAATCATTTATTTTGATATTGTACATATGGTTATTAGAAAATATTATCAAATCATAAAATCTAATGATTTTATGATTCAAAACGTACTAAAAATCACAATTGATTAGGATCCTAGTAAAATTAGGGTGTTGAAGATTTAGTTGACTTTAGTGTTTTAGACTACCAAGCTACCACACTCCTTAAAAAAAAATCCTTCCTCGTCCAATTGTTTTCCTGTATTCCAAACACAATTCAGAGATAAGAGTCGAAGATTTAGTTGACTTTAGTGTTTTGAAAGTCCCCAATCTAATTCTACTTTGATGAAACCTTACACCATAGATCAATGACTTTATATACCCAAGAAATTTTGTCTGCGTAGAACAACATTTTTCTTATATTCTGGATGGTCAAGCATTGTTTTGCATGAACACAGTATGAGTCCATGTACACAACATCATTGAATTTCATATTTACGATTAACAATAAAATTAGCTAGTTATGATACTTGTTAGAAAATGATTAATTACTAATATTATTACATGAGTAACATCTTTTAATTTTACAATCTGATCTTACGATATAATTTTCAAGACTCTCCAACAATTCTAGTTTTAAAAACGATTTTAATAACCTTGGTATTGAATCTTATTTTTGTTGTATTTCATTTCAATAATTTTATCTCAATTTTTATTTGTATAATAAATATATAGATCAATGATGAATTTATTATCGAATGTTATTAAAATACAAATTAATCATAAACAACAATTAAAAAAAAATCAACTCCCTACTCATTGTATCATGTTTTTTATTTTATTTTTAACAAATAAAAAAGCATACTCAAGTTATATATATATTAACAAATAAGGGCTATTAATTGATCCCATTGAAAAATCTGCCATTGATTGGGCGGAAATTCTATGTACGGAATAAATGATGAGTTTTTCTTTCTATCTTAGTAAAAAAGATAAAAGATAAAATAGTACAAAAAATATTTAAAAAATAATACAATTTAGAGAATCGTAGATGAGATCTAAGATTTGTGAGTCGTAAGTATCATCTGCAATTGTTTCAAATTGCAAAATTGATAAACAGAACATTTAATAAGGAGAGAGGAGAAAGAGAGAGAAAAGAAAAATAAATTAGAAGCACACCAAAACTCCGACGATAACACCATCAATACCGTTGAAAAGATCTCAACAAGACAAATACAACGATATCAAGAAAGGTTACTAAAAAAAAGTGAGCCACAACACCTTTGGACAGCTCATATGGCCTACTCTGTTCACTTTTTGAGACCTTCTTTGGTGTTCTTGGATTTGTCTTATCGAGATTTTTTCAACAATACCAATAATGTCATCATCAGAGTTTCGATGTGTCTTCGGGGTCTCTCTATTTATTTTTTTACTTTTTTCTCCATCTTCTCTCTTCACAAGTTAAATGGAGGAGAGAGGAGAGAGAGAAAACAAAGAAAGAAAATAACCGTGGAAACACACTGGTACTGTTAGAAAGATCTCGACAAGAGGAATTCAATAACACCAAAGAATGTCACAACACGAGCCGTCTAAAGGTATCAAGCTCACTTGCATTTGAACTAGTTATGTGGCCTACTTCGGTCATTGTTGGTGATCTTTCTTGGTGTCGTTAGATTCGTCTTATCAAGATCTTTCCAAAGATATCGATGATGTTTTTGTTAGAGTTTCAATGTGCATCTGAGATCTTTTTCCCCCTCTCCCTCTCCCTATTAAATGATGTGTGCATCAGTTTTGCAATTTGAAAAAGTCGCAGATAATACTTGCGACTCACGGATTGTAGATGTCATCTGTGATGCTTCAAATAATATTATTTTTTAAAATATTTTTTGTATTATATTATTTTATCATTTTTTTTAACCATGCAAGAGTCTAGAAACACTTAATAAATGAATCCCATTAACAAACATAAAATGCTGACTCCGAAGGAAGTGGATTCAGGAAACAAAACATTCAGTAAAATTAGAATTATATTTGTAAATACAGCAGCCTCCTGAGTCCTGAGTCGTGAGAAAATTGAATCACCAGGGCAGAACAAGAGAACAAAAAAGCAAAGACAAAAGGACACTGAAGAACTGACCTAGAAAGGGTAGACGTACTTGTCCAATTCCTGTAACATCCTTAATTTCTCAATCACTAAGATGTCCAATAAAAGAAAATAAGGACAGGTGCTTCCCAATTTGGATACCAGTATCATCTTGCCAATCTGAGCTGGCCCACAAACGGCGCCGGTTGGCATGCTGAATGGAGAAGCCCATACCCAACTGTGCCACACTGGACAGAATCTGTGCCTCACTTTATTTGGTGTCATCCTTGTGTGGTCAAATCTTCCTCTCTCTCTGTTTTTTTTTTCTTTCTCGTGAAAAGGTAAAAAGTCCTGATTCGAATCTAAATGTGTGTTTAAAATTTTAATGAAATGGGGTATTTTAATGTATCTAAAAATACATTAAAATATTTTTTTAAGTTTAAAAAAATATTAAAAAATCATCACTTTAGTACTTATTTAAAATTAAAAAAATATCAATTTAATTCTTATAAAATAAACAGAAGCCATCAAACTTCAACGCTCCATATTGTCTAAATTGACTATGATTGATATACAACTTTCTACGTTGTGTTTTTTTATTAGTATTTTATGATAAAAAAAAAATATAATAACAATTTTAAAATAAATTTTCATTCCTTGTCAACCTAGCTATCCTATCAGCAGCACAACAAAGACTTAATTGAATCATAAATGTCAAAGCACGGAGAACAAGCTCGCATGATGAATTCACGAGCCTCGGCCTGGGAAGTATGAATTACTGAACAAAATGACTGTTCTTACTTCAAAGGCAAAAAATTAAGATTCTAAGCATTATTACTTTCACAAATTATCATATACAAAATAAAATTTGAAAACAACCCAGAAAAAAAAATTGAAATTAGATTAAGAAATCCTAAAATCAACAAAACCCCTCGAACTTAATTAACAAGGTTAAGCCCAAAATTTAATTTATATCAAACCCCCAAAAACAATCTAAAGAAAATTAACCCAGAAGAGGAGTATTAAGATTATGATCATGATCAGCTTGATCATCGCCATCATTGTGATGATCAAACTCATCACCACACTCATAAACGGATCCAACAAGCCGTAACTGATCTTCTAAATACCTTTGCAATAACCCAACTTCTTCCTCCTCTTCCTCTTCACATTCGCAGTCACAAAACCCCTCTTCACACCGCCGCAACCGATCGCCTCCGTCTTCATCTTTCTTCCTCCGGCCACGGTGGCAGAGGCTGACGCATAGCTCAGCGGCCCAGAGGATAGGCAAGGTGGCGCAAAGAAAGGGAAGGAGGATCGGTGAGAAGAGGAGGAGCAAGACACGGCGGCTCCTTCGGGTTCGGAGCCAGGTGCTGGTGGCTAACATGAGCCGGTAAGGTGGGGAAAACATGGTGGGGTTTTGATTGTCGTGGTAGTGGTGATGGCGGCGGCGGAAATCATGGAGGTGAATTGGTGGTGGTGGTGGTGGTGGTGGTGGTGGAATCTTGGGTTTTGGAAGAGGGGGAGGGTTGTCACGTGAGTGGGGATCTTTATACATGAAGGGCATCTGATCGTCGACAGTGATGGTTTGATTTTTTTTTGTGGTTAAAAACTCTTTGAAACTGTTTATTTATTATTAAGGAAGTTGTAAGGGAAAGGGAGTACTTTAATTAACTTCAATTTAATATTGATTTCAGATTTATTATTTTCTTAAGAAAATTTATAATGATAATTTGGCATAAAGACAGTTTGGTTTCTTGAAGTTTTTTTCAATGTCAACTGCGTCCTCATAATTTTAATTAGGTCCTCATAATTTTAATTAGGTCCTTAGATTACCTATGATACTCTACGGTAGATTGTTTGTAGAGTTTAATCTCAATCCTCTACGTTAGTGGTAATCAAAGTCATACTTATTAAACTTCATCCAATAATCAATACAAGGTTTGAGTTACAGGTTGAATGAATTATCACGAGTTAATAATTTTTTTAAAACAAAATTAAAATGGCTTTATGAAAAAAAATTAAACTCAAGCAGAATCTTTATTAAGTTGTGAGCTAACTCGTTAAGTCGATCAAATTAATTTTATATTGATTTTTTTTATACTCAACTAGGGTTAGAGTCGGATAGCCTTATTTTGTTTTTTTTTACATTTTAAAAACGTTTTCGAAAAAAATTGAAATATTTTAATTTTTTATTTGCTTCAAATTAATATTTTTTATGTTTTTAGATCATTTTAATGTGTTAATATCAAAAATGATTTTAAAAAAATAAAAAATACATTATTTTAATACATTTCTGAGTGAAAATAGACTTTAAAAAGCAACCACAACCACAATCTCAAGCACGCTCAATCTTGGAGTATAGAGGTAATTTTTACTATTATATTATAAACAAAAATACTAAAATTATTAGCACTAAAACTTGTTTAATTGAAATAAGTTATTGCATACATATCAATTAAACCATGCATATATGTATAGAATTAATGTTTGAATATTAAAAGATTTCTAATCTATTTCTCTTATTTGTTTTCTCCCTCTACTATCTTACCAATTTGATTCAATAAAATTGCATTCTTTTTCTTTCTCAAGACCCTCCATGTCAATTCTTTCTAGAAAAAAAAAATAATAATACAAGGAGACGGTCATAAAATCTGATTTAGGTGTGGTCATGTTCAACAAAGATACCTTCTCTCTCCAGAACATTAATGTTTTCATACGCCCGTGACCTTTCAAATGGGTGTCGCGAATTTTAGTTGGCAGCTAACTTGGGGAGTTTAGGTCAAGCTTGGATTAGCTTTTTGTCTGGTATTTATGTTTGATTGTGTGGTAGGGGTTATTTTTTAATGTATTTTTTATTTAAAAATAATATTTTTGATATCGGTATATCAAAACGATCTGAAAATACTAAAAAAATTAATTTGAAGTAAATAAAAAATAAAAAAATTATAATTTTTTAAAAAATACTTTTAAAATACAAAATAAACATGTATTAAAATCTTTATACTCGATAAAAGAAAATGAGCAATTTCTAATTTATTTTTTTATTAACGTGGATGTCCGGGTCAGCTTGCGCACACCTCGACTAATCGCACGGGTCTTAAAATTAACGACCATATAAACCTCCAATGACCATTATATCTGCAACCACAAGGTTTGAATCTGAGACCACAAGAAGAGCAAATCTCTTGATCTCAAGCTCTAGAACTCTAATGAATTCAATTTCTAAATTTTAATATGCTCAAAGAGGAAACAGTGATGTTGTTCTAGGATGTGAAAGACCTTTTTCACTGTATGAGATGTAAAACTTACATTATTAGGTGCTTATATTAATGAACAAGCCCTTTAATTTATTCTCATAAAAATCTTGTTCTTATGAAAATAAAAAAAAAATTAATGTGATAGAGATACTAAAACAATTATATAATTAATGTAAAATGCTTATGTAGTAATATTGAAAGCCTGACTTGGCTACAAGTTCAGTTAATTGTCGATTGAGTGATTTATTAATTGGAACAGTTATTATGCACTTAATTATAACATAATTTTAACATGTCGCACGTTGTGTCCGTAATTACTTTATTAAAAAAAAAAACACAAAAGAAAATTGGACACTAGTCTATAACATTAGAGACCATATGCTTCTAGAAAACATAAAAAGAAAAAAGAAAAATAGATTCTTCGTACTATTGTTGAAATTTAAGAGAGAGCATTGGAAAAAATTGTTACCATAAATATATTCTAATAGTCTATACTTAGATTTGTGGGCACAATTTTTTATTGATTAAAAAAAAGATGTTTAGGTGACTGGGCGTGTTTTTTTAATTTAAAAAATGACTTGAAGCATAGACTAGATTATAAAAAAACTGATATAATTTAATCAAATAATAAAAGAATTGATAACAACACCAAATAGACCAATTTAAACCAAAAGGAGTCATGGGAATATGAAAAAACAAATAGTTATCAAAACAAAAAAGAGATGCATTTGAGAAAATAAAAAAAAAATATGAATCTTAAACTCGAGCTCAATAAACAAATAGTCTAACTTTAAAATCTGGGTTAAAGTCTAAAACCTGCGACTTGTAAAATCTTAGACTCGGGTTCAATAAAAAAGCTCAATTTCTAATCAATTTAATGTCGAAGGATGAGATTGAAAAAAAAATATCGATTTAAAGATTTTTTCAAAGTAAAAATAATAGCAATCCAAAAAATGAAAATCAAATTTGATAAAAAAAACTTAAAAATGATGAAATTGTAAACAAAAATCAATTCAAAATATTATCTAAAATAAAATAAAAAACAATAAAAAAATAAAGATCAAATTTGAAAGATAAAAAAATTAAAGGATATAAAATTAAAAAGAAATTTCAATTTTATAAATTATTGTAGGATAAGTTATGATTATAATATTACAATGAATAATGTTTTGTGTTTACGTGAAGAGTAACTTATTAAGCAATTGTAGTTTTTTTTTTTATATATATATATAATTGTAATTTATTTAAAATCTCACATTATAAAAGATTTAGTATTGATATATAAAAATTGATCCAAGGATATATTGATCTTTAAAGAAAAAGGGAAAAAAATACTAAAATTGATTATTCACGAGAGAGAGAGAGAGAGAGAGAGAGACCATTATCACGTATACATAAAGAAGTGAATTATCCAAATAATGCCACCTGTTATTTTTTCAAGAAATAACAATAATAAATAGATTATTATTATTTTGGTGACATCAGACAGATAGACATAAACATTATTAAACTGGTATATTTTAACTACATATACGAGACAGGTTCTCGTTTGACTTTTGTTTAGAAATTCTTTAAATAATATGTTTCCGGAATATATTTTTAAGCGATTTAAATAGGAATTAAGATTTAAAAATAGAAAAAAGTTAGCAAGTAATTTCAATACTGTTATTCTTTGTTACATATTTATGATGAAGAAAATATTGATATTAGGATCGCAATTCGCGAATTGCCTTGTTTTGTTCAAAGTATAAAAAGTTGTGGTTGCCTTTCTAAAAATAAGTTCAAGTGATAAAAAATAAAGTTTAGTTTTGTGACTGAATTAGGGGTGAACAAAAAAACCGATAAACTGATTAAACCGAGAAAACTGGAAAAAAAAATTAAAAGAACTGAACTGAAAAAAAAATTGAATTAACCGATTAAAAAATCACAAAACAATTCTGATTCGGTTCGGTTTGTAAAGTCTGAAACCGATTGAACCGAACCGAACCGGTTCAACCAACCAGTACTTGAAAAAAAACCAACTATAAATACAATGTTTTCTAACCCTAAAATCACATTCAGCCATCAGCCGCCGCCCCCTTCTCTGCAGATCTCTCCCTCTCTTTACTCTCACTTTACTCCCTTCTTTGCATATCTCTCCCTTTACTCTCACTTTAGTCTCTAAGTAAGGAAGCCCCTTTGAAAGCATTATTCATTATCTGAGTGAATCTCATCCTGTGACAAGTTTAAAAGAAGGACTATTGAAAGCGGGGATAACGAAATATCTTCTCGGGAAAGCTAGCAAGCCATCTACTTTCTTTCCTTCACCCCTCAAGTAGTAAGGCTTTCCACCCGCCGGTCCTAATCAAATAAAAGATCTTATCCGGCTAGCCATTGGTCGCTTTATCAAATCTTGTTTTGATTTTTCTCCCTTTACTTTCTAGTCTTTGCTTTGATTCCCTTTACTCTTCTTTGCTTTGATTTTTCTCCCCTCCCTTTACTCTCTGTAAACCTAAAGTTATATGTGATAAAACAGATGATATCATTGAGATACCAAGATGAAACATCACTTTAACAAGTTTCAAGGAATTACTAATGAGTTGCCTGCAATGGGTATTAACTTTGATGATGAGATACATGGATTATGGCTTCTTGAAAGTTTACCAAACTATTTAGAATGTCATTGTCTAACTCAGATGGGTTTGTCTTTCCAATCACTAATTATCAGTTTAAACTGGTCTAGAAGAGAAAAAAACCGAATCGAATCGAAATTAATCGGTTTGAACCGGTTTTCGGTTCGGTTCGGTTCAAAAAATTAAAAAAAAAATCGGTTTAGTTGTTTATTTTGGTTCAAAACCAGAACGAACCGGAAATGCTCAGCCCTAGACTGAATGCATGAATCTATTAAAAAACAAAAACCCATATGTAAATAATTGTGTCTCTAGATTCATTTTATTATGAATTTAAATAATGTAATAATAATTTTTTCATTTTCAAATAAAATTATTTATAAATTAGCTATTAGGGACACTTTTGTTTTTTTCATAGAGTTCATTTGTCATTATTATATTGATCATTGATAGATCAATTTTTTAACATTTTAGATACATGATAAAATAATTTAAATAGTATTGAAAATAAATTTTTTAAAATTAGGATCTAGAAGGTTTTCAGTCATTTTACATCTTGATAGTATAGTGAAATGATTACATTTTACTTAAAAGCAAAATATTTAAAAATGATGTTCCAAGTTTTTTTTTATCCTTTCATAATGGTTTTTAAATTATCACTAATGTGAATGTTGGATAATTTAGTTTTTTTAAAAATATAAATATATTTAAAAAGCAAAAAAAAAAATTTATTTTGTTTTGTTTTATACTAGATTTGATCTTCAATCTCTTGATTGCTATTTATTTTGTTTTTTAATTTTAAATGATTAAAAATTTTGTTTCATGCCTTTTATGATAACATTAACAATTATTCAATATTAAAAATTCTTGTTAATATTGAATGAGATCTGTATATGATTTTGTCAGATTTATTATTATTATAATTTTTTTTCTTCATAAAAGTGCATAAAAATGATTGATTTATGATTTTTTTTTTATTGTTATTGCTTTCACAATCTTAATAAGTTTTTATTTAAGAAAAATAATTCTTATAAAAAATATATTTTCATAAAAAAAAGAAATACATGAATATGAAAATGAATTTTTATACCCACCTCAAGTTGAGCACAAGCACCTTCCAATTCTCCATTGACAATGATGAAGACCTTGAATTAAAAGCTTGAAATTATCAAACTTAACCCTAAATTATGAGGAAGAAAAGGACCCGACATTGATAAGAAAGGGAAAAAGGGCCACATCCTTCTTTGTGACATATGAGTTGATGGGCGGTCACAAATTTGCCAGAAAAAGCATACACATTTTCGTACCCTACCGAATAAGTAAAAAAAAACAAACCATCATTCCACTCTCTAAACCCACGCACCCCAATCTCCTCCCTTGCTTTCCCACCTAGATTCTTCTCCATTGGACCGTGTACATCACGGGATACCCTTGCATCTGGGATTTAGTTCTTGACCGTCAAGAAGCACGGACAGTGATCAAATCTGGAAAACGATGGCGTTGCAGCTCTTTAAGCTTTCTGATACCTACAATTCACGTGTAACTCCTCCCTACTTAACCACCCTTCATCTGATCTTGAGGAGATAGTATTCTCATCAAGGGTTACAAGAGTAAGACACGCATGGATACACCTACACTTGCGGTGTATAGAGTCAATACGTAAAATAAAAAAACAGACCAGAACTATAAATCTAGTTCCATGCTCTCTTTATTACCGCAAAAGTGAAGTCCTAAAAAGAGGAAATATTGCTCTTCTTTTCTTTTTCTTTCACTTTCTATATCGAAACCCAACAAAAGAGGAAAAAAATATTAAAGCCTCTAATACCCGAGTGAAGAAGCAGATGCAACCAACACCTGCCGGAAGCAGCAACACTAGTGCTGGTGGCGGTAGCGCTGGTGGCGGTGGAGGTGGAGGGATTGCTAGGTTTCGTTCAGCACCAGCCACATGGATAGAAGCACTTCTTGGAGAAGAAGAAGAGGACCCATTAAAGCAAAGTCAGAACTTGACTGAGTTACTTACTTCAAACACACCTTCAAGTAGAGATTCAGTGCCTTTTAATGCTTCTAGTGCTGCTGTTGAACCGGGTTTGTTTGAACCGGTTGGTGGTTTTCAAAGGCAAAATAGCTCTCCAACTGATTTTCTTCGGAGTTCTGGGATCGGAAGTGATCAAGGGTATTTTTCTAGTTACGGAAATGCTTCAAATTATGAGTATATGACGCCAAATATGGATGTTTCGCCTTCTGATAAAAGAGCTAGAGAGGTTGAGTTGCAAAACCCTTCTGCGAGATATCCACCTCCTCCGTCGGTATGTTCACTCCAATTTGTAACTGATGTTGGTTATTAATTGACTGTTTCTTGGTAGTAAATTTATTCTATCTTCTGTGGCAGTATGTGGGTTCTTTTTTGTTTGTGGCGTGGCTCTTTGATTGATTACTTGTTTATTTAAAGTAGAGCAAAAGAATTTTACTTTTGATGTTATGTGAAATTCAAGCTAATTTTGTTATATATGTTAGGATCTTTTTGTGTACAATTTTATAGTCTTCTCAGTATTTGGTTTGGTAGAAAGGAGAGCAAACTGGGCCTTTAAGGGCATCTAGTTTGATAGAAATGGAGATGGATAAGCTTTTGGAGGATTCAGTGCCTTGCAGGGTTCGTGCGAAGCGTGGCTGTGCTACGCATCCTCGGAGTATTGCAGAGAGGGTAAGATGAATCAATTACTAGCAATCTGGTGCATTCTAGAGATAGGCGGCGGATGTGTTTGTTGTTATTGCTAAATGAACTTCATTTTTTCTGAATTAGGTTCGGAGAACTCGAATCAGTGACCGCATAAGGAAACTTCAGGAACTTGTTCCAAATATGGATAAGGTACCTTCTTTGGGAACTCTTATTGAAAATGAAATTTTGTTGGGATAGGAATTTCTTTGTAATCACAGATTTCACTATGGAAAAATTTGCATTACAATTTTATTGTCATAATGCTTTGCCTCAATAGAGAATCTTAACAACCTTTTTGAATAACTGGTAGAGATTTTGAAGTCTATCTAGTGCTGCAAAACTTCAGGAGCACTGTATATATTTCAGCCTCCTTTAAATCCGTTGATTTGCTAGATGTATCATTTCATGTGAGAGTTCAAAATTGAAGTCCGTTCTTGGAGAGTTTGCCTCTTGTATAATATGGATATAATGAAAAGGAGGGAAGAAAAGTCACAGGGTGCTCCCCCACCCCCCTGTAAGGAGTAATAACAAATGAGGAATGTTAATTACTAATGTCATCGTGTTACATGTTTGAGACAAAAAATAGTCATGTTTTGTTTCTGTTTTTATTATCCTATTACATAAAATGGGACTATGCCAAATTTATATAAATGAATTTGTAACTCTTTAAGGACAAATTATAAATCTAGAAACTATCATATAGGTTTCGTCTCCAAAAGAATTACTGAAATAGTTTATAGTCAGTGCCATGACAATAAACTGATATAGTTGTGATGTGAATCAAGCCCCTCGCAAGACAATGAAGTGAGTTCAGTACGTATAAGGTGTGGGGTTATTGATGACATTAATGTTGCAATTGATTCTAGAATGAATGCAAAAGCATATTGTCTGCAAGAGTGATTTTGATGGAATGGTCCTAGCAATGAGGTTTCTTGGTACATGATGGCTGTCTGTGTTTGGGGGTTCAAATGGTGCGTAGATTATGTTTGATCAAATTCTATGGAGAAATTTGGTTTTGAGGTACTAAATGATTATTGGGTTGGTGAAAGCAAGGGATTTGAACTATTCTTGCAAGGTGTTCACTACCAGATTTGGTTGAAGGCTGATAGATGTGCAAAGGCTTGAAAAATGGCATCTACAAGCTCTTTGCTCGATGAAGCCTTAGAGAGCTAATGTTATCATTGTCTTGATATGAATTATGCTTGATTCTCAAAATGGATAGCCAAAAGCAGCTGTGAAGATACTTCTAAATAAATGGACGGATGGATGTTAACCCATGAAGTTGGTTCCATGGTGAAGGGGTGAGCTAAAGTTGTGTGGCAGGCACATACTCGAGATTTGAATCATAGCATTTTTTTAGAGCAAATGACTTTTTGTTTTGGCTGCCTATCCAGGCTTTAACCCATGATTCATGTTACTAATTCAAAATAATCCAGCTAGTTAGCTTAAAACGTGTACTTGATTGTTTCCTTATTTTGCTCATGTTTGTTTCCATATTATACTCTTGACATTTCAATTGTACAACTATAAATATAATGAAAAACTACATGGCTTAAGCATGTTAGCCAAGCCAAAAGATATCTCGTGTATCGGTGTTTTTATCTTTTTTTTGTTTTATTAAGTTTTAACACATCCATCAAGAGTTGGCAATGTTTTGTGGATCTGTTCTTGCCATTGGTGGAAAGAAAAATGAGTGTATAAATGTTAAGTTAGATGACTCAAGAATCCAAATTTGGCTCCCTAGCTAGCTAGCAAAGCATGAATGCTTACCTCGGCTTAAAAGTTAAACTATTGATCATAGTCAATCCCAATGCCAAATAAGCCCCTTTTAATGGTGAGCTTGATGCCTGCTTAATCTCAAGTTGATGGTTTGGATGTGGGCTCATTTTTTCTCTTTTGTTGCCATTAATATTGGTCAAGCTTATCTCCTTTTCATTATCGACATAAATGCAAACGGTGTTATCATTCATTATATAAAACAGTTGCTTGAGAGCCTAGTCTTACATAATTTCATTTTTTGTTCCTTTGTTAATTCTTGGTGAAGTGGCATTTTGTTATGTTCATGACACGTGATTGGGTGTTTATATTTTTTCAAAATCCTGAAATGAAGCACTCTTAGATGATCCTCTGAAAGACCACTCATGAAAGTAATATAATGTATGACCATGAGCTGACCTAATTGCTAGTTTGAGTTATTAGTATTTTGAAACCCTAACAACAAGCTTGCTTAGTTGCTCCTGCAAAGGCCTGTATGAATGCACTATAGTGTAACACAATGCTCATCACTCGACATTGTAATTGGAGTTATTTATTGGGCTTGGTTTGTTGAGTTTTAAAACAAGACAAATCAAATTGCAAACTATCCCGACACTCAAGGATTTTTTTTTTTTGTCTTTCTGTTATCTTCCTTTTCATGTATGCTACAATAAGACATTAATAACAAAAAATACCTCTAAGACTCATAGGGTTTCTGAACAAGAGGCAAAAGCCTTGGTGCGTGGAGGAAGTGCCACCTTGGTTAATGGAGCTTGTAAGGGAAGAGAGATACATATATAGAGTATTTGATGGAGCAGAGGTTTGATTTATTGGAACTTTGTCCAAAATCTTAGTGGTCTTCTCTGTTGATTTTCTAATCCCCTCACTTATGTGTGGATTTTATCAATGATCTTGGTATCATGCACTTGTTTGTTACTCACTTCAGGTTCTCTCTCGTATTTAGTTTCCTCTCAGCTTCTTAAACTTAATATTTGTAAAACAGGAATGAAATTTCATGCCTTTGATAAAACCCCCCATTTGCACAAGTTCTGCCATCAGGCGAGAATTATGGATCTTGATGCATAAAATGTTGAAAACAAAATCAACATTCGAGTCAAGCTTTTTCACTACAATACCATCAGTTTGCTGTAACAAATCCCGCTTCTTGGCTTAAATAACCCGATTTCATTATGTCATGCATGACTGACATATTGGATCAGTGGGTCTTTGATGTAAAATCCCTCATTGAAATTCTATTTTTCATTTCAACATGAATTAGATTGAGTGAATATTGCTACTCTTTTGGTTACCATTAGTTTCCATTTATTTGATTTGGTGTTTTCATGGTTGATTGTTGCAGCAAACAAACACTGCTGATATGTTAGACGAGGCTTTAGCGTATGTTAAGTTTCTTCAAAGGCAGATTCAGGTACTCTCTACACAGGTCTTATTTTGAGTTCATTTGGTTTTAAAGCCATTGGTAAAGAAACAAGATTTTGCAGTCTTTACCTTTGTGAGCACCTAGTAACCAACAGATTCCAAATTGTTCCCTCTCACTTATATGTATAGATAGTGATACAAATTGAAATGCAAAAGCAGGGAAATATTAGTATTTGACTGACTGAAACATGGCAGGAACTCACGGAACAGCAAAGAAAATGCAAATGCATAGCTAAAGAATAACAGAGGTAATATGCCTGCCCACTGTTTTGTGTAATTATCAGATTAATGAGATTTCATTTAAGGTCCATCATAGTATTTCTGATGATCTTCTCTGGAAGCTCCATCATGTAATTAAAAGATTACCATCTTTTATGTCACTCTTATTCTATATATAGATGAAAGCCTGCCATGTGGGTAGCAAATATATTAGAGTTCATGTCAAGGTTTAGCCACTTCATCTTGGAAAGTTCTAGTCTCTTTAAGGTCGTGGTTGGTATGTTAATAGTTGTAGAATCCTGTACACAATAATATACTTTCCAGGGTGCTGCTGAACGGGCTTTAGATATTCTTGATATTTACAGCTATGTATTCCATTAAACTCTCCTGAAGAAGCTGTTGTATCCACGAAAATCTTTGGTCAAATATGTGTCTAATATTATACATAGTATCTTAGAAATTGCTTTGCATGAGATTCACTGTTAATAGTAGCAGCATCTGTTTCGTTTTCTAATGGAAACAGACAAGATTTCAGGTGAAAAGAAAATCTTATGATGGCCTACTGCCTGGTGAAGTTCTTAATATTTTGGAACTGAGAAGTCCTTTGTTTAAACAAGAAAGAGGCTTAGATCTGGGTTATTAACCCCCCCTTTCTTTCTCCTATAATTCCAGTGAGAGGATGTGGTATTAATTGCTTTGTGTGCACACTGCACAGGCACTTGTGCCCACGTCATTGATGGATGACCTTTATCCTTTGGTTGCATTGAAAATCTTACATGTGAAGTTATATTGTGGTTGTCGCAATCTGGATGATGGTGGTATTGTCTATCATATGTCCATCCGGTTGAAATCTTAACCTAAAAATTTCTGCCTGGTGTTTTATGGATTTTCCCCCCCTATAATTTGGATGATGAAAAGTGGAGAGAGAGGAAATTGATGGGTTGCTATGTTGCAGGTTAATATTATTTTTTAATAAAATATTTAGGCTTTACAGGTGTGCCTTCTATTATTTTTAAAAGAGATAAAAAAAATTTCAATAACTCGAGTTACCATCTTGACTAACTAAATAAGCTGATTTTATTTAAATTACATAAAAAAAACAATGATAACAAAAAGCAATTAGAGCAAAAAAATAATGTTGTTTAATTATTAGCTAATTAAACATGCAAGGACAAAATAGAATAAAAAAACTGGTGTAAGCTAATCTGAGACAAAATAGAATAAAAAAACTGGTGTAAGCTAATCTGAGGTATCATAATAGACATGTAATTTGAACATTAAGGGGTGAGATAGTTCGGATTAACTTGATAAATTCGCATCTTAAATCATGAGATTAAGATAATTTGACAAAAATTTTTTGAAGAAAACTTCAATTTTTTTTAAATACAATGCAGAAAATCAGGTAAAAAAGATGATAACTCCTGTTAACTTTCAAACTTGTAACGCAGCTCATCATATCTAATTTCAAAGCACTACACATGAAAAAAACCATGAAGAAATTGAAAAAAAAATACATAAAAAATCCAAAATAAAAATAGCAATTAAAAGAATGAGGGTTAAAATTAAAATAAAAATAAATTAAAGGGCGACAAAATTTTTTCAATTTGAGAGTTAAATTAAAAAGAATAAAAACATTAACAAAAGGAAAAAAAAATCAAAAGAATAAGGATGAAAATAATAAAAATAATACACCATCAACTTGGATTGGAAGCTGAAATTAAAAACAACAAAACTTTTATAAAATGGTTAAGAAAAATTAGCATAGGAATAAGGATAAAATTGAAAATACCAATACATGATAAAAAAAAATTAAACATGTAGAATTCTTTGACGTGTTTTTTTACATAAAAATATTTATAAATATAAATTGAAAACTTATACACGCATCTAATTAAATAAATTACGAACCATTGTGTAAATAAATAATAAATAAATAAATAAAAGAGTTATTAATGATAAATAAAAATATATTTGGAAAAATTGAGAGACAAATATATATCAATATATTTGATATCGCAACACGGATCATTGAACTTGTTGTATTTAATGAATTTATTTATTAAAATTAATTTATAATAGAAATCGACACACACATAAAATTTATTTAATAAAATAAAAGAAAAAATATAATTCAAGACTATACATATTAAAAACATTATAAAAAATAAATATTTTTTATTTTTAAAATAAATTTAATTTATATAAAAAAATAAATTAAAGATAAATCATACTTTCATTTTAAAAACCGTTTAAAAACTGTTAAAAACAATGTTCATGTGATGTTCGTTTACAGCATTTGATGAAGGAATATATAACTTATTACTATCACTGAACTATCATATACATTACGAGGATCTGAATTGCATTCATAGGAAGGAAGCCAAAGATTCTAAAGCTCCCATTCGCAATTGAGTAAAGCTCAGTGTTTCCTTCTATAGAACGTGAATATCTCTTATAAACTTTCAAGACCCTCAAATCATTCTTATAATCAATTGGGATTCTGGCTCCTCCAAGGTTGCAAAAATGGGTGTCCTTGCTTCAGATCAGTGGAGGACCAGCCTCTTTTTTTCCCCAGCGTACTCCTGTCATCTATTTCACCTTTTCTTCCAGGGAATGAATTGACAGGGACACTGCCAGAAGCTTTCGCGCAGCTACTGGATCTTACTATACTGTAAGTTAACATACTCTGGTGTTTACCATAAGTTCTTACAAAGATTACCATGGTTAATGGTGACATTATTTTTTCTATTTGCAGATATTTGAGCGGGAACAAACTCACAGGTGCAGTTCCCCATAATCTCAAGGAAAAGTCTAACTTTGGATGTTTGCAGCTAAGGTTTGTTTATCATTTTCAACGATTACAACTTATCTGCATGTTAATCAAACAATCATTCTATTCCTTTGGTTCTTCTCCAACTTCTTTTCTTACATATGAAGTGAACACTGTTTTTTTCATTGATCGAAACTAAACGTTAAGGAACAAAGAGGGGTCACAAAATAGATTATACAAATCCATTTTCTCTGAATGTGAGTACGAGTTTAAGGAATTAAGTAACTGATACAATTCTTCGGTATATTTCACGGTGATCTTGCTAACTTTCAAAAGCTAAGCATGATCACTCTGATTGAGTTATTTGTTACTGGTATATAACCATTAATTCTCTGTTACATCTGACAATATTTTATATAATGCCAGTTTGGATCGAAATCTGTATTTATGCAAGATGGATGCATGTGAAAAGAAGCAGCAAAGTCTTCTTGTTCCAGTTATTGCATCTGTCATATCAGTTTCGATGCTCCTCCTTCTGAGTGTTATAGCTATATATCTTCTAAAGGTTGAAAAGACATGAATTCTTTCTCAATATGAGATATCAGATGATTCTATTAGTATACGTATATCTTATATGTAAGCTCTTCAGTTTCTTCATTCCTTTTCAGTACGAGATTAATTCTAATTTGGATACCACCCTCAATACCTCATTTCCTTCCTGCAACTTAGCAGATGAGAATACCATTCAGCATGTGATCAGTAAGCAATAACTTGGCAGATGACATATATAGCTCCATACTTTAGTATCTTTGTCAAAATACTGGAATATTTATGGCTTTATACAAAAAAAAAAAATAAAAAAAAAAAATGAAATTTTCCTTTATGGAGAGATTAAATGAGTCATTATCTTCCTCGGTGCTACTGGCGGATGCTAAACATAATAATTAAACAAAGAACACATAGTGTTTTAAATGGGTGAAAGAAGCGCTGGGGGCAAGCCTCGAATTCACAAGTTTAATTATTTTCTAAAAAAAAAAAAGTAATGATAATAAAATTTGCCTCTGAACAGGTCAAAAATACTACCCTAAACCCTAAAAAACAAAAACAAAAATCCAAAATTAAAAAAAAAAAACATAAAATTTAAAATAAACAAGAAATCCAAAAAGAAAAAGAAAAAACACAAAAACCATCAAAATCAAGGGACCATAGAGAGATTTTTGATATCTAAAGATCTGACGATCCACGTAATGATAAAATGACTACTATAGAAAAAACAATCTCTGAAAAATCTTGTAAAAATCTGAACATCATTCAATAATCAGATTAAAAGTTATGGCTCTTTTAAAATATTATTCTGGTTTGATACGACCAGATTTTTATTGAATCTTAACATGTCTCACTTATCTATAAATATATCTTTTAAATCATCCATATAATTTATTGAAACAAGTAATCATCTAATTATAACATTCTCACATCTCAAACAACAGAATCACTTGTTAACATATATACCCACTGCAGCAGTATCTATCTCTATCAGTTTCTTTGGATTGATTAATTTTCGAACAATTAAGTTTTGAGACAGAGTTGGTTGGGCATTCTAGAAAGGTACGGATCAGAGTATCTTTTTGGGTTTTTTTGGTGGGAAATTCGAGGATTAGCCCATGTGACGGTTGACTTGCTGTTGAATGTGATACCGCATGACCACGTGGTCAACGACGTGTCTCCTTCTCACAGTTTTGTGTTTCTTGAAACTTGAATGCCTCACAGTTCTTAATAGCACTAGCAGCGCATCAGTCTCCTTTATTTTTTTTCACTGTTAGATTACCTGCACACAGGTGAACTCACTTGAAAAAAAATTTAATTTTTTTTACTTTTAATTTTTTTTTATATTTTCTCATAATTTCTAATTTATTGATATTAAAAATAAAATTTAAAATATAATAATAAAAATATTATTTTAATATATTTCAAAGTAAAAAACACTTTAAAAATCAATTTACATCACAATTTCAATAAAAAACTAAGTTGATTTTGTTTAGAATTTTTTTTTAATAAAAACATCAACATATTTGATTATTTATCACTGAAGACTGCATCCAAATTCCAAAGCAGATCGTGGTGAATATCAGTATTGACAAGTCTTGCTTGTTATTGATGATTTTTTGGGTTTCGTTTGATATATTAGGTGAAAAATCTTAAATTTCATGACGAATTCCATCAACTTTATATATATATATATATATATATATATATATTCATTGAACCTAATCAATTAGCGTATCCCATGTTTGAAAGATGGAAATACAACTTCCTATACCGTATAATTTCTTGATTGTAATATTTCTCCAGCAATGCAGCATGGAGTTCCAAAATGAATTCAAGAACAAGACGGGGCATCTTGGCAAAACAAATTAATTATAAATAATGCCCAAGTTAAATAGATCCATTGTCACCCCCACGTATCAGAAGAGTAACCAGGGGATCTTTCAAATCTCAGAATCACTAGAGACTTACATGGTCGTTAACTTTAAAGCCTGTAAAATTAGTCGAGGTGTGCGCAAGCTGACCCGGACATCAGAAGAGTAACCAGGGAATCTTACAAATCTCAGGATCACTAGAGACTTACATGGTCGTTAACTTTAGGGCCTATAAAATTAATCGAGGTGGGCGCAAGCTGACCCGGACACCCACGTTAATAAAAAAAAGAAAAAGGGTTAGTAAGGGTAAGTAAAGGTACATTAATGATCTGTCTTAATAAACAAGAAAGTTTAAGGTACGTTAAGGATATGTCTTAATAAACAAGAGTAAGGATGGAGAAAACTAGAAATTCTAAAAATTAATACTAGTTCCAGAGATTCAGATAAGATGTTAGTTATGTTTAAGGGAATAACAATGTCATTCTTACAATATCTTTTTTACGAATGTTTATCTTTACTATGTGTTTTCTTCTAAATTTATCATTTTCTTATTGGCGATAATTATCCTAGCTTTTTATTTTTATTTATTTTTAATTTTTGATTGTTTTGTGAAAAGTTTGATGTCGTTTTTTAAACAAGTAAGATAATAACATTAGTTCATAATTTTTTTTTGTCGAAATTACTAAAAATAAACATAACTCGTATTTGATTTTAAGATCTAAAAATTGATTCCTTTAAAAAGAGACGTGTAAAAATGATTTTTATAGCTAAATTAAGTTTTTTCATATTTATTGTTTATCAAGACAATTTGAATTATCTTTTATTGTAAGCGATATTTAAGCTGTCTTGAGATACATTTAAAAAATATTAAGAAATTAATTTATTTACGTAATATGTTGAAAAAGTTATCATATTCAAGCTATAACTATTAAATACTTAAAAGGTAAGAAAGACACACAGTAGAAAAGAAAAATCATATTTGGTCCCCCCAAAAAAAGGGATAAGAATCCTCTTTTTTATTTGTCTTTCTTATACCGTAAGTACAACATTATCATCATGGAATTTTCTTTTCTTTTTAGTTTAATGTGGGTGTCCGGACCAGCTTGCGCGCACCTCGACTAATTCCACGGGTCCTGAAGTTAACGATCATGTAAGCCTCCAGTGGCCATCATATGAGCAACCACATGGCTCGAACCTGAGACCACAGAAAAAACAAATCTCTTGGTCCCAAGTTTTTACCAGTAGGTCATCGTCTAGATGGTTACCTGAAATTTTCTTAAGGCAATTGTTGGTGGTAGGAGGGTTATAATTGGCATCATAAGTTTGTCGTATAGTTCCTGATCGTTGCCACCCAGCAAGATGTAGACCGTATGATGAATTGACTTTTGTAGTTAGAAATGAAGGAGGATGAATGATCAATGGCCGTAGTCATCTGGTATTTGTGCTAGAAAACAGAAACTATCGTAAACTTTGTGAAAAGGTTTGGGGACCCTTCGGACACACCTTCTAAAGATGCCTTCAAAATAATGCAGATCAAAAAGAAACAATGGAGCAAAAGTGAAAATAATGTGGGTGTGGGGAGGGAGATGGAGAGGTTTCCCCTCTGTTAGGGTCCAGGAATCTAGAGCAAGAAAAGCAAATAAGATAATGTGGGCGCCGGGAGGGAGATGGAGAAGTGGGCTTGCACCTTCTTGAGAAAGAATTCAGGTAGATTAAACCTACAGAAGAACCCTCATGACTAAAACTCAGCAATATTTAAAGAAGAAATATAAGATACTGTGTGGATTTAGTATTATGCAAAAAGCAGGCTCACTGATGCGTAAAGGGAGAATCAATCTGCTTTACCTGGGAAAAGCAGAATTTATCAAATTGCTTGCCTTTTAGGCTGAAAGACCAGATAGACTAGACAATCTCCATAGTTGTAATGGACCTGCCTGATACCTTGAAAAAGGAGAGATCCTATTGGAAGGAAGGAAGGAAGGAAGGATTGCCTCTAGAAAAACCTTCAATGAGTTTCAAGAATGAAGTGATCACACAGAAATCAGAATTCATTAGCCCTTCTTCCCCTCGTCTAAGCTTTTATCTTTATCAACCCTACACTATAATTGCCAAAGAAAACCAACACCCAGGAATTCATCCCCCATCGAAGAGAATCATCACAACCACACACATAAACTTACAAATGTTCAACGTGCCCACCAGAATCTGCCTCTATCAAAGATACATGTACGTATATGACATAGGGGGGCCACCTCATTACCACCAAAACAACATTTAGCTCTCTTTCCTACATATGTTTCTGTCTTCATACTCCAAAATGAGCACCGCATCTCCACCCACCTCCCCACCCTTCTCTCCACCTATCTTCCATTCCCTCTCCTACCATTCATTTCTTTCTTCTCCTTTAATCCAGCTCTTTCACCACCCACCACCTCTATTCCTTTCATTTTAGCTATCAAATAATTGTCCAAGTAGATTTCACAAACCCCTTCAACCCTCCACCTCAAACTACCATCACACCATGGCCAAACTAGTAGTAGAAGTTCATGATGCATGTGACCTTATGCCCAAAGATGGCCACGGTTCAGCTAGTCCTTTTGTGGAAGTACACTTTGATGAACAAAGACAAAGGACTCAAACCAAGCCTAGAGAACTTAACCCTATTTGGAATGAGAAGTTTTCTTTCAATGTAAACAATCCTAGAGATCTTCCCAGCAAGACCATTGAAGTTGTTGTGTACAATGATCGAAAAGGCGGTCACCACAAGAACTTTCTTGGCCATGTTAGAATCTCTGGAAATTCTGTGCCTTTATTATCCGACTCCGAGGCCATTGATCTTCAGAGATACCCTCTTGAGAAACGTGGCCTTTTCTCGCATATCAAAGGTGATATAGCACTCAAGATTTATGCAGTCCATGATGGTAACCACTATCCTCCTCCCCCAACAAATGCTGGCAATTTTGAAACTGAAGCAACTCCAGCATTCCAAGAAATCAACACCAACAAGCTTCAAGCAGAAGATGCCATTGGTGATCATGAGAAGAAGAATAAGAAGAAAAGGAAGGATAAAGAAGTTAGGACTTTTCATTCTATAGGGACTGCAACTGGAGGTCCTGCCGCTGCCGCTCCACCTCTTGTATCTTCCGGGTTCGGGTTTGAGACTCATGTTATGAAAGAAAAGGCTCCTACAGTTGAGACAAGAACTGATTTTGCTCGAGCTGGGCCACCTACTGCAATGCATATGCATATGCCAAAGCAGAATCCGGAATTCTTGTTGGTAGAGACCAGTCCACCGGTTGCTGCCCGTATGCGATACAGAGGAGGGGACAAGATGGCATGTGCTTATGATTTGGTGGAGCAGATGCGTTACTTGTATGTGAGTGTGGTTAAGGCCAAAGATCTTCCTGCTATGGATGTTTCTGGGAGTCTTGATCCATATGTTGAAGTCAAGCTTGGGAACTATAAAGGCAAGACTAAATACTTGGAGAAGAACCAAAGCCCGGTTTGGAAGCAAAATTTTGCATTCTCAAAGGATAGATTGCAGTCCAATTTACTTGAAGTTACGGTGAAGGATAAGGATTTTGTCACCAAGGATGATTTTGTGGGCAGAGTGTTTTTTGATTTATCTGAAGTCCCTCTTCGCGTGCCCCCAGATAGTCCATTGGCTCCTCAGTGGTACAGATTGGAGGACAAGAGGCGGATAAAGACAAGAGGAGAGATTATGCTTGCAGTTTGGATGGGAACACAGGCTGATGAGTCATTTCCTGAAGCATGGCATAGTGATGCTCATGACATTAGTCATACAAACCTTGCCAACACACGATCGAAGGTATACTTTTCGCCGAAGCTGTATTACCTTAGAGTTCAAATCATCGAAGCTCAAGATCTTATCCCCTCCGATAAGGGTCGCATGCTGGAAGTGTCCGTAAAAGTTCAACTTGGTAATCAGGGAAGGGTCACTAGGTCTTTGCAGACGCGAACCATCAATCCAATTTGGAATGATGAGCTTATGTTTGTTGCATCTGAGCCTTTTGAGGATTTCATAATTGTGTCTGTTGAGGACAGGATAGGACCAGGCAAGGATGAGATACTTGGAAGGGTGATTTTATCAGTTAGGGATATCCCAGAAAGACTTGAGACTCACAAGTTCCCGGATCCTCGCTGGTTTAATCTCTTCAAGCCTTCATTGGCACAAGAGGAAGGTGAGAAGAAGAAAGAGAAATTCTCAAGCAAGATCCTGCTCCGTCTCTGTCTAGATGCAGGGTATCATGTTCTTGACGAGGCTACACATTTTAGCAGTGATCTACAACCATCATCCAAGCACCTTAGGAAGCCAAGTATTGGTATCCTTGAACTTGGGATTCTCAGTGCACGAAATTTGCTACCAATGAAGGGGAAGGATGGTAGGACCACTGATGCATATTGTGCGGCGAAGTATGGCAACAAATGGGTTCGAACCAGAACAATTCTCAATACTCTGAATCCTCGTTGGAATGAACAGTATACTTGGGAAGTTTATGATCCTTGCACTGTGATCACCCTTGGTGTCTTTGACAATTGCCATATTAATGGAAGCAAAGATGATTCAAGAGATCAGAGAATTGGGAAGGTAAGGATTCGGCTATCAACATTGGAAACCCATCGAATATATACACATTACTACCCGTTGCTAGTTCTTACCCCCTCTGGATTAAGGAAGCATGGGGAACTTCACTTGGCATTGAGGTTTACATGCACAGCTTGGGTTAATATGGTGACTCAATATGGCAAGCCATTGCTTCCCAAAATGCATTATGTCCAACCAATTTCTGTTAAGCACATTGATTGGCTTCGCCACCAGGCAATGCAGATAGTGGCAGCAAGGCTATCAAGAGCTGAGCCACCTCTTAGGCGTGAGGTTGTGGAGTACATGGTGGATGTGGATTACCATATGTGGAGCTTGAGGAGAAGCAAAGCTAATTTTCTTCGCATAATGTCGCTGCTTTCAGGGATCACCGCTGCCTGTAAATGGTACAATGACATTTGCAACTGGAGAAATCCAATAACAACATGTCTCGTGCACGTTCTGTTATTTATTCTGGTTTGTTATCCAGAGTTGATACTGCCCACAATTTTCCTCTATCTGTTTGTGATTGGGTTATGGAATTATCGGTTCAGGCCAAGGCACCCACCACACATGGATACTAGGCTTTCACAGGCAGACAATGCGCATCCAGATGAACTTGATGAGGAATTTGATTCATTCCCAGCATCCCGGCCATCAGATATTGTGAGGATGAGATATGATAGGCTGAGAAGTGTTGCCGGTAGGGTGCAGACAGTGGTTGGAGATTTGGCAAGCCAGGGGGAAAGAGCTCAGGCACTACTCAGTTGGAGGGACCCAAGGGCGACGGCAATCTTTATCCTCTTTTCATTAATCTGGGCTGTGTTTATTTATGTCACTCCATTCCAGGTAGTGGCAGTGCTGGTTGGACTCTACTTGCTTCGACATCCCAGGTTCAGGAGCAAGATGCCCGCTGTGCCTGTCAACTTCTTCAAGAGATTACCGTCCAAAACAGATATATTACTATGATGAATTGGAAGCTATTATAACTTAAAACACCTTATTTGCTTGATTCTGCTCGAGGAAAGATGATCCAGTAAATAATTCCATCAATGTCATGACAGCAGGAAAGCACCTAGGTTCTTTCTCCCCTGACAACCCACTCCGCAAAAGAATCTTACTTTTGCTGAATATGCATATCCCACATTTCTTCAGTCCCATGCACGGAACCCCACTATTATTTTTTTCTCTTTATTCCATATTCTGTACTATTAATAAGCAATCATATTTTGTATTTCATGAATCATATGCAACGCCCCCAAAAAGTTAGCGAAACAAAAAAAAAGATGGCTACACACTGAAGCAGCTTCAAAGATCAAGCATTGGATCTGTATGAACAAGCGGAACTGCTATTAAGCATGTAAATCATTCCAAGAGAAAGGAGTGCATTCCACAATTCCCAAAGAATTGGCAATCCAAATTCCAAGTAGAATTGAGCTATCCCCTCGATAACATTGGAACAGAACTCCTGCCATTTACAACACAAGAATTTCCATACGTGTCAAATCTTCTATGAAGATTACCCCACAAAAAAACTGGACAAGTAAAATACAAATATATAGTTGACTTGGATGACACGGTCCTAAATCCAACATGTATTAGTGAAGCGACAACAGTAAAAAAGCTGACAATTAATCCTCCTAGAAGTGTCCTATCCACAACACCCAATCACCCGCTCCTTTAGCCCACTCTCGCTTCTTCTTTTTTGGATCCCGAGGCAGTATCATTCACCACCATTTTTTGTGACTAATTTTTCCACTTTCTTAGGAACCATCCAATGAGATTTCTTTTGTTTCGGTCTTCTGGCAGCATGCCATTCTGAGAAATGTTCTTTGCTCTAAAGTAGTCGGTCCTACACAGCTCTCTGATCCCCACAAGCACAAGCTTCTGTCTCTCTTGATTCACAGCACTCACATGGGTCAGAACAGGGAGAACATTTGTACTCACTGAGTGTTTTCTCCACCGACTTTGTCTTCTGATTTATTTGGTTGAGAGTCTCAATTACTGACCACCTTCCAACAGAGGCTATCTTAACAATAGCTGAAGCACCAAGCATGCTTTCTGGAGCAACTATGAGAACCTGCTTGTATGCTTTTGTGTGGCCAACCTAGGGAAATGAAAAAAAAACTAATCAGAAAAGGGAAATAGGAGGTTGAATCATAAACTAAGAAAGCTCGCCATTCAGTTCCAGGAAAAAGAGAGAGAGAGAGAGAAGAAGAAGCAAGTGTCCTGTTTGAACTGAGCCAAAAAAGAGAGGGGCTCTCATTTTTAAGTCAGTGTAAGCAAGTTGGTTTCAATAGAAATGAGAAACGAATAAGAACATTCAAAACATATCAGAGAAGGATTAACACGCAATCCTAGTAACCTTTTCATGACCATCTAGATCCGATTTATTAGACAATAAAATAAAAACAGCAACTGGGTCTTAGAACGAGAGTGTTTCATTTAGATATTTCCATCTCATCAAGTGAATTCCATCTGTTGCGATCTGTTATCCATATTCTTTCCACTCTGCCCTCCATTCCATTGTAAGGAATGAAAGCTTCAAAGATAGAAGTCAATTCACGGCTTTGTTGCTTTACTACATTACTTGGGACATTCTTCATCCTTGCAGCAGGTGTCCCTGGATTTGGAAAGCAGATTAAAAATAGAAAATAGCATGAAGTAGATGCCATTACGCACTCCATTATGGTGTGGGTACCACAGCTATAAATTTTCATAACACACTCAAGGCGAACACTACATACTAGATGTTAAAATGACCAAGGTGTGCACACGCAATGCAGCAGTCCCTCAAACTACAAAAAGAAATAAATGATGTTTTTCCTCCATATAATATGCATATGATATAGTCATGAGTTTTCATAATGGATCAACTCATTGTACATTTGATGATCCAGAAAGAAATGGATAAGAAACACGGGAAAATAAACAATTACACTGAATAACACCATAATTATTGCCCCCATCAATTCAAAAAGTCGACAGATTTTAACTTTGACCTACTCTTTTTAATGATTTTAACAGAGTTAATATCTTCAGTAACCTTTTTGTTAAATATATACTAATATAAACTTGAAAACAAAATACTAGTCGCAAGTATGTTATATTGGTTTTGAAAAATCACAAAGGGTCAATTATTACCCGACCAAGGGTGTACCAAACATCTCTAGTGACATCTATGATTTCACAATCTAGAAATTACATGTCATATCACTATTTTAGATAGTTCACTTGAGCAGTTTCACTTAAAAAGTGTACCAGTAACTTACTGTGAAAACTATTATAGAAATATTCAATTAACAAGTGAGACATAAAAAATTACAGAAAATAAAGGGCCGCGAACTGGAAATCTGAATTTGCAAACTAACCTGGGAATCTACATATTATATCGGTAGCAATCTGCATTTCTGGAACTAGCTCAGTCAAGGTGTCGACCACAGTCCTGAATTCACATTGTATTCTCGATTCATTGCCTGGAGATCTCAAACAATGATATTTTCTAGCAGCCACCCCAAACATAAATTATACAACTACAGCTGGGATCGTTGTTAGGGTTGCGGGGGTAAGGAGAAGCTACTATCAGCACTAAAAAGAAAAGATCAACAATATTGGGACATACAGTCAAAATGGCATCACTTCCAGCCTGCACTGGTACATGAAGAAAGGAGTACACACAAGGGTTCACGAATGAAAGGTGGATTTTTCATCCCAATTCGAAGCATTGTGCTTGCATCAGAAGGAAGTTCAGCAACAATAGCATTCAATAATATTGGAAGATTAACCCCAATGTCACAACCTGTAAGGTTTCAGGAAATTCAATCTGTTCAACAATTTGTATTGTGAAGAACTAGTATAATTAACATCTCAAATTATTTTGTTTCCAAGCATAACACTTTTTCACGAGTCATGGAACAAAAACTCTTTCTGCCGAGCAGCAACGTGCTATTTCACTGGATGATATGAACATGGTGAATTTTATAATTAATTTTTCACATTGGTAAGCATGTAGATTTATTTTTCACTTGTTACTCTAGTTTAAGGATAAGAAATGTAGATGATCAGCAGCACCTTCAAACAGTAAAATAGCAAAAATAAGCATCTGTTGTTAATAGACCATGGAATGATGTGTGACAAAATCATTTTAATAGAGAATTCATTAGAAACAAGATTTCTTGACAGAAAATAATCTCGTATCTGCAGCAGATACCCAATGGTAGAAACATCAGAAAATTACCATATGCTCCAGTGTCTTCACTACTCAGCCATATCTCCTTTACTCCATCAGCTACAACTGTTTTTACACGCTGTGTCTGGAGATGAAAGTTTAGATGTTTCTCAACAAATTTGTTCTTCCGAACCTGTTGTGAGAATCAGGTTAAATCCATGTAAATTATAACCATATGAAGAATAGATTGTGATTTTAATTAATTAAGAAACAGAGTTTTTCATTAAAAAACAAACAAGATCAACATTAAAGAACCTCATTGAAGAAAATGTAGAAACATTACAATTCAAATCTAGACTCTGCACCTTGAGGAGGGAGGTCAAGTTCTGGCAACGTCTTGCGGGTCAAAATCCGCACTTCATCACCTTTTAAAGTCTCTTCTAGAACTTCAACTACATGATCTATTTGCTGGACTCCAACTATACTGACTCCTGGTTCTTTCATGTTCCGACTTCCTTGAGGCACACACCCAGCCACCGCCAAGAACAGATAACCTACAACTATTAAGCAAAATGATAGCCCCGACACATAAATGGGCGTGAATCCTCCCCTAGATCTCTGCAGCCATATCCAGATTGCTAACAACTTGACAATTTGAGATTTATTTAAAAATTCGATAATAAATGTGTTAAAAAGATGAAAAGAGCACATCCGAGACAAAATTTGAAGTTCTACAACTGCCATTGCATAGACATTTAAAATTGTTTTAATCAGTCGTTGTTGTCAAAATCAGACTTATAAAATCTTATAATTTTATGAGTTAATTGAACGTTCAAACTCATATTAAAAACTCGAAAATTATTAAAAAAAACTATTAAACATGTTATGTAAAAAACACCTTGTTTTATTGATTTGTTAAACGCAATTTTATTTTTTGAGAAATTTTTAAATAAGGCCGATCAAGTATATAAAACACATTTTAATTTGCACGTAAATCATAAGACAAAATTGTTTTTCTTGCTTCTCTTAAAAAAACTTTTTTTTTCTAGATTAAATTAAAAAAAAATAGTCAAATAAAATGATAAATCTTATAATTGATTGGATCATTCTCCAGAACGGGGAGTCACTTTCACCTAATCCAAAGTAAATTGTATACATCAAATTTTAGTTATAAATCATTTGAATTATCCTCTACATATTGCTTGTAGAATTTTATCTTCTTTTTTTTTTTTTTTCCAATTTTGAGAATTACTTTGTAGTTGAAGATAGAGTAGCATTGCAAAATTCTCTACCCGCTTCCGTTTCCATTACTGCAATGTCTAGTCAATACACAAAGAGTATAAAGTTGTTATTTTTAAAATTGAAAAAAGGACAACACATATAATCGACTTTTTTCAAGACAAAGACGTGAAGTTGAATAATCAACACCACAGAGCAAAGAAAGCAGTCTTGACTAAATTTTTTTCACAAACACATTCCATGAAGAATTTATTGCAGCTGTTGGAGCAACTCATGCCAAGGCAAAGGAAATGGAGGGCACCTTCAAGATGCAGTCCCCCTGTGGCAGTGCACCAGAAGTGACTGCCTAGCACTTGTAAAAACCATTTTGCAGAAGGGAAACAACAACGCATTCTCTAAATACCGACTCACAAACACAAACAGACAAACTTATTGCTATGTATCTCTTGAGGGGGGCATCCAAGGGATTTTTTATAGAACACAAGAAACAAACTTTGCAGCCGATTGAAATTTCCTTTTCAGAGAATGTGTATATCAAGTCTACATATAAGATGTAATTCATGCCTCAATTAAGAGGGCATTTCACGCCTTTGCATATTTTACAAACAACTATATACTTTCATTTTTCTATTTATTTATATGTAAACAGTTATTTACTTTTTCTGAGAACTGGAGACTCTTATGTGTGCTTACAACAGTCATATAGCGCGTGCAGAAGCTAGCTTTAGATCTTTTCTACCTTCTCTTCCCCAATAATCCATCTCGTCAACCAACTTGGATCTGCAGCGAAGGATTTGCATGACATTGGTACAATCCCAAGATCAGCACCAATGCGATCATAATCCATGAGAGCAGCTTCCATCTCTGCTTCAACAGCCGAATCATCTAAAACATCAATTGCGTTCATGCGTACAACATCAGCATAGTGTTTCTCCCTATCCAGATCATGCTCGAAGGGCTCCATAGCTGGCCCCTGTTGGTCCAATTACCATTTGTTAAAATAACAAATGTTCAGTGAACTAGAAAATAGACATCATTCATTTCAACGTTTTGCTCTCTCTCTCTCTCTCTCTCTCTCACACACACACACACACACACACACAACCGGATCAATTTACCTGGCACAATTCAGCATAATGTTTATATATCTCACTGCTTTCATCTTGATCACCTAGTAGTGTGCCACCATACCAGCCGCTTTCATCAACTGAAGTCATTGCAAGGTACCTTCAAACCGAACCACAACCGGACAATTGTCATTGATTTGAGTTGCCACAAAAATAAATAGATAAATAAACAAAAAGAGTACAAATCATAGAAATTGCAACCACGTGACTAGCATGAATTTTAAATTTAGTGAATATAGTTGCAGAATCAATTTACATTCTTAATCAAAGAGCAGTATTCAAATTTTTATCATCCAACTTAGAAAACTAATAGGAATTTGCATATGCATGCCCACACACTGACATGCATGAAGTTACATGTGAATGGTGATAGATATTTGCCCAGGACTCAAGCTATAGCCAAATCTGCCAGCTTGAGCAAGCAAAGTATGGGGTGTTTAGACCCTTGCTTGGTTCATAAACCATTAATAAAGCTCAACTTTGACTAATAGAAAGCCAATTTGGTCGGCATTGCATTCAGAAACGAAAGTCTAAGAGTACTGTATTCTCTCTGGAAAATGGGAAGACAATATCTAAAAGTACCTTTGGAAGATATCCTCTTCATTGATATCATCAACAGAAGAAAGCAAATTTAATTCTGAGTAACCATCAACATAAATCTCTTTCTGAGATGCTCCATTTTCAATTTCACTTTTAGCAGCCTTGGGGGCATTGCCACTCTCTTCATACTTTTTCTGGCCAAAAAGCCAATTTGGGCTTTTGAGCTGTATTTCACTGCAAAAGAAAGCATATTCAGTGAGTATAGCAAGCACTTGAAAAAAGTCACGAATACATCTTACAAACTTCATGCACCCAAGCAACCCATTTCAGAGCAGGCAAGAGGCAAGTGCGAATCAAAATTAGAACTATGGACAAAATAATGAAAAAAATTTACAATCAATGGACCATTTTAAGAGATTTCTCCAATGCAAATACAGTGTCTAAAGGATAAAGACATAAATCAGCATAACCTACATCAAGTTGTTACTTTTGCCAATTCCAAACTAGGCAAAATACTGAAAAAATCTCAATTAGCTTAACTTTTTTTAATGTGTTTTTGAAATTCTCAGTATCCTTGAAGAAATCCTAATATTCCTATAGCTTCACATTTACATATCATTTTATGTCTCAATACCAAACCTGCTAAGGGCTAAGAAGGGAGAAAACAAACCAATAAACTTTGTACTAAATGCAAAGAGCTATGTTTCACTACACTAAAAGGGCCAAATAATAAGGCCAAAAGTTTCCTATGATCCTTTCAACTAATGCGGTATAGTCAGTGCTGAAATAAAGAAACACAAAATTTGTATAGTAATGTGAGGTGCAGCACATCCTGGATAACAGTTTGAAGACATCAGAAACACATGCAACTGATGATTTAAGAAAACTGAACCACGCATAAAAGATGTCTGCACTTCAGAGGTAAAAACAGATGTGTGCACCCAAACACATGCAACAGAGAGAAAAAATGATAAAATCAGGCAACATGTTAACAGCTCTAGTCAAGGGAAAAATTACGCTGCATCTGGAGCCACACCAGAATTTCCTGCACTGCCACCTGGTCTGTGATCAGGTTCACTATAAAGTCTTACATTCTTTACAGTACTACATGTCCGGTCAATCAATTTATCAAATGATGTCAACTTCATTCTTGAAAAATCCTCCCTGCAAGCTGGAATAGGGGCAAGAGGTATTCCAACTCTTACAGGCTTAGCATTGGTTTCCAAATTGCTGTTGAAGTAAGATACAACAAAATAATCAGAAGATGAGATGTACTGAATTTGAACTAACCCAACTCTATTTTTTTTTTTTAATTTACCACTCATCTGGACAGGGGTCTTCTTCTTCTATTGCATTCCCATAGACATGAAGATAGTAGTCTGAATCTAACTCCCAAAGAGGAGATTTCCCTTCCTGTGGTTGAAAGTAACCAAGAAATCTGGAAAGCAGCAAAGAGATAATCTCAGAATACACTTAAGGAAAATGCATGCCAAAAATAGTATTAGTGGGCATTTGGTATTGTGGAGCAAGGTGCTTTTCGCTTGAAAATGCATCAAATTTTTTTTTTTTTAGTTTTGTTTTTCATTTTTTACACTAGTACATCAAAACCATTAGAAAGCACTAAAAAAAACATTAATTTGATGTTTTTTCATGTCAAACGCACTTTTAAAACGCAATGCCAAACAGTCTCTTAATCATAAAAAATAAGTTAAGAAAATAAAAAAATTAATGATCGCATACAAATATAATCAAATACTGAAGTACACTCACTAATAAAACATGGAATATAGTTCTAGCCTTTTGTGTTTGGTTTTGGTTATATGTAACAAAACCTACACTGTCGTCTTGGAATTCCAAGAATTCAGTCAAAAGTTTTTGATTTAGTTTGTTAGATATATCTCTTATCCACATATGAAATATGAAACTTATTGAAACTTGAGTCCATGGTTGGAAAATCATAGATATTAAGAGTAGAAGCCTCTCCAAAGAGGAAACATTTCAAATAGAATATGATTCATATTTTACTAAACAATAAATAAAAAAACAAGTGTTTCAGGCAAAAAAAAATAATGAAGTGCATTTTGGTATCTTTACAAAAGCTGACATGCACACTTATCTATATAGTCTCCATAATCAAGTACTAGTGATGATAAAATCTGGAAATCAAAAACTCCCTTGTATTTACAAAAAGCATCTGTTCGGGCATTGAAAATTCACCTCATTTGCTTAGCCAGAGAATGTAAATTATGCAATAAATGAAGTAGAAAGCGCGATGGAAAGAACAGTTACAAATTTATTGCATCTTGCTTTTCACCATCAGTGTATGCATTACTGTAGTATCGCTTGATAGACTTGATAAACTCCCTAGATTGAGTTGTAGCTTTCCACTTTCCCTGCCTCTCAAGGAACACCTGAAAAAGATGGGGCCTTGATATGATGACCACAGTTATGAGCAAATTAGATCATAGAAGCCGAAGTTATTCGAGAGAAAGCATACAGTGTTATGAGCAGCAGAACCACCATATTGCTGGGCAAGAGCATCCCCCATGCTTTGATACATATCCATAAGAGCAGCAGCAATGGAACTATCAGGATCGACTTTGGGCATGTCTGTTAGACCCATTGCAAGGAGCTGGCGTCCTAAAGCCGCTAGACCATAAGCATACTGAGCAACATTTGTACGATCCAAGCAGTCAATGCAGTTGGTGCGTAGAACTCCACCTTGAAAACGTGGCCCATCAGCACCAACCGTATCTTGTTTTTTCAGTTGACTAGAATCACTCTCTCTATCCCAATTAATTAAAGAATTTAGATTCTCATTATTACTTCCAATCCTTGCAAGATCCCCTGAATTGACTCTTAGATCTCTAAGAGAAGCGTCCCTGTAAAGAATAAAGTCAACTATATATGAAACCCACAGTCTACATAATCTTGTTTTGAAAGGAACCTCCCATTTCCTGCTCCAACATTTACTCTGAAATTGGAGGTTTTCATTTCAAAAACAAAAGCAATGAAATGATAAAGCAAACAGCCTTGACAGAAAGACATGGCTGATTTTATGCTTTTCAGCAAGAGAGGCACTAAATTACCAAATGAAAAGAAGACACCCTGGGTTACAGAATTTCCAAGTACAAAAGAAAGCTTTCTACTTTCAGGTTTCTTAAGGTCCAAGGTTACCATACTTATAATTGATTATAATACCTTTTTACAAATGTAAGGGATACATCACACACTTAACAGTCATTTTTTTTTCAAAATGCAATGATTAGAAAAAAAGAAAATCTGACCATCCACCACAGCACATATTCTTGAAGTTATAATGGTAAAAGCTGCTTCAAAATCTTCATATCGTGCATTAATCGTGAATGTTTGATGACCTTGAATTACATATCTGTAATATAACTTATCGCTCTCTCCCACACATGGGCACCTTAATGGTTTTTTTTTTTACAATAAATTCCTACTAACACTTCAACACCCATGGTTTAAAAAAAAAAATTCAAAGACCAAAATAAAATGGGACGATGGTTGACCCAAAATCTCAAAGAAACTGAATATTAGGCATTGAAAAACTTTATACCCAAGAGACCTGAGTTGAAGGTTACATGAAAAGTTCCAGTCATGAAGTAACATAAACACTATAAGTTTGTTAAATAAATAATACAACTAAAGAACTGGAATACCTTCCGGTGCTTGTTCGACTAAGTTGGTTTGCTCTCCTCTTAACAATGCTAGGTTTACCACTATAGTAAAAACCAGTCAAATCAAGTGCTTGACTTGCCACAGCACCCAAAACAGCCAAAACATTGGCAGACTTGCTTTGGAAACAGAAAAAAGAATAGTAGTCAGTTCAAGATGGTTGTTAGTTATAAATTGGAGTTGAGGTGAAAAGAAATGCATATGTACCTCTTTGCAAACTTGTGATAGTCCCAATGGATAAACTGAAGTTGCTTTTCTTCTGGAAAAATCGTGTTCAGATACACAACCGCATTTGTAAACTCACGCCTTAGCATCATTTCTCTAGGTCTTTTTTCAACAGTCTGCATTTGAGCATTTAAATGACATCCAGGATGACATAAAGCAATAGAAAAGGCATTCCAATTTGTGGTAAGCATGTTGATAAGTGAAAACTACGACAATTAGATAAACCACTGAAGTTAAACAAGAAATGTCACAAAAGAATAAAATTGTCACTGTGTGAAAGCTGAATTATTATTTTGATGAGGCTGACCATAATTCATAATTATCATAGAAACTAAAACAGATTCAGAAATGGTTTCTTTAACTTCCAGATCCTCAATAAACAGAGAGTTAAAAAGGACATGCCAAATCATGTACTTCGTCCAAGTGTGAAGAAAGTATAATGGAAAGATGGTATACTTTAAGAGGACCATTTAAACAGACACATCACCACATTCTCCAGAGATATATTAAAGCTGATTGATAAGCTTTTGTTAATTATGATAATATAATCAAGTGTGGAAAATAAGCAATTGTCATTTTAATATGTTTTTCCAGTTTAGGAATGAGAAAAACAAATTCAGGTAACCATTTATTAATGCCCAGGGAGGTATTGAAAATACATGAAAACAATGCAACAACAGCCATTTAATGACAATCTAGTTGAAAAGGCTGCATACTTGAAAGTCCTGCAAGGAACAATCAGCGGGTGTACACAAAAGAAACTGTAAGGAGCAAGTAATTTGGGTTTGCTGGTATAGTATAACAAGCAAGAAAGCCAACTCTAATCTGGTGATTTCCTTTGTAAATTAAATCAAATGCAAGAATTATTCAATTGCATCATGTACGATAATGCAAGATCTATACAGCAAACAGAATCAGTATTTTAGGAAGGCAACAATCAAAAGGAATCTAACAAGAGTCTCGAATACATTAAGCACAAAAAATAAATCTGAAAATAACCTTAATCAAATTAAGCACAATTATGGGACTGCCATATCTCTTCACCAAGTCTTCAAAATGCAATTTGGTCGCCTGATAGGTAGGATCATACCTTTGCACTAATATAGATTGAAAAATAATATCAGAAGACTTCTTTGTAAGAAGATAGGTGCTATAGGTGCTATGTGATCTACATCACTGCGAGACTCAACAATGAACTAATCAAATAGGTCAAATCAATGGCCTTACAGATTATATCAGGTTTAGGACTAAATCGTGAAGCTTCTTGTGACCAGAAAAGGGGAATTGAACCACGCATCTGCACAACAGAACTCATTTTCCCCTTGCATGATCCAGCATCTTCATCAAGGACAATTTGCTCTGTTTCAACATCATTTGCAACTCTTCCCATATCATTAACCCCCCTTTTCAAGTAACTGCACTCAATCAACATAAAGTTATTACAAAGGTTGTCTTAAATGTAGTGGAAGATTTTATGGTTGGTCAGAACACTTCTCTGAAATAAGCAGATATAACTTCAATGAAAACGAGGACACAAAAAAAATGAAAATTGATGGTTTCCAACAGGCCACCACAATCATTCAAATAATACCCATAACCATAATGAAGCATACTGTGGCTTGTGCAATCAAGAGTAAAGACATTCATCCAAGGACAATGTAATGATGTAATGGCAGATGACTGCACAAACAAACACAGACCATAATGTGTAGATTATATCACAGATAATGTCAAAAGGAACATGAGTCTCATTATTAGATCTCTAAACTTAAAACATAAGAAGTCAAATGAATCAAGGTTGTCGAATAGAATAAGTTCAACCAGGGTTCCCGTGAGCAGGCCTTAATTCCAGTTCAGCTATAAGAGAAACTTGTAGTCAAACCTGGTCAAATACCGGCTGTGTCAGGCATTTGGACTGCCAACCTGACTAACCCAAACCAATTTTAATCGATTGACCTAGAACTAATAATGGTGACCAGTTGTAACAGGTTCACCAGGAACTAATAATGCTGATGCAGCCAAATACAATTACCAAGACAATTAAACTTAGTGGTTTTTTAAGTCCTCAGGCTCGTGTGTCTATTGAGGCCGAAGGGTTGTGCTAAGCCATTTTATTAAGGAGGTACCTTTTTTAGCTTTGGTTTTAAATGACATGAGACTTAAAATAAGTACATATCTTAGCATTGCAATTTGCTGGAGCATATACATTCTCAAAAATAAATTAAAAGATTAATTACAGAGCATATAACTAGTGATTGTTGTCAACCTAAGCAACCCTCGACCATTCCCTAGTGCCATGTGGTTCATCAATCATGTTAGTGTGAAGAAAGGTTCGGACTCAAATTAAGATTAGAAAAAAAAAAAAAAGAGATCTACCTATCTAGGATTTTCAAAGATAGAGTGGTTCACATGCACAAAATAAACATTAAACATATTAGAAACTACTTCAGCTATTTGTATTAGACTATTAGTGTGAAAGGATGTGTTAATGTTTGCCTTAAGTTGCACACAGGATCGTGTATCCTATTGCTTGCCTCACTATATTTTTTACTCGCCCTTCTACAGTGCTTCATTTATTAATGAATCTCGACTTATACAAAAAATAAAATTCAAGAAGAAGAAGAAAAACTTTTAGTTGTAACAAACATTCATGGAAAAATATTTTTTTCTCGATACTTTGTTAGCTGAAACTTTTCCAATTTGACTAGGAAAGAATGCTAAAATAGATTTAAGATACAAATGAGCACATAGACACTGAGACAATTAACAAAGATTAAATTAAGCAATTTTTTATACTTTGTTTAACATTCAATGTATATTATTTGACAGCTGTTCAAGCCAGACAATTCAGGTTGAACCTCTGACCTTATTCCTTTTCCACATCAATTTTGAAAACTTTGGAATGAAGATCACTACTATCACGATTCTAAAAGAAGATGTACTTGAGACCCCAAAATCCACTCCCCAAAAACTCAAATGGACCAAACCTACTACAGAAACTTGTGTAAGAAAAGCATAACCTAAATATATCTTGCTGCAATACAGAAATTCCAGGAAAGCAAGGGAGTTTAAAATAAAAACAAAACCTGCATAAGAGAGTGTGGGTGTGTGTGGACGGGTGCTGGGGCAACCCAAAATGTATAGCTCAACTAGTCACACTTGTTAGCTAGAGTTCCCATCTGTCTTGTGAAGGATTTCGCTATTTATTTATTTGAAAGGTGGAGGCATGACTAAAGAAACAGGGAAAAAGGGATCATCACTGAAAGTCTCAGAAAGTTGGTTTAGAAACAAAATCCTCTACCATAGGATTATTTTAATGAAAAAGAGAAGCGCTAACCCACCAATAATTTTTTAGTTAAAGAACCAGAATATCAAAGGGGAAAAAAAACATTAGCCACCATAACACAGTCCAACCTAAAGTGAAGGGTACAAAGAAAAACCTGCATCAAGTTTGGTGGAAGACTTCATAACTTCACCCTGTCACATCTGATCTCCTAAACTGACCATATAAAAATCAACTTCAACACAATCCAAAGGCAGCAATCTTGTAAGTTTAATTGTCTTGGTAAATCATCACCATACATGCAGTCATCCCTCTCTACAAGTACAACACCAGAAATAGCAACTAAGCCTTAATTCCCAACTAGTCGGGGTCTCTCTCTGTTCATGCACTCATTAAATTACAAAAGGATCCTCTAATTTTGGGACCACTGTCAGTTTGGTCACTGGCTTTTAAATAATACACACAGTCTACTATGTGTATGTGAAAGAGAGAGAGAACCACAATATAAAAAGCTAGGAAGCCTCTGTGCAGAATCCAGTGACATAAACCCGTTTGTTTTGTTTCTAAAATATAAAACATGAAGTTGCAACTGAGCTTTATGCATAGATGAACTTATTCAAACCAGAACATACCGTGTACCAGCAAAATGCCGAGAGCGTCTAGAAACCAGTGAAACACCAAAGTCTCTCCCAAAGATCGACAGCCTGATCTGCCATGATTAAGTACAGTAGAATTAGTTGAAATGCTAAACACACATTACACTCAAGTAGAATAAATTTTAAGGATATTATCAAGAAATCACATTGGAGGAATTTATTTGTACAAGATAACAATGTAGTTAGAAACAAATTCCAAATCCTTAAAACACATATCCTACTTCCATAAATCAAAATCACTTGACGTAAAGCAGCAAAACATATTACAGACCAATAACTCAGATTCAAACCAGAAATGAAGTTGTTATTTTAGCTTAAGAGAAACAAATTATAACATTTTTCATTTGTGCTAGAGTTCTTCACAGATTATGTCCCAAGCATCTCCAAATCTTCCATTTTTTACCAAAATTCATACTCCATTAGCATTAAGTACTAGTAAAGCTTCCAAATTTTGCCTAGCACAAACTACATTACATCTGAAATTATTACTACGGCCACTTATTTTTCTTAATATACAGAATATCAATCTAATAATCAGCAAGAATATGGTAAAGCTGCGTGCATATTTGTAGTTTGTGAAACAGTTCTTCACTAATTATGTTCCAAGCATCTCCAAATCTTCAAAATTTATTCAAATACATCATTTCCATTAAGTATTGTAATGCTTCCAATTTTAGCCAGCATAAATTATATTACATATGAATCTATATTTGAGCCATGGTTAAAATTTTTCTTGAAATACAGAATATCAAACCAAACAATCAACAAGCATATGATAATGCTACGAACATAGTTGAAAGAAGTACAACTTAAAAGAAAACACAAAAATAGAGCAAGAGCATGTTGAAAAATAAATTATCTCAAAAAAGTAACTGCAGGGTTACAATGACGAAGATATATTCAAAGTGTAAAAACCGTGTAAAATATTTAGCATGACAAATGATCATTGACAGATTAGTTAGAGATACAAGAAGCAAAAAGAATTGCAAACCTGCTTAAAATTTCCATGCACTAATGCTATTGTCCAAATAGTATTACCACATCTAGACCGAACAGCTCGTGTTAGATATGCATTCCAGACGAATATGTTATCATATGGCATCCCATCTTCACCCATCGAGGTCACATTCTTTTGCAAGCTTTGCATTATAGGATATGTGTAGCTAAAGAAAAAATCCTTGGTCAAATCTACACTAGATAATAGCTTTTTGTACCTGCATTTGAGGCAACAGATAGAAGAACTATTCAGAAACTAAAAGTTAGACTCGTGTTAGACAAGGGGTGAAAAGAATCTTGCACCACTAAGGAAAAGAGTGCAAGGAAACACTTAAAAGCTTCAAAAAAAGAAAAAAGGCAAATGAAACTAAGGCGAGAAAATAAAAATTGCCACATCAACCATTCCAATTAGTCTCCTCATGTTTTACCATTTTTTTATAACAAATTATAGATGGCGAAGGATAAATCATTCCTAACATTCTCTTTGTACATAATGAATTGTAAGTTTTATGCTCTTGAAGAAGATTACATTTACACTTTCTCCTTCCCTTTTTCTTTCAACTATATTCTTCATTTCTCTATTTCCATCTCTAAGAGCATTCATATTTTATGTTGTTTGAAATATATATATATATATAGAGAGAGAGAGAGAGGGCAAGACATGGAAAAGAAAGCCACAATAATATGTGCTCTCAATAAAAAAAAAATATTAAAATGATATGTATGCCAATATTCTCTCAACCATAGATTTTTTTCCTTTTGATAAAAGAAGCAATTTATTAAAATGAAACATACATACAAGGGTTGCACCTCATTTGTGCTCTATAATCAATAGATAGTAATAGATAAGAATATGGAATGCATGTTCGTGATTTCTTTTTGGGGATTTCTTGTCCTCCCATTCGCCTCTTTTCCTTCTTGAATTTTATCAAGTGCTTAAAAAAATGCAAATTGATTATTCTAGATTGGGGATCCTCTTTGCATTTCCAACTTACAAGGTTAGCAATCTCTTTAGCAATTTCAAGGCTATTTTGTTCATCTAAACAAGAATTTTCCTACATGACCTCTTACTTTTGTGGCCGTAAAAACCATGGATGCTCTGTAAGGAAAAAGAGAACAGGAATCATTTTTCATTCATAAGAAATATGAAAGATTGATGATATGGGGGAGAAAGTAAGTATATGTGCTAAGCAGTAGAATGTAAAATTGGCACTTTCCCAATTGAATTCAAAAAATAGTCCTAATAAGATTCTGTAAGATTTGACATTAAAACTGATGCTATGAGAGGGAAAGTGAGTATAATAACTCAATTGTAGTAACATAAATTAGCACTTTACCAAATTGAATTGGACAAAGAATCCTAAAAAGGTTATATAAGATTTTTCTTTTTCTTTTTTCTTTTTCTAATTTAAAATACATGCCTAATAATAAGTTTTTCATCTCAAGCTAGAAACTGAATTGTTTGAGTCATGCCAAAAAACATCTTTTCCTAATAATTAGGCAAAGCTATGGTAATGATAGTGGCAACAATGACCAACAAAATTCCCACATAATGGTTTCTATGAGCTTGAAAATTCTGCAATCATATAAAATGTAGGACAGAAGAAGCTGCAAATAAGGAGTGATAGTGACCACATGAAACACACACAGAGACACAAAATGGGAGGATAGAGTAAAGTGAAAAGGCGTATTTGTCATTGCATTGCATTGATAACAGAATGAGAAAGAAAAATCATGAACAGAATGCATTTGTGCCTGTGTTTCTTATGTACATTTGCATAAACCATGAAACCAAAAATTCTGGATGAAGAGAAGAAAAGGCAAAACCTTAGCTCAGCAAAGAGAAGGGTCACAAAGCAATCAATCAACAGCATGCAAAGGGAAGGAAATACCTTAGCTCAGCTTTAGAATGCGCCACATCAGTTTGAACTGTTACATGGGGAATGGTAATCAATTGGCTCTCATCAATGCCATATATCGCATGACCACAAATAAATCCTATTTGCCGACGCTTTGTCACTAGAATCAAATAATATGACTCCAGAAACTTAATGCAGCCTAAAAACACCAAAAGAACAAACACCAGTAACACATCCATGCATCAAAAACACAAAAATACACATAAACTAGTAGTGACCCAACACTAACCTGCAATACCATAAGCCTTCACTACAAAGTTTAGCCCCCCAGTGGCACGATTCCCTTCAGCAATTCGCTGAAGCAAGTTTTTTATTTCTTGCGGTGAATAAACAACTGGGTCTTCACTGATATTGAGATCAGACGGCTCTGATCGATCAATCTTCAATACTCGAAACAATTGCTTGTTCCTATCACTCCCAACTAGATAAAATCTCTGATAAAGAAAACCCAAAAATATCATATTAGTTTTATTATTCATGTTCTAATTTCTTCTGGAAACAATGAATTTCTTAATTAAACTAAAGATTCAAGAAATTTAAACATTGACCATCAACCAATTCAAACTATTGGAACCGCAATTACATGAAACACTAAATACCGAAGATCCCCAAAATTCTACAGTTTTCAAATTTAATCTTCAAATTCCAAAATAACCTAGCTATATTCAAGTACGAATTTTAAATCAAAAGCGATAAGAGAATGATTGAATATTGTTACCTGTCTAGTCTCGTAAAGTCTAAATTTCTCGAGCGTGTAAGAGTTGTGATCCGTTTCGGGGTCGTTGGAAGGGTGGATTTTGGCGGAGACGTAAGGAGGGAGCTTGGATTTCGAATTATCCAATTTCGCCATGGAAATGGAGGTGGGTAGTTTGGGAATTTAAGAAATGGAGAAGAGGGAGTGCTAAATCGCCATGAATGTGTTTCTTTTTGCAGTTGGAGTGGGGAGAGGGAGAGAATGGGAATTGGAAATGATAAGAGGGTGTTTTGGAGAAGCCATGGAGTTATATCCGTTTGTTTTTAATGTTTCATATTTTTTTCAAAAGTAATTTTTTTAAAATAATATATTTTTTATATTTTTAAATGTTTTAATATGATATATAAAATATAATTTTTTAATATATTTTCAAGTAAAAAATATTTTAAAAAACAATCGTTACTACACTCTCAAACATCTATTAAATATAAATTTTATAATTTTCTAAGTGTTATTTATTCAATGTTTTTATCCACATGGAATAAGATCATAATTATAACATGACGATCCAATTTAATATATTAAAATTATAGTTATTAAACCTGATTTGGAGTTTAACTTAGTTAAGAGATCAAGTCTAGAGTTATATGGGTTAATCTAGATTAACTTGAAAAATTAAAAATAAATTAAAAAAACAATTCATATAAATATAAGCTACATATATTATATAAATAATAAAGTTTAGAAGATTATTTAAAAAAAAATTATTTCATATTATAAAAAACAAATACTATTTTTTTAAGTTTAAGTTAAAGTATTTAAATTTTTTATTCTACATTAAAAAACATAATTTTTTTCTTGTAAATAGAAAATATATATATACTTATGTGCTTCTAATTTCACATTAGAAAAATATAACTTTCTTTTAATATTTATATAATAAAATTTAATATGGTTTAATAACCAATAAGAAAAACTATGAAAATAAAAATTTAAAATAAACTTATATTTAAAAAAAAAATTGTATACATGAAACATGTTTTCACTCTCTTTCTTTTTTTAATTTGAAACATTAAAAAAACACTGCCAAGAATTCAAATTATTAAATTATCAAATTAACTTTATTTTTTAATTGAAGTAATAAATTAATAACGTTTTTAAGAAAAATTGCACACAACAAAAGATATGGGCATTGTATTGTTATTTTTTTTAATTTTAATTGCAAACTAAAATATTTATCTTTATAATTGTTAAATAAAAAAATATCCAATATAAAACAAAAGAACAGAGAGGATGCAAATAATAAAAAAAAAAAAAAAACTCAAGGTGGTGCTTCGATTCCACCCAAGTATTTTTATTTGTATTGATAATTGATAATGATATATAAAATATAATAATCTTAGACATAACACACATAATGTATATTTTATGCAACAAAAATCAATAATAAGAGAATCCATGGGTGTTAATGGTGAGGCCAAATATTTCAATATAATGTTGCTAAAAAGGCAGAGAAGGATTTACGATAAAATGATTAACATATAAATTCTACATATAATTTACAATGTATATTGTGTGTGATTTAATGATTATATGAAAATTTGTAATTATAATATAATTTGAAATAATAAAAGATACTAAAATAACATAATCAAGATATTTTAAAAGAAATGTATATTCTAATATTCATTAATAATTGCTATGGTATTTTAACAACATTTAAATTTTTTTTTATATTAATGTGATTATTCGGATCAGCTTGTGCGTATCTCGATTAATCCTACGAGTCTTAAAATTAACGATCATGTAAGTTTTCAGTAGCACTGAGGTTTATAGCCTTAAATTATAACCTTTAAAAAATAAATATATTATCAGTTGAATTATATCTTTAGGGTTGTGCTTTTATCTGTTTTTGTGGAAATTTAATGTGGTTTTAGATGCTTTGACTGCCAAGAATTTGGGTCGAAGAGTTGTTCTTGTTCTGGGGAAGGAGGGCTGACAACAGAACAAAGAGGGGAAAGATAACACTAACAAAAGTCAAGTTACTCTCTCGATTATGGAAAGGAAAATCAATCATATTTTTCGTTGATCTAGCTTGTAGCAGCCTCTACTCTCATGCAACAGTGCTTTTCTCATTCAAGAATCAGAATCCTGTTGTTTTTCAGAAAAAAGGAAAGGATATATCAACGTTCCTACTCTTAAAACCAGACATCTGTCGTTAACAATTCAACTCCGGCTACAAATCCAACAAAACCTATGAAATTTTTTGAGGAAAGCACTGTAAATCTGCAATGTTTCTTATAAATGGCCATTATGGAAATTCCAAAATGTTCTATATTTTAGCTTTAATGGGGTTGGAAATTAGGGATGGAGATGTGCTTTGTGCTTGCAGGAGAAATTATGTACAAGGGAAACATGATTTATTTGGAACAAATTGTTCTGTAGAATTTGTTTTTTATTAAAATGTCTTTTTTATGAAGCTATAAAATGTCTTTACAAACATCAAAGTGAGATAGGAGCAGCTTCTTGGTAAAGAGTGAGCCATCGGCCACCAATAGCGAACACCTAACACAAGATCCTGGAAAGAGACAGTCCTCTGATGCCATCTCCTGGGAAAAGGGAGATTTTGTAATTGCAGCAAAGTTTGAAGCCAAGATTCGGCTCCAAGATGCTGGAAATCGTCAGCAATGTCTATAGATAGCATCTCTCCGCTCTACGTAATCTCCATCTGCTTGATCATCACTACAGTAGTATTCTTTCTCTGGGGTTTGAATGTATCCAATGCTATTTCGCGTAGCTAACAGATTGTATGAAACAAGCATGTGAGGGAAGCGGAAGCACAGCAGCCAGATCGATAAGGAAATCAGAACGCATTGCAATCTCCTTAGCCAAGCTCTCACCGTCCAAAAACTCTTGAACTTGGAGCAACAAAAACTGTACGAAACTTCATAAGAATGTGAAGGAAGAAGAACAAGTCTGCTGTGAACCTAAAATATGTGATTAACACTGCAAAGTTTTCTGTCGCTGGATAAGCAAACATAAATAACGTCTGAATGAGTAACTCTGTCTCTGTGCTTGGGACCGACATAGGGCAGGAAAAAGTATAGAGGGTCGATGAAGAGGGCAACGATTAAAGTGATAAGGAAGACATGTTTCCAATACGTGACAACGTCTCTATCAGGATCCAGGATGTGGTTTCGCCATAGGATTTGGAGAGGGTTAGGATCTGTTAAGCTGATAGCATGTTGGTGGTGACGCCTGAAGCGGCGGAACTTGGTTGTTGGCCGAGAAGCGAGGAAGGGACGGGGATTGGCTGGCCTGCTCCATTTATTGATTTCCTGTTCCATTTCTTTCATTTCTAGCTCGCTGAGACCCGAAAAATCATTTATAACAATTTTGTCAAGAGCTTGACTTTCTCTATGTTTCTACACCAAATCTTGTTACTCTTTAGATTCTGCAACTTTCACTTGCTCTTATTAATTGAACCCATCAAGATTTATTTATCAAAAGTTAAAATAAAGAGTTGCAGAATTCATCTGAAGAAAGGAATTGTGACAGGGCACACAAAAAAGAAAAACAATTTGCATGTTCATCAACTGACGATTATAGGTGTTGGCAAAAGGATGCAACCATGACATACTTGAGCCACACGAATATTAACTCAGCTCTTGTGAGGATGGAGAGTAATTGGAAGGCTACAAGCTGGCATCGGAATAGACATGTATATGATCTTTTCGTCTTTAATCACTTTCTCCCATTTGAATTGTGTTACCACATTATGCATAAAAACAAGAATCGCCAGCCGAGCATATTCTTTTCCAGGGCACATTCGAGGTCCTCCCCCAAAAGGTACAAAACTGTATGGTTCAATGTCCTTCCCTTCAAATCTTGAAGGATCAAATTTCTCTGGATCTGGGAAATATTTGGGATTTTTGTGTGTTGAATGTACACTCCAATGCACCTGCAAAGTACATATGATATCCATGATAAGATACATTATTTCTAACAATCCAAACGTCCAGCTTCATGAATCATAATGAAAATTGAAACTGTATGTTCTGGATATGACATGCTTGAAATCATTTGCGGAATGTTTTGGAAGCTAACAGCTGCCCTGCAAAGCGCGAAGGCTATCCTGGAGATGAGGAAAGGGGTGCTGTAAAATATTATTTTATGTCAACCATGACATACCTTCCATCCCTTGGGAATGGTAAAACCTGCATAAGAGAAGTCAGTTATGGCCTCTCTAAATCCTCCTTGACCAGGCGGAGATAGTCTCATGACCTCGCAAACCACACACCAGGTATATTTCATCTTTTGAATATCATTCCAAGTCAACAACTCTCCTGGAGCTTTCAACTTTTGAATCTCCATTTGTTCTGTGGAGCAGATAGCATGATATATACGATGAGTTCATCAATACCACCAGATGAAATAAAGCGTTTCAGCTAACATAATATATAGCTCCATTGCCTTTTAATCTTATTTGGTGTAAACCAAATTATCGAATCAGAACAGATTGATTCAATATGTTGGTTTCGCATTCTCATTTCAATTCAATTTCGGTAAGAAAAAAAATCATAAAACCATTACAGTTTGATTTGGTTCGGTTCGATTCGGATTTGAGAAGAAATCCCACAAAACCAACTAAATAAACTCTAATTCATGCGGGAGAAAGCGAAAGATTTGAAAGATTAGAAGTAAAGAGAAAAGGAAAGCTAAGAAGAGAGGAAAAAGAGTCGAAGAAGGGAAGAAAAATTAGTGAAGGAATTGATATACAAGTGTTTGTCATAAAACATGAACACTGAACTGACCCGTATGAGAATTTTATATGGAGAAATCACTTATATCTATGGAAAGTTTCACGTGACGGTTGTGTAAGTGATCTTTAGATTTGAGATCACTAAGTTATCTTATATAGAGAATGTTATGCTTTGATCTTGTTACATATTATCTTAATCGAGGTAATGAAGGGGCAGACATTGAGTATAACATGAACTATATGAAAGTATTTGAGTGATCAAAAGAGGATTCATCACCCTAAGGGAATTAAAAAACCTCAATCTAAAAACATGACACAATAAAACGACCTGAGTTTACTCTGGTTAAGCCGCATAACACGTGACTCAAATCATAAAACCGAGATAATCTCATATAAAACAAACCAAAATAAATCATGAAGATTAATTCATAAAAAAAAAAAACACAAATGCTAAAGGATGAAATAGTAAAAAAATGCCAATTAAAAAAGATTAAAAAAAAAACTCGAGTAAACTTGTTTAACATGCGACTTGAGTCATGAGATCAAGATAATCTCATAGAAAGCAAACGAAAAAAAATCATGAAGCCTAATTCCTAATCAACTCAATATTGAATGATGAAATTGAAAAATAAATTATTAATTAAAAAAAGACAACAAAATTAAGTCTACTCATTAAACTCGTGACACGAGTTATGAGACTAAGCTAGCCACGTATAAAGAAAACCATAATAAATTATGAATCTTAATATCCAATAAACTAAATATTGATGTGTGGAATTAGGAAAAGAAATATAGATTTAGAAGAAAAAAAAACACGATTGAAATGAATAATGTTTTGTGAGATGGGGCACAGTAAAAGGACCACCTCTTTTAGTTTATACTATAATAATAAAACAACCTTGGTCTACACGAGTTAACTCGTAAAATACGTAACCCGAGTCATAAGACTGAAATAACCTCATAAAAAGTAAACCAAAATAAATCATGAAGTCTAATTCATTATCAACTCAATATTGAAGGATGAAATTGAAAAATACCAATTAAAAATACAAAAAGAAAACTCGAGTCAACTAGGTTAATCCGCTAAACCTGCGAATCAAGTCATGAGACTAAGATAACCTCATAAAAAACAAACCAAAATAAACTATAAAGTGTAATTCTCAATCAACCCAACGTCAAAAGATGAAATTGAAAACAATATAAAAAAGACAAAAAAAATATCAAGTTAACCCGTTAAACCCATGACACAGGTTATGAGACCGAGCTAACAACTTATAAAGTAAATCACAATAAATTATGAAACTCAATTTTCAATAAATTAAATATTAAAGTATGAAAGAAGAGAAAGAAATATAAATTTAGAAGAAAAAAAAAACCCAAAGCAACAACAAAAAACTATTGAAATGAATAGTATTTTGTGACGTAATAAAGAGTAAAACCATCATCTCTTTTAGTTTATACTACTACATTATGAGATCAAGATAACTTTACAGAAAGCAAATAAAAAAATATAAATAAACTTAATTTTCAATCAACCTAATGTTAAAGAATGTAATTGAAAAAAATCAATTTGATAAAAAAGCCTAGAAAAAAATGATCCAAGTCAACCATGATTAATTTGTTAAACATGTGACATATGTCATGATGTCAAGATAAATTCTTAGAAAATAAATAAAAAAAATTATGAAACCCACTTCAAATAAATTTAATATTGAAGATTAAAATCAAGAAATAACAAAATTAAATCTATGTGACTGATATATAAATCAATTAAAAAAATATAAAAGAATTATGAAATATAATTTTAAAAATAATTTAATATTAAAGGATAAAATTAAAAAAAATAAAATTATTAAAAAAAAAAAAAAAAAATACACGGATGTGAGTATAGTGATTTAAGCAAAAGTGTTTTGTTATTAATAATAATAACCGGTTGGGGAATTTTCGCAAAATGAGAAAGCAAAACAGAACTTTCAAGCAAAATTGTAGACAGAACAAGGCTAATTCAAGGAGACGAACCTTTCAAGACCTTCGTGTAGACATGGGGATTGCCAGCAAGATAGTACATGGCCATTGAGATCGAAGCACTGGTTGTATCATGGCTTCCAAACAGTAAACCAACAACCCTGTCAGCAATCTCCATATCATCCATAGCATTCTCATCTGTCACAAGAAGCATGCGAGTCAGTAAATCAATAAATTCCGGCTCTTTACTCTCTGATATTAGCTCTCTTCTCTCCTTCATAAGCCCAAGAATCTCCTCTCGAATCATATTTCCTCCTTTGATAGCACGGTTGTAAGCTGTACCAGGAAAATTTAAAGGTAATGACAATATTCCTTTAGTAACAAGATTGAAGTGATTTTGAAGCCTGGATACTTGCTCGGGATCCTTGATGTTCATAAACAATCTACAAGCTAGTGAAAATGTGTATGTTTTGGACAATGGAAACACCTTCACTTGTTTGTATGGAAACCAATCTGCCTTCAAGTGATCTTTTGCCATGGAATCCATCACAGGAATGTAATGTTGAAGAGGTTCCGGCTTGAGAAATTCTGGCAGAAATTTTCGCAGTTTAGCAGAATCTTCTTTGTAAGAGTTACTGGCATGCTCAGGGGAGAACAAAACTTTCATAATTGGGTGTGGCAACCAGCCAGTGACACACTTGTTTTCACTCGAGTATAAGAACTTGTTCCCACCGGAACCACAGAACACGGCCATATTGTGCCCAAGAAGGGATGTTTGGAAAACTTCTGGTGAGAATTTACCCACCCTGTCATTTATAAACTTCTCCGGGGTTCCGCATCTGGCAGCCATCATAAAATCCCATGTTTCTCCGATGATCGGCCATCCGGTTTTCCCCGGCGGAAACTTTGAATTCCAGAATTTTCTTTTGTGTAGCAATACGATGAGAGAAAGAGATATGCAGAGGATGGAAAGGTGAAGGAAGCATGGAAAGAGGAGATCCATGTATGAAACACTTAGCTATAACAAGGGTAAGAAGCAAAGGATCGAGAGATGGACTGGTAATACAAATCGAGATAGGCAAGTAAGAGAATGGCTTAATTTAGCCGTCTTGACGTCCTGGAAGTGGAAGAATTCTCAATTCTGTCTAGTAAAATTGGGTTGCTTGAAACCGTGAACAAAATCATTCATCAATTATAAAGTCAAACTTCGTTCTGCAATAACCAAAAATTCTATTATAATTATAACTAAAACTTCGTCTCTTTTTTTTTTTAATGAAACTAACATGATTGTAATAAAGTCCATGTATCATAGGTGTTGTTTGGTAATAATGAATGTATATGTGGGAGCAAAAATGAAAGATGGTATATTATTATTGATACGACCCCTAGCAACATTGAGGAGACTTCTTCTAACATTAATTAGATGGTATGAACATATATTGCGGTGATTAGGCAGTCATTTTAATTTTTTCTTCTAAAAAATATATTATTATTGAATTAACATTAGATGGTATTAACATATATTGTGGTGATTAGGGAGTCATATTCATGTCTAAGTTCAGAAAGAAATATATATAATAATATTATTAAAAAATTATCTCAATTCAATAATTTAAACTGTTAAGTGAGATTTCAAGATATGATTTATATTATTTTTTAATATATTTCTTCAAGTAAAACTTGTATAGACTTATATTATCTTGTATTTAATTTTGATCAAATAAATAAAGTAGGTGATATTCAAACTCATTAAAATGGTTGCTTGGCATCTTTGATCTGCATGAAATAGTCAACGGTTGTCTAGGTGTTTTTACGAGCATTAAAAAGCTGTGAGCGAACGTGAACGGCTTGAGTTCGTGACTGAGAAGCAAAGACCGAGGTAAGGCCGGCGATCTAAACAACATATGACGAAGTACAATGGGCAGCTTGTGCAAGGACCTCACCAGTAAGAGAGGCGTTGATACAGATTAGAATCAGATTGTCTAGAATTTCCCATGTTTCAAAAGCAGGATTGGGAGAGATCGTACTTAGCAACATGTAATTCCTGCGGTGGCTGTTTCAAAAGTAGGATTGGGAGAGATCGTACCAACCAAATATCTTATGGCCTTTCAAGTAAGGGAGCATAGTAGCAGAATTGGGGTTTTCAACACTGCTCCATGGTAACTGGCGATGCCTCATTCACTTTTTCCTGCTGAATCCGGCACTAAACTCTCATCGTCATGGATTACAAGTTGGTCTCCCTGTTGCCGATTAATTCAACCAGAAAATTAGAAAAAACTGGTGGAATATTTCATCGGTGTTAAAAAAAAACTTACATTGATAATTACTATACCGATAAAAATCATCAACGAAAACATGTTATCAACAATATGCTCATGGGGGATTTGTGTTCCATCGATCATCAATTCCATTGGCAACTTTTTTTTTTCACTGAGATCACTAATGGGATATGCACGCAAAAAAAATCAAATTTTACCATTATTTTTCAGCAGGAACTCCATCAACAACTTTGATTACTTGTTCCATCATATTTTCCATCGGAAAGGCGCCTTAATTGCTCTCGTAATATTCTGTTGCCTATTCTGACAGAAGCATCTACAAAATGTTCCAATGAAATATGTCGTCGATGATTCCATTGAAAATTCCAAAACCTGTTGTAACTTTCAGATAAAAAATGACCAAACATTTTCAACGAAAATTAACACCAACGAAATTGACTATTCCATTGGTGATTATGTAGAAGTGTTATGTTTTTCTGGTGAGAAAATCACTCCATGCTGTGTTGGATTGGGAACTTGGTCCATGTTATTTGCTACCTTTAATGGAGTTTAGAACAGTATTGTCTGCAATTATAATCATAAATTTCTTGTCCATCTTTCAACTTGCCTAACATTACTATAACATGTTTTGTCAACTTTGTTTTTATTTTATATTTTTGTTTCAATTCTTTTTATATATGATCATTCTTTTCTACGACACTAATCAAATATAAACAAGGAAACTTTGAATTCTACCAATTTGGAGTTCATAAAGATGATGCCAGAACAGAATGAACAAAATTTTCTCTCATTCAAAATCAAGCTTATGTATTTTAGATGACATGACATTAAGATTAGCTCTCTAGATTAGGAGATATATATAAAAAAGATTGTGTAATTTTGTATTGAAGTGTACAATTACGTTAGTATGCGATCATAAAATTCAATCATCTTTTCTGTGTTCATAGTACTTCTGAATTAACATGGTATAAATATAATCGAACGCTTATACTAAAATATAATCGAACATTCAACTTATTTATTTATTTTATTCAATACTATATGGTTACATAAGTACTGAAGCCATTAACATGGCCTCGTGTATATATATATATATAATCAACACTGGACCATCCTTCCATCTGCAAGGTGAAGGGTGCAGTTCTTGGGAGCCAAGCAGCAGTTGCAAGCAGAATTAAGCTTCTTATCACCGGAGGACTCGCAAGTCATGTAATCCACATCCAAGCAATACAGAGGACAGGCCTTGGCAATCAAGTTACCACCACTGGCTCCGAGTAAAACTACACCTGCTCATAATCAACAGACAAACATCACTCATTTACCATAATTTGGATGTTAATTTGCCCTTATAATAGTTTTACAGAAAAAATTTTCATAGAGTTTTCATCAGAAGAAACACTTTTACTCACCGAAGAACAAGAATTTGCTAGTTGCGAAGGAGGAGAAACAAAAAAAAAATGTTTTGAGATGAGAGCATACCGAGCACAAGAAGAACCACTGCACTGGCGGCAAGTCGTGCACCACCCATATTTCTGCTGAATCTGAACTATGAAGTGTTAGCCCTTAAGAATTTGTAGTGTAAGAAAGTCAAGAATCAACACTACAATGCTCATTTAGCAAAAGTTGATTAGACTTTAAGAGCCAGTGGTAGAAGAAAGTCAAAGTCAGCTGTAATGCTCATTAATTTAGCAAGAGTTACTTAGCCTTTAAGAATTTGTAGTTGAAGAAAGTCAAAGTCAACTATATTGCTCATGTAGCGAACGTTGATTTCAATGTTGATGTCTACAAGATGTGACTTCTGAACCAAAAAATATATATTTGTTATTTTTATTATATCATGAAGAGAGATTGGAAATGGGATCAGGTTTATTGAATGAGTCATGTTTCTAATGAAAGGAAATTGCAGTTTGATATATGGTTTTCAAAATTTGAGGTTAGTATTAATTTTTTTAAAAAAATTACTATGTTAATTTGTTTATTTTATTGAAATTAATGGAAAAAAAAATTTATAGATTTTTATTGCAAGGAAAAATTTGAATGGAATAGAACAAATGATAATGTTGCGAGGAGGGTTTAGAAGAATCACATTGCAACTAGGTAATATCAAAATCAAGATAATTTTTTTTATTTCTAATATTAAAATTTTATTTGTCATTTACTTATAGATAATTTGTTTGTACCATATAGATTATGTGATTTTTAGTATGAGACACAAAGGAAACCTAAAAAATATACAAAAGAAAGTGATCTACCAGGTTGGAATGACATGGCGGTTTGGAAGGATTTTAAGCCGCCATACATCTCGGAGACTATATGAGTGGAATAAATTCAGCACGTGACGTCCGAGCGTTTCACGTGATAGTCATAGTCCGGCACGAGGAATCGGAGCCGATAAATTCACGGTTCCGTTACCACCCACATTGGTCACTCTGTTTCGTTCGTTTCGCATGCAAAACCGATGATAAGATTTTTTTTAATTACATCCATTTTTTTAATTAGTTGTTTTTTATAAATATATTTAACTGACAATATTTTTATCTTGCTGACTATGGCTTTTGGATATGAGCCAAGTCTAATGAAGCTTTTTGTGGAAACGCACATACGGAGTGATGACCATCAAAAAGGGGTACAACAGTTCGTCGATAGCCGAGCTCAACACTTTGTGGTATGTTGGTTTTCAATCATTTTTTTCTTAAGTTATTATTTACTTGAATTTGATTATTTTATTTTTTATTTTCAGGAGACATATAGCAGTCGGATGAAGGAGAGATATGTGGACAATCATTTGACCCACCCAAATATCGGACTGGATTTGTAGTTGGAGGCAGCATCGTCCGGTGGAACCGATAAAAATTAATTGTACGGGCTCTCTAACACTACGGCCGAGAACTTGCGGACGACCCATAGTGTTTCAACCGTTGGGTGCTCGCAATCGGTCCTGAGCACTCAATTTCCGGAGTTTGCGGCCTTTTACATCAAGGAATACAAGAACATACGACTCATCTCAATGAAAAATATAAACGACTCTCTGCAGATTATGAAGAACTCCGCCGAATGGTCATGGATATAAGATCATAGATGGGTGGTATATGTGCACCCCTTTATTGGCCTCACGATCCCAGAAACGACCAGTCTCTTCCTCCTTCTCTAGCGTCGTCTCTAGTCTAGTTTCATTGTATTTGAATGTATAAATTTGTAATAAATATTTTATTTTTATATTAAAATAATTAATATTTAAATATTTAAATTTTATATTAATTTAATTTTTTAATTATTTTCTATTTATTTTTAATAGATTTTTTTAAAAAAAAATTATCTTCGTTAATGGAGAATTTTGGCAGGAAAAAGTCATTCCCCAAGTCCACTAAACCAAAATCTGCCTGTAAATTCCACATCATTCTCCTCTTGCCCTCCACGGATAGTTTAATAACTGGGCAATCCTCCTCGTCACAGTCATCCTCAGATATGAATCATGTGATATAATTAATTTGTAATATTTCTTTCAAAAATCTACAACTATATGAATTTAAAATACGTTTTACATATATGCATATTTTTTTAATTTATTTCAATCAATAAAAATTTTAAAAGTATTTAATTTCATAGAAATCTTGAATAGGTATCTTTAAATTGGACATGTTTAATATAAATGAGTTTTAGCTAATAAGAAAATAATTTAAATTTTCTATAGGTTATAAAAAATGATTAAGGTTCTGAGTTTATTAGGTCAATCATAAAAAATATTATTTTATTTTTAAAAAATAAAATGTTATTGTTTTAGATAAAAATTAAAATAAATTAATTATACTTTCACCTGACAAGTTATTATATCCATCACTATCATAACTTAAGTTTAATAACTATGGTTGCTATTGTTGAATAATAATAATAATAATAATAATAATAATAATAAGAAAAAGAAGAAGAAGAAGAAGAAAAGCGACCGAGAAATTATTATAGTTTGATGAAATGACTTCTAATTCAAAAAACCTTTTCAACTAGTTATTGTATAAGTTTATCTTTCCACAACAATTATTTTTAATATTTTATACAGGGTTTTATTGATTATTTTATTTTTTTAGCACAATAAAAATACCTATTTATCCTTATAATATAAAAAAATATGTTGTTTTTTACTTAAGTGCATTGTGGTCTTTTTATTTTTTTAAAACAATTAAATTACTTATATGCCCTTAATACATAATCAACATAACTCTTTTATAAGGGCTTTTTCATCTTTTTACCATGTTTTTTTGTAATATCATGTTAGTTCCGGAGCATTGTTGTATTTTAATAAATATTAAATATTTTAAATTAAAAGAAAACATGGTAATACGTGTGTTGCACGCTTCAACAAGTAGGCACCGCGTGCACGACCTCCCAACCATCAAACACTATCTTCACCAATGGTATTGGAATCTTCACGGCGCTCCCTACACGATGAGGTGGTGTGCGTGTTCCAAGATTCCTAGTGATTTGGCATTTGTGGCCATTTTTTTTCTCTCTTTCTCATTCTAGATTTTCTCGACAGCCCTTAAAAGTTCCAAATTATCCCTTTAATTTGTTAATTCTTCAGATTTAGGTTCTGTTCTTTTATTATAATTTTTTATCTTGAATAAATTATAAAATTGGTATACTTTTTTAATTTTATTCCTCTAAATTTTTTTCATCTTTCAAATTTAATTCTCACTCTTTTTATTGTTATTTTTTTGTTTGAAATCATTTTTTAAATTGATTTTGTTTTAGAGTTTTGCTTTATTACTTTTTAGAGTTTGTCATCTATGGATTAGTCATAGGTTCATGATTAGGATCATGGGTTTCGAAGCTTAACATAAGTTGATTTTTTTTTTTCTAAATTGATTTATTTCAATTTCATCCTTCAACATTTAACTTTTTAGAAATTGGTCTCCGTATCTTTTTTTTTCCTTTTCTTTATATTTGGTTATCATGATCATGTGCCCATGATTATTGGGTTTATAGGTTGACTCGGGTTAACTCATATTTTTTCTCGTTGCTTTTTCAAATTAATTTTTTTCTTTCAATATTGAATTGTTCGATAATCGAGCTTCATGATTTTATTCAATTTATTTTTAAACGTGGTCACTCTGGTATCAGGACTTGGTCAGAGAATTTGCATCTTGACCTGTTTGAGTTCGGATCAATTTTTTCCATCTTTTTATTAATTATATTTTTTTTCTTAATTTTTGTCCTTTAACGTTTTATTCGCTAGAGATTGAACTTCATCTTTTTTCTTTTTATTTTTCTTTCTATGAATTTATCATGTTCTTATTTGATTTATTAAGAAATGGTTTTCAAGCTTTTTTTCCTGTGTTTTTTTCCATGAGATTGTCTCAATTTTATATCAATGGTTGTGAGATTTGCAAGTGAACCCAGTTTTTTTTTTTTTTGCCCTTCAACATTAATTCATGGATGCTTGAGTTGGGTTATTTTTACTTTTTTGTGTTATTTTTTTGTCTATTTATTTATTGTTGTTGTATTTTTTAATTATATTATTTAAATTATTGTTTAAACAATAACTCGGGTCTAAAATTTTTTTTCTCATCATTCTGTTTTTTACATCAAAAAAGATATTGGCCGGCTCCTGGCAGAGCACGCCACAAATCTAGTATTGACTAAGGAAAAAGGCTAATTAACTGATACCTTTAATTATGGAGAAAATCTCTCTCTCACCCTCAAAAATTTCCAAGAAACCAAGTGCCATTTTTTCCCTATTCTGGAAGAGGGTTCGTGGAAAGAATTCTTCATCAATTTCTTTCTTTCTTCAGGTATTTATGTTATTGAGTTTTTTCTTTACGTACGTATTTCCATGATTTCTTTACCCTTGTTGCATTTGAGAGTAAATGTGCATGCACATGTAACATTGGTGCTTTTTTTGTAAACTTTTGAATATTTATGAGCCACATATTGATTTCTTCAAAAAAAAAAATTCACCGTGCTCTGAAAAGTTAATTGTATCAGTTGATTGCTTGTTCTTCCATATTTGGAATTTCTCAAAAGCTTACAAGCTTACAGGTTCAAATCAAAACAAACACAAATTTCACTGTATTTGACAATCTTTATCCGGCTTCACAATTTCTATATTCATCATGTAGGATCTGTCTTCTTCTGTACAGTCACTTCACACCCTTAGGCCTAAATGATATATGTGTTTTTTTTCTTTCTTAAGTTACAGAATTGCTCATTTTAGGTTCAATTATTGTTGATTTCTTTGACAGCTCTTGGTGGCTGATATTGCATAATGGCATTGGAGTCTCCCTAAGCAGATCTTCTAAGGCTGTGTATATAGTTAGATCAGCTTTCTATAAGGACACTGTTTGAATAACATCAAATGGGAAAAATCAAATAAGAAAGCACTTGGTCCCATTAATCTTACTGAAAAGGATGGTAGGCAAAGCTATCTGAATTATAGAGTTTAGCTCACTCACAAAGTCTTTTGAACCTGTCATGATTATAATGTCCTTTAAATTCCCTGAAAATTTTGCTCCCAGCATTGTTATTTTGTCTTCAGAAATCTTGTTTAGCTATTTTAGCTTGCAGAGTGTTTCAATGAATGTACTATCATCAGATTAGTTGTTTTGTGTTTTTCTTCGTACTTGGTTTTCTGCAATTTGATGGTTCTGTAAGTCAGCTTGAAGATCTGCTCTGGTTTACTTCTGTGAGCAGGATTCTTCCTTTTCTTCTAATAGGGTACCTGCTATAAGTGCTTGAAAACTTGTTTTCTCATGGAGTTGTTCTTTCTAGTTGAGGTTGCATTGCTACCATGGATTCCATGAGAGGTCATGAAGGGATTCAGATGCTACTAACTGCAGAACAGGAGGCCCAACAAATTGTTACTGCTGCTAGAAACTGTAAGAACTGAACACTCTCCTTGTTTTTTGCTTTATTACATTATATTTTGTAGATCTTTTTCCAATAAATCTAAATCGTTTGTAACCAACAAAAATCTCAAATTGGTTTCCAGTGAAGACAACAAGGTTAAGGCAAGCTAAAGAAGAAGCCGAGAAAGATGCTGGCCATTATCGCTCCAACCTGGAATCTGAGTACCAAAAGAGAGTTGGTGAGGTATGGTTAGCTATCTCCTCAGCTACATCTATTTTCAGTCTCGCATCTGTTGCCAACAGAAACTATAAAGAATCCAAAAAACAGCATTTTCATCAACATAGCTGTAATTATCTAGCTTGAATTACAATTTCTTTATTAACTTTATTTGGTTTTTCAAATCCATTTAGACAAGTGGGAACTCTGGCTTCACCGCGGAACGGCTTGAAGAGGAAACTGACGTAAAGATTCGAAACCTGAAGAAGTCAGCCTCTAAGGTCCAGTCAGATATTGTTGACATGCTCATCAAGTACACCACAGCCGCAAAGTATTGATGCTTGAAGGTTACTGTGGAGCTTTAATTGTGATTTGTGAGGGCTATATCCTTTCTGTTCAAGTGTTTCTTTCTCTTTAGCAAATCTAGCATCCATATCCATGAAGTTGAATTCGTTTTTATTCACTTCGAGTTTGAATAGTTAAGATTGTGGCAATAACTGGGTGTCTTTTAATCACACCAGCGGTGTTAAACGAGATTTACCATGAAAAAATCTATTTTTTTGGACATATGATATGTTTTGAGCCATCTGGGCCATTGCTAGGACAGCACCAGGCAAGTAAATCCAATGTTAAACAGCCACTGACTGTTCTATATTGTTTCTTGTTATTCAGTCACAGCCCACAGGTTAAGAGAGAATTAGAAGAGTAGCCTGCAGCAAAGAAGAAGCATAGCTGGCCAACTATATCTAATAAGAGTTGCTCTTCTTTTATTTTCAGTTTTCCATTTAAGCATGTTTTTGGTCATCACCAATGTCATTTGAGGAATAATTATTTTGAATGTTTTGATGTTCTTTCTAAATGAATCTGGATGCGGAAATCAGTCTGTAAGAGTTTTGAATGCCGCGAATATGACATTCAGGAATTTGAAGTGGGAAAATTGAGAGAAATTAGGAGGAAGTTGCTCATCCCTAAAGCTGATGAAAAATGGAATCCTGGAAATGCATAACACAATCGTTTTGCAAACTACATTTACCATCAACATTTTATAGCATTTAAACGAGTAGCCTTGCAGATAGGAACTAGACTAGCTATTTGCTCAGCTCACCTTTTTTTTAAAAAAAAATAAAAAAATAAACTGAATTCGGTTGGTTTTTGATTCGTGAAAGTTAGTTTCATATCTACCTGCAAGTTTTCACGTTTATTTTTTCAACCAACCATGGTGAAATATTTTGTTCTCCGTACAGAGAGTGCCTTGGAAAACTGGAACGAACATTTAAAATCGTAAGGGAGTTGGCTTCTAATGCGATGATGATTTAAGCTGCTCTTGAAACATGAAAAACAGATTTGAAGTTTTGGAGACTTTCTTCCACACATTCTCATTTCGTATAACTGATTTCGCAGACAGGTTTCAGAATTAAGATAGGCTGAAGCTTTAATGTATAGCTTCAATGTATTTGCCTTAAAAAAATCATCAATTATGTTTTTCTAGCTTCTTTTGAGAAAAATTAAAAAAAATAAAAAAAAACAATATTTTGATATATTTTCAAACAACAATTAATTTTAAAAACCTCCTGAAACTCGAAAAAAAAAAAAAAACCTTAAGTAACTACCATATGCTAGCATCACGTTACCTTTCCCATGAAAAGACCATCAGTGTCTTCTTTAGAATCAAATGAAAAATCTTGAACAAATTGTGCATTTGTATGTCAAATTATTTACAGTAAAGCGCGAAAGCAACATCTTCTGGGTGAAATCTGACTGCAGGCATTGAGACAACAGTTTATAGCGTGATTAAAGTTTTGCATCCCAGGTTAAATTTGCCAGTAGAGAATCCCCACAGCATCTGATTATTGCATCAGTCAAGCATCGAGAGGCCATCTAGCAGGTATACTGACACTTTGACCAATCAGATCACTTGAATCGCAGCGAGGGAAAGCCAACTACCCATACGAACGGTGCGCCAAAATGAAGAAATATACAAGTTGGCACCTGGCCCTCTCCCCACTTTTAAAGCACTCTATGCAGGTGGAAAACTTCACCCTGATCCCCATTAAAGGACCTTCTCTCCAAGCAGCAAACTGTTAGCTGTCTGAGCAACCTCTCCAGATGTGATCGCAAGCAGCTTTGTGAATCCTTCACGTTGGGATCTGTTAATAAAATCATGGCGTTTACAGCATCAGCCACAATCTCACGCTGTGAATCCTCAAGAAGATACCCAGCTGAGCACTTTTGTGGCTGTTCATATGCCAGTAAGGCTACGCAATCCTGCAAAAGCATGGGAATATCAGACATTTAGCAACTGACTCGCTACCATGAGACAGAAGACATCATTAGACATTAGGGAGATGGGCACAATTTTCTTTCCTCTCTCATTATGTGAGAAGAAGTAAAATATTCCCAGACAAAAACAAAACAAAAAATAGAGAGTGCATGAAAGAAAGTTTGAGTACCCGAACTAGATCATCAAACGGGGGCAGCTTAAAGAACTTTGCTAATTCAATCCTTCCATACGTGACAGCATCCCCTAGTGCCCCAACCTACATCCATTAAATAAGTTTTCATGACTAGATATTCAGTTAAGTACTCAAAAGTCATGATTTCCTGATCATGCAGTAGAACAGTTGACAATTACCATGGAGAAACTAATCATGAGCTATACAAGGAAGACTAATTGACAACAGCATGCATGTACAGACTGCCATGCAAATAAGCAATTCATTATTATTATTTTTTTTTAAAAGCCAGAATCAAGTTTCTAGATATGCTGAAGCAACTTTCAGAAAATAACTTGCAGCAAGTCCATATTCATCACCACGAATTAAAGATTTCCTTTATTGGAGAAAAAAAAGTGACTAAAGCAAGCTAAACAGGGAAAAAAACATATACCCGGACTAATTCAATAAATTTTTGACTGTGAAGCAAAAAGCAAGCGGCTGATTTTTCATCCTGCACAAGAAAAACCCTGTCACAGCTCACATTATTTAAGATATTGATCACATCAAGCATTAAGAGTGGAAAAGCTGATCATCATCAATTTTGTTAAATTCTAGGTGAAAGAAAACAAAACTTTGAACTCACAATTAAATTTATTGCTTGATGACGATTGAACATCCTAATTTTAAACATGTGTTGACAAAAATGAGAACAAATGCAGGTTCATATACATGGACTCGTAATAATGATGTCACTTTCATCTGGTATCTAGCACCAACAATCCAATTTAACAATTTTGTTAAAGAAAAGAAATAAAGGTAGCTTTAAAGTTCATGATGTGACTTTTATTCTCAAGAACTACCAATTTAATTGGAAACACTTTAGTCCTCAAGAAACAAACCAGATGAGGAGACCTTGCTGCTATTTTGGCAACAGTTGTGTGAAATTCCCTCAGTAATCTACAGATGGTCACAAGATACAAAAACAGAGGACAAATCATAGTACGGTCCACCAATCACGAGGGAAATATCAACTCATCTAGCATCCATTCAGGAAGAAAGTCATACAATGCTTCTATGTAATTGCCAAACAGGCAACAATAACACACAAAGTTGTGATATGGGAGGACAGGGGAGGGTGGGTAGACTAGTGAAGAGAGGGTCCTAAACTGTTCCAAAAACAAATTTGACTCAAGGTTGATAGGCCCCATCCTTCCCTACTGGGGACAGTGCTCTTCCGATCTAACTCCAAACCCAACTGGAGGTGATGAACCATGCAACAATTATGACACAGTTGCAAGCCAAGCTGTCAAAAAGGTATCGTGGGCCAGTATCTAACAGGATAATAACAATTATGACACAGCTGCGAGCCAAGCTGTCACAAAGGTGTCGTGACTGTCCCTATTTAACAGGATAATACAATCTAAATGTACCAAATCATGGTAGTAGTAGTAGTAGTAGTAGTAAAAAATGGGTCATCTAGATGATTATTTGAAGCAGGAATTAGATTAAGAGGTGTGTACACGCTTAATGGTTGTTGGTACATATATTGATTACAGAAAAATCACAATGAAACCTTGAATGTCAAAGTCTTCTACATATTATGTACCAAGTAAATAAAAACATGAGACTAAAAACAGCAACTGCACTGTAGATGGTGTTCACCTGCATTATCTGGGGATACCAATCACGAAGATTACTGAGTGCAGCGTCAATCTCACCATTTCTGATTAGCTTCAATGGAGAAAAAAGTCATCAAAAACAAATCTCATATTCAAAAAGAAGAAAATAAACAATAAATAAAAATAATTCAAATAGCATAGAAATATTACAAGCATCAATACAGATTGAAGAATGTGAATACTAATAGCCAGAAGAATGATGATCATGACAGTTCAACTAATTCACAAAAGACACCATATGGGATGTAATCTAACATATCAGATCTTCTCAAACTTAATTATGACCACCATAGCAGAGTATATGACTACCAACTTAATCCTTCAACATTTTTGTACAAGTGGCTGATCTCAAGACTCAAACCTACAATGTTGTGGGTGCAAGCCGAATACTTTTAGAATTGCACCAAGCAATCATCCCTAAGTTTTCCACTGTACACCCATGGAATATATTATCCAAATAAGTACAACTTCTGTACTATAAAAGCCTGATTAAGTTATTAATAGGCTGTTACCAGCATCCATCACTACACATCTCTCTCGGTCATTACATTACCTGCACATGAAACACACACAAATCTACTCCTCCTGAATAACAAGGCTAAATTAACACATAGGCATTGCATTCACTGAAGCTGCTCACCCTGCAGATCCTACCCCAACTAAGCTTAGCACCATTCTGCAATGCTTGTGCATTTCAGAAACACTTCTTTAACCAATATATTCCTAAAAGAATTTAAAAGGGTGGACCAACAAAGATGGGATGCACATTAGAGAATCATTGAGAAAACAAGTGGCGCCCAGTGAACTCATAAAATGATATGGGAATGAATGCATCATTCAGGGGTTCATAAGCCCTATCACCACTAGATATCAATACATCGAATCCAAGGGAAGCTCTAAAGACGCTGATGAGCTTTTAACCAAAAAAAAGACAGGAACCTCCAAGTATTACACACAGAAACACATATTCCGTACAACAAAGGGTTTACTAGCATCTTACTCGTACATAACACCACTTACATTTATCATATACACTATGCCTAAAACTCAATGCCCGCCAATGTGAACTATTAATTGAATATAAACACCCATCACCAACAATTTCATACCTGTCGAAGAGTTTTTCTGTGTGTTAAAGCATATGCAATGTCCTGTTCACCAGAACCATTTTCTTGAGCTATACATATCGGAGGGATAGTACTTTGACTAGCCACATCAAAAGCATTGAGTGTCTCTTCATAGCCATAGTGTAATAAGTAGGAGCGAACAAGTCTGCCCATGCAATACAAACTAATATTAACTGAAGTATACAGAAATAATGATGATTAATGATAGCTGACTTGCAAGATCAAGTACTGTTATTTAAATTAGCAAGTTTACTATTATTTCTAAATACACCAAAGGGCTTTTTCATACTTCTAAAACCTCTTTTTTGTTGTTTTATAAGATTTTAAACCAAGACCTACTGCAGCCCTGCCCCATCACAAAACCCAAGGTGAAAAATTTCAGATGAACAAGATTAAATATTGGAAGAAGAGAAAGAGGAGCTGAAGAAAACAAGAGATAAAAAAGAGGAACAGCTTGCCTTGATCCATTCTTTATTTTTACTATAAATTTCCACCCGACTCTTCCGTTGTTGAGGTGCAGACATCATATTATAGGTAAATGTAGTTTCAATTACGGGGATATTGCAAGTTACACTGACTCAAAGCAGAAACTAATTTATATAAAAGAGACTCAAATCTAACATAGACTTACCCATAACTAATATTTGGCGGTAAAGATATTTTGTCAACTGTCGATTTTTGCTTCATAGCTTCTTGTCTTTCATATTCCTAAGCAAGGATACAAAGAAAAACATAAGGAAGCATCAATAATAACAAGAACTTGTGTAAATTTGTTAAATCTGTAGTTGCTGTTTTAGAAAAAAAGTTTCAGACAACTAAACCAGGTGATAAGGAAACCATTCACCAAGAGAATTATAAAGCAAACCCAAAGTGAAAAAATCTATGACTATCGAATCATATCACTTCTTGGAAAGTGAAGGTTGTCCATTAAACTTTATTTCCTTCCATACAAAACAACTTGACCTTCCCAAGCTCGAGCAATGACCTTGCACAGAGAAGAAGATTTTTGCAAACCCACTTAACCAAAAATAGAAAGTCCATAAGAAAGAATCAAAAGAATAGATATCTTGCCTTAAGATCAAAGGCAAATTCTCTCTGCCCAAAGTTGACTTCAATCCTGCCAGGTTAACAAGCAACTGAAGGTATCAGATCCTCTAGCATCATGATAAAACTAGCAAAATTAGCAAAAGAAAAGGAAAAATATTAAAATATAGTTTGAATTCGTTTTTCCATATATCTAAATAATTAATTACAGGTCATTTGCTGTAAAGCATGCGACCAAAATGGATTATATGAGTGATCAGAACCTTGGATAAGCTAGAACCTTAATCACCGTAGAGACAAAATTTTCTAGATGGCAATACAATGTATCTCTATGATCTTGGTAGCAAAAGTTCAACTAAAAGCCATAGTAGCCACAGGATAGTCTACCACATCTGCATATTTTAAATCTAGCACAAGAATTGACAAGCAAACTGTCTCAGAATAATAGTTAAATATTGTAACTAGTTGAGGGAGGTGCCACATACTCCTCATTCTGGCTGTGAACAGCAACAGTAGGAAACAACGGACCCTTTATCTCCTTGTACACTCCACCAACTACCGCTCCATTTTTACTGATATCAGCACAAAGAGAACTTGTAATAATGAGTAGCATAGTAACAGAAGAAGAGTTCAGAAAATAGACTTATTAATTACTCAGTGTCCACATGCAACAGGAGTTTGATATCAACAACACAAACCAACCAAAGTGAGCAACTTCCTTACGTGAAAAAGAATTCCTGTGAAGCATAGTTGATACCAGCACCAACTGTATCATTGGTCGTGAACGTTGGGCCAAATGTCTCTCCCTTCCCATGTCCGCTATAAAGATTCCCATCATCCCCGTGATATCCACAGCTGTTTGTTTCCCAGCTGCTCAACCAAACAAAAATTTGAAAGAAACAACTGGTGAATCGCAGCATTATTATAGTTAACAACTCATTGCAATTCAAACTTGCATACAGTGCACAAGAACAAAAACCCACATTTCCAATCAAGAACTTCTGCCTATTATACCTTCAAAAGAACATTTAAAGTATAAAACACCCTTTTTTTTACCTTCTTTTAAATTTTCTCATGAACCAAAAGTATTTAATAAATAAATACTTAATATCGAACTTTTTAATCGCTCCAAAATGTTAAATCTTATAAACCTAATCCATTACCTCCCGTGATTAGCAACTAAAATTCTCTCAAGAGCCAGAGAAAAAACCCTAATTGCATTTCTTACTAACTCTACATTACAAATAACAAAACAAATTACTTAAAAAAAGAAAGAAAGAAAGAAAAGCCTTGCCCAGGTTGTCTCCTCATCTTGAAACCCTGACTAGTAAAACCAATAGCAATCTGTCCTTTAGCACCAGCATTCTTTACAAAAATCTCAAAATAATAAACAAGTCGTTTATCCGGCACCGGTTTATCGGCTTGAATAACACCAACATCATGACCATGAAGATTCACACTTGGGTATTTAACACTCAATTTATCAGTCGATACAACAAGAAACCCTCCAGAGCTGTTCAACGTGTTTAACTCCTTTGGTTCAAGCTCTGTTTCTCCACCAATTGGTGATGAGTATTGCCGTGCTACGTCTATGAAGTAGGAGCCTGGATCTTGATTGATGCCGTTCTTGGAATTCGAATTGATGGCGGTGCTGTTGGTGGAGCTCATATTTTAGGGTTTGGTTAATGGAACATCGAAGAATTGGAATTGAATTGGGATTCCGTTTGAGGAATTTGGAGATGGAGTTTGTTAAAAGAAATGAAGTGGGGTCCTTTAACAGTGAAGAGAGAGAGACTGTCAGGCTCGGTAGTTCGGGGAATCGGGGGAGGACTTATAAGATCTACGTAATCTTCTAAACGATTTCGTTTTTATTTTTTAAAAAAATATTTTTAAAATCAAAACATTAAAATAATTTAAAATTATAAAATAAAATAAATTTAAATTTTTACAAAAATATTTTAAACAAACAAACTGATTTTTATCTTATATTTCAAATTCAAATTCCAAACACTAACCATAAACCTAATTTAAACGTAGCTAAATCTCAATCTTAAATGTAAACTCTAAACCTAATTAAACTCCAAATCTCAAATATCAAACGCAAACTCCAAACCTAACCTTGACTAAACTCTAAACCCAAATTTCAAAAACCGATGTTTAAACAATGATGGCTTGCTTTAATATTGATTTCAGCCTATGGAGCTTTGGCTTTCTTTTAAAGGAAGTAGGGTGTTTTTATCGTGATATTTTTTTTTTTATATATATATTATATTTGAGAGTGTGGTTGTGGTTGCTTTTTAAAGTGTTTTTCATTCTGAAATGCATTAAAATGATGTTTTTTTATTTTTTTAAAATTATTTTTAAGATTAGCGCATCAAAACGATTCAAAACATATAAAAAAAATTAATTTTTAACAAAAACAATTTAATTTTTTGAAAATATAGGTTTGCTTACCTTTCCAAACGCTCGTGTGATTGAACTAAAAAATTTTAAAAATATTTTAAATTAATTTTTTAATATTTTTAAATTGTTTTGATATATAAATATTAAAAATAAAATTTTAAAAATAAATAAATAAATATTATTTTAATATATTTTTAAATAAAAAATAAACTATCAATATCTTTAATATCTACATGTACCTCTTCAACAAGTGTTTGAGAGGGACTGTGTATATTTTTCCTTTGTATTATCTTTTAATAAATAGAGAAAAGTTATGGGTTGTCGGGTATAGAAGAAATCTTAATAAGAAATCATATTATATCTCCGAGCAATTCAAGATAAAAAAAGAGGAGAAAAAGGTGTGGATGGTGACTAGGTTTTTTTTTATTTGATTATAAAATTATAATATTTAATATAATAGCTTTTTATTCATTAATTAAATATAATTTATAATTTATAATCTTTAAATAATTTTATTTAACTTTGTTAATGTATTTGTTTTTGTGTTTTAAAAATATTTTTAAAAAAATTTAAATTTTTTTATATTTTTCTTTACTTCAAATTAATATTTTTTTGATGTTTTTAGATTATTTTGATATGCTGATTTTAAAAATAATTTTTAAAAAATAAAAAATATATATTAATTTAATATATTTCAAAGTAAAAAATATTTTAAAAAACCACTACAAGTTACAACTACACTCCCAAACAAGTGCGGAATAAAAATGTAAAGGATTACAAACCAACTCCAGGATGTTAATTTGAAATGTAAACTATGGAGCCTAAATGAAAAAATAATGATTAAACAGCATGATTTGAAGTGTGATTTTCCCTTCAATTTACAATTAAAATCAATTCTATTATATAATTTTTCTAATTGTTCAAAAAATAGAAAGAAAAAACTAAATCGGCATGAAGTGGAATTCCAGACACTGAGAATCTCATTCCACTCAGAATCTTCAACTATTAAGCAAATATCAGAATCTTAGACTGTCAAAAGAATGATTATTGATGAAAAGTAACATTACGTTGACCAAATACCGCTTTAATATTTCTGAATCAGCACCTGGGATTTCTAAATGCAAATCAAAGATGATATTTTTCCATGATTTTGAGATTTCGAGATTCCATGACAAACAAAACATGAGGTCCCACCTTAGTATCTTAAAGTTGAAGGTGTTGAGAGCCCTACGTCTCTTGTACAAATGCCACCCCAATCACTTGCTTGCATTGAGATAAAACCCTAGGCATGTTCATTTACCTACCTTCTTGTGGCAGCCCCAATGAAGCAAGAAGGATTTTTACAGTCTTCAGTGTGCTGTTCTCAACAAATGTTCCAGTTGCATCTGTGAATAGTGATGAAGCCAATATCCGGTACGACCTAAAAAAGAAATCAACACACAAAGATCTGGGAAGAGAATATAGATTGAAGAATTCAAAGTGAAGAATGTAATTGAATACATGGATATTCTGTTCAATTACAGTTTCAAACACATCATTTAGAGCAATTTCCGACAATTTCAGTTACAATGAGACAGTGAACCTCAAAAAATCAAAACTATAAACCTATCATCTCAATTCTAATGAAAGAAATAATTATAATTGTAGGAGTTTTTTTTTTGTGGTTGTTAATTTTGATGATACAAAGAAAATTATATGCATATAGAATCAGTAATTATAGGAGTAATCTACTATTCCAGTCTTAAAATCAACTGTCACTGTCTTGTTGTCTAGCTTCAGTTTGTTTACACATGCAATCTGGCATGGGAAATGTGTAAAGTGATGCACTGGGCTTTCTTAATTCAGAGCCCTTCACATCACTGTGGCGAAGCATATTTTGCATCTGTCGCTTGAAGACCTCCCATCTGCAAAAAAATAAGACAAAAAGATAATAATCCTTTTCTACATAATGCTCAAAACATGGAGGGCTGTTGAAAGATGTGTGTGAGAATAGATCACAGAATTTTGTATTTGACTAGCAAAACAATTAGAAATGTCATCAGGAATCTTTAAAAGCACGCCAAATTTTATGTCTGAGTTATGAATGGTAGATCCAGCGAGTGTTTCTGTCGAAATGGGGACAAAATAAAGTCCAGAATGTATGGAATTGTTGTCCACTTCTCACTCTTCCTTTTACATCATGATTTGAATCTATCTTTACTCAAGTTTTGCTGTCTCTTTATCTCACCAACAACAGGAACAGGTTAACAATCCTTGTAACCAAGTAGATTATTGGCTAAACAGCTTTAAGCCCCCACATAAGTGCTAAATGTGAAACTAATATCAGACTAACTAGCACAGCTACGCCATTGTGGTTAGTGTACCCAACATTCACCAGGAGATTAAAATGTCCATGATAAACATTACCAAAACAATCACAAATCACATGGAGATGAAACACTGACCAAGACAACATGCACAATACTTTTAACAGGTTGCACGGATTTCAGATTATTAGTTGGGATATTCCATGCAAGGACACAAACTAGTAGGACAATCAGAGGAAACCAACTCTATGCACTGGGGGGGGGGATATTTCAGATGAAACAACAATCACATCATCAGTTATGGTGATAAAAAAAAGACATGAATATCTTTCAGTTATGAGTTGCACAAATTAAGAGCTACACATAAGGTTCAGAAATGAAATAGAAACTGAATTGCATACCTGATTGTGGGTTTATCAAATAAGAGAGCTAACTTTCTCTTGTCAGGATTGATTGTCTTGGCATGCCCTCCATACAAATAGCGCCTGTGACCCATTAAAAAGTGTGGAAAGTTCCCACCTTGTGTTGTGACAAAGACTTCACTATGCAGGCAAACCGTGTAGTCAAGAGCAGCCAACCTAGACGAGTGGCCCTACATCACATACTTCAGTATTACAAAGATTGATTTATTCATGTCTTTTACCAATTTCTATTTTACTTTTCACAGTAGGTGTTGACTCAATGATAGTAGGGAAAATTACAGACTACAAGTGCATATAGAACTAGTTTGGTACCTTAAATGGCACAAGTTCTTCAGCGGTAGCTATTGTGTCCTTTGTTTCTAAACGTGGAAACATCTGTTTAAGTGGAGCCATATACTTCTCTGCTTTATAAATATTACCTGCTGCGACATATACTGAGGTGGTATTATCAAAACCCATTCCCCTAAGCATCATCCCTACCTTCAATAGCAAGCAAGGTGATCCATGTTAATAGGTAAGTCTTTTAATAACTTAAATCACAAATTACAGCTTTGTTTTGAACTAGATGGATATGTAAGAGAAAAAATTTCAAAATACATGATTAATAATTGAAAACAGCAAAGGAATTTATATTTCAAAGTTAAAAAATAAGCATATAAGATAAACTTCCAAAATTCATTTCAAGGAAAAAAATGATTGATAATGCATGAATCTGAACAAAATGACTGCCCTTTATAGCATCAGGAATCCTCCTTGACCCTGTTCATTAAAGAGCCACGCTAGTGACAGCCCCCAATTTCCCCCCTTTTCTTGTGTCATAGAAAAGTTATAGCTTGCAATGTTAAGAGAAAGGGCATACACTTTCAGGTCTGTTCATGCTCATTAAATTAACAAATCAGATGGAAACCAATAAAATTGATTTCTATAACATCATGTGAACTGCAGACAATTTTTACAAATTTGGACAGATTTTCAAGAATGAAAGAAGAATCCTACATGTTCATTGAATAGGCACTAGTCACAGCCCCCAATGGCCACTCCTTGTTCTTTTGTGCTTGGAGAGTTAAAACTTTCAGTGTCAACGTAAGGGCATAGATTTTCAGGCATGAAGGCAGAATTTATATGTGCTAACTTGATTTGCTAATCAGATGGACATTCTGTAAAATGATCTATTTCTAGAATATCACACAAAATGCATCATTATATATTTTCACAAATTTGAAATTTGCTTTAAAAAAATAGTGACTAAAGAATATTGGATGGGTCTCACAGCAATAAAGGGATTAAGTTAGTCGAATACCTCCAATGGAGTTAAAGGGCACTTTCCATCCACACGATTTGCTCCTGGCCTTATTACTCTACCCCTTCTCCTAAATTTTCCTCTCCAAGCACTTTCTCGTGCAATATCCATCTCTCGTTTCTCTTCTTCCCCGCCATCATACTCACAGCATGAAAATGCAACCATATCCTTTCATAAAAATATTGACATTTAGAAAAGCATAGGATATAGCTAGAAAACCAACAAGAGTACATCCTTAAACATAAGGAAATGAGAATGGCACCGTTTCAAACCGCAGATGCACCGAGACATATTTCCCCCCACTTTGAGAACTATTCTTGATCATCCGATCAACCATCTGCTCTGCAAGCATTCTTATGGATTCTGAAAACCTCAGGGCTTCAAAATTGGCTAAGCATCTAAGACCCTGGATATTTGGAGGAACTGCATGTGCCAACCTGTTGGAGAAAGGTGCAATGCGTACTGCCCTGCATGATAGAATGAGAAAACAACTATCATACTAATGCCCACAAATATATCTTACGTTCATGAAATTGACTGCGCACATTATAAAGAATAGCATCAAACTGCAAAAACTTGAAAGCTATCTGGTCTGACTGGGAGTCAGCTTTGATTAGTGCATACAGGCAATGCTTGTGCCTTATTTGTTTTCTCTCTTTTAAAACAAGTGTGTTTACTAGTGTTCGTTTGTGTGTACAAGTAAATACCATGTTGGATTGGCACACATGGTCCAAAACAACATCCTCTTTTATATCTAAGAGGTTTCTTTAGTACAAATCATCTGCAATTTCATTTAAAGCACCTATTCCTTTTCTTTTACATGTTAGAAGGAAAGTTTTTTCTGTTAAGGGTGTTTGCCATGTGTTCTACATCATATGCATGTATCAAGAAGTGGGTAATCAGAAGTGTCCATTTGCAATACGGAACAAGTATAACTGATTATGTCAACATTAACTTTGAATGTGTTCTCCACACATTCAAATGTGTTTATTGTCGCAGCAAAGATGCTTTTGCAAAGTAGTTTGGGCTGAAAACACCTATTTTATCGTTTTTTATGTGCTTTCCAAAGTTTACTGAGACAATCATAGCACACCGTGTAAAAGTCACCCAAAAAACATCAATCTGGTGCCTTTTCAGCCTAAGAGAACTTGCAATTGCATAGACAAAGGCACACAAGTCATGGACAGTTATACCTTGTAATGTACTGTGAGCATGTATAGTTGCTTAAATTTCCTATTTAACATTATTCTAATCAAAAGAGTCTTGACATGAATAAAATAAGTCCTTGGTTTTCCCAAAAGCTTTAAGAGTAACTTTTAGGTACTAGTGGAGGTTAGATTCCCTCAAAACAAACCACCGGCTAACCAAAAAACCCCTTTTTTTTTTATCTTCTCATCCATCAAGATAAGGAATGGCAAGAATAAGAAAAACAAGTCATGGGATCCCAATCTACTCAAGATGCACCAAATGGGATTGAATGAACCATGGTCTTCACCTTCATCTATACCATATTCTTAATCATCTGTCCAGCTACCCTCTTCCCATGATAAAAATAGCTTTCAACACTTCTGACTTGCTTCAAACTCGTCCTTGAAGTTGAAACAAAAATAAAGGCATCGTCCCTTCACTCCTTCAGTTCTATAATAATAGCTTTCCTAGCAAATAAAAATTACCTTGATTCTATACTTCACTAGTTATGGAACCTTCTTGCCTGTGATAGAAGCAGTACATCATGGTGAGATGCCAAACTGAGATGCATTCCACACGTGTATCGTCAAAGACAACAGAGGATAGCTCAGCTCGTCACTCTTTGGCTGGGAGATTGGGCTTAAGCTCGTGTTATTAGATTTCATTTGGTTTTATTATTGGGCTTGATTTATGTTATTGTTGGGCATTTTATTTGGTGGGCTATAAGCTCAATTTCTAGTTGTGTAAGGTTTTACTATTTATATGTACCCTTTTTACATTACAGATAGTTTATAATGAATTAAGAAAAATCTGTGGATTTCCTCCTTCCTTTCTTTTCCCTCTCTTCTCCTGCTCCTTCTCTTCTTCTTCCCAGCTCCCTCTTCCTCTTCGTCCTTCCTTTCTCTCCCCTTTGTTTATTCCTTTCTCTCCTTTCCTTTCTTCAAATCTTCATGTCCCACAACACACCATGACGTTGCTCTCAAGATCATATCATCTTGAAACCTTTATCTATCAAGAGATCTGAAAGTCCACAAGCTTCCACAATTGTAAGAATACTTTCCTTCAGCCCAATCACAAAACACCCAACTTGAAGTACCTGACCTTGTGACTCTTTTCAGTGGTGGTACTTGATTTGTATTTAGCTTATCAAGCTAAAAGTCATATAGGATTTCTTTTATTCTTACCTTCTCTATGTTGACAGATGAGAACTGAGAGGGTAAAGGAAAATGGATGTTTTGTTCCCAATCATCGTTAGTAACTAAGGATTATTCATGAAGCTTTTGGAGAAACAAGTTGCATTTATTTAAATGAATGTTGTCCTACTTATCAACATATGCATGTGCTGTAGAATAAACATGGCAAGCACTCTTCATATTTTTTTCTTTCATTATTCTCATTTTTCACAAAAATATAAAACACTACTGTTGTGCACTTTTAAGACAAACAAGGACCAGCTATAAAAGAAACAAACAGGTGGGACACATGAAAAACTCATGAACTACAAAATCACACCATCCCCAGCCATGTCCTCTACCTAAATGTCAGAGGTGATTGTGTTTAAGAATGATAAGCATACACAGCTATTCAGTTGAAGTAAAATGTCCACATATCATTTAAAATCAAACAACTTGTAATTTCTTTGTTTCCTTGGAGCTTTGGGAAACAGTCCCCGGTGACAATGTCAACAACAATAATTAAGAAAAAGTAAAACTGCATACCTCATCTGCCTCAGCTTTGGAAGAACCTTCTGAAGATAGTAGGTCGGGCTGGACCAAGCTTTTACCCTTAAGTTTACTATGCTGCTTATGTTATTATCAAACTGCTCAAGTACATCACTTGGGAGCTCTCGAACTACTTTCACATTATTCTTAAGTGCGTGTATGAAGAAATCTTCATCAAATATTTCTCCAAATTTACTGTCATTGAAAATAAAAAAGGAGAAAAAAAGTCATGATAACAAGAACTGTATTGGCATTAATTCTCACAAATCTGATTATAGAAAATAGTGAAATGTTTGCAAGGAAAAATAATAACTTCACCATGAAAAGAAATTGGACAAATTCCTATTATATAATAAAACAAGAAACAAGTTGCACAAATACTGTTTGGTGACAAAACTTGCTCATGTTGTGATATATTTATGTAATAGCAACCAGAATGTATCAAGTTTTATTTTGTTTATGTTCTAGTATAAGAGACATATGGTTGCATTACCGTTATACTAACTGATACACAACAAACATGCAGAAAATCCTCAATTGTGTGTTCAAAAAGAAGAGCTGGCATTTGGTGACAGCAAATGTCACATTAGTCAAGTGTGAAGAAAAGTCAAGATGACCAGAATGAGGGTGGAGGAAAAAAGATAAAGCCACCATTTCTCGGAATGCTTGGAAGCTGTGTTTTCTTATATTGTTGAACATAATCATGCACCATGCAAGGATTGCTTAAAACAAGCAGAAAGGTGTCATTTGATCCAAAGGTTCTTGACAGCTGTCAGAAAACTCGGAGAAAGGAAGTGAAAGTTGTGATCTTTGCCTTGGCTCCAACATATTTTTTTCCATTGCAAAATTGAACAAACAATTGGTTGTAAGAGAAAGCTTTTACAACTTATAATTCCTAAGATAGAACTTTATTATATTCTAAATGCACTGGTCGTTGGCCAAGGTAGAGACATATTTGAAACCAACAAGGAAAACTTATGACCTATCATAAAGCAAACTGTTCAGTGAGATGGGATGGTCATGCATAATAACATTAATAGCATGGAATAACAGTAATTACCTGGAATCTCTCCAAACACTATTTAGATGAAAAAATGGAATGACCAAAGTAGCATTCAGCAATCCTGCCACAGCAACTGCATCGCATATCTGTATGCATTAAAAGGATTTTTTAATAAAAAAAAAAAGAAAATAAAGTGAATGATATGAATTATAAGACAGATGATTTGACAATAAATAGACCAAGAGCGCATTCAGATGTAGCCTTTTAATGATTAAAAGCATAGGATAAAGTCAGCTTCACTTTAAAAGACAAAACATACCGATAAGCGTTGTTGATTCAAACCACCATTCGCTTCAATTATAAGGAAACCATTAGACTCTGGCAATTCTAAAAACCATTAAAGCACAAGAAAGCAGTTAGTTTCTCTTGATGCTTTAGCAAGCAAAAAAGAATGGCTAATACCATAAGAGATACTAATGTCTGAAAGGAGAGCTACATCAATAATGACAAATAAATATGTTTTCCCTGCATAAGCAAGTGAACCCTATGTCACCACCATATGTAACAAGTAAGTTATCACTACATTAGTGCATTAATGTTGCTTCTCCAAAAAATAACAAAACCATACAGATTGTCTGGATTATAAGATACATAACCAACATGAGACCACATGGCTATCCACAATGTAACTGCAAAAAGATAGCTCAAGCACCAAATTTAGGCACTGCATACAAGCAAACATAGCTATTTGCAGATCTCGATGGGCTATAAAACCCACCAGCTTAGTTTCGATATTTTTGCTTACCATATTGAGATATCTTTCCCTAGCAATCAAATAAAAAAATTCATTGTAAGGTTGGCAGATAAATGTCATATGGGAATCCTACCTGCATCAGAGTAATTGCTGATGCCACTGGGCTTCCAAGCTTGACGCAGTTTTGGATCCCATGCTGTCATCAACTGCATGATTTATTATTTGTCAGTTGTACACAGCATGGGTAATCATCTCAAGGGGAAGAAAAGCAAAAGAAAAGGAACAACAAAATGTTATATTTCAACAAAAATTACACACTGCACAGAGATGAAGACGAAAAGGCAGAAAAAATGCAGCTCTTATAAATATCTATCCGCAAAACATTGCAGTAGACACTATAATTGGAACGGCGGTTGTTATTAAATATATCAAGCATATGTCAAACTGTTTATTTCTTCTTATCACTAAGACCAAACTTTATGAAGACAGGTGCCAAAGGAGTGTGCCCCCTTTTCATTATTTGTATCCAAGAAATCCTTCGTACCATTCAACATTTTTATTTCAAGTAGCTGCTCTTAAGAAAAACTCACCTCCTAGAGTTGCAAGGTAAGGAATAGTATTGCACCTGTAATGGCACTTACAAAAACAAATGTTCACATGCTCCCACACAACCCAATCCCATTCAACGATGGCTTAGCTGGAAAATCTTTCTATGAGTTGCTAATACAAAATCATCTCTTACCATTTCATCTCAAGTCCCTTTTCTGCCTCTCCTTTAACTCTTCTTTACTCCTACTATTTGGATCCAAGCACCCCTTCATTTCATCTCACGTCCCTTTTCTGCCTCTCCTTTAACTCTTCTTTGCTCTTACTATTTGGATCCAAGCACCCCTTCACATTGGTGCGCACCCACAGAGCCATATTGCATTGGAGGCAAAGCCATCTCCAAGTACCTCTTATCTTATCCAATCAGTAGTCACCTCCACCTCTTCTTCATGCGCTCTCTTTTTATCATGTCCTTTCTTATCTTAACAATCCTATCTTCTGGACATGTTTCTTCACAGACCTGCACTCACTGTCACATAGCATACCTAGCCTAATTTTAGCTTTAAGAAATTTACCTTGCTGCTTAGCAAGTATTGTATGATCACAACGCCCTCAAGTCACATTCCTTGATTTCAAAAACCCTACTTTGATTTAAAGGTAGCATCTTCCTACATGCCTCCTTCCTTTCGTATGGCAAAACATAGCAATTAAACTTAACAGATAAGACACATCACTCCATCATCTACACTCTGTGTTAAGACTGCTTAACCTTAAACCAAAACTCAAACCTAATAACACACTTCCATTCTTCGCCGTCAAGCTTTTACTAAACAGCAAGAGCTATAAATATCAGAAGAGAAGAGAAAAGAAAAGGGAAGAAACGCTACCGCATTGTGACTGCCATTGTTCTCAGCCTCCATATACGGCCAAAGCTTGTCAAAAACCTTAGGACTCCGGTACACCGTACCAGGAGGTGCACGTTTCCGTACAACAACACCGCCATTTTTCAAATTAACATCAAAATTCAAAGAACCCATATACAAAACCATCCCTGCAACATACAGCAATGGCGCAAACAGCAACAATCCTCTTCGCCTCAAAACCACCGTTACCACCATAAACATCAACCTCTCCACCACATGCTGCTTCCCCCCTCCTCCCCTACCGCCACCGCCACCGCCCCCCGAAAAACCACCGCCAGGAGACGAATTGCTCTTTCCGCTGCTGCGGCTGTGACGGAGGCGAGGCGAGGAAGGAGGAGACGGCGTGGGGGTGGCTGTGACAGTGCGGCCGGTGGCCCCGGCGTTTCCGAGGCGACTGTAGCCGTGCATGCTGACCGAATTAAATTAAATGAAATCAGGGTTTTAGAGAAAAAAATAAAAACAAAAGCAGAAATTCTAATTCTATAGAATTGAAAAATAAAAAATAAATAAAAAAACAAAGAGAGAGAGAGAGAGACGAAAAGGAGGAGGAAGATCTGAAAACGATTTTGGAGGATCTTATAGAGAAAACGATTGCATTAGGGAGTGACAGTTGACAGAATTTTTTTATTATTATTATTATTATTTAAAAGAGAGAGAGATTCTTTTTAGTTTAATGTTCTACTTTTTCAATAGAATTCTGAGTTTTTTCTATAAATCAAAGTCAAAAAACCATTTAAAAAAGGATTGCAACGGGGTGAGTGTGGGTGTGCTTCAAGTGGGCACTGTTGAGAAGATGCGCCTTGTTTGCTTTCATAGGCAAGAAGACAAGAGAGGATGTTGTCTCCTCCGAGGGATGATTTGTATTTGGAAGTATGAATTTGAGGGGTTTCTTTCCTTATTTTAAAGAGAGAAGATCAAAATAATTAATTTCATTGACCAAATTGAAATCCATTTTTTCATGTTAATCATGAGAGTGTGTGTTTAGCATTCTTTTTGTTCAGTTCATGAGCTTCTGTTCTGTTACAGCAGTGCCAATAATAGTAATCTCCATTGCCTTCTCTTCTCTCAGATACCTTCCACTGATGATAAATTTCATGGTGATCAAGGACTAAGAAGAACCATCCTGTTATTTACTCGTTGATCTTACATTAAAGAAAAAAAAGATAAAATTCATTACTCATCAAAAACATTAAAAATATATTTTCTTAAGATTTGTCTGTATCTATTTTTTTCTTTAAAATAAATTTAGAAAATAATTAATAAAATATCATTATTTACTTTTTAGGTAACAAAAGATTTTCCAGCATGAGCACCATAAATTTCTCGTCCCTCACTTTTATCATGGTTATCAAAAACGTATTTTTAACACGACACGAAAAATATAAAATAAACTCAAATTATAAAATCATAAAAAATTTATTTTTTATATATAATTCAAACACTTTAAAATACATGCTTTAAATAAAAATTCATATATAGTTCAAGCATTAGTGCAATACCTTGAAGGAATAACTCACCATAAACATAAGCATTTAGTTTAGGTATAAATTTTAGTATAACCAGCTCTTAATTTAAAAATAAATATTTTTATTATTAAAAATCAGCTCGAAACAATTTATTTTAAAATATTTTAGAATGATTTTTATCTTTTATTTAGTATAACTAGCCCTAACTCAAAAAAATTCAAAAGAAAAAATTAAAATTTTTAATTACTATAAAACCAGGGATGCAACTCATTTTCTTTTATTTTACTCCTTTTACTTATAGTATGTAAAGATGTCTTTGGGGACAAAAATATTAATAAAAAACTTTAAAAATTGATGAAAATAATTAATTGAGAATTTTGAAAAACTTAAAAATATAAATGATATACAAATAATTAAAATTGATATAAAAAAACTGTTTGATGTAAAATTAAGAATATATATACTTGAATGGTATTTTTAAAGTTTGTTTTAAAAAACAAATATAGCACCGACAAAACTACAGCAACTGTGGTACGTAACTAATAACTATGGTACGTAGGTGGGCCGTTTGGTTTCGTAGATAGCATCATGTGTGGACACCAGAAACTGGCCCACCAGCATTTATAGCCTCCTCGGACCTTTTTTTTTTTTTTTTTAACTGAAAACATGCCCAGAATATAATTAAATTAGGGCAATTTCTCAAAGTCATTATTGGTTTCAAGTCACAAACTATTATCCGATAAAAGAATTTATAAACTATTACATATTTTTATTTATTATATCTTAATTTTCTATCTTAATATTATATAATTTAATTAATCATCATTAATTATTCTTGTTAGTAATATTATTTTATAATTACAATTCAAAATATACATTGTTATTTTAAAAAATATAATATTTACCTTGTAGCATAAAAAATAAATTACTATAAGCTATTGAACAAAATTATTTGTTTAGCAGAAAAGATTCTATTTTTCTTTATAATAATGATAATCATGAATAATTAAAGATTCGTTTAGATGAGAGCTATAGCTTTTTATCATAGTTGTAAATATATTATAATAATTATAATTAAAAATTATTAAAAATTTGCTTAGAAAAGCTATAGCTGTTATTATTATTATTTTAATTGTCCAGATTAATTTATACATATTTCAATTAATTTCTCAAAACTTTAAAATTAATGATATATAAGTTTTTAGTAGGGGTAATCATTTTCGGTTTGATTTTTATATAAAAAAGAGTAACCTAACCGAAATTTAAAAAAAAAAACCGAAACTGGTTCAAACCGACCGGTTTCAGTTCAGTTTGGTTTTTTTGGACAAAAACCGATTTAAACCAATTTAGCTCGGTTTTTCAGTTTTGCTCAGTTTTTTTTTCGATTTTTTTTTCGGTTTGGGTTCAGTTCTGTTCGGTTTCAGGTTTATAAAACTGAAACCGAACATCTCAGTTTTTTCAAAATTTTAATCGGTTTAATCGGTTGTTTTTCACGGTTTGGTTTCTTCAGTTATTTTTTTTCCGGTTTTCTTGATTTAATTAATTTTTCAGTTTTTTTGCTTACTTTTAGTTTTTAGTAGTCTTAAAATTTATGTTAATCTCACGGGCGCGCTCTCTCTCTCTTTTTTTTTTGAGAAAGTGAAAGCTTTTATTTGTTTGAAAGTGTGATTGTGGTTGCGATTGCTTTTCAAAATACTTTTCATTTAAAAATATATTAAAATAATATTTTTTATTTTTAAAAAATTATTTTTAAAATCAACGCCTCAAAATAATTTAAAAACACAAAAAAAAAAATTTAAAATAAAAAATAAAAAAAAATTATTTTTAAAATGTAAAAACAAATAATTACATGTGTGTGAATTTCCAGGATTCTCATACCAGGATGTGAGAGAGGACCGTGAAAAGTCTTGTCACTGGTGTGCATGTCTCTGCTCCTGTAAGTTTTGTGCAGGTCTTTTCACGCATTTTTCTCATGTCAATATGGTGGTGAGTAGCTGATTGGGTGGTCTGTACGGTGAGATTCGTGTTGGTGGATTTTTTTCTCCATATCTCTCTCTCCTTTTCTTTTCCTTTTCCTTGATTTCGGGATTTGTGTTGGACCTTTTAAACTGTAATTATATCCTCCCGTTTATATTTATTTTAATTTTGATATTTATTATTTTAATGATTATTTGTGTTGATTTTAATGATTTTTAAAGTTATTATTAATTTTATTTTTGAGAATTTTTATTTCATTTAATTCGACCATCACTCTTTTAATTATATTTTTTTTTTTTTTTTTTTTCAATTTTATATCTTACAATTTTATTTTATTTATTTTTTTGTCCAATTTCGGCCCTTATTTTTTTATTACTATTTTTTATATCATTTTCTTAATTTATTTTGTTTTTCATTTTAATCCCTATTTATTTTATTTTATTTTATTTTTATACTAGATTTGTTCCTCATTGTTTTATTTTTTAATTTTTTATGATCGAGAATTTTGCTTTGTTATTTTTTTGTATCTATTTTTTATGAGATAATCCCAGTCTCATGAACCAAGTGGATTTTGAATGCTCAATTTAATTTTAGTATTTTTTAAGGTTTTTTCTTACAAATTGATTTTTTTTTCAATTTTATAATTTAACATTAGATTATTATCCATTGAGTTTTGTGATTTGTTCAGTTTTGCTTTTTATGATGTTATCTTGTTCTTATATCCTGGGTAAGGGTTGGTTAAGTTAACTTGAGTTGACAAAAGTTTTTTTTATGAAATTTATTTTTCTTTCCATTTTCATCATTTGATATTAAATTATTGGCCCTTGAGCTTTGTGATTTTCTTTCTTTCTTTTATGTGGGGGTTTTTTTTTCTAATATTTTTTTATTTAACTTGGGTCTTTTTTCTATATTCTTTTTTTTAATATTTATTTTTATCTAGAAATCGTATCGCGTGTGGCGGGTTCCTCAAGTTAATTCAGGGTGACTCAAGTTTTTGTTTTTCGCTTCTTTTTTTAAATTAATTTTTTTAAAATTTTAACATTTGATATTAAGTTATTAGACCTTGATTTTTGTGATTTTTTTAGTTTTTTTTACAGGATTATTTTAATTTTATATTCGAGATCGTGTATCAATAAAATTATCTTAAATTAACTTGGGGTTATTATTGATTGAAGAATGCAGTGAAGCTGACTTTAAAAAATGTCCATGCATCAAAACATGGAAATCTATCAATTCATGGGTAAGAGACTGTGTAGACTGTAGAGTATGGCCTGGCATGATACCATTAAAACCAAAGTTTTTAAACCCGGTCCGGTCTAAGGCCTGGGTTCCTGGTTTTGACCGGTTTATCGGGTTGCGCGGGTTAATTTTGATTTTTTTAAAAAATCAAAATAACATCGTTTTAGTTAAAAAAGAAAAGAAAAAGTCAATAGATTGCAACTAAGTTTTTTATCGAGTCTTGTTTGGTCTGGTAAACCGGGTCATTGGATCACTCCAAATTTTAACTTTCTTTAATATTTTTTAATTCGGCCCAGTTCCAACCCTGAATTAGCCAAATTCTAGGTCAATTGCTGGGTCAAATCAAGTTTTAAAACTATGATTAAAACATAATAGGTAGCTTTCAAGGATCTCTCTTTATTGAAATAAGGAACAATTGAATCGTTAAAAGGGACATCTAGTATAAATCAATTATACAACAAGAAGTAAATCACTTATGTGATTAGTTTGTAAATAAAAAAAATACATATCCATTGTTAATTTTGAGTGTTTTTTTTTTAAATTTGAAAAAGTAGATTTCATTAATATTAAAAAAATATTTAGCATTGCCGTCAAAACAATTATTTAAAATTTGATTATTTTTGTTTAAAATTATTATTTTTTAATATTTTTAAATAATTTTAATATGTTAATATTAAAAATAATTTTTTAAAATTTTTTTTTTTTCTAAATATTTCTAACTGAAAAATAATTTAAAACATAACGTATAGACACTAAATGCTAGAAAAACACACAAAAAATCTCAAAACATTAAATAAAAAAAAATCTGATAAAACCAAGTAATACAGCATAGACTTCTTTATTGCATGTTTTTTACTCAAACGAGTGAGCCACCAGTTAGTCCCACGAAGAAGATGGCCTGCATAATATCTTCTTGTGCAGCTCTTTCAACTCAATCACTTCTCTCCGCCGACTCACTCCCAACTAGCTCAACTCGCTCAATCAAACCCAATTCCCTTTCATGGGGCTCTTCATTTCCCACCATACACATCTCCATCTCCATCAACAACAACAACCCATCCTCTCTCAACAAGGTTTGCACACACTCTTCTTCAATCTCTCTTTACCCTGGAAACTACTTTGAAAAGGGAACAAATTTTAAATAGTAAGCCGAGTCTCATGTTTTTCTGCTGTTTTGATTTTTTATACTTGAATTTTTCCCTGAACAGCAAATGGGTTTGCTGATTTCCTGTTTCGGTATCATTTATCTTATTTTTGGTTATATATGCAGTTCTCTTGGTTTAATAGGTTATGAAATCCATCATCTTTCTGTTTATTTCCAACTGATGATTTGTTAAGCGTTATTAGAATCAAATGTTTTTGTACTGGAGCTTTTAACAGAAGGATATGGTAAGTTATTTTTGTCAATTATTGAGATGGGGTGTTATTATATTTCTCAATGAGTGGTAAAATGCGAAGAAGAAGAAGAAGAAAATGTTTCAATTATTTTGCACTAGGTAGATAATTAGACCGGAACCCCCACCTTCAACTTTTGCACAATGGATAATTCAATTTTATTTTATTTTTATGTAAAGAATCTGCCAAGGCTGATCAGTTTATGAAAGTGGAGGATAAAAGTGAGAGGAAAAGGCTAACTTTTGGACAATTTCTAAGTATTGATATAGTAGTAGGAGCAGGTTAGCTAGATGAGAAATCATTTTATATTATAGAAAATTAGATTGCTTGTGTTCTAATCTTGTAGAAGTTGTGGTAGTAGAATATGATAAAACATAGCTAAACTTTCTAATGTTGGTTTCAAAAGGAAAAGCTTTCACGCGCAAAGTTTCTCAACAATTCTTACTGCTGAAAAAATTATTAAGAAACAGTTATTGCTAGGATCTTCTTGTTATTAGTATGGTCGCTGACCAAGAATGCTCTTGTTCTGAAGAGACTTGCTTGTAACTTGTTCAAGTAATATATAATTTAACTACCCATGATTGTGTAATTGCTTTGTTAAACTTTGGCTACTGCTTTATCTTCAAAAAAAAAAAACCTGCTGCTTGCTTCTCCATGTTGAACATAGTCTTCTTGTGGGAAGAATCTATGTAGGTACCTTGAGAGTTTTCCACAACTTGTTTGTTGTGATGAAAAATACTCCCAATTAAAATTGATGAATAACCAAAATAATTTTGACACTTGATTTATTAGACATTGATGCATGTTCTTTATGGTAAAGGCATGAGAATATTTACCAGGCCTTGTTCCTAATGTGTAATCATTTATAGTTCTATTGTTTCATGACCATTTGTGCTTGGCCTGGCAGTAATTTGCTGGCACCACAGAGCAAATGCTGCAGGTTCATTTCCCATCCGTTGACATTGATGGTTCTTTTCTGTTTATATGTGAGTGGAATTTTGATTCACCTCCAAATTTCACCACAGAGCATTAGAATATGCTTTTTGTAGAAATGAATCCGATTTTGATTGCCATAAATAAGACACTCCTAATTACAATCTTCCAGAAACTGTGTTGTACTCTCTAATAGTCAATGGGAGCACAGGAATTTGTGGTTTGCTTTTTTGTGTGATAGTCTTATTGTAGCTTTACTATTGTTGGTTGTCAATTACTTCATTTTCTGCAGTCCTCTGAAATGGTTAGACAGAGAATCTAGCATTGCCTTCTACAGTTTTCAGTCATCTTTACAGCCGAAATTAGTGTTGTTTAAGATGACTTTTCAAGGAAGAAACGAGTTCTAATATTTGTTTCTCATATCTGCAGACTTCTTTCATTCAAGCTGCCTGGACAAGAAGATCTCGAGGTGAACTTGCCAAGAAACCTAACAAGAAATCGTGGAAACAGAGGACAGATATGTATATGAGGCCATTCTTACTAAATGTTTTCTTTTCAAGGAGATTTATCCAGGCAAAAGTGATGCACCGGGGAACAAGTAAAGTGGTATCAGTTGCTACCACAAATGCCAAGGATCTGAGACACAGTTTACCATCACTTACAGATCACAATGCCTGTAGAATTGTAGGGAAGCTCATTGCTGAGAGATCCAAGGAAGCTGATGTGTATGCAATGTCTTATGAACCTAGAAAAGATGAGCGGATTGAAGGTAAACTTGGAATTGTTATTGATACCATTAAGGAGAATGGGATCATATTTGTTTAAGCAGACTACTCGTTATTACTCTTCTAGGTTTTGTTATTGTAAATTACAGTGGAGAAACACAATTGGTTTAACATTGTTCATTTATCTAACATGTCTAATAGAAAATTGCTCATTTAATTCTTGAGTCCTCTTTGCTTTCCTGTGTGCATACTTGATTCTATCTTCCTTACCCTGTAGTTAAGGAATTTTAGCTTTATGGAACTGATTTGAAGTTTTTACAATTATCAGTTACTTGCGTCTTCAATGCGTTCATCATTTAACAGAAAGACTTGGTCTCAGCAATTACCTATCACTGGATTTTGGTGTTTGAGTTTGTGATTTCAAGGTCTTGAACATATGATATTTAACGTACTTTTCCATCCATAGCCAATGTGTAAGGTTGCTTACTATTTTAGAAGTCTGCCAGCGAACCTTATTTAGAGTCTTCATCAGCTTTACTTGGATGTGCATTTATGTTAATGTCTCAAACTTTTTCTTCGCTTGCTTTAATGTTTCCTCCAACTTTTCTCCTGATTTGTAGTATTGAATGCACAAGGGTATACGATGAAGCCTTTGGAACCACCTAAAAAACCTTAACAAAACCTAAGTTTCGATCATAATATATAATGAGAACCGAGTAGCATGTTTGGTGCTTAATTGTTTATTGAACTTTATAATTTATTTTGATTTGTTTTCTATATATTTATCACGATCTCAAACAAATATCTTGTTATTGAGTTGGTACTTGATTTTATAAACGTTAAATTTTTATCATATAATTAAAAAAATAATTAAAAAAACACAAAGTTATTAAACACTGTGAAGCTCATGGATTGAAGAACACATGTTTGACTAATTAACTTAAGTTATTATGCCAAGTAGAGTCTTTAATCTGGGTTGTGAATTTGACAGATTAACTCGTCAAATTTAGATCATTTTAATATTTTTAAAATTGCCATTTTGAATTTTTTTAAGAGTTAAACTATAATTTTATTAGTTATTCAGGTTGTTTTTAGACTCATCAAGTCTATTGAAACATATTGAAACAACTTTTATATAATTTAATTTAAAATGAGTAAAACAACTTTTATATAATTTAATTTAAAATGAGTTAGAATAGGAAATTTTAAGATTGATATATTTGCCAAAGATTAATGATATTATATATATATATATATAAATTCCCCACAGCGTGAGAAAGAATTTTGGTTATCTAGTGATTTCTTACCATTATTGAAAATTTGAAATTGGATTTTGTGTGGGCTTTTAATCTTCATCTTTAACCCAAAAAAATGCACCCAGATATAATTTATGACTTATGAATATAGGTATTGAAGTCGGCTCAATGAGTTAATCCGGAAAACTAGATGTCCAAAACTTGAGCCGGGTCAAATTTTAGGTTAAACCAAAAAGATATTGATTGCACCGATTGAGTTTTAGCCTTTGAGGTTATTAAGGGTCCGTTTGCGGCTGCGTTTTAATTAAAACGCAGTCCGCAGCCGTTTGATAATAACAAAAATCACTTTACTGTGCATGAGGTCCACGTGTTTTTTGCGTTTAAAACACTGGAAAAAAAAAGCTCCTGCTTTGCATGCACTGTAGCGGATTAAAAACCCACGAACAGTGCAATTCACTGCACTCTTCATGTGAACAGTGCAATTCACTTGCACTATTCACATATTTTTTTTATTTAAAAAAACTAGTTTAGAGAATTAAATTCATTCGCGATGTAAACAATATTTTTTTCTCGAAAAACTAGTATAGAGTGAATTAAATTTACGCGTATAGTAATATTAATTTTATAGCTGATAATATTTTATCTAATTTTATTACATGCTCAAAAAGTTATGAAAACTGTAGTTCTTATCGGATGAATTTTGGACATAATGGAATTATAAATAGTTTAATGAAATAATAAAAAATATTTTATATAAAGTATTATTTTTTATGATGTAATAAGAGTAATTAATTTTACAATATTTAAATTTAAAACCATCAATATTAATATATATTTTTAAAAATTATTTTATAACCTCAATTTCAAAAGCATTTTTAACCAAACACATTAAACTACTTTTTTTTAACCTCAATTTCAACCATAATTTTAACCAAACATTTATTTTATCAAATCAACCTCAATTAATTTAAAATAACTTTTTTTAAACTATGAAAACCGATGAATTAACTTCAATTTTTTTTTTTTCAAAGAAACAAAACGTCGCGTTAACCCTAGGGTTCCTGCCAGTGTAGCTATAAGTAATCCCTTTGGCGCCTCTTTCTGCCATCTCTCCAACCAAAAACCCCTTTTGAGAAAGAGCGATGGTGATGATGGAAGAAGAAGCAGCGGAGAAAGGAAGGGCAGTTATATTCAGAGATATAAGGCGATATTACTGTGATTACTGTGGAATTTGCAGATCCAAGAAGTCTCTTATCACTTCTCATGTCCTCACCCATCACAAGGTCCGTCTTTTAATCTCTCTTTCTGTTTCTGTTTCTCATCTTCTTGGTTAATAGTAGCAGCTTTCACAGGTAGAACCTTTTTCTATATATATAGGAATCAAGATTGTGCTTTCTTATTCATCAAAGAAAAAAGATTTGGCTTTGATTTATTGTTAATTGTTTTGATTTTATTAATTATTTTTATTGGGTTTGGATTTTTTTCATGATTCTGTGGGTTTTTTTATTTGTATTTGATTTGCCATTAATTTGCATGATCTTATTTCCTGAAGTGGTTTCTTTGGTATTTAATTCTTTTGTGGCTGTTGAAGCCTTGAAGGGAATAATCAATAAATCTTGTGTGTATTTTCTGCTCAAATCGATATAATTGACTCATATATATCAAATTGAAGACTGGTTAAGTTAAATTGCAGTCTTACCTCTGTATTTCCTTTTGCTTAGGAGGAGATAGAAAAAGAACGAGTTGGTGGGGATGAGGTAAAGGAGGGAGTAAGATCCAATACTTGCGAAAAATGTGGTGCTAGTTTCAAAAAGCCTGCGTATTTGGTTCAACACATGCAAAGTCATTCTCTTGAGGTATTTGACCATGTTTCTACCTGCATGGGTTGCTTGTACACAAGGTTTTGCTTTCTATTTGATTTCTTGTTCGAATGCATTTTTTAAAGAATGCAATGTGCTATGCAGCTCAAAGTGTGCTGTTAATGATATTTAATATTAGGATCTACACCGATTGAATACTAAGTATTTTGCAGGAATGCCATTAGTATAGAAAAACACCTGGAAGTTAATGCGTGAGCATTGGATCCCACACAGTGAACTCCAAAATGCAAGAGGCTTCCATTTTGGCTTGAATGGACTAGTATCAGGCTGGGAGACCTCCTGAGAAGCTCCATCAAGTGAGCCTCGATCACGCACCTGTTGAAGTTCAGGTTTGAAGGAAGGCTTTTTTTTGTCTCTTGATATTATTTATAGTGATCTAAGAAATCATTTCTTCTAATGTTTATGTCATTTATTTATTTATTTATTTTGCAGAGGCCATTTATGTGTTCAGTTGATGATTGTCATGCCAGCTATAGAAGGAAAGATCACTTAACTCGCCACCTTCTCCACCACGAAGGGAAACTTTTCAAGTGTGAAATTGAGAATTGTGATCGTAAATTTGTTTACCTAAGCAATTTGAAAAGGCATGTTAGAGAGCTTCATGATGAGAGTTCTTCCTCCAGTAGTGTTGGAGGTGAGAAGCAGTATGTATGCCAGGAACTGGGATGTGGAAAGGCATTCAGATACCCGTCAAAGCTGCAAAAGCATGAGGATTCTCATAGTAAGTTTCTTTCTTTTCACTCATACACAAGTATCAGAGTTGATGTTTCTAAAAAAAGAGGAAGAATATTTAATGATTTAGAAATTTGGCAATTTATCCTACTTGCAATCTCTGATTATCATCCTCTCTAACGCAGTTAACCTGGACTCAATGGAGGCAATGTGTATAGAACCAGGCTGTATGAAACATTTTTCTAATAAAAAATGCCTCAAGGCCCACATACAGTCCTGCCACCAATACATTAACTGTGATATTTGTGGCACGAAACAGCTGAGAAAGAACATTAAGAGACATCTTTGCACCCATGAACCTGTCAATGGTTCAACAGAGAGAATCAAATGCCATTTCAAGGGTTGTCAGCACGCATTCTCTACTGTAAGATTAACAAGTGTTTTAAAATCCACTTCTCTGTTTCTTAATAGTATTTAATCCCGGCCAGCGAACCATTTCATGCTCACCCAGCATCATTTTCTTTTTAGTTAATTTTTTTTCCTATTTGTGTGCAGAAAACAAATCTTAACCAGCATGTGAAGGCAGTGCACCTTGAACAAAGGCCTTATGTTTGTGGATTTCCAGGTTGTGACATGAGATTCTCATACAAGCATGTGAGAGATAAACATGAAAAATCTGGTTTGCATGTCTATACTCCTGTAAGTTCTGTGCGCAGTTTTTAGCACATTTCGTTCATCAATGTGGATTTAGAAAATGAATTGGCATTCTGAACTGGATTGCTTTTGGATCAGGGTGATTTTGTGGAGTCTGATCAGCAGTTCAGGTCAAGGCCAAGAGGTGGGAGGAAGAGGAAATTCCCCACTGTGGAAATGTTGATACGCAAGAGAGTAACTCCACCAACTGAGTTTGATGAGTGCCACACGTTGTTGCATGAAATGGAGGCTGAGGACCCAGTAGTGAGCCATGCCCTACCTACCTAGATGCGCGTGCATTCTCTCATCCTCTTTCCACTTGTGTCCAAGTTAGCTCTTTATATGGAGGTTGTGGTGCCTTTGGCATACTCTGCTGTTATCATCTTTTGGAGAATGGACATCAATAACATGTTAGCCATTCCAAATGGTAACATTGTATAGGTACATCATTGGTGAAATATATGTATATTTAAATCCAACTTTTGGGCCCATGTTAGCCATTGGAGTATGCAATGACCATGTGTAGAAAGCAAGAAGAACCCTTCAACTAGAGTGAAACGTGAGTGACATGGGGCACCATTGACTCCTGGTCCTCTTGCCCGAGAGAGAAAACAGGCTTCTCATTGATTTATTGACTTGGGGCATCTCCTAACGTTAAATGGAGGAGGTTGCTCCGGATCTGGAAGGGTAGCAGTTTCATTAAAAGCACGGTTGCATGGCAATTTTCCAAAACGCATTACGAGGCAGTTGTATTGTATGGAAATAAGTATAACATGTGAGTGGTTTGGAAGGGTCAACAAACTTACATAGCCTAGAAGGTGCAAAGATGATAGCACCCTGTGTTTCCTTTTACACCAACAATCCCAAGTACAACAGCTCGAAGCTGAACACATTCGACTCAAAAGAAAAGGACCCTCTAATGCAAACTCAGGAACAATATTGCCACTTCATAGGAGGCGTTGCAGAAATTTCAGTGCATTTGGAAATTTGGTTTTCCACCCAGTCTGATTGTGTTCACGACAGTTTCATCAACTCTGAAAATCCTTACCCAACCAAAGCCAGAAATTTTGGATTCAATTCCTTGTCCGAGAGAAGAATCCAATGGTGACATTATAAAACATATCTATGTCCAATGACACAAGTTTTGATCTTGCAATGTTTTTATTTCATTTTAAGAACATAACTTTAATGACTAAGCGGTGATGTTTCAAAATTTAATATATTCAAGAACAGGGTTTTTAGAGTGTTTTGATAGAGGTTGATTACATATTTATGTTAATATTCATTCTTTTGAGTTCATAAAGTTGATAATTATATTAATTGACAATAAAAGATCTAACACTTGAAAAACAATTCATTTTTATAAAATTTAGGGTTTCTTCGATAATAAAACTAGTAACTTTTTGTAAGACTCAAACTTTTAGCCCAAATCCAAGCTCAAGTTAGCCCAAACCCAACCTAAGTTAACCTATGTATATAAAGAAAGTTCGTAAGAGAATTGTTTTTCTCTCTTCTAATTCTAATGGTTTGATTCAATGTCTTAGACACTTCACTATTACTCTTTTTCAATTAAGTTTGGATTTTGATAATTTAATGAGTATTATGGATTAATGTTTTTGTTTTAATTATTAATGAGAAGTTTTAAACTATCATTTGGTTTCATTAGTTTTGAATAATATAATATTCTGAAAGATTATAAATGCTGTGTATTTTTAAATAATTTATTCTTTTGATATGTCTGTATAGAGGCTTAGCGTAAGTGGGGTGTTCTTATGACACCACCTGCGTTGTCGGTCATGGTCCCGAGATTTGGGTCGTGACAAAGATGGTATCAGAGCCCACTTTTGTTAAAACACCGTAATCTAGTTTTGTTAAAACCCTTGTAACATATGAAGCTTAGGATCTGTCTTGTCTTGATGTCATTCCTCTTAGAATTCTTCAAAATCGTATTTTGTATATCGTCATTGAACTCCTTTATAGTTATGTTGATATACATGTGTTCTTTTAGGAAAAATACCAAGAGCTAGACATGTAGTTAACGCTGACTATGACGGTAATGATCAGGAGAACATTCCTATTGTTCAGCTCATGAATGAGAGGCGAAGAAGGAAGGTTAGAACCCCCTCGCCTTAACCAAATAAAGACAGAAGTTCAGGATGAGAGAGACTATGATTTGGATGTTGGTCAGGACCTGGAGCAAGAATCACAGGTTAGGGTGCCTCATGCTGACAGTGTTTCGGATAATATTGGATAGGCCATGCAGAACCTGGCTAATCTTTTAGCTGAGAGAGAGAAGGAGAAGAATAAGAATGCATCTTCGACTTTTCATATTGTGCATGAGATGAAGGTACCTTTGTCAGAGTTCCTTAAACTGACACCTCCCACTTTTAAGGGAGTCAATAACTCTGAGGGTCCACAATAATTTTTGGATGCGGTGTGGCATAGGTGTAAGGTTATGAGATGCACGGATCATCATATAGTGACTTTAACATCTTTCAGGCTAGAAGGTAAGGTGGATGCTAACTGATATGATTCAAATAGGAGAGAAAGAATAGTTGATTCTTCTCCTATAACATGGAAGGAATTCTTAGATATGTTCTTGGAGCGATTTCTACCGGAGAGCGTGAGGGATGCCAGGTCCTATGCTTTTGAGAAGCTAGTTCATGGTGATTTGACTATGACAAAGTATGATGTGAAGTTCACAGGTCTGTTTAAATATGTTAGCTATTCAGGCATGAGAGTTAGAGGATGAAATAACAATTGGTTCGGCTAAGAGGCTCAAGGTGGCAACGTGGGGGATTGAGAAGGAGTATCCACACTTGTTCTATCATGGTGATAAGATTTATGTTCAAGAAAGTTATGCATAAGATATTTTTTTATTATATTGGAGATATCAAAGTACCCAACGTAACATATTTAATTTTTTTTTAATTAAGCTCTTCAATTATATCAATTTAGTCCATCAAAAGTTCAAATAGGTTCCTAAACTTAATTGTTTTACAAGTTTGTCCTAATCTTTAATATTTTTATTCTATTTGATCCCAACTTCTCCTTTATGACTATTAAGTCCTCCTTTAGCCAACCTTCATTTTTTTTGCCAACAATATTCAAAACTAGCTACCCATCCAGCGTTCTGAACTGTTGCGGCTATTCTATTTATTATCAAAAAATATTTTTTGTAATTTAAATTTCTGATTTTTTTTTGAATACTTGAATATTCTTTTATAAAAGGAAATTTTAAGGGACCCAACACTAAGAATCAACTGAAGCCTTATAGAAATTTGAGGTTTACTGTTATGTGATTGTTATTGCTGGATGTGCATTAATTAATTTTTTGGAATCCTCTGAATTGCTTGGACAGAGAGGTTTCCATTCTGTTGTTTAGGTGAGCTTTAGAGAAACAACTAAGCTCTTATATTTGATTCTCATATCTACAGAATTCTTTCATTGAAGCTTCTTGGACCAGAAGATCTCGAGGTGAACTTGCAAAGAAACCTAACAAGAATCTTGAAAACATAGGACGAACATGTTTTAACATAAAATGTTGATGCACAAGGTTGCCTCTTACTTTCAAAGTCTACTTGCCTACCCTTGTCACTCTGTAAAGGATATATATTTTGCCCGTAAATGATGTTTCATCAGCTTTAGTTGGATGTGCATCTTTACTTCAACCCCTTAATTACCTATAATTTCTCAAAAACCAATCAGAATTTCTAATTATCAAGATTTTATATATACATTTTTATCTTTTTTACATGTCCTCTGAAGCAATTTTCATCTTGTCCTGATCCTTGTTTCTTCTTTTCAATCCAAATGTTTCTCTCCTTTGAGATCCCAGCTTCCGTTTTAAAGCTTTCTGTTGATGGTTTTTTATTCGGTTTCCCATTTCATCCTGTGTGAATATTATTGATTTTATTAGCTTAATGGGTCACCCAGGACATGCTTTATACCTCTCAAGATAACATCGAGTGAACCAGACATGAACATTGATCAAAGAGAAGAGAAGAAAAGAGACCCCAAATCACAAGAAGAAATAGACAACATATTCTATTGATTAACTCATCATTTAAAACTTCAGAAGAAGCTTGAAACAAACACTTGCATACACATTATCGTATTAACAGTGACACAAGATTTTGAGCTACTATCATAATTAAGAACACACACAGAGTCACAGACAGGCACCCAATTCTCACAATGGCTGTATAATCTCACTCAACCAGAGATTTCAATAGCCTTGACATCAGGTTTCTTAACTTCCTCCTTCGGCACAGTCACTGTAAGCACCCCATTCTCCATAGAAGCCTTGACCTGATCCACCTTAGCATTCTCAGGCAGTCTGAACCTCCTCAGGAACTTGCCGCTGCTACGCTCGACACGATGCCATGTGTCATTCTTGTCCTCCTTCTCCACGTTCCTCTCCCCGCTGATCTGAAGCACCCTGTCATCCTCAACCTCCACCTTCACCTCCTCCTTCTTAAGACCAGGAAGATCGGCCTTAAAGACATGGGCTTCTGGGGTCTCTTTCCAATCGATGCGCGTGTTAACAAAGGCTGAATTGTCATGAGAGACAAGTGAGGATGAAGGGAAAGGGAAGTCCTTGAAGGGTTCCCAAGTGAATGGATCAAAGATGGTGCCTCGTCTGTTGTCGAAGAAGCTTGGGATCATTGCCATCTTTTACAGGGCTGTATACGAAAAGCTGCGTCGCTCGCTTAATTTGATAGCTTATCAAGAAAATGCTTTCACTTGAACTTGCTTGTCGTTCTCTATGGAGAGGTGCAAGGGATATGTTTGGTATTTATAGGAAGTGTAGGAGAAAGCTGGTACTTTCGAGGATTATCTGGCGGCTACCCCTTGATTGACGAACTTTCTGGTAAATTCATGAAAACATATATATCTGGGCTTTCTAGAGGAGCCTGGAATTCGTGCTCATATTGGGTTTGAAACGGGCCGGGCTAGCTTTCCATGGGCCCTGACATTGTTTCTATGTCTTCTCTTCTTATATATTCTTTCTTTCCCATCATTTTTCACTATCTATTTTTTTTTTCTACTCTTGGTCTAAAAAATAATAGTAGCAGTACTTATTCTATGAATATAAAATATTTCCTAAATCACATAAAATATTAGGAATCAAGTGTTCGACTAATGGAAGAAAAAAACAAAAAAAAAACCCATTAGATTTAAATACCCAATTTTATGAGCTTTATTTTACATATGTTATTTTTTTATAAAATCTTAGTAATTGTAATTTTTTTATGCTGGCGATAAAATATTTTCATCGTTAAATTCATTGGTAAATAATAACATGTTATATTACCAATAGAATCATTGGCATAATATTTTTATTTTTATTTAGTTGACAATTCCATTAGTAATTATTCACAAAATATATTACATCACTAATTAAATCAGCAATGCCTGATGAATACTTTCCATTGCTTTTCTCATCGGACAATTCTTTGGTAGTGATGAAGGTCTATATATATTCTAAATACAATGCTTTTTAATTTGTTGCTCTTAACAAGCCAAGTTCTTTGCTTTTTGTTTATATCAGTTGAAGGTTCTTTAAAATATATATTTTTAATTCAATAAAAGTATAAATTTACTCTTTTAAAAGGGTTTATTGGATGATGAAGCTATCATTGGAAAGAAATTTCGTTGCTGGTGATATAAAATAAAAAATGATTTTTTTTAAAAAAAATTTATAAGCGTTTGGACTAATTTCGAATGACAAGGATAGATGATGGTTTTTTTATTTTTAATAACTTGGGTGTTCAAACTAGCTTATACGATTGAGTTTTTTTTTTTATATGCATTTATTTGTTTTTCTCTTCAACACAAGCAATCCTTCCCACGTCACAAGCCTTCATGCATTCAATGCACACAAGCATGTATTAATTCATGTGCTAACATGGAGGAGAGGCGAGAGAAGATGTAAACTCTGGCGTAAATTGAAAATAAAAATTAAGGTGTAAAGCAATGAAATAAGAAAAAAAATAAGAAAAAATTATAAAGATAAAAGAAAAAGAGTTTTTGGCTGAAAACACATATTTTTTCAATAGCAAAAAATAATCTAACTGTTTTGAATAATAAATAGATCAATTTACATAAAACAATCAAATTTTTTTAGCTAAGAACTTTGTTATAACCTGATGTTCTTCAACAAAAGGAAAAAAAAAAAAGCAAATCCATTTTCTTTTCTTTTCTTTCACTTTGAATGACTAAAAAATGATGGTTAGGAGTAAAAAGAAAATATTTTAAGAGAGAAAAACACGATTACCCTTAAAATTTAGAGAGATCAAGGAAAAAAAGCTAAGTTAGAGTGAGAAAATGAAGGGAGAAGAGGAAAAGAGAGAAGCTTGGGAAAAATCTTAACAGATTGATTTTTGAAATATGTTTAGCAACCGGTTAAGGTGTTCAAAACCCTTTCGTATTGATTTGAACAAGTGTTTAATAATTTGATTTAAGATTAACAACATTCCAATTGGGTTCTTGAGATGAAATTTGGGGGAATTTGAAATTAATTGTTAATTATTGTTATGGATGATTAAATGACTAGAAGAAGTAAGAAATTCATTAAATTGAATAAAACAATTTTGGATGGGTAATCAAGCTTAAGGTAGGCCATAGAGAGTAAAAAATGGTGGTTTGATGAATTTGTATTAATTTTGTAAATTGTGTGGAAATTGTGATAACCAAACACGTGGGTAATAGTTTAGATGATTAATCTTATTTCTATATGGTAAATGTGAATTTCAATGTTTTTGATAAATTGATAAAATTAGAGTGAATTTAGCATCGATACATTGTCCATGAACACAAATTTTTCTATGCTTTAATTACAAATTCTGTAGAAATACACACTTTTATACATAGTTGACACCACATTTCTAGTCAATGATCGCAGTGCAAATACACAACCTATTCAATTCAAAGCAAGTATCTCCTTTCTTGTTAATGGTTATTGTCTTCTAACATGTCACTGACAATCACCAAATTCTCCATTAATAATAAGGCCGATATAATATTTACTCCAATCAATTAATTATTGTACAATTTTCATATTTGAAAATGAGCTAACGCATCTAAGATCTATAAATACCATAGATCACTAATAAATAAAATATGTAAAAAATAAAACAGTACACAAAACACCTAGAAGAAAAAAAAAGAATAGCTCCAAAACATAACAATCTCTTTCTTTTTTTCTTCCTTTTTCCATCTCTTGGAAGCCTAATAGCTAATACTGAGATTTTATGTTCCTAACAAAAATATATAAAATTGATTTTAGTACCGTACTATCATCTTGAATATAAATTGTAACTTGGAACAAAGGTGAAGAAAAAAGAAGCACCGTCAGAAGAAATTCTATTGACGAAATTACAAATTGATTTTATCAATCAGAACTTCAAAGGCGTATAACAAACAAACACACATTGTTGCATATTAACAATCTCTTCAGCTGCTAACTTAAGAACATAAACAGAGTTACAGTCACCAATCCTTGCAATTTGATTAATGCTAAGAGGAACATGAGGTATAATCTCACTCAACCAGAGATTTCAATAGCCTTGACATCAGGTTTCTTGACTTCCTCCTTCGGCACCGTCACTGTAAGCACCCCATTCTCCATAGAAGCCTTGACCTGATCCACCTTAGCATTCTCAGGCAGTCTGAACCTCCTCACGAACTTGCCGCTGCTACGCTCGATACGATGCCATGTGTCATTCTTGTCCTCCTTCTCCACGTTCCTCTCCCCGCTGATCTGAAGCACCCTGTCATCCTCAATCTCCACCTTCACCTCCTCCTTCTTAAGACCGGGAAGATCGGCCTTAAAGACATGGGCTTCTGGGGTCTCTTTCCAATCGATGCGCGTCTTGACAAAGGCTGAATTGTCATGGGAGACAAGTGAGGATGAAGGGAAAGAGAAGCCCTTGAAGGGTTCCCAAGTGAATGGATCAAAGATGGTGCCTCGTCTGTTGTCGAAGAAGCTTGGGATCATTGCCATCTTTTACAGGGCTGTATACGAGAAGCTGCGTCGCTCGCTTAATTTGATAGCTTATCAAGAAAGTGCTTTCACCTGAACTTGCTTGTCGTTCTCTGTGGAAAGGTGCGAGGGATAGGTTTGGTATTTATAGGAAGTGTAAGAGAAACCTGGTACTTTCGAGGATTATCCGGCGGCTACCCCTTGATTGACGAACTTTCTGGTAAATTCACGAAAACATATATATCTGGGCTTTCTAGATGAGTCTGGAATTTGCGCTCAAATTGGGTTTGAAAAGGGCCGGGCTAGCTTTCCACGGGCCTTGACATTGTTCCTATGTCTTCTCTTCTTATTTTTTCCTTCTTTCCCACCGAATTTTACGTGGCAGCAGCTTTACCTTACATCTGATGAATTTGTATTATTCTTGTAAAATGTGTTGAAATTATGATATCCATGTTAGAAATAGTTTAGATGACTAATCTAATTTTTATATGATAAATATAAATTTTAATGTTTTAGAAATTCAAATATCGATGAAATTAGAGTGAATTTACTTGTATAATACTTGTAGTGATGCACTGAAGGGTTGATTGTTGATTTAATGAGGAAATTATTTTTAATTAAAAAGAAAACAAACCTCCATTTAAAAGGAAGCATTCCGTCAGTTAAAGAAATTGGAAGATGTTGGTTGTTTGAGTAAATTGATATTTGAAAAGGGTAGAATATGCGATGATTAATTGGTAACTGAGTTTTAGGAATTTAATGTTTTGGGTGATTTTCATCTTCTTTTTAACATGTTGTCACGCATAACACCATGTGGAAGAGAACACGGTTGTGCATCTAGAGAGACAATGAAAAGTCAGGTTTGACCATCGAGTGACATCGAACGCGCTGCCTAAATGACGCGAATGTCATTTACTCGCTACAGCGTGCCAACTGCTTTTTTTATTAAAGAATTAAAAAAACAACATGAAAATACAAAACATCCCCATGACCCTGATAATTACCTAAAAAAACTCGAGTGAAAGCACAAAAATATCCCTGAATGCAATTTTTTTTTAATCTTTTCTAAGATCAAATATGTATTTTAATTGTACATTAAAAATGAAAAAACCAAAAAACCTTTTGTCCAACAGCTAAATATTTTTTTGATTACAGGGTTAAGAAGTATTTTTATTGTTTAAAAATTTATGAAAAGTCAAAAAATCCCTGATAAACAACTCTAAATTTTATTGACACAGTCATTAAAGATATGTTTTTACTGTAAAAAAACAAAAAGAAATTAAATATCCCCCAACAATATTTTAATGATCAAGAGGCATCCCTAAACAAATACCACCATTTTTTTTTTACTAAATAACAAAATACTAATTTCACTATAATAATAATGATTAATAATTTATGTCTTCTGATATAGTAAAGCGGTCACGGCCTATATATTTTGTTAATTATTTTTAACTGCCACATGTGAGTCACTTGAACTTGTGACGCCCTTCTGCGTATCCTCTCTCTTACTCACTCTCTGGACATGAATGCCTTAAATTCATTTCACGCTTTTTTCCACAGCTATTATTATTACAAGTCGACAAAAAACCTTCGACAGTTCTCCTAAATCCAGCATTCAGCATGAACTCCATAATCCCATCTCCTTAACCCAACAAAAACACAGACAGAAAGACACTACTGCTACTCTCTCTCTTTCCAAAATGGACCCGAGTGTTGTACCCTACCATCAACAGCAGCAGGAGCAGCACAAATCTGAAACTGACCATGACCAGGATAATATTGACATGGTACTCCAAACCAAACCAATCACCACCATGAACTCAAACTCCAAAACAACTAAAGATCCTTGCAGCATTAACATTGTCAAGTACAAAGAGTGCATGAGAAACCATGCTGCTTCTATTGGTGGCCATGCCAATGACGGTTGTGGAGAGTTCATGCCACGTGGTGATGAAGGCACCCGTGATTGGCTCACTTGTGCTGCCTGTGGTTGCCACCGCAACTTCCATAGAAGACAAGGTAGTACCAAAAGACAGCACCAGCAACAACTCCTCCTATCTCCACCACCACAAACACAACAGTTTCTCTTGTACGGTGCGCCCACTGATATAAACATGAACCGGCCAGTTCATGATTTCGTTTCACGTCCTCATGAGGATGATGATGACGACCTTGATCATGATCGACGCTCAGAGACTCCTGAGAGAGGTGAAGGGAAAGGGTTTATGGTGAAGAATGCTGGCAGCAATAATAAGAGGCTTAGGACAAAGTTCACGCAGGAGCAAAAGGAGAGAATGCTGGAGTTTGCTGAAAAGATAGGGTGGAGAATACAGAAACATGATGATATGGCTCTTAATCAGTTTTGCAATGAAGTTGGTGTCAAAAGAAATGTGCTTAAGGTTTGGATGCATAATAACAAGAATGCCCACCGCCGTAGAGATGGTGCTCCCCCGGTGTCTGCCGAGGCCCCTCCTCCTCCTCCGCCCGTTGGAGTCTAGTAATAATTGATAATTAATCTAGTAATTATTATTGTTCCACTCTGATCTTCAATTTCTTTCTTGGCCTCTTTAAAACTTGACAGTATCTTAATTACTACCACTACTACTATCATAATTAATTAGCATGATATATAGCATCTTAATTGTAGTGAGTAAGATCTGATTGATGGGCATGAAGGGATCGAGGGCTAAAATAACATAAATTGTGCAAATGATCTTAAATTTGTTTAGATTTGTGGATGGTTCTTTGAAGTAATCTGTAATGCGAACTGATCAATGGAGATATATGCACGCAAGCCTTTATTATTTACCAAAACAATAAGAGAGGTACTACATCGGGGCCAAAAGCCAACGATCATGAGATTGGATGAATGATTTAAAGTAAAATGGCATTCCATGTCGTCTGTGTATCTTCGACGTCAGGAGGAAATCTTATCACATCTTCATAAAGTATAGAATTTAGATAATTACAGATTTAAAACAATGCATAATAAATTAAACTAGAATATGTACCTTGACTTTGAAAGCTTAGTTCAGTAAATAAATGAGTATACTTTGTATTCAAATCTTACCAAACACCTAAAAGCAGGAGCAAAAACTGTGTCAAATATCCCTCAAATAATCTTAAAATCATTTTTGTGAATATATTGGTTTAATTATAAATGATTTACTTAATATTCGATTGAGGAGTGATCCAATCCCATTAAAAAAAATGATCCTCGGAGCTGGAATTATATAATAGAAAGGGCCAAAACTCAAAATATAATTTATTATTAAAAAATTTATTTATTTAAAATAAAAATATATTATATTATCCTATATTTAAACACTAAAAATACAAAAATTTAAAATATTTTGCAGGGCCCGAGCCCTGTTTGCATCCCCTGGTTCCGCCCCTGCCTATACATGTATAACTATAGTTGATGAGAAGAAAGATTAATTAACAATCTCATTTGTCCCTTTATTGTTATAATTTTGTGAAGCCAGCCAGCTACCTCATCAATTCAATTTGTTAATGTGAACCTTATTAGAGTTGATCACTAGCTAGATGGTAAAATTGCCCGCATGTCCTTCGACAGAGAGAACTCGATCACTATCGATCAACACTGATCATGCAGGTTAGTTCTTGATATGAGATGGCTCAATAAATATTGTTTGCCTAATTATTTTTGTGTTATAACTATCTATAGAGATGAATTTTAAGCATTCTCAAATTGATTTTAAAAATCAAATGTTTTCCTTTTAGTTCACCTGTGAGCGGTTCGTCTGACCGATCCTTTTCGAATTAAATCCTATGTTTTTTTATTGGATCACTCATGAGTATGAGTAGTTCATTTAATCAATTTTTTTTAAATTATTGTGTTTAATTTGGTTTATCTATGAACTATTTATTTTGATAAGCTAATTTTAAATCTTGTGTTTTCTGTTTGTTTTACTTATGAGCAGTTTATTTTGACCGATCATTTTTAAAATATTATGTTTAACCGGTTCCCTCTATGAGCAGTTTGTTTCGACCAATTAATTTTAAAAAGTTATGTTTTCTGATCGGTTCACCTATGAGCGGTTTGTTTTGACCAACCCTTTTTAAAATGTTGTGTTTAACTAGTTCATTATAAGCGATTGATTTCAACTAATTAATTTTAAAAACTCATACTTTCAAATCGGTTCATCCATTAGCTAGCGGTTTGTTTTTAATTGATCCTTTTCTAAAAATTATATGTTTATTTGGTTCATTCATTAACCATTTGTTTTCATTGGTTAATTTTAAAGACTTTCCATTCTAGATCGGTTCACCCATGAGCGGTTCATTTTGACCAATCCTTTTAAAAATATTGTGTTTATCTAGTTCTCTATGAATAGTTTATTTTGACCAATTGATTTTAAGACTTGTGTTTGATTGGTTCATTCATGAGCGGTTTATTTTGAGTGATCTTTTTCTTAAAATCCTATATTTATTGATTTGACTATGAACGATTTGTTTTGACCAGCTAACTTTGAAACTTGTGTTTTCTTATTGATTCACCCATGAGCAATTCATCTGACCATTCCTTTTCAAAACTTGTGTTTTCTAATTGATCCACCTTTGGCAGTTCATTGTTAATGACCATTTCAAAACATATTTTTGTTATCATATTTACATGCATGTGATTTCCTTTTATGTGGTGATGTGTTACATGCTAAATATATATATTATGTGTGTTATATGATTGATGTGTGCACTACAGCTAGCCCGAGGCTAGACGTTAAAGGGGTATTATTGATTGAGTTCATTTTCTCTTTACATAATCAACCACTTACCCAGACATTGGTAGACCAATTATTAGGTTTATAGGATCATTAACCCTAAGTGGAAACTCTTATTTCTTTTATTGTGTGTTTGCGATCATTATTTTTCTCATTTCATTGGGTGACCCCTATCCAACTTACCACCATTCACTGAAAAGCATGAAAACATGAGTTGGTCAGGTCGCTCAAGGTCAATGACATGATGACGACTCCACTAGCAATATTTTGGGTTAAGCTTTGCATACATATCATAAGCATCATTTCTGATTTACGCTCTTATGTTTATGTTATTATTTATCTTATTTTTATTCTCTTTGTTGTCTTGAATAAATGACTTGTGTGTTGTGTTCGCTTCTATGTTATGTTGCAAATTGTTTATATATATGAGTCTATGCAAGGGGTGATTCAATATCAAATCCTATAAATAAAGCATAAAATAAAAGGGTCACTTGCAAGTACGCTATATTCGGGATGGGTGGCTAATAATGATGCTATTTGGTGTGAAGTTCGTGTCCGGTTCAACGTTTTGCCTTGTGTTAAAAAGATAGTAATAAAGAATTCCATCATTTGCGTTGATAATTGGAATTTTATTTTCTTATGTGCTTATATGTTTATTTTATTATGTGCGCTATCGAGTCTTGAGGCGACCATTTTTCTAAGGAAAGGATTTTTATGTATTTTTTTTTACTCTTTTTTCTTGATTGGCATTATAACCATAGAGTTTTTCTACGATTAATATGTACACTGCAACTGGCTTTAAGACAAATGTTAGATGAGTATCATTGATTGAGTTCATATTCCCTCCACGTACCAATCCCTCACCCAGACTTTGATAGACCAGTTACTAGGTTTCTAGTACTATTAACTTAGGTGATGACTCCTTGTCTTTTACTAGGTTCCTAGGACCATTAACTTAGGTGAACCCTTATCCAGCTTACCACCATTAATCAAAGAGCGGCAAAACACGAGTTGATATGGTCGTTCATGACAAGCAACAAACATAAAAAAAATAATTTAAGTTGTAGAGAACTATTTGATATTATTATTAAACTCGATCTTGTGGTTCAACCTTAAAACCTCTTAATCTGACTTTTTACCTAATCTGAATTTAAAATTAATTACATGACTTAGTCGACTTGACTGATTTATAAGCAACGTAGTCGACTGGTATAAAAAATTCGAGAATAAAATTGAGAAAAACACAATGAAAGTAACAGAAAAAAATGTTCCGAACCACTTCTTGCCTAGCTCAGTTTCAAAACTAAATTGTGTGGAAGGTTTCCTAGTATGATCCAGCCGACTTGACTAGTTTAAAGACAACCTGATCAACTAGTAAATAAAGTTTGAGGGTGAAATTGAGAAAAAAAATGAAATCGATATTAAAAAATCTCTCAATCTAACTTCTTGTCTAGCTCAAGTTTGAAATTAAATTATGTAAGAGTTGTTTGAACATAATCAAGCCGACTTGGTCGATCCAAAGATAACTAGATAATTGTTAAAAAAAAATATGAGGGATAAAATTAAAAATTAAAATTAAAAAGAGAAAAAAAGGGGGGGGGGGGGGGGGCGGGGGATTAAAAAAAAAATGAAGCTCCATTGGCTTTCTCAACTTTTTTAGTACGGTGAGGTGACATATCAACTAGCAGTATGAATACATGTCATCCATGGATTTCAACAAGCAGTTTGAATACATGACATGTCGTTCAAATAAACCCAGCTGACCATTCCCTCTTTGGGGGCAAAGGGTTTTTAAGAGGTTTTAAGCAGGCATTGATGTTACCTTCTTTCCAATTAAGCAAGGAAAGCATCAACCCTCCTCTTTACCAATTCTCAAAACCCAACATGTCCTCTTCAGATCCTGAAACCCAAGAAGAGCCGAAACCCACTTTTGATGATCCAGAATCAAAAGAAGCCATAGAGTCATTCACTTCAACAAAAACCCTTGAAGAAACAGACCAAACAAACGCACCCATGAGTGAAAATCAAAAAGAGGAGGAGGAGGAGGAGGAGGAGGAGGAGGAAGGAGAGTGTGGGTTCTGTTTGTTCATGAAAGGAGGAGGTTGCAAAGATGCGTTTATAGCATGGGAAGATTGTATTAAGCAAGCGGAGGAAAAGAATGAAGATATTGTGGAAAAATGTTTTGAAGTTACCAGCGCGTTGAAGTTGTGTATGGAGGCTCATGCTGATTATTATGAGCCCATTTTGAAGGCTGAGAAGGCTGCAGAACAAGAGGCTGTTAAGCAGTTGGAGAAGGAAAAGGAGGAGGAAGAAGCTGCTGCTGCAGCTGAAAAATCAGAGTCTCATGAGAAAGAAAAGTGAGATTTTTTTTTTTGTTATTTTTTATTTAACAAAAGAAAAGGAGAGAACTTTGAGATTTAATTTTGTCACAGACGAGGGATAATCGGATTAAAGGTAATTATTTGATCATGCGACATGAAGATGTGTTGAGGGCATGTTGTTAATTTCTACGTGGAATAAATGGATTGTGATTATTCACTTGAATTTTCATTTAACAAATTTTTTTTTATATTGAGATAATCATATGTTTTTGGCTAGCATATTGTATGTCAAATCTGTGGCTTGTTATGTTTTTCCTCGCTTGTTTTATGGATGGTGAAGTTAATGTTTCTTAATGCAAAACACTGTCGTGCCAATATGATCACCAGCTCTAAAGGTTTATATTTTGCGACCAGATGATGAGACTTTTTTAAGCAAGAATGTGTGGTTTATGTGTTCATTTGTTCAAACAAAGCGGAGTGTATTGGTTTTAGGACAATCTAATTGTGGGGTTAAGGAAAAGGTTTAGTGGATTTTCTACGGGGACGTGTTTGTCTGTTGAATACGCATGAATTGGATTACAATTGAATTATATTCAGTGTGAATGGTTGCAAATTGGATACAAGCTTACTGGCTAAAGCTAATGAGTATCATAACTGTGTAGAACTTGTAGGATATGCTCTGCCTAACAACTCTTTTTATAGATTATTTGGTTCTTTTCCTATTAGTCACTTCACCTATAAGGTTCACCTTTTGTAGTTATAATACTAATGATTTGATGTGAGTGTAGAAGCTAGTGCTAGAGACTGTGGAGTTTGAGCAGAAGACATACGGTAGATGCTACCATGTTTTCAAGATCAGAGTTTTCACGATCTGCCAGTTTACAAAATAATTAACTTGGATAGTTCTATTGCATCATATATATTTTAGAATTATATAGATTTATTGATCTAGCTGCTTAAGATGTAGATCTATTTCACTTGGACAGTCACCAGTTGGTTTGTGTGATTATCAGCCTGGAAGGAATGAATTGCTCATTAAGCAAATGAACCTGTGACAGTCAAAATCTGATCCTAAATAGCTTCAACTTGGACTTCTGCTGACTGGTTAGAGGGTGAGTGGTAGAGGTTGTTGCTTTATGTTAGATTTCTGCATTCATCCCAAGCTTGTGAATTCCTATGCTTGATTTTTCTTCATTTTTGTCTCAATCCCCTTACTGTCTTTTGCTATTTCTGCTGTCACAAAAATCCCTTTAGTTGAGCTGTGGACCTGCAGCTCTTGATTTTTGTATGCTCAAATGATCTGAGATGAAGAGGGGGGGGAGGTGGGCTTCATCTTATCGCATTAATTGGAACAAAAACATCCATAGTCATGCTCTATAAGTAAAATGTTCAGTGTCCTGTCAATGCATTAGAAGCTTTATTCTTCTACTAATAGAGGATTATGCGCAAGCCATGGATCAACATGGTTGCATTCCCTGAAAGTGCACTGGCATCACAACAGGAAACTCTTGAAGATGCAGGGAGAGAATACAGTGCATGAATGGGCAAGACTGGACAAACTAAAATGATTTTTCATCCATGTTCCAATAGCAATGGGTTAAAAGGTTTGGAATCTGAAGGCATAGGACATGCTTGACAAGAGGCCTGTTACTGAGGTACATTCACTCCTTCTAGGTTATAGGTTATGTGATGATGGCCATAACTTACATGTCTGTATCGTGGGTTATTGAGGCAATACGTGTTTGAAGTCATTTGTGGTGATCCTCTTACAAATGCTTCTGCTATTAAGAAATCATTGATTCTGGACTGGTGGAAAACGGATATGATGCATCCATGATATTCAATGTATTTATTATACAGTTGGTTGGTATACTTACTATATCATTACTGGTTACATTTTTAGTTTCTGAAAATTTCATATACATATCAGTGTTGAAATGTTAATTAGTTATTTATAACTTGTACTTGTTTAAACAGCAATCATCCCTATAATTGATTTTTTGGGTTCTTTTGTGTTTGCAACTTCGCATTTTACAAAAATTGTTTGTAGTCATTTACTCCTCTTTATTTTACTTTTGTCTTTCCTGGTGCATCTAAAGCAAAGTTAGATGTTTAAATATTTTGTAACATTGATGCTATTATCATTCTGCTCAGTCCCAAAATGCAGGGTTTTACTCTTGGTGTATGGTCATTGCCATTGGAAAAATAGCGCCTGCACTATATGTTCAGAAACACAAACTGAGGCCAGCAATTTTGCTTTCCTTTTTCTTGTTGGAATGGCTTCTCCGATTCTCTGTGTCCATTTCTTTCCTCCCTTTATTAACATTGGCCCTTGACTCGCTAGTTTTATATTGTTTTTAATGTTTACATGTTTAATGTTATGTCACATAAAAGCATTCTTCAGGCATGCTTGTACATGAAGGATTTATGTGATTTTCGGTTTCTTCATATTGTTGCGCACTTGTAAGCCTATCATTTACTGTGACACCTCGTATTTTTCAGTTTCCATGTTTAATTTCAACCATTTGTAAGTGGCTGTACACCAGCCAGCAATATGTTAGTAATCAGCTTTGGAAATCCTCTTCTAGACAGGTAAAATTTTGTTCATCTGTACATGTTTCTCCCCGACTATTGCTTGCTTTACATTAGGCATGGATGAGAATTCCAAGGGGCACAGCCCATTGGATCAGGGACATAAAAAAGAAGAAAGAATTACAAGCACAGGAGCATATTCCAGGATTTGAGCACGTGAATGGCCATGTAAAAGTCATTTACAAAGCACGGTTGGTAGCACCTGGTTGCAAAATTCCTACGGTTGGCTCTTGATAATCCCCTTGACGAGCACACCGTGTAAGATGCCCTCTACACAGTGGATGTTTTCTTCAAGGAGCCATGGCAAAAGAGACAAGTAGAACTGTTCTTGGCAACTGGGCTCTCTCATCAGCATCAAGGCCAGGCACTTGTGGCCTTTATGAGATGGAGCGTGTCCGATATGGAAGAAGAGGCCATCAAAAAAGAAAAGAGGAAAGGAAAACGCAGGTAAGCAAAAGCCTTGAATTAACCCATGACCGAGGCATTTAGCGACTGAAGTGATCGAGACATTTATGAAGCTCGCAACTGTTAACCCTCCAGTCGAGCATGGATGTGTTGCCATGATGCGGCCCAAACCGACTTAAGTATATGCTTAGTACTGTGAGTTATTTTTTAAAATAATTTTTAATTGAAAATATATTAATATAATTTTTTTTTATTTTTTTCACAGCACATCAAAATTATCTAAAAATACTTTTAAAAATATTAAATTTAATGTTTTTTTAGATAAAAAATAATTTAAAAGATACTTTTAAAAGTATAAACACTCGTATGAATACCTTGACCTAAGACATTTTGAAATTAAAAACTTTTAACAAATTAGTATAGCTCCAAAAATATTTAAAAAAAATGGCACAAGTATGTGATGTTGTATATAACACTGTCTTGTTTTTATTTAAAAAAGTTTTTTAGGTTATGTGGTTGATAATACCACAATTTCAAAAAATATTGTTGGAACTTTGATTATTTTTTCATTTTACAATCAAGTTTTTAAATATTATATTTTACAATTTAATCAAAGTAAATTTTAAAAATAAAAAAAATGAAAAATAATACCGTCGTATATATTAATTTCAACTTACAATCAACCGACTTCAAGCGTATTTGAGAATGTGGTTGCGATTGTTTTTCAAAGTGTTTTTCATTCATAAATGTATTAAAATAATATATTTTTTATTTTTTTAAAATTATTTTTAACATGAGCGTATTAAAATGATCTAAAAACAGCCAAAAAAATATTAATTTAAAACAAAAAATAAAATAAAATTCAATTCAATTTTTTTCAAAAATATTTTTAAAACACAATCTTTAAATTTTTAATTTACAGCCTGTGACACCATTTGCTATCTCTCATAATAGCAGGCCCAACCACCTTCATAACCACCCATCAGTAGTCATTTCATTTCATTTCTTCACAAAATTTATGCACCAAGATTCAAACTTGTTGACGTCTTTGTAAGAAAGAAACGGGAAGGAGATGGAAAATAATGGGGTTGGGGTTTTCTGATTTTTTTCTTTTTTTTTATACAAGTTTGTGTTTTGAAAAAAAATAGGCTTTTTAATTATTATATCAAATATAATGACAGATTTATAAATAAATATATATTTTTTATTAATTTTTTTTTGGCGTTAACTCTTGAAGATGTAAAGTGTTACCCATCTTTAAATTTCAGATTTCAAAGTATAACATTCAAAAAAATTAATTATAAAATAAAAAAAATAACCAAACCAAAATAAAAAAAATAACCAAATCAAAAGATATTCAGATTAATTTACCCTTAAAAGAATTGAGTTACATCGATAAAAACAATATAATCTATAATTGTGTTGTTCACATCAACGTAATCCATTAACCTATGTTATTTTTAAAAAGTATTATTTGAGTTATGCAACGTGCTATTAAAAATAAAACCTTTTATCAAGGCACAATCTAGGTTTTGAGCTCATTACAATCTTTGTCATGAGAAGAATGACAATTTATGTGGTCTAATTTAGTAAATTATTAAAGTTGATTTATTACAATGAAACCCTAAAAAGAGTTTATTTATTACAAGATAGCTACCAAAAATCAAAACTCATGTAAATACCTATAATATCAAGAGAAAAAAAAGGTGTTTGGCGACTCAAAGGCAACCCATACTTAAAATTATTAAATATATCTAGTTCATACTAGTTTCTCACAATCTGTTGTGAGTACAAATTTGAGATGTTAGTAATGTTCATGTGAATATTTAATTTAAAGAATAGGCATAAATTCATAGAGTAAAAGGTTGATCTAGTCGAAATCCGATAAGGAAAAAAAATCCATGAGAGAATGTTGTCCAAATGTTTTAAAAACAATTTCTACGCTATGTTGTTTTTTTAATAGTGTCATTAACTCTGGTTTAGAGAGTCAACCTTTAAACCTCTCGATTTGATTGATTGCCTAACCTGAACTTCAAATTAAATCGTATGTAAAAAAATAAATATAAACACTAATTAAACTATGGCTTATTTCTAATAGTAAGGTAGTTGAAATAAGAAAAAAAATCTAAAAGTGCTCTTAATTTTACTTTTTATCCCATCACACATCACTATGGATTCACATGATGATCTTAATAGGTTACGTATATAGTACATACACAACTTCCTGATCTATTATCTCAAAATTAGTTTTCCCTTTCTTTTCCTCTTTTATTACTTCTTCCCCTGTCTTCTCCATTCTTCTAGGACCACCTAAAATTCAGGTCATCCATTCTCTCTCTCTCCACCATAAAAAAAACCCTTTCTCTCCCTTTTATGTTACAAAACTTAGCTTTTTTTTTTCTCTCTCTCTCTTTGCTGCTGGTTCTCTCTCTAACTACCCATTTATTTTGCCACCACCACCGATAGCACCTACAAGAGCCCTATTTAACCAATTTAAGGTGTATTCATTTCCCCCCTATATTTATTTGTTATTTGCTTGACTAATTTATGGATTTTTTAGAGTTAGGGTTTTAGGGTTTAGTTTAGGATTTTTTTATTGATTTTGCCTAAATTAACTATAATTTGAGATTAATTAGATATAAAATTATTTAAGTGTATAAATTATCTTATTTAGTGAGAAATATCAATGAATTATGTTACGTTGATTATATTAGTGTTAGGGTTTTAAGGTTTAATTTATGGTTTCTATTAGTTTAGGATTTTTTAATGCAACTTAATTAATTTGTTATATTGATAAATTATCATTGTGTTTTGTCGTGATTTTCATATAATATGTCTTCTATAGTGAGAATATTATATTATTGTGGTGGTATAATCATCGATAACAATAATGCTATAATTTGATATTATGTTATGTAGAATATTTTTATTTTAAATATTTACTAATATTTTTTATTATGAATATGAAGCTATGGTCGTGGGAGAATTTTCACATCGATTGTCTTGATGTTTGGAGAAATCAAATGTTGGTCCCTATGCATTATTTTGATATTGTTGAGGTGCATTGTCCTGATCGGGTAATGCATCAGTTTGGACTGCATCAACACATCCCTAATGATGTTGACACATTTGATGGCATGCATGTTGTTAATCATCGAGATAAAATGGATGACGATTGATCGGTGGTTCATGTAGAGTATGACAATCTTTGGCATGCGATGAGAGATTTTATATTTACAAAGCGTTATTCGTTTATTGAGTTATTTATTTGCATGTCTTGGTATATGAATATAATAAGGCGATTCATGACACCACCATAAAAAGCATGTTTTGAGACATCACATGAGACTATGCATCAGCTGACACGTAATCCATATAATTATGAGCCTCTTGCACCAAGATATAATAAGTCAGTATGTATAGATTTTTTTTTAACATGTAATATAAGTCTTATTTTATATCTTATAAATGATGATATATTCTTTTCTCAAATATTAGGTAAATGTTTTAATACACGAGTGTACTCAGAGAGCTACTACTGTACTTCGTGATGCTACCGAGGATGTTGTGTGTGACACTTTTAATACTTGGTTCTCATCATGATATTCTTCATTTGACGAGATTTGGAATGCTGAACGTTTGGAAAATGCAATAAAAAGAATGGGGTTGTTTATCATGCATGATGACGACATGCTCATGGTTTTGATGCTGCAGACCCATCGACGAGTTAATTTATTAGATGCAGTTTAATTATGTAATCATGTAGTTTAATTTGTAATGAACTATTTTGGTGTTGCAATTAAATCTCTTTAATTATTAAATACTTGGAATGAAATTAAGTGAACGTTTTTAAATGATTGTGTTAAGTTTTTTGTGATGAACAACTTGTTGGCTTGAGCTATTGTTTTTATAATTTTGTTATTTTTAAAATTTTGTTTTTTTTAGATAAGGTGCTGAAATTGTTGAGATAAACAAACAACTATCATTATTATTATAGGTCGCTCATGTATTACATGCATGACCTGTGATTACACATATATTACATGTGTATTTTAATAGGTCACACATACAGTATTTATGAGACTTCTATTTACATGTGAGAAATGTTTTATGTATTAGTTTAGAAAAATACTTTTTCCTAAACTCCAATTAGTAAGGTTGAATTCAACATAAGCAGAAATGGGAAGCAAGGACCATAGAAAAATCCCACAAGGTCAAAATAACATACGTAAAAATCATAGCATAGTGTGTGTAGAAGCATTTTGATTTTGAATTGTGCAAACAACTCCTTGATTTGAAAGAGAGGAAAGAGCGAGAAGCTCTTCATACTACAACAAAACCTAAAAGAGACCAAATCTGACGTTGAAGTGGAGCTACCTACCAAATCCAGCCCCTGTCTGTAACCACCTGTCTTTCCCTTACCTACTTGGTCAAATCCCACCGCACCACCTCTCTCTCGTCTCATCGATCGAGTCTAATGGTTCTTACTTCTTCCCTTGTTTCTCTCCCATCCCATCCCTCTTCTACATATAAATCCTCTCCCCCCTGCTCCTTCCAAGCATCAGCCAAACTCTCCCCCCTTTCTCTGTCTTTTCTTATAAAAAACTTGGCTCTCTGTCTATTCAATCAAGCAATTATTACCTCCTACTTGTTATCTAGTTTCGAAAAGGTAAAAACAAGCGAAAGAAAACATACACACCATTTATTTATTTGGCTAAGATAAACCTAGCTGCTAGCTACTTTCTTGTTTCTCTCAATATCCCATTCTTAACCCAGGACGATCAGAAAGATTAATACTGCTAGTACTATTCATGGGTCGCTCACCTTGTTGCGAAAAAGCACACACCAACAAAGGTGCCTGGACTAAGGAGGAAGACCAGCGCCTAATAGACTACATCAGGGTCCATGGTGAAGGTTGCTGGCGCTCTCTCCCAAAAGCTGCAGGTAAGGAGAAATTAACGAGTTGTTCTTCTATATCTATTGTCTCTCTGTTTCTCTCTTTAGCTTTTCTAAATTTTTTCAGTGTTTTTGTTTGTACAGGATTGCTTAGATGCGGGAAGAGCTGTAGATTGAGGTGGATAAACTACTTGAGGCCTGATCTTAAAAGAGGGAATTTCACTGAAGAAGAAGACGAGATTATTATTAAGCTCCATAGTTTGCTAGGAAACAAGTAAGCTCATATTGTCCTTAAGAAATGAACGAAAAGCATGAATATTTTTATGGATTTCATTCAAAAGGAGCAAGCTTTCTTTCTTGCTAATGGTAATTAAATAGGGGAGTTTGTTGATTAATCATTTTATTACTTGCAGATGGTCTTTAATCGCTGGGAAATTACCAGGAAGAACGGATAATGAGATAAAGAACTACTGGAACACGCATATCAAAAGAAAGCTAGTTAGCCGTGGCATTGACCCACAAACACACAGACCTCTCAATGAGAAAACCACCACCACAACCACCGCTACTTCCACCACCAAAACCACCCAGTTAAACTTTAAAAACACCCCACCTCAATCACTAGCTGAAATCAGTATCTTAAAAAGCCAACTTGATTCAAAATACAACTCCACCAAAAGCAATGACTTTCTTAGCAGTCTGTACTCAAGTTTCAAACCCAAGAAAATAGAGACCGCTTCTCTTGAAGAAAACAACTGCACAAGCTGTAGCACGACAACTGATGAAGAACAACAACAAAAGAGGGAGAGTCATCATGATCAAGATATCAACTTGGACTTAACTATTGGGCTGGCTCCAACAACCAAAGGAGAGTCAACTCATACTTCTTCCAACTCGGCAGAGTCCAGACTACAACAACCAGTTTCTTCTCGCCAGTTATTTGGTAGTGTGTCAACTGGGCCGGGTTGTTTGTGTTGGCAATCTGTGGGTGCAGGATGGGAGTCGTGCAGGGATTGCCAGAATCATAGATATTATTGTTGGAAGTAAATTAAAGTTGATGGTAGATTTAATTTTTCTTTCTTTTTCTGGTTAGTTGTGTGAAGTAAATGGTTTTGTTTAGGTACTCCACCATTTTCAACTTCTTCACCTGACCCTGTAATCATAAAGGCAATTAAAGAAGATGACGTGAAGCTACCTACCTATCGTGGCATGTAAAGAAACAAACAAAACAATTTTACTCTCTGCAAACGGCTCAAAGCCTTTTTTGGATTCTATAATTGATTGCAGAAGTTATTTTTTTTGGTTTTTTTAATTTTTAAATCCATGACAAAATATAAATTAAATTAAAATCTTCTTCATCATATTTTATATGGTAAAAAGAGTTAATTCTTTAAAACGGTATATATATATATATATATAAACAATCCAATCAATAATGTATTTCTGATCATATAAATTAAATACTAATTAATCTAACATTGGAAATATTTTTAGGTCAAAGCACGCAACGTTTTTCATTTTTTAGGCTTTGCTCATAAGAAAAACGAGAGAGAAATCGATCTAGCAGCCCTTTTCCCCTGACCTCTAGTCGTTGCCTGTATATTGAATAAGAAACTAAAGAAGAAAATATTAGTTTCCAATTTCCATTGGAATAAAAATTTCTTAAACTATGGATTGACTTTTATTTGGGTCAATATTTATGCCGTAACACAAATACTTGGTACTTTTATAGTTGAGACTGTTTATTTTTATGTTTTAGAAGTACTTTTGAAAAAATTAAAATTTTTTATTTTAAAATAATTTTTTTATATTTTTAAATTTTTTTAACATAAGAACACCCAAAATTCACGAGAGGGTACTATTTAACCAGCTAACAATTGGATAAAATTGTCGCCTTGAAAGGTTTTTTTTTATTTTTTTCTCCTGATCCGGATATTTGACTTGCTTTCACATGATTTTAGTGGAGAATTCCTCTTAATTTCAATGGACCCTATCTCACCTAACTAGACCTGCCGAACAAAGTACAATGTAAATGCTCAATCTTTTTCCAGAAATTAACATGAAATCTCACACATCCACCCATGACCCGAAAAGGGGTCAATAGAAGAGAGTGTTGTTTTGTGTTGTCCCATTGTTTTAGAAAAAGGAGAAAAAAAGTATCCATTGACCTTATTATATAATGGAACGATTAATATTTAATTGGAGGCATGCACCATCTGTATAAATAATCTATTCTTAGTTTGGTAAATCAAAAAAAAAAAAAACTATTCTTAGTTTGGTAAAAATGGTAAATTTAATTCTAATGTAGGAGAATTAGTTTAGAAATTGGAAGTACCGTTCTTATGTTTTAACATCGTAACTAAAATCGTAGAAGCATTTAATCCTACACAAGCAATGAAATAATACGAAATTCCACATCTTGTGCTTATATAAAATATTTGTGCATGAAACTAAACTCGTAAATGATTTAAGCTAAGGGTTACTTGATAATAGTTAATGATGCGTCATGATTTTTAAAAACCTCTCCTATTTAAAGATTATCATTCAAAAATCATAACTCAAATTAAGATTATGACTTTTCGGTGTTCAACTTCATGTTGGGTTATGACGTGCCCGCATCCAACTCTAAGTTGGGCAAGGGCGCATTTGCATCCAACCCTAGGCTAGTTAGGCTATGGTGAGCTCATCTCTAACCATTATTGGGTGCAGTCACAAGTTAACCCAATTCCTCTTGGGTTCAGTGTATGAGTTGAACCCAACTCCTTTTAGATTCAATGTATAGCTAAAAGGTAACTCCACACTGAACATCTTGTACTCCGGGCATGGATTAGTAATTATGATACCTATCACATTCCATTAAATACGAACAAGCGGTCCATATTTATATTAATTAGATGTGATGAAACGAGTAGTAGAGTAATATTATTTTACTATTATGAGATTATATCTCTACCTCTCCTACGTTGTATGAAGCAGGTCAAGCCAATTAATATAAAAGGAAGCATGAGTATACAAAAAAAATATTTGAAACCTTATACTCTAAGACATAAAAATAATCATTCTTCTTCTCTAACTTCTATATTTATTTCTCCTTCTTTCTCTCTATCTTCATAAAAGCTCATTAATAATTAACAAAAAAAAAATTAGAATAAATAAGATATATTTATCAATTATATTTTATGAAATGAAAATTACCTCTATTTAATAAAAAATTCTGAATACAAAATAAAAATTATCCAAGAACCTAATTATCAGACATGCATGAATAATAATAATAATAAAATATTTCTTAAATATTTTAAAATCTCTTATTTATAATTTTGTTTAAGGATTTTATTTCCTTTAAATCTCCCCAACTAGACTAATTAACTGCTTTAGTGATTACAAATTAACAATTTGTACTTTCTTTTCTTCTCTTTTTTTTTTAAAAAAAGATTGTTCGAATTTAAACTTTAGACATGAGCACAAATTAAGTTAAAACCTCGTCGGCTAGAGATGGTTTTATGTTACCTAACAAAGGTAGAAAATAGACAGGACGACGGAAGTGGTCAAACCTACAGTAATTAAAACACAAATTAAGTATAAAGTTAAAAGGCGTGAGAAAAAAAGTTTCCACGCACTTCTTAGCAATTTAAATTGTGACCATAGTTTTTTTTCATCTCTTTTTTTCTATGGTTATTTTTTTAATTTAATTCTTATATGATGTATTTATAGGATTAAGTAGAAAGTTAAAAGTCGTGTAAAAAAACGTTTCAACGCACCTATTAGCACTTTGAATTGCGACCATAGTTTTTTTCATCTCTTTTCTTCTTTGGTTATTTTTTTTTTAATTTAGTCCTTATATGATGTGTTTATAGAAATTTAGAATTGATAATTTATTTTAATTTATCTTTTACATAATTATTGCGATATCAAAAAAATATTTCAACATCAGAGTAGTATTAGAAAAATATTTCAGTATAGCGGTATGAATTTGTCTTTTACATAATTATTGCGATATCAAAAAAATATTTCAACATCAGAGTAGTATCAGAAAAATATTTCAGTATTGCGATATGATCTATTTTAAAAAAAGTTTAATTAAATAAAAAATAATTTAAAAAAAAACTAGGTTATTAAACTTTGCGGAGTCAATGACCCGGTTTACAAGTTTGGCAAGGTAACCCCGTTGCCCAGGTTAGCGGGTTTAACAATAGTTTTTCTTTTTATTAATTCAACTCAATTATGTGATCGTTTATTTTTCTCTTTATCATATAGTTAAAAAAATAGTTTTGAAAAAAAAACATGTCATTAAGTTTTAGAACGTCCATTGGCCTGTTGACGGGTTTAGCGAAATTTTCTCTTTTTTAAAAAATAATTATTTTTCTTGATTTCATCCCTCGATATTGGGTTTGTTGAGAATTGAGTTTCATAATTTGTTTCATTTTACTTTCTATGAGGTTATCATGTCTTAAAAAAAGGTCTAAGTATTGATTTGACGCTTGATTTTGCAATCGTTTATTTTTGTTATCATATAGTTAAATAAAAAATAGTTTAGAAAAAAAACAAGTTATTAATTCTAATGGAGTCCATTACCTGGTTTACATGTTTAACTTGTTGGCTCTAGTTACCTGATTCACGGGTTTAACAGGTTTACCCATCAAACCTGATATGTTTGCTTTTTAGTTTTTGGTCCTTTAATTTTTCTAATTGTTTTTTTTTCATTCTTCTCTAATATTGGATTGGCTGAGAAATAGAATTCACGATTTATTTTTTTCTACTTCCTATAGGGTTATCACGATCTCAAATAAATATTTTTTTAGGGTTGGTGCTCGATTTTGTAAGCATCTAATTTTATTATAAAAATAAATAAAAAGAATTTACATAAAAAACAAAGTAATCAAACCCATTGAAATACATGACCCAAGTCACAAGGTAACCGAGGTCAATCCAATTTGACATCGTCTCAATATTAAGAAAAAGCATCGTCTTAAAGATTTTTAAAAGTCATGTCATGTTTTTACCGGTCATTCAAGTTTTCTTTAGACCTATTAAATTAAATAATTCACTTTGAATTAACTTCCACACAGTTTAACTCAAAACTCAAGTCAGGTAAACAACCGAGTTAGCAAGTTTAAAAATCAAATTATTTAATTAAATTTAATAAAATTATCAAAAAATTCTTCATATTTTTAATATTTTTAATTAGACCCGTAATACAGCGCCAGCAAATATACTAGTCAAATTTATAAACCATGTGTGTTTCGTGCCTTATGGTTTGCACGAATTAACTGTGCTGTTATGTGCTCAACAACCTAGTAAAATTGACAATACAAATCAGGGTACTCTGATTGTGTTTTTATAGTCCTAGACCGACCGCCGGTGGTTTAGTTGGTACTTCTAGAACCTTAATAGCACCAAAGGGGAAAATGCCAAAGCAAAAGAGATAGGCTTACCAACAATCCACGGGACCGTAATTGGTTTATAAATTGGCATATATATAAAAATCATAAACCACGTGTTTGTATGGAATCTTATTACATGCATGGTCCACAAAGCATGCCGGAACTCTCTCCCAATTCATTAACTATAGACACGTAAGCTAGTAGTTTATGTTTCCTTGTGCAACGTGTGAGATTCAAGCTAGCTTGTATGCATGGGACTGGCTGATGATACTATGATCTGTGCATAATTGATTAATGCGCATATAATAATAATAATAATAATAATCTGGCCATCTTCTGTATTAAACTATCCAAATCCCTACCGGTACAAGCTAGTGTGGTTTTTCAGATTTTGCAAAACACCTATGGTGGTCAGGAGACAAGAGAGAGCTTATACTATCCCATATATATTGGCCATAGGCAAACCTCTCGGGCGCAGTAGTAGCTTAAACCTTATTTATCAGTATAGTCAAAGGATTTAATTTCAGAACCACATCAATCTCGCTTACTGGGGAGAGACGAAAAGAACATGTGACATGTTTGGGAGGTAGGTAGGTAAGCGAATCTAGGATTAAAATTATGGGAAATTGTGAAGAGAAGAGATCGAACAGTTTAGGTTAGTTAGGGTTTGGTGGCGAGGAAGGGTCACCGGAGAGAAAGAGAGGGTGTCATGTGCCCATGCAGTACTGAGGTATATGTGATCCCTGCAAATATTAATGGGAATTCATGGGATTTTAGCCATCCAAACAAATTTGACCCTTCCTTTTCTTTAAACAAATTAAATTTCCAGTTGTCTACAGGTACCCAATGCCTTTGCTATATATCTAAGCTTCCTTTAATATATATATATATATAACTCCTTCAAGTAGAAATGTTTGGTTGATTCATATTCATTTATAGACATTTATTATGCAAGTTAATTGGTGCGTGTGGTACATGTGGTCGGGTGTTTTCTGTGCCTTTGCAAACCTAATTAGGTGAACGAGCAATATTCAAGCTTACGTACAAGCATGAGGCACCCTTTTGCTTTGCCTGTCAATCTGACTCTGCATGCGCCCATGTTTAGCAGTTGATGGATGAAAGAGTTTTCTGTCTGCCATAATCCATTTCTATATATATATATATATATTCTTGCTTGGTCCTTTGTATAGTATTTTTTGCCTCCTCTTTGCTTGTCAAAGCCCATATGGGAAGCATAAAGAAATTAGAGTGAGGAAAATTGAAGAACAGGGGAATTAGGGTAGGAAACGTCTGAATTGTAAAAGATTTAATTAGAAGAACTCCTTTAATTAGGTTGTATCTTATAAGTCTTGCCCCCTCATTGGAAAATTAACTAATCATTTAAAAAAAAAACTATGGTTGAAGTTAAAAACAACAATAAATTGATTGTTTTAATTATAATTAAAATATTAAAACACAAACAGTTATAATTAGTAACTTCCCTTCTCATTACCATAATTTATTTGATTATTATGTAGCTGAGGAGCATTATCCCCATTTAAACATGCATTAATCCTAAATAGGAATAAATGAGTTTATTTATAGCCTCATAATGACAATTACAGCAACATTTTTATCCAAAAATAAATTAAAAAGGAATTCATAGTAAGAAAATGGATATATACCTGCCCACAGACAAGGATATCTTGATTAATTAGTCACCCTTTGACCTTGGATATAGACATATAGCCTGTTTTAGGTAGCTTTTATGTTTGTATAAAACCAAACCATTTTTTTATTTGTGGGATCCATCTATAACTGATGTCCATCCTCGGAAGCATTTTCTACCGACTTTTTTTACTTGGGTTCAATCAATCATTATGCCATTTAATTTTTTTTCACCTTTTGTTACTTTTAACGTACCAAAATTACCTTCTTTTCTTGTTCTTATCCCAGAGAGAGATATGAGATTTATAAATATATTTGAGGTTATTATAAAGGAATAATATAAATTATATTTTAAAAATTTATTTAATAGTTTAAATGTTTGGGTTGAGATGATTTTTTAATATAATATCAGAATTTTAATGACTAAGCGGCCACGAGTTTAAATCTCATCCCTATTTATTTGATAAAAAAAATTAAACACGAGATAATGTTAGTCTGTAAGTCTCAAGCCTAAAAGATTATCATTTGAAAGGGTGTGTTAAAGAATAATATAAATCATATCTTAGAATCTCATCTAATAGGTTAATCATTTTGATTGAATTGATTTTTTAATACCAATTTAAACCTTATTTTTATCAAAATATTTTAAAAATACTTTTTGATTATCAATAACTTCAATCATAATTTAAAAAAAAAACGCATATATTTATCAAGCTAACCACTAATAAACTTGAATTTTCTAAACTTATTTTTCTCTAATAAACTTGAATTTTAAGTCAACTAGGCCATTATTCCACGCGAGCCCATCTACCTGTATATAGCGTAGAAGGAAGCAATTTACGTGACCCATGTGGCTGGGGTTCTTTTCTTGATTAATAAATAATGGAGTAATTTACATTTAACCTTTGAAGATTGATCAAAGGGTGGGTAGAAAAGTGATGTTAGAGATTTTAACTGCCCCTGTCTCTTGTCATCAATTCGTGGGGTCTGATTTTTGGCCCCTTTCTTGTTTGTCCATGCACATTTTTCTCCATTTTACTACTATTTAAAACTTAATTTCGGTGATATATATATTAGACGGTGATGAGAAAGTAGAAGCAACTATCATCTAGAAGATCAAAAAAAGAAAAAAGAAAAAAAAAAGGGTTAGAACACGTTACCCACAGAACCCTAGTGTGTTTAGTTTTAGGAGTGACACCATCAATGCCGACTCCTTCATAGAATAAGCCTGTAATCACATGATAGGAAGAAAGCACCTCTCTGTAAAGTGCCCATTTATCTATCAAAAACTAGTAGAGCTCAGGTGGCATCTACAGAGTTCACGTCGTGTTGAGCCTCTCTTGTCTTGTGCCACTCGTAAGCGCAACTCAGCAACAAATGACAGGTAATTGAATCTTGGATTAAAAATATAATGACGACAAGATTCAAAGAGACATTATTAACCATCTAGGTGGTGGCTCAGTGGTAAGAATTTGGGACCAAGAGGTTTACTCTTTCTGTGGTCTCAGGTTCAAGCCCTGTGGTTGTTCATATGATGGCTACTGGAGACTTACATGGTCGTTAACTTCAGGGCCCGTGGGATTAGTCGAGGTGCGCACAAGCTGGCCCGGACACCCACGCTAAACTAAAAAAACTAAAAAAGAAAAAAGATGACATGATTAAAACTTGAGATTTTATGGGTTTAAATATTAAGAAATATCAAGAAAGTAATATTGAGTTATTTTGAGTAGATTGGGTTTATGTAAAGAATATATTTTTAAACTTTTGAAAAAAAGAACTTAATCTTTATTTATATTGATCAAAGATTGAATTATAAATATATATTAATAAGGGTGAGAAGAATTTAGATATAAAGCAGGGGAGTGATCTTACTTCAATTGTGTAATGCGCATGGAGCCTTTTATTGGAAAAAAAAATTAAAAAAAAATATTAGGTCCCTGCTGGGACCTGGATTTTGTTCTAATTTTATTATTATATATGAGTTATAATCTTGGTTTCAGCTGTAATCTTCTTGACTTGAGATAATTGATTAAGTTAATATTTTAGTCTACTAATCATTTATATTTTTGTAACTTTTTAATTGGATTCAATTTAATTAGAGGTTTTAATGAAATTTTTAGAATCATTTTATGTGTCAAAAGTTGAATTCTAAATGAAATTCAATATCTAAAAATCAATCCTATTTACTACACTAAAAGAGAATAAATTAATGTTAAAATTACATTTTTTAAAATACTTATCTACTCGCGTTTTTGTGAGAGATATTTGAAGGAATAAGATGGAAATAACGAGGATAATATAAAAAACAAAAAATCATAGAAATTAACTACACAGAGGGTTAAGCACTAGCAGCTGCAAAGACGCAGGCCATGGCATCCAGAAAATGAAAGGTAGAGGCTGATAGGCTTAGTGACGTTAGAAACTACAGCTACCTTTGTCTTTGTTCATCAATGCATGGATCTGGCTACTTTTGGTTTTTCCCTTAGGGTTTCTGCCGTGTAAAATGATTGATAAGAAAAGACAGGGAAATTAATCGGAGTTGGATTTGCATCTAGAAGAGCTGCACGCAAGAACCCATGTTACACCTACCTAACTCTGTTGACCTGTTGCATCTCTCTCTGGACTGTGACACCTCTCCATGTCACTGTCGAGCTTCCATGGCATCTATAATTCACCTAATTGTCACATGCTGAGGAAAGAAAAGCCTTCTAGTTAGCCCCAGCTAAGAATTTTGATGCTGGCAATTGGCAGCCGCATTGTATACCAGAGAAATCAAACCCCCACTTGGAGATGATCATCATGGCAACCTGAGAAAAATGGGAGAGGAGAGCCAATAACACAACTGGTTGCCATCATCGTTGTATTTAATATTCTTAACACACTTGGTTTTTAAAGCTAGATTAGTACTATAATCGAACGCATAAAACTGTTGGGAAAATGTTCTTATTGATTAATTAAATGGTGCAGTCTATAGGGTCAAACACATGGCCATTAATAAAACCAGTGGCGAGGCCAGGAGTTTTCTTCAGGGGACAAATGGAAAAACAAAGTGTATCGTCCATTTTATTGAAAACACTGAAAGTAACACATTACCGTAGACTTATTGTTCAAAGTTTTTCTTTCTTTAATTTTATTTTGGTCTTTTAACTCTCTCTTTTTAGAAGATTGCGCTGTTTTTAGCATAAATTAAAGAATAGCTGAATTAAATTTGTTTACTAAAAAGAAAAATTACAAGGTGGAGAATCAAAGTAAAAAATGCATCATAAATTTCTTACAAAATTTTTTTTTTAACTTTTTTGTTTTAGTTTCTTTTTTAATTCATTGTATTTCTCCTTATCATTATCTGAATGACTGTTTAATTAATAAATCAATTGATTATTATAAAAAAAAAAAATTCACTCTATTCCTCAGATTAACTTTACATGTTATAAGTATTTGGTCTCTTAATATTTTTACAATTCATGGTACAAAATTTTATTTTTCTTATTGTTTTAGTCCATGATTTGAGAAAAGTGAGAGGAAGATCATTGGATTCTGGTGGTAAAGAGAGAAAATTAGTTTTGACACTGATTTCAATCACCAAAATGAATGATCTTCGTATCAACAGGGTTTTCATTTGGTTAGGGTAGTTACACTTAGATGTGTTTTTTACTGTGAAATTGTCTAAAACTTCATATCTGAGCTCGTGAAGTTTTTTTTTCGAGTTGATTTTAGATTTTTATGTGTTTTTTGTTTTGTTTTTTAAGGTCATTTATGGGTTTGTTAAAGTGTTTAGATTCTTTTCTAGGTGTTTTGGGTTTAAAATAGGTTAAGAATGAGTTTTTGGATAAAATACACGAACCAAGAATATTTTTTAGCCCCAAAGTGGTTGAAATTTAGGAAAAACCAGATGAAGTGTCGTCAAGAATTTTTTTCCCAAAGAATATCGAGTGGATGACATGTCGTCAGCTTCAATTGAATTGTTTTTAAAATCAAGCCTTCCCGTGGGTTGCTCTTGAAGGCCCACGCGCGGGCTCTTTGTAAATGGGTCAAATCTACTAACATCTGACCTCATTTTTTTTTAATTATGATTTTATTTTATGTTTTTTTTTAAAATATTTTTAATTTATATTTAAATTAATATCACTTCTCTATGATTTTTGTTTTGTTTTTGTATTTACTCTTTTTTAAATAGTGGTTGGTTTTTTAATTATTTTATATGTATTTAATTTTTGGCAATGTTATTCTAATTTATCTATAATTTTTTTTATGTTTTATATATTGAACTTTATTTTTAAAAACTAAAAATATTTTTTTTGGATAATATTTCTAATAGGTGCAACCTTGCAAAATATTTTTTCTCTTTGATTTTATTAAATTAATTTTATTTGTGTGTTTATTTCTTCTATCATTTGATTAAATAAAAAAATTGATTTTAATTAACACAGTCATTGAACATTATCGGGTAAATGTTCCATGTTACGAGATTAAATATTTTTATTTACATTCTCCTCTCGACTTTTTCAAATACATATTTAGTTATCATTAATGATATTTTTTCATTATGTGTATTAATTTTTCAATTTACATTAAATATTTTTTATATAAAATAACATGTTGAAAAAACCTACATGTTTAAGTTTTTGTTAGAAAAAAATATTCATCCCATAAGGGAGCTTGAAATAGTTAGTATCCACTAGATTTAATGTACAAAAGAGCATAATATAAAAGAAAATATGTGGAGCTCCTTAAGAATTTGAAACTAAAATGAGCAAAGAATTAGAATTAAAGTAGTACACAGGGTATGATTATATATTTGTAGAAATAATAGGCAAGTTTCATAATTATACCTTTTCTCCATGTTTTAGCTGAACTAATAATGATCAAATTAATTAATAAATGCAACTCAAGAGAAAGGAGACAAAAATGGTGATGTGGGATTTTCATTGATAGAAATACTAAAGTTAAAGCTATGGGCTAGGTTTTTTTGAACCCAAAATAGTGACCATTGGCTTTTATTTTAACAGAACATAATTAGCCTGGATTGTTTATAATATGTTTTGGGCTTGATGGGTGGGCTTGGCCCTCTACTGCCAGCGAGGTCCAACTTCAGCAGGCTCTTGGGCACCCAGTTCGGGCCGGGTCTTACTTGAATGTTAATGTCCACGACAGCCGAGAAGGAAATGGGAAGCCCATCCCATATTTTTGTAGGATTTTTTCCCCCTTCAAGAGAATACTTTTCTAAGAATTTGAATGTCTTGTGCGGGAAAACTACGAATTTTTGAGGTGGGTGGAAGGGTGTGCTTGAAAATGTGGTATATTGTTTTAAATTTTAGAATTTTTTTTGTTTAAAATAAAATTTATTTTTATATTTTTAGATTGTTTTGATGTGTTGATGTCAAAAATAACTTTTTTTTAAAAATAAATTTTATTTTAATGTATTTCTAAGTAAAACACACTTTAAATCGTCACCGCTATCACAATCTCAAACATACCCGAAGTGTGGTTGTGATTGTTTTTCAAAATGCTTTTTCTTGAAAATATATCAAAATAATATATTTTTTTAACTATAATTAAAAATTAAGTATATACACAAATTAAGATATTCAATACTCAATGTGGTACGTAATTGTATTTTGTAAGAAGAGTAATAATTAAAAATTAATTGAAACAAATTAATTTGCATGTATAAATCTTCATTTTCCTATTAATACTTTTACTTTTTTTAAAAAAAAAAAACCCCAACTTTTTGCTTGATATCATTTATTTCTTAAAAATCAAAAGCAATAACAACACTATCAAAAACGTTTTAGACAATTTAAAATAAATATAAAAATATATCTTTTTAAATTCTAAATTAAAATCTTAAAATATGAAAACTCAACCAGAAATAAGTTAAAGAACCTATTTATACTACTCGGTCTAAATTTCATTGAAAAAGAAAAAAAGAAAATAAATAGTTATAAAGTTAATATAAAATCTAACTAATATTAGTATTGTTAAACAAAATAAAAAAAACTAATAAAAATATTTATTTTTTAAAAGAAACTAATGCAACTGATGCTAGGAACAAGAGATTAAATTTATCCTTCCCTTTCTATTGATGACCCGTCGACTACAACAAGCAACCCACTCCCCCGGCAGCTTATGTTCCTCCTCCTCAAACCTTTGTAAACGTTAGCGTCAAATTCCGGCAAAAATCTCCTTCGTGGGCCACTCAACACAATCTTTTTGTTGCACTCCGATCCGGCAACGGCCAGGAGAAGAGATTTCCGGTTAAGAACACCAGAGAGGAAGATATTGCCTATCATTTTGCCTATGCTTAATCCCGGACAAGAGATAGAATCTTCCAATAACATGCTGCAATCTTATTAAAAACAGATAATAACGTGGTGCGATCTGCTACACAGGTGGGATGTTTCCGGATAGTTGTTTTTTCAATTTTTTAATTTATTAACATAATAAAATAATATTTTTTATTTTTAAAAATTATTTAAAACAAAAAACTCAATTTTTTTTTTAAAAAACAACATTTAAAACACAATCGGATCAGAGTCGGAATAGACTCCTGGCCTCCCAGTTTTTTAAATGTTTTATTGTTGAAAAATCTCTGTCACTGTGAGTATTCCTAGAAAGAAAGAGAGAGAGAGAAAGCTCCTCTGTTTTGTCTGCCAAAAACCCAAAGGACAATCCCCCTTCCCTAAATCCGTGAAACCAGGTCGTAGAACAGGACAATATGCTTTTAAGTAGATACCCAAGACAAGACAAAACAAAATAAACCTCCCACTGACAGAACCCTAAGCCAAACCCTAAAATCCCTCTTCTTAGGGCAAAACCCCATTTAACAATACAGCATCCTTCGCCTTCCCGCCTCCCCTGACTATCCCACACAAGAATATATGCAGACAGAGGCAGATAGACGGACAGGAACAGACATGATATTTACTCAAAGGAGAAGGAAGTGAGCTCAAATGCTTGTTAGGAGGGATGCAGAAGTTACTACAAAGAAACCCCTCAAGCCCCCTCCTCTGTACTTCTGTTTCTACTAATTATTTTCTCTTTAAAAACAAAAACTATTCCTATATTTCTCTTTCGATGCCAGCTGCTACTTATTTTTACAGTAATAGCTCCTCTTTAGCTGCCTCTTTAGCTAAAAAACTCACTCTCGCACCCGCACTGCCCTCCCGCTTCTATTCAACGACTGCCTGCAGTGCTTCCCGTTGCGCTGTTGGGCTTATAACAAATACCCCAACCAGGTCATGGGTGGTGGCACGGCCGGCGTGGTATTGCACAGTGGCGGGTGGGCAGGAAGGGTCTGTTGTGACTGCTGCGGCTTTGGCGGCTGGTGAAGGTGTGCGGAGTAGTGGGGATGGAGATGAGGAAGGAAAAGGTGAAAAGATTGAAAAGGGTGCGGAGGAAAAGGCCGCGAGGTTGAGTAGGAGGCAGAAGGGGACGGGTGGTGATATGGAGGGGAATGCTGATTTGTTGATAATTCCTGGTGTAGGGCCGAAGAATTTGAGGAAATTGGTGGAGAAAGGGTTCACAGGAATGGCTGAGCTTAAGCAGTTTTATAAGGATAAGGTAATGGTCATTGTTTTCGTTATTTTTAAATTTTGGTGTTATTTTTCTGTAGGTTTTTTTTCCTGATTTGGAGTTTGTTTGCTGTGTATGAAGTATTGGTTTGATGGGTTTTAGGTTTAGATTTAGGAGAGTTGAAATGGGGTTTTGGTTTTGTTTATGCGAACCAGCTCCTTTTGGTGCTGATGATTTTGCTAAATGCCAGTAGTTTTAGAATTTTGTAACTATAGGAATGCAAGATTCATTATAATCATGTCCTAATTGGACGCAATGATTGTCATTGGTACCAAGTTCTTACAGACATGGAGTTGAGCAAACATCTTAAGAGATTAAATTTCACTTCGTGTTTTGATGAGAACAGAGGAATCACTTCTATAGATGTAATTGTTTGGTCCAGTTAGCTTTATACTGTTGTAAAACTGCAATTCAATATTTGTTAAAGGTGATCTCTTATGCCGGTCTAAATTGGGCTTACTGATTGCATGTGATTTCCAGACTTCTATGGTCGCGGATTCAAATAAATAGTTCAATAGAGCAAGTATAATTCGATGTTTAATGGTGAATGGAGGAAATTTCATTCAAAGGTTGGACATAGTCCATCTCTCTCTCTCTGACTGTATACTAAGTTACCAACAGGAATTCTGGGTTACTTGTTGCAGTTTCTTGGAAAATCCAGCGAGACAATGGTTGAGTATTTACAGAGTTCTGTGGGAATTATTCACAAAAATCATGCTGAGAGCATAACAACTTTCATCAAAGAGAGCGTGGATGAAGAGTTAAAGGATTTGAATTCTGATGCAAGGCCCAAACCTAAGAAGCGACTCACGTTTTGTGTTGAGGGAAATATCAGTGTTGGAAAGACAACATTTCTTAAGAGAATAGTTAGTGATACAATTGAGCTACGAGATCTTGTTGAGGTGGTGCCTGAACCCATTGATAAGTGGCAGGATGTTGGGCCTGACCACTTTAATATACTTGATGCTTTCTATGCTGACCCATCAAGGTATGCCTATACCTTCCAGAATTATGTCTTTGTGACAAGGGTTATGCAGGAAAGAGAATCATCTGGTGGGCTGAAGCCACTCAGGTTGATGGAAAGAAGTGTCTTCAGCGACAGAATGGTAAGCATCCTTTGAATCATGGTTTTAAAGTTGACAAATAGTTATATTAGTTAATGTAATTCATTTTTACCAGAAGGGCCAAAGCATACTGATTGGCTGTTCTCTTACATCCCTAATGATTGGATTAAAGGACTTTGGATTTTTGTTCAAGTTTGATTATGATCAAACATGGATTCAAAACCTTGCAGTTCTTTCTCATTTGGTTGATCCCATGCGAGAGGAACAAAAACCTGATTTAAGCGTTCAAGGCTGATAAATTTTAATCTCACTCTTACTTGATAAAGGTCTTCGTACGAGCTGTGCATGAAGCAAAGTGGATGAATGAGATGGAGATCAGCATTTATGACTCCTGGTTTGATCCAGTTGTCTCAGTTTTGCCTGGGCTTATTCCTGATGCTTTCATCTACCTTAGAGCAAGTCCTGATACTTGCCACAAGAGAATGATGCATAGGAAAAGAACTGAGGAAGGTGGAGTCAGCCTAGATTATCTTCGTGACTTGCATGACAAGCATGAGAGCTGGCTTTTCCCATTTGAAAGTGGTAATCATGGGGTACTTTCTGTGAGTAAGCTACCTTTAAATTTGGATAATGCCCTACATCCTGATATAAGAGACAGGGTGTTCTATTTGGAAGGTGATCATATGCACTCAAGTATTCAAAAGGTATCAAACGCGTACCCTTTTCTATGAAATTCACATGATTGAAAAGAAAAACTGTCTTACTTCGCTTTTGTTCTGAGCAGGTCCCTGCTTTGATTCTTGACTGTGAAGCCAACATTGACTTCAGCAGGGATGTTGAAGCCAAGGAGAAGTAAGATAGCCATCATTTTACTTAAATCTCTCATCTTAAGAGCAGAAATATGATTTTATTTTGTTTTAAAATGGTCACCCTTGCCGTAATACATACGATGTTTTAGATAGAGAATAAGAATTTATTAATAGGAACAATGTTGAATTAAAAGGAGGAGAATAGGCATCCTCTCTAATGTAGAAAATGCCAGAAAAACCTTTTAAAATGGCATCCACCAATGTAGAAACAATAATGAAACAACTTAGAAGGGCAATGGATAAAATAATATATCTTACCCCGCAAAATTGCATTGAAAAGAGAGTTAGCTCCAATTAACGAACTTAGCTCCAATTAACGAACTCCAGATAACTTCAAGTTGTGGCTTGCTACCACTAAGCTTTAAGTTACAGTCCTTCTCTGTAAGAATACAGCAAACACAAGTCTTCCCATGTACTTTCAGTTTCTTGGCCAATCTTTTGAAGCTGGCTGTATCATTATATCTCCCTAATTGGTGGCTGCACTAGCATAAATCCAATTTATTTGTAATTTGGTGTTAAATTGCTGTGTGCGAACAGTCATATTACCAAATTTAGTATGTTTAAGTTTTTATTTTTAATTTTAATTGAGGAGTCTGATACAGAGGGCCTGTCTGTGTGCTGCGCAGGAGCAGGAAATTTAAGTTTATTGTACAACCATGTCTCTCATATGTCAAGTCTTAAAAAAAAAAAAATGGTACAAACATGCTGACTGACATTGCACTCAATGTTGCACTCTACAGCTATCGAATGAAAAAAAAACACAAACACACACACTATGACTCTCTTGTGCTTGTACGAAAACAAAAGCGAAGACATGTTGAATTCATGAGTGGAATATTGATGAGAAGTTTATCATTGTAGTTATTGTTATAATTAGAATTATATTGCTGCCTCCTGGTCTGTAGCCCCATTTGAAAAGTGTAGTAGGCATGTACCACCAACTTGAATGAGTTCTGCAATCAGTGAGGAAAATCAAAATGCTCTTGTTTCCTGGCATGGAAGGTTTATTAAATTATTAGTGGTTATGCTGAAAATTCTTATACACGCTTGATTCTTAAAGCCCCATATGCTGTTGGACTAATTTGGTTAATGATGTTCTTTGTGAAGCTATGCGCGCCAAGTTGCAGAGTTTTTCAAACATGTGAAGAAAATGAAGGAAGTTCCATCTACAAAGGGTGACGGTGGTGTTAACCAGCGAAAGGTCGTACTACCTCATGAAGGTGGATTGCTTTTACCAAACGGAGCACACTTCCCCGAGTCTGCTCTCAAATCCTTAGATTTTACTCGGGCAATGTCATTCATGTCTGGCCAGTGATTGTCTGTCTGGCCCTGGTTTTCTTGACCCCAGGATCACGTAAAGAGGTACCTGCGTGTTTGTCTGACATGTCTCTGGATGATGTGACTAGTTTCTTTGTGGATGTAAAAATGGTTTTAACACTTAGGATTTAGAGATGTAGAGATGGTTGTATGATTGTTGAATGCTTTGGTAATCCAATGTTTGGTTGCTTTAGGCCTGAAGCTTTATTCTTTACGAAATATAAGGTATGCTTGGTTATTCTTCTAGGATAGAAGAAGTATAGATGGTAGAGATAAAAATATATTTAGTATATTAATTTTAGAGGGAATTTATTTTTAAAACATGAGGTACAAATAAGATATATTTCTGGAGAGATTATTTATTATTTCTAAAATATCATTGTAATTTTTTTTTAATTCCTAAATTATTTAATTAAGATATATAATAATAAAAATGATTATTATCATAGTTTTAAAACTCAATTCAAAGATAATCTTAGGAAAAAGCTTAGGTCAAAGGTCGAGGCTTGAGTCATGGGTCGGGTTGACTCGAGTCTATGTAAGAATAAAAATGATTATTATCATATTTTTAAAATATAATTCGGGAGTCGATATGAGAAAACTTGAGTCACGAGTGAGGTTGAGAAGTGGTTATTATCATTGTTTTAAAAACCAACTTGGAGGTTAACTTAGGGCAAGTCTCGAGTCGCATATCAGGAGGGTCGATTCGGGTTGACCCAGGTTAACATAAGAATAAAAATAATTATTATCATTGTTTTAAAGCTTAATTAGAGAGTCAATTTGATATAAGGTTCAGGTTGTAGGTCAAGAAGGTTGACCTGTTTTTTTTTTAAATAATCAAAGCAGCCTTGTTTTGACTATTTTTTTATAAAAAAATTCAACATGTTTTTGATTCATGTTTTATCCTGGTTAACTTGAGTTTTTAACCAGGTTAGGTTGAGTCAATTCTTCTTTTATTTTTTTAAACTCGGACTAATTCAATCCTCAAGTTGGCTAGGTTTCTGGATCAACCTACCAAAATAGTACTGATTTTATAATTAGAGTTATTATAATATTATTAATTTTAACACTTGCTGAAGTATTATTTTTTAAAATATGTAATTTTAATAATAATACTTATTAAAGATAAAATAAATTTTTTTATTTTTTTATTTTATCTTATTCATCGTAATCTAATAAAATATAAAGATAATCACAGTAACTCGTACATTATTATTTAACATAATTATATCTCTATTTTTATTGTATTATTTCTTTTGTTTTTATTGTTTTTGTCTTTTTTTTAGAACAGTAACCTAATGCTTTATAAAAAATAAAGATTAAAAAAAACACGAGATACAGTATATCATTGATGAGAAAATCAAATACATGTAAATTGCAAAGCACAGTACGATGTCCAATCTACCATTGCAACATCTCTATTACAGAACAATACATCTCAATTACGAAAGAATATAATACATCTCGATTTCAACTTTCTGAATCTAGCAACGACGGATTAACCCTTTAGCACACCACCTACACCCGCCACTTTTTAACACACTCGCCACCTCAGAAGCCAAATGAACCGCCAATCCTATTCCTATACAGCCGAGCAAACACAGCAACTTCCTCCCAGAATAGTTGACATGAGCATGAAACTCCCTGTCAATATCTTTGCCATCCATTAACGAACTAGGGAAAAAAAGGTTGTAGAAGGGAACATAACTAAACACTTAAAGCACTTGAAATCCAGATCAGAACCAAGAAAGGATAGATATGAAAAGACCCTAAGCTCCGAGTGAGTGGAGGGATAAGAAGGGCGGGGTGGGGGGAGCCACTCCCATAAAGATAGACGGACCTCGGAAAAGTAGGACTAAAGCCTCAAATGAAGAGAATCAAGATGCAAGGATCGGAAGACTAGAGCCTCCGATGAACTCCACAAGAGGGAGAGAGAAGGGGAATCTAGAGAGTTGCATAACTTCCTAGCTAGCTCGTCACAGACAATTCAGGCTCTTCAGGAGCTTGCCATTTGCAAAAGGAACGTGACATTTTTATTTATTTATTTATTTATTGCGTCAAAGATAGAGCCTGCATCTCACAATATGTATGTCTTCATCGATCTATCTATCTATATTTTAATCTGGAGCTTTTTTAATATGAAAAATCATATTGCTTCTCCTTCCCTTTGTCATTCTTTAGTCTGCTCAGCAATCTATGAACATGCGAATAACAGACATATATATCATATTAAACCTATTCAAACATGCTGGTAAGCCTAAGTGGCTGACAGATTTGGTCTTCGGGAAAATTAATCTAAAACAGACAGGATGCCGTGATCCTCGGTTTCCCTGAAGACAATCAGAGCATAGATTTTTCAATTTCATGTGCCAAAGTGTTTACACAAGCATATTTATTTTGGATAATAATCGAGACATATTTAGTTCTAATGAAGCCAGCCTCTCTCTTCAAATTGAATTTTGTGTCATCCTATTTCTTGCATGAACATTAATATATTCATTTATAATAAGAAAAGAAATATTTAATTAATTAAATTAGTAAATTCAAACCTAAAATTAGTAAATATTTATTTTGAATTTACTAATTTAATTAATTAAATATTTCTTTTCTTATTAGTAATTTCGTTTATTATCCAGACAAACAAGAATGGCAGGAAAATGTGGTTAGAGTAATAATTATATTCATAGCGATTAGGCGTAAATTGATAAAGACCATGCCTTCACGTACGAAAAGGAACACTTTGGTACCTCTAATTTTAGGTTCATTTTATCACTTTCCTGTATTTTTAATATTTTTCATAACAATCCTATTTTTCGTAAGTGTCAATGTAACCCATGGTATTTCAATAATAGTCATGATATCAATATTATAGTTTTCAGACCTCACTCCGTCCAAGATCCGAGTTTCGGGTTTTGACTGGGTCACTAGATCGATCGGGTTAATTTTTTTTTATAAATCAAAACGACATTATTTTAGTAAAAGGAAACAAAAATCAACGGGTTGCAACTGAATTTTTAGCCGGGTCTTGCCGAGTCAACCGAGTCACACCGGGTTTTTTCTTACCTTATTTTTTCTACAACCTGGTTGAATTTTAACCCCGAGTAGCTAGATTCTGGATCGACTCTCCAGACCAAATTTCAAAATTATGATCAATTCCTCCGTACAAGCTTCAGCAAGTCAACTCCCACGTCCCATCCTTTTTAAAAAAATAAAAAATAAAATAAAAAGTTAACAAAAACAATGGGGTCCACCATAATGCTGCAGAAGCTGCAAATTCTATATGTATATATATATATATATATATATATATATATATATATATATATATATATATATAGACAGACACACCTCTTACTATTTATTTTAATAGTGTAATTACTGTCTTGCTTTTAGTTATTTTTTCTTTAACCTTTACTTGGTAGAAGTCATGAATGTTTTTGGGAATTAAATGGAGTTACTTTGATATTTGTGTTTGGAAATACATAGTAAAATAATAAATTTTAACCTTAAATAAAATTATTCAAAGTATTATGCACAGGGACAATTTTGTATTTTCATGTGTTGGTCAAACAGTAAAATTACAACATTACCCATATTATTCCAATTTTTTAGCCTTGTATTTAGGGGTTTTGTGGTAATTTTTTTTAGTATGTTTGTTATTGTTAATTGTTCTTGAGGGTATTTTTAGTTTTGTACAATTAAAAAAGCTGTTGGTAAAGTACTCACCAACACATCAGTCAATCTGTTGATTTTGGACGGCGGTGAGGCTGACTTTAGTGATTGCTGGCCCTAAGATATTATTTAAAAAAATTAAAAATCCTTCTTAAAAAATAGGAAACGTCGTGAAATTGGGCCAAGAAATAGCCCAAGACAGCCCAAAAACCATCAACCCTAGAGCCAATCCATCATCACTCAATTTTTTAATGCAACCAGCCGGTGGAATAGAAACCTGAAAAACAAAAGTGTGTGTGAGGAAGAGTTTTTGATCCATTTCTGTCAGGTAAAACAGCAAAAGAGATGGCGTTGAACAACGGTCTTAGATCCGCCTCCAAGCTATTCACTGCTTCCGAATCTCTTCTATCCAAGTCAGGTCAGTAACTCTCTTGTTTTCAACCACAAAGATCTTAATTAGTAAGCCTTTTGATTATTTATCAAAAAAAAAAAAAAATTCTATTGTGGTCTGTTTTGGTTGATCAGAAAGTGAGGGAAAGTAGGGGGTAACTGGGATTTTATTGGTTTTGGGATTTTGGTCTTAGGATAGAAATGGAGGGTTATGTTCTTGTTAGATCTGATACTAGGTTTTTTGATGTTTTCATGTATGACTGGTTTCTGGTGTTTTTTTTTTTTAAGTGAAATTGTGGGTTTTGTTTTATAATTTGTGAGAGGGTTAATGTTTACTGGGTATTGTTTATACATCATGGAAAAGACTAAAATTTGCAGCTGAAGTGTATTATTGTGCCTGCAAACTTGGATTAGCTATTCGTTTCTTGCCTTGTTTTTTTATTATTAGGTAATGTTCAATATACTGTGATAAGAGTCATTGCACATTTATTAGGATTATAATTGAGCTGTTTCGAATCTTTTTAGTCTGCAATGAAATGTAATGGCCAGTGTAAGGTAATATTTACTCTATGAAGTCGGTTATTGTCTGGGATCGAGGCTTGGCTATTGTTGTATGAAGACAAGCTATTTGGCAAGCTTTTTCTTACCCACGTGGACATAGTTTTGCTTTCAATGAAGATTATTATTTCCCCACTAGTAAGAGGGTATAATAATGATCATATGGGTGAAATATACACTGACAATCGTGTTGAATGATAAATGCATGTTGTTATGGAACCTTGGTTGGTCTTACTAAAAGTTTGTAAGCTTTTTACATTAATTCATGCAACAAAACAAATTAAAATGATTGTTTAGATCCTCTCTTTGGTATCTGTGTTTTTTTTTTCTTAAAAAAAAACTCAGCTCTTGTTTTATTGTGAAAAAAACAAGATCTTGTCTTTTAATTATCAGGGGTATGTAATAAGAAAGCTACAGCTTTCAGTACAATTGAGTAAATTCAATGTATTTTAGTGTTTAATTGATAAATGAAATACGTGTAAATCCATTATATTGCATTTTAGTCTTCAACCAAACCTATCTAGCAAACATCTTTGCTTTTGCCAATTCTATCTAATCCTATGTCATCCCAGCTTAAGATTGTATGGGATTGCAGATGCTGTTGATGGATGTGTGAACTATGAGGTTTTAGATAAACTTCATGTCGTGGTTTCATGCAAAGATGAGTGAGAAATGGATTGTTGCCAGATGTGAAGAGATGATCTGTTGGATTCATTTTGCTGGAAAGGTAGATTTAGTGAGCATAATACCTTTTATCAGTGAAGCGGAGGTGCTGCATCAACAATTCCCTTCCTTTGCCAACTAGTTTTTGTCACCCCCTCTTGTTACTCTACTCTTTTTTTCTGATAGAGATTGGTTAGGTGGGAGAATTGGATGCCACAGCCATCTACATCAGCAGATAACACCCTGGTGTCCTTCTGGTCTGTTTTTTTTAATAGATTTGATAAACTCCATGGAAGAGTGCTGGAAGACATGATTGAGTTGTAATACTTTTAAGTGTCTATGCAGTTATTGTCCATGTCTCCCTCTTTGGATTGTACTTGCTGAAGTTTCTATTAGATAGTTTTGAATGTGATTATAAATTTTGGTAAACATCTTGTTCACATTAGTTCTTTTACATAAGTTAATTTCTTAAGGCAGGCTTCTTGTTTTGAAAAAAAATACTGCATCTTGTCCACTCCCATTTTCCTTCCCCTCTCTCTCTCTCTCCCAAAGTCATTTTGAAATGTTGAAAGAAGCTTATTCAGAACTTTATTCTTCCTCAACTGCTTTTGCTCCCAGCCTATTTGTGGCTGGTTTATGTCAGGATTATTCTTATGGTACTAGGACTGAATTAACAGAAGAAATAACCGGTCGTGTCTTGTGACAGTGAATAGAGGTATCCACTCAACAGGGGTGAAGAGGATGGGAGGAGGTCATGGCCATGATGAACCATTCTATCTTCATGCAAAGCACATGTACAATTTGGACAGGATGAAGTATCAGAAAATCAAAATGCCTATTGCTGTATTCACTGCCTTCAGCATTGGAGTCCTGGTTCCTATCTATGCTGTCATTTTCCAGCAGAAAAAGACCGCATCTGGCTAGGTCATTATTCAGAGCTTCTTTTGCAATAACTGGAACAAGTTTGTAGCACCTGTGTTGTGGATTGTTGACATGGGTTCAATTTGATAGTTTTCCTATTTGTTTTTTTTTTCACTGTTCAATTTGCTTTTCACTGTTTATTTTTGGAAATAAACATTCAATACTGCATCTTAATAATATCCTCCTGTAGGGAAACCAATTCCGTCGAATGTTATTATACTTTGCTTTGTCTATCATGCCTCAGATCACTTGAGAATTCAAATTTCTTTTTGCTGTTGTGATGAGATGATATGGTCGTGAGGCACATCCTAGTGGAACGGGTTATCATTCAATTTTCTACCATCTTGTTTTACCAAAGTATTTGCCCTGGCCATTTAGCCCTTTCTTTTTGCCTCGCATTCTGCTAGCTTTAAATGTTCTTGTATATCCTCGGCATCTGAACATTCGCAAATTGGACGCTGTTGGAATGGTTATCCATCACTTTTGCGAAGTGCCGCCATGTATTTACAGAGTCTTATCAAAGATTACTGTGGTTTTCGACTTTGCTGTTTGGTTTGGAAAATCTTGGATCCAGTTTCTATTCATTGATGTTCGTCGATGAATAACAATCCATGTTTGTGATGGATGATGAGGGGATTCGTTCCTCTTTAACAACGTTTGGGGATTCAAATCTCAGAACATGGTTTTCATGGATAGCCTGCCCTACTACTAAATTACCAAACGGGCTCGAATAATTGGTTACTAATTCGTCTCTATCTATCGTCTTGAGCGGCTGTTGATTTATCACTTCTCTATTCCATGTGTTGCATAAAGTAATCACAAGGTAAAGGTGGCCATGGTCTATGCATGAAAAGTTGAAGGTGCCATGGTTTTTTTTCTTTCTTGAACAATGGCGAAGGTGCTTTAAGATATAGACCATTTTGCTTTAGGACAAATTAAAAGTTGGATGTTAAAAATTATGAAGATTCGAGAGATGTGACGGCTGTGATCATGTTCTTTTGGATAAGCTTAGCTAGAGAGCATCTTGGGTGCTAACCATGGTCAATAATTGCAGGGAGTCCCGACTTTGGTTTAATCATGCTGCTTTCTGCCAGTGGACTATATAATATATATACTATCATGTCAAAGAAGATTTAAACGATGCTGCAACATCCCTTTCGATAATATTAATATTAATATTAATATTAATATTAGTAATAATGATAATAATTATGATGATAATATTAAGAACAACAACAATCAACATTCGGTAAGAATTAAGATTTAATGTTGGAATTGAAAATGTCCATGTTGTTGTTAGAAATTATATATCTGTGTCTTAAACTCTTTTAATATAGCGTGGGAGCTATTTTTAAGTCATTCCTTCCATCTGCCTACCTTACTTACTTCCACTATGCTTTGGATCATGCATTATTAGAGCTTTCAATTCCTTGCCCAGAAAATGGCAGTAAAATAGAGAGGTGCTGGTTTTTTTTTTTCTTTTCTAATATTCAAAAAACTAGTTCGAATATTCTTAATCATTATTAATGATCACATTCTCTAAGTCTTAAACTTTGCAGTATAGGGTTCCACAAGAAAGTATTGAGAAATATTAAACCTAAATCTTATACGTCTGAGGTTGAACCACCTCTTATATATAGCTCATTAAGAAGTATTCTAGCATATATATATATATATATATATATATATGCTTTTGAATCTCTCCTTTCTTGGTTAAAAATTAAATAAAACTAAAATGCCTTCATTTTTATATATATATAATTTATTCTTGTGGTTATTTTCTCACTGGAACTATGAGACTGAAGCCATTGATGTTCAGGTCTTTGGCATCTTGATTGGCCTATTTACTATAAAAATAAATAAATAAATTATGGTCTCCCCTTATATATACTCCCTTCAAAATCTTACTCATTGGATGACATTGGTTTTGATTGTCAAACTCGGATTTACTCTTTAATATCTCATATTAAAGATTTAAAATTTGATTTTTATTACAATCACATTGAAATCTCAATTATTATATATATATATATATATATATATATATATATATAAAACAATCACAATGAGAAATTAAAGACTTAAAGGGATATTTATACAAAATATTTTAATTATGAATTTATCATAAAATATTTTTTATGAAAGTTATACAATATTGCTAGGTAATACTATAATACTATAAAAAAATAATGGTAATGAAATAACAAAGATGATAAAGTAATTATAGTAGTGAGAGTGATGAGATGATAATCGAGAATATTAAAGATGATGATTATAGTGGTGAAAGAAAAAGAGATGATCCTGTGTAATAGGATTAGTGATAATTTTTAAAATAGTTATATGATATTACGATTTGATTATTATTTGTAAAGCATTTTATGTAATTTTATAAATAAAAAATATTTTTAATATAAACTGATTTCATAATTAATTGTCTTTAAAACATTAAAGTATTTTACACTAATCAATATTTTAACAAAATATTTTACATAAAACAAACACAATAAATTAAATTATTTTACATAAAACAAAGTTTCCCTTGGTAAAAATTTATTTTGGCAAAGGAAAAATCTAAGTAAGAAAAAGGATGATATAGCGACTGGGTTTTTTGGGGTAAAATAGGATACGAGAAGGACAAAAGGTAGACGACCAGAGATTCTTCACCATTTGCGTATATGTTACAGGTGGATAACCAAGCAAACCCTAATCCAACAAATCAAGCCATGAAAAAGAAGATGGATCCTCCTAATCCATTAATGAAGGGCCATGTGGAAACTGGCAAAGCCATCCTCCATTCTTACACTCTTTATGGTTCCCTGTCTCGAACATAATGTGGTAGGAGAATCCCATTTTTAAGATACTTAAATTCTCTGTAACCTTTTAGTTATACTGATCTCTTGTTGTTTTTCCATTTCCTTTATATAATAATCATTTGCTCACGACAACAACCGCAAGAACTTGGAATATAAACAATGAAGATTTCTGCAGATAGATTTATTTATCCCATAAAAGAGATTTCTTTGTACAGATCATGATAAGACTGCTGTCATGGGACAAATGTGGTTGCAGAAATAACAAAGTTGTTTTGGCCTTTTGGTTAATGTGTGTGCTTAGCAATGTTACTGTCATAATATATATATATATTGCTGTCTCCAAACCTTGGTTTTATTTCTTCATATTCTATATATATAAAAAAATCAACGAACATTTTAGCACAAGAAAAAAGAGAAATAGCGTTGAGTTTATGTCTCGTAATAAATTAATAGATTTATTTTATATTTATATTTCTTAATTAATCGAACATGTTTTATGTTTCTTTATATATGTCTCTTTTTTTTAATATGTAACACTATAACTTGAATTATATATATAAAGAAACAATTAAAAAAAATCAAGAAGAATAAAGAGTATGTTTTCTATAAAAAGAAAAATAATAATAATTGATGTACTCTTACCTTTTACCCACCAAAATCTCTTCGGTACAAAGGAACATGGAAACTTGAAACTATGGCCAGATCTTGGTAGAGAAATGGGGCCTTCTCTGACCCTCCGGGGGCCGGCCAAGTTCAATTCTTGATTCAAACTTGTAACTTCTCATAATGACAGGAGAGTGACCACTGAATTCATGTTGTAGCACAAAATCATCAAGTATAAAGGCATTTTTTACACCAATCTATGCATAGAATCGCATTTCTTTTCATATGAACAAACATGGCTAACAATCAACAATGGCTGCTTTCAAGAAGCCAAAAGGCAACTCTACGATTACAAAGCGAATTAAGAAAATCAAAAGAGACACCCGGATAGTTTTAGCTCAAAAAATGACTGCTAAAAAGCCATTACCAAAGCAATAAAAGACAGCCGCAAACAAAACCGATCGAATTTAGACTGAAAAATAGTTGCTTATTTTGACAATATTATTGAGAATCATTAGGGTTTTCATCTCCACTGTCACTGCCTTGTGGCTGTTTTTCTTGATTATTTTGCTCTAGATCCATGCCCAAACCAACCCTACTACTGCTATAAGCATTCACACCACCAAATATCATCCCCATATTACTCTCTGACAGTCCTAATCCAAGCTGCTGATTAGCTCCCACTTGCTGCTGCACTATCATGGAACCAAGTTGAACTGGGTTCGAAACGCGGCCGCTGCCACCAAAATTCACTCTTTGCATTGATGTCACTCCAGCTGCTGCTCCTGCTGTAGGAAAAGTCCACATCTGGGGTTCTGTAACGGCAGCTGCTTGGGTGGCACCACCTCCGACCGGTAACATCCAAAATGTATTGCCACCATTTGTGGTTGCGGCCGGCCCAACTGCCCACATTGGAGTTGGCAGAATGTTTGTTGCTGGCCTAAAAGAACTGGCTGTTTCTTGATCTTGAACTCCAGTTCTTGATTTAGCAGAATTACTAGCTTCAATTGTTTCCGTGCTTTGTTGCTGTGTGGTTTCCTTAAAAAGATCTTCTCGAAAAGTCTTCCTCATGTAATTATCATCTGAGACAAGATTTTGAGGATACAACTGATGGTGGAATCCTAACATATGAGGGTTAGATGCCATAGCTCTTCGAGTTTCGCTGGCATCATTAGCATCATAGAAAGCTAATCCACTATGAAAAGAAAGAGGAGCTGATTTTGATGCAGGTGCTGAAATAGTAGCACCACTACTACGTAAAGAAACATTCAAAGTGGAGAAATTGGCAGGAATTGTACCAGTACCAGTTGTAGCAATTATGGAAGGCTCAGCTTGCTGTAGTAACCACTCGATGGTTTCTCCATCAGATTTATGGCCTAATTCTCTTGTGAGCTGAAAGACACGTGCCGCACACATGGCTGGCATCCGGATGCGTCGGCCGCGGCCATCTACCTTGGTATGGCGGTCTTTTGATGGCCTCTTTATGGTGGATTTTGTAATGGTAGAATTGGAAGTTGAAGTGGAAGGATGGACACCAATTTGGCTAGATATGGAGCCCATAAATGGGCCCTGGCTAGTTGTTGTAGTAGAAGTAGACCCATGTTGTTGTTGAAGCTGTGATGATTGACTTCCAAGAGGGACTACTAATTGCAGTGAAGCTGCTACTGATTCCTCTTTTTGGCCATGGCGATCTTCGTCAGCACCAATGTTTCTTTGTTGGTTACGAGTATTTCTTTGTGACTCCATTAATTCCATCTGGGGTGGTGCTTTCAACTCCAAGCAACCACCTCTTCTTCTTCCCCAAAACCTAGACTACTTTCAATAATAATCGCTTGGTTCTATCTCATATTTTCTTCTTCTTCTTCTTCTTCTTCGAGTCACACCACTACTTCTGAAAACGAAAATAAGGTTAAAAGAACACAAAAAAAGAGAGAAAGAACTTGTGGATTTCTTCTTGATCTTGTGAATTGTGATATCTTGACTCTCTCTTTCTCTTTTTCTCTCACAAGACACAGCACAGCACAGCACTGCACTGATAGTCTGGTAGTGCGTGGGGATCTTCTTTTCTTCCTTGTGATTGACTGCTGTCCCTCTACAAAGAGAGAGAAACGAGAGCCAATAAAGCTAAAAAAGAATCAGTATAGCTGGGCCTGTAAGATTACAGTAATGGTGCCCCACTCGTGGGGTCTCTTTTTCTCCCTCTTCCTCCATAAAATGAGAGAGAGAGAGGAATGTTAGTACTCGTAGCAATAAGTAGGGCTTGGCTTCCAAGATTTCATATCTCAAAATCTTCTACTGTTATACTATTTGAGAAGAAGGGGCTAAGGACTTTTTGGCATCATAGTGTTGAAAATTAAGCTGAGCAAAAAGAAAAAAAAAAAAAAAACATCTTAATCACTGATATATAGATAAAAGACACCACAAATAGGGGACCTTTTCTTCTCTGATTAGCTTTTATTAACCTATCCATGATGATCCATCTTCTATCTTTTTGCTTTTTCTTGCCCATTTTTTTAGTTTTCTTGTTCATAATGACGATCATGATGACGTTAATGATCAACTCTAACAACCCATTTCCTCTCCTCTTTCCCTCGTTAAAAGACTTAAGAGGTGTTCTGAAAAATCTACAGCAGAATATTACAATAGGAATAGGAATGATGCTAGAAAAAAAAAATATAAGATTTAATGTAGTTTGATAATATATTTATATTTATAGAAGTGATGATTTTTTATTTTTACTATATTGCAATAAAATTATAAAATATATATTTACAATAAACCCTAAACTGTTCAAGAGGTATTAATAATTTTTTTATAATATCTATTTACTAAATTACAACAGGACATGAACTTGGCTGATAAGTTAAGTTGATTGAGATTAATTTAATTTTTTTTTAAAATATAATATTTTAAAATAATATTATTTTAATTTTTTTTAATTAACAAGTTAATCTGTCTAGCACACCTAGATCCTGTAACAGTGTTTCTTTCTCTATCTCTTACGTACTCACTCCAGCGTGTGCAATTCTGTGCAGTGAAAGTGTCAAGAAATGACAGTGATTTTCTTTTACAGGTGTGTGTGTGGGTACAGACAAAACACAACTTAAGTGTTTTTAGTTGGAATTTTCAAAAATCTTAAATTTATTATTTTAAATTAATTTTTTTTATATCTTTCTATATGTTAATGTCAATTTTTTTTAAAAAAAAAATATTATTTCAACATTTTATTAAACCACTATCACTATTTCGAGGATCTCCAAAACGCATATACCTGAAGAAATTCACTCGATCCAGGGTCCCCTCCCCTCCATAGCTGAAGCTCCCACCTTCTCTCATCAATTTTTATTCAATTTCTGAGTTCGTCAATGATGACAAATAACCCTTCTTAAAATCTGTAGGTAGGTACGTATTCATTGATGAACCCCATGACTCTCCTGCCACTCAATTTTGAGGCTCTGGTAGAACCACAGACCTCCTTTTTTTTTCTTCTGAAAATCAGGGAATTACACTAATTTTCCAAGGCACTTGTAATAATTTTATTATGACTTCTGTTATTGTAATTTTTACTCTCTTTTTTCTTAAAAAAAAGATAGAATTTGAAATCTTTTGGAGAGAGAGGGATGCTGTTTTCCATGAATTTCTTTCATGGAAAAATGTCCTTTTTATAATTCCATGGGATCGTGGACCTCTTGTGTCTCCTCACATCTAACATGTAACATCCTGTACTTATAGCATGCTTGTGATTTTGTTGGAAATAGTACTTTGCGGACAAGAAACTTATTGAAATGATTCACCATTTTTATTAATAATTCTTCCTTGATAATGTCAAATTTACTCAATACCGCATTTTCTAATAGGAAAATTGTAAGAGTAGTTTTCCATTTTCAAAAGCAATATCTTATTTTGGCTCACTTTATTTTCTCATACTTTGGTTGATTAAATAAAAAAAAATTGTTTTCTATCTGTATAGTGATCGGGTAAAACGTGAAAATCCACTCTTTAACATCCTTTTACTCTGTGTTTCATAACTTAAGTAACTTAGAATTTTGTAACTGAGTGCAGCTGCTAAATATTGTCTTCGTGTGAAGCAAAATCCATACTTCTCAAACCCTAGAATTAGATTGGCCCAGATGTAAACCAAAGTATTAATGTGATCTAATTAATGTAATCAATCTTAATCAATTGTAAAATAATTGTGATGTCCCAAGAACATCGATCCACATATCTCCAACTCCTTGTAAGGATGGAAAAAATATATCTGCCATGATACAGTACTGACTCTGTCTCATGATAGAATTCTTTTTTCAAAGAAGGTGAATCAAGGAGAAAGTTTCCATTAAAGGAGGTCCATAGCAAGAGCTTGGGAGGACAAGCAGCTTGGCCATAATGGTGTACATTCCAGAGGCAGAAGCTAGACAGCACAGCAAAGCATCATCTAATGGACTATGACAACTCATCCCAGCACAGCCCCACTCCACAATACACTACAATTTCTTGTTCTCTCTTTTGCTTTTACTTTTCTTTTTTTACATTTATTAGAAAATTCCTCCCACCAAAACTTCTATATATATAAGATATACGAAGTTGTCTAGAAATATAATAATAATTATTTTTTAAAATAATTTTTACTTAAAAATATATCAAAATTATTTTTATATCTTTATCAAAACTATAATAAAATATAAATAAATAAGTTTTTTTTTTGACAAAATAATTGTTGCATCAAACAGCTAAACACCCGTGTATAAAAGAGGAAACTAGACATCCGCCAGTCAACTCCGACATGACCCTGCTTTTCTTCTTCTAATATTTGTATTTTTGGAGTATATTCAACAAAGTCAAGTAATCCAAGCTCCCCAACTTTTATATTCAACTTCTACATCAATTTACGGATACCTCATATTATGCAACACAATCCTCTTAACAAGATGAAAAAGAATCCAATTGCATCAATTTACACTTAAAGAATTCGATACAGGATCATTCATATATATATATATATATATATATATATATATATATATATATATATATATGCTAAAATTAAATTGTTGAACAATTAATATTATGTTTTGCATCGTATATTCCGTGGAAGACACGAAACTATCCACTAAAATAAGAGACAAATGGACTCTCTCTCTGTAGCTACATGTATACAAGGACCTGTGTGTACAAATCAAAGGTCACATATCTCTTTCTCCTAATGGAGAAAAAATTGTATAGCTCTGATAAATAAGTTCTGTCTGGTAGCTTACAAATGGAGCAATTAGAGACGATGAAAATTTCACATGCTCCACGGTAAATTAATGTAGGAGTTTGATTTGATGAGAAAATGATTTTTATTTTATGGTTGCAATGCATGGATTATAATTTTTTTATTGTTTTAGTGATTTCTTTGCGTTACATCTGTTCAGAAAAGAAAATAATCATTGAAAAAAGAGAAGAGGAGATATTTTGGGTATTGTTAGATCAGATACATGTATCCCTCGTTGATTAACTATATACTCAGTGAAGACACGGTTTCCCTATTCATTTTCATGTAATTCTTTTCTGTTTGTGTGATTCATCTTATTTGCTGTGTTGAAAACTACCACATATGATTTAATTTTATCAATTAAAAAATTAAAACATCAAAGGCTAAATTTAACACATAGATAACAAGAGGAGTTTTTTATGGTATTAGTTTTGAAGAAGAGGGTTCCCATTTATACCATAACTTGTGTGGAGAGAATGTTAACTACGTTGTCATCATCTAATAGTACCCGGTGTATTCTGTGATTAGAGATATTAGTGGAAATGACAAGAACATTCTCATATAAAAAAGTCACTCCTTCTTTATCTTTAGGAGTGAAGACCATGAGCTCAAGCGATTGAACCAACAATCTAGCAGGGGTGAAGACTTATTTCATATACTTTCTTTTTTTATTGTTAGAATCCCCCCCAACAGAGGTTCCTCCTAAGATTACATTAATCTCAAGTAAAGTTGTAGCGGGTTGATCAGGGTCTTTTCTATTATGTTCAGGACGAAAATCCTTTTTTAGAAACTATTGAAAGGTAGCCCTTAGCTATCAGTCTTTCAATTTTTTTTCAAGACATAACAGTCATCTGTATCATATCCCTTGTCTTTATGAAAAAGGTAGTATGTTTTAGATGTTCATGTACTAGGAGGAGACTTTATAGGTGAAGGATATCTGACAAACTCTTTACCTTGGATAGCTGCAAGGACTTCAGTGAGGGAGATGTTCAATGGAGAAGTATGTGCAACAGGATAACTCGGATGTTTGAACAATTTCTTCTGACTCCTCTTAGGGTTATTATATCTTCTAGGAAAGCAGTCTCGCTTGAGCAAGCGACCTCGTTTGGGGGACCTTTCTGACTGTTTGTCTATGATAAAATGAGGAGGACCATGACGTAGCGTACTTGCCACCTCTACTTGAATATGACTCTTCATAGTTTGCTTCACCTTCAATAATCTTCTATCTAGTCGTAAAGCATACAACTCCCTTCACAAGCTTTCCCTCACCCAACTGATAAAGGGCTTCTGAAGCTACCAGTTTGATTAAGTCTTCAACCTTAAGCATTTCCTCGTTGAATCCTTTGAGGTATGTCCTTATAAACTCATCTTTTGCTTGGGTGATTTTAAAGAGTTCAATGGAACTCGTTTTGGCTGAAATGTGCCACAATTTTGGCATATAGGTCATTGAAGCTGGCAACTAAACCTGGTTCCAGGTTGTTATATCATGCTTTTATTGAACCTTTAAGGTCATAGGGAGGATCTTTCACATGACATGATTGTCGTGAATGACTAGCTCCAAACTGCTCCACACATTTTATACATGTTCCCTGGGATCTGTAAGTGAATTTTGGGACATTATAAGTGGCATTGTTTGTTGGAAATACTTACAAAAAGTCATATATAACTTTTATTGTTTAACTGTTTTCTTTCATGATCGTTATCAATAGCAAATAATCAGGATACTCCTAGAATAGGACGAGTTACCAATCTCCCGTCACAACAGATACTCCAGCCCCCACACAGCCAATCCTTCAACAACTTATGAAACAAAGATGGTTGAGGGGGTATTTATACCCACTAAACCTTGTTGTTTTCAAAAAAGGGAATGACTGAAAAGTCATCTGCTTTTAACGACATTAATAGAAGACAAATATATCTTACATATCATTAATAAGATAGTAAGTATGATAGGTTCTTTAAAAGATCTTGTATATACTTATTATGAGTACAAGCATGATATTTATCATGTCTTTAATACTTTTATTATAGAGAATCATCCACGATCAGGTATATAGCTTTAGAATTTGGAATGTCCAAGTATTTGGGTTTGGTCAAACCCACGTAACCTTGGGTTTGGCTGACTTCTAAGCTCAAATGATTGTCGAGCCCAAATACTTTGGGTCTGACATGCTTGCCAAACCCGCGTTACCTTGGGATTGGCTAACTGTCAAGCTCAAGTACTTTGGATCCAGCATGCTTGCCAGACTCACGTTACCATGAGCTTAGCTAACTGTCAAGTCTAAATACTTTTAGTCTGCCATGCTCGCTAGACTCACGTTACCTTGAACTTGACTTACTGCTAAGTTTAAATTCTTTAGGTCTTACATGTTCGTCAAATTCATTTTATTTAAGATGATTTTTATTTATAAAAATCTTAACCAAAAAGTTAACTAATTAAGATTATTTTACAAGTCATTGTGCTTTTCACTATCAGAAAAGGTTCCATTACTGAATGAAAATAGCAACCAAATTTCAGATAGAACTAGTTGCGAAATTGTTTCTTTTGCTAATTCTCTGATATTGATGGAACAAAATTCCGTACCCGATTCCTTCGCTAATTAGCGACATAAATCTATATATATATATATATATATATATATATATATATATATATATATATATATTATTTTTATGGTAAGTTGGTTGAAAATATTAAAAAATATTTTTTTAAAATATTTTTCAAGTGATTCTTTCAAAAATATTTTATATCCCTTCAAATAATTTTTTTAAATTTTGATTTTTTTATAGTTTCATGGTTACTTTTTGTATTAATAAATATTATGGTTAATTCTTTTGTTTACGAGTCAGAATTATTTTGTTTTTGTTATTGTTGTTTGTTTTTTTTATCATAATCTTGTTGCTGTTACGATTTATTAAGAAAAGTGATGATTTTGTTAATGTTTTTTTGTTTAGAATGATGGGTTTTTTAGTGTTTTGAATTAATTTTGATAATGTGAAAGACAAAAAATATATAATTTAATTTTATATAAATAATAATCAAATAAAATATTTATTTTTTATATTTTTAAGATTTAATTTAATTCAATTCAGATTTTATATTTTTTAAAATTATTATTTCAATTAAGGATATAATTACTAAAGCAATTTTATTTTTATATATAATATTTTATTTAATTTACCAACAAAATTACCATTGAAATTTACCTATGAAATTACCATTGGAATATAGTTTTCCTACAAGTATTATTCTATCAAAAACACCTTTCGACAGAATTCCTACGTTTTTCAGACGAATATTTTTCATAAAAAATGCTAAATTTTCTAATATTGTTTTTAAATAAAACTGTTGTGTACAATTTCATAGGGAGTTTTAACTCCTCTTTAACATTGGTTTTGGACTTGGGCTTACACATCATGGACGGTTCAACCTTAATCCAAATCTAATAATTGAGGACAATTGGTATTAGTTGTTTTAGTTTTTAAAAGATTTAGAATTTGAATCTCTCCTTTATAACAAATTAAAAATAAAAATTAAATATCAATAAAATATTGGTCTAGCAGATAAGACGCTGTTATATTTCTACAAGAGTGAGAAAACAAGTTCGATCTTCAGGAAACGCACTTATTAGGAGGGACAGTCACGAGCCCCAAACGGAATTAATCTCACTCATTTTATGGTGTCAGGATACCGGATAAGAACCAAAAAAGTAAAAAAAAAAAAATTGAAGACAAAATAATATAAATTAAAATGACACTGAATATATAGAAAGATGAACTCAGAAAAATAGGGCCATTCACACACTCTATTCGCTTACTATTGCTAATTATATATATAGAAGTGATGCGTGATTGACACGGAGTAAATTTCTCTTCAACAAAATTATTTTTCAATGCACACTGAAAAAATTGGATATTCTTAAGAAATTGAGAAACAATTATTTTTTAAGAAATTGATTTTTCAAAAACGTATTTATTTATGTTTGCAAGCAGGCAGAGCCAATTGGAGACAGTAACTTACAATCGCGAAAGGACAGGAGACAAATTGGGCCAGCCTGATCTTACGTGGGCTAGTTTTTGGTTTGATAATAATAAACTCCACGTGAACAAGTTTAGAAAATGTCGGAAATTATGGATAATAATAAACTCCACGTGACCATGGGCTATAGATAAACAACCATGGTCTGGTCGATAGAGATAGCACTCCGTCGGGTGGGTTGAGACAGGGTTTTTATGCATACTTACAGGGTTTTTATGCATACTCATCATTGACCCGGAAAGTTTAAGACAATACATGCTCTCATTCGGTTCTCGATTAGGTCAAACTACTTAGAGCCTGTTTGGTATTTGTGGTAGTGGTTGCTTTTCAAAGTATTTTTTACTTAGAAATACATCGAAATAACATTTAAAAAAAAAATTATTTTTAACACCAGCACATCAAAATAATTTGAAAACACAAAAAAATATTAATTTGAAAAGAAAAAAAATTAAATTTCTTTTTTCATAAACACTTCTAGAACAAAAAAAAAGGCTCTTAGTTGCATGCACTCTATCTTTGAAAACTTTTCAATAATGTTCAACATGGTGACCTACCGACCCATGCTCCGGCGTGGACCAGCTTACAAAGTAAACCAAGCGAGAATTTGGTCGATGAGAATCAATTGACCTAGTAAGTGTACTCATGACTTAGTTGATCCAATCAAAACCTAGTTTGACATAAAAAATTATATAAGAAATAGTTGATTTAACGTTTTTTATATAAAAAAATTATTGATATGACATTGTTTTGAAATGACTCAGTTCCAACCATGTTAGTTTGTCCAACTTGCATTTTAGGTATATAATAATTAAAAAGAAATTGCTAGCTAATCTCAAGGAGCAAATTTGTCTACTGCCCATGTTGCTGGCTAGGGATTCTAGTCATGCATGACTTCTGTTTGTTTGAGGGGCTTGTTCAAGCAACCCGACTTAATTTTACCTCCCTATAACCTGATTTGTCATGATTAATGTAAGAAACTAGGAAGAGAAACCAACAATTTAATTCAATCCTACGTAATGTTATCCTCGTGCATGCTGTCTGTTATCATGTATCGAATAAAGATTTGGCATTTATATGTATAGATGCTGTGCCCTTTTTACTCCATTGTTAGCTAGAGACTAGAGAGTTTCTATTTTTTCTACTTCTGACTTCTGAGCATGTGTTGTCTCTCTTGAAATGGGCAAGAAATCAACTAGTAGGCATTTATAATCTTTCGAAAAAGGATATGATGTTTGACAGTTGAGTGCAGGCTATATACAGCAGATTTACCATGCATGAATATCACTCTTTACTTTGTTGGTTACTCCATGTTAGGATTCTTGATATCGACTTCTCCACTGCGCCTACTACCTCTTGAATTCCCAGCCAACAGGGAGTTCATGATTCATGTGAATAGTTTCTGAATCATTTTGTCCAGAAATACATGGAAACAATTAATTAAATCAAGATTTATGAAAATATCTCTGTGTGATTTGCTAATTTACAAACTTTTGCACTGTAGGAAACATGCATGGTCGATATATATATCATCTTCTCTTGTGTTTTCGTTTATCCCGTCACACAATCAAGCCCGAGGAGATTCTTCGGACATGGCGTAGAGCATGTAGAAAAGGGAAAAAAGGACAGGGAAAGCAACAACAAGAGAGAAAAAGCGAAAAAGTTTTCTTCTTGTTCACGTGTTGTTTTTTACCCCATGTTTTTTCACCTTCCAATCATGAGTTTGACTCCTATTACCCCCACTGTCTTTTTTAATTAAAATTAAATTAGTGCTAGATAGTGATTAATCATGAAATTTCTCAGTGACTATACTTTGTCGTGTGCTAGATTATTATTATTATTATTATTTTGTAAAACATAATGTTTAGGTTTTGAAATGGAGTAAAAAAAAAGGACATAAAATTAACACTAGTCATGATAAATTTATAACCATATTAATTAAAACTGAGTTAACTTGGGATATCTCGTTAAATCTAGTACCTAAATCATGTGATTGGAATAACCCGATAAAAATATTAAAAGAAATTATAAAGCTTTTTTTCTATAAAAAAACTCGTGTTAGTTTTTCAAACTCGTGATCCGAATCATTAAAAACCTTGAAGTCCAACTAAAAGAATTTGGAAAAAAAAATCAATTTAGTTAAAGGAAAAAAATTAAAAAAAGAATGAGGTTTAAATTGACAAACTTATAAAAAAAATGTTGTAATTAAATGGTGAAATTGAAAAGAATAATAACTTTTATAAAAAGATCAAGAAAAAAAATAAAAATCAAAATAATGAAGACCAAATTGAGAAACATAATATCATTAATTTGAATTGAATGATAAAATTGAAGATAAAAAATATAAATCTAAATAATCAGAATGAAGAATATAATATTTAGTAAATTGAAATTCAATTATGAAATTAAAAACAAATAAAACTTTTATAAAATGTTCAAAACAAAAATTGAGAAATAAAAAAAATAAGAATTGAAGTTGAAATACCAACATCCAAAAGGTCAAGCTATAATTTTTTAAAGAGAAGAGAGAGAACAAGGGGAAAAAAAGGAAAGGTCTGCCGATAATAAATTAACTGGACCACTACTAGAGACACTTGTCAAACCAATAAAAAGAGGGTGTGATGACGTTTCTAATGACATGATAGAAAGATATTTTTGGATACTAGAAGGCGCCACACACGCTGCCTGAAGGGTGCAGGCGCCTCCCATGAATCCCCGAGCATGTCACACGCACATGTCTTTTTTTATTATTTATTTAAATATAAAAGTATCACTAAGCTAGCTTTCTAATTACAAAAAAAAAATGGTAAAAAACTGAAAACTCCCCTTAACCTTGGGTTTTTTTTTAAAAAAAAGGTATTTTTCATTGTTTTACTATGCATTATAATTGTTTATTATTTTTATATTTGATCAAATACCAAATTACCCCTCAACTTAATTTTTAATAGCAAAAAAGCCTTTGTGAAAATACAAAAATATCCCTTGATTTTTTAAAAAATTTTCTTCCAATGATATTATAGTAATTTTACTATGGAATCAAGATGAAAAAATATTGATTTATCTTGGTCAATTTAAAAATGATAAATGACTTGAAAATGTTTTTCAACATAAAACTATTACACTGTTCTAATAAATACTATCGATCTAGAGGTACAATAATTTTATTTTTTTTGTTAATGTTAAACAATAATATAAAATTATTTTTTTTACTTTATCGATAACTTAATTATTATTATTTTGACCGAGTAATTCTTTGATATTTCCTTTCAACTATTTTTTATAGTTGCTCAGAACTTTGTCAATAAGTCATTCATTGAATCCAATCATTTCGATACACAACAATATTGACGACACCCTTCTTCGATGACTTTCTGTGTGGCTATGGACTTCAATTATTGTTATAAGCCTAAGTAATGAAAAAAAAAAGAGAGTAAAGCTTCCTCAACGGTGTTGCTACTTGTTCGTATTGATTTGATACCTTTTATGTCACAAGACTCACGAGTTTAGTTAGAACAAGTTTTGATAGTAATAAAAAAAAATTATTAACGATAACAATAATAATAATAATAATAATTATTATTATTATTATATATATATATATATATTCTATAGGATCCGCAAACCCAGCCACACGAGTCTGCAACCCTTGAGGAGGTCTGCAAACCCAGGCGCGGGTAAGAAAAGACCCAGGCGTGCAGGTTTGTACCCAGTGCACAGTTCTGCAGACCCGCTCGCCTAGGTCTGCAGTCAGGTGCGTGGATCTAGCCTTAGCGTCCAGGACATGGCAGCTCCAGTGCCAGGTGTCTGCATCCTAGGGACTGCAGCCCACCATGCCCCACCAAAATTTGCACTGATCGTTTTCTTTCAAATCATCTTTTTAATGCTAAATGCATCCCAATAAAAAAACAACTCCACTCTCCCTTGCAGTTTTTGCAACTCCATGTGGTAACACTTAGCTCTTTTAGTAATAGAAACACTTAGTTCTTTTAGTATAATTTATGCCAACTCAGTATAACTTTTGGACTCAAAGTTTTATATGGAAGAATTGGAAGCAGGCTTTGCAACAGGTATCCAGCTTAGTAATGCTAACAATTTAGTGTTGAAAGTTCTTATTGCAAAAGCTGGATGCTGATTTACAGCCACAATAGGCAGCCAGGGAATTTCTTTATTTTCTCCCATGGACTCAAAATAGTGGAGGAGAGGAGGGGTTGGAATCCTTGATGAAGACTTGTGCGAATGTTTCACGTGCACAAGGCACAAGTTTTTCTCTCGAGTCCAGCCAATATCATTGGACTTGAAGGCATAAAATGAAAGGAGAGCAAAAAAGAATACGATTCAGGTGAATCCAAGCAAAATTCTCTGACTACATTGGGTCCATCAAGAAGAACCTGAAGCTTTACTTCTTAAGTAAAATTATGGAATACGAGGAAGTTGAATTCATATTGAATTAATCGATTATCTTATTCTAATTTCAAAGTTGTGTTTAATTTAGTGTTCTATGATAAAAAAACTAAGACAAAAATAAAAACATAAAATAAATTTGTGTCTCTGTAATAATTTTGACGTAAAAGATACAACAAAACAACATAAACATGGGACTCATCCCCATCAACACTGGCTCGTGAACGTGTTTTCATGTTCTCCAGCATCACTCATGAGGTTTTCAAGATTTTATCATTTGTAGTCCATCAAAGATTTGTATGGCATTTTCTTCCTTTGCATCATGTCGTGTTACGACCACAAGTAAAATCAGTAAATCTTTTTGACGGAAAACTATCAAAAGAAAGCCATGGTCCCCGAATTGTCTCTACCAGAAAATTTGGCAGGTTTTTTTTTTTCTTTCCCATGTGACTGGAGAAATGCTTGGTTACTGCTATCAGCATTATGATTATTGTTGTTTTGATGGGAAGACATCGAGATTTCTTTGAATTTAAAACAATCGGAACCATAGCAAGAGGAGGAAGGGTCACTGTGGTTTAATAACCATTTTTATGCATGCAGCCCTTGCATATCCTGAATAAAATACTTGAGCATATGCAGATCAATAACTACAAAATGTTGTCCAAAAAAGAAATTGTTGCTGAGTTTAACGTTTATACTGAAATGAACAGAGATGTTTTGCACAGCAAGGGTGCATCAAATTTGAATTCAAAAGTCTGTATATCATGTAACTTTTTCCAGGGTCTTGCAGTGGAAAGTCCTTGATTAACAATCAACACAAATCTTGCTCCATTTTTATTGTCAAACGTCCTTAATATAAATCAATTATGCCACTTCCAATATGCCATTCAAAATGTTTGCAACACAAACAGCAGAATGTATCGCTTATTAGAAAAGCAGGGCATGGTCTTAGCAGAAACTATTGTACAGAAAACCGAAAGTTTGATCAAACCTACAAGGGCAAAATGCCAAAGAATGGTGCTGTAATGAAAGCCCACATTTCTTGCCTTCCGTGGTCTTTACCTCTTCTTATTCTTCTTTTTATATCCTTCGCTTGAAGGCCCTCTTTAACAAGTCCAAGAAGATGATCTCTTGAGCACAGGATTCATTTGCTTGTCCTCTTCCAAAGAAATCATCCCCAAGTGTGAAGGGTCCTCCAGCATCATCTTTGCCACCAAGTATCCAGCAATTGACCATGTCTGATATTTCCTTGCCTGTTTACCAATGTATCTGCCAAGTTTCCCATCATAATATTCCGGCCAGCTGTCTTTCAGTAGACGGGTCTCAGCAAGATCAATCGCTTTTCTTGCGATTTGGGGTCGTCCCGTTTTGATGCACGCAGCAGTCAGCAACCATAAAAGCACTGAAACGAAAAGGAAAAAAAAAAATATGGTGCAAAACAAAAGGACACGTTATGTACATATACACTATTTATTCTCTGCATATTATGTGAGAAAGACTTTCAAAATTAAGTTAAGAGAAACAGAAATAACAAACTGAAGGAAGTGTCATTGCTAAAATTTTTAAAGAGATTGGAGGCTTTTAGCTCATGAAAACGAGGAAGGAAATAGATTGGGCAGTGCCATTTATAGTAACTTGAATTCAGCTCCATTACACTCGTGTCTAAATCATTACAGTGAATGAGTGAGCAGCTCATCCTACTATTGGAAATTTGTTTACTGTATGCCCTTATGAACATATAAATTTATCTAACACAACCAATGCAGGCTACTTGCATGATCTCAGTATCCTTGATACTTAGGCACTGCTCAAATCTTATTAATGTTATTATTATTCAGGAGACTGCTCTATGTTGCAGGGATAAAAGCGAAAGAATAAGAAAATTACCAGTGCATGATAATGCAGGCAGAGCTTCTCAATAATTTACAATTTATGCATGCACTTCGGTCATGTTATTAATATTCAAAAAGCTGAGGACTTCATGGATCTATAAATTAGTGCAATCTGAGGATCACTGAAAGAAGATCACAGTCTGGGTAAAACTATCTCAGCATCTTATTAGTTTCCAGTTCCCACTTCCAGCACAATATCTATAAATGCAAAAAGTCTTCGGTATAACTAAATTGAATAATAGTAAAAGCAAAGGGGATACTGAATGCCATACTGTAGAACCAGCCAGACAACCTAGACCATATGATTGGTTCTCTCTCTTTACTAGCTTCTAAATTTAAAATACAATTAAGGTTTCAGATTCAGATTCAGCCTTGTAAAACCAAATATAGTCAATGAATCTAAAAAAGTATGACAGAAGGACTCCTTATGGAAGGACATATTTATTAATTGATATACGTTAGTCATGAAAGAGAGTAGTAATCAATTAAACAGACAGAACAAGGAACAGACCTGGCCAAGATCCTCCATTATGATAGCTCCATCTAGTATTCTTGGGATCGCAACCAGTTACAATTCGCCATTCATGACTCTCTATTGCAGGATAAGCTATTTTTAGAGGCATTTCTCCCACTAGCTCCTCCCAGCGAGCTTCAATGAGATCCATGATAGCCATTGCTTGTTCATGAGTTGCAAGAGAAGACAGGATGGCAATGCAATTTCCTAAAGCAAACCATCTAAAATCCATCCTCGCGGGACTAACATTGCCAATAAAGTAGCCTCCACGAGTTGGCATGAAATCAAATACCCAATCTGGGATTGAATCAGGAATAACGTTGAACTTATTTACAGCAGTGTGAGAGTACTCCTCAGTCTTATATCTGTATATGTCATTCAGTTGTTGAAAGTCAAGCCAGAAGTAACTCCGCATGTGATAGCTCAAGGCATGCAAACGTTTCACAATTCTCTCAATACATTCTTTTCCTTCTTCGTCATGTTTCAACAATGAGCAAGCGCTTCTCAATGCCATGAAAAAAAGTGCTTGAATTTCAATAGGATAACCATAGATGCCCTGCAAATAAATCAATGCAGTTTGAACATGTAACAAGCTTGAACTTATCAAAACCCTATGAGGAAAACAGAACAACCTACAAGAGAAATTATACAATACTAAGAATTTTAATTTAGGAGTGCATGCAAATGAGTGGTTGAGGGTGAAACGGAAACTAGATTATGATAATTTGGCCTCTATGCGAGTTATTGTTACAAGGAAGATATCAAAGCACCATGCTGTCACAGTGACTGGATGGGGTTGATTCAAGCAGAATGGTAGTCAATCCATGGAAATAGCAGATGAAAAGTGTGAATGCTCATGAGAAAAACTAAGCCCACATTCACATAGAATGACAATTTCTTCCTTTTATTTTTTGTAATCATTATTGATATTACTCTATGTTTGATTATTTGACTGCATTTGTCTATAAAGAGAATACAGAAAGATGGCATCACCCGTTGTCTTAAAGCAAAGCTGGAAGGAAACAAAGAGTTAATTTCAAAGTGCTTCTGGACTGCATATGACTTTATTTTACTAAGAAATTGAAAATTGTGATATGATAAGCATGCTACAAGATAATACAAACTGGAAAAAAAAAAAGATCCAGCTCTACATGATTGCATGCAGTACTTCACATTAAACAAAACAGGATACTTAGACTTTAGGGAACTTCCTAGGCTGCAGGAGCTTAATCAACACAAGCTATGTACGCTCCATTAGCATTTAACCAATGCCAAAAGGGTTTAGTGTATGTAACAGGGTGTTTAAATTTCACACATGCTCCATATGAAATCATAAACAGTAAGTTAATTTTAGGTTATGTTTAACTCCTTTATACTAATCGTTTGCAATTCTCCCAAAAATTCCCCTCCTGTTTAAAGAAAGGGGATGGATAGAAACAAGTAATTGATAGCTAAAACAAAGGTGGTGCACCCAGCTACCAGTTTCATCAATGTATTATGTGTCTCATGTCTACTATTTGTTGGAGTTTGCTAGTTAGAAAAAAGATTATTTCAAGAAGTAAAGTAATTGTTCAAAAACAGAGTGATGCTCCAATTTTCTGGAAAGTTTCAGAAAACAGAAAAACTGGAACTTCTTTTTCAAATGCAATATTTCTCTGTCTAGAAAACTGAAAAACTAGTTTTTCAGTTTTTTAAATTTATACCGAGTTTGGAAAGAATATTTAGAGGTTCCCCGCAACTTTTCTTTACAAGTTTTCCATTGTTTTTCAAATGAAGAAAAGACAAGCAATACAATTTTTTTCTTTTATATATAAGCACTTTTTAGCAATGTAAAATATTTTGTTTTTACATTTTCATATTTAGTTAGTGTAATAAATTTACCTTTTATTATAGATCTAATACAAAGATTATTTTTGAGTTAATAATGTAACTTTTTCATGATAATTTTTAATTTAAATGAAATAAAATTAATATTCTACAATTAGATTATCACAAATACAAAAGATTATCACGAATACAAAATATTAAGATGACTATTAAAAATTATGGTTCTGACTTTTTTTTATAAAAAAAACAGTTGTAATCTTGATGTATTTCTTGTTTTTTTTTTTTTTCTGGTTCTGAGACCTATAGTTCTAGCGACCAACTTGTTTTTCTTAAATTGTCTTTCATTATTGAGAAAGGGTAATGAAGATAAAATACAACCTTATTTTCAACCGTCTAGATAATATGTTTCCTTGTTCACTAATATAAAAAAATCATTTTTGTTCTCAACATATGAATACATTTTCCAATTTTACGTTGGAAAAGGAAAACTTAAAAGGAGAAGTAAAAGAGAACTCCAAATGGAAAAGGAAAATATTTTTCTGTTAATAAACAAACCAACTTGGCCTAATGACTACAATTATGAGAATGAATTAAATGGAATCTTCACCATTCTTTCAGAAGAAATTAAATCAGTTGATCTCTAAAGGCATTTAGTGTTGCATAATAGTAATTAACAACAACAGTCATATACATACACATGGGAAGGGATGAAGAAAGAGACATGAGGAAAACTTACCATTCTGCGATCAATCATAGAGCATCCATCGGCACATAGAAGGGTAGGGAAAGTATCAAACCCCTCTGACAAGCACAACGTCAATATGAGCCTCATTCCTTTCTGGCACTCTGGAGTTTCTGCTAGAGATAAATCTCCAGTAGACTTTGTATATGCTCGGAGCAGAATGATCCACCAAAAACCAGAGTCCACTGGAGCAACTCTTCCAATTGCGCTCTCACCAAAATCTGCAACCAGAGAGTCTGTTTTTCGAATAGGATCGTGAAGAACTTTAAAGCTGGCTGGCATTGCCCCTTCACCAAGCTTGAATCGATCTATTCTCTTTTCCCATCCTTGGAGATGTAGTGTCTTCAGAAGGAATTGCTTGACTATTTCAGGCTCACCATTCATCAGAAAAGCTAGGGCACTGGGTACAAAGTCTCGTACAAAAACCTGGACATAAGACCTCAAGAAAATCATATAAATGATACTAAATTCATACCCCTGACAAATGCATACGATCACATTGCAACTGCCTTCTATTTGGAGAAGTCAGAAGCACGGGATTTATGAAATTTCCAATACATCATTTGCCAAAAACTAATGGCTCTTATCAGAGGATTTAGTTTTCAATTTATCACATGATCAAATTCCTGCCTTACTTTACTCTGTACTTCCACCTAAGGCATTCTTCAAACATTATCAGCTCATATGTTTAATGAATTTACATGCAGAGCAAATATAAGTCGACCATTTCCCTCACTTTGAACATAATTTACAATTTAATGACATCCTTAGTATCATTGATTCCCAACACCTAATGGGATTACCATCATCAGCTCAAAGCATTTATTTAAGCTTATTAAATGCTTAGTATAGAGCCTCCTCTCTTTGTGATGCATAAAATTAGCAAGATACAGTAACACCATATAAAGACAATCTATCAAGTATCATAACATATTAACCATAGAAACAAATTAAACCAATTAGAAACATCCCAATGCCTGATGCTCCATTAATGACACAGAAAACCAACAAAACCATACAGAGAATTCCACATTTGGTAAAAAAGAATTACCTGATCATAGTTCAAGACTTCCTCTGAGGCATGGTCATACGCGGCAATAGTACCAACCGGTTGGCCTCTGAAGAAAACTAAAGACCGCCGTAGAGCCTCCCATGCATCAGCCACCATTGGGTGAGGCTCAAACGAGTTGCGAGCAGATGAGGCTGGCGTGTTAAACCCGGACCTTCCACCAGGTGAATTCGTGGTCTCAAAGTTATCAATTCCTCTTGCAAGCCCGATCGAGAGCTCGCTAAGAGACCTCTCATCAAATGATCTCTTCCTCTCTATGTTCAACTTTGGCTTGTCAGAGAGGCGAGAGAAATCAATATCATCCATTTCGGATATTGACCACACTGAGCTCCCATTCATAAGCCCCACCGTTTCTTTAGTCGCATCCATTTGTTTTTCTCTTTCAATACTTGATTGCTACAGAAAATGCTTTGTTTCTATCACCAAATGCAAAACAAGAATCACCAGCTTTAGAACATAAACATTCAACAGCCAACATACGAAGATATTATTTAACAATCACACAGAAATATCATCAACAGGAAAGTAAAAACCAGAAATTAAAACTTGGAAAGCTCAAAATAGAAAATGCAACATGCTATAAACTCTATTTATAAGAAAAATTTAAAACCTCTTATCCATTTAAATATACTCCAATAATTAACACTTATCCCTTTTTAGCTTTATAGACATTGAATGGGCTAAGAGGGAGAAGAAGAAATTTGAGACTTGTAAAACTTAACCAGTTCTCTTATGTCTCACCTCATAGGATTTTAAAAAAAAAAAAACGAAAAACGAAACCATTAAAGACCAATTTAAACAATACAGAAAGCTACAAGGCATAAAAAAAAATGGAAAACAAAAGTACCTTTTTTGTAATTTTACACAAAACACATACATTACACTTAAATTTCAATTACATTTTCCATTAAAATCCAGAAACGAAAACTTGAAAACCAACAGCAGTAGATCAAGATCCACAAAATATCAAAATAACGGAAGACAAAGACTTTTACTATCTTAAAATAAAAGACCACTTCATGTAAAAATGTAAACAAAAAAAGAGTCAAAATTGAGAGTTTCAACAAAGAAAGCAACAAAATTGAGAGACAAAAACCCAGATCTAAAGACCTTCAAAGAAATGCTTCTCTTTAATATCTACACAGAAAAAGAGACAAACAAAGAAAGAAGGAATGACTCGAAGAAGAGAAAAACCTTCGCAATGAGAAAATGACTGGTGGAAAATCTCTCCGGCGACGGCAATTTCGCCGGCAAACGGTCGGTGAAGAGAGAAAGAAAAGGAGAAGACACGAGTAGGGGAGAGAGATATAGTTGAAAGAAAGAAAGAGGAGCTTGCCTGCAAGAGCTCATTTTTATAGCTAGAGAGAGAGAGGGACGGGGACCTCCAAGGTTTTTCTGTAAGAAAGGAGACCGGTAATGGCCGGTTAACAGGGCACGAGGATAAATTGGTGCTGATTCGACGGTCTGACGTGGACAACACGACAGCGTTTAGTTTTTTGTCCTGATTTTCATGAGGAAGTCTTGGATTTTCCACTGGCCACTTGTTTTATCGGTTTCTGTGTGGGGATGTTGGTGCCCTATTGTCCTTTGGTGTCATATGATAAGTGTCTACTAGTGTGTTGTTGATATTATTTTTTTAATCTTTTTATATAAAATATTAAAATTAAAAAATATATATATAAAAAAATTAAAATTAAAAAAAATTCAATATTTTTTAAATGCTCGGTTCAACCGTAATTCAAAAACATCTCTTGGAACTAATTTAATATTAAAATAATGTTAGGAAACGTCGTTAAAATCGCATTTTAAAAAAATTTTGAAAAGAAATTTTTTTAAAAATATATATTTTTATATTTTTAAATTATTTTGATGTGTTAATATCAAAAATAATTTTAAAAAATAAAAATTAAGAACGCGGTTAAAATCATGTTTCCTAAAAATTTAAAATTTTTGTTTTATTTAAAATTAATTTTTTTATATTTTTAGATCTTTTTATAAGCTAATATTAAAAATAATTATTAAAAATAAAAAAAATATTATTTTAATATATTTTTAAATAAAAAATACTTTATTATAATTATTATTATTTTCTCAAATAACATAACTCCAGTTTGGGGAGTGATTGATTAAAGAAAGTATTATAAATTTGGTGATGGCTCGTGTGAGTTGTGACAGATTGAGTTAACCTACGTGTCCATGTCCAGTTTTTAACTGTCTTGGATTGCTCAGTTGCAACTTGTTATGACAGTTATTAAGGGTTGGTTTGGAATTCTGTTATATGGTAGTTTAAAATATTTTTTATTTAGAAATATATTAAAATATAAATTTTTTATTTTTAAAAAATTACTTTTAATATTAACATATTAAAACAATATAAAAATATAAAAAAAATTATTTTAAAAAAATTAAAATTTAAAGACACGTTCCCGATCAGAACCTAAATCCAGCCACCTGATTAAATGAATTTAGAAATTCAGAATCAAAAGTTTAAATTTTCAGTTAAACTGAGCATTGATATATACAGTTTTTATAATTCAAGTTTTTATAAGTTAACTTTCCAATCAGCTCTGCTTCTCATTAGTTTATCTTAGAAAATCATTTTTGAATTCGCTCAAGTTTATTGGTTTTTTTTATTATATAAAAAAGTTATTTAATAAGTTTTAATAGCCAGTATCATTTGTTAAATGTCAAATTAGAGTTTTAATGTAGATATTCAAATTCATGATATTTAATAATTTTTTCATTCTGGTTTAATTTATTAAATGTTAAATTGAAGTCCTAACATAGATAGTTTAACGATTAACTAACTTCTCATTTATTTTTACCGTTGAAAAGTGTTTTTGTAAAAATTTATATATTTTTTATTTTAAATTAATTTTTTTATATTTTTTTATCGTTTTGATGTGCTGATATTTAAAATAAATTTTAAAAAATAAAAAATAAATATTATTTTGAAATATTTACAAAAAAAAAACACTTTAAAAACAACTATTAACACATAAATCAATATATTTATAACATTTGAGATCTTTTTGAAAAACATTGAAGTGCAATTCATTAGATAAATCTATAAAAAATAATTTGGATAGGGGTGAAAAGGTGACTTGATATATTTATAAAATTTGAGATCTTTTTTTTTTATGAAAATTAATATCAATTGAAACACAATTCATTGAATTATTCTAAAAAAAACAATTTCAATATGGGTAAAAAATTTACTTAAAAATATCCTGATCTATAAAAAAAAAAAAAAAGAGAAATTAAAGATGTGCAATTTAGGTTAGGTTAATGGTGATGGATTTGGATCAAAATCTTATCACTCTCGAAAACCCATAAAATCTTATTTGTCGAATTTGAAGTTGTAAATATTCCATTAATGTGGCTAATACATGAAATTCTACTCTAAGTCAATAGATACCGACCCCCCAAATAGGTATGATATTTTAATGCCCACCCAAATATGTATGATACTTTATACACAGTTGGGGTTGGTATAAATAGTAAAGACAAAGTTAGGTTTCAGGTGGATATTGAATATTGCTCTACTAGACCAAAAACTTGATACAAATTTTATTTATTATTTATGTTCATAAACTTAATGAAAATTACAATCATGTCATTAGTTAGATGTATACTAGATCGTTGGTTCACACTACACTTCCAGCGAAATCAATTTTTCTTGAAAGCAAAAAAAAAAGAGTTAGCGTTGCTAACGAGTTTTTTAGTAAAAAAAAAGAGATAAAAATGTGTGGAAGTTAACTCGATATAACTCATTTTCTTGGAGGGTTTAAAGGCAATTTGAACAACTAGAAAAACAACAATAAAAATACATATTTATAAAATCAAACATCAATAAAATGACGGGATGTTTATTTAAGACTGCGATAATTCCATAGAAAATAAAACAAAATAAATTATGAAGATCAATTTGAAATAAACCAAATGCTAAACAATGATTTAAAAAAAAGTCAAACAAAAAAAACCAATATCCAAATGATGAAATTGAAGAACAAATCATATAATAAAAATACCAAAGTACCTAAAAAAGGGCTAGATGAGTGGGTATAGGTGGCCTAGCGTTCCTTGACTTTATTATTATTTTTTTCTTTTTTTTTTTAAGGGGTGGGCAATTTTTTCTATATATATATATAAAAAAAAAACAACACATCATTTACTATGCTCAGATTTCAAGGACCAAATGGGTAGAATGAAAATAAAGCAGAGATGTTTTACACCAAAAAAATCCAATTATCAACCATTTTTAACCTTAAAAAAATCTTGAGGTGAGATATACTTTCTCATGTAATTTGAAGGTGAAAGAGCTCCTCATTGAAGCTGCTCTATGAAACTCATTAATATTACGATCAATTATTTTGATAGTTGGAATCAGTGTTAACTAATATTTTTTTTCTACCATCAGAATTCGATGACTTTCTCTTTTTTTATCTCAAACCAGGGACTGAAAATAAAAAAAATAAAGTTTTAGATAAAAAGTAAGTTTTAGACAAGGGACTAAGAATGGGTCAATTGCAAATCAAAAGGATCAAAGTTAACCTTTTGGGTTAATTTCAAAACGACCATCTAGTTTCTCTGTATTTTTTAATTTGATTCCTTGTTTTTTAATTTTACCCTTATTTAACAAATTAAAAGCAATTGATTTTTAATTTGATCAGCAATAAATCCAATCCAGGAGAAAAAAAAGTCTAAAAATCAAAATTAAAAAAAAAATACAACTTGAATATACATTGAATTATAAGAGGGTGCACAGTACATAGCTATCTAGTGTTTTCACCTCACCAACTTAGTTTTTTGTAATATATAAAGCAAAATGGAAAGCAACTTCTAACTTTCCGTAACCATAAAAGTAGTTTGTCGTCTTTGCTTTTAAGAGAAAAAAAAGAGTTTCCATATCCGCATTGCAATTTTCAAGGAAAATAAAAACTAAGTTGATTCGGAAACACCATCATTGTGATGATAAAGACATAAAAGTACATACGAGTTGCTATTAAAAGAATAATATTTTTGGAATTAACTATCTAGGTGGTGGCCAGTGGTAAGAGATTGGGACCAAGAAGTTTGCTCTCTCTGTGGTCTCAAGTTCGAGCCCTGTGGTTGCTCATATGATGGTCACTGGAGGTTTACATGGTCGTTAACTTCAGGGCCGGATTAGTCGAGGTGCGCGCAAGCTGGCCCGGACACCCACGTTAAACTAAAAAAAAAAAAATGTCTTTGGAGTATAATAGCAGAGTTGATTATTTTCAGTTCGGTTTAGTTTTTATTAAAAATAATTAATCAAACTGAAATTATCACAAAAAAAAACTGAAACCGGTTCAAATTGAGTGGTTTCGGTTCGGTTTGGTTTTTTAGGAAAAAACCGGTTCAAACCAGTTTAGCTCGGTTTTTGGTTTGGCTCGGTTTTTTCCGATTTGGCTTGATTGGCTTGATTGGCTTGGTTTTTTTCTGGTTTTTTTTCATTTTGGGTTCGGTTCGGTTTTTTCAGTTTCAGGCTTATAAAACCGAACCGGTCGGTTTTTTCAAAATTTTAATCGGTTTTTTGGTTTTTTTCTCACCCCTATATAATAGTGGTTGTTTTTTAAAGTGTTTTTTGCTCGGAAATGAATCAAAATAATCTTTTTTATTTTTTAATAATTATTTTTGATATCAGCACATTAAAATAATCTGAAAACATCGAAAAAATATTAATTTAAAGTAAAAAAAAAATAATTTTTTTCAAAAAAGCTTTTGAAACAAAAAAACAAATAGGTTTATTAAGACTGCATTTACATGTGTTTCAAGAGTACGTTGGATATTAAAAAATATTAAATTAGTATTTTTTTAATAATTTTGATATATTAATATAAAAAATAATAAAAATTAAAATATATATATATATATATATATATATATATATATATATAATACTTTTAAAAACCAATTCGCAAATCTTTCATTTTTATAAACAACATCAAATTATTTTCCCGATTAGATGGGTTAGTTGGGAAGCAAATCGGAAACAAAATCCGAACATATGTACTCTGAACTCGTCAATATTATATTGTCTGGTCAAACCATTAAAACAAAGCGTATTATAATGATCCTGTCAAGTTTATGTATTAATGACAATTTATAGAATTAGTGACGTTTTCTGCCTGATGCATTCCATGTAAAATAAACATGGATCGGAATGTCCCTGCCTGTTCACACAGAGCTTTGACCGATTAGCAAGGTGAGATTATTCCTTAATCATTAATTGACTTTCAAGATTTCGAACATATTAATATTGTTTTTTAAAATATTTTTATTTAAAAAGTTAAAATAATATTTTTTATTTTTAAAAATTATTTTTAATATCAACATATTAAAAAGATTTAATAATATAAAAAAATTAATTTTAAAAAAATTAAAATTTTTCAAAATTAAACCAACTCATCTAACACAAAAATAAGAATCAAACAACCTCTCTCTCTCTCTCTCTCTCTCTAAAAGGAAAAGAAGAGAAGAAAAATCTAAACATTTCTCCTATTTCATAAATCAATGGATATAAATGTTTTTTTTTTTCATAGATCGATGGATATAAATGATTTTTTTTTATTTTTGCTTGTAGAAATAGAATTATATATCATCAGGTCAAACCCAAGTTTATAAGCAACCTAGGCTAAAAAGTAAGTTTAAGTAAAGGATTTGTGACATTTAACTTTTCAAAACTTAGCTTGGGATTTGAATCTTGATGATTAAAGAGGGAGCACATTGCTTTAATCGTGAGGATGAACGTACCATATTATTTATAGATGGAAAATATTTGATTTCAAATTATATAAAAAATAAATTGAGTGATTTTACCATCTATTTATCTATTTTAAGATTTCTTAGCCGATTGTGATTTGATTTACTTAAAATAGAAAGAGTAAACATTTGGAAGAGGGAGTTTTATAAGATAAAAAAAAAAGACACAGAGAAAAAAGATTTTTTTATATATACAAATTAAACTAAGATTAAAAAAATAAACCTTATTATAGAGAAATTTATTAAAAGTGTTTTCTAATATTTTGATGATACATTAAAAAAACTCGACCCAACCAGTTATAGCTACCACCACATCGAATTGTACAAGCTACAAGTTTAGCTAGAACTACTATAACGAAAAATATCATCTTTTATGGTTAGCTGTTCCAAATATTTTTCATTGTAAATTATATATTCTTAAGTTTGACAAGATAAAAAAAGAATGATATATTTCCATTTAGAGAACACACACAAAAAAAACACAAATATCTTCTCCACATATAAAAAATAAATCTTTCATCTTCTTGTTTTTTTATGATTGTCGCTTAGCATTCAAAACTCAAATACTAGCTTGAATATCATAGTGTTCCTTATTCCACTGAAAACTTATTTTGCAGATATAACTACGTTAACAATTCAGTCAGGAAAGGTCATTTCTGCAAACCCTGTTTAATTTTATGTTTTAAAAGTGCTTTTGAAAAGAATTAATATTTTTTTTATTTTTTTATTTACTTTAAATTAATATTTTTTTAGTGTTTTCAGATCATTTTGATGTATTGATATCAAAAATAATTTTAAAAAAATAAAAAAAACATCATTTTGATGCATTTTTAAATGAAAAATATTTAAAAAATAACCGCAACCACATTTCCAAACATGCATGAATTCAATTCATCACATTTTAAAAGCATTATGGAACCAATATCTTTCTTTCCAAGAGGAGGTATTTTTTTAATTTTTTTTTGGCAGAGGAATAAGCTTATCAATAATCTCCCATTATTAGAAAAAAAAAATCGGCATAATATATAATAATAGACATATATTAGAAACTGTCACTCAAAACAAGATGCGTACATCACTTGATTATATGTTAATTATCCAATTAAATAATAATAATAATATACGTACTCTACTTGCATCAATAATCAGTTTATTAATTAAATCATGTGTGACACACACCAAATAGTTATCTATACCAAATGATAATACCACTTACCTATAAAATAAGCTGTCTTCTTCCCCGCCGGCCATCAATCAGCAATCGCGTCTGTTGTCATTTTCGATATCATTGACCTTAATCCTAATTTAAAGGTCATTACTTTTCATTTTTCATTTGGGTTTAGGTTTTTAACCATAGAGATGCATGCTTTGCCTGCCATTATTGCCGTATTATTAAACAACGGTCCATGGCCTCTTTGTGGCATGATTTTCAGGGGCTGCCAATTGTATTTTTGTTAGTTAAAAATGAGATTAAATTAATAGAGTGATGAGTGATGACATGTTGCACGCTACCATTAATTATCTTTAGAGCTAGAGTATAAAAAAACAGGTATACTTTATTAAAAAAAAAAAAAGAGATGTTGCTTCTGTCAAAATTCATGAAATCAAGGTTGTGAGTAGTAGGGAATGATGAGATAGATTAAAAATTATCATTTATTTAATAAAAAAAAAGTTAATAACAGCTATATAAACTAGAATTACAATTTATTGAATAAAAAAATAAAAAAAAATTAATTTAAAAACCGTTTGAGAACGCCGTACAAACCGCGATCCCAAAAAATTCATTTTTTTAAACTAAAATTTAATATGTTTTATATGTTTTAGATCGTTTTGATATGCTGATGTCAAAAATAATTTTTAAAAAATTAAAAAACATTATTGGCATGCATTTCGGCATGAAAAGTTATTTGAAAAGCAACCGCAATCACACTGCCAAATACTTCCTTAGTCTAATCAAATTAAAAATACAAGTTGACCCATAATTCATGTAAAACCCAGTAAAAAACTTGTTGATTTTTATTTAAAAAATAGAAAGTGAAAAAGGCATCAATTTATTCTTTCTTTTAATTTTGTTCTTTTAGGTATTCCATCCCGGCCATTTATAATTTAAATTAAATCCTATTAAATCTCATTTTAAAGATTGACCCATGAATATGTTTTTATTTTATGTGTCATTTAGAATTTAAATTCTAAAAAAGGTTACAAAAGAACATTTATATATATATAAACACGTAGGTTTGGTTTGGAGACATGGATGGTTTCCTTAAGTTACTGATTTGAAAGCGACCCAGTCTCCATTTTCAAGAGCTGGTCCAAGGATCCCATGTTTACCAAGATAGTTAACCTGGGAAATAAATCTGCCATTGAAGTCAACTCTCACAAGAGTTAGTTATACTCTCAGATATGTTGAAGCCTCCGGCCACCTCCCAAGCTATAACCGCTGCCGCTTGCTCATTAATTAATCAGCATGGCTTTCAATACTCTCAGGACGTTACTCTCAGGATGTTCTTTCTGTGAACGACGTAAGCCTCTTGAAAATGTCAAAAAAGGCTTCAAGAACTTGAGGTCGGCACATTAATTTTGAATCTAGAGGTGCTTCTTCGGTTTACCGGCTGTTAAAAAGAGGATAAAATTTCAGCTGGCACAAACGTATGCGCACAGAGGTTTTTTCTCGACTGGAAAGGAAAACTGATGCTCCTAAAAAAATTATAAGAACTATATGGATTTTCCAACATTTTATGTATGGATGTTATGTGAATCTCTAATGCAAATATGTCACGAGATCGCAATGACTAACTTCTTTTTTATATTATTAATGTAGGTGTACGGGTCAGTTTATGCACACTTCGACTAATACCATATGTCTTGAAGTTAACAATCATGCAAATCTTTAGTGATCCTGAAAGAACTTGAACTTATAATTATTGAAAAGCAAATCCAAAACTTTATCAGTTAAGCTGTCCTTGAATTCGCAATGACTAACTTTGATTGCCCGGTAGGGTGATTTTTCTCCTTCAGCCAAAGAGTCTGATCTACTTCCCCTCACATTGCCCCTCAATCATTTTTAACTTGTAAAATTTTTAGAAATATTTTTATGAAATGACCCCTCCAAAATTATGCATCCTTTTTTTCATAGAAATTGTTTAGGAGAAGGGTAAAACTTGTATTTCAAAGTGTTTTTTTTAATATATTAAAATAATAATATTTTTATTTTTAATTTCAACCTATCAAAACAAATTAAAAATACATACTGATATTCTAACCGCAGCGTCAAATGCCGACTGAATTCATTGTCATACTTCACAAAGTTATTAGTATCTCTGATAATATGACACGATTAAGCTTATTTTTGTATTTCAAAAGCGCTTTTGAAAAAAATTAAATTTTTATTTTATTTTTTTCTTTACTTCAAATTAATATTTTTTGATGTTTTTAAATCATTTTGATGTGCTGAAGTCAAAAATGATTTTTAAAAAATAAAAAAACATTATTTTGATATATTTCTAAATAAAAAATACTTTAAAAAATAACCGCAATCGCAATCCTAAAGATCTTGAAATCGATTTTTTTTTGTTACAAATTATTCAAGCATGCCAAATTAATATCCTCTAACGATCATTAGCTAGAATCGGAACCAACCAGGGGAGCCTGGTAGGCATTGCAAATCTCCAAAACTAAGTTGCCTCTCAATTTTATTGGGACCATCGTTTTCCACAATAATCCTCTCAAAATAAAGAACCATATCATGTTTTTAGTCTCCCAACATCCAACTTTTTTTATTCATTTTTTCAATCACACACACTTCATCTAAGATTACATTAATTAGTCCCTATAGCCCCTCGATAATATTAAAAAAATTAATTTAAAACTAAAAAATATTTTAAAAGCATAATTAAACTGTAATATCAAGTAATATCTCAATCAATTGTTTGAACTTTGAACACATTTTGGTCACAGCCCCACGTACCAACCCGAAATTATGAAGAGTCGAGAGCATCTATGGTCTGATATGTTCCAACATTTTGCACCAGCTAAAGACACTGGCAACTCGATATTGGCAGACTCATCTCTGGCCTCATAATTATCGATAATTAATACAAATGACTCCATTAATTGTTTATTTACCAGGGGTTAATTAAGACTAGCTAGCTAGCTATATCTCGGTTGTTAAGTCTGAAGTTATTTTATTAAGTGCTCGCTGATGGCGACCCAATATTTCTTGGAGCAGCCCAAGGCATTACATTAAGGGTATAACGTAATTTGCAAATATAAATACATGAGCTGGTCCAGTTGGTTTTAGGGCCCCGTGGCTCCAAGATACGAATATCTTGATTTAAGCATAGTTCTTAATTTAATATAATCAAGGCAAAACGTCTCCACAAAACACAAAAAAAAAAAAAAGAAGGTTAAATAGAGCAAAAATATGGACATAGAAATAATAGAGAGCTTCACATGGCAGCTTTCCATTAGTTTTCTCGAGGCCACATGCCTAACCCTTTGAACGGAGTTTTATAAGGGGCCGGGAGGGCCTTCACAAAATAAAATAAAATATTTTAAAGAATCATTTTAATTAAAAAAATAAAATTAATTAAGTGAAGCTTAATAAATAATATTATATTATTCTTTAACACAAAATTAGCTGCTAAATTAGGTCTAATCCACCCACTATGAGTGGGTTGATAAAGTCTTGAGTGTTCATCTCTTTTCAACGAAATAATCATTCAAAGTTCAAAATCCTTTAATAGGTTTTGCATATTTATATTATTAAATTTAATAATTGAGTTTATATTACATCTAAAAGACACAAACTAATGGTACGTGAATCATTTAATATTTTTATATTAGTTTTATTTATTCAATATTGAATATTAAATGTACTCACTAAAACACATACATGCATGAATATATATTCAGACAGCATCATTCAAAATAAAAAAATCTTAAAATTATAAAGAGTTGAATTAAGCGAGAAATACTAAGACAAAGCTATCACATCGTACATAATTTATATATTCAGATAGCATAATTTACAGTTTACTCTTCTCATAAATTATTATTATTATTGTAGATTCAAAAAATAATTTTTTTTTAGATATTTAATTTGATCTTCGAACTTTTTCTTTGAACAAAAGAGCATTTTTAACCCAAATTAGCATCCAATAAAAAAGTAGGATGGGTTGGAAAGCTCATGCACCTGGGTTGATGTTTTGGCTTTTCTCTTTGTTTTTTTTTTCCTTTTAAAGTTTTGTTGTATTATATTTAGGTTAGAAAAAATTGATAAAAGAAATCATTAAACCTAATTGAGTTCATGAACCGAGTTACAAGTTTAACGAGTTCATTCATATCATTCAGGTTATTATTTTCTTTTTTTTTTCTTTTGTTTAATACCTTTTCTTGTCCCTCAATTTAAAAAAAAAATATAATTTCACCTTTTTTATTATCGGTGATCTAATTTACTTAGCTCAAAACTAAAAAACTACAATTTTATTATTTGTTGTCAATGATATATTATTGCTATCTCAACCACATGCATCCATCACAATTTTCTTCATTTAAAAAAAAATATTTCTTACAAAAAAACTCTCATGCGCTTTATCGTTATATAATTAAATAAAAATTAATCTCTGGTATATAAAATTTATTGAATCTGATAATATATATAACTTAGTATCACGAGTTTGCTTAGTTGATTTAAGTTCATTAATATTTTTTTTAGTTAAGTACTATTTTTTATCATTTTTTCTTTTAATATTGAGTTAATTAAAAATTAACTTTTGCATATTAACACATGTTAACTTAATATATTTACATTTTAATATTAAATAAAAATACCATTCAATTCAAACTATTAGAATCTATTTTCCATGAGATACCTTTTATATATATATATATTATTATTATTTTTGCTTTGACCCCTGGAGCAGCGTCCGACAATGAACTATTAACTATAACGAGGGAAGGGACACCCATGTGTTTTAGGTTTACATGCCGTGTACTTGCTACGTAGGTTACAGTACTGAAGGAGTTCTATTTGAGATTTATGATTGATTTCTTGCCGTCCTGGTCTTATAGTATACAGAGATTATTTGATGGCCACTTGAAATTGCCGTCTATGGAGCCCTGCATGCATTTAGGGAGTATTTCTAAGGGCAGTGATTATTTTTAAAATATTTTTTTATTTAATTTTAATTTTAATATATCAAAATAATCTAAAAAATACTTTTAAAATAAAAAAACAGACAATCATTTATATATTCAATAATTTGGCGCCGAAGCTTGTGGCCCAGCGGTCTCGACAGAGTTTCCCTGCCTCTGCATCCTGGGTTCAAGCATTACTGTGCACGCCTGTCATCCCCACGGTGCTTTACCTGTCTACTGTGCTTGCAGGGTGTTCAGTGGGTCCGAGGATTAGTCGTGGTGCGTGTAAGCTGGCCCGAATACCCCGAATTATAAGAAAATAAAATAATAATTCAATAATTTGATTAGACTTGAATTATATACTGCCTGTCTCTCTGCAGCAAGCTGCATGTACATATAAAGAACTTAAAACCCTTACATGCCCACAAAGACATACCTTATTTTAATGCAATTATCCCTTAAGACGTAAAAAAGGAGAAGAGGTTTATAAAGTAGTGCCAATGCCCTCTTATGTGAAGTGACGTGAATTCACTTTCCATTTTGAGTATACTTTCGGCATTGGTCAACTACTAAAAATTTAATTACATTAAATATAGAATTAATTGCTATTAACAATATCGCATTATCGTATAAAAAACACCACAACTTCATGCCACGTTTCCTGTGCTGCAGTACGATTCCCGTAGCCATGAATTTTTTTTAAAAAATTATTTCTAATATCAATTAATTAAAACAATTTAAAATCATAAAAAATTAATTACAAGTAAAAATTTAAACAAAAATAATTTTAAGCTTAATATTACAACTACAACAATAATTAACAACGTTAATTAACCCAGAGGGGTAACTCAACTAGTCTGACTTTGGATTTGCTCTCCAATAATCACGAGTTTGAGTTTTTTTTGGACTACTGGAAACTTACATGATCGTTAATTTCAGTACTCGTGGAATTAGTCGAGATACACACATATTTTTATTTTTGACAAAAAAAAATTGAAAAAGAAGAAACAAATTACAAGTGAACTCCTTGCATTTTTGAAACGTAAGTTACCATCATAACATGAAACAAAAGAATTATTATTCTGCCTTAGATGCGGGGAAAGGCCATTGTTTGCGTGGGGACTGGGGAATGAGCAAGCATGATTCGATACTGAGTCAGCTTTATTTTTTTTTTAATTTTTTTTAATCAAAGATGAAAATTTCATTACTGTTTGTTAAAGCTATTAAAAAAATAGCTAAATAAAATGAGAAAGAAGAACAATAAATATAGTATTCGATACTTTACAAACATAACGTGAACCGAACAACTTAAAAAACTACCCTTTTAACCTAGCATAGTCAAAACATTCAACTATGAAATAAAATATTAAACCCAGGCAATTAAATTCACTTTTTTATGAACTCCATGGTGGCCAAATGATCCGCTACATGATTTTTCTTGTACTATTAAAAAATTAAAAAAATTAAAATTTATAAATAAATAAGGGTGACGTGATTTCACTGACACCACTAAAAAATTTAAAAAAAAAGCTGACAAAATATTCTATTATTAATAAGTAAGGGTCTGTTTGGGAACGCGGTCCAAATCGCGTTCCCTTAAATTTTAAAATTTATTTTTGTTAATTTTTTTTTATGTTTTCGAATCGTTTTGATGTGTTGATCTCAAAAATAATTTTTTAAAAATAAAAAAAAAATTATTTTAATATATTTCTAAACAAAAAATATTTTCAATCGTAATCACTACCACCATCCCAAACAAACCCAGTTAAACACCATTCTATCAACACTTCACATCGTCCATGGATTTCTTCATGAAAACAATTTACAAAATTTTCAGGAACCAATTTATAGGGCGACAATTTACAAAATTTATAGGTGTAGGTTCTATATGGAAGTTTAAATAAATGGACGAGATTCTCGATTTTTTAAGATTCATGATTATTTAAAGTTATTTCATGAGTGATTGTATTTTTTTATGAGGTAAAAAAGATGTAATTGTTTGTTCAATTTTTTTTCTAGCTAGACCACATCACGTTGAAACTTGAAATGCCTCATGAAACAAATTTGATCCGAAACAATAATGAAAGAGAAACAAATGGACCGGGCCTCCAAGCCCAGTTTTCCTATCTTTTAAATTTGGATTTCAAAGTTAAATTTTAAGGTAGCTTTTGATTAAGGTGCCATAATTAAAAAATCGTTAGATAATAAAAATATAAATATGTTTAGTTAAAGAAATAAAAATATAAAATTAAATTTATTTTTAGGATATTTTTAGAGGAAGTTTTTGTATTTTTAAAATATAAGGTATAAAAAGAACATGTTTCTAAAAATAATATTTTTTTATCCCTAAAATATTTATACAAAAAAATTTTAATTTCAAACTTATTCAACTAAGATATCTAAGATATGTAAACATAAAAATAATTATTATTTTAATTTTAAAACTGGAGTATAGAGTTGACTTGGAACAAAGCCCAGGTCATGAGTTAGGAGTGCTAGCTGGGTTGACCTAGGTTATGGGTTGAGAGTGTTAGTTCATGTTGACCTGAGTTAACCTCTACTATTTTCTCGAGAAAAATGTTAAAAAAAGGTTGTTTTGAAAAAAAATATATCTTTTAAAAAAGCATTAACGAGTTTTTTACTTAGGTTTTGACAAGGTTGTAGGCTAATCCAGGTTTTTGACGGGGTTAAATTTGGTTAATTATTCTCCTATTTTTTCTTAAATCTAAACCAATCGAGGCCTCGAGTTATCCAGGTTCTGGGATAACTTGCTAGGCCGATCCAGATTTTATAACTAGGGTTATTATGTTATTATTAATTTCAAAACTTAATGTTAATTTTTTTTAAGTTTGACATTAATACATATTAATGGTAAAATAAATATTTTAATATTTTATTCTATCTTATTCACCATCAACCAACACATAATACAAAAACAATTACTTTATTTTATACACCACCACTTAATATAAATTTATCCTGATCTCCTATTCTCTTGTCATTTTGTGTTCCCATTATCTTCTTCCTTATTATTCTGAAATACTAACCAAATATATTTAAAAAATAAAAATATAATATAATACAAAGATTTGATCTAAAAAAAATAAAAAGAAACAATCGGACTGGGCCTCTAAGCCCAATTTTCCTCTCAATCAATTTTGGATTCCAAAGTTAGATTTTAAAGGATCAAAATAAAAATAAAATATGATGAATTAATTACTTCAAACCAATTCCAGATTCACATGAAGGGCTTTAATCTTAATTTTAAATTGATTCATAAATACATCAAGAAAACATTGGAATTTAGGATGGAAACAAATATAATAACTTTTCTTCGTCCATTTTCTTCAGTGATTAGTGCATTTTTAAGATTTTTAGTTTCTTTTTTTTTTAAAAAAACTAAGTGATGCTAATCCAAACAACTCTCTAATATAGATATCATTAATTAAAATAAAATAAAATAAAAACACTCAACCGTGTACCTAGATCGCATTGTAGATTGAAAAGTGCGATCATCATTTTTCTATTCTCAAAATCAGTTAACTAGGAGAAATTTAATATTTTTAAATGATAACTTACTAAGAGAATTTCAATATCTTGCATAGTATCAATTTATCATTATTATATTAATCGAGAACGAATCAATTTTTTAATATCATACAAATATAATTAAAAAACTTAAATACTATTAAAAACAAATTTTTTAAAATTGGGGTTCAAGGGGTTTTTAGTCTTTTAACATTTTGATAGCACAATAAAAACAAAAAAAATTAAAATTAACATCCAAGGGTTTTTCATATTTTCCTCATGACTTGTTTAGTTATAATCAATATGAATGAGAAACAATTTAGTTTTTTTAATAAATATAAATAAAATTAAAAGACTGTTCTCTTCCTAATGATTAGGCTTGTATGCAATCCGACGCAATGGTTATGTTTAATTGAATTTTTTTCCTCCCACTTTTCTTTCTCCTCGTCTCGAGTTTCATGTTGTCATTTCCAAAAATTAAATGTATCATGTTAGTTTGTATTTGTATCAATTTTAATCATTATTTTTTTAATCATTATTTCTTTTGCTTTTGATGCTTTTTTAAATTGATTTTTTTTTCAATTTCAACTCTCAATATTTTTTTTCACTTTACTTTTATATTCAATTTGATCTTTATTATTTTGATTGCTATTTTTTTTTATTATTTTCTTGGTTTATTTTATTTTTCAATTTAGTCCCCTATTATTTTATTTCATTTAGTTTTTATGTCATATTTGATCCTTATTTTTTTAATTACAAAATTTGATTTATAATGATTAAGAGTTTTTATTCATATTTTTTTTTGTGTTTGCTTTATATAGAGTAATTTTGATCTCATGACTCGGGTCACTAGTTTCGAAGATTTGTTCAATTTAATTTTTTTTACATATTTTTTTAATTGATTTTTTTTAAAAAAATTTCATCATTCGACATCAAGTTATTGAACCTTGAACTTCATAATTTTTGTTTTCCTGTGGAGTTTTTCCAATCTCATATTCCAAGTTGCGGATTAGTCGAGTTAACTAAAATTGATTCAAGTTTTTTTTTTTTCTAATTACTTTTGTGTCTTCCAGTTATCTTTCATCATTTAGTTTATTGAGAATCGATCTCTATTATTTTATTTTATTTTATTTTATTTTTTATTTATAGTAGGAGTATTCATGGTCTGGGTTGGGCTAAAAATTCAGGAGTTATAAATTTTTTTTAAAAATTGACGTGAATCAATTTTTTTATTTATTTTTATTTTGAAAACCAGAAAACTAGACACTATCGATAAAATTACACGAGTAGAAAAAGAAAATAACTTGGGTACAAGGGGAATAAATGCAGAGGGAGAAGGTACTTCCAAGAAAACAAAAATTATAGATAATTTGGTCTCGTAGAAACAAACACCAACACTAAAATTACAGAAGCATGAACTCAAAAATCAATACTTTATACTCTTAAATCAAACAATAAACATTAAATAATCAAAAGCAATACCAGGTCAATAAAATTTGGCATTCAGACAACATTTTAAGAAACAAAAACACTTTTAACAGAAGATCCAAAACAAAGAAGAAGAAGAAAAAAAACCCAATAAATACAAATAGTTCATTACTTTGAAATCTTAAAATCGAGATGAAGGGCGTTGAAATAAAAATCACGCAGCCCATTTTAAACCAGTAGGATTCAATCACAAGCCGCCTCCTTTGCCTTATTTGTTAACCCAGAGGACAAGACCTTTCCTTTCCCTCACATCAATAACAACAATGGTTGTGGTTTCTGCCAACTTTTGTTCTCGTTGTTGATGATTTCAGGATATATTAGTAGAGGTTAAAGGAATAAAAATGTTTATTTTTGAGTTTTAAATTTATTAATGTTTTGAAATTCAATGATCTTTATCTTAAGAAATAAGAAGTCTTGAATCCTTTACCTGGATGGTTTAGAACATATTTATACACTCGGAATCTCGTGTTTTTAAAATAAAAAATTTCAGAAAGTTCTCTGTTTTCTGGAATATTAATGGGAGGTAAATATCTTTTATATATCATGAATAAGATAATAAATATGTTAGATCCCTTAAAAGATCTTATATACACCTATAAGTATAGAAAGTTTATTAGCTTAATATGAACAATTATATATTCTAGATGGAGAGACATGACAATTTATTATATCTTTAAAACTTATATTGTAAAGGATTATCTAGGATTAAGCATAAAGTTTTAGAATTTAGTAATGTCTAAGTGTCTTGGGTCTGATATGTTTGCCAGACTTATGTTACCTTGAACTTGATGAATTGTCAAGTTCAAGTGTTTTGATTCTGATATGTTGACTAGATCCACGTGATTTTAGACTTAACTGGTTATCTGACATATGTTTATTACACCTACGTCATCTTATATTTAACGTCCAAGTATCTTGAATATAATATATTTGTAAGAACTATATGATTTAAAAAGATTTTTATTTATAAAATTCTTAACAAAAAGGTAACTCATCCCTTGTATTGATGTATACTTTTATTTGCCACTTGATGGCTTATTTTCAGTTAATAAAATTCTGATCGATTTTCATTAAGAAAAAAAAACGTTGATGATCGTTTAATCACGTAACACTGACGACTGATGATCAATTAGAAACATTCTCAATAGGTGTTATATTTACAGACAAGTCGCCACTTAATTACATTTGCAAACACAAACACAAAGCTCATATACTACGAGTAATTAATGCTTGGCCAAGAAGGCAGTGAGACTTTTGAAAGTGGATTCATCACAAGGCAAAACTATTCCATTTCTGTTATCAAATCCATATTCCTCTGCAGATTTATCTAGCAATTGCAGGAAGACAGGATTCTTCAAGTAAGATGTGGGAACGACGAACCTTTTCATTTCACTGCCCACATAGACCACAAAGTGCCCTTTCCGAGCTCTTCCTCCTCCTCCTCCTCCGTTCTCCGCTTTCTTTGGCATCAGAAGATAGATCTAACTTAAAAGAGACAGTGATGTTATACAGAAGGTAGAAAAAGCTAAGAACTGCATTTGAGTTGGATATGAAAATGTAGGCGTGGCGAATATTTATATATAGAGCCAGCCAGCCAGGGATAGCTAGGATGTGCGCCCGTTTTATCATAAAAGATATGGTACGTACGTAGTCGAGATACTCAACGTGGACTTCTCAAGTCCTGATGTCCACTCAAAGCCATTTATAAAACACATGCATTTGCAGGGAGAGAGACGTATGATTGTGCCCTCCATTAATGTATCTGTTCTACTTCAATTGCCCAAGTACTGCATGCGTTGTATGTCTTCGTTTCACATGGTGTTTGTGACTTGGCAACTGAGACTTCCATACCCCACTAACTATATGTGAAGACAAACCTTCCGAAACGTGAAAATAATAAAGTTTATGCTCTAATGTTACTGATATAAATAACAAAAAAATACTAAGAAAATATAAATTTAATAATTTTTTAAGCTAAATATGTTTTTTAAAATGCATCCAAACACAAAACAAGAATAATATATATATATGAGCTAGTGACTACCAATCATTGTCACTGTACAGGCACATGTAGCTTAACATCAAGCTGTCAGAACTCAGAACTGATTATTGGCTGCATTTCTGTAGCATATCTTTCTCTTACATCATGTATACAGATGAGGAAGAAGAATGACGAAGACAACTTTTGGTCATGATTTTCGTTAGTGTATGGGAAGAAAAAAAAAGTTTTCCAAGTTAGGTGACTGATTTTTTTCCCTTCTCGTGGATCAATTTCCTATAAATAAAGAACATTCTTTGCAATCCCTTTCAAAAATAAAAAAAATAAAAAATTGCCTGCAATTAATGCACATACTTTGCAAGTGATCCACTGCAATTATTGAACACTGCATGGGGAGAAAGATCAGAATTAGAGTATGGGCCGAGAGAAAAGTTAATTGAATTTTTTTAGGTTGCAGAGGACAAATTTTCTATCTTTCAACCTCTACGAACCCCTGACATACATCTACCCTATAAACTTCTTCCGAAGAAAAACAAATTGAAATTATGTCAATTAATTAACAACATAAATGGGGTTCTATCCACTTTTTGAGAGAAAATAATTGCTAGGAGATCAGAATCAGAAAAATCTTAGATAAAATTATAAATAGGATATTTTAAAATATTTAAGAAATATTTTATTATTATTTTTTAAATAAATTTTCTTGCTTTTTAAGATGCAAATTGGTTAATCAAAATTTTAAAATCGAGCTTTGCTAATGGATCCTTCTCTATAGATAATATAGCCAATCTATTTAATCTTTCCTGTAACATTATTGTCCTTAAATAAGATTTAATTAATTTTAATTTTAAAACATATCTTTCAGCGATTGCAAATGTTGAAGGTACTTGTCAATAAAATTCTATAAGCAATACAAATACTTGGAAAATAATTTAATTTAATTATATAATCTAGTATTTCAAGTGGAGTGCTAGTATCTTTTTGTAAAATCTTTTTTAACACTTTTAGTTTTAGCTACGAGAACATATCTAAACAATTAATATCAAAATACATGTCATGCTTTAATAAATGATCTGCCCTTCAACCTTGTGATTTTGCTGAAATGGAGGGGAAGAAAAATTATTTCCTCTTAATAACATTAATAAATAAAAAATGCTTCTTACACACCATTAATACAGGACAAATATCATTTATATATTATTAATAAAAATAAAAACATGGTAGGCTCTTAGAATACTTTTATACACCTAAAGATGTAAGGAGGTGAATATTCTTGATATTAATATTTTATTTAAAAGTTATAAGAATAACTAAAGCCTTATGGCTCAACATTGGTTCTATAATAATCTCTAGACTTTTAGCCCTTCACACTTTGCATATTGCCAAGCTCATGGGCGATGGGTCTGGCAAGCTGCCTTACCCATGTTCGCTCAGGCTCAACGTATAGCTGAATCCAAGGATGCTAATTCATTAATTACCCCCCAAGTTTTTATGCATTCCATGTGAAAGGACTGAAAAACCTTAAGGAAATCAACTGGTTATATTCATTATGTCTTCCCTAGAAATACGATGCCTCCCTATATTGATTGCAACTAATGTCAGAGGCTAGTCATAAATCTCTTTGAAAAGACCACTTAGCGGTATGCAATCTAAGTAATAAACACGTATCCTACTTAGTGTTATGGAGATGAGCCACATGTCTTTCACTCATTAGTAGAAGTGAGAAACGATGGCCTATTTAAACCATATTCTCTTTCAATTTCTTTTTTTTTTCTTCCAAAAACGTTATCTAAGCTTTCTGTAACATGAGCCCTAAATGAGAAGATCAAGTCTCTCAGTCGTTTAAAGAAATGTTTTCTTCTAGGTAAACATAAAAACATTTTATCTTGTTTTTCCTTTGTCCTATTTTTTTTTAAAAATGAGTTCTAGAAATATTAAGATTGTTTCATTTGAGGGAAATTTCAGTTTCAATCCTAAAATTAAGATCGCCCGTTAGGGGTCAATTGCCATTATAATAGGCCCTAGATCATAGAGTGATCTAGCTCATCCCTTCTCTACTGGAAGAGAAGATGAGATTATCCTTAGAGAGGTTGCAGACCTCAGGGGACAAATAAGAATACCTAGGGCTCCTCAAGATAAGGAGCAAAGCAAAATATCTTATGAGAAAGTGTCATTTGCAAACTTTAGACAACCAAGAGACTTCACGATACTAATACTTGAGTTGGATGATCGGGTTACCTAGGTCACCAACAAACTTGTTGGGGGTAACTTTATCATTATTGCCTTTATGTGTATGTATGAGTTTGAGTACTTGTTTTCCTTGCAAGGGTTTATAAAGGATGTATTTCGTTACAATAACCCGAGTCTAGCCTAGCTCTACCCCAATAGATGGACCTACTTTTCTACTTTCAAGAAACTGTTGGGGATCTTTAATATGGAGCCAATGTTTACTATATTCAGACACTGTTATATGATTATCAACAATATTGATAATGGGCTTTCATCTCTTAGTTCTTTTCCTTTTCTACTAGGCCAAAAAGCCCTGTGAAAGGTACTTTATAAGACAAGTCCTTCCATGTGAAGAAATAGAGGGGGAAGTAGGTAATGGTTAAGATCATTAGTATGGTCCCTCAACTAGGTTATGTTGCTATCTAAAAATGCTTTTACTTTTGGAAAGTGCCTCCGATATGGTTATAGTATACCTTATTATATAGTCATGCTTCATATTCTCAAATATATTAAGGGGACATTGTTTCATGGTCTCCATTTCTTTGCCCACTCTTCGCTTGAACTTCATGCCTACTTAGATGCAGATTGGGTAGGTGACCTTACTGATCATAGATCCATCGCTGGCTATTGTTTCTTTCTAGGTGATTCTTTTATGTATTTACACAATAAGAATCAAATAGTTATTGCTCGATCTAATAAAGAAGTTGAGTATCAGGCCCTTGCTGATACAATTTTTTTTTGGCTTCGTTGGTTACTTAAAGACATGGGTGTCATTCATTCTACTGCAATTATCATCAACTGTGATAATCAAAGTTCTATTTAGATTGCTCACAATGATAAATTCTATGAACACGCAAAATACATTAAAAATGCGTTTGGGAACGCGGTGCAAACCGCGTTCCTAAAAAATTTAATTTTTTTTTTGCTAAAATTTAATATGGTTTGTATATTTTGGATCGATTTGATGTGCTGATGTCAAAAATAATTTTTAAAAAATGAAAAAACATCATTGACATACATTTCGGCACAAAAAGTTATTTAAAAAGTAACTGTTACCACACTGTCAAACACTCTCTAAGATTGACTGTCACTTTGTGCAACACCATCTTACCCATGAGACTATTAGATTATTCTCAGTTTCATCTACTAACCAGATTGTTAATATCTTCACTAAGGCTTATCCTTATGAATGCCTTTAAAATTTAGTTTTCGAGCTCAAGTTGGTCTTCATTTTACCACTTTGAGTTTAAGGGGGGTTGTTAATCTTTATAATGTATCCTATATTGGTTAGGAAGAGAAAAATCCCCTTAGTTTACATAATAAATATATATATCCCATATTAGTTAGATAAGGAAACCCACCCTTTTGTTTAGTCTATAAATATAGTGCACTCTCTTGTAAACAATACACTACATTAAATACAAAACTCTTTTCTTTGTATTGTTCTCTCTCTCTCTCTCTCTATCTCTCTCTCTCTCTCTATATATATATATATATATATATATATATATATATATATATATTAACAGTTATACTAATACCATGCAATATTAACCTATAAGCTTGAATTAGAAAGTGTGCTTTCTATCAAGAATTAGATAAGGTATACAGAGAAGTCCTACATAACAAGGAGAGCAACTTGTTATGGGCCGTGAAGGAATGATCATATTCAGAGTTCATGGAAATTCATGTAGAATACAAACACATATCTAATATTGTACAAACAAATGAACCCTAAGAGATAAACCAAGTTTCATGATCCATTTTTATGGGATTTGAATGCACATAAGATCTTTGAAACCCTAACAAAAGCAACCATACCTCATTTTAGTTGTCATCTTTTTCAATCCATACATAAAATACAATCATATCGAAGTTGATCTAGAAGCCATTGTACAACAAAGAGAAAACAAGAAAAACAAGCATTGCTTAATTAAAATGTATAATCAGTATATATAGTTGTTTTCTGCCTTTTTTTTTTTTGTCAAAGTATTCACTACTTAAATCAAGCTTCTATATTTCAAATGCAAGAAGAAATTATATACATAAATTACTAATGTATAAAATATATGATAAAAAATTGAAATGAAGTTTACATAATTATTGAATGGAACATAGATTTGATTTCTGAAAATAAGATATCTATTTCCAAAAAAAAAGAAGCTTTGTGCACACTAATTACTTAAACAAAAATTATTTCTTTAAAGAAATTAAAGAGGTGGTTTGTGATTGAAAAAAACATGTTTCAATGTCATGATATGAAGTAAAATTCAATCCTTTTACTTTTTAAATTTTTAGATGTCATAATCTTTTTTTAAATTCAATATAAAACAATGGTAAAATTATGCAAGTTATGGAGCACCACTACTTGAAAATTAGAAAACACCGATAAAATATTCCATTGGAATTTAGGTAAAATTACATGGGTAATTGAGTTGCCAAAGGAAAAACATCATCAAAAAGTATCTCGTTATCCGTCAAAGCTTTTGTTGGCAATTTCATCACTATTTAGTCACCTAATATAATTTTTTTTGTCAATGATTCCATCAAATATTACAATATTTTTTAATTTTTTGTATCTTATAATCCCTAACCACAACAATCACACTACCCAAAATCATGAACAACAACATGGATCCAATTATATTTATATCAACAAACTGAACTGAAATATAAAAACATAACAATAACATGCTAAAAATAAGGTTGCATGTTAATTTCATTCATTCTCAACTAATATTCAATTGCACCTCTTAGTAGAATTCATTTATAAAGTTAATAATCTTCATTAAATAGACATATTAAAGTACGAATACATGCTTAAACAATGATATTGACATAGAAGGAGACACGTAAAAGATGAGGAATTCTGAATACAAATCGCACTCAATTTTCATATATTAAAAGCTTATTAAACCTAAAATAAATTTTCACATAAGCAATATATCAAACAGTTGGTTCTAAAAAAAAAACAATAACAAAAACGAAGACACAAAGTGATTGATACCTTAATCATGTGGGAGAGATTTGGCTTCATTGTTAAGTTGATTGGTCCTGCTTGATTGGCTATAATAAGAGTGATGAGTTTTGAATCCCCTACTAAGATTGTTTGGAGGCATGATACCTTTAGAAAAAGTGAATTGCCTATTGTGTATACCATACATAAAACCCATTAGTAATAATCTAAAAGCAATTTCACACCAATTTGTTTAATAGTCAAACAAAAAGATAACATCAATTTTTTCTAAATTATTTTAAATTGTTATACTTAGAATCCCCATATAGCTTAGGAAATCCAAAGAACCCAAATTTTGAACTTAATCATAAAATTTGAAAAAAAATAATTGGTACCTATTAAATTACCTATAATTTCTTCAATTCTATCCCACTGAAGTTACAAAATCACACTCAATTTCATCAAGTGATAAATTAATTCCATTTCCTGTAAATCCCAAACAAACTCTAAATTACAAATCATACATTAATACAACAAAATTATCATTATAAAACAAGTAAAACACTTAAATACATATCATAACTACAAATTTAATAAACAAGTTTTGAATAAATTAACTTTGAACATAAATAGGTGTTACAACAAAAACAGGTGGATTTTCTTACTTGATGAAGTAAAGCTTGATAAGAAATGGAACTGATGAAAGGATGTTGTCTTGAGGTTAACGAGTTGGGTGGGTGGATTTTAGAGGGGGGTTGTCAAATATTTAAAAAAAATTGGGGTTATGGTTTGAATTGAATTGAAGAAGAAAAAGTAGAAGATGAAGAAGTGGGGGGAACTGTTGGGTTATAATTCCTTTTGAAAGCATTGACAAGAATTTTGTCGACAATTTATAATGTCTGAAAGGTCAGTGAAATTGTTGATGAAATATCTTTATTTCATCTTTATTTTCATTGGAAATTACTAATAAAGATTTCTCATTGCATTTTATATTGGTAGACAATAATAAAATATTTTTCCTTAACAATTCTTTTTTTGTATTTTAATTTTTTGACAGTAGATTGACTTATAAAGTCTCTCTTTTATTAGACTTTAAGAGCACACAATATTTTTAAATTTTAATTCTAAGATCGTAATTCAAAAGGTTAAAAAAGTGTAAATCTTTTTAATTATTAAATCTATCTCTGAAGTTTTAAGATTTTGGATTAGATCATCGTTGATACCTATAAATTAAACTAGATCGGATACAGACCAATTAGCTAGTTGAATTATTTTCCAACAATAAAATTATGATAATGAGTGCAAGATCATTGAAGCCGTCCATTTATGGCGATGCATGGTACGAAGTGGGGGACTCTTGACTGTGCACAGGTCCAGACATTAGCATGGGGACCTACAAAGATTGCCTGCTGATACAAAGATTGCATTTCCCTTTCACAGCCATCTCCTGCACCATCTCTCAACTGGTTTTTTATATTATTTTTAGTTTTATTAATTTATTAATACCAATTATTTGGTGTCTCTCGGTATATTAAATAATTAATCATACCACCTCAAAAATTTAAATAAACTATCAAGTGCGGCTTCTATAATAATTTTATATCAACTTTTTTAATATATATCTTTAAATAAAAAAGTTATTTTTAAAGAGAAACTTCTGGGTCTTTACTATTATCTTATATTTAATTTTATTAATTTAATTAAAAAAATAAAAATGATAAAATTAAAACTCATGACTATTTAGTTATTATATCTCTAATATCATATTAAATAATTATTTCAATAAAAAAAATTAAATTATTAGATAAAAAAATTATAACGAGTTAATATTAATTACTTAACATACCACTCAAGTGAAAATATTTTCAGTTTAAAACTAGTATATATGCATAACTATTCTTTAATAATTTAATTAGAAAAAATAAGGGTGATAAATTCAAAGTTTTTACTATCATAATATAATAATAATAATTGACAAATAGCTTGGTTAATATTGTGATAGTTGTTGCTTTTTAAAATATTTTTTGTTTGGAAATGCATTAAAATAATATTTTTTAAAATTTATTTTTAACATTAGTATATTAAAACGATCCGAAAACATCAAAAAAATATTAATTTAAAGTAAAGAAAAAAAATAAAATACAAATTTAATTTTTTTTAAATATTTTTAAACAATAAAAACAAATAAATTTAAAGTTTTTAATAAAAAAAAAGATTTTATTACCGTAGTTGTCCACGAGTTAAAAACATTTTGTCTCATCTGTCATCCTTTCTGGATAATAATCCATTTTTTTTCGTATTAGATTGCTTGATCTTATCGATGATCTATCAAATGTAAAACTGTAATCTTTGTATTTTTCATATGATAATTGTCTGTATCAGTTTGGTGCGAATTGACAATAAAGGCTCTTAAGATATCCCCTTAAATTACACCCTAAAAATGAGATTATGTTAATTTTCTAACATTTGTTTTTACTTAAGATGTTATATTAAAAAAAAAAAATATTAATTTAAAAATTTAAATTGTTGAATCAGAATTTTAAAATAATTTTATATAAATTCTCGAACATGGCAACAATTAACGAAGTCTTTAATTAAGGAGAGTTTATTATTTTATTTGTCCATGAGTGGAAAAGATTTTGTTGTCTCATTTATAGTTTTAAAACCCGGCTTTGCGGGTTGATCTAGGACCCGGCTGACCCAAGGCTGGAACTGAACCGAGTTGAAGAAAAAACCCGGTGTGACCCGGCAGCCCGACATGACCCGGTTAAAAATCCGGTTACAACCCGTTAACTTTTGTTTTTTTTTTATTAAAACGATGTCGTTTTGATTTTTTTTAAAAAAAAATTAACCTAAATAATCTAGTCAAAACTCAAAATTCAGACCGAGTCTAAAAACTATGTTATTATCTGTCATCCTTTCCAGACAAGGATTTTTTTTTTTTCAACTAGACTATTTGCTTGATCTTATTGGTCATCAATCAAATGTAAAAATGTGACACGTATGTTTTTTATGATAATTTGTCTGCATCGGAGTGAAGGTGTTAGAAGAGAATTAATATAAAAACTTTTGTAAGATTATTTAAACTTCTTTTTATTGAGATGGTTTTCAAATATAATATTTAAATGTGAAGTAGTGCCATAATAACTAATTGCTTCACAATTAGGGAATTACTATGTTTTTTGGAACTTCGTTAAAATTATATTTTTAAAAAAATTAAAAAAATTTATTCAAAATTTATTTTTTTATATTTTCATATCATTTTAACATGTTTAATTCAAATTAATTTTTTAAAATAAAAAAATATTATTTTAATATATATTTTAAACCACAATTATATATACAAAACTAACATTACCTTCTATACCTAAAAACCTATTAATATATATTTTAATATATATTTTAAACCACAATTATATATTCTTTCAGGAGCTTCACCATTAAAGCTATTTTTTCTTTCAATTAGCCCTTTTTTTTTCAATTCTCTTTTTCAATTTTTTTTTCAAAAATTTCATACTCAGATCTTTTTTAAGTATTATCCGAGTTATCTTTGAACCAATCAAGTAAACTAGATCACATTAAAACAACTTCCACACAATTTAATTTTAAATTCGTGATAAGCAAAGAGGCAAGTTAATAGTTTTTTCTTTTAATTTCATCATCATATTATTTTTACCTATTGATTGAATTGCTTTTGGACTAATCAAATTGATTTGGTCATGTCAAGACAACTCTCAGATGATTTAATTTTGAATTTGAGATAGGCAAGAAGTTGGGCTGAAAGGTTTTTTTTGTCAATTTCATCGTTTTTTCTAAATTTTATTCTCATAATTGTTTTACTGGTTAACCAGGTTGTCTTTGAACCGGCTATGTATTGTTGACTAGATTTTGTTATGACAATTCCTACACGATTTAATTTTAAAATAGAGTTAGACAAGAAGTTAGATCAAGAGATTTCAAGGTTAACCTGTTGGCCGAGTTTAATAATAATATTAAATAATTTAAACTAATATTTTTTTATTATGTTCAAAATGTTTTTATCTAACCCCATCATTGTGCTTGCCTATAAACTAGTACGTTGACTAAACTATTATAAGTTTAAAATTTTCTATTCTTATTTAGTTTTTAATTAAATTATAATACAAGATACACATTAAATGGCTTTGACAAACCTCAAAAGGTTTTTATTTGAGTTTTAAAATGTTGTTTTATATAGTTTTTTAATAATTTAAAATTTTAAATTGAGACAGTAATGTTGTTACTCATTTTTTACTAAAAAAAAATCAAGAAGAGAAAAAATAAAATAAAAATTTCAAAAAACAAAAGGATATACATGAAGAAAGTCTAAAAAATTGTCCAAGCTGGTGGTGAAAGACCAAAATAAAAAGTGAAAAAGTTGGAGAATCAAAATGTATAAAATGACAAAATCATAAACTCAATTCTAATTGATAAATGGTCTATTTGGTGAAAATACTTTTATTTAGGTTAAAGAAATAAAAATTTGGATAGGTAAAGATTCAAAGTGAATTTAAAAAGTCTTAATTAATTTTATTGAGGATTTAATTGCAAGAAAAATTAATATTTTAAGTCAATTTAGGTTTTAATTGAAAGAAAAAGTCTAGAGGTAGATTTGTAATTTTAAAGAGTTAATTTGGTCAAATCACGAGTTTAATTACATAAATATTAAAGTTTAATGAACAATTAGGAACTTGATTGAAGAAATCCAAAACAAAAAACCAAACTAAAATGACACATGATTGTAGGGGCTGAAATTAATCAAACCAGGGGTTAAATTAAAAAAATTAAAAGTTTAATAATCAATTAAAATTCTAAGTACACAAATCAAAAACCGAATAACAAGATGAAAATAATGTTAAATTTCAAGGTTAATAGATATAATAATAATAATAATAATAATAATAATAATAAATTATTTACAACCAGATAATAATAATTGTGAATGAGTGGTAATGATTAAAATGATTGATAGTGTTTTTAGTTGATAAATTATTTTATAAAATTCTATTAGCCAAAAATTTTTTATTTAAAATTTTTTGTGTTAAAACATATTAAGTTAACTAATTATCTAATAAAATACTTTAAGGAAAATAAACATAAAAGAAAAACATTTTCGTGAAATTATTTTAACAAAACAACATCTGCCGTCTCTCAAATTAGCCATCAAAATTGAAAATTTAAGAACAACCGAAAGAGTAGAATGAAAGTTAAAAAAAACAGAGTGGACTAGACTTAAGACTAGATCCATCTTTGGCCAAACTAGTTAATTAGGTGTTATCTGTTCTTTGTTTAATGTTGTATATTTTCAACTCTCATTCTCCTCTTGTCTTCACGAACAACAGATGTATTAAAACCAGAAGAAACTGCTGATCCAAAAAAAATCTGAAAGAAAAGGATCCCATTTTAAGTCAAAAACTCCAAAAATCTCCTCTTTCTCTCCGTAGAGAAAGAGAAGATAGACCCAGTTGAAAATTCTGTTTCACCATGCAATTGAAACCCCTTAACACTTACACAATCACACTAATGCTGTTCTTTACAATCATTATCCTTTTTTTCTCAGGTTTTCTTGAATTTCCATCCATAGCAACCTCAATTACCTCACCTATTAAAGACCCAAACTTTCCTGTCAAAACAACACCAGATCCTTTCACTGATCTGTTCGTTGCTTTCAAGAAATGGGATTCTCAAGTGGGTTGTGTTCAGTTTAGAGAGAAACACAAGAATTTGGGGTCTTTTGGGTCGAAGGGGACAAATGGGTCTGCTTCTTTGCAAGTTGTTGATGGTGATGTGGGGTGTAGTGAGTTGAAGATGGAGCATGTTAATGTTTTGGTTAAAGGGTGGACTTGGATTCCTGGCAATCTGGATAATTTATATTCTTGTCATTGTGGGTTGAGTTGTTTGTGGACGAAGTCTTCTGTTCTTGCTGACAAGCCTGATGCCTTGTTGTTTGAAACAACTACTCCTCCACTTCAGGTATTTTTTTTTGAAACAAAATTTGTTTGTTTGGAGATTTTCAGTTTTTTGGAATTATAATCAATACATACATGTATATGTTGTTAGAAACCTGTGGTGTAAACTTTTAGATAGACGCCTTTTTTATTTTCTATTGCTTAAATGATATATAAGATTATGTTTCTAATAATCAAGTGGTGATAGGTGAGCATCAAATAGGTAGGATACGGTAATTAGTGAATGAGATCTTGTAGTGTTTAGAAATGTGGTTTTGTGCTCATAATATTATTTAAACATTTTTGTTGTTTGGTCTAAATATCCGTGCCCTCCGTTTACTGGTAGCTGATTTCTTTGATACAATGATAGGATTGGAAGTTGAACCTAAGATTCCTACATTGCCTATTGGAATTGGTTTTTGGATATAAACATAGAACTGATGGTTGAGGATTGACTAGTTAGACAGATTTTGCAGCAAATTGTTTGGAACAATTTTATTGTTAAAGATGGCATTCTGAGTCCATTAATCTACAAGTTGTACATGGTATGATTGGCATTTGGGAACACTGTTGTCCACATCAATATTTGTGTCCATATTTCTAGCTCATGTAATGTTCAGGGAGGTCTATTCTGTAGTTTATTTGATCTGGATTGCTTCTCATAGATTGAGGAGGAAGCGTGCAAGTCTTTGCTTTGGAACATTTAGGGGGATGTTATCAATATCAAATTATTCAAACCATGGGCATCTATAGACTCAGAAAAAACACTTGGACAGGGTGCCTTATTTATAAGAATGCAATGCTCATATCTAACAATGGGAATTTTGATGTGAGAAAATCTATATATAGTTTTGTTGAAAGGTAAAGATAAACGGAGAAGATTGATTTCCTTGAGAGATATTTGGAATACCAAAGTTCTCTCTTGATGCCTCTTTTTCTCACTCAGGTGGTTGCTTGGGTATATTTTTACTAGTCATGAACTTCATCAGTGGGGAAAAGTATGATAAAAAAAAAACCAATGGGGAAGGTGATGCGTATGAGTGCTAGCTTTGCAAGGAAATAGTTGAGTGGCTGTTCGTTCCTGCTTTGCGGCTATGATTAGCTTGAGTGTTTGGTGAACACCTTTTTGGCACCCCAAAACAGTCTTTTTTTTTTATTATTATCTTCCAAAAATTGTAGAGAACTGATTTTAGAAAAAAAGGAGGAAGATGCTTTTTCTGCACAAATAGCTGTGTGGGCACTGCAATGACATAGTGAAAGAGATCCTGAATCTGACACTCACTTGTTGCTCCTCTGATTCCAATCTTGAACTTTGTGGTAGTAGATATATGAAGCTATGGGTGTCACTTAGGTCAAATGTCATGAAGCACAAATAAATTCTTTGAGAGCTGCTGGCTTTTGAAGATGAAAGAAGGAGTTCTGGGGTTATACTTCATTAGGTATTTGTTGGCTGTTATGGAAGGCACAGGCAAAAGCCATCCTTTCATTACAGTGCAGGTAAAATTCCAAATTGAGCAGATTCTGCTGTATACCATATGCTGCACAGAAGAACTATTTAGGTGAATTGGCAAGCAGTACTGCAGCTGGCAGTGCTCTGGATTCTGGAATTTCGACATCTTTGGATAATGACATGTGGTCATTATTACTCTTTCTGTTGTTAACAATGAAAAAGAGATGATCACCCTGCTACAGTTTTTTTACTTGTCACAAGATGTTGGATCCTCTCTGGTTGTTTGCTCAGTTAGCCTGGTTTAGTTTTTTCATGTAACTTGTGCATCCCTATTTTGTTCAATTGTTTTTCTTAGCCTACTTCAAATTGGCCATTTTTATCGTGTTTTGTTAGAGGCGCAATGGGGATCCCCTTCGTGTTTACATGGATCTCGAGGCCGGCAGGAAACGCTCTGGTCGTGAGGATTTATTTATCAGCTATCATGCAGAAGATGATGTTCAGTCAACATATGCTGGTGCACTCTTTCATAATGGTCGAAATTATCACGTGTCTCGTCGTAAGGACAATGTAAGTGTTGGGCTTATGCTCATTCCTTGTTCTGTTCTTTTTGCTAGATAGCTTTTAGTTTTTCAGTTTCCATTGAAATTATGTTATTGCCAGTAAAGAAACTAGCAGTTGATTTCATTATTTTTCTTCTTCCAAGGATACACTTGTTTATTGGTCTTCGTCACGCTGTCTTGCTGATAGAAACCGGCTGGCTAAGAGCCTTCTCAGCTTGCTGCCTCACCATTCCTTTGGCAAGTGCTTGAACAATGTTGGTGGGCTAGACATGGCCCTTTCTTTCTATCCTGAGTGTGCCAATGATGCCAGTCTCAAACCAAAATGGTGGGATCATCTGCATTGTGCCATGTCTCATTATAAGTTTGTTCTTGCCATTGAAAACACCTGGACAGAGAGTTACGTGACCGAAAAGCTATTTTATGCCTTAGACTCTGGTTCAGTTCCAATATACTTTGGCGCACCCAATGTTTTGGACTTTGTTCCTCCACATTCAATAATAGATGGGAATAAATTTAACTCCATGGAGGAATTGGCTTCTTATGTCAAGGACCTCGCTAATGACCCTGTAGCCTATGCTGAATACCATGCATGGAGAAGATGTGGTGTATTGGGTAATTATGGAAAGACTCGGGCAGCAAGCCTTGACACGCTGCCTTGCCGATTATGTGAGGCTGTTAGCCGGAAAGGAGGTAGAAATGCTAGAGCTTAGTGGAATTCTGTTAATTCTGATCTCGTTTGGATTGCTTTCGCCAACTGTCATGGTGAATCCATGATTTTGTTACTCCCATTGGATGGATTGGTATTAGTTGTACACCAGCAAGAATGACCTTTGTAGAAAGCAGGAATACACGATAGGGTATATATATTCAATGGGTGAGTCCATTATCATTTTCCTCGATGAAATTGTCTGGTTTAAGTGGTATGATTTGTATGTAGTACGATTGATGGATCTCATAGATTACATAGAACCAGACTTTTCATCTGTAGTTTTCGGCTTACCCCATACAAAATCTTGACCTAAACACCAGCTCATTTAGAAAAGCCTGTCCAATTATTTTCTTCTTATCTCCCAGTTTTCCTCTTGCAAAACATATTTGGCATTGTTTTTATCAACAGAAGTACTTGTTTATTTGGTAACAGGTTGATCATAACTTCACAACTCAGCAAATGAGTTGTGTGTTTTGTCCCATGTAGTGGCGTGTGTGTGGTTAGTTGGATTTTGGTGCTGCGCTTAGTGTTGCCAGTTAAAAATGGCTGGCTAACGCGTTGAGGTGGTGCATTGGTAAAACTTGTTCCGAATAATAAATCATTCAGCATGTGTTTGCTTCCAAGTCACTGGCCTAGTAGTGCTTGACACCACCAGTTTGAGCGAAGAACATAAAATATGTTTTGCTTTAGAAGTTGGAGCGAAGCACCTAAAGTTCTATACTCAAAGATGCTTTGCTCTAAGTGGTGGCTTTTTACTTATTTTCTGTGACACAAGCTATACCTTGCTGTCAAACAAGCATGGATAAAAAAAAAAAAAACACTGAAGGAAATGATCAGTTGCCACCATATGGTGAAGAAGAAGCTAGTGCATATACAATGAAGTTGAGTTGGAAGCCTTTCAAACATCAGGTCTCACAGAGTCATCATTGTCTTCTTTATGAAATTTCCACACTGAAGCCATTATTCCCATTGAAGCTGAAGATTTAGCCTTCCCGAGCCGTTGAACCTGAATTGTCACTAGCCATGATCATCATCAATAAAAGCATTGATAATTTAGAAACAAGTTACAAATTCTTACAGTTTAAAAACAAGGAAACATGTTTAGAAACACAGTGTCTGTAAATAAAAAGAAAATGTCTCACTTTTTGCCTAGGCTTGCTCTTTTGGATCTTCACGGTCTTTAATTCTTCAGGTCTGTTTTTCAGATATTCCTTCAACTGCTCATCATTCATAGCGTCAATCTTGTCAGTCTGTCGTGGAAAAAAGAAATAATTAGAGTGCTTAAGTTTTTATTTTCTGGAGAAAAGAAAACATGAAACGAATCAGAGGTTGAAGTTCTACAAGCATGAAATTTAAAGTATTTTCTATCTTCCATTGTCCTTACTGTCGTGTGGTGAGCGAAAATTTAAACTATTTACAAGAAAAAAAGAGATAAAATGCTACTTGTTCCAAAAATTAGCTCATCATTTCTAAACACTGGTTGCTGTGATGTCTCAAAAACTGCTCACTGTCAACACTTTAGCTGTTCCTTTGCCCTGCCTTGTCCTTGAAGCTACACAATTGGTGTTGCTACTTAAGAAGAAGAAACAAAAATTAGAAAATAAAAAAAGGGGTTAAATGATTTGTACCCATGCTCTAAGATCTTCAATATCTTTTACCAAGGCCTCTTCTTCTTTGTCAGCAAGATCTTTTTTCTCTTTCCATGAAATAGCCGCAGGCTCTGCAGCTATCTTCTCTTTCTTCTTCCCTTCTCTCACAGTAGACATTGTTTGGTAACTCCAAGAAACACAATATAGCAGGGATATAAGTAATGTCAATACAGTAACGGCTGCCCATGTTTTCCTCAGCTCGCCGCTGTTACGTTATGAAAAAGAAAAGAAAAGAAAAGGTTGATGCATGAAATTCAGGGCGAAAACAGGAAGCTACCAGCAAATTGATCACATGAATAACCCAAAGTTGAGTGAAAATAAAGATGTTCTCAATTTATCAGGTTTTAGATTTGTTTTTTTAGAGATTATCAATTTGAGTTTTATAAATCTCAGGACTATTGAAAGTTTATATGATCGTTAACTTCAAGGTCTGTAAAATTAGTTGAGGTACGTGCAAACTGACCCAATACCTATATAAATAATAAAAAAAAATAGAGTGAAAATCATTTATGAGATCAATATTCCATGTAGTTTTTTAATGGGTATACCAACAAATTCCTAACATTAATTTATCAAATTATTTTATTGTGATGTACTAAGAGACAAACAATTCATTTGATATAGATTAAAGGTAGGAAATCAAACTGTGAAAATTAGAAAAATCCACAACACTTAGTATATCAATATCAATATCTCATTGAAAATTAAAAAAAATATATATTTAATGGTATAAAAATCCCTTATCCTAACGGCTAGACTGTATCACGAGAACATCAAGCAGTACTTTTACAAGTATTTTTCATCCTTCCAAGAAAGTGGTGGAGGTCAAGCATCCTTTCAATACATACGTTTGCAAACATAACAATAGTATCAAAGAATGATAGTGAAATTGGATTTTTTTTAACCAATAGTTAATCCAATTGTTTAAAGTAAAAAGATGCTCAATTGAATTATGATGAAATTATGAAAAAACTCTCCATATAATTTGATTTTTCATGGGCTACTATCTTACATCAAGATGTAATATAGACTTTATGTTTAGATTTAGTTATTCCTAAAAAAATCAAGTATTTTGTTGAAAAATAGCAATCCCTTCAAGTTAATCCAACTAGATCTTACTCAGACTTAATCGAGTTAATCGGGTCACGAGTTGAACTAGTTAGTCATCTAGGTTTAACTATATCAGTTTTCAAAACTATTCAAATAAAAAAAAAATATAAATAAAAGTCAGACATTTAAGTCTGGGAGGATGGGTTAATGCACCTGATTCAAAATAAACAAAGCATAGGTATGCGCGTGACTAATTACCAAACCTTAGTTTTAAGGGGTAGGAAGTGAGGGTTAGAGTTTTTTTATATCTCAAAAAACTTTTCTTCAGCTTTTTTTTATCTATAAAAACATCATTAAGATCTCATTAAATCTTTTTTAATTTAAAGAACTCCTCAATCGGTATAAAAATACAAAATTAAATTAAATAAATACTTCTCAAGACTTGATCTATATTTTCCAGCAAGAAGAAAACTCAAATCATCACCATGGAAATTCTCTTTATAAAATGAACTTATTAATACTATGGATTGATTTTTTTCGTTGCTAAATTCTTTCTATTTTCTAGCAATTTTCTCTTTTATCTATCAACACTTAGGGACATAAATGTTAAAAAAATAAATTTTGAGATCAAAATGTAAATTCCTTAAACTTCAAGGACCGGATAAATACATAAATTGAAACTTTAAGAATCAAACTACACCTCTTGAACAAAGGACTCTGTTTTTTATTTGTTTAATTTGATTTTTATTCTTTAAGTTTTTTTTAACTATAACCTTAATTTCAATTTTGTAAAGTTCATCTTTAATTCATCGTGGATATTTTCTCTGACATTTAACATACGAGAGAATATATAAAGAGCAGGGATTCCTAATGAAAAAGACGGGCACGTCCATAGTAAAACGTGACATAGTGAAAAGTTATGTATATTAAAAGTCAATATTTTTTAGTTTATAGTTGTAATTAAGACTACCACAATAATTTGGGAGATGTATTTGAAATTTATTTAATTACTTTATAAATAAATAAAATTGAAGCCTCAAAGATTAATACAGAAGAAGAAAAAAAACCCATATTCATTCACAACCGAACCGGGTCATAAGACATCATAGAGGATCACTGAATAATCACAATTTTTATGTGCGGTTCTTTTTAAATATTAAAATAATTTGATATATTTTTTAAATAAAAAAAACAAGTAAAGAATGAAAAAAATCTCAAAAAAACATATCACCCATATTATTTAAAAAATTGTTGTGTTTTGTGTTTGTTTTCTATATCAATTCGAGTTTTATAAATTTTAAAGTTTTTAAAAGCTTATATAATTATTTACTTCGAGGCTTTAAAAAATTAATCAAAGTCCATGTAAACTAATATTATTAAAAAAATAAAAAAATAAAAATATGGGTTACACGATAAAGATATCAGGGCTTGACTGCAGATTTAGTCTATGTGTCGTTGCCAAATCTTCTGTATAAGACACGTGGGATATCAATATTTATTTATATTCCCATTTTATTTTTTATTTTATTTTTCTTCAGAAATACTACTCCTTCATGTACGCAGGTATTAAACTACGAGGTAGATCTAACCCAAGTCTTAACTTCGGTCAATGAAATTATTAAAAAAAAAGAGAGTTTACCCATAGTGTAAGAGAGGTTGTTTGATATTATATTTCTATTTATGTTTGAATATTTTTAGCATGAAAATAATATTAAATTAAATTTTTTTATATTTTTAATGTGTTAATATTAAAAATAAAAAAATATTAAAAATTAATTTACTATATTTTTAAATAAAAATATTTTTAAAAATCAAATACACAACTATTCAAATACACAATAAATAACATAGTAAACCTTTTCCAAAACATCTTGAAATTATTAATTATTAAAATAATATAGCGGCTACTATGAAGTATGAATGTAAATATCTAAAAAGAAAGAAAGAAAAAATCCAAACCAATCTCTTTCTTAATTTTACCAAATCAACTTTATTTTGAAAATTGACAAGTTCCAGAAAAAAAAAATAAAAAACAAAAACAGTGAGTTTGAAGTTTGAACAGCATCATCATCCATCCGTCGAAGGACATGAAGACGAGGCGATCACCTTTGATCCTTCTCAACACTACACCTCTTCTATTATTAGTATTATTATCATCATCCATAATCTCTTCAGCAGAATCAACAACACCACCTGAGAAAATAAATACTGTGTTAGAGCTAGATGAATCAAATTTCGATTCAACTATTTCCGCCTACGATTATGTCTTCGTCGACTTCTACGCCCCTTGGTGCGGCCACTGCAAGCGTCTCGCTCCCGAGGTATCTATCTCTTCCTCTGTATTCTTCTTCTTCATCAACGAAGCTTTGCTAGATAATATTTTGAATTGATCTCACTTTTTTTATGTGTTGAATTTTTCTCAATCTGGATTTTTACTGATTCGGTAATTTAGGTCGAGCAGTTTTGATTTATGGATATTGATCGAGTTGAAGAAATTTAGGGTTTCATTTTTCTTTTAATTGGCGACGTTGCTTGTGTATTTTGTTATTTTCAACTTGTATTAAACTTTGGTGTTACAATATATTATTTAATTAGTTTAATTGTTTTTCTTACAGTTAGATGTGGCTGCTCCCATTCTTGCCGAATTGAAGAAACCTATAGTCATAGCCAAAGTGAATGCTGATAAGTATACCCGGCTTGCTAGGAAACATGAAGTCGAGTATGTATCATCTTCTACTTTTTTGTATTTTGTATTTCTATGATGCTGCTGGGTTTAGATAATGAGTTTGTGTTGCCAATTTCTGTATCATGATGTTTAACTACTACTTGTCTTTACTTTGATTGATGCAGTGGGTTTCCGACCCTCAAGATTTATATGCATGGCGTTCCAACAGATTATTATGGACCAAGGAAAGCAGAGTTACTTGTTTGTTTTCTGAGGAAATTTGTTGCTCCTGATGTTACTATCCTTAATTCAGACTCTGCTATAAGGGAGTTTGTTGAAGAAGCCGGGACGCATTTTCCTATATTTATAGGTTTTGGTTTAAATGAGACTGTGATGTCGAATCTAGCCATAAAGTATAAGAAGAAGGCTTGGTTTTCTGTAGCAAGTGATTTCTCAGATGATGTCATGGTACAATATGATTTTGACAAGATTCCAGCTTTGGTATCTATTCATCCAAGTTACAATGATCATACCGTCTTTTATGGGCCTTTTGAAGGTTTGTTTTCATCCTATTACCTATAAATTAGTGTTAAGTATATGTATTCTGTCCTTACCAATGTGTTATTTGCAGTTTTCTCTAAGAATTTCAACTGTTAGTGTTTGCTTATTTGACGATGGCCTTATAGATATCTCATGTTCTTGACTATCCGTACTTGTTTCTAGATACCATCAGCTTCAAAGAATGGAACTTAATAATAAAAAATACTGCTGGCAATCACAATAAAAGGAAGAATACTCTGTTATTTCTGTGTGCTTCATCTGTGTTTGTACTGTCTTTGCATTGTGCACCATTTCGATAATGGAATTTGCATAATATAAGCTGGATGAAATTGGGATAATCATAGGGTTACAAATTTGTTGCTGTATTACATATAAAGATTGGCATACCATTTAATTGTTTCAAATATTGGTAGATGCATCATTTGTGTGCAGACGAGGACGTTTGAGCAAGAAATGCTACCTGACTGATAATTTGCAATATTAGAAATTTGTCATTGCACGGTATATATATCGCAAACAGGGAACATGTCCTCACTGAGAACTCAAAACGTAGAATACTGAATCTTTTGCTTAGAAAATTGTGTTGGAGTACTAATTCTGAGTTTAGGTCAAATATTACCCTGTTCAATTGAGTTGCTCATTTATCACTCTCAATGGAGCTTAGTGTGGTATATTTTAAAAACCCATAGGGTACCACTAAGAGGTCTGATTGATGGAACCTAGACAAGCAGGTGCTTGCATGTTCAGATTCTTGCTCCATTATCATCTTGCAATTTTCCTCATTTATTTCTTTCTTAGTTTCTTTCGTGATTGATCACTTATTCTTTGCTGCTTTACATAATTATAAGCTGTTCTTACCTTTCTATTAAACTTGCAGAGGAATTTATGGAGGAATTCATAACACAAAATTCTCTTCCTTTGGCTGTGCCCATAAACTCCGAAACATTGAAGGTACTGAAAGATGATCAGAGGAAAATTGTCCTGACCATCTTGGAGGATGATTCTGAAGAGAAATCACAAAACTTGATCAAAATATTGAAGGCTGCTGCATCAGCAAATCGTGATCTGGTTTTTGGTTTTGTTGGGGTTAAACAATGGGAAGAATTTACTGAGACATTTGGTGCCAATAAGGAGACAAAACTACCAAAAATGATTGTTTGGGATGGAGATGAGGAGTATCTTTCAGTAAGTATAGCTGCTGTAATACCATAGTCAAATACCATATTTCAAATCTTTGGAACTTCTAATCTCCATTAATTAGTTTCGTATTTTACTGGTGTTTTTTTTACCTATATAGTATATCATGAGGAGAAATAATACACGCTCTAATTTTTTTTTTTAATGGTGTAGGTTATTGGTTCAGAAAGCATTGAAGAGGAGGACCAGGGGTCTCAAATCTCACAATTCCTTGCAGGATATAGGGGAGGAAGAACGGAGCGGAATAGAGTTAGTGGTCCATCGCTGTTGGGCTATATTAGTTCGCTGATTGGAATTAGAACTGTGTACATAATTGTGTTTTTGGTGGCAATGCTGATGTTCATCCAACATATTAGCAAAGAGGAACCTCTAAGGGTTGGTACTCGGGACCAAGCTGAACCTGCGACAAGCTCCAAAGCTGAAAGCTCAGAGTATAGACCTGAAGATAAGCAGGACTAGATACGGTAATGTACTCGGGGATACCGTATGATGAATCAAAAGACGGCGGTTATACAGTAGGAAAGCAACCACAGACTTCTAAGTTATTCTGAATTTCCTAGCTTTGATAGAGAATGAGCTCTTCCATGAATTCTGATGTGCTTAAATAAGACCTATTTTGAGTACTCATGTTCATCAGCTTTTGCGCACGTTTGCAAATTCGATGATTATGTTTTGGGTATAAACCACGTTCGTATTTTTTTTCCATGATAATTTTTTCAGTTGACACACTTCTCCAGACACAAAATAGGAATGACCATATCCTGGTACATATCTGGTCGGGGTTGGTTTTGGGTCGTTAGTGTCTTGAGCCAACCGTGGGATAGAGAGGAGGGATGGACAGAGAGAAATAATTTTTTATATAAAAAATAAAATTTAGAAAAGTCTAGGGGAAAAAACCAACTAAATTGAATTATATATATTTAAAATTAGATTTTACTAAAACTGGTTTAAACCCGACTAGTTTTGGCTTGACTAGTTTTTTTTTTTTTTTTTTAAAGGCAAAACTTGTTGGTTTTTTAATGTGTTTTTATTTTTTATTTTTGTTTTTTATGGTTAAACTTGGTTATTTTTTTTTTGAATAAAGAGTAAAATCAAAATAAATTCATAAAATAAATTAAATAATCGTAGATACAATAACATATATAAATATGATCATGAAATGTTGCTGCTAAGTCAAACTTATCCAATTGCAAGCAAAATGTATCCAAACACTGGAGCTATTATCTCTTGTATAATTGGAACAATATGAATTCATGCTTTTACGAAAGGATGCAAATCTTAAAGGTGGGTTGTGGCTGAGCTGTGGAGGAGGTTGAGAATGAAAGCTGGAGGTGGCTTGCGGTTGTGATAGTGAATTTTAGAGTTTGAGTCTTTGGAAGATAACAGACTTTCTTTAATGGGGATTCCTCAAGAAGACATGAAAGAGGAGTGCAAGAAACCCTCGGCTCCACTAGCAAACACGGGTCCAAAATAGCTTCAGGGTCTGTGCCTATTGTTGTAGAGATGTGAGGAGAAGGTGATTGATTTGGCCATGGAGAGATCAACGAGAATCCAGATTTGAGTTGGTGCCAGAAATGTGTTAAACATGGATGATTCATCGAGGAGTTGTTTGAGAGTAGATTTACAGTTATTTTTTAAAATATTTTTTATTTGAAAATATATTAAAATAATATATATTTTTATATTTTTTTAAAATTAATTTTTAATATTAATACATTAAAATGATATAAAAATATTAAAAATATATTAATTTTAAGTAAAATAAAATTAAAAATTTAGGGTACACAGTTGCACCACTTTCCCAAATGCTTTCTAAGAAAGTGGTACTTGTGTTCGAAGATCTGGATGTCTGCGGGATTTGTTTGCAAAGAACCGAGGACAGGCTTTTTAGGGCAGCTTGGTTGCCATGTTCTCATGCCTATCACGGATCTTGCATTGGCAAGTGGTTTAAAACCAGTCCTTGCCCTACTTGCCGCTTCCAATTCACTCAAGGCTGAATTTCCTGAGAATGTTCTTTATTTTTGCACCAGACGCAACATTCTTTTCAGGAGAACTCAAGATTTATCTATAAAGGCAGCGTTTATCAGCAGTCCCTGCTCTTTACCTTCTCATTAGGCATGCATTTTGTTTATCAATATTCGATCAAAGATAGTCTGTTACATACAACGGATGATTGTCATTAGGGCGTCTCCTTGCTACCGAGAGAATAAACGAAAAGAAAGCTTCTAACCTTTTGAGTGAAGATTCAAATAGGAACAACAAACCAGAGGGCACTGGAAATTGCAGTCCACAATCGTACTTTATTATTTTGCTCTTACATTTAAATCTTCAAGTTCCTTATCGTAACGCAAATCTCCAACTGCAAACTCTACATGGTACAACGGTTAGAGCCTTTGGGACTAACTATATTGATCAATACAACTATTCAAAAGATTAAAATTAACAACCCAATACAGCAGGAATACACTCAAACATGGTGATGAGTAAGAATCCGCCAGACCTCATCTGTCAGGACCAGAACTCTCACTTGAATATTGATAAAAAAGACATGACTGTATGCTACAATGTACAAATCAAGCAGAGAATGAATGCCATTCTGATATGGCACAAGAAGACGACCGATTTATATTCAGAGGAACCCAAGCTGTGATGCCATAAGGTGTGAATCAGAGGTGCATAGAATCTGACATGTTGGTTCACATCCCGCAGTTGTGTGCAGTTACTCTAGACTTCCCACTCGCATGTTATATTTTCATTTAGCAATCTGGAAGAGACTGGGCAGAGGCAAATGGAGAGAAACTTGCAGCAGACTCACTGCAATGCAATGGGCGTGGCTGATGACTAGAGCTAACCAAACTTGGTGAGGCATTACTTGGGCTAGGTATATATGCAGACATGTATCTGGTGTTCAAGGGTGAAATTGATGGGTAGCCTAAAGAATGGGGTGAAACCAAGAAGGAAGCACGGGATCTTTGGGAAGACATGTTCCTAAGATCAGCTGAGCTCTGGCTTAGAGCTATGGAAGGTGAGTGCCGATAGGATCTAAGAGACTGCTGGGCATAAGGAGTGCTAGAAAGAGAGGGAATATAAGAAACTGAAGGGGTCCTTGATGGGGTAATTTGTATGGCAGTTGATGTTCCAGATCTAAAAGATGACAGCATGGATGATGAAGCCAAAGAGGATGGGTTGGATGAAAGCAATGGTGTGGATTCTGTTGCTGGTGGTTCACCTGTGCTAGTTCTTGCATCACGCTTGCATACTGGACAAAAGGTCCTCCATGTCGTCAGCCAAGAATCCACACAGAAAGCATGGAATTCTGCACGAGGTTTGAGAATATATGATTCAGTTAATGGAGATATGAGCAATTAATACAAAACCTGTCAAAAGCTTCAAGAAGATGCTAGCATCATTTCTAATTGCAGAGTGAAAGGGGTTATGAAAATAGTCCTATTATTAACTGTTCGATAGAAATACATGCTGCCATAAAAACGTCAGCCACAACTGGTTTGTTTGGTTGCATTATTTAATATGGCATTGAAGTGTACATGCGCAACTCAAATCCTAAATATATGTTCTTACACCACGCTATCTAAGAGGACATCTTCTAGAGAATACTACAAACCTAAATTTTCTTTACCTATCTTGCACTCTCTGTTATTTCTGCTCGATAAGAGTGAAAATCACCCTTATATATTGACACGTCAGAATTTCCATATCAGACTATCTTAGATGAACAATTCTTCAGAAGGAGCTACTTTCCACTTTTTGATAATACGAATCGACAAAAAAGAAAAGGGGGGCCCTAGAACCTTGCATTTCTGATTCCATCATTTTGGATTTCCATTTCCAAAGTCGTTTAATGTTCGATTTTTATCATACGAATTTTACCAGAATGTTAGTTTGCATTTACAGAAAATATACCATAAAACAAGGTTGTCATCATACTAGTCATATAAATCTACCATTCAATTTTCAGTTCACTTCCTATCTCTGTTCCAAGTTTTACTAAATTTGCATTCACTAGATCAAGTTCAAATCCTACTTAATTCAGCTCTAATATATTCCTCACATATCCAACTTTTCTGCACCAATTACCTGGCTGCATCTTTGATGCTATTGAAAAATTACCTAGAAGAACGTCTCTATGGTACATCCATTCACTAGGTGTTAATGCCAGAAAGGCTAGCATGATTTACAATCAGCACATTCTGTTGATAACCATAAATAAAGAAGACTTGACAAATAAGACGGAAAAGTATTTTCTTATTACTTTTTCCAAGATTGTTCCTTTCAGGTACAAAGTATACCGTGCTCCAAGAAACAATTGCAAAATACATCTCAATATTTTCAATTGCTCACTACGACATTATAGAAAGCCCTAACCACTGAATCACTGTTAATGGCAAATTTTTTTTTTTTCAAAAACTTCCCTTGCTTAGCCCCTTCCATGCTTGAGTGGGTTCGGGGTCCAAAAAAATAAACTTGTCTGGTATACCAGCATTAGCCATAATAACATGGGCAACCAGCGCAACTAAGTCAAAGAAGATGTCAACCTGACTTGAAGCACCTAGCAATTTTTGCAGTCGCCACTTCTCATAATTCTATTACCCCTCTAAACTATCTTGAAAACATATTTGAAATTAGAGTGGCTACACACTAAACCCACAACCTTTAAACAACATGAAACAGATGCCACAAACAAAGTAAATGTATTAAATAAGCAAGTATATCATCGTTGTTAGGAAACCAAGGAAAAAAAAAGGCTTACTGTGTCGACATGGCAGAATCCTGAGTTTTTCTCCAACAGTATAATCTTCAAGGCATATGGCGCATGTAGTTGAAGTACAATTATCCTCTAGAGCAGAAGTAAATGTGAGGCTTGGCATTGCCTTCACTAAGCGGCTGCTCATCCCATGGAATTCCCGTACACGGGAAGAGCGAGGACGCTCTCTTCTTATGCGATGCCTGCGGACAAAGAAACAGGTTGCCAATACTGCAGACATTGCGAGAAGAGATATGAAAGAGATTGCCATTATAGACCATGCTGAATTTTCAAAGCTTGGGATTATCCACAGCTCCAAGTCAGTCAACCCAGCATATTTCTTAAGCGTTTCGCCTGATGTTTTAGAAACAAAGACGGCAGGTATTGTTACACCAGCTGAGTTTCCTGCCACTGAAAATTTTTCAGCATTCTGGATTAGGATTTGCATGATAACTAAATAATTTATTTTGTCATTTATAAATGAGAGTGAGAAAGAGAGAGATTTGCTGCCCAAAGAACATTAGCAAATTAGAGAACAATAGAAAAGGGGCTATTCAAACAAATTTCTAGGTACTTGACTAAGGATTTACCTACTCCAAGTTTTGATTAGAAAGGTCCAACAATTCACACAACAAACTTATAAGCAACAATTCAACCTGCTCTGCTGATTGGTAACAAGAGTGCAAAAAAATACGAGTATGCCAAAGCTGTGATTTCACCAGGGGAACAAATCACACATATAAGTTTTCACTTTTCTCATATGGCTGGCAGCAACATCACGAATTTATTAAGCCATTTAGTTTGCCTTTAGTATTAGCTGAAAAATATGGGGGAGAATGTTATGGGGGTAAGAATTAAGGGTGATGTGTTAAGGGTGTAAAAGGTGTCAAAGAGGTGAGGTATTAATGGTGTTTGGTAGGAGTTGAATGAATTATGGGTAATAGTGGATCCCTGTACAAATCAAATCAAATTCTAAATTAAATATAATTATTAAATAATTAAATAATATATATTTGTGGTGCAAAAAGGAAGTGGAAGAAAACAAAGAACAAATTAGTAGAAAGTTAAAAAAAGAGAGGCAAAGTTAACATTTAACCCCTTTTGGCAGTTAAATGTTATCCTCCTTGGAATTCTCCCCTCCCTGAAAAATCATACTAAACACAAGGAGGTGAAATGGATAACTTTTCACCACTTTAACCCATATCAAACATATCCTTGTTGATTGTTGGGAAAAACTGGTGCACAACTACTATGAATATCCACAGAAGCTAAATTCAAAGGGCAGAGCATGAATCAATAGGCACAATATCAACTTTCGAACTTAGAGATTGTTGCCAGCAAGAAAGTAACTGCCAACGTGAAGGGATGCTCTAAACAAGCATCAAGACCTACTACCAGATTGTTTCTCATTTGTTCAAAGTGTCTTTTTACAAAATAAGCTAAAAGCACAGGACTATAATATGAAGGAAAATTCCTCACAGAAGTTGGTGGATCTAGGACTTGCAACAGATCATCATCAATAATTTAAGGGTTTCAAAACTATGAAAGCAGCCTCAAAACAGCAGAGAAAAATGGATGCTAATTACCATCTATGATAGAGCCCGCCACACACCAGTGCCATACTCCATGCTATAAGGCTAATGTCCCTCTTATCAGCCCTTTTATTAGCGATTAGCAGCAACTATGAATACTAAAATCCCACACCATAATTTTATATATCTATACATAATGGGACATTAGTTATGTAATGGATTATGGGTCCATGGCATCACACCTATTTTACAACAGGGTGAAATGCTATGTAGCACTCTGCACCACCTGTCACACAATGCCTAATACAGCAAAAAAAGTAAGTTCTTTCAAAACAATTCTCCACCCACTTGGTTTCAGTTGAATACATCAGAGGATTGCAGTTAATAGCTTTAAATCATTAGATTAGTGCATAAGCAACAATTCTTTATTAATTCATGTTAGTTTTTTCAAAACTAGGATCCACCCACTTAGTTTCAGTTGAATACATCAGAGGATTGCAGTTAACAGCTTTAAATCATTAAATTAGTGCATGCAACAATTCTTTAATAATTCACAAGTTCAGCAAGGCAACCAGTGCTAAAAATTTGAAACCACGACTATATCTTCTTCTTCAACCACATGCTAAAATACCTAAAGGCCCTTGTTGCTATGGCAGTCAAAACAAGGTTGAGACTCGAAAAGAAGGAAGGATAAACCAAATCTCATAATGGTCAACGAATTATTCGTTGTTTTCTTTTGCAGGTTAGTTGGAAAGCAGCAATACTCCCTCCTGGTAACAGATCTGCTACCCAACTCAGAGGGTAAAAGAAAAACAGATTCTAGTGAATAGTCATAAATGAGTCTAATGTTCATTTAAACACCTTAGAAGAACCAGAAATTCATAACAATGAACTTGTAAAAGTTTTGACATTCCTTTTCCATTTAAGATAGATGTAAAATTACCAGCAAAAGTTTTGAGCTTGAACAAGGAATCACATTGCTAAAGTGAGTCCAACATATAAGTAGCAATTGTACCAACCCTAACAAGCTTGTTCACGAAATCCAAGGAATCCCATTGTGAGACAATGGTGCAGTAACAAAGAACAGAATTATATTTGGAGCAGACCCTTCTACTAAATAAGCATTCATATGTTGGGGACAAATTTAAGAATCAATCCGTAAGATTATCAACAAGTTCTCATGGCAATAAGGATTCATGTTAGTAATAACAAACAACTAAGCAGTGGATAAAAATCATTTTTCACATAGGAAAAGGTCTTACTTGCGACTAAGATTCCTTCTTCATCGTCATAGATAATAGCAGCTTTGTAACCTGCCTTTTGTGCTCTTCTAACTTTATCCTCAAAGCTGCATCCTCCTCTTATAATCAACACAAATGGAGAGCTACAATTGGAACCCTTTTCAGCTTGATTAGTTAAATCCGAGCACGCATCAATAGGCTCTGCCAAATACAACACCCCACATTCACCTGAGCCCTTTATTGCCGGAGCTGAATTTAACAACAAAACCAATAATCAGAATGGACACATAGATATGTAAGAAACTATGTGCTTACAACATTCTGGCATCAACAATTCTTAGATTCAAGATCCTCAAGTGTGCACATAAACCAAATATTCTAACATAATCTAACTAACCCTTTTTTAAGCAGATTAAAATCAATAATATTTTAAACTCGATTTGTGTTTTCAATATTTGATTAATAAGAGCATAAAAAAAGCCTCAACTCTTTGAGATACCCAATTAGCATATTAAAGTCTAGTTCAATGAAAAGTTTCAATCTTTTCAGCTCTAGAAATAAAAGTCCCTCACTTTCTTTCATTTTCCTTCACTTCCTTAGCGACCAAAAACCAAAACAAACATTAAAGAGAGAGAGAGAGAAAAAAAAAACTCACCGAAATTAGCTTCAATATCATCGAAAGCCATGGTAACATTATTGCCAATCAAAAGAACATTACCTGATGCCACCAAAAAGCAACTCAACAAAGACAACAATAAGACTACAACACCTTCCATTGACAAAGAAGACAAAAATGGTCCCTTTTTTTCTCGCTATGGTTTATGTTAGGGTTTAGATTTTGATGAGAATGGATACATCAGCTTCCATCTTTCGATCCTGATTTTGGGCTTTGATACTTTTTATAAATCATATAAAGGTTGTTTTTCACCAGGGTAGAGAGAGAAAATGCTTCAAGTACGAAATTGAGAGCTCTTTTGAAGTGTCTATTTTCAGGTCCCCTAAATTTTATCTCATTGCATGTTGCTGGATGGCCATAATAAACTAATGTAATTTCTTGGTTTTTATTATAGTAGAATTGTTTGATTCAAGATTTATTTATTATTTAATTAGATTGGAGATTCATGATTTTTTATAATTGATCTTGCTATGATCCTTGGCATCCAGGAAGGTGTCTCTAGATTAGTCCAAAGATGATGTGTGTTGTGGATGAGAAGCAAGGAAGCAATGAATTTTGTATTGAACAAGTAGGCCACTTGCACAGTCAGAAGGTCGCCCCCATGCACTCGGTGGTTTGATTTTCTGGTTTGTGTGCGTTCGGTCACTGTCTTTATTTAGTTCATTTCTTCTAGAGAAAGACAAACACATGGGTGAGCTCATACATGATAATCATAGCTTTAGAGTGGCACAATTATAATATTAGGGCAATAATGTTCAATATGTGGTGGAAACGATGTATGACCTTTAACATGAAGAATAACAAGTTTCTCAATGGAGGTCGTGGCCCAGCGGGGAGAAGGGTATTATTTTTTTTTTTTATAACTTGGTTGGATTTTTTTTATGCATGTTTATCATCCTTGTGATATTTTAGATATTTATTGGACTTGTAAGATGTTCAGTGAACTCGAGAATTAGTTGTGGTGTGCGTAAACTGACCCGATCACCTCGGGTTATATAAAAATAAAAAATAACAAGTTTTCATTTAATGTGTAAAAAACATGATAAATAAACTAAACTCTCAAAACTCATATGTGCTTTTAAAAAAGATAAATAAAAAAAAAAGATTGAGACAGAATCTTTCTAAAACAACAAAACTCATTAACATTAAAAATAACAAGTGTTTATAGTTGAAAAATGAATGTTTGTCAACTTTATTTTTCAATCGCCGTGATCAAGTGACTCTGTCTCTTCTTTTTTAAACTTATGGATTCAAATAAAAGATAAATAAAGTTTTGGACTCAATCATGTCATTTTCAAAACTAAAGGGACAAAAAATGATTTTTGAAAAAACCAAAAGGCATAGAGGCATTGACAATTTTTTTATATAAAAAAAAGACCTTCAAGATTTTACTAATATAATTTTACATTAATGAATGATACTATACAACTCGTTCCTTGGATCAATATAATCCAGGATGTCCCTGTAATTATATATATATATTCGCCCTATAATATTTAATTAGTATATTAGCTCAGTACGAGCCTTCTACTTGCTATCTTCCTAATTGTTATTTTTGGCCAATGTCTACCATTATCAGTTTGGAATTTGTCTGCTGCCATATATATATAGTCGAATCACCACTATAAATCCTCCACTAGGAAACCATTTTTCCATATCTGTTTTATAATCTTCCTCATTTCGATTAAATGTTAAAAGATATATATATCACGCAATAATTTTTCTCCATTTTCTTGGTTTATTTTGCTTCGCACAAGTTCTATTACAAACTGCTATGGGACATACGAGATATTGCGAAGATGCATGGTGTAAAATTAGACAGCTCAACTTGTAAAGAAACTTGGCAAGCTGGGCATACGTGGCTTGCTCATGATACTTGGCGGTGGAGGTCATCTAGCAGCACAAACAAGGACTCATTAAGATTTGGGTAGATAACGCAGTAGCAGCAAAAAGTGAAAAGAAATCCATATATATATATAGCAGAATCTCAAACTACATCCAAGTAACCCAGTGGCACAAACTTACAAATATAAGACAGGAATTGAGAATGTTCAAATAGATGAAACAAAATCAAACAAACAACTGAATAACTCCCACAACTCCCTATATAAAAAGATCAACGTAATGGCAATAGACCACTGCTCATAAGGTATATAATCATAATCAAGGATAATTAATTAGTTTCCAGGTGGTGGGGAGAGGAATGGGAAAGAGGGAATTGTGGTTGGGATAGTAGGGAGTGAAGGCATGCTTGGCAATGGAGGCAAATTAACCTTTGGGACACTTGGCATGGTGGGTAAGCTAGGAAGGGGAGGCAATGTAGGTTTAGGTAGAGATGGTTGGGTTGTGGGCAGGGTTGGGATGGTAGGCAAAGGTGGCAATGTGGGCTTGGGCATATTTGGCACCGATGGGAGAGGTGGTAATTGGAGGAGATGGCGAGCAGCTAAGGCTACATTGATGCCTGAGGCGGCCAAAGCAATGGACAAAGCAAAGATGAAGCACTTGAAGTAAGCCATCACCAGTAGATGTTATTGCTCCTCAAAATTTACGTAAAGGCTTTGTAATGTTTTGAATGAGAAAAACAAGATCTGCCATGGGCTTATATAGAAGAGAAAAACTTCTGTTTCTTGGTTAGCTCACCTTCATATCCATCTTCCACTTCAACGTGTCAAATGTAGTTCCAGTTGGTGAGATTGAAGTTTGAATACACGCCAAATACTATTATACGTATACACAAGCCCTCATATTATCTCAAGAAAGATTGTGGCCCTCTCATACGAGACAACGAGTAATGTCCATGCATGATTAGAAAGAAGCCTGCCTGCCTTTGTTTGGTGCTGTGCTCTAAAGCTCAAATGTTAGATAGCCCATCAATGCAGATTAGCATCCTTTTGACCTGGTTGTTTCTATGATATAGTTATTATATAGTTCATGCACAACTACATTTGCTGACTTTGAAGACAACACGCTGAGAAGATGAACTACCAAATAACTTTGAGGGAAATAGGTTCACCTTTTTTCCTAACCAAACCTAGTTCACTCATCACCTAATATATGTGGCCGAGTGGCCAAATCTATGAAAATCACAAACTATATAAGCCCAATACCAATCTTATTTTTGACGCAGATCACTACAGAGTTTTTCACTGAAGGTGTGTGCAAGAACGCTCTATTAAAGATGGCCTTTTTCAAGTGCTTCATTCTCACTTTCTTCATTGCTCTGTCATTTTCAAAAATCCATGTTGTTCTAGCTGCCCGCCAACTTCTACAAATACCACCTCTGCCTTCAGTACCAAATTTGCCACAGCCCACATTGCCAACCTTGCCCACAACCCAACCATCTCTACCCAAGCCCACGCTGCCTCCACTTCCTAGCTTGCCCACCATGCCTGGTATCCCAAAGGTTACTCTGCCTCCATTGCCAAGCATGCCTAAGCTCCCAACTATCCCAACCACAATTCCTTCTATCCCATTCCTATCCCCACCACCTGGAAATTAAGTCTTGGAACATGTTCATCTCCATAAGAGAAAGAACTTGGACTATTACTATTGCTTTGGAACATGTTTGATAGCTAGATGTCGAATACATGCTGGAAGATCGCATTGCGTTGGTTGCTCTAGTCTCTTTATTTAATCATTTGTCAGCTTCTTCATCCCGCTACTTGTGTCTATACTGTTAGTTCCTGTAATTTTATGGTCACCAGTCACCAGTTTAATTGTTGTGCTATACAATATATTAGCATTAAGCCATGTTTGTTTCCGGAATTCACTTTCCGGGAAACCACTTTCCAAACTTTCCTGTGTTTGTTTGCTATTAGGAAAGTTGGTCAACGGAAAACACTTTCCGGTCAACAGAAACACTTTTCGGTCAACGAAAAACACTTTCCAGTCAACGGAAACACTTTTCGAATTTGGTTTGGTTTTCAGGAAAGTGTTTTTCCTTTTGGCTGTATTTGTTTTCCGGAAAGTGATTTCCGGGAAACCACTTTCCAAGCTTTCATGTGTTTGTTTGCCATTAGAAAAGTTGGTCAACGGAAAACACTTTCCAGTCAAAGGAAAATTTGGCTTGGTTTTCAGGAAAGTGTTTTCCTGGAAAATTTGGGCGGAAAACACTTTCCAGAAGTTGTGAAAAATTTAGAAATATCATTATTTGCTGATTATATCAAATTTGATCCTCAAACTTTTAATTGCTATATATAATTTGTTTTGAATATTTATTTTTCAATTCCATCTCTTAAAATTTAATTTTTATATTAATTTTGGTCCTTATTTTTATAATTGCTATTTGCTTTTTCCTTATCATTTTTTATTGAAATTTTTTATCTATCAAATTTGGTCCTCATTCTTTTGATTGTTACTTATTTTATTTGAAATAATTTATGAAATGTTAATTATTATTATTTTAATTTCTTCACCTTTTATTTTTTTTTTAATTTTTTAGATTTGATCTCTATTATTTTGATTATTATTTATTTTATTTGAGATAATTTATGAAATTATATTTTTTTCAATTTCATTCTCATTCAACTTTTTAATTTGTAAGATTTGTTCCTCATTATTTTAATAAACTTGAGAAAAATAAAACATTAATAAGTTATTTTCCAGCTCATTTTCCATGACATAACCAAACACTGGAAAGTGTTTTCCAACTTATTTTCCATTACACTACCAAACATCGGAAAATACTTTCTCGGAATTCACTTTCCTGGAATTCACTTTCCCCGGAATTCACTTTCCAAAAGGAAACTACTTTCCAGCAAACAAACGGGGCCTAATAAAACATCTAAAAGACAGGGTCGATTTCACTGTTTTATAAACAGTAAATCAATTAACATTTTTTTTTTTCATTCTTATACCTTTTGTTTTCTTTCAATCATGCCCCTCTGTAGTCTAATTAAAAAAAAATCAGGTTTGAAATTATTGTAAAAATACAAATTTTAAAGCTAGAGGACCAACATATAAAACATAGATAAAACATATGTTGAACCATACATTAACAACTATTTTTATTTTGGTTTACCTTAGGCCCATATTTTTAGGCTTTTTTCTAACGTGACTAGTTGTGCGGGGCCACACAAGCCTGCACGACTGAGCTTTTTTATACTAACTCTTGGGGTTTTCTTGACCCTTTATTTTTTTTAATTATATTATTTAATATTAAGTTTTTATTAAATTTTATTTTGTAGTATTAGATTAATTGTAAATGAGTTTTTTTTTATTTTTTTTATCATATAATAAAATATAAAAATTAATTTAACTTAGTAATATTCATAATCTAAATCGTATAGGTTAAAGGAAGATAAAAACCCAAATATGTTGCAAAATGGGATTTTATATTTAGGAGGCTGGGAAGCTAAACAGAAGTAGCTGGCGCCAAATTGAATCGAACATATAATTAGTCAACAGAGCAGAAATAATTATCTATAGATAGCTGCAAGCATTCTTTGAGGTCAAGCAATGATGGAGTGAAAATGTGGCATACGCAGTGATTGGCGAGAAATATTTTGAGCAGCCACAGATATATTTGTACATCCCCAAGAAAACTTACAAGACAAGGAAACGTCTGTGCACAGAAGAAGCTTCAATCACTACAACATTATCCAGTTTTACCGACAGATTAATTCCGTCGGTGATAGCAATGAACTCCGTCGGTAAAAACAATACCGACGGATAACGTCCGTCGGTAAAACAGTCGTCGGTAAATCCCATTTCCGTCGCTAATTCTGTCGCAAATAAAAAAAACCATTCACCGACGGACACACCGACGGTAATACAGACGGATACGCGCGCTAAAAAAAAATTCCTCGCGGGAACATTACCGACGGCCAATCCATCGGTACTTTTAAGGGTAATTACCGACGGCATCACCGACGGGGTTTCCGTCGGTATTTATGGCATGGCTTGTAATTTTGTTGCAACTCTCTGTCTAATACCGACGGATATTAGCCATCGGTATGGCCGTCGTTAATCACCGACGGATATTATCCGTCGGTGATGCCGTCGGTAACGATGGCATGGATGGTAATTGTTCGCCAACTCTCTGTTAAATACCGACGGATATTTTCCATCGGTATATCCGTCGGTAAATATTTGAAATATATAAAAAAAATAATTTATTAATTGTAAAAAACATTAATAAACAAATAAAAATGCATTAAACATAAAAAATGTAAAAGTAATAATATTCATTACAAGTTTAATGTGTTTAAAAAACAAAATTAAACTAGAATAGCGGCGGAGCTGGAGGAGGAGGCGGAGGAGGAGGAGGCTGGTTGTTCCCGGGACCAAACGGCCAAAAAGAAGCTGCACAAGTATCGTCACCCATCTTTGATCTCATCTCCATGACTATTTGACGGAGCTCATCATAATTCGTCGAGAGTTGTTGATATTGTTGTTTCAACGCAATGAACTCCTCAGACTGGGTGTTCGATACTGATGGAGAGCTTCCAACAGTTGAGACACTACGAGTCGAACGCAAGTTGTCAGCCGTAGTGTTGGAGAGCCCGTAGACCCTGTTTTTATCGGGTCCACCAGACGATCCCGCCTCCATCCACAAATCTGGATCGAAATCTGGATGGGTCGACGGATTGTCCCCATATCTCTCCCTCAACCGGCTATTATAGGTCTCCTGAAAATTCCATCGGTAAAAAAATCATCAAATGCAATTCAAGATGCAATTCAAGAAAATAATAACTTACAAAATAAAATGAATGAACGAACATACCACGAAGTGCTGAGCACGGTTGTCCACGAACTGCTGCACCCCTTTTTGGCGGTCTTGACTCCGCACATGCGTCTCTAGAAACAACTCCATTGGACTCGGTTCACGTCCAAGAGACGCAGCCTGTAAGGAAAAAATAGGTTGAAAGTTAAATATATTATAAGGAACGACAAATTAATTATCGATATATTTCAATAAAATTAATCTTACCATCCGCTTTGCATGTGCACTGAATGGGACGGATCCGCCAGTGTGCGTGGTCACCGAACCATAAATTTGCCGGTTCCGGTTGTCGGCGCCAGACTGTGAGCGCCGTGAGAACCGCTCTGAGGTCACGTGCTCAATATATGCCGTCCATATTTCCCTCGAGATGAATGACGATTTGAATTCCTGCCAAACCGCCACCTCATTCCATCCTTCAAGACCGTTATCCCTCGCATGTTTTTTTGATTTTTTTTGGGTGTCATACCAAAAATCACGCAACCTACTTCCATAGTAACAAATTAGAATTTAAAACATTAAATTATAAAACAAAAATAAATATTATTTTTGATGTTACCTAGTTGCCGCGTGATTCTCCCATACCCTCCTCACAACATTGTTGTCCGCCCTATCCCACTCAAATTTGTTCTGTGTATATAAATAATTCATATAAAATAAAAATAGTACAAGATATAAAATTATAAAAATCATTTATTAAAAATAAGCTGGAAATTAAAAATTAACACCGACCTGAAATCGCTTAAACCATGCATCGATATTAGGTTTCCACTCAGGATGTTTGGAAACCTGGCTCCATTGAAACAATGGAATCTCCATCGACGATTTAAACGCCAATGTTATAGTCCTTGCAGCCTCAATGTTTGTAAACCTGAAATTAAATAAAAGTAGTAATTAATATTAATTAGTTGTTCATAAATTATGTTATAAGTATATAAAAAAAAAACTAAAACCTAAACAAACTTACATTGAGAGGTCATCCTTCCATTGTGCCTGGTACTTGCGGGTGAATTGACCCCGCTGTGAAGGCACACCGCTTCTGCGCTGTGAAACCGCGCTAGAAGAGGCAGCATTACAAGTTGGCGTAGATTCCTCGCCGTGATCAGCACCTAAGGATACGTCCTCCTCGCTGCTAGAAGAACTAGCTGCAACCGTCTTCTGACGACGTGCTGTCGATTTCATTCTACGCATCTACACACATGTATACGAATAATTAACTTCGATTATTTAAAAAAAAAAATCGACAGAGTCTCCCCTGTACTGGGGGGTCCCAAGTTGTCGACAAAATCATATTACACTTCCAATTTTATTTCACATCCCGATCCAATCATCCTGGATCTCAACCCAACTCATCATCATCAACACAACATTTTATTCAATAACATCATATAGAATTACAACTATGAACATTCATTTAATTATTTTATCCTAAATTAAGATAAACTAATAATTAAATGCAATTCTATATATATAAACTAACATTTTTAAAATAAATCAACAATAACAATTATATTTATAAACTAACATTTTTAACATAAATTCAACAATAACAATTATAGCAATACAAACAATAATATCCTAAATTAAGATAAACTAATAATTAAATGCAATTCTATATATATAAATTAACATTTTTAAAATAAATCAACAATAACAATTATATTTATAAACTAACATTTTTAACATAAATTCAACAATAACAATTATAGCAATACAAACAATAATATCCTAAATTAAGATACACTAATAATTAAATGCAATTCTATATATATAAATTAACATTTTTAAAATAAATCAACAATAACAATTATATTTATAAACTAACATTTTTAAAATAAATCAACAATAACAATTATATTTATAAACTAAAATTTTTAAAATAAATCAACAATAACAATTATATTTATAAACTAACATTTTTAACATAAATTCAACAATAACAATTATAGCAATACAAACAATAATATCCTAAATTAAGATACACTAATAATTAAATGCAATTCTATATATATAAATTAACATTTTTAAAATAAATCATCAATAACAATTATATTTATAAACTAACATTTTTAAAATAAATCAACAATAACAATTATATTTATAAACTAACATTTTTAACATAAATTCAACAATAACAATTATAACAATACAAACAATAATATCAAAACTAAAAAACTAAAATTAATAAATAAAATTAAAAAACTAAAAAACACTACACAACACACAAAATTAAAAAACATTATATCAATTCAAAATAAATTTGGGAATAAAAAATGCTTACCTTAATAATGTGTTGAATTTAAGATTTTATCTACAAACAATATACAAAACAAAGAACACCAAAAAAAAATAATCATAATTAAAATAAAAAAAATACAAAGATAAAGAAAAAAAAATACATACCTTTTGAAACTAAATGAGAGAAGAAGATCACACTTGAGAAGAGGAGAAGAGAAAGGGAGAAGAGGAGAAGAGAAGTGAAAGGAGAAGAGGGGGAGAAGAGGAGAAGAGAAAGGGAGAAGAGGAAGGGAGAAGAGGAGAAGAGGGGGAGACGACGGGGGAGACGACGGGGGAGGGGAGGGGGAGAGGAGGGGGAGAGGGAGGGGGAGACGAGGGGGAGACGACGGGGAGAGGGAGGGGGAGACGGGGGGGGAGAGGAGGGGAAGGAGGAGACGGTGCGGGGGGGGGTGGGGGGTGCGGGGGCGGTATATATAGGGAAATTCCGACGGAATTACCGACGGCCCTTAATTGCTGTCGGTGCAATTAATTTCCGTCGGTAATTCCGTCGGAAATTAATTGAAATGCGCACCAAAAAAGTTCGAAAATCCCGCCAAACTTTTCGATCCGTCGGAAATGCCGTCGGTGATGGTGCAGACGGACACGTGTCAGACATGCGTGCGGACAATTCCGTCGGTGATGTCGTCGGTATTGGCGTCGGAAAAGCTGTCGGAAATCCGTCGGTGAATGTGGCAAAATCCCGTAATTTTTTTCCAACTCTCTGTGAAATACCGACGGGTTATATTCTGTCGGTATATCCGTCGGTGAATGTGGCAAAATCCCGTAATTTTTTTGCAACTCTCTGTGAAATACCGACGGGTTATAGTCCGTCAGTATATACATCGGTGAAAAGGTAAATTTTTCTTATTTTTTATATGTAACCCTCTCAAAAAATCTTGAATTGCTAACTAAAAAACACACACAACATAATAACAACGGCTGACCCTTAAAGAAGAATAAATATTTCATGTTTCAAATTATTACATTATAAAAATAAAACTTTATAACATGTTTAGTTAGTCGGAATTTTCATCTTCGTCCTCCATTGAATTGTTATCATCAGCTTCATCGCACTCTTCAATTTCGTTATCATCTTCTTCAACAACATTCTTTTTTCCACTAGTGGAGCTCAGAACAACATTCAACTCCTCTGCGTCAACATCAACAAGACTATCGTTGAAAACGCGAAAATTTGAATTTTCTTCTAAGTCAATCGACGGAGCAACTCGGTATGGTTCAACCAACTCACTAGCTTGAAAGACTTCATCTATCACACTTGTGTCTTCGTTCTCATCCTGAACAACCTCGACACGACCCTTGGGTTTTGTTTTTAAAACGGATAACCAATCAACTCTTGATCGGTCCTTTCTAAAGGAAGGGGTGTATGTGTAATAAACTTGTTGGCATTGCTTTGCGAAAACAAAGACATCGTTTACGTTGCGGTGTCTAGCTTTTGAATTGATTTCAACGAGACCATAGTGAGGATCTACTCTGATTCCTCTGTCAGTTGTGTCATACCAATAACATTTGAATAAAAACACTCTATTTTGCTCGCTATGATATTGCAGTTCGATGACCTCTTCCAATCTACCGTAGTAGTCAACTTCAAACTCACTAGAAGTCGATCCCTTAATACAAACACCGCTGTTGTATGTCTTTCTTCCATGCCCGTATTCTTCAGTATGAAAGACATATCCATTGACAAAATATCCATTATAGCACTTGACTTTTCTTTCAGGGCCTAGACATAGTAAAGACAGTGAAATAGCAGCACTACCTCCCATTTGATAAACCTAGCTCGTAAATTAAATACAACAATAATCAATAAACGGATATTATGTAACATTGACTACAATTAATTACATTGCAAGAGATAATGAGTTTGTGCTAGGACTTACATGTGTTCTAAACCATGTGGCAAATTGTTCATCTTGTAATTGAAAGATCTGGGATTCGGTCAGCTTTGAGTTATTGGACAGTAAGTATCGTCGATGTTGCCTGCAAGGTTGTTCCAAAGTATATGAGTGTATGGTATCACAAAACATATATAGTACACTCTTGACAAAGTTTAAGTCGAACATCTACTTACTTAATAAAAGGTCTCAGCTCATCACAGTTAAATAGGACATAATTGTGTCGGCAGGTGGGTGCATATAATGGCTTTTTCCGACGGACTCACCGACGGATTCATTCCGTCGGTGATGCCGTCGGTGACATCGCTACGTCACTGTACGGCTATCACAGTTTGAATCCCTCGGTACTTTCCGTCGGTAAAATAGCCTGACGTCACCATGCCATTGCGTATTTCCAGACGAAATGTATATTCCGTCGGTGAAGTCGACGGTATATACCGACGGAAATATTCTGTCGGTATATACCGACGGCATTACCGACGGAATGATTCCGTCGGTATATACCGACCGATTTTGAGACGGAATTATGTCCGTCGGTATTAATTACCGACGGAATATTTCCGTCGGTAATTCCGTTGCTTTTCTCCGGTTTTCTGGTAGTGAATTTGCATTAAAGAATCTGATATAGCTTGCACGTCTTCATTTCTAGATCAATATTGGATTGATGGATTCCAACGTTTATCATATGTACAGAAACCAATTGGCTTGCATTTTATCCCGATAGAAAGAAAAAATTCATGATTTTATTAATAGATTAATTAAGAATAAATGATTTGTCAATAAACTGTCAATTGCTGTTGGAAACCAATGAATTAGAGTCCTGAGTTTATCTTTCGGTTTTGTTCAAGTAGCATTCCTAATATTACCATCAACTAGAGCAACAAATTTCCTTCCACGGACTTTGTTCTATGAACAAGTCTAATGGGACATGATTTTCTTTACAAAATGAGTAGGAACTCTACACATTTTGATATTGCTTAACAATTCATTTAATTTGAAGGCTCTTTTAATTTTCAAAAAATAGTGAAAAACATATTATCAAAATACTTCTCGACGAGGTTCACGGATAACTCTAAAAAGATCAAGTTTTTTCCAAGATTATTCTATGGACTCAAGGTTATGGACGATGAACACGAACACTCGCAAAATAAGTTCCTTACTGGACTTAAAAGACCATCTAAGGTATAGAAGAAATGAAGCATTAGAAGTTGTGTTATATATATATATATATATATAGAACCTAAGATGATTCCAAAAAATATGATAATGGGGAAAAATATAATGAGGTTAAAGATCAAACTAACTTACATTGGGGTTCAAGGCAATATATTTATATAATCTTAGGGGGTGTTTGAAAGTATAGTTGCGGTTATTTTTCAAAGTGTTTTTTATTCGGAAATGCATTAAAATAATATTTTTTATTTTTTAAAAATTATTTTTGACATCAGCGTATTAAATGATTTGAAAACATAAAAAAAATACTAATTTAAATAAAAAAATTCAATTTTTTCAAAAAATATTTTTAAATTTTAAAATATAAAAACAAACATTCTTAAAATATACATGTAATAACGTGGTTAATGTGATTGTCACCTGCAACTGTGGATGATTTAAAGACACAAGCCTAAAGTGACACGAGGCTCTACAAAAACTGTCTGACTTCTGGATTTTGTGGGCTATGTAATGTTGATGAAGATCATAAGACCAAACTCTAGTGAAGAGTAGACATATTTGACCATGGATCGATGAACAATTGATATCAGGGTATGTTTGACCAAAGTCCCAACATGCTTTCCACTCAAGAAGCTTTACAATACATTGAAGTTAATTTCAAGCTTGTGTATTTCATGAATCTTACCTAGTTCTGTGCTATGACTTAGGTTGTCTAAGATCTGGATCATAGATCAAGACTCATCACTCATCTATTAATTACTTACATAATTAAACACCCGGTGAATTGTGGTTTTCAATAAATTCAAATATTTCAAAATCCAATTTCGTAATTGGCCTTGCAACAAATGAACTCTATCTACTCTTATAAAATTAAAAATAAAATAAAATTAAGAGGTGTAGCTTAGGTTAGGTTTTGGGTTTGCTTCTTAGAAATAATCAGCTACAAACCTCAGGGTCACTGGAGATTTATATGGTCGTTAACTTCAGGGCCCGTGAGAGTAGTCGAGGTGCATGCAAGCTAACCCGGACATCCATATTAATTAAAAAAAAAAGGAAAGAAAAGAAAAAACCATACTATATATATATAATTCTAGCTAATTAATAACATGCCAGAAGCATTCCATCTACCCCGTCTAGTCTGAGGTGTTATTGCTGGAAGGTGCAGGGTCAAATACCTTTGCTTTCTGTTTTAATTCTGCGTTTTTTTATACCTACATGGGGCTATTCATCTGAGTAAAATCAGTTCATTCCAAGTGGCAGAAGATTTTAATGCAATTCCAGAATGCTTGCCCATGGCCATCAATCATGGTTACAGTACCGATCATCACCAATCACCACCTACATTTTTCATGTTTGATTGCTACAGCCCAACCTATTCCTTTGAAGATTTAACCTCTACTGCCTCACTCATATTCTGTGAACAAAAAAACACCACCGACGTTTTTATCATGTCACTTCAACAGCTAGTCTGCAGATTACTTGAAGAACACATGTATATCAAGATATGAAGTCTTATGGGTCGGTACATTCAAAGTTCACAACAAAAACATAATACAGTTTTAATTGTACTAAATGTCAATAAATAAAAAATTAGTGTTTTTTTTTTTTTTTTGCGTTCTACTTTTCTTTGGAATATCTTTGAGACACCATGAACCAGTAAACAAAACCTAGTGAAGAAAGAGAAAACGGGGCCATAAATGACAACCAAGCAGGAAATCCAAGGATAAGAAACGGAAAGCAAGTACAATTCTGGAAGGTCGACTGCTTAAGATATTCTATCATATTTCAAGGCTCACACGCAAATCACTCTACTACAAACTTTGCACTTAATTTTACTTAATGGAGTTCACAAAATCATTCTAAGAAAGTCATTAATGTTTTTTTTCAATAAAAAAGCTTAATTTACTCACATTTGATCCCGAAATCATTTTGCTATAGTTCTGTCACTTGACTTAGACAACTCATTATCTACATGACTTTATTTGCACCTTCATGGGAAGCTTTTTTCTTGCAGACTTTCATTTTATTTTGATTCAAGACGATAATTAACTTGAAGACCAAATTTGCTAACCAGTACCTTAGTCAAGGCTGAAATGTCAATATGACTCATTGCATACATGACTTTATCCACTATATAAGATATATTTTTTTTAAGATTAACGTGGGTGTCCGAGTCAGCTTGCATGCATCTTGATTAATTTCATGGGTCCTGAAGTTAACGACCATGTAAGCCTCCAGTGACCCTGAAGTTTATGAGACTCAAAACTAGTAATTTCTAAAGAACAAACTCAGAATCTGACCAGATCGTTAAGTGATGCAGTTAGGTCATGCAGTCTAGTGTATTTGTGTTTGAGTTAATCACTCCTTTTGCTAGTAAAACCTAGCACATGTGAATGTGATCTATTTCATCTCTTGAACTAAAGATTCACCTTTAGCTAGCTAGGACACGCCTCGTGATGAAGAGTGAATGCTTCAAATCCCAACACAAACACAAACCTTTCTTCTCAAGCAAGCATGTCCAAGATTTTCATTATGCCATTGGGTCCCCTATGCTATCGACAATATCTCACAGCTTCGGTCCATATTTATGCTTTGCGAACTGTCGGTGATGGTATGGACGGCTTGGTTGCTTGCTGCTAGTCTACATATATATGTGTTCACTGCATCTCATTTAGATACTTCATGATGAAATTAAGAGAGAGCTCATAATAACAAACAATGTACATGATCAAGTTTCTAAGTACTGGGATGCTTGTTCAAGATATATTATTTAATTATAGGCATTATTTAGTTACTCAAAAGACACTAATTTCTTATTCAAGATATATAGTGAGAGATTCTTGTTCTACTACATTAATATTCAATTATAGGCATTATCTAGTGATCACCTAACACACGAGATGTCAAGTAAGAAGCACGATCTTGATCATGGATAGATCTAATAATGGAGGGAATGTGACATAATGTATAGTGAAAAAAAGAAACCAGGGTTTCATAAATCTTCAAATTGTAGTTAAATTGTAAAGAAAACTTTGATTTGATAAGTTTTAAATGTCAAATAGTCTAATGCAAATAACATACCAAACTATTTAAATAGTAAACTAAACCGACCTTAATTGAAAAGGAAAGAAATCCAAAGATAACAAGAAAAATAAAGAAAATTTTGAAATAACAACTTTCAAGCCTAATTTGACTATCCTTGTGATTGACTACCTGAGATAAGATAAATCTCAAAATTGTATCTCCAATGTATTTTGGATTTTTTTTCAAAAAAAATAAATATAATATAATAGTAATAGTAATAGTAATAATATAGATTTTCCATGTCTCCAAAATGAAACGTCTAATGGCAAAGTCTTCATTAATTTCTAGGTCCCATAACAAATTGTCTCCAGGTCACCGACAAATTATCTCTAGGTCCCCAAGAACAATTGCCTCCAAAGGATCACAAATCCTTTTTTAAAAAAATTATTATCTAAGTTTATTTAACATAACATGAAAATACTAGGAATGACTTGGAGGCCGGGGGGGTGTGGGGATGTTGAAGTATGAAAAAAAAACTTAGCCCAGCTCGCCATGGAGTTCTCTTCACCTCGCCTGGGCTAGCCCAACGAGGTGGAGCTCACCCTTACATGGGCGAGGTTGCCTTTGGACCTGGGCTGACTCGAGCATTCCACCTAGATCGACTTGACTTATCGAGAATATTTTTTTCTCCATCCTAATATTTTTTTTATAAATTTTTCAGTTTACTTTTAATGAGATTATTTTGATATCATAATCCATGTTATGAGTTTGACGAGTTCACCCAGGTCAACTCGACCTACGGAGAATATTTTTTCATACCACCCACGTGCTACATGTCACCATCACCTGACAACATCACATACACCAATGTGCTAGTGCTACCTCTATTATTACCTAACAAAGTGTCACCTACAAAGTAAGTTATACTACCCACCACGTGTAATTGACGAACATCTTTCTTTTCACTTTCTCTAAAAGAAATTCAATCCAACCAAGGTGAGAGAGGATTTTTGAACACTTGACTCCACACAGGAGAACTCAGGATTGACACTCGAAACACTCTCTTCTTTACGCATCTCTAGTACACAAATAATACATTTAAAAAGTAATAACACACAAATCTTTCTTTGCACATCAAAAAAACATTATTTTTATTTTAAGCATTAAAGTGTTTTTCTTTCCACGAGGGACTTGTTTTGCAGGATCAACACAGGTCAAACTTGTTAGCTAGAAAAAATCCATTTCTGTGTAAAGTTTTTTCACAACTTTATAGGTCCATATCATGAGTAAGTCTTTATAATGCAATTGGTGTGGTCCATATATATCAATGTCACGTGAGTAATTATAGGTTTGTTGGTCAAAATTATTATTATTTAGAACCAAATTTATGTTCTTAAAAAAATTAAAATAATGAAATAAGCAGGAGAGGGGACAAAAAAGAAACATAAAGTAAGTGAAGCACTTCCGTATTATGTCTTATTTCTAATATATAACGTCTATTAATATTTAAAACCCACCTATTAATTGTTAATTTACATCTTGTTTATTAAACGGGTGCTCGAGAAGCAATATTATGTATGTTCTATGGTTTTCTTTTGTATAGGTTACGATCATATTTCATATTCTTGAATAATAGTATGGTAGAAGGGAACAAAGAATTAGAAATTAATTTAAAGGTAATTATGTCTCAATATAATAATGGAAGATACCGGGCATATGCATGGCTGATCATAAATTTAATATTCCACTATTAATTAGTAGTAGGTTGCAACAAATCAATTAATAAGATTATTCTTTTTTTTCTCTTTTGGGTATGCTGTGGAATCTTTGATAAAAATATTTGCATTACGTTACTCTTTTTGTCCGTACTATGATGACCAGCAACACTCCTTAATTGCCTATGCTTTCTCGTGGAGGTCTACCTTTAACTTAATTTTCCTTTACCCTTTTTTTTTTCTTTAATTATGGCTTATGATATCTAGTTTAGCCACTTAGTTTAATAATGTAAAAAATAAGCATATGGGTCATGCATAGTCTACATTGTGGACCAATAATTCATCATATCGTCCCTTCAATCATCACTCTCAGGGCACACCTCCACTGAACTTGGTTGCTGAGACGGAGAGCCCCGAACACCGATAAGGGGACGGCTTGGAAACATTCGAAGTAATTTCGATGGTTTAGAGAAAAGGATTATGAATAATGGAGCCTACTCAAATATAACTCCAACAAGCAAGAAATAGAGATAAATCTTTCTTTTTCTTAGTCAATATCTTATGATGGAATTCTTTTTTTTGGTAATGAATTTAACAATACGTAGGGTAAATGTTAAAAAATCAATTTAATCCAAAAACTTAAGCTGTTTGGTGAGGTTCTAAGATATGATTTATATTATTCTCTAACACACACCCTTAAGTGAAAGCTTTTTAAGTTTAAATCTTGTGCATGTCCATACTATTAGGTTGAGATGGTTTTTTGATATGATATCAGAGTCTTGATGACCAAACGATTACAAATTCGAATCTCATCATCCTCATTTATTTGATAAAAAATAAGTATAAGTTAGTGTGAGTTTATGCAAGTTTTAAGTTCATAGAGCTTTTACTTGAGGGGGTGTGTTAGTAAATAATATAAATTATATCCTAAAATCTCATTTAACAGCTTAAGCTTTTGAATTGAATTGATTATTTGACAATAAATAACAACAACTCGAGTTATCATGAAATTAAAGATACCACCCTAAATTTGAAGGTTTGACGTATAAAAACTCCTTGGTACACGTAACCATATACAACAGTAAATTTAACGTAATTCTAAAAATATTATGTGATTAAATTATTTATGTATCAATACATTTATATCGCGAACTATAATATTTTATCATCCAATAAAAAATTTAAATATATATTGGGTCTCTCTTTCCATATATAGATAAAAAAATAAAAACATTGATACTAAGCTGGAAAAGGAGAAAATATGAGAAATATTTTTAACTAAAAACTTGAAATCACAATTTCTTAGCATAGGTTTGTTGTATATATCTATTATCTTTCACTGAAACCAACTGTAAGCTTGTATCATAAACTTTAGTTTAAGATGCATATTAAATATTTCTTTGTGAGACATAAAAGTAAAAAAACTAAGAAAATCATCTCTTATTCTTGATTAATCAAAATCAAGATCCTTCAAATTGTTTGAAAGTTTATGATAATATAGAATGTGAATTATGTATTGTTTGAATTCTTATTATTTTTTAATTAAACCATTTTCTTAGTAAAATTACAAGATCAAGTAATACAATAGTATTTATCTCAACAATTAAGAGTAATTAACAATTTAAGTTTGATATATTTTATATTTTTTCAAAACAATTATTTTCGTTTTAGAAAAATTTTAAATTTGATTTTAATCAATAAAAATTAAAACTAAGCATTGATTGCATGATGGAAAAAGATTCTATAAAAATTATCTAAATCTTGGTTTAAGTATTTTTCATGAATATAAATCTATTATTATTGCTGTTTAAACATAGCATAAATAATACAAACAAACATAATTATTACACGCACACATACTAAAAGGAAACACATTTTTATTGTAGAAATGATATAATTAAAATTTTCTTTAATTTTTTCACGGTGATAAATCTATAATTTTTAATTTTTTTTTAGCACACTTTCATTGTGGAAATGGCACAACTAAATTTTTCTCTAATTTTTTCACAGTAACAGGTACTATAGCGGTGGAAGGTGGAAAATATGTAATTTTTGATTTATTTACTTTTAATATAGAAATGGCACCATTGAATTTTTCTCCAAATTTTTCACCATTGCGGTGAAAAATCTGTAATTCTTGATTTTTTAAAACAAACTTTTACTGTAAAAATGGTATAATTATAATTTTCTCTAATCTTTTCACAGTAGCGAGTACTATGGTGGTGAAAAATATGTAATTTTTAGGTTTTTTTATTGAGAAAAGTTTTTTATATATATTTTGTTCTCTTTATACATGATATTTTTATCATTCTACACTTGACATATTTATCACTATTTTTTAATTAAATATAATTCTTAATTTATTTAATTAAATATATGCATAAGTTTTGTTATTTATATTTTTTTTATTGTAAAAAGACACATTTGAAAAGTTTGTGTTTTATTGTGTTAATGTTATTTTTTAAAAAAAAAAATTATTCAACCTGTAACAAAACACGAGTTAAATAACTAGTAATAACTATAACAAAAATAATAAGAGATTATGATGATATAATCAAATGTTAAATAATTAATTATATCCAAATAATAATAATAAAAAAAAAAAAACAAAATGAACCTGGCTAAGACACACCCAACCAAGCAACTCTTGCCTGAACAAGTGCTCCTCCTAGATAGAGCTCGAGCTACCGCATGTATATGTTTTATTTAAAGATATATTAAAATATTTTTTTTTGTTTTTAATATTAAAATATCAAATAATTAAAAAAAAATAAAAATAATATCAATTTAATATTTTTTATATCAAAATTACTTTTATAACACACACACACACACACACACACACACACACACACACACACACACACACACACATATATATATATATATATATATATATATATATATATATATATATATATATCTCTCTCTCTCTCTCTCAAGACAATGACAAACAACTCCTAGTATGATTCTTACCGAGCATTGAACGCATGAATTTTTATCCTGCTATAAAGGAACTAATTAGACGACGTTAAAGGGTGATATTGTCTTTGGCTTTATTTAGCAGTACAATCCAATCATATATTTTAAAATTCTTAAGTATTTTTTAGCTTGATATTTTTGAATTATTTAAATGTAATGATATTAAAAATAAAAAATATTATTTTAATATATTTTCAAATAAAAAAACACTTTTAAAATAATTTATACGTTCTAAAACTCCCACTAAAATCTTCTTTATAATCTCTACAAACCACATACAGAGCTCAATGAATCTTCAATAAAAAAATTCCCAGTCACCTCATCTAAAATATAAAAGCTCGTGTGTCTCTAAGAATTTACAATCTCGTCACTTTCCATGTAAATCAAAAATAAAAAGCACGAACCCTCTTAGCATTTGAGCAATATTTCTTCCTTGTGAACAATGAACAGCAATTTTTTTTTTTTCAGTATGTAATTTTGGATGCTAGATGCTTAATCATGATGCTATCTGGGGATATTAAGTCATTAGATTTTGTGTATCTTTTTAAATGTAACCACCGGCCACTAATTAGAGACCACAAATTAGATGAGCATGAAGCAAATTAATCAATTAGAAACCTCTTTGTGATATAAGCTCCATTATTAGATTCCTGATCAAGATAATGATGTTTCTCCTTGTGCAAAACCATGAATTGGGTTTGGAGAATAATTTGGAGACCTAGCTGGGTGTTCAAACTTTTGACCCCCAAAGTGCTTCAAGCTAGGTAAAATGAGACAAATTTTAACTTTCTGCGGTTATAGTTAGCTCCTCATCAGTCCATATTTTAGTATTATACAACCACCAATAAATCCTATAAAAAATGAGTTGATAGGAATCCATATTTTACAGTACAAATCACGTTATATATATCCAGAGATCCAGAGACAGCCAATCCCAATTGAGGGTAGCTTAATTAACAACCTCCAATTGGACCCATCGGATCCCAATACACACCATGATACCAATAATGTGTCAAAACTTGAAAATAATATATAGAAATTACATTACACAAAGTCAAATTAATATGGAAGTTGTCCCTCTTATGTGGTCCTTTGTTTTTTTTTTTATTATTATTATTATGTTGGTGTTTGGAATAGTTTGTGTGTACCTTGACTAATCTCACGAGCCCTGAAGTTAATGACCATGTAAACCTCTAGTGACTTTAAAGTTTGTGACACTCGAACTAGTAACTTTTAAAATAGTAACCTTTAAAAAGCAAATTCAGAGTCTGATTAGTTACGTACACCTCAAAATTATATGGTCGTTTGTTTGCACTCACATGTTGTAATGTCAGCTTCACTCATGTTCTCTTAATATCACATGAAAGACAGCAAAGATGCTATGTGTAATACAAAATCTTGGTAAGATAACATACAGAACATAAGTTAAGACATTGCAATTCATTCATTAAACAAAGCAAGCTACTGGCCCCTTCATTCTTCGAGGTTATATTAACATATAATATAATAACTTTTGGTTTTTGGGACAATACTTGCCCTCACATGCATAACCAAGAAAGCAAAACTAAACAAATATAAATGAAGTACTTGATTTTATGAGAAAATGAACACAAATTCCAGGAGATGATGATCGTGCAAATTCAGCGAGAACGGCGACTGATTCGATCATATGATGTCCTGCTTGATCTTGGAAGATATACTATTGACTCAGAAACAGCACAAGTTTTTTTGCAAGAAGTGTAGAGATTTATAAAACCAAACCTGTCACTAGTGCGCCTTGATACCTTAGGACCACCCCAAAAGTTATTATTGGACAAGTCTTGCTCATCATCATCGTCATCCTTTGAGCATTGAACCAATGCAGCAAAAAATGGATCCCTTCGAAAACTATCATTGCTGTTTTTCTTTCGAATCCCAATCTCCCCGGAATTGAATCTTTTGGAGATTGATGTGGAAGCAGCAGGAGGAGGCAATGGGAGTTCCTTTAATGAAGAAGAGTCCTTTTTCTTGTAACTTTGTTTCTTAGGAATTCCGGGCAAATGTTCCCAAGAAAACGGAACACCGGAAAATCGAAGTGGGGTGGCCGTACTAAGGGGTGAATCATCAAGAATATACAAAGATGAGCACGATGAGAGTGATGATGAGGAGGAGGAGGAGGAGAAAGACGCGGTTCGGAGGGAAGAAGCAGTTTTGGTAGCCCGAAATGTGGTGTCCCATTCTTTGAGAACATTTGGGGCACGGTCGCTGAGAGTTGCTGAGGAAGCCATAACTTTAGAGAGAGAGAAAGAGAGAGAGAGAGAAGAGACGCACCTTTTGTTGTTAGACTCTTCAACTCTATTTTTTTTTCTTCTCTTGAACTACTCTGCTACATGCATTTTATAAATCCAAGTCTTGCAATTTGTTGTTTAATGCCACTATTTTTGGAACATAAATTTTTTGGAGAAAATATAATTGATAAACAAAAACGACCCGACGGCATTAATTGATGTCAAATAGTAGGGGAAAGAAAACGACAAGGTACAAAATGGAATCTAATGATTTGTATTTTTTAAAAAAATTATTTTTAATATTAACGTATTAAAATATTTAAAAATATCAAAAATATATTAATTTAAAATAAAAAATTTTAATTTTTTAAAAATACTTTTTAACTAAAATGCCAAACACTGATTAAATACGATGGTGATATCTCAATCACAATATCCAATGCAACTTCCATTCTTTCTCTTTTATTTATTTATTTATATAAGGGTTTTTTTTTTAAATCAAAGTAAAAAGTAATTTGTGTTCGGGTGATGTTTTATCCCTTGTGTTTAAGAGCTAATTTTATATTATGTTCCTATTATTTTTAAAATATTTTTTATTTTAAAATATATTAAAATAATATTTTTATTTTATTTTTTAAATTTTATTTTTAACATCAACATATCAAAACAATATAAAAATATAAAAAGAGTTTAAAATAAAATATAATTTTTTAAAAAATATTTATACACGCAAAAACAAATATCAAGACTTTGAGTATGTAATTAAAAATACATGCCTGCGTGCATGATGATCAAAGAAATAACTTCAAATTTATGAGCAAGTTAATGCAGATCACTAGTATCTGTACATTTACCTCAAATGCTGTTGTCATCACCCCCACGACACCAAATTATTCATAGAAATATTCCTTTAATCGGTAAATATTTATACTTCATAAAGTTATATCATTTATATATTTGTAATAATTATAATTATTTTTGGAAAAACAACAGGATTAAGGAATTCGATATAAATTAGGTAAATATATTGTAAGAAATGGAATAAAAACGTCGCCATTAACTTTCCCAATAATTAGATCACATCAGTTACCACAGCCACTCCTTTACAAGCCTCTCTTCTTCTTCTTTTTGATGAACCAACAAGGCCCTTAGGTTCCACATTTTGTCCACAGTAATGAGAATGGCGTGAAAGGCCCCCGTGATGGACGACGTTATATATCCAAGACTATTAATTAATAGATATTGTGGTCCAGAAAATACAGATATTGTAACTTAATTTTCTGTGTAATTATTTCTGTAAAAGAAGGTTCGTCGATTGAAAGTGATTATGAAGTCATAGAATAGAAGGCCATGTGATAGCAAAAGTGACACTGTTTTTTTGCATTGAGTAAGATATAAATCGGTTTAACCGGTCAGCTTCTAAGTTTGTTCTTTAAAGATCACCAGTTTAAGTTTTATAAACCTCAGAGCCAGTAAAGAGCTATATAATCGTTAACTTTAGAACCTGTGAAATTAGTTGAGATGCGCATAAACTGGTCCGAATACCCGTTATTTTTTTTAAAAAATCACACATTAAATCAAATATAATTTTAATAATGAATATCATGCATAAAAAGTTTTATGACAATTGATTTTTTCAAGGAAATGAAAAGTACATAAAATTAAAATGGCCATTGCATCGAAAACACATAATTAATTTAATTTCTCAATTCCTTAAAGAAAATTTATCTTGTTTCGCATAATATGTGTTTTCTATCTCTCATATCTTCGTCGAACCTTCTTCTTCTGGGCGAAACATCATGAGATTAACAATTATCAGAGTACTTAATTAGAATAATTAATGTGGTACATAATAAATTAAAGAAAAAGAATCCCATCGGTAGTGAATTAGAGTACTAGATCCTTGTTACAAGCAATGTCTATATCTTATTCAAACGACTACTGGCTCCAGATTTGTACAGAATGTAGTTGCTATCCATTAACATTATTTTGGATTCTGGAGGTTGCATATGTTGATTTTGGCTTGTAAATGTAGCACTAGCTGGAATGAAGACAACGAATAGGAAAGGGGTTGTGAAATTAAAGCATGAGCCAAGAGATTTATTTCGCCCTATTTTGTGGATACCACTCTTGGAATATATCAGCTTAGTTTCTTATAGGCTGTTTAAATGTTCGTCTAGGAGAGTGACATAATTAAGTTGGGTTGATTATAAAAAAAAAGCAAATCAAAGTTTCATTAATTGAATGAGATTTGGGATCGAATAATTAAAAGAATTTCCAAACAAACTAATCTCAAATATAGCTTACTCTAAAGCATTTTACTAAGCACGCCAATTCTCTATTCGCCTGGCTCAAACCCCTAACTTAAAAGTATTGTAACTTAGTATAGTAGGTGATTGGGTCAATATAAAATTAGGCTAACACTTGATAAGGAGAAGAAAGAAAAGAGAAAGAAAAAAAAAAGCCCCATCCAAGCCCAGAACCTTAGCCCAACTGGCCTTGAGGAGAAGTAAGTGAAGAAGATAAGGAGGAGAAAGAAGAAAAATAAAAGGGAAGAAATAAGGGCCCAACTAAGCCCAAATCCTCGGCCCAATTGGGCTTGAGGAAAGAAAGGAGAGAAAAGAAGAGAGAGATGAAAGAAGGCCAAACCAGGCCCACATACTCAACCTAACTAAGCTCGAGGGAAGAAAGGAAAGAAAAGGAGAGAAGGAGAAGAAAGAAGGCCAAACTTAGTTCGATGAAAGAAAGAAAATTAAATGAAATGAGTGAATGAGAGAAAAGAAAGAAGGATAAAGGATCCAACCATGCTGATAACCTCGACCCAACCAAGCCTAAAGTGAAGGAAATGAGAGAAGGAGGGCCCCAACAGAGCACTCACCATTGGCTCAATTGAGCCTAAGGGAAGAACAAAAGAAATGAGAGGAGCAAAGTAATGAAAAGAGAAAGGAAGAAGAAAGGGTCCAACCAGTCTCATACCTTCAGTCCAATTAAGCTTGAAAGGAAGAAAAAGGCGAGAATGAAAAGAAATAAGGGAAAGGGTAAATAAGCCCAATGAAGCCCAAATTCTAGGCCCAACCAGACTTGCTGAGAAAAAGAGAGAAGAAAGAAGGAAAAAAAAAGGAAGGAAGTGCCCAACCAGCTTTTAGCCTAACTAGAAAGGAGATTGGATCCAGTAGCTTTTGGCCTAAAGAAAAAGAAAAAATTGATCCATCCAAAACCAGAAAAAATTAACAAGATTATATTTGTTTTTGTGAAAGTCACGCCACAATTCTTTATTATAGGGTGATTGTGTTGTGATGCTTGATAAAGTAAACAACTTGATATGATTTCTCTCATGAGTGGGTATGCAAACCTACTCCTAGCGATAGGTTCGCAACCCTATTCTCTACTCCCATGATATGTTTACATTCTTATTCCTATGATAGGTTTTCAATCCAAGTCCCTATTCTCCAGTAGGTTTACAACCTTATACTCTAGTTATAGGCTTTGAAGGTGTATAAATATCAAGATGATCAGGTTTGAGGGACAACATTTTATCTTTAAACATCACATATAAACACTCTAATGTTATTTTTTCTCCTTTTATATTATTTTTCTCTCCATGTTTTTTTCTTAATTTAAAAATAAAAAATTCCTTTATTCTACGAGAAAATTTTCCTTAGATGAAAGTATGAATCAAGCCTTGAAAAAAATACAAACCCATAAAACCACTAAGAAAAGACCAAAACCAATATATTTCTCTTTATATCATAAGAAGGACTCTTTATTTTGATGAAGTGAAGATCAACTTAAAACAACCTATTGTGAAGACAATCAATTCTAAATGCATCTTATAGGAGGTTGAAACTTGTGATCTAGCAAATTTCTTTTTAGAAAAGTTATAACCTGATGAGTCGGTATTTTTTACTTAGTATTTTTTATGCTTTGTTAAAAAGCCTAAACCCTTAACAGGGTGATAACTTAAACAAGCGTGAGTCTAGCAAGTTACGAAACCCAATATACTTAGGTTCAACCACGTGTTAAACCCAAATAAACATTGGTGTGGCAAGATAATAAACCCAATATAATTAGATTTAACCACGTGCAGAACCTAGGTGAATATGGTTCTAACTAGTTGTTAGACCCAATATACTTGGGTTGGCCACGTGTGAAGCCCAAGTAAATGTAGGTCCAGCGAGTTGCCAAACACAATATATTTGAGTTTGGCCACATGCTAAGCCCAAATGAATGTGAGTTTGATGAGTTTCTAGACCCGATATACTAAGGTTCAGCCACGTGTTGGGCCTAAGTGAACGCGAGTTTGGCGAGTTTCTAGAACAAACATACTTATGGTCAGTCTTGGGTTTAGCTACATGCTGAGCTTAATTGAATACGGGTCTAGCAAGTTGTCAGATCCAACATACTTAGATTCAGCTACATGCTAAGCCTAAGTGAACGTGGATTTAGTGAGTTTCCTGACTTAATATACTTAGGTTCGATTATGTGTTGAACCCAAAAAAACATGGGTTAAGTGATCTGCGATACCTAACATACTTGGGCTCAACCATGTGTATTGAACTTAAGCAAATATGGGTCTAGCTACGCGTTAAACCTTTTTGGTCTAGAAGTCATTATAGGCACATATTGAGACCATAAGGCTTTGTTTATCCATTCTTAAAACTCTTAACATGAATTCTTCATATTAAGAATATTATTTCCCTACATTTATAGTTGTATAGAAGGTCTTCTAAGCAAATATGGGTTAACCCGCAAAACATGTGACTCGAGTTATAAGACCAGGATAACATCATACAAAGCAAATCCAAAATAAATCATGAAGCCTAATCTATAATCAACTTTATGCTGAAGAATAAAATTGAAATTTTTTTTAAAAAAAACTTGAGTTAACTGAGTTAGCCTATCAAATACTGAGTTAGCCCATCAAATCCACAGCCCGAGTCATGAGATCAAGATAACTTCATAGAAAGCAAACCAAAATAAATCATGAAGCGTAATTCTCAATTAACTCAATGTTAAAAGATGAAATTGAAAAACAAATATCAATTAAAAAAACTTAAGTTTATTGAGTTAACTAACAAAACTTCGTGATATGGGTTGTGAGACTGAACTAACCATATATAAAGAAAATCACAATAAATTATAAAACTTAATTTTCAATAAGCTAAATATTTAAAGTATAAAATTAGAGAAAAATAATATAGATAAAAAAAAACTAAAGAGAAAAAAAAAGACTATTAAAATTAATAGTTTTTTGTGAAATGGTGAACAATAAAATTACCATCACTTTTAGTTACTATAATAATGTCTCATACATATATAGTCACTCTGGATCAATATCTATCATTCGTATATATTTTTAGAAATTAAAAACAAGAGAGTTTTTTGGTTCTTTTTAAAAACCATTTTAGTCGATGATGTATAACATTTTGGAAATATGATCATTCTGTATTGATATCTAATTTTAGGAATTTAAAATGAGAGAGTTTTTCGTTTTTTCTCTCTCAGTATTTTAGTCTATGACGAATAACACTATTACAATATCTTGAGCTTATTTTATCTCATAATTCATTTATCAAAAGTGATAGTTGTACTGAGGGTTTAAGCATTAATAACTGATTGAGAGTGTAATTATGGTTGCTTTTTAAAATGTTTTTTACTTAGAAATGTATCAAAATGATTTTTTTTAAATTTTTTAAAAATTATTTTTAATATCAGCGCATCAAAATGATCTGAAAACAAAAAAAAATATTAATTTGAAGAAAAGAAAAAAAGAAAAAAATTAATTTTTTTCAAAAATACTTTTAAAACACAAAAACAAACATAGCATCAAGAATTAAATTAAATTTCAGTGTAGTATTATACTAACAGGCTCGGTATCATTTCCCAGTTTCCATTTTTCGTTGTTTATTTTGAAAGATATTTTTTTAAAAAAAAATTGTTCGTGTTTGGAGTCTTTATTAAAAAAAAAAACCAATTTAGGTTAAAAAATAATAATTCAGTGTAGTATTTTTAAACCAATATGTTATCAAAATTCAAGTTACAGTAGATAGAAGGGACACAAGAACAATACACGATTAGACATGTCATTTGACAATAAAATTTAGGTTCTCCTAACTATTTTCTTAACTATTCGTAGTTGGCTGAGATGGTGAAGAGCTGAGTCAAAAAATTCTATGTTCTCATTCTCACAGAAAAGGTTAAAAAAAAAAAAAGGGTTTAGGTTCTCTGTCCAAATGTTCTTCATAACTATTAGGTAAATTAAATAATTCATTACATTAATAATATATAACTATGGATACGTGAAAATGCATCTCCATCTAATAAAAAAAAAGGTTTTTGAGTTTTAGCCTAAATGAAAGGGTGACGTTGCGGTTTATATTAATATTTTTTTTTTAACATAATAAAAAAATCTAGATTGTGAAGAATTATTTAGTATTTTATTAAACTCGGTTTGGTAGATTAAACTTAAAATCTCTTGATCTGTTTTTTTATCTAGTCCGGGTTTAAAATTAAATCATGTGAAAGTTGTCTTAATATGACTTGGTCGACTTATCCAGTCCAAAAATAAACTAACCGACTAGTAAAAAAATATAGGGATGAAATTGAGAAAAAAATAATTAAATTGATGTAAAAAAACATTTCGACCCAACTCTTTTTATCTAACCCGAATTTAAAATTAAATTGTGTAAAAGTTGTTTTGACGTGACCAAGTCGATTTAACCTATCAAAAAACAACCTGACAGACTAGTAAAAAAATCTAAAAATAAAATTGAAAAATAATAATGAGATTGACAGAAAATACCTCCTAACATGAATTTTTACCTAGCCTGAATTTAGAATTAAATTGTATGGATTTTATCCGATATGCATCAGTCAAAAATCAACCTAGATAATTGTTAAAAAAACTCTAAGAAAGAAATTTAAAAAAAAAAAAGAAAAAGAAAAAAAAAAGAGAAGCGTTTTGCTCACAGGTGGGTTGCACCCCATTTCGTTTAGAACAGAAGAGTAGAATAACCACCTTGAACATAATCTTTCTCAAGATTTAAACCTTAATCATCAAGGACGAAATGAAGGGTTGCATCATGCATGTGGGAGCATGCCCCCTAAAATTTAAATTGGTTAATAAATTTTAATATTTATTTCATATTATTTTTAGCTTTTTTTTTTTCTATAAAATGGTCTCTTTTATATATATATAAAAAACTATATTTTATAAGTCCATCATATATATATATATTTGTGTGCGTGTTGTCTTATAATATGCTATTCAGACCTCCCAACAACTTCAAGTTCCAATCTTCATCCTTTCACTCATTAACTGTGAAGGTATTAGGGCAAATGTGTCTTTTCATTCTTTCTGTTTTAGTCCTTATACATTCAAATTTTCATAATTTTCCTGTTTCTTATCTATTATAAAAATTGTCGCTCTTAACAAATATTTTTAGCTTCTTCACTACCACCCAACACAAATAAACCCCGAGTGTTATTCTTTTTAGAGCAATATATATATATAAACAAATCATATAATAAAATTTTCATACAATCACAAGTGATAGCAACTCTTTTTTACTCTCTAACGACTATTTAATACTTATGAAATCTGTAATTCTCTATTATTACTTCACATATCACTAAAAAAAAGTTCTTTAAAAAAAACAAAAATTCAATCATAAAAGATCATAAAAATTCAATTTTAGGGCGTGGTTGCATATGTCAAAAACATATATTTCTGGTTTAAAGCAGGAAAAGTCATTGTCATAGAACCATCTTAACCGAATAGTTTAAGCTGTTAAGTGAGGTCTCAAGATATGATTTATATTATTCTCTAACACACCCCCTCAAGTAAAAATCCTTTGGGCTTAAAACTTGCACATGTCCACACCACATTGTGCTTTATTTTTATCAAATAAATAGGGATGGTGAGATTTGAACTTTGTGACCACTTAGTCATCAAAACTTTAATACCATGTCAAAGAACCATCTCAACTCAATAGCTTAAGCTGTTAAGTGAGGTCCCAAGATATAATTTATATTATTTTCTAACAGTCATTAACATTTTGTACAATAGGAATTGGTTGTTAACAACACCTGTTCAAACATTTATATCGAAAGATAAGTAAATATCAATCTTACATGTGTATGAGAATTTTAGTATCAAATGTATTACATTACATTATATATATTATCAAAACTTTTCAGCCTCTATGCGGCAGCCCAGCCCCCTGCTGGACCCAATCTTCCTTCTTTCTATCTATTTACATTTGTCTAGCAACTATGTGTTTCCTCTCACCTAGAAGTTTCCCCTCACTCTCATTTGTTACAAGACAAGCAGAACACACGGGTAAAAAGGATGCTAGCTTGGGTGTATACTATGTTGGTTTTGTGTATAACATGCAAGTTTTGTGCATAGCGCGAACACACACATACAAATTTATGTATTTCCTTTGTTGTTAAGATTAATAAAAGTTGAGATTGGTTCCTATAATAATTTGTGTGCTTGTATACGTTGCATCATTTCTACTTATGTGTTATGTTTGTCTCATAACATGGGAGATGTTAAGAATAAGAATCCTATTAGAAATAGATAACCTGTATACTTTAGGTTTCTTACTGTAAAACTGATTCTATAGGACGATAAACTGCAGGACAGTAATTGATTCATAATATATTGGAATGACTATAAGTGCTTTTGTATAAATATGTGATGTGATCAATAATACAATTCATTCCAGCAAATTCTATTCTCTCTTTTCAATTCACATGGTATCAGAGCAAAGGCTAAGATCTTAAATCCACAATCCTTAACATCTTTTCTTTCGCTCTTTCCTTTCCATTGTCTTCTATGGATTCTTCAAAAACAAATATCTCAAGTCTCTATTTCACTCATCATTCCGATCATCCAGGATTAATCCTGATTTCAAAACCATTAAATGGAGATAATTATTCTACTTGGAAAAGAGCCATGACTCTGGCCTTAAATTCCAAAAATAAATTAGGGTTTGTCAATGGCTCAATCAAAGCTCCCTCAGAAGAAATTAATCATGAAGAATATGCAGCATGGTCTCGGTGCAACGATATGGTTCATTCCTGGATTATCAACACTCTTAACCCAGAAATCTCAGACAGTGTCATCTACTACTCAACCGCTCATGAAGTATGGGAAGATCTTTATGAACGATTCTCTCAAAGCAATGCACCTCGCATCTTTGAAATTCAGCGAGACATTGCTTGCCTCCAGCAAGAACAACTCTCAGTCTCTACATATTACACAAAATTAAAAGGGTTGTGGGATGAACTATCTTCCTATAACGACACAATACGGGGAACACAGCAAGAACAACAAAAAATGATGCAATTTTTAATAGGATTGAATGATTTTTACAGTGCCATTCGCGCACAGATCTTGCTGATGAATCCCCTCCCTTCAATTCATCAAGCATACTCTTCAATCTCACAAGAAGAGAAATAACGTCTCCTAAGCTCAACGCTTACAGATGATTGTTCTGGTAGCAGCGCCGCCATGGCAATTCGACACAGCAATAGTAGAAAAACTGGCAATTTTAGTGCAGGAACAGGGAGACCTGAGCGATTTAACCACTCATATGGGTCACATGACTTCAGATCGCAGGAGAAATCACCAGAAAATACCAGCGAAGGACGACGATTTCAGCATGACAGACGACGCTCTGGCGGAGGCAGAGGACTCCCTTATTGTTCACATTATGGAGAAACGGGTCACTGAGTACAGATCTGCTATGAATTACACGGGTACCCATTGGGTCACCCAAAGACAAGGTATGGGTCAGGGTCAAAACATTTCAGCAACAAAAATCCCATAGCCAATCATATGTCCAAAGAAGCCTCTCCAGAAGATGGACAACCACTTAACGGGATTTCACAGGAACAATTAAAACAACTTCTATCACTTTTAGACAATAAAAGTAAAGGACCCAGCTCTCATGCAAATGTCGTGTCTAAACCAGGTTTGTCTGAAGTCACTTCCCGCAGTTGGATCATTGATAGCGGAACGACATATCACATTTCTTCTAAATTATTTTCTAACAAGCATAACAAATGCACATTGCCTCCAGTACTACTGCCTAGTGGAGAAAAGGCTAAAATTGTTGCAAAGGGCTTTTTACCTCTTAATTCTGTTTATTATCTGCACAATGTGTTATGTGTACCTACATTTAAAGTAAATTTGATATATGTCAGTCGTTTGACAAGAGACCTGAATTGCTCAATAATTTTCTTTCCTTAGTGGTGTCTTTTGCAGGATCTGGTTACAAGGAGGATGATTGGTTTGGGTAAACAACATAACAGACTTTACTATTTGGTGGCTCTGGCGACAAAGCAAAATATGACCAACCCTTCATCCACTATCACTCAACCAACCTGCCACTTTACCATCTCATCCACCGATCTCTGGCATAATCGCTTAGGCCATACATCACCTTCCCGGTTATGTTTTCTTGCCAAAAAATTTTAAAATTTTTCCATTCAGTCAAACATTATTTACTCTGTATGCCATTTGGCGAAACAAAGTCGTTTACCTTTCAATCCTAGTGTAATTTCTTCTACAAAACCTTTTGCAATGATTCATTGTGACATTTGGGGTCCTTATCGACACCCTTCTCTCTCTGGTGCTCATTACTTCCTCACTGTCGTTGATGATTTTACACGTTTCACATGGATTTTCTTAATGAAACATAAAAATAAGGCACAATCACTCCTAAAAATTTTCTTCAATTATGTTCTCATTCAATTTGAAGTTCACATTAAAATTCTTCAAAGTGATAATGGTGGAGAATTTCTGTCACTTTGCCCTTTCCTTCAAGAAAAAGGAGCTCTTTTCCAACATTCTTGTGTTTACACACCTCAACAAAATGGGGTTGTGGAACGCAAGCATCGTCATATCTTACAAGTAGCTCGCGCTTTAAGATTTCATGCTCAACTCCCACTCCAATTTTGGGGTGAATGTGCCCTTACTGCTGTCCACATCATCAATCGACTCCCTTCTCCTATCCTCTCTTTCAAAACTTTTTTTAAACTTCTCTATTCAAAACAACCTTTTTTTTCTCACCTCCGCGTCTTTGGATGTTTAGCTTATGCTACCAATGTCCACGCTCCTCATAAATTTGCTCCTCGTTTCATTCTTTCTGTTTTTATCAGTTACCCTATTGGTCAAAAAGCATATAAATTATTTGATTTATCCAACAAATTTTTTTTTACTAGCCGTGATGTGCGATTTTATGAAAATACTTTTCCATTTGCAAATACCAAACCCATCTTTTCTTCCCAAAATTACGATTCTGGTCCCATTCCATTAATTACCCCCGATCACAATCTTTCCATCGCCAAAACCATCATCACTGCCCACCCAAATTAACCCATCAGACACACAATCCCCCCACCCCCCCCACCACTCTCCGCACATATGGCCGCCGCCCAAAGCCCACCGATCCCACGATCAATCAATCACTCCCGATTGCTCACCCTAATCCACCATCCACTCCTCTATCACTAGACTCAGACATACCTGAACCACCAACACCTTTCACTGACACAAACACCACCATACCACCCACACCTACCCCGCCTCGTTGATCCACCCGTCATGCTGGCCCCCCAGCCAAACTCCGCGACTATGTCTGCTCCAATGTTTACACTACCCAATCATCCTCCTCACTACCCGGTCCCCCCAAAGGCACCCGCTATCCACTGGCATCATATGTTTCCTACCACAGATATCAACCTCTACATCGCTCCTTTATTGGTACAATCAGCCGTATCACAGAACCTCGTTCTTATTCAGAAGCTGCTGCCCATCCTGAATGGCAAGCAGTTATGCAGTCTGAATTACAGGCACTTCAGCATTATAACACCTGGTCCCTCACTTTATTACCAGCGGGCAAAACTTTGATTGGCTGCCGGTGGGTCTACAAGGTCAAACACCGGTCTGATGGCTCTGTGGAGAGATTAAAAGCCCGTTTGGTTGCCAAGGGTTTCACCCAACTTGAAGGAATTGATTATCAGGACACTTTCTCCCTGACTGCCAAGATTGTATCCGTTCGCTGCCTACTTGCTCTGGCTGCAGCTCGCGGATGGACACTTCATCAATTAGATGTCCATAACGCCTTCTTTCACGGTGATCTTTCAGAAGAGATTTATATGTCTCCGTCGCCGGGGCTTCTTCGACAAGGGGTGGAACAATTAGTGTGCCATCTCCATAAGTCCGTATACGGGCTGAAACAAGCATCACACCAATGGTTTGCAAAATTCTCTAAAGCCATCTGCTCTGCTGGATTCAAACAATCTCAGGCCGACCACTCTCTATTTACCAGGCAACGAGATAAGTCATTCACTGCCCTCTTAATATACGTTGATGACATTTTGATTACTGGAAATGATCCTATTAGTGTTGCTATGACTAAAAAATTCCTGCACGGTCATTTTCATCTTAAAGATCTTGGCCCCGTAAAATACTTCCTTGGTATAGAGTTTTCAGCCTCCAAAAATAGAATTTTCATTACTCAACGAAAGTATGCATTAGAAATTATTGAGGATGCAGGGTTATTAGGTGCAGCCCCTGCCGATACCCCCATGGAATGTGGTTTAAAATTGTCGGACAAGAGCGATTTGCTCAAAGACCTGGGTCGTTTTAGGAGACTGGTTGGTAGATTGATTTATTTGACTGTTTCAAGACTGGATATCACCTATGTTGTGCATGTTTTGAGTAGATATATGGAAGCAGCCCTTCGGGTTGTCCGATACCTGAAGGGGGCGCCTGGTCAAGGCCTGTTCTTTTCCTCGAACACTGATTTCAAACTGAGAGCTTATTTTGACTCAGATTGGGCAGGCTGCCCATTAACTAGGAGATCTATCACAGGGTACTGCGTGTTCCTTGGCCCTTCATTGATATCTTGGAGATCAAAACGACAGAAAACTGTTTCACTCTCCTCTGCAGAAGCAGAGTATCGTGCGATGACATGAGCATGTTGTGAATTGACATGGCTTCAATGCCTTTTGAGGGATTTAGGGCTTTTGCATCATGAACCTGCTTTATTATATTGTGATAATAAGGCTGCACTGCATATTGCAGCCAACCCAGTCTTTCATGAGCGCACTAGACATATCGAGATGGATTGCCACTATATTAGAGATAAGATCCAAGACGGTTCTGTAATAACAAGACATGTAAACTTTGAGCATTAATTGGCAGACATCTTTACCAAGCCCTTGGGAAAAGAAACTTTTGTTCCTATGGTCTACAAGTTGGGAGTGCAGGATATCCACTCTGCAACTTGAGGGGGAGTGTTAAGAATAAGAATCCTATTAGAAATAGATAACCTGTATACTTTAGGTTTCCTACTGTAAAACTGATTCTATAGGACGATAAATTGCAGGATAATAATTGATTCTTAATCTATTTGAATGACTATAAGTGCTTTTGTATAAATATGTGATGTGATCAATAATACAATTCATTCCAGCAAATTCTATTCTCTCTTTTCAATTCACATGAGAGTGTGGGGAAACTTCTAGGTGATGAGAAATACCTAGTTGCTAGGCAAACACGAGTGAATAGGAAGAAGAAAGGCTGAATCTAGTAGGGGTCTGAGTTGCCGTATAGGAGCTGAGAATTTTCAACGAGAAATTAACCCTATATATATATATATATTCATTGATATATTTTAGTTCTATTATTTTAGTGTAAAATTTTGATGTTATCTTTATACGAGCCACTCTTTGGATTTTTTAAGGTATTTTCTTAGAAATTTCATGAGCAAAAAATTCAAAGGATATGATAAGGAAAAAAGAAAATAAAAGAAAAGATGATAGAAAAAAATTCACAATGAGCTTTATTTTCTAGTTATTTAAAAGTTTAATAATGATATTGAAACTTTTAGTAATCCATAAGAGTAACATTAGAAATTGAAAATGATAAGAATAAAGGTAAAAGTTAATAAATCTATAAAGCTATATATAAATGAACTTAACCAAAAAAAAAAAAAAGAAGTTTTGACTATATACACACACACTGATAGAGATAGAGATACATTACATCATGTGTAAAGAAGGAACATCGATCAATATTCCAGAGATATTAATAATAATGAAGTTGACTTATTAATTGGTTGAATTAACTTCGATATATTTAAACAAGCATTGTTTTAAGATTTTTTTTAATTAAAATTTTATTTTTTAAAAAAATCAAATTTAAATTGAATTTTTATCATGTCAACTCTTATCTAATTTAATTTAAAAATTAATACAAGTATACTCTAAAAATGACACACACAACTATATATCTTAATGTTTTTACTTTTTAGTACACAAACAAGATATTTTTTTTTATGTAAATAGCAATAATTGCTTTTCCACCTCTCCGATCTCCACTCCCACGTCTCAAAGCTCTTTCTCTCTCTTTTAAGATTTATAATAATAATAATAATAATATTATTATTATTATTATTTTTATTAAACATAAAAGAGAATTAAAAAAAAATAGAGATGAGAATCTAAGAAAGAAAGGGGAGTCTGAAAGTGAACGGTGCTGGGTTGATCACTTTGGTTGGAACAACTTTTGAAGAGCTGTCACATGATCATCTAATTGCCACGTAGCCCATCTCCTGTAGGCGTTTCACTTTGACGTGGCAACCATTCGCCACCTTTTCTCCTAAATATATACCCCTCTCTGCGACGCCCTCATGGTCTCTCTCCATTCTTGATTTCATCATCCACTCGTTCACTCACTTCCCTGCACTCTCCTCTCTCTCTCTCTCTCTCTCTCTCTGAAACCAAAATATAAAAACAATACCCTCATTTCCCATCAATTCTCTCTCTTTGCCCCCCTCCTTTTTCCTCTCTTCTTTTATTTTTTCCTTTACCCTTTTCACTAAAGAGAAAAAGACCATGCCTATGTTTAGTACTGGTGTAGAAACTCCCAGTAGACACTCACCGGACGGCCCAGATCAATCCAAAGTTTGTCCTCCTCCTCCTCGAGATTCCTGTGACATCCCATCTCTATTGTTGTCGTCTTGTTATCCTATTACGCTCAAGGTACTGCGAAGGGTTCTAGCAGGGTTCCTTCTTCTTCTTCTTCTTCTTCTTCTTCTTTCGTTCTCGATCGACTCATTAATTTTGATGATAAGTTTGACCTTAACGCCGTTTTGTTTTTGTTTATTTCATGCAGTTTATGGATGTGGGGTATAGAGTGAAATTTGAGAACAAGAACAAAGGAAGTAATATCAAGAGGATTTTCGGCCATGGCCCCACAATTTCTGATCAATTTCAAGAACGTACAATCTTGAATGGGATCACTGGCATGGCATCCCCAGGAGAAATCCTGGCCATTCTTGGTCCATCAGGAAGTGGAAAATCAACGCTTCTTAATGCAATTGCCGGAAGAATCCAAGCAAACGGTTTCACAGGAACAGTGCTCACAAACAACAGAAAACCAGCGAAACAAATAATGAAAAGAATTGGTTTTGTAACTCAAGATGATATCCTCTATCCCCACCTTACAGTCCGTGAAACCCTAGTCTTTTGCTCTTTACTTCGCTTGCCAAAATCACTATCAAAGCAAGACAAAACTTTGGTAGCTGAGTCAGTTATATCCGAGTTGGGGTTAACAAAATGTGGGAATACAATAATTGGAAACAGTTTTATACGTGGGATTTCTGGTGGTGAAAGAAAGAGAGTGAGTATAGCACACGAGATGTTAATAAACCCTAGCTTGCTCATTCTTGACGAACCCACGTCAGGTTTGGACGCAACTGCGGCTTACAGGCTGCTTTTGACATTAGGGACACTTGCACAAAAGGGAAAGACTATTGTTACATCCATGCATCAACCTTCAAGTAGAGTTTACCAGATGTTTGACTCAGTTCTGGTGTTAAGTGAAGGAAGGTGTTTGTATTTCGGCAAGGGAAGTGAAGCAATGGCCTATTTCGAGTCGGTTGGATACTCGCCGTCTTTCCCCATGAATCCTGCTGATTTTCTCCTTGATCTCGCTAATGGTACGTATGCTTCAATCTTCTGTTTAATTTGCAATTTTGTTTATGCTATCTTATCTCTCTCTTTTCCCAGTCGCGGTTGTGCGCATGACCAGAATCCTTCGTATCTAGTTAACAACAATTGCACGTGTTTGTGCCATATTGAAAACCTTCTCTTGTGTAGCACTAGCTAGAAGATAGATCCTTGAAGCAATGTGCCCATGAGCATTAACTTGGTGGGGGTAGTTAAGGCTTAAGATGGTAGCAGAAGTAAGTTTTGGAAGACTAAAAAAGATGAGATAACTGTAGGACTTGATGAAGACGGCAAAACAGTCAGGTCATGAGGTGGTCCATTATATATGAAGGCAACATCATGTGGCATGTAGATGCACTACTTCTCCATACTTTTTTTTTTCTATGTCATCTGTATCGGTGATCAGAGCTAAGCTATAGTAGAGTTGTACACACAATCCCGGTCCCTTCTGGTATAACTCTAATTAAGTTCTGGGGCAGACCCACACTAGGTTATGGTGACCCACTGAACCTGCCATAACTATTTTCTGCCACACCACATTAGCTGTAGAGGCCGTGAGCGTGTGGATATCTTGTAGATTATGACTTGGCATTCATTTTTTAATCTTGATTTTGAGTTGGAGTTATTATATACGTCTTTACCAGCACCTTTCTAAAACCTAAGAAAAAAAACACCTGACAAAGTGATCAGCTAGCTAGCCAGCTGCCTTACCTAGTGGTGGTGGTTGGATGGTAGTGGTAGTGATGATCATAATGGTTTGATGAATCAATAATTATTCCAGTGTGATGCGTGTTTAGATTTTCGGGATCGTGATGGATGTAGGGATTGTTCTATAATAGTGGCGAACAATGTTTCTTCTGTTGCTCTCAACGTGTCCTCGTCTTCTTACCGATGGTCTCCTTTCCTTTCTTTATTTACCTCTTTTAGCCAACTCGATTTGACTTCTTATACTCTGTTTTATTATTGCTCCCTTCTTTTCTACCTTTCCGCCCTAATTCTTCCACGTGCGATCTGAAGCGCGTGTTATATACTCCACCATATCTCATCGAAAACAACGACTTGCCTCTTCATTTCGGAAAACATTAAACTATAGTTGCCAAACAATCTCTAAAATGAACAACTTGCCGTTCAAGGGTTGAGTTTCTCATGTTTGTGTGTTGGAAATAGAGGCTCCTTTCATAATTTTTGTTGAGAAGACAATGTTACTCGGAAACACTTTCCCAATGTGGGATCCGAGTAAAGGACAAAATAGGACCCAAAAGTACTACATATACATACCCCTAGCTAGAGGGAAGAAAATGGTATTAGAATGGACCCTGCTCTGCCATATATATCCTTAGCTATGGTTTTTGGCTAGCTATGTCTAGGTTTTATCCGAAGAATCACATCATTCGCTTTCGTTCGGAGTGGATGGAGTACCATACAACATTGAATTACATGATGAACAATTGAGTTGACCGACTTGTATAACTTTTCGAGGAGTGGTTCCTTACACTATTGCACAAGCCATCATGTAGAGAAATTGTCAATATTGAGTGCCGAGTGTCGTTACCGTCAAAGGGAATCGTCGTATATTTTTTGCCAAACTAGTATGTACGTATTAAGTTTCTTAATTGAAAAAGGAGCTAGACCCACGAAGTATTTTCATGTTAAGAGATGAATTAGGTTATGGAGTAATTAAGCTGATACTGTAGTATGCTATACTTTAATAAAGGAGGGAGCGTTGTGATTATCTCTGTGGAGCACACTCAAAGTTTGAAGGAAATTAATATATTCATTGTATGCCAATCTTTTTGTTTGGCACCACCACATTCGATCAAATTATATATAATATTTGAAAATCTAGGTTTGGAATGTACGTTTAAATATTATTGCTTCCATTATTTTGATGAGAATAGATGGGTGGGGGCAAGCCACTAAGACAAAAGTCCGCAAATAAATAATTGTAGTACAGGTTTACAGCCTAGGGTTAAGTGTACTTTTGACTTGTAGTTTTAATCCTCGGGTAATCTTGTTTAAGGCTAGGTTTATTACATTGAAAACGTTGGAGAGGTTTGTTTATTGTTTTTCTCTCTTTCTTTTTCTAAAGCTTTCTCTTTTATCTATTCTTGGACACTATGATGATAAGGTGGAGAAAATATTGGTGACGCCATTCATAGCGTGAGAAAGCATCTTTTAGTCTCAAGAGAACTTTGAAGGTGGCAAATGGCATCGTTGTCTCGTGATCATTGGTGTCTTTAGCCTTCTCTACTTACTAATCAATCTATATCCACCTAGCTAGTAGTGGATATGTAGGGAGAGGTTTAAAGATTTTGGCAACGTGGAAGTTTGGGCAAAAATATAGTTGGGGTCCAAGAGCCATTAACATGTGACGATATTATTTGATGTTTAAGTTATTGAAATGTTTTGGTCCATTGATTATGATAACTAGGTGGATTGGGGTCCTAGCTAATTCTGATGCTTTGTCTCCTAAATCCTGATCTTCCCTTCCATGCATTTTCCCTCTCCTTGGTAAAATCTGCTATTCACAGTATCAACATTTTAGGAGAATTTGCCGTCATATGTGACGAAAGATGTGTGATCTTATGGTGAGTGGTGACTATCTTGAAAAGATAGTGGCCACTGACCAACTTCTTGTGATCCTTGTTTAGCAGTGGTTGTAACAGTAGTGATTTTCCTATTCAGTTCCGTGCTATGTCAATGCCATCACTAGGATTCTTTCTTCTCTTCTGTCTTTTGGTCAAGTGTCAATATTTTAGTGGCAGATACCATGCGCTAGCTACGCATGATTGTTTTCCAAATTGACTCGAACATTTTGAAGATTGCACGGCCGGCCACACGGTACCACAGAAGTCTTTAAAATGTTTTCTTTCTCTCTTTTGCAAGCCTTTTCGCAACTCTTTAGCTTAGGATTTCTTGAAAGCGGGGGCACGTGTTGGGTTGTCTTGCATTTTCCTAGGGCATTCTCTCACAAAAGTTTCATAAAACAACTTTATCTGCTTTGATTGATGTTAAAATAATTGAAATCATACACTAATTGAATTCTATAGCAGCACAAACACTAGTGGACACCCACCGGCCCTACCACAAAGATTGGTCAGCTTTTGTTAGCTAAGCTGTGCTGCTCATTACTCGTTCTATAGTTTTGTGCATATAGTATGAATTTCAGCACTAAATTAATCACCATTATTTTTTAATCTCTAGTGCATTTCCTTTTTAGCTGTCTGTTCGTTTCGTTTTCATTCTTTATTTGGTAGATTTGGGTTCATATAAATGAGGTATATATAAGGTACATGTTACTGGTATCATTACTATGAATTTTGTTGGCTGCTGTAGCTTAGTGGTGCTGCCTGGTCATATCTTATAAGATATATTTTGTATGGTTGATCCTATGCTATCAGTAGGAATTTCCCTCCTCCCCTCTCACTTTCTGCTTCCAAGAAAAGCAACTCCACTCTATTAAGCATTTTCTTTGGATACTTATCCCTTAATTTTCAGTGCCATGTATCCCAATGATTCTGTGTCTTATTCTGAAATTCTATCTAAACTTGATAAAGCAATACCCTCTTTTAAAAAATCGGTGCGTCACTTGTTCCTATAATAGCTAGCATATTGGAGTTATATTCCAAAGTTCCCAGCCAAAAGAGACGAGGTAGTCTATTCAGGTTAAATTCCCATACATATAATTGTTTTGGTCCGTTGGCAAGCTGAAATGATCTCTGCATGTCCAAAGCAGCATACATTAAACTGCAACATTATATATCTAACTTTGAGCTCCAAGGAAAATACCCTGTTTTTTTTTTTTTATATATGAACAGGGCTACAGCTCTATAAATCTCAAAGTGGCTACCCTTGGAAAATCTCAAAATTCAGTTTTTAATCCAAGAAATCTCAATCTCTGTAAATCCCAGCTAGGAAGTTTGTATACATTTTTGTGGGAATTACTTATAAACAGATTTCAGCTTTGAGGTTCTGCGAGTGCGGTATTTCAGCATTGAGGTTCTGTAGTGGCCTCGTGATTGAATAGTGAATAGTATAATAATTGCAAAATTTTATGCTATGTATCTATGCATGGCTTGATTGTTACTAAAAATATTTTGAACAGTTGCTGGTTTAATGTCAGCTTGTTGGATATAATCTATACCTGAACAAATTTTAACCTCTTGATTAACTTGTGCAGGTGTGTGCCAACTTGATGGTGTAAGTGAATTAAGAGATCAGCCGAATGTAAAGCAATCTCTCATTGCATCTTATAACACTTTGTTAGCTCCGAAGGTGAAAGCTGCATGCATGGAGACTGGTAGTATTTCAGCAAAAGAGAACGGTTTCATTGGAAGCCATTCTTTCAAAGAACATAGAAGCAGCGACAGAATTAGCATTTCGTCTTGGTTCAACCAATTCAGCATTCTTCTTCAAAGAAGCCTCAAAGAACGAAAGCATGAGTCTTTCAACACTTTGAGAATCTCACAAGTAATCATGGCTGCAGTTTTAGCTGGTCTAATGTGGTGGCACTCGGATTTTCGAGATATTCAAGATCGTCTGGGTCTCCTCTTCTTCATGTCAATTTTTTGGGGGGTCTTCCCATCTTCTAACTCGGTGTTTGTTTTTCCTCAAGAAAGAGCAATCTTTGTGAAGGAAAGGGCCTCCGGTATGTACACTCTCTCTTCATATTTCATGTCTCGAATAGTCGGAGACTTGCCGATGGAGCTCATCCTCCCCACAATTTTTCTTTCTGTGACGTATTGGATGGCCGGATTGAAACCCGAACTGGGTGCTTTCCTTTTGACTCTGCTGGTTCTACTCGGCTACGTGCTCGTCTCTCAGGGCCTTGGCCTTGCTTTAGGTGCAGCAATAATGGATGCTAAACAAGCTTCAACTATAGTTACAATCACAATGCTAGCATTTGTGCTAACAGGAGGATTTTACGTGCATAAACTGCCACCATGCATGGCTTGGATCAAGTACATTTCTACAACATTCTACGTCTACAAGCTACTTATCAATGCTCAATATGGTGGAGGCAAGAATCTTTCATCTTTGCTGGGTTGCTCGCTACCTCATGGAAGTGATAGAGCAAGCTGTAAGTTCGTCGAACAAGATGTGGCAGGGCAAATTAGCCCAGCAATTAGTGTTAGTGCCCTGATATTCATGTTCGTGGGGTATAGGTTATTGGCTTACCTCGCATTAAGGCGTATAAAAGCTTAATAAGTTGTAGTTTTCTCAAAGGTTCTTCTTAATTACCTCAATGGCTCTAACTGTAATTCTCCCAAATATATATATCGATGATTTTGATTTCTTTTTGTTGTCTTCATGAATTATTATAACTACTCGAATCTTTCCCATTGAAGCAAGACTGAGGTTAGTTCTATCTCCATGCAATTTCATCAGTTTACTAAATGGTAAAAAGTGATTGCAAAATTAAAACCTTTCAATCAGATTAGGGTGAGATATAAACTAATAAACACTCTGAAAGAAATCAAATTAGCACACTAATCTCTTTTAATTAAGAATTAGAAAGAAATCAAAAAAATCAAGTTATTGCTAAGGTGATGAGCAGTGATGGATGGATAAGGATAACTAACACGTTGATAGTGTTTTCTTAATATCTTTTAATTTTAATTTATAAGGAAATGGTATATTTTAGCTGATTAGTTAAATTAAGTAATGAGCTCTTCTCGTCCATTAGGCAATGTATAATCGGAACCTTGTCGTCGTCTAAAATTGTAAAACAATAGACGACTTGACGTTTTTTTTTTTTTTTCCTTACAGGTGGAAGGGACTTGAGGAGGCGAAGGAAGGCTTGATTTGCCTTTTGAACAGCTGCTGTCCTAAGTACACTTTCCAGCGAGTTCTAGAAGAGAGAAGAAACGGAAACAACTAAAAATCATCATCAACCTGAAAACAAGACCACAGCAGCATTTTGATTCAGTTATTGAAGCAGAAGTGAGATAAATATTACAAAACCAATTTAATCGATGGAGATGGAGAAACAATCACCGTCACCGTCGCCGCCGTCTCTGCAATCAGAATCGAGCTCGTTAAGAGAACTACAACGCGTCGGTACACTGGAAATCGCTAGACCTAAACCACCTGTCGGTTTTCTCTGCGGTTCTATCCCTGTTCCTACTGACAAATCTTTCCACGCCTTCAATTCCGCTCTCGTTCCTTCTTCTCGCCAAACGTAATAATTCTTATTTCTCTCTATTTTGTTATGTATTATGTATATAAAATAAATAATTACTTATGATTTTTTTTTAAAAAAAAAAAGATGTAGTGTTAGTGCACCGAGGTACCGGATGTTGCCGACGGAGACTGATTTGAATACGCTCCCTGTGGTTTCTAACTTGCCGGAGAAAGTTCTTCCGATTAGTGCTGCTGTACAGTCTAAGTTCAAAGGAGGTAAACTTTTATTTATTGCGTTTTGTTATATTGATGATGGTGGAGACGTGTTTGTTTTTAATTTGTATACTGATTGAGTGTTTTCGACCTTGAGTTTCGACATTGATGAAATGAATGAATGGTGTGGCTTATGATTAAGGATTTTGTTGTTTCGAGAAAGATGCTAGAATTTGCATATGTTTGGTTAGAAAGACGAAAAAGAATATCTTTTACTGGTGATCTAACGAAGCTGTTATTGCGGGTGGCAATGTGATGATTGTGGTAAGTTTATGCGTTGAGTTGGTAGAAGAGTATGTTGGATTGTCATGTTTTAGGATCTTTGAGGCACTTCTTGTTCTGGTTGAGCACTTTTTTTTAGTGATTTTACTTGTCGAGGTTAAGAGGGCAATCGAAATTGTTATTTTCTAGTATGGATGTGTCTTTGAATAGTGCATGGTCAGTGCTGTAATCGGATGCTTTATGTTATGTTTTGAATATGAAGGATTAGCTAGCCATAAGTCCTAGGAATATAATGGAGTTTCTATTATTATCTTAGTTAGCAGGGTATGTCCTATAATAGGAAGTTTCAGTTATCCAATGTGGACTGAAATTTGCTATCTGCTTCAAACTTCCTTTAATGTGTTGAATTGTTTTAGGACTTTAATGAAAAATTTTAGTTATTTTATCTGATTCTTCGACTTTTTTCATGCTAAATAGAAGTGCAAGTATAGGTTTTCAATTATTTCCTCGTCTTATTTTAAGCTGTAACTTTTAAACTTATAAGTTTGGATTTTAAACTTGGCAGAATTTCCTTGGGATGCTGATGCCATCTCATCAAATCTTACAAGGAAATGTGAAGCCCTTGCTGTATCTGGTTTGGTGGAGTATGGAGATGAAATAGACGTGATTGCTTCAGCTGACATTCTTAAGCAGATCTTTAAAATACCATATTCCAAGGCTCGATTATCAATTGCAGTACGCCGTATTGGACAGACTCTTGTTCTCAACAAAGGGTTTGTATCTTTATATTCACAGTTTTTTTAATTTTCTTGCAAATATTTCAACATCTTGAATATTATGCAGACCCGATGCAGAAGAGGGAGAAAGGTTGGTCAGAAGACATAAAAATCAATCAAAAAAATGCACAGATCAATCTTTATTTTTGAATTTTGCTATGCACTCAGTTAGAATGGAGGCTTGTGATTGTCCGCCCACCCATCCTGCTTCATCAACGGGGCAATCAAATTCATCTGTTCTTCCAGGGGGAGATGCATCCCAGTTTGTGGGGCAGAGTGATGATGTCACTAGAAATGAAGGATTCAACCATTGCTCAGAATATCCACATGTTAAACAGGATAACTTTTTTTGGGAGAGTAAAAAAAATAAAAGAAATAAGGGCCATCATCCTGTAAAGAAGTCTTCGCACCTTGGTGAGAAGCCCAGAAGCTCAATGCAAGAAACTGAAAAGCATAAAAGAGTCAGTAATGATGGATTTCTAAGGGTTTTATTTTGGCAATTTCACAATTTCCGCATGCTTTTAGGAAGTGACTTGCTTCTGTTCAGTAATGAAAAATACGTTGCTGTCAGCTTGCATTTATGGGATGTAACTCGACAGGTAATGAAAAAAATAGTAACCCTGTCACTGTTTTATGATTTGCTGTCTACTAATTTTTTCTCTCCCTTTTTAACAGGTCACTCCGTTAACTTGGCTTGAAGCTTGGCTTGACAATGTCATGGCTAGTGTTCCTGAGCTGGCCATATGTTATCATCAAGATGGTGTTGTTCAGGGTTATGAGCTACTTAAAACAGATGATATATTTCTGTTAAAAGGCATCTCTGAAGATGGCACTCCTGCTTTCCATCCTCATGTCGTCCAACAAAATGGCCTTTCTGTTTTGAGGTTCCTTGAAGAAAACTGCAAGCAAGATCCTGGTGCTTACTGGGTACAAAAGTGATTTTAAAATACATTTTGACTTTATCTTTTTGAAGTTTTTTATATTTTAATTAAGACTTCCAGTTGATGCGGCCTTTTTAATCTGGATTGAAATCTTTACAGCTTTATAAAAGTGCTGGAGAAGACATGATTCAACTTTTTGATCTTTGTGTTATTCCCAAAACTCATTCCTCCAACGATTGTGATGATGGCACAAGCTCCCTGCCTTCTTTAATGCATAGAGGGAGAAGCGATTCCTTATTTTCTTTAGGAACTCTCCTTTATCGTATAGCTCACAGGCTTTCCCTTTCAATGGTATAAAATAACTAGAACTTTTGTACTGCTACAACACTTAAGAAACTACAACAAGCTGTTTCGGTGTTTCTAATCCCTAATTTTTCTCATGCAGGCTCCTAATAATAGGGCCAAGTGTGCCAGATTCTTCCAACAATGTTTGGAATTTCTAGATGATCCGGACCATCTGGTATTTTATGTTTTCTTGAATATTGAGTAACATTTAGTTTGAGGGTTGTGGTGCTTTTTCTTGTTGGTTTTTTTTTTTTTTAAAAAAAAAAAACTTATGATTGAGGACACGATGATTAAAACAATATGATATAAACAGGTAGTGCGCGCATCTGCTCATGAACAATTTGCAAGGCTCCTTTTGAATCATGATGAGGAGCTGGAATTGACGTTTGAATCACTCCCAGGAGAATGTGAAGTTACAGTTCCAGTTGACTCCTCAGACCCCTTGAGTAGATTCTCTGAATCAGTTGCTTATGAAAATGTCTCTTCAGTTGCAGAAGACAGATGGAGTGAGGAGGGAAAAGCTTTTCAGGAAGTAATATCAGAAGCCTCGGTAAAAATGACTTTGGAGTCAAATATTTCGACTCCAGGAAATTTGATAGCATTGGATGATACTGAATCAAAAGATTCAGGAGTTTTGCCTAGTTCCAGTAGTGACGAAATGGTTGCTGTGTGCAAAGTTTCCCCAACACCTCCCCATGCGGTGCAAACTGTGGCTGAGCCAGTCTCTTCTAAGTTAGCTGCAGTACATCATGTTTCTCAAGCTATCAAGTCGCTCAGATGGATGCACCAGCTGCAAAGTTCTGATTCAGAGTTGCTTGATGAAGGCAGTTATTTTGATGGGCCACCTTCCTCAATGAACTTTTCTGTTTGTGCATGTGGTGATGCTGATTGTATCGAAGTTTGCGACATCCGACAGTGGCTACCAACATCAAAAGTGGATGAAAAATTGTGGAAACTAGTTCTTCTTCTTGGAGAATCTTATTTGGCACTAGGACAAGCTTATAAGGAGGATAAACAGCTGCATCAAGCTTTGAAGGTAGTAGAATTAGCATGTGCTGTATACGGATCAATGCCACAGTTCTTGGAAGACAGTAGGTTTATTTCCTCAATGGTTACTTATTCATCCTCAATAAAATGCAATGATGGAGATGAGAAGATGATATCGTGTGTTAGCAACAGAAAAGAAGTGAAATCCAGCTCCAATGACAGGTTTCTTGCTTATGAGCAGTTTTCTTCTACGTACCTCTTTTGGGCCAAGGCATGGACACTGGTTGGTGATGTTTATGTTGAGTTCCATTTCATGAAGGGTAAAGTGCTCTCAAATCAATCAGAGACAAAATCTTCTGCTAGAGAGTTGAGAATATCAACAGAGGTCGTGAAAGAAGTCCAGAGGCTGAAGAAGAAGCTGGGGCAGCATAATCAGAACTGCAGTTCATGCTCCTTGGTGAATTGCAGCTGCCAGAGTGATAGGGCAAGTAGCGGTAGCAGTGCAAGCAGTAGCAGTGGAGATAAACACTCTGTAGCTTATGGTAGAAAGCACAGTAAAAGATCCCATGCTAAGGGTGCCACCTACTCACTCATGGGAGATTCTGATGATGGCCGGGCACATCACAAAGAGAAAAGTAGGAAGAATTCTGGAGAATATCCTCAGCTTGGCAGAGGTGATAATGATACTGCAATAGAAGCTTCTGGTATTGCAGTTGATAAGCATGAGATTAATTCCTTGGCAGATGCTAATTCTGATGTATTAGAGGGTGGTTTGGAAACACATGATGCAGGTTCCATTTTGCCTTCTCAAAGTGAAACTACTTCAAAAGAAAAACCTAAACCAATTAAAGGAGGGATATTTAAATATATTAGCAATCCTGCTGTCAGAGATGCAGAATTCAATCTTTCTGCTGCTTTAAGTTGTTACCAAGAAGCTAGAAAGGCATTGAGTGGACTTCCTACTGGCTCAGCAGAACTTCAATCTGTAATTAAAAAGATAGGGTGGGTTTGTAACGAAATGGGTCGGAATAGGCTAGAAGGAAAAGAGTTGAACAAAGCTGAACTTGCATTTGCAGATGCCATAGATGCGTTCAGAGAAGTTTCTGACCATGCCAACATCATATTAATTAATTGTAATTTGGGCCATGGTAGACGAGCATTGGCTGAAGAGATGGTGTCCAAGATGGAAAATCTCAAATCACATCCAATCTTCCAGAATGCATACAAGGAAGCTCTGCAAACTGCAAAACTAGAATACAGTGAATCCCTCAGATATTATGGGGCAGCAAGAGCAGAACTAAATGCTATTGTGGAAGAGGATGATTCGGTGCCAACTGTCTTGAGAAATGAAGTTCAGACTCAGTTTGCTCATACATATTTGAGGCTTGGCATGCTTTTGGCTAAAGAAGATGTTACCACAAGAGTTTATGAAAATGGAGCATTGGAAGATATGCCTGTTGTTACTATTAGTCCGAATGAAAAAAGAGACAGGAAAGAAGTGAGGAAGCATGAGATTTCAGCTAATGATGCCATTAGGGAGGCATTGACTGTGTATGAATCTCTGGGTCAATTACGGAAACAAGAAGCTGCATATGCGTACTCTCAACTTGCTAGCTACCAGAGGGATTGCTGTTTGAAATTCTTGAATTTGGATCTAAAGAATACCACTTTAAATAAAAATGGAAACAACAATCTTCAGCGGGTGAAGCAATATGCATGCCTGGCTGAGAGGAACTGGCAAAAAGCAATGGACTTCTACAGTCCTAAGACACATCCTGCCATGCATTTGACTATTCTTATTGAGAGATCAGCTCTTTCATTGAGCCTCTCGAGCACCTTACACTCAAATGTGGTACGTTCTTTGACCATTTTTTGCTATATGAGATCCTAATATTCCCATCCTTACTTTCTGACGTGATGCATCCGAGTCTGAATTTCTCAAGAAAGAGCAAATATTGTGTGGCCTTTTTTCTTTAGGATGACATAGGTTTGAGTTTTTAAAGAAGTTCCATTAACAGCTAATAGAGAAGACAGATTTCGGTGATAAAGAGGGATCTGTTGACATGGTGTAATCTAGTATTTATTGATCAAGTAGACTGAATGTTGGGATAGGAATATAGAGGTGGATAGGACAAAGATGATTGTCTCAGCAAAAAGATCAAAACGTTTCCTACTCACTATCTTACTGCTGTTTCTTTTTGGTCTCTCTTGCCCACCTGAGCCATGACTGGTTATCAGTTTTAATCTCAGCAACTTTTTTAAAGATGAAAGGTAGCTCATCTATACCAGTGCAATGGCAGACTTTTTGTGACTTTTATTCCTTTTTCCACTATCATTTTCATCAGAAGCCATGTATAGCCATCTTGTGATGAAGAGCATCGGTATGTAGTGGTAATTTAGGAACCATTTCATTGCCCTGCAACCATGTTGTTTGAGCCTTTCTCAGATCCTTTATTTTTATTTTTATTTTAATCTGTATGACTGCATTCTTATCACAGTTACTGGAGAGGCACTGATCAATTGCTTTTGTTCCAGATGCTAGAATCAGCTCTAGCTCGCATGCTTGAAGGACGTCACATATCAGATGCAATATCAGATTCTTTCGGGACTGATTATCCTGAGATAAATTCCAAATTCTGGGGTCAACTACAGATGCTCTTAAAGAAAATGCTGTCCTTGGCCCTCTCTGCAAATGCAAATAAGCCCGTCGCTTTTGCACAGCCAATTCCATCATCGAGCAAGTGCGGAGATGCTGGAAAACTCAGGGAGCTCTACAAAATGTCCTTGAAGTCTTCTAATTTAAGTCAATTACATGCTATGCACACCCTATGGACATCGTAGTTTGAAGCATCTGCATTCTAGTCTTAAATATTTGCTCCTCAAATTGCAAAGTGGCAGAGTGCCTGTATATAACAAGTTTCTGGCTGTGTGTTGTATAGTATCTTATACCTTAGCAGCCAATGAACACATTCAAGGATTTGAAATATAGTGTCTTCAATAGGATTCCAGAAGACCTGAATTGAAGAATTAGATATTGATAGGATTTCTTTTTCCCTTTGTTTTCTTAGTTTTCCTGCACCTAAACCTTATACTCTAAGACCCTAAACCCTAGACCTAGATATGTAGTAGTTGTTTAAGAATGTGCATAGAGAAAACTGGAGCCCTATTTAGACTAATGTGAATGTATGAACGTAAAGCAACATGTAATGTTTTTTTGTTTTTATCACTCAAGCCTGGGCCAACATTAGTTCCAATCGAAAAATAAAAAAGAAATTAAACTTTCAACCCCTTGAATGTTCAAATGCCATTTGCTGAACTCATTTTTTGCTAGTGACTATCTACACTCATCTATTGTCTTAAAAGTTTTCACATGTCTCCTCCCATCTCAGCACCTTTTTAATTAGGCTCAAGTTCTAACATCAAAGTTTTTCTTGCTTTCTACAGATCACATAAGAAAGTTTTTTTTGCATATATTTAGATGAATTCACATATTATTGCAAACATAGTCTTTTTCACAATGCTTACACGTAGCTCTAAGAGTTTCAGAATCACTTTCAAGTTTTTAAAGATGATCCGAAATTTGTGATTTTTTTCTATGTATCAGCTGCATTTCTTTTCTTAGATCCAGAGGATGGAGGTTTTCACCATCAGTATCAGTGGTAGGACTTGGAACTAGTAAAGGATCTACACTTGCTATAGCCATTGTAAGATCTTCATTGTTTGCTTGAACTGAGGTAATGATTGCTACATTCCAATCCTCATGGTTTTTCATCTGAAATTAATAACAACAACAGATCAACAATCATAATTGATAACTGATAATAGCAATATTAAAACCAACTGTGAATTTCATTTTCAAAATATTACAAAAATAATCATATTATCGTCTTGATCTTTTCTTTCAATTGAACGGTTCATGAGTTCAAGTAGTGTTGAGACTACCTATCGACTATCACGCTGAACTCGAAGGCTTCACAACTTTTCATCTATCGACTATCAAGTCCAGTGTTCATCTATCTGACAAATAATACGCAAGCATGCTCATGAATTAGGCACTCCATTTAATGAAAGTAACAGGATTTATTATCACAGTAGCAAGCATTTTGTACATTTTCTGCAGTTCGCACAGAATGTGACAATTGCCACTGTGTCTCAAAGTATTACATCTACAACAATGTCAGAGTCTTGTGGCTAGAAAGTCAATGGTGTTGGCATCTGTTTCTGTGGTTAAACCACAATGATAAATGAGATGCTACTGTAAAGCTTCAATTGGGTAACTTAAGAATAACATAATCCTCGCAACGCAGAAAAGGGCTAGCTTTCAGAATTTAGCTATTCCAATTTCTGCTGTTTCAAGTTCGTAGCTGCACAAACTATTGCCTTCATTTAGCATCTGAGGTTGCATTTTCAACCCCCAAAGCATCAGCCAAATTAAAGTTCAGGTTGCTTCTCATGGTTCTGGTCCTCCCAACTCCTCCATCACCCTTTCTCATCATTGCAGCAAACTCCCCATAATCTATCCTCCCATCCTGTAAAAAGTGACATATTAACAACATTGAGTTTAGGACTTGGAACTTAAAAGATATTATGCTTAGCAAAAGTAGTGCCCGTTATATTATTCAATATGAAACACAGAATAAAACTCATTCCATTTCAGGCAAATGGAAATGATCAAGACACCCTCATATCTTTTATATTTGTCTACATCAATATGGGCATTTGGCACCTACACCTTCAAAATAAACCAGGTTATGGCTAGCAAGAAGCAACAGATATAGGTCTGGATTCATCATCTCCTGGCATGAGGCTTCATCAGCAATAAACCAGTTGCAGCAAATAAGAATACCGTGATCCCAGTGCAGTGAAACAGACTGGAAAAACCAATACCAACCTTTGGAGAGAAAATGCAAGATTTTCCTACCACTTATCTAGATTTTGTTTTCCATTTATTATCTGTGCGTTCGTCTGGAAGATTCATCATGATCCAGAAAATCAATTTCCTCGCTAATTAATAACTGCTTAAATCTCATATGTGCAAACAAAGGGCTGCTTCGACCAAACTTCAAGCCCACAAGCAAAACCTTAATTACACTTTGTGGCTAAAATTACCATCATTATACTTTTATCTGAATGTAAGAGATCAGATATGTAAAATATTTTAAGCCATTATAAGGCCCATATGTGTTCATATGGAACTAATAAAGAAGAAGTTTTGGTGTGACAATAATGGCAATGATGATGAAGGTGATAAATACTAAGTACTAGGATTAAATAGGAAAGTGAGATTATTAGATGTGGACCAAATATAAACATACAGACTTACATTGTCTTGATCAATTTCTTTGATTGTCTCATCCAGATGTACATCACCAAGACCAAAATCTTTGCAGGCCTGTTGAAGTTCATCAATCGTGATGTAGCCGCTACCATCTTTGTCAAAATAGGAGAAAGCTGCGACCAAATTGTCCTCTCTCTCCATCTTATTTAAGTGCAAAGTAGCAGCAAGAAATTCACCATAGTCTATGGTTCCACTGTTGTCTATATCAGCCTGTAGAAGTTTTCGTGCATGGTTAGCAAAACATATCAGCAGTTATCCAGAAAATCTCGTTAGCAATATAAAAAAATCATGTTTAGACTGTCGGTCACAAAAGCAAAGAAATCATAAAAAGATTTTTTTTTTTTTCTTTATCCAGTTCCTTGTAGGTGTTTACCGCATCCATCAAATCCTTGATTTCAGTTTCTGTCATCTGAGAACCAACTCTCTTCAAACCGTGTTTAAGTTCTTCGAATGTTATTGTCCCACTATTGTCTGTGTCAATCATTTTAAACAACTCTTTCAAACCACCAATTTCTTCTTCAGAAAGCCTTTCTGCTATGACCTACAAAAAAAGAAATTCCCAGTACCAAGAATGAAAGCACCATTTATATAATTATCAGAAAATAGCTGTCTTATCGTAGAAAGCCAACAAAGAGAAATGGTTTTGACCACCAAGTTTCATAACAGCTTCTACAGAACACAACTAGAGATAAAAGAGAACAGTACTAGACCCAATATTTTATCATAGCATGCAGTTCCATTCTTAAGTCGAACAAAATGTCTAACTGGGTGAAAGTTCCCACTGTTGCATAGTTTCTTTGTGAACAAACATTCGTGTCCGTTAACAAAACAAGCTTTTGCCGCATATGATGATAATTTGCATATCTAAAGCTTTGCTCAGTGATAACACTATCAACATTGAAGGATATATTTTCTCTTTCCCGCTCCTTCCATTCCTTGCACATCACAGAAAGCTATTAATGGTTGAATTGTTCTAAGAATAGAAAGTATAAGTAGCATTGAGATAATCCCTTAAAGAGATTATAAATAATAAGCTTAAAAGAAATGGGCGTGGAGGACAATCGTTTCAGGATCCTAAGTTGTACTCCAAACCAATGCTGTTGAGTGCTGACAGAGATGCCCACTAGAGAGACCATCACTCAACTGCTTTAGCTGCCTTCCACTTAGTATGCTGAAACGATCAGGCTTCACCATTATTCAATATTAATGCAACCAAATCAAATGAGCATGTGTGTTTTTTAACATGCTATTCGCTTAAAGAATGCGATACTAAGAAAAAACCACATATGGTGCCTTAAGCTCTGTGCATCCAATCCTCCAAACGAAGGTGCCACACGGGAATGAAGACATTGGGGAACCAGATAAACAGTGCCTAGCATAATGAAAGTTCTGTCCTCAGTAATGCTTGCTTTATCTGTCAAGTTTCTCAAACAATGCACAGGATGCCTGAGATATCAATTGTCTATAGAAGATGCATTACATCACAACATCTTCTTTGGAAGATTTATCACATCACAACTCTATCAATGATTATAACTTTCTCCTGATCTCAGCATCTCAGTTGCTTATTATCTGGATATTACAAATTTTCATAATTTTGAAGTTTAAATAAAATTCTTCAACACTAGCAAGCCACTATACATAAAAATTCATTCAGTTTATCCTACTATTAAAACTTAATTTTAGTTGTTTGCCTCTTTTTCCCATGAATATTACTTAAAGAAGATGCTTTTCACTTTCTAAAAATTAACTGAATCATTAAGTTGATTATCAAATTCCTGTCATTAAATTTCCTATGCTTACAAAAGTCTATATGGAAAATGGTAACAGGAAATGCAAGGATAAGACATACACGCAAAGCCATCTTTTTAAGTTTATTCATCGCTGAGAAATGCTTCAGACGTGACAATACTGCAGAATCAAGAGGTTTGTCTGGAGCAACTCTGTCATCTACAATCCATGGGTTACCTGATAATACAAACAATCGCTTTTATGTCATGACCAAGATAAAAAAAAAAAACTTTAGCAAGGTTAGTAAATATCAGCATTCTTACTAGCTACATAAAGTCCAAAACTAATAATATCCCGATGCAAAAGAATGAAACCACTTACACAAGACTTCATGAGCAGTAATCCTTTGCTTCGGGTCCCTGTCAAGCATCTTTCTGATCAAATCTTTGGCACTTTCTGAGATATTTGGCCACGGATCAGATTCTAAATCTAGTTTTCCTTGTAAAATCTGTCTGAAGATTCCTGAATCGGTTTCTGCAAGTAGTAGGAAAAGTTAAATACACTTCGTTGCAAGACTAGAACTGCAGAGAATGAGAGAAAATACGAATTAGGATCGCTACCTGCCCAAAAAGGCGGAACCCCACTTAATAAGATGTAAAGGATAACACCCGCACTCCAGACATCTGCTTGAGGACCATAGTGCTTAAGCAAAACCTCTGGTGCAACATAATACGGACTCCCAACTACATCATAAAAATATTGTCCTGTAGGCAAAAGGAATAGGAGAGAAATTAGCAAACCATACATCTTTGATGAAGCACCATTCAGAAACCAAGGAAACATTTATGCATACACGTCATTCCTAGCAACTTAAGTTTTACCCAAAGAAGGTCATCAATGGTTAGAAAGAGCAGAGGAAAACAATGGGCAGAAATTTCTTTAAAATTTATAAATATTTATTCCAAGACAACAAAGAATGCAAGATTACCAATCACACACTAAGGTTCAAGATCAAAAGAAAAAAGAAAAAAGAAACCTCTCTATACAAGATAAGAGAGATCAAAACCACAATTTCTTCTTAAGAAACAACGCCACAAGAAGTAAAGAAAAAACAACCTGGCTTGTAAAAGACAGAAAGGCCAAAATCTGTAGTCTTGAGCTTGGCATCATCACCAGGTTTATCAAACAAGAAATTCTCAGGCTTAAGATCTCTATGCATAACCCCCAAACAATGACAATACTCAACCACCCCAATTATGTTTTTGGTCAATTTAGCAGCCTCTTTCTCGCTATAATGTCCCTTTGCCACGATCCTATCAAAAAGCTCACCACCTGCACATAACTCCATAACCAAATGTACAAACATGGAATCTTCATAAGTATCCTTTATTTGCACCACATTTGGTTGCCCTGATAAATGGTGCATGATCTGAATCTCTCTATAAACATCCTCATAGTCTTCTCTACATAAAAGTTTCCTCTTTGAAATTGATTTGCAGGCATAAAGAGCGCTGCTTGCTTTATGGGTACATAGATACGTGATTCCAAATTGACCTTGTCCTAGTTTCTTGCCAAACAAATAATGGTCTCTAAGTCTTGGGGTTTGATGTGGCAAAACTGAAGTTGCGGGCTTTCTTGTTGTTGGTCGTGCTCTTGATGCTGGTGGTGCTGCTGAAGATGGTCGTTGTTGTGGTGGTGGTGCTCTGCTGGTTTCTTCATTCATTTTTTAGGAAAAGTTTGAACCTTTTTTGGTTTTTTTTGGTTTCTCTCAATTCTTGAGGAAAGGAATGAAGGGAAGGGACTGGTTGTTTGTTTGAGTTCGATATTATGGGAGCTGAAGTGGCATTCCAATTCAGGATGATTTTTTTTTTATTGCAAGATTTTTGGGGCTCAATTTTATTGGTGGAGACAATTAAACAAATAGTTTTTGCTAACAGGTCATCATATCACCGTTCATGGAAAGTAGATTATGTAGGACCTTACTCTACAATTATTATTATTTTTCTTTAAGTTTTAATTAATTTTAACTTTTATTTATGTAGTTATTTATCAAGTTGAACTCGGGTAAAATTTAACAAAATAATTTTAGTTTTTTAAAAAAAATTGTCTACAATCAAGTTATTTTATTAAAAAATAAAACGTAATTGAGATTGATAAAATAAATTCACAATCCAAGCTTTAAATTAGGTTTGAATTCTTAAGACCCATTTGATAACTGCTTATTTATTATGGAGTTACAATGGTAAAACAAATGGGAAGCAAAATATTTTAATTTTAGTTCAATCAAAACATCTTGATAGAGAAAATTCATTAAGAAAAAGGATTTTTTTTTTTTAATTTATATCTCTTGGTTTGCTCATTTTCTTGCGAAAAATAGGAAAAGAAGGTTTGAAACAAGGTTTTTTTGTTTTTTATTAACGTGAATGTCCGAGTCAGCTTGTGCGCACCTCGACTAATCCCACGGGCTCTAAAATTAACGACCATGTAAACCTCTAGTAGCCATCATATTAGCAACTACGGGACTCGAACTTGAGACCATAAGAAAAACAAACTTTTTAGTCCCAAGTTATTACAACTGGGTCACCTCCTTAGATGGCTGAAACAAAGATATTCTTTTTTTTTTTAGTTTAACGTGGGTGTCCGGACCAGCTTACGCGCACCTCGACTAATCCCACGGGCCCTGAAGTTAACGACCATGTAAGCTTCCAGTGGTCATCATATGAGCAACCACAAGGCTCGAACCTGAGACCATAGAAGGAACAAACCTCTTGGTCCCAAACTTTTATCACTGGACCACCACCTGGATGGTTAAAACAAGGATATTCTTGATTTGTGGCGTTGAGTGAATATGATGGGTATATGCGATTTATTGATTACTTCTAGGATAAATTAACAGAAAAATAGTGGAGGGGAAATCATTTTTACCATCCTCACAAAGTATGCTGATTGGAATAACACCCTTTTTTTTCCTCTTCAAAGTGCTTTATTAATTTTTAACATTCATATGTAGAGATTTGCTTTGGCAGACATGAACTGGCGAAAGAAAGTAGAAACAAAGAGCTATGTCTCCCCAACTTCCTCTTGATGCTAAAATTAAGCGAATCTTAAACATAAGAATAAGTGAAAAAAGTCAGAAACTGAACTTCTGATGTACATCATATTCATAACATATTAAAGCAATGTAAAAAACTATACGAGATTTAGATCCAGAACTTTATTAATATGTCAAACGTTGCAGTACAAACACAGGACACGGGATAAACTTGTTCATACACGAAGGAAGAGTTGGGGAAGGCTTTAACAGCTATTTAATGCAGCCTCCCAATCCCAGGTCCTGTATGCAGCTGAAGTTTCTTGCTGGGGACAACCTGAAGAACACCTGGAAGTTCTGCAACGAAAAGCATATGATCATGAATATAAAGAAAGATTTGTCAAGTAAATTGTTAATGGCAGCAAAGGTCACTTGTGAATATATCAAATGCAAAATGCTACATAAAATTAAACATCGTAAAAACCATTCCACACACGCAATGGAACAGAGTTGTTTACATGCACTCAAACCACTACAATATATTTCGTTCAAGAAAGAAGATTCTCTCCATATGATGCCAACAATCATACACCCCATATCAGCTTCACATTTTACACATCCGTTCAGCAAGAGAGGAATCATTTGCATTTGAAATCAGTTGTGTGGTGAAAAAAATAATGAGACAATTAAACAGGCTTTACTTTACTTGATTTTACTCAAGTGTTTAGATTGAAAGTAAATGGTAAGAACACGAAAAGAACAAGCTTCCATGCATAATTCCAGCATATAGGGTATTATAACAGCTAATGGAAATCAGAATTCACGACATCCATAATCCATGAAGAAATTCTTGCAAAACTCTTATTTAAATGGCCTAAATAATAAACCTGGGAGCTTGAATATATAAAAAAAAAAATCAGGGAACCTTTACTATTATCAAAGAAAACCTCAAATTCACATTGTAAGATCAACAATCTCAGTTTTTTTTCACAAAAAAAGATCCCATTTAACTTATGAAATCATTTCAATAAAAAAAACTTAGACAAAGATGCATACTTGAGATTTGTTCAACTTGTTGTGGTGTCAGCTTGGCAGAGAATCCACTCGCTGCTGCCTTATAACTATAAAGCAAAGCCTCCTTTGCAGCATCCTCGCTATAGACACACACAGCAAAAAACCCCTTAAAATCCAAAGCATAAATAAATAAATATCTATACAGATCTGAATTACAACACCATACAGTACAGTACCTGCCAAGAACAGAGGCGAGGGTTCGGATATGGTAAGCCTCAGGCTCCTCGTCCTGAGGTCTCTCGGTATAGACAATCTGAACCGATGCTGTTGATGATGAATCAGCCGTTGAAGGAACAGACTCGGCCATTCTGATTACAAAGATCAAAGCCAACAACAAAATCAACGGTGATGATGATGAGAACGAGAAGGGAAATTTGGTTCTTCTGTGCATATTGGATTTTGAGCTCTGCTTCATCTTCTCTTATTTATAAACAGAACGAAAGTTATGGCTGAAATCTAAATAATTCAAAAGGATTACACTTCGCTTGATACTCAGCAACGGAGTTACCTTTGTAGTTTAATCTTCGGGATCCCCGCCGTGTGAGAGAGACAACCGTCGGCTTCTTACGCGTTACGTGGCTTTTGTTTTTTCTCTTTCAATTTGTTTCGTTTACAATTTTCGTTATATAACTTTTTTTTTCCTAAAAATTAATATTTTTTTTATATATTTTAAAAACATTGATTTCAAAAATAATTTTAAAAAAATAAAAAATATATTATTTTAAAATATTTCAATACAAAAAACACTTTAAAAAATAACCACAATCACACTCAATTAGATCCATAATTTTAGATTTACTTAATAAAAATGGATAAACATTATACTACTAAAAATAAAAATAGTTTATGTGCATCATTATATTAATTTAAGATTCGAAGAATAAAAATATTTTGGTTTAGAATATTAATCTCAGTGAAAGTAAAATACGATAATATTAAAAAAAATTAAAAATAAATTACAAGATATTAAAAAAAGTTAAAGAAGACAATGACATTATTTATAAAATTTGAATTTTTGTTGTTGTTATAAATTAATTTTTAGTTTTTTTGAATTATTTTAATATACTGATGTTAAAAAAAAATATTAAGTTTCATTTATATTTTTTTAAAATAAGTAACCAAAACATTTCTAAAAAAAATACTTTATTATTAAGTTTATATGAAACTTATAATTAGTTACATTTTAATTTTTGCGGGGCATACAAGAAATTTAAATCATGAGACATAATTAGCCTTTGTTTTCACGTCTAAAAATTCACAACCATTATTAATTACTTAATGTTTATATTGAAAAAAAAAATAACCTAAGGTTTGGTATCACGAATAATCAAATATGCTCTCTTATTTGCCATTAACGTTCAAAAATATAGCATACAATAATGTGAAATAAAAATAAAATAAATAATAAAACTAGATTTAGAATTTGTTGAGGAGTATGGTTGCAGTTGTTTTTTAAAGTGTTTTTCATGCTGAAATGAATTAAAATAATTTTTTTTAATTTTTTAAAAATTATTTTTAAAATCAACACATCAAAACGATCCAAAATATAAAAAATATTAATTTTTAACAAAAAAAAATAAATCCTTTTAAAAATTCGAGTTAATCTACATTTTCAAACACTTTCTTAATCTCTGCATTCATAAAAGCTTGTTTGAGATAATTTTTAACAAATTAAAAAATAAAAAAATATTTATAAGAGTAATTAAAAAAAGAGTTCTTAATATATACTTGCATTAATTCGAGGAAATTTACAAATTCACAAACTTAAAATAAAAGGAAAAAAGAAAAACTTTAAGAGTTTTCAAGGGTATATTAGTAATTGAATCGTAAACGGATAGGATAAGTCAGTCCATGAATGACCCAAGCTACCCAGCTTCAAAGCCAAAACTAGAGAATAGCACAAAAGGGGGAGAGCTTTTTTCTGCTCTCACTTCTCCAAAATGGCTGCTTCTTCTTCTACAGCACTAATGGCTCTCTGTTCTTCGTTAACCACTCAATGCAAAATCTCCAAAAGCCAAAACCCTCCTCTCTCCAAAACCCTTTGTCTCTCTAAACCCAATTTTGGGTCTTTCTCAAACACCACTAAGAAGCTCTCCTCTCCTCTTATTTTCTCTAAAAGACCTACATTTTTTGCCAGGCCCAAAGTCTCTGAATCTGAAGCTCCTGTTGTTGAAGCAGAGACTGAAGTACCTGTGTCAGAGGCTAACCCTGAGCCTGCTGCCACGCAGATTGTTGAGGTTGCTAAGGAAGAGCCAACTAAGCGTGAGGAGATTTTTGCTGTTGTTATGGTGAGTATTGAATGGGAGTTGAAATTCTTGTTTTGGCATTTTAAATTTTTGTTTTTGATTGATATTGATGTTTTTGGATTGATTTTGTGTGCCCAGATGGGTTTTTTGTTTTGTTTTTGTTTGTGTAATTTTATGGTTAGCTAGATGGTTTTCTGGTTTGAACTTATAATCTTGCTGCCATTTGTGCCTTAGAAGACTAACATTTTACTCATCAACGACTGATGTGTGTTTTTTATCCAACGATGAATGCAATGTTTTTGAGGTTTGCAAGAAGATTTATTGCTGTTCTATTATGGTTTCCCTGCTAGTCACCTTTTGCATAATTTGGCCAGCTTAATGATCCGGGGATAGGGTTTCAATTCTTTTTACAGGTAGGATCTCGCCAGTATATTGTTATACCAGGGCGATGGCTCTATGTTCAGAGGCTAAAAGGTGCAAATGTCAATGACAAGGTATAGTTTGCTATCATTTTCTTTGTAGATCTTAAGTAGTTAAAATGGTTTCCAAGTTTGTTGCAACCCCCACGTAGCTAGTATGTGTTGTTTGCTCATGTGGTAAGAATTGTTCTCATGTCTTATTAAACTTTGATTTGGGGTTGCCGAAGGAGATTTTTTTCTCTCTCTGATATGGTGAATGTGAAGCTCCAATCTCATAGTAGCATCTTCAAATGCACGCTTGATTTCTGATCAAACAAGATGAGAATACTGCTTACTGCCAGTGATTCTAATTACATGAAATTCTGTACATTTGCCAATATTTTATACAGTGATCATATTCTCTTACACAGAAATTTCTCCTCTTTTATGAGGCAATTTCAACAGTGCATTTGGATGAATTCCAAAAGCGTTCTTTCCAAATTTTTATCATTTTTTCGATAACACCACATGCTGTATTTCCTAGGATAACATTTTTTGGATCACTGCTGAACCAGATGTTGCAAAATTGCTTGAGTTACCTAGGACTTAGCCATGACTGGATTTCATGGATATCTGGTCATGCCAAGAACCAAAAGGCAATGCTTTTGATAAACCAAAGGCAATGTCTTTGGTAACCAAAGATACCGAAAAAAGAAATGTTTTTCATTAGAAAAAAAAAAAAAAAACCCTTCAGAGAAACCATCTGCTGGAAGGTCAGATCAATTAGCTGGTTCGCTTATGTTTCTAATCCTTCATGGGAAGGAAATGATATGCTTCCGTAAGATGCAAGATCTATTTATTACTACTACATCCTGAAGATTTGTCCGAGGAGAGGTCTAGATGGCTTTCAGAAAATCCTGAAGCCAGGTGCCCGTGTTGGAGGACTGTCCATAGTTCAACATGTTCTGTACATGCAGCATCCTAAAACTAAAACCATCACAACTAAATTATGTCCAATTCTTACTCAAGGACAGAACTTGGGAGATTTTCTTTAGTAAGTTGAATGTCACGTGGTTTTGCTTAACATGACCTCTGGTGTTTCATCCAGCTTTCATTAATATGTAATTTTTCTTCCTTTTAGAATCTTACTTCATCCTATTTCTTCTCTTGCTCCATAAAGAAGAAATCTTGGTGCTGCTCCTATTTCTTAGGATTTTCTTTGTTGTTAATAAAAAAAAAGTGATACTCAACCATGGAATCTATTCATCAATATGCAAGATTGCAACACTTTTGTGATGATAGAAAGGATCTAATTGATTATTCCCTTTTCCTATTAGAGAAACATTATGTAACTGGTTTTGGCTCTAGTTTCTTTCAAAGTTTGCATTTTGCATTGATTTAAAAGTTCAACCTTTGATTCTTCTGCAGATAGTTTTGAATAAGGTGTTACTTGTGGGAACAAGAACAAGTGCCTATATTGGAAAACCAGTGGTGACTAATGCTTCTGTTCATGCCGTAGTTGAAGAGCAGGTAGGTTTCATGACTCTGGTTTTATGTATCTTTTCTTTCAGGTGACCTTTACTTTCATTATTTTTTTCCTGTGCCTTTCTTTCGGTTCCCTAATTTTTCACTTGTATAACAATTGCAGGGATTAGATGCTAAAAAGATTGTCTTCAAATATAAGAGGAAGAAGAACTATAGGAGAAATATTGGTCATCGACAGGTATATCTAATATCTTCTCACTTCAAGCATACACATGCATAGTAACCACAAAAAAACATTTCTTATTGCTTCATTATTCTTATTCTCTATAAAAATAATGCATGAGACAATTTTATTTCATCTTTAATCTTTTATGTTCATATTTTATTTTATTTTTTGTATAAGAACGAGGAAATAAAATAATGCTCTTGGTCTTCCTTGGGTGGCAGTTGGGGTTTTGTGGTTTCAAATCTCAGTCATACCAATACATAAATAAAGTCCAGTTTCCAAAATTCCAGTTAAATTCGCCCAAGTTCATTAGCCAATAGAAAATTTGCCTTTTACCTCAAGTTTTCTCCTAGCTCTCCTTGTTAAAACTTTACTCTTTTGTTGTTCTTTTTTTTTATTATTGTTTTTAATTATCCGGTCCACTCAAATTAGACCATGGGTTACCACTAAATGAGATAGGGCCGCAATCATTTTCACTAACCTTGATAATTGAAATTTAAATGAAAGATGACTCCCTTTGTTCTTTTGTCTACTTTGATTGATAGAAATGACCTTCTACTGCCTGATATTTTTAAAAATGCTCTGACTCAATCATGCAGCCAAATACTCGGATAAGGATAACAGGCATCACTGGCTATCAAGACTTCCCAGTATCTACTCTTGATTCATAAGATTTCCCGCGGAGTTTTGGATGAATGCTTGAAGTTCAGCTCTTGATACTTTGTGAAGTTGCTCTTTTACTTTTGGTGTTGTTGTAATTCCCCTTAAAGGGCAATGATGTTGAATTATGAGAATCGATTTTGCATAAATGAATTATTTGCAGTATGCAAGAATGTAGTGTGGCATGCTTATACATCCGTGAGAGCACACTGGTGGATTGTCGATGATTTTCATGTGGTCTCATGGGTAAAGACTTTCGTGGTCTCCATGAATTATCCAAATCTTTGGATGGAACCCTATATCCCTTTCTTTTCTTTCTCATCTTGATATCTCTCCGCAGCTTGTTTCTTGATGATTCTTCATTTTTTTGGTATTTTCTCTGCAGTAGTGATGTGAAACTCCATTGTTATCATCTCGCCATATAATGACTAGCTTTGGCAAAATCGTGCCAGGTTGTCATAATATTCAATCTTTGTTCTTCAGCACACCACTCTGAATAAGGTGTCAATGGCAGGAACAACAACCAGTGCCTACATTACGTGGAGGTTTAACTCTTTAACTCTTGGTTTTTTTTTTTTTGGTTAATACAGTCTCCTCCACCCAATTTAAGCCACCATTCCAAAGTCAAGGGAAGAAATCCAAACCCTTTCATTTTGGTCTTTCCATTGCAACTGCTTTGGACTTCGTAAAAGTCCAGCTCCATGAATTTTTGTGCCTTGTGGCTGATCTCAAGTCTGCTTGCATTCGGCTGTCCCAGCTTAACATTACATGGGTTATCGCGAACCTTGATGATTAAGATTTAAATGAAGGAGCACTTACTATATTCTTGCGCCTGTTTTATTCACTATTATGAAACACAGACCTCCCTAGTGGGTTGACATGGAATCTAGCTGGGTCGGGAGTTGATCTGGTAGGATCCAGATAAAAATTCAGGTGAACTTATGACCTGATAAAAATGTTATTGTTTTGATTTTGTGTTGGATTGATGTTCGGGTTGAGTTTAATAATTCTATCTTGATTGATGGAAAGAACCTTCAACTGCCAAATATTTTTGAAAATGCTTCCGTGTTTCTTATCATCTTGTTCTCTCTGCAATTTTGTTCTTGTTCATTCATTCTTTCCTTAGTAATTCTCTCCGTAACGGTTGAAAGTGAAACCACGTTCTTATATCTTCGCCCATAATAACCCTCCACCTTTTTCAGATGTGTGCTAGATTGCTAATCAAATAAGATGAAACTACTGCTCAATGTCGGTGTGGTTAATTGAAATTGAGATCTTGTTCATTCTCCAATATATAGACAGCAAGAGCATTACCAAACATGGGGCGTTTTCCCATAATTTCCAGGTAGAAACGCTTTCAGAGACGCCTTCTGTTTGCTGGCCAAATCAATTGCCAGATTTTCTCAAGTTTTCAATACCTTACGAGGAACCGATACGCGTCTCTTAACATGACAAGGGTATTCATCGCATTTACATCCTGAGAATTACAAGGTGAGGTCTGGATTGCTTGTCTTGTCAGTTTTCAGAAATCTCATAGGCCAGGTGCCCAGGAACAAGGACTATACAGTCTTTCAACCTGTTCCTGAGTTGCTGCATCCCGAACGTAAATCTGACTTAATTATGTCCAGTTCTTGCAAAAGTTGTTGCATTCACAACATTTGCCATCCCACATTCCTTGAATGCAATTCATGGCTACTGCTCATGTTTTTGCTTTAGTCTTCTATTGATTAATGAAAAGGCAAAACCAGAAGGCCAAATGATCCTATTGGCAATACTTAGTATAGTTCTTAAATAAATGTATCAACAGCAATACAACCCAGCCTTTATCTTTCAAGATTCTTTCAAAGATTATAAGGGATTACAACACCTTCCTAGAGCATTGCTGGCTCCCAACTGTACAAATAATCCATATTGGGAGATCATTGAATTAACATTTCATGGGAAAATAAAAAATATATATTATAAGAGATCATGCATGAATTTTATACTTTATCGTCATCATAGGGGAGAATAATCAACCCATCTGTATCACAAGCGAAGCAGGTGTCATGTATTTTGTGGCAAAAAGAAGGATGCCACACTGCAGCATTTTCAGATCCTTTGAGCAAGCAGCAAGAGATCTCTCTTAAGCTGGCTTTGGCAGGGAGACTCGCCAATACAACCTTCACTCATATATTCGCTTTCTCTTTAGAAGGGTAGGGAATATGGAAATGGACCCAATAATGAAGAGCACAGACAAAGTTTTGTAATCGTATAGATCCTTTACTGACTTGAGATCCCCAAGAGCAAGGCCGGCCTGATGTTGGGAAAGAGACAGCAACACAATTAGCAAGATGATGCATAGAAATGTTGGAACATCAGTTATTCATTGCACACATCTCTCGGGCCTGGTAGCAATGTTCTTGATGACAATGCCGGTAAATATTGTTATTAGCAACTACAATTTATAGGACACTCCACTCAAAGTACTAAAGAAATTCACATTAATAAAAACACTACAGACAACTTTACTGGCACTACCAAGCCATTTCTAGTTCCAAACGTAGCAGATCTATCACAACTATCATGCACAAAATTGATACATTTACATCAAGCAACAAATCCAGGAAATTACTAATCTGTACATATCCAACACCTAACAAAGATGCACAAATAAGCTTCTATTGCCACCACCAGGCGATCATTATTTATCCAATCTGAACTAATACTGATGAACTAATGAAATGAACTACTAATGATATGCAGCAGAAGGTTCCTCGCGAACTACCATGTGGTACAATATATGATGAATATATGTGAGAGTTTTGATGATAATGTGATGATATGAAAACAAGCAACACAAATTTTTGAAAGGGAAAGCAATCACTATAGCAAGAACATGAATAAGTAACTTTAAAAAGAAAATCACAAAAGAAGCCAGGAACTAAGTAGAAAAACTCACCCTGACAGTGATATAGGAAGCAGGAATAAGACCCAATAAAGTAGCCAAAAAGAAAATATGAAAAGGTATGTCCACGATTGGAGATGCCAAATTGATAAAAAGATTGGGCAACGTTGGAGTTACTCTCAAGAAGAGCATGTAATTCAGTAGTTTATCCCTTCTCTTAGCAATCTGAATTCCAAAAAGATTCAAATTAGGGTGGTATTGCTGAAATATAGAGCAAATATATGAAAATTGTAGTAAAATTGTTAATTCCAAATAAATTAAAAGAATAGTACCTCTGCCTGAAAAAATCTCAACTTTTCAGGCCACAACCAATTAACTAGAGGCCTGCCAATCAACTTGGACAAGAAAAAGCAGGAAGACGCTCCAGCTGTGGCATTGAAAACAACTAAAAAAATCCCCCTAACAACGCCAAAAAGAGCTCCAGCTAGCAATGACATGAAAATTGTTCCAGGAATCATAAAAGTCTGCATGAAGATATAAGTAGAGCAGTAGCCCAGAATGAATTGTGCTGGATATTCATTTGCATATGTTGCGAGATTGTCTCTGAAGCAAAATAGAGCAATGTAGTTCAGCAAAAGTACGATACAGTTAGAACAAGAATATAAAGAAGGTAATAGACAAGAACAATTAGCCACTAAATAGTAAATTTTTTTTTAACACAACAACGTTTGTACTACTTTTGAGGCTCTGACTGCCAAGCATGCAGGGCAAACATTTAGAAGATCAAAACCAACACACAGAGATTGTACATTACTAATCTACGCAATTTATATAGACTAGTCAGGCTAAAATTGAGGATCTGATTCGCCTCTCCAAATCTGCGGCATTGTAAAAATAATCTATAAAAACTCTCCCACTTTACCTAATAACTTAATCTGCCATAAAATTATGGTCAACATCTTGAACAAAGAAATTAGTTCATTTCATTTCCATGACCTCAACCATAGTCTCAAATGAAAGGACTAACTTAAATCCCATTCCTGAATTTCACCACGAACAACATAAATCCTTTCACTTCTAAATTTTCCAACTACTAACAATTGCACATGAAAAGCAAATTAAATCTATCAATTCAACCTTCAAGATGAAAAATTTAACTCCAATGCAACATCTCCCTGCACTCAAAAACAACTTCCAGAATTAGAATTCAACAACCCCTGTATCCCAATCAATAAATTAACGAACAAAACCAAAGTATTTTCATTAGGAAAACTAGTTCCATCAATATTTAGCTGACTTTTTACCATAAAATCCTTATGATTCACAAAAAAAAAAAAAAAAAAACAACTGAGGAAAAAATCCCACATCTATCCATGCAATTTCAAACAATCAATTCACATATATAACCAAATAACCCTAAAAAACTAAAAAAATTAAAACCCATCCAAATTTGAGCAATAAAGAAAAGAACGAAGAAAATTGAAATTAAAAGAGAATAGAAAAGGAGGGCATACTTGAGCAAGCGAAGATCTGAAATAGTACGAGGCAACTTGAGCTTGCCGTATTCAGCAGCAGGCATTGTCAAGTAGATACAAAACAATCCCGTAGAAAAGACAAAAAAGACTCCGAGAGCAGCAGCTAATTCCCATCTTGTCAACGGAAATCTCTCAAATTTAGCTCTTTTAGCAGAGGGTGAATCGTCCTCTTTAGCTTTCTCTTCATCTCTCATCGTTAACACCCTCCCCCTCTCGTTTCCTGTCGCTGTTTCACCACCTACTATATTCCTTGTCGATGCCATAAATTCATATAAGAAAAATAAAAAAATTCTGGCTTTTTAGTGGAATGATTTTGGGGTTTAATAGCGAATCATTTTATTGTTTTGAATTGAACCCATTTTGATTTGGGGCAAATAAATAATGGGTTTTGAACAGAGATTTGATCTTGATGGTGAGCTTCTGAGTAATTTTGGATTTTAAATTCTGTTGTTTTTTTTTTCTTCCTTTTCAAAACAAAACCCTAGAGAGATAAACGGCAGGAACGGGCGAGACTAAAATTGAAACTGCAATGGCAATGTTTTTATTTTTCCTTTGGTGTGTGTTTTTGAAGAGAAGGAAAGAGACAGAAGGATTTTATTGGAAGGGAAGATAAATTTGATTTTTGAGTAATTTTCATGAGCAGTAGAGACTGGTATAAAACAAATTTGAATTTTTTAAAAAATTTTAAATTATATTTTTTATTTTTGTAAATGATGATTTTAAAAATAAAAAATTATTTTAATATATTTTTAAATAAAAATAATTTAATTTATTTTTATCTTTCAAAAAACGTCATTCAAAATTGTGATTAGTTGAATAATAAGGAATTGTTTTTAAATATAATAGTGATTATTTTTTAAAATATTTTTTATTTGAAAATATATTAAAATAAAAAAAATATTTTTAATATTAATATATAAAAATATCATAAAAAATATTAATTTTAAAGTAAAAAAATTAAAAACAGGCTAAAAGGTGAATGGTGTGGAGGTCAGTTTTTGGAATTACAAATCTTATGATATGTCACTTTCGCTGCTTTTTTTTTTTAATATAATTTAATGATTAGAAAATAGGGAATTGAAATGAAGTTGATTTCCAAAGATTTTTTTGTTAGGTAAGCTCTCTTTTCGCTACAAATAAATGGCGTCAGGAGAGTCTCTCTCCACAATGAATTAAATATTTGATATTATTATAATAATTATTTTTTAAAAAAAAATTTAATTTTTTTTATTTTTTAAAATTTATTTTTAATATTAACACATTAAAATAATCTAATAACATATAAAAAAATTAATTAAGATAATTAATTTTTTTATGTAAACATTTAAGACTTGAGTCACTAGTTAAATTAGTAATTTAAATAATATTATTAAAAAAAATACAGTAACAATTAATAAATATATAAAAAACAACAAAAAAAATTAAAGGAACCGGATCACATCTAACTTAAATTATGAAACAACTCAATTATAAAGGGAATAATTAAAAAAAAAAAAACCTTAGTTACACCAGATTAACTTCCAAACTTTGCAACCATAAATATATAATTGAGATAATCTCGTAGAAAAATTTGCAGGAAAAAAATTATATATAATAAATGTGGTTTATAATAATAACACTCCGTACCCTTGAAATTTACAATAAAACCAATGTAAAATGACAAAAAAGCCCTTGAATAAGAGTTTTGTTGGTTTTTTCTTTAAGGGCATTAAAGTAATTACACAATTCTAAAAATTAAAAATACAAAAATGTCTTTGAGGGCATTATATTATTTTATTCCGGGTTAAATTTAAATTGGTTTTTTTAGAAGAAGAGAGAGAAAAGAGGGAGTAAGGGAAAAACTCCTTTGCGTGCCGTCGGAGAACACATGTTTGATCACCACTGTAATGAGGGTAATAAGACGTATCGAACACCGCCCTAAAAGATGGCATTCGGTGTTGTATGGACAAAAAACCTAAAATGACCTTGCATCCATAGTAAAGAAAATTTATTTTTTTAGGGTCATTTGATAATTATATTATAGAAAAAAAAACATGGAATTACTAATTAACACACTTCTTCAATGTAACTAATAAATTCTATGAAAAAAACTCTTGTATCCCTAAACCCAAGCTTGCCCATTAAAAAGCAAAATAATAGTTTTACTATAAATTGCACCGTATAACACTAATTAGTTTTAGTTTTTCTTTTTAATAAAGTTTACACTTGTCACCCTGAGTTGGACCATTCAACTTTAATTTCTTAAGAAATTGTGTGTGTGTGTGTGTAGACTTTGGATATCTAAATATTGTCTATTAACTATTGAATGACAACTCAATTTTATATTAATAATTTTATTTTAGTAAAATTAAAATTTATCTTATAAAATTCAAATATAAAAATAATTAATTTAAATATAAATTATAAAACTTTATACATTATATTTATAGTTAAGTAATATATAATTAAATAATAAACATGAAAACTAAGCTAAACATCCAATTGATTATTATCACATAAAAGTGTTTCCCCCACCTCTCTTGAATTCTTGTTGTTTTTTTATTAACGTGGGTGTTCGGATCAGCTTGTGCGTATTTCGACTAATCTCACGGGCCCTAAAGTTAACGATCATGTAAGCCTCCAATGACCCAGAGATTTGTAGTGCTCGAACTAGTAATCTCAAAAAAATAAACTTATAACCTAATCAGTTGAGTTATGTCTCTTAAACTCTTTAATGTTGATGTTGTGGCCCAAATCAAATCTACATTGCATATATGGCAGTCTATGCTGATTTTTTTTATTTTTTTGAATTATGCTATTCAAGCAAGGAGAGTTTTATATAACTAGCAATTTTAAGTTCACTGCCATTCCATTTTATCGGAAAAGGAAGAGAGAAAAGGATTTTTTTAGGGATATTTAAGTAATTAACATACACAAAAAAATATAAAAAGCCCGAAAAGCCTTGAACCAAAGAGAACCTTTTTAAGGGTCATTTGGTAATTATATTGTAGAAAAAAACATGAAATTAGTAATTAACACACTTTTTTAATGTAACTACCAATAAACTCTATGAAAAAACTCTTGTATCCCTAAACCCAAGCTTGCCCATTAGAAAGCAAAATAATAGTTTTACTATAAATTACACCGTGTAACACTAATTAGTTTTAGTTTTTCTTTTTAATAAAGTTTACACTTGTCACCCTAAGTCGGACCAATCAACTTTAATTTCTTAAGAAATTATTTGTTGTACATAGGTTTCAAATTTCTCATATTCACGAATATGGGATATAGATATCACAAGATGCACCATCCCTTATGAGCTTTGTTGTCACAACAGCCAGCAGTAGTGTGTGTGTGTGTGTGTCTATATATATATATATATATATATATAGACTTTGGATATCTAAATATTGTCCATTAACTATTGAATGACAACTCAATTTTATATTAATAATTTCATTTTAGTAAAATTAAAATTTATCTTATAAAATTCAAATATAAAAATAATTAATTTAAATATAATTATAAAACTTTATACATTATATTTATAGTTAAGTAATATATAATTAAATAATAAACATGAAAACTAAGCTAAACATCCAATTGATTATTATCACATAAAAGTGTTCCCCACCTCTCTTGAACTTTTTTATTATTATTATTAATGTGGATGTCCGGGTCAGCTTATATGTATTTCAACTAATCTCACGGGCCCTAAAGTTAACAATTATGTAAGTCTCCAATGACCCCGAGATTTATGATACTCAAATCTCTAGAAAATAAACCTAGAATCTAACCAGTTTAACTATACCTCTTAAACTCTTTAATGTTGATGTTGTGATGTTGTGGCCCAAATCAAATCTACATTGCATATATATATATATAGCAGTCTATGCTGATTTTTTTTATTTTTTTGAATTATGCTATTCAAGCAAGGAGAGTTTTATATAACTAGCAATTTTAAGTTCACTGCCATTCCATTTTATCGGAAAAGGAAGAGAAAAAAGGATATAAAGAGAATGGAGAGAATATTTTGATGTATTGGCCTGATATTTCTTCCCATGGTCTAGGTTCATTTCATTCCAAATTTAAAAGGTTGAGTAGGCAGGCAGGCAGGCATCATCTTGTCGAATTCAGGCCCTCGATGATCAGGCATATTCCGCAATCATCTTTTGCAAGTACAGCTTCATTTTCCATAGGAGAAACCTTTTGAATCCTGTTTTGCTTTAGTCTTTGCATCACTCATCGACGCCCATGCTTGTATCACAATTCACAAGTCAACACACGAAAAGAAAGCATCATCATGGTAGTTTGCACTCTCTTCACGTTGGGCAAATGGACCTTTTCTATACTTTGTTTCATAGATGCCTAAATCAGGGGGACTCGGTCTAGCATAGGTTCTATTTTCCAGCCTCGTGTATTGATCAGCCTAGCAGTTCCAGTGAATTTGTGACCTTTTCGGGCTAGGCTCCAGACTTAGGTGCTTTCAAGTTGAAAAAACACATAACCCGATGTATTATATTAAACCTTCTAACACAAATAACAATTATTTTGATTGTTAGAATTGTTATTAATAAAAACTTTTCTTTTTATATTAAAATCTAATAATTCTTTCTCTTTTCTCCAACAGAAAAACCTAAAATATAATGAAAACAAATTTTAATATCCAAATGGGGTTTTTGAGAATTAAGGATCCGATAACCTATAATCTCAAAAAAATAAAAGACAAAAATAAACTTCCATAACAAACTTTAAATACACCCCCTATTCATAATGTTTTGTGAAAAAGTGAACAATAAACAAAAAAGTTGATTTCTTTTAGCATATTGCACTAGATAGATTGTTTGAGCTTTACTGTGGGTCGACCTAATTTTTTTGAAGTATAAAAAACGATGAGATAAGAGCTCCAAATCATAAAAAAAGAAAGGAAAAAAAATACCAACCGTCAATCCATAGGATTTCAAATGATGAAAGATAAAATCAAGAAAAAAATTAATGAACAAAAAAAAGTAAAACAAAATATCAACAAACCCGGGTGATGAAATTGAGAAAAACCAAGATTATGGATCCAATGATGAAATCTAAAACAAATTAAAATTTGATAAAGGTGCTAGGAATAAACATTTAAAACAAAAATATTAAGGGTCAAAACCTAAAATACCATCAAATATTAAAATAAAAGGCTAAATTAAAAATTCCTAAGTCCACAAATTCACAAAAGAATAAAAATAAATAAATATCAAATGAGTAAGGATCATATTAGAAAAAAAGAAGAATAATTGAAAAAAATCAAAATACATCATTTGATGCACAAAATGCTCGACCCGACAGGTTGACTCATGACCCAGTGGACTCGGGGGATAAGTCGGCCCGGGTCTCACAAGTAATTGAAACAAAGGATGAAAAACATTTGATGCTTATATTTAATTCAAAAGCAAAAATCCTCATAAAAAACTAAATTGAACAAAGCCAAAAAAAAAAAAAAAAAAACTCTAGGTAACATGTTTTTTTTTTTCAAAACGAATGGAAAATCCCATAGCAATTGGAAAAAAATATATTTGAGGATGAAACCAAAAAATAAGCTAAAAAGGAGAAAAAACCAAGTAAATCTCGATAAACCTTCTATGCCTAGGTTAATCTTCAAAAGTCACAAATCATTAAGTTTCAATCCTAAGCTCAATTAAGAAGGTAAATATAAAATAAATTCAATGTTGAAGGGTGTAATAAATTAATTTAATTAAAAAAAATTCTTGTTAAAAGAGTAAGATCTAACAAGGAGCAATTGAGGCAATATCAGACCAATTTAATGTTGAAAGATAAAATTAATTAATTTAATCTATTAAAAAAATTATTTTAAAAGAGGTAGATCCAACAAAGACAAAAAAAAATTAAGACAACCCGTGTTACTCTTAAAAGGTCAGAACCCGAGCCAACCCAACTTAACTTTAGTAGTCTACGACCCGAAATATGAGATATGAATAACCTCACAAAAAGAAAATCAGAACAAATTACAAAGTTCAAGGCCTAATAAATCAATGTCAATGATGAAAATGAAAAAAAAATCAATTTTTAAAAAAGAATTAAAAAAAACTTAAATTGGGCTAATCATCAAAATTGGTGGATTAGGTAAATATAATTGTTGAAGATAAACACAAAAAAATAACAAAGTCAAATTCTCAATTATAAAAAAAATTGAATAAAAAAAACATAAAAGCAATGAGGACTAAGTCATGCACAAAAAAATATGAAAGAAATTAATTAGGAATTAAATTTAAAAACAAAATAAATTAAAATAAATGATTAAAAAAGAGCCATAAATAAAATAAGGAGAGGTGAAAACATTAATTAGTTTTGTAGTATTTTAATTCAGCAAATTATTATTTCTCGACAATTGAATTGTCCATCTTGCCGTCATCATTTTTTTTTATGCTACATGAAAACAAAAAACGTGTAAGTCAAATTTAACAACGCAAGCACTATATATATTTTGTAATTTCAAGTCCTATAAACTCCCAATTGCCTTATCAACGGGAGCAAATGTTAGATTAACCTTACAGTTGAATATATTCAAGCCGAATATTAGGTTAACAGGGCCCAGGTTCAAACTTCTTAAGAATTACAATGGTAGTTGCGAGGGCAAATAGGGATCAATGGCTCAGTTAGAAGGATTCAACAGGGACACTGCTCGCTGAGGGCAAAGTGGCTACATGGTTTTGGAGTAAAAGTTGGTGCTCTACGACGTCCCTCTTGAATTACTTTATAGACTTTAAAGAATTGAAATAGAGATTATAATAAGAATGTGATTCTGGAAAGTGGACTCATGAGAAGCAATCCCAAAGTTTTATGATTGTATTATGCCCTAGACGTGAATAAATGACGGCTAGAGAAACATTCATAAAGTACCGAAGACAATGCTATGACAGCAAGCAAGAGTGAAGAATACGAAGAGCCAGAGACAGTTATGAAAACACAATCAAGATCATATATATAAGTATATATATGCATGCAATGATGCATAATTTACAATTATGGAATAACATAAAAAAGGGAAAAAAAGGTGAATCAAAACTTTCACCTAAATAAATGATCATCATCAGCATGCAAGTATTTCTAAATCAAGACTTTAACCTTTAGCTCCTACTATAGCACTATTATATATTACCGTGAATACATAGCCTTAAATAGATTGGAACAGTATAAGCGCTAGAGCTTTTGTTATTATAAGTCAGGAAAGCAGTCAAGGAAATGGCTAACATATTGGTCTTGCTGGCCAGCTGCTAGGTCATAGTTTTGAGGTATAGATGGCAAGTCTTGAAGGGGATATGAAGTACTTGAATCAGTCACTTGTGACGCTAGTAAGGTGTCAAAGTTTTTCCAGTCGATATATTGGCTGCTATTATTGCTCCTTTCTTCATCGTAATCTTCATTGGTCTGGTGGAAATTGCCTTCTTTTGCTGCAAAACTTGTTGAGAGTGTACTAGGGCTATCTAGTTCTGGGAGTTCAACAAGCTGGTTATTGTTATCCAAAAATGTTTGGTTTGAAACGAGGTCAGAATTCGAGCCGAAGGGCTGTTGAAAACTCGCACCTTGATTCGGTCGAACCATATTATGTGCAGTAGTTACAGTATCTGAGAATGAAGGAGGTCTAGCATGGTTGATATCATTGAGATAATAAGCATGACTCCAAGCTTCAAAACCTTGTCTTTGATTAGGACTTGGTTTCTTGAATGCCCTGCATACCACCCATCCCTCTTCCTGCATTTGAAACCCAGAATAATTAGCTAATTAGTTGAGTTGCTCAGTATGAGGATAAAATAATGCTGTTCTTTTAAGATGATAAAATAATTGTAGTGAATTACTTCTTTTTTTTTGTGAGAATGTTAAATATTTACTAAAGGGTCTCTCAACCCAAAAATTATGAGCTGTTTTGTGAAGATAAAAGTTGATTTTTAATAAGTTTTTGTTATAGTACTGATGCAATGTTTGATTTTATTTTCCCCTCGTTAATTTCATGGATCTTAAGGGGGGAAAAAATCTTCAGAGGGACATTAGCATGATCACCAAAAGTGCTTTTATTGCTAGCTATAATTATTTCAAGGTGTGAATGCTTGCTTGGTTATACAGCTATATCTGCACTCCAAGAAGGAGCGTTTAAGGAATGCTTTTATACGTGCAATGTTGAGAAAGACAAATGATTTTTTTATTTTTTTTTTGTTATTATTAAAATTAATGAAGAATGAGCTTGCCTGAGGGGGTCCATGTTCAGATGTTTGGAGACGATATTCATGCATGATCCAGTCAGTTTTCCTTCCATTGGGTGCACGTCCCTTGTAGAACACTAAGGTCTTCCTCATCCCTATAAGCCTGTTCTTGGAGAGCACGGCCTTGTCCCTTCCGGTTGCCTTCCAAAATCCAGCAGCAGTGGCTCTATTAGTCCGTGTTCCGGTCGGATACTTCCTGTCCTTGTGACTGAAGAAATACCACTCATTCTGTTCAGCATACCCTAGATTGCATCTGGCTGTAAAATCCAAATGAAGGATGAGCACTTGGGTTAGCACAAAGCACACATTTAATGAAATCAAGTAGAACTCGTTTCGATTAGTTAATTAGTCATTTCCCTTTTAGGTACATTCCCATTACTGATCTCATTCTCGAACTAATTAATATAGTCAATTTTCTTAGGTCTATTCCCATTAGTGTATCTTCCCTCTTGGTTCCTTATCAGGTCGTAACTCACTTTCCTTTGCACAAAGCATCTGTCAATTTGTGAGAAAAAGGAGTGCTGCTTTTGAATATCGCTTCTTAAGTTCAAAGAGGGAATGATTGCTTGAACAAGAGAAAGCATGCATTGACTCGGGAGACATTTAATGCACCATCTTTTTATTTGGTTTCTTCACACAGTCACTAGTCCAAAGCCTAGCCAGTAGGGTTTGCAACACTGCAACTGTGCTGTGTTGAATTTCAATTGGACATGTGGTGTATATATATGATTATAACCTTGTATGTTTAGTCCCAATAATAGTGCTTCCTAATTGATCTTAATATACCACTTAACAAAGAAGTTAATTTCTCCTCACCTTGGATGTCCCACGGCTCCATTTTGTAGAGATCAATGTTAGCGATAACATCTAGATCGATTTTCTGTGAGTCAATCTTCCTCTTGAGGTAGTAACCTACAAGTTCTTCTTCTGTTGGGTGAAATCTAAAGCCTGGTGGGACACAGGATTCCATCTCCATTGACAATATTCTTCAATCTCCTGATCGGGCAAGTAACATGAAGATAATGAGAGAGGGGGAGAGAGAGAGAGATCAGATCGAGAACATATTGTTCATTAGCATCCTTTTAAGGATTTATCCATATTGATTATGTTCTTTATCACATCTTATCACAACTAGAAAGGAGAAAATTTGAGTCGCTGACACAAAACACATGCTTAAAGGCTCTTTTAGCGTAGGCCTAAAATCAAAGGAAACTTTGAGAGACATGTATGACTCTTCAATACGATGAAATGGTAAGAGTTTGTAAAAGGTGATGGGAAGTTGCACACATGTTTTTGCCCTTGAATTAATGTTCTTGTCATCATTTCACATCCAAAATACCCATTCTTAAACTCTCAACTTACGGCTAGCAATGATGATGCAACTTCGTGGACCCATGAAATGGCAGACCATTCGTGGAACCCACCAAACGAAACACAGATTTTATTCCTCCCAAGTACCATTTCTTGTCTTTAATTAGTTGCATGAACTTTGGCAAAGTATATTGGGCACAAAAGCTGGCCGAAAGCTTGACTTTGCTGGCACAAGCATGTTATATTTCTTTGAGTGCAGTGCACTCCCTGTTACTGGTGGTGGAAATACATTTTCACACCCACCACCTGTGTGCTACAGCACTATCTCACTCAATAGCATGAACAAGTACTCTTCAATGACAGCCACATACTCTCTTCTGTGCTAAACATGCTTAGATCTGATCCCTCTTCCTCTCCCTGATCAAACACACATATTGTTCCCCTCTAGAGATGTGTTCTTACTCTTATCTCTTTTCCTAATAATGATCTAACTCTAAGCTTCAAGCTGGGACTAGCTTCCATCAGCTTATACATATGGCATCTGCTTATATATTCAAACTTATTTTCCCCAGCTTGGGTTAATAACCACATCATGTGACCTAATGTATGTGAAAACAAAACATATAGTACTTTTCAAGGAGTTTCAATGTCAAGAATGGATTCTCAAATGATTTTGGGCTTCTACATCACAAGCCCTAAATTCTTCAGAGAAAATTAACAAGTATATATATATAACAATAAATACAACTTCTAGCCAGCTTAAATTCTGCTTCCTTAAAATTGGTGACAAACATTAAATGATTTGGCCTATTATCCAAAATGCAAAAAGAATATCACTACAACCAATTTCACATGCATTACACCAATATTGATATACTCACAGAGAAAATTGAGAGTTTGCCTTGTTCTTGCACTGCCCACCAGATGAAAGTACGAGAAGGAAAATAAGGGAAGAGACAAAGAGGGAGAGAAAGAGACAAAGAGGATGTCTTGGCAATAGGTGAATGTTGCTGTAAAGAAACATAAAGAGAGGAGAGCTTTTAATATGCAGAAGAGATGAGTCTAGATGTTCTATATAGTACTGAATACTATTATTTTTTTCTGTTCAAGAGAGAGAGATGAACATTAATATATATGCACTATATGCTATAGTAGAAATGTTGTAGAAGAAGTTATTGATTGCGCGTGGGGTGGCAGAAAGAATGAAAGAAAGGTTTGTTTGGACGGCGTGACACCATATTTTCACGCCACCCCCCCTTCCCTCTCATCCCCACCGCTATTTTGTACCCTAAGATTTAATTTCCTGCTAACTTTATTAACCATATACTATTTATTGATAATTATGCTCTGATATTAATTTTCATCCATATTCTTACATGTATATGATAATGCCATTCATCTCTCTAGCTAACTCCCACAATCCAGCTCCCATTGTCTGTTTAGTGCGCCGCCCTTTGCCACTTGGCACCGATCCTTTCCGGCCACCTGTGCTCCATGTCAGACTCTCTATCTGTCAATATCGAATAGCTAATCATTTGTGTTCTCAAAAATATATTTTTTGTTCAAGTCCAGATTAGCACCCACTGAAAACAATGTGCCCTTCTCAGGCTTTGCCTTTGCCTTGTTTATCATATATTTCTTTGTCCCTTAAAGACAACGTATTGGGAGGTTAGCTAATTAGCAAGGATGATTTACTCTATCTTAGATGCAAGTACTCTAAAGGGTTTGTTTCTTTATGAGCTAAATTCAGAGACTTCAAAACCGCACACAGACAATGCGATCGATCGAGGCCATCACTGCTTCTTATTCTGTAGAATTGTATGTTTTTCATAGGGTTGGTTTCCTGCAGCCATCACAGATTGATCCTAGTTAATCTTACTATAACCTGGAAGAGCAATACACCGTTGTCACCACCGGAGGAGAAGAGGGGAAAAACCTCATTGGAATTAGTCTTACCGTTGGAGAGTTTTACATTACACGGTTGCAATATTAAGCTCAAATATTAGAAATGGTGCGACTTTGTAGTGGGAATTTAGCCTCTCAACAAAAACAAGGACGAACAAGCATGCACTCTTTGCTCACGCATGCAATGATGGGACGGCAAAAGAAAATCCAAAAGTCTATTCAAACAGAGATTCAAAAGGATGACTAGATGGTCTGAAATTACGCATATATAAGAAGAATTGAATCTTTTCCAAGTCACTGTATATGCCTTGAACAAAAAACAAAAGGGTGAACGATCATGGGGAGGTCCATTCGCAGCAGTTTCTTGATGGAGTAGTTGTTTTGGCCTTTGGTCATTAATTCTTAAAGTCGAGTGTGGCGTGCCTTATCCACTGCATCACCCACAAACATGCTAGAACTCCTCATGCCTAAAAGAATGTAAGGATCGTAAGAAGATTGATTACCATTGTGATTAGATATTTCGTTAAGGGGATTAAGTAAGGGGTTTTGCTTCTAATTGACAAGATGACAGGGAGGTTCTTTACTCTCTGTCCCTGTTGTGGTGGGCAGGCAAGTCATTATATATGGACCTCACAGAGTCCCTTTTGCATTAATTAACTTGTAAAACAAAATTAGGTGTGCTTTAGTGTCAAAAAAGTACGGATTTATACCTCGTATGTCCTAAATTTTCCTCCACTACGGACTCCCTACGTTTGATTGTTTGAGAACTCCTAGGGCCATGACCCCATCCCACCAAAAATAAAAATTAACTCATCAAATAGATAGCTAAATTTGAGAGAATTTAATAGTTTAGATTTAAGATTAATTTTCACGTGATGGTATCAGGCTCTAACTTCAGAAACGGGTGGATGACAATGAAGCGTTTATGCTTCTTTTATACCTGCTTGATCATATATTATATATCACGGTGATATATTTCTTGTAACATAGGAAGAATAATGATGTTAATAAATTTATTGATATCGACATAAATATAAAATAAAATTTATAAAATAAAACTTCATCGATTAGCTGTTTCTAAAAAATAAAAAGATTAATAATGTCGATGAATTCATTAGCAACGGCATGTATTAAAAAATCTGATTAGTTATCTAATGAAATGCAAGCTAATAATATCATGTGGATTGATATCGGTATATCTTTAATTAGTTACACTCGAGGTGATTGCTAATGATAGAAATTTAAAATTGATAACCCTAGTACTTATGGATGACGGATGATAATATGATATAATATTATTAATTAAATTATGTTATTTGTTTATGTTTGTAATGTATTGTATTTTTCAAGAACATCTCATATAAGCCTGGAGCGCGCACTTATTTATCACTTTTGTTTATATAAACCATGTATAATATGTTTGTTTTGGATTATAATATATTTTTGTTTAAGCATATAAATATTAATGTTTAACTCTTGTTGCAGATGTATGAATTTATATGGTTTTTATATTTATCTTTTTTATTATTATGTATGCTAGAATTTTATATAAACTCTCAACGTTTTATAATTAATGTGTTATTTAATTATTTGTATATTATTTTGAATTATTTGTAATTATTGAAAAAGGGTTGATGTGGATTATAATCCAAGATAATAGAGATTACGATTGTAAATAGAAATAAAATATGTTTAAATTGGTAACATAGATATTTTATTATAGAAAAAACTTTGCTAGAATTTCAGACTTATGATAGAGTATTAAAAAAAAAAAGAGAGATTCTCAATAATTTTATATTAAAGTATGTGTTTTTGCCCCGGAAATTGTATCTATTAAATAAAAAGCTAGCCTTACATGCGTTGACAATATATCTATGGACCCGATGAAGTTTTCACCTCAGACCCATGTTGACAAACCAAAGTACTAGCATTGGTGGTCATTAACTCCATGTAAAACCATTCTATATCCTAACCACTAAAACAACGAAGTGTGATTAAACTCTTGATCAATTCCTTGTCACGAGTACTCAATTTTGGGTTAGAAATGGATCGAGGAACATAATTTTGCCCAGAATTTATACCCTTATATTTGATAAAGTTATGAATATGTTCAAAAAAAACCAATACTCCAAGTACTCTCTTATGAACTCTACAGAAGTTATCGAAAAGATGCCTCCTGATCGATCTCCTAACCTTATCAAGAGCAAAAAATCATTCCCAGAATGATTTTTGTGGGAAAAAAAAAAAGAGAGCTTTTTGTTTAATAAAAATTCTGTATATTTTTTGCAGACTAAGCAACATTCCATTGGATATGGGTCCAATGTCGTCATCATCAACTATACATATCACGAACCCAATCTGATAGAATCATCACAATGTGATGCGATCTACCGACTTTCCTTTCTTTACAATAATTTATAGCATAAGGTTTTTCTGTTTGTATTATGTAGCAGCACTTAATTATCAAACATGGTACTCCTAGATAATGGCCATTTCTCATTGGCTACATCTCTCTTTCAAACGTTGTTTAGCGATTGTCAGATGTTTACATGACCCATAATTAAGGATTTACTCATCATTTCATTTCTTGAAAAGTTCTTAAACAAAATTAATTAAATGTTATTATAGAAACTAACGGACAAAGGGTCAGTTGTATCCATTAAGATAAAAGAGAAAGAAACAAAACCATGTTGTCGTTTTTTTTTGGTTAAATGCCTCTTAGGTTTTTTTTTTTGTTTTTTTTTTAATAAACATGGTATTCAGGTCAGCTTACGCGCATCACGACTAATCTTCAAATCCACTGAATACCTTACAAGTCCAATAAAAAAATAAGAAAGTGTGGGGATGACAAGCGTATACATAAAGGTTCGAACCTAGAATATAGGGACATGAAATTTCCTGTCAAGATCGCTAGGCCACGACCCTGGTGCTATTAGGTTATTTAATTGTATAGGATATCTAATGCTAGATTCTGCTAATTGACTGTTGGACCGATTGCAGTCTTTGAAGTGCGATCGCAATTTTGTTTTTCATTATATATATATTCACCCTTCTGTTTTTCTCCCATAGACAATATCCAAGAAAAATAAATACCTTGTTTTATTGACTCACCTTCTTCGTGGCTTGGGAGTGTATGGATCCTTCGTGCAACCATAGTTAAATATTTTGGTGAGATTTATCGCTTAAATCAAGGTTGTATGTGTTTGATTGGCCGTGTATCATGATAGAAGAAACAGAAATAAAAATATTTATTTTAAAAAATAAAAACAGAAACATAAAATAAATACATTTCAATGATAGTTTTAAAGTAAATCTTTGTATTTTCTATATAAAAAAAAAGAAAGATATGTCCTCTTTGTCCTCGTCTGAAACCTAATAAACATAATAGTTTCTTCTCGGTCTTGATCTGTCATGTAAACAAGAACATACTGCGCCATGACATTTTACATATCCATTATAAAAGTAAATTCAATCAAATTAATGCATATTCAAAAGGACAAGAGATTTTAAGTCTAATTAATTGCATGCTTGGGTGAATTTGTTTGTTGAGTTGATATCCATTTGAGGCACGAAGAATTGGGCAATATATAGAACTCGAAATCTAAATTTACAAACTAATTTTTTTTTTTTTGCATAAAGTGTGTGGAGTAACGATTGAGACTGTTCATGATGCCCACAAAAGAATATTTAGAGCACGTAGCATGCCCTGAAATGAGTGAGTAAAAATGGTTAGCTAGCTAGCTAGCATGGCAAGTGTGAACAATCTTGAGAATATTGGGCAGCCATAATAATAATAATAATAATAATAGATGATTGATTTTTATAGCTTCAGATTGCAAGATCGCAATGATAATGGTGATCAGAAGTTGTTGACAAACATAATGATTCATTTGGATAAATTCCCTCCTTTTCGTGGGTTGTTTATGCTCATGTGTCAATATATTTGAGCTATATATATATATATATATATATATATATATATATATATATATAAAAAAAAAAACATTATGTCCTCAATAATTACAAGTTGTTTGAAATCAAATTTTTTTTTTGTAATTGAATTTAAATAATTTTCATATTTACCATAGAAGCAACGTTAGAGTCACCATGCCTACCAAGAGCATGATTGATCAAGTGGTAGTAAAAAAAAAAAAACTTATGATGTTAATTTCTCCATGTTTCGGTACCAATACATATAGATGTGATGGGATTCTCTAGTTATGGTGGGTGTGAAAGATACAATTTCTTATGGGATTAATATAATAAATGTATTTGTACATCTTTTTGTAAGGAGAAAAAAAGCGTAGGTGAGTTTTTTTTTTTTTTTTAGACTCCTGAGCCCCACGTCCAGGGAGACAGAGAGTGTTGCCTAGCTAGGAGGAACTCTTGGGGTGGTAGCAATAGGCAAGTTGATTATCACAAGGCAAGACTACTCTACTAGTTTATTTAAACCTAGTTGAAGTGGAAGAGAATTCATAGTTGAAGGTGGTAAGTACGTACAGTAATGGCATTCACATATAAATTCATTAATTATCATTATCATTATTATAAATATATTCATAGCAATCATGCTAACATGGCAACTTGATCAAGCCACTTGTTTATGTCTTTCTCGTGGAATTGGTTATATTGATAGGCTTCTATCATGGCCGGCCGGACGGTACCACTAGCAATGTGACCTCAATGGAAGCTCTTCTGAGAATTTGCTGAGACAATTTTGTGGGAAATTAAGGAGAATATATAGTTTTGCTTATTAACATGTTTTTCAATGAATATTTGTGAAATAACATTATCTGAAAAATAATAAGTGAAATAATACATGTTACGATTGTGAAACACAACATTTATAATTTGTCGATATTAAAAATGGTAATATAAAAAAAAATATAAAATGGGTTGTATATTAGACGAGATAAAAAAAAAGAGAGAAAAAAAAGACATCAAAAGCACATTAAAGCTCTGATTATAACACCATCAGTACCACAAAAAAAATCTCAACGAGATAAATCGAACGATACTAAGAAAGATTATCAATAGTGATCCGAATGGGACACATTTACTGCAAAAAATAAATAAATCACTCGTCATTTTGAAGCAACAAATGTGGCACACTCGAGTATTATTAAAAAAAATCAAGATAAGGGATGTATTGTGATTAAAGTGCATGGGTTCAAATTTAGAAACCATAATACATTTATTTTTCCAAGTATATCAATATTGAGCTGTAAGGTTAATGATTCTAATTATACTGAAATAATTAAATTAAAGGAATGTTAGGATTTAAATTTATAACTGATGTTATGTTAAAAAGACATCTTAATTAAAAAATAAATAAAAGACTGAGGGAATTAGCTCCACAATGCATTAATTATATTAAAACTTCCAAAAATAAGACGAAAATATAACACTAATAATACTTTGTAGGCTAAAAGAATTCTGGAAACTGACTGAGAATCTTAGTGGTAAAAAGAAAGGATCACCATGCTATTAACAAGGGTTGGGGTTGCTTGAGCCAACACAAAATAGTGTAAACTAAGAAAGTGGGCATTTTTGGGGCGGTGTGTGGGACTAGCAGGGGAGGTTGTGCTGTGCTTGCGTCCCCCCCACACCATACAAGATTTTCAAACCCTCATTATCATATCCAATATATATATATAACCTTCTAGATAGAGACGACGGGGACATGGAAGGGTTAACTAAGCTTGATGATGACCTAAACAGAGCTTCTAGAGAGGATTGATATGATAATGACTTGTCTTCTATCACAACCAAAGTTGTTTCTCTTCACACTTTTTCCCTATATAATTAAATAAATATAGCAGACATCGATGATTGCTTGTTCAGTTTATTCCTTTTGTCCCTTTCTTGCTTCTGTGTTCTTATCAATTATATATTTGTTTAATTCTTTGTCTCTATGTACACTACTAATCTTTTGTTCTTTGCTCGATACATATTTTAAGTTTATGTGAAGGAGGGATCAGTTAACGGCTAATTAAAAAGAAGATCCATGCAGTTTAAGGTTTCTGATTGAAGTTCTGCTATTGTTATTAAGTACTTTTTTAACAGATAATATATCTATATACTAATTAGTTAATTGCTCTTGCTATGTTACGAGTCGCTGCGTTACGAGTCGGATCAAATTTTTTACTATAAGAATATAATAAATTTCATTTACAATAAAAGTATATATTGAGTATATTATGTTAAGCTTATTCATATGCCCATTTTTAATGCTAAACAAAGAAGAAGAAGACTTGGGACAATGTTCCTCTTTTACGGTGCTGAGCAATTTCTTTTTTTGCCTTGTGAATTTCCCACCTGGTTTCTTTGTTTAAAAGCTAGAGAACATCTTGCTCCTGTGTATTAAAAATGAAGGAAAGGTGCCATGGAAGAGTTCTTAAATCAACTCTACATTGAAGTTTCCATAGGATAGCAGAGTAAAAGCTCTTCTTCGAGACCTGCCATTAACCATTGCAAAACAACCTGCTCCTCTGTTTTAGGCATGCACCAGCTAATCCCAAGCCATTTCATAAAACGCTGCCAAAGCTTCAAGGAACCATGATAGTGAAGAAATAAGGGAAGTGCATGCTCAGTCTCAACATCACAGAATGGACACAAAGCTTGGCTTGAACTGATTAAATGCCCTTGTAAGAAAAACCCTTGTACAGACTCTATCTTGCAGAAGTAACCATAAGAACATTTCAATCCTAGGAGGAGCAAGACCTTTCCATAATAGCGGAGTGAAAGAGAAAGTGCATGGGAAGTCGATGTTGTCAATAATGGTGCTGCAAGATTTATCCGTGTAGTCTCCTTGTCTATTCGGCTCCCATTGTTTTAAATCAACTCTACTCGAACTCAATCTGACCCCATCTATTAATGGAAGCAGTATTTGATCGGTAATGTGTCCCGTTGACAATTTATTGTATTTGCCATTCCAGCCATAAAATCATCATCAAAGTCCATCCCTACCAGAGAGCTTTTATAGAAATTAATTCACAGAACTGATCCAGTTCAAACCACCTTCGAATCCTCTACTCCAAATTACACGTGAAGATTCTATGTGGAGGATTGTGGTAATTTGATGATTAATTAGAAAAGAAAGAAATTGCTGATTCGATGCAAATAGCTCAATTTAAGACTATCCATTACGATTTATGACCAAAAAAGACGAATGAAAGAAAGAAATCAAGTAGTAAACAGGTAACGGAACAACAGGTTTTTCGCCTAATAGAAAGTCGTCGTGTAGGGAGAGAGGAAACATGCTTCAAGAATTTATATCAGAAGTTACCAGCACTTGATATGTTCAGATTCTACTGCCAATTGGTCTATGGATGAATTCTTCTCTCTTTTTTCAACAATTAAATAATCTTCAAGCTAGTTTGATAGCACATCTCCAAACTAGTTTGAATTAAAGAGAAATACTCGCGTATCCTGGAGGAGAACCCAGCAAGTAGAAAAGTAAGGAGAAATACTCTGTGATGTGAATTTTTTTCATTTTATGAAAAACAAAATTCAATCACTCACTACATTAAAGAACATGCGGACAACAAGAAGATTACTTCTTTTTTTATGTTTTTTATCCTGAGAATGAACATACAAATGTCTGACTTGTAAGTGATCTCAGCATGGCTTGAGTTGAACCGACTTCGAGGAAACAAATATGCCCCCGAAATCCAACCCTTGAGTCAAGTTCCAGCAAAAAGATAAACCCCCAGCATCCGTGGATTAAAGGAAGCTCCTCTGGAAGTTTCCTGATGAAAACCTGGAAGACAAACCCTGAGACATGTTGTCTGAATCTAATTTTATACTTTTCCTTCCAGCTTCCAGGTCCTTCTCGCGATCCCAAGGCTTCCATGGGTGTTGCCCCACCCACTCTCCCTTCTCTTGTTTCTGCTTGGATTTTTTCTTCGAACGACTTGAAGCCTCTTCTTGGTGCTTCTGTACCAAAGATTTAGATCGTTTTGCTTTATTGTATTTATCCACCAAATCTGCATCTGCACTTCCCCGTTGCTTTTCCTCTTCATTTGAAGCAAGTGCTGCGGCCTCATTGTATGCTTCCAGGTAACTGTCATGTGTCACAAAAATATATTAGGACACTATTTTAACTAAAATAAATGAATGTTAACTATAACTAATAAACAATAATCATACTTCATCTTTGCTTTCTGGGCTCTGTCTAAAGGGTTATCTGTCCAAACACTAGTATCACCACGTCCTTCTTTAGAGTTCTTGCTGAAACTTCTAGATTGCGTGGGCATACCACCAGGCTGGGAAAACAAATTAGAGGTTATCATATGGTAATTTAAATTGGAGCTCTGGTGACTGGAGATTAAAATCCACAGCATCAATCTAGAACAGATTCTGGACTAAATGTGAGGGTAAAATGTTATGACTAGATTAGAAAGCTGTGAAATACAACTATTTCCAAGAAAGAAATCCGAATAAATGCATGACAGCACAAGTAAGATGATCTGATTTATATTTTCACAATAAACTCCAATTCATGATTCCAAAATCTTTGCTCATGGTAATTGCAGGAACAGCATACAACTTGACCAATTTTATATTTTCACAGTGAATATGTGATAACTACTGGTAGACAAAATAACATTATGTAGAATAAGAGAGGAAAGACTAAGGATATTATGGCCTGTGATATGGATCCAGTATTGAGTCATAATCTTCAAAATGTTAACCAGGAGAATGGGGATAATCAAGTCTCTAAACGCACAAGCTTGCACAATCAGAAAGTAATGCAACAACGTGTGTTTTTGTCATCCTGTGTGCTTAAATAATTTACACATTGTGGCAAGGTGGTATTAAAGAGCAAAATCATGGTTCCTGAGCAGAAGCAAGACACTTGCAATTGGTGAAATATAACATGACTTGGGGGCCTTACTTTCCTTTCAGGAGGCAGCGTTGTCATCCATTCATCCCTGGATGGGGCTACTTTAACTTCTGTTTCTGCCAGGAGTTCATCATCTCCCTCCATAGATATACCTGCAATGGCACGAATATCATTAACTTTCTTTCAGAATTCAGATGATGAAGTGGAGAGTAATTTTATGGTGCTTAGTGCGTAACTAGTGGCATCATATTAGATACTTCCTGGAGCCACTTTATAGAAATAGAGAAATACAACTAGAAGAGAGAAATCATAGCTAGATATATTCTTATCATTTTTTGTGTGTCATGGGTTTTATATTCTCTCTTCTTTTTGTGTTTGTCTCTTTCTTCAAAGTGAACCTAAAAAGTAACTAATAAAATGTCACCAGGTAATTCCTGAACACCATAAAATTTTCCAATGAAGTGCTAGAACATATCATCAAGCATTGACACCAATTACAGAAGTCAAAATTTATGTTATTCAACGACATGGAACAAGCTACCAAAGTCAACTGATTCCTCAAAGTTTTTGTGCAATTCTTTCATGCAGCAACAAGAAATCAAGGATGTGTGATCTCCCAACTACAACAGCTAAAACTCAACACGGTGGTACTCGAATTCAATTTTAGCAGGACATGTTCAGTTAAATCATGGTGCTATGGGTTCCATGATTGCCTACTCTCAACACCTAGTCCATGACATTTAGGCCAACACGATGTTATTCTGAGTCTTATAATTGCCTTGATTCTACTGCAGGTAAGTATTGTGTATCCAAGTCCATTAATGTGGCTGGAAATTGACTGATAGTAGACTCAAAGTTTATATGGTCCTCAACTCAGTCAGGCTCCAAATTCAACTGGAACCTGCTAAAAACAATTAATCACTGAGTCAAGCAATTAAGTAGTTGACAACACTACATGAAGTGATACAGTTATGATAATAATATTAATAAAAATAAAAATAAAGAAACATGTTGAGAAGAGGATAGGCAGGTGAAGGGAAGATAAGCAAGGAGAACAATCTAACTTGTTCAGTGAAAATATTTAAATCACATAAAGCAATTTCAGTAGTCGACAGTGCCAAGAAAGCACAGAAATTTTCCTTTTTCTCAATTAATTAATTAATTCCTATATAATTGTGATAGTTTGAGAAAAACAATTTGGCAAGTAAATGGCATGTTCAAGGTCTTCTGGACACTATGCTTTATATATATATATTTCAATTGAAACTAGCACAAACTACCAATATTGCCCCCAAAGATATGAACCACGTGGACAATTATCAACTGATCTACACACTGGAAATCCTGTTTAGGGGGGAAAAACTGGGTAAATTATATTTCCAGCAGCAAATCCGGTCTGGTCACAACGAGATAAAAGAGCAGCTTATTTTTAGACTACGTATGAAACCACCTTGCAATCTTCTCCATTGTGCAGCTTCACGCATGGCTCGCAACTCAGCCTACAGAAGTAGAAAGCATTAGTTGTCAAATGACTTTGAGAAACTACAGCAGGATACTGACTTTTGCTTAACCAACAAACCTTGAATGCTTCCTGTTCTTCCTTGCGTTTAATTTCATCATCCAGCAGTTTCCTCTACAAATAGCAGACAAAGATGGGAAAAAAGCAAGTGAATATGATAAACAAGGTACACATTCATTCAAAAAAACATATTCAGATATTGAGGCACCAATAAACAAATCCACAAATTTTGCATAATGCACAAAAGAAAATGCATCACATCACAGGAATTCAACTCGAGAAAATGCATAGTAGTCCAGGTAATAAACAGTGACCAAAAGCATACACAAGGATCTTGGACTTCACACACATACTGCCACTTAAGCTTTTAGCTCAAGCAATAGACAGGTTGATGGAGTGTGCGCAGATCCTAGCTTTTGCTTCTTATCAAAAGAGAAAAGAGAAACACAGGCATGTGCATAAGACAAGTAAATTGATAAAAACTTAGCATAGATACCATGTGTATTTAAGATACTCACCTTTTCAGGATCTTGCAAGTCTTTGAAAGCTTTATTCAATTTGACAAATGCTTGGTGGGCTTGAGGATGAGAGCACTTGTCTGGATGCACCAAAAGAGACAGCTTCCAGTACCTAAGGAGAAGCTAATGTGGTTCATTGATGATGTATTGAGTCGGGCTCAAAGCTAAATTAAGAAAACAATATATTATTTCAAATACAGAGCTATAGTAGGAATATATCACGTCAATTGTGAAAAGTTAGCAGTTAGCAATTTTTTGCAGATTTTCCAATGAAAGTAGAAAGGTCATTCAAATGAAACCATACCTATCTGAACAGCTTAGCCAACATATAAAAGGTTTAGCTGCTATTCAAACCTATAGATCTCTAACACTGGCACGAAATTGAAGGGGAATAAATAAAAAAAGAAGACAAAATTGGCTTGTTTTCATGATAAATAACATCATCAACTAAAATACTGGATACAGGAAAACTTCTCTCCAGCATTTCCTGCTATCTCTCTGCTAAATGCTGCTGAAGGACAAACCATACCAAAAGCTATGCTGCTGAAGTCATGATTCATGTAACTCACACCTCCTAGTTTATTTAAGCTGGGGAGTTTTGTGACATAAAATCACAAGTCAGTTGCCTAGGAAAAGAGTGAAAGCATATATGTACATACATAAATATAGACTATTCACAAATTTACTGCAAATCTGGACAATATGTTAACATAATAATTTATGGAGATCTCATTTTGAAATCCATGCAAATTATAATGAATAACTTTACCTTTTCTTTATGTTATCAGCAGACATGTTTCGATTTACTCCTACAACATCATATAGAGAGTCACCCACAGCATCCATAATTCTTGTGACCTAATTGAGTAGATGTGAAAGTTAATGAGTTAAAACAGTTACTAAGAATACATAAACTCAAGAATGATAACATAAAAAATCAAGTAAAAAAGAAGACAAACTCCATTTCTAAATTTTTCATTACCAGCACTATAACCTAGGACCTAATATCAACTTTTTAGATAGGTTTATTCCAGATAACAGGCATGCAAAGATATTGTTAAATCGAAGAACAAGAAAGGAAAAAAAAAAGCATTATGAACAATAAATCATTTTATCCACAGCAGGGGGCAGGGACCCCTCAAAGATCAAAACATTTCCTCGAATTTAAAAAATATTTCAAAAAAGTTTGACTTTCTTAAATAATGAGCCAATCAAAAGAAAAGGTCATGCTTTAGCCCCAAACATCCAACTTTTTGATCCATCCTTCTGAGTGTGTACAAGATTTTTTATTTTTATTTTTATTTTTATCTCAGTATATGCTTGTTCCGCTCTGCCCTCCCAAAAAAAACTGTTGCTTAATCATAGAGATTAAATCTGAAACTAAGAAACAAAAGTTCTTTTTTGCTAGAAGTAACAGCCAAGGAAATATACACAAATATTCCACCTCTTCCGTTGACTTAGATCTAAACAACACGGCTAGTCCAAAAACATACTCGCTATAGCATTAATGTTATGCTTTAAAACTATTAAAGGATCTTCTGTGTCCCAAATCCTTTCTCCACAAAATGGTATGTAACAAATAAAGTTTGTCAGTAATAAGGTGAGACACATTTGTCCTCCATGAAAATAAGTTGCAGTCATTTAGTGAAACCAAATCAACGATCAAATCCATTGAACACATCACACTTGTGCTTATGTACATGAAACCTGCCCATCTGATAAAAAGTAAAAGAGAGAAGAGAAGCCCTTGGTTTCATCATTAAAAATTTCATCAAACTCACAAAATAAATAGAAACTTAGCAATGATAGTAAACAGGAATGCAGCCAAAAAAGTTGCTTAAATGCCTCTGTCAGCTTCTTGACACATTACTAATGATGCAAACACTAGCATCGATTCGAACCAAAAGAAAGCCAACTGGCACAAGGAAGTGTAAGGAAGAAAAAGCAGACTATACATCTAAACTACAAACCGACAATTCTCTGAATTACCTGCCCCGTGCTTGTTCCATCAGAAAGACGGCTTAAAATGAGTTTTTAAAAGAGAAATAAACAAATCTTTTAATCCACTATAATAGATGAAGCACACATAAAAAGGAATGAGGTAAAAATCATCTCCCTTGATACATAAAACTCCCTTCTACTTCAAAACTTATGGCTAATGGATGAGGACAGAATGACCAGAGACTTCTGAGACCTAAAATAAATCGTAGAACAAAGCTCTAATCCATAAATTGCATTTTATATGGCTCAAATACAACCTAAACACTACCAGGTTAGAATGTTATAACACTCGTAAAAATAACACTGAAAAATAAAAGTAAGATGTCAAACATAAGAGAAAAACAAGTTAAATATGACACAGATTGCATCATGCATAACAGCAAGCACCTCTTCAAATCGCTCTGCTTCATTTGCTGATGCAGCTTCAGCAACCACAGCTGGGGGGGCAGGTCCAATAAATAGCTCAGTATCTTCCTCCAACTCCGCTTCTCTGGAATTTTACATCAGAAACACCATGTAGGCACCACTTCAATTTACATTTTGACAGAAAAGCAACACAAACAGAACAAAATCTTGCAATTATATGTCACCAGAGATTATAAGAAGTTGGAAACCAAAATATTATGTGCAAACTGCAAACACATCAAAACTTCTTACAAAAGAATCTACTGAAGCAAATATTTCGTGAAATACCTAAGCTCAGCTTGTGCTTCAGTTAGTTTTGCTGCTGCAGCAAGTAACTCGGCTGATGGCATTTCAGGGCCAATCACCCTGCAGAAAATGAAAGCAAAACAGCATAACACAACTGTTCATGTCTTTTTCTATAAAATATATTTTTCTTAAAAAATAAAGAGTTCATGACTATTGCTTCAGCATAATTTAACCAATTCATCATACAAGGACGTTAAGAAAGGAAATGAAAACAACTACTTAGAAAACAGAAATATCTGGAACCAACATGCCATCTTAGAAAGGCAAGAAGAGTAACTATAACTAGTTAAAAACAACATAAACATTCTTCCTTTTCCATAATTAAAGATCAATAGCATCAAGATTTGCATCAAAGAGGGTTCTCATAAATCATAATACTAGCTTGTGATACCTAGTCCTCTTAGGGCTACTCTCTGGAAAACAAGACAACAGAGAATCTGTTCCAACTAAAAAAGGAAATTAAAAAATAACCAAACCCGTTGGTCAAGATCATTGACCTCTTTATTAGTATAATAAAGAAATAGACATGTCATAATTTTGACCCTGAGAACAAGAGAGAGAGATAGAGTTTGTACCTTCTTCTAGGAGCAGAAGCATCATCTCTAGAAGATGGCACTGCCACATTATTGTCATCTGTTTCTTGTTTATGTTCTGCATCTGGTGGCATAGAATCCACATCATCTGATGGAATAGAATGATCTACCTGTTGCTCTTTGGGCTCTGCACAAGCTTGAATCAGGGGTCCAACAACCTCCAAAGTAGGACCAGCTTTTGGACGCAGCAAAAAAACCCTATCCCCATTTTCCTTGAGATTTAATGAAATAAAAAGTCTCTTCAAATGCTTAATCAATGACCTTTCAGATATCCCTTTTATGTCAACAGCTTGCCCATCATCAATCATTTGCAGAAGCTATAATAAAAACAAAGATCCAAAAAAAAAAAAAAAAGCAACATCAATCCATACACGAGTTTCAAATCTACAAAAAAAAAAATCATAAAAAGTTCCCTAACTCATATATTCAGGGAAGAAAAAACCATTTTCTTGTAAAAATCAAAAACCATTCTTCACTACTAATCACTACAATCATACTAGTATTACTTTACACATAATGTTACATAAGAACATAATTCAGTGACTAAAGCTTCATTTTTGTAATTTCTTTTAACTTAATCAACCAAAAGCCCAAATTTTTAAACCATAGAAGTTAAGGGATAACTAAAAAAACAGAGATTTTACTAAAAAAACAATCAGAATTACCTGTTTCAAGTCACCACCAACGTTAGGGAACTCACTCAACATCTCTTTAACTACATCTCCAGGGTTAACCCGAACTCTATCAATCTCCCTATCCTCCGAACCAGACCCGGATGCTGATGATTCGGACTCATAATCTCTTCTCTTCTTCGATTTCCTTCTCTTCCTCTCTCTATCTCTGTCTTTTCTTCTTCTCTTCTCTTCTTTCTCTCTTTTCCTGTCCTTATCTCTCCTCGAACTCCCATCACTTCTCCCCCGGTTGCGGTGGCGGCTTCGCCGCCTCTCAATGGAAGAGTCGGTGTCTTCGTCGCCGTCGTCGTCGGAGCTTGATGGGGATGTCGGGGTGTCTTCTCTGTGCTTCCTCTTCGTTCTGCGTCCCATTTTTTTTTTTTTTCTCAATTAAATTTAATTTTCTGATCCTCAAAATCAAAACTAGTTAAAAGAGAGTTGAAGCCCATCCATTAGAAGAACAGATTCGCGGAGGTCCTTTTCACTTGGGCTTTTGAGCCCAATTCTCTTTTCAATCTTTTTTCCCTAATCCTAAACCATTTTATAATCAACATATTAATTCTATATTTGCCGCGTCAGTGCATCTACTCCATTGTTATTATGGCCCGAAAAAAACTTGCACCCTCGTTGATCATTACTGAATTATTAATTGAATCTTGAATGATTTTCTTTATAAATGATTTTCTATATTTATTATTGTCAAAGTCATATGATGATTTGATGACAGGAATTCATGTAATGAACTTCGATCATAGTGGTGGGAATATATTACTAAGAAATAATGTTAATAAAGTTAACACTACTAGAAAATCGATAAATACAAACGAAAATATTAAGGGAATATTTTCGTTGGTAAATTGCCGACGGATTTTACCGAAAGAAATATTCTCTCGGTATTTACCGAGAGAATTACAGTGAAAAAAAAATAATTAAAACAAAACAAAAAAACGATGACGTGCTATTTTTACCAACGGAAGTACCGACGGAGTAATTTCGCTGGTAAACTGTTCACACTGTTCATCATGTCAATTACAAAGGGAATCACCAACGAAAAATTCTGTCGGTATTTTCCAAAGAGCTCTGGAACTGTTCACTTCTCAATTGCACTGTTAATTACTATTATTTACAGACAAAATTACCGACGGATTGAAAAGTTATCGGTGATATTTGGCGGTTTCTGAAAATTTTTTATTAAATTGAAAATTTAAATAAAATATTACCATAGTTTTGAAACCCGGACCGGCCCGGCGGGTTGACCCGGGACCCGGCCGACCCGGGCATGGGACTGGTCTAGGCCTAAGCGAAACCCGTTGACCCGGGTCCCAGGACCCGGCCAACCCGGCTGCAACCCGGCCTATTTTTTTTATATGCGTAAAGGTCAAATGACGAAGATGAACGATGCACTGATGCAGAAAAGACCAACTTCCCTCCATGTCTTTGTTATTTCTCCTTTTATTCTTGCCTCTACACACGCAAACCGCCTCCAACCGACCATTTCTTTTGATACAAGCGGCTTCTTTCTCCTTCTCCCAATGGCTAGTAGTTAGATATTTTCTCATCTGCTCACAACCATTTTTAACTCAAAGATTGGTTTCAGTAATTAAAGAGATTTGTAACAAGTTAGGTGTTTTATACATGTGTTTTTTTTATGGGTTGACCCGGGTCAACCCATCTGACCCGTGACCCGATCACTGGACCGGGTTGATAATCGGGTCGGGTTTCAAAACTATGAATATTACAAACGGAATCACCGACGAAATGATTAAAAATATTAATATTTAATTATCCGTCGATAAAACTGTTGGTAAAACGCCCCAATAAAAAGCCTAGAATCCATAATTTTACAACAGACGAGGCTCTTTTCTTCTTCTTCCCCTTATATAAAAAACATCAATATACATTTCTTTCTCCTCTCTTCTCTCCTCAACTCTTTCTCTTCTCCTCCATGCTCAAGTATATATTCTTCTCCTTTCTACTTTTTTCTTCTCAGTTTTTTTTAATTAATATACTTTATGAATTTATTTATTTATTTCTCTTCTTAGCTTCACTTGCAACCACATTAAGGTAAGATTTTTCTTTTTTCTTCTTTTTTCATGTTTTTTTCACTATATTTGTTTTTTTATTTTATTTTTAATTGTTTTTGTTGTTAATAATTGTATGAATATTGTTGTAGGATTTTTTTTCATATGATTTTCTTCTTCTTTTTTCCAAGCATTTTGAGTATTATAGAGTGTTGATTTAATTTAATTATTTTATAGTTTTGTAAAATGGATTTTTTAAAAATATTTTTAAATAATTACCGACGGAATTACATACGGTATTTTTTCGAGGGAAATGCCGTGGAATGAAGCAGATATAGCACGCCTTTTCCATCAGTAAATCCATCAGTAATAATATTTTTTTATTACCAACGGACTTACCGATAAAAAAAAATTACCGATGAAAGATTCACCGACGAAGCATTTTTGTCAGTGATTTAGTTGGTAAATTAATTACCAACAGAGTACAAATACCGACAGAAAATTCCGTTGATAAATCTAAAGATTGTGGTAGTGTAAGATAAAGTTTGAAAGTAACATTGGATTATAGTAATAAGAAATGATATTATTATCATAAAATGGCTATATTCATTTTCACTATAGGGAGTTAAAGAGTGATCTAAGAGAATTAAGGAGGAGGAGGAATGGTAGTGGGGAGCATCGTTGCTTTTTAAATTATTATTTTTTGTTTAAAGATATATTAAAATAATATTTTTTAAATTTTTTTTTATTTATTACATAAGCATATCAAAACAGTCTAAAATCATAAAAAAATAATTTAAAACAAAAAATATTTAAAATTTTTCAAAAACACGCAAAAACAAACACGTTCTTGCTGAATAGCATGGAGACATTATCCCAATGGTTCAAAAGGGCATGAATTAATTGAAGAATATGAGGATTTAAGACTTTAATTGCTCTTTTCATTTATGTGTAAATAAGGATTGGTTCGTAATGGATATTGATCATGTGAAAATAAAAATGAATAAGGAAGAAATTGATTTCATTTGAAATAATTGAATTGTGTGGTTATAAGCACTATTTTAAAACTCGAGTTTCAAGAATTAAATGTTGTGTTTTAGTAATGATATATATATATGGATGAGAAGTGCAGTTTGAGGTAGCAATGAAGCATACGAAAAGCAATGTTCAATTGTATTTGAATAAATTTACAAGGTACAATCCACTAAATGTGAAGGAGAGATTTAGGTTGCAAATTCCACAAAACGAGTTCGAATTAGAAGGTAACTAATAAAAAGATGAAACTTTTGAAATGGAGATTAAATACTTGAACAGTATATTAGATCAAATTAATGGAATATCATATGTGTTATTTGATAGAAAAAAATTTGATATAACTTGTTCAACCTAGCAGGCCAAGAATAAATTAATCGCCCCATTCAAATGACGATTTGATTTTAAAAAAATCATGTCGTTATTGTTTTAACCTTTACCTGACCCTATCAGACTTCAATGCAAAATAACGAATTGTTCAAGAATTAAATCATAAAAAATATGAATTGAAATGAAAAGACAATGACATATTGTATTGACATGAGTTAACCCGCAAAACTTACAATTTGAATAATGGACACAACCACAATAAGTTAATGTGGTTGGATAATCTATCTCTTTATTTTTCTTACTTTTATTCTCTCCCTAGTTGGACCTTGATCGAGTCTTAATTGACCTCGGGTTGGATTAAATCTAAAACTAAATCGAAGAGTTATAAAAGAATTGGAAACAAAGTTTAAAAATTGACCAATTAGGTAACTCGTTTGGGCAACATGTCTCTTTCTTTTCTCGTTCTTTATTTTCTTCCTAGTCATGCCTTAATTAGCCACAAGTTAGGTGGAATTGAGATTAAATTGAAGAGTTATGAAAAAATTAGGGATCAAATCAAAAGAAAAAAAATCTTAAATTTGTGACAAAATTGAAATGGCATAAAAGAATTGGGGGCAAAAAAACTTGCCACGAGTTGGATAAAGTTTGGGATTAAATTAAAGAGTTATAAAAAAATTAAGGACTAAATTAAAAAAAATCCTAGCATGTGAGGGGGCTGCCGAGGTTGAAATGACATAAAAGAATTGTGGGGGGGATAAAAAAAGAAAAAAATTAAAAAAAAAAAGAAGAATTGTTTGGTGTTTGCTTTGCATACTCTAGTATATGAAGAGGCCATTGAGGTTAAGGCGGGTCATGCAGCCTCCTCTGCGACCTGATGGTGGTCTTCTTTGAAACCCAAAAAATCATCTCATTGAGCTCTTTCTCCTACCACGATGAGTGTTGAGGTTGGACACCTATCGTGACTCTAACAACCTTTTCTTTCCCTCCCTTCTTTTTCTTTTTTGTCTCAAAATTCATACAAAAAAAACAAAAAAACTCTGGTTGTCCACCCAACATGGCTCCAACAACCTTTTCTTTCCCTCCCTCCTTTTCCTTTCTTGTCTCAAAATTCATGCAAAAAAAAAAAATACTCTAGTTGTCCACAATGATTTATGTGTATGTGCAGAGTATTTTCTACTATAGAAAGCACCATTTAATTTTAGTTTATATTAATGAATTTAATATAATTTAAACCAAAGTAAAGATTATTGGGATCATATCATAAATTGATGTTGAAATGAATTAATTTTATTAGCAATGTTACTAGTTTACAAGTCCGTACTACATTTTAGATTAATTTTTTAAAAATAGTAATATTCAGGTTGTATAGAACTATTTGATATTTTTATTAAACCCGAGCCAGCAGGTCAATCTTGAAATCTCTTGATCTGACTCATTACCTAGTCCGGTATAAAATTAACTCCAATCAATTTAAATTGATTGATCCAGCCCATAATCTAAATCTTAAACCAATGACGAACTAGGCGAGATTTTATAACCATGTTTCGTGCTGTAGAGTTGATGTTTGATCTTTGCTTAATAAAAAAAAGGTTACTAACGTGGAATTGAAAACAATGCAACATATCAATAATGATGGTGGAGAAAGAAAAATTGAACTTAGTGCTATGATACGTTTGAATTAATAAAATTAATTGAATCATATTAAAATAATTTAATTTTAAACTAAAAAATTGAGTTAATAATTAATTTTTTTTTATCATTTTCATAATGTTTTTTCAATTTTTTCATGATATTTTCTTTACCGATCAACCTATTGCTTTTAGATTGATGAAGCCAACTAGATTATATTAAAATAATTTCTGCATGATTTAATTTTAAATTTAAATTAGGTAAAAAGTCGGATTAAGAGATTTTAAAATTGATCTGCTAAATCAAGTTTAATAAAAATACTAAATAATTTTCTACCACCTAGATATTTTTTATTACATTTTTTTATTCCTTATTACGTTTATTTTTTGTATTCCCAAAGTAGTGTCAACTTGTAGACTAGTTAAAAAAGAAATATAAGGCACCGAGAATTATGGCCCAACGGTCTTGGCAGGGTTTCCCTGCCTCTACATCCTGAGTTCAAGTCTCAGTATGTACGCCTGTCACCCCCGCAGTGCCTTACCTGCCTACTAGGCTTGCAGGGTGTTCAGTGGATCCGGGAATTAGTCATGGTGCGCGTAAGCTGGTCCGAACACCACGGGTTATCAAAAAAAAAAAAGAAAAAAGAAATATAAGCGTTCTCATTTCAAATTTATTGATCTTGATTTAATGAGAATAAATTATAAGATAATAATAAGTTTACTCCATTTTATATATTCTAAAATCTTGTCCGTTTAATTTGAATTAAACAAATATGATAAAAAGGATGAAGGATCTCAATTTATTTTATGAAGTGTAATAAATATGTGTTTGAATAAGCAATTAAATAATATAATTTTTTCTATTATGCTAATTTCATGATAAAAATTAAGATATTTTCATAAATAAAATTGATATGTCATAACATCACGAAATTAGTGAAAAGATACACCAAATTTTGGACAATTAAAAAATATTAAGGCAAAGAAGATTTTTAGATTTAAATTAACAAAAATCAAAATTGTATTGCAATTATTCAAGACGTATACCAACAAAGTGTTGGTCTAGAGATTAATGCACCGTTATATCACTGCAAGGATGAGAATACAAGTTCGATCTCCAGGAAATGCACTTATTGGAAGGGACAACCACGAACCCCAAACGAGACTAATCTCACTTTTTAAAAAGGATACGAGGATACCCAAATAAAAACAAAAATAAAATAAAATTATTCAAGACTATAAATTCTCTGTTGTCATTTTCCACCCAAGATTTGAACCAATTCAAAGGTATTTAAACCTGAAAGTGTGAGGAAATATGGCCTTTGCTGACCCTAATAATCAGTGGGGTTTAGATTTCTTTTATTAGTTGACAATATGTGGAATTTATATTTTTTTTATTAGTTGAAATTATTATCAATATTAATCCTAACAACCAAACTGGTCCGGACATCCCACAAAAATAATAATAAAAAAATCACTCAATTGCGTATTTGAAAGTATAGTTGTGGTTGCTTTTAAAAATATTTTTCACTCAGAAAAGTATGTTTAAAATTAACACATCAAAATAATTAGAAAATATCAAAAACATATTAATTTAAAATAAAATAAAATTTAAATTTTTTAAAATCGCTTTTCAAACACAACAAACACCCTTTTAGATGCCGTTTGGTAACGTGGTTGCGGGTGAGGTTCACCCGCAACCACGTTAATAAGCGTTTGGTAATCAAAATGGAAGTACTTTCGGTGGGTAGGACCCACATGGCACCGCTGGTTTAGGAGAAGCTGCATTTCGTATGGGAAAAACAGCTACAGTGGAGCATGGCTCCACTGTAGCTGTTCACTAAAGTGCACAGTTTAGTTTTTTTTTTTTTTTTAAATTTTGAAAAACCAGTGCGAGTGAATTAATTCACTCGCACTGTTCGCATGAAAAGTTTCACTGTTTTTTTTTAAAAAAAATTTCGAAAAAGAGTGAATTAATTCACTCGCACTGTTCACATGAAAAGTTTTACTGTTTTTTTTTTTAAAAAAAATTTCAAAAAACCAGTGCGAGTGAATTAATTCACTCGCACTGTTCACATGAAAAGTTTCACTGTTTTTTTTTTTTTTTTGAAAAACCAGTATAGTTAAATTATTTCACTCATACTATTCACGTGAACGTGAACAATATTTTTGATTTTTTTTTTAAAATTAGCTTAAGGTGAATTAAATTTACTTGTACTGTAATCTCAATTTTTATAAATGATAATATTTTATCTAATTTTATTGCACGCTCAAAATTTTTTAGAAAACTGTAGTTCTTGTCAAATGAATTTTGTACGTAATGAAATTGTAAATTTTTTTTACAAAATTGACTTTTACTAAAAAAAACTAGTATTTAATATTATTTAATAACACTACATAAATTAGAAGGATATCGCATGATGACGTAACATTTATGGAATTTGATCGCAATTCCAATTATGTTCTTGCCGGCTCCGACCCAGTTAAAAAAAATCAGTTTTTATTTTTATTTTAATTGTGTTTTATTCAAAAAATTAGAAGAAGATCGCTTGATGACGTAACAAAAACTTCAGTTTTTGTTGTTGCGCGCTTAAGAAACCATGGAAAATATAGTCCTTATTTGATAGATTTATTTCGTATGTGATGACATTGCACATAGTTTAATGGAATAATAAAAAATATTTGATATCAATATTATTTATTTCATGATGTAATAACAGTAGTTAAATCTACAATATTTAAATTAAAAATCATTCATATATATATATATATATATATATATTTTATAACCTCAATTTGAAAAGCATTTTTTTAACCAAACACATTAAACTACTTTTTGTTTAACCTCAATTTCAACCACAGTTTTAACTAAACACCTATTTTTTCAAACCAACCTCAACTAAAAATACTTTTTATAAAACAACTTTTTTAAAATTAAAACTACAACAGTAACCTTAATACCAAACACACTCTTAAGCTGACAAGTGACGTGGCATATCGCGAACCATCAATCCAACACTGCAGTGGGACCTACTGCAGTTGATTCCTCTAGAACATTCTAAGAGAAAAAAAGAAAACCGTGCACGGCAATGAATTCAAAATGGGGTTCACAAATCTTGTTAACCCCTATATAATAAATTATAATTTCATAATTTTTGAAAGATTATCTCTCTTTCTCTCATATTAGCTTCAAAGAAAACCTCACACCAACAACAACTTGAGGTTAGATTATTATTATTATTATTATTTTGCTAGGATCTTTTTTTTCTTATAGTGAAATGAGGGTTGTGGGGCCGTTGATTAGGTGACTGATTAGGGTTTCGGGTTTTTTGTTGATCGAGATTTGTTGTGTTTATTGATAATCTTTGAGTTCTTTGAATTTAGGGCTTGATAGGCAAGGGTGATCGTGAAAAAATGTTGAATTTTTAATTGGGGAAGAATATTTTTATTGCCATTTCCAATTTATTTGGGATATAATTTGTTTTTATCTTTTTAATTATTATAACACGAGGAATCCAACTACGGATGGGTAAACCCGGACCCATGAGAACCTGGTTAGAGGATCATCAATAGGTAGTCCAGGCGGGCGCTGCAAACATGGAATTGTTTACTATGTGTTAGGAATCGAACCGAAAAGGGTGACATAAGTCACACAATTCAAGAATTGAATTTTATTAAGTGTTTTCCAAATAATTCAAGATCTTGTATATAGAAAATGTTCCAATTATTTTAATGTCGAAACATTAATGTTTTTGATAATCACTACTGAAGTTTCGGCTTTATCATATCTGAAAGAGGGAAGAATGGAGCTTTTTCTATTAAGGTGGTGTTAAGATTTAATGGGGGTGAATTGGATTTCGTAAAAGAACGTGGGTGCATTCGGATTTTGAAACTGGTTTAGCAAAAAAAAAAAAGAAAAAAGCAGAGGCTAGTATGTTTAGTGCGGCTGTCTCTTATGAGTTCATATCCAAATTGTTATAGTTAGATTTCCCATGGATGTGAGAGATAGGGGATTTACAATTGATAGACAGAATTTCATATGTTCTGGTTCTTTTGCTTGTTCAGTCTTCTTGTTTTATTTATGTAGTTACAGTTTGTTTACATTAGCTTTGGTTCAAAATACACTTGATTTAATGCCTTATATACCTCTTAAAAGACTTTCTCTAGGTGTTAACAGATATTATTGTGTTTGTTTCTTATTCATGGCTGCCTGCCTTTGCAGCCTCTTTTTGTCGAATAAGAAATTTTATCCAGTAAATTTTCACTTTCATCTTGCATTTTCTATTTTGCAGTGCAAGGTTCTTTTAACCCCTTGTTGTTAGATATTATTTTGTGTGCTAAAAGCACAAATTGTGACTGGTGATTTTATTAGCATTTCATTTTTTTCTAATTCTAACCGCTCACGTGTCCTTTTCTCAGGAGTGAGTAACAATGGCTTCAAAACGGATTAACAAGGAATTGAGGGACTTGCAGAAGGATCCTCCTACTGCTTGCAGTGCAGGTTTGTCACTAAACTTGTTCTAAAAAAGTTTTTTCTAAGTAGAAACTAATGTGCTACCAGTTTCTTTGATGAAAAAAGAGATTTATGTGTCATGTTGGTTTTTCTTCACCTGATTTGAATATAATAATGATGTTATACTGTTAGGCCCTGCTGGTAGTGACATGTTCCATTGGCAAGCAACAATTATGGGTCCAGCAGACAGCCCATACGCTGGGGGTGTGTTCTCTGTTAACATACACTTCCCTCCTGATTACCCATTCAAGCCACCCAAGGTACTAACAAAAGTAGTCACTATCTGTTGTATTTGATATGTTTAAGGTGCACCATGGATTTGGTTTATTTAGCTGTTTGTTCTAAGCTAGATTTTGAGATTCTCTTTCTTGTTTAGAAGAGATATTAACTTTAAGCATGGGATTCTATCCATTTACAAGAAGTCCTTTCATCATACCAGAATGTCCCTGAAAGGACATGTTCATGACAATTCATGTATCGATTCATCTGCACAGATGTATGTTTCCTTTCTTTCTCACAATGGACAAATTCTGATGTGAGCAAAGTTATAGTATGTGCTCCTCGTAATCTGATGTCGCAAATATTCCTTGCTTCTGTTTCCTTTGTACTGATGTTGTTGACCTTAGGATTTTTACAGCCTCTGTTTTATTAGTGATCTAGTCACCTCACATGACAGCAGAATTGTCCTTCCATTCTACCAAAATGAAAACCCATGAATGTCCCTGTTTATTAGTAATCCAGTCACTTCAATGTTACTTAAGTCACTTGAAAGAGTTGGTTTTGTTAGATTTTGTTTACTTAGTTATATTTTGAACAACAAAATGAACTGATGTATGCAAAATAGATATTTACTATTGAATGAAATACTTTGTGCAGGTTTCCTTTAAGACAAAAGTTTATCATCCAAACATTAACAGCAATGGCAGTATCTGTCTTGACATTCTCAAGGAGCAATGGAGCCCAGCCTTGACAATTTCAAAGGTCTCCATCACTATCTTCACTTCTCTTCAAACTCCAAAATTTAAAATAAGTCCTGTGTATTTGCCATAGTTTCAATTTGAATTAGTCTTGGGCTTTATGATTGTTTCTGTTTTGCAAATCTTTTATGTTTCTTTGCAGGTGTTGTTGTCGATATGCTCGCTGTTGACAGATCCAAATCCCAATGATCCCCTGGTGCCTGAGATTGCTCATATCTACACGACTGATAGAGTCAAGTATGATGCTACTGCTCGAGCCTGGACTCAGAAATATGCTATGAGCTAGAAGCTAGAAGTTCTTGATTCGCTTTCCATTCATGTTGGACGATATTGGTTACCAATGGTGTGATTTCATTATTTTGTCTTTTTTTGGATATGCACCTTAATAATCTTTCAGAAGTGAGATTATAAGGTTTTCCAGGTTTTTGCTTTTTTTCCTTCAATGGCTTTTAAATATGTCATGTGGGGGTGGGTGTGATATTCGAATGCTGCTTTGAATTTCTTCTTCCAATTAAGATCAGGCATAATTTGCTGGAAGCAAACTTATCAAGCATAGTATACAGCATTGAATAAGCACATAGATCAGGTTGGTCCGAACAATTAAAATTTGGAATTGTCACAATGCAGACATATAACACCGATTGCTCGGAAGAAGAAATTCGAAGCAGGATTCGTCGAAGCAGAATTCGGATCTGTTAGAGGCTACAACATCACTGTGGATCCCCAAATATTGCTTTAATCTGAATGGCTATCATATTTGTCCCTAATGGAAATTATACTTGACCTTAATTGGAAATAGGGATGTATTAGATAGGAGTTCGGTGTTCGCCATGGCCTGACTCAAGTTTTTTTAATGTAAAAAAAAAGGTTTAGATGATGATAACGTTTTTTTAAAAGAGAGTAAAAAAAAATTGAAACTGAATTATTAATTCAATTAGGTATAATATGCTTGATTAATTAATTTAATAATGTAACTGTAAAATAAAAAGCCAACGACAAAAAATAGAAGATAATGGCCAATAAAAAAATTGCTTGCCAATATTATAAATATGCATCCTATAAATATTTGTAAGAAATTATAATAAAATAAAAATGAAATGAAAATGAGGTAGTTTTATAAAAATAAAAAATAAAAAAAATATTATTTGCAAAGCAAACATTGAATGGTGAATTGAAGACAAAAAACAAAAAATACTAACTCAAGTCTGTATGCCAAACATGGAGCTAACTTATAAGGGTGGGATAATTCTATATAAAAAAAACTAAGAAAACAATGGAGGTTAACCCATAAAAACTCAAATAAATTATAAAGCAAACCTAAATAAATTATAAAACTTAATTTTCTAACAACCCAAATGTTGAAAGATAAAATTGAAAAAAAAAAACTCAATTACAAAAAAAAAACTTATAAAAACTTGAGTCAATCGAGTTAACCCGTAAAAACAGGTGATTCGAATCATGAGACTGAAATAACCCCGTACAAAGAAAACTGAAATAAATTATGAAGTTTAATTTACAACAAATTGAAATGTTGAAGGATAAAATTAAAAAAAAATTCAATTAAAAATAAAAGAAAAAAAATCTAAATCAACTAAGTTAACCTATGAATCCAAGTTATAAAACTAATAACATCAAAAAAATTAAACTGAAATAAATTATAAAAATTAATCCTGAAACTGAAAAAAAAAAGAAAAGAAAAACAGAAAAAGTACTGTTCTAATCTTGTGAGGAGAGGAAAGTGATATCCCCTCGTCCATTTAGTTTTTGTTAATAGCAAGGAAGAAGTTTTAGTATGTGTTGGCATGGAAAAAGCCCATCTCTACAAATATATCGCAATGATCTTCTCCAAGTCTGTCTACAGCTTTGTGATTTAACTCTTATGAAAATTTTTAACTCTTACCATCTGTAATTCTATCTTGTTTCTGCCTCAGTGACACTATTAATTACGCACCCAGAAAAAACAAAATAAATTTGCAGCCTTCTGTTCCTACTAAAATAAGCTTGCAGGACTCTTTTGCTAGATTTGGAATGCTTCATGGGCTGTTGCTCCACTTGTGGCTCCCTCACTCAAAAGCTGAACCAATGTCATGACAGATTTCGCCTAACTGGTGATGGTCCCGTGCGTCTCCTCCACCTCTCAATTTCTTTTCTTTCCTTCATGTCCATACACCACCATCCAAAGAATCAACAGCTGTGCTCAGAACAGCATAGAAAAAGCAATGAAACTAAAGTGAAAGAAGCATCCAAAAAGAGAGATACTAGTCTATTTTGCTCAAAGCTAGCATTTCCCCACTTGCACTCAACACAAAATCTGTGATTTACCACAATCATTTCATGTGAGTCATTAAAGATAAAGGTAGATAAAGCCTACTCTTTGTCTATATAAACCAGTACTCTCTTCTACGTATCTGCAAGTCTCAGGCAAACTATCTCTCGTATTACTCTTCACCAACCTTATCACTTCACCAGAGCTAGCCATAAGATGAAGCTACTCTTGATTTTTATCTCCATCCTGCTCATTCAGGTAAATTGTACAGAAATGTTGAAAGACTTAATTTCAAGGTTAAATATTATAACTTGTACTTTGATATATATTGCAGGCTTTTGTAGGGAATTCATTCCTTAGCAATGCTGCAAATTCTCCAGCTAATGTGAGTCTCTCCTTTAGTTTCCAACTTAAGCCCATTTTTTCCTTCTTTTACATCATTCGTTTCCCAGTATGCAAATCACTTTTTGGATGCAGATGGATGAAGAAAGCGATGTGGTAGCTATTGATAAGAAACATTATCCTAAAAGAATCAGTAAGTTTGGTGTCTGTTACCTCAAGATGTTGTGAATATTTCTCACATAAAATTTTAACTGCGGCTATTTTGAACAATGTAATCCTCACTCTGCCATCATGTGTCCTCCAAAGCCACTCAACTACAAAGGAAAGAAGGACAGAAATTGCACATTCTAATCTTCCATGTTGATGGCGGCTAGACCACCTTTGGCCTTCCATTCTAGGCACTTCGCACTCCAATTTTATCTTTGAAATAACACAGCAGAGAACGTGACACAACTTACATAGTCTGAATTTTATTTAAGCATTTTCGTTGTAATGTTATTAACCTAAACAAATTCATCTAGGTACGTATGCATTGGATTCCTGAGCTGATATAATGCTTTGGTTCAAAGCAATTTAGGCGCCTGGTTTTCCTGTGCAAATGTTGTTAATGGTCTTTAAGGGAAAAAATAGAGGAAAAGAAAATACAATCAAATCCTTTCTCATTATTACAACTATTAATTGGCATAGCTAAAATCTGACACCAGCTTTTCCATTGCTGTGTTTCAGATTGTGGTTATTTATGCGCAAGGAGATGCAGGGCATCGTCAAGAAAGAATGTATGCCACAGAGCATGCAAAACCTGCTGCAACAGATGCCGGTGTGTTCCACCAGGTACCTATGGCAACAAGAGTGCATGCCCATGTTATGCAAGCCTTAGGACCCATGGAAACAAGCCCAAGTGCCCTTAAATTTCATGCAACTATGTAGTTTCTGGAGTGCAGGACATCCAAATGTCTTTTGAATGTTGATTCTACTATTTCCTAGCTGGTTAATCTATGTGTTACCTAATAAGGGGATAAAATCAAGCTATGCTTGAGGATTTTTAAGGCCTCATCGAGAGGAATTTGTTCTGGTTATAAGTAATTATTTTGTCTCCATCTTTATACTCAGTATGTATTTTGTCAAATTCTGTTCGAACCTCTCTGCTCTTTTTCTTTCTGATTAGTGAAGAAGGATAAAAGCAAAGATTCTGCACTTCCTTGGGGAAAAAGGAAAAACATTAAAAAGCACTGGTAAGGTGGTTACCTCAATTTAGGTGGCTATTATGAATGCATAATAGCCCTAATCTAATTGAGTTTGTTCCTTTCTTTATAATATGAGAGCAAGTCACAATCTCATTTATTATGAAAGCATTTATTTTCTACCTTGATGCCTCGCTGCACCTGTATGCACGTTTGGACTTGCAATCTGATGGTTACAACAGACATTGTAAATGATTAGCCATAGCATTTTTTATGAGTTCAAGGTTGAACAGATGTGTGTCATAGCACATGCATGTATGCATGGTATTTTCATATCACCAGTGCATTATATACATTAGGGCACATATAGCTTTTGTGATTGTATACAAGCCATGGCCACCATGTTAATGTTTCAAGAAACCTTAACGTGCAATCTCAAAGAAGAAGAAATTAAAGAAACCTTAACACAGACGTCTACAAAAAGGATCCAGTGACCCCAGTACTCCAGTTTTAAAATAACAAGAGTGCAGCAGCAGGTACTGATCAGTCCTGAAACCACTAATATTTCCCTACAAAAACAGTCAGTTGAGGTGACATATATCTTTAAACTTTAATTTCCTCTCAGGACTGCATCAATGAAATTATAGCACAATAAAGGTCCTTTGTCCAATTTTGGAAGAATATTTGCTTAGAGCAAAGCAAGAACTAGCTCGAGAAAAGGGGCTGGGGTGGCCATTAATATGGTGTGTGAGGTCTATACATGGAGAACTATCAGAACAAAGGAAAATGATGCACAAACAGAAACGATCAGAGAAAAATCATTTGTACTGCTGATGTTCAGAATCTAACAGGCTCTATGAACATGTACCTCGTATATTAGGGCCAGGCGCAAAGTATTGCCATGATAAATGTTGTCTTGGTACTGACCATTCTTAGGATAGGAAAACAATTCAAAATAGAGAGAGATACAGGAAAGGCAGTTTAAGGTTACAGTACTGGTAACTGAATCGTGGTAGTGTTTATAATGGTGAAGTTGCCTTTTACGTACGTACAATTGCATGATAATTAGTGTGATCTCCAACAGACTTCCCAGCTCTGTTGTACTAATGCAAGATCTTAGCCACTAATGTAATGATTAAGTAAGATCCCAGATGTTAAAATTCAATGGTTCACACTTCGTAAGTTTTATGGTTAAAAGATGAAGCCATTATATTTCATGTGATCAACTAGTCTAATCAGAGCTAGTAATTTACGCCATTAATGCTACTGTTCTTTACAAAACTCTCAAGTTTAAACCTCTTTTTTGTAAACAAACAAAAGGTTTAAAAGAAAGAGATCTAGTTACAAGATTAGGAATGACAAAATTATTATAGGATTATAAATGAAAATAACCCAGCAATTTAGGTTTTTGAGTTGAGAATGATGTTCATCAATGTGCATAAGTGTATTTTTGTTATTGTGGTAATTTGATTTGTGATTAGATTATTGTGTTTTTTTTTATAATCAAGATTAATTTCAAGAGAAAGTTATCATTAGAATTTGAGTAAAACTATGATATGTATTGATTAATTAAATATTTTAAAACTATAATCATGACAAAACACGATTTCAACCATAACTCACCACAACTTAGATTTTTGAGTTGAAAATAGTGTCCATCAATGTGCATAAATGTGTTTTTGCTTTTGATTTATAGTTACGATTATTGTGTTTTTTTTATAATCAAGATTAATTTTAAGAAAAAGTTATCAATCAGATTTAGATAAAACTGTAAATTAACTAAATATTTTAAAAATTATAATTATAACAAAACACGATTTCAAACCTAGCTCACCAACTATGAATCTTTGTACATGCAGCTTAACAAAGAAGTAATTAGACTATCCAGTGCATATTTCCCCTGACGAGTCATAGCGGAGTGAGATGTTCGGTTGAAACAAGAGGTGATGATGTGGTTGGTTGAGCTCACATTATTTGCCTTCCAATTATTGAGCATGTTGTGCACTTCTCATGATTTCTCCACCAGCCATGCATGGTCGAGTAAGAGAGAGAGAGCGATAGGGCTTTTATCGAAGAGAGTTGGATTTGATGTGGATATTGAAGGACTCGTGTATGGTGAGGAGAGGCTGTTAACTTTCATATGCGAGTGAGTGAAGAAATCCCATATCAATTACTAACGAGAAGCATGAGTGTGTGTGTGTATATCTATATATATATATATATGAACAAATTATGTTTTCTGTCAATTCTGAAAATGTTGCTGAGCAGGTCCAAAGCTTTTGAGTAGTGGAAACCACCTTTATCATATGGGCATGCTAAACTTTATTGTTTTAACTAGCAAGGGCTATAGTCCTTTTAGGGTTCTTTTAGGTTGCAATTTGCCACTCATGGTTGGATGGCCCGTGTTGCTTTTTAACAATTAAGGGAGGAACAGCTTTGATTTTGCTGGATAGCTCTGGGATATTAATGAGCACAGAAGTGGGTGATTGATTAGGATTAGGACATGCAACTAATATTTTCCTTCTATTTCTTGAAAAACTTGAGCAAACTTTCTCTGCAACACAATTACAACCGTGGGGCTGGGTTTGGAGCGTGTATTCAGCTTATTAAAGAAATTAACAAGAAATTGCAGAACATACTCCCAAGTGCTGTGGTTATTTTGTTCCAGGCGCCCAGGTGCTGGAGTTTCCTGACTTTGAATGAATGCACAGGCATGGCGTGCAGTATCTGTGTGTGGTTAATAAAAACCTTGAAGGAACTGTCATGAAGATTGAAGGGTTTCTTTTTTCATCTACATGTCCACAGCAAATTCACAAGCTACATGACATTGGAAGAGTACTGCTATTCCAGGTGCATGTGACTTGATGTACAATATTAGATGGTAACATATCAAGAATGTGATCCAACACGACGATATGCATACAAAATCTGACAGATCTTTACTCATAAGAACATTGAATTGTGATGACGACAACTTCACACAAAAACTGAGCTTTTCATAGTGTACAAAACTGGATCAAGGCGCGCGCGCGAGTGGTCTTCGTGTTTGGGCTTTTATCTATGCTTGGATATCCTTGAAAAAATAAGTTCTTCGTGAAATAAGGCACTCTCTTATGTTTAGTTAATAATTATATGAGATAAATAATATAAGAGAAAATCGAGAGTAAGTGTAGAGATTTTATAAACAATCTTCTTTTCAATCAACATTTCGAAGAAGAAGTTTTCGGAGAGATTTTCCTTTTATTCCCCGATCCTTCTCCAGGATCTTCACATCACTTCTCAATTCATGTTCGAGGCTACAGCCAATTAGGACTCCGGGAAACGTTTTAAGAAACTCATAGAGATCATCATCATCATCTATGAGACCAAGACTCCTCGGATAATCCAATGTCTCACAAACAATTTCATAGCTGGGACTTCTTGTTCTCGTTGTTCGCCCTAGCTAGTAAGGAGAATAGGAGTGGCCAAATGCTTTCCAGGTATCTCGTCTCTCCCCTCAGCACTGAAATCAAATACAGAGCTTCTCTGCATGCTTCCCGTGTCTTCCTGTCCTCGTTACTCGAAGTTGTGCACTCAATCTGTGCAGTAGATTGTATTGCTCACTTCTTAGGTGAAGAATGGGAGGTGCAGTATCCTCGGGTTACATTTGATGGAAGAGCCATGGGCAGACAAGCAACATTAGGTGCAGCTGTAACAAGACCAGGCTGCAATCAGAAGTTAGTTGATTGGCCGACAAGCATAGAACTTGTTAAAAAAAGACAATCACACTCCCTTCAGGAAGTCTCGTTTTGGATTTAGCTCTATCCCAATATTGGTTCATAAACATTTTTACAAGGCTACCCACGATTATTCAATTAAGATCGATCTACAACTAACTAATCAGAACCAGCTGCATGGCATCCTTGTACTGTTAGAAGAAGAAGAAGAAGAAGAAGAAGAAGAAGAAGGATGGCTTGGTTAGACAAATGGAAAAGGAAACTAATTGAAGTAATCTACATAATTTTATGAAAAGAAGAGGAAAGCAAGAGTGATAAATTAATAATAATGAATATTATGGCTGCTACATTACTATTAAAGCTACCGTGGCTGTTATATTACGATTATTACATCAATATACTCTCATTATCCTTAAAATTTCTCCGGTAATTAAACACTCAAATTCCTTAACAAAACATTAAAAGCAACCATTGTTTGACATGAAGCTCCAATCTTTCATACAAGTACATAAATCCTAGGCTGTTTTACGTCAATCCAATTATACAAAGTTATAACAAACAATGTCAGGAGCCGAAAAATTAGAGAGAGAGCCAAGTTATGCTAAAGTGAGCAGAAAAAAAGAAAAAGATCAAGACTGAAAAATTGTAGACTGGTTGTACAGTAGAAAATTCAATACTGTATTCAATTTCTTGATGATTTATTCCGAGCAGCTCCTTTCCATCCCTTCCTCGGAAAAACTGAATCCTCCCTCTGGTCCCTTTCCATCCCCACTGTTATCTTTACTTTACAGCCATCCTCACATTCCTTAACCTCTTGTAGAGAAAGAGAGGAATACTCCACCTTTTAAGAACTAAGGGCCCTTGGTGTCTATGTCTTCTGAGCGAGACAAGTTGAGCTTAGGCATTACAGGCTCAGCTGAAAGGGGTTCTTCAAGTTGAGCCAGACCATCACGAGACAACAATTACTCAGACTTTTACTAATAAAAGCAACGGAACCCACCTCATGATCATTGACATTGTTTAAGGGATTTGATCTTCAACTGATTCTCGTGATTTCCCCCACCACTAAAGCCACAACATCATCTTCCTCAATCCTCCTGTGACTCCCTTCAACTTCCAGTATCGCGCGCTAGCATGTTCACTAATTTGCTCTGATTTTTATGAGAAGACATTCTTGCAAGTAGCACCCCCTTTGTCGGCGATATGCCCTTCCCCCTTGCTGGAAATATATTTGGTCAGACAAAATTTGTGATAAAACAAATTCAAGAGTACAAAACCTGTTAGAATATTTTTATAAAAATTTAAAATTTATTATGGAGTTGTTATAATAAAATACAACATTTTCTTAATTTATTTTAATTGCCTTTTAATTATATGTAATTATTAAACTTTATATGCAAATAACTCTCTTAATCCACTGCATTAGAGTTTTTTCTATAAAAAAAAACATGTACTCTCTCTAGAAAACAAACTGATTATACCTGTAGTTAGTCACCTAAATAATTTTGTTTAAGTTAATTTTTTTTAGTGTTTTCCATCTATTTCATCGAGCAATATCCTTTTAATCTTCATCAAAACTTAAAGGATATTTGTTTTTTTTTGTTGCTAACCTGAATATTCTTATTTTTTTTTGTAAAGGGTGAAATTATTTCTATTCGGGGTTTATAATTACTCCTCCTAACAAGTATGTTTCTTGAGAATCAAACTTGTATTTTTATATTTATAGGAATATAATAATATCTTAATAGTTAAATTAATATTTTATTGATAAATATTTATTTTCTAAATAAGTGTAGTACACTCATTTTTCTAAAAGACTATATTGTCACAAAGATAACGTAAACAACAATGACAGGTTACAAATTCTAAAGAAAACATATAAAAATAAAAACAGCAACTTGGAGCTTGCCATACAAAACAATAATGCAACATTCAAAATCCTTCTGTCAATGTTTTATGGGTCCACCAAAGCATGTTATCGAAACTTGGAGCTTGGCTCCATGATATTCATGAAAGTCTATTCATTAAAAAAAAAACATTTTAGCAAAAAAAAATAAAATTTATTAATACGGACAAGTACAATTTAATTAATTAAATTTTGGATTTGTTTTCTAAAAGTTACTAGTTCGAGTGCCACAAGTCTCAGGACCATTAGAGGTTTACATAGTCATTAATTTTAGAGTTTCGAGAAATTAATTGAAATACGTGTGAACTAATTCGAATAATCACAATTAACAAAAGAAAATAAATTTCATCAAGCTATTTATTATCACATAATAAAAAAGGATGAAAATAACAAAGCATACTTGGAAGAAATATTTTAAGTGAAAGGGTTCATTACCCAACTCTATAAAAACAACTCTATGATCTCATCAAAATTATTAGAAAAACCACATTCAAGTGGAAGAGACGAGTATGGTCCTCAATTTCAAAAAGCAAAAGCAAGACGAAGAAGTCTTCAAACATATACAGTCGGTCTCCTACGTCCTAGCCCTTAAGTGCTCAAAAAGAACATGAAAAAGTTAAATCTTTTCTAAACTCATGAACAGCTCTCTAAACATCACTAGGATTGGAGTTTTTGTCGTGATCAAGAGGGAATAATTTGTGCAATACCCACCTCTTATAAAGGGTGATAGACATGCATATAATCCTAAAAAGTGTCATCTCTTCCACATAGAAAAGAAGGAAACGACACCAAGAACTGTTGCACTTGAAAAAAGAAAAAAAAAAGGAGATTAATCGTCATGCAATACCTCCAATAATTTGAAAAAAAAAACCTCAAATCTTGAAGGGTGTAACTTAACTGGTCAAGTCTTGAATTTGTTCCGTAGAGATTATCGATCGGTTCGAGTCTCACAAATCTCAGGACCGCTGGAGACTTACATGATCGTTAACTTCAAGGCCCGTGAAATTAGTCAAGGTATGCACAAACTAACACACCTACTTAATAAAAAGAAATAAAAAAGGAAAAAAATGCCCAGCCTGAACAGAGAAGTGAAGCTGTCGGAGCACCACGCAGGACACTGCTCGAAATTAGTGTAATCCTAAGCAAGCTCTCTGCAGATGGTGGTTCTAGTCGATCGGGGAAAAGAAAGCTAGTGAAAAACAAGCATGGTCTTTAAATCATGAAATCAATGCTTAGTAGTCATGCATCCATTATGGGATTTATTTGTTCAAATGTAATATCCAATGATTGATGAGTCAATTTTGTTTTTTTTGCCTTTCAAATCCCTGAAAGAAGAGTTTAATCATAGCTTTAACTAGGGTTATTATTTCACCAAGAGTTTAATTTTTAATTTTTAATTTTTTACAAATAATAAAACTAAATTATATTTTACAAAATTGATAACCAACTTGAAGTTGGGGTATTTTTTTTAAGGTTGTAATAATTTATAAAAGTAATATAAAATAAATTATTAATCAACACTGTGAAAAAACAAAAATGAAAAAAAAAAAATCTTGATAGTCAAATTAAAAAAAATATTTTATTTTAAATAAAAAGCTCTAATTTAATCTTTTTTTTATAAAAATAATCAAATCGAAAAACAAAATACTATTCAAATAAATAGTAATCCATAAAAAAAAGGGTATGATAAAAACTTTTTTTTTAGTTTTTTTGTTAATTATTTTTTTCATTACAATTTAATCATTGCTTTCCTAAAACAGTTTTCATTTATAATCGTACTTTCCTGTTTCAACGACTACAATCAATTAAAAATGAGTTTAAAAAGGATAATTAGTAATTTCAAAACGAAATGATTGTGAGCTTTGGTAAAAGGGCTCACATACAATCTTCAAGACTAAAAGGACTAACATACAAAAACATAAAAAATACAGGGATTAAATTATAATTACTTCATTGATTCATGAGCGTTAGCGTCGACGACGGAGCCCACCGCCATGATTTTAACTTGTGTATCAAATATTATTGGCCAACAAATTCCTTGATAAGAAATGTTACCAAAGACAAGAGACAATAAACAAGTTGCTAGAAAATAAATAAAAAATGTCATTAAATTAGGGGTTTTATGCTTTATTTATTTGATTAGATTACTACTTGTGATCCAATTAATGAAAACTAAAGCATCACAAGCACTAATTACATACACTGCCCCTAAAATCTCTCTCGTCTTAAAGTTTCCTAATCGGGTATAAGGCCATTACTGTAAACTCCTTCTAGCCCCTATAAATTAAGAAATATTCTACTTTGGCCTCTATAGTCTTAATCTCCATCAACTGGCACTCCATCGCCGGTGACGCTCCACCTCTCCTCCCTCTTCTCTCCTTCATAGTTTTTTTTTTTAATAAGAATAGTAATAATCAAAACCATCAAATATCAAACACAAATCTGCAACACTACACTGTCTCACTCTCATAGATACATTTATAATTCCCAAAATCTCCTTCACTTTCTCTCGAATTGTTGTTATTTTGTGTTAGTAATTTCCAAATGTTTTGAAAAATGGCGCAGCACAGGCATTACACTAACGGCACGTCGGATCACGTATCCGTCGGGATTCGTGCGTCGTCGTCTAGCTCGCAACAGCAGAAGTCGGGTCGGGTTAGAAGATTAGGTTACCGATCCGATAAGAGTAGCCGAGGCGGGTTGTCATTGATCGGTGCGGTCATTGTGTTTTTGTGCCTTGCCCTTGTTGTTACCGTTTTAGCTTACTATTTCCTCTCCAACGAGAATACCACTAATGACAAAGGTTTGTTTTTTTTTTTTTTTTGGTTTTGTGTGGTTGCTGAGAAAGTGTGAGAAAATGAGAGAAAGTGAAATCAGAGCTTCCGTTTTGTTTTAATTCAGTTACATTTTTGTTATTTAGTTAGCAAGATGCTAGTCAGAAGAGAGAGATTTAGTGTGGTTAATCATTTTCATTTTATTTTTGTTATTAAATTTGTTTGTTTGGTTGCTGAGAAAGTGTGAAAAAATGATTGAAAGTGAAAATTGGGAAGCACAGTGAGTAATTATGCAGTAAACCGAGAGCTGGTTTTTATTTACTGTAGGTACATTGTAGTTAAAAGCGTTTAGTGGAGCCCAATTTATTTTTTTAATATCTATTAATGTTGTTTAATTAGTATTTGATCTGTAATTAGTCATAAAGATTGAAGAAAAAAGAAAGAAAGGTTGAAAACTATTTTTCGTTTTTAATTGTTATTTGGATCCTTAACAAGTGCATTTTTTTAAAGATGTAATTTTAGTAAATGTGTTTGGTGCAGGTGTAAATGATAATCATGTTGAGGATGATGAGATGAAAAATGATGATTTTCTTACAAATGTTACACGTACTGATACTATTAAAGTTCTTGGGTTTGGGCAAGGTTCGGTGGGACATGGACGGGATTCTAGGTATTGGGATACGGATGATAGGAGAAGGGATGAAGATTACAATGAGGATGATGTTGAGCATGATAGCAAGGTTCATAGGGATGGTGAATCTAGTGAGAAGGTTCATAATTTGGTGAAAGTGAAGAATTACAAGGAGAAGGCGAAGAGAGTTGAAGATAGAAAGGGGGTTGGGTTGTATAATGAAGATGGGCGCAAAGAGTTGAAGATGTATGAAATAGAGTATGAGGCTTCTTTGAAGAGCACAGGAAATTTGGGAAACAAAAGTGATATAAAAAATTTGTTACTTGATGATGAGGATAACGGGGAACAGAATGGAGCTGCTGATAGTGAGAATGACTATGACGATGGTATAGATTTTCATGATCCTCGTACGGAGGAATATGGTGGCGATTCTGAACATGACAAGGAGGAAAACTCCAGTGAAACAACAGTACATGTCAAAGATAATAGAGTGTCTTCTAGTTTTCTTGATGCTAAAACCAAGGATCAAAATAGTGCAAAGGACAACCAGGAAGATTCCTCGAGTTTGTTAGAGAAGGGTTCTTCGAATTCTCAGAGCTCGGATGATGGTAACACTGAATCTCGACATGCCGATAACATTGGTGGTCGTTCTACAAGTAAATCCCGGTCAGATTCGAAGAAAAAATCAAAGCGTCACAAATATTCTGGTAATTTTAAATTTTTATTTTTTAATGTTTGCATGCAAAGTTGTAAGTGTCATACATTGAAACCTTAATTTCAAGGGAAGTTTTAATATTGCCTTGTACATTTTGCTTCATGTACCTTATTTCTGGATTGTGATTCTAATCTTAAAAAGGGAAAGATTGATATATAAATGCTTTCTTTACATATGTTTTCCAGAATGTTTACCCCCATTTTACATGTTAACCTCCCCACTGTCTATATAATGTTATAATTGTTTTTGGAGACATGGTTTGTGATTGATAACAAGTCCAGTTCTTTGTCTATGTGCATGACCTGTTCAGGCATGTCTGTGCCCTTCTTCTGGTGCTCCATGGGCCAGGCAATAGGTAATACAGAATGGGCCTCAGCACAATTTTTGAAAGTGTTCATAAATTATTCATCAAAACCGACTTTTGACATGTTAGCTTGAATATATGTGCACAATATATGTTCTTCTATGTGTGTGTTTTTCCTACTGTTTATTTATTTGTTTTGCATATGAAGCCCACTGATGATTGATTGGACCAATATCAAGAGCGAAATCCAATTAGAAAGTCAAGAACCGCAAAAAAGTGGTATCTTGAGATCAGATTCCAATATAGGAAATTTCTTTTCTTTTCTTTTTCTCTTTTTGTTACAAAAACCTTAACTATGCTCTTTGATTGACTAAAGCCAGGTGGTTTAATGAACCTGTGCTGTCTAAGCCCTTTGTTGATTGGACTGTCTGATGGATTTTTTCATTTGTCTTTGCTTGAATGACAATTTGGACTAGTTTTGATTGGAACAATTTTGAAGCAAATGGTAAAGGATATCAAATTTAAGGTTGCAGTGACTGGTTTATGGTTTGAACATTTTAAACATCTGGTTCTGCGTAGAGGACTAGTGAATATTTCCTTTTCTTACTTGACATGTCTTGCTTGAATTATTCAGGTTGTGGGATGAAATTTCTAAATTCCACTACAAGGCTTGTGGAGCCTTTTGAAAGTAGGAAGTTTGCAAGATTTTCCTTGCAGTATACTGAAATTGAGGAGAAGCCTGAGGGACAAGAGCAATGGGAGCCCAGATTTGCTGGGCATCAGAGCTTGCATGAACGGGAAGAATCTTTTTTGGCACATGATCAAAAAATAAACTGTGGTTTTGTCAAAGGTCCTGAAGGATCTTCAAGTACAGGATTTGATTTGGCAGAAGATGATGCGAGTTATATAAGTAGATGCCATATTGCTGTGATCTCTTGCATCTTTGGGAATTCAGATCGTTTAAGATCACCAGTACATAAAATGGTATGGGGCTTTTATAATAGTTAAGTTATATGGAAATATTTTGGTGCATCTCTGATTCCAAATCAGTTTCTGCATTTTCATCTGTTTTTGGTGCATCTCTGATCCCAAATCAGTTTCTGCGTTATCATCTGTTAAGTTTGCTATTGGGGAATATATTGACATTGATAATTGATGTGTATCGGAGCTCAAATGTTTTCTACCTTTTAAACCTCACTCTTTCGGTCTCCCTGTTTACCATGGAATGAATGTGGATGAATATTCAACTAAGATCCCCCCCTTCTTTCCTGTTCTGATGAACTGTGGCTTGGAGGAAAGCTATTGTGGTTGAAATTTATCAAAGAGAGGTAGACTTTAGTTTATGTTTTAAATGTGAAAGACTTATCTCTGGTGGATCATGCATATGATTAGTTACCCTACAGCTCACGAGATATGTTTTTTTCTATGCTTTTGTAAATAACTTGCTGGCTTCATGACGTGCTGTTGTTGAAGGGAAAGCAGGTCAGGGTTAGATAGCAGTTTGTTTCTGCCTTTTTTTGGGTTATCTGGTTGGAGCATTTGATTCTATCTATTGTGTTTATAGAATAATCTTCCCAATTTACTGAAGGTAAAACCCAACATTTTCCTCATTTTATTCTGTTTCTCATTTGGAGTTTCCTGATATATTGAAGCTTTGTTATGATGTATATGGTATATTTCTGCCTGCAAGTTTGTGTCAAGTTTCCTTGGTGTTTCTTTGTACACTGCAGCACCTAAAATTCTATGCAGCTTTTTGTTTGTTGTTTCCTGGATTTTTTCTTATCTCCCATCAAGCATTTTATACATGTGAACCTTTATATAATTTCTATATTTATTGAATATGATATGGATGATGGGTATCTATTAGGACGTTATATTCTTTGGATTTCTAAGCAACATCCTATCCTATGTGCTGTGCTGATTTAGGACAACTTGTTTGTTTCCACGAAGGAATTATTTCTTATAGTGCTATTTTACGTGATGTAAGAAGGGTAGAAAGTTAGGTGATTAAAAAGGGCAAGTGGATCGCAATACTTGGTGATTTGGGATGGCGTGATGTCAAGCAAGGTATAAATGATTTGAGGTGTGGTCTAGCGCAGATGTAGTACCTGCTAATAGTAATTACTAACTATATCTGCTAGGATTTTGTTATATGTTAGGATTAATTGGTGTAAACTTTATTCAGGGTGTTGAAATTAGGATCCTTGAGGTATGGAGGAAATATATATATAATGAATCTCCTCGAAACTGATGGTAGATGATCTTCAAACCAAGAGTTCCTAGAACTTCCCATAAGGTGCCATTGATACAAAACCTGAGGTTAGACTTGCATCCTGCAATCTTAAAGATCTCGTCAACTAAAATCATCTCAACTCCCAAATGTCTCAATCCAAGCTTGTTCAGGTGGTTAAGATTATTGATCTCATCCATTCAATTTTGCTTTGGTCTTAAGTTTCTGCAACCTGTTGTGATGGTAAATTACTTTTGACTACTTTAGCAATGCCATTGTTGGTTTATCTCTCCACTCTCTTTCTCAGTACTTCTGGTTCTTCCTTGAAAATACCCCAGTAGCTTTGGCATTGGATGCAATCAGACCTTTTCACATAATTCTTGCTTAATTTACCCCCTGCATTGACAGCTTAGCCTTCCCACAGATGCACTCATTTCTTACCCAATTATTATTATTATGTATTTATTTATTTTATCTGCTTATTTTCACCCATCCATTTTAACTTCCTCACTTGATGAACCTGCTCCTTTATTGCTCAATACACAACTCTATAATCTCGAGTCAGCCAAATTTCAGTTTTATGAAATTGAATTGTTTTTAGATATCTCAAATTCACAACCCCATTGACAGCTTCAGAGATTGAAATTCTGTAAAATAACATTTATTCTCAAGATAGAGCATTAGAAGCTTATACATTTATAGACTTCTTATACCCTTATCCTATGTGAACTTTGGCTTGTAATGTGAATTTAAGACCCTTAGGACCAGGTAACCGCTTGGGATCACATAATATGAATAAAAACATGAGTGGTTCAGATTATAATAATCTTGTACCTCTTAGTGGTCTCTTGTGGATAAAATTAGAAATTTACTAAAATTGTAATCAGCGCTGGAAGAGTCCCCAAATGTCGAGTTTAGAGCTGAATTTGGAAATTCTTGAATATTCAATCTTGCTCTTGATGAACCTCTTAGGTCACACATCACCTTCTATGCACCTTTTCCTCTACTCTGACGAGCTCGCAAAGTCGAATCATCATGGGTGATACTTTCTATCAGCTGGACACCAATTTCATCACTAACTTGTGATGTGTGTTGTGGAATCCTATTCTGATCATAAATTCTCATCCCTCTTTCAGGTCACTCGTTTATCAAGGAAAAATGTCTGCTTTGTAATGTTCATGGATGAGGTTACTTTCCAAACGCTTTCTTCAGAAGGCCACATTGCAGATACAGCTGGTTTTATAGGTTTGTGGAAGATTGTGGTGGTGAAGAATCTACCATATAATGATATGCGAAGAGTGGGTAAAGTGCCAAAATTGTTGCCACACAGGCTTTTCCCTTCTGCAAGGTGAGAATTAAAATTGAACTGTTGGTTATGTACTGCAGTTAATTTTTAAATGCCCTGTGATTGCTGTTTTGTGCTGTGGAGTCTGTGTGGAGTGAATTTGATGTCTGAACATTAAGGGAAAGAAGAAGAAGAACATAGAACTTGGAGTAGTGCTATACTGGGTCCTTTAAAAAACGAGCTACAATTTGTGAGAAACTGATTGCTCATTTGATCACAAACTAAAGTTATGCTGGATCCCTTCTCATGGGGATTAACCTTAGTAGATATGATGGAGGGGTTTATAGTTAAATGGTCTTGAGTTTTGTATCAGACCATTTATTTATTTATAAATCATATAAATTGTATTGAGAAGCCCAAGCTGACAAAAATAGCAGCGAGCTAGAAGATACACAAGGCCATTCATTTTGGTGATCTAACTTGTTATTTAAATGGTTCACACCACAAAACTGTCCAGGATGCTCATAGATTTTGGTTCATCATTTAGGTGACCTCTGCTTAAATAGTTGTGACATTGGAAGGAACATATGAACTAATAATTTTCTTACTTGGTGGGAATTATTTCAAAACAAGATCTGACAATTGTGTCAAATATTCTGCCTATAAATATTTTCCAGGTATTCAATTTGGTTGGATAGCAAGTTACGTCTTCAAGTTGATCCTCTTCTGGTTCTTGAGTACTTTTTGTGGAGAAAAGGTTATGAATTTGCCATTTCTAAACACTATGATCGGCATTGTGTATGGGAAGAGGTTGCTCAAAATAAGAGACTGAACAAGTATAATCACACTGTCATAGACCAGCAATTTGCTTCTTACCAGACTGATGGGCTGAAAAGATTCAATGTCTCTGATCCAAACAAGCTCCTTCCCAGTAGTAATATTCTCTCACAGTTTTCAGGTTATACAATTCTCTGCTGAACTTTTGCTGTTTTTAGTTTGAGAAGACGTTTTGTACTGCTTACAGATGTGCCTGAAGGGTCTTTAATTGTGAGAGCGCACACTCCAATGTCAAACCTATTTTCCTGTCTCTGGTTCAATGAGGTTGATCGCTTTACTCCTCGTGATCAGCTGAGTTTTGCTTTTACGTACCAGAAATTGAGAAGGATGAATCCTGGCAAACCATTTTATCTTAATATGTTCAAGGTGAAGAAGCGTAACTTTTTCTCTGATTTATCTCGACTAAAGTGAATGAAGTCTGTAATAGCAGCAAATGTTCCAAATAAAACTAGTTGTCAAAAGTTGATTTTCTCCACATCCCCAACTATTAACAGTTGTAAAGAAATCTAGAAACTACAGTTTGTATCATGATTTTTTCTATGTTGCAGGATTGTGAGAGAAGGGCCATAGCGAAGTTATTTCGTCACAAGTCGGAGGAGAAGCGAAGTACTCCTCGTCAAGAAGCAGCAGAATGAAACACATTCAAGTTATCTTTTCATCGGATGACTCTGTCTGTACATTATTTTTTGCTACACCCAGTCCACCAAGTTTGAGAGCCTGACAGTGGTATGCGTCCTTCTAATGCCCCAATATATTACAGTAAAAGTGATGGTTGTGGACCATTTTGTCCTGGATCTGCAATTAAGATGTGAGGAAAGTCCAAAGCAGAAGAAAAGTTTTATTGGCGAGATTTGTTGGGATGAGGTAATATTGCTGCTGTCTCTCTCTGACATGAATTAAATACCTGTGGAAAAGAAATTTGTGATCTACCATGTCTTATTGTACCGATTCAATTCACCATTTATTGCTTCATCTCTAGGCCATTAATGTCACAGTGCCTTATGCACTATTGCTTCCACTAGAACTACACTTTATCTTTTATTGTCTTATAAAAACTATTTGATTTTCCCTACATTATTGGGTATCAAAATTGGCTGTTGTTCGTAACAATTTTTTTATGTATAATGAGGTTTGTACGATATAATGTTCTTTTATTGAAATTGCAGTTTGAGAACTCATTTACTAATTCTGCATTCCTTGCCCAAAATGTGAATCATGCTTGAATTACTGCTTCGATTCTCCACTGTTATTACTGTTTTTGTTTTCCTTTTTTTTTTTTTTTATTACGAAGAGACTAGAAGTTCTTGCAGGGAAGGATTGAATCCATAATTATTGTAGAAAACATGCATTTATTGCATTACTTCCAACAGAACTTTTGTCCAAGAAGAATGCCCCATGCTATTAATTGTTAGTGTTGATCAAGTTATGAGGAAACAGTCTATCTGGTTGGGAATTATGATTTATGAATGTCTTGAATTTTTGATGTACAAGTTAGATTGAATTTTGCTAAGCTAACTATGATTGAATTATTCATGCATTATTATTCCCTAGACTTTGGTTAACAGTGCCTACTCAGTAGCTGAAGTAATTGTTGAATATGTATTTGATTTTTTTTGTTCAGTATAGTGAGTGTTCTTTGAATCTTGATGTTTCTAATGATTTAACTTGAACAATTTCCCTATCTGGACTGATGAATTTGTTAAAATCAAACTCCATACTCCCATTCAAGATAAAATATGATGAATCAATAGACATCCATAAAAATCAACTTTGAAGCAGAAAGTGAGTTAAGGGAGTCCTAAGTATAGACTTGGTCTTGGTCTTCTCCTGCCATGCAATACACCAACTCTCGTGTGCTCACCTTGGTAATAAATGCTGCCATTGAGCTTGACATATTTGGGATCATCGCTAGAACAGGTCCAGGTTCTCAGATCTCATCCTCTGAGGTAGCTTCACAGCTGCCAGCAACTAAAAATCCTGATTTTCCTTCGAAGTTGGATCGCTGAGACTTTTTGTTGCTCACTCTTTCCTTGAATGCTCCTTGCGCATCAGGGAAGATGGTAACAAGGTGGAGAGGATTTATGGCCTTGCACCTGCCTCTAAATCCCTGCTTGGTCACGAAGATGAAGGGTCCGTGGCCTCTTTATTAGCCCTTAACAGTCACCGAGCCCCATCAGAAACATGGCATGCAGAGACGTTTTTAAGTTGGGATTTCCTATTTTTTAAATTAAATAATGTTTGAAATATTTACATATCAGTTGAATCCTGCATCTTGTGAAAAGGGAGTAGACTTGCATATAAAAAAAAACCCTCGATCCATAGTCTAGGCTTTCCGATTTTGAAGGCGGTGTTTGTCATACATGTAAGTTCTCGTGCTAGATTCTCCAGTGTTCATCTTCCTAACAAATGATGTTTATATGCGAAAAGGATCAAATAACCCAATGAGGTAGACTTAGGTAATTGATTTCAAGATGGTTTCCATGAAGATAACATGGTTGCAATTTGCTCCCATGGTTATCCTATTCCTATATATGCAGTACTTTCTCACTCGTAAGAGAACTACATATTTCTGTGACTTCGTGGTACAGGTTAGGCATGGAGGATGCCATAATTGAAGGTGGCGATCAATGTAAGAAAGTTAATGGGAAGTCTTCATTCCAGTTTATGAACATTGATCCAACATTCAACAAGATCTTCAATAAAGCTATGGCTGGCATTTCCTCCTTAACCATGAGAAAAATACTTGAAACATACGAAGGATTTGAGGGACTCGCATCATTGGTTGATGTTGGGGGTGGAATTGGCAGAACCCTTAATAGAATCATCTCCAATTATCCTTCCGGTGAGGGAATTAACTATGACTTGCCTCGTGTGGTACAAAGTGCACCTTCTTATCCTGATACACATTGTTTTCCTTTTCAAGAAAGAAAGAATGAGAGTATTCAGCATGTTGGAGGGGATATGTTTTCAAGTTCTGGATTTGAAGAGTAAAGCTTGTACTAATTGATGAGCATTGCACTTGTTAATTTATTGCCGGAGCGATAAACTGTGCCCAAGCTATGAAAAAACTGCCATGAAGTGCTGCCTGACAATGGAAAAGTTATCGACGTCCTCTAGGTATGTTGCTGGTGTTGACCACATCATCCTAATGCAAGTTTCAGGGAACTTTGAAAGAACTGGAAGCGTTGCGTAGAGGATCTGGGTTTTCCAAGTTTGAAGTGGCTTGTTCAGCTTATGATATTTGGGGAGTCATTGAATTCTACAAATTATACTAAATTTTTAAAGGCGTTGAAAAAACATGTGCATGTAATATTGATATAGACTCATTGTATTGTGAACTATATTATGGATATCACAATAAATATAAAATGTTTGCACTGTAGATGATATTGTAATGCCATAAAAAACATTGTTTTTTCTGTGTTTAGTAAAATATTATTGCTAGGCAGTCGAACCTAATGCTGCTGGGTCCAGTCAGATCTAATGCTATTGAATCCGGCTGCCCAACTAGATTCAAGGAGATTGGGTCTGGTTTTAGACTCTGCTGCCCAGCAAGAGCCAACAGCGTTGAGCTTTGTCTCCCGCATAACCCAATAACATTAGGCTTTATTTTAAGATCTAAAATACTTAATACATTCTTTATACTTTTTATTTTTTTTATAATTAAAAAAAATTATTATTAATCCACTGCAAAAAAACACGAGGCAATATACTAGTAATCTATCGGAGGCAATCGGCATCGTGCCCATACATCAGCATTTTAGACAGGGCTGCAATTCAAGATTTGCCTTTATGTTCAGCTACATAATATTTCTCCACAAAATTAAAAGCCTGCAAGTAGAGGTGCATCTTAGGTGGGTACAAGGTAGCTTTTTTCTGTATTAATGTAATTTGCATATAGATTACATAAAACTACGATAAAAAAAAAATTCTTTCCAAGATTTTTCTAGCTTGATGCAACCATAGCTAGGATCTCATTCCTTCCTTTCACCACCTCTTGAAACAGCTCATTAACTACAGAATCAAACATTTCTAGACCTTCCTTCAAAGCCAGGGAACTTTTCTGCAGTGAATCAATGCTTTTTCCCAACTTCTCTTTATTCAGAGCCACACCCTTCAGAATCTGAACTTTAAAATCCTCAACTGCACTCCCTACCATTTTAGTCTCAACTAAAACTGGCCTTGAGTTATCATTGAAACCTCTTCGCTCCTCAGAAAAGCAACAAACAAGCTTCCTCAGTGATGATGGGAATAGCTTCAGTTGAGAGAAATCTCTATAAACCTCCTCATCCTTTTCTATTGGAGCTGGATAGAATATTGCAGAAAACAGGAGCGAACAGACAGTATTCATCGTTCTTCTTACAGCATATGATGCACAAAATTCATCATCCTTGGTCTTTGTTTTCGGTCTGCCGGTCTTGTATAGATTCACAATTTTCCAGTTCTCAAAGCCATAAAGCTTCTGCCATTCTCTTTCTAATTTCTCAATTTCAGTCATATTCATGGCCGAACCTAAATACCCTTCATCAGAAAATCTTCTAACTGCAACATCAACTATTAAACGGTACCTATCCATGGTAGAAATGGCTGATCTCAGCGCGTTACAAAAATCCAGGATGTTCAAAGACTCCTCCATGTACTCATCCAAATAGTTTCCCCCATCCCAGAACAGGGGTACCTCAGACTTCTGAAATATTTCAAGAAACTGAAAGTGCATCTTCTTGAGGAGATTTGTGGCTTCTAAACACCATTGAAGAGACAAGGAGTTTTTGGCTAGTGAAGATTCAAGGTTCTTGATATCTATAAGAAGAGAGGAAAAGGTATTCATTGCTTCATCAATGTGGATAGAAGACTACTTTTATCTGAGAAAAAATGGAGGAAAACATGTAAGAAACAGAACCCTTCTCGTTATTTGAAGAGAGTTTTATAAAAAAAAAATCGTTATACAAGTTTTAATCACTTCTGAAGGAAGATTTCAGAGACGAAAGAATCAAAGAAATAAATGGAGAGAAGGATATAACAGTTCAGAACTGTATTTTTCAATAAGCTGACTTAATACAAAGGCTAAGTAGGATTAAAACAGAATGAATATCTTCATAAAAATCTATTTTACTCATTAATCAAAAAACACAGACTTCTAATCCTTATTTTTTCTTTTTTTTTTAAAAAAGAAGAAATTATTTTATTCATACGGCGACTACATTTGGCTACAGAAGGAAAAGGAATTAAATTTCCTAATATCTGCCTTAGATTTTCTAATGTTTTTTACTGATTCTCCATTGCTGCATCATCACCTTGAGTTGGAAAGCAGATTATAACCAAGCCCTTTCGGTGCAAAGTTTTAGCTTCGCCATATAAAACAATAAGCAACCTTTCTCTCAAGTGGAAAATAATACGAAAGCCTAGCTGAAGTTCTTCACGAGAAAGCAATCTATATATGTCCCGATTTCACATTTTCCATTCAATAGATCTCGAAATTTTTTATACAAGTTAAAGTGACATGTCCTTCCTTGAACAAGTTTTATGCACTGCCATCACACATCCGTACTTGTAAATTCATGAAAATATTCTTTTTTTCGATTTAATTTAACCTAAGATGATAGGTAACATAAAGAACACACCAACTTATCCTTTGAACTAACAGTTCCTTGCTTGCCCTAAATAAATATGACTTGAAATACATGCGTAAGAGTGTGATAGGTACATCAAGATAATTTTATTTTATTTTTAAAAAATTTATATTTGATATCAATATATTAAAATGATTTAGAAATACTAAAAAAATAATTTTAAATTTTTTTAAAAAAATTTAAACAAACAATGTTTTAGCCGTAATGCAAAACACACTCGAAAAGGTAGACATGATCCTAACTTGCAGCTTTAATCAACCCAAGTGGATTGAAAAGGTCTTACTAATTGATCTTTGGACTCCATTTGTTTCTTGCTACCATGATTAAGGTTTCTAAAACGTTTTGTTTCCCCGAATTGACCAACATAAACCAGAATTTGTGGAGGGCAAATGTCTAAGACAATGCCTTCAAAGTTATCTAGGACTCATTGTGCCCGCTTAGAAACCAAACAGTCACAGAAGAAAAACAATTATACAATCTAAAAATGACACTATATTAATCACCAATGAGTCATTTCCAACATGGAAATTTTGACTTCAAATCTTATTATATTAGAAGACGAGATTAGGACTTAATTTGTGAGATGGGAAACATAATGTTCTCATTGACATATTCATTAAAAGAAAAATGGCGTCTTAGGCATACGGTGCTCATGTAGTTACATACCATTTATAGGACAATTGACCAACAATTTGGTATGATATGGACACAGTTCTAAAATTCAGACCATTTTGCGTACCTGCAGCAGCACGCAAGAACAAGGATTGGAAGCGAACTTGACCTAGTTGTTGAGGTGATTAGAACTACTGAAAGTTCTTTTGAATTATGTGAAGAGTGTTTTTTACACTACAAATTTCAAGCATCAAAGGAAGAAAAGAAAGACATTCATAGGAATCAGAAAACAATATGCAGGCAGAGGATCTATAATTAACAATATTCAAGGGAAAGGATGATGATATTGCTAAACGATCATAGAACTCCTTGAAGCAATTTACTAATTTATACACCAACAATGTGAATGCTACCCGTGTTCATGTAAATCATTTAGCATTCAATGATCCATGGACGTGATCTGATGAGTAAATCATTCCTTGAAATCGTATCATTGAAATATACTGTGAGTGCAACGGAATTTATAACTCATTATTGATAGGTTTCGACATCTGTTCATGTTGTATGATACGAAACCCATTTTGGTGCCAACAGGCTATATATAGAAAAGAAAATGGAGGGATTACCATTGGTATCATGCATGAAGACCAACATGGGGCACATGTGAATTTGGTGATATAGACAATAAAATGAATTAAATTGGTAATAGAATATCTCTTTCGCATTCATATATGAATTCAATTTATTTATCAATTAAATTTAAATTAAATATTATAATTAAATTTAATTACATTAGAGAATTGGTTCTAAATAAATTGTAAGAGAATAAGGTATTTTTAATCTTCATTGAGCATGTTTTGGAATGGAACTTATGGGATACAAGAAAAATAGTTGGAGAAATTTATAAGATTTAGAGCGGGGCATATCCACCATAAATAGTTTCACGCTTAGATTTAGAACTCGATTTAAGAGTCAACCTAGGACAAGATGTAAAAACAACATTCCTGACCCATCACACTCAAGCCCAAAATTCAGTCCAAACTCAACCCAACTAACCTAGGTATTTAAAAAAAAAAGTTGCTAGAGAATTATTTCTCTTTTCTTCTCTCTACCATAACTTTCTCCTAAAATACCAAGGAAATCAGCTCTAAACTTAAGTTTTGTTTCAAGGAAGGTACTATTATTTTTTATTAAGACTTTGATTGTGGAAGGCTTAAAGTAGAGTTTAGGGTTTTTATTTTGATTTGATGATAGAATAATTTAAGGGTTTTAATTGATGTTTTAGGGTGTTAGTCCTGCTCAAAGTTGGTTTGATGTGTTTTCTAGATTATGGGTTTTTGAAGAACAAAATGCTTATTTTGGGGATCTGCTGATTTGAAAATTGGCAGATCGAGATTCTGAAAATCCCGATCAACTAGTTGACTGGCTAGGTTGAACTGGTTGATCTGCTGGTTGGTTGATATTGGTTGATTGGTTGGTCTAAGCCAACCAACTAGTTGGCATGTGATAGTGGTCAATTGGTTGGTCATTTCGGTCAACCGGTTCACCAGACAATAGAGATTTATTGGGTCTGTTAGGTTCAATCAGCTTGAGTTATGTTTGGGATCAATAAGGTGAAACTATTCGACTTTATATTTACATTCTGGTCTCTAAGCTTAGAGTTTTCAATCTTTTATGATACATTACTTCGAGTTATTTTTTTAGTGTTTCTTGTATTCATTATTGGTTCTGTTGACGTTCCTCCTAATGATCTTTAGTAGTCTTTGGTTCTGTATCTCTTTTTTTTGCTTTCGTTTTCCGGGTTAGTGGTATAATCTTTAATATGCATGTAATATTAATAAATATGTATGTTGATTATATGATGAGTACAACTAGTTAATTTCTTGAATATTTATATATGTTACCTTATTTTCCGAGCACTCATTCATTCTTGAATTTGCAACCACATTCTGTTGAACTAAATTCTATTTAATATGATATGCATTGCTTTGATAATTATACTTGTCAGTAACTTCATGCTAACAGAGAGTAACGTGCAGATTATTAATATCTAGGATGTATGTTAAATATTATTCTCTCACTAGGTTAGTTGAACTCATCCCTCCTTTTTAATATTATTTCAGGTTCTTAGTTTTTGATAGCACGCAAGTGGATTTTGTTGAGTGTTCCTGGTTTTTTAGTTTTGATCGGTATGCCTTGCTTGTTCTGCAAAGCTTTCCTTTTAGTTTTTTATTCGATGTCTTAGACGCTCCACTATTACATTGTTTTAATTAAATTCGGCTTTTGACAAATGTAATAAGTATTATGGATTATTTGTTTTGCTTTATTTGATGATGATAATTTTTGAATTGTTATTTGATTTTATTAGTTTTGAAGAATATAATCTTTTGAAAGATTATGAAATGCTGTGAAATTTTTATATAATTTGTTTTATGATATGTATGTTTTGAAGCTTAACATAAATGTGGTGTTCTCACGACACTGCTCTTGCATTGTCGATCGTGGACTAGGAATTTAGATCGTGACACAAGACTTTGGTTACTAGTTGGGAGGGCTTACTTGGGCTGATCCAAAATTTATTTTTTAAAGGATCAAAACAATGTTGTTTTGTCCAAAAACAAATTTTTTCCAAAAAAAATTAACAAGTTAAGGGCTAGGTTTTGATAAAGTTATACCCTGAGTCACATATTAACATGAGTTTTTTACCAAGTCTGTCTGGATCACTTATTATATTTTCTTCAATCTAGACTGATTAAAGACTCGAGTACTTAGCCCGCCAATCCGATCCAAATTAGCTATGGTTTCAATGAGGGGCCGCTCCCATGTCATATGCAGGAACGTGCAAGACTTCTAATAAGAAATTAATGTATGCTACAACATTTCTTAATCTGAGGTGACATGTTATTAATATGATTAATGTCTCAACGTGAGTTGAACAAATTAATCAATGGATTAACTAGTTAACCCAAATTATAATTTTTTAAAATAAATAAAAAAACATTGTTTCAGCAAAGAAAAATTAAATGATTTGAAGTAAAATGAGACCTGAATCAAATTTCAGTTCAATAAATCATCGAGTTGATATATCAAGTTATACCGGGTTTATCATTATGCATTAATAATTATATTATTTCATTCCAATTGGAACTCTAAGTAGGTATATTAAATTCAAACCGCAAGGTCTATCAAGAATTTCAAAATGAAGATTTCGAAGTCTTAGGATTTCCATTAGTATAAATGTCTTTTATATATATTCACCTAATTAAGTCAATACAAGGGTTAATTAATCAGTCTGATTTTTCCTAAAAGAAAGACAAGCATGTTATATATATAAATACTGTACAACTTCGATAAATTATGCTATAATTAAAGAAACTGTGGAAAGGCAACAATTAGGGCAAGGTTATGCATGCAGTTATCTGAGTTGTGACATCCTTAGCAGACATTGCAATTTGAACGCCTGTTTCCATATCTGCTACAAACAATTTATTACTTACCATTATAGAGTCGATCGACAAGTTCATAGATGTAATGTTATCCCATAGAGAAAAAAATAGATTATTTTTTTGTATAGAAAAACATTAAATTAATTTTTTTAAGTGTTTTTGGATGATTTTGATGTTTCATATTAAAAATAAAAATATTAATTTAATATATTTTTAAATAATACAAATCAATCATTTGTTGTATGAGTAATTAGTAGTTGGCAAAGTACTAACTGCTTCTTAATTAGGCGGAATATATATTAGTAGTGATTCCCTTGCTTATGCCAAGAAGTCACGGGTGTTCGTCCCACTACTTCCTTTTAGGAGATCGAGTAGGCCTTTACTCATATTTAATAAGCTGTAGTGGGGTTTTGCCCAGTTGTATGTGAGGTGTCTGTATATATATGTATGTATGTATGTATATATATATGTATGTATGTATGTATATATATATATGTATGTATCGTTCTGTCCTGATGAAATCCAGAATGGTCGAGCTTCAAGGACTTAAGAATGTCGACCCAATGATTGACGGATTTGGCATTGCTAATTCTGAAGATGCTGAACTGGTTGTCGTGTTTCAAAAACATCCCATATGACAACATTACAAAATGGTTAGGGTTAAGTATATCCTCTGTTAAACTTGTAAGCATGACAAGGTCAAACAAAGTTAATATGAGAAATAATTAGGAAAATGACAAACTTACTTGTGTTTATTTTTGTTTCATAGGCTTTTTTTTTTATATATAAGATTTGAATTTTTATTTTTATTTTTAGATCGTTTTAAATGCTAATATCAGAAATAAATTTTTAAAAAATTCAATATATTTCCAAACAAAATATATTTTAAAAAACAACTATTACTACAATACCAAACAGGCTCGTGGCTCTATTATGTGAAAGGTTTCAATAAAACTTTTTTGCTGAACGCTTTTCATAATCTTAGATAGTTAAAATAAAATTTATCATTGTTATAAATCTGTTGTAACTCAACTAGTTTGAAGCTCTCTTTTATAACGAAAAAAGGTAAAATTTACTATAGCTTCAGCATATTTTAAATCCCTATATTTGCACTCTAATATATTTTCGTGATTTATGCAGCAAGATATTAGACAACCCTTCACAGCTTGGCATGGCATGCAATACTATTAGCTAGACTCCCACACAGGATTTGAAATCAAGATCTCTTGCTCTTCGATTGGGTTCCATCACCATTGGCAAGTGGTATATATAAATCAAATGAATAAATCAAACAAAGACTCCCATGATCAGTACCATGAGCCAATTTTCACAGGCTTATGTGACCAGTGACCTTTAACTGATGGTCTATAAGAACTGTGATGCTTAACTGACCTATGAGAATTGTGAATCAAGAAAAGACTCTTCAACACGTTCATGAACACCACCAAGCCTGGTTTCCTTGCAGAAATGATGGAAGTGCCTTTAGGTTTGGACAGTCTCAAGGCTTTAACGCAACCCGTGTGAACTGCTTCAGAATCCAATCTCGAACTACTATGACTTCTTGTCAATGTTTCTTCAGTGTTGAAATCCTCCCATAACATGTCCATCTTCTCCTCCTTATCATTTAGACTACCATTTCTTCTCACCAACTCAGATGCAGCGGAGCCCAGCTCCTCTCTTCTTGAAAAGCTCTTCCCTTGCGTCAAGTGCCTGATCGGTTCCGTTGGAAAACTATTTTTAAAGACTAGTTCGTCTTGATCTCTCTCTTCTCCTTCCGTGCTGCTTTCTTTTGATGTTTCTTCATGGTAAGGATCAGGAGAGGCCGCAGGAGATAAGCACCATAGAGGTGGGGAATCGATGCTGCATGAGACAGGGTCTGTGAAGATGGGGAAGGTGAAGTCTTCAGTGGCCATAGCTAGGCTGGTGACTTGGGTGGAATGGAAAATGGTATTGGAGAGTGGGAGTTGGGGATTGGGAGTTTGGTATAGGTGGGGTTTTTGGACATATTAGTTCAACTGCTTCAACAAGTTAACGTTTCTGGATCAAGATTCTAGGTTTTAGGGTCCCACTCAATATAAAAAGTATTGCTGAGTGTGAAATCATTATTTTTTAAGGCTTTTTTTATTTTTAAATATATTAAAATAATATTTTTTTATATTAAAAAATTAATTTTAAATAAAAAATATTAATTTTATAATATCAAAAAAATCCACATAGAGATTGAAAAATAAAATAAAATGAAATTTCATAAAAATGTGAATTTAAAAATCCATAAGGACCAAAAATATATAATTGGAAAAGTAGGAGAACCAACGTTAACTCTTTTTGCAAACTTTGAATCCACCATATATTTTTTTTATCTTTTTGAATTTTATCCTATGTAATTTAATTTTGTCCTTCCTTGACAATCTTACTTAAATTGTCCCTCAATTTAGTCCAAAAAGAATGAAATTAAAATAATGAAAAGAAAAGAAAACCATTGTGAACAGTGAGTTTATAATATTTTGTGAGATGATTCACAATGCAATTTTGTACTGTGAATTTCTCATGTCTTTTAGAGTATTGTTAAATTTGAGGAATATCATTACATAGTGACATATTTCATTTATATAAAAATTCAATCCAAAACTTTTTAAAAATAAATTTATTTTATATATTTATCTTTTTCATTAAACATGTTTTTTTCTTATTTTTTCTTATTTTTTTTTTATCTTGAGATACATGCGACTACAAAAAAAAAAAAATCTTCAAGACCTATTGATGAGGTCATGAAAAATATTTACATAGAAAATATTGGGCTTTCCATAGTCTGCTGTAAAATTAGGCATATGAGGGACTAAAATAAATCTAGGTTTAAGCTCGCGAGAGAGAGGAAAGTGGGCTGGTTGTTGGTCAGGGAACTCGCGAGGTCAGGTCGCTAGCAACCCGCGAGGTTGGGTCACTGGGTCAGATGGCTGGCTGGCCATCCACGCTGGTCGCCCTTGCTTGGGCGACCAAGCTGGTCACCCAAAAGGTTTGATAAGCATAGATTGATAAAAATAGGATTCCAATGGAAATCTCGCCAGGCAGCTCATGCCTAATAAACATTATACTGAAATGATTTTTTATTTCTTTCAAGAGTTTTATACAGCTTTAAAGAGCCATCAGTATCTATTAATTTTATGTTGACGAGATTATAGTTGGTTTACTCTAATGTTTTCCAAGGAATAGAAAATAAAAGGCAGCAGAAGCATGCCAAGGAGATCTCATCCACCGCCGGCTTGGTAGCAGGAGTTGGCTTCTTCAAAGCCCATTTGGCAACGTTTGTGGTGCTGACTCGAGAGCTTTGAAAGAGATTGCATGGCAACATTCTCTGATTGGGAAATTTGCATTTCAAATGTCACAGCTCCACTAAGCCAGCCAAATACTGTCTTTTTTCCATATATAGAGCTCACCTGACACAGCAAGCTATACAAAAATAAGAATCCTGGAGGTCTAAAATGAGCAAGTCCAAGTCCACTCCTTTAGTGGTTGCATGATAGCAATTGAAAGTTAAATCATGAGTTAATCTAAAGCAACTTGGACAATAATTTATGTGAAACATAGAACTTTCTAGTACAAAACACTCTGTATCCTGCATATACTAAGCATAACCTTCAATTCTTTGTTGAGATGCTCGCTACCCACACTTGAGGTCAACTTGAAGGTCGCTATCTAGCATAAATCACATACAAAACAATGTAATGGAACAGTCATTGCAAGGATCAGGAGGGGAAGAAGCAAACTGCATTTCTTCATAACTTGAAGCTAATATTCAATATGAAGAACAAAATGCTCAAAATTACAAACCCCCAAGGAGGGGAAGAAGGAAAGGGGGGAGTTAAATGTCTATACATGGCGGCAGCTGAAAGAGACCATCTCCTTTTTTTATCTGAGAAAGAAGTCTTGCCATCTTCGCCCATTGTTTACTCAAAGAAAATAAAGAACCCGCCCAGTGTGTTGATAAGACACAGGTCTGTGGCTGGAATTCCCTTTCTGCCCCAAATCAGCACCCAAGATCTTGAATGACAGTAACAAAAAGAATCAAAGAATACAACTATTTTGGTCTCAGAGTGTCTACTTGTCGTAGAGGGATTCCTTCGGGGTCAAGTCCTTCATCTTCTTCTTCATGCTTAGGAAGGCGCAATGATGAAGATTGTGATGACCCTATAAATGAAGTACAGTTTATGTGAAGCTACAATCTTGAACTAGAGAAGATGATTAAACAATAGAGGAAATACTGGAAACCCACCTTCAACCATGTCCTTCGTTTCATGAAGAAGAAAAGTCCCAGAAAGGATCGTCACAAATCCACATATTTCAGTGACAATTTGAGATGCGTTCTTTCCATCCCAATCCTGAATTTAAAAAGGTATATAATCAGCATACATGGCAACAAACATCATAAAAACCCTTAAAAGTTTAATACTTTAGTTACTATAGCAATACTTATAGGGACTGAAGACTGCATGTAAGAATTAAAATCTTCAGAGAACATCTATCTACTTTTATTTCACCACTACATCTCTTTTCCATAGATTATTATTTTCTGTCTAAGAGATCGAGAGAAGGAGAGTTCCTAAAAGAAAACAACGAAAAAAAGAACTCATAATTGAGTAACAACAGTTTTTAAACTCCTTAGCTTGAGAGAATAACATAAAATCTTCAGAAAATAACCATCTAGTTTTCTTTCAGCTCTACATCTCTTTTCCATAAAAGAGAGGAGGGTTTCAAAAAGAAAAGGAACCAAAAAAAAAACTCATAATTTATGTAAGAACAGTAATTTAAAGTCCTCTGCTGGGATAGCATAAGAAATTTCATAATTATACAGCCATTCACCATAAATCAACTCAAAATAGATGGAAAACAAATTGTTTTGTTTGTATTCTGAATACATCAGCACAACCTATTTGTAGCAATGTTTCGTTTTCATTTTAAAAAAAATGCTCCAGTTTCTACAGTCATCATCACTTAAAGTGAAGCTAACATGAAATCCAAGGATTAGTTCTCCTAAATTCCATCTATCACGCAGACACATTCATGCATGCCTATAAGTCAACACATGCCACTGGTTAAAAAGTAGATTACCTTAAACATGATTACGCTAGCCAAAATTGTTAATGAAGTAAACATCACATAGTATATGGGAGATACAACAGCTGCATTGAATGTATCAAGAGCCTGCAATTCAAAGAGTAACAAATAAATTTATCTACCAAAAGTCATTCATAACCACAAGCCATTGCCCAGTTATCCTCCCACTGAAGCAAGTCCTATGCTGGAAAACTTGAAATATTCCCTTCAGAAATTTACATCATCATCATAATAAAAGATCTAATTTCTACATTAATTTTCACGCAATCAGCATTTCAAGGTAGCATATGTTTATTTTTAAAAATTATATGGGAGCTCCTAAGAAATGCATTACCTTGTTTAAGTAATTGATTTGAGTGATTACACAGGCAAGTACAATCAAGGTAAAAGCCCATGTTTGGGGGTGTAGTAACTGATTCATTCCCGAGAAAGTCAGCTTCAAAGCGATTCCAAGTGCTTTGACACTCATAACCTGTTATGAGCATTCAGAAAACATAATTTTAACAATAATGGATTTACACTAGTAAAGATGTGCACACAGTGAATAATAAACGAATAGGTATATATAGCAAAGTTCATAAAAAGGATAACTGACATACCGATAGTGAGCCCATGAGCGAACAAATTGAAATATAGACCATAACATGAGTCTGCCCATAATGGGGTATAACACGGATGATAATCACAACAGCAGCTGTTATGACAATAGCAGCATACAAGAGAAAAGCTGCAGTGGATATCACAGTGAATTACAGCATTATGAGACACTTGAGCAAAAAATATAAGACCATGATAATATTATGTATGTTTTTCGTATAGCATCAAGGACTTGGAAGCCATTTCGCTACTTTTTTTTATTCCTTGGAGAAATATATACCTGGCTCTGTTGCAAGGTCCCACACTTCCTTCACGGACTCAATCTCACGTTCTTGAGGTGCATGCAAAACAATTGTCGTTGAACCCACAACACAAAGAGCACAACCAAGAATCCCAAAAGTGTGCAACTTTTCCTGTAAAATAGCATGTGCAAGAGCAGCACTGCAAGACAAATGGAAGTTAGCATCATAAAATAATCTGATATATGAAAGACATAAGTAAATTTTCTCTTGCCTGATAATGATACTGAGTGCACCAAGAGGAGTGACTAGAATAGCTGGTGCAAATGCATAGGCTGCAAAATTAGCAATTTCCCCAGCAATCACTGCCACAATGACAATTATCCATCTTAGAATGCATACAATGTGATCTGCACTCAAACTTCCAATGCACTTCATAACGTTAAACCAACAGGAGTAACTTACATATAAAGAGAAAAGGTAAACATCATAAAACAAAAACATGGAGATCCAAACCATCTAAATGGACAAACAACAAAAGAAATAGTGCAAGACATATGAAATGAAAGGTTAACACAACTCTTTGAAGGATCTGTGAAAGACTGCACTTTTGGCACATATGGAGAGTTTTTAGCTAATCAAAAGAACTTATTGCATTTATATAGACTATTTATTATGCTGTAAAAGAATATGGACTATTTATTTAAATTATCAAAATATATATAGACTATTTATTTTATACCACACAATGTATAGGCAATGGTATAAAAGTAATTTCTTTAATTTCAACAAATTAACAGCCACAGAAAATAAGGGCACTTACTTGTTATCATGCCAATCCACCAAAGTGGTTCAAACAGGTAAGTATAACCCCCAGCACCTGCAAACAAAAGGTCCATAAAATTAAGATAAAGTAAAACCATAAAACTCTATTATCATACATAAATCAAGCCATTAATGCAATCACAAAAAAAAAAATGTTAACAAATTAAGCAAATGCCGAGTATTAAACTCAATAATTCCACATGTCCTGCTCCAACTTCTATACTCATCAAGCCATTAATGCAATCACATAAATTATAAATTGTTAAAAAGTTAGATTTTAAATTTTATTTATTCTTCTTCTATGATGATAAATCACACCATCACTTAATTAGAAAGCATATTCCTAAAGAACACCATAATGACTGCAAATCATCCATGGACTAGGCAGTGGAAGCTGAATCGTATTCTGCAAGCCTAAAGAAATAATTGTGAAGCTATTTTGTTAAGCCATATGACACCAAACCATTATCTGGAACCAAGATGGTCTACAAAGAAACAAATAAATCTTACACAAACTTCATACAAACTGGCGCAGAAAATGATTGGTGGTGTGATGTATGGTCCTGGAAACACTAAAAGATTGATCAAACATGATAAAGAAACTCTTGCATAAGTTATATGAAGTATTAGTTAAGATTTGTAAGTTCGTATAGCATTACTCTGTTTGGACGTAAATAGCATAAAAGAACCAGACCAATGGTTTACTATCATCAACATAGTTCTGTAAAGAGCACTCAAATGTACTACTTTAAAACCTACAAAATATACAAATTGCAAATATCTAAACAATCCATAAAGTTGATCTATCAAAAGAAAGATATAGCTTCAGAGAGCTACTTTAACCTTCCAGATACTCTCACATTCCCTCAACCTTCTAGAAAAGAGCAGACTCCGAATGTCCTCCAAATATCCAATAATTAGTATATCGTCACCCCTCAACACACTCAAAAAAAATATAGGACATCAATAAAACTGCTGCAAAGTCCAATCCCAATCTTTCACTACCCTTATAAAACTTGGGGCCTAAGCACAGTTACCATGGCCCCTTCTTTCTATCCCTCAATTGCTACCACCTTTTTTCTCAGAAAAGAAGAGTTGCTCATGCTTTTGCACACACCATGCACCACACAAGAATCCAGCTACCTTCTCCAATATGTAAAGCAACAAAGTTAAAGGATATACGTCTTTCTCTTGCAAAGCTATTCCACAGCTTTGTCCTATGAAATCCATCACTATCTTCCCACCTATTACAAAAGCTACCCCTTCAGATATACTATTCTACACCTGAGATGATAAGTGTAATGCATCGAATGTCTAAAGTCCTATGGGCCTCAACCAATTAATCCACTACCATAAATCCATCAAAGCTTTTTCAAAATCCCCAAAAAATATCACCAGGATGAGGGATAAACTTTGGTTTTAGCAATAGTCAGATCAAAAAGTTTAAGAAAATGGAGAAAGCAAGATGTCTTTGCCAACTTAGTACACATGACGCATACAAGAGTAGCAAGCCAACATAGAATCTGAACAACATGCTGAAAAGAACTTGAAACCGAAACTTTGCAGTTCTAAAATCATACGAAGGTGTAATGAATAATTGCGTGGAACAAACCCTCCAAAATCCATCTCTCCCTATATAGACATCAAAAGGAATAACAGCACCAAACTCCAATTAACCCGGTGTCTTCACTTGCTGGAGCTTAATCTTCCAACTAAAAAGAATCTAAAAGGAATTTTCCAGGCATCAGCTAAGAAACCCCAAATAGTGAAACTAGATCCCATGCCAGCAATCTGGTGCCTGGTGGTGAACTATGATAAACTGATTAGCCATCATTTTTACTCACGCAAACAACAACGTTTCAATTCAGTGATTCTAACAATCTATGTAACCAAACAGAAACAAATTCCATTAAAATATCATCAAGAATTCTATCTACAACTTGGAATACAACAGTAAACAAAAATTTAACCCACTCTTAAGTTTGACCCACAAATGAAATCCTCAAGCCACGTGAATTCAACCAGTTCCTATCACTATGCTTATAATTCTTGCAATGAAGCACATAAAATAACTTCCACTCAAGACAAAATCCCATTCGAATAAATCCATAACGGACCACCAAAAATCAACCCATTTCACACCCAAACATAAATTAAAAAAGGGCAATCCAAACCAACAAATTAGCACCAATCCCAACACAAAATCACAATTAAAACAAAACCCACCAAAGCCAACAAATAAACAACGAAAACCCACAAAAATGCAACCCATTCCAAGGCCAAAAACGAAAACCCAGTTGAATAAACAATAAAAAGATTGAAACTTTACCTGCCCTAATACCAGAAGCACCAGCTTTCTTCAACCCTTTTTTCTTAACAATAAAACTGGCTCCTATAAATAAACTCGAAGACAATGCCAACACCAATCCCTTTATGTTATCTGTTGACATTCCTATCTCTGTTTCCGCCATAACTTTACAATCCCTTCACCACCAACACCAAAACGACGACGACGACGACGACGACAATGTCTCACCTCAAAACTCACTGTTTCCATTCCACATCATTCATCAAGTCGTCTTCTTTATATTAATCTTATCCAAATCGGATTGTGCAACGCAAATGTGCATGAAGAATGAGAGAGAGAAAGGAACACCAAAGAGTATTGGGATTTGTGAGTTTAACGTAGTTAAGATGTTTTTTTTATTTGTTTGTAAGACTTAGATCGATCTGATAGGTATTGTTCTTGTTGAACAAGAGACGAAAGCCGAACTTAGTTTTCTTTTATCCCTTTCTTTACTTTTTTTCAGCTTCTATCGACCACCAGTGCACGCTTCCTTTAGCGAGACTGAGAGATGGGTAGGAGCCCAGGAGCAACTTCTGGACTACGGAGATCTTTTTCAGGCCTCTAATTTTGTCTTGCTCTCTGGCTCGGGAGACGAGTGCAGCCCCTTTGTTAGTTCATTCAACGGGAGAGGGAAAGCAGAATTCACATATTACCAGAGCACTTGTAAAAACTCAAAAAGAGGAAGATTTTAGGGAAGAATCGATCGAAATGAATCTCAGTGATCGTCAAAAGAGTGGCTTCGATATTTCTTTCAGATTTTTTTTTGGTTGCCGTTTCAGTTCTTTTATTTTTATTTTTTTACATCAACATATCATATTATTTAAAAATATTTAAAAAAATATTAATTTAATTATTTAAAAGAACAATTTAAAAATGTTTTAAAAACAAATTGTAATGAAAATCCTCCTCCCCCTATCTTAGATATGTTGATCCGTTAACATATTTAAAAAACATGAATGTATATTTGTTTTTGCGGTGGAATCATTATTTTTTAAAAAAACTGATTTTTATTTGTTTTAGATTATTTTTTATGTGTTTTTTATTGTTTTTGCGTGCCAAGTCTAATATAAAAAATAAATTTAAAAAATAAAAAAATATTATTTTAATATATTTTAAAACAACAATTATTTTAATATATTTTAAAACTACACTATACAAACACTAACAAGTAAACTGCAAACTTCTGTTACACAGGAAAACAAAACACAGCAGATCCCCCTCCCGTTTTCGTGTCATCTCGCGACAGAAATTGTTCGAGTTCAGTTTCTTTTTTGCTTACCTAGCAAAAGCAAGAAGAAAAAAAGAAAAAAGATAAGGAAGGAGGCTCCCGCTCCAACTATAATGGTCACACCAATTTGTCTTCCTTTCTTTCTTGCCAATTTCTCGGAAGTGTCAACTAGGCCAACATTTCCAGTTACTTTTATCGAAACCCGTGGTGGAAATACTGGGATGACTCCAGATAGCTGATTGTTGGAAAGTATCAGCTCTGTCAAGGTAGCCATTTGAGTAAAAAGAATAGGAATCTCACCCGAGAACTTGTTGTTCGAGAGGTCCAAGACTTTCAAACCCATCAGCTGGGAAAGATCGCTTGGAATAGGTCCTTCAAAGAGGTTGCTGCTGAGATTTAAGACAGTCTGCAACCTCACTGGCATCTTTGGAATCCTCCCACTCAGTTGATTTTGTCCAAGTTGTAGTTCAACCACAGAAGGCATACTATCAGGGATTGAACCGCTGAGATTGTTACCTTGCAAGTTCAAATAATCCAGGTTGTCCAAGCCTGCAATTGAAGAAGGTATGGAACCGGTAAGCAAATTCCAGCTGATATTCAGGGTTGATAACGCAGGGGGGATTTGCTTTGGGATCTCACCACTCAATTTGTTTAATTGGAGTTTCATGACTTCAAGTGAATAAAGACCATCCAATTCTGCTGGTAATGCACCAATTAGGTTATTCTGTGCCAAGTTCAACACCACTAAGCTTCCACAAGAACTCAATTGGGGAGGTATCACACCAGTCAAACTATTGTTTTCCAGCTCCAAATGAGTTAGATTTGTTAGTGCTTCAAATGAAACAGGGATTGAGCCATTCATTCTATTGCTTCCCAATTTTAGAATAACCAAGTCTCGAGATACATTTGCTGGGATTGAACCCTCCAACATGTTATAAGACAAATCCAAAGTGTGCACATTCGGCTGTGACAGAAAGTCCGGTGGTATCAGCCCAGCTAACCTGTTATAACTAAGATCTAAATACGTAAGAAACCTTGTAAGTCCACAAGGAACTCCGCCATAGAAATTGTTTTCATTTGCTGCAAAGTGCTGCAGGGTTTGAATATTTGAAAGGCTTGTCGAGATCTCCCCACCTAACTTATTGGAAGACAGAACCAAAACTTCCAAGTAGGTTAGGTTTCCAAGTACATCAGGAATAGACCCCGAAAGCTGATTTGCACTAAGATCAATCCTGTGCAAATTCTGATAACTCACTATTTCCGACGGGATGGAACCCTGGAAAGAATTCACTGAAAGCTGAAGCTCTTCCAACATCATGGATTTCCCAAGGTTTATGGGAACATGCCCATTAAACTTATTGGAACTAAGATTCAAGCTTTTGAGTGAACGAAACCCATCTAACTGTAAACTAATATTACCACTCATAGAGTTACAAGACAAATCCAAGGTTTCTAATCCTTCAAAACCATGAAAAGTAGGCAAAGGACCAACTAGAGAGTTATGACTAAAACTCAAAGTCTGCAACTCCGAAATCTGTCCACAAACATTGATGAACTCATCTGGGATTGAGCTCAATAGGTTGTTCGAGAAATCAAGCCACTGCAGAGACTCGATCTTGCAAATAACAGGTATAAAATCAGAAGAGGAGAGACCGATGCCAGATAGGAAAAGATGGGTTACCCGTGTGTTGTCAGGACTGCATCTAACTCCAATCCACGAACATGGGTTTGGCTCCTTAGTAGCATCCCATGGTGAAGTAGTGTTGTTAAGGAGCTTAGAGAGAGTGATCATGGTGATATCTTGGTATTTGGACAGTTGACAAAACACAACGGAACATGAAAGCAAGAAGCAAGATAAAAGCAGCAAGCGAGTGTTATGTGCATGCCAGCTCATTTTTGAAGTGATGGGGAATGTTATGTTGCTTCACTTCCAAACCTACAAAGCAATTTGCAGAAACAACTGTTTGATATGTGAATGTTGTTGATTTTATAGTGATAAACTTTCTTATCGTGTGAACTGGATAATTTCACCTTCTAATTGGGATAATTTTTTTTTATATATAAAAAAATTATACAATATGATTATGACTTTTTTTTTACACCAAAAAATATAGCATATTTCAAGTGTACCAAGCCTAATCACTCGGGGACTTGGTCTTAGACACACTGGGTGAAATTATCACCATACCAAACTATCAAAAAATACAATATTTAAAGATAAAATTAAAAAAAATTAAAAAAATTTAATAATCAAACTAAAACGAAAAAACAAAATATTGTTTTTTCACCATCGTTTCATTTTTTATAAACAACCAAACCGAAATTTTATTTGTAAAATCAAGAACTAATTCAATACTGAAATAGTTTTTTAAAATCTTGAAAACCCAGAAGAAAACCATATGAAATAAACCCTTAAGTCTAATCACCAACAACCACAACAGAAAAAAAGTGAAATTAGAAGGAAAATCGATAACTAAAGCAGAAAAATTCAAGGATAAGAAAGAGTTTGATTCCTCTCGGAGGGCATAGTAAAACATTGAGCCCTCTTAGTTTTTTTTTTTTTTAATTCAACAGAAAAGGGCATAGTTTGATTTCTCTCTTTGGTAGTGTCCCATGGCCAAGCAGTGTTGCTACGAAGCACAGAGGGAGTGGTCGATCATGGTGAAATTTTGCTCTCAGACAGGGGACAGAACACAATAAAAGACAAGAACAAGCTGCAAGCATTTGCTATTATTGTTGCTTTTAATTCGTTTTCGAGTGAAATATTGAAGAACATCATATTTTCTTGTTAGAAAATACGATGGTTACACCATCACCTTCCTATCAATGCATATCGTTGTATTGTTATTGAAAATCTGAGCAATTCAATCGGAAACAACCAATTATGAGAGAAAATAAAAAAAAAAAAGTTCGGATCCTTATCTCGAAAATAATTCTTATGGAGTGTTTGAAATTCAATGTTGTGGAATGACTTTCATTTAAGCTTGCCTTGTTGACTGGGAGGAAGCAAGGTGGTCCAATACTCAACGTGTTGTCGTATCATTCTTGGATGCTTATTGTATTTGCATGGAAGCTGTGTTTCGTGATTTTTTTAATATTTATTTACTTGAAGTTATTTATTTTATATTTTTAAATTGTTTTGATATGCTAATATAAAAAATAATTTATTTTAAAAAAATATATATATATTATTTTCATATATTACTGAGTAAAAGTACTTTAAAAAAAAATCATTATCACACTCTCAAGCATTACTTGAACACTTTCTTTCATAGTACTTTTTTGTTTGACATTGTAGTGTTGTGTGGTTAAAAATATTTTTAAACTGATCATAATTTTAAAAATTATTTGCTTCCATTACTTAAACTTGTTTTTCAATTTAATTTATAATAAAAACTTGGGTTCGAGAAAAGTTATAATTTGTAGCTTTTCTTGAACTTGTTTTTTAATTTAAACCATCACTGTAAAAACTATCATAATATCAAATACACATACTTAAATATCTTTTATATTTGGAATAAAATCAAAAAATATATAAAAAATTTATCTCAAATAAAAAAATTAAGTTATTAGTTAAAATTCTATAATAAAATTTATGTTATTCTCTAATATATTTTTTCTAAGTGAAAGTTTCCTAATCTCGAAATTTGTATAGGTACACACTATAATTTTATTAATTTGAACTATTTTAATTTAAAATTTTAAGTTATGATGGTATTTTAAAATATAATTTATATTATTTTTTAATATAAAAAAAAGTTCTTTCTCACCAAAGAGAATCACTACTTTCCTTCTCAAACATTGGCGCAAAAAGGGCCTGGATACCATCACAGAACCATGCAACAAGCATGGAGACGCACTATGAAGGTGATTTTAGCAGAAGTTGAAATTCATCGCAAGGAGTACAAATATTTTTAAAGAAAATATAATGACCACTGGAGGTTTACATGGTCGTTAACTTCAGGGCTCGTGGGATTAGTCGAGGTGCACACAAGCTGACCCGGACACTCAAGTTAAACTAAAAAATATATATATATATATATTTTTAAAGAAACTAAACTTAAGCAATCGAGTTCTTCATGCAGCAACTCTAGATTGACGATATGTTTCCATGAGAATTCACCTTCTAATAATTCTTCTGTTTCCATTATTTTTCGGAGGATTTTGCACTCTTTTCTTTCAATGCCTTTTATTTTTAACTCAAGTTGCTGTTTCTTTTCGTTAGCCGGGTGTTTTAACTCAAAGATGCTGTTAGAAAATATAAAAAAAACAGAAGTTACTTCATTCCCAAGTAATATATCCTTCAACCTACTTCAAAGAAAGTGTCTTAGTCTACTTGTTTATTTTTGTATTTTAAAAATATTTTTAATAAATTTATTTTTTTATTTTAAATTAATATTTTTTTGTTGTTTTCAGATAATTTTAATACATTAATATTAAAAATAATTTTTAAAAAATAAAAAAATATATTTTAATGCTTTTTTAAATAAAAAGTATTTTAAAAACCAATCATAATTATACTACTAAACACCCCTAAATGAATAACAAAAAGTAATGCATTTTTTTTTAATCTCGGTCCTCTAAAAAGTAAAACTCTTTTAATAATGGTGTATTCTATTCAAAAGTCTTAAATTCAAAACCGTGCTCAAGAGAAACAAGCACCAAACCACTTGAAACAATTTAATGCACTTTTTATTACTAGTTTTTAACTCTCTTTTTTCCCTTCAAGATCCGTAATATTACGCTTCTCTTAAGCAAGACGTCAAACAATCTTGGAGCAAGCCTAAGAGCTGGAAAGCCATCAATGATCAGGGAAGGAAACTCGATCCTAGACTGGAACTTGGTAGCAAGAAGCTTAATTTCTTGAAAATGGTGTTATAATCTCCATCGATCATCGAACTCTGATGATTGTCATTCGAAACGCATCGAAGAAGATAGAATTCTTCGGTTTGTTTTTCTTTTATGTGTCTGAATTATGTCAGCAAAAACACTTTACTTAATCTTTTACATGACAAGAAAGAAAAGTAACATTAGAATAACTGCAGCAGTTGATCTCCCATGGCAATGTCAAACTCACCTTTCACCAAGCTGAAATTAGCCAACCATAGTAATTAGGTGGGTGAGATCTTCATGGGATTTAGTCACCACCGGCAGATCAGAGTCTTTCAAAGCTGAACGGATTTGCCACAACTTTGTGCCAAGTCAAATCAGCCCATATCTTCACTTTTCTGTTTTTCTTGCCTCCATTGAAGCACCTAATTGGTGTACAGGATTCCCTGTTTGGTTTTATAAAGACTAGTACTGTAGAACTTCTCTGCACTAATAATTGGTTAATGGAAAAACATAATTTCCACTTTCAATTATTTATCCATTCCATTAGACCAGCTCTCATGATCATCACGCACTTTCCCTTAAAAAATCTCCAAAGTAATGAATCTAAATAAATTTAGGTGGTGTTTAGTTATAGTCTCGGAAGTGACAAACGCATCTGTATTTGTCTCTTCAATAAGCATGTTTTTGTCCATTTTTATATCTGTTGTTTTATCCTAGAAAAGTAACCAAACATAATCTTAGATTTTGGTTCGAATATAATTATCGAATCTGCACGAAATCGGTAGGATAACTTGGAAATAAATAATCCAAACATTTAACCAATTCGAATCTCATAAAAGATTGCTTAAACAATGGAGTAAAAAAAACCAGAAAGAATCATTGGAACCAACAATTTGTTAGAGACTTGGTCAAGCTACCCTATCAGTTCAATCATTTTAAATATAATAAATTTATGGAATTAATATATATTTTTAAATTTTTTAATAATACCATCAATGATCAACCTATTGAACCAATGAAACAACCAGTTAAAACGATTTTCTAGCAAGGTCTTGTTTGATAACATTGGTAGAAGTATAGACTAACGAAACCCAAAGGAAAAGAAGTCACTTTTCCAAATTCCAAAAGCTTTTCTCAGGTCAGGGCGTCAGGCTGCTTTCACCGTTCAACGTGGGGCTCCACATCAAAGACTAGACTTGGAGGGTTTCATTTTTCCACAGAGAAATTTCTTTGATGGCCATTCCCGTGCTTTCTTTATAATCTACCACCAAATTTCTGGGAAAGACGAAAGGTGAGCCTGTCCAAGGTGTCCAAGTCAAGAAAAGAAAAATTAAGCAATAAAGAAAGAAAGAAAGCAGGAAGGCCTCCTTGGCAAGTTCAAAGAAAAAGAAGAAATCCCACAGCCCTACAAACACACATTACACAAAAGGTGTGATAACACCAATGTGTGCCGGTCCAAGTCTCTTGCCCAAAGAAGAAGCACAAGTTTCTGCTCAAGTCCACAGTCAACTGCCACTCCCAACACGCCTTACATTTGTTTTATCTTTCCCACGAAACACAAAGCAAAGCAAAGCACTTAATTTGAAAAATCTTTTCTACATCCCTCGAGTCTGCCATTTCTTTTTATTCTGTCTCCTCTTCACCTGAAACTGAGCCCAACAAACAAAAATATATACAAAATACTGCACACTTGCACATCCAGAAACGAAAGTTCAAGTATAGAAAAAACTAGTTGGATAATTCAGCTAAAATGACAAGGTATGTGCAGCAAAGAACCTCTCTTTTCTTGTCTTTCTTGTTCTTGTTGTTTCCATCAGTGTTCTCTCAACTATCTTCAAACCAGACCAACACCATGATGAATCTGTCTAAGTTACTTAACCTTTCTGATTCGTTATGGGATGCTACTAAAGACCCATGTTCTTGGAAGGGAGTTAATTGCAGCTCTGGCAACTCGTCAGTAACTAGTCTTTCTCTATCTGTGTTTGGTCTCTCCAACTCTAATTTCTTGCCTGTTGTTTGCAAGATTGAAACTTTACAAGCCCTTGATCTTTCTAACAACCGTTTGAGCTCAATTTCAGATGAGTTCATCAATGATTGTGGAAGGATTGATGGGCTAAAGTTGTTGAATTTTAGCAAAAATTTGCTAAGTGGTTCTTTGCCTGCTTTTAATGTTTTTGTTGGGTTAGAATCTTTGGACTTGTCTTTCAATTCTCTGTCTGGCAATGTTAGTCTACAGGTAGATGGATTCCTTGCACTTAAAAGCTTGAATCTTAGTTCCAATAAGTTCACTGGTCCTATTCCTGTAAACCTTAGAAAGTCCTTGATGTTGGAGGAACTTCAGCTCTCTATGAATAGCTTCCAAGGTACGGTCCCTCAAGAAATTGCAAATTATCAGAACTTGAGCTTAATTGATCTCAGTGCCAATAATCTTGAGGGGCCGGTTCCTACTAGTATTGGAAATCTCGCCAAGTTGAGGATTTTACTTCTGTCTGGCAATAAATTGAGTGGGGAAATCCCAGCAAACATTTCAAATATCACAACCTTGTATCGATTTGCAGCGAATCAGAACAAGTTTGGTGGTACAATTCCCAGTGGAATTACAAGATATCTTAGCTTCTTAGATCTCAGTTACAATAGCTTAAGAGGGCCTATACCGACAGATCTTTTATCAGGGTCGAACTTGCAACTTGTGGATTTGTCTTATAATCTGTTGGAAGGCTCATTACCTGCAAAGGTATCTAAGAGCTTGATCAGGTTGAGATTGGGAAGCAACAGGCTCAATGGGCCAATCCCTCCTTCTTTCGGGACACTTGATAAGTTGACTTACTTGGAACTGGATAACAATAGCTTGACCAATGAGATACCCCATCAGTTGAGTTCTTGCCGTAGTTTGGCACTATTGAATTTGGCACAGAATGACCTTACAGGCCCTGTACCTGCACCGTTGGGTAATCTCAGTAATCTTCAAGTTTTAAAACTTCAGCTCAACAATTTGAGTGGAGATATCCCTTTAGAGATCACTCAATTACAGTTGTTGTCGACCTTGAACATCAGCTGGAATTCGCTCACTGGTTCAATACCTTCTTCAATTTCAAACTTGCAAAGACTTGCTCACCTGAACTTGCAAGGCAACAATCTTCGGGGTCCAATACCTGCCACTATCAACAGCATGAACTCTCTGTTAGAAGTCCAACTTGGACAAAATCAACTAAGTGGAACTATCCCAATGATGCCGGTGAAATTGCAGATCGCTTTGAATCTCAGCACCAACCTCTTTCAAGGAGCTATTCCAGAAACTCTTTCCCGACTGACGGGCCTAGAAATTTTGGATCTATCAAACAACAATCTCTCAGGTGAGATTCCAGAGTCTCTTACTGAAATGGAATCCCTAAATCAGTTGATACTCTCAAACAATCAGCTTTCTGGGGTCATCCCAGATTTCAAACATTATGTGTCTTTAAATGCAAGTGGAAATTCAAGACTTAAAAATAATACAGCAACAAACACTCCCCAAGAATCCCCAAAGAAGAGGAGATCGGTTGTTGTGCCGGTTGTTGTTGCAGTTGTTGCTGCTTTTCTTGCTGTTGGCATTGTCTCGATTATAGTTCTATCATTCTCCAGGCGCTTTCTCAAGGTTAATGATCAGCAGTCACAATCAGGGGAAAATCTTCCATCACCTCAAGTCATCCAAGGCAATCTGTTGACTACAAATGGAATTCACAGGTCCAGCATCGATTTCACCAATGCCATGGAAGTAGCTGCTGATCCATTGAACATTGAGTTGAAGACTAGGTTTTCAACATACTATAAAGCCACCATGCCTTCTGGAGCAAACTACTTTGTCAAGAAGCTCAACTGGAGCGACAAGATATTCCAATTGGGTAGCCACAATAAATTCGGACAAGAGCTGGAAGTTTTAGGGAAACTGAGCAATTCTAATGTCATGACTCCTTTGGCCTATGTATTGACCGTCGACAGTGCTTATCTCTTCTACGAATATGCTGAGAAGGGTACGCTTTTTGATGTTCTTCATGGTAAACTGGTAGATACATTAGACTGGGCAAGCCGTTACAGTATAGCAGTTGGAGTTGCTCAAGGCCTTACCTTTCTTCATGGATGCTCCTCTGGTCCGATTCTCCTCCTTGACCTTTCAAGCAGAAACATTTTGCTCAAGTCTCTGAAGGAGCCACTAGTTGGAGACATTGAGCTCCACAAAGTGATTGATCCAACAAAGAGCACGGGCAGCCTTTCTACAGTTGCTGGCTCTGTGGGCTATATTCCACCAGGTAAACAAAACTCTATGCTCAACTTAATATCCAACGAGTATTCAAAATTTAATTTGTATGAACTGGTTGTGACCAAAATTCATGAATTCTCCTATGAACATGGATATCGAATACTTTCTTGTTAGTAGTTTCAGACTGCTTGATGAATCCTTGTTCAGCATATGCCTGAGCTTCTGATATTAACTTGAAGAGTGATTGTGGTTCTTGCAGAGTATGCATACACAATGAGGGTGACAATGGCTGGGAATGTATATAGCTTTGGGGTCGTTCTACTGGAATTGCTGACAGGAAAGCCAGCAGTTAGTGAGGGAACTGAATTAGCCAAGTGGGTTTTAAGGAACTCAACACAGCAAGACAGGTGGGATGGCATCCTTGATTTTAACATCAGCAGGACTTCACCTGCTGTCAGAAGCCACATGCATGCGGTCCTTAAGATTGCCCTTAGTTGTGTTAGTGTTTCCACAGAAGCAAGGCCAAAGATGAAGAGCGTATTAAGAATGATCCTCAATGCACGATGAAGACTGGCCTTCGGAATACAATCCCCCTAGAAACAGGAGTTCTATATATTCGAAAGATTATACTTCGCAAGTTTTTATTTCATATCTGTAAGTAGAACATAGGTTTCTTGCTGGACAGAACGAGGCAGCTGTTGCAAGCCGACTTGCATGTAATCTGCAATTCCTATGTATACATAATACATAAATGAAAATTATGAGTAATGTATCTATCCATCTCTTGTTTTGCCCCGGTTAGAGTTCTTCCAAAGTTTATTTTTATCTAGTGCCTATAATTTAACTAAATTAAGTGAAGCAACTTGGTGTTCAAGTTTGGTTCAATCTTTACTCGAGGCGCAGTTTAGGATCAAACTAACAATAATTCAAGTTCGCTATGTTTCTTCAATTAAGAAACACATAAATTTGATGATAACATGATGATGACCTGAACATGAACAAAAACATATAAATAAGAACATCAATGGAATATGAGGGAAACACATCTTACATTGGCTCTACCTATATCTGCAGATGCTCCATTTCTGTAGTCATTTAAGTTGCAGGCAAATTGCAAGTTTTCAAGCTAATATGTACATGAATGTTGACGAGATGGCGACTGGTATTTCCAGCCAAGAGTGCAGGCAACTGGCAAGTGCTGTTTACTTGTGAAACCGTGCAAGGGAAGGACAGACATTCATAAGAACTAACCAAAATGATTCCTCAGTCACCGGACAGCAATCTTCCCCAAATGGAAGAACCAATTCCATTCAACTTTATGGACACATGGGAAAAAACATTGAAGATCACATTTATGTTTCACATATCTGATGTTGGAAACAGCTACAACAACCAATTGCAGAAAAAGAAAAGGAAATTTGATAAGAAGCAAGAACTGCCAGGGTTTACAATAATGTTAAAGTGCAAAAGAATTTGTGATATCTGAAACCCAAATAAAAATAAATTCTGGTCCTGTTCTAAATGGAACTTTGGACAGAGATTATAGCTCCTACATTTCTCTTTTTGAGTATGCTCCGTGAAGATTGAGGAATGATTATCAGAGGAAGATGGGCTCTGAATCATACAGGGAAAAGGGAAATCTTCAGGATGTAAAGATGGCCTACTTTGGTGGCAGGATTCTGATTAGAAGGTAAGATCTTTGGGGTCCTCGATAATCTTTGCCAGTGTTTGCAAGAAGGCAGCAAGATCAGCACCATAGATTACCCGATGATCGGCTGTAACATTTACCTGTAGATATAGCACTTACAGTTTACAGTATGAGAAAAAAAATTGAACTATTTTTCATACAGAAACAACCTTTTCAGAAACTAATGAATATAATATACTTGTTACCTGCATCTGATTCTTCATGCCAATCCGGCCGTCCTTGGTTCCTACAACAGTTGGCTGTGATGCTCCAACAGCCATAATTGCTCCCTGCACCAACCATCCAGATGAATAAACCAAGCCATATGTCACACCAATCATCCAGATGAATAAACCAAACCATATGCCAATCACTAATAACGAGCATACTATGTATAGTAGCCTCTTGTAGAGAATCCAGCAGGTATGAAGCTTGTGAAAACACTTACAGTTCCAGGGGGCAGAATGGCATCAAATCGATCCACACCAAACATTCCCAAGTTAGAAAGTGTGAAAGTACCTGCAAATAAGTGAACAAGAGCAATGAATAGAGATTGGGAAATGTCATGCTAACAATATAAATGCCATGCCTAAAAATTTCTGAGAAAAAGCAGATGAGAAACACAATATAACTTTGTGACATCAAGGATTATGAACTACAGAAATCAAGAAAATATGACTAACGAACCAGTCAGCACAAAGCATGTAACTGGATTATCAGAAGTTGCAACAGACCCTATCAGTTTGCACTCGCACCAAATTAAAGCAAGCATTACAAGCTGGACTCACACAGGAATGGATTGTCACCCCAGAATTAATATCTCCACACGTCCTACTTTCAGTTTGCAACAGCTTTATATGCACTAATGATTTTGGAAACAGAGTGATTCTGGCAATCCACTTACAAAGGATATTTGCACAAGAATTACTAAATAACACTTCAAGCATTAGAAAACACAAATCGAATAACTCAGTACTCCACAATGAGAAAAACACAACAACAAGAACTATGGAACTATAGTCAATATCACCATTTGCAAACCTAGAAAAAACAACCCTTCCCAACTCTGGGAAATGCAGTGAGACACTATCATTCACTCCTATGAAACTACATTGTTTCTTGAATACCTAAAGTAACCCAGATGATGATTTAGTCAAATGAACAGAATTATGATTATGCTGGACTGTGCAGGACAAAGTGCTTTTCCATCCATTTTGAAATTACAATTATCCATTTGGAACTACTTAACCCTTTAAGTTCATAACTTGCAAAAGAATTAAGATTTGTATGTCCAGGATATCAACAAGAAGTTGATAAACTATTATAGTCACATTATGCATCAAAATAAATTGTTGTGGGCATTGTGGGCAGCCAAACTGGAACATGGATCACCAAGAATTCCTGATAAACATATCTTGAACAGTTAAATAAGAATTGAGAACATGTAGTACGTATACCTGTGTTGTATTCTTGAGGTTGCAGTTGCTTGGCCCGGGCCTTATCGACTAACTCCTTCCATTTTCTTGACAATGAGTAAATGTCAACCTGATACATGCATTAAAAGAAAAATACTCGAAAGTGAACAAGGATTTATAACCCAGAATATCAATAGAACATCCCAAAACAGATTAACAAGAACCTTATCAGCATCTTGAAGCACAGGTGTAATCAAGCCACCATCCATAGCCACAGCAACTGCAATGTTGACGCTACTATTATATGTAAAGCTATTACCATCTCGGCAACTGGAGTTTATTAAAGGATGCTTAACCAATGCCAGTGCGGTTGCCTTTGCAAGTAATGCTGTCATCGTCACTCCCTTGGACTTGATCTAGACATGCACAGAAAAGGAAGCACAATGGCAAGGATGAATCAACAGACAAATGAATTCAGTACAAGACAATCAAAACCTGCCCTGCAGATCCCCATCTTAAATTGCTAAATTATCACCGAATCTAAATTATTGAACACTCATAACTTTGGCATTCTTTAGCCATGATGATACCTTCCTTCGGAAAGCATCAATCAAATTACTAAACACTAATTACTCGAACAGCATGTTTGAAAGAAGATCACGATAGAAACTTCTCCATACAGGGTACCGTTTTATGTTCTCATCTAGGATCGTTTTAAAAAAAAATAGCTAATCGCAAATTCAGCAAGCTGTTTCAGATTCTAAACTAGAAAAATCACAAAAAATTCACCAATCTAGAAGCGAAGCATGATCAGCAATCAAACATCATCATCTCGTATACAGCATAAAGTATCAATCTTACGCGGCAGCAACATCCAAATATCACTATATTGCCGGAAAAATCCCATCTTAAGCATCCCAAATTATGATTAGAAAAGGAAAAGGCCCAATAGCAATTCTTACCTTCTTGTAAAGAGCATCAAGTGCATCAGTGGTAATAGTATACCCCACTCTAAATGTAGGCACTGACAAACTCTCCACCATATTCCTACTCACTGCCCCTTGCATTGTCGTAAAAGGCACCACCGATCCCAACTCAATCCCAGGCCGTGCGTGTACAGAAGGTGCCCCCGAAACCTTTGCACCTGTTGAACCCAATTCAGCAGCCGCTGCCGCCGCAGCCTCAACATCCTTAGCCACAATTCTCCCATTAGGCCCACTCCCTATCACTCTCCCCAACTCAACCTTCAACTCATTCCCAAGCTTCTTGGCATACGGCGACGCGACCACCCTCTTCCCTCCCTCCGACGCTGGGTGCACAGCCGATGCCACCACCGACGGAGAAGGCGGCGCCACCACAACAGCCTTATCAACAGCAACGGTGGATTCCAGAGCCGGAGCCGCCGCGGATGGATTCTGATCCGGAGCTGGAGAAGAAGAAGACGAAGAAGCAGCAGCTTTAGACTTGGCCTCCTCGATTTCCTCCTGGGATTCAGCTAATAAAGCAATAGCCGATCCAATTGCAGCAACACCACCTTCCTCGACCATGATGGCAGCCAAGTAACCATCATAGAAAGTCTCAACATCCATGTCAGCCTTATCGGATTCAACAACGACAACACTTTCACCTTTAGAAAGCTTGTCACCTTCGGATTTGACCCAAGCAACAATCTTTCCTTCAGTCATAGTAGAGCTCAAAGCAGGCATGAAGATTTCGCGGATCTTGGCATGGACCCGGGTTCTTGAAGAGGAAATGTGAGATGGGCTTGAAGAAAGACAGGGTTTTTGAGGGAGAGAAGAGGAGGAAGGAAGGAATGTGGTGTGGAGAAGGTGAGCCATTGGAGTGGGAGTTGTGAGAGAAGTGTTTGGAAATGGAGTGTTTGATTACTTTTTACTATTATGTAAGAGACGAATGAATTCTTGGAAACATCGAGAGAAAGAGAGGGAGAGAGAAGGCGGAGGTTTCAACTCAGAGATCAGTTATCATCATCGTTTTCGTTTAACTATGTCTCGTGTTTGGTTTCAGTTAGGTTCCAACTTCCAATATGATATCATATGGCAACCAAACCTGATATCAGCTTTTGCTCAGCATGTTTGATCATCAGCTCTGTTAGTGTTTGGGGCGGAGGTTTCATCATCGTTTCAAAAATATATATATATATATATATATATATATAAATGCTTTTGAATTGTCTTTTTAAAAAATAAAAAAACATATATTATTTTAAAACATTCTAAAAAAAATAACACTTTAAAAAAATCTTTAAATTATTTTGTTTGCCAATGCCATGATAAACAAACTATTATATTATATAATATACTAAAAGGGTTTAATGTCTCTCTTATTATTTACCTAGACATAGGTTACTATGGATTGAAAAAATATAATGATAAAATTATCTTTGTCAAAAAAAAATTACTATACATATAGTGGGGGTGAGATTGTTTTTTAATGGGATACATTTAGCATTGAAAGAATGATTGTGGACAAAATGGTTAATTCGGGTTTTGTTGGGGTATGGTAAGGCTTGCAGGCCCCAGCGGTGTGGCAAGGCAAAACTGCCAGCTCCAGGCGTTGGGACATGACATGGTTGTCAAACACCTGGCGTTGAGGCATGGAATGACTGTCATACCCTAGGTGCCCGGGTCAAACAAGGCAGCTAGACCCCAGACCTTTTGAGTTAGGCATGTTAGCCAGACCCAAAGTGTGATATCCCACGTCGGAAGCGAGCATCCAGAGCTAGAGCTTTATGAGCAGTGCTGGTCACTGACCTATTGTACGCGTTTTGGGGCGTCGGGCTCAGAAGTGGGCTCGCGTCACCAGGAACAAAACCGTGATGGCGGTAAGGCCCAAAGCGGACAATATACGGCAGGTTGGGCCGGGCTATTACACAAAGCTCTAGGGTCTAGTGTCCATACCTAGGGCTCTTGGGTCTAGCACCCAGACCCGAAGCCTTGGTCCAACGTCCACACTCGAAGCCTCGGTCTGGCATCCGGACCCAAGGCTCTCGAGTCCGGACGCCTGACCCAAGAGCCTAGGGTTGCATGTTAGGACCCTAGCCTTTAGGGTCTGGTGTCCAGACCCGCAGCTCTTGGGTCTGGCATCCGACTGGCACAACAGACCTAAGTAATTTGGATTTGGCTGGAGTTCCTGGCCCAAGTTAATTGGGTTTGGCAGGTGCGCCAAAGCCAATTAACTTGGGTCTGATAGAATTTAAAATTATTATTAATATTATAAATATTATTATTGTCATTATTATTAATATAATTATTAATAAAATTTCAAAAAATATTGTTACTATTTGTCGATACACGACGTCGGGCGACGGCTCCCGCTTTTTTGTTTATTTAACAAAAAGGGTTTTTTTTCTCGATTGGGGGAAACAAAGATTTTATTGGAGTCGCCATCTAGTAATTTGAGGGAACTAGAAATCCCAAATTAGACACTGATCCCAGAGATTCGGGTACGGGGTTAGTTATGATTAAGGGAAGGTAGACACCACCCTTAAAACATCCTTTCAATAGAAAGGTTACCCTTACTTGTGTGTTTTTTGTTTGATTCAAATGCGATTATATTTTGGGCTTATTTGTAATTCTTTTTTAAATGATTAACGTCGGTCCCTAAAAATAGGAGACACGTTAAAAATGACATCAGTCCCTAAAAATTAGGAGACTCGTCTAAAATATTGACGTTTGTCCCTAAAAAGGAGAGTTACGTCTGGATTACCAAAAGAAATAATGGATATAATCCATTATATTTTGGGTTTATTGGTAATTTGTTTTTTTTCAAATGGTTAACGTCGGTCCCTAAAAATAGGAGACGCGTTAAAAATGACATCAGTCCCTAAAAATTAGGAGACTTGTCTAAAATATGACGTTTCAACCCTAAAAAGGAGAATTACGTCTGGGTTACCAAAAAAAATAATGGACATAAGCCATATTTGGTATTTATATTTTTGACATCGGTTCTTTTTTAAAAAAAAAGACGTGTCGACTTTGGTTTTTGTATTTTTTACAACATGCAAGAAAATTTACAAGCATTTATATATAAAAAATATCAAAAATACCAGTAGAAACCCCGAAAAATTACATGAGTGCCACTATACAGGTAAAAGACTGAAATACCCTCGGGTTTCTTGAAAAATTCCGAAAATGCCACTGGCGGCGCGTGTGGCACACGCGCGGCTACTGTTGGCGGCGGGGAGATTTTCCGGCGAGATTTCTGGCCAACCGATGGTCGATCCTGGTAGATCTGATGTCGAGGATTCTTATGGTGGTGGTCTTGACGGTCGTTGATGGCTGATGAGCGAGAATCGACGACTTGAAGCTTCGGTGGCAGCCGACGATCGCGGTCTTTTTCCGGCCAGATGAGGCGGAGAAAACGATGAAAACCACCGGGGTTTTTCTTTACAGCAGGGGAGAAACCTTTCTGTGGTGGTGCGGAGGCTGGAGACGGCCGGAAAGTAGAGATCGGATGAGAGAGAGAGCGTCGCCGACGAGAGGAGAGAGAGAGTCCGAGAGTATGCTACGGTATGAACGCGTGTATGGTACACCGGTACCGCTGAACACTGTGCACCGTTGGATCTCGGATGAAACGATCGGATGGCTGTGATTGGCTAGATCTGCAGGTTGATCGGACGGTCTGGATGAGCGGAGCTTTGATCTGGTGTGGCGCGGTGCACCGAAAGCTTGGTACACCGGATGATGTGGCGCAACGGGATCAAATCTTGGAATATTTCAAAGGCTGAGATGTGTCGGGATATATTTGGTATTTTCCATATTGTTTTTAATAAAAATCAATATCTTACTCGCATGAAAAAATAGTAAAAAAACGTGAATAGTGTTTGTTCTTTCTTTTTTTTCTTTCTCCTCTCTCTTTTTTTTTCTCGCGTGTCCCTGGCTATTTATAGCCAATGACAGGGGACATCAAAATCATCCACCGATCTGCTTTAAAGAAAAAATGGATCACCTGCTTTCGGCGCAACTGCCCGCTGACAAATTGTATTACTTTTGTTTTTATTATGTATAATAATAAATATTTATATAGGTAAAGTTAAAAACTCAAATCAGTATTAGAAAAAACCTGAATCAACCGCTAAAAATCAATTTTAATGACCGAAAATAACAGTTTTGACCCAAAATGACCTGAAACTCATTTTTTACCCTGGTCGACATGGTTTGACCCGTATTGACCCGGTGGACTCGGTTTTGACCCGAAAACGGCCTGAAACTCATTTTTTACCCTGGTCGACATGTTTTGACCCGTATTGACTCGGTGGACTCGGTTTTGACCGAAAATGACGGTTTTGACCTGAAAACTCATTTTTTACTTGGCCGACATGGTTTGACCTGTAATGACCCGGTGGAATCGGTTCTTATGGAAAGATGCGGTTGACTCGAGAAAAATATATTTTTGAATTTTCCTTTTTCTTAATTTTTTTGGATTTTTATAAATAATAATAGAAATAAAATAACATTTGAGAAAATCTTGGTGGATCCAAAATTGGGTTACAACAGTTGCCCCCTCTTTACAATGCTTACGGTGCAAAGGCATTGGAAAATTCATTTTCTTTTGACTTTGCATAGTAAGTTTTGTAAAGAAAAACGATGGAAGTGTTGAAAAATACACAGATTTTTCAGTTGGTCTAATTCTTATGGGCGACCTGCCCAAATGAAAAACATGAAAGTGTTTTCAATATTGATCTTGTGAAATACATGAAAGTGATTTCAGATTAATGTTGTGAAATACATGAAAGTGATTTCAACATTGGTTTTTTTTTTTTGTGAAATACATGAAAGTGATTTCAACAATGGTTTTGTGAAATACATGAAAGTGATTTCAACCTTAGTCTTGTGAAATACATGAAAGTGATTTCAACATTGGTTTTGTGAAATACATGAAAGTGATTTCAACCTTAGTCTTGTGAAATACATGAAAGTGATTTCAACATTGGTTTTTTTTTGTGAAATACATGAAAGTGATTTCAACAATGTTTTTGTGAAATACATGAAAGTGATTTCAGCATTGGTTTTTTTTTGTTGTGAAATACATGAAAGTGATTTCAACAATGATTTTGTGAAATACATGAAAGTGATTTCAACAATGGTTTTTTTTTTTTGTGAAATACATGAAAGTGATTTCAACAATGTTTTTGTGAAATACATGAAAGTGATTTCAGCAATGGTTTTTTTTTTATGAAATACATGAAAGTGATTTCAACAATGTTTTTGTGAAATACATGAAAGTGATTTCAGCAATGGTTTTGTGAAATACATGAAAGTGATTTCAACATTGGTTTTTTTTTTTGTGAAATACATGAAAGTGATTTCAACAATGTTTTTGTGAAATACATGAAAGTGATTTCAACAATGGTTTTGTGAACCGACCCGTCTGTGAAATACATGAAAGTGATTTCAACAATGAGCTTCAGGGTTGATGAAAAATTCTAAAGGAAGTCATACCTGTATGGTTGAGATCTGATTTGTAAATCGATCTCAGAGATGATGAAATCTTCTCAAGAAAGTCTTGTATGTACGGTTGGGATTTGATTTGTAATTGGATCCCAAAGATGAGGAAAGCTTTTCAAGAAAGTCTTGTATGTACGGTTGGGATTCGATTTGTGGATCCCAAAAATGAGGAAAGCTTCTCAAGAAAGTCTTGTATGTACGGTTGAGATCTGATTTGTAAATCCCAAAAATGAGGAAAGCTTCTCAAGGAAGTACTGTATGTACAGTTGAGATTTGAGCTGCCGTTCAAAACGATGGTAGGAGTAAATTCCTTATAAATCACACAGTATTTGGCAAAAGACATCATCAACTTCTTGCATTTTCAATACTCTCAAAGTTCTCAACTTTTGAAGCTTTAACCATGTCTTCCTCTTCTTCCAATGCTAACCCAAACCCTGTTCCTGCAGTAGAGCCTGCAGTTTGGTGTACTACCTTTGAAGTGAATGGTCGTCCAGTTACAATAGAGGATACTGTAATGGACAATGAAGATATTGCTGTAGCTGTGGCTAGAGACATGATCCTTCCTCGCGATGAAATAATGTTGGCAGCCAGGACCGATATTGAAGCAGTGAATCAGTCACTTGCTCTCAGTATCAGAGCTACCTCGTCTTTGGTGAACGTTGCAGAGCGTCTTCATGCCAGAAGACTTGAGTTGAATACTCAGGTTCTTGATCTCCATCATCAGATTGAGAATTTAAGGAATAGACTCCGTGATGAGAGACGTCACAGAAACAACTTGGAGAGGAGAAATCAAGAGTTGAATACCCGTGTGGACTTTTGGCGGGACTATGTTAACACACGACACCTCGAGTTCGAGGAAGAGATGGAGCGTATGCATAAGCAATTTGAGGAATTCCGAGGCATGATTAATCATCAAGATGAAAATATCCCTGATCGTCCTCGCACAGTTTAACATTTGTACTTGTAAACCCCTTTTTCCATGAATAAAAATCCATCTTTCTTGTCTTCATTTATGAATTTTGCTTTTGTGGAATTGCCATATTTGATGTGATTTACAAGAACTTCAATTCATGTGAGTCTCGTTGGATCCCAGTGGGAATTTTGTTTCTTGAAATATCTGCAAAACAAATATGCAATGCCCGTGAAGTTAGATGATATGCAATGCATCTTACCTGTTTTTGAAATATAGGTTCCCCCCTCTTTGATGCTTCATCGTCATAGGGTGGCTTTGTTTGCATTCCAAAGCCTTCTTTGTTCTTTCGATGCATTGGCTCATTCATGTGCTAGCCATCCACTCAGCTGTAAATGCAGTGCCCATCTTGGGTTGTCCGCGATGATTACTACTCTCGCTGTTTATCAAGCTTGACAATGCCCCCAAGTGTAGTGTTGCTTGATTTATCATGAAGAAGCTTAACAAATCGTTCATCTCCTGGATTCTTTCAAGAATTGTTCTCTGATTGATTGTGCGCATCGTGCCAACACCCATCAAGATTGTCAATCAGTTATGAACTCGACTTTAGTTGAAACATACCCTTCAAGTATATGCAGTCATCCACTTTAATGGAACCGTCATGTCATTCAGACCTACATTTCATACTTTGCAGTAAAAAGCTCATCGTTGTATGCTCAGTTTCTTTCTCAATAAGTTCTTCTCAACTCATCTAACCAGATTGTGAAAAGAAGTGTCTCGGCCTCATCAATGATGTTGCTTTTATCACTCATACTCATGTGGTGCAATGCACATTGACTTCAAATCAGATGGTCTCACGGTCAGTCTAGGTGGGTGCGGTGCATTCTTCCAACATTCATGCAAAAGCGATCATGTGATAACATCTTTCAATAGTCATAGCCATATTGGAGATGATAAACCAAGATGAAGATATGAAGATGTCCTTCAGGTACATCTTTGCTCTCAATTGTTGTCGGGGTTTACTGGATCATAAACTGTTCTTGAACATCATTGCCCTTAATTGATGAATGTGCTCATTCACTGATTATCTTTCTTTGAACCATATTGTCCTCAGTTTATTGATTCATCATTTGATCATCTCTATCCCCCAGCTGATTTAAACACTGTTTGTTTTCCTTCTCGAAGGTCCATTGTATTGTCCCCAGGAGTGTCGAGGAGAATTGATGTCATTTCTGTCAGGAATTTGCAAACTTGGTTGATGTTTTTCTTTTGAAAATCTTTCTTATTTTGGAATCAAATCTCACATTTCAAAGGTCATGTCTATTCAAGTCTAATTGTTGAAATGAAATCAAAGAGATGTCAATTTTTGAAAGTATTTTTGGAAATCAAGCTTTATTGGTCAAAGATCCAACACACGCTATTCAATGTAGTCCTTTGATTGTCTTGTATTTTGAGAGAAAAGAAATTGACTCGTTGTAAGATTAAAATGGCTTTTCCATGGTTCTTTGTATCCATTTTAAACTCTAATTTTGGGTATATCTTTTGATTGTCTATAATGAGGTGACCTTTTATGAATTTCAAGAAAAACAAGGTACCCGAGTTAAAACTTGAGGCTTTATCAAGAAAGATTGTTTCTTTTTTTTAGCAACAATTTTATCAGCATGCATAATAATCAGTAGCTTGATTCATGAAGTCACGACCTGTATGAACAACTCTTCAATTTTTGAGATCGCCATTTATCGGTTCAGATTGCTTACTTGATTAAAAAGGACTTTCTAAAGCACGTAATGTAGGCTATGGTTCATAGCTATGAAATGAAGGAATTTCACAAGCTCAAAAGGTGTTTGAGGGTTTCAAGAACCTAGGATCACCATCAATTACTCATCAATCTTTTTCTCACGTTGTCTTTGTAGAGACAGTGACATATAACCTTGTTAATCTCAAAAATCAAAATTTGTTTAACATAGGTCATAACGCAAATCCAACTTTTCTTTGATGAATAGCCAATCTAATCTTTTGAAGATCGTAAAGGCTTTATCATAGACACACCAAAAGACATCACACTTGATTTTTTTTCGGGTTAACTTTTGGCATTTGTTGTGTCTTTATCAATCTTTGGCTTTCTTCTTCGAGCCCTTTCTCAATCATTGGACTTTTGTTCTAAGCCTTCCCTTTATCCATCGACTCTAACATTGTCTTTGTCTTTTCTAGGAAAAGATTCTCATTGCCCCCAGTGTGGGGTGTGATCCTAGTCAGGGTTTTTTATGAAAGAAATATTCTATCAGCTCAAAATGGGACTGCAAGGGATATATATTTCAAGAATTATGAAAGGATGAAACAAAAATGGCCTTTTCTCATTTCAAGCAAGGTCGGTTAGAACCGATAAATTTTGACCTCATCCAATGTAATGATTTAGACTTGTACGAATCATAATTCATGAGTCCATAACTACTGAATCCACTACGTGTCATTATGCATACTGCTAAAACTTAGCTACATGGTGTATGGTTCAATTTCATGTGTGAGCTCAAAAGTTTCTTGGTCACCTCATGTCATTTCAACAAGCATCGAGTTATTCAAGAAAAATAATTTTAATCTTCAGGATTGACTAATCTTAAACGCATGTTGGAGCTTGATCAAAATATTTTGTCAAAATAACCTTTGAAAGAAACATCTCATGCTTTCAGAACAACAAAGGGACAAAGAAAAGACATGTTTCGTTAAAAGATGAGATGTGATCCCAAAATATAATGCAGAATGACAAAACTCATAACAAAAAGGATCGACAGTTTAACACTCTTCTTGGATCAGCTTTTCTAGCTATATCTGTGTTTTGCCAAGCATTTCGATCACTTGTCAATCTGAGGATGTTGAGGTGACAATATGGCCGATGACGTCATTTTGCACAAACTCAACTTGATTCTTGAAATTCTTGCAACCGTTCAACTGAATGGCACAAAATCCCCCAATGATATTCATGTATCTTTTACTAAGGGATGAGGGCTCAAAGGCGCACTCAAAGGGAGTTGAGGGCTCAAAGGCGCACTCAAAATGGAGGTAGGGTTAGACAACGCACTACCTAAGGGATGAGGGCTCAAAGGCGTACTCAAAAGGAGTTGAGGGCTCAAAGGCGCACTCAAAATGGAGGTAGGGTTAGAAAACGCACTACCTAAGGGATGAGGGCTCAAAGGCGTACTCAAAAGGAGTTGAGGGCTCAAAGGCGCACTCAAAAGGAGGTAGGGTTAGAAAACACACTACCAAAAGGATGAGGGCTCAAAGGCACACTCAAAATGGAGGTGAGGGTTTAAAGGCGCACTCAAAAGGAGGTAGGGTTAGAAAACACACTACCAAAGGGATGAGGGCTCAAAAGCGCACCCAAAATGGAGGTGAGGGCTCAAAGGCGCACTCAAAAGGAGTTGAGGGCTTAAAGGCGCACTCAAAAGGAGGTAGGGTTAGAAAACGCACTACCAAAGGGACGAGGGCTCAAAGGCGCACCCAAAATGGAGGTGAGGGCTCAAAGGCGCACTCAAAAGGAGTTGAGGGCTCAAAGGCGCACTCAGAATGGAGGTGAGGGCTCAAAGGCGCACTCAAAAGGAGTTGAGGGCTCAAAGGCGCACTCAAAAGGAGGTAGGGTTAGAAAACGCACTACCAAAGGGATGAGGGCTCAAAGGCGCACCCAAAATGGAGGTGAGGGCTCAAAGGCGCACTCAAAAGGAGTTGAGGGCTCAAAGGCGCACTCAGAATGAGGTAAATTGGCGGAGTCAGGGCAATAAGTCTAGAGTCTAACAGATGCTGGTAGACAAACTCGAGTGGTCGAGGTATGTCAATCTTAGCAAAGACATTTGAGCAATTGATGCTACAGTGAGACCTGGTTGGACCACATAATTAAGGCTTCCCATCGTCAGAGGCATCCTTTGATTCATCTCTCATTATTGTTCTAGAATTCTTGGTAGAATCTTCAATCATTCCCCTCTTCATAGCTTGTTCAAATCTTTCGACAATCCTCACAACATCATATCAATCTTTCCAATGTTGTTGTGGTTATTTGTGGATTGGTAGAAACTTTCCAACAGCCAGGCAATCTTGGTAGCGCATAGAAACATGCAGCACCACCACTGCCGACGTGTGGAATCATGCGTTGTCTCAACAGAGAAACTGATGAATCTGAAAACCCTTTTGTCTCCTCTTTGATTCCTCACTGGCAGTGCAACAAACAAACACCTATAGTGGGAATTCTGCTCTGTTAAAGTTTCAATGTCTGCTCTTATTTTTCTCAGAGCAACATCCGATACTGCTGGACCGGAATGATGTTCACAAGAGATGTCTGGAAAGAAAGCCAATGCACCAGGAACAGAAAGCTAGCAGCTATTATGTGCTCTTGGAATATGTGAAGGCTTTGAACGACTATCAGTACAGTTGAACGAGAACAAGGGTTGTCGTCATTAATTGATGACTGAAGACAATGCTGTCATTGTTCATGATGAAAAAGGAGAGGTGCAACTTCAATGGAACGTGGATAAGTAGTGTTCCACGCAAGAGACTGTGCAGACGTTCCCTTTCCATTCTTGAAGCTCAACACTTATTCAAACAGATTTATGAGTTGAACTACTTCACCTTTACTGCTCTCAACTTCCTTTTGATAAGGAGCCTCTAGCTAACCCCTGTCTTGATTTTCCATCTTCATCAGTCCATTAGACCTCAGGTAGGGGAACGTATGTTTCAAACGTTTGCATGCTTGATAAATGAATGAAATGCACAAATGGATGCAAAATGCCATATGTTTTATGCATGCTTGTTATTTGTTGCAAGGTTTCCTTATGACGAGGAATAGACCAGATCAGATTCTCTTAAGAAAGTTCTCACTGAGGACTCCAAACCTACAGGAACTTGAACCGATTTAGGGGAGAAATTTGATTTTTATTGGATATCCTTCAGTTGTTTTTCCTTCTACTCTCTTACCAGAAGTAACCCTACCAGGATGTTTCCATGTCTTATTCACTGACTCCAATAATTTCTTCGAAGTCTTGAAATCTTCATAAAATGTTGTGAGTTCGGTAGTCCTTGGAATAAACTGCTCATGGAAGATCCCACATCGGAAGCGAGCGTCCAGAGCTAGGGCCTTATAAGTGCATGCTTATCTTAACTAGTAAGACGCGTTTAAAACCCTGAGGGGGACCTGGGTGGAAGCCCTGGGAATGGGTGGACCAGGGGGCCCAGAAGGGACAGTATCTGACAGGGTGAGTGTGTTGCGCTACTTTGAAAGACGCGTTTTGAGGCCATGCGTGGCTGCTAAGAACAAACCCGTCAGGGGGACCTGGGTGGAAGCCCTGGACATGGGTGGATTGGGAGGCCCAAAGCGGACAATTTTTTGCTAGTGAGGTGGGGTGTTACAGCTCAAATCAAAATTGTCGTAAAACCATGATAGGACAATAGTTAATACAGCAGCAGGCTCCTATCAACGGGACCCATGGATACTCACCACAATATGCCAGATAAGATTTGAAGTAAGAGTATCGACTCCTCCAATGAAATTGAGATTTATTTAGACATAGAAATATTGATTCCCATGTGGTTCTTCCTACTTCATGCAAGTGTTTTTTAGCAAAATTCTCCAGCTGAGAATAAAGATGCCATGGGGTGCCAACCAAACCTGAAATCTTCCCCTCAATCATATGACTTACAGTCCAGACAAACAATAACTGTAAGCAACATCTTAAACGACCCCTTCCAGCTTTTCTACAATAATTCAAGGATGAGAAAGTTTTTGCCAATATTGTTGTAGCAGGGTTAATTTTAAGGGTCACCACATTTTTGAATACATTAACAGCCTCAAAATCAATCATTCCTTCGGCAGATGGGAAAAGAACCAAACCATATATCCCTAAGGCCAAAATTCTCAATCGAATTTCATTGCTTTCATCATGTAATCTCCTCTTGAATATGGCCTCTAGTTCATTCCAAAACCAACCCTGGCTATTTCCTCGTTTAGTTGCATGTGATTTTGCTAGTTGACAGTCTGTCTGGGTAATCCAAGCAAAGTTAGAAAGTGCATGCTCTATAGGTGTGTAAAAGTACACCTTTTCTGACTTGGGACAATTTAGCAGGGATTCATACTCCTCGATAGTAGGAGTCATATCCACAGTATCAAATGTGAAGCACCGATATTCTAGATCCCAAAACCCTATCATGGCCTGAAAACAAGCATGTTGGACCCTAATCTTCAGTAAATATGATAGATCCCCATATTGTTTCTGAAAAGTGATTTGATCATGAGAGGATAACTTTTCCCAGCAGTCTAGCAGTTGTCCTGTACCAAGTGGTCTGTCATCTAATTTAACATGCTCTGGCAACTGAGACTCAAATTTTGATGGCAAACAATCCCCTTCATCATGTTGGCTCAATTCTGATCTGGTCAAAAATTCCTCAATAGTAATGGGTTTTTCCATCTCACACTTCCTGTAAGGATCGGTGGAGATTTAATGAGCATATGAAATGTATATGAACATGTATGTTCATGCATTGACATTTGTTCGTGTCCTAATGGGTATATCCTACTTGATAGGATCTAGCTCATAAGGTTTGGCTCAGTTTAGTCTATCCTTAAAGATATTCTTTGGTTCTTAGATTGCCCGAATTACTCGTGAAGTAATCGGCCTCTTAACCTTATACAACATGAGTAGGGGAGAAAAACTCCACAATACTAGTTGCATAGGGTGAGTTACAATCCAAGCGAAAGTCCAAATGAGCATCAGTGGACATAAGTCACACTTGCCACTTGAATCTCTCTTTTCTAATCTTAAACAGGACGAGCTCGGGTCCAGAGCTTTTATGGGTTCACCGTGAAGTGTGTGAATACACAAATAAATAATATGTATGCATGTGACGATATGAAAAATTGAAAAGAATCACAGTAGATATTGCATAAAATAAATAATGCAAATAAAATAAGTGCCCAAAAATAAATAGCGATAAGAAAGAGCAAATGAAAAGCAAACACAAGCAGTTGGCTCAACCCTAAGTCCCCAGCGGAGTCGCCATTCTGTCGATACACGACGTCGGGCGACGGCTCCCGCTTTTTTGTTTATTTAACAAAAAGGGTTTTTTTTCTCGATTGGGGGAAACAAAGATTTTATTGGAGTCGCCATCTAGTAATTTGAGGGAACTAGAAATCCCAAATTAGACACTGATCCCAGAGATTCGGGTACGGGGTTAGTTATGATTAAGGGAAGCTAGACACCACCCTTAAAACATCCTTTCAATAGAAAGGTTACCCTTACTTGTGTGTTTTTTGTTTGATTCAAATGCGATTATATTTTGGGCTTATTTGTAATTCTTTTTTAAATGATTAACGTCGGTCCCTAAAAATAGGAGACACGTTAAAAATGACATCAGTCCCTAAAAATTAGGAGACTCGTCTAAAATATTGACGTTTGTCCCTAAAAAGGAGAGTTACGTCTGGATTACCAAAAGAAATAATGGATATAATCCATTATATTTTGGGTTTATTGGTAATTTGTTTTTTTTCAAATGGTTAACGTCGGTCCCTAAAAATAGGAGACGCGTTAAAAATGACATCAGTCCCTAAAAATTAGGAGACTTGTCTAAAATATGACGTTTCAACCCTAAAAAGGAGAATTACGTCTGGGTTACCAAAAAAAATAATGGACATAAGCCATATTTGGTATTTATATTTTTGACATCGGTCCTTTTAAAAAAAAAGAGACGTGTCGACTTTGGTTTTTGTATTTTTTACAACATGCAAGAAAATTTACAAGCATTTATATATAAAAAATATCAAAAATACCAGTAGAAACCCCGAAAAATTACATGAGTGCCACTGTATAGGTAAAAGACTGAAATACCCTCGGGTTTCTTGAAAAATTCCGAAAATGCCACTGGCGGCGCGTGTGGCACACGCGCGGCTACTGTTGGCGGCGGGGAGATTTTCCGGCGAGATTTCTGGCCAACCGATGGTCGATCCTGGTAGATCTGATGTCGAGGATTCTTATGGTGGTGGTCTTGACGGTCGTTTATGGCTGATGAGCGAGAATCGACGACTTGAAGCTTCGGTGGCAGCCGACGATCGCGGTCTTTTTCCGGCCAGATGAGGCGGAGAAAACGATGAAAACCACCGGGGTTTTTCTTTACAGCAGGGGAGAAACCTTTCTGTGGTGGTGCGGAGGCTGGAGACGGCCGGAAAGTGGAGATCGGATGAGAGAGAGAGCGTCGCCGACGAGAGGAGAGAGAGAGTCCGAGAGTATGCTACGGTATGAACGCGTGTATGGTACACCGGTACCGCTGAACACTGTGCACCGTTGGATCTCGGATGAAACGATCGGATGGCTGTGATTGGCTAGATCTGCAGGTTGATCGGACGGTCTGGATGAGCGGAGCTTTGATCTGGTGTGGCGCGGTGCACCGAAAGCTCGGTACACCGGATGATGTGGCGCAACGGGATCAAATCTTGGAATATTTCAAAGGCTGAGATGTGTCGGGATATATTTGGTATTTTCCATATTGTTTTTAATAAAAATCAATATCTTACTCGCATGAAAAAATAGTAAAAAAACGTGAATAGTGTTTGTTCTTTTTTTTTTTTCTTTCTCCTCTCTCTTTTTTTTTTCTCGCGTGTCCCTGGCTATTTATAGCCAATGACAGGGGACATCAAAATCATCCACCGATCTGCTTTAAAGAAAAAATGGATCACCTGCTTTCGGCGCAACTGCCCGCTGACAAATTGTATTACTTTTGTTTTTATTATGTATAATAATAAATATTTATATAGGTAAAGTTAAAAACTCAAATCAGTATTAGAAAAAACCTGAATCAACCGCTAAAAATCAATTTTAATGACCGAAAATAACAGTTTTGACCCAAAATGACCTGAAACTCATTTTTTACCCTGGTCGACATGGTTTGACCCGTATTGACCTGGTGGACTCGGTTTTGACCGAAAATGACGGTTTTGACCCGAAAACAGCCTGAAACTCATTTTTTACCCTGGTCGACATGTTTTGACCCGTATTGACTCGGTGGACTCGGTTTTGACCGAAAATGACGGTTTTGACCTGAAAACTCATTTTTTACTTGGCCGACATGGTTTGACCTGTAATGACCCGGTGGAATCGGTTCTTATGGAAAGATGCGGTTGACTCGAGAAAAATATATTTTTGAATTTTCCTTTTTCTTAATTTTTTTGGATTTTTATAAATAATAATAGAAATAAAATAACATTTGAGAAAATCTTGGTGGATCCAAAATTGGGTTACAACACTATTAAAAAAAAATACATTTAATTTAAATAATAAAATTAAAAATTATTGTTGTTGTTGTTATACCTTTCAAGACTCTTGTATCCAGCATTCAAATCTAAATTAAAAGCATTAACTTTTCCCCATGTGAATGTGAAAGGTGGATGCCTTTCACTATGTAATGCTACAGTGAAAAAAACCATCATGTTATATATTTTGTTCAGTTTTTTTTTTTTTTTTTACAATATAACTAAAAGGTGTAGGGTAAGCACTATAGCTTCCCTCATATTTTACTGTAGATTGCTATTGTGCTTTTTTTCTTCTTTAAAATGATCTTTGTTAATTTTATTTTTTTAATATTAAGCTGATTAAAAAGTAATGTTTTTCTTTAAAACACTGTGAATTGATACAGTGTTTCCTCACATAGTTTTTTTTTTGTTATGATTTTTAAAAACATGTTGGAAAACATTGTAGATTTCCTCACATTTTACTGTGGATTGCTACAATGCTTTCCTTTTCTTTCTTTTTCATGGTTTTTTCCTTCTTTTTTGGTTTTTTTTCCAAAATTATTTTTGTCGATGTTATTTTTGTAATATTAAGCTGGTTAAAAAATTAACTTTGTAATTTTTTTGTTTAAAACACTATGAATTGCTATAGTGTTTCACCACGTAGTTTTTTTTATGATTTTTGTCAAAATTATTTGTCAATTTTATTTTTTTAATATTGAGCTGGTTGAGAATTACAGTTGTGGTTTTTCTCACAAAACATCGTGGATTGCTACGGTGTTTCCCCACATGGTTTTTTTTGTTTTTTATGATTTTTTCCAAAATTATATTTGTCGATTTTATTTTTTTAATATTAAGCTAGTTAAGAATTTAACTTTGTAATTTTTTCCTCTTTAAAACATTGTGGATTGCTACAGTATTTCCCTACATGGCTTTTTTCCTTTTTTTTTGTGTTTTCTTTTTTGTATGATGTTTTCCAAAATTATCTTTGTCGATTTTATTTTTTTAATATTGATATAGTTTGAATTTAGCTTTGTATTTTTTTTCCTTAAAACATTGTGGATTGCTATAGTGTTTCCTCATATGATTTTTTTTTGTTATGATTTTTTTCAAAATTGTCTTTATCAATTTTATTTTTTTAATATTAAGTTGGTTGAGAATTACAATTACAATAAAACTAAATCATGTGGGGAAGCACTGTAACTTTCCTCACAAAATACTGTGGATTGCTACAGTGTTTTTCCTCATGAGTTTTTTCTCAAAATTGTCTTCGTTGATTTTTTTTAATATTGAGCTGGTAGAAAATTTAGTTTTGTAATTTTTTTTTATATAAATAGAAAAGCTAAATCATGTGAAGAAAACATTTTTTTTTTTTAAATATAGATTTTATATCATTTTAGTTTTTATTATTTATCTAATATTAATTAATAATTATAATATTATTAAGTAAATTTGTTTTATAACTCGCGTACATGTCATCTCATTATTATTATATGACCTGCAAAGTTCCCAAGCTATCATTTTCATGAGCTCGAACCCCCTGCTAAACTCATGCTGTCATTTTCATGGACCCACACTATACGAATAAAACAATATTAATAAAAAAAATCACTATAACATGCTAATTTCACTTTAACAATTTACAGTACTGAATATTTTGTTCAGTGTTTTTTTTTTTATTATTATTATCCTGCAAAGTTTCCAAGCTATCATTTTCATGAGCCCGAACCCACTGCTAAACTCAGGCTGTCATTTTCATGGACCCACACCCTCTGCCCACTTCTATTCGCATGGCGTTTACGAGGACTTGCATCTTTTCAAGAGGGGGTCAAACAAAATGTTAATTATTAAAAGTTATTTTTTAAAATATTTTTTATTTAAAAATATATTAAAATAATATTTTTTCACCAACTAAAAATTAAAAAACATAAAAGAACGATATCATAGCCAAGTTCCATTTTATAAACGACAGTGATAATGGGACATGAGAGACCCTTTGAGATGATATCGTAGCCAAGTTCCAATTCATGGATACAGTGATAATGGACTTTGAATACAGGAATTTTGGCTACATCTTCCACAAATGGCTGTATCGGCTGCAGATGAGGCAGTATAGAAGTTACTAGCATGAAATACTGAGAGGCAAGACAGCGCAACGAAGATTTGCTATGGTGTGATTCTGTATGGTGATTATCAATTAGTTCAGAGTTTTTCTCCCCCATCAGCAGCCATGTATTTTAGAAGCAGTATTACTTTTCATTTGGTTATTTTTTTATTCTCTGTTCTACGTGCTATATTTACATATGATGTTTGGTTAAGTTTCTTTAGCTTCATAATTCTGATTCTGCAGTGTACAACTTAGAACATTATGTAGAAATGGATGAACAAATGATAATAAAAGTTATTCCCAGCAAACTGGATGAACAACAAGTTCCAGGTGCTCTTAACCACAAGCAGCTCTTTAATAAGAAAGTCAAAGAAATCAACACGAAGCAACTGCACAAGTAGCTCATGAATTTATTGGCAGGAGCACATAAAAGAGAAGTATTTTTTGTTTGGTAACCGTGGGTGTCTGGGCCAGCTTACGCGCACCTTGATCAATCCCTCGAGACCTTGAAGTTAACGACCGGGTACGCCTCTAGTGACCCTGAAATTGCTTATTGACAGGAGCACATAAAAGAGAAGTATTATACCTTATCAGTGACATCTAGATAAGTCAAACACGTTTCAAGGCCCTGCTGAGTGATAGTGCCATGGATGCCCACTTCCTGGAGGATGCAAAATTTAACACCCTCGACTCTAGTCTTTGCGAGGATTGATTTACTTGGGTTTTCATGTGAAAGGAAGGCTTGGCTTGACAGCAAAGCTGCATCCCGAAATCGAAAATGTATGGAAGGGCCGCCTCCCACAACCATATGGAGAGGATGGTATTCCCTTCACAAAATTAACAGACAAAATCAAACTATTTAACAGGGCAAGAGTTGATCAAAACCATCACCAGCCCTCTCGAAAATTTCAAGCAACTGCAATGTAGACATCATATTTTGCTTATTTGTAGACATCTTGATCGATGAAATGTTTTGCTTATCCATATATATCTTTGTCGATTTTCCCAACTGTTGCATCTCTTTGTCAATCAGCTTCTCAATCTCACTCATTAAAAATTGGCGAATCTTACTTCTACCACAATTAGCACCATGTTTACTGTCAAATGAGTCCACGGCCATCAGCTTTTTCCAAGCCACCATCGACAGAGCAGCCACCTTAACCACTCCTTCTCTGGCATAATAGCAAACTAACTCCCCAATCTCCTCAGTTTTGTCCAAGTGTGACTTGATTGTCTCTAGTAATTTTCTCTGTCATTCAGACAAGCTATTTTAAAAACTCTTAATTCCGATAATAATGACCACAAAACAAAGAAAGAAAATACAACATAAAATTTCAAGCAACAACCGAGTCCATTGAACCAAGTGCGTAAAGCAATGAGGTGACTGGTTTTTCAGAAGTCCAGTCCCTTAAACAGATATTTTGGCTGCAACAGAATAAGTAGTTTCAAATAAACCCACCAATCAAGCAAGAACAGAAACAAAAATGTTTAGGTTTCATTTGCTTGTGGAGAAAGGTTCATACCTTTTCCACGTTAATTAGTTTTATACAAGTATAAAAACAAGAAAACATATTTACCTAGAATTAGCTGCAATAGAGGAAAAAAAGGGATCTTTCCCATTTTAACTTAAAATAGAAAAATACAGAGGTACAAAACAAGCAGACCCAAGTTCTCTATTACATAAAAATCCACATGAAAATCTATAACATTTTTTTCATAGAAACACACCCTCAACACCGTTGCAAAGCTTTATTGAGTTGTCTATCAGTTAAAAGCAACTATTTGAGATCTCTTAGTTCTGCCATAATAATTTTAGATCTTCGCCGAGTAACGCATCAGGCTTGAAGTCAATCTTGTTATACTTCATTCCAGTGCATCGTTGTGATTGGAAGATTGGATTCTTTCTCCACTTTGCATAACTGCTGACGTTTAAAGAAGATCCCTTCAAAAGTAAGGCGCACATTAATATCAGGCCAAATTTGCAAGATGCACACCCACAATGAAAAGAAAGTTTTGCGCAAGCTCAATACATTCCTACAGCCTAGAACATTGAGAGTGTTTGCTAATGCATCAAATTTGCATTTGGACTAAAGAGGCATCAAATGAGCTTTCGAGCTCTTTTCAATCAATTTGACATCCTCGTATAAAAGCCACCAAACATCACTCGGTTCATGCCTTTCCAGCCCAAAATCACCTCGGGAAAGCCCCTTCAAACACATTGCCAAACATAGCATGACCAGAGAATGAAATACACTGCTTTCATTTAGTATTTAGGCGTTCTATAAAATATTTACTCAGAAAAATGCTAGTTGAAAAGAAAATGTTTCCTCCGAAAGGAGTATTTACTATTTTCTAATTTTTCCAGTTTTGTGGAAATAAAAAAGATAAACTACCAAAAATTATACTTTATTAAATGAAGTATGTGGTTCGACAATATTCTATATTTAAAATGTAATAATTGTTAAAAATTTCTTTTGTCAATCTGTGGGAAAATAGTGATGAAATTGAGTTAAAAAAACAAGGATTAAAAAATGCAAACAGCACTCATCTATTCAAAATTTATTCATGTTAATATGGTTAACTTAACTCCTGCTGGAAATCTAGTGGACAAAGCAGTAAGAAATTATAGGCATCTAATGGAAGAAAAACACATTCAACATGCTAGCTCCCCCCAAAAAAATGATCATACAAAACAAGCAATTCCAAAAAGCGGAAGAAACCATAAACTTGACTTGAATAATAAAATTAAAAATTATAAAAACTTTGATAAGAAAGCAAAGAAAACAAACAAAAAATCAAAAGAAAAAGTATCAAACTAAAATAAATATCATTACTATTAAAAAAATCATAAACTTTATATGAAGAATAAAGTTAAAAACTATAAAAAAAACCAAGAAAAAAAACATGAGAAACGAATAAAATCTATAAGCCATCTAAAGAAATAAAAAAATTGAGAATCAAATTTGAAAGATGAAAAACTTAAACAGTATAAAGTTGAAAAAAAAGCCATCTAAAACATGAATTGAATTTGAAAAGAAAAAAAGTTTAAGAATTGTTATGTTTTTTTTTTTCAATGGATAGCATGAAAATCAAGGCATATAAAAGAGAAATTAAGAGATAAAAAGAAAATAAAACTAAGATATCATCTTCATTCACGCTTTGCCTAAAAAGGAATAGAATGTCGAGATGCATCCTATGGCATGACAGAATATTGTTTTTCACCGTAATTTCACTATTATAATTTCTAATAAATCACGCTTAATATATAGTGTTTTTACCACGCGAAATAGTTTTTCTTAATCTATAGTAAGTAAAATTATAATTATAATATTATAAAAGTTTGCAGCCCAATTTACGTTGAGCCGAGCCCAGCCCAGCCCACATCGTTGAGCTATAAAAGTTATCTCTTCCCCATCCCTTTCTTTTCAACCTCCAATTATAGGGTTTAAGTCAAGACGACGTAGCAGGCAGCACTAAAACCCTGAGAGATCCACCCTCCCACCCGCCTGAAGCTCTCCTTTATTTTCTCTGTTTTTTCAATTTCCTTTAATCAGCAGGTAACTTTCTTCTTCTTTTCCCGTGATATAGTTAGTAGGGTTTGAACTTTTGTCATGTGATTAGGAAAAAAAGAAAGAATGATTACTGATTTTATTAAACAATTTTCTCAGATCAAAATGGGGTTATCCAAGAAGCTGTCAAGGAAATCAAGCAGAGATAGTGACGATTTTGAAGAGTTTGATGACATGGAAAGCGAGCAGCTTCTTACTACCGTTAGTCGTGTTTTGGCTTTTCCTCTGTTGCTTTGCTTAATGGCTGACAGCGATTACGATTTAATTAATCACTGATTTAATTTATGATGCAGATGGAAGATTATGATGATGATAGGGAAGACGACGAAGATGAAGAGGATGAGGAGGAGGAGGACGGAGAAGAAGAAGAGGAAGATGAGGACGAGGAGGATGGAGAAGAAGGAGAGAAGCAAGAAGAAGAAGACGAAGAGAGTGGAAAAGATGGCGAGATGGAAGACCTTGAGAAAGAATATATGAATCTTCGCAATCAAGAGCAGTAAGACAAATTTCTCTTCTGTTTTTGGTAAATATTCTTTTCATCTAGCTGTATAGAGAGCACACGATGAATTTGGTATATTTGAAATTTGTGCTTAGGGTTCAGCTTTGGACAAGCGAATGCACCTTTTTGCTATTTTTTTTAGTTTACAGTTAACTTGATTTTTTCTCGAAGCATGAAGAGAATATATGGGAATAATAAGACTGCAATTAGGTAGTGAGATGAGCCATTTTGGTTTTATTGTTAATTTGACAAAGTTAATTATAATAATATTTGGGTTTTGTACAAACTTTTAAAAGTTTGATTCTTGTTTTTGAAACTTTGTTTACAAGGATCATGAACTCTAATAGATTTGCTTTAATTAACCTTTTTTGTTTTTGATTTCAGAGATATATGGAAGAATCTTAAACGCCACAAGGATGAAGATCTCATTAAAGGTCAAGCAGTGAAGAACCAGAAGGTGTTCAATCTTATGGTTTCTTTCACAATATTCATTGGTTACAATAGCTACTATCATCATTGATAAGGGATCAACTTGATAAATATTCTAATCAGATTTTTCATGTGCTGTGATCAAACACTCACTAACTTCTCTACCATTTTCTTAAGGCTCTCTGGGACAAAACTCTTGAGTTCAGATTCTTACTTCAAAAAGCATTTGCAAACTCAAACAGATTACCGCAGGTATCTTTAGGTTTCTCTACCTCTTTTATTTCTCAATGACTTGCTTGAAGCATTTTGATCAAACATGAAAGCAATTGATTGCAGGAACCGGTTAGGTCTTCATTTTGTGATTCTGATGAAGTAGTTGGGATGGCATATGCTGATGTGATTACCTCATCCAAGAAGACTTTGGAATCTCTACTGGAACTACAGGAGGTATGGCTGTCATTGGTCTTTTATGTTGTACTCTTTTTACAGCTATTAATCTCATCAATTTCTATTTCTTTGTTTAACTTGGGTTGTTTTTACTTTATATGATCAGGCTTTGCTCGAGAAGAATCCATCAATTTCTCAATCTTCTAATGGTATATTGCAAATGCTTGTTCATATAACTATATTCTGTATTTTGTGCCTTTTCCGTTGTTATTTGGAGGCTAGCATACTAAAACATTTGTGCGCAATGATTCTGTCATTGTAGGAATTATGTGCATCTGGTTGTCCAGGTGAATTGAATTATGTGAATAACACAAACTATAATTGGCAGATGATTGAAAATTAAATTGAGTGATGTAAGTGTATAACCACGCTTTTGTTTGTTTGGAAGGGAAGGGAAGTGTGAGGTGGGGAGGAGGTACCCATTTGGCAGCCTGTCTTCAAATTGAACACCAATAGGCATTTAGAATGCTTGTTTCCATTTTTAGATGTCGCTGATGGTTTTTTTAAGACCTTTTACTGATACAGTTAGTATTCTATCTGGATGTTCAATTGTGATTTTCTTCATTAAATTCTCCACTGTTTATAATGATATTTCCTTACCAGTATGAATTGGAATCTCTCTTGAAAGTTAAAAGACTTGCAGTAAGAAATTCCTGTGTATCTAAACAATAAATTTTTTTTCTGACCTAGGTTAAAAAATAAGTCCTGTATATTGGAATGAAACATTTTATGTCTTTTTTCCCGAATGAATGGAGATATAACAGAATCAATCTTCGTTTTTTCTTGCTTTGATTCTGAAGCTTTGGGAATTTCCTCCTGCAGTATTAATTGAGTTTAGTATTAAGCAAGTTGTGATTATTCAACATGCAACCTTCTCTTTTCTTGTTAGAGCGGTCCATGAAGTTATAATTTAAAGCCTGAAACGTTTTCTTTATTAAGATTTGTGTACAGTGGACCTCAATGTAATTTTTCCATGTATTTGTTCTCTTTTTAAGGTGATTCTGGACAGGTCACTAAGAAGCATTCAAAAGATTCGACAAATTCGGATGCCGAAGAGGATATAGATTGGTTAAGAATTTCTGAGATGCAAAAGAGGTATTACATTTGTCTGTAGATGCACAGCTATTGCTATTTTATTTTGATCTATTAGGTGAATTTATACAAATACCTTCTGAATTATTGATCGTTTAGATGAAGATCTCTCTCTCTCTCCCCTTTTGTTTTTGTTTGGATTGACACCCTTTTTACTATGTAAGTTATTAATAGACCCTTATTTTTTTTTTATTTGGATTGACACTTCTTATATTTTTTTTCTTTTGATTTTAATACATAAACTATGATTGGGGGCTCCTTTATTAGGTTTTAGGCAATGTTAGCGACGGCATTACCACTGGATGAAAGGTTTTATTGTTGTGAGTTCATTTGTACGAACTTTAAACCCCCCCCCCCCACCACCGGATTTTAATGTTTTAAGGCTTTAAAATTTTAAATTGAAAAACTAAAAACTCAAATTTTTGAGTTTGATTGGAGTTTAATAATGGATTTTGATATCAAAATGTTGCGAGAGAGGTTGAAAGGATTATTTTAGTGGTCTTTTGGGTTGATTTAGTTGTCAAAAAGGTAGAGTTCCGATGGTGACAAAAGTAGTGCTAATCCAAACACATCATAGTTCACGTATTAAAATCAAAATTAAAAGAATATAGAGGGTGTCAATCCAAACAAAAAAGAATAAGGAACTTATTAATAGTTTAACATAGTAAAGAGTTGTCAATCAAAAAAAAAGAAAAAAAAGAAAAAGAGAAGGGGTCTCCATCCAAATGACCAACAATTCAAGGACTGGTTTGTACAGATTCCCTGAGCAGTTAATAGAGCATACAGATTTAAAATTTAAATGCTTCTTCCTCCTTTTCATATTGGAAAACTAGCGTTCATACTCTGGATATGTTTCAGCTAGAATTGGGATGTGAAAAACTGCTGTGGATATGAACACATGAATTAAGTATTAAAACTTTAAATGCATGTATCTTGTAGAATAGCTCCTTTCCGAAACAAATCAATAGATAAATGGCAGAGAAAGACACAGGTGACAACTGGTGCTGCTGCTATGACAGGAAAATTGCAGGCTTTTAATCAGGTTTGGCTCTACAGCTGATGATGCCATTATGCTGTCCAGGGTATGATGAAACTCACTGGATTTTACTTTTCCAATCACAGAATATCAGTGAACAAGTTGCTGCTTATATGAGGGATCCAACTAAAATGGTCAGGCAAATGCAACAAAGAAGATCAACCATTGGTGTTTTTGGAGCTGTAAGATAATTGGCAATTTTTTGTAGTTTAGTCTAAGAAATGATGCAAAATTCATGGTATGATGAGCTCAGTTTTTTTTTTCCTTTTGCTGTTACTGACTACCTGAATTTTACTAACGGGCAGGTTCCCGAGTTGACGAGCAATGCCAGGGGAGAGGTAATCCTGTGAATGAGTAATTTGTATATCATTTTCCCATATTAGTTCAAACTTGGTAAGTTTAGGTATTCCACATTTCCACCTAGTAATGTGGCTAAGAACCGAGCTAGAATTGAGATATGGAGTGAGAACAGGCTAAGCAAAAGGCCTAAGCAGACACTCAATTGAAGTCAGGTTACATCTCATCAGCTAACGCGTGAAAGTGTTCTGATAGAATCCTAATATTGATTGCCTGATTCTATGGACATGATGTCTACCTGGAGGCCTTTTCTCTTTCCTCTTATTTTGTCTGGGAAATTCTCTGTTCTTTTTCTTTCTTTTCATTATAACAATTTTTTTTTCATGGATATTGCCAGCCTAACAGTTTTGCTAAATCTTTCAATTCTAATTAGGAAACATGTCCCGATGGTGATCCTGAACTTCTAAATGACACTGAATTTTATCAGCAGTTATTGAAAGAATTTTTGGAGAATGTCGACCCCTCATCCACCGGTGAGTATTCTATCTCATCCTATTTGCTTATATTCATAATTCGTGTGGAAACTTTCACCATATTAGACCTGCAGCCCCAAGGATCCATAAAGCTATAATTGGTGGCTGTTTTTCACTTTCACATTCTTCATTTCCAAGATAGAGGATCAGATGGTTTCCTCAAGTACCGGCCCTACACTTATTTAATGTCTTTAATCTTGCTTATTGATTGTCTGCAGAGGCGACCTTTTATGCTCTAAAAAGGTTGCAAACTAAGAAGAGAAAGATTGTTGATCGGCGTGCTTCAAAGAGTCGAAAGATCAGGTACATGCACGGGAGGGCTCATTTTCTGCACTATCATTTTCATCTCTAGTAACCCAGAGCATTTCATTGATTTTTCCTTATCAATCACAATTTCCAGGTACAACGTCCATGAAAAGATTGTCAATTTCATGGCTCCTCAGCCAATGAACATTCCTCCCATGGCCCCAAAAGTATTTGAGAATTTATTTGGATTGAAGACCCAAAAGCCTGCCGTAGATTCATAATGTTATTGTTGCAATGTTTTGTGGGGGGGAATTTTGTAATGTCATCCTCCAATAAACACTTGCATTTCTTTCTAGTTTACAATTTATTCCCTGGGATATATCCGCTGTAAGCTTGAACTTGGTGATGTCAAATTCCAGATTTGAGCATGCATCTGTCCTGATTTCTTGAGCTCGAGATTAAAGGTCAAATAATTTAAATTAAATGCTCCTCTTAAAACAAGTGTTGAGTACCAAACGGCAGCCAATTAAATGCTCTTCTCGGGCAGAATGGTGGGCATTAGGTGAAATCTTATATCAGTGAGTCATAACGTCTTGGTAAAGCAAACAGTGAGCTAGGAGCTTAGCGACTGAAATGGGGAAGACCGTTGCCTCATTTTACAAAAGAGCTGCAGAGCGGATTCGAGAGTTTAAAAGATTAAAATGTTTTTTATTTGAAAATATATTAAAATAATATTTTTTAAAAATTATCTTTATATTAATATGTTAAAATGATTTTTTAAGAATATAAAAGAATTAAATTACTTGTCGTCTGAAATGATGACAATGCAATGGCTATGGATTCCCGACAGTGGCCCAAGTTGATTTCTATGCCTTCTTATCTCTCTTTGTAAAATAGTAATCTTTTATCTCCTTTTTTTCACGGACGAAATTTACATTTACAATATCGTAAACACCATCTCTGTACGAGTTGCTCATTTTGAAGTGGATGAGTGCACTCAGAGTTCAATTTCTAAGAGTTTTCACATGTCAGTTCAATCTGAAGGTAAGAGAAGAAAGAAAAAATCAAAATCATGGTAAGAACAAGGCCTTTCTTATGTATAGAAAAAGAAAATAAATATGAAAATAGAAGCTGTTAATTCTTGAAGAGGCACTTCTTTAAGAAAAAGAAACCGAACGCGGCCTTATCTACTTCTGTTGTCAGTTGAGGACACTCTACAGTCTACACAAGTGATCTTTTTTATCTTCAACAACCAACGAACTCTGTAGAGAGTTGAGTGCATACATGTTCAAAAGAACACCTAGTTTCACATAAAAAGTAGACAGAGTTAACATAGACAGCAGTTTTTGCTCTAAAGAAACCTCCCGCAGACAGTAAAATCAAAGGAAAATGCTTCTCCAAGCAACCATCTCATCATCTCCACCTCTACAACACCCTCACCCTCACCCTCACTCTCTCCTCCCATTTGGGTCTCTCCAGTTCAGGACACACAGGCTCTCTCTTCAGGTACATATTTCCAGTTCCTTTTTCAACCCTCCTGGTCTCTCAAAGTTGAAAATTTTTCACCTTCTTCATCTTATTTTGCTGCCTTTTCTATTAGATCGTGTTTTAGTCTTTCTTGAAAATTGGCATGAGGGCTCATCCTATTTGATAGGTCTTGAATTATGGTGGTATATTTTTACTGTATTTCTTTGAACATGCCATGATAATGGAGGGTTTATTTAATGTATGATTAAACATGTAGAAATATTGAAATGAAAATAATATTACCTGGGAAAAATTTGCATATTTTTTCAGGCCCTTTTTCAGCACTATAGTTCACCAGATTTGACAACTTTCAGAGTAGGCCATGGACTGAACGTCACAGAGTTTCCTGATTTCCAGGTATGTGTTCCAACAATCTCCTTGCTTCAATGGTGGCTACTTTTGTATAGAAACCAAGTCAACTAGTAATCTGAACCTTAGCCTTTTTAAATCAACACTTACTGTTTTCTTTTACTCTATTTATTATAAAGTTTACCCTCTTCGTTAGGACAGAACTTCTCAGGACTGAAGGTTCTTTGGAAACTTTGTGAATTCATGGTTAGCAAAGAGTGGTTAGATTTAGAAAGTATGGTCTCCCCAGGCAGACACAGTATATGACAAGTTTTATTTAAATTCTGGGAAGAATTGGAGTCTCGTGCACAAATGAAGAGGATTGGAGGTTTGTTATGGGAGGGGAGTAGGGTGGGTAGCTTTGTTAGCCACATTTCCACGCTGGATCCGGCTTAGTTGTAGTGTTGAGGTCATCCTAGAGCTTGTTTCTGCATTGCTGAAGGAAGAGAGCGTATGCCTAGTTATTCTTTAGTATTGTACTAAAGTTATATTCTGGAGTCCCAGATTCTCATGGTGGTATAGAAGTGGGAACTGAAATCTGTGAGACATGTGTTGGTTTTCTACCACCATGAAGCTCTCTCATTATGAAGTATTGCAAGTTTCTTTTTAGGATGAGATTTCCTTGGAAGATGGCTCTGTGATCGTCATGATTACTAGACTTCTCTTGGACTGGAGTGAATTAGATGAATACTCCCTAGCATGGCCTAGGGTTGTCGGAGTTGAGCTTGAAGTTGTAGCAGTACAATTGGAGAAAACTGCATCTATGTGCTCAACATGAAGTGCATGGTAAGAGATGAAGAGAAGTGATTTAGAAAGGATGAGCTAGCAGACTTGAGAATTAAAACTTTGATTCCCTCAGAAACATTTTCTTCTATTGCAGGTTTGTTTTGTACCTTGTATTTGAACTGTATTGGTATCTAATATTTATTTTTGTACAATAGCTCCCGGGTGTAGATCTCTTTGCAGTTCTCATCTTCCATACTCCTGCCTTCATTTCATATGTTGCATTCCATAGGGTAAAGATTGTTACCTAATCATACAAAAGTTGGCTATTGTAACAAAGACACATTTCTGTATGTGTAACCAAAATCATGGTCAACCAGTGCAATGCAAGGTTGTTTTTTTAATTATTATTATTATATCAGCAGAGAACCATTTTTCTTTACAAATTATGATTTCCTCTCTTTCTTCTATGGCTTATGCTGTGAACCTGCATAATGATTTTCTTCATCTCTCTTTCATTTTATTTTTTTCAATAGAAGCTTCTTCAATAAGGTGCCATACATTTTTCACCACTCATTTTGCATTCTCTTGTGGGTGAAGGCAGATACATGGAAAGGAGTTGGCAATGGGATCCTATAGCTTAACAAGTACTGAGAGTAGTGCCCTCTTCTCACCTTAATCTTTCATTTCAGTCTGATTTTAGTGACTAATTAAATTTATGTGTAGTTGATGCTATATATCTCTTACATCAAATGTCGTAGAAGTTTTGTCAACAACTTCATGTCCTTATTTTGTACTATTCTTATAAAATCATTAATCTGGCGTGTAATTTGAAGCCTCTCCTTGTTTTGTATTTTGTTAATTGTTTGCAGAATAGCCCTTATACTTAGCAGTTAGGATCCTCTTAAAACGTACTATCATTTGAGTCATGTGTGCGGGTGTGTGAACAAATGTTCTATAAATGGTGGGCACAATTCCGAGTAATCAGGAGTTAATAATTTCTTGAAGATTGGGAACTTCTAATTGAAATATAATGGACACTTCTAGACATGTGCACTCGTGCTCACGCTCACAGATTTCATCTAGCTCTGTTGACAATTTCGGTCTTCAACAATGTTGCTTTTCTGGATTGTGTATTCCATTCTTATCTTCCAAATGCAACTCTTTAGATTTGTATCCTGGGTTTATTTTTCCTTCCAGTGACTGCTTCCTGCCACCCCATATCATTTTCAAAATTGAAGTGTCAAAGAACATCATACTAACAATGGTCATTGTTTGGTGATTGATTTGCACATCCAATGAAGCCAATTCAACTTTCTACATATTCTTTTCCTATTTCAATAAGTGATCATGTAGTCAAATCAAAGATGTCTGAAGTAGCTATACTTGATAATGTATTGTTAACAGCCTATCAGAAATAATGTTTATATTTGAGTTCATCATGTTCAGACTCCTCAAGAAGAGCTGCATGAAGTTTCGGGTTTTTTTTTTGTTTACTACCTTTAGTGGGAGGAAGGATCTATATTCATAGGCTAATTTTAGCAACATCTGCGGCTTCTTGGACATGCTATTTGCCTTTTTCCTACTGATTTCTTTTTTCCTTTTGGTTCCCATCCTCTTAATATCATTACTTATTGCAGAATCCTCGAGCAATCTTTGGAATATTGAGGATAATGTGTGCATGAAAAGAGTGATGGTTTGGGCATCTGTGCTCTCATTTGGACAAATCTCATTGTTAACTTCGGCTCAAGTGGCACATGCAAGAGAAAGTATCAAACCAGAAGCAATTTATGAGGTTGGGGAGTTATTTGAATTGGGAATCCAGCTCTCTTATCTGCTTTTACTACTAGCTTTGCTTGGGGTTGGAACTTTCTTTGTTATTCGTCAAGTCCTAACGCGTAGAGAGCTCGACCTTTCTGCTAAAGAATTGCAGGCAAGTTCCTCTTTTTTAATCTGTATTATGCTTTCCAAGAGTTCACTCTTCCTGCCACTGACATTTATTACAAAACTGTCTTGGAAATTCTTAGATATTTAGATGGAGAGGTCAGTTTGTTTAGAAAAATAGATCCATTTAGTTTCTCTTTCACCTTCCCCAGCACTCACATCTCTTGTTTGATAGTCATAACAGGCACTGGCCATCTGCATTTTGTTTAATACGATCTTATTATCTTGTTGTGTTTTCCCCTTTTAATTTCAGGAGCAAGTAAGAAGTGGTGATGCCACTGCTACTGGGCTTTTTGAACTCGGTGCAGTAATGCTGAGGAGAAAATTTTACCCGGCTGCTACTAAATATTTACTTCAGGCAATTGAGAAATGGGATGGTGATGATCAAGATCTTGCCCAGGTATGATTGCCTTGGGGTAATTGCTTCTGATTTGACCTAACATTTTCGTGTATTGCCTTAGGAAATGCCAAGCAACATCATTTTTTTTTTTGTTTTCACCGATAAAAGAAGGAAAAAGAAAATTTCATATGCTCAATCATACTTGATGGTCAAGTTCATATATTTAGATTACTGTCTACGAATACATTTACCGAATGGTTTGATGTTGGTTCACTGTATTTTGGAATCACTGCAGTCTGTTACTGCAATCCTTTGCCTGTGTGCACTGACACACCAAGAAAGTTGCCTGCATGACACACTGAGAAAGTAGTCAGGATCTAGTCTTGGTGTTAACCCCTTGCAGGAGTGGGTAATCAACTTGCAAATTATGAACAAAGACTAGAAATAAGAACTGAATATCTTTTTTTCTTGAGCAATTAAGATAAGACAGGGAGTACCCTAGTCTGTCTTTCAAATCAAATATGATAACACTTCTCGTGCATGATTTTGATGATAAGTTCCTTTCTGCCTGCCAAATATTTGGATAGGTTTACAATGCCCTTGGCGTTAGCTATGTTCTTGACGGGAAGCTTGACAAGGGAAGCAAACAGTTTGAAGCTGCCGTGAAGCTTCAACCAGGTTATGTCACAGCCTGGAACAACCTCGGTGATGCCTATGAAAAGAAGAAAGACCTGAAGTCAGCTCTCAAGGCATTCGAAGAAGTTCTACTCTTTGATCCTAACAACAAGGTGGCAAGACCCAGAAGAGATGCCTTGAAGGATAAGGTACAAATGTACAGAGGAGTTCCCATCAAGTCTAAGGATAGATGAATCTACTAGCTACTGTCATAAGATTATCAATTTTTTCTTTCTTTATAAATTATCATCTTAAGCAATGCTGAACTTTTCTTCCTCTAGTAAATTTTTGTACCTTTTCCAAAAATTACATTTCCAGACTCGAACATTCTTTGCTTTTATATCTGGATGACTGAATATTAATTTTCAGAAATTGTTATTTTTTTCAAATGAAAAATCTTCTTTTAGACGATAATGAAACTATTTTCACAACCCCGAACAATCCCGGTCCTTATTTTATCTTTTTCTCACATCACCGCTGAAACAATCCAGGAAAAACATCACGGACAGGAAATTACAAAAACTTAAAAGACGATACATGCCTTGGATTATAGCCAGTTATGTAACCCGTGTTCTGTCTGTAGATTTTTTAATGCATTTTGATAATTCAAAAAATATAACAAATTAAAAAATATATTTTTATGACAACTATAGTTATCAAACCCGATTTAGGGGTTGACCCGATCAAGGAGTCAGGTCCTAGGTTACACGGGTTGACTCAGGTCCAACCCGTGATGTTCACAAAATAAAAAAAAAACATAACTTTTTTCTCGTGAACATAGAGCATATATACTAAAGGGCTTCAAATTCCACATTGAATGAACTTTAAAATGAGTTAGCAATCAATTGAAAAATATGAAAAAAAAAAAGGGTCTCTAGGAAGGAGAAAAAAAAATAAAAAAAAAGGTGCTCTATCGGGTTTTTGCCGGGTCGACCAATTTCCTCCGGCTCAATTGCAAACCCGGATTTCAAATGAAACAAACTCGGCCAACCCTACTGGGTTCTGGTGGGAGCAGGACCGACCGCTGCTAGGTCCTGGTGGCAGCTGGGCTCCACCAAGACCCAACCTTGCTTCAGCTGGGCCCATTATTGCTGGCACCCAGACCCAACATCATTGGGTCTGGCGGCAGAGCCAAGCCCAATAAACTTGGGTCTGACACAACTGTTGGATCCTGCTGACAGCAATACCCAGCACCCACCATCATTGGGTCCGACGACAGAGTTGCTGGGTCTTGCTAACAGCAATACCTAATAGTGGTGGGTCCTACTAGGCAGCAGGGCCCAATATCATTAGATTATGCTTGCAAGAAGGGCCCAACATCATTGAGTCATGCTTGACAAAATAACCCAGCATCTGGTACCCATCTCGACCCAACATTATTGAGTCAAGATGCTTGACAGAATGACAATGTGTTAAAAAAAAAATTATGAATATTTTTTTGTCCAAAAATGTAAAAAAATAATGTAAGACGATAACCAATGATTCAACATAAAAAACATAAGGATCTGATTTAGTAATTTAACTAGTTAGGTGGCCCGCGCTACGCCGCGGGCTCACCTTTTATTTTCATAAAAAATTTGGGTCTTGACGTTGGCAGGACCCATGGCTAGTTTGGGTCCTGCATAACCAATGACCCAAGGTTATTTTAGGTTCTGCAGTTGCAAGACCCAAGGATAGTTGGGTCTTGGCGTAGCTCAAGCATCACGTGTGTACTGCGGTTTACCTAGCACACAGCAGGCAGCCGAAGCGCCACCTGTGCGATTGGTTTGCTGCCACGTAGGCAAGCAACCCAAGCATCACGTGTGCCCACATAGTTTTTTTTTTTCAATAGTGATAATAAATTTTTAAAATTTATTAATGATAATAATAATAATAATAATAATAGTAATTTTTAATTTTACCTTACAAATCAAATCTATGGTTGTTTTTCAATATTAATAGTACTTTTTTTCTAATTTAGTAATTATTTTATTAATAATATTCATTATTATAAAAAAATAATATTTATAACAAAAAAAAAATATTTTTAATAATAATACTTTTGATTATAGTAAAAATAATAATATTCATAACATAAATAATACTATTTTTAATTCCAAGAATATTTAGAACACAAATAATAATATTTTTTATATTAAAATTTTGAATTATTATAAAAATAATAATATTATAACAAAAATAATAATATCTTTGATATGAATACATTGAAATATAAAAAAATTAATAATATTTAAAACAAAAATAATAATATTTTGATATGAATAGTTTGAATTATAAGAAAAATAATAATATTTAGAACATAAATAATAATATTTTTTATATGAATACTTTGTATTAGAAGAAAAATAATAATATTTACAACACAAATTATAATATTTTTTATATTAATACTTAGAATTGTTGAATATTTTTAATAATACACGTTGTGGGCTCACTTTTTTGTTTTTATAAAAAATATCATAAAAATTTATAATATAAATAATAATATGTTTTCAATTTAATAATAAGATGTCTAGTCCAACGTGGGGTTGGGTCGTCCAGGTCCAACTTGAGGTTGGGAGTGGATGCGTCCAGGTCCAATGTTGGGTTGGGTGTGGACGCGTCCAGATCCAAGTCCAACGTGGGGTTGGGCATGGACGCGTCCAGGTCCAACGTGGGGTTGGCCGCGGACGCGTCCGGGTCCAACTAGGGGTTGGCCGCACTCGCAGTGCAACCAAACAGTGCAGTCCATAGTAAAAGCACTCACCGTCCTCAGCGAAAGCACTCACAGGGCCGCTACAGTGCAATCCACAGTGAAAGCACCTACAGTGCATAGTAGTCTGCACCACAGTGAACAAACAGTGCAGTCCACAGTGAAAGCACCCACAGTGCAGCTACAATGTAGAACAGTGCAGTGCAATCCACAGTGAAAGCACCCACAATGCACAGTAGCCCGCGCCATATTGAACAAATAGTGCAGTCCACAATGAAAGCACTCACAGTCTACAGTGAGAGCACTCACAAGGCAGTTACAGTGCAATCCATAGTGAATATACTCACAGTGTACAGTAGACTGTGCTACAGTGAAACACTGATTAGTTTTAGTTATAATTAATTAATAAATTCTAATATAATGTTATTATTTTTTAGATTTTAATTATTTGCCTTAAGTGGCCACAAGAGGACAATGGTGACAATATGGATCCTCAGCAAAGTGTCTACGCGCTTTAGTCTCATTTTTTATAAGACTGTTGTGAGCTACGATCCATAAGAATGCCTTGATTCTTTCTGGGCCATTCCATTTCCAAATCAACTTCCATAGAGAAGCTTGATTATGGTGATGTCTAAGAGTTTCAATCTGGGTGGCATATGCTGATTGTATAGAAAAGTTACCACTTGTGAAGAGGCCCCATGCAATAAATCGAATCACCATCCATATCAACAGAGGGAGGAGGATAGCTCGCCATAGCCATTATCATCTGCATGGGTAATAATGAATGAGCTAAAGATTCTCACTTCCATTTTACAGAGGGAGGAGGATAGCTCGCCATAGCCAATTGTCCATCCTCAAATCCATTACCCATAGACTATCCGACACCATCAATCACATGAGGCCAGATCTTACAGATTGCTTTCCATAGCGAGAATCTTTTCCTTTAGCCTGTACATGAGGAATGCAATCCTTTATCCTGCTATGCTTGCCTCGAAGAACAGTACCTGCCCAAAGACTGTTGCTGTCATGAATAATTCCCCAACCTAGTTTCATGATAAATGCCTTATTCCTTCGTAGACCTATCCCTCCATCTAATTTAGAGTGACATACTGTTTCCCATTTAACAAGGTGAGGTCTTTTTCTATGTTCATTTTCCCTATATAAAATCCTTGCATGTTCTTTCAATGTCAATACAGAGTGATTTCAAGATAAGAGAAGATTGCATGGGATACAAAGGCACTGTTGCTAGGACTGATTTACAAAGAGTTATTCTCCCAGCTAGAGATAAATTCTTCGATTTCAACCGGCCAATTTCTGATGCTTGTTCTCAATAATATAAGCATAGGTTTGTTTATTAATCCGCTGGTCCTCCGTTTTAACAAAACCACTCTCACGGCTGATGATTCTTGCCAAATTAATTGGATGAGACAATATTTTTGGAAAAAAATACCATCGTCTTTGCAGTACTCACCTTCTAGCTAGAAGAAGCACTGGACATATTCAATCATTGCATCACACTTTCCAACTGTATTTCATTAGCTTTAGCAAATAAAGACATGTCATATGCAAAGCATAGGTGAGAAACTTCAGGCCCGCATTTGCTTACTTTAAAAGGCTTCCAAGACGCTTCTTCCTCCATTGCTTTATAGATAAGTTGAGATAATCTTTACAAACACATGCAGAACAAATATATAAGGTGAGAGAGGATTTTCATGGCGGGTTTTAGCTTTAGTTTTGCTTGTAGTGAATGAAGTTGGAAAATCTAGCTAGAAAATATGGGTATTTAGGGAAAAAAATTTAAATTAAGAAGTTGTTTTTTATTTAGGCAGCAAAGAGACTTTTCCCAAAAGAAACAAGCCAAGCTTTAGAGTGAGTCTCTCCCTTTTTAGATTTAGAGTGAAGAAACAACAACGAGATGGCTCGGATGCAAGAAATGCTGCTTTAGAAAAGATTGAGGGCATTATGAATAAAATGCAAGATCGAAAAGCCGAAGTTGAATTGGGAAACATGAATTTTATGTTTAAATTCAAATAACATCTCTGTTTGTTAGAATATTATATCCATGAAGAAGGAAAAATAGAATGTTATGTTTAAATAAGATTTTATTTAGAAAATTAATTAGTCATTTAAATTGGGAAACATGACTTTTCTATATTATGTTATATCCATGAACGTCCTTTTGTGTTCTTCAAGATTTATCTTTGTAATTTATGTGGTTTTCCACGAAAACACACAATTTCATCTTTATAACTTTTAACAAATAAACATTTTTAATTTATTATTATTATTTAGCTAAATATTTAGGTTATACTTATATATATATATATATTGATAAATTAGCTTTTACCTATATAGATATATATAATATTTAATCAATATTGATATCAAGAAAAAAATTAAATAAATAACCATATATATGTCAACATCCAAAAAATAATTTTCATTTGAACATGTTTCTAATTTTTAAGACTTCAAAAGTTTTACAAAAACGCCAAATATTGGATATATTCTCCTCTTTTCCGAGAGAGAATGGAAAAGAAAGCTGAAATATATATATATATATATATATATATATATATATATATATATATATATATAATGAGAAACTATCTTCTACAATTACAAAAAGTCCTTAAATTCCTACAAGACATTATCTTCATTAATTTTTTAAATAAAATAGAATCCACGATCAAATACGGATTGGAATTTAATTGAAAACTCTGAAACTTGGCAGATAGATACAAAAATTTACTTAAAAATCAAGACTATATATATATATTGTCGGGGGACATTGTTTAGGTTTGCCTAAAATTCTAAAGAACCATTGATCTGAAATCCAGCGATATTTATTTATAAAAATCACTTTCACTTCTTTAAATAGCACAAAAACTAGAAGAGCCAAATTATTAACTTGGTTTTTTAAATAGTGTAAATATAGCATTTTTTATATGTGCATTCCAATGAAAAAAACTATTTAAAAAAGCTAATTATATTTTAATATATTTGATATTAATAAAACTATTTATTAATTGTAATTAACTGTCAAATAACCATTTCAATTCAATAGTTTAAATTGTTAGGCAAGGTTCCAAGATATGATTTATACTATTCTCTAACACACCCTCTCAAGTGAAAGCTCTTTGGGCTAGAAACTTGCACAGACCCACATTAACTTATGCTTAATTTTTATCAAATAAATGGGAATGGTGAGATTCAAACTCGTGACCGCTTGGTCATCAAGACTCTGATATCATGTCAAAGAACCATCTCAACCCAATAACTTAAGCTATTAGATGAGGTCCCAAGATATGATTTATATTATTCTCTAACATTAACTAATATGACTCTAATTAATTTTTTTTAAAAATAAAAATATATTAAACAAACTGACCAAAGCCAAAAAAATTTCATTTTGGCTTTCCATTTGACTCTTTCTGTGGAGATGCCAAGAGGACACTAGGAATTATGCTAGCTAAAGGTGCCTTTAAAGAAACGAGCAAGCTTTTATTTGATGTTATGGGTTCGCATTAATTCTTTTTCCTCAAAAGGAAGCACCAACGGCTAATAAGATCATGCATGGTCCCTTTTCTTTTCATGGACTTCGTTTTCAAATATTTGATTCTCTTTCTCTTCTTCCAATCAGCAGCATTATTCAGCATCGGCTTCCCGTCATTGCATAGGTCATTCTATGAAATCATGAGCAGTATTCGTCTACGAAATTAATTTGTCACGTTGTACCAATTACATGGCCATATGTTGGAGCCATGTCTCTTTTTATTTTGGCCCACAACTCAATAATGTTTGTAGGTGCGTTGAATTTAATTGAAAAGAGGGAAAGTTTTTTTTTTAAAAAAAAAAATAGAAGCAATTTTGATAGGGATGTTGTGCCCATTTTAATAATTGGATGGTCTGTGACATGATATATTTTTGGATTATTTTTTTTTTTAAAATAAATAATAAATATTAATAACAAGAAGACCGGTGATTTAACAAAAACAAGTCAAGGAAGACTTCAAAGTTTATGATCTATTTTTAAAAAATTTCTTTTTGAAAAAAACACTGAACTGTGAGATTCAATTAATTAAAATCAGGAGTGAAATTGAAGAGAATTAAAAATTTAATGATCAAATAAAAGTTAATTTGCATAAATTCAAGACAAAAAATAAAAAAAAATAGGGGCTGATATAGAAGTTTGGTAGGGGTAAAATTACGTTAAATCAAAAGTTTAGAATCAATTAAAGATACAATTACAATTGTCAACCTGAACTTTTTTTATAAATCAAAATAGTGTTATTTTGGTTAAAAAACAATCAATGGGTTGCAACCGGGTTTTTGACCAGGTTTTATCGAGTCACCAGATTAACCCGCCAGGTCAGTCGAGTCACCCAATCTTTTGACTTTTTTTTAGTTTTTTTAAACCCGATCCGATTTCAATTTTAAATCAACTAGATTCTAGGTTGACGTGTATGTCGGGTCAAACCAAGATTTAAAACCATGTATCATATCCTTTTTATGTTCATCTGTCGTGAAATATTAGCCAAATGCAAACAAAAAATGCCTCATGCATAGCAGAAATGAAGTGATTGACAGACATCCTTTCCTTTTTTTTTTCTTTTACGCGGAGGCGCGATAGCTTCATAGTTTCTAGCAAAGTGAGTGACAGCCACTTTATGTTGCAGATGAATCTTATGTTGGGGATGTTTTTCCAAGGCAAGGCAGAAGGCAACACATTTTAATCTTACTAACATTTTAGAGATGGCTCAAGAAAAGTTCTTTTTTAATAACATTCGAGTCATTTTAATCCTTAATTGTCAACCTAAATCGCGGGACCTTTAAAAATCTTGATTGACATGAAATTTTAATTTCAAGTAGAATAATATATCATGTAAAATTTTAAAGATCCGGTGATTGAATTGAAAGTTATATATGATAGTGTAAAACTAGTTGATTTAAGATTTTTAATCAAAAATCTGAATTTTTTTATTTTATCTTTGCATAAATGGTATCAATCATTCCATAAATTCTTTTGACCATTTTTTTATTTTAAAATATATTTACTTTATATCTCTCACTTTTATTTCTTTATCAGACTTATTAATCTAAATAGGACAATATATCACGTAAAATTTCATGTTTAAATATTTAATTAGTGTTAACAACAACTTTTTAATTTATCAATTTATATATTTTTTAATTTATTTTATTAAGAGAAACATTATCTTTTTGTTTCTCAATGAACAAAACTCTATGATATCAAAAAACACATCCAAAATGGAGACATATTTTTCTCTTACATTATTATACTATTTATGAATATTGATTAAATTTTCAATTTCATGGTATCATTTTTTTTTTTTTGTGTTGTGTAGTTTTTCTATTCAAATTTTTTTTCTTAGTCACAAAGTTACCATTTGTCACTTAAGAATACTAAAAATTTATGAAATTTAATTCTTTTTTTCCAATCTCCTAGACTAATAATAAATAATAATAATAAAAAAAAAGGTGTTATAGCTTCCTGGTAACCGGGTAACCTCCCTCCCACTCCCCCAGTTAACCCTCCCCCAATAAACATAAATCTAATAGCCAGATAATATATTTATTAAATCTCTCTTAAATTATTGACATTATTGTTGAAGTCCTAGAAAGAGAAAGAAAAGAAAAGGTGAAAAACACAAGCAGAGAGCAAGTCAAGTGCAATGCACACGAGTGCAGGTGCATCTCAACTCTAAAGAGACTCAGTGAGAATCTTCCTTAGTCCAATGAAACTTCACAAAAGTTGTCTTTTTTTTGTCAATGTGCCACTTATACCATGAGTGACCCAACCAACGGTTCTGATTAATGGGGTGCCATCAGTCAAATCAAATCAAACTGCTACAAATAACAGTCCTGTTGATGGGTTTGATTTAGTTTTGGTGATACTGTACCCTCCATGGTAGCGGAGACCTTTGCTGGTATAATATCGATGCTGTTAGAGCACAATTTTTCTTTCTCAAAATACATGGAGCAGCCGAGTTGAAGCAAGGTCAAAGTGTGTCTTGCTAAGATCCCAGCTTTTTGTTAGCTTTGATTCCACATACTGTGTGGAGAGGAGAGGAGAGGATATATGGATCTTACAGATAGGCTATCTGTAGATGTATGGGCAGATACTTCATCCTCCGGTAATGAATTGCCGAGAAGGATGTCCTCGGAGAATCCATCCTTCACCGATTTCAATTTACAGCAACAGCAGAAGCAGCAGCAAAAGTGGGAGGACAACATAATATCACCACCTTTCGGAGGATTCAACCAAGCATCGGAATCTGGATATTTGCTTCTTTCCAACCGCAACAATCAAACCAAAATTCTGGATCATCAAGAAGATGGAAAAAGTATTGAGACACTTGAAACAAACAAAGTCCAAGACTGGGATCCAAGAGCCATGCTTAGTAATCTCTCTTTTCTAGAGCAAAAGATCCATCATCTTCAAGATTTGGTGCATTTATTTGTTGGCCGCAAAGGTCAGGGTCTTGGGGGACAGGATCAACTCGTAACTCAGCAACAGCAGTTTCTCATAACTGCTGATCTCACTTCAATTATTGTTCAGCTGATCTCTACTGCAGGTAGCCTTCTCCCATCTGTGAAACATACACTTTCTACAGACACTCCTAATGGACATCTTGGGCAGCTTGGAGGACTTCTTTTTCCTCCTGTGGCGGGCATGAATTGCAGTCCAAAGCCGCAACATGGTAGTGGAAGAAGAGTTTCTGATCAGTCCGACAAGATGGATGGTACTGGTAATTGTGGGACTGACCAGAACCACTTCATTGAAGAACATGAAACGAAAGAGGAAGAAGATGCTGATGAAGGAGATTACCTTCCACCTGGTTCCTATGATATATTACAACTAGAAAAAGAGGAAATACTAGCACCACACACCCACTTCTGCACAATATGCGGGAAAGGGTTCAAGCGGGATGCAAATTTGAGGATGCATATGAGAGGCCATGGTGATGAGTACAAAACCCCTGCTGCACTTGCAAAACCCAACAAGGAATCCAGCTCAGATCCAGTGGTTATTAAGAGGTATTCCTGCCCTTTTTCTGGCTGCAAGCGTAACAAGGATCACAAGAAGTTTCAGCCTTTGAAGTCTATTTTATGCGTCAAAAACCATTACAAGAGAACCCACTGTGACAAAAGCTACACCTGCAGCCGATGCAACACCAAGAAATTCTCAGTGACTGCAGATCTTAAAACTCATGAGAAGCATTGTGGCAAGGATAGATGGCTTTGTTCCTGTGGCACAACATTCTCGAGGAAAGACAAGCTTTTTGGACACATTGCTCTGTTCCAAGGCCATACTCCTGCTATTCCTCTCGAGGAAACTAAAGGACCAGCTGTGTCATCTGATAAAGTTGACGGGAACGAAGCATCAAATAAGGTCGGAAACATAAATTTCAGCTTTGGCTCTCATGCTGCTACCGGAAGTGGGGCTAAAAATGTTATGGAAGTGAACGACGATGCTGATGATCCTTCCAGTTGTTTCTCACCGTTGAACTTCGATACATGTAATTTTGGTGGGTTCCATGAGTTTCCTCGACCTCCATTTGATGATTCAGAGAGTTCATTCTCTTTTCTTCTTTCTTGATCCCGTAATTACAGTCAGAAAACCGGCGGGGAGTCCACTTCTAATAATCTTCAATAACATATATAGTTATTTTAGTATTAGCTTTTACTATTAGCTCATGATCATGGATCTCATATTTCAAATCCTAGTACATTTGTAAGGTGAGGCTGTCCGATGTAATTTCATGAGTTCAAATAAATGCTTGTTCTTTAGCCATTTTCTTAATAGTAAATTTTGATACTGCAGCTTTATCACAGGTTCATACTTCTTGAAGCCCCATGGTATCTCAACATGAATTTTTGTTTGATAACAGCCAGATCTGTGATAGTTTTAGATATTATAAGATACACTCGTGATCATTCATTATATACTTCTGACTAATTTGGAACACGAGGCCTTTCACTGATGATGTCTTCACTATTTAGTAAACAACATTTTCAGATGCCCAAAGAATTTCAAATCTGGTAAAGCGAAAGTGTTTGAAGTCTAGAGTAACTTCAAGAGATACTCGGCTTTTTTCACCGCTGGTTGATGGGCTTTGAAATTGTTGGAGAAATTCCGGATAGTGGTTCGTGATCTCTTGCAAAACAAGTCTTGGGTTTGGACATGGTTTGTCCTAGCCCAACTAGGAGAGGCACGGCTTGCCCAAGCCCAATTAGAAGGAAGTCTAAGAGATTGCTATGGGTTTGGGCATAACTTGTCCTAGCCCAACAAAGAGGAAGCCAAGAGATGGCCTTGGATTCAAGCATAGCTTACCCTAGCTGATAGCCTTGGGTTCAGGCATGGATCACCCTATCTTAAATAAAACGAGGCCAAGAAATAACCTTGGGTTTCCTAGCCCAACTAGGAGGGGAGGCAAGCTTATGATTACCCTAAGCATTATACCACGCCTTGTGAAGCGCATCGAAGGGATCAAGGGAGAAGGGGTCCTCGGTCTAATGTTTGGGCCTAGATACTTATGAAATGAGCAAGGGCTATTTTGCTTAGATGTATCGGTACCTCTAAGTTTTTGTTGTTATAGTGACACAATGATTTAGAGGTGTCCTAGAAGGTTAGAATAATTATGCAGCAACGTCCATAAATTAATATAAATATTGGTAATTGTTTGTTTGAAATGTTCTTCTGCAACCTTATCTTAGTCTTTTAAATATTCTAGTCTTGTATTATATAAATATAATGAATAAGGTTGTTCTTTCTTATGATCAATTCAGGATATAGTTTTTTAAACTTAAACATCAAATTAAATAATTTACTGTAAAATAAATTATAAATAAAGACAAAATATAAAAATAAACATAATTAATTATAAAATTATTTACATGTAGAAATCAAACTTTGTAAATTTAGTATCGATAATTTTATTTTAAAAAGTTCTACGTATAATGTATCACAAACAGTGTAGAACTTCATTTTTTTTTCAAACCCCATCTCCACTACAAAATCTAATCCTATTTTCCAATCCATAACCTCAGCTTTTGATATGACATCTGTTTGCATAATTTCTGACCTACTATAAATTTTTCACGTGTCATATTCTAGTACATAATAAAAGATTCTAAAACATGTTTGATAGATACAACAAATAAACTAGATGCATCGGTGAACAATAACAAATCATAAGGATCTTCTAGGTTCTGGGCTAAGGGGGCTGTTTTTTGTAAATAGAACTAATTAGTCAGTGTTTGTAAGAAAGATAATCTACTTTGATGTTTTGACTTTTAAGAAAGTCAACAACAGACTCTTACACATATATAGAAGTTTGTTTTAAAATATCATACAAATCCACCTTGAAAATGAAGAAACTCTTTTTGTAATTGTGAAATATAGGTGGTAACAAGAAATTTTTATTTATATAACTATTAATCCTCTGTTTAATATGCAAAAAACACCCCAGATTGTTATAAAAAAAAATGAGGTACTAAGATAGACTATTCTGTCGGTTGCAATGATGCGTTACATAGTCCACATTGCATTTGAAATGTAATCATACTAGCGTCCTTCTCTATCTCAGACAAGCTTTTTACATGTTTTTTTTCCTATAGCTTGTTTTTCATCCTCTACTAACAGCCTCTTCGTTCGCCATAACACAAAACAAACAACCCTTCTTTCTAGTGAGACCAGCTTTCTTCATTTTTCTTCCTTTCTCGTTTTCCTTCTTATAGTTTGTTTTCCTCTCCATAAAAAGCTCTTTCATTCTTAGAAAACAAACAATCATGAACATATTATCTAAAAAAATGTTTTATACTTTAAACAACTCATGTTATATCTTAGACATTTTAGCAAAAGCAAGTCTAAGTACAAATTCTATGAGTTTGCTTCTGATCGGGTGAGTTTTAAAGTTTTATTTTCTCATTTTAAATTATTTTTTTTGCATATTAAACAGGGGATTAATAGTTATATAGATAAAAATTTCTTGTTACCACCAATATTTCACTACATTTCCGAAGTGGATTTGTATGGTATTTTAAAACAAACTTCTATATGCGTGTAAGAGTCTGTTGTTGATTTTCTTAAAAACCAAAACATCAAAGTAGATTATCTTTCTTACAAACAAGGGCTGAGAAGTGTAGGAGACTAGGGTGGGTTGTAGCCCAGGTCAAAATCATATGTTTACTTAATTAGTGCATATGAGACATGGTAAATTGAATAGAATAGAGGGAGAGGAGGTAAACAAGTTGATGGCATTTCTGTGGACTTTATTAAATACATGGTTAGAAAACATTCTAATCGTTATCCAAAGAAAGATAATTTAGTGCAAATTTGTCCATGGAAAGTAAATAGAACTCTACTAAAATGGGAATCTCCAAGAAATTAATACAAGATATACATACATAAAATTTCTTTGGTTTTTAGTTTACCATGAACTGAAGCAGTATCCCATAAATAATATTTGGTTTCTTGTAATTTGGTGTTCTTGAACCGAATTACTATGAGGGTTAAATTTATAAGTTGTGTGATATGTTTATTCTTCGTATGGTTAATCATGAGGGTTAAAATTAGGTTAGAATGTTAATTAATTAGGTAAAGTTGCATTATAATGTTCATGCAAAAATTTATAAGTTCAAATTTTATCCTGAAGATTTTAATGAACAAAAGATACATTTTTTTAGATCTCAACTAGAGCATTATTAGATTGATGTGATTCATCATAAGAGTTTTTAGAATATGTCTACCATTTCTGAATTATATCGAGGATTAGTCGAAACAAATAAGTCGCAGCTCTATCATTTGATTGATAGGTTGATTTATCTTGTTTTGACCTTGCTTGTTTTCAATGCCATCACAGAACAGGTATTTTCAGTTATGAAACATGTTAAAACTGTGCTTTGAAATAAAATGGAAGAGTTCTTAGCAGATTCTATGTTGATTTACATTGAATGAGAGTTTATTGAAGATATTGATTCAGATTCGATCATAAATGAATTCTATTTCACAAAACATTGAAGGGTGCAACTTCGATAGTGTAATTTGTTTTTAATTTTTTTTCAATTTTATGTACTTTAAATTTTAAATTTTATGTTATGTATTTGGATTGAAACTTTATTATTAACTTGACAAATTTATATATACAAATTAATGATTGATTTTAAAAAACAATTTATGTGTATTTGCTTTGTAGCCCAAGGTAGGAAAAATTCATGGCTCCGCCCTTGCTTACAAATACAGACTAATCAGCTCTATTTAAAAAAAAAACAGCCCCCTTCGCCCAGAACCTGAAAAATCCTTATGATTTGTTATTGTTTACCGACGCAACTGGTTTATCTGCTGTATCTACCAAACATGCATTAGAAGCTTTTATCCTGTATTAGAATAGGAAAATTGAAAATTTATTGTAGGTGAGAAATTATGCAATTAGATGTCATATCAAAAGCTGATCTTATGGATGGAAAAATGGGATTGGCTTTTGCAGTGGAGATGGGGTCTGAAAAAAGAAGAAGTTATACACTGTTTATGATGCATTCAACATAAAACTTTTTTTAAAACATTATCGATACTGAATTTGGAAAGCTTGATTTCTACGAGTAAATAATTTCTATAATTAATTATGTTTATTTTGTCTTTATTTACAATTTATTTCACACCAAATTGTTTGATTTAATGGCCAAGTTTGAAAAACTATGTGCTGAATTGATCATATGAGAGAGCAACCTTGCTCATTACATTTATGGGCGTTGTTGCATAATTATTCTAGTCTTCTATTATATAAATGTAATGAGTAAGGTTGTTTTTCCTCATGATCAATTAAGGAGATAGTTTTTTTAAATTTGGCCATCAAATCAAACAATTTGCTGTAAAATAAATTGTAAATAAAGACACAATATAAAAATAAACATAATTAATTATATAAATTATTTACTCATATAAATCAAGCTTTGCAAATTCAGTATCGATAATGTTTTAAAAAAAGTTTTATGTAGAATGCATCACAAACAGTGTATAACTTCATTTGTTTTTCAAACCCCATCTCCACTGTAAAATCTAATCATATTTTCTCATCCATAACCTCAGCTTTTGATATGACATCTGCTTGTATAATTTCTGACATACTATAATTTTTTCACGTGTCCTATTCTAGTACAAGATAAAAGCATGTTTGGTAGATAGAGGTTTGGATGGGTTATTAGACTACACTTTGCTATTTTAATAGGTTACTAGAAATAAAAATGTATTTTATAGCCATCAAGGGAAATATATTCAAGGTCTATATGTTGTCAACAAATTGTATAATGTGCCTTGTTTATTTTAGTTTTTAGAATTTTAATATTTATGTCATCCTGATATTTAATTTTATGAATATACTGTATGTTAATTAAAGTAGACGATACTAATAAACTCAACATTTTACTTCTTTCTAGAGAGATCAACTTTCCTCTTTATTTGCTCGTTTTCCTTCTTTTTATAGTTTGTTCTCCACAAAAAGCTATTTCATTCTTAGAAAACAAACAACCATGAACATATTATCTAAAAAATTATTTTCATACTTTAAACAACTAATGTTATATCTTAGACATTTTAGCAAAAGCAAGTCTAAGTACAAATCCTATGAGTTTGCTTCTGATCAGGTGAGTTTTTAAGTTTATTTTTTATTCGGGTGTGTCTTATCGTTTTATTTTCTCATTTTAAAATAATTATTATTTTTTTTGCATCTTAAACAAAGGATTAATAGTTATATAGATAAAAATTTCTTGTTACCACCTATATTTCACAACTACGAAAAGAGTTTCTACATTTCTAAGGTGGATTTGTATAGTATTTTAAAACAAACTTCTATATATGTGTAAGAGTCTGTTGTTAATTTTCTTAAAAACCAAAACATCAAAGTAGATTATCTTTCTTATAAACACAGACTAATCAGCTCTATTTACAAAATACAGCCCCCTTCGCCCTAGAACCTGGAAGATCCTTATGATTTGATATTGTTCACCGATGTATCTGGTTTATCTACTGTATCTACCAAACATGTATTATAAGCTTTTATCCTGTACTAAAATAGAAAACTTGAAAATTTATAGCAGGTCAAAAATTATGCAAGCAAATGTCATATCAAAAGCTGAGGTTATGGATGGAAAAATGAGATTAGATTTTGCAGTGGAGATGAGGTTTGAAAAAAAAATAAAGTTCTACACTGTTTGTGATGCATTCTACATAAAACTTTTAAAAAAAATTATCAATACTGAATTTGCAAAGCTTGATTTCTACGAGTAAATAATTTCTATAATTAATTATGTTTATTTTTATATTTTGTCTTTATTTACAATTTATTTCATACCAAATTATTTGATTTAATGGTCAAGTTTGAAAAACTATATCCTGAATTGATTATGAGGGAGAGCAACCTTGCTCATTACATTTATATATACTAGAAGATTAGAATAATTATGCAGCAACATCCATAAATCAATATAAATGTTCTTCTACAACCTTAACTTGCTCTTTTAAATATTCAAGTCTTCTAGTATATAAATGTAATGAGGAAGGTTGTTGTCCCTCATGATCAATTCAAGACATAGTTTTTCAAACTTGACCATCAAATCAAACAATTTGCTGTAAAATAATTTGTAAATAAAGACACAATATAAAAATAAACATAATTAATTATAGAAATTATTTACATGTAGAAATTAAACTTTAAAAATTCAGTATCGATAAATTTTTTTAAATTTTTTTTACGTAAAATGGATCACAAACAGTGTAGAAATTCATTTTTTTTTCAAACCCCATCTCCACTGCAAAATCTAATCCCATTTTCCCATCCATAACCTCAGCTTTTTATATGACATCTGCTTGTATGATTTTCGACCTACTATAAATTTTTCACGTGTCCTATTCTAGTACAAGATAAAAGCATGTTTGGTAGAAACAACAGATAAACCAGATCTATCGGTGAACAATAACAAATCATAAGTATCTTAACTTGCTCTTTTAAATATTCAAGTCTTCTAGTATATAAATGTAATGAGGAAGGTTGTTGTCCCTCATGATCAATTCAGGACATAGTTTTTCAAACTTGACCATCAAATCAAACAATTTGCTGTAAAATAATTTGTAAATAAAGACACAATATAAAAATAAACATAATTAATTATAGAAATTATTTACATGTAGAAATTAAAATTTAAAAATTCAGTATCGATAAATTTTTTTAAAAAAGTTTTACGTAAAATGGATCACAAACAGTGTAGAAATTCATTTTTTTTTCAAACTCCATCTCCACTGTAAAATCTAATCTCATTTTCCCATCCATAACCTCAGTTTTTTATATGACATCTGCTTGTATAATTTCCGACCTACTATAAATTTTTCACGTGTCCTATTCTAGTACAAGATAAAAGCATGTTTGGTAGAAACAACAGATAAACCAGATCTATCGGTGAACAATAACAAATCATAAGTATCTTCCAGGTTCTGGGCGAGGAGGGCTGTATTTTTTAAATAGAACTCATTAGTCTGTGTTTGTAAGAAAGATAATCTACTTCGAGGTTTCGGTTTTTAAGAAAATCAACAACAGACTCTTACACATGTAGAAGTTTGTTTTAAAATATCATACAAATCCACCTTGAAAATGAAGAAACAGTTTTCGTAGTTGTGAAATATAGGTGGTAACAAGAAATTTTTTATCTATATAACTATTAATCCTCCGTTTAATATGAAAAAAAAAATTATTTTAAAATGAGAAAATAAAACGATAAAACACATCCGAACATAAAATAAACTTGAAAACTCACTCGATCAGAAGCAAACTCATAGGAATTGAAATTAGACTTGTTTTTGCTAAAAATTCTAAAATATAACATGGTTTGTTTAAAGTATGAAAATATTTTTTTAGATAATATGTTCATGGTTGTTTATATTCTAAGAATGAAAGAGTTTTTTGTAGAGAGAAATAAACTATAAGACGAAGGAAAACAAGAAAGGAAGAAAGCTGGTCTCAATAGAAAGAAGGGTCGTTTGTTTTGTGTTATGGCGAATGAAAAGGCTATTAGTGGAGAATAAAAAACAAGTTATAGAAAAAAAAATTATGTAAAATAGCTTATATGAGATAGAGAAGGACGCTGCTATGATTACATTTCAAATGCAATGTAGACTATGTAACATAGCATTGCAACCAATATAATAGTCTATCTTAGTATCTCATTTTTTTTAAAACAGTCTAGGGTGTTTTAAATATATAGATAGAGGTTTTGATGGGTTATTAGACTACACTTTGCTATTTTAATAGGTTACTAGAAAAAAAAAAGTATTTTATAGCCATCAAGGAAAATATATTCAAGGTCTATATGTTGTCAACAAATTGTATAATGTGCCTTGCTTATTTTAGTTTTTAGAATTTTAATATTTATGTCATCCTGATATTTAATTTTATGAATATACTGTATGTTAATTAAAGTAGACGATACTGATAAACTCAACATTTTACTTCTTTCTAGAGAGATATTTAATTTTATGAATATACTGTATGTTAATTAAGGTAGACGATACTAATAAACTCAACATTTTACTTCTTTCTAGAGAGACCAACTTTCCTCTTTATTTGCTCGTTTTCCTTGTTTTTATAGTTTGTTCTCCATAAAAAGCTCTTTCATTCTTAAAAAATAAACAACCATGAATATATTATTTAAAAAAACATTTTCATACTTTAAACAACCCATGTTATATCTTAGACATTTTAGCAAAAGCAAGTCTAAGTACAAATCCTATGAGTTTGTTTAAAGTATGAAAATATTTTTTTAGATAATATATTAATTGTTGTTTGTTTTCTAAGAATGAAAAAGTTTTTTGTGGAAAGAAACAAACTATAAGACGAAGAAAAACGAGAAAGAAAAAAAGCTGGTCTCAATAGAAAGAAGGGTCGTTTGTTTTGTGTTATGGCGAAGGAAAAAGGCTATTAGTGGATAATGAAAAACAAGCTATAGAAAAAAAAAACCATGTAAAAAAGCTTATATGAGATAGAGAAGGACGCTAATATGATTACATTTCAAATGCAATGTAGACTATGGAACACAGCATTGCAACCAATATAACAGTCTATCTTAGTATCTCTTTTTTTTTTTTATAACAGTTTAGGGTGTTTTAAATATATAGATAGAGGTTTGGATGGGTTATTAAACTACATTTTGCTATTTTAATAGGTTACTAGAAAAAAAAAAGTATTTTATGGCCATCAAGGAAATATATTCAAGGTTTATATGTTGTCAACAAATTGTATAATGTGCCTTGCTTATTTTAGTTTTTAGAATTTTAATATTTATGTTATCCTGATATTTAATTTTATGAATATATTGTATTTTAATTAAGTTAGATGATACTAATAAACTCAACATTTTACTTCTTTCTAGAGAGACCAACTTTCCTCTTTATTTGCTTGTTTTTCTTCTTTTAATAGTTTGTTCTCCACAAAAAGCTCTTTCATTTTTAGAAAACAAACAACCACGAACCTATTATTTAAAAAAATATTTTCATACTTTAAACAACCCATGTTATATCTTAGACATTTTAGCAAAAGCAAGTCTAAGTACAAATCCTATGAGTTTTTTTAAAGTATGAAAACATTTTTTTAGATAATATGTTCATGGTTTTTTATATTCTAAGAATGAAAAAGTTTTTTATGGAGAGAAACAAACTATAAGACGAAGAAAAACAAGAAAGGAAGAAAGCCGGTCTTAATAGAAAGAAGGGTCGTTTGTTTTGTGTTATGGCGAATGAAAAGGCTATTAGTAGAGAATAAAAAATAAGCTATAGATAAAAAAAAAAAAAAAACCATGTAAAAAAGCTTATATGGGATATAGAAGGACGCTGATATGATTACATTTCAAATGCAATGTAGACTATGTAACACAGCATTGCAACCAACATAATAGTCTATCTTAGTATCTCATTTTTTTTTTATAACAGTCTGGGGTGTTTTAAATATATAGATAGAGGTTTTGATGGGTTATTAGACTACACTTTGCTATTTTAATAGGTTACTAGAAAAAAAAAAGTATTTTATGGCCATCAAGGAAAATATGTTCAAGGTCTATATGTTGTCAACAAATTGTATAATGTGCCTTGCTTATTTTAGTTTTTAGAATTTTATATTTATGTCTATTTAATTTTATGAATATACTGTATGTTAATTAAGGTAGACGATACTAATAAACTCAACATTTTACTTCTTTCTAGAGAAACCAACTTTCCTCTTTATTTGCTCGTTTTCCTTTTTTTAATAGTTTGTTCTCCACAAAAAGCTCTTTCATTTTTAGAAAACAAGCAACCATGAACCTATTATCTAAAAACATATTTTCATACTTTAAATAACCCATGTTATATCTTAGACATTTTAGCAAATGCAAGTATAAGTACAAATCCTATGAGTTTTTTTAAAATATGAAAACATTTTTTTAGATAATATATTCATGGTTTTTTATATTCTAAGAATGAAAGAGTTTTTTGTGGAGAGAAACAAACTATAAGACGAAGGAAAACGAGAAAGGAAGAAAGCTGGTCTCAATAGAAAGAAGGGTCGTTTGTTTTGTGTTATGGCGAATGAAAAGGCTATTAGTAGAGAATGAAAAACAAGCTATAGATAAAAAAAAACCATGTAAAAAGAGCAATCTTGCTCATTACATTTATATACTGCAAGACTATTCTTCTACAACCTTAACTTGCTCTTTTAAATATTCAAGCCTTCTAGTATATAAATATTCAACCTTAAATGTTCTTCTACATTTATACATTTATATACTAGAAGACTAGAAAAAAAGAGGTACATGAGATTTTCAATGATAAAGAAATGATTATAATTAAAAAAAATATATATGCCTTGTAAAAGTCCATTATTAATTCTAATTGTTGTGGTTTATGTGTGACTAAGGTTTGACCTCAATAGAACTACAATTCGATATAAAGCAAGTATCATTATTCTAAAGCATATCAAGGATTCTAGGGCCTAAAACTGAATTTAACTGAATGAGCACCATCAATACATTAACCAACACATATTTAACTATGACAGAGGTTCAATCAGCCACAAAGGCCTAGCCCTAAATCTCCTACAGTATTCACTAAATGTAATGATTACCTGGGATCTTGAGCATTGGACATGCACATAATAGAAAAGGGTGTGGCAGAAAACCGACTCCATACCTGGACCCAAGGCTCCAAACCCTGCAAACGAGCTTCTGCGCCATCATTCAAAGCATCCAAAGCAACCTTATCAACCTGAACATATTTTTCATACGTTAAATAGCTCATCTATCAGCCAACAAGACAAAACAAGATTTCTTTTAACAGAATACTGAAAACTCTTACTTGTTCAAGATGCAATTTACTGAAATGCTCGGGAAACTTTTTCGAGAGCAGCAAATCCTCGGATAATTCGGGAACACGCCTGCTTTCCAAAGTGCTTCTGAAAACACATGACCAACTGGATCCAGATAATCCAAAATAGGGAGGGGTCACAAGAGGGGAGAATGGAGGAGGAGAAATAAGGGCAGCAGAGAAGAAAATGGAAGGAAGGTATTTAAAGTGGGTCCCCTTGGTGGTATGAACAGAGTCAGTTTTTCTTTTCTTTTCTTTTTTGGATATTTTTATTTTTATTTATTTTATTACAGTATTGTTTTTGAGGTAGATTTGTCTGAAGAATTAAGGCTTTGGACAAGGCTAGATATTCTGAATCTTGTAAGAAACATGAAGATAGTTAACAGACAGTTAATCTGTTAGGATTAAAAACCCATTACCTTTCCATCTAAAACAGTATATATAGAATTCTGCATTTTTTTTCCTTACAATTTTTAGCTTCCGAATTATGCAATTACCCTTTTTTTTTCAAATTTTGTATATTAAAGTATTCACCATTTAATTCCCAGTTCAAAAAATAAAATCCTTAGAGGTATTCTTCACTTTTTTTTGAACAGAAATCAAATAAAGAGCAAATAAATATACAAATAAAACACTACAAATCAACGGAGATAGAGAGTGGAGAAATGACCTCCTCGACAGCCTTCTCTCTAAGTCTCTCAGAGAACCTCAACGCCTTGATCTCGGCTTGTGCTTCACCCAGCTCTCTATCCTTATCTACACCGAAACAGCACAGCGAAGAACAAAATCATTAATAAATAAATAAATATCATTATTAATATAATCCAGCTCAAAAAGCAGTAGATCAAACCACATTCACACCTCTAACTTCATTCTCAAGCCGATTAAGCTCCACCTTAACCGGATCTGACCCATGAAGCAACGTCATGAACTCATTATCTGCATCAAAGCTAGGCCTGACCGTAGCCCACCTCCTCGACGAGCTCTACGGCCCTTCCTTAAAAGATCCAGACACAGTAAGCGGCTACAGATATTTTCTGGAATCGGAGGGAGACCCTTCAGACTTTGATCTCTCTCTCTCTCTCTCTCTCTCTCTCTCTCTCTCTATATATATATATATATATATATATATATATATATAAAGAAAGTGAAGTATTTCTGTGTTTCTCTCTCCAGGCTAACATCTGGTAATAAAGTCGAACGCAGTGCTGGAACAGAGAGTGCGGATAGTTTTCATGAAGCACACAGTTTTCAATTATTTAGCACGACAGCACGCAATGTTGGCTAGCAAACCCGTGAAGGAATAGATTCGTTTTTTTGCTTGAAATGGCTCTTGTTTTCTGTCTCTCCGATCTCTAAAATCCTTTTTTTCTAGTTTCATCTTCTTCTTTTTCCCTTGAACTCTTTCAAGGAAGATTTTGCACTCTTTTTCAGGAAGAATACTTGTCAGGGTAAAGAAAAGGACCAAGCAGGAAGCACCTAATGGGAAGAAAGTGACAACGGTTCTTTATAGGAAGGTTTTGGCGACATATATGTAGATGTTCATTTATGTCATGTATGTGAAACAGTGCAAGGTTCTAAAATTTTGGTGCCGAGAGTCACAAGACATGATCACATCGCGAGAGTCCTGCTTCCTGAGACCCTTCACGGAGACCCCGTGATGAATAAATTCTGGCAAGGAGACGAGTTCCATGCCATTGCGTGTTATTAGTAGGTATCATTTAATATCCCTGCCACTTCTCTGAAGCCAGATATCTTTGCTCCACTGTGATAATAAGGGAAGGACGATCCTGAGATAAGCTGGCAAAAAACAAATCTCTTCTTTTAGTTCTTGAAGTTGTATGCTCTCCTTCAATATTTCTCATCGCTGTTGTGGAGCTAATAAATCTAAGGCCACTGTTCTTTCAATGGCATGAAAATGACATACGTTTCACTGGATTTTGAATCGATAGAAGGCGTATAGCAAGAATTGAGCTCTGCCATTATGCATCTATCACTGTAACAAGGAAATGGGATTCACTGCAGCTCCATCATAGCATCCAAACACCCAACTTTTACAAAAAGGAAAAAATTTAAAGAGGAAAAAATTTAAAAGAAAAAAGCTCAGCTGTGTTATTCATTACCGTTGAAAATACTTTATTTAAATATGGTATTAATGCAAATATATTTTGTATTTTTAATCTAATTTAAATATTTTTAAATTTAGAAAAACAATTGGTATGGACTCATTGTGTAACGCGGGCAATTATACTAGTTATTATATTACTACGTATCAGTTATTTTTATAAAATATTTTTAAAAAAAATATATAAAGATAATATTTTTTATTTTTAAAAATTATTTTTTATATCATCGCATCAAAAAAATATATAAATATAATATTTTTTATTTTTAAAAATTATTTTTAATATTATCCCATCAAAATAATATAAAAATATCAAAAAATATTAATTTGAATTAAAAAAAAATAAAAAAAAATTAAATTTAAAGTATTTTTTAAAACGTAAAAATAAACATGTTTTAATAAGAAAATTCAACTCAACCTCAAATAAAAAAATAAAAAAATATCATCACCTAACCTTTGTATAATATAAAAAAAATCTTCCTTTGTATAATATAAAAAAAATCTTATCAATTTATTATTTCTTCATCGTATGAAAAAAAATTCGATAAGAAAAAAGAAATAAATCTAAAAAAGCAAACTTAATAATTTTAGATCTAGCACTTAAATCAGACCGAGCAATACTTTTTACTATAAAACAAAAAAAACATCACTTGCTATAGTGTCAATACTTTATATCTTATATCTATCCATGTTATAATTTTTCTATATCCAAAATAAATGTATAGTATTTTCTATTTAAAATATAGTATAATAATAATAATAATAATTTGTCAATTACTTTATTTAGTTTTTAATAATATCATTTAATGTGTCTCTTTCACCTGTCAGGAAAGCACCGACTGGCTTCACATTACTGTGGGTGGTAGATGTACTGGGTCTGGTAAGAAATTTAAGTGAGAGACTGACACATGAGGTCTGGCAATTTCTTTGGGTGTATTCGAGCTGTACTGGGTCTGGCAAGTTCTTTGGGTGTATTCATTTACACATCAATAAAATTTAAGAGTGATTATTTTTTATTTGGTTCGGTTTTTATAAAAAAAATAATCAAACTGAATTTAAAAAAAAAAACAAAACCGGTTCAAACTGACCGGTTTCGGTTGGGTTTTTTAGAAGAAAAGTCGTTTCATACTGGTTTGGCTCGGTTTTTTCCGGTTTTGGTTCGGTTTTTTCTATTTCAGGCTTATAGAATTGAAATCGAGCCGAACCGGTCAGTTTTTTCAAAATTATAATCGGTTTTTTCACTGTTCGGTTTTTTCAGTTATTTTTTTCTGGTTTTTTCAGTTTTTTAGTTTTTTTACTCACCACCGGTAAAACTTCAACTTCCTATGCCTTTATTTTCTTAGAAACAGTAATATGGCTTTCAAGGGTACTTGAATTTATCATCAATTTGGAAATCTGTCTCTTCACCCAAAATTTTTTGTAGCTAGACTCCTGATTAAAAGTAAATGTTGAAAAGTTTTAAATCATTAAGGGCCATGTCTTCAAGGAATCTATTTTTTTGCACATAAATCAAACCTTTTCATAAAAGATTGCTTATTTGCAAGGAACTTTAACATATTTATATATGCATGTAATCATAACCATAATTATATTTTACAAGATAGAATAGTGGTTGGAAACTCCTAATCATAATCATTTATTTTTAATTTGACTTTTATTTTTTTTAATTTTTTTTTTTTTTAATTTCATCTATTATCAATTAATTTATTTTATTTTTTATATTAAATTTTTTATTTATTTTTTATTATTATTTGTTTTTTTCTTTACCTAATTATTATTTTTTTAATTTTATCCATCTGAATTTGATTTCAAATTATTTTTATATCAGATCTAGTTCATATTTTTTTATTACTATTTATTTTGTTGTGGATCTTATTTTAATATATATTTTTTCAATCTCATCCCTTGGTATATTATTGGTTTAGAATTTTACTGCTTTATTTTTTAGGATTTACCCACTATGGGGTTGGTTCTGAGCTCATGACTAGGGTTATGTATTTTGAAGGTTAATATGGGTTAATGTTGATTTTTTAGGTCTCTTTTAAATTAATTTTTTATTTTTTTACTTCAACATTTGATTTATTGAAAATTAGTCTTCATAATGTTTTTTCACTTTCATTTCTATTAGATTATCACAATCTTATGCCTAGGGTCACAGGGTTAGTAAGTTAACCCGGGTTGACTTAAATATTTTTTTCGTTGTTTTTTTTATTTTTTTTTGTATTTTCACCCTTCAATATTAGTATATTTGATAATTAAGCTTCATAATTTTTTTTTATTGTCAATTTTTTCATGTTAGTTTATTTATTATCATTATATTTTTTAATTAATATTATTTAAATTGATTAAGTTTTTTAAATTCAATCAAGTCAATAACCCAAATATCAATTTTTTTTTGCTTTTTTAGAAACACCTTAATCACCCTAGCATCCTATGATTTTTTACGTTAAAAACAATTGACATGAACGTCCATTCATGAGGAATGTTTTGGACACTGACATTCAATTTTATGAGTTCACAGTTCTCACTGATGGAAAAGGCCGAATACCTCAAAATCTAAGAAATGAAAATTCAAGACTCAAAATGATTTGTGAATGGCTGCAAAGCATTCAAAAGAGTAAGAGTTCAAGTTTGTTAACAAATTGAATCCACTGACCGTAAAATGCACTGGTGTACATGGCAGGGTTATAGAACCCAGGTTATATTTTACACCATTCGAAGCTGAAGAAGAGGAGAAAAAAATGACTTCGTAGGATAGAGGAAAAATACATATTCCCAATATAACTTGTAACTGCAAAACTGCCTTAAGGGAAGAAGAGGCTCTTCGATCTTTCTCACAGAGCAGCAGGCAAGGGAAGATCAATCCTGCTTGTTACTCTCACGAGCCAGCCTAGCACGATGTCTTAGCTCAGCCCTTTTCCACCGAACAATCATGTAACACAAGGAAAAGAGGCAGTTTATCTGCAAATAAGATAATAGGGTCAGAATGAATAGCAGAAAAAAAGAAAAAAGAAGCAGATTAAAAGGGTAACTGCAAACACCCACCAGAATAATGGTTGCAATGATAAGAAGAGGCCCAGACCAGAGTACTGAAAGAAAAAGTCCATGTGGATCAAAGTAATTCTGGCTTGCAAAGCTCCTCCAGTAGTCACCCATGACTCTATTAAGCCTCTCTGCTAAGTATACACCAGCCACTACATGACATCAAATGATTAAATGAAATCAAATATCCAAGGACTTCAGCAGTGAGAATGGAAAGTACAATAGAAGAATACATCAATGCATGCTAGCATGAACTCCGATTCCAGGACAGAAATCACCCACAGAAATACAAGCTGATAAAAATTTTATATTGGAGAGTAAAGTGAATTAGTTCTTTTTTGGCATTGTGAACCATAAGCACTAGTTGGTCAAGTGTTGGAAAGTTGATTTTAGGAAACACTGAGTTATGACCCAAAAACTAGCTTTAAGAGTAAGAGTTTAGGTGACATTTGTGGCTCAATATTAATTAATTCACAAAATAAATACAGGATTCTAGAATCTAGGTAACTTTCTAACTACAAAACTGGTTTTGAGTTGACAGCTCTTGAAGCCTGTAACAATAATTTTAGCAGTCGAACTTCCATAAAAGCAACACAGACAATCACAAAGTTTCTAACATTTAGAGACACACACACAGACACCAATTTAATAAGATCCACACAGTAATCATATTGCAGAATTCACACAGCAATCATATTGCAGAAAAGGTAGTTAATGAAAGATGACTCCATTTACGATTTCAAATGCTAGTTCTATACTGAGAATCTTTACACAATTACATTATCATTATTGGATGGCAACACACTCTACCGCAATAGTTAACCAACTAGCATAGCACTATTAAACTGCCATTCCCATGTTGCACAACTAATACAAGCACTATGCTTAACACCCAAACAAATTAGCTTCACTAAATTCAACCAAATATTCATACAAGGCCATCAATCTTTTATCTCTCACACAGTCGCTGTTTATACTCAAGCACAATATTTTAGCCACATTACTACAGAAACCAATTGTTTATACACAAGCACAGTATTTTAGCCACATTACTAGCAAAAACCAACTCATGTCATATCATATAAGAACAAAGCAAGAAAACCCTAATGTAACAATTGCAATTGCCCAATACATTAAATCCCAAAATGTCCATCCAAGACCAAACAAAAAATTAACCCGCAATTTCCAAAAATGCGCAGAACAACAAAAAAAAGCTTCAATATTTTCAAAAGAAGTCCTGTTTTTTTTTTAAAAATCTGGCAACCCATTACCGTATTCAACCCAAATTTACAGTCCCTAAATAAATAAAAATCAATTTCACTCACATTTACAGCATTACTACAAAATTAAGTTAAAAAAAAAAAAAACTTACAAGCTACAAGGAACAGACACATCTGGAAGTTAATATGTTTCCTTGAAACAACTGTTAGTACCAGCAACACGAGATGGAATCCTATTAGCCCCATCAGCCAAGGTTCCTGTTCAAAACAAAAAATAAAAACTTCCTTTTTATTTAATTTAATCATAAAACCCCAAAAAAAAGAAAAAGGAAAAGTCTTAAAAAAAGAGTACCGTCCAGTCTATGGCATGGAAGAAACCGATAAAATTATCGATGGCGGGTCGGAGTCCGGATCGGAGCTCCGAGGAGAGTTTCTGGACAAGATCCGCCATCATGTCCAAGTGAGCTTCCATTGCTGATTTCAGCTCTTCCATTTTTTTTCCGGCACTCTGCTAACACAGGATTCTAGTTCTAGCAGTGGTGATTTACTACCTACGGTAGAAGTCTATTTCTGTGACTAATTAGAACTTAGATTTCGCCACGTCGCCAAGCTTATGCAGGTTTACCAGTTAATTAAATCTTTGACGGTTAACGAACGACTTGTAGTTTCAAGGCACTGTACGACTTGGTAAACCCGAACTGAAAAATCCACAATCCGGTATAAATTAGATTTTAATTTTAATTAAAAAAAAAACATTAACCACTAGTAATTTCATATTGTTTGAACTGATCAAACATAATCTAAACTCAATCATAGCACATATCAAAGAATTATTTTAAAAAAATTAATATTATTTTAATAAAAAAAATAAATAACTTAAATATTTGACAATCTAATCGTCCAGGGTTTGAAGATTATAATAATAATTTTTTTCACCCCAATAGAGCTATTTTGTAAGAATAATTTCTCAAATAGAATTAGTAAAATTTTTCTTAATTATTTTTAAATTGAATCTTTTAAAAAACATCACTGTGTTTTAAAATTTAAAATAAAGAGAGATATTCGAAGAAAACAAAAGGATGAAGAAGTAATAAAATATTTATTAATGTTATCACATTTGAGAGAAAAAAGGAATTAAAATGTAAATTTCAATTTAAAAATAACTACAAAAATTACGGAGGGTGATTTTTGTGCATGTTGGAGAGTCCATTCCCATTATATATATATATATATATATATATATATATATATATATATATATATATATATATATATATATATATATACCAATTTTTTTTTAACGTGAACACATAAATTTTGTCAAAATTTCAAAAAAAAATCTTTATAACTCACTTGATAACAAAGTAAATATTAAATGAAATTTAATAGAATAATATCCATTTTTTTTCTAATTAATCTAAGTAAAGAAAAAAAAAAGGCAAATCGACCGAAATATTTAAGATTGTAAACAAAAAAATATATATCATTAAATTCTAGAAAAAAAAACAAAAGAAAAAAGATTTGTCAATCCTGGTTTAAATGCCAAACATGCAATCTTAGTTATAAAATTGAGATAACCTCATAAAAACTAAAAACAAAAAAAATCACGAAGCTCAGCTTCTAGCTAACCAAATGTTGAAAGATAAAATTTAAAATAAAAAAGAGTAAAAAACAACTAAAAACAATCCAAGTTAGCAAGTCAAACTTGCAACTCAAGTAGTAAGAATGTGATAACCTCATAAAAAATAAATAAAAAAATATAAATCATAATTCTCAATATACCCAACTTAAAAGGATAAAATAAAAAAAATCAATTAAAAAAAAGAACAGAAAAAACTACTAAACTTGAGTAGTCCTTGATGCTACCGAAACAAAAAGGTTGGATATTTGTTTAAACTTAAATTTTGACCATCAAAGATTAAATTATTTTAAATCAATAAAATAAAATTTTATTGTGTTAAACAAAGGATTAATTAAGCGATATTTTTTTATCAACATTGTCAGACCCATATCTAGATAACTAAAATAAATCATCAAGTTCAATTACAAACTAACACAACATGAAAAAATTATATTGAAAAAAAAAATCAGATGATCACAATGTAAAAAATCAAAAGATTATTTAAAAAAAAACACTGGATTATTATTATAATCCACATTGATCTTCAAGAAGGTCAAAGTAACTTCTCAAGTAGCTTAGTTTTTTATATATATAATTTAATATATATGTGGTAAGTTTAATCTTTCATTTTTTGCTTAATTATGTTATAGTAAAACTTGGATGTTAAATCTTATGTGGAGAAGAAAATGACAATTTTATGTACAGTACGTGAGGTTGTAGAATTGTAGGTATTTTTTTAAAAATTAATATAGGTGTTCAGGCTAGCTTGCATGTACCTCAATTAATCTCACGGGTCCTAAAGTTAACGATCATGTAAGTTTTCAGTGGTTTTGAGAGGACTCAAACTTATGACCATTAAAAAACAAACTCAAGACCTAACCAGATGAATTACCCCTCAAGTTTAATTGTAGTTGTTTTGTCATTCTTTAAGGATGGCATTAATAAAGGAGGGCATTGATAGTAACATGTACATCTTAGGCCTCGTTTGTTTGTTGGAAAGTAGTTTTTTTTTGGAAAGTAAATTCCGAGAAAGTGAATTATTTTTCGATGTTTGGTAGTGTAATGGAAAATAAGTTGGAAAACACTTTCTAGTGTTTGGTTATGTCATGGAAAATAAGCTGGAAAATAATTTATTAATATTTTTTTCAAGTTTATTAAAATAATGAGGAATAAATCTTACAAATTAAAAAGTTGAATGAGAATGAAATTGAAAAACAATATAATTTCATAAATTATCTCAAATAAAATAAATAATAATCAAAATAATAGAGATCAAATCTAAAAAATAAAAAAATTAAAAGATGAAGAAATTAAATAATAATAATTAACATTTCATAAATTAATTATTTCAAATAAAATAAGTGACAATCAAAATAATGAGGACCAAATTTGGTAGATAAAAAATTTCAATTAAAAAATGATAAGAAAAAAGTAAATAACAATTATAAAAATAAGGACAAAAGTTAATATAAAAATCAAATTCTAAGAGATGAAATTGAAAAAAAAAATCAAAATATATATATATATATATATGGTAATCAAAAGTTTGAGGACCAATTTTGATATAATCAACAAATAATATGATATTTTTAAATTTTTCACAACTTTCAGAAAGTGTTTTCCGTCCAAAATAAAAGGAAAACACTTTCCTGGAAATTAAGCCAAATTTTCTTTTGATTGGAAGTGTTTTCCGTTGACCATTTTTTCTAATAACAAACAAATACAGGAAAGTTTGGAAAGTGATTTCCCGAAAACCACTTTCCAAAAAACAAACACGAATTAAGTTAATTAATTATAATAAATTATATGCATGTGATATATAGTTACAGATCAATTTTGATTGTTATAATCTTATATATAGTACAAGTATTAAAATGATTGTTGCTCATTGAAAGTACCAATGTATTTTAGTTGTAATACATGGACAAGCATTCTAAGCGTCAGGTTTTCTCATGTGGAGGTATCGGTGTGCCTCTTGTCCAGGTTAAGGGCAAGCAGCTCTAGCACCAAGCGGCGCTTGGATCTGACTCAGCATAAAGATAGAGTAGCACGAGCCATATACATTGGTCTCATTGCTCTAACGAGCCATAAATATTTTTTTTATAGCCTTTTCACATCATAATTTTTTAATATTTATTATTACTCATGTTAAAAACTAAGATTTATATATAATTAAAAAATTACCTCTTAACTATAACTTAACTTGAGATTTGAACTATAATAACTTAGAATTAATTAATATTGGTCTAGCGAGGGAAGTGATTATCACAATAATTAGGATATTGCCACAAGCATATAAGTTATGAAACTGTGGCTGCGGCAGATTTAGGCCAAATTAACAGCTTCGAAATTATACAGAAATTTTCATAATCATCTTATTAATTATAAATTCTTGACACTCATTGGTTTGGTTAAGCAAGATGCATGTTTTATGCAAGTTAATGCACCAAAATGCTAGGAAACGAGGTTTGCTTGGTCATCACACTTGAGATTTGTTAGTAATTTTAGGCCAAAATTAGCTTTATGATCATTAAAAGGAAAAAAAGCATACCATATAATGAATGGCTAAGTTCTAGAATATTATGAGTTGGCAAAATGGCACCATCAGAAGTTTGCGGGGAAGTGAAGCTCACTCGAAAAAGTTGGCTTGATGACAATCATATTGAAGGCATCCACTTTCACTTTGGATTTTCCAATAATCCCGTGGGATAATCTCTAAATATATACGTGTTATTATGTATAAACTAAAGTTATTAAATTCAAATCAGTTTGATAAGTTGATACACGACTTAATTGATCTGATTCTTGGTCTAAGTCTGATTTTAAAAAAAATATTTAAAATTAACTCGAAGGTTTAATTATCAACCCGGTTAAAACCTGATTTTATTTAAATAATTTTTTAAAAATTATATATCATTTTAACTAAAAAAAATTAAAACAATAATATCTTAATTAACTCAAGTTAATCTATTCAATTCATAAACTAAATCTTGAGCCGGACCGAGTTTTGTAATTTTAGTATAAATTGAATCAACTTCCATGTCCAAATTAATTAATTAGAACTTGATTTTGAGAATAGGGCAATATATATATATATATATATATATATTTTGGTTACAGAAATGAGTGAACAATATGTACTATATAGTAGGCTAGCAAGCAAGATTTAAATTAATTTTAATCTAAATAGCACAAATTACGACATGATCATGTCAAAACTAAGTACTCTTATTTGATTCAAGTTGCAAAAATCATGAATATGTTAGCTGGAAATGGGAACAACAAAGTAACTATCATGCACAAATACGCCATGCAGAGGCAGTAATTAAATACCTATCTTGCCACCCTAAAGAAATACCTTTCCCATCATCTCTTTCAAAAACTTTAAACCCACCACAAAAATCTCCATCAAATTGAAGAGGACAATAATGAGTTCTAATTTTCAAAAGAAGCTTGGCTTGTATCAAGGACTTGGAGCTGAGTTTAATGCCTGCAAATCCATGGCCCTCCATCCTTCCTTTCCATGTTTCCATCTTGTCATATCTTGGACAGTTTGCATCATCTTTGTCGCAGTTGAGCATCCTTTTGATATCTTTACCAAGATGATTCTTTTCAATGCTTAATCTCTCTGAGCTTTCTAGAGGAAGACAATCATCTAAAGAATCAAACATTGCTGCAAAATAGTGCAAAGACTCCATGAATCTTGACAAAAAGCTTCTTGGGCTTCTGCTACCTTCTTGCTCCACCAAGACAACAATGGAGGGGTTAAGTGAATGTACTGATTTCAATGTGTCGGATATCTTCAAAGAATCGTTCAGAGTATTCAAATGAAAGACTAAATTCACAGCAACTGTTTCATTTTTCTTTTTCCTTAGGTTGAAGAGCTTAGACCCTCTTAACAACCCTTGAAACTCAAAGACTAGATTGCGAAACCCTTTCGCAAAGCTAAGTAATCTACTCTCAGTTTCTTGCAATTCTTCTATTCTTCTGCCGAATCCGGTTATTCGCAGAGAAATTCGGTTGCCACTGCTTGCCTTTTCGGAGAGAGACTGTATTAAAGAAGGCCATTGAAAGCCATAGGAGACGTCAAAATCAATGACATGCAATGAACTGTTGTTATTCTCTTCTTCCTTCTCATAGGCCTCAAGGATTGCCTGGTTTGCAGTGAAATGAGCAAACTGGTAATAAGGAGACACCCTGTAAAGATCTGTGAACGCCAAGAACTCTTCTTCACATGTTGGTTCCTTCATGATCATATCATAGAAGGGAGATTTCTTGCCGAGGAGCCTTGCGGCCAATCCATCAGCAAAATAAGCAACGACCCTTTGCACCGAATCACCGGATAAGGAGACACTTTGATACAATTCTGTTAGATTCTCCAAGGCTGAGCCTACATTGTTCTCGTCAAGTGCTGTGGCAGCTATAAGAAGCAAGTGAATCAAATGAAGCCCCTTGCCATTTTCTTCAACAGCTCCTTTCCTCTTATGGTCTAGTTTTAGCATTTGTTCCCTCATTTGGAGTAGCCTAAATATTTTCCCTTCACTACGACCCTCATAAGTATTCATCAAAGGATTGGAAACATCTGCCCTTGATCTCTTTCTCTTCCTTTTCATGTCACCATTGGAGTCTGTAACAATTGCTAGGCTAAGATTCAAAAGTTCCTCTTGATCTTCCATGCCTTCCATCAATGTAAGAGAGAAATAAAGAAAAGGAATATTAAGGCAAGATGAATAAAGTTTAGGACAAGCAAAAGAAGATTGTCATGGTTGAGTTTTTATGCAAGAAACGGGGCATTGTAATAAATCATGTGGTAATATTCCAATGTGTCATTACAAGTGAATAGAACCAAAGACTAGAGGGATGAGAGATAGGATATATTTTTTTAGTTTCTCGTACCAATAAGGAAGGGAGAGACAGAAGATGGGTATCTCTTTATTCTCGAAGAATTGATGTTATAGGTCAAGAAAACATTTCGAAACGTTTCTGCTTGTCCAGTGCGATGCTTGAAAATACCATAGGAATTGGAATCGTTTTTTTGGGGTCTAAATATTTGGTAGTTCGGAAGTTGCTATAAAAGACATCATGAAGTCGACAAAAAACAGCGGGGAAAATGGGGAATCCCAACCTACCGTCCCCGACGACTTGTCCTCTCTTTCCTTTTTCTAGATGCCATATGCATGTGTTGTTAATTTTCTTGCTTAAAATCTTGTCTTAGATTTCTTACGCACTGTAGCTTGAAAAGGGAGTTGAACTTGGACAGTACCTTAAATGTTCTAAGCTTTCTATATACATTATGTATTTGAATCATATATATATATATATATATATATATATATATATATGTAGAATCTACCACACCTCTATACAACATAATTGCAAGCCTAAGAAGCTCACAAGTCTTGAATTTGCACCTTTATATTAATTGGGATTATTCATAAAATTATAATTGCAAAACATAGATATTTAAATAGAATGATATAAATTATATCTTGGAACATTACTTAACAATTTAAGTTATTGAGTTGAGATGATTTTTTCACATGATATCAGAACCTTAATGACCAAACGGTCACGAGTTCGAATCTCACCATCCCTATTTATTTGATAAAAATAAACACAAAGTAGTGTAGATCTATGCAAGTTTCAAGTTTAAAAAACTTTCACTTGAGGATGTATATTAAAGAATAATATAAATTATATTTTAAAACTTCACATAACAACTTAAACTATTGAATGAGATAATTCTTTAACAAAAATATACATTCTTTATTTCTTATAAAATCTTATAGCATTATAACCAAGGAAAATTAATTTTGATAGAAGCCGACGGATCTTCTCTGTCGAAAAAGTCATAGACTGATCTCTCCTTCATCATTAATGAATACATCTAAAAGGGTCCGCAGACAATGAGAGGCCACATTAATCTTTCCACACCATTTTGTTTTTATTATTTACTTCTGAACAAACACTCAATCGGCCTCTTGACCCGGTATGTGAGCATCAAGTCCAACCACGCTTTCCACAATCACTCCCCAAGCCATCAAACATCAATGCATCTGGACCAGCAAAAGTAGAGATATAATGGAAACTTCAACTTTGGCGGAAAACACTTTTCATCTTTAAATCTTATAAGCATAACATGGTAGCTTAATTATCGGGTAATTAAGGACGCCGATGAGAGGTTTCACATGGGATTAATATATAAATTATACACGCAATGCTGATGTATATATGAGCAAACTTTTGAGAAATACGTATGTTAGTGGTATGATCATGTATTTCATCATTTGTCTTTATTTTCTTGTCTCTAATATATGTAGTAGTTAGTACTTTACTCGTATACTTTCAAAACTCCAGGTGCAGCTAGCTCCTTGTTTCCCATTTACTATTCTATTCTACAAAAATCAAATTAAATGGATAAAAAGAATATATTTAATTCGGTCCAAGGATTTGAGCAAGTTGCTTTAAGGAATATTAATTATATTTAGTCTTTACATTGAAAATTCCGTTTGAATGAGTCCAAGAAAACATTTTTGAACCTTAACAACATAAAGAATGATGGGGGCGTAGTTGGGTAGATGTAGATTGTGGCCTTCATTGTCTTGTATATGCAAGACATGGGGCAATTATTTATATTTAAACCCCTCCTGATTAATATAAATTTGCCTGACGAAGCTTGAAATGCAAGGTATCACTAACCCTAGCAGTATATACATGAAGCCGACATATGGCGACTTCTTGGCGACGCTAAGCAAAGAACATGACTAGCTTGATAAACCTTGAAATTCTGCAGTGAAGGACAGGATCCCTTAAATGTGTGGCGATGATTTCCTTATGTGATAGCAGCAGTCCATTAGTCATCCAATATGCAGACCATTTTCCGGACTTAGTTATCAATGTAGATACAGGCACTCACTATCCAAAAGACCAATTTCTTAGAATATGCTGAAGATATGATATTAATTAAGGATCGATCCTTTCACAGCGTGAGTATATTAATAATGAATTGGCTCTGAAGAAAAGTACTTGGTCATATATATATATATATATATATATATACAACTGGGACAACAGTTTGGGTTGCAGTAGATTTGATGATCATCACCACTACTTCTTTTATTTGGTAATGATGTTGTTTTCATCATCAAGCAACTAATCTTTTGTTTCGATACCTTTTGTCCTGCAGAATCAATTTTCAGATGATTTAAAAACACTAGGAAGTATTTTTCTTCGATAATAGTACGTACTTTTATGATCATCGTACAGTACTCAACAGTAAGGCCACACAAATTAATTGTAAAAAGACTATTTATAATGATATTTTGCAAATTGCTAGGTCTTTTTCTATCTCTCAATCGTCTGGAGTTTCAAAAAACACATAAAAAGAACATTACAAGTGTGAAAAAGCAACCCTATTCGTTTGCAGAGATATATAGCTGTTGCTGTAGAAGAAATAAGTTCAAGAAGGCAATCATTCTATCTTTTGATTATCTTATCCCTTTTGTGATAATTCTCCCACGACTACATCACAGTTGTTGATCACCTTTTTGGTGGAGAAAAATCATTGACAACATCAACATATATATTCATGTGTATATATGCTCAATATGAACATGATTTTATCTCACATTATTCCAAGTCAACCCGGTTCCTTAATTATCCCAGCATATGTACTCCAGCTCATATTCAAGGCATCAGATTTGTTTTAGAAAATTCTCCAGGTCATGAGAGGATTCTTGAAAATGGGGAAATTATAAACTTTATGGCTTTGAAGAGGGCATGATCAAATACTGTTTTTCTAAGAAACTAGCTGAGAAGGTAATTATAAATTTGATGTTGGAGAAGACAAAGTCAGAAGTCAAAGAATTAGTAGACTGGACTGCTAGCAAGATTATATATATATATATATATATATATATATATATATATATATATATATATATATATATATATATATATATATATATATCATTAAAATTATGGGCTTAAACAAATAGTTTTTGTTGAGTAGATGAACACCAAACATCTTCATTTTCATAAATAATAATAATAATAATAATAATAATAATAATAATAATAATAATAATAATAATAATAATAATAATCTCATTACAATATACTTTAACAATTAAGAGTTTTCAGCACGTACATTAACACATTCTTAATCCAAAAAATCTAAATCGGTATTAATTAATTATGGTTTTATTATTGTATTAGAATCCCTTATTTTCCAAGCACTAATGTGAAATCCTAACTCATTTTGGTACAAAGATCTTATTATATCTCTTTATATTTCTTTTTCTAGTAAGATGTGTAGATAGGTTGATTGCGTCTTTAATTTCCATCACACATATTCAGAGAAGTCTCTAGCTCCTTAATTCACTTACACCGAATTAAAAAATTGAGATAAAATGGCTAATAAAATGTAAATACATCACTTATTTGTTGAAGGTATTTTTACCAAAAAAAATTAAAAACCTATCCTATGGATAGTCTTGTAGAAGTATTTGTAGATTAATTGGACAATGCTTAGTTTAAAAAGAGGCTTGGATTGCACAAAATAACCGTTTTGACAAAAAAAATCGTAACTTTTTATTTGATTATTAGATTATGCTTAAATTTTACTAAAAGATTTCAAATATTTAGTTTTATAGACATTGTAGCTAGTCGAGGTCTAGAATACCTCTAAATTAGATTTGGAAGCTACTGTTTAGGTCAGTTTTGTCTTTTTTTTTCTTTAAGACTTTTTTTTTCCTTTCTTATTAGGACTCTTAATTTTTTACCTTGTTTAAATTGGTTTTTTAAATTTATTTAAGGACTCATAAACTTCTTAAAAAAAATTATTATTTAAAGAGAAAATATTTAGTAATTGTTATACACTAATTGACCAAAGAGTTATAAAGTTTGGACCAGGAAGAACAAGTTAATTTTTTTTTATTATTAACGTGGGTGTTCGAACCAGCTTGCGCGCACCTCGACTAATCCTACGGGCTCTGAAGTTAACAACAATGTAATCCTCCAGTGACCCTGAGGTTTATGAGACTCAAACTAGTAACTTCTAGAGAGCAAACTCAGGACCTGCCAATTGAGCTACACCCCTCAGGGTTAAGAACAAGTTAATCTTAATTGCAGACCAGACTTGATAAAGTCCAAACTTGCATAAATGATAGGTCACCTCAAACATGTAATAACATGCTAAAGAAGTGGGTTTAAGCAGTTTTGAGCATATGAAAGTAATATGGGTTATGAAAGAAAGGTATAAAGAGACTACATGGTGTAAGATTCTTAAAGCAATGAATGAAATATGGTGAGTAGGTAGTTATCATAAGTTACCTCAATGGAATAAAATGAGTGAGTAGTTACCAGAAGTTATTTTAAATAGAATATGGTGAATAAATAGTTACATAGGCATATAACATATAGGTAAATAGTTTGTAGAGTGATAATTTATAGGTAATAATTATTAGGTTTATAATAATAGGCTTGCAGTTTCAATTATAATCAAGTGAACTTGCAATTTTCATTACTAAATCAGCTCATGTTCTTTTGATAAAAAAATTCTCGCGCATATTTGTAATCAATTGAATAATCATATTCTGAGCTATTAAGTTAATTTTTTGCATTCAAAATATTCAGGTTATTTGATTACTTCACAAGTTTTTAATATACTTTTTGCATACAAAATATCATAAAATTTGTATTAAAGAGATATCGTTATAAGTTTGGAACTACAAGTTTAGAATTATAGGAATAATGTCTGAAGTTGAAATTGTTAACATCAAATTTAATATCTAACTTTCAAATTTAAATTTTTCTTAGTTGAGACATGAAAAAAAAAACTTGAAATAATTATAAAATTTTAAATTAAAATTTTTATACAGTGATTCTATTTGATAAAATTTTATATTACTTATATATATTATATTATTTATATTATTTTCAACAGCATATATATTATATTATAATAATCAAACTCAAATTAATGAAGAAATAATAAAACCGCGAAGGACTTGTCATAACCATTGAAGTACGGACTACCAACTGCTTCATATATAGTTATATAAAACAAATAAAACCATAATTTTATGGGAGAAAAAATTGAACGGAGGATAAACTGCATATATCAATATAAACGGCTATGAAGGCTAAGAATACAAGGAAAATAAACGTGATTTTGATTTACCTTTGGTCTTTTCTTGTTTCCAATGGTTTGAATTAATATTCTTTCCAATTAGAAATTAAATTGGTCGTGCATGTGCTTAATTATCACAAGGCAAGAAATGATAGATTCTTTGATTAAAAATAGATAAATAAAGTTGAATTTGATATTAAAAAAGTTGAAATGATAGCTTCCTAATGATGATGGAGGTCATTTCTTACCAAAAACCCTTTGTCCTCGGAATCATGGCAGCGGCCGATATTCATGTTTTTTTGTGAGATATCGGACGAGTCATTATTTCATGTACACACACATTGATTCACAAGCATTAATTCCTAGCCAGATGACACCCTTTTCCTTCTAAAAACTAACATATATAAGGACGTACGGAAGAGAGGTCCAAATCTAAAATTAAATTTTGAGTGATTAAAGTATTGTTTGGTATGGTTTTTAAGTTGTTTTTCTTTTTAATTTTGATTTATAAAAAACGTTTTTAAAAAATGCTTGATAGAAAATAAATCTTGAGTTTAACCTTGTTATAAAGTAGTTTTGATTTGATGTAAGATTTGACTTATAAATTCTACTCACATTGCTTATTTTTCTTGAAAAACAGTTGTTTTAAATTGTTTTTACTAAACACGCTTTCTTAATATTGTAAAGTTATTTTAAATTTTTTTTTTATAAGTTGTTTTTAAGTTTTGACTTATTAAAAAATTATAATTTTTTATTTTGGTTAGAAATAACTTTTAACTTAAATTAAGATTTTGTTGCAAAATTAAGTCAAGGTTTTTATTTAATATCAATTTAAAGATTCTAAATTTTAACTTATAAATTCTACTCGCAATAAGTATCTTCTTCTAAAAAGTTGTTTTAAGTTATTTTTACCAAATATACTTAAGTTACTTTAACTTATTTTCATCATAAATTATTAAAAACAACTTTTAAACTATGACTCAAAATTAAAAATCATTTTTTATGAGTCACAAAATATAAATTCTATTTTTTCATAAATTAGAGTTATAGTTAAGAAAAGATAGAACAATTGTAATTGGTCCAAGTGGTTCAACGATTATTTTTTTTAAATAAGATCTCGAGTTCGAAACTTGTGAATGGAGTATATTATTAGTTGAAGAGCTTTATCTCTTAATTAACTGAACTGGTTTAATTAGATTAATTAAAATTCAGTAAATTAAAAAATACCAGAATTTTTTTTTTTAAAAAAAATATGGCACCGTTCAGCCATCGTAGGGTATTAATGGTGCCTTCAAATTGAGAATTTGTTGAGTACTTTGGTTAAATGTCCCCGTAAAACTATATCACTTCGAAAAAGACCGTGATCTAATCATTGCCTAACCTCAATGAAAATGCACCAAATTAACTCAAAAACTTCCTCTCGAAGAACAGTGAAGTTTTTAGAATTTTGATGAAAGATGGTGTCGATTTTCAAGTGCAAACACCAAAATATGCCCCACATGCATGGTGGCGTAATCTAAGCCTATCGACCAGCAAAGGTCAGGAAAAAAAAATGTCACTTGTATGCCGTCTGAAACTTCATACACACACACACCCCGATCTCCTCTTAGAGGTTATCCAAATTAACTCAAAAACTTCCTCTCGAAGAACAGTGAAGTTTTTAGAATTTTGATGAAAGATGGTGTCGATTTTCAAGTGCAAACACCAAAATATGCCCCACATGCATGGTGGCGTAATCTAAGCCTATCGACCAGCAAAGGTCAGGAAAAAAAAATGTCACCTTGTATGCCGTCTGAAACTTCATACACACACACACCCCGATCTCCTCTTATAGGTTATCCAAATTGGCGGCAATAATTAAGTTCAGAGATTGAGACACATGATTTTCTTTTTCTTTTGCTATAGTGCAGTTCGGCAGGTAATGACAGACATTTTAGAAGACCTTTATATATATATATATATATATATATAATCGTTGATGGATTTATTAAAAAGTAGTTGTTAGCATTTAATGAATGAATAAACAACTGAAAATATAGAAGGAATAAAGACAAAACACAGATATCTCTATTTCCTTAATTATCTTGAATTAATATTATTAAATTATATGTTAATACAAGTGAAATACTTCTCGTTAGCCTATAATCAAGAAAAAAGAAGAAACAAAGTTATTGAAGAACATTTTAGCAGACCTGTTAAGCTGCGGGCATGACTTTTCTTGACCTCTTGCTTTCTAAAGATGAGATTAAGGGCTGATCCTAGCAGTGGCCAATTTGTTCTGATGGCAATGAAAGCGAGAAACCACATTGATATGCGTTTCTGTTGCAAAATATGATTTAAGAATTTTCTAACAGGAAAACAACGTTACCTCCAGAAACATTAGTATGTTGATTAAAGTGGAGAAAAGAGAACAAAACCTTGAAGATCATATCCTTCCACAATTAGACAAGGTCCGAAAACAACGATTTACATTCACCGACGCATATCTGATAATAATTTGTTATCAGTTTGATGAGAAGAGTAGGAGTAATTAACAGAAAGTGCACCTTCTGTACATGCATGTATGGACTAGGTGTAGAACACCAAGAAATTCATCTACAGCCCTTGACCACCTGCGAATTAGAAGAGATTTGGGGGGGGTTACCAAAGGAAAGTTAAGAAAGCGCCACAGCTAATCCCATTAAAATATAAGGTCTATCCATCTGTCTACCCCAAAGAATGACATCTCCAAATCAGGACAAGACTTGTAAATCTAGGAAGATGAACTATTACATACATTTATAGTCAAAACATCATCTGAATGTTGAATTGATTAGAGACTAGTATTCTACTACCAGAAAGGTAAGAAGTACCAGTAGCTGGTTGCCGCTAATCCTTCAAAGAATGCTAGATGCCCTCCATGCTGTGGTGTAGCCAACACAATGTTTGGATTTGCTCTCTGAAATGGTCAAAAGAGAATTCAAATCTCAGAATAACACGGAAGTGGGTTGTTAAGGACACAAGTTATTTCAGTATCATAGAAGAGGATCCTCCTGCATTCATCCCATTGAATGGCTTCTCCAGTGCAGATTGGATCATCCAGAGCACTAATGCATAGTCGTGGCACCGATACATTCCCCAACATAGTAGTCTGAAAAATATATGATACTTTTGGATGCTTAGAAGACAAGCGAGAGAGAAGGAAGAGATGCAAATGTCAGTTACTAACACCTCAAATTTTCCAGTAAGGCAGGTTGCATAGTTGTAATGATCCCAGAAAGCATTAGGAGAAATATTATACACAAATTTATGATGTAAATGCCATATTAAAGCGAAAACTTCTGCTATTTTCAAATTTATCGGTTTTCAGGTTATGCAGAAGAAATAATTCTTTAGCTGTAGAAAATGAAGAGCAAAGTAAAACATGTTAATAACATGAAAGCTAAACTCTAAGATGCAAAATATGATAATTAGATCAAGAAATCACTATGTCAAATGGCTCTTATGCTGATCTTTCACCAAGGAATATAAGCACAGAAAGCTCTATCTGATACTCTAGTAAGACCACCAAACTAGGCAAGTGGGGCATTTTATACTAATGATATCGACCTCTAGAAAACCATGTGAATTTGGTTGCAATGTTAGATCCATACTATTTGATGATATCTCATTAGTTATCCTCTTTTAGATTTGTTGGCATTTCATGCAATTGTTTTGTGCTGACATTTCAAGTGCTTCCCTGTTCTTACCTCTTCGTCTTTTGTTCTTCACATTTCAGGTATTTATGTAATCTCACCATCCCTTTGACAACTGAGCTCACATGGACTCAAGATTTCATAATACCAAAATAATGTATCAGAATATTCACATTTCAAAAGCACAAGTTTTAGTTAAGCTTTATTGATTTTGATATAGAAACATACATTATTGACATACAGTTATACAATTAGTAGGATGAAACAAAACCAAATTTTAATGCCAAAAGAACACCAAAGATAAAGCTTGATGAATATATCCTTAGCCTTTGAAATCCCACCTGCTAGAACATTGGGCTTGGTCCATAAATAATAACAGGACAAGGAGGAAAGACATCAGAATGAAGGGCAAAAGAATACACAACAGAATAATATTTTATCAATATAGAGCAGTTGAGAACAAGATTAGAAGTGAAATGTTTTTTTTTTTCCTGAAGCTATCATGCTGTACTGCGAATAGAAATAAAAGAAAGAATGTCTTCCTGCTAGCCTTTCAACTATTCCAGTGCAGAATCTGCCCTTGATTGCTACAGGAAACAGGATGGATGTTCTGTGCAGCATAACATTGGTTGAGAAGGAGTGAAATGCTGCTTATGCGAAAAATTAAGGAGAGGTAAAGGTAAAAGGTATCGGAAGCCACATGACAACTGCTTCTTCCAAGTTTGGCATAGCCATTTTCCTTTCGGAATTGGAAACTAAATTACCAGCTGACGACAAGAAACTTCAGCCCTCGTGATATTAGTTCCACTTGAAAAATTAAATCACTTGAATTGTTACTTTATTCAGCAAAAACACTAACCAAAATAGCTCCATGGATTGCAAACCGCTGCAGCCCCTGCAACAGGAGTCCTCTCTCCATCCTCCCCAGGATATTTCGCCTGAAAACAAATAATTAATATCAACACATGAGGACTGAACATCGAGCTGTTCACGGTTCAACAACCAAATTAATTAAAAGCGACGATGAGATGCGATATCCTTGACCCTACAGAATCCAACAGAGTAAAAAGGAAGCTTGTTGCGTATGAAATCAGATAAGCTAATTTTGATTCTTTTACAAAGTAGAAGGCTGCTCTTTGCTTCCAAGCAATCTAAACAGTAACTTAGTCCAGATTACTGGTACATGTCAGTGTATATTATGGCAAGAATATCAACAATATATGGCAACCAAATTGTAACAGAATATCTTGTATTTATTGTATTTATTATAGACTACAAATCAGGGATTAGAGATTGTAAATTAGGGATTATTACATGTATTTAGAGGACCAAATTCTTCCGGGAGAAATCAATCAAACAAGAAGAACATTTTTACATTGAAATCTGATATTTGTGACATGGTATCAGAGCCAACTATTTTCTAGATCTTTGTTCTTCTCTTCAGTCTACAGACTGAATTCGTCAGTATTTGGTAATTTTTTTTGGATTCCTAGGATGTCTGGAGAGGCTTTTCTTACTCGATTCAATGGCAAAAACTATGCCAGTTGGGAGTTTCAGTTTCGTATGTTTGTTAAAGGGAAGGAATTATGGGGGCATCTCGATGGATCTTCACCAGCACCAACCGATCCACAGGAGCTAAGTATATGGACTACCAAGGATGCAAAAATTGTCTCTTGGATACTGGGGTCTGTTGAACCCCATATGATCAACAATCTTCGATCGTTTGGCACAGGGAAGGAGATTTGGGACTACTTCAGACGCATCTATTCCCAGAACAATTCGGCTCAAAAATTTCAAATCGAAATGGGTATTGCCAATTACAAACAAGGTAATCTCTCAATTGAACAATTCTATGCTGGATTTCTAAACCTATGGAGTGAATATACTGGCATAATTTACTCTAAAATACCAAAGGAGAGTTTAGAAGCACTATACCTTGTTTATGCCGAGAGCCAGAGGGACCAGTTCTTGATGAAGCTCCGGCCAGAATTTGAGGCCGTGAGAGCTAGCTTGATCAACCGAAGTCCAGTGCCCACTTTAGATGAATGTTTGGGGGAGCTGTTACGGGAAGAACAACGACTCGCCACTCAACACGAGTTGACTCAGAACACTGTCACAGAGATGAATGTGGCTTACATGGCTCAAGGAAGGGGACGACAGAGGGGTGTGAGTGTGCAGTGTTTTAATTGCAAAGAATTAGGGCACATTGCCAGAAATTGCAGCAAGAAATTCTGTAATTATTGTAAGAAAGAGGGGCATGTAATCAAGGAATGTCGTCTGCGACCACAGAATCGGCAAGGGTTTACTGTACAGTCGAAATTGGGAGCTGCTTCTATGGCTGCTGCAGCCGTGTCCTCACCGTCAACACCAGAATCTTCATCGTCGGTGAGCTCTTCGTCGAGCACTCTCACTCCCGAGATGGTGCAGCAGATGATAATATCTGCCTTCTCTGCACTTGGGATTTCTGGTAAGAAAAATAAACTTAACTTTCCCTTGGATTCGGCACATAATAAACAATGGTTAATGGATTCGACAGCGTCGAATCACATGACCAGCAGTGAAAATGGGTTGTGTAATGTGCAAAAATACATGGGTAATCAGCATATACAGGTAGCAAATGGTGATAATTTGCCGATTTTGTCGATTGGAAATTTGGGGTCTTATTTCAAAAATATTTTTGTGTCACCAAAATTATCCACAAGTTTACTCTCTGTTGGTCAAATGGTAGAAAATGATTGTGAAATTCACTTTAATCGTCATGGTTGTTGTGTGCAGGATCAAGTGTCGGGGAAGGTGATCGCGAAGGGGCCTAAAGTGGGACGTTTATTTCCAATACAATTTTCTATTCCTAGTATTAATTCTTGTGCTTATTCTACTGTCATTAATAATCCTCATTTTTGGCATAAGAAATTGGGACATCCCAATTCTAATGTATTGACTCATCTTATGAAACATGGATATTTGGGGAATAAAAATTCTTTTTCAATAGAATTTTTGGATTGTAGTTCTTGCAAATTGGGTAAAAGCAAAGCATTATCATTTCCTTCACATGCTAGTCGTGCTTCTAAATGTTTTGAAATTATTCATACTGATGTATGGGGCGTAAGCCCTGTTATCTCTCATGCTCAGTATAAATATTTTGTCACGTTTATTGATGATTTCAGTCGTTTCACTTGGATATATTTTCTCCGATCTAAGGCTGATGTATTCTCAACATTTCAGGCTTTCGTTGTATTTGTTGAAAATCAATTTTCTGCTCATATTAAAATACTTCGTTCTGACTCCGGGGGGGAATATGTGTCTAAAGAATTTCAGGAATATCTCAAAAACAAAGGGATTCTCTCTCAAAGATCTTGTCCTTACACTCCTCAACAAAATGGAGTTGCTGAGCGTAAGAATCGTCATCTTTTAGATGTTGTTCGCACCTTATTAATTGATTCTTCGGTACCTACTCGATTTTGGGTAGAAGCTCTGTCAACAGCCGTTCATCTAATTAATCGTTTGCCTTCTCAAGTTCTAAACTTTGCATCTCCATACTCTATTTTATTTGGTGTTATTCCTGAGTATGATTCTCTCCATGTTTTTGGGTGTGTTTGTTTTGTTCACTTACCATTTACTGAACGTAATAAACTTTCAGCCCAAGCTGCTCGTTGTGCTTTTCTAGGATACAGTAATTCTCATAAAGGGTTTGTGTGTTATGATGCAAATGCTCATAAAATTCGTATCTCTCGAAATGTGATTTTCTTTGAAAATCAGAATTTTTTCCCTTCTTGTCCCTCTACAGAATCCACTCCTATCCAGCTTCCCACATTTGATGATGATAGTCCATCTTATATCTTTGAACGTTTTAAGCCAGGAATTGTATATCAGAGACGTCATCCACCATCCACTTTGCCCCTTCCGGACACGGAACCGACATCTGATCATTCCCCTCAACTAAGACGATCAACTCGAGTTTCACGTGCCCCAAACAGGTATGGATACTCAGCAACTACTATTGATAGTACTTTTGTGCCTAAGACTTATGCTCAGGCTTCTACCCAAGACTGTAGGCAACAGGCCATGAAAGAGGAACTTTAGGCCCTTCAGGATAATCACACATGGGATATTGTTTCTTGTCCTACCGGAATTAAACCTATTGGCTGCAAATGGGTATACACTATTAAATTCCAACCTGATGGATCTGTGGAACGATATAAAGCACGGTTGGTGGCTCTTGGAAATTGTCAGGCATATGGTATTAATTATGAGGAGACATTTGCACCTGTGGCTAAAATGACTACCATACGAACCATTATGGCAATTGCTGCTTCCAAGAGATGGCCACTTCGTCAAATGGATGTAAAAAATGCATTTTTACATGGAGACCTGAAAGAGAATATTTATATGACTCCTCCTCCTGGTATGTTTACTCACTCATCTGATAAAGTCTGCTGGTTGAAACGGTCTCTGTATGGTCTAAAACAGGCACCACGAGCATGGTTTGAAAAATTTTGCACTACTCTTCTGAAACTTAAATTTATTCAGAGCCAATATGATTCCTCTCTGTTTCTTCAGCAAACTACTACTGGTATTGTTGCTCTTCTGGTATATGTGGATGATATTATCATTACAGGATCTGACATTCCACTCATTGAGGATTTACAGCGTTCTCTTAACAGTGAATTTCATATGAAGGATCTGGGACACCTTCATTATTTCCTTGGTCTACAGGTGCACTCTATGCCCAATGGGATTTCTCTACATCAACACAAATACACCCAAGAGATTCTTCTCTTGGGCGGTCTTGAATCAGGGAATAGCGTTCTTACACCTCTTGAGATTAATTTAAAATTTTGTCAGAATGATGGTGACCTGTTACCTGATCCCTCCATATACAGGCAATTGGTGGGCAGTTTGAATTATCTAACCATTACTCGGCCAGATATTTCTTTTGCAGTACAACAAGTCAGTCAGTTTTTACAGGCTCCTCGTCAACCTCATTTAGCTGCTGTCCGAAGAATTCTTTGCTATCTTAAAGGCACATCTGGGAGAGGATTATTTTTTCCTGCTGATAATTCATTACAATTAACAGGTTATAGTGATGCAGATTGGGCAGGGTGCATGGATACACGTCGGTCTGTTACTGGGTGGTGTATGTTTCTTGGAAATGCTTTAATTTCATGGAAAAGCAAAAAGCAAGACCGAATCTCAAAATCTTCCACAGAATCTGAGTATCGCGCTATGTCCTCCGCATGTTCTGAAATTGTGTGGCTCCAGGGTTTGCTACGTGAACTTGGTTTTCCTCAGCACACTCCTACACCTCTTCATGCTGATAACACAAGTGCTATTCAGATTGCTACTAATCCTGTGTTTCATGAACGCACCAAACATATTGAAGTTGATTGTCACTACATTCGTGAAGCTCTTGATCATAATATTCTTACACTACCTCATATTTCCACCGAGCATCAGACAGCCGATGTCTTTACGAAGGCCTTGTCTCGGCCTCGACATCAACTCATGATTGACAAATTGATGCTTCTTGATCGGCCAGCATCAATTTGAGGGGGGATGTCAGTGTATATTATGGCAAGAATATCAACAATATATGGCAACCAAATTGTAACAGAATATCTTGTATTTATTGTATTTATTATAGACTACAAATCAGGGATTAGAGATTGTAAATTAGGGATTATTACATGTATTTAGAGGACCAAATTCTTCCGGGAGAAATCAATCAAACAAGAAGAACATTTTTACATTGAAATCTGATATTTGTGACAGTACAATGGATCTCTTTCCAACTTTTCTTGCATGGAAAAAAATTAACGTACCAAAATGATAAGCAGATTTCACTCCAATGATTGACTTGACAATGAAAACGCAGTTGAACAAATCTAATCAGAACTGAGACTGCAAATATTTGGCAACCAAGTACTAAATTGCTGAACCTGGATGCTATATTCAAGGCCACCAAAGTGGCATTTTTCAGATTCAGATGACCTACAGAATAACAAAATAAGCACAGAAGAGCCATCTTAGCTACAGTGACACAAGATTTGAAAACAACAGAAAGTAACCAGAAGATCCAGATAACTTTGAGTGGACAGTAGAAACCGAGGAACTGCATTTCTTTTTCTTGTTACCATTAATCTTGTCAGTAAATATCCACTTTGATGATTATGATTTGAATTTAGAAACGACCCTATATTGTAGAATTTGTACTCTGATATTCAAGGAATTCAGATTTCTCCAAATATAAACAGTGCCAAAATACTCTGTTTAGTATAAATTCAATCCTTCAAAGGCTCTTGTATCTCATTCCTTGAAGAAATTCTTCTAATTCCCATAGTAGAATACCACTCGAATCAAATCTCTGACACTCTTAACTTAAAGTGAAAGGAAGGATATAGCAGCAAGAATAACCAATGGTAGCCCAAGCAACTGTCAGCAAGCTAAAAAGGAGGCAAGCAGGAATGCATGTACAAGAGACAACACACAAAAATGTTGTCGTGTGATCTGACCATATTTTCCCAGTAGATTGCTTCTTTTTAGACAGAATTTCAACCGTATGCAGTGGTTCTATATTATTGACTTCTTGTTGGCGCTCCAATGTAAAGTACATGTTTAAAATCTAAAGGGATAGAAGCACATAATATATATGTGACCCTTAAGAAGTTCAAGGCTTTTACCAGGAACTTTACATTTTGTCTTGATAGCTTTATTTGACAGAAGATAAATTAAAGATGAACTTCATCTACGAATGTCCAAAAAGGCAATAATTTGGAGACAATAATGCTCATGGTCATAGTTTTAGGCAAATAATCGGCCAATGCAATTGATATGTGAGGCAGAAAAACATCACAGTCGGCAAGTAATTGCTGTCAACACAGAATTCATTTCTGAGAAAACAGCAAGTATAAGATGATTATTTAGCAACTAGTTTCGACAGTCAAGTAAACCAATATTAATCCCACATTATATTTCATCTTTCTCAGCTCTACACAAGTATTCAGCAAAAAAGAGAGAAGAAACTTGCAGTAATTGAAACACCGCCAACTCCTCAGTGGTTGCCAACAACAACATTCCATCCATGTTTAGCCATGTTGAAGGCAAGATTCTTCAGATACTAAAATTCAAAACAAATAAGAGATCCATTATTGTCCTACTTCAGACACGTGAATATTCACACACACACACAAGCATGCAAGAATCATGCATACGAAAATATGCAGCATACATCCATGTCTCTATACTTGAACATAGTCCATCAAGCTTCAACAGCACAAAACTAACATATCAAGTTTCTGATAGGCTGTTAAAGCATTTAGAAGGATAAAGGGGTACTGCTCAATGCTTTAAAGCATTGAGTCCTGGCTCTATCAGCACTGTTTCTGCTTGTCCTGCATGTAACTCTGTTTGAGAGAAGACAAACTTTGAAAACAGAAAGCAAAATAACTAATAAGTGAATGTTAGTGTTGGATGAAGTCCAGTCGTTTGATTCATTTGTGGTGGAGAGACCAGCAACAGCAGCAAGTTTCTGTGCACACTGGAAAGTTTGCTGCAATAAGTTCCCAGAATATTTCAACGTCACCATGAATGAAAAGTCTCTCCATCAGATCTTTTAGGCTTATACTGATTCAGGCATTCAGGTTTGGAGTCTTGGTTTCTTGACATAGTTTTCGAATCATCAGCCAAGATCCTTAAAAGACTAGAAGGGTTTGCCCATCTACTCATCACATTTAGGTACATGAAATGTTTTCCAGGAGTACATAATCATTTTCAAGCCAACCCTGTTTCCACATCAAACAAGTTAATCTACACCGGGGAGTCTGCGAGTCCCTTCACAGGCCTGCGCACACAAGGGCTAATGTACATTAATGGGCACCACTTTCAATCCAAAAGCTTGTGTTATTGGATTGTGGTTTTTATAGATCCATCCTTGTATATAAGCTACTCATGTGTATATATCTCAGCAGACAAATTCCAATTAACAAAACAACATGAAAGTGTGAAATACGATCAACCCAGATCGAGATGATAAGGGCTGCAAGCACTAAGTGGCAGGAATACGAGTACAAAAATTAGACGGGAGAACAGATTTTAAAAGTGGAAAAACAGAAGCATCAATGGATATGAATTCAAAGTGTGCTTGCAAAAACTTTCAAATGCCAGCATTTCGAATCATTCTTCAAGTTCTTATGATGGCAACATCATTTTGCAAAAAGCTGATCAGACAAAAACTAAGCAGTTCAGCTGACAGGCCCCCCTCCCCCAAACCCCAATAAAAAAGAAGAACGAAAGGAAAGAAAAAGGAAAGGAAAGGAAAAAGGTGATAAAATTCATGGTTTCAGTTCCAACAGAACTCAAAGCACGATTACAGGTTATAAATATTATCAACACCACAGTAGACTGAAAAAAATATTGCCTAGATGTTGGATATGGTACAGAGCTTTCCCCTGGATGTGTCAGTCCTATGTTAGCAGTACATGTTTTCGACAAAATAAGTACGCCAAATAAATAATCAAAATAAGTACGCCAAAACAAAACTTTGGAAATGAACTTTTCCCTACGATATTGTTATTAGATAATTAGAGCTGGGAATAGGATTAACCATGACCGTATATTTCACTTAGACAAGCATGTTCGCACAGCCATATGGACATGACTCTCAAATGGCCATTTGTGGCCATTTGATTAAGCTATGACGACAAACACTTGGCCATTTTGGCCTTTGATACATCACCAAAAAAAAAAAAAGGACCCATTATAGACCAGTCACCAGTCTTTAGAAGTTAAAAAGAAAAGGCAAACTGCTATTATTACATTTTTGCAAGTCAATGGAATGCAGCAGTGACAGCCATTTTGTTTGAGGGGATGTCAGGAGGTGGAGATGGAAGCATGGTGAACGCCAATATTCCACTAACTGCGGCTGCAACAGCTCCTACTACAAAAGCTGGTGGATTACCTCCTCCAAAAAGGGCATCCCAAGGTCCACTTGCTACAGACACCAACATCTGCAAAAATATAATTAAACCAGTAATTGAGTTAAATCATCCTTTAGCATCTCTAAATCAACATATTATATCCACTTTCTTTTTTCTTTTCTTTCCTTTCCATCAACATTATATCCGCTTTGTTTTTTCTTCTTTTTCCTTTCCATGATTTGAATAAGATTCTTTTCTTCTCTTCTTCATGTTCTGTATTTTGGTGCACGGAATCGCATAATTGAAGTGTCAGTCTATCATTCTTGGGGTTCACAGAATATCATGAGTCAGAGAAGAACAAAGATGTAACCTTGTTCTGTCTGGACAAAGTTTATGCAACTTTCCAACCTTTCCAATAATTTCATAAGCCAGCATTACACCCATACTTCGAAACCAATATAATGCTTGCCCTTGAGTGCTTTTAGTGGAGAAGTGTTTGTGGGCTGCCCTTGAGTGCTTTTAGTGGAGTGCTTTTAGTGGAGAAGTGTTTGTGGACTGCCCTTGAGTGCTTTTAGTGGAGAAGTGTTTGTGGACTTGTTCAATAATTCAATTGCAGACATTGTAGCCCATACTAACATGTCTAGATGCGGCATTCCATACATTCCAATAAATCATTACATAAAAAGATAGGTCATAGTTGTCAGACTACGATTTCTTTATCTAATTAAAGAAGCATAATACTTGTGGAATACTGTTTCCCTTTTATGTTCAAGTCAACAGATCACTACTGTGGCATTGTCCAGTGCTGAAGGACCTACAAGGCTAGGGCTCAAGATGAATCCAATTTGAATGCACTCCAAGAAACCATCATCAAATAAATTTATGGCATAAACTTGTAGAGGCATTATGCTTGGAAAAACAATCACTAGGGGTGAATTTATAACAGCAGTATGCATTAACAGCATGAAGCACTGACCTGTGGTATAACTATTGACAGATTGAGAACTCCCAGAGAAAGCCCTATAATAAATTTGGAACAAGGGAATTAAGAGTTTAGGAGGGTACTTTACGAATCACCAAAAGTACAGCTTTCATTTTCTTTAAAAAGGGTTGGAATTTAAAAATTTACCTTGGCCAGCACCAGAGGTGTTAGAAAAGATTGATGCCAGAGCAAAAGGGATGCTGTAAGTTATCTGCAAAACATTAGCCATCGTTGGTTAATCATGAAAATCTTCGAGTCTTGTTTTACTAATTAATAACTTAAGATTACTATGATCAAATTAATGTTTTTCAAAGAATTAAAGATATGTTCTTCAAGTTCCATTAAAACAGCAGTTGCAGCTTTTCCAACAACAATCGCAGCAGTAGCTACCACACAATTTTCATTAAATGCACACATTAATATTGGATATATTTCCATTAATTTGACGTTTCACTAAATCCATGCCCCTAATAAAATATTGATAATCTTGGCTTTTCATTAATTAAGTGTTGCTAGGTAACATCATAATCTGCCTGATCCAGCCAAACAAACACATTCAAGAAGAAACTCAGACGAGGGCAGTTAATGTTTGCTGTCCATGCATTGGAGGGCCATTGAAAGGAATCAAAACTCAAAAACTAGCCATTTGTAAACTACGTGGCTCCACGCAGGTACAGGTTCCTAGAGACTTGAAGATTTTACACACTTGCAGTCATAGGGAGTGTTGTCCACTGTCCTCTCGTTTATGTCTATGATAATATGATCAACCTATTTATCTTATCTTATCTTATCTAGTTATACTATAAAACTGTGATTACAGTATTTCAAATTCAAAATGAACATATTATGAAAATATTAAAATTAAAATTAAAAAATATATTAAAACATTAAACACCTTTCATGTAACAATCAGTTTGTTAAAAATTATATGACAAAAAAAATTAAAAAAAAAAATCAAAGTGTAAGTATTATATGGAAATTGAATTAACTAATTTTTAAGTCAAATTTATGTTGAAATTTCAATTCATAATGTCAAGTGTACTCACGAAACAATACTTGAAAAGAAATTAAAGCTAGCCCAACAAGAACTTACAGCTTGAGGTATGCCCATAACGGCAAAAAGGGCTAAAGCACCAGCCTTGATACCAGGCGGCGGCGTCAAGAGGTGGGTTCCTCCATTCACGGTGGTGTACCTTCTGTTGGACTGAGCCAATTTGGTTATCAAAATAGTCATAGCCAAACAAATAGCCAAGACAAAATTCACAATCCCCCACAGCCTCTTAACCCCACCAACCCCACGAGCCAAAGCCTCCACACCAAGCGAAGTAACTCCCAAAACCACCGAGTTAAGCATCAACCCCAATGCACCTGCACGGACCCCACGATCATACATCTTGAGTTGATCAGCATTTCCACTTGAATCACCACCGTAAACCTCTCTCCCCATCCAATCAGTATCAAACAACAGGAAAGGGAACCAAGCAACCCAATTTAGACACGTCACCAAAAGTAGGATCCACATAGGTCTTTGCAAGTTCTTCAAAGCAGCAAATATTTCCCCAAAAAAGGGCATTGGCGCCGACTCTTTGGCTTCTCCAATCGCCTCCTCTTCCTCCTCCTCGTCACCGCCTTCACCGGGACTTCCCTCCGGCGACCAGGGTTTTTCACGTACGTAAGAGAGAGCTAGAATTGTTAACGTTAAAAGCAAGGCAATAGAGATAAAGAAGCAAGATTTGAGGTTTGCACAGTAGACATCACAAGCTTTGGTTCTTGAAAATGGAAAAAGTTTGTATAAGTGAGTGTAAGACCCAGCTGCATAGCCAAGAACATTGCCAACAGCCATAAAGAAAGAGAAGAAAGCATTGGATGTACGTGTCTTCTTCTGATTCGTCCCTGAAAGATCAGCAAGAAATGCCCTACATGGACCTTGAAGCATGTTATTAGCAACATCAAGAATCCAAAACCCTACAACAAACACAGCAATGGCTCGTGGTTTAGCTGTTTTGGTTAGGGAATCACCAGAAAGGTGGCCAATGTCAGCGGCATAGCCAATGAGAAACACGGCAATGGTGACGAAAGCAGCCCCCGCCGCGATAAATGGTCGGCGACGGCCAAAACGAGATGTGCAGCGGTCACTGTGGTAGCCAACTACTGGCTGGACTAACATACCAGAAATCGGCCCACAGAGCCAAATGAAAGCTGCCCATGTGTGAGGAATGCCTAAAAGTTGCACATATGGGGTTAACAAAGAGAGCTGTAGTGCCCAACCAAATTGAACCCCAGCTGCTATTGATGCAACCATTATGATCTTTTTTAACGGGCCAGGTTTTACTGAGGAGGGCAGTTGTTGTTGTTGTTGAAGATTGACAGAGGAGGAAGGGGGTTTGTCTTCTTTTCTAACTCCACTCTCCATACTGCTAGCTCACTCACTCTCAAATATTTCTTGGTTTTACAGCAAGGGGTTTTTGAGATTGTGTTTTGAAGATGAAAAGGGAAGCGGGTTTGCATGGGAATTTATAATGGGAGAAAGTGAGGGGTAGAGGGGGAGGAAGGGGTGATTTCTTGAGTGTCTGTGGCAACTTGCACGAAGAGTTTGAGTGGGTAAATAAAAATTAATACGGTCTTATCCGTTTAAGATCGTGTCTTCTTCAGTCTCAGTTCTGTATGTGACTGTACAGTGCAGATTCTTTGGTGCCAAGTGTGTTCCTGCCATTAAATTCTCTTTACCTTATTAGGGTTTAGTCATTGCTAATTTTCTGTTTCTGTCATTTGCTCATTAATTCACATTTTCTTCCATAGACTTTCAGTCATTTATTGACATCACTGTCTTTTTTCGCAAGGATATTATATGGAAGAACATGCATGAGGAATCCTATTTTTGGAGACACGTGTACAGCAGCAATATATTAAGCTTTTGCCGATAAACAGATTACAAATGCATTTGCATCAGATCTCTCCCGCTCTCTCTATATATATATATTGCCATTTCTAAATTCTAATTTTCAAGCTACGTCTGTTCTTTATTCAAGAGATTTTGCTTCTGGGGTTGCTAATTCCTATTTATTAACATTTCTAACAAATCTTGATCTTATTTGGTAAGTTGTAATTACTTTTGTAATCGGGTATTTGGGGTAATAATTAGACTGTATTCCCATCATAGGTCATTATATTATTAATTTATGAATATTAATTAGAGATAAATATATGGAATTATATCTAAAACCTTGTTTATAAATTAATTTTTTGAGTTAATTAAAAAAAAATTAGCACAGTACTATGTATGTCGACTGTCTTGTTCACCAAATAGTTAGGTGCAATTTTAATACTAAGTATAATAATTAAGAAAAAAACATATTTCAGCATCTTGATTATGTTTAGCTTTCAAAGTTTGGTAAAATGGACAGCATCACAGATCTAAAAAAACCCTATTAGCTTCAACTTTCATGTATATCCATAAGAAGAGTTGGTATAATTCAAAATCATATCACGATTTAGGTAATATATCTGCTTCATTCAATTCATTAATCTCCGATTAATATTTTTTGTTGTTTAAAATTAAGTAATTTTAATAAATAGAAATGGTGAGATTCGAACTCGTGATCGCTTGGTCATTCAAACTCTAATATTATATTAAAGAACTATTTTAATTTAAAAATTTAAACACAACATATGATCATGTAATATTTTTTTATTGTTTTCTATATAATTTTATAATAATCACACGCATTCTTTTTCATATAGTATACCTTGAACGTTTTGCCTGTTGCTCGGATTTGAGGTGTTGTTCAACGTTCATGCACTTGTTTTGAATTTGGTTATTTTTACAAATTTCTTCAATTTAATTTCTTCGTATATACATATATTTGGGGTGTAAGATTCAATATCCAGGTCCAAGTGTCGAATGTAGAACATGACTAATCGTAGGTGGAAGTGAAGAATCAAAGCAAGATAGCCTTGCTTCGTCCTGTCTGTTTCTTATACGTCGTTATGTGCATTACAACATTGCAACAAACCAAACATGATCTTGCATTTGAAGCTAACACGTAAAAGAATCACTTTAATTTAAAAATTTAAGTTATTATGTAAGATTATAAAATATAATTTATATAATTTTCTAACCTATCAAGTAAAAAATCTTTTGAATTTAAAATTTATATAAAATGATATCATTTTGTGCTTAATTTTAATAAATAAAAATGGTAAGATTCGAATTCGTGACCGCTTGGTTATCAAAACTCTGATACCATGTTAAATAATCATTTCAACCTGAAAACTTAAATTGTTAGGTGAAATCACATAATATAATTTATATAATTCTCTAATATAAAGAAAAAGGGGAGGTGTCTTAGGCAAATATTGTAATGATAATAATATTTATACAAGTATGATGATCTTGCTAACGATTAAGGGAAATTAATTTGGGATTAAGGAAGTAGACTTGACTAAGCAAAGTCTATATCCAACGAGTGATAGACAGGCTTAAATGGGAAATATATTCTTGCCTGATCTTGATTTGAAGGACGCAAAGTTGTGGATGATAATATGCAAAGTAAACCACAGTACTCTCATGCGTAGTTCTCCAGCTTCCTCCAAGGTAATGTACGAGTGTAACGAATTAATGCAATAATATGAGCATCCAGATGCCTTATCCACAAGGGTTGCTTTATTCCCATTACACTTAAAATTCAATTTCCCAAGACGTAAATGAATCAATTAAAGGGTTTTGATCCATTATTTAAGCTCATTCAACACCAAAATTAACGAATATGGAAACACTGATGGATGTAAATGGATGAATATCTCTCTTGTCCATGGAGTTGGGCAGGTAGAGGATTAAGAAGAATCATCGAGTGTGTGTGTGCGTGCATGGATGGTAGCACGCATGGATGACGATGCTGATGAGATCTAGCATGGTGAAATTGTTTGAGATTATCCAGTTTGTTTGAGAGTTTCGCACCCCGAAGACTGTAATTGCAGCAATTCAAAGTGGAGAGAGAAAGTGGTCAGAAATCTCATTGACTTGGGAGCAAGAAATTCAACGTCCGTTACGGATAAGAGAGAGAGAGAGAGAGAGTCACTTGCTTCTCATTGGTTCTTGACTCGTGCCCACTTTTTGGAAAATGTGTTACTAGTTCTACACACATGCTACATTGTTACCCATTATTATTAATTAATTAATTAACATTAACAACACATTAAAACATTAACAATACATTAAAATTTTAAAGTACTGTAGCAATGAATAACACTTTTGTTTTTATTTTCTTTTTTATTTTTTTTATTTTTTCCTTAAATATTAGATTTTTTTTATTCGTTTATCTTGATACATATCGCGGGTTTGACGGGTTAACCCGGTCAGCTAGGGTTTTTTTCTTTATTTAACTTTTTTTTCTAATGTTATCCTTTAATATTGGGTTAGTTAGAAATTATGCTTCATAATTGTTCTATTTGTTTTCTATCAGGTTAATTTAGTTTTTCCAAAATAGTACTTAACGAGTTAACCCGAGTTAACTCGAGTTACTTTTTGTGTTTTTTTTTAATTAATTTTTTTTTCTAATTTTATCATTCACTATTGGGTCGGTTGGTAATTGAGTTTCATAATCTGTTTTGATTTTTTTTATGGGGATATCTTGGTCTCATGATCTAAATCGCGGGTTTTGGTATTTTAACCATGGTTAAATCAGATTATTTAAAAAAAAAAATTTAAAAAGTTATATCGGTCTCATATCCTTGAATATTGGATTTGTTTTTTATTGGATTGTTCTCATCTCATAACCCGGGTTGCGGGTTTGGTAAGTTAATCCAATTGACTCAGTTTTTTTAATTGATTGTTTTTCAAATTTTATCATTTAAAATTATGTTTAATTGAGAATTAGACTTCAAGATTTATTTCGATTTGATTTTTATGAGATTATTTCGACCCTAGGAATAGTGCTTAACGAGTTAACTCATATTGACTTGGCTCATTTTTTGTCATTTTTAAATTAATTTTTTTATAAATTTCATCGTTCAACATTGGATCTGACATGATCGATTGAGAATTGACCTTCATAATTTTTTTATTTTCTCTTTATAGGGTTATCTTAGTCTCATTGCTAGAGTCATGGATTTGGCAAGTTAATCCGTGTTAAATTAGGGTTTTTTTGTTTTTTTTTCTATAAGGTTTTATTAGTCTCATAACCCGGGTCATGGATTTGGTGGATTGACTCGGGTCATTTTTTAATTTTTTTTATTGATTTTTTTAGTCTCGTCCTTTAATATTGTACTGATTGATAATTGAATTTCATAATTTGTTTCGATTTTTTTTCTATAGGTTTATCTTGATCTTATGACCCGAGTCGCAAGTTTGACAGGTTAACCCGGGTTGCTTTTTTATGTTCTTTTTTAATTGATTTTTTAATTTTTATTTCATCCTTCAACATTGAATTGATTGAAAATTAAACTTTATAATTTGTTTTGATTTGTTTTCTATGGGTTATCATAATCTCATAACTCAGATTACGGGTTTGATATATTAACTCGGGTTGATCCAAGTCAATCTAATATGTTGTTATCTTAATGTTAAAAAAAAAATCATCTTGAAAAGAAAGTTGAGTCAAACTGTATTTAATTTTATGGGTCGTTCAGGTTGCTTTAAATCAATCAAATAACATCAAGTCAATCCTCACACAATTTAATTTTTTTCCACTAAAAAAACTTACTAATATCTTAATATTTTTTTATATTAAAAAAAATTAACCCAACTTGCAAATAGCACGGATTAATGCTAGTTACATTCTAGAACAGATAGATTTACACGTGATAGCTATAGTTTAATAATGGCAAAAAAAAAAAAATGAAATGTAACCATCTTAATTAGACCCTACATGACCAAATCTCTCCATGCGCCCATGCAATTTATATATAGTTCCATGCCATGAGGTGATCGAGTGGGAGAGATTTTCCTTCAATAATGCTCATCTGCAAGAACATTGTATAAAAAAAAAAATATTCCATGTAGCCCACATTCTCCTTTTCTTTTGATGATTCTGACCAACATTCTTCAAAGGTGAAGACAAATTGTTGTTTATGCAAGCTATATACCATAGTTGACTAACTATGTGTATATATTTTGATTTCTTTGTTATTTACTTGTGGACCTTCGATGGATGTGTTGTTATGTTGTGTTGAATATGGTGACGACTTACAAGAACATTATTTTTTTAATTCTTAGGGCTTTTTTTTTTAATTTGGGTACGTGATGATAATCACCCTCAGAATAAATGAATCAATTAATGACAAATTTAATTATCAGGATAATAATTAATTAATATTTTTAATTAACTTTGATCGAAGTGATACATCAGGGTTTAATATTCCTCCTCCACTTCATTAAAAATGAAGTTTTTATGTGGAAGAATATTTCACTATGCCTCTTTTTTTTTTTTTTTTTCCTTTTCTTCGTGTACATATAGGAGGGGAACATATTTGTGCTGCTTTTGACAGCAATTAATTATTATAATATATGATTAGAGATCCCAATTAGACTAACAATTTCTTGAACTATGTCATGTATTGATTAGAGCCTCAGAAACTTGAATTTCAACACTATTGTATTGCTGATTGTGCAATGAGATAGACTTTGATTTGATGCAGCATAGTGTGGAATCTGAATCTAAGTTTATATGCCAATGCACTCATCAACTGACGGGGATAGGGACCCTGCTGTCTCCTATCCTTTGCTTCTTGCAATGAATAAAAAAATTTCCAGAAAATGAAGTGTAATTAACTATGCATGTAGCGTATGTTTTGTAGATGTTTTTAGATTAAATTAAGTTGAAAAATAAATTTTTGGATAAAAAACTTAGACTCTAATTTTCCATCCCAGTTATAAAAATAAATAAAAACAAGGATTTAATCGTGTTAATCTTGACAACATGGGTTAAATGAGTTGACCTAGATTATCAGGCCTAGCAATACCTAACTTTTTTTTTTTCTTAAAAAGTAATGAAGAAAATGGGTATTGCAAGTATTTAATGTGTATTTTTATTATTTGTTTATTTTTTAAATAATAATAATCATTTGATATATCTAATCCATGCATGCGAATATTTAAATGTCCTATATCTAATCCGCTCAATGCACACCCCTACTTTTAAATAGGATAAGAATAGCATTGAAAGGTCTTAAGTTACTATTTAGAGGTGCCGAATATATAGATGTGAAAGTGCAATTCACCAAAACCCTAGTTCACCAAATTTAATATCATTAAACCTAATCCAAAATTAATCTAGTCAAGAATTCAGATTTTAGGTCACCTGGATTGATTAAGGTCAATCCAAAAAAATAAAAAATAAATTCTACTACAAATTACTATAATATCCCCTATGTATAAGTCCAAAAAAATAAAGATGATGCAAATCCCTTTTACTCATCCACTTTGATAAAAAGTTTATAAAAAAAAAAAAAAAAAGATAGAAGAATATCATACTAACAAAAGCAATTAATTGACAAATACTTTAGCACAATTTGATAAAAAAACAAAAAAACAAAAAAACTAAACAAGCTACAGTTTCAAATTCTATATTTTAATAGATATTCCATCGATCACAAATAACATTTTTATTACTGAAAAGTTTAAGATTTCATAATATTATAATTCAAATTTGATGTAAAAACATATTAAAAACCAATGCAACATAAATAGATGTATTATTGTCAACATAAATGAACCGTATTGAGCTATTTTGTGTCCAAAGTATGGAAAACTACAATATGAAGATTTTATGATGCCCTCCCATCCTCTTTTCGAAATTAGAAAATGATGCAGGAGGAACTTTGAGCTCACAAGGTAAGTGAATTTGTCAAAATAAAATCTACGTGGTGATTCATCATAGAAATTCAGATTCTAGTAGAAGTTTGAGGTTCTCTCTCTCTCTCTCTCTCTCTCTCTGGTGCTAGTGTGGTTGTGGGGAAGCTGGGGTGGGGGCAAAGTGCAAACCGTAGGTACTCTCTCTCTGGGGTGCGTGGGTGGGTGGGTGGGGGGGTGGGGGGGTGGGGTGGGGGCAAAGTGCAAACAGGGGTGGCGACTGTATAAAACTAGGAAAATGATGTAAACGAAATTAACATGGTCATGATTTGTCACCGCATAATCTTAAGTTTTTTTTTTTTATTATTAATATGAGTGTCCGAATTAGTTTGCGTGTACTTCAATTAATATCATGGGCCTTAAAATTAACGATCATGCAAACTTCTAATGGTCATCATATTAATAACTATAACTATAGGGCTCAAATTTGAGACCACAAAAAAAAATAAACTCTTAAACATCCTTGAAATAGAAAGTTATTAATTGATAAAACTAAAATGAAAAAAAAAGAAGAACATGTAATGAAAACAGAGGGAGCAAAATTGGACTAGTTTTTCAATTTTTTTTCTCAGAAATATTAATGGCTTAAGAACTAAGGAAAGAACAAAGGAAGAACAGGAGAAGAAAAGGAAAGGTCGGGATTTCTATTCCTAAAAGAAAACAGCAGCACTTTATTAATTACGTCATGTCATTGAGTTCCAGATTGATTTGACGAATATAACTTCGATTTTTACTTATATAAAATTCGGTCAAGATCTTAAATCAACCTGCTGGATTTTATTTCTATATTTTAAATCACTCTTAACAATATTTTATTCCCTTCTTGATCTCTCGAGATCTATTAAGATGTCACGAGTTCATTCCTAGCTATATATGAAGATTGGTAAGAAAAAGTTTGGTCGATGGAAAATTTACAGCAGCAGCGTATAGCAGAAAGGTATCATAGAGAGCAAGAGTGGGCGGACGGGGCCTGTCAAGGTCAGTGGTTATGGATATATTTGCGGGTTTTGGACCGCCCTAGTTGACTTGGCGAGAAATGATTGGGCCATGACGGTAGTTATCACAACCGAATATGTTTGACTTTGACCTGCGCCTCCCACGTTGGATCATGTAGTAGTGATGATGATGATGAAATAGAAGGCCGACCTTTCTGATCATATGAATACATCATCTCTTCAAGAACTGCCAGCTTCGTAGGAAATCAACAGATACTGTACTTTCAAAGTTTAAAAGAATGACCTCCTCTCTAGCTTCCTGCTTTTGTTGCATGGTGATCATACACTATGTCGGGGGAATAAAACCTGAACTCGATGCCAAAACCATGACAATAACAGCAGTTCATCCAGCTCACGCCTTATGCCCTAATGCTTGTATTCCTCGTTCACAATCAAGACAAATTGTGGCACTCCATAAAAGGATGCCAAACGTGAATTTGATGTTCTTCTAATATCTTTTTGTTTTTATGTTTTAAATGTATTTTTCAAAGAATTTAAATTTTTCTTTTTGTTTTTAATTAATATTTTTTTAGTATTTTAATGTGCTGATTGAAAAACAACAACAAACAAATGTATAGTTTTTAAGCATCTTTCACAGGTGCTTTAGCAAAGTTTCATTTTATAGTAGTCAGATGAATACCACAGAAGTGTTAATGCCAGCCTATTCAGGTAGAGACCAAATAATCATACGTCTTGAAGATTGTGTTGCCGTGTTAGTATGTTAAAAGAAACCTTCTTTCCATGTCCTCTGACGGCTATGGCCAAAAGAAAGAATGGCTGGCTAATAGAAAAACAAGGCAAGAGAATCATGGAAAGGAACATGAACTTCAATTATTATGAACTCAATTTGTACATGTACAACTAACAAAACTATAGCCTGATTATCCTCTAAAACAATTAAATCCTCCCCCTGAACAATTAACTTACCAACTTAAATTCTCACATGCAAAAAAGAAATGACTTTTCACTCTTCATCTGCCTTCTGACATGAAATCTTCCCCGCCACAAACCAAGACACAATCCCCAACATGGTGAATTTGCATCTGATTGGACCTTTTCAATTTTCACAAGCACTGACCTTTGTCTCTGCATCCTGATCTTCATGATGATATACTACAAGCTTCGAATTGTGTCCACTCGATCAATAACATCCAAGGCCTTCATGCGGTCTATATCAAAGTCAATGACAGGAACAGACGATGGCCTTCTGATGGGAAACGGATCTTTTCTAGTTTCACCCATCGGCGAGTGGCTACTACTTTTACTCAGTCGATGATGCTTGCTTAACCTGTTTTTTGCAGTATCAAATTCCTGGCTCTTACTTATCCCAGGCGTCTTTTTCCTCTTACTCACATCCCGAAGCATCTCTTGGTCTTCAATTGTCAACATTGGGGATGGAGAGCTTGGCCTTTGTGTACACAACTGAATTGTCTTCTGATTTGGCGACCGAATCGGAGATTTAACTGGAGATCTGAGACCGCCATTGGCAGCTCTTACTTGGCTGACAAGATGGTGAAGCCAAACCACCAATTCAAGAATATAAATTTCAGTCTTCTCCTTGTCTGCATGGTGTAGTGTCTCTATTCTGAGCAAGTCAGTCTGTCCAGCAGGTTTACGATTCACCTCAGACCTGAAGAATTTGTCGTCAGAACTCAACACATATGAGATAAAAAGAAAGGGCACAAACAGATTTGGAACTCACCCTGTATTCGCCCATTCTCCAACCCAGCCAAATCCATGATGAGCTCTGGTTAAGTGCATGCAAAAAATGTCAGCATAAGGATAAATAATTGCAAACAAGCCACCAAGAGAAGAAACATTGTGAATATTAAAATCTCTAAATAACTTTTAGCTCCTGCTTTAAAACTGTTCACAAGGACCATACAGTTAGGGTGCTTTGATGAGCAGATGGGATGAGAATGGATAAGAAAAGGTACAACACAGGAGGAGGTGGGACAGAAGTTTGGGTATGGTACACGACAAAAGCTGCTTTTCATCCTGTCCCATGTGCACATCAAACTCCAATACAAGTGAAGTTATCCTGCAATGTCTTGTCCAGTCCCATGTACAAAAAACTATCTAACTTCACCTAAAGTAATAATTTGTTAGATTGTTATTACTATTAGTGCTTGTGGATAACATGATTTGTGAACTTGAATGAAATTGAGCAGATGATAAGATGAGGTATCATGGGGTACAGACTAGCCGAGGTAAAGAAATCTAGACTGGGGGCTGGAATCTTACTTGTTTGTGTTAGTAGCAATAGGAACAAGCCAATGCAAAGTTTTCTCCATTTCAGCTTTGATTTGTGAAACTGTAAGCTGCAAGAACAGCATTTGAAAAACTAATTATAAACAATGCATTGACAAGAAAATGACTAGAAGTTTAATTTTAAGAGAGGATTGTTCAACTAGCAGCCCATTGAAAACAAACAAAGATAACATATCAATGAACAAGTCAGTCCCATGACAAGATCAAATGATACCTCTTCCTTAACTTGAAATGACAGTAATTTTGAGCGCAAAGCAGATTTTATATTTGGTGGCAATCCCTGGTACAAAGCATCCCTTGTATTTGGAGGCACAGAACTTGATCGGGACACCTGGTCACATTCAGGTATTAGATCAGAAAGGGGAAGCAAAAAAAAAAAGCAACGATTTGACAAGAGCTTCAGGACTGACCCTGATTAATGCAACATTGAAAACCTCAGAAGCTGAGGTTTGAGATACAGAAACAAAATCCTTAATAGGAAAGATAAAAGGATATCAAGTCTGGGTGAAATCATAAACTCACAAGAGTATCAATTTGGGTGATAATATTTGCATAATGTAATGCAAGACCAGCAGGCCCCAACTTTTTATGGTTCAAAGAACTTTTTACTGGTCTATCGCCATCTGCAAGTGAAAACATCAGTTAATGAACCCAGCAAATAGCGAGATAAATTTCATACTATTTCATTGTTCCAAGCAAGGAAACATAGAGAAGTGGGGGTGTGGGGGTGTGTGCGTGTGCCATGCATTAAACATTTTCATTAACAAGAAATTTAAAACTCTGTTTGGATTGCTCACCAGCACTACCAAAGGCTTCATGAATCTCCAAATGCAAGAAATGGACAATATCTACCAATTTCTCCATCACCTACACAAACATGTTAGATTTATGTTGCAATATCACTATGAAGAGTTTTAAAAAAAAATAACAAAAGGATTTATTGTGTGGCTATCACTTGACAGATGTGGAATATGCATAGTCCATCCAACATTAGGAGTGCATCACTGCATCATTGTGGTAGGATCAGAAAACACAATGATCAATGACGGTTCATAAATATAAGAACCACCAGAATAAGAGCATATTTCTCTCCAATGACCCCGTAGAACAAGGCACCTAAATGCCTTACTACCTCGTACCTCTTCCAAAATCTTCGACCAGAGTGATTTCTTCTTCAAACTTTTCACATGCTTCCTTTGACTCTTTAACTCGGCCCTTAAAATTGAAAGACTATCCCCTACAAGTGAATTAGACACAATGAAAAAAAATTACTTGCAGATGTTAATATTGATCAAGATGAGGAAAACATGGAATAGAAGCAAACATCTCTCAGATAGTCTAGCATATTTAGGACAGGATCTCAGATTCTCAGTAGCAAGTATTCAGTGGTATTGAAAATTATAAGTTCAAGTTTTTGAAGGCTAGGCTCGGGGCAGCCCAAGGAAAGGAATTAGAGATTACATGCAAACTAAACCCCAGCCATTAAAAATGAAAATTTGAGTTTGGAGGCTCCAGATCAAGTCAAGTGCAAAGATCACATAAAAGTTAGGTGGGCACTGTTAACTGCTCATGAATCACATCACTTGATTGCAACATGATGCATATAAAACAGATGCAGTCTACCATATATTAATGTCATTCTGTGCACAAACAAGGCCAAAAAGGACCATGAATAATTTTTCAAAAAAAGAGTCCAGACATTCAAACCAGTCCCATGCTATGAATTTAAGGATAATCTTTCAAGATAATGGAATTTGTCACACCAATACTATGTAGTTTAAATATATTTCAGCATCAACCAAGGAAGTACTGCACAGCATAAAGATTAGCGGATTTCAACTAGAACACCAAACTATGTTACTATGGTTTTGGGTTTTATTAGTTTCTGAGTGAAATACTTCTCCTGTTCCCATGTTTTTTGGCTTAACCGGCCCAGGAGGAAAGAGGAGCAAGATCAAGCATAGAATACTTGAACTCCTTTCCCTAAAATATTTTCCAGATCAATAGTATGGACCAATCAAACAAGAAACACAAGCAAAATGAAACTTAAACTGCAATTCACCTCTTTGAGCAACATTTGTTTTGTCATCTTCCTGAAGCTTACGGCGGTAATCTTGTTCAAATCTGTCCAAGGCATGCATTTCATGATACAGTTCCTACAGCCCAAAGGAAATATTTCTTCTTTGAGGAAATCCAAAGGATAACATTGAGAGAATACTAAGCATGAAATTGTCAGGATGGATGTGACAACAGGCTGAAATTAAACTATGTGGCATAACATTTTCAACAATGCTGGATAAAGATGGATGGACCACAGCTCATGCAAAATTAGAAAAAGGAAACATATTAATGAGAAAAAAAAAAATAGAATAAAACCAAATAAAGCATTAGCAGCACATAAAGCAGATTCTAGATGCCCATATATGACTTCAGTACAACATATCTGGATCATTGATACAATCAACTTAGTCATGTTCTAGTCATAGCATTTGAAAAGAGATTGTATTTTGGTCTGAAATGTATGTCATTAGGTGAACAAGGGGAAGAACTCTAAGATTAGGTTTATGACATTCTTCATTTTTCATGAGCATTTTGCTCAATGGCCATGTTAAGAGTGAAGAATTTGTTTGTCTATGAATCATAGCAGAAGAAAATAAAACAAGCACATAAATTTTATTTGAAGTCCAACATCCTGGAATGTAGGAGTTTCCTTCTTGGTGTTTCTCTTCCTCCCACATATTAAAGTCAATGCCAAAAGGAAAGGGAAAAACGCAATTGAGCTGAAAAAACTGAAAAGTCACACTCCCTTTCAAATTAGAATTTATCAAGACCTTTTTTTTTTTTTTTTTTTTTTGCAGATAAAAATTTCCACAGAACAAAGAAAAAAAGAACATTGTTAAATGCTTTTCAAATCACCACGCCTAGATATGCAATGTATGATGCAACTTGGGGGTAGTTATATACTACAGTATTGTTAAATACTCACTGCTGTATACTGAACCAAATTCATCAATTGATGCATAACTGTCTCAGCTTCGTCCTTCAATTGCATTTCAGGTGTCAATTCAGTACCCAACCTAAAAATCATATGGAATGATGTAAGAAAATTTGAGAAGCTTACTTCAGATATTCTGAAGGACAATCAACAAGAAAATTACTTTTCAAGATATCGGTCCAAGTTGTGCCACTGAGGATCTTTACAACGATTTCCAAAACGCACCACTTCTCCGGAAAAAACTTTCAGTTCTTCTCTGTCACAATTGTATAGTGAATTGATTAATATTTTCTGTACATGTTTCCTAGACATTGCTATAAGATCACTGTAATAAAATGGATGAAAATTTGTTTTCGAATTAAAATCACAATTTATGCAATATTAACCTCTTATCAGTTGCTGCTAGCCTCAAGAGTTCATCCATGTCTCTTGATATTAAATTTTGCACCCCCTCTGAGGGAAGCACAACCTCTTTTAAATGTCTAATGTTCTCTTTTGAAAGAGATTGCATTAGATTGGCACCCTTAACAATTGTGTTTGCAACTTCAAAAGCCAAAATTGAAATCTTATTCCCTTTTGTTGTCACTCCAGAGGTAAAACCACCACTGCTAAGATTTAAATTGGTCATGCTACTACCGAGTGTGTCCAATACATCATATGCCTTTCCGAGCCCAACAGTACCAGCTCTTCCCAACAGTGAGCTCACTTCTGAGACCTGCAACACCAAAATAACCAGCTTTCTCATTGAGGAAAATCCTTATTCACACTTCCTCAGAGCAACTTCAACATCTATATCTATTATCAATGTGTGTGCATGAAAGAAGATCCTATATCAATCATTGCATTGTGGACACAAGAATTCACTCCATGTGCATTGCCAAGTATATAATCATTCCATGCATGGATCTGATAATTATATTATAAGATGCAATGTATTTGGAGATGGAAGATTATTAAGCATTTGATTATAAATGACAAAAAAAGTAATCTACTAGAACAAGAAAATTCAACCAACTCTACTTACAAATAGCACAAATAGACTCTTGCAATAAAATATATTGGTTTTACATTAGATGCACATCAAAAGTTTTGTTTTTTAAGGAATGATTTTTCAATGTTAAGAATGTATAATATCATTCGTGAAAATTAAATATTTTAGTTGGCATACTCCATTTGGTTAATAGGACCATGATTTCTTTTCTTTTCTTTTGGTTTTTTTTTTTATTATTATTATTATTGCTTTGTACTCCAAAATGGCTTCAATGCATCCTGACTTTAACCTTTTTTTTTCACCTTTCAGAATTATCAAACCACACATGCTTTATTTTTATTTATTTTTTTAACATTCATTTTTTTATCTCCTCTATGTTTATATAAGAGTGAAATGTTGAAACCATAACGTTATGGAAACTTTTACTAAATTATTATTTTATTTACTAGCGTGAAAATATGTGGAAGGTTGTTATGTTATTCAATTAATCAAATAAGCAAAGATTTAATAATTGTTACTTACTATGTATAGATAGATGTTACCTGTCAAGGTAACAAATATTTTCAATTAAAATTTAAAGTATTCACAGTTGTGCTTTACAGAATATTACACATCATAATATGGTAGAGATAATGTCTTCATTATTAACAGAAATGATCGACATCGAAGTTAAGAGGCATTTCGTGAAGTAGCATTTGTCTTGATTATTCAATCAAAACCAAGAAATATATGTGAAGAATCACTTTTGATAATTTTCACCACAATCCAAAAATGTACCGAGCAAATGCATGGGTAACCAAATAGAGCAAAATAAATTGCAAACAACTACATGAAATGTGCACTTGCCTAACTAAAAAATCTAGTCTAGAGCACTAATAAGTCTTTTAGATGACATCAGCAAATCACTTTTTCTTTCTTCTCTTCCATTCTGTATCCTCCACCTCCTACTTGAGTTATTTAAACATGTCCAAGTTTAGTTGTGTGTACACGAAGTTCTCCAATCCAAGAAAACCTAAAGTCCAAATAATCACAATAATGTGATACAGAGGCAGTCAACAATCAATTAAAAAACATGTCCTCTCCAACTTAAGAATGAATTGATGAAAACTTGAAATATTTAATAAAACTACAGATGATGAAGATGTCACTCTTTTTTTTCTTTAATTCTTGATCGAATAGGCTTTAAGAACACAGCAAAGAAAACAGACTTTATGTGAGAATTGCATTTAAAAAAAAAAGCATGTAAAGGGAAAGAAAAGAACATTAGTGTTTAAGCAGACAGAATTGGATAACTAGAACTAGAGAAGTGAGATAAGAGACTCGATAATAAACTAGACATGATCCCAATAAGTATGTGTGCCACTAACAATTCATCTCCTCCTTCAAGCTCCAGATAGAAGCGATATTATAATCCTCTGAATACTACTACTTCAGTGCTTAAAATTCCTCTCCAACTGCTCCACGAATCTGGCAGCATATTAGGAAGTTTTGCCACTATAAGAGAACAAAAATACATGCAAGTCAATACATGGAAATCTTGTCTTCGAATCAATGAGGCAAAGGATAGTCCATTATTCCATCTCTCTTGCACAAATGAAACCAGCTAAGAATCAATTTCTTCCACTTCCACTTCCACTTTGTCACAATTCTCTCGAGAAATATTGACTATTCTATAAGAATGCTCTATTCAGTCACCTCATACCTTGGAAACTTCTCATTATGATGCTTCTTCCTAGTAGATCTCTAACACACTATATCCACTCTCAACACATGCAGACAATTAAAAGCACCTTTGCCGACTCCAATTTCACATGTCAAGAAAAATTGAACTCTCATCGCAGTAAAGAAAAGGGATTATAGGTTACAACAACTCGTTAAAATTTTGGCCCTAAACAGAACACATCAATATAGACAAAGGATCCAAATAGCCAAAACTACTAATTTGAGGCAAAGCATTGGTATTCACCCATCCCTGACAAAATATAATAATTTCTACCACGTGCTCCATTGTAATACACCAAAAAACGATCCTGCCTTTAAAGGCTCCACCAGCATGATGCACCTAGGTCAAATAGAAGCTACTGTCCTTTTCATTAAAAATGGCATGTTTAGCAAACTTATTTTACCCACTCCTGATGCTTCTACAGAAGTGAAACCCAACATTATTTCCAAAGCAGGGGACCCAACCCTGCCTGTCTCCTGGCTCAACAATGCATAGCTATCAACGACTTTCAATTGCTTTCCCTGCGCAACAATTTTGATAAGGTTCTGTCAAAAATGTGCAACCTTCTCAAACCCTACCAATCAGCTTGAGTCAAGAGATGTACCCTTTTCCCCAAGTTACGATTGTCATCCATGACATTCCATTCTGCGCAAATCCACTCCACAATTTCTCAAGTCCTTTTCATAGACAAAGTTGGTAAACAGAGAGTTCTCTTAATCAAATAGCAATGCCCTTTTCATAGACAAAGTTGGTAAACAGAGAGTACTCTAAACTAATCATGATAAAGGAGATTAATGGCCACGGAAAAAAAGTGAAATGCTTGTTCAATTTGCTGCCAGACCATTGCGTTCAAAATTTTAGACCAGAAGTAGTTATGAGAATTGACAGACAATTTTCAGCATTTCATGAATACTAGTTTTACATATTATGTGATGTGGTTGTAGCTTTCATTTATCTTTATTCTAATGAATCCAATCTTCAGAGACATGGCAATGGCCTCATTTCAGCAGTATAATCTGCTCTCCAAATGTCATAGGTAACAAGTTTAACTTCCAGGAACGCATGTCAAGTATACACTTTATATTGCGACTTTAATTACATGCTACAATCAAAGTTTCATCTGAAAATATAACATAGGAAACAGCAAGCTGAAGAGAAGGAATTGGCAATAATTAGACAAGTAAACAACACACAAATTAGGCTAACCTTTGCAACAGCTACTGGCGTGGGCTTGGTTGATCTGGATTTATTGGACAGAGCCCTTGACAAGCGAGGAATCCCATCATCGATGTCATCTGGATTCATCCCATATTGAACCACATCCACCTCCGGAAATGAAAAGGGTTCTCTTAGCTGCTTATTATCCACGTTGTTCTCCCCAACTAGAGATGGATTTGTATTGCTATCTATTTTCAATTCACGAGTCTGAAAAACCAAACCAGACCCATGACTAAAATGACCATTCAACTGCAGAAAGCCTCCACTGGGAGCATTATCTACAGTCGAGCTCCTCGAGCAAAGCCCCCCCATTGTGATGATCGCCAAATTTATTCAATTATCGTTCCAAAGTTCCATACAAAGGGTAAAAGCTTGTTGTTAACAAGAATTAGTAAAACCCTTTTATCAAATTACACTAAGGAGGTCAAAAATGAGGTGATTGGTAGCAAATCGAGAGCCCCCTTTATAGTTCACCACAGAATTGATCTAAATGACTTTGAAGCTGAAAATGTAGTCCCTTGTTACATCAAAATCACCACAATACCAGTTACTATCACCGCTGAAGTTCCAATCCATCAACACCAACCCCACCAAAACTGTAAATCAAGAAAACAACACGCTCATGAAGTCCAACTTACAAATCCGGAAGAAAAAAAAAGCAACCTGATCAACATCAAATCAAAAGGGCTAATACTATCAAAATAAAAAAGAACAAAACAACCCAGTTCAAAAAAACTTAACAAAAGATTAGTAAAAACTCAAGAACACCAAAAAAAATGATAACACAGTCAAATTAACTTATGCACTGATGAAAACAAAAGCAACCCAAAACCACAATCAAGAAAAAGCATCAATCTTTACTCGAGAAACACACAGACCTAAAAAGATGCATTAAATTTGCATCTAATTCAAAGCAAAACAAGAAGACAAACTTACCAGTTAGATAGGTAGAGATCTGTTAGAGACAATATAGAAAAAAAGTTATGACTTGTGCTTTGTTTCTTCAAGTAAATACAGATACAACAAGAAAGAGCCAAGGAGAAAGAAATGATGGTGAAATAAAGAGATCAGTAAGTCAAAGTGCATAAACAAAGGGTCCAAAGCCTGCTGTCTGCGGCTATGGAACTGTTGATAACCAAATCATAACAAAACTAGGACAACAACTAGCAAATAGCTGGGTAGAGAGAGGGAGGGCATAGTCAAAACCCAAACTAGACTCCACTGGCTGCTAGCAAGCACACACACATAAATAGTTTAACCATGGTTTTATTATTACCTTTTTTGGTTTTTTCCAACACTCATTGCCCACTCTCCTTTTAGGCATGTTCTACTCACACACTTCGGGTTTTTTTTTTTATGTTTTGATGTGGGTTTAATAACAGGACTGAGGCAAAAATATTAAATAGCCTTAAGAAATATTTCTAGATTATTATAAAATCTCAAGAGCAATAAGAAAAAAAAAATTTAAGGTGTTTTCACAAGTATAATATTTAGAGGAATTATCACAGTTAAATTGTGTAATAAAGTCTTTTTTTATTGGATTAATTATAGATATTTAGTCATTTGGGGTGGATGCTGAGTTTATAATATATTTCATTAAATTTCTTATTTCTTTTGACATATAATTTGGAAAAAAAATTTTTGTTAAAATACATTGTGGATTAAGTAGAATCTTAACTTATTTTTAGATTTCATGCTGTGATATTTAGTATATTACTATTGGTAAATTATTTTTTTTGTTTTTTTTATTTATTAACGTGGGTGTCTGGGTCAGCTTGCGCATACCTCAACTAATCCCACATGTTCTGAAATTAACGAACATGTAAGCCGCCAGTGGCCATCATATTAGCAACCATTAGGCTCGAACCTACTATTGGTAAATTATCAATAGCTAATGAAATAGATATAAAGGCTAATTCTAGCTTAATTTGTTATAATTCTATACTAAATCAGGATTATGTTTGAATTGTATCTTGAAATAGAGTTTTTACTTGGTATTTATAAAAATCATATATGAAAAAAAATGTTTCCCAATATGATTTTTCTATTAACTTTCATTTCACGTATAATGATAATAGATTGTGAGAAAATTATGCATTTTTACATACCACTCTAGTATTATATGTGTATGATAGCCATTAGTGATATTTGCTATAATAGTCAAGTAAAAAATTAGAAATTAAAAGAAAAATAACTAAATTAAAAATATTAAATATGACAAATTAGAATGAGGGTTAAATTGAAAATAAATAAAAACTTAATGAAAGGGTCAAGGATAAAAACTAAAAATTAAAAGAATAAAAACTGAAGTTGAAATATCAAGAACAAAAAGAATCAGCCCGTACTTTTTAGGTAGAAGAGAGAAAAGAAGAAGAAAAAAAATACTGACCAGCGAAACTAATATTCGTTGACATGCATCATATCGGGAGAAAAAGGACGCAACAAAGCATCCAGCGACACATCACAATGGCATTTTATGCCACCAGAAAACACCGCATACGTTGCTCAAAGTACATGGATGTCTCCTACGCTGCGGTACATACACAGCAATCAAAATATCTAAATCTATTATCCATTCCTTGTCTCTAATCCGGTCGGATAAGATTAGTTTGATGATTATATTCACTTTACAAATAACTACTAACTCGTTTATTATTTTAATTAATTAAAAAAAATCTAAACTTGAAAAAGTTGTTTAAAAAATTAAAATTAAGTTGAGCGATAAATCAAGTGAACCATTACCTGTATATTTACTTGATAAGTAATATTATTATTCCTAATTCTTAGCAATACTTATTGAATCAGATATTATTATTATTATTCGTAAGAAATATACATATGAATTAATATGTCTAGCAAAGCTAAAAGCTCCAAACCAGGAATTTAATTAAGTAGAAAAGAATTATAACATGGAAGAAGAACGAAAAAGGTTCATTAATGGGAGAAAAACAAAAACAAAAGTCGAGAGTGTATCCACGCGCCGTGGTGAGAAACTGGGCAATAACTTCCCCTTTAACAATGTAACCCCGTGAAACACCTTCAAACGTTTTCACACCTCCTAATCAATCCCGTAACCGGCTGTGATCGATTTAACTAATTGACAAATAATCACACAACAAAATACTTAAATTGATAAAAAATAAAAATATTTAATAATGAGTTTTAATATTTTTATAATTTCTTTTAACTTAGTTTTTGTTTTCATAACAATTTATTTTTCCCCAAAATATCCTCCATTTCAATTAAAAAAAAGGGGTAATTTGAAAACTCAAAAAAAATAAAAAAATTAATAGTCAACTTTGATCAAGGGATTAATATACAATTTTTAGAACTAGTGGGACTAGTTTACAAAATCATAAAAAAGGACTAAAGTTTTATAATTTACTCTTCTTTGACTACACATTTCAAATCACTCAATCTAGGTTTTTTTTAATGGATTTTTTGCAATAAAATTAAATTTATTTATCCAATTTACTTGAAGATAGATCATGAAATTTAGCTGTAAGGAAGTTATAAATCTCAATTTGTTGATAGAGTTTAAGCTCCTTGTCATTGTCACTTTGCAGGAGCTTGGTCATTTAAAGTGTTTGATATTATTATAATTATTATTTTTTAAAATATTTTTTATTTTGAAATATATCAAAATAATATATTTAAAAAAAATTATTTTTGATATTATTATATTAAAAAAATTTTAACAAAATATTTTAACAAAAAAAATCAAATTTTTAAAAAACACGCAATTTATAAAGGGACGGGTGCAATTTTACGAGGACACCTGTTAATAATATGTTTGGTATGAAATCATATAATAATTTAGATGGTGTTAATTTACGTGGCAACTTTAGCTTTTAAAGTAAACCACACAAACATGTTTGGTAATGTTAAAACTTAATTTACTGATTGTGTGGGACCCATATAATTTATGTTAAAACCACATGTTTGTCAAAAGCAGCTGAGAGCTGCTTCTTCCCTTTTCCTGCGTCTTGGAAAAGTAAATTAATTCATTATTTACTGCTCACTTAAATTAACAGAGTGACTTCACTGTTCACGTGAATAGTGGAAAGTGTTTTCACTGTTCCGCCCGAAGACCCGGTCCAAAGCTAAATGCATTGAACCGGGTCCGACCCAGTTAAAAAAAATTAATTTTAATTTTAATTTTTAATTGTGTTTTATTCGAAAAACTAGTGTTTAATATTATTCAATGACACTACATAAATTAGAAGAATATCGCTTGATGACGTAGCATTTGCAGGATTTGATCGCAATCCCAATTTTGTTCATGGTGATATTTTACCTGATGTTGTTGCGCGCTTAAGAAACCAAAAAAATTGTAGTCCTTGTCGGATGGATTTCATACGTGATGGAATTGTAGATAGTTTAATGGAACAATAAAAAGTATTTTATATAAGTATTATTTATTTCATGATATAATAGCAGTAATTAAATTTACAATGTTTAAATTAAAAACTATCGATATTAATATATATCTTTTTTAATTATTTTATAACCTCAATTTGAAAAGTATTCTTAACCAAACATATTAAATTACTTTTTATTTAACCTCAATTTCAATCATACATATATAAATATCAAACCAACCTCAATCAAAAATACTTTTTCAAATCACAACCACAAAAACTACCACAATACCAAACACACATCTCAACAATAAAAGCTGATAATTAAAGCATGGTAAAGTTGGGATTACTTTCTTTTCTTGTTGTTTTTTATGCATAACCTTTCATTGCCAATTTCAAAAACATACAGCAATAAAAAATTATCTTGAATTTTGGATCAAACTGAACTTGACCCATGGATTTTAATTTTTTTTATTTGAGTATTTCAAACTATTTTAAGTAAAAAAATAAAGTTTTTTTTAATTAATTTTAATTGCAAATAACAATTTAGAAACAACAACAACAACAACAACATAATAATAATAATAATAATAGTAGTAGTAGTAGTAGTAGTAGGAGGATAGAAACCTAAATGAAATGGCCTATTTTTTTTATAAAAAAAAATATTATAGTGCTCAAATAAAAAAAAATAAAGTTAAAGAGTTAAAGATCAATTTAACCCAAAATTCAGGATAATTTCAAGTAATCAAGCCTCCTAGAGAGTGCTTTAGACATAATCCTAGTGTTATACTAAATCATAGATAAAGGACGCAATCCACCATAATGAAACTGCCCAAAATTTCACTTTAGGAATGATTTCTAAACTTTAGTCATAACCTTCTTATGTTTGATGCCATCGTAATTACATTTAATGTGGATATGCATACAACAATCTTTTCTTCTTCTTTTTTTCTTCAGTTTAATATGGGTATCCGAGCCAGCTTGCGCGCATCTCGACTAATTTCACGGGCTCTGAAATTAACGATCATGTAAGCCTCTAGTGGCCATCATATGAGTAACCACATGGCTCGAACCTGAGACCACAGAGAAAGTAAATCTCTTGATCCCAAATTCTTACCACTACGTCACCATCTAGATGGTTGCAATCTTAATTAATCATATGAAGACATGCTACAAGTAAAAATTACTTAGCAGCCATCTCAAAGATATCAGGAACTGAACTTGCAAGTTGCAATGGCTACGTTTATCTTCATGCACAGAGACAACCGTAGGTGCATGCTAGAACGTGGAAAGGATTCAGAGCTTCCTGGCAGCTTTTTACTTGCATGAAAACTGGCTGCTCAACAGTATTCAGAGCAAAATTAGTATCATAAGAAGTCAGAGTTAAACTATCTGTTATAGGGCACAAACATACCAAGAGCGGTGTATCTCATTACTTTCTGAGAAATGATTAGCAGTCGCAGCTCCCTTGGTTCAACTAAGTTATTTTTAATCATGAGCAAAGATCACTGATGTAGCTGCATGATGAAATAAGACACGTTTTCACTGGATCAAACAAATGGTTTTTTCCATATAATATCGAACAATGGAATGATTATACTGTGATTATATCAAGGAAAGAATTTTACCCAACAATTGAAATTGAAAAACAAGGTGGTAAGAAGGATAATCCTAGGGAAAAAGTAAATTGGAACGAAGTTTCGAGGTATGCTAACTGTTCATCTCCGAGATGAGATCTTCTAGTTCATCAATGATAGCTTCATAGCAGAAAATGTATTGTTCCCAGTGAACAAAGTTGAAGAGAGTCAGCAAAGATAATTGGGATGAATGCATAACTAGAAAAATTACTTCAAAACACATCCCATTGCAAAACTCAATGCTCTATCTTCTCTATGCAATGAAAACAAAGAATAGACTAAATTTCACCCATAACGAGGAAAAGAAAAAGGAGACAAAGAACCATGAAGAGAATTTGAGAAATTATGACAGTAAGGCCATATTATATAAATAACCAGGTACATGCTTCATGTTCAGTAAATAAAGTCTGTACCAGTTCCTGCACTGAACAAGAGAGAGGCTGTCTCAGATGTTATGGAGATCTAGCAAATTACCAGGGCCAAGACTGGGTGGCATATGATATGCTCTTCTGAGAATTTCACGGACAGCATTTGTGTTCGTGGAAACTCCATGGTCAGGCCATTCGGGATACTGAATATGCAAAACACACATAGGCGATTCCTCTGCCTGGAAGAAAAACAATCAGGAGAAGGGAATAACATGTTAATCCTTTTCCATCATAAAACAGGGCTGTCATCAAAAACACTCCAAGCAATAAAATTCTTAGAGCCAAACGTTATTACTGTTCCAAGAACATTAATTCAGTCAGCAAGTTGTTTGAAAGTGGTAGTGGACCTAGGTACTAAACTAAAGCATACCTCTGGGGAAAAAAACTTGGTTGTTATTTGGATGCCAGTTCTGGCCTTTTTGAGTTTTTCTATTTTTCAGAAAAATGGTGAATAGTATAGTTAAAACACCGAGTTGTAAAAAGGAAGTCTATGAACATACAAAAGTGCTTCCTGACCATTTATCCGAACACAAAAACAAAGGCTTTTGTCACCATCCTAACACTCTTCTATGTGAACACTGCAGAGCCATTACCATTCATTCCTTGAAACATATAGCAACCAAACATGAGTATATATGAGAAACACAATTTAGAAATAGGATAAACTATTTCAACAAATGGCCAGCCACCAGAACAAGGTCCGACTCCAAACTGAGAAACACATCAGCTATGAAGACAGCACCAAAATCATATCTGCCTTCATTGAAATCATTTCAATTCATGATATGTACTGCTAGGATGCAATTTCCATCACCTCAGAAATGATTTTCCTCCATCCAGGCAGATACTGAATGTAGTGATGATATGCTCAGGTGGAAGATGTTTGTTCTCATAGGATCTCCATTGAGGTGATTGACCTATAAAACTCTCAAAGAAGTGGGATGTTAACAAGATCCCAGCTGCCAGAAGGGTACAGTTTCAGTACCCTGATCCCTTGTTTTCCACCATCGATGCACGCCACTTACAAGAGACAATTCCTGCTTCTTTCAAAATATCAGTAACATGATCTCTTGGTTTTTTAGAACCTAAAACTGCATTTCAATAGTAGCATGTGACACTGGCCTACAAATTCACAGCAATCGTGAACATAAATTCCTTACCCTAAGCTAAAGACAGTCAAACTAATGAAAAGGGTACAGTTGTGCTTCTTGCAGCTCTCTATTTCAGCACAGTAACAAAAAAACACAGACATAATTTCTCATTTTCAGATTGCTTAAATGATCCATACACCATCATCGACAATGCTTCTGATAGTTTGAAAATATACATGTAAAATAAAATAAAACTTACCTCTTTGTAGCCCACGTCCAAGCTGCGCAACAGTAATGAGGTGTCAGTAGTTTTGACCCACTTAGTCACAATAGAAATATTTCCAAAATCTCTAGGACCATCTTCTGCTTGAAAGTTATCTCCACATTTTACAGTCTGCGGACATGCAATTCAAATTCAGAACATTTAAGAAATCTATAAAACTAAATATTGTGTGTATTATAAAACCCTTTACAATGAGGTTAAGGGCTTAATTATGGTTCATTACAGTAATTGCTTCTTTTTATAGGAGCAATGCATGTTAACCAACCCAAACTCACACACAAAGAGAAATTCTGAACAGCAAAATACATGGATAGCCTGCAGCATCTTCAGAAATGAGGCATCACAGTCACTTCCATAGCTGTCACACATGACTAGGAAACAAAATAGATACCTTGAACTTAATACAGTGCATTACCTCATAATTGTCAACTAATCGAGTAAGCATCACAATCACAGGACAATGGTGCAGTATTATCATTTCCCAGAAATCCTCGTATGTATGTGGTAGTGGCCCCTGTGTAGCTATGAACCGAGAAATGTTTTCTGATGAAGAAGAAAGGAGTAATTCCTGTAGGGTAAGAAATTCAGAATCACATGCAGAAATATAGTTTCAAGTACCTCATATGAATTTTGATTGAGAAACAGAATAAACTGAAGCTTCAATGTACTCTACCGTGATGAGGCTTGCATTTATATATATCCTCTCGCCGATGGTCTATAATCCTTACATGGATTAAGAACAACCCTATTTTGATCAACAGAAATCAATAACACGAGAAAAAAATCAAATAATAAAAAATGAAGCAACATACAAGTGACCTGAACTTCTATAAATTATAAAACATCAGCTTACATGGTACGACATCCAAGTACCGGTTCTTGTTCACATTCACACTGTCAACAGCCACCTTGCAGCTTCTCGCCATCTGAGATGGTGTTATCTCACTAGCCTGAAATAACAAAGTCACGATAGAATAGCATACTTTAACATCATGTAAGCAACTCTTACAAACCAGGATTAAGTACAAGCTCCTTCAATTAGAACCCCATTTATTGAAGCTAATTTTTGTGCAAAAACTCATCCTTATAAAGAACCGAGCTTTCAGTTTCACTTTTATGGAGATCCTTTTCTGTTCCAAAACACAGCACCACTCTTTGATTGTGCTCAACAGGTTTTCTACAGAAGATAGACAAATTAAATGGGGAAGGATAAATAAGCCAATCTATATTCTATGTAATCAAAGCAATGAAAGTCGGAACCACTTAGATTTTGCATGTCCATATGCCAGACTTATATAAATCATCTTTTACAAAAGTGCAAAATCAACAGGCCTATATTGGAGAGTGGCAGCAGGAATTCAGTTGAGCAAAAAAGACTTCCAGAATAAACCTTTCTTCCAACTTGTTAAGCATTGCTTGGTGTGCCTCTCTTTATTCTATTTGGAGGGAAAACTAGAAGTCACGAAGGCAAATGCTCCTCTGATTACAGTGTTTGATTCTATATATTCTTTTTGTTGTAAATGTAGGCTTCCTGGAACTCCCATCAGTAATTTTGCCATTACTCGGTCACTGTTTATAGTAATTATGACTTACTTCAGATCTAGTTTGGATTGATTTTGGTATTACATTTTCTAAGCAAAGTGTGGCTCATGTATTTTCACTTTCTTTCCTAAAATCACTTTCTTTCCCTACCCCATTTTCTCAACAACCAAACAAAATGACCCCTCAAAATATCCTTAAAAACAGCAAATTACAAGAACCCAATTCATGTTTCCAATCTATAAACTTAATGCCTAACAGAAAGGAGAAAAAAATATTTTGCATAACAAAACAGCCCAAAACAGTGTAGGAGCTCAAAATGAAGTAGAGAAGAAGAAGATTTGATTTAAATAAGTTGACGGTTATCTTTAGACCGTTGCTCAAAACTCACCGTTTGGCTAAGAAGTAATGCAACCGTTTCATTTAGTTGAGGGGCTCATCACAGTTCCTTTTACGCACCGTTTCACTAGAATAACTAATTCTCTGGTTTAGTCCTTTACGCTGCGTTTTAGTTAGAATGAATTAATTTCCCTGTTCTTGCATGTCCTGGGAAATCATTCTAGAAAAAAACTAGTTAGGTGCCCGTAGTATGCTTTGAATTAGTCTTATTTTTACAAGAAAAATATAAAAAAAAACTAAGATTTAAAAGTATTGAGTTTAGCAGCAACATTAAATTCAAGAGTTTTAAACTTTTTTTTTTTTGTAAAGTGTCAAACTGACCCAAGAGCCTTGAACCTAATTCCAACGCTAGATTCAATACAATAGGTCTGACAGTAACGCAAAATCTAAGACCGTAGGATCTCACTGCAACTCCAGATCCAATAATAATATTTATAATATTATTTATAATCTCAATAGTAATATTTATAATACAAATAATAATATTTTTAATATTAATAATAATATTAAACTTGCATGACCCAAGTTCTTATAGTTTTTTGTTCCTTGAAATCAAATTTATGGTTTCTCTTCATTAGTAATAATATTTTTTTAAAAAAATTATTAATGATAATAATAACAACAATAATAATAGAATAATACTAATGATTATAAACTTGAGTTTGGTGTCCTTGCCCAAGTTACTAGAGTCTGACTTCTCTAATAACAATAAAAATAATAATATTTATAATAATATTAAACTTGCATGATCCAAGTTCTTATAGTTTTTAATCCATTCAAATCAAATTTATGGTTTTTCTTCAATATTAATAATATTTTATTTTAAATTTATTAATAATAATAATAATAATAATAATTTTTAATTTTACACTTCAAATCAAATCTATGATTGTTTTTAATATTAATAATATATTTTTTAAAATTTATATTAATAAGTTTAAGAGAGTTTAACTACAATGTTAGGCCCAAAAGCTTTAGGTTACTTTCTTAAACATTAGATCCAAGATATTTAATTATTTAGCATGCTAAAATCTTGGGCTTTTTTTGTTGTTTAATATTTGGTTAAAACTAAGAAGTAAAACAAAAATATAACATCACAAAAAAAAAGATTAAATAAAAAGAGAAATATTTGATTTTTAATTGGCACTTTCTCATTCACTTTTAATTAGGTTTCAAGACATGTTAATATCCTAACAAAATATCAACATGAATTTAATTTCAAATATAAATATAAATACAAATGGACCTCAAATATAATTTTTTCTTTAAAATGTCTATTACATGTTTTATAAATTAACCAACTCCAACATTATTTTGGGTCCCTTCCAAAGCTCAGGGAAAAAAAACCCTTGATTTTTAAGTCTATATGCAAGATTCAAGACTCCAATTCTTTCTTTTTTTCCTTGTGAGAATGATAATTCATAAAAGGTAAGAGGTTGAGAAACCCGTTGTTGTCTGACGAGGGACCTGTTTTAGTTAAGAAACGAGCATGCTACATGCCGCATGAGGTAATTGTCCCTTTTCTTATCCACAGGACTCTTTCTCTAAGAACACACTCGTGACTCTAATCCTTTTTTGGGATTCTATAATAGTGAAAAGAAAATCGATAAAATAACATAATGTTTTTTTAAAAAAATACTAGGGATGATCATTTTCGATTCGGTTTGGTTTTTATAAAAAAAAAAATAACCAAACTAAATTTTTTTTAAAAAAAACCGAAACCGGGTCAAACCGACCGGTTTCGGTTCGGTTTTTTAGGGAAAAAAACAGTTCAAATCGGTTTTCTCGGATTTGGCTCGGTTTTTTTGGTTTGGCTCGGTTTGGGCTCGGTTTTTTCGGTTTCGGTTCGGTTTTTTCTGTTTTTTTTCTGGTTTTTTCGGTTTAATCGGTTTTTCGGTTTTTTTGCTCACCCCTAAAAAATACTTCAATAGAAAGTTGGCAAACAATCTTATTGTGTTTGTTTTTGTGTTTTAAAAGTATTTTTAAAAAAAATAATTTGTTTTTTTTGTTTTAAATTATTATTTTTTAATATTTTCATATCAGTTTAATGCGCTGATATTAAAAATAATTTTAAAAAATATATTATTTTAATAAAGAGGGTGAGCTAGGACTAACACACCCATCCATTCCTAGTTTAACTTAAAGCGGTGAAGTTGTTTTGGGATTAGCTTATTTCATACTGATATTGATATCTATTAAAAGTAATTTTAAACCCTAAACTGAATGATATGGTATTATCAGTTTATCAAACCCTAAATTTTCAGTTGATTTTAAACCCTGAGCATGTTATATAAAACTTTAAGGAGTATAGTTTAACTGGTCAGGTTTTGAATTTATTTTTCAGAGATTACCAGTTTAAGTGTTATAAACTTTAAAATTACTAAAAACTTATATGATTATTAAATTTAGAATTTCGAGAGATTAATCAATATACATAAGCAGTCCACTGACAATAAAAAAATAAGAAAAAAAACGAGCATGTTATACACAGGCTCAATGTTGTTAAAATCGTGTTTTGACTCATAAAATCATATGATTTTACGAGTCAAAACATGCATTACGTGTTGAATCGCTTGAAAAAATCGAAAATGGGTAAAATCGGGTTGAAATCGGGTGAAATCGTAAAAATCGGACGAAATCGCGCAAAATAGCGATTTCAGGACCAGTTTTGCGATTTTGCCAAAATGAGGCGCTGAAACAAAATTCCCCCCCTCATGTCCAGCTATCAGACGCCTATTGGATTTTTCTTGCACAGTCACGGACTGACTGTCTTCAGTCTTCACTTCAGGAGAAAATACTCACAATTCACAAATCAATCTTCACAAATCACAACGCACAAAATACTCTTTCCAACCGAACAAATCCCTAATCGGCTACCACAAAAGCGGCGACAACGATCTCCATCCTCCATAAAAGCGGCCAGCGACAGTGCTCACGGTCCGGTGACTCCAGTCTTCACTCCTCTTTCCTCAGTGCTCACGGTCGCGGCTTCCTCTTCTGTTTATCGTGATTTTAACCGCGACGAGCCAACAACAATCTCCTCAACAGCTCACGGCTTCGGGCTTCCTTTGTAGTCTTCATTAACAGCGGCATGCCGGCAACGATCTCATTTCTTTCCCATCTTCAACAACAGCAGGCGACATCGGGCGGTCGGGCCTTTTCACCAACAGCCGTTCAGCTTATCATCATCATCTTCAACAGCAGCTGTTCAGCTCATCATCAACAGCAGCCGTTCAGCTCATCATCATCATCTTCAACAGCAGCAGGCGACACCGTAAGTTCATTTTGCCTTCATCATCATCACTGCAGTAGTTGATTTTGCCCCTGTAATAGATTTGTATTTTGCCCTGTTAAGTGTTAATTGTTAGTTAGTCTGTTACCCTGTAATTCATTTTGCCCTGTCCTGTAATTTGTATATGTATAATGTTGAATTGAATGGAATTGATCGGGTGAGAAAATTGTTGAATTGAATGCCGCAGTATATACTTTATATCTTGACTGAATTGGACTAAATATTACTCGGTGAAAATTGGATTGAAAACTGTTGAATTGGACTAAATTGAATGCCATTTCAGTATTATAGGACTTAATTAATTGGACTAAATTGAATTAAATTAATGGGGTGAAAATTGGACAGAAAAATATTGAATTGGACTGAATTTAATGCCATTTCAGTATTATAGGACTGAATTAATTGAACTGAATTAATGGGGTGAAAATTGGACTGAAAAATATTGAATTGGACTGAATTTAATGTCATTTCAGTATTATAGGACTGAATTAATGAGGTGAAAATTCCTTACGATTTTTTTTGAAGCATGAATTTTTTTTAATATATTTTAAAATTCCTTACGATTTTATGATTTTACGATCCGTTTTTATGATCCGAGTTTATTTAATACTTTCCGTGCCGTGTTAAAATCACGATTTTAACAAACTTGGACAAGCTTTTCTTCTCAGGTGGTGATGTCTATGAGATTGAAAAGAATATGAACATTTGGATATTTGCCATGGCAAACCTTGCCTGCTTAAGGGCTCTGTACGTGCAAAAAAGGCATAAAAGGGCAAAGTCCAAATTGCTTGATGTGTTAACGTTCCAGGCGCTGCAAAAAGATGGCCTCAGACAAACACAGTGATCATCCCCATCCACTACTTTTGCTGCTGCAAGGAAGGACCTTCTGCTGCCATATATAATAGACAATTTACGGGCACCTGGATTTCTGTGTTTGCCGCAGCTGTACTGCACTGTAAAATATATAACATAACATATAAAGTTGCTGTCCATGGTTATTTTCACTTTTTCATTATGATTAGCACGGTTAAATTATAGTGATACCTTTACAAAATAAAAAATAAAAAATTGCTGTCTAGGGATTATTTTGTCTTTCCATGCTGATTTTTTTTGTAATTCATATATTGGGGAAAATTTTATATTTTAATAAATATAAAATATTAAAAAAAAAAAATAGACGCGTGCATAACAAGTATCAGATGATCCGTTGCTTTTGAGCGGCACATCCAGAGGCTTTCAGTGGTCAATGTCATGCCTTCTCAGTATAGGTGGATTTGTCTCGGTCGCCCTTATCTTCCACGGCAACACGTGTGGAGTTATGAACTTTGGTTTGGCGTCAATAGGCATTTATTCTTTCTTTCTTTCCCTTCTTTTTTTTCTCTCCACCTCGGTTTCTACGCATTTAATTATGATTATTCTCCCAGTACAGTTAGAGATAGTTGTGTTCCTGGCTTATAGGAGTCTGCAGTAATTTGCATCCATGATCTGCTCATGTGTCCCAGCACTTTCCCTTTTTCTTCATGTTGAATCACAATCTAAGACAAAATTCTTTGTTCCTGAAATTTCATAATCCTCCAACGTCTCTCCACATATTACGTTGTCCTGTTGGTTGCTGATCTGAGGAAAGTTTGTAGTTGCTCAAGTTTTGTCTCTTGCTTCTGGGATTTTACAGGCTCCAACGTCTCTCTATAAACTACGTGCTGTTGTCGGTTGCTGAGCTGAGCAGGATTTGTTGCTCCTGGGATTTCGTTAGAATCCAACATCTTGCCATAAATAATGCTGTCTTGTTTGCTGGGCTGGATGCTGGACTCATGGTTTAGTGAAGAGGTCTGCGATTTGATCAGTGATGGAAATGTGTTTGCAGTGTATGTGTTTGCTGTGATGATCACCAAGCAAATTTAAAACAGTTTGGACCAAGATTCTTTGGGAAAAAATGATTCAGTCATCTGTTCGAAGGAGCAAGAAAAAGTAGTGATTGTAAGAGAAAATTACTCAAATTATACTTGTATAATGACATAATTTTTCAATTCATAATTATATTTTTAATTATATCAATTTAATTCATAAGAGAATTAGCATAAACTAGATATGGCCTATAATGATTATCTAAGTCGTCAAATATAAAATGCGAGAGCTGAGTGTGCAAGAATTTCCATACTCGATTTGAAAATTAAACTCAACATTGTAACTCAATTGATGTTTAAATCTTCCTTTCCAGAAAAAAAATCTTATATTCAAACATTTTCTTTGAAAAAACAAAAGCAGATGCATAAGGTATGCATATGCAGGTATAGAGATCTAGTTAGTTGCACATAAGCTAACTTAAGATACTCTACGTATATATATAAAAAAAATTAATTATTTTTTTATCAGTCCAGATGAACGGACCGAACATTTAAGTTAATAAATAATAATAAAAAAAAAAAACGCAATGACTCCAACCTGCCAAGGAGTTGGGGGGTCAGGCCAATAAGGTGGAACGTTGTCTGGTGCCTCATCTATCCTTCTGTGCCGCTCTCGTCTGATTCAGGTTCGTCTTGTTTTTGGTTTTTTGTTCTTTTCTGGCTACAAGTCCTGCAAGCGATCATGTGGGAATTCCTCTATCAACTCTCTTTTAAGCTCCAATTGTTTTTTAATATCATCACAAAGCTTTCACACAGCTCCAATGCACCCACCTTGATTCTTTTTTATTTTTGGTTAATTCATCTATTTAATCTTAAAATGTTGTTGATTAGTGGATTGTTCCTTGGCTATTTGTAGGGTCCAAGAGCAAATCAAGCAATCAGAGAAGGAGAAACACAACAAAAACAATGCAGCTTTCAAGAAGAAGCATGGTGGAGGTCATTCCTCTTTAAAGTAACAGTGCTTTTACATGGGGAGTGACACTCTTTCTTGACACAAAAGAGCTCCATGGCAACCTTCACGAATAGGCTCTCCAGTACAACCCCAGCAAAACAACAAGGAAAGCCAGCACAAAAATCCGGGGACGCGTCAGATCCTCCCCAAAAAGCAGAGAAACAACGAAAAGAAATCTCATAAAGCTAAGCACCATCTATCACATTACACGTTCTGTCATTCAAACATGATCTACCATGTCACCATTACCGTTCATTAACAACCCTTTACTCTCTTCGTCTCGCTCATGTTCTTTGTGACCAACGCCATTGCATGCGCTCATTTCCATGCTAGTTAGCTCCTTCGCCTTGAAAGCCTCATGTTCCCAATCTGTACGGACCATGACAACATAGAGAATAGACAACGCACAAGCTATCTGGGCAGAGAGGAGCCCGAACCACAGCCCAGAAAACCCAATGTTTAGCCCAAAGGCCAGGCCTACTGCTACTGGGGTGCCCACAAAGTAGAATGAGCCTAAATTTATACGAGCTCCGACGGCGGGCCGTGCTGTGGCCCGTAGGATGCCACAGCCAGTTGTTTGAGGGCAGTTACCAAGCTCACAGAGCCCTATTATTGGCAAAACAGCTGCTACAAGACCTTTAACAAGAACATCCTTAGTGAACAGACCAGCCCATCGCTCTCTAAGGAATACTGTCCATGTCACATTGAGAACGCCGATCACAAAGGCACAACCCAATGCAACCATGGCTGCCAACTTGGCTTTGTATGGCTTACCAGCTCCAAGCTCGTTCCCTACCTGCACTATACCAATAGATGTAAGATATTTGTGAGCTTTAACCAGGACAAGGAAGAGGATTAAAAACAAAAAAACAAATGATATTGTAGGGAGAGAGGCCGCTCGGTTCACTTTTGCTGGTTATGCAAGATCGCCACACTCCTACATGGAATTTGAGCTTTGAGAGAGAAGTAAACAGAGCTTTCTTGTCGTGTGGTAATTATGTCCAATCACACAACGTGTGTGATCTAAGATGGGTCCTCTAAAACGATGCAATCACCTAACAAATCAATAGAATGCTTAGAAGCTTAAGCCTTTTTTTCATGAATTTGTTTGATGCCGGTCTTTTCGCTTGCTTTTCATCTTGCACAAAAGAAAATCCTCGCCAATCAACACAAATTATCCAAAGCCATATCAGAAGAGTTAGTACGTATCTCATCAGACTATTCAGATAACAGACTTTAGACCAAAGTAACCTATGAAGTAGCAGTAATCACATTTTGTTCTGGTCTGCACACCAGGCCAATGAATGCAGCTCTCATTCTGTGGATTCTCTCTTCCTAGCTAGGTCAGAATATATTATGTTTCAACAGGAAGCAAGCACTCTCACAACTGCCCTAAGAACTTGGTCACACACTAAAGATGTAGCTTGGGCTAGAAAAGGGGGGGCATATTTGACTTCTTGAAGTGTAACATCATAGAGAAATTAACATGGTTACAGACTCTATATATCAAGAATCTAAGTTACAGTGAGCCTTCGAGGCATGAGCACATAAATATATGTACATGTGTAACAATCCTGGATTATTATGTGAAGAGGAAGTGAGTTTTTGGACCTACCCGAGCAGAGACACAGCCAGCAAGTGCCATGGGGACGGTATACATCATGCTTGTGGTCTGGATGAGAATCCCAGTGGCGGCCACCGCCAGTGTGGGATTCGGCAAGTACCCTGCCAAGACAGTCACTATCTCATACCACCACCACTCCAAGCAAATCCCTAAGCAGCTAGGGACTGCCACCTTCAAAAGCGGTCCCAACCCACCACACACCCCTCCAATCTCAACCCTCCATCTCATCTCCCATCGTCCACTAACCCACCACACATACCCCACCATCAGCATCACCATGTTCATGTTAGTCACAACTGATGCCAATGCCACCCCTGGGACCCCCCATCCCATCACCACAACAAGAGCATAGTTCAATGGCACGTGGAAAATAACAGCCAATAAGGAGCAATACATAATGGGTTTTGTCACCCGCTGTGACCTTAAGAAAACCCTCAAGGGCTGTAATAAAGTGTTCGTTAAGAGGTCTGGGAGAGAGTACATACAGTACGTTGCTGCCATTGCAGTAATATTAGGATCTTGGCCCATAAAATTCATGATTGATTCAAGATTAAGCCACAAAAGACTTATGGGTATGATTGCAATGCCGAGTATCACGATCATACGTTGAAGAGAGAGAGAAAGGAGGTCCCAATTCTTGCTGCCATAAGCTTGGCTACAGACTGGCTCTAGTCCAGAAGCTAAGCCCACGAGGACAGAGTAACCAGTTATGTTTGTAAACCCAATGGAAAGTGCACCACCAGCTAGTTCTAGACTGCCTAGCCTGCCCAAGAACATAACTGAGACCACTGCTCTAAAGAAGGCCATTAAGTGCGCAGCTGTTATTGGCAAAGCCATGCCCCATAACTCCTTTAGCTCTTCAAAAACCTGTTAAACCCAAGAAAACATTTATGCCAATATCAATATCAACAAGAACATGTAGCAAAGCGAGAGAGAGAGAGAGAGAGAGAGAGAGAGTGAGTTAGTTGGCAAGAAACTGTTTTGTGGGGGCACTTAATCACCTGAGAAGCAGAGGGAAGTTTGTGAGAATAGAAATCTGGGTCTTTCTCTGCCATTGTTGTTGTTTCTAAAATAGCATGTAAACTAGAAGCAAAGATTTCAACTTGAGACCAAACCAAAAGGATTTGCTTCTTTTCTTAATCAACTTTCAATACTATATCAAGAAACTAAGCTTAAACTGTATGAAATAATTAAGCACAAGATTTTCTTTAAAAGTGGAATGGAATGGAAAACCAAGTTTCTATATATTTTGTTGATTGATCAGAACACGAAATGAAGAAGAAACAAAGGTTGTAAACAAATCCACTTTACTCTGCCTCTTAATAGAAGAAAATACAAAGGGTTGAAGCATGAAGTAGAAGATGAATAGAGGCATTAAATAGGTGATCAGCAGTAACAGACAGATGGTTGACAGGCACAGGCATATATGCGTATGTTTGTGTGTCTTCAAGAATCAAAGAAAACAAGCACAAAAACAACTTTTGCTTTGCTTTATAACATTGCAACAATATTTTCTTGGCGTGTATCCCTTCCTTGTATGTGTATAGGGGCAGTATTTATACCATAGAAGGACAAGAAAGGACTACAGAGTAGGAGTTGCTAATGGCGGCGAGATCAGCAGAGAGAAAATGAGAAGTAAAGGAAAGGACAGGTCAGTATCATAGAGAGACAGGGAGGGAGGTTTTTTTCTAAAAGACTCACTGCTGAAAAAGAAAATCTCTAAAGAATAAAGAGAGAAAGGTGAAGGGAGAGACTTGAGAGAGGGAGGGAGAGTGGACGTGGTCGGTTTTGGGCAACTTTCAAGGACTTAATTGAATATTTTAGTTCTATCCGAATTTAATCTTGGGAGGTTGTAAATCAATCTAAATTTACGTGATTAGAGAAGAAAAATCAAATCAAATTGAGAATATATATTTGAACACACTCATTCCTGTTGGGAATTAGTTGACTAGCTATTAAATCAACTTCAAAGGTAAGTAAATCATATGGATATTATATTTTTTTTGTTAAAGATAATAATTAATTAATTGATCTAAGGTGGTGATGAGAAGAATTCTTATAAAGAAGTACGTAGTATGAGATTAAGAAAAGTAAGAAAAATATTTCAATGGGTATTAATTATAATTTGTTTGTTGCATTTTATTTTTTCTTTTAATAATTGTTTGTATAGATGGATGAAAATGAAAGAAAGTAAAAGAAAGGATATCTAATTTCTTTTACAATTTTAATTTCTTGTGAAAAAAATTGCATTTCTAAGTTTTATTATTGGTCATACAATCCTTTTATTTACGGAAGGAAGTCAAAGAAAATACAAATATTGTTTGAAAATTGATAATACAAGTTAAGTCTAGAAAGAAATAATAAAAGAGAAGAGGCATAACGACGACGACGACGACGACGAGGAGGAGGAGGAGGAGGAGGAGGAGGAGGAGGACCAAATCATGTCTAGCTAGAACACGCGAGCAATTTCTTTTAAATAATTTATATTTATATTTTTTAAAACACCAAATCATTCCTAAATTAAATTGTTAATAATTAAAAAATTAATTTAAAAATACGAAAAAACTCTTAAATGCAGGCTTGACAAATTTTTCTTTTAAAAATAATATAATCTTTACATGATATTTTTAAAATGTAAAAAGATCAAATTATTTCCTTTTAATCAATAGTCTCTAAGGATAATATAATCTTTATACTACGCATATAAAAAATAAAAATATTGAATTATTCCTAATCAACCTTTTAAAAAAAATTTCTTCTAAGGATAAAAATAAATAAATTATCCTCAATCATTCCTTCCTGACTAATGCTCTTGTGGAAAAGAAAAGATGACATTACTCGATAACAAGTTTATTGATTTTTTTTATTATAATGATAAAATAATAAATATACTATTATAATTAATAGTGATATGTGTCTGGGACAAAGTAAATTCTCCATGTAAATCAGTTTTATTTTTTTAAAAAATTAAATTATGATGAATCATGGATTTTCCAGGAGGGAGGAACCTCCCAATCGACAAGGAAAAATCATATAAATATGCTTAAAGGTGATAAAATATAGAAAGGGGTACAAGTAAATAAGCAATAATTAACTTTTTATGAAAAAGGTTTGATTTATGAGCAAAAAATAGATTCTTAAAGATATGGCCCTTAATGATTTAAAACTTTTCAATAATTAATATTTACTTTTAATCTGGAATCTATCTGCTAGCTACAACAAATTTTGGGTGGAGATCGAGACAGATCGATTTCCAAAATGATGACAAATTCAAGGACCCTTGAAGGCCAAATTACTGTTTCTAAGAAAACAAAGGAACAGGAATTTGAAGCTTTATTGATGTGTAAATGAATTAAAATCGTATTTAATTTAAAAAGCTTCCTTTATATATAGCTTATTATCATGGTGTGTGACTCGAATTTGGATCTGTACCAAATTGTTGTCTGTACATTGATTCTTTAACTGTTTTTGGATGTAGTTTGTGTTTGATTTCCTTTTCATTTCTATAGTTTAAATTAAATTGTAATTTCAGATAAAAAAAAATACACTATTCTTTAAAAAAATCAGCAAATGGACAGTAATACACAAGTAAAGATCATATTCTTTTAATGTATTGGTGTCATATGATCTCAATAGTTCTATATATATATTTAGCTAAGCGTATGGAGACCCACATTGAAGAAGAAGAAGAACAAAGAGCAAAGAACAAAGAACGACATCAATGGATTCTCTAATCTGGAGTTTTCAAAAGAAAAGTTTCAACCTTCTAAAGAGAGACAAACAAAAGCATAAATGTGTTAAACCCACGTAATAGCCAACTTCAATTTAAGTGTACGGATATTAAAAAAAAAATATATGAAATAAAATATTTTTATCATCGTAAACAAGATTCTGAATCATTTTAAAAAATTAATTCAAGATAAAATCTTATAATATAATTTATATTATTCTTTAACGTAAATCGAATAATTTTTTTATATAAAATAATATTATTCTAAAAATAAAGAATTGAATAATCTCGTTCAGGTATAACCGGTTAAGATTTTAAAGGGAATTTGACCCAAAACAGGCTTCAAGCTAGTGGGTTAAAAGATGGAATAATTATTTGTCCTGTTTTGAATTTATAATAATTATATCAAGATCATTTCAAAAAGTTTGTAATCATAATATACGCAAGGAGTCATGAACAGCCTAGCTAGCTAGCAAATATATATATATATATATATATTTCTTTTTGGAAAGGTGATGGTGGCTAGTTAGGTGGAATGGAACTTGTGCAAAACAATCCAAAAGGGGCATCTTATTATGAAAGATAAAGCAGATCAAAAGATGAGTGCATGAAAAGAACCAAAGAGACAAAGATTACAAAATATTAGTGCATGAAAAGAACCAAAGGGACAAACTTTATCCTCATTGTCGAGATCTCACAGTAACAAAAATATCATAATCTGCTCGATAAATATTAGTATTATAGTGCAATTAGATATAAATATAGAGAGAGGACCTAGCTAGCTAGCCATGTCTGCATGTGTTTTCCATTACAGTGGTGCTGGGTGTGTCTGTGTGTGTATATATATATATATCCTCGGCAGAATTCTTGTTTTGAAGATAACATTTGAAGTTTCATATTCAGGAAAAACAATGAATGGTTCTTTCCAGGCAAGAATGGTACTCTCTCGTTGGAAAAGATGCCTTATGTTCCTGTTGCCTTGTAAAGCTCGTGCATATAGTTTGTGGTGGGTTTAGCATAGGCTGCTAAGCTAACTATTCTCTTTTCGCACTACGCAGGAGTGTGATTGGATCCAGCATATAATTAAGAGGAAGATCTTACTGCCATGTTAGGCCATAGTGCTTCTTATATCGTATTTGGATCTTGATGCAATGTGATTTTGCCGTGTTTTGGAAGCATGCATGTACTCTATATATATATATATATATATATATATACACACACACACACACACACACACACTTAACAAAAGTATAGAGAATATACCTTACGTTAAAAAAAAAGGTAAGAAAAACCAATTAAAAGGTAATGAATAAATGCAGGAACTTTAAGTAATGATTTTGTTTGGATGCTGGGAATTTCATCATGCCTGACTTTTGCTCACTTCATGTTGTCGTCCTCACTTCTTCGACGATACGTTCCTTTTGTTTTAGTGCCGTTTGGGAATGCAGGCGCAGTTGTGGTTGAACTTGTGTTCCCAAACTAACTGAAAGCATTAAATCTGTGGTTTCATTAGTGTTCCCAAACTTTTGGAATAAGAACTCAAACGCAAGAGTTACGTCTGGATCTCTTCACGGGTTTGGTATTCGAAAGTGTGGTACTGGTTGTTTTTTAAAGTGTTTTTCACTTGGAAATGCATTAAAATAATATTTTTTATTTTATTTTTTAAAAATTATTTTTAATATCAGCATATTAAAATGATTTGAAAATACCAAAAAATATTAATTTAAAGTAAAGAAAAAAATATAAAAAATTAAATTTTTTCAAAAACATTTTTAAAACATAAAAATAAACAGACCCACATGTGAATTTGGTAATGTGGTACAAATTGTTTTTGTAAAAGCGCTTTTTAATTGAAAATATATTAAAATAATATTTTGTTTTTCAATTTTTTTTATTTTTGATATTAGCATATCAAAACTATTAAAAAATACAAAAAAAACATTAATTTAATATTTTTTTGAGTAAAAAACAATTAAAAAAACACTTTAAACCGAAAATACAATCGCACCCTTAGTCTAACTTTGTATCATAGGTCATTTTCTTAAAGGATGTTATATACACATTTTTTTAAAAAATTAATTTCTTAATATTAATTCATTTCAGATCACTTTCAAAAAATTATATAAGATATAAAAGAGAACACAGATCATGATGGGTTAAACTATATCTCTTCGATGTAAAAGCGATTTGATTATTACTTTTGGTCCCCTCAAGAACTTAATTGGTGATCAAAATGTGTTCCAACTTTATCAAATATCTACTTTTGCAAAATTAATTATTGGGCTTCTGTCCATTTTGATTTGTTTTTTTTTTAATTCATTTGCACCCTTAATTAGTCATAATATATATTTAGTTTGTTCATCTCAATTTGTAAGTTATTTTCAGAATAATTTTAGAAATTATTAAATTTTAAAATATAATAAAACAAAGTTTTTTCTACAGTTTAATTAAGATTATAATCTTAGGGTTTGAAATTTCTTTCTTTCTTTCGTTGTACGTCAAATAAATACATGCTTTCAATCTTCCGGTAGTGCTATTAATTATCCAATATTTGTTTGATAACCAAATTCATTTTCAATATTTAGGTTAATATCATTATATATCTGTATTTCTTTTCTTGGGAACTACGTAATCCTTTTTACTCAAAGAACTAAAACCTCTCCCTTTCCCGTTGGAGCTGGTCAGTCTTTTCACATGAGATACCAATTGATGCCATTTTTTTTTATAAGATCAGTGTTTTGCTATAGTGACATTGCATCAGAATCCAAAATTATCAAAAAAAGAAGAAGAAAAGATTATGATCCTCAGAACATAAAGTTGGAATTATTTTATTTAACTGTTATGGCTTTCCTAGCCTCAGTGGCAAACTACTAGTATTTTAGAGGCACCAGAGCTAGTAAGTGCCTAGCTATATCATCCAAATAATTTGCACCGCGTGCAAGCACCGAGGCATCATTATCATGGAAATGAGCAAAACGAACAGCTTTTTCTTAACGAAAGCTTTATGTCCAGTGCTTCACTCCTGTGTGAAGCACATGGCACAACTCTTTCATAGTTTTAATTTCTTCAATGAGAGCTTAAGCCAATGGCATAGAGCCAAATTAATTACAGAAGCACAATATTAATGCCTTTCATTTTCAAGGGCATGACCTGACAATGATGGTAGTTAAGATCAATGGCAAAGCCCTTCACAGATGATCTCAAGCTCATGAGCATGAGAGTGCCTTGAAACCAAGTGCATTGCTCCACATCAAGGTCAAAGTAGTTTGGCAGGCAATAATGCTTTTCCTTCTTATTGAAATGATTTTGATGGCAGCAGTACAACAGGAATTCATGGAACATTGATTAAGAACAAAACTCCCTAATTCTCTCTTCTTACTGATGTGAGAAGGTAGGATTGCTAGATTTTTTGGAGAGAGCTCTAAGCAAATATGAAACGCATTGATAAAATCTTGAAATGAAAGACAATACATGCAATATATTAAGAATCTCATAGAAAGTTCGGGCAAGTAATTAGATTTTTGCTGCTTCTGTCTAGTTCATTTTACATGGGATTATAAAACTGTGTCATGATGATATTCATATATAGTAAAATTCAATAATTTGAACAGATATAATCTTTTTCTTTCATAACTTTCCATAGCAGTACGTAATCCTGAATAATTTATCCCACCACTAAAAGTCTAAAAACCCTAACGCAACACAGTTCCCTTGGTATCTCTGCTATATAGTAATTGTACTAGGAATTGAGAATAAACAGATGCATTGTTTAATTTTCTTTATTCCAAGCGTAAACTTGTTATTAATTTTGTGTATTTTAAAAACAATAAAAACATTACACCCATATTTTCCAATTTTATAAATTTTGATTCAAACAGCAATTAGTTTATTTTAATAACTAATGGGCATGCGTTTCTATTTCCAAAGAACAATGAGCTTTTGTTGATGTATTTGAGCCTGGGAGCGTATGGATATCGTGGACCGTTTCTATTCCCAGCTCTATTTACAGCCCAGGGTGAAGCCAATAGTTTTCCAGTCATGGCAAGAAGGAAAGGAAAATGTGAAAGCATAAATACAATATTCAGTTCCTTCGACTTAAAATTATCCTTATGTAGGGGATGGATTGTTGAACAATAGCAGTTGCAATCTTCCTTTCGCAATTTTTAACTCCATTGGAGGGTTGCTTTGTTGCAATTTGGCAAGAGACAACCTCAGAACAATGCATTAAATTAGTTATTATAAGAATAACTTGGCGTGCATGGATTTTTTAGTATCCACAACAAGTCTTGGGACATTATAAAACTAGCAAATCCCTGTACATCATTTGTGTCTGATATCTATTTTCAATCATTGAATGGGAAACATCTAATGTATAGCAATATAGTTGGAAATAATTTCAACATTATTTTGTTGTCATGTCAATATAATGTAGTATCTCATCACAAATGGTTACTTCCTTCGAGTTCCTCGGTATTGCAGGCAAATGGCATGTATGATGATTGGCTTCAGTTTGGGTCTGATCAAGGCAGCAGCGACGAAGATGCCCTCTCGATATTTCTCCCAGAAGCTAATGGTGAAACTCCTAGAGTCTGGTATGATGAGGAAGATGAGGGAGTGGGAGCTGAAGGTGCAAAAGTTGATAGAGCACTCACATTGCTGCTGCTCAATATGCTGGTTCCAGGAATAGAACCTTCTGTTATAGCCTTTGGTGCCGGTGGGTTCTCAATCTCAGAAATTCCCTCCAGCATCTGCACCACTTTTCCCATCTTAGGCCTCTGAGATGGTTGGTCCTGGATGCACCAAAAGCTCACTTGAATTGCCCTTGTCACTTGCTGCATATCCACATCTTGGTCTGTAAGCCTTTGGTCCAAAATTGCAGTTACATTACTCTTCTCAAACTCTTCATAAGCCCAGGCAGAGAACTTTTTTCGGTCGGTTTCTGCTGAGACCTCAAAATTCCTTCTGCCACTCACTATCTCCAACAAAACCATCCCGTAACCGTAGATATCAGATTTGGAGGTGATTGGAAGGTTTGCAAGCCACTCAGGTGCCAAGTATCCTCTTGTCCCTCTAACACTTGTTAGTGTCCTATATCTGTGATCCCTGGGACTTATGAGCTTTGCAAGACCAAAATCAGAAACCTTGGCATTGTAGTTCTCATCCAAGAGAATGTTTTCTGGCTTTATGTCACAGTGGACAATGCAGTCTCGACATTCCTCGTGAAGATATGTGATTCCTCTTGCAGTTCCAAGGGCAATGTTAAACCTCTGCTCCCAATTCAACAATCTTCCTGGCTGCTCTTCTGTAGTGAAAAGGAAATTATCAAGAGACCCATTTTTCATGAACTCGTAAACCAGAAGCCTATGACGACCCTCAGAGCAAAAACCAATCAATCTGACCAAATTCAAATGGTGAGTGCTGCTAATAGTTGCAACCTCCATCCTGAACTGTTTCTCACCCTGTTCAATTCCCTCAAGTTGCTTCACTGCAACAACTGTCCTATTAGCTAGAACCCCTTTGTAAACAGCTCCAAACCCTCCTGCTCCAAGCTTCTCTTTAAACTGTTTTGTCGAACGCTGCAGCTCCTTATATGAGAACTGCACTGGAGCACCGGATGCATACTCCAGTAGGGCATACTGAGCTGACAAACTGCCAAACTTGGGACTGTTTCTACAACACCACCACCACAGACCACCTTCCACAGCAATCAAACCCAAAAGGGTAATCACAACAACAACAAGAACAACCCAGACACGCAAGTTTGAGCTTTTGCTCTTCTCCGCAATCTGCAAACCAGGTGGAGGGTTTGGTTGTGCTTGCCCACAAACTTTCACATAAGAAGTGCTGGGAAGCACTGGATTCTGATATCCACTAATAAAATCTGAATTTTTCAGGTAACACATGCCAGTTCCATCTGACAAAGACGTCGAAGCAATACAAGAACTTTGAGAAAGACAATTCAGCCTACAAGCTGATATCCCATTAGAGAAAACCTGAGATAATGTCTCAGGCTGATATGTCAAGAATTTCGCATTATCTAACACCAACATAGTAGCATTCCCCACGCAACTCTCGATCTCAACTTTTCTTTTACACCCTTGTCTACTGTCATTCACATCAACAGGCTCAAAATTCTCAGATGGACAGCCACAATTCGGACTCGAACTCGACTCGTTATACCTACAAATCCCCATATTCCCACAATAACCAAAAACCTCACATTGATCAGTCAAAGCAGACCATACCATAGTTATAGTTCCGGTACCTATAGCAGTGCTATACATCCTAAAGTTCCCATCTTTTCCTAACCTCAAAAACCTCAACCTTGTGCCCCCTTCATCATAATCATTACTAGATGCCACAGTATACGACCCACTTGGAAAAGCAACATCAAAAATTGTCAAAACCCCCGTTCGTTGCAACCCCAAAGTAGGTGAAGTCAAATTAACATCAAGAGAAGAGTTCAACCCTTGATTCCAATACAATATAAAATCATTCCATCTCAAAGTGAGATTTCCGTTACTAAGAAACCTAAAATGATAAGACTCAGATCTTAAAACTTGATTCACACTAAAATTCTGATTAGGTACTATCGTATCAGTTGGGTTATCAAATGAAGACCAAACAGTTGATGTTCCATTCTTTAACACTAAATTACCAAAATCATCAAGGGAAGCAGTGGTGACACCAAGTCTAGCAGTGTTAGAATCCCAAACAACGGCGCCAGACCCGTTGAGGAGGCGGAGGTTGCCAGATGGCAGGAATTGAAAGGACCCCTTTGAGTCAACTGTGGTGGTAGCATTACCTGCTGTCCAAATTGGGACACCACCGTTGTAGTTGATGGTTAAGGTGTAATAAGAAGAGGAGTCCACTTGGGAAAATCCTACGTAGAAAGTGTTGTTCGGTGACGACCATGTTTGGCCTGGGTTTGCAGCTGAAAGGGTGGTGCCTGGTTGGATTGTTGGTTGTGCTGTTGTGACAGTGAAGAAGAGAAACAGGGAAAAGAGAAGATTTTGAGGTTTCATTTTCTTGTGTTTATGTCTTTGTTTAATGTTCTGAAGATTTGATCATTTGATTGCCGGGTATATAGAGAGAGGGCCAAAAGGTTAAAGGAGAAGACTTTTGAATTTTGACTTTTGACTTTTAACTTTTAACTTATGACTTTGTTGGATCTGGCTAATTGGCATATCGTTGTCTGAAATTTTGATTGCTGAAAAGTTGCTCACTGGTTTATCTGGTCTCTTTCTTGTTTTGAAGCCGGCTGTGACCGACCGAGTCAGTTTGACTTTGAAGTGTGTGTTTTTATAACTTATTTTATAATTTAACATACTAAGCTAATTGGTTCTTGTTCTTTCAGAGATTATGTATTTAGTAAATATACGACCGTGAGTTATTTTTTATATTGTTTTTTTAAAATGTATTAAAATAATATTTTTATTTATTTATTAATATTATTATATTAAAATAATTTAAAAACATGAAAAAATTAATGAAAAAAAATTAATAAAATTTTTAAAAATATAATTAGACTGTAATATCAAATATTAATTTAATTTTTATATTTTTAATTTGGATTATAACCTTGTCATCTTGTAAATATTTTATTTTGAGAAAGGAAAAGAGAAATTAATAAAATGAAGAAATTTAATTTAGTAAAGAAGGTATTTAAAAAAAAAATGAATTGGAGATGATCGGGACTATGATACTACAAAAATTAACCAATTTACTTCAATAAACTAAGTTATAAGAAAATAAGTTATAATTAACGATTTTTATTTTAGATGATGGGTATAACTTAGAAGTACATGTTTGGAAGCTTCTAACGTGTGTGTGGGGTGGAGGACTGAGAGGTACATGTTTGGAATGGAAACTTCTGAGCTCTAGCGTGTGGACCCCGTGTTTCGAAAATGGACTTTCCAACTTCTAACGTGTGTCGTGGGTAATATTTTGAGAGTTACCATAAAAAATATATTAAAATATATTTTTTATTAAATAATATATTAAAATATATTTTTTATTTAAAAATATATTAAAATAATATTTTTTTATTTTTTAAAAATTATTTTTGATATTAATACATCAAAATGATCTAAAAACATAAAAAAAATTAATTTTATACAAATAAATAAATAAAAATTAAAAAAATATAATTTATATCACGTTACAAACATTGCAAATTACATATTTGAAAAATGAAAAATAGATTTTCCAACTTGTAAAACTTAGAAGTACATGTTTGGAAAATGAATTTTCCAACCCCTAATGGCACGGCGGAAAGGTTGGTCTTGTATTTCTAGATTATTTTGAAATAAAAATAAAATTTAAAAAATAAAAAATATATATTATTTTAATATATTTTTAAACAAAAAAATATTAAATACAAAATTAAATACGCTGAGTGCATTACTTTCGCATAACAACATGACACAAATACGTAATGGCCCTACTCACTCAAGAGCTTCTTGGCAATTATACCCTAAAATCATAAATAAATAAATAGGTCAGCTAAAGTAGTTTGAGATTATGGTTATAATTGTTTTTTAAAATATTTTTTATTTAAAAATATATTAAAATAATTTTTTTTTATTTTTAAAAAATTATTTTTGATATCAACCCATTAAAATAATTTCAAAATACTAAAAAAATATTAATTATATATAAAAAAATTAAATAAAAAATAAAAAAATATAATTTACATCACATTTCCAAACAGTGCTTAAAAAGATGGATTCTCCAACTTCTAACGTGTGTGGTGGGTAAAACTTAGAAGTACATGTTTGAAAAATGAATTTTCCAACCCGTACGGCGGGGAGTTCGTGATATATTTCTAGATTGTTTTGAAATAAAAATAAATTTTAAAAAATAAAAAAATATATTATTTTAATATAATTTTTAAATAAAAATATATTAAATACAAAATTAAATATGCTGAGTGCATTACTTTCGCATAACAACATGACACAACACGTAATGGTCCTACTCACTCAAGAGTGAGTAGGACCATTTTTAAAACATTTATTAAATTATTATTTTTTATTATTATTTTTTATTTTTTAAATTTATTTTTAATATTAAAACATTAAAATGATCTAAAAATATTAATTAAAAAAAATTAAATTTTTAAAAACATTTTTAAAATACAAAAACAAATAATCACTTAATCAAAGCAAACACAATTTTATAAATAGAGTTGCATCTTAATTGTTTCTCGAATATCTTGGACAACGTCATGCTTTAATACGTGGGTTGCTTCCATAACGCTCCGACATATTAAAACCACGACAGAGTATCCTAAACACAGAAATTGTCAAGGCAACATATTATCCTTAACACAGAATTTGTTAAAAGCAACAGAGTTCATTAAGCTTTTTCTTACTCCTGACTCTTTGCGGTCCCATTCTGCATCTTCTGTGTAGGCTCATCGTTTGAAATATTATTTCTATTAAGAAAATGCATGATCACAGAATATAGCACAGCTCCACCGATACCAGTACCCACAGTACAATTGAGCCAGTCAATGCTTTCCTGACAGGGGAAAGAGACAGATTAAATGATATTATTAACAAATAAATAAAGTAATAGACGAACAGTAGAAAGAAGACATGACCCCTTAAATCAAAAAAATAAAAAATATAGGTGGTGGGTCAGTGGTAAAAACTTGAGATTAAGAGATTTGCTCCCTCTGTGGTCTCAGGTTCGAGCCCTGTGGTTGCTCATATGATAGCCACTGGAGGCTTACATAGTCGTTAACTTCAGGGCCCGTGGGATTAATCGAGGTGCGCGTAAGCTGGCCCGGACACCCACATTAAACAAAAAAAAGATTGAGATTAAAAAATTTGTTTTCACTTTATTCTTACATTTGAGTTTTTTGATTGCTAATTCGATGGATATTAGAGATTTACAACTTCATTAATTTCAGGGCTTGTGAATTAATCGAGATGCGCATAAGCTAATCTGGATATTCATGCCAATAAAATAAAAAAATCTAATCTGGTAATATTACATAATAATAATAATAATAATACATCATAGAAAAAGGGAAATATTAAAATTGAAAAAAAAAACATCTTCAGGGTCTGTTTTGAAGATTCATGCAGAGTTAGAGAAAACAGGGAGAGGGCCGCCGGTTGACTTGAGAAGATGCCTCAGATTTAGCAGATGGATACAAAACTGTGTTAAAAAATATAAGTACTTAATTGAACTTTTTTAAGAGTCCACTCCTTCATTGACTCTCCACCGTCCTAGCCACAAAATGACTTCCATGTTGTCCTGTTTGAAAATATACCATGCTAATTGCTAGCTGAAGCTACTGGGATTTCACTACAAATTAATAGGTATGAATTTATGCTTAGCACAGTGCTTCTTGGGTTATTATGTTTTGTGTCTATGCTGTCTATAAATGATTTAGGAAATAAATGAATGATATATTGCTGAAAATACATGGGTCCTGAGTCTCCTAACACACTGCGACATAAACAATAGTGTGCGTCCGTTGTTCAGCAAGGACGCGTGCGCCAGTGTGTAAGCCACCCCATCACATTCAAGTTGCCTGTCCAGCGACTTATAGTGGCCAAAAATGGCATTCTTAGGTGTTTTTCAATTCGTCAATTGGCGGTGACTACCTGAATGGATGGTGTGTGTATTGTGCTGGTTCTGTGCCAATTGAATTCTAGTGCCTGAGTAAGTTTGCTAACTGACAACAAATTTGCTCGAAACTTTGAGACACGCAGAGAGCTCCATCGAGAATCAAATCTGATGTAAATTTGGTAGAACCAGTGAACACTATTTCAGCTTGGTCACTGTTAGGCAAGGTCACATAATCATGATGGGTGATCTCATTGTGTGTTGGTGATATGATCAGTCGCAGCCAAGGGCGTAGCAGGAATTTTTTTTATCCTGGGCTACGAACAAATAAACATAAATTGTTTTTCAATATCCATCATGAATAGACACTATGGTTTCAGGCCTTTTGTTTTTCATCACTTCATTAATGATGCATGGAAATTTTCGCATTATAAATCGAAGGATGAGCTAAGAAACCATACTCTATACCGATGAGAGTTAAGCAGGTGGTAAAAGATGTGGTAAGTGCGTGAAATATCATGAAGTTCGATTGAGTATTTATTTATTTATTTTTATTAACATGGATATCTGGGTCAGCTCACGTGTACCCCGACTAATCCCACGGGTCCTGAAGTTAACGACCATGTAAACCTTCAGTGGTCTTGAGGTTTGTGAGATTCGAACTAGTGATCTTTAGGGAACAAACTTAGAGCTTGACCAATTAGACTACACTCCTCATAGTTGATTGAGTATTTATTTGCTGCTATGAGATGGGGCTAAAGAGTAAAGAGCGTTTGGGAACGCGGTGCAAACCGCATTCCCCCAAAATTCATTTTTTTTTGCTAAAAATTAAATTTTTTGGTATGTTTTGGATCGTTTTGATGCGTTGATTTCAAAAATAATTTTTAAAAAATAAAAAAACATCATTTTAATATATTTCAGCACGAAAAAACACTTTAAAAAGCAACCGCAACCACACTTCCAAACATAATTTTTTTAATTTTATTTTTAAAAAAATTAAATTTTTTAGTGTTTTTCTATCAATCAAATACATATAAATTGGGATATATATAAAATGGGTTCTTTTCTCCGGAATAGAAAATCCTAGAGATTTATTCAACGAGTAAGAAGAGAAATTAATGGGATGCCAAAGGCTAAGAAGCCCAATGAAAAGGTACGAGGCTAATAAGGAATAATGCAGAGGGAATATTTACTTATATGGATTTGGAAAAAGATAAATAAAAAGGCTATACTTATAAGATGGGATATTACGTTTTTTTAAGATCTATTTTTCTACCTGGGCTACAGCCCACCTCAGTCTTCTATGCTCCGCCCATGGTCGCAGCACTGTCCACAATCCAACATGTTTCAGAGGGTAATGTCTGTTGTGCAAATTGACAGGAGTGTGCAATCAACTGTAAACGTGGCCTGTTCTGTGGCTGGTTCTTTTGGGTGGCTGTGGTGTGCTAGCTTGTGTATTGTATGCAGCTGATTTCTTTCCCTTCGCCTTCACATTCTTCCCATGCAATTTGTGACCACCTGGAAATCCATGCAAGTAGAAACGTTGATCAACTAAGTGACCATCGCAATGGCTGCATTTAAGGTGTTGCCTCAGAATTTCAGTGTCTCTTATGGTAGCCTGTCGTGACCGTTGAGAGTGGCTCAGCTGCATAGCATGGTACCCACTGCTTCTTTCACGACGAGAAGCAACATCAATCTGTTCTTCCTGTTGAAGCAACAAGGTGTGGACTTTTCGTGTGTATCAGGGAGAGGGACGTTCATCATCATAATCGATCCTCCGACAGCTGTGTATTTTGTTATTAATTAATGCACGAGCCTGTATTTTGAATAAATAAATAAAATTCTTCCTTTGTTACTCACAGAAATCTTGTTGTTGATCACGCACAGGGACTGTGATTGATGCATCCATGCCTATGCAATGCCTTTCAGTTTAAAAACCAACATTTACATTTACATTGAAAGCAAAAATAATTTTTTCATATCTATTTAGTTTAAGTTTAAGCAAAGTACAAGCAATTAAATTAGAAGATTTCGCATATATTTCATTTTTATTTTGTTTGCTTCCCAACATTCTTCACTATTTAATTTAGCGATTAACAATTTAAAATCTTATAAATGGGGTTTTGGAGAAAATTAAGTTTGTATTCTATACATGCATAAATAATAATAGCATGGTTAGATTTAATGTGTATTTTTACTAGAAGTACAGGAAATACTAGAGTCATGAAAAATTATTTAAGAATTTTTTTTAAACATCCACTATTCTAGCAACATTTCTTTGACATAAAATGATAATGTGGTGTGGTGTTTTGTTTTGAATATTCTGTTATTGGTGTTTACCTCTCACATAGTTTAATAGATGTGTAATGCTATTGCATCATCTCTAGTTTAATACTAGCTAGTTGGATCATGTTTCGTTGCGGGCTGGAAAAAAAATAACACGAAAAAAATGAATATATATGTGTTACCAACGCATTTTTTTAAATTGAAAAAGATAATTGTAAATAAAAAATATAATCCACACATTTATAGATTCAGATTTCTAACCTTGCAATACAATTGATGAACTCAGTTGTGTTTAATAACTTTTTTTTAACCAATTTTTATCTAATCAAATAATAATAAAAATAGACGCGCGTAGAAAAATGATCGAATAAATTTTTTTAAAAAAAATCATGCACATGGGGATGCATAAAAAAACACCTACTAATATTAGAAAAATATTGTTGTGATCTTATTCAAAAACCAAATAAAAGCAAATTCAATTTATCTATGTCAATTAATTCAAATTAAAATTGAATACATATAGTTGAGGTATCTCACACATATATATTTAATTAATATAAATTAAAAAAAATTAAGTTAAAAAAGGCTAGGTGCCTAGGCCTGCTGGCCTAACATGGCTGGCCCATCAAAGAAAAGAGGCAGCATGTCGCCCGTTTTTTTTTTTTAAAAGGTAGGCGACTAACAAAGCGAATCATTGTCTGTTGTCTAGTTTCCAACAACTAGAGAGGTGGTTGAAAAATCAGGTTAGAGTTTTTTTTTAACCCAAGACATCATTTTTCAACCAATTTTCAACTAATAACACAAAAAAAAATTCTTATAATGTCAATAAACCAATAAATTAATTCAAAACACCCTAAAATTCATCTAAAAACATAAAATTAAACCAAAAATAAAATATTCTCTTAAGTCCGATCTCCTTTTTTTGGTAATATAAAAAGGAAAAAAATACCTCAATATAACTCTTCTTGTCAGATAAAACTTGTTGATACTAAGAATAATCTTTTTCGTGGTCGCAATGTGATAATTTTTTCTATTTTTATGTGACTTTCTCTTTTCACTTTCAAATCAGAGATTGAAAATGAGTAAAATAAAGTTTTAAACCGTTCAAAAAATTATAGGGATTATCGTATAAAAAGATTAAAAAATAAGGGATGAAATGAACTTTTTTGCACAAATTCTAGTCTGGCCACGCTATTATTTGGCTGTGTTTGATACTTTAGTTCTTTTTTTCTTAATTGTTCCTTGCAACAACAAATTATAAGAAATTGATCATTAATTTGGTTTATAAGGGCAAAATTAAAAAAAAATTGAGGATGGAAAAATAGGAGTATTGTTTCAATTAGAGGTGATTATTTTCAGTTCAGTTCGGTTTTTATCAAAAAAAGTAACTAAACCGGTTTTAAAAAAAAAACGAAACCGAACCGAAACCGGTTCAAACCGACCAGTTTTGGTTCCGTTATTTTAGAACAAAAACCGGTTCAAACCGACCAGTTCTGGTTTGGCTTGGTTTTTTATGGTTTGGCTCTGTTTTTTTCTGGTTCGGCTCGGTTTTTTCGGTTTGGGTTCAGTTCGGTTATGTTTTTTCGGTTTCAGACTTATAAAACCGAAACCAAACCGAACCGAACCGGTCTTTTTCTTAAAAATTCTAATCGGTTTAATTGGTTTTTTTCATGATTTTATTTTTTAAATTATTATTTTTAAATTTTCTTTAGTTTTTTTACTCATCCTATATTAAATCCACGGTATTCAATGCTTGGGTTTACTGGAAAAAGAAGAAAATGTACAAAAAGGTATTGTATAGAATACATGTGAACTCATAAATAAGCTTCAACGGCGGAGAGATCATTTCAATTCTCTTTCCTTGGTTTATCTTTATCCACGTGAAAGGGAATTTATCCTAATTCTCCTTCACAACTTTTTAACGCCATGAATTTTCTCAAGGTTATAAACCAAAATCCCTTGGTTTTCACTTCTTCTTCCTCTTCTTCTTCTTTAACTTTGTGCGGAGCGAGCACGTCTAGATTTTCCAGACCAAAGTTGATTAAACATTGACTAAACAATGAAAAGAAGCCCATCTTCAAGCACAAAAGTCAAATCCAATGGAGAAAAAAACAGTTGAATGCCACTAGTGAACATGAACAAATAAATATACTGAGAAAAGGCAGTAACTTTAAAATCTTCTCAACATCAAGAAACCAGCAGACCACTCAGTCAAAAAAAGAAGAAAAAAAAATGAACCTCCTCCACTCTCTTCTCCTACTCCTTCCTCTCCTCCTCTTCATCACCACTAAGTCAACAGCAACCATACCACCAGGCTCCTCTCTTTATGCCTCTAACACAAGCCGAACCTGGTCATCTCCAAACAACACTTTCTTTCTGGGCTTTACTCAAGTGGGCACTTCCTACACTGTTTCCATCTCCTACGCTGCTGGAGTTGCCATCTGGACAACCGACAGTGTTGTCAGTGGCACTGCCTCTGCAGCTGTTGTTGACAGCGGTGGAGTATTCCAGTTCCTCCGCAACGGCAATCTCCGCCTCGTCAACGGTTCAGGTGCCACCGTGTGGACCTCCAACACTGCCAAACTTGGTGTCACTTCTGCTTCCCTTGATGACACGGGAAATCTAGTACTGGCAGCCAACACTTTTGCTGTATGGTCCAGTTTTGAAAACCCAACCGACACTCTTGTCCCTTCACAGAACTTAACAGTAAACCAAACTTTACGATCTGGGGTTCACTCTTTCCGTCTTCTAAGCAATGGAAATATTACTTTGACATGGAATGACAGTGTTGTGTACTGGAATCAAGGCTTGAGCTCTCTTTCAGCTTTGAACGTGACTTCTCCAACCTTGCGATTGCAGCCAAATGGGATCCTAACTCTTTCAGATGCTAGTTTGAGAAGATCAGAGAATGTTGCTTTTGGCAATGATTATGGAGAAGGGGCTGATGTAATGAGATTTTTGAGGTTTAGTGATGGGAATTTGAGAATGTATAGTGGTGGAACTACAACTATGACATGGGCTGTTTTAGCGGATCAGTGTCAGGTTTATGGATACTGTGGAAACATGGGGATCTGTAGTTATAACGAATCAAATTCGAGTCCGATCTGTAAATGCCCATCTCTGAATTTTGAGGCAGTAGATGTGAATGATAGGAGAAAGGGGTGTAAGAGAAAAGTGGAGGTTGAGGATTGTGTGGGGAATGTAACAATGCTGGAGTTGAAGCAGACCAAATTTTTTACTTTCCAGGCTCAGCAAATTGTTTCTATTGGGATAACAGCTTGTAGAGTGAATTGTTTATCAAGTACTTCTTGCTTTGCTTCCACTTCTTTCTCAGATACAAATGTATGGTGTTACTTGAAAAACTCACCTGATTTTGTTAGTGGATATCAGGGTCCAGTGCTTCTTAGTACATCTTATGTAAAGGTTTGTGGAACAGTACAGCCAAATCCTTCGCCTTTGCAGCAGAGTGGAGGGGACAAAAAGTGCTGGAAATTGCGGGTTTGGGTTGTCGGTTTTGTGGTTGTGGTCACTATTTTGGTTATGGCCGCTTTAGCGGGTTTATTTTGGTGGTTTTGTTGTAAAACTAGTCCCAAATTTGGAGGTGTGTGGGCTCAGTATACACTTCTTGAATATGCCTCTGGTGCTCCTGTTCAGTTTTCATATAAGGATCTGCATCGCTGGACAAAGAGGTTCAAGGATAAGCTTGGAGCAGGAGGATTTGGAGCTGTTTATAGAGGAGTTCTAGCTAACAGAACAGTGGTTGCAGTGAAGCAACTTGAGGGAATTGAACAAGGTGAGAAACAGTTTCGGATGGAAGTTGCAACTATAAGCAGTACTCACCATTTGAATTTGGTCAGATTGATTGGATTTTGCTCCGAAGGGCGTCACAGGCTTTTAGTATACGAGTTCATGAAAAATGGGTCCTTAGATCATTTCCTGTTTAGGACAGAAGATCAGTCAGAGAAATTGTTGAATTGGAAGAACAGGTTCAACATTGCTCTTGGGACTGCAAGAGGAATCACATATCTTCACGAGGAATGTCGAGATTGCATTGTTCATTGTGATATCAAGCCAGAAAACATTCTGTTGGATGAAAATTTCAATGCCAAGGTATCTGATTTTGGCCTTGCAAAGCTTATCAGCACGAAGGACCAAAGATACCGGTCCTTGACAAGCATTAGAGGCACTAGAGGGTATTTGGCACCAGAATGGCTAGCAAACCTCCCAATAACATCAAAATCTGATGTTTACAGTTACGGGATGGTTTTGCTGGAGATAGTGAGTGGGAGAAGGAACTTTGAGGTCTCAGCAGAAATCAATGAAAAGAAGTTCTCAGAGTGGGCTTATGGGGAGTTTGAGAAGGGTAATGTGGCGGCAATTGTTGACAAAAGACTTGCTGATCAGGGTGTGGACATGGAACAAGTGATGAGGGCTGTTCAGGTTAGCTTTTGGTGCTTTCAGGAGCATCCTTCTCAAAGGCCAACAATGGGAAAAGTAGTGCAGATGCTTGAGGGAATTATAGAGATTGCAATGCCACCAGCACCCAAGGCCTTGACAGAAGGGTCTAGTAGTGGAACAAGTACGAGTTTGAGCAGTAAAGATGGTGCTCACTCTACTTATGAAGCCTCGGCTCCACCTCCCTCTTCATCTTCATCATTTCAAACTGCAGGCATATCGCCTTTCATCTCAGAGAGGATTATGGAGAAGCAATCTTCATCATTTTTAGGATCATTTCAAACTAAATCTCGTTAGCATTCATGGTTTTTACTAGTCCAATTTTTGTTCAGCCAACTTGTAACTAAGCAAGCATTGAAATTTAAGAAATTGTATCTGTAGTTTGAGTTTAGACAACAAATCATATGTTTATATGATCTCATTGCTGCTATAAAAAGACGAAGATTGGAGCTCAGTGACGAGTTTGTCTTTCTAGGAAGAAAGAGCACACAGAATTCAATATTGCAGTAAATTCATCGAAGAGCTACTAGTTATAAACTCTCGTGTTGCTTCGATTATTAAAATCTTCAAGTATTTTTATCGAGTAAATTTTTACATTTTAGATCATAAATATAATCTATTTTTTCATATTCCTTATGCAAACTTGTTTACATGAAGAAAATAATTTAATAGTGAAAAGGGATTACTCTCTATATTGACAATTATTCATATAATAGAATAAAAAACAAAAATTGTACATAATGTTTTATATGTTATATTGTTAAATTATTTTGTTTTATTAACTAAAACTAAAAGACATTACCTCACAAAATACTATTAATTTTATTAGTGTTTTTTTTAAAAAAAATTTGTGTGGTGTATTTATTGTGCACCACGTCACAAAACACTATTAATTATATTAGTGTTTTTCTTTTCTTTTCTTTTTATTTTAAATCTATATTTTTCTTTTTATTTTATCCTTTAATATTTTGTTGATTGAAGATTAGGTTTCAAGATTTTTACGGTTTGTTTTCCGTGTGGTTATTTTAATTTCATGACTCGTGTTGCTAGTTTGGTAGATTAATACAGTTGATCAAGTTTTTTTATATATATTTTTTTCAAATTCACTCTCATTATTGGATTGATTAAGAATTAATTTTTATGATTTATTTCAGTTTGTTTTCTATAAATTTATTTCGATCTTATAATCTAAGTCAAGGGTTTGGCAAATTACCTGGATTGACTCTATTTTTTTATTGTCTTTTTTTAAAATTGTTTTTTTTTTGCTTTTTCTAATTTCATCTTTTAACAATTGATTGATTAAGAATTGAGATTCATAATTTGTTTTGATTTGCTTTTTATTAGGTTATTCTAGTCTCATGACCTGAGTCACGGGTTTCGCATGTTGACTCAAGTTTTTTTTTTATTTGCTTTCTATGAGGTTATCATAGTCTCATGACCCGAGTCATAGGTTTAGCATGTTAACTCATGTTGACTCAGGTTATTTTTTTTATCTTTTTAATTGATTTTTTTAATTTCATCCTTTAACTTTGGATTAATTTGGGACTGAACTTCATAATTTATTTTGATTTATTTTTTTATAGAGTTATCTTGGTCTCATGACTCAAGTCGTTGGTTTGACAGGTTAATTAGAGTAGTTTTTTTGTCCTTTATATTTTAATTGTTTTTTTTTAATTTCATCATTGATTGATTGAGAATTTACCTTCATAATTTGTTTTGATTTACTTTATATAAGATTATCATGGTCTTATGATTAATGTTATAAATTAGGAAGGTCAACCTGAGTTAATCTAATATATTGTTGTCTCAATATTAAAGAAAAAAAGATATCATCTTTAATTTTTTTGATTTAAACTATATTTTTACAAGTCATCTTTATTATTTTTGGACCCGCATAATTATTAGGTCGGTTGGGTCAACTTCACACCATTAATATTAATAATTTAATTCTTTCCAACCAAAATCTCAAACTCTTTGATTTATGGGCCATGTGTCAAGTAACCATAAATCTAACTCTACCATATTATAATACCGCATTTTAATTATACAGAGTTTATTTGTTTTTATGGTTAAAATTAAAGTTTGTGCATGAGATTTATATAAAAAAAAACTTGATATTTTTTATGCATAATTAGATTATATTCAACTTCAATCTCAACTACAAATACAAAAATAAATACATTAATGGTCATATTCAATCATTTTCAATCAATCAATCTTAAAATTATAATATTTACCTACAAGCTTCTCATCCTTTTTTTTTTATGTCAAGTATATAATTTTTTATTCTTTTTCTTTGTCTCATATACAATTTCTTAAAATGAATATAATTCACTTGGTTATAATATATGATTTCTTTATATAACAATATATTTAAATTATAACAATAAAATTGCAACATCTATTAAAAGAATTAAACATACAGGTCCATCTTTGAAAAAAAGAATATATGAGAAAAAAGTTTTTAATTAAATACTTTTAATCATAATTTCTTGACATAGATTTATTGTAAATCCTTTATTTCTAAATAAATAGAAAGCTTGTATAATAAACTTTAATTTAAGATATATATTGAATGTTTTTCACAAAGATATAAAACTAAAAATAAATCAAGAAACTCATCACTTATGCTAGATCCATCCGTATCAAGGTTCTTCAAGTTGCTAGTTTATGATAGTATATTAGATAATTCCTTGTTATTTTTTAATTAACCATTTTTTTCTTAATAAAATTATGAAATCAAATGACACAATAATATTTTCTTAAAAAATTAAGAATAATTAAAACTTAAAATTCAATATGCATTAAAAAGATAAAATATATTATATTTCTTAAAAAAATTATTACTTTTTGGTTTTATTTTTAGTATATAAATTTCTTAAATTCAATTTCAATCGATAAAAAAAATCGATACCAAGTTAAAAAAAACTTATAAGAATATTAAAATATTAGTTTAAATATTTTTATAGGTACAATATATGTTAATATTTTTGTTCAAATACAAATAATTAAAATGAATATGATAAAGCACAAATATGATTATAATAATGATAACTGATTATATATATAAATAATCAAATAACTAAAATTATATAATTCCCACAACATGGAGCATAAGACTAGTGTATGCAATAAATAACAATATAAAACCATCTAGTAGATGGCCTAGTGGTAAGAGTTTGGAATTAAGGTATTTGCTCCTCCTGTAATTTTAGGTTCAAGTCCTGTGGTTGCTAATATTAATGGCTAATGAAAGCTTACTTGGTCGTTAATTGCAGGACCCGTGGGGATTAGTCGAGGTACGCGTAAGCTGACCCGGACACTCCACGTGAATAAAAAAATAATAATAATAACAATATAAATATTTAAAATACTGACTTGAATGATAAGTGAGATCTACTGGGCATGTTATCTTGGATATTAAATTGATCGTAAATGAGATTATAAATAAATAAAATATATTTTTTTATCAATGCATCAAATTATTACAGAATCTTAAAAAAAAAAAAAAAAACCTATATATGAAAATCCCAGAATAAATTAACATTAAAAAGAAAGTTGCTGCAACAACTTTCCAACCTCATGGGGGACAACAAATTTCAGAAGGATACTTCTTTCCTTTTCACCCATCTCGAGAAGCAGATGTGCAATTTGGGAGAGATTTTCAAAAGCAAGGCATGTGATTAACCTAATCTCATTTTTTTATCTAATTAAATATTCATTTATTTTCTATCATATATTATTTTTTCAAAATGCATTTATATCACCTAAACATTGTTTATTACGAATAAAATGTAATCTATGGCCTATGGTGACATCAAATATTAGTTGGGGTTGGCAGAAAGGTTAGCTTATTTTGACATGTATTGGGATGCCATGTTGAGGACTCTTTTAAGCCACTCATGGTATGGAGACCTTAGCCATTTCAAGGAGCCAAAGGCTATCACCCAACCACCAACATTCATGCATATGTCCGAGATTGTAGTTGTGATTGTTTTTTAAAGTAATTTTTGTTAGTAAATATATAAAAATAATATTTTTTATTTTTTAAAATTATTTTTAACATCAACACATTAAAATAATTTAAAAACATTAAAAAATATTAATTTAAAACAAATAAAAAAGTTAAATTTTTTTTAAAATATTTTTAAAATACAAAAACAACCCTGCCGTGAATCCTGGAGGTAGCCACCTTCAAGTGCACCAATCACTAGTATTAGGGGTTGTTAAAAGCCTCCCTAATTGACTTGCTTATCCTGTGTTTGGAACGTAATTTGTGTGGGCCTCATGGAGTTTGAAAACGTGGATAGCTGTTAACCAAACAGCTTAAAACAATAGAACCGTAGGAAACGTGGATGCTCCCACGTAACCAAACAGGTTCTAAGTTCCAGATGACTGGCCCTTTAATTTGGAGGCAAGGCATCGAATGATAATCATTCTTATTTTAGAATTTTTGTTAAGGTCATTTGGTATACAAATTCGAATGAATGGTTTCTCTAAAAGTTAATCCGAGTTAATTTAAAATAATATTATTTTAATAATTAAATCAGGTTTTTATTAGTTTGGTTGATTTAAAAAAAAGTAGTTCCAATAAATAACTCCAAAAGAATACCAAGAAATACTTCAAAATCAACTAAAATTAAATACAATTAAAATACACAAATATTCATAGAGTGTATCGTGTTGTCATGGCTAGAGGTAATTTTTCTTAATTTAAACAGGAAGAAATTATTGTTTATTAAATATAACTTGGAAATCAAAAAATTAAAATACCAAGAAATTGTTCTAAAAGTTCTAATCCCAAAGATCTTAAGTTATTAGCTTCAGAAATCCAAAGCCGTAGATTAGTCTAATAGTTTTTGTAATTTAGGGTGTGTTTGGTATTGCGGTTGCTGTTGTGGTTGTGGTTTGAAAAAAGTTGTTTTAAAAAAAGTACTTTTAGTTGAGGTTGGTTTGAAAAAATAGGTGTTTGGTTAAAACTGTGGTTGAAATTGAGGTTGAAGAAAAAGTAGTTTAATGTGTTTGGTTAAAAAAATGCTTTTCAAATTGAGGTTATAAAATAATTAAAAATATTTTTAATTTAAATATTGTAGATTTAACTATTATTATTACATCATGAAATAAATAATATTGATATCAAAATTTATTTATTATTCCATTAAACTACATGTGTCATCACATACGAAATCTATCCAACAATGACTATATTTTTCATGGTTTCTTAAGCACGCAACAACAAAAATTGAATTTTTTTGTAACGTCATCAAGCGATATCCTTCTAATTTAATGAATAAAACACAATTAAAATAAAAATAAAAACTGAATTTTTTTTAACTGAGTCGGACCCGGCAAGAACATAATTGGAATTGCGATCAAAATTCACAAATGTTACGTTATCATGCGATATCCTTCTAATTTATATAGTATTATTAAATAATATTAAATACTAGTTTTTCAAGTAAAACTCAATTTTTTTAAAAAAAAATTATAATTTCATTACGTCCAAAATTTATTCGACAAGAACTACAGTTTTCATGATTTTTTGAGCGTGCAATAAAATTAGGTAATATATTATCAGGAATAAAATTGAGATTACAGTACGAGTAAATTTAATTCACCTTAAACTAATTTTTTTAAAAAACAAAAAAAAAATTAGAAGTTCATGTTCACGTGAACAGTGCGGGTGAAATAAATTAACCACACTAGTTTTTCAAAAAAAAAAAAATAATAACAACTGTTCACGTGAACAGTATGAAGCACTGTTCACGTGAACAGTGCAACAGTGGAGCATGGCTCCACTGTTCACTGAACAGTGGAGCCATGCTCCACTGTTAAGAGAAAATCACAACGAGAAGCAGCATTTTGCTGCTTCTCCAAACCTGTGGTGCAACAGTTAAAATTGGTGGGTCCCACCAACAAAAATCAATTTTTCCTCTGTTACCAAACACTCAAATATGTGGTTGCGGGTGAACCTCACCCGCAACCACATTACCAAACAGCATCTTAAGCTTAACTTGGTTCATTCAAAACCCTACAAGGAACCCTAAGTTATATATTAATTTAATCAGTTTAATCAAAGTAGTAGCTTAATTAGGTTATTAGCTACTGTGAATTTTGTTAAAATATTTTTATTTTAATATGATTAATATCAATGGAAGCATTGTTGAAGGAATCTCACATTGTGTTCATATATAAAACCTCAGCTACCACGAGCTAGGAGTTTGGATCATAAAATTCCATTAATTCTAGGAGCAAAGCAGATTAACATCAAACCTTTCAAGAGTTCTTCCAATTCTAGGAGCAAAGCCAATTCTAGGACTTTTACAACATTTAGCAACACTAGAAGGGATCTGAAAGGAAATCTCTATGGATTTTTTTGAAGGGCTTCCTAAATTAGAGGGCAAGGATACTATAATGGTAATTCTTGTTAGATTCACTAAATTTGGACACTTTATTGCCAAGTCTCGCCCTTTTACAGCTCAAGAAGTGGAGCAACTATTCATGGATCATCTTTACGAACTCCATGGACTTCCAGCTACTATTTTGAATGACAGGGACAAAGTTTTTATTAGCTTGTTTTGGAGGGAACTGCTCAAGAAAGTAGGAGTCGAGTTGTGTATGAGCTAATCATATCATCCACGATCACAAATCAAAAGGGTGAACCAATGTTTGGAGGTTTACTTAAGATACATGACTATGCATAATCCCAAAAGATGGTTGAAATGGTTGTCATTAGCTTAGTGGTGGTTTATACAAGTTTCAACACTGCCATTAAAATGACTCATTTTCAAGCTCTCTCTGGATTTCCACCTTCTAACATGGAAAACCACATTAATTTAAAAAAACATTGTTTAAAACACAATTACAAACAACTCTGAAAAAGATAGCAAGGCAAGGCAGCAGTAATGGGCTTTATTCAATGGTCTAACATGTTTGTGGAAGATGCCATCTAGCAGGATTTAAAAGAATTAAGCCAATAATTTCTAGAGTTTTGTTTATATACGGTTGTTTTTTAAAATATTTTTTACTTGAAAATATATTGAAATAATATTTTTTTTATTTTTAAATAATTTATTTTTAATATTAACGTATTAAAACAAATAAAAAAATTAATGATATATCAAGTTCAAGAACCATGGAAGGGGTAATCATGGAAAGGAAGGAAAATGTTGCAGCAGGGAAAAAGAACTCGCGACTAAAGTAATAGCACAGTAGATATGGATGACATGTTTTGCATGTTCAGTTATTAAAATTAACATAATGGATGAAAAACTCTACAGAATGGATGAACTCCATTTAGAGTAACCACTATTAGCTCTGCTGATGACTCCAAGACCTCTTCAATATTGTTGGGAATTTCAAAGCATAATGAAGGAGAAAGGCCTGACAATTTTACATGATTCAGCAGGGAGCGTTTGGCTCTGCTGTTCAACCTGCTTTTCGGCAAATTTCATTTTTTTTTTTTTTTTTCTAAAATTGAGTACGGTTTGTACCTTTTGGATCATTTTGATGTGCTGATATCAAAAATGATTTTTAAAAAATAAAAAAAATCATTGGCATGTATTTCGGCACGAAAAGCTATTTGAAAAGCAACCACTACCACACTCCCAAACACCCTCTTGCCTATTCCACGGTCAAAGACAGATCAAAGACTTTCACTGATCAAAAAGGTGGGAATACACGTACAAAGGAAACATCTCTCCAAGCCCGAAACTCAAATACACCACAGGTAGAAGTCCAGCAGTCACCTTCCCATTCAAGGCAAGAAGGAAAAGGAAAATGCAAGAGCATAATAATATCCAGTTTATTGGACCTTGATATAGCATTTACATGTGAGGATAGTAATTAGACCTTTCTTGAATGAACTGGTTTATATAGACATCTCCTAATGTATGATGGCAAAAGGTCATTTTTGATAAATCTATATACTGCAGTTAAAAATAATTTTTATAAGGTTCTATGTCTATCATAACATTGTATAGTATTTTGTCAAAAACATGTGCATACAAGTTCCTCAGTATTTTAGGCAAAAGGACCATGTGAAGATGAGCTTCAGTTTGAGTCTGAATGCAGCAGTGATGAAGTCCTCTCTATATTTCTTACTGAAGCTAAAGGTGAAATTCCTATAGTCTGATATGATGAGGAAGATGAAGGAGCGGGTGCTAAAACCTCAAAAGTCGAGAGAGTACTGACATTGCTACTCACACTTACATTACTTCCACCAAAAGAACCTCCTGTTATTGTCTTTGGAGCCGGTGGTCTCTCAATCTCAGAAATTCCTTCCAGCATCTGCACCACTTTCCCCATCGTTGGCCTTTGAGATGGTTGCTCCTGGATGCACCAAAAGCTCACTTGAATAGCCCTTGTCACTTGATCCAGATCCAAATCTTGGTGTGTAAGCCTTTGGTCCAAAATTGCATTAACATCACCCTTCTCAAACTCTTCGCAAGCCCAGACAGAGAACTTTTTACGGTTTGTCTCTGATGAGACTTCATAGTTCCTTCTGCCACTCACTATCTCCAACAAAACCATCCCATAACTGTAGATATCAGATTTGGAAGTTATTGGAAGATTTGCAATCCACTCTGGTGCCAAATATCCTCTTGTCCCTCTAACACTGACCAGTGTCCTATATCTGTGATCCTCAGGATTTATAAGCTTTGCAAGACCAAAGTCAGACACCTTGGCATTGTAGTTCTCATCCAAGAGAATGTTCTCTGGCTTGATGTCACAGTGAACAATGCAGTCTCGACATTCCTCATGAAGATATGTGATTCCTCTTGCAGTCCCAAGGGCAATGTTAAACCTCTGCTCCCAATTCAACAATCTTCCTGGCTGCTCTTCTGAAGTGAAAAGGAAATTATCAAGAGACCCGTTTTTCATGAAATCATAAACCAACAGCCTATGACGACCCTCAGAGCAAAAACCAATCAATCTGATCAAATTCAAATGGTGAGTGCTGCTAATAGTTGCAACCTCCATCCTGAACTGTTTCTCACCCTGCTCAATTCCCTCAAGTTGCTTAACTGCAACAACTGTTCTATTATCTAGAACCCCTTTGTAAACAGCTCCAAACCCTCCTGCTCCAAGCTTCTCTTTAAACTCTTTTGTCGAATGCTGCAGCTCCTTATATGAGAACTGCACTGGAGCACCAGATGCATACTCCAGTAGTGCATACTGAGCTGACAAACTGCCAAACTTGGGACTGTTTCTACAACACCACCACCACAGACCACCCTCCACAGCAATCAAACCCAAAAGGGTAATCACAACAACAACAAGAACAACCCAGACACGCAATCTCGAACTTTTGCTCTTCCCTGCAATCTGCACACCAGGTGGAGGGTTTGGTCGTGCTGGCCCACAAATTTTCACATATGAAGTACTGGGAAGCGCTGGATTCTGATATCCACTAATAAAACCTTGATTTTTCAGGTAACACAAGCCAGTTCCATCCGACAAAGATGTTGAAGCAATACAAGAACTTTGAGAAAGACAATTCAACCTACAAGCTGATATCCCCACGAAGAAAACCTGAGATACTGTCTCAGGCAGATAAGTCAAGAATTTCACATTATCTAACACCAACATGGTAGCACTCCCCACACAACTCTCAATCTCAACTTTTCTTTTACACCCTTGTCTACTATCATTCACATCAACAGGCTCAAAATTCTCAGATGGACAACCACAAGTCGGACTCAAACTCGAACTCAACTCATTATAACTACAAATCCCCATATTCCCACAATAACCAAAAATCTCACATTGATCAGTCAAAGCAGACCATACCATAGTTGCAGTTCCGCTACCTATATCAGTGCTATACATCCTAAAGTTCCCATCTTTTTCTAACCTCAGAAACCTCAACCTTGTGCTCCCTTCAGCATAATCATTACTATATGCCACAATATATGACCCACTTGTAAAAGCAACATCAAAAATTGTCAAAATCCCATTTGGTTGCAACCCCAAAGCAGGTGAAGTCAAATTAGCATCAGCAGAAGAGTTCAACCCTTTATTCCAATATACTATATTATCATTCCATCTCAAAGTGAGATTTCCAGTACTAAGAAACCTAAAAGAATAAGACCCAGATCTTAAAACTTGATTCACAGTAAAAGTCTGATTAGGCACTATCGTATCAGTTGGGTTATCGAATGAAGACCAAACAAAAAAAGTTCCATTCTTTAACACTAAATTACCAAAATCATCAAGTGAAGCAGTGGTGACACCAAGGCGAGCAGTGTTAGAGTCCCAAACGATGGCGCCAGAGCCGTTAAGGAGGCGGAGGTTGCCGGAGGACAGGAACTGAAAGGAACCCTTTGAGTCAACTGTGGTGGCGGCATTGCCTGCTGTCCAAATTGGGACACCACCATTGTAGTTGATGGTTAAGGTGTAAGAAGAAGAGAAGCCCACTTGGGAAAATCCAATGTAGAATGAGTTGTTTGGTGATGACCAGGTTTTGTTTGGGTTTGAAGCTGATAGAGTGGCGCCTAGTTGGATCGTTGTTTGTGATGTTGCTGTGGTGCAGAAGAAGAGAAGTAGATAGAAGGGGAGATTTTGAGTTTTCATTTTCTCTTCTTTTTTGCTTTGTTCTAGGTTTTGAAATTTATAAGTGGGATTTGTGCAACCAATGGTTTGTTTTAAGAAAAGTGTTTTTTTTTATTTGTCCAAAATTTTAGAAAAGATAGAAATTTATAATAATATAAAATAAATCTATTTGTAGAATTATTTTAAAATAAAAATAAAAAATAAAAAAATATGATTTTTCCTCTCAAAACAGTAACAATACACTAAATAAATAATTGTAATTTTCACTGTCCATGAGCCATAGATAGCAATTCCCAATGGGATTTTCTCAATTTTATTATAAGAGCAATTGAGGGCAAGGAGCAGGAGAAACTGCTTTTGGTGGTATTTATAATATGTCAAAAAATATTTCATGGAGATAGTATTTTTCAAACAAATACTAAAATGAGGTATAAAACCTTTTTTTAGTAGACAAAAATTAATCATGGTATTACCAAGAAAACTTATAAATTATTATCAATTGCTGATTGTTTGTTAAAAATTTTAATTTTTTTATTTAAAATTTAATTTTTTTATGTTTTAGGTTTGTTTTGATATATTAATATCAAAAATAAATTTTAAAAATTAAAAAATATTATATTTTAATAATTTTTTTTATATAAATAACACTTTTAAAAAACAAAATAATCTTAGAGAGAAATTGAACTAAAGCGAGGACAGTTGTTTAATATGAATGCTCCTGTCTTCACAGGTTTGCCCTTCTTTTTTGCATAGGATGCCATTTCCTCCATTCAAGGACATAGCAAGCACTGCTTATGTCTTTGAATCCTGTTACACAGAGATCCTAAAACTAGTCAAATCATTCCAGCTAATGAAGCAGATACTTCCCTGTCATCCATTAAAGAATCATCTAGTAGGTTAATGTGTTGGTTATGAATGGTTATGAAAAGGAAATATGTACCTCTCGAGACAGGATTTTCTATAATACCTCTGATCATCTTGTATGAATTGACAGACAAGGTTAGAGCCAGGCATTTCTTGCTTGCCGACATCTACTAAAGACTTCAGGTGAGCATTGAAGAGGCGAGCTGCCTTGTTCAAACCTTGAATGCCGCCATTACTGGTCGGTCCGTTGGCCATGACCCGCGGCACCCAATTGGATTGAAGTATAGTTTCTGTAGCAACACAAACTTGCCATCAACACAAATTTGCTACCCTCTAAACTGTATAGTTTCTGTAGCAACGATCTATTGACTAAAGTTGTTAAACATGATCCTGCGCATCATAATTTTAAGCAGTGTTGATCAAATTTGTTGAAAGTTGAAATTCAGCTTGTACTTACATGGAGACCAAGGCTTTGATGACCCAAAAAAAGCGTGGCCAAATTTCTTAACTAATGACATGCAATATCCATCCATTCAAGAAAATGATATTTTCTAATTTTGAGGGATAGCTTAATTCATCAAGTCTTGAGTTTGTTTTCTAATGATCATGAATTCAAATCCTTTCAAAATCATTAAAAATTTATATGATCGGGCAAAATTCTTGATAAAATCATGATAATTGAGGTAGAGAGAACCCTGAGCATTGATGTCTGTCTCCAAAAATCAGGGGAAGAGTGGCCTTTTGTGTTACAAGTCTTCACCAATCAGGCAAAAATAGTTAATGAGAAGGACTAAAGTAGAAAATTAGGTGTTTACTAGTCCTTAGTCAATTTATTGAAAACAGAACATGGTTTCAGTTCAATTAAAATAAAAGGGTGAAATTTCCAGAAAAAAACTGGAAAGTATAGAGAAAAGAAAAACTATTTAATTAGGGTTCTTTACAAAGTTTGGCTTCAGCTAATTAGAATTCTTTACAAAGTTTAATGATGTTTGTCTACCACACCTGGCTAAAACTCCTTGTCTGCTTTACAAAGTTTGGCTTCAGCTAATTAGGATTCCACGCACCATACACATCCTCTGGCAATTCCTGATGAGATATTTCCTTCATAATTATGAATGATTGTTGGATAATCAACAAGAGAAATTGGTTTTACTACATGTTATATGTCAACAATAGTTCTTTTGGTTTTCGTAACTGTACTGCATATAACATATGATCCACAAGGCATGTTCTGATAATCTCAGCCACTAATGCATAATTAAGCTTCATTATTTCAATTCTGTAATGAATAATTCAATTTCATCTGATGTCATTAGGAGAGAAAGTGTAAATTTCACCTATATATTTCCATTATCCACTTAGCAGAAATAAGAGGGATTAAGATTAAGAACAAGGAAGGTGGTGACCCATCTTGGTTTAACTCAAGATCCAGTATACTTCCATCATGAACACACACACACACATATATATACCCAGAAGAGTATTGCTAATAATGCATGCCATCGCTTAAATGAACAAAATTTTGAGTACTAGATTCAAATTAATTACAACAAATTTTCAGATTAACAGAGAAGGAACAAACTAATCCTCTAAACGAAAACAAGAGAACCGGCTAAATTTAACTAAATAATTGCATGGACTGTGCAATGTCGATTTTGAGCTGTTGACCTATTCCACTTCTGTTCTGCAAATTGGGCAGGATTTAGAGTATAGCAGCCAACGAAAGATGCATTTGTCATGAAACACGTGAGAGCAAGGTAACTTTGTGAGCTTAACTGAACTAGAAAAGTCCTCCAAGCAAACCACACAAGTACTACCCGAAGAAGAATCAGCACCCCCCTGCTTCTTACAAAGCCTCTCCTTCTTCAACACTGTCTCCGATGCACCCCTTGGTAGAGTGAAACCTTCGCTATCTAATATTGGCCTAATCTCCGAGGCCGCAACTTCGTTTACATCTACATCAACAAGGTCTACATGAGCTGACACATAGAATCCTCTACAATGTCCCTCTAAATGGTAAGCATGGGAAGCAATCAATGAGGCTAAATCCACACAGAGGGAAGCATCAAAGTTGAAACCAGAAATCCTTTGGGCAAGGTAATGGATGAATGAAGCAGGCACGGCAACTTCTTGAATAGGAACTTCGAACACACAGCCTGACTCTGAATCAATCTGGTGTTGACCGGCCATTAGTAATTCTTCTTGGTCTATGACACTCAACCACATTTCAAGCTTTCTTTGTAACGTAATTTGAACAAGGAACATAGGATCATAATTCCCCGGATCGAACACATCTGTGTTCACTGTATGTAGGTTAACATCAACTCTTGTAACTTCCATTGAAGCTACTTGCAATACACAAACAAGAAGACGTACGTACGCACGCACGAACTGAAAGAGCAATCAAGAGAGTAAACTTAATAAGAGATTAGTGGAAACAGCCCATGTATATTTTCCTTGCATTTATAGAGATACAGAGAGAACTGCTTTCATCCGTATCATATCAGGAAACAAATTTTGGTCTCTGCTGTCCAGTCCTTTTGAAATAAGGAACATGAAAGAACACATGGGAGAAAGGTGGGACACTTTTCCATAGCCGTGACGGTAAAATTAATCAAGGAGCAGATTTTATCATTCTTGTTTCAACTGGGCTAGCGGGCCTCTCTCTGTATGATTTTGATCACAGTTAAGAAATAAAAGCCCTGATTTCTTCCTAGTCTTTGAAATCATGCCACTAATCATCCCTAATCTTTTCTTTTCACACATGGCAGCCATAATTAGCCTGAATTCTGCCGACATATAAAGTATTACATCTCCTATAGGAATAAGGATTCCAATACCCAAACCCTATATAGTTCCATCACTCATTCTATGTAAAAATACAGATTAAAAGGAAGAAGAACTTTCTTGTATCTATACGTATTCAATCGATCTGTTTCTATCAACATGCCTCTCCTTTTGTCCCTTTCATTAGATCCAGTGGGTAGAAGATTTTATTTTGGTTCACCCCTAAATATATCAAGAACCAATATGCATGATTCGTGTAACGCTAAACCCTTGTTCCTAGTCTCAATTCTCTTACAACGAAAGAACAAAGTGACATGGAAAGACTCTAGATCAGGAGAGTTGTTGCTAGAAAATGAACACCCATCTTGCCCGGACTCACACAGGTCATGCCTAGTTCCTCCTCAACTTGTTTCCTTACCTGATTCTTGCACTAGTTATATGTGCGGCATTGTCTCCGATATGCTTAATCTTGATGATGTTTCTTTATGCCATGATGTTGCCTCAAACATTGGTTCTTTTGTTAGTGATTTTGCTAAGGAACGAGCTGGTCGTCAAGGGTTTTGCGTGTCGGCTCATGTAGTGATTGTCGAGGATTATGTTGAGGAAGTGATCTTGGATGGGATAAACGTGCCAATATTTGATTTTGATGAAGAAGATCATGCGGTTGTGTCAAGAGGTGCATCAATATCAACGTTGAACAAGTTGAAGAAAGAGAGGTTTTACATGAAGGAGATCACGCAGGACGATGGTGATGAATCTTGTTGTGATTCTTGTGTGGTTTGCTTGGAAAGATTTTCTGCTACGGTTGGACTTACAAGGTTACCTTGCAAACACATATTTCATGAACAATGCATCTTCGACTGGTTGAAGAAGTCCCCATCATGCCCACTTTGTCGATACGAGGTAGAATAGCTTGAAACAATTAACTTAGATTCAAAAATTTATTATAAATTAAGAGACTTCCAATAGGGTTTTGAAAATACATAAATTAAGCATTATGAGGATTTAATTTGAACTCATTTGCATAAATTTCTTCCTCCATTTGTTTGAATTGAGATGAGCATGAAGAGATTTTTTTCTCTAAAGAGATTTATTTAAGTATCGAGATAGATAAAGTATATATTTGAGTTAAAAATATGGTGCACTATTCTTGATGAAGACAACAAACATCTATATTAGTTTCCAATTTTGTTTTGTATTATGTTTTAGTTTTTATATTCCTTTAATTAAACACGATTCTTAGTTTTTTAATAGATATGCTATAAGAATTATAAAGGTTAGTGCAATTTGAGTAAAATATCTTTATTCTATGTTTTATTAGGCAAATTATATACTAAATGACTGAACTTTTTACATATTTATAATTAAATGTCTCAACATTAAATTTTTTTAACAATTGAGTTGCTTATGTATTAGGAATTTGTTGACGAAACCATAAAATGATGACATGCATATATCAAAATCTTACTAGAAAATTCATTAATGTTATGAGCATGAGAATAAAATATGAGTTCTTTTTTACTAAGTTTTTTTCTTAATTTTGAAAAAAAAAATTTCTTTTAAGATATGTGATAAGCCTAGTTATAAAATTTTGACCGGGAGTCAACCAACTAAGGATTTGGACCAGTTCGGTTAAAGATAAAATAGAAGAAGGAGTAACCTAGCTTAAGCAAGTCAAAAACCCGAGTCGACCCGTGATCCGGGTAAACTTTTTTTTATCAAAACAACATCGTGTTGATTAAAAAAAAAAAATTAATCAATCTGGGTTGACTCTTCCAACCCATAACTTGGATCTTGGTTTTTTTATATATATATTCATGTCATCATTTAATATAATTTAATAACTATATCAGCAAATTTATAATAGAAATTCATCAGAAACTTTATTGCATGGTTATTATTGATAGATGAATAACTCAGCTAATGAAATTAAAATTATAACACCTAATTATAAAAACTGTAAAAGTTCAGATGCTTAGATAGTGTTTGATTACTGTTTTAGAATAATAAAAAAAAAAAAACAGGGATAATAAAGATAAAGCGGACATGTCTCTTTATACTTTATGTTTTAAGTACAAACATTCATTCCAAAATTATTTAAGAGACATAGTTATTTTATATCTTTATTTATTTTTCTTCAACCAAACATATTTATATTCCTTCCATATATGTTTCATTTTAGGACTAAAAACCACATCATTAATATAGCATTATTTTTAGAGTCTAAATCATCTATAATAATAATAATAAAAATCCTTCTTGGTACGTTGGAGGTAGAAAAAAGTTAGTAACGAAATACAAAAAATAAAATCCTTTGAATATATTTAAGTATGAAAGCAACAATGTGTGTTGTTGAATGTTGGATCAACCTATGTCATCTAGGGGTAAAAAAAAAACCTTCTTCGTCTATAATATTTGTATTATCTAACTCAACTTAGATAACCTATTAAAAATGAATAATATAGATATTACAAATGATAATAAATAAAAAAACCTAATAAATATATATTATAAATTAAGTGCAGGTTTAGATGTTTAAAACTTGCCAAACCTAACCAAACCATAATAACTCATTATGTTTGGTATTGTGGTAGCTTTTATGATTGTGGTTTGAAAAAAATTATTTTATAAAAAGTACTTTTGGTTGAGGTTAATTTGGTATTTATATATGTTTGGTTAAAACTATGGTTGAAATTGAAGTTAAATAAAAAGTAGTTTAATGTGTTTGGTTAAACATACTTTTCAAATTGAGGTTATAAAATAACTAAAAAAGATATATATTAATATTGATGGTTTTTAATTTAAATATTGTAGATTTAACTACCATTATTACATCATTAAATAAATAATATTTTATATCAATTTTTTTTATTATTCCATTAACTTATCTACAATTCATCACGTATGAAATTCATCTGATAAGGACTATAGTTTTCATGTTTTTTTGAGCGTGCAACAAAATCAGGTAAAATATCATCAGAAATAAAATTGGAATTGCGATCAAATTCCACAAATGCTACGTCATCATGCGATGTTCTTCTAATTTATGTAGTGTTATTAAATAATATTAAACACTAACTTTTCGAGTAAAACACAATTTAAAAAAAAAAAAAAAAATTTACCGAGTCGGACGCGGTCCAATGAACACTGTTCACGTGAACAGTGCCAAAAAAATTCACCTGGCACTATTCACGTGAACAATGTCAGGTGAATGATTCTCGCGTTGCCAGGTGAATTATAATTCACCTGGCATGGGCACTGTTGTGAACAGTGCCCAGGTGAATTGCACGAGAAGCAGCTCCCAGCTGTTGTGTGCGAAACGACGGTTTGAGGAAAAAATTTATAAGTCCCACCAAACAGTAAATTGCTTTTTTCTTACGCAGTTTGCTTTAAAAGCTAAAGCTACCGCGTAAACAAACACCCATAAGAAGGAACAGCTAAATGTATGTAACCGTAGAGTATAAATATCTTCAAAATGCTTATGGATTTACAAGTAAGTGTAAATTTATTCCCTTGTATGGATTTACAGTCTTTCAGTAACTTTCCTTGTGAATATCTTCAAAACGCTTATGGGTTATTGAGCTCACATCTTGGCAAAGAGTCTGCCTTGATCAGAGCTTACATATCTCAAACCTTCCTCTGGTTAAAAAGATTACACTCAACAGTAAAAGAGTTCCGCCATGAGGTTTGTACTAATCTAATGCCTTCTTGATTTTGTACAATAATCTCTTACCTTGTTTTCCTTATGATAAATCTCTAGTTAATTATTATTTTGCTAGATGTTGTGCTATTTAAAAGTTTTTTACTGGTCAAAATTTGTTGTTAATGATAGATTAGAGAGCTTACCAAATTGAGATTAACACAAAACAATTCAGCCATTAAATGAGTATTCTATAAAACTACTTTCCTCGAACCAAGCAATTTTCAAGAACCAACTCTCTATGACAAGTAATGTTCTCAAGAACCAAGCAATTTTCCTTGAATATTTTTATTAGACTGACTATAAATTGATTTGAAATACAAACTTTATCTACTAATTTTAGATAGTTGTAAACTACTTCCTTGATTAGTTCATTTAGTCATTTTAATCTCATCTAATTGTAAATAATTAAAAAACATATAATTCATCATTACATTTATAAAAAGTTCTAGTAATATTGACAATAAAAGCACAAAAATGTTGACAATAAAAGTCAAATTCTAAATAATCATATACCTTGACCATAAAAATCAAATTCTAAATAACTGTTAAAATAGCTTTTTTTACTTTGCTCGGTCCAACAGAAACGTTAAAAGAGAAGGTAAATAATCATACACGTGTTTTTTTTTTAAAGCAAAAAAAAATTAAAAAAAATACAGTTGGCCTCGTATTGTACTTGAGTTTTGGGTTTTCAATGCACAAGTTTTTTTAATTTCTGAGCTTTGTGTTTTCACAATTTTGGATTAAAATACCTTATTAACAATTTAGTCTTCTAAATAGCTTTGCTATTGGAGTGTATATAATAATAAAAGCTATATTTACACCATTTTAAAATATTATACTGATAATTTAGCTTTTGCCAGTGAAGATGCTAGAAATCATAAATTGTGGAAGAAAAACCTAAGATTTAGTATTTTATTTAGAATGGTTAAAAAAAAAAAAATTATATGCTCGTTGAATATTTATAAATATTTTAGTCCAACTTGATATATCTAATCCCCTCAAATTTAAAAAAATAAAATAAATTTATAATTTATAATTTATAATTTATAAAAAATTAAAATTTAATTAAATTATAAATTCAAATCCAACTTAAATATATTCATCTGATACTTACCCACCCTAACCCCATTAATAACTTAATAATTTTCTACTCCTACCAGTTGACTGCAAGTCCACCACCTGGGCCCACTTACTCTACGTACGAATATTTATAATATTTATAAAAAATTTAGTCCAATTCGATATATCTAATCCCTTCAGATCTAAAAAAATAAATTAAATTTATAATTTATAAAATATTAAAATTTAATTAAATTATAAATTCACCTGCTACTTACCCCCCCCCCCAACCCTAACTTAATAATTTTCTACTCCTACCAGTTGACTGCAAGTCCACCACCTGGGCCCACTTACTCTACGTACGACCCTTATTAGTCCAATCCAGCCCTGTGGGAAACGTTCATGTTTTTTTTTTTTTCCAGCACACTATAATAATTCTTTAGCCTAAGTAAATAATGAATTTTGATAAAAATAAATTAAATTAAAAACATGTTTGATAAAAATTGATTCCAATTAATATTTTTTTTGAAAAATAAAAGTGGAATAAGTTGTAATTAATAAAATTTTAATTTTTGTTTGAAGTAAAATCTTGACTCAGTTTCGTACTAATTGTTTATTTAAGTTAAAAGTTATTCCTAATCAATCTTCCTTAATTTAATTTTAAAAAAACATTAAATGAAACTGTTAATTGATGGAACGCATAAACTACTTAAAAAAACATCTAATCAATAAAAAACAAAAATTAATATCTTAAGATTTCTTGAAATAATTTTATACATCAGAAGTGAAGACTTTCTTCAACTAGGACTCGGACCTCCACATCCAAAGTAATCAGTAAATTTTTTTTTTCCAATTCAGAGTCTTTCTTTAAGATATAAAGACAACTGAACTCTAATCTTTCGGATCATCTTCCACCCAGGAATCTTCTCAACACAGCAAGGTACCACTACAAGAGTGACACCGGTTTCTTTTCTAAGGTTTGTTTCTCTTGGATCTCATTCACTTAAACGTAATTGTCTTTTCTTTGGATCTCTTCTATTTTTATTACTGTGTGCTTGCATGTGTTTCTGTTTGGTGGGTTTAATCTGTTTTGTGTTTCAATTGCCTGTCTAATATGGGGATAAATTTATGATTTTGGAGATGGGTTTTCTTGGTTTTGTTTGGAGAGGTTAGTTTTAGTGATTAAGTGGTTAATTGACAGTGCTGAAGTGGGAGTTTCTTTTGGCTGGTGGGTTTATAAGATTAGCATGGTGCTGACGAGTTTCTTTCTCTTTTGCTTCTCTGTTTACATGTTTTGTGAATCATAGACAATCTTTGTGTCGAACTGTAGTGTCTATAGGTTCTGGTGTTTTGGGCTATTCTACCCCAAGCATGATTGGAAATTGTATAGGAAATTAGCCCCTTTTTTTTCTTTATCAATGCTAACTTGTGTGACACATGCTCTTTGGTGTACATGTTGCTGCCGATTTTTCCCAAGTTGTCAATTTGTGTAACCTCTAAATCTCAATGGATTGTGCCACGTGAGAATATGGGGGGAAATTGGAATGTGTCAAAGGGATTTGTTTGTGAACTTGAATTGTCTGTGATTGTTGGATCCTTTCTTGTGTGTGTGGGAAACATTAGAAGCAGGTTGTTCCTAGCAAAGATCCTGTATAAATTGCTTGATCTTCTTTCTGTTCCTTGAACAGCCCGTTGTATGGTATTATGATGGTGTCTTGAGGCTTGTATGGCTGCAAATAAAAGATAACCTTTTGAAATATTGAGTAATAGAAAAAAGGTGGCATTTGGAGATGCTGATTAGTTGTTGCTGGTTTGGTGGTGTGTATTGCAAATGCAAGGAAAGATGATTAGCTTGTGGATGTGAAATTTGGAGAATCCTGTTGTTGAAAGTACATTGAAAACTGTATTCAGGAACGGGATGACATTTAAGGTGCATTTGGATTGCAGTGCAAAGACTGGAATAGGGGTCATCACCCTAAAATGCAAAGGATGCACCATTGTCCCTGCATACAATTAATTCATGATCAATTGCAATTATCTGGAATGCCATTGTGATGGCACCATTAGTATCAAGTCCAGGGGTTCAACACTATTCTGACTCGGGTCTAATATGACTAATTATAAAGGTGTATTCTTTCCTTTGGCGTCATCATTGAAGAAGATGAACCCTAGTTTGTTTGTTCATGTTGTACTGTGATAGAAGTAGGTGTGTCAAGTGATTAAGGAATTTAGTCATTTTTATTGGGCTGGAATTTTCTGACTTTGTGCTGCAGTTTCATGCCTTGAGCAATACAAGATCCACTTGAGGATTCGAGTTGCAGTGTATGGGATGTTCATTTTACAAGTAGCATCTCATTGGGGAATAAAGTATCATGTCATTAATAATTTACTTCCTTCCATGGTTAAATGTAGTCACATATAAATAGATCATTGGTGTCAGTATCACTATCTAACTAGAAAACCTTAATAGTTACCGAGACAATATTTTATACTCTATTCAGGCTAGCTGTAATAATCTGTTCAGTTGTTATAAGCAAGGATTGACTCTTTGCATTCCCAGCCAATCTCTGTTGTTGTTAGTGTTCTTACCTACCTTGTATTGTCCCCACTATATACCCCCAATCAGTATCCATGAATGCCCACTGATCAATGTCTGGAAGTCAAATTACTTTTGCTTCTGTTAGTTTATTGCAAGTTATTTGAATGCGTTGTCATCGTCCACTTAATAAAGAATAGTTAGAATATGTAATTGGAGAGCTAGAGGATTTGCGTTGTCAGCTTTCACTTCATAATTAAAAGTTATAATCAAAATCCAACTATACATTGAATTTTGTTCTTGAGGGATGGGAACTGCATCTGTACCAGGCAAGAATATGTGAATGTACATTTTGGTTGTAGCAAATTTATGGATTTTTAATTTTACATGCCGCATTTTATTTATCAAAATACTGATTTGTTCTTTTTTCTGTGTTGGCATATACATTGCAGCAAGACGTATCCTTGGTCTGAAAATAGTGGACAAAATATGAGTCTAGCATGTCTTGCATGCCACAGCGTAGAAAGTCCATCACGCTCCTTTAGAAGCTACTCAGTCTCGAGCTCAGACAATGAAGGAAGATGTACAGCCATTGCCAACTGCATAACCAGGAAGCTATCTCATCCTCCTCCCAGAGCAAACTCTTCTTTTGCATCATCATCATCCAAAGTGAGCCCACAACCACTTAATCCAAGTAATGACAGCATGACAGGACCCCCACGATTAGTACGCAGTCGTGCTGTGAGAAGAGACCTTGTAAGAGATTGGAATTTTGATGGGGTTGTGATGGAGCGTTAACTACTTAAAGAAGGAAGACTACCGTAATCTTTGCTCGTATGATAGCATTAGAGATTTATCTTGCTGTCTTTCCTTGGACTTTGTTTGTTATGGATGCAGTTAAGCTCACTTTTCCACTTGACGAGTTTGCGTTTGTGATCATCTTAGGAAAATCAAATGCGAAATCTTGTTCATATTTCATTTCTTTTGATCTGCCGTTGCTGATCTTAAATTTTGTAGCTAAGTGGGTTTTTTTTTTTTTTTTTTTTTGCCAATGAAGCTTGAGTTTGGGTAGATAATGGTCCAGTGTACGTAGAATTTTCCTGGCTTATAGCCTTGCTGCTGCTTCTTTCTGTTTTTATTCTTTTCATCTGGTCATTTGCCAATGGCTGTTAACGGTGAACAAGTTTCTTTAAAAAATAAATAAATAAATAACCTTGGGCTTAGCCCAAATAAAGTGGTCAATCACCATCCCATGCAACTGTTTATGATCATTATAATTTTTTATTTTTTATTTAAATATATATTGAAATAATATTTTTTAAAAAAAATTATTTTAAATATCAAAATGATTTAAAAATATTAATTTAAAACAAAAAAAATAAAAAATATTTTTAAAACATAAAAACAAGTTGTTATATTTCATATCCACGACACTTTCATCGAGGTGGTTAAGAGTCTGTTTGGGAGTGTGGTTGCAGTTGTTTTTCAAAGTATTTTTCGTGCTGAAATACATTAAAATTATATTTTTTATTTTTAAAAAATTATTTTTTAAAATCAGCGTATTAAAACGATTCAAAACATTACAAAAACAAATTATTTTTTTGCAAAAAAAAATATTCGGGAACACGGTTTGGAATCATAAAATTCCTAACTCTATATTTTTGATACATACTTCAGTGTATTTTTTTAAATTACGAGAAGAATCTGTGTATCATCTAAGTATAAATTATTATTTTTATAGTGGATAACATCACATTTCTAGCAAATAGTCATGTAGATGTGATTGCTTTTCGAGCTTTAACTTTTTAAAATTGATTTAAAAACATTAAAAAAAAGGGATTAAGTAGGGTATCTCGCCAAGTTTCAGGCAAAGGTAGATGATGTATCCCGACATCTTGGATATCGGAGGTGAATGAGATAAAATACAGCGCCGACGCATTTTATCGCCATACATGTTAGTGATAGTTTGGTAAAGCATAGTTGAAATGTCTCTTGTTCCAATATAACTTTAAAAATACTTAATTAATTAATACAGTTATAATTTTATCGCCATACACGTAGGCGTGTTTGTTTATGCGGGGGTGGCGTGTGTTTTAAAGAATTTGACTTTTTTTTATTTTTTTATTTTTTTAATATATTTTTAAATAAAAAAATATTTAAAAAAATATCCATAAACCTTAACATGTTGTGTCAGGTTGGGTCTTTCATGTCCTTTAGTTTTTGGGTGCTGTGCTGCTGGGCCAGCCGAACAGCTCTTTAACTTTGTGTTTCACTTTTAAGTTTTTTCGGCCTCCAATGTTCTTACCTCTGTCGATTTCGTCATTGTATACTGTTGATTTATCTTTTCCACCCTTTTAAGCTTGGTTGTTGGATTTGTAAGCTTCTGGGATTTCTCTCTTCAACTTCCGCTACCATTTTGGATCGTTGTCGTCGTTGATATGCAGTTGATTTGGCCAATGCTGATTTGATATAACAGCTCTGAGCACGCTATAAACAAAAGCAGAGAATATGGGGACCAGTTTTGAGTTGTGGTTGTTTTCAGGGAGCACCTTCGTCTCTTCCTCACAGCACGGGCCTGGAAAAGCCTGAACTTGCAGCTGACACAATTAATGCTCTGTGTACTGCTTTGTCGAGTTCTTTTCTCTTGTCCGCATCTCCTCCTTTCATCCCTCCATTATTTTGCAGCTTGGGTTAATGCACTTCCTTTGGCTGAACATCATCATGTTCTTCCGCTGGTTGTGGACCCATCACCTGTACGTTTGGACTAGACCTTCTGGTTTGCGTAATTGGCTTGGCTTTCGCCATGGGAGCTTCATGTAGACTTCTTGACCTGCGCCTTCTATCTCAAGGACAGCAGCTTCCCCTCTATTATTCTTTCGTCCCGATCTCACTGTACAAACCAGTTAAGTTTAAGCTACACTGTTCCTGGTTTCTCTTCTTCCAATTCCCCTGTCTCATCATATTTTGCATTCCCCCCCTCCCCTTTTGCAGAAACGACTTCATGGGTTCCTTCTCCACATGCTGTTGCTTCTCCACATGCTTGCATTTTCCCACTTATTTGGTCTCCACTGATTGCTCGCAGCTGTTATCTATTTTCTGTGGTGTGGTCTCTTCACAGGTATTTTTTAGCATCAATTCAGTGTTTCTGTTTGTATTGTTTCCTATCGCCTGCTAGCACAGATTCCCCGCATCCTGTCTTGCTTCTTCAAGGCAATCAGTTCATTGATTATCATGTTTTATCTGTTATATCTTCGTCCGTTTCGTTTTCTGATCTGGTTGTTGCTGCTGTGATCGGAGGGGTTCCCAGGTTATTTCTCTGCATGCTTTATTTTTTTCATATAAATTAGAAAAGTGAAATTATTAGTTTTTAACAAATATGATATATATTTTTAAAATGAAACTAAAAATGAATACAATATGTAATATAATAAAAATATGGAAAAACGTTTTTTCCCAGAAAAGTTGAAGCTTCTCCAATATTCATTAACATTAAATATTTATAAGATTACAAAGAAAATAAAACTAAATTAAAATATTGTTCCATTGTTTTCTATCGTGGATAAAGAGAAATTGCTACAAGGCAATTGTCTCTGTATCTACAATAGAAGAAATAGTGAGATCATGTTTTGATTTAGTTTTTTTTACTAGATTAGATTGGAGGCCGCCTTACACTGCAGTCTGGATAAAACGCAGTTGTAGCCATTCCTTAAAGAAAAAGGAGGCATACTGTTCTTTTGTTTTTTTTTTTTTGCACTATTCATGTTATTTACACTGTTCATTGAACAGTGCAAAAAACATGAACAGTGTATAGTAAGCAGAATTGTATAGTGATGCACTGTTCATGTGAACAGTGCAAGAGAATTGTACTGTTCACTTAAAAAATAGTAAGCAGTGCAATTCTCTTGCACTGTTCACATGCACTATGTGGACGCTTTTTTTTTTTAGTGTGTTAATTTTTTTAATGTTTTTTTTTAAAAAAAACTAGTTTAGAGTGAATTTTATACATGATAATATTTTATCTAATTTTATTACACGCTAAAAAATTATGGAAACTATAGTTCTTGTCGGATATATTTCGTACGTAATGGAATTATAGATGGTTTCATGGAATAATAAAAAATATTTTATATAAAGTATGATTTATTTCATGATATAATATCAATAGTTAAATCCATAATATTTAAATTAAAAATCATCAATATTAATATATATTTTTTTAAATTATTTTATAACCTCAATTTTAAAAGAATTCTTAACCAAACACATTAAACTACTTTTTATTCAATCTTAATTTCAACCACAGTTTTAACCAAACACCTATTTTTTCAAACCAACCTCAACTAAAAGTACTTTTTATAAAAACAACTTTTTTTCAAACCATAACCACAACAGCTACCGCAATACCAAACACACTCTTACACTACAGTTCAACCCAGATTTCTTCCTATGTAAAAAATAAATGCTTAGGCAACATATATGTTTGTTTTCGTGGTTGCTTCTACGTATGAAGCAAATCATAGAAACAAAATGTTTGGCAAAATAGCAAATGTTATTTACTGTGTGTAGGACCCACCATAATTTATGTTTCAAACACGGGTTAGCCGAAAGCAACATCGATCTGCTTCTCCTTTCTTGCCGCGTCTGTGCAGGGTAAATTAATTCACTCCGCACTGTTCACTTCAAGAAGTGAATAGTGCCAGGTGAATTTCACGTGGCACTGTTCATGTCAATAGTGTCTCCACTGTTCATTGGACCGTGTCCAACCCGGTAAAAAAATCTATTTTTTAATTGTGTTTTACTCGAAAAACTAGTGCTTAATATTATTGAATAACACTACATAAATTAAAAGGAGATCGCATGATAACGTAACATTTGCAGAATTTGATTGCAATTTCAATTTTATTTCTGATGATAATTTACCTGATTTTGTTGCACGCTCAAAAAACCATGGAAATTATAGTCCTTATCGAATGAATTTCATACGTGATGAAATTGTAGATAAGTTAATGGAACAATAAAAAATATTTGATATAAAATATTATTTATTTAATGATGTAATGGTGGTAGTTAAATCTACAATATTTAAATTAAAAACCATCAATATTAATGTATATCTTTTTTAATTATTTTATAACCTTAATTTGAAAAACATGTTTAACCAAATATATTAAATTATTTTTTATTCAACCTTCAATTCCAACCACAGTTTTAACCAAACATATATTGTGGCCATTTGATATTGTGGTTGTGGGTGAGGTTCACCCACAACCACATATATTGTTGTTTGGTTAAGCAAAAAACGTAATTTTTTACTGGTAGGACCCACCATAAATTGTGGCTGTGCCGTAGGTTTACCAAAAGCACAAGAAAACAGCTCTTTGCTGCTTCTTGCGCGGAGCAATCACATGAACAGTGTAGTCATGCTCCACTGTTCACGTGAACAGTGGAGCATGCCTCCACTGTTCATGTGATTCCTCCGCGCAAGAAGCAGCAAAAAGTTGTGCTCCACTGTTCACGTGAACAGTGGAGACATTCTCCATTGTTCCAGCCAAATCGGGTTCGGTCCAAAGTTAAAAATGCATTGAACCGGGTCCGACCTAGTAAAACAAAAAAAAATATTTTTAATTGTGTTTTATTCGAAAAACTAGTGTTAAACATTATTCAATGACAAAGATCGCTTGATGACATAACATTTGCAGAATTTGATCGCAATCTCAATTTTGTTCCTGATTATATTTTACCTGATGTTGTTCCGCTCTTAAAAAACCAAGAAAATTGCAGTCCTTGTCGGATGTAGATAGTTTAATGGAACAATAAAAAATATTTTATATAAATTATTATTTATTTCATGATGTAATAGCAATAGTTAAATCTACAATATTTAAATTAAAAACCATCAATATTAATATATATATATATATATATATATATATATATATATTAATTATTTTATAACCTCAATTTCAAAAGTATTCTTAACCAAACACATTAAACTACTTTTTGTTTAATCTCAATTTCAACCACAGTTTTAACCAAACATACATAAATACCAAACCAACCTTAACCAAAAGTACTTTTCATAAAACAATTTTTTTTTCAAACCACAATCACAAAAGTTACCACAATACCAAACACACTAAGTAAGGCAGGTCATTAACTTGAATATGTTTTTAAATAATATGAACAAAAAATATTAAAACAATAAATAAATTAAAAATATTGGCAATGTAAAAAGACCCAGAAAAATGACTCAGTCTCACTCGGGTTAGCGTATCAAATCTGTGATTTGGTTATGATATCGGGGTAATCCTGTCAAAAACAAACTAAATAAAACTATGAAGCTCAGTTATCAAACAATCCAATACTAAAGTGCGAAACTAGAAAAAAAATTAATTAAAAAAAAAGCTATGGAAAAAGAGAGTAGCCAACCCGAATTAACTCATTAACCTCACAATCATAGACATGAAATTGAGATAATCTCGTGGAAAAAAGATTGAAAAAAAAAAACGAAGACTAATTCTCAATAAATCAAATGTTAAAAAATGAAATTAATTTTTTTTAACAAAAAAAAAAAAACCTAACCTCAAATAAGGTATATCCTAAAAAATAATAAAATAATGAAGAACACTTCAAATCTTCAAGATGCTAAGAGATAAAATAGATGAAGTTGAAAAAATATATATATAATAAAAAAATTCAAAACTAAAGAAATAACAATTATAAGAATGGGAATTAAATTTGATATAAAAATAATTTGAAATCAAATGCTGAAAAAGTAACGGAAAACAAAATTTAATTAGAAAAATAATTAAGAATAAACAAACAGTAATCAAAAGAATGATAATTAAATTTGATATAATAATTAAATTAAACTAAATGATTAAGGGTGAAATTGAAAAAAAAACCACTGAAAAAAGATGGAAAAAAAACAAATAGCAGTAAAAAAAATAAAGATCAAATTGAAAATTAAAAACAAATTAAATTAGACATTTATATTTTGATAAGGGAAAGAGAGAAAAGAGGGAGGAGAAAAAAAAAATACACCATAACCCAATCATTGCGTCTTCATGCACACATGCGGCACCAATAAAAAGAGGATGGAAAGATGCTTCTAACACCATCTCGAAAGGCGATGCTTAGAGGTGGGCCGACACCGCACTTGCCACTTGAAGGGTATGGGTGTCGACCATGCACAACTTTAAAAAAAATATATCTATATTATTTAAAAAACCAAATCACCCCTCTATCAATTGTTTATTGCAATAAAAAAAAAAAAAACACTCTACATTATACCTTAAAAACGAAAAAAGAATTGCTCACGTGCAACATTTTGAAATATTTTGCTTTTTAAGACAATTCAATCATGACATTGTGTATTTGGAAGGTAAAAAAGAAAATTATCTACAATTAATTTTATAATAACTAAATAACCCTTAAAAAAAACCATTCTATCCCCAACTCTAAGGCTACATTTTACTTTATTTTTTGATAAGGAAAAATGATAATTATATTGTTGTAAATAATAAAGATTTTACTTTATTTTTTGATAAGGAAAAATGATAATTATATTGTTGTAAATAATAATCTATATCTAAGTGCATAGTGAATTCTCTATTCATATTCATTTTAAGTTATTTTGTAATAATGCATTTTCAACTATTCTGTTTTTTAGTTATTTAAAAATTATATAGTTATGATCACTATTTTTTTTTCTTTTCAATTTAAATTTTTTTAAGTTATATTGATATTGTTTTAAATTTTATAATTTATTTTTATTTGTATACTCTTAACATATTCATGATGGTGAGAAATATCATGATATTAAACTAAAAGTTGTTATTATAAAATAGAGTTTAATTTATAATTAAAATAAGTGAAAAAACATGTATAAAAGTTATCACTTAAAGAAAGTATTTTTTGTTAATCTCCATTCCAAAATACAAATATCAAAGATAATATTTTTAATTGTTATAATCATAATTTCATTGGAGTTTATTTAAATATATCTCTGTAATATAAAAAAAATTGTGAAATAAGATATTGCATTGTTTTTAAATTTAAAATGCTATTATAACTATTTCAGCCCTTCTCTAGTTCTTGAAAATTTACACATTCACGATTCCTTTTTTTTTTCCTTATTCAATTTTATTTTTCTATAGTATGTTAACATGGTTTTAAATTTTATAATTTATGTTTAATTTTCATGTTCTAGTTAATCAAGGTGGCAAGAAATGTTTTTATATTAAATTAAAGATCAATATTATAAATTAGATTGTAAGTTTATATATTGTTTTTTTAAGAAAAGTGAGACAACATTTATTGAAGTTAACACTAAAAAAAAATCCTTTTTTTTATTGTTCATGGGCATGGAAAACTACGATTTAGTTCCTAAATTTTTCAACTTTGTATGTTTGATCACTATTGTTTTAGGTTCTTACATTTTAGTCCTAAATTTTATTTTTTTACATCTTAGTCTTTGGATGAGTTAGGAGGGAAAAAGTCCATGGAAATAGGGATAAAAGAGAAATGGTGTTCGATCAATCATATTTTAACCACAAAAACTATTAATCTTAGTCAATTAGTTCATCTTAGAAAGAGTTCAGAAGAAGTGATGTTTTTTTTCGAACATGTCATAAAAAATAGATAAGGGCCTATAAATTTATTTTTTTAATCAATTGGATTTCGAGTTTTAGAGTGATTAGAGGGTTTTGGAGGATTACTCACTTTTTTTTTGCTAAATATCCTTTTAATTTGTTTTTAATTTTTAAATATTTTTTAAAATTACTTTATTAAAATAATATTTAAGATATTATATAATTATGCTATTATTTTTAAGAAGATTAAAACTATAATGATATTAACAATTGTTTCATGAATAATTATGTATTAATCTAATATAAAATATCTTTTAAATAATTTGTTCATGAGAATAAAATATTTATTTTTTATTATAAAATCTTTATATTATTTTCTTAGATATACTGTCTCATATATTTCTATATAAGTGCATTAAAATATTGATTCATGATATTTTTATTTTTAATTGAAATTTGTTTTCATAGTCATAATAATTTTTTATTTATTTTTCAAAAATAATTTTTCAAAAAAAAGAAATACATAAAAAAATAAGTTGTTGATTAAAAAATGTATTTTTTAAATTCAAATCATTTATAAACCATAGTGTTAATAAAAAAATAATTTTATTGTAAAAAAAATAATTTCATGAATAAGAAAATACAATTTTGACAAAAAAAAATATTTTTTCTTAATATATTTTGTATCCTAATCTATTTTTATTTTCATATAATTAAATACAAAAAGTTTCTCATGGAGTATATATGGATAATATTGCCAGTAAAAACTACCATCACACAAAAATATTCTTGTCATTTTTTTTTTATTTCTTCTTGTATAATTTTTTATGCCATTTTGTTGCTCTTTCTAAAAATAAAAATTAAAATTAATTTTCATGATGTATATACAACACCCTAGAAATTTATATAACAACAATGCACAAATGTATTGTGAACATTATTCTCATTGTTCTATTGTTTTATAGAATATGTTATAATTTGAATACATTTTCAAATTTTCTCAATTGATTTATCAATAAATGATTTAAATTGACATGTTTTCTAATTTTCTTACATTAAATAACAACCGTAAATGAGGTCGAAAATTAGAGTTATAAAATGCAAAGCATTTTTCATCTAGCAAACAGACCCTAATAAATATCTCTAACAAATAAAAGAATCATCCTCCTATATCATAAGAAAATTGAATTAAAGAAAGAAAAAAATATTGAAGTTCAAATGACCATAGTACCCTTCTTCCCCAAATCTGGAAAACTCCACCACCCCTGCAAAAACCAACTCTATCAAAGCAGAAAGCAAAATTGCCAGACAAAAAAATGCCGCCACCAAAGACCACCACCACCACACTTCCATGCTCAATCCCAACTCTCTTCCTCGCTTTCACTACCCTCTCTTTCCTCTGCTTCTCCCTCTTCTTCCTCTACAACAAAAACCCATCTTTCCCTAATCCGCAAACCACCCTCCAAACCTCTCAAAATTCCATCAAAGTCTATGTAGCTGACCTCCCTAGATCTCTCAACTACGGCCTCCTTGACCAATACTGGTCCTCCTCTATACCTGATACCCGTATTAGCTCCGACCCAGATCATCAGATCCGACCCAAACCCACCAAGAACCAAAAATTTCTTGATTACCCTGAGAATCCTTTGATTAAGCAGTACAGTGCTGAGTACTGGATCACTGGTGACTTAATGACACCAGAGAAGTTAAAGTTTCGATCTTTTGCTAAAAGGGTGTTTGATTGTAATGAAGCTGATGTTGTTTTCGTGCCCTTTTTTGCTACACTGAGTGCTGAAATGGAGCTTGCAAAGGGAAAGGGAAGTTTTAGGAGAAAAGAAGGGAATGAGGATTATAGAAGGCAGAAGCAAGTGGTGGATATTGTGAGAAATTCGGATGCGTGGAAGCGATCTGGCGGGAAAGATCATGTCTTTGTTCTTACAGGTAGTGTTTCTTATTTATTTGAGAAAACGGGCTTTTGTTGTTTTTGGCTTTAGAGTTGTTTTGATGTTCTCTATGTTGTTGGGTTTTATTCATTGGTATTTCATGTTGGTTTTAGTTGTTGAGTATGATCTGATTGCTTTAGTCAGTGGTTATATGTATTCGGAAAATGCAACTTCATATCTGGGTTTTTTGTGGGGTTTGCTGGTTTGGTTTGCGGTTTGAGTTGTTTGGCAGCGGGCTGCTTTGCTAGTGAGTTTGAAGTGGTTGTTTATGTTGGTTTCAGTTGATCTCATATGTATGACATTGTTGTCATTGCGATAAGGTTGATAAAGATAATGATGCTTTTGCCATAACAAATAATGAAGCAAGAAGTAGAAGTGCTATGCATACTTTAGCAGCTTATGATTTAGTCTCTGGATTGTCAGGTTATGTTAAAACTTGAAGCATTCTTTGGCAGACCCAGTTGCGATGTGGCATTTAAGAGCTGAGATAGCCCCAGCTATTCTACTGGTGGTAGACTTTGGTGGGTGGTATAGGCTTGACTCGAAGTCATCGAATGGTAGTTCGTCAGATATGATACAGCATACCCAAGTCTCACTGCTGAAAGATGTGATTGTTCCATACACACATCTACTTCCTAGATTGCAGTTATCAGAGAACAAGAAACGCAGCACCCTTCTTTATTTTAAAGGAGCCAAACATAGGCACCGGGTCAGTATTCAATTGAAAAACTATTACATTGTTTTTTTTCAAGTATCAAACATGATATGGTCATTTGGCTTGGCATTTATTTTGACCTGTCGAAACTTTTATTTGTATTGGATGAAGAGCCAATTTCTGTGCTTGCAATAACATGCTTAAGTTCTTGTGTCATACTTTTTACACCCTACTGGATGTTTCTATTGCATTATTTGTATTTGTTTCAGTTTCCTGTTTTCCTCATAGATGTGCTTAAAACAAACAAAAAAAATGGAACAAATTAACTTAATAGTAATCCTATTTTTCATGTTTTCCCCCTATTTAATTTGTCAAAGATTCAAGTAATCAAGCTTTGCTTTGGCGCCACATACACCAAAGGACCATTTTTCATGTGATAACTCAGCAGTTAATCATCATTTCTTTTTATCTTTTCTCAGGTTTGGTTTTTTTTTTTTTTTTACTTGTGCAATGGAAATTAAATTTGGACTTTTCCCTTGAGTGAGCACCCTTTTTGTGTGATAAATAGCAGCTCTTCATTGGGGACCCCTGTTCATTTTTCTCTCTTTTAACTTTGTAGATTGTGCAATCCTTTGGGAGAAATTAACATGGACTTCTAAACTTGTGTATGAGAATGGTGTCTTTGGAGGGCCCTGGGGGCAGGTCTCTCTGGTTTGTTTTCTATTTGATTAGTGATCGTTAGGAGCTGTATTATTTTATACAAGGTTGTTCAGAAGAGTTTCTTGGGGCTAACTTCAATCTCATGTCAATCAAGTATATCTGAATGCATTACAGTACTGCCTGATCATGTTTTTGATGTTGCTAATATTATCATTGACAGGGAGGCATAGTTCGAGAAAAATTGTGGGACTTGCTGGTTAATGAGCCTGGAGTTATCATTGAAGAAGGATTCCCTAATGCTACTGGGAGGGAGCAGTCCATTAGAGGGATGAGATCATCAGAATTCTGTTTGCACCCAGCTGGGGACACCCCCTCTTCTTGCCGGCTATTCGATGCCATCCAAAGCCTGTGTATACCTGTTGTTGTAAGTGACAACATTGAGCTGCCATTTGAAGGCATGGTAGATTACACAGAATTCGCAGTTTTTGTTGCAGTTGATGATGCCTTGAAGCCCAGATGGCTGGTGGATCGTCTCAGAAGCATTTCTGTGAAGCAGAGGAATGAATTCCGTAGAAATATGGCTAAGGTTCAACCGATTCTTCAGTATGATAATGGTCATCCAGGTGGTATTGGTCCTATTTCTCCAGATGGTGCAGTGAATCACATATGGAAAAAGGTACTTCAAAAATTGCCTGCCATTAAGGAAGCTGTTGTTCGAGAGAGAAGAAAACCACCTGGTGTATCAGTTCCTTTGCGTTGCCATTGTACCTGAACCAAATCAAGTAATTCTAATAGCTTTTGACACTATGCATTATTCTATAAAGTCAATTTAATTTCATCTCTCGGGAGAAAAAAAAAGAGTTGCTCATTCCTTTCCCCATGATTCGATATTTGTAAATTTCAGGCTTGTTAAAATATTCATAAACAGCGCACTTTACTGAAATTTGCCATTTTGTCTACTCTTTCTTTCTTCTTTATCCTGGTTAAACTTTACAGTTCAAGTGTCTGGTCATTACATGTGTGAATTCCAGTATTTGCTCCCACACTGCCTTCAGTGGCCATGGATATTGCAATTTAGTTTAAGAATCTCTTTAAAAATTTGAACTCAGTGGGACATGAAATCGTGAATCGGCTTACATGCATGGTTGTATAGGTCTTCCTTTTTTTTTTTTTCTGAACATATAGTACTTTCCAGGTTTGTGAAAAGAAAAGAGAATGCCTAGCATCTAGAATATAACGCATTTTCTGTTAAAAGTAGGTTTATGAAAAATATATTTTTTTAAAAAACATATGTTTAGTTAAAATTAGTGAGATAAATTTTTATAAATAAATAAAAAGTGAAAAATAAATTATTTTAACTTTTATAAAATTAAAATTTAAAATGTAATTATATGTAGGGTTTGATATAAAAAATAGAATCTATTTATCTAACAAAATTGTTTTGTTTTTTCAACACCCCACGACACAAACAAAACACTAACCACAAAAAGGAACGGTGGTGATCACTTTCCTAAGCATTGATAGTAACACCCCACAGCATCCAGTTAAAGAGGTCAGCCCATCTCAGCCTATAATCAGACTGCACACTTGGTTTCTTCCTGCCTCCATTGAACGTCCATATCCCTCTGAATGTTGCCATCCCGTAATACAACCTACCGGTTGATGTACGAAAGCTATCGGTTAACGTGAAAACGACACAGGAGGCGGCCGAAAGGGCCCACAAGACACTCATCAGCCGGCGATTTAAGGTTGTGCATATGCCGTCGGTGGTCGGAAGAGGAGCCAAAATGGTCGAGGCAAGGATTGTAGCAGTGGTTGAGCCTAGCAGTGCCACCACCGAGGACTGCGTTGATTAGATGCAGGTAACGAGATTCATCAGGAAGTTTTATTCTTTCAAGTTAACATAATTGGAGATTATTTATTATTTTTAAAAATACTCACTATTATTATTAACAAACTAATTATTTATCATGATGTAAGCTTAAACATTCACCAATATAAAAGGTTTTTTTTTTTAAAAAAAAATGAAAGATTATTAGTATTAAACATTAAATTTGAAAAAACAATACGTATTTCAGATTCGATATCAAAATCAAGTATATTAAATAATATTAAAATTTGAATCATGTTAGTAATTCTTATGAATATTCATGTTTAACTAAACACCATTGACTCGTTCAAATTAATAGGATAAAACCAGACGAATTGTACATAAAAAATAAGTTTTAGATTTTTTTTCTCAAATTCAAAATAATATGGTAAGTACTCTCCTATATTTTGACTTGTAAAACCTAACAAGGAAAAGAAATTGCAGAGAATTCTTCATGTAATATAGAAGAACAAGGTGAAAGCTTTCTGGATTAAGTTCATGCTTGTTTTGATCTCTCATCAGCTGAATCTGCAATTAAGAAGATGGATTTTTTTTATTCAAGTTCCTAGAGTCTTGTCAACTCTTTTCAGTTTCTTCACTGGGTCATGTTTGCCCCAAACAAATGTTTTCCCTCCATCTTCGTCAATATAATAGTGTGCCCCTAAAAAATAATCACAAAAAAAAAGTAAATCAGTATAAAAAATAATACGTTAATTCTTTTTGCTCAATATTGATGAAAAAACAGCATGCATATATTGGAGAAAAAAAACCTGGAAAAGAGTTCAAATGTTTTCGAATGCTTCACGCCAATAAGAAGAGTCATTCTCGACTGTGAGGGCATAGTTATCTCACCCGGTGGATCAACCCGAGACCTAAATGAGCTAGGGTTTTAACCAGGTCTGTTTCATTTAAAACTCAAGCTTATAATTACCCTGGAGAAAACCATTCAATCCACTTAGCACAATGAGAGTGCAAGACTGTGAGGAAAAAAAAAAAAATAGAAGTGTTTGCATTTCAATGTAGATTCGCAAAGTTAAATTACTATTTTATTCTTGGAGAGAGAACTCATTCAACTTGATTTTAGGGGTAGGAAGGATATTTTTTTTCTTTTTAATGGAATATAAGTTTACGAGATTTATCTAAATTTACGATATTCATCCAGGTTTACTTTGTATTTTTTTTTTAATTTTTTTACCCTTTAATATTTTGTTATTATTTTATTCACTTTATAAGATTTTTCAGTCAATTTGAAAGGGTTTTTTAAATAAATTTTTTTATTAAATTAAGTTAATTGATTTCATCCTCCTAACATTTTACTGGTCGAGTGTTTAGCATATTAGTTGAACTCAGAGTCTAGAATTTAACGGATTATAGGGTTGGGAGATTAACTCGGGTTTACGAAGTTTACTCGGGCTTACTTGGTTTTTTTCTCTTTTTTTAAGCTTTTTTTTTTTCGGTTTCATCTTGCATCATTTTGTTATTTTTTTTTTAATTTGCTTTCTATTGAATTTTTAAATCATTTTAAAAATAACATAGGTTACCTCGGATTTTTTTTGTTTTTATAAAATTTAGCTTTTTCAAAAAGAATTTTATTTTTAAATTAATTGATTTCATCCTCCAACATTTAATTCTTTAGGTGTTAAGCTTCTGAGTTGAGTTCAGGTCTAGAATTTAACGAATTGCAGATTTAAGAGTTTAATCATAGTTTATAAGATTCACCTTTTTTTTCATACTTTTTTTCTTTTTTTTTTAAGTTCATTTTTTTCTGATCTCATCCTCCAACATTATTTTTTTTCATTTTCTATGGGATTTATCTGTCATTTTGAAAATAAAACGGGTTGTCTCGGGTTTTTTTTAGCCTTTGTTAAATTTATCTTTTTTGAAAGGAATTTTATGTTTTAATTAAATTAAATTTATTGATTTCATCATCCAACATTTAATTGTTCAAGTGTTGAGCTTTTTAGTTGAGTTCAGGTTTAGAATTTAACAGATTGTAGGTTTGAGAGATTAACTCAAGTGTACAGGGTTCTTCCGAGTTTACTTGGTTTTTTTCTCCTTTTTTAAGCTAATTTCTTATTTTTGTTTTCATCCACCAATATTTTTTTATTTTTCTTATTCGCTTTCTATGGGATGTTTTTGTCATTTTGAAAGTAACAAGGGTTAAATTGGATTATTTTTTTCAACCTTTGTTAAATCTAGCTTTTTAAAAAAATTATTTTTTAATTAAATTAAATTAATGGTGTAAGTGCAAGCATAAAATGTTCGTTTCATAGTGTTTTTTTTTTCTTGCTTTATAGGTCACTGCTTTGATAGCAAGTACAACCTCTTTTAATTACTAAATTTTTAGATTTTTATTCATTTTAAAATGTTGATATCACATGAATTATTTTTTTATATTGAAAAAAATTAACCAGACCAAGAAGACATCTATCTAGTATTAAACTAAACTACAATGTACGAAACATTAAGGGAAGAACAAGATAAGAAAAAAGAAGAGGTATCCACCACTTTGGAAGCCATTGCACTTGGCGAGTGTTCCGCCAAGCGGTTTAAACCATAGCCAAATCAAGCCGTAGTTGGAATCGAAACTTGGCAAAGAAAAACTTTGGAGAGAAAATCTTACTGATTTTTTGAGTGGTAACAGAGCTTGCTGCTATCTGTTTATATAGAACTCTAAACCTCACTCGAACATGAAAAAGACAAGCACTATATAGGAAACCAGGTACCTTAACTAAATACATCGGAAAACACAAGTCCTGAATTAGCATAGTTTAACGTAATGTAAAAGAGAAAAGGAAAAAAAAAATCCCAATCCTTCTCTCGGAGGGAAGCAACAGGGACAAAACACTTGCTGCAAGCGTTAATCATCTTCCTAAGCACCACTGCTTCCTAGTAGTTAATATACCACATGATATGTGAGGAGCGAAGGAAAGTGATTCGTCTTGGTATGCCAGCTTCGATTTCTTCATGCCTCGGTTGAAGGGGCCAAGAGAGCATTTCTTGTGTCGTATGGTAACAGGAATTAGAAAGCTATATATTCAAATAAACATACAACGAACATCAGCAGATGCAAGAAAGCTACTAACAATAGCTGCATTTTGTTTTCTTTTTTGGATTCATTTGAAATAACCAGTTCATGGCTCTCTACAATTTTCTCAATACATTCACAGAATTACAAGCATTTTGCTATAGGGTGACATTGGCAGACCTGTAGAAACAAAACTATCCCCATAAATTTGCTAAAAATGGGCTGATATTATAGGGTTGGCTATATAGTTGTGACATCTATGTACAGTAAAATGAACTGGCCGAAAACAAATTTCAAAGAATCATGAACCAGATGTTGAAACTAATGAGTAAGCCCATTCTGCCCTCCTTGTTTTCGGGACGTGGATTGGGATGGATCATCATCTCTGGTGCCACAAAGTTCACAAGGGTTAGAGGAACTCTGTGAGCACCAGTTATCCGGGACACTCAAGAAGTGCGCAGTCATGAACTTTCTGAACCTCTTTTTGTACTCTATAGGAGATATAACAGTTGGCAACAGATTTTTAGGAACAAGGGAAGACTTCACCCATGTTTCCAGCTGCTTGTCCCAGGTATACTGCCTGAGATAATCAATAATCCCACACACAAGCACTCGTCGCTGGGTGTCTACTCCGACCAGTAAAGAATAATCCATTACATTGATTGACTGCAAAAACAAACAAGAAATGTGTCAGACAGCATATCCTATAGAGCATTTTGAAAAATTAACATGAAAAATAACATTAAGATTTGTAATTATCAGCACAAATAGTAATTATGAATTGTAATTAAAAAAAAAACAGAGAATCAAGAGCTAGCTAAAAACATTTAGCATATTGATCAAAGCGAAGAGTAAGGGTGCACTGCAGGCCAAGCAATACAAAGAGGGCAGGAGGGACCACAAGCAGCGCTGCTTCTATATTAGTAAGTATCTGGCTTGTACATCAACTTCCTATTATCTAGAAAATTTCAATAATGATCCAGAAATTAAATCAGATTGAAGATATCTGGTTATGGCTATCTGTTTAATTAGTAGAGAGAATTGATGTCAAGACTCACGTTAAGAAAAGTTGTGTCATTCCAAACAGCCCGTTCCAGGAGACGCTTTGCTGTATTACTGACATACAGTGGAGAGGAATTCATGTCATCAACAAAGTTTTGATCCAAAAGAACATCTCCTGAACCATCAGCTGCTGAATTGTATCTAGCATGTAAAGCTCCCTTAAGATCATACTGGCGAGTAATGTTTCGACCAAAGGTAAGATTCTCCATGACCATTAGATCATGCTTGATCTCTTTCCCGCTTTTTGTCTGTCTAAGGATCACCTGAAAAATTGCATAGAAATAATTGAGTTTTTGAAGAACAAAGCTAAAAGGATAAAAAGTTATGAAATCAAGAAACCAAACCTGATAAATCCCCAGAACTTTTGCAAGGCAAGTTTGGTTTCCTAACTCAAATGACTCGTTCATGTATTTGAAATAATGTGGAGCAAACTTCACAAATGACTCAAATTCTGTCTTCTTGATTTCCTTTATAATAAATCTGTCATCAAGTGTCTTTGCAAAAAAGGATTTGCTCTTTCCACCTTTTGCATCCCAATTCTTACAACGACTTAAGGAAGCGATATAATCAAGTTCAGATGGACAGCATCGATTCCGAAGATCATGGAACTGCTTAGCGTATAGACAAATTACTGAGTATTTACCCTTTCCAAGTGATTTTGACCGCCCAAAAGCGACTTCAGGGCTAAGATTTTCTGGACGAACAAGTGATTCCAACAAATTCAGCCCATCAAAGCTGGACAAGCGCGACTCGTCCGAAGAAATGTTTAGCATAGAATGGACAGAATCTGAATCAGAACCATTAGAGGACCAATGTGGGGAGATCATTGTAGGAATTCGAGTCAGTATGTCTAAACTATCAGTTGATTTAAAAGACATGCCACCCTCTTTCCTATCATCCTCATTGTAAAGCTCTGTTGAAATAGGTTGACCTTTCAAAAATGCCAGTGCACAGGCAATTATGCTAGAGAGTTCATCATCATAATCTTTCACCATATAATTATCAGTTCCAAGAGGGATGTGCAGCCTCTGGCATTCCTTGGTGATTAGCTGATGGGCTGCAGACATGTGTTCCTGAATATTGCTACTGATAGACTGAAATTTTGGCATGAAACCTCTCTGAAGATCCTTCATGTAGATCTGTCGGATTTCTGGAAATGGCATCCAGAACCATCCATTTGAGTTCTCTAAGCTGGATGCCAAAGAACGTGCAGACGTACCCTTTTTAATTGAATCAGAATCAACAAAAGAATCACTGCTCCCTATACTTGTAGTAATTGGAATGGTTCTTTCAACTTGTACATCAGATAAATAGTCTGCTTGGCAATTTCCATCATCAGAATGCTGGTGGGCAGAGCCACTAGGTTTCACAGATAGTTCTTGGTTGATAAATCTGTTCTGGCTCAGACCACTCACTCTTGACCTCTCAATATCCTCAGCCACAGCAGATGAGGTGTAAAGATTATCCTGCTTCCTAAATTCATGAACATGATCATCAACTGGAATTTCTTTGATTGAAAATTCACTTGCCTCGACAGTTGTACTGAGCATGTCCCTTAAATTGCCACTGTTGTCAGAAACTTCATCACTGCTTCCCAAAGTATTATCATTCCACTGGATTTTTCCATCAGCAGTGTCAGTCATCTGCGACTCAAACTGTTCCTGCAATTCTTTCTTACTGGCACCGGTTACTAACATCAAAGTATCAGGCAAGAGCAATGAATGCAGGCGTCTTTCCCAAATGCATGATTCAAGAAGAAGCTCCCATGATAACTGATTCAAACTAAGAAGCTTGTAAACAGCCTCATCACCATTCTTAGCAACTGCATTCTGAATGTTTAACTGATTTTGTTTACAACAGTGCAACCATGGGAAAAAGGAAACACTTAGCAACCATGAACTGAAACAAAGCACTTAATGAAATACACAAGTATAGGTATGACATGAAATTATGGAAACCGCCATGTCATGTCATTGCAATAAGAGTTCCTTGTAAAATTGCAACTAATATACACACGCGTGCATGAACCTAGGAAGAGGTAAATGACAAAATACGTACAAAAACTAACCTCAAACTCAGAACTCTCCTGCTTCAACATATCTTCAATATCAGAGAATTCTTTCAATGAACCTTGAAGGTTCAGAACTGACCCTGCAAATCGAGATCTTAAATTCTTCAACGCCTCACCAACCCCATTGAAGATCAGCATCCCTTTTGAATAAACCTTGAAAAAACAACAGAAAAATCAATTCCACCTCACAGTAATTCAAGATATCCTAAAAGAGAGTGTGGAAGACAAATATCTTCCAACATTTGTAGAGAAACATCAACGCATCATCAAACATCAAAAAGAAGATAGGATCAGAGGGACACATACAGCATGGAATTCTTTCTTGAGGCCATCAAGTCTGATTGAATGATAGAACTCCAGCTTCTGGGGTGGGAGAGACACATTATAGGTTGTCACTGGAGAGTATTTAAACATTGCTGCCATTGGACCCAATCTGCAAAATACATGTATACCATGAATGATAAAGCACAAAAAGTAAATATAAGATTTCGCACGGATGTAGAGAATGGAAATGCAGACACCAGTTAATTAACTTAATCTACATCGAAGTTTCTCAAAAAGTAAACATGGTCCCTTACAGCAAAAATCTGACCAAAATATTCCAGAAAAATCCTAGAGCATCCATCTTCTGGCTAGGTAAGAAATGTGAGCTCAAGGCCAGGGAATTCCTCTCTGGACACATTTTATCACTTTTTCATGAAAATAGAGATTATTTGCACAATCTTACTCAATACAACAAATTCAATAATTTAAAGAGGACCGGATTTTATATCCCATACCCAAAGAAGTAGAGGAAGTCTCTCTCAAGCGAATGGCCACAGCTGAACAAGCTACCAGATGAAAATTGGTGAGAAAAGCTTATCTCCAAGAATTTTCCGAAAGACAGACTACGCGCAGCAGTTGAAATCAAGACTCGTTTAGTAGATTTTGGTAATCTGCTTTCATGTTTACATTTACCACAGCGAATCCACATCCAAAGTTTTCCTTCACCTTCTCCAGGCAAAGTCTTGAAAAGCCTTTTAACTCGTATTGTCAACTGCTTATTATGATGAGCATAATAGTAAAAGTGAGCCTCAGGCAACTCACCGCAAGTGTTGCACTGGCTTCTCTGCAAAATGCAGCAGTTTTTCTATCAATGCAAACTTCTAAACATTGCAATCTAAATCTAGAAAACAGTTGAGGACCAATTACATTGTACCATGCTGTAGACATGATGGATACTTAGGTCAGTGAAGCAAAAGGATAAACCTAATTCTAAAAAGATAACAAAAGCCCTTCAATAAGAAATATTTCCCATAAGGTATGGCCAATCTAGAACTACATCCAGATGATAACAACATAAAATATAATATTCCCTGATAAATGGAGATTTGAAATAACCTGATTGAGTAAATTATCCCGAAGAAACTTTCCAAGGGGAACATCAAAATTCCTGTAGAACATTATATGAGAAAAATGGCTTTGCTCACATATAATCCCTCTCAAGGCATTCCGTCTAGACATCAAAACCAAAATACTCTGAGAATCCAACACTGCATTGGCATCACCCTTACTTTGGATTTGATCTTCTTTATTTCCAACATCATTTCCGCTGTCCAGAGTGGCTACAGAGTAAGGTGACAAAGATTGAGGTTGTCCATCATTGGCAGACTTCTCTTCATCAGAATCCTTTTTACCTTCCATATCACTAGGGTCAAAAGCTTCCAAAGTTTTTAAAACTGGAACCTCTTCCATGATTTGACCATTAGTTTCTTGTCCATTGAAGCCAAAGTAATTAGACAAGGACCGATAAGGAGGAGAGGAGACAAGAGGAAAGCTGTCCCCCATAACTTTCTTCAGAGAGGCTGAAAGAGAGGAAAATCCAGAAAAAACTGCAGGATCATATCCCTCTAATCCTATGTTTATATTGTGGGAACCTTCTTCATGAAATCCATTAGAAATGGGAATATCAATGATAGATGAACCACTTTCAGTTGTAGACTCCTCAACACAAGGAATCCTAGTTTCTAAAGCAGAAGAGTGTTGATCTATTGATGAGGTATTAACTACTCCACCAAATATTTCTGAAGAGAACATTGCCTTCCAATCAACAAGAAACGATGTCTCAAGAATCAAGTGATATGCCATGATTACAGCAAATTGGACCACATATTTAACCCTCTTCAACTCATCACTATGACTTCCTTTCAACAAAATCTGCACAATTATATTGTACAGGTAATTATGGTTGCTTTACATTGAAAGGAAGAACAGAAAATATTCTGAGTGGTAATGATCAAATTTTCAGCAGCCTCTTAAATACAGAAGAGAAACATATATCATCCAGGATAGAAAGCAATAAAGCACTTGATTAGCTGCATAAAATATAGCATACACGTGTAAAGAGAAACTTCTCTTTCCGCAGCAAAGAATGCAATGTTGCACTAGAAAAATGTGATTATATTTAAAGTACTATGCCGCTATTGACTTCCAAGTTTTACTGATGCATCACCAGTTTACCACATAAAATTTCGTGTACAAAACTAAACACAAATAACTTTAATAACTTATGTTTAAACTTAGATAGCTTCCATGATTAGGTCGAACTCTTAAGACTTGAGAATAGATAGCGTTCAGAGTTGATCAGAGAAAACCATTATATAATGCCTGCAAGATAATATATAACTGCAAAGCCAACATTCACATATCATTATGACCATGTCAGAAAGGTCAGGTGAAAGATTTCAATTGACCAGCCAGGTCTACAAGAGCACATACATGTTCATGTATCTGAGAAAGAAGGAGAAAGCAACTGAGGGTTCATTTACGTGCAGACACTCCTGGTGCTAAAAAAGTGATGCATGTGTGCACACTCCACAACAGAGAATTAGGGGGGAAAGTAAATAAGAAGCGAAGGATTATAGACTCACTGTACATCCCAGACATGTTGGACAGCCCTCGATGAACATCAATGTCTTCCTTGGCTTCTTTCCTCCTTCGCATACCGCAACATGTTCCTCAACAAATCTCTCAATATGAAAGGAATCACATTGCTTTAACTTCTGATTCATTAAAGCATCAGATAATAAAATTGGCGAACCAGTACAGCGAGCAATTCTTTCTAGTCGATGGAGCTTCATGTCATAGACCAGTGTCATTCCTTTTGCTAGGATGCACTCTTGGACATCACGAGAAACAGATTTTTCTACTAAAACTACATTTGGATGGCACATTTCTATGGTCTCAATGAGAGCCCTCAGATTATCCTTTTCCTGTTTATGAGAAAATGATCAAAACAAATAGGAGCATATATATGTGATTAAAACAAATAGGAGTATAGATATGGACAAAGTACCTGCTCCATTGATTTAAACGATGACAATCCACTTGAAGACTGACCAAGCACACCTTGGATCAGCAACAACCTGGGGTTCTTGTACTTAGTGGGCATGTGCTTGTGAGCAGCACGCTTTTTAAAGACCAAGCCTTTCACTACTTCACTGCAAGAAAATACAAACAAAAATGAAAAAACTTACTCAAGGATTGGAAGGTGTATAAAAGTTAACGCTACTCTGCTGACTGGCATGAATAGGTACAATAAGTAGAAGAAACTATATGAGGCTGAGGCATTAAAAATGCACAAAAATAATAAACTTTAATATATCAAAGAGATATCACCTTTCACTACGAGAACCAGTTGCAATGCATTTCACTTTCACATAGCCATCTGGATCCATTGCTTTCCGATCTATTGCTTCAGGCTTCAAAAACGAAGCAGCTTCCCATGATAAATAAGTAACAATATCCACCCAACTTTCACCATCTCTCATCAGAGAGGCAACACCTGCAGTTTTAAGAAGTTGACTCACGACAGCCTTGAATTTCACGTTAACTACTTCGTCCATTGCCTTTTGTTTTTCTTCTTTGAACTTGAAGCTCCGACTGCCTTCATCCCTCGAGTAACTCAAAGAACTAGGTTTACCCCATTCTGTTCCGTCACCACACTCATCGTCGTCGTCATCGATAAAAGCCACACTGCCATCCAAATCATCCTCTGGATCTTCTGCTTCAGGAGGCTCCCAAACCTGCGCATCTACTTCATCATCACTGATTTGAGAAACATCACTTCCTTCGTTTGAAGATCCAACACATTTCTCAAAAGCATTATCTTTTGCTTCTTGACCGTGAAGAAGTTCCACAATTTCTACATCTCTCACTGTCTCTCTATCAGTTCCGTTATGACTATCCTTCAAGTTGTTTTCTGTCGCTTTAAGTAATCCATCCACTCTATTTAAAGGAGCTTCCAATCTTGAGTTGTGCAGTTGGTCATTCATCCCATAACTGAGATCCTTCTGAGCACTGCGTGCTGCTTCTTCCTCTTGATGAGCCCTAATAAAAGTCAGAAGATAAATCGTTTTTAATAACAACCATCTAGTAGCATGTAACTGCACTACATTTCAAAGATGTGATACATACCAGTCATGCGAGTTTACATCGACATAAAGATCGCCTAAACAAACAGATAATAAAAGGAAAAAAAGCATAAGAATCATAGAACAAGATGCAAGTGTATCACAAAAATAATTAGGATGAATGACAATGAGAGGCAGAAATTTACTGCAGCTAGACATAAATCTATCACTGCTAGGCAACGTAGTAGCTGGACTGATCAGTGGTAATATAGAATGACTCGAACCATCACGGTTCATCAAATCTGGTTCCTGCTTTTCCTGACAAAGTCGGCAAGACCAAATGGGCTCTTCACCATTTAGTTTTAAACAACCTCCATTCTCTAGTTTCTTCTTTTCATCCTTCAACTTAGTCCGATCAGCACCACAATAATGACACATGCTACACATCCAAATCCAAAAAGAGTAAAACGGCTTAGTCTATTTCAAATAGTGTACACCCTCGATCACCTTATAGGTTCAATCACAAAATTAACTAATTCAAAGTAAGTAATTATTTTCCTGGGATAGAAGACACTTTAAAATATTAAAGCAGTAGTTCAAACAAAAACGTGAATTGAAAAAAGAAAAGAAAGAAAGGAAAAACAAGAAAGAAACACATAAATGATGTTTCCTCGTCTTCAACTAAAAACTAACGAATTTCAGATCTCTTCTACCCAAGATAAAAAAAAACAAACTCTCGTAGAAAACCTAAAAAATAATGATTTACTCCACCAAATCTCAAATTTATGAGAAAAACTTCTCATCTAACATGAACATGAACCAAAAGGTTGCGTACAACAGGGTGTACAGACTCAAAATCTTCATCAGGGGCCTTGGAGGGGAAAATTAGAAGGGAAAAGGAAAACACATTGTTAGGGTGAACCCAAATTCTATACCAAATGAAAAGGCAGAAATATCCTTTAAATCAAGCAGTCCCAAGTGAAGTTCTTGCTACATGATGTTTTCTTTACAATTGCCAGAAACTGTAGAGGAAACATTTGAAAATATTTTAAAAAAAATAATTCAAAGTTCTGCACTAACAGTATAATAAAACCAAGATTCAAAAGAGGTTCCTCAGAAACTGAAGTATAACTCCAAAACCAGAAACTTGATCAGAAACAAGTTCAAGATTGAAATGAGAAAATAAAGGATCCAATTAGTACTCGTTAAAACACCAATCCTGGAAAACTAAACAAAATCAGCAAAAAGACAGAAAACATTACTCATATCTTGAAATCCACCAACACTTCCAAGAAAACTAATCAAAAAGGTCTGAAGAAAACACACCAAGTTTGAATGCCAAATTTTAAAAAAGCAATTCCCCACAATACTTACAAAGTAAGAAAATTGATCTACGAATTGAATATAATCTCCAAACCAGTACTCAAAACCCGAAATGGCAACTAAATAATACCTTTAAAGGACCATTATCCATTACAGAATCGAGATTTCAGAGGCAAGTAACCGTTTTTTAGTCTTGTAAACCAGTCAAAACAAAACCAAATAAGAAATACCATCAAGAATGAAATAAAAAAAGCAAAGAACATGACTTACTGTTAAAGAAACCAAAAGGGTACAGTGATATGGTTATTGTTTCTTGTTTCAATGATCAAGTTTCAATCTTTATAAGCAAAAACACTAAACTGAACTAAAAACTTCCACAACGTTTGAAGGCAAAATCTGTAAGTTCTTTTTCAGTAAAGAAGAAAGAAAAGAATTGTTGTGAAGTCCACATCCAAAATAGAGAGGGGTCACAAGAGGGGAGAATGGAGGAGGAGAAATAAGGGCAGCAGCAGAGAAGAAAATGGAAGGAAGGTATTTAAAGTGGGTCCCCGTGGTGGTATGAACAGAGTCAGTTTTTTTTTCTTTTCTTTTTTGGATATTTTTATTTTTATTTATTTTATTACAGTATTGTTTTTGAGGTAGATTTGTCTGAAGAATTAAGGCTTTGGACAAGGCTAGATATTCTGAATCTTGTAAGAAACATGAAGATAGTTAACGTTTTTGAATATATTTTGCTTTTAGGCCCCTATGGTTTTAATATTTCTTGTCCCTTGGCATCTCATTTTGTCTTAATTACTTTTGATAATTAAATAGGTGCCTTCTGCATCTTCCAAATTATAAAAGAACCAAATGATGAACCACCGGCTGCATTCCTTGAATTCATAAGCGGTTATTTGTTGAAGTAGTTTTTATTTAAAAATGTATTAAAATAATATTTTATTATTATTTTTTATATTAATACATAAAAATATTTAAAAATAAAAAAAATCCAGATTTTTAAAAAATATGGTTTCAACGTGTTTCCAAACAATAACTGGGTAGAAATAATAAGAAAATTAATTAAGAAAATAACATGTTCTTTAGTAAGATTCTCAATAGTGATTTTAATGCATTGACAAATAAATTTATTTTTCAAAAAATAAAAATTATACTGTTGATCATAAGCTTGTGAAGCCTGCAAGAAAAAATAGTAATTTTAACTTAACAGCTTGCAGTCAAATTGAGTGTCCACTTTTGTGACATTTTCCTTTTGGTCAAACCTTGCAACCCCCCCCCCCCCCCCAAATCAGATTTTTGTCTCAATTGGGTCCTTCTTGTGTTGATTTATTTTTAATCAGATCCTTTTATCTGTTTAAATTAACAAAATTGATGAGAAGTAATGTGGAACTTATTTGATATCGTTTTGATATGCTGATGTCAAAAATAAATTTTAAAAAATAAAAAAATATATTATTTCAATGCATTTCCAAACAAAAAATACTTTAAAAAACAACTACTATCACAATACATAACAGGCTCATGCGCTTTGTGTTTTTTTTATCAATGTTGGGAGAATTTTAGCAAATTCATGGGTTTTTTATTCAAAAAAATTAAAAAAAACTGAGTTTTACATGATTGCATGACAGCTTTAATGAAAGGACTTAATTGAGAATCCATAGAAGATTGGGAACCTAAATGTGGTTTTCCATATAGGTTAGGGATTTTTTTATATTTTTTCTTTTTTTCTTCTTCTTTAAAGGTGACATTTTTCAATGCAAGTATACAAATACCGTAAACTTTAATGGTATTCATTGATGTTCTGCTTTTGAGTGTATATACTTTAAAAGTTTCTATTATTACTCTTTAATTTTCATAAATTATAATATTACTCCATCCGTATATAAAAATATCCTTTTTAATATGTTTTAAGTTATTTTAGATATTATAACACATAAAAGAGAAATAAGTAAGGGAAGGTGAAATATTCGGACCATTGAATTGGAAAAATGCAGTCACGGAATCACCCAGAGAGAGAGAGAGAGAGAATTGTGCATTAAATAATAAGGCATTAACAATATCTAGGTACAAGGTTGGATTAATATTTAGACATTAAAATTTATGGGGCATTCATGCATGCAATGTAACTAATAAAAGAGAGATTGCCCAGCTTAAAAGATTATGAAAAATTTCATCTGGGCGAAGATGTTGTATGGAATTGCGTTTCAAATGGGATTTGTAAAGGAATTGATAATTGTTTTTTTGGTATAAAATTGTTTTTTTAATGTTTTTTTTTATTGTTTTGATATGTTGATATCAAAAATATCTTTTTGATGTATTTCAAAACGAAAAAATACTCTGGAAAGCAATATTCATTACACTTAATGAATATCCGATAATAACAAATTGGAAATTTATTTTTTTGACTACTAATAGGTAATGATATCAAAAATACATTTTAAAATTGTTTTTGCCTGAAAAAAATCAAATTAATATTTTTAGGTGTTTTTTTATAATTTTGATGTGATTATATAAAAATAAAATTTACAAATATATTATCTTAATATATTTTCAGTTGAAAAACAGTTTTTATAAAAATATTTTGCATCGCATTATTAACATATACAAAGGCACTGTTTAACATTGCAATTCAACAGTATTTTTCAAAACTTTTGAAGTTTTTTTTAAACTTTAAATTAGTATATTCTTTTAGTATTTTTTTTTTATAATTTTGATATGTTGATATTAAAAATAAAATTAAAATTAAAAAATATTATTTTAATATATTTTTAAAAATAATATTTACCTAAAAAAAAGCTAGAAATCTCTACTGAGATCTGAATATTCAATAATTATTTTTTCTATAAATGGCATGGCTTCCTTTGTCTCCTTTATACAAACCCCACAATAAAACTCTTCCGAGTAAAATATCTTACATCTATGAGATTCCACGCAGGATGCTTTAAAAAAAACTTTATTATTTTTCATTGTATTTTATATGATAGTATAAATCAGCAAGGTCAAATGATTATTAACATATGATTTAAAAGCATCAATTAGCTACACTAGTCGAAAAAATGACTTTTTATTTACTAAATTTAAAAAATTAATTTCAGGTGTTTTTTTTATAGTTTTGATGTGATGATATAAAAATAAAAATAAAATTTAAAAAGATATTACCTTGATATATTTTTAGTTAAAAAGTACTTTTTATATAAAAAAAAAATCATATTGTATTGTATTGTATTATTAAACACACATAAAAACACAGTTTGAAATTACAATTCAACCGCGCTTTTCAAAAATTTTGAAGGTTTTTTTTAACTTCAAATTAATATATTTGTTTAGTGTTTTTTTATAGTTTTAATGTGTTGATATCAAAAATAAAATTTAAATTTAAAAAATTATTTTTTAATATATTTTTAAATAAAAATATTTTAAAAAACAATATTTATCACCCTCTAAAAAAGCTCTATATATATCTTTACATGGACCTAAATATTCAATAAATTTTTTTTTCAATAAATGGCATGGCTTCCTTTATATCTTACATTTATGAGATTCCACGCAGGATGCTTTAAAACATATGATTTGACTTGATTGAGATGCAAAAGCTAACGCTGGCCATTATCTGATGAATTTATTAAACTTTATTATTTTTCATTGTATTGTATATGATAGTATTAATCAGCAAGGTCAAATGATTATTAACATATGATTTAAAAGCATCTATTAGCCACACTAGTCGAAAAAATGGCTTTTTATTTACTAAATTTAAAAAAGAATTGCGTGTCTTTTAGTAGACAAGTTTTTTTTACTCTTTATTCTATTATATTATGAAAATACTAAATTTTTTGTGCAGCTTTCACTCCTAGACTCAACAATATTCTATCTTCGTTAGACTTGGCAGTATATTTTATTTTATGAAAGGTACGCCAAAATATAACAAGCTTTTAAATTCGATGTGTTTGAGTTTTAATATATTTTTTATTAAAAAACTATTTTAAATTATTATTTTTTAATATTTTTTTATCGTTTTAATACGTTGATGTTAAAAACTATTCAAATAAAAAATATTTTAAAAAATAATTGCTATCATATTTATAAACACCAACTAAAAAAATAAAAATTTATATAATGTTTTTAATGAAAAAGTTTAAATTCTTAAATTGTTGCTGGATGAAATGGACAGATGCTACCAGATAGCTATAGCTTATTTCAAAGTTTAGGTCATGGATTTGTATGATTAAAATTTTAAAATATTTTTCTCATGGGAAGTTGTTTAAAACGTAATTGCTATTATATTTTTTTTGTAACTTTTTATTTATTTAAAATTTGTTTGATGTTCTCATAGAGATTGTTTTTTTAAAAAAATCATTCAAAAATACTTCTAAACAATATGTTTTTTATTTTTTAAAATTTATTTTTAACATAAGCATGTTAAAACAATTAAAAAAATATATAAAAATAATTTTTAAAAATCAAAATTGTTTAAACAGAGGTGGTTATGGAAGTTCTTAAATCTCATGGATATGGAGGTAAAAGGGAAACAAATTCTTATTATAGCAGAGTATGGAGTTGAGGATGGCATCCTCCATTCAACATAACGATGTACCCGATGAGAGGGGTTAAAATTATATTTGTCATAGTTTTAAAAATATTTGATTAATTAATATACATTATAATGTTATATAGATTCTATTTAAAACTCCTTTTTGAAACTTTAATTACAATAAAAAATGATTTATAGTTTTTTATAGGTCTATTTTTTTTAAATTGCCACAACAAAAGTTATTTAATTAGCAATCCAATGCATATAATGTTTAATTAAAAATATATTAAAATAATATTTTTTAAACAAAAAAAACAACTCATTTGAGAGTATGATTGCGGTTGTTTTTGAAAGTATTTTTCACTTAAAAATACATCAAAAATACTAAAAAATATTAATTTAAAGTAAAGAAAAAAATAAAAAATTTTAATTTTTTTAAAATATAAAAACAAACAGCATATTCACTTAATGTATCCTGCTCTTTTAAACACGGTAAAAAATGAAGGATGCAGAGGTGGCGTGCAGGCTCGTTTCAAAATACAAAAAGAACAAGGGCAGGAATGCAAAATGGATCAATGAATTTAAAAAACTATAAATCCAGTTGTCTTAGACAAAAAAAAGAAAAAGAAAAAAGACAGCTTTGTCGTTCAGGACATGGACATAAATCTAGAGCATTTTACGAGGTTTTTATCACCACCTGGTTTTTTTTTTTTTTTCAAAATTGAAAATTCCGTTTGACTCCTTTCCCCTACATGGATTTGACAAAAAAAGAAAAGAAAAAAATCTCGGTGCAAAAACTAGATTTCGTTTTTTATATATAAAAAAACTCAACTGCAAAAACGGCACTGTAGAGCCACCACTAACAATATGCCACGTATAAAATATCTCCCTGGAAATCTCTAGTGCCACATGTAAGGATCTTGGTGCTTAAGGCGGCCATAACCCAAGATCAGCAATTTTGTTCGGACTTTCCAATGATTGAACTATTGCTTTGCATGCTCGCCACGTGGCGGAAGGAGGGCATGAGAGTAATTATAGATGGAGCTAATCACTAAACTGCCCCTTATTCCGTGGTGTAAGGGGAACCTTTTGTGGCCGGTGATTGGGCGTGCTGTGATTGGTGGAGAGTATAGATTATCGAAGGCGGGTCCGTGTAGTAAACGTAAAGCAATGATTGTCTCTCAATAGTGAATTTCACTTAAATTTCAAACTTTCAAAAACAACCTAACCAGAAAAGAAAAAAGAAAAAAAAGAGAATAGTGAATTTTGCTTCTGCCTTCCTGCTCGACTTTCAATGTTTATAATTTTTTTAATCCCTAAGACTATGATTTTTTATTTTAATTTTTTATATCAATGTTCATTAATACTTAGATTATCTAGCAAAAATAAATAATATCTCCTGTAATTTTATAATTTCATGTTTGAATCATATAGTTGCTGATATTGATGATCACTAAAGGTTTATTTGATTGTTAACTTCAAGGTTCGTGAAGATTAATTGAGATGCACGCAAGCTAACTTGAACACTTCATGTAAATAAAAAAATAATGTAAATTATACAAAATTGAGGAATTATTAGGTATTTTTAAAGCAATGATTCTCCATTCACGTTTTTAAAAAAAAAGAATTAATTGATAGTTATCAAAACAAGCGGTGCTATTGGAACACCTAATGATTTCTTAATTATCAAAATTAGTTTTTTAATGAAATATTTTTTTTCTTGCTTTTATGGTGTATTTGCTACATACAATCCAATTCACCACCGATTGGAAAATTAATTTCATAAATTTAATACGATAAAAAAAATAGCATTATTCTATCTGAAATAGCACTTCGTGCCACGTGTAATAGGGTTTTTTTTTTTTTTGCAAATGATCACGTCATTTCGTGTTTGAACTTTGAATTTCATACCAATGACATTGAAAATGGCACCTCGTATCAAAATTGGCTCCTCCTCTCAACGACATGTGTGGTGGTAATAATGAATAAATTATGGTTTTGTAGTTCAAATTCTCAATGTCCATTTTTTTTTTTTTTTTTTACGCGGCTTGTGTCCCATGGAAGACCCACAAATATCTCAAAATGGGACCAACGTCCAAGAAAGAGGGGGAACTTTATTTTCTTGGCCTATTTTCTTTTGTTTTACATCTATTCGGTTTTCTTACCTTGTTGATTTGACATTTTCAGGGGAGGGGGGGTGGATTTATCCAATATAATATGAACTTTATATTAACCGGTTACATATGGACTCTATCAAAGCTTAATATTCAATCAAGTGGGTTTGTTTAGATTAATTCAATTTAAAAAGAAAAAATTAAAATAATATGTTTTTAAAAAAATCAAATTAAAACAATATTATTATAAGAAAAAATTGAGTATTTTTTTATTATTGTGGGTGTTCGGGTTAACTTGTGTGTATCTTGACTAATCCCACAAACTATAAAGTTAACAACCAAATAAACTTTTAGTGGCTTTGAGATTAGTGATTTTGAGATTTATGAGACTCGAACTGGTAACTTCTAAAAAACAAACTCAGGATCTAACCAATTAAATTATATAATTTAAACTTAAAATTAAATATTTTTACTAGCCCGGATTGAATAAAATACTAAATTAGTAAATTATTGGAATGGCACACTAGATTGAGCAGGGTCTTATAATAACTATAGAACAAACCGGACTTTTTTTATTTTTTTTACCGATTGTAAATTCTTCATGTCCAGTTGTATTTGTAAACTTGCATTATATATATCGTAAGATGAAGACAAGAACTGTGTTGTTGGCGCGGTTTACACTTGATCATTCAAGCCGTCTATTTTAATTTTACTTGAAAAGGATTTGGGTGGGTTTTTTTTTAACAACCTAAGCCGAGGCAGGAGGCACAATCAATAAAAATTAAAAATACTTAAACTAATGATTGGGAAGTAAATACTGAGCTTAATCCCCCTAATCTTGCTAACTGGAGCCCTCAAATTTCCTTTGAAGTTTCTATCGCGATGCGCAGGAAAATCTTTTAAACTCCAAGTCTTTCTTCGGCAAGTTTCATCTTATCAAAATAGATAATTTAATTAATTAGATTTTAAGTTTATATTTTTAAAAATTATCAGTTTACATTTTATAAATTTCAGAATTACTAGAGACTTACATGATCGTTAACTTCAAAAACTGTGAAATTAGTCAAGGTGCATATAAACTGGCCCGGACACCCATATTAATAAAAAAAAATTTCATCACATCAAGAGCACTTTTAATTTTCTGTTTAAAAAATGGTTTTGAAATAAAAATAAATTCTATTTATTTATTTTCTTATAATTTTTTTTTGTGTTTTCTGATTATTTTAATTTATTGTTATCAATAATGATTTTTTAAAAAATTAAAATATTATTTTAATATATTTACAAATAAAAAAAACACTTTAAAAACCAACCATATTATACTCTAATAATAAATCAAGGGTATTTAAAATAATTATTGGAAAACAAAAACATATGAGAGAAACACGCTAGACAATCACTACTTGATAATATTGTGCCACATTTGGAAAGGCCAACGCAAATGATTGTTTCATGATAAATACATGAAGTCTTCTACATCAATAACATGATCTCGATAATCTTTTTTCACGTTGAATATAACATTTGCTTGATTGAATTGTCGTTTTCTAGGCTAAATAATTCATGTCATCGATTTGCTTTTTATTTCTATAATTTGAAAAATATTTTAATATGCTCACAAGCAACCTAGCTAGCCGTGGATTGCCAACATGGGAACACGTCCGTTTGGTGCCATGCACAGTAATTATCCCTGATGGAACAGCCAAGAGCATTATCCAAATTATTTTAATATACCAAGAAATTAGAAATTGAATTTTGGACCTTCAAACAAGCTTAGCTTGGTCAATTGGATATCAAATTGTTTGTTTCCAAGTACCATAAAGTCATTGGAATAAAAACATCATTGAAATTTAAGGGTGTGTGTATTTCCACATTCTCGTTGTGTAACTAGCACGAGAGTAAATAAAAGTCTTACCTTGAGGGTTGTAACTCAACTAGTTAGGTTCTAAATTTGTTCTTTAGAGGTCACTAGTTCAAATCTTACAAACCTTAAGGCCATTGGAGACTTACATGATCGTTAACTTCAGGGTCTGTGGGATTAGTCGAAGTACGCGCAAACTAATCCAGATGCCCACGTTAAAAAATAAATCTTTATATAAAGGGTGAATATATATATATATATATATATATATATATATATATATATATATATATATATAAAAAAAAAGGGGACCCATGTGCTAAGCTCAACTAGTTAGATTTTAGGTTTGCTCCCTAAAAGTCACCAGTTCAAATCTCACAAACCCCAGGACCACTAGAAGCTTACATGGTCGTTAACTTCAAGACCCGTGGGATTAGTTGATATATACGCAAGTTAATCCAGACATCCATATTAATAAAAAAAAAATCTTGATATAAAGGTGAAAAAAAATAAAAAATATATATATATATATATAAAGAAGGGACCCATGATAATTTGCTTGCAAACTCAAAGATCCAAGGCTTCAAGCCACGCAAATATAATTCTGCGAGCAGAAATTAATGTTTTACGTTTGGTCATGCTTTCTTGGTGGTGGAATTTACTTGTAGCGAAGTTTTTATTACTGTTTTCTGGTATAACGTGGCAAAACTCAATAGTTTGTACTGTCTATCACCGAGGACTTTTCTCATTCTCCATCTTTTCTTTCATTCCTTTTCATCGGAGGAACGCTAGTTACCGACATTTCCGAACGCTCTGTAAGAATAGGAACGTACTCGTTTCATGAGCATGTCAGTCCTCGTTTCCTAACCTGACTTTTAGTACAACGTAGAGAAGACTTCTTGGTGGGTTCCGAGCAGCCAATGACGAAGAGACAAGGAAAAAGTACAATCTCCCTGTCTTTATCATTCTGTTGGCACAGACCGCTAATTCGAGTTGATAATTAGAACCCTACAAGTTCCCCAAGACCAAGCCCAGCATTTCTGTTTGGTACCGTCAGCCTTCAAAATTAGGTAGCCTCTCTCTGAATCTCTTGTAAAATAGCGTATAAAACCACAATAATAGCAAGGAAAAAGCACAATAATTTAAGTTATCAAATGATTTTTTAATAATAATTTTTTTCAAGTTAAAATTATCTGACTCGAAACTTCTAAATTTATATTATATTAAAAAAACGATATTAATATAATATTTTAAATTATTGAATGAGGTGTCAAAAATAATTTTATATTACTAGCAAGGTATAGTTAATACATATCACTTTCAATTGATCTAGTTTCGTGAGGTTTTGCACTTGATTTAATTTAATATGTTGGCTTATCAGCTAACAGCTTTAATTAATCACTAGTTGTGCTCTAAACAATATTAAAGGTGTTTAATGGCGTTATAAATTGTGGTTTAATACACATCGACTTTTTTCGATGTGGTTGAGAATTATAGAGTGATACTAATTAATTTATTAAATGTTGAATAAAAAAAATTATATGCCAACCAATTATTTTTTTAAGTTTAATTTAAAATTAAACTGTATAAAAATTATTTTAATGTGACACAATGAATTTAATAAATCCAAATATAATTCAGTTGATCCTTATTTTTAAAAAATAACATCCCCTACTTTTTCTTAGCTAAAATTAAAAACATTGAATACTAAATAAATTGTATCACAACGTCAAAGGTCATGTAGAATATTATTAATTAGAAAAGTTAAATTGAATTAGTGTAAAATTAACATTAATCAGTTAATGTTCATAAGTTAATTTTTAGATTCACAAAATACTCGAAACACGTAATAAAATCTAATTGGAAATTGAAACATCATGTTTCTCCTTTTGATTAATTTGAAGAAATATAAAGGAAAGCCTCTCAAGGATTGATAAAAGGATAAAAATAAGATTATATTATTAAGATTCATGATCATGACTGTTAAAGCTTTAAAAGGGTGGTCAAATTAATAAATAAAAAAAAAACAGAAAACTATTCATTTTGAAGGGAAAGATTGAGTTGTTTTAGTGTTTTCATATTTATTTCTTTTTATATATATAATACCATCTTGTAGCTAGGTAATGTTTTCATAAAGGAAGAGGCATCTAACATATTTTATTTTCTTGTTTATTCTAATTATATTAATTGTCATTAATTGCAAACATAAATATTACATTCTAACTTTGATTTTTGTTTTTTCATTGGTTGGAGTCCTATCCATGTCGGTTGATGTTTTTTTTTATCTAATAAAATGATTTTTTTTTAAGAATTTGACATTTGAGTTATATAAAAAAAAGTGATTATCTTGGATGGAAGGACTCGTTTGAGATTTTGATATAATGGGTCAAATTGATGAAATTAATTAATTTGAGACATGATTGAGAATTAATTAAGCAATAAATTAGGGATGGAAATGAAAATTGTAAGGGGGAAGGGGGTATGAATGCAATGCAACCATACAATATCAAGGAAGTGAGAGTTCCATTTTGGTCTAAACATAATAAAGTAGTATGCACTTTCCATGGCTACATCATTTTCCACCTTTTATTCTCATTTCTTTTCTAAAGAAAATGTTTCATTTCTTGGTTATTTTTTTTTCTTTTAGAAAAAACTTAATTTCTACTTTATACAACATCGAACCAATAATTTCTCCAAAATCTCGTATATTAGCATTCTTCATTTATATTTCAGCGCTATCTGAAACCGCATTTCAAACAACGTTTAATGTAAATTTAATTTTTTAATATTTTTAAATTATTTTAACATACAAATATAAAAAATAATTAAAAAAAACAAAAAAAATTATCTTAATATATTTATAATAAAAAAATATTTTAAAAAACAACTATTAACACAATTTCTTACCCCTTATCCATCCCGGCAACTCTCTCTCCGAGTCCGAGATAGAACACCAAGAAAAAAAGGCAAACAAACATGTCGTTAGTGTTTTTCTATAGTCAACTTGCGATTAAGTAATAATAGTATTGCCCACTTAAGTCGTGTTTATACCATACGCATGCTCTGTGGATAGAAATTCACACAAGCTATGACGTTTCACCATGGCAGATGCCTCTCTGCTGCCGCACTTGTCACTTTCATAATTTCATTGCAGAATTATTTGAAGAGAGACTGGAGAAAAACGAAACCAGAGAAAGGAGACAGCAGCCGAATGAGCTTGCGACCTGGCACAGCTCTCCCCTGTGTCAACCATGCATGTTCTTTACGTTATACTTGTCTAATGGATAATACTTTGACATTGTAATTAATTAAAATTCTAGTGATGTATAATTTCAGTTAATTATGGTTAGCTAATCTTGATGATCTGGATAACGTCTTCTTACCCCTGTTTAGTGTGATTTTTGTGCTCTAATCCCCGATTTCAACAAAAAAAAAAAAATAGTTTTCTTTTTTTGATAGTGAAAATTAGTGTAAATTATATATATAAAATAGGATCAAATTTTAGAATATTTTATTAATCAAATTTTGAAAGTTAAGAAACGAAACAAAGAATGGATTCAAGAGTATAATTCAATTCGAAAAGTCTTGGGATAGAATGGATTCATGAGTAAAACGATGTGGAAATTCTCGAACACGTTACGTGCACTTTACGCCGGCCTCCAGGCACTGAGAATTCTAACAAGGCCACCTGCTCAGCTACCCTGCTAGGAGGGAGCTTCATTCTTTCAAAAGAAATGTACAAAACAAAGATTAAGTTAAATTTTATTTATTTATTTTTATATTATTTTGTTTTATTTGATGTGTTGATATTAAAAATAAATTTTAAAACATAAAAAATATATATTATTTTAATATATTTTAAAATAAAAAATACTTTAAAAAACAACTATTATCACGATACCAAACAAACTCTTGATAATTTAACTTTTTAAACGTGCTATTACTCGGGATCTCCATTCTTTCGAGAGAAATGGACAGAACAAGATTATAACTTAGTTTTTATAATTTAACAAAATTAATTAATTAATTGTATATTTATTTTAAATCTTGATTACAATTTAGTCGTTCCATTAAAATCCCCTTTTGAATTTGTTTTTTTCTCTTTCATCGGAGTTAGAATAAAGAAAAGAGAGATAGCTATAATGGGGAAATTATAATATGATTTTTGTTTTTAAACAGAAAAATTAGTAATTAAATCGATGATGATGATGATGATGATGAACATGAATTAAGTGAGTATTCAATTATTTTTAATATTAAAAGGACTAATTAATTATTATTTTTCACAGGGTATTCACCAAGGCAGGCTCAACGGGAACAGCTTCAGTTGACGTCGTCGTCCTCCTCATGGAAAGATGAAGGCAAGCAGGCGGCCTGTCGTATTGCAGCGAAACTAATCCAAATTTCTTAAGGAAAAAGAAAGGATAATGTTCTCTTTACAAAGCTTTAAAGTCAATGGCAGGCAATATTAACATCTTGAAGAACTCATGCCTTGAACACATCGGGGCCTGCTCATTGGATTGGCATCCCATCATTCTTTGAATTTCAACTTACTTCTTATTACTTTTGAACACATTTGAAGTGAAGAAAAAATAAAATAAAATAAATTTTTTTAAAATAATTTTAAAACATAAAAAAACAAGTTTTTAGATAAAAAAATTTCTCGAAGAGGTCGTTTATATGCTTGGGAGTGTTTTGTTTTTGTTTTAAGGATGTGTTTGGGAACGCGGTGCAAATCATGTTCCTTTAAATTTTGATTTTTTTTGTTTAAAATGAATTTTTTTTATATTTTCAGATCGTTTTGATGTGTTTATGTCAAAAATAATTTTTAAAAAATAAATATTTTTATTTTGATGCATTTCTAAACGAAAAACATTTTGAACCGCTAAAACAATCTCATACACACCTTAAAGGTATATTTAACATTGAATTGATATTTTTAAATATTTTTTAATAATTTTAATATATAATATTAAAAATAAAAGAAATTATTTAAAAAAAATCATGCACCGTCAGCATTAAACTCAATCTATTCCATGAAAAAAGTGGACCGTTCTCGAATGCCAAAAGTAGTTGTACCAAACAAACAAGAAGAAACTAGCAGGTGGAGTCCATGTTACTATTCATGGGCTGGGCTTCTGGGATCTCTAGATTTTACTGTTGGCCCAGAGCTTCCAAAGGAGTTCTGATCTATAAACTCTATGTACTAGCTAAAATGAGTTGATCGAAGTTCAGAACACAAAGGTCTATGAATTTTGATTTGATTATATTGGTGTATCTTTAAATTATGTAAATAAATAAATTATATTCGATCCCATTAAAAATTCTAAGCATTTTTTTTACTATCTTAGAATAAAAGGGACAAAAATGAGTACATGAGAGACATACACAGAGCAGAGACAAAATAATATTTAATCCCCTTGAAAAATTATAAAAATCCTCTCTTTTATTAATTTTCTGGGACGGTTCGATTGTTTTTTTTATAAAAAACACTCTTGCTTGCAGTTATCCAAAAGGAGCCCTAATCTTCCATCTGAATTTACCTTCAATTAGAACATTTTTTGCACCATAAGATGCCAGATTTTCATGTTTAAACTGAAGAACCTCACATGCAACAAAGACCACATCAAGCGACCACAATTTGTAATTTGAGCTCGAGCTTACATTGCACAAACCATCCAGTGTAAAGAAACCTTCATGACAATATTTAAACAAACAAAACACTCATACTGATTACTGAACTTTATATAATTCATCTCAAGTTTTAGCAGTTGTTGAGTGAAAAAAAGACAGACAAAATCTTAAACAAGGTAAGAAACAAAAAGCATGCTGGCGGTAGGGTACAACTTCATCAGTCAAAGCCTCCAAAGGAGCAACCACCAATGATCCAAGAGGCCCATCACGCCGAAATTGCATCCATACAAATCAGATCAGAAGTTTCTCAATGGCATCCTGAATTTCAAAAGGGGCAAAAAAGAATATTGAGCTGAATTTAACAAGCTTAACACTACATGAATTCCAGAAACATGACAGAAAGCAAATACCTTGAGTTGTTGAATCTGTGTTTTCAATTGACTCCCCTCATTTGTTGTCACTGAACAAGCAATGACAGGTCTTGTGACACCGCATGCTCGGCCAAGTGCTTGCTTTGAAGAGACAAATACATAGGGGACATTCTGCCAATTCAATAAAAAAAATTGATATTGATCCGTGCCTTCAGAAAGTCATTAAAGAAAAGAGGAGCACAAGCACAAAACATAATAAATCATCATTGCTCTGTAATTAAATTTGCTTCTCCTGGATTCAATCTCATGTCCTCTGCAAAAAGAGTGGTCCAGGGAACATTCTCAATTATTCTTTCAAGATTGAAAAAGAAAAACTAGTTGAATCCAACCTGTCCTGTCACAAGTCAATGGACCAAGTTCTGTGAAGTCAGCTTCTCCATCAATCTTATGACAAAGAACTAAGTTGTGTGCGTACTTCTTTCAGGGAAAATTGTGGGGTATTTAAGAAGGATTACAAGTAGCTTGGAACTTGGGTTCACAAAGAACTTAAGTTGTGTGCTACTCCTCACTTTACTTCCAATTATACTTAAAACTCAAGATGCAACTCCTCATGATGGTCTTAGCTTTCTGCAGGGGGGTATAAGGGGGTTTATCTATCCATCCTTTGTTACCAATGGCTGTGACAAACTCTAGATATACATGACCTAAATTTGTCAATCATCCCACAGAGACTCACCACTTCCAGAATGAATAAGAGGTAGCATTGCATGTCTGCAGTAGAATGGGAGAATCAAGTCTTCATAAATTTTCAAAAGCAAATAGCTTGGCCTAGAAAAAGGTCACAAAAGCATAATCTAATCCATTGAAATTTATTCATCTTTAGTCACATTTATTCAGATTATACAATTGAAGTCGTTATATCTAAAGACAAGCACATGTGTGAAAATGTAATACATAACCAAGAAAAGGCGTCCAAAACTAAATTAGTCACAAAGCTAGTTGCATAGTAATAACCAGGGGAAAAAAGAAGAAAACCAATTAAATAAGCTTAATGGCATAAAACCCTAAAGTCACATTCTTTTAATACTATTCCAAACACAACAAACCAATTTACCAGACAACAGAAATTGCATCCAAAACAACAAAAACTCAAACATAAAAAAGAAACAACCAAAACCCATCAACAAAAAGTAGAAGTAAATAAATAAATAACCTTGTCTTCAGCAAGCAAAGGAAGATGGAGAAGAATCTCAAGTGGTTCAGTATCAGCAGCCATCACAACAAACTCAGAGATACCTCTGTTAAGTGTCTTGGTAGCTGAAAAATCAAGACTTTATCAAAACCCCGGATTTTATATTAGCAAAAAACCATACAAATAACTACTAGTTTTGACAAAGCTAACCTTCATTGGCTCCTTTCTTGAGTTGCTTGTAATTAGCAGCTTGCTGAACAAGGTCAAGTATTGTTATGGCCAACTGGGCATCTGCAAGTGGGTATGCTTTTGGATTCACTGCTTCTACTGTCTGCAAAATCAAACAAAACTTAACAAGATGAGATATTTTCTAGTTATCAAAACGAATTCTTTCGCGAACAATGAGAGAGAGGGACTAAGTACCATTCTTGGTTTTAGGGTTTTTCAATCAAGGATGGAGACTGCCTCGGGTGAAGGTAGGAGGCTAGGGTTTTTGGCTTGAGGTTTTCGCAGCTCTATTTATGAGAAGTAGAGGCAGGTACAGAGTACTGTATTTACATGGAGAAACCACTTGTTTAGTCCTTAATGTATACACTTATTATCAATTAAGTCCTACAATAAAGATTTTATCAACTCAGCTCATTCTATTCAATCGATCTGGGATTTAATCGACTTAAAGTTTAGCTCAACTCGAATAAGTTGTATTATAAATAAAAGGGGAATTGACTTGGCATGCTCTGATCAAAAACTTATGTTAACTTACAAACCGATTGATTTAGTTAAAATATCATTGATTTTTTTTAAAAAAACAAAAACATATATTTTGATCTCTTAAAAAAATTGGGTTAAACTACTTGAACCCATGATCTTGCTCTTGTTGATAATTGATGGAAAAACTTATGGAAGTTAACATAAAGATCCAATTGAGAAACATCTAAAGCATTTGGGACCTAATTGATAATCTTATTTGTTTATGGAGCTCAATTGAGATTTAAGTAATACTTGGGTGACTGATTTGAGGTTCCCTATGTTTACAATTATAATGTCTTTGTAGATGTGGCTAAACCTAAGCCATTAGTTTTGTAGAACAGAATCTTGTGCGTCGGATTTTTAAGTTAATTCAACTGCGACAGGTGATATTCGGTTCAATTTTTATAAAAAAAAATATAATTAAATTAAATTTAAAAAAAATTGAACTGAAATCGGTTTAAACCGATTGGTTTTGGTTTGGTTTTTTAGGATTAAAACCAGTTCAAATCAACCGGTTTTGGTTCGGTTTTTCAGGACAAAAACAGGTTCAAACCGGTTTGGCTCAGTTTTTTCCGGTTTGGGTTCGGTTTTTCCGGTTTTAGGCTTATAAAACCGAAACCGAACCGAATTGGTCGGTTTTTTAAAAATTTTAATCGGTTTTTTTCACAATTTAGTTTTTCAGTTATTTTTTTTCTTGTTTTCTCGATTTAGTCCGATTGTTTTTGCTCATCCATGGGTTATCTTACCATTTGATCCTTTTTTTTTTCTATTTCTTTTTTTAAGATTAAATGAAAGCATCGCCTCCTTCTATTTCCAGGTGTTATCTGAAGCTTTCGAGTTTTGAGTAAGATCTTTGCCTATGGTTGATGTATGCACAAATTGAGACAAATAGAAGTCAACAAGGTATATAATTTTTTTGAGTTAATAACATCCTTTTGTATAAACTTTAACTTTTTTATTTTTATTTTTACGGTATTATTATGATACATATTATTTTTTAAAAATATTATTTATTTAAAAAATAAATAAAAATAATTTATTTTTTTAATATCAACACTTTAAAATCATTAGAAAAAACTAAAAGAAAATATTAATTTTAATATTTTTTCAATATAAATTCACTTTTAAAACATATTTAATAAAACACAACACCAATCAAGCATTAAGTATTTGCAAAAATTAGTCAAAATAAAATATTTTATTTTAATCCATAAACTTAAAATTGTCTAATAGTCATCATTGTCTAAAAGTCATCGTTATCCACCACCTCGTCACTGATCATCATTTTTTGCTACCATTATATGTTTCATGTATTATTCACCAAATATTGTAAACTATTTTTTTTAAAAAACCTTAACTCTTTTTTAATGTTCAAGACCATTTCTAGATGTTCAGTAAATTGCGACCATACAGATCAGTGTTAGAATGAAATCCATAAATTCCCCAAAGAAATGATTTTTTCCTGCTAAACTACAATTCATAATTCAAAAACATTTGCCTTGTATTCTGCCATGGCTTCTCCATCGAAGGGCAAATTTAACTCAGAAATGTGGTTGAAAGTGTGGTTGTGGTTATTTTTTAAAGTGTTTTTTTATTTAAAAATGTATCAAAATAATATATTTTTATTTTTTTTTAAAATTATATTTGATATCAGCGCATCAAAATGATCTAAAAACACCAAAAAAATATTAATTTGAACCAAAGAAAAAAAAATTCAATTTTTTTTAAAAACACTTTTAAAACGCAAAAACAAACAGGGAAGTGAGCATTGGATGCGAACCAGCGTTCCGGCAGAGGTTCTTCACTAGAGCAAATCCTTTAGTTACTCTCTCCAGTAAAGTTTCTTTCCTGTTTTCCATAAATTCAATCCCTAAAAAGCAAATGCTGATTCACCTCTTTAACTGTTTCAACTACATATATTAATCAAATTATAATTGCAAATAAGCACAGAAGTGGTCATATAGACCTAGTGGATAAATTTTGTGTTTCATTCAAAATTGAGTTGCTTTTTCAACCATGAAAATTTGAACACCTTATATTGATACTCTACTATTAGCTTACTTGAACTCTGCAATCTCAAACACTCTTGCTGTTCCATCGCTTGAACCCGAGACAAGGTAATCTTGATTAGCAGATAGAGATAGAGATTGAATGGCGTCAGCATGGCCACTGAATGTTCTTATGCAATCACCAGAGAGACTATCCCATAGTCTCACTTTCCCGTCCACACACCCTGTAGCAACGTATCTAGATGCACCAAGCCATGCCACGCATGTAACTCCATCCTGCCCATCAGTTCAATTTGTGAGACATGGGATTTTGATGCCCTTGTAACAAGCCAAAACATTATTGGATGATAGTTAATTAATACAAGTGCTGTATATATGAAGTGCTAACTTCAATAAATATGGCTTTAGTTAATTCATCTTATTGTTTCAGCTTTATGATTCTTGGGCTAGTTGCAATTCTGATTAGGAAATTCTGATTGTTCAGAGGGCTTCTGCATTAAACTGGTCATCATTTGAGATGTGCAAAGTACTAAAATGAAACAAAAACAAAATTCCAACGGACCTGGTGTTCACATGTAGCACGGGGCAATGAATGCTGCAGATCCCAGATGATAAGTTTTTGATCCAAGCCTCCCGTAGCAGCCCAAGGGGAGCTGCCATGCACATGGTAGGAAGCAAGAGTGTTAAACTAGGTCACATGCATCCAAAGTTAAATTGATTACACAAAATTTGCTTGTCTTCTTTGTTCACCCCACCCGCTCTTTTCCTTGGAGAAGGGAATAGGACATTGTCTTATTGATCTATTGAGATTTTACAGCTTTTCCTTTTTACACTTATCCCAAATGACTATATTTAGGGAAACCGAACCATTCATGTGTTACAACAAAGCAAACAAAAATGATTCATGGGAATGAATTTATTAAATTGAGTGAGAGTAAAGGAGACTATTTGATGGGGGAGTCAAGTTCAACAGACAGGGTTTACTTGCTTTCATGCAGCCTCAAACCAACAGTAAATGGTATGGTTGAGATTTATCAGTATGGGAATAGTTTAAGGCTACTTGGCACAAATGTTTTTATGTTGCACTCCTCTTTGCCAAGCGCTCCTCTAAAATGGAGCCAATATTTCATGAAATGGAATCTGATCTTGCACAAATTAATTACATCATCACATGTCTGTAGATCTTCACTCACAATTCTGTATAATTCATATCAATGTCAAAATAAAGAAATACATAGAATCTTCATTTGTTTACCAATATGGCAATCCGACTACATGATGAAGTCAGATACTCTTATATATGCAGAACACAATTTCTAAACAATGGCTATATCCATTCCAAATCTAGAAACCTTTTTTTTAAGTAGACACATCTCAATTGAAGATAATGTTCCAGATAAAAGCAGAGAGTCTTATAAGTTTTGCAACAGAGTAAAGGTTATTGGCTTGTTGAAAACCTGCAACATTCAATCAACTTTTTTTCTCAACCACACCAAAGCTTAGCTAATGCCCACATTTGTGTTCCTAGTTTCACTAAATAATTGTTTCTGTTAACTGCCAACCTTTTAAAATTTATTAATCATTAGAGCGCGTCCAATTTCTCCCAGTTACTACCATGTAACCTGTTGTCTCACAGCCATGCATGCGCACACACAGAGAGAGAGATTGTAAATTCTACCTTGGTGCAAGCTCAACACATTCAACAGAATCAGAGTGAGAAGCAAGAGAACTAACCACCTGTTGCAGGGAAATGTGTTTGTTAAACAGGCTACCAATCTGATCAAATCGTACAAGCAAACATTTGAAAAGCAATTGCATTGACAAGTATACCCATAATGATAACAGCATATCCAAACATTCCAAGAAAAAAAAAATGTAGCAGAAAATTTCCAAGAATATGACAAGTAACATAAAAGAAGGCTAGAAATTTAAAATCCACTCAAATGCTGATAGAAACATGAGAACCAACATATCCCTCATTATAAAATTTCAGAGCTACAAGTTAGCGAAAGGTATGCCAGGCAGGCCACATGAAAGAGTAAGCATAGCCCACAATTAAATAGTGCCTTAGCAGGATGAAGATTTAAACCAAAAACTATCTCAATTCAACCACACACCTTAGCTGAATTCCAGACCAATCAAATACTCTTAAAGAAGAACAGAACTTGAGCACATGCTAACCATAAAACTAACTTAATTGTTTCAGAATCGAAAGAATCTCAATAAAAGGACCCAAGGGAAGATCTTAAAACAGATGAATTTCCAGGAATTTGCACTGGCATTCAACTTCCAGGCATTAATCTCTCCAGTGACATAGACCACATTCAAGAATGTCAGCCCTATTGTCAAAGATTGGGTAACGATTGCTTGTTCATTCATTCAGAAACTACACTTCAATCCAACTTGCTGAATTTCATATGACAATATGATGCAGGAGCTTTTGGATTATTAAATCTTTTTCTTAAGTTATTTTTCTTTTCTTATTTAGTTGAGGAATCCTAATGCTAGTTGGATTCCATACTAGCTATATAACTTTCAATAAGGAGGAACTAGTATAAATAGGACTGTCTAGCTTATTTTTCAGACATCTTTTATGTTATTATCAAGCATTATATGCTTTGGATGTTCTCTACAGAGTACAGACCCTAAACCTATTTTCCAAGTTCCAACTTCAATTTTCTTCTAGTTTTAGCCAACAATTTTCTGTTTTTTGCTGTATTGAGTTGATTTTTCTTCCCACCCTGAGTCAAAATGCAAAGAATCCTTAAATGCTAAAACATAAAACCCAGCATGCTAAAGCTTGCTGGAATTTCAGAAGTTGTTGAAGTAACGTTTGAATACTAATCCATCTTTACTAACTATCATGTTTTCTATCATGACTTTCACTATAATGAATATGGCAGTCCAGATACCTCAATAACCAGAAAGGCCTAAAAAGGAGCATGCCAATGCACATCATGTCAAAGAAACCAAAGGCACTGATGCCAAAGGTGCGACAGTTAAATAGGCACAACTCAATAATATATCCAAAATTGCAAACATAATTATAAGAATGCAAGAAGAAACAAACCCTGCCCGAAGTTATGTTCACAATGTGGACAGAATTATCCTTTGAACCAGTAATAGCTAGAGTTGAATCTGAGCTCAATGCCAAGCATGTCAGTCCATCAGTGTGGTATGGATGACCTGAAGAGCAGAGTTGTCAGAGATGCCAAACAAAGCAAGCTCCTTTGATTTTTATGGTAGCTATTTTCAAGGTAAGATAATTTGAATATGTAGCCTGGGAGAAATTGAATATGGCCTTTATTGATGGCTTCAATACCACGTATATTTAAAATTCACTTTGTCATTATCTGAAGGTAAGCTAGAATTTGAATATGTAGCCTGGGAGAATTTAAATATGGCCTTTATTGATGGCTTCAATACCAAGTATATTTATCGAATATCCAAATAAATAGCCTTTTCACAGGATGAAATGGACCAGGATATAACTTCAGATAATGACAAACTGAATTTTAAATGAATACCTCTCACAACATGTATGTTTTCGCCACTTTTTGGATTCCATATCCTCAGGGATGCATCATCAGAACCAGTACAGATTGTTTTACCTGAAGCAAGCAGCAGATAGATTTGAAAAAAGAAAAATGAAAAAGAAAGAGATAGATCAAAAGCAAGCTAAAAGAAAGTTCTTCAAAAAAAAAAGTTCCAAGACAGAGAGTAGTTTGATACCATCAGGGGTAAAATCACCACAGGTAACACTTGCTTCATGTCCTGTAAATGAATTAAGATAGGCACCTCTGTCAGCATTCCACATCCAGACACTTTTGTCCTCAGAACCTGCCAACACCAAATGCCCTTTTGGATGCCATCTGACCCACTGAGAAACCACATGGTTGATAATCAGATTTTAAAACATAAAACAAAATAAATTAATTCCACTAAATTCAGTCAGAAAGTTCACCTCAATGCCCTCATCAGGACCTTCAAGTACACATTTATGGTTTCCCGATGAAGCATCCCAAATTTGAACAAGACCATCAAACCCTCCAGATGCAAGCAACTGTCCATCACTACTAAAGGCTAAACAAGACACGGAGTCCTTATGACCTGTAAATATTTCCAGAAGGTTAAGTAGTAAGGACCCAAGATCAAAATTATGCACATATACAAGCACAGATATAGGTGCAGAAAAAGACCTCAGCTTCATTGACAGGCATTATAGCAAGTATCAGGACACGCAGAAAGTTTCAATGAATGAGGGATTATATCACTAATCAAAAGAAGAAACATAGCAGGTTGCTCAATCATGCTACAAAGCAAACTATGAACAATTTCTAACAACAAAGATTCCGACGACTAACAGAGATCCCCATGATATCTGGGATCATTTTAGCTCTCATAACTCAACTATACCTTTGAGCTCAGATGCCCAATCTCCAAGACCAATCTTCCAAAGAAACCCTTTGTCGTCTCCTCCACCGGTCGCCACTAATAAAGGATCTGTTGGACTGCAGGATACTGTATAGAGCTCACCTATATGCAAATAATAATAATAATAAATACTCCATTACTTCTCTTCCTGAGCAAATGCAAATGCTCCATTTCATTAGTCCAACAAATTAAAACAAAATAAAGTTTTATAAATACGTTTTTTAGCCATTAATTCACAACTATTGATTTAATTATAAAATTAATTAATTAACTAATTGCATAATCAAAAGATGGAGAATTCCAAAAAGAAAAAATTTACCGGTATGGCCGGTAAATATGTGCATAGAATCATCCGTGTCGTCGTCGTCGTCATCCTCGTCCGCATCAGGAAGATCTACGAATTAGTGAATTGTATATCAATTTAATATCAAATCACAGCTTGATTAATAAATAAATTAATAGAGCATGCATGTTTTTAGTTATACCTTCTTCATCAACGGCGACTTCGTCGATGATATCGGAATCGTCAAGGAAAACTTCGCCTTGATCGTCTTCTTCTTCGTCGTGTAATGATCGATTTGGACCATTCATTTTTGTGTTTTTTATTTGTATTTCTGTGTTTGCCGATTCCTTGGCGTCGTCTGCTGGAGAAGAATGAGAGGTTTTAGCTAGGGTTTTATTCCTATTATCGTTATTGCAGTTGCTGATTGGAGTGGCGCGTGAAAGTACTGCTAGTATTTTTTTTTTCCAGTTGATTGTTACACGTGGTTCTTTTGAGCGTAGTCGATAAAGCTGGTCTGGTTGTAGCCCGGTGGAACATTATGTTTAGTTAAATATAATAAAATATTAATTTGATAAAATTATTTGAACAAATAAACTCGATTTAAACTTAACTAGGTAAGTGGCGGGTTTTTACGACGATTCAGTAATTTAAATTCTTTTTAAGTTGATTTTCAAATCAAATTTAATAACTATACTTTTAAGTTATTGATAATTTTTTTTATTTTCAAATTACATGATTTTTCTAGGATTATATATATTCCAAAGTGTATTAATTTTTATTTTTTAATATTTTTATATGTATTATAATTCGATTTTAAAAACTATAGCTGTATTTTGAGTATATGTGAAGATTTAATTTCAAGATTTGTATAAAATAAATATTTAATTAAATTAAATAGTTAAATTTAAGTGTGGTTTAGATCATACAAGAAAAACTTATTCAATACAAGTTTCAAATCTTAAAAGTTTTTTTGATGAGATATAATAAACTTCATTCACACAATTTTAAGTAGGGTGATGAATTTTGATTCGGTTTTTATATATAAAAAATGTAACCAAACTGAAATTTTATTTTGAAAAAAAATCGAAATCGGTTCAAACCGACTGGTTTTGGTTTGTTTTTTTGGACAAAAACTGGTTTGGCTCGGTTTTTTCCGGTTTTTTATGTTTGAGTTCGGTTCGGTTTGATTTTTTCGGTTTCAAACTTATAAAACCGAACCGAACAAGTCGGTTTTTTTAAAATTTTAATCGGTTTAATTGGTTTTTTTTCACGGTTTGATTTTTTTAGTTATTTTTTTCCCAGTTTTCTCAGTTTAATCGGTTTTTTGGTATTTTTACTCACCTCTAATCTTAAATTAAAAAAAAAACAAATATATATCTCGATATGCAAATATAGTGATTTAATTTTTTTATTGTGCGTGCTCACCAACATAAATACACCCACTTTTTTTAAAAAATCGAAAACTAGTTCCTGATACCCTATAATAAAAATAACAATAAAATTCTTAGGTTAATAAAAAAAATATTTTCCATAATCCATAATAAAAATAAAGTAAAATAATACACATTATTATTATTATTATTAGAGTCACACTACCACAGATAGCTCAATCTCTATTAGCCCATCAACGTCCTCCACTTGTCAACTCCATTATCCTCAATACACACAGATAAGTGGCTCTCATCTTATTTTCTACCAAACAAGATAACCCCCGCTTCCACCACCCTACATTCTCTCCTCCCCACCAATCCCCACCGTCCATTCCTCTCAAAAACCCCCTCTCCACCACTCCCGTCTCTCAAAAACACTTCACCAATCAACAGAAGAAAAAAACTCTCCACCGCCCCATCTCTCTCCACGATTGCTGGCAACATGGCATCAGCACTCCAAAACGCCACCGCTTCACTCCAATCCAAAACCCCACCATCAGCTAGACTCCCAACCAACTTCACCTCCCCAAAGCCCCTCAACCTCTCCTTCTCCGCCACTTTCCCATCCCTCAACCTCTCCACCACCGCAACCACTACAAACCGCCGCCGGGGTGGCTCGGCCCTGGGGACCAAAATGTCAGCAACAGCAGCAGGAAGTTACGCATCAGCACTAGCTGACGTGGCAATATCCAACAACACATTAGACGCAACGGCGTCCGACATCGACAAAATAGAAAGGCTGTTTTCAAACCCAGCAGCGAATGACTTCTTTACTAACCCAACAATAGACTTAGAAAAGAAACGGCAAGTCGTTGATGAGTTCGCCAAGTCGTCTGCTCTCCAACCCCTCACGGCAAACTTCATTAACATCCTTATAGATTCCAAAAGGGTTGATCTGGTTAAAGATATAGTGGTGGAATTCGAGAAGGTTTACAATAAGCTGACAGACACACAGCTTGCTGTGGTGAGTTCAGTTGTGGCTTTGGAGTCACAGCATTTGGCCCAGATAGCAAAACAAGTGCAGAAATTGACTGGAGCTAAGAATGTAAGGATTAAGACTGTGATTGACCCAAGTTTGGTTGCTGGGTTTACTGTAAGGTATGGGAGCTCAGGGTCTAAGATGATTGATATGAGTGTGAAGAAACAGTTGGAGGAGATTACTGCTCAGCTTGACTTGAGTGATATTGAACTGGCTGCTTGATGTTAGACACTTTTTTTTTAATTTCTTTTCTGGTAAATTATGTGGGTTCTTTTTTTTTTTTTGGGATTTAATTGTTGTTGTAGTATGGATTTTGTAATAGAGTTATTATTAGAATGGAATGTATTTCAATGTCTTCCTGTCTTTTGGCAACAATTTTGAGGCTTGGCTTCTTTTTTTTTTGGCAATGATGCTTTGATTAGAGAATCCGAATTTGAGGGTTGTCTCTGCTTTGAAGAGAGGATTTTTTTTCATGGAATTGTTAAATAGGGCTGAGCATGAACAAAGGACTTAATTTTTGTTTGGATGGAGCCTCATTAAGGAAGGTGGAACAGGCTCCACCAAGATGAATTTGTTGGCCTGGTAGCAAGAAAAAGAAGATGTTGAAGTGAAATTCTTAAGAGTCATATGATATGATTTATTATTCTGTTTCTAACACAGTTTGATCATGGTACCTTAGTAGCTGCAACCTTCTGCTTAAGAAGGATGGGGTTCTCTCATCCCTGGTCACCGAAGGTGAGTAGGTTCACACAACAATATTTCAATTTGCAGATCTTGTCTGCAGAACGAGCATGGCAATCTTTATGGAGAAGAGAGATCAGTGCTTCCATGTTATCCTAACATGAATGCTTACGCACATGTCAGAAACATTGGCTCCTGCCAAATTAATATCTTGGACCCCAACATGCCATGACTAAACTTCGACCATTGCTGAGAAGAAAAATTAGAATCTTGCGAGCCCATTAACCAGAGCCCTAATAGATTGGTTCAAATGATGAACAAAAAACTCCATTAACTTGAAATCTCTAATTTGAGTTCCACCATTAACTTCTCAGAGAGAGAATGTATTTATATGTAATTAACTTCATTAGAGTTCTTCTAAGTTTTGGTTGTGACACGATGCTGTGGATACATTGCAGGAGTAGCAAGCTAGCTCAATTGTAATTAGGATTAATGCTTATGAGGTCTGGTCTCTACCTTCTATTTTGTGTTTAATATATCTTATCAACTTTTTACTTTATATTTTCACATTAAATAATAAGAATCATAGAAATCTTACATCTTAAGAAAACACGAAAACGACCAAACTCATTTACACATATTTATTTATAATACTTCAACTACTTGTCTTCTCTCATTAGTGGACCGAGCAGCTCTTGTGTTTCAGATTTTATCTTCTTTATATCCATATGTAGTGTTTAGTTTTTTATCTGGTCTCTGATATTATTATCGAAAATAAGCAATCATGTCGATCCTGGATTCCTTCTTCGACAAAGGCTTTAAAGCTGCCAAATGGTAATTCATTCTATCCTTCTCTATTTTGTTTTTGGGTTTTTGTTTTCTTGCTTTAATCATGGTTCAATTTGGATTTGGAATTCTGGGTTTTGTTTGGTTTCTGAGAAAATGTTAACTTCAGTAAGGAAATTCAGAACTTAACGTTTCATTAAAATCAAGTGACTTAACTCAATGTGCAATCTTTTCTTTTTTTAATTTGTTCTTCTTTGCATAAATTAAAGAAATAAGAGACTATAAAAAGTTGAGAATTAAGAATCTGGGTACTTATCTCGTGTGTTGTAGATATTTGGTTAATGTAAAAAGTAAATAGAATTCATTGAGGATTTGAAGGGTTCATACTTGTTTTTGAGTGCTTATGTTTTGATTAAATGCTATCATTGACTATTTTTTTGGGGTTTAAAGATTTGATGAGGACTATTGTTGATTTAATTTGTTCTTCTTGTATACAGTAAAACCTTACTGAAGTTGACAATACCCCGGATAAAGTTGTTGAGGAACAGGAGAGAGATTCAGATAAAGCAAATGCGCCGCGACATTGCTAAGCTTCTTGAGACTGGTCAAGAAGCTACTTCTCGCATTCGGGTATTGCTACTTTTCTTATTGAAATCATTTTTAATAGTATGAACAGGTTTTTTGTTTTTAGTCTCTTAAGATACCTGAAAAGGGAATGGTCTTGTGGTGTTGTTGATAATTACATATCAGGTGGAGAATATTATAAGAGAGGAGAATATGATGGCTGCTCAAGAGATCATTGAATTGTTCTGTGAGCTTATTACTGTGCGCCTTCCAATTATTGAAACACAAAGGTTATTCCTGACATTACATTATCTGGCTTTCACTATGTTTGTTTCCTGTTTGTTAATGCACTCTCCTGTTGGATACTTGTCTTAACTATGATGATGCCTTCATCAAGGCATAAACTTGGATTTATTAGTTTGTTTTTGTTCATATTGTTATTTGCTTAACTATAGATATTTCCGTCTGCACATGAGTTTTTATAGGTTCATTAACTGTATATCATATCTAATGAAAGGTTTACTGGTAATATAGCTTGTTTTCCCTTAAAGTAGCAGGTTTAAGGAAGAAAAAAAAGCCCTTTCCTGAATACCAGAGAAACAGAAGGTTGAGGAAATCGAAGGAGAAAGAAGTAATCATTGATCAAAGTACTGATATTCAGTCATATATGTGGAAAAGGATCAGAGTAGCATAGCATAGGATGGTTTTATATGTTTTCACTTTTCCAAGTTTTCTACTCAATTCATGTTTCACCACATTACTACAGACATGCTATATCATAATGTAGGATATATTTGCACTGCCCTGGGCTGTCCAGCTTTAACTCTGGAGATTCACCGTTTCACGGTCTAGGATGAAATCCTGATCACTTTCCAGACTTGTTTTGGAGGGAGCAGTGCAAGTCACAGTCTTTGATATTTCTGCTTTACCTTAGAAACTCTAGGCTGTTGTCTAAATGCTGAATTTGCAATAATTGTTTAAGCTCAAGTATAATATGAACTGTTAAAGTTGAGAATTGGGTCAAAGTTGCCAGACAAACAATTAGGAGGTTCAATGGTGATTGTTATCCTAGAGTTGCTATGACATGTTAATTGAGTAGTGAACCTGCAGATAATTCAGGTGAAGCTTCAACTCTGCCTTACCTTCTCGAGCCATTATGGTTGTGGGTTGTCTTAAAATCAGTCAAGACTGATGAGTTTGCAGATAGTATCCTCATTAAGAGCCTTGTTATAGACCCCCAAGTTAAGTCTTACAAAAATCTAACCTGTTATCTTCTTCGTATTGGATTTCCAATGTGGTTGGGAAGTCGATTTGTTTATGTTCCATATCCTGTCAATTTTTCTTTATGGTTATACAATTTCATGAATGTCATCATCTGTGTGTAGCTCTGATAATTTATTTGTTTAACCCAGCTTGTACTAAATTTATACCTCTATGCAAAGTGAGTTGAAGAATCTTCATAGCTACTTGGAGTTAAGAACACCGCTCATTTTTCATAGATTGTATGTTTCAAATGTCATTTTATTTTTATTTTTCAGGGAATGTCCTTTAGACTTGAAAGAAGCAATATCCAGTGTCTGTTTTGCTGCACCAAGATGTGGAGATCTACCCGAGCTGCTGCAGGTTCAAACCCTATTTGCTTCCAAATATGGAAAGGAATTTGCAGCTGCTGCAACAGAGCTTAGGCCAGCTTGTGGTGTTAATCGCCAGGTTTTTTGAATCTCTATCTTATGCCTTGATTTATTTCTTGCAACAAGTTCCTTTGTTTATGTTTATGCTTATGTTTCCTTTTCTTTTGACATTTTTCAAATTGAAATCCTGCAGTTAATACAACTCCTTTCAGTTTGTGCGCCTTCACCTGAAGCAAAGCTGAAGCTTTTGAAGGAAATTGCTGAAGAGCATGCGTTAGACTGGGACCCAGCTGCATCTGAAACCGAGCTTTTAAAAAAGAATGAAGATTTATTGGTGAGTAGTATGGTGCAACTGCCTCAATTCTTGTTATCTTTCCTTGTCTTACACGTGTTCTCATTGTCAGAATGGTCCAACACATATCAGTGGTCCAACACATATCACTATATTGCCTCTTCCAAAAGAGAAGCATGATGAAGTACTTGTCGCTCCTGATCTTGCCAAGCATGAACAGTCTGATTCTGATACAGGCTTTGACCCATTAGATTTTTCTGAAGTTCCTGAGGTGTCGCTGCTGCCAAGTGCAAACTCTGCCTCGGCACCAGGGATAGCACCACCTGCACAAGCTGCTCTACACCCTGACATTGATCATGAATCATCAAATCACTATGTGACTAACAAAGATCTATCACAAGAACCTCATATTGTTGTACATAAGGATGTGATTGAAGAAAAGTCAGCAGCTACCAGGGATGAAATTTCAAGCACCACGGCAAGTGCCAGGGAAGAAAAACAGTTTCTGTCATCCATAACTCCCCCTTCACTATCCTCTCCATCATTTTCATCGCCACCCTCTGCACTGACGACCAAAAGTGAGGTCAATGTGGATCTGCAGAATGTTTCAGCTACTGTGGGGGGCACTGTGGAGACTGCTAAGCATGCAACAATACCAAGCACTTCACCACCCCATGTAACGAGGACCGGAACCGAGGCTAATGTGGATCTTCAAGATGTTTTAGCTGCAGCGCATGCTGCTGCTGAGACTGCTGAACATGCAGCAGCAGCAGCTCGCTCAGCAGCAACTCTTGCACAGGCAAGGATTGGTGAGCTAACCAAGAAAAACAGTGAGAGGTTACATGAGAGTGGCTATGATAACCCCTTTTTTGTGGATACTCCTGATCTATCAGCTTCTGCTGATAAGCCACCTTTTGTTCACCAACAATCTTTTGGTGACGGGGATAATGTTCCAAGTTATAAAGACTTACATCGACTTCATGAGGGCCACCAGGCATCAGAGTTGTTGGATATTCCTTCCTTTGAGAAACTCGAAGTGGATTATGATTCTCCTCGTAGTGATCATGTTGTTGAGCAAGGGTCTGTTAGTCACCAGCCACAGAGATTGCCTTCAATGGATGATGAGCCATACTTCTCATACCCAAATTTGTTCACATCACAGAACTCAAATCTTGGATCAAGTGCTCTATCAGCTACAGATCATTCCAATTCAATCCATGACCTTTGATTTTTGGGTCCTGTGCATTGGTTTGTGGAGAGTTGACTTAGTGCCGTGCAGTCATCGATGCAATTTGGGGTGAGCCATTTTCGTTGTTATTTGTAGAGTACAAGGTTACTAGTTGTTACATGTTCAATGAGGCTTTATCATTAGGAAATTTCAACTGCTTGTTGTAGTTGAGAGAAGCCATCTCAGATGAGTTTATGTATTTTGTGTTGATCAATTATAGGATTCATGTAAAGAAACCTTATTCTGTCGCAGGTAATGAAGTTCATCTTTCCTTGAATTTTGACATTCAATTGTCCAGCCTTTGTAATTTTGTTAAACAGATTTAACAAAACCTTGTGCCTGTTTATTTTTCCATACGAGTTCATTTTATGAATGTGATGGATATTGAGCAACCGCTCATGACAACAACAGGATTTAGCTACGTTCAAACCATAGTTGATAAGCTAGTAACGCAAAAACTACAAGATATTTCATCAATCCAGTTCTTGGTTGTTAGTCCAACAACACAAGACAATAAGAGGTTTTTCCTAGTAGAGGGATTCAGGTCCGCAAGTTTTATTCTCTAGTAACAATCTCCAGGTCACAACCACTGTGACTTCTGCCTCTTCCTTGTTTCCAAGCACTTGAAGTCTTGAATCCATCCATGTTCATAGCCATTGTTCGTTCTCTATTGGTAGAGGCTGTAGGTTTTAAACTAGAGATTCAACCTACAACCAGCTTTAAAAAGGGTTTGAAAAGTTTCCTCCATGGAAATGTTTTTCCAACTTGTCATTTGATACTGGCTTTGATTCCCAAAGTATCAATCAAGTTTCTGCTTCGTTGAGTTTTGCGTAAATATGGTGCTAGAACAGTATTGACTTAAAGAAGCTGTTCCAAGAAAGTGATGACCTGTGTGGCGTTTAACTAACAATCCCACATCGAAGAAACACAAGAAGTCACATGAGGCGTGTGGGTATAAATTAGAAGGCCTCAGCAACGTTATACATACTTACCTGGACGGGATCAATGGGTGATCATGAAGGCCCATGGTCTAGGTCAGTGACCTCCATTGCACTGAGGAGGGGTGCTGGTCTAAGGTCTCCCCAAGAGGGAGAGCCTACGTCAAAATTTGTGGCAGAGGGGGCTGCGCGAGTCGCGGCCCCTACCCAATACCAGTCTAAATCTGTAGTCGAGTACGGCCTGGATATTCAATTTTCTGACAGGAAATTTAACTCTAGAACTTGAGATTTTTCTAAGCTTATATCCGCTCTTCTGAGTACTTCTAAAGTTAAACATAAAGAACACTCGATCCTGGGTCTTCCTCATCATGCAAAATTATTTAACACAGACTAATGGTTAAAATCATCGTCAAGGACTCCGCACCAAAATTTAATAAGTTTTTTTTCTCTGAATAAAATTTGATGTTAAATTTGTGGCAGAGGGGGCTGCGCGAGTCGCGGCCCCTACCCAATACCAGTCTAAATCTTTAGTCGAGTACGGCCTGGATATTCAATTTTCTGACGGGAAATTTAACTCTAGAACTTGAGATTAAAAATTTTTCTAAGCTTATATCCGCTCTTCTGAGTACTTCTAAAGTTAAACATAAAGAACACTCTATCCTGGGTCTTCCTCATAATGCAAAATTATTTAACACAGACTAATGGTTAAAATCATCGTCAAGGACTCCGTACCAAAATTTAACAAGTGTTTTTTCTTTGAATAAAATTTGATGTTAAAATTGAATTTTTAAAAAAATTAAAGGTATCAATTACCTGTTAGCAAAAAAGAACTAAAATCAATTTCTCAAAGTTATAACTTATGTGTTTTTAATTAATATGTTTTTACTTCAGTCTTTTAATTCGACTATCCTTTAAAAAACAAATATGTAATTAGATGCTAAAATTAAACTTAAAAGAGTTTTAACTGTATAAAATAAAAGTTAAACCGAAATGAGATTTTTTAAAAAAATCACTGCTAAAATCAACAGTGAAATGAATCAATTACAGTAAAAACACTAAATCGTTTTAGTTTTTACTATAATTTTCTGAAAAATAGTTTAATTGAAGACGTGAGCTGAGCACTTGGAATTAGAACAGTCGGTGTGGAAACCAAAGAAGGCACAAGTTCAGTAACAAATAATACATCCAAACTTTCTCAATAAAAAATGTTTAAATTAGTAACCAGCGTTCCTCTATGTACTTAAATTTGAAAAATTCACTACTCAGGCCTACTCTTCCATAGAATTGCAGTAGGCAAGATTGAACTGCACGGGCCGCATCCAAATATCAGACTCCATTGGCAGCAGATGACACAAATTGCAGCTCAACAACGACTCGTATGCACAAAGGTAATGAATACAATGCAGAATGGACTTACATGAGACTTAAAATCAGGATACATTCATCAAATCAAAAGACAAAAAAAAGGGTAGCAAAATTATGATAAAAATAAAAAATAGGTAGTATTTCCTCTCTTGTAACTGTGCCATGGTCACCTTGGACCAGATAACTCAACCGCGTGTAGATTTTCTGTCGAGTCAACAATCCAATCAGAATTTGGATGAGGGGAGAATTCCACCTCCTGACGAAGAACTTCTACCTTTTGCCACTCATCCCATCTCTCTGCTAAACCATCACCTTCAAGCATTCTCACCACTTCTGACATCTTAGGCCGCTCCATCGGGGTGCCTTGCGTACAAAGCAGTGCAACCTGGATTAGTTGCTCCACCTCTGCTTCCACATATTTGTTTTGGAGATCAGGATCTACTAGCATTTCTAACTTCTTCTCCTTAAGAAGTCCTTTTACCTGAGACAACATCAATTCCATTACATATACGAACTAGTCATTGTTCCGAAGCCTTATGAAACAGGCAAAAAGACAAGACTTCAACAAAAAAATAAAATACAATAAGAACATAGTAAAGTGTGCACACCCAATCAAGCAACATGACATCATCATCATTTGCCAACCTAGCAAGGTCAAAGGCCCTCTGTCCAGTAATTAGCTCCAGAAGCATGATTCCATAACCAAAAACATCAGTTTTCTCGGACGATTTACCAGTAGATAGGTACTCTGGAGCTATGTGCCCTATTGTACCACGGACAGCAGTGGTGACGTGAGTATCCTTGTAGTCCATCAATTTTGCTAGCCCAAAATCCCCAACAACAGCCTCAAATTCCTCATCCAACAAAATATTTGCAGCTTTAACATCCCGATGAATAATCTTTGGATCACAATGATCATGCAAATAAGATAAACCCCTTGCAGATCCCAATGCAATTCGCTTCCGTGTTGGCCAATCTAGAGGAGGTTGTGACGGTGGGCGTTCTAAAACATGCATCAATAAAACAATTAAGACAATGATATAACTGGCACAAAGCTAGTATTAGAAGGCACAAAGAATGATCGAGCTATTTGATAATCAAAACAAATTGTGTCAAGGAAGTTGAAATATCAATGACAAATGCCAACGATAACAAGGTTTACCCCTCAAACATGATGCAACACTTCCATTAGCCATGTAGGGATAAACAAGCAGTCTTTCAGTTGGTGTCATGCAAAAGCCACGTAAGCGGAGGAGATTCCGATGCACAGCCATGCTTATCATCTCAACTTCCGTTTGAAACTGCAACTCTCCTCCAGGTGTACGCTCTTCTTTAAGTCTTTTTACAGCCACCAATGAGCCATCTGCTAGACGTCCTTTGTAAACCTTCCCAAATCCTCCTCTACCCAGAATATTTTTGTTGCTAAAGCTATCTGTTGCAACTTGTAATTCTCGCAGTGAAAACCTCTTAAGCTGTCCTAGATGAACCTCGGGATCTTCTTCAGCTGCAAAGAGACAAACATATTTCATCAAAACGTCCTACAAAGTCTAAATCTGGTTTTTTTTTTTCTTCAGTTAAAACCCTAACCAGGAACATCAAAGAAGAATTCCTGAGGCTTCCTCCGACGCCACCAAGCAAATGCTAATGCAGGGGCAGCAAACAGTAAGGCTGCACCAGCCGCAACTCCTCCAGCAATTGCTCCAGTGGCACTATTACCTCCTGAAGTTAGATGCAAAGAAAAAAAAAACCAAGATTAGCAGAACAGGATATCAAATTCTTGACAAAATATTCACTAATAAACCAAATAGTGATCAAAATTAATGAAGCCTGACATGGGAATTCAGCCTATGCCAGGGAAACAAAATTGAATCAATTAAATCAATTTTAATTAATTTAAGTTCTACAAGTTAAAATGTGTTGCAATATATTCTTGTACAAGTATCACTACATCACATATTAAATATTCCAGCCAGTGTGAACAACACAATAATGACAATAAAACATGCCTTCATATTAATAGACCAGCAGAAGCAAATTCATGTGTACATTTGTAAGTCGTATAACTTGGACCACATAACAGTTCATATTGACCAAGCAATAATAGAAGGAAGAACTTCGCTCATAAAAACCCAGGTCAGCTCACATGCCAAAAACATTGACCGACCGTGCTGAAGGCTTAAGAAATACTATAATGTGAGAGCATGATCTACACTTCTTAATTTCAAACAGAGAATGAGTGACAGATTACCTGGTGTAGAAACTGGAGGCGGTGGGACAAATGGAGGAGGAGGAGAAAAAGGAGGAGAACCTGGGCAGGGATGACCAGTAACCGGTCCACAGAGATCCAAGTTGTTAGCAAAACTGAAAGGGAAAAGGAAGAATTTCAGAAGCGCTTTCAAAAGCATTCCATTAAGGGCAGGTAATGCTCTGATGATTATCAAACCTGATGGGAGTGAACAGTGAGAAGGAACCATTATCTGGAACCACTCCAGAGAGGCGGTTGTTTGAAAGATCCCTGTGTTCCAAAATGCAAAATGCAAAAATTTACTTTTGTATCACACGATTTCTTAAAGAGAGATTTCTTCATGAGACATAGTAAGTAACTGAGCACTCACAGTACTTGAAGTGCTGAGATATTAGTCAATGACATTGGAATGGGCCCCGCCAAACTATTGTTATTAAGCCGACTGTCCTTGCACCAAACATGGCAAGAACAAAAAAAAATAGTTAAGCTCCAAAATCAATCAAGAGACGCAGCTTAAATTACCATCATAAGCAGATGCCATAACAGTATATTATGGCTAAGGATATAAAAGCCATGTTAAATAAAGAAATTGCATCATTGATTTGGCATGTGCGTGCAGATGCAGGTTAGCAACACTCATGTGCACGTCTAACAGGCAGCAATTGCAATTTATCATTAGATGGATCATTAGGGGTCGCTGAAGATTAGAGATTCTGGCAATTCAGTAGAACCAAGAGCCAACTAATAACTTCATTTTGTTTTTCCTGTGCAGTATAAAAACTCCTATAACAAGGTACACATATCAAGAAGCATGACATTTTGGAAACTACACCGCAAAGATGGAGACTGAATATTTTAGGAGCATACTTACAGGAATCGCAGTTTTGACAGCTTGCCCAAAGTGTCCGGGATGGGACCAGTAAAACTATTCAAGTAAAGATCCAAGCTCACCAGGTTAGTCAAATTTCCCAGATCACTAGGAATTGGTCCGCTTATATTGTTACTATAGAGTTCCCTGTTGTAAACAATATGGCTTAATGAATCATGCAAGAAATGATTAAAAAACGAAAGATGTGTCTACCATAAACTCACAAAACAAAATTAACAAATTGCCAAGGGACTTTTTCATAACTAGATCAAGCATGATATACGTTTTCATCTGTTCAAAACAAACACATCACTACTAGAAGGAACTTCCAAGTGGTGAAATTAAAATTTACCAAACAATTCTCCTGGGCCTGACCTGACCCACACAAGATGCTGTTACATTACAACCAACTACAACCTCAATGTATGGAGCCAATACAAGATAGTGGTTTGAGCAGCAGAGATTGTGCTTCCAGTTTATGAAACATGAACTTCACAAATTTTCAGTCATGGAAGTTATTACTAGACCACATTCAATTTTACCACTGACCAAAGCTACAAGCGCACAGTTTAATACCAGAAAAGCATAGCATCCATTTCCTGAAACGTTAGATTATTTCAACTTTCCCATACTATAGGATAAATTCCAGTACATGTCAGATCATTCTGCAAATATCTCAGAGGAGCCTTTGCCTGGTACAGTGTTGAAACTTTTGGAATTGTAGCCACAGAGAAGCAGGGCTTGAATCTTGAGAACAGCTACTAAATGCGAAATGTTAAGATAGCCTTCAAATTCTTTCTTCCAGGATACCACTTCGGTGGAAAAACACAGAGCAATGCCTTTTTTTTTTCTTTATAACATGGCATTTCACTTATTGTGAATGGAGTTATAATTAAGTGATGGGTCATCCAATACAGAGAACAGAGGCCCCTAACATAACAAGTTTCTGACTTTAATAGAAAATACAAGTTTCACTCAACCAGACAGCAAATACATGTGTAAGATTTGGTTAGACTACAGGAAATGCTAACATAATCAGAATTTCCAATTCTTTTTCACAATTCATTGTTCTGTCTCATGGGCTTCATTGCTTTAGTGGAAAATCTTTCGCCGACAACAATCTGTCAGGACAGCACCATAATCTGCATGGTTGGAAGTGAGTAAAACACGTGCCAACATAAACAATCTCGTTAATATTTCCATAATCATTTCCCACATGGAAGAGTGTTGAGAATAAAAATCCAAAACTGTTCTCTTTAATGTCACCAAATCTCCCATCCTTATAATCTAAACTCTTTGGGGAGAATCAGTCCCTGCAGAGAACATTGTCAGACCTTTCCAAAAGACCTATGAGCTTTAGTCTAACCCTTGCCTCTGACATTAACTAGATCCATGTTTACCCCAGTGAGGATATAATAGCACAAGAGGCACTCGCTATCAATTTCATTCAAGAATCCTATTTAACTATGAAAAGACATGCTCTATTTGTTTAGAAGTGCAAATATAATCCTTTTAGCTAGACTGCTAAAACATGGAAACACATTCTACACTTAATTGCACTAGTTCCAAATCATATTTTTTCCAGAAAGAAAAAAATGAACTTTTTGATGATTTCACAATGAAAAGTATTTCTGGGGAATCAACTATTATTCATTTCGACAAAGAAATGAATGTTTGTGAGCATTTATTTGTCTCCAACATGCAACTTGATGTATAACATTACATTTCAAAATTCCCTTTACAAGAACAAGAGAACTGGTGCAGTGCACCATTATGCAACCATTTAACAAAAGAATTAGATGGATGCATTCAAATCATTGAGCAGGACTTACAAGTATTGCAAATTCTTAAGTAGGCCAAGCTGTGGAACAAGCTGACCAGATAAAGCAGCATTTCCAAGATCACTGTGAAATCAAGAAGAAATATCACATGCTGTATTCCTGAGGAATGCTTATATAAGCTAATACATACTGTTATAAGTTACATCAAAAGCTTGTTCTTGAGGAGCATCAAAAGGGCAAGACGCTTACACTCGTATGACACTATTATCATTGTTACATGTGACATGAAACCATGTGCAAGGGTTGACAAGGGTAGGATCCCAACTCTGCAGGACATTGTTTGGATCATTCAAGTTGCTCCTGAGGCTATGCAAAGCATCACCTGTTTTCCAGCAAGCAAATTCAAGTTAGGGGTTGACAACTATCAAGGCACAAAATAGACAGAGATGAGTCAATGAGGTGCAGGAACATCGAGGTTGACATTGATTCATGGCATTTCATCCATAGACATTAATGATGAAAAAAGATGAGATTATTTTCCCAAAAAAAGAAAAGAAAAAAGTATAGGATTTAAGGCCTTCTTGTGATACCAGAACTTAACTGAATGTGCAAGACCCGAATCATCTCACAGAAATCATCCACTCATTATCTAACATAGAGGGAAGGATATACATCCACAACCAAATGTGTCTCAAACCAAGTACATTTTTTAAAATTATTTGATAAATCCATCCAGATATGAAGCGCTTTAAAATGGAGAACAAAAGACAACGTCTTACGAGGTAAATTCTCAGGTGCAATAAAGCCATTCTAACTATCATCTCTATGTCATAAATAGTACAAACAAACATACTCTCGTTCTTACATTAAGAGATCAACATACACAACCTCAAATTTACAACACATTCAAATTCACCAACAAAAGCAATAAATTGAAGAATCCAATAAGTTTACCAGTACCCATTATCAAAGTACTTTACTCAGCCGCAAATATTCATTCTTCACTGCAGCAAACAATTAATGGAACCAAAAACAAAAACCCTTTTTCACAAATGAACAAATAAAGCAAAAACCAAGATCAACTTCAAATTCTCAAAAAGAAAAAAAACCAACAAAAATACAGTACCAAAAAACCCAATAAATGAGCATAAAAACAACCAACCTTCCATGTTACCCAGAACCAGCCATACTGGATGCAGCAGCAACACCAAGATCAACAACCACAAAAACAGAAGGTCCCCAACTTTCCTCTCCATAACCCACCAAAGCTCTTAACTTTAACCTCTCAATCTCCTCAGATCCAAACAACAACAAACCAAAACCCAACTCACCATTACATAGCCGACCAAAAATAAAAATAAAAAAAACCCACAAAACCCCTGGCTTTCCCTTTCTCTTTCAACTCTCTCACAACACCAAAAACACTAATAACCCCACCATTTTTATCTCCCTCTAGAAACTAACCTGATCTCTAACACCCCATTATACCTCACTTCAAAAAATTCACAACTTTAAGACAAAAACTCAAAACCCACCACAAAAAACACAACAGCAAGAAGTAACAAGGCTGAAAATTTTCAAAGCATTTTTCAGTTCACTATACTTTCTTTTTTGTAATAATAACTAAAAAAGAAAAAAAAAACTTTCCTTTTTATCCATGTTTATTTATTATTTTTCTTTTTCAAGTGTTCTTTTTACGAGGGAGATGTGTAAGGCTGCCCGGACAAGAAGCTGAAGCTGCCCATTGCCCGAGCGCAGTCAAAAACCTCATTCGCGCTATAACGTGGAAAGTGACGTGACCCCAAAAAACACCGTTTCCCGGTCAAAACTTGTGGGACCGACCGTCAATATTTATTTTTGGGGTAAGGTATAAATTTGTCCCTGGTTTATTAAGGTCATAACATTTTGGTCCTTAAGCAAAAACAATTAATTATATTTTAAAGATTATTAAATGATAAAAAGAAATTAGCCTTAAGAAAACACAAGCTAAATTCTCTTTGATTTAAATCAAATATTTATTAAATGATAAAGAATGACTACTTCCGCATATGAGTGAGGTTCATGGATGGAACCCGAAGGCTCATTAGTTTTTACGTTGTTGCTTGTTTTACTATTTATTTTTATGTTTTAAAAATATTTTTAAAAAATTTAAAATTTTATTTTATTATTTTTATTTCAATTTAATATTTTTTAATATTTTCAAATTATTTTAATGCGCTGATATTAAAAATAATTTTAAAAAAATATAAAAAAATATTATTTTAATACATCTTCAAGTAAAATATACTTTAAAAAATAACTGAACTACATTCTCAAACACCCCTGTAAAAATATTGAATGATTATATGCTGTGAAAAGGATTTAGTAGTGCCTAGTACGTTGTCGAAACACTAATTGGTAAAAATTTAAAATTTTATTTTTATTTAAAATTATTTTTTATATATTTTCGAATCATTTTAATATGTTAGTATTAAAAACTAATTTTTTAATATATATTATTTTAAAATATTTATTAAAAAAAAAACTTTTAAAAACAAGTGAAATACTACCTCACTAAGGAAAGAAAGATGTGACTCGGTGGATGCATGCTTAAAAACTCCTTGTCCTTGATCAAGTGGGATGCTATAAATCGTTGCTAAGATGTAGATTTCGCGACAAAAAATAAATGGTATCATAAAATCATATTCATATCATAAAAAGAAATTAAAATAATGTATTAGGAATTGTATAAAGGGGTGTTGAACCGGAGTTTTGAATTTTTTTATTTTAAAATTATTTTTTATGTTTTTTAATTATTTTGATATAATGATGTGAAAAATAAATTTTTTAATAAATTATTTTAATAAATTTTAAAATAAAAATTATTTTAAAAAATAATATCTATCACCGCCTTAACACTGCAAGCTAGTTAAGAAAAAAGAATTACTTCATTTATTGTAGGAAAAGAAATTATAATTGCTTTTACCATGTTTTTAGATATAATCAATGAAAAGCACGTTTTTTTTTTCTTTTAAAAGTTTATCAATCAATAATAAAATTAACATATTAATCTTTTCATTTGACATATTTATTTATAATTATTAAATATGGTATGATAGATTAATCTGTTGATTTATAAATTTAAGACTTAATCTAATTTGAGGTGTTTTTTTAATATATTGTATTGACTTGATATTAGATGAATCATTTCATAACCTAATTAATCAAGATAAATGTTGGATTAAAAACATTTAACTTTAATATGTATTGTTTTTTTATTTAAAATAATTAATGTTTAGAGTTTGTTGGATTAAGGTATGGAAATCATGTGCCAGATGAAACCTTGGAAGTTGGAAGTGTTCTGATAACTCTGTATTTATTATGATGTGAAGTGCTGCATACTCGAAAGGGGAGAGAGAGAGAGAGACGTGCTAACAAGCAAGAGATCACAACATCTCCTGCCTGAGTGTGTATACGATTGATAGAATATTTTATGTGGGGGTTATATTTATATTTATATTTATACTTTTAGCATAATGTTTTGGTTTGCCACGTCAGATATTGGGTACAAAACGTGACAGTGGCATTAGTGAAGCTGTCTTTGGCATGACAGCGATGTGTCCCCGTGTGTGTGTTTTATTAAATCTTTTTTTAAAAAAAAAAAAAACATAGTCATTTCATATATTATCAAATAATAATAATTCCCCTAGCAATATTATCGTGCTTTGAGAGACGTATTATTATTTTTTATAATAGTGTAATTATTATTTTGTTTCTTTATCATTTTTTTTGTTTTTTTTTTAAATAAAAAGATATTTTCATTGTGATATAAATATCTTTTGAGGATTGTACAGGGTTATTTTAATAATTATACTTCCAATACACATTAAAATTACCAGTATAACCCTTAAATAGAATAATACAATGCTTTTTGAACATGGGCGTTTTTGTATTTTTTTATATTTGATAGAATAATATAATCACAACATTACCTTTACCATTCAAATTTTTTAGTTTTGGTTTCAGGGGTTTGGTTGTAATTTCATCATGATTTGTTTGTTATGGGTGTTTAGTCCTGTTGGCATTTTCGGTTTTGTACGAATAAAAAAAAACAAAAAAGCTATTAACGTGTGCCTCACACATGTTAGCCGCTTTATCGTCTTTTGGTTGCGCATGCAGCTGGCTCCAGTAGTTGTAACTATGAGTTCGTCTTGGCATCTTCTTTTCTCTGGAAGGTGCGTGTATGGTGGTTTGACGTGATTAAGCTCGAAATTGCTTTTATTTTCCTTCTCTTTCTTCTTCGAATTGCGTGCTAGCCATGCCAAAAATCATATCAGACCTTCAATTTATTTTTTCTTTTGATTCAGTCTATCTTCTCTTGTTTGCAATTATTTTATTTACATTGATTATTTCTAATTGGATTTTATTTTCGATTTCATTCATGATCATTTGAATTTTTTTTATTTGTTTTTCAAATTTGGTACTTGCTCTTTTAATTGCTATTTATTTTGTTTTCAATCATTCTCTTGATTGATTTTTTTTTCAATTTCACCCCTAAGCATTTATTTTTATTTAATTTTTACGTCAAATTTGGTCATAATTCTTTTAGTTGTTATTTTTTAAATCATTTTCTCAGTGCATTTTTTTTTTTACAATTACATCCCCAAACATTTAATTTCATTTGATTTTTATGTTGAAATTAGTCTCAATTCTTTTAATTGCTATTTTTTTTATTTTTTTATTGATTGTTTTCTCAATTACATCCATCAATATTTGTTTGATTAAGAATCTTGTTTATTTGTTTTTTATGGCTTTCCTTTAATGAGGTCACCCAGGTCTCATGACCCAGGTAATAGATCTAAAGGATTAGATCGAGTCGGTTTCCATCTTTTTTAAAGCATTTTTTTTCATATAATTTTTGACGGTATTTTTTTTGCTTTCCTATTTATATGGTCATCCTAATTTTATTTCCTAGATCATGTGTTTAATTTCTTAACCTGGGTTCGCTTAAGACTTTTTTTTGTTATTTTTTTCTTTGACAAGTTTTTAAAATTTATATTTTTAAATTGACTTATAATAAACTTCTTGATGGGATCCCAATTCAGGGTTTCATGGGTTGCTTGCTTTTTAAGATTTGACATTGTTTGCTTTTACAGGTTTTTCTATTAATATTTTTCTACCAATCTCATATTTCAAAATTAAATTTGTTAGTTCTTAATTAAATCTCGGTAAAAAACTTCACAGAATGTGACATTTAGATATCAGACCAGATTTAAGAAGTTTGTCCTGTTTTTTTTTTTTCTAAATTAATGTTGTCTTATTTTTTTATATCATTTTAAAAACTTTTATTTTGTTATTTTTTGCTGTTTAATTATCTTTTTTAACTTTTGTTTTCTTATTTTTTCTGTTTGATTCTATTGTGTTATTCCTCAACAATTTGTTTATACTTCACCCTAACATTTTTTAATCTATAAATAATTTATCATATTATAAATCATTTTCAATTTCACCCCTATGATTTTTTTAATCTTTCAAGTTTGGTCATAATTCTTTTAATTGCATTTCTTTTTGTTTGCGATAATATGTTTTTAGATTTCATTCTTATTGGGTTTTTTTATGTTAGATTTTAACCCCATTTTTTTTGTTTTTTTTCTTTTACAAGTTTTTTTATTAATAGTTTTTTAAATAATTTCATCATTCAAGATTAAATTGCATGATGTTTAAGCTTTTTTATTGGAATCAGGTTCATGATTTAACAAGTTGTAAGTTTTTTAAATTAAATTAAGTTTAGAAGGTTCACCACCTCTTTTTTTTAAACTGATGTTTTTTTGTTTTTTTATTTTAAAGTTTGACTCTTTTTTTTAGATTTTCCTCCCGTCAAATTAATATTAGGTTGTTTGATGATTTGAATAGTCCGGGGTGTTGTTTTTTTTTATATCGGTTTTTTGTTGTTTTTTTTATGTGTAAATAATTAAATTGTCAATTCACCCAATGAGTTGTGACTTAATTTTTTTTAACCCATCACTTTTTTTACAGTAAAAAAGAATTGTTCGGCTTGCAACAACTGTTGTAACCCATTTTTGGGTCCCCCCACAAAAATATAAATATATAGCCGGAAGAAATTAGAAAAATAATAAAAGGTGGGAGCGCTCAGAAAAGAATCAGAAAAATTGATGAAGGAGGTTCAGAAATACAAGGAGTGAAATTTTTTACAGCATATACTTGAATGATGAGAGCCCTGTTAGAAAAGAAAAATTAATTTTGAAGAGAAAAGGCCAAAATTGGATGTTTATGGACTCAATTGGATTTTATTGAAGGTTTAATTGAATTTATAGAGGATTTGATTGCAAGAAAAATTGATTTTTAAGTCAAATTAGGCTTTAATTGGAAGAAATTAAAGTTCTGGGGTCGAATTATAATTTTTGAGAGTTGATTTGGTTAAATCAGGGGTTAAATTGAAGAAATTGAAAGTTTGTTGATCAATTGAGGGTCAAATTGCATAAATCAGAGACCAAGGACCGAAGTGAAACACACGGCCAACTATGGGGGGCGGAGACCGAAATACTGTTCCTCTTTCTTCTTCCCCCGAACATGCAGCGGGGAAGAAGGAAAAAGGAGCTTTTGTTTAAATTTTGTCGGGGCCTCTCTCGCCTGGAGCCCACCGACCAACCCGAGGCCCCATGCCGTTGGAGCCGAACCTCGACAGTAGCACCCAATGGCCGACCAGCCGCCGCTTGCCCTGCTCCCATGCGCAACGGTAAGAAGCCCCACTCACTTGGCTCTATAAATAGCACCCAACACAGCAGTACAGAGGGAGGGGGAAAACGGAAAAAAAAACAGAGGAGAGGGGGATTTTGGAGGGATGAGAGAGGGCTCTTTTGAAACTGAAAAGGGAGGGAGAGTTTGAACGAAAGAGAAAGGAGGAGGAAGGAAACACAGGAGGACAAGACAGATAGAAGAGGGGAGAGACAGACAGAGGGGGAGACGATAGAGACAGGAGGCAGGAGGGAAAGGAAAGCACAAAAAAAAACTAAACAGAGAAAGACACAGAAGAAGGAACGAAAGCAGGGGAACCTTTGGAAAGTTGAACGAGAGAAAAGTGAATGGAGAGCAGAGAAGGAAAGGATTTCTGAAACAGAGGGAGGAAAAATACAAACGCACCAACACTGCTAGGGATCTTCGTTTTCTTGCTCACGTGCTTCTCCCTCCCGCTGCAGCACCACAACACCACTGAAAAAAAAAGCAGCAACAGCACCTCTGCAAGGAGAAGAAGAACTGAGCCTCACTCCTGGAACCGCTGCCATTCCTCTTCATCAACACTGCCCACCTCCTTCCTCAGCTCATCATCTTCATCCCAACCGGCGCTGCACCATTGGAAGAAAAGGCGGCACTTGCTCTGCACGGGGAAGAAGAAGGAGTAAACAGCTGTTGTCCTCAACCTTCCCAGCCACTGTCATCTTCCTCCCACCCGTTGCTGCGCCATTTGAAGAAGGGCAGCGACCTGCACCTCTACTCAGACGAAGATAGCAGCAGCAAGACACTGCCAGACACCAACTCACCAAGGATAGCTCACCATCTTCATCCCAGCCATTCCCTACCACCTGCACCTCCATGAAGCTGCTGTAGAGAGGGAAGAACAGCGTTGACAGAGGAAACAAAGGAAACCAAGAGAAGGAGCAACGCCTCTGCAGAGGGGAAGAGAAAACAGCTGCTGTCCCCGGCTTCCACAGCCACCAACCAACATCCAAGCCACCCCCGGTCGGCCACCATCATCACCACCTCCAGCTGCCACCATTCTCTCAGTCGGCAACAACACCATGAGAAATGGAAGGAGAAGACAGAAACAGAGGGAAACAGAGTAGAAAAAAAACACAGAGAAGAAAGGAAGAAAGGCCGACCACCCTCCCGGTCATCCTCCGGTCAGCAACCGCCAGCAACACCGCCTTCAGAGTCACCACAGGTCAGCCCTCTGACCCTTATCTCTGTTTACTGTTCATCGTCTTGCATGCAGAACGTGCACTGTGCACGTTCTGCAAGCAAGGAAATAATTACCCGGTTACTGTGTGCACAGTAACCGGCTAATTAATTAACGGGTTACTGTTCACTTGCACTGTGTGTACAGTGAACAGTAACCAGCCATGTGGTTTTGGGCTGGGCTGAGTCCAGCCCTGTAGAAACCAGGCCCCAATTTATTTCGGGCCAATTTTGGCCCAGTTTCCTTTTGGGCCGGGTCTGGCCCGCTCGAACAAAAATTCTTCAAAAAATTATTTCAAAAAATGTGATTTTCTGTAATTTTATTATTGTATTTTGATCAATATCGGTTTGTATTTTTATACTGTAAAGATACAAATCCGGTATTAAAATAATCGGTTTTTGTCAAGTTTTCAAAAAATGTTTTGTTTTCATGCATACGGCCTAGTCTCTCCAATATATATATATAAATATTATAACATCTTATTTTCACACAACAAAGGAAATTTCAAAACAATATATGTATTAGCATGCATTTTGGCTTTAATAACCAGTTTATTCAAGCCATGAGAACTAGGCCAATATTTCAAAAATTCTAAAAAAACCTTTTTGTCTTCTTTTAGTATCTGGGATTATGAGTTTATACGTAAAACATAGTTTTTATATAGATGTTAGAACGGTTAGGTTTTACCCGATAAGATAAGGACCTCCTTATTGAGGAGGACTTTTCTTGAACCATAGACGGACCAACAACTAGGAAACACAACGAGACCTTGAATTTTATCAGACAAATAAACAATGCAGCTTACCTTAGGTAGGGCGTATTTGGGGTGCTAATACCTTCCCTTTACGCAACCAGTCCCCGTACCCAATCTCTGAGACCAGTTAGGGTTCCTAGTGACCAAAATACTAGGTGGCGACTCCCATTCCATCTTCCACCAATAAAAGACTAGATTTTCTTATCCCTCATATTGGCCAAATAAAGATAGATAAATAGGGACACACATCACATTTAGATTGAAGTGGAATCTTCGCCGCGACGTGCGACAACAACAATAACGCACGGGCAATAAATCTAGTACAATATATAATAGTTTATGGGAAACAGCCCCGTTCTTTAATGGGAAAACACATGTTAATAGAACAGGTAAGAGCATGAACAGGGAAGAGCATGTTAATTAAGAATTTATTAATGAAATTTCTGTTTGGGAGTATAATAAATATTATTTTTTAAAGTATTTTTTTAAAAAAATATATCAAAATAATATATTTTTATTTATTAAATTTATTTTTAATACCACTATATCACACGACTGAAAAACACAAAAAAAAAAAACTAATTTTAAGCTCAATAAAATAAAAATTTTTCAAAAATAAATCTAATAGCAATCCCAGGCACCCCGAAGTATGAGAAGCTAGCTATTACTCTGAGTTTGAGAGGAATTCAAACCATTTTCATATTATTTATTGAAATATTCTTGTTAGTCTTCCTGTTTTTAAATTGCCTACACGAGATAGGATTTAATCTCTAGGCAATTTAATTGCAATGCAAGATATATTGGCTTGATCCAGGCTAATCATGGTTAACCTATAAAATTTACGATCCGAAACATGAAATCATGATAATTTTATAGACCTGAATAAAAAAAATAGGTAGTCCAATTCTAATCAACGAGGTATTGAAGGTTGAAAAAAAAACATCCAGTTAAGAAAAAACCCAGAAAAAAGCTATATATAAGCAAACAATAATATTATGAAGTGAATATTTAAGCAACGAATTTAATTCAAATCAATTTTTTAAAAACTAAATTTAACAAAGAATAACAAATAAAAAGACTTGAGATAACTTGAGTTATTTTTAAAATTAATGAAAAATTATATAGAAAGCAACAAAAAACAATTATAGAGAGCCAATCTCCAATCAAACCAAATACTTAAGGATAAAATTGAAAAAAAATGAGCTTAAAAAAAAAAAACTCGGGAAAATCTCATAAACTTGGGTTAATCTTCAAAATTTATAACTCATTAAATCATAGATTTAGGCTCAATCAATAAACTTAATTCAATGTTAAATGATGAAATTATAAAAAATTTACCAAAGTAAAAAAAATAGAAATAAAAAATAAAAGAAGATGAAATCATAAAAAACAATTTAAAAAATGATCTCAAATAAAATAAATAGTAATAAGAAAATGAGAACCAAATCTAATAGATTAAAAATTTAAAGGGGATAAAATTAAAAAATAATAATTTAATTCTATAAAATAATCCAAATAAAAATTGAAAACAATTAAAAGAATTAAGACAAAATCTGATAAGTTAAAAGATTAAAGCAGGATGAAATTAAAAATAAAATTTAAATCCATAAAATAATTCAAATAAAAAATATCAATTGAAAGAATATGGACCAATCGGAAGAAAAATAAATTAAAAAGCTGCTATAAAATTTTAGTGGTCAAGCGTTGAAATTGAGGAGAGAGAAAATAAGAAAAAGAAAAGCAAACCAACATCAAACCAGAAGGAACGACGTCACACGTGCCACCTAGTAAAGTAGGCCTCATCGTGATGAAAAAAAAAAAAAACCAAGGAAGGTTGTTTCTAGTCGCTGTAAGTTTGACATGTTAACTCAGATTATTTTATAATTGATTTTTTTTAATTTTATCTTTTAATATTTGGCTGATTGGAAATTATGTTCATAATTTATTTTGATTTACTTTTTATAGGGTTATCATAGTCTCATAACCTGAGTTATAAATTTGATACATCAAACCAGGTTGTCCTAAGTCAATCTAATATGTTGTTATTTTAATATTAAAAAAATATTATCTTGAAATTTTATTTAGTCAAAAATTATTTTCATGAGTTATTTTGGACCAGTAAAGTCAATCGAGTTATATTAATTAAACTTTTACATAATTGTTTTTCTATAAAAAAAAATATTTTTACATTCAATTTTTTTTTAACTTTACCTGTAGTATAGTATGAGTGAATCATCTACGTGTATTCTTATGGTGAAGTGGTAGATTAGATACTGCGTCTTACCGACTGTAATCATGTGATTAGTTTAATAAAAGCGATCCCTTACATTATTGAAGGGCAGCTTCATTCCTGGGGACATGTTTGTCCATTGCCTGCGCTCAGATCGAAAGAGAAACAAAAACTGACAGCCTAGGATCAGATGCATACAATGAGAAGCCCGCATCATTATATTTTGTCCGCTTTGTGGTTTTTAGCTAACGTCCATAATCCAGCCTGAAAGTTTTTTTTTTTTTTTTTCACAAGCCAGATTGAGGTTTGATTGAGATTATAGAAATGTTTTTTATTTAAAAATATATTTAAATAATATTTTTTAAAAATTATTCTTATATTAACATGTTAAAACGGTTAAAAACATAAAAAAAATTTATTTTATAAAAATAAAAATTAAATTTTAAAGCAACATATTTTACACCATCTTTCTAAACATGCTCTAATCCGAATACAGCAAACCATCTCTCAACCAATCTTTGCCACTATTCAACATCTAGCAATGTTTCTGCAAGCCCTAGCTAGTTTATCATGAACCGATCCTTAATTTGAAATGTCCCTTTATCACATATCAACGTGATATTATGTACGATCCTTTCAAGAAAACAATCTGAGAAATATTTTAAGAGGTATAATTTAATTAGTCAAATTATAAATTTATTTTTTAGAGATCACTAGTTTAAGTTTTATAAATTTTAGAGTTATTGGAGGCTTATATGATCATTAATTTTAAAATCCATGAGATTAGTCGAGGTATACGCAAGTTTGCTTGAATATCCACGTTAATAAAAAAATAAAAAAACAAATTGAGGGAGAAATATCATTGTGAAATTGATACTAGGGCACTGAAACAGTATTGCCTTATACACACTTTATCATTCAATTAATTAACAACAGAAAACTTCATTCCAAATTGAATTTGTTTAGCAAGAATAATCTATTTTCTTATGGATTCATGAAGTTCCAGTAATCATTAGCTAGTTTCTACAGCAACAAAAGAAGGAAACTTTGCAATCTCTCCAGCTCTCCCTCTCGCACTATATATATAAAAGCAACAACGCACTTTCATTTTGAGATTTGAATCTCCATCCACCTCGATTGTTTTTTCGATTGACTCACGAAGTTCCATTAACGATTAATTTCAACAATTGCATGCACTGATGAAGTTGTGATAAACTTCAGACTGAATCCGAGCTTTCCTTGACCGTGTCCTGGGTTGATGATTGACCTGCAAAATAAATTTCTTGTCATTAAACGAGACTCTTTCATAATTAAGTAATTAAATAGGAGAGGAATAAAATATATATAGATGTGTGAAGAGATAATATATGCTAGGGAAAACAATATAGAATAAAAGAGTATGAGCTTGTTAATTTTCTTACTGATAACATGCCATTATAAACACAAGAAATTTACATGTTGGTATAGTTTGTAAATGAATAAAGAAAAAAAATATTTATTCTATATTAAAAAAAATATATTTTTTCTAAGTGTTTATAAGTTTGAATTTTTATTATGTAATAAATTAAATAAAAGTCAAGGTGGATGAGTTCTTCTAGTATGTTTTCTAATCTTATTATATAAATATTTATAATTTTAAAAAATAGCACTTGACCCTATTCAACACATTATTTTAATGAATAGTTTTCATTAAATTAAATGTCCAGTTTTGATAGATAAGTGCAATAATTTGTTTTTTTGATTTTAGTTCTCCAATTATGTATTTAGTGTTTGAATTGGACTCCTTTTAATTAGAGTAAATTATAAATTAATCCTTGTAGTTTTGCAAAATGAATTAAATATTTTCTGTAGTTAAAAAATAACTAATTAGTCTCCATATTCTTAAATCTATTTGTAATTTTATTATTTTCTTTAACTTCATGGTCTTTTTCCATTTATTTGTTTTAGAAAAACAAAAAGGTGAAAAAATAGATAACATGGAAAGATTGAAGAGAAGAAAAATATATTTTTTAAAATAAAAAATATTAAATTAAATATGGTTAACACTGATCAAAGAATTATTTAATTAAAACAAGAGGGACTATTTAATTTATTTTACAAAACTAGAACTAATTTATAATTTACTCTTTTAATTATTGTTTATTAAACTCTTCTTTCAGAACATTAATCTCCTTAAAAAAACTCTGTAAACAATCTTTACAAACTCACAAATAATATTATAATATCAAAAATTAATTTCAAACACAAAATTAAGTTTTATTTTTAAATTTCAGTTTTTCAATGCTTAAAAACACTCAGATATGGAATGGTTAATTCCAAAGTTTGCGTTGTTACATAATCACCCTAAATCATTAATAAAATTTCACAATTTTGAGTGTTCCTGAAATACTATTAGAACATTATTAGTCAAATAATTGCGAATTTAAATCCTAAAATTTTTGTCCTCATTAGCTAACCGAGCTGGTTGTAATGAATGTATAAGGGAGTAATTTGACCCATTTAAATTAAAAAATAAAAAGGTTAGAGATGAATTTAGATTTTTTTTTCTTTTTTTCTTTTTTGATGTTGGACTTTATACTTATCCATGAAGTAAGTAATAGACAAGGAAATATAAAATTTTCCCACCATTTTTATTTGTTTTCTTCTTTATTTTTATTCAAGACGTGTACTTATAATTTGTAAACATAATTTTCTAACTTATCACCCTTTTTTTTTTCATAAAATGAAACTCTATTTTTTTTTTGTTTTTTGTCAAAATTTTTATTTGATGTGTATTAATTAAATTATTTTTTTTTTGATAACCCGGGGTGTCCGGGCCAGCTGGCGCGCACCACGACTATTCCCTGGGTCTACTGAACATCCTGCAAGCCCAGTAGACAGGAAAGACACCGCGAGGATGACAGGCGTGCACATGGAGGTTCGAACTCGGGACGAGGACAAGACAAGCCTCACCTGTTGACTATTGAGCTAGACCCTCAAGTGCATATTAATTAAATTAATTGATATATGCACTGATAGTAATTTGTTTTTGATAATACATTATTGGTAATTTTATTTAATCTTATTTAAATTTTACACTTTCTATATATAAATTCAGAACTTAATTATGTAAAATGTAATTTTCTTTAATTGCTATTCATTTTTCTTTTCTGGTGAATTCTTTTTTTATCCAAAATCATAATTGGAATGGGAATTTTTGAATAAATTTGTGTCTAAAATTATAAAAATAATGAGAAATGCGGTGTTTTTACTGTAAGGTTGAAATAGGAGAGATTCTAATACGAAAACAAAGGTAAGTAATTAACCCCACAAAAAACATTCTACAATAGGATTAATAAATGGCATAATAAGGGTATATTTATAGACTTTCCTTTAATTCTGATATTGATTTTATCTTCCCCATATATAAAAGTATGTATCAAGTACCGATTGCTGGGTTCTTTCCTTACAGTATTGAAGATGATCCATATCCAAAGAATAGAAGGCAATCAAATCATGCGAACGATCATGCCATGTGCAGGTGGAGTACGAACAATTACTTCATTCGTAGGAATGCTTCGATGTGAGCTCCGATGATCGATATACTTGTTCGTGTTATCATATTATGATCATCGAAATGTTAGGTGAGATTGAAACTTCGATGCCTACAATTAATGGGATAAAATATACATGCAGTACTGTATCCAGACTCGTAATAAAATAGTTTATTAGGAGAGATTCTTCATGGCCAGACCTGCAATCCCAGTTAGAGCAGTTTTAAGAATATAATACATGTATATGATCAGAGTAGGTTTTAGAAGACAAACCGAGAACGACATTAATGAATTGAACAAGCTGTATGGTCTGACATCCCTTCCCAGGAGTAGGTAAGGGGTAGCTTCGTTTGTGTCATGCCTCTTTAATAATACTTATTGCCCTTTGGCACTTGGCATTCTGTCTCATTCCCAACCTGTTACTGCCATGTTCATTGGTTATAGTTTTGCTGATATTAGTTAAGTTTTCTCTCAAATGGGCAACTTTTTTTCGGTTTTTTCAGGTTTTATGACTAGTCAACTTGTAATCTAATCAAAATTTTAAAAAAATTTCAGTTAATTTTTTTAAAACTATATCATTTTAATCCATTAAACCCATAACCCGTATTTTTGTACCAGTTTCACTACAAGATTTAACAGTTTTACCGACGGAATTTTTCTGTCGGTGTAAGACACATATTCCATCGGTAATTATATTACCGACGGAATCAAAGACGGAAATGATCCGTCGGTGAATCGTTCGTCGGTAATGTTTTGTCTGTCGGTAAATCCGTTGGTAATAGAATTACCGATGGATTTACTGACGGAACAGACGCGTCGGTAATAATTTTTTTATTACCAACGGAATTACCGAGGGATTTACCGACGGAATTACCGACGGACGTACCGACGGAATTACCGACAGAAATTCCGTCGGTAATTATTGAAAAACATTTTAAAAAAATTCATTTTATAAAATTATAAAATAATTAAATTAACATAAATTAACACTGTATAATATATACTCAAAATGCTTGGAAAAAAGAATAAGAAAATCAATTCAAACAAATTTGCAACAAATAAATAAAATAAAAAAATAAATTCAACTAAAAAAATTCATATGAAAAAAATGAAGTTGCAATTGCTAAAAATTTAAAAGTCCTATAAATAAATCTACTAAAAATTGATCTCATATGAAAAAAAAATCTCACAACAACATTTATACAATTATTAAGAACAAAAACAATTAAAAATAAAATAAAGAACAAATATAGTGAAAAAAATCATGAAAAAAGAAGAAAAAAGAAAAATCTTACCTTAATGTAGTTGCAAGTGAAGCTAAGGAGAGAAAAAAAATTTCATTAAGCATATTAATTAAAAAAAAAACTAAGAGGATAAAAGAAGAAAGAAGAAGAAGACATACCCAAGCATGGAGGAAAAGAGAAGGAGATGAGGAGATAAAACAAGAGAAAGAAATAGATAAGAAATAATGTTTTTTACATAAAGTGAAGAAGAAGAAGAAGAAGACATACCTTAATGATGTTTTTTACATATAGTGAAGAAGAAGAAGAAGAAGAAGAAGTAGAAGAACAAGAAGAAGAAGAATAATAATAAGAAACGAGTCTGTCTCTTGTGAAATAAGGGCATTCAGGCTTTTTATTGGGACGCTTTACCGACGGATTTACCGACGGATAATTAAATATTAATATTTTTTAATTATTCCATCAGTAATTCCATCGGTAATATTTAATTTAAATTTTCAATTTCGTAAAATTTTTTCAGAAACCACAAAAAAATTACCGGCGATTTTTCAATCCGTCGGTGATTCCGTTTGTAATATTTAAATGAAAATTTTAAATTAATTGAATTTTTTCAGAAAACCGCCAAATAACACCGACGACTTTTCAATCCGTCGGTGATTTACTCTCTGGAAAATACCGACGGAATATTCCGTCGGTGATTCCCTTTGTAATTAACATGATGAACAGTGTTCACAATTTACCAACAAATTTACCGACGGAATTTATTCCGTCGGTAATTTTGTTGGTAAAAATGACACGTCATCATTTTTTTTGCTTTGTTTTAATTTTTTTTCCCACGGTAATTCCCTCGGTATATACCGAGGGAATATTTCCGTCGGTAAAATCCCTCGAAAATTTATCGACGGAAATATTCCCTCGGTATTTTCATTTGTATTTATGAATTTTCTAGTAGTGTTTAACCTTCATCTTAGATTTAATAACTATGGATGAAAGGGTGCTACATGTATGATATGGAAATTGGAAGTACTGAAAGGTAGTTCCACTCAAATTAACTCTCTATTAGAGCATCTTTTGAGGTAATTGGATTGTTGAATTTACTTTGTAGGTAATTAAACCATGTCATAAGCCTCATGATGTGGATTGTTGAATTTACTTTGAATTTACTTTGTAGGTAATTAAACCATGTCATAAGCCTCATGATGTGGATTGTTGAATTTACTTTGTAATTCCTCATGCATACAAATTGAAATCTTTTCCATTGACTCATTCGTGAAATTCATTAGATTGGGTCATAAAAGGCACCCACCACGTACGTGTTAAATTGAAGGGACAAGAACCGGGGACTGTTTCGTACTTGACGTCAACGGCTATCAAGTCGCATTAAGAGGGTGTTTGACAGTGTAATTGCGAGTGCTTTTTAAATAATTTTTCATGTCAAAATACATGCCAATGATATTTTTTTATTTTTTAAAAATTATTTTTGATATCAACATATCAAAACGATTCAAAATATACAAATTATATTAAATTTTAATAAAAAAAAAAATTAAATTTTTTAGGAACGCAGCCGCAGCCGCGTTCCCGAACGTTCCCAATAATATACACCATACACCAGACAGCCATTAGGGAGACCTACTGAAGTGAGGCTAGCTGTTGAGGTAGATCAAAGAACAAGGAGGAGAGGAGAGGAGAGGAGAGGAGATTCAAAATGGATAAAGGGTCATCAACAAAGGAGGAGATACAGGGAGATGTTCTTCAAATCTCTCATAGCCCTTCCATTTTTGTTGCAGGTTTCAATGCTCTTCTCAGGTGTTTGGGACTGGGTACTGTTGATCACCAAAGGATAACCCAAGAAAGCTCATCAACTTCAAGTTCAAAGCAAGAAGATGATGAAAAAGCCTCTGAAGAAAGCCCACAATATCCTCCTCCAACAAGAACTTCAGACCCACAAGCTGATCCTCCCACAGATACCTCTGTAATCTCTCTCCCTCACTCTCTCTCTCTCTCTCTCTCACACACACACACACACACACACACATGTACAACTCTATGTCTTTCTAAGACTCATAAAATGCAAATATATTGCTGCTAATTCAAGCCAAGGTGAGTAAACAGGTACACAACCCATGCATCGAGCAAATCTAGCTATGTTTTTGCCCTAGCTTATGAATTCAACCTGTAAAACATGACTTTTTTTTTTTTGTTATAGAGAAGAGGTTCCAACTGTTCAAAACCTCTCGTGAAATGGAGGAATACCAGTACAGTACAGTCTCACTGGCCTATGTAATGCGACTTTATCACATATCAGTGTGATATTAAACGTTTTTTCTTAACCCTTTCGGACTACACAAACGGAGGAATTCTCAAGTCCCCAATATCGATCCTGATATCTCATAATGAAAACCCCCAGCCCCAGTAACGGGAAAGCGTGACACTATACTGAAATCACTTAAACTAAACATTCATGATGGTGATAATCTTCCATTTCTAGATACGGACTCATGATTATTAGTTCGACGAAAGTATTATATACTGATCAATGTCTTGTTTGATTTGTTATGTGCTTATAGGAAGATCCTTCTACAGATGCAGCAGTAAGTGCTCTTGCGAGGCGGACTCCACCAGTAAGCAGAGGGGGAGGGGGGCAGACTAATACCACCACATCCTAATTCAACATCTCAAGCTCAGAAATCTGACGGCCACACCAAAATGCCAAATTAGCTTTGCTAAAAGTCCATTAATAAAACATCTTCACTGTAGATGACAGGACTAGTCGTATTTATTGTGCGCACTTAGGATTGTGTCTTTCTCTCTCACTAGGGTGGCGAGGATTTGTGGTTGCCATATGGAAAGGTCTGTAAATCTTAAATCTAATACCATTTTCACTGTACGAGTATCATATATGCTAAGGTTCTTATTTAGGGGTTTTAATTTTAGGTTAGCAAAGGGTTACAGTGGAAGGCTTGAGATAATGGACTTGTTTCTATTTTGGGCAGAGTTTTTAAACCCAACCCAACTTTATATTTTTCAAATGACCAAAAAAAAATTAGGTTTTACTTGGTTTTTAATCTAGGTTTTTAAATAGATGATACCAAGTTATTTTTTTTTATTTTTTTTGTGAAATAAACTAGATCGATTAGGTCCTGATTAAATCTATTGAGTTTACCCAAGTTTTAAAAAGATAATTTTGGGTAAAAAAAAGTGATATATTTTTAATTAGAAAATGTTTAAGAATACGGTAGTGATTGTTTTTTAAAATATTTTTTTTTAATATTTATATTTTTTAATTTCTTTGTCTTACAATTTGATCCTTCAAAATTGCTTTAATTTGTGATTGGTCTTAGTAATTGTTTTTCTTCCATTTATGCGAGGATCTCAAGGCATCAAGAAAATATTATGTCCCTCAATTAAATCTCAGTTTTGTGAAACAAATGTCAATTTTATTGATTTACAATAATTAGAGCTTCATGGACTGAAATTGAAACTTAAAGAAATGTCCATTTTTTTCCCTCTAAAATTAGGGACAAATTTGGACCATTAAAAGGCAAGTTCATGTACCTTTTTGTTTTTTTTTGAGTTCCTTAACTTTTTATTTTCAATTTGATCCTATTGCACTAGCTTCATTTAAGATTTGACTTGGTAGTTTGTTTTGGTTGTCTTGATATAGAGATCATGCAATATCGAGGAAAATTTTCAATGGTCAGTCGATGCTCAATTTTGCAAAATAAAATAGAAGTTGACTATTTTTTATTATAAAAAAACTAAGGGTTAAGAGATGAAGATTGAAACTAAAACAAGCATGGAGATTGAGGTAATGTGCAGGGAAAATAGGGTGGCATGTACAACATACATGCCAACAGGTGGAAGGGTTTTATGGTCTTCAGGAGGCATATAAGGATCACCATGCTGGCCAAACGTGACTTATACAATGGCATTGAAAGTGTCGTGCTATGCTTTTCCCAATGATGTGGTGTGTGTTAGTGTTAGCACAATGGTTGAGCTCTCATGATCTTTTTTTCTTGTTCATCCTTTTCTTTTTCTCTCCTCTCATTAGGAATCACACTGACCTTTAAAATTTGAAAGATGTCATCTCATTTGTTCAATGTATTAAATGTGGTTCTTATTTTTTTTATTACTATTTATTTTATCCTGAATATGTTTTTTTTATTGACTTTATTTTTCAATTTCGTCCCTTAGAATTTGATTTGATTTAATTCTTATATCAAATTTGGTCTTTATTTTTTTAATTGCTATTTGTTTTTTTATCCTTTTTTTAATTGACTTTTTTTCAATTTCACGCGTTAGCATTTTGTTTCATTTTATTTTTATGTCAAATTTGGTTCACATACTTTTAATTGCTATTTTTTATACTTTAGAATTGATTTTTTTTTTCAATTTCATCCTTCAACATGGAATATTAACCTGGATTGACATCACTCTTTTTTTTCATCGATTTTCTTTTTCGATTTCATCCTTCAACATTGGTTTTCTTGAAGATTGAGCTTCATTATTTTTTTTTGTTTTTCTTTCTATGAGGTTATCCTAATATCATGACTTAGGTCACGTGTCCAGTGGGTTTGCCTGTGTTAGTTCTGATTTTTTTTTCATGTAGTTATTTTAACATTGAATATTTTCTCTGCTCCACCCATCAACAATTTTTTTTTTTAAGAATTGAGCTTCATAGTTTTTATCATTTTATCTTCTATTAGGTTATCTAGTTCATATGATTTTTCTTGAGAGGTTTGGCGACTTTACCCTTACCCAAGTTTGCTGGTGTTTTATTATTTTGGAGTTGTTTTTATTAACCGATTTTTTCTGCTTTCATCCTTCTACATTTGAATTGTTAGGAATTGAACATTGTTATTTTATTTATTTATTTTCTATGATGTTAGCTCGACCTCACAACCTGAGTTGTGACTCGTGAGTTTGCCATGATAACTCGGCTTGATTGTAGACGTTTTTTTTTGCCATTTTTCTTCAATTTCATCATTTAACATTTGATTGTCTTGAAATTGAGCTTCATAATTTTTTTTTCTTTTGACAAGTCAACATAATCACCTTTTCTTTTTAAATTTGGTCCATTTATTATCGTTTTCTTTCATCATATAATTAAATCTAAGCATCTTATTTGATCCAATAGGATCTATAATTCAAGTCATCAGTTTTTTTTTAAAAAAACATGCTAATAGTGCTCAAATATTGTTTTCTTTTCAATTAAAAAAAATACTAGCCTGATCATGGTAAAGTGCTGGCCATCTATCGAGTACATACGAAGCAACATTCATCTCCTTTGACTACCACAACTAATCTTTCGCAATTTAAAATTTGTAGCACTGCCTAAAGAAGTTTAGTTCAGATTGTTAGTAAAAAAATAATTGAGCCTGAGCTAGGTTTCAATTTTGAGTTGTGCATGTCATTGGATATTTTATAACGTGATCACATGTGCTCCATTGAATGGTATCTTAGCTTCATCCATGATAAAGTTGCTCTGAGGTATTTACATTCGTGCGTGGTTGCAAAAGACAAAGTTCATAAATATTGTTAAAATTAAGTGCTCTTCTCTGAAAATTAAAGAAATAGATCCTACGCAGGAAGAAATAGCGTTGTCTTGGAAAATCACATGACAAATTTCCATAGTGGACAATATGTCATTTAATCATGCATAAGAAGAACAAATTCGAGTGAGACTTTAATGCTTGGTGGCTGGATTTTATGAGGATTGAACACTATATGAATAACTTGGTTCTCAAATTTCAGCTCCGCCGCGGTGATGTTGGAGAACGCAGCCGCAAACGGCGGAGGAAAGAGGTACGTGAGTTGGAGATTGTTTACTTTGGTACTCTCATATCTGCTGTTTTACTGTCTGCCTCATTTTTTTAACGTAAATATTCAGGCTCAAAATTTTGTTTCCTTTTTGTTCAAAATATTCAAGTGGCCCCAAAATATCTTAGTGGGCTAACTTATGAAACCAGTTACTATAGTTTCAACATGAATTTGAATCCATGACTACGTAAAAGTATGCGGATAAAATCTAGATTACAACTTTAGCATATATTATCTTTAATAATATATTTTTAAAAAAATTAATATAAATTTTAATTAGGTTGAATGAGTAGTAGAAAAATATATTGAAAAGATCTTTTTATTTTCTATCTTTTTAAAAAATATGTGTTTGATAAAAATTATTATAAAATAATGTTTTATGTTAAATGAAAAATAAATTATTTTAACTTTTATAAAACTAAGTTTAAAAATCCAACCATGTGTGAGATTCAATGCAAAAATTAAAAATTATTTAATTAACTAAATGTAATTATAAACATAATAAAATACAGGAGCTACTACAATATCAAACATGCAAAACTTCTATTTATGCTTTTAAGTGTTTTTGGTTTGAAAAAATGTTAAATTAATAAGTTTTTTTAGTATTTTTTGATGTGTTAATGTTAAAATAAAAAAATATAAAAAAATTATTTTAATATATATTTTTAAATAAAATTATTTTAAAAAATATTGAATCACGATCCTAATCACCCCGGTATCACTCCGTTCTTATCAACGAGCTGCAATTGCTATTGTTATATTTTCCATGAACAAAGTATGCGAATAATATTAATTTATTTTTATTTTATTGAATATCAATGAAATTATTGAACTTTTAGGAAATCATGAGAGTGATATTGAAAACTTAAAACTAAGAGGGGTGAAAGTGAAACATTTTAAAAACTCTAAGGTCAAAGATATAGTTATTCCTGTCTCTTCATACACAAAGTCACAAACCCGTCTCTATTACTCTCAGTTTCTTTCTCTGCCTCTCTCTCTCTACAAGCCCTAATTAAGCATTCAACAAATTGTTGAGAGGTAAATAATCTAACCCTTCTCTTCTTTTGTTGTAATTTATTGATTAATTTCAAAATGTGGGTCCAAATAACTTTAGAGATCTTCAATTTCTGCTTATTTTAACAACATGCAGACCTTAATTTCCTCTTTCTTGTTGCAGGAAGAGAGAATCAAGCATGCAGTGAATTGGGTTTTTTTTTTTGGTTTTTAGGTCACTGGCTTATTGATGTTTGTTGGTATTTTGTGAGCTGTCTTTGTTTGTGTTAAATGGTAATGGAAGGAGGTGGATCAGGTAATAATTCAACACCTATAATTGATAAGACAAGAGTTTTGGATGTGGAACCACTGCGTACTTTAGTACCGGTGTTTCCTTCTAGTTCCAAAGCACCACCTTTTGGGCCCTACTCATCTGGGTTTGCACCATTTTATCCTTTTAGTGCACCACAGGGTTCACAAGCAACACCTGACCTTAACCAACAGACACACACCACTCCTGCAGCTCCCCTTCGCTCGTTTAGAGCTACAGAGTCCAACGGGGATGCTTTTGATGGAGAATATGAGTCCTATGATGGTAGCACGGGCTCAGCTAAGCGGAGACCCAAGTCTTCTTCGCAGAAAAGAGCGAGGAAGATTCAAGATTTGGATTTTACCTTGTCTGTTGATGAGAATAATTTTGTTGTAGGAGTTAGTTTGTCTGAAAGGGATGATGGTAACAGGGAAGTAGTTCATAGTATACAAATGAGGTTCGATGCACTTAGGAGAAGGCTTAGTCAATTAGAAGATGCTAAGGAATCGCCTGCTGGGATTATTAGGCGGGCGGATCTGAAAGCAGGGAATATTTTGATGACTAAACAGGTGCGAACAAATATGAGGAAGAGAATTGGAACAGTTCCTGGAGTTGAGATTGGCGATATTTTCTTTTTCCGAATGGAAATGTGCTTACTGGGATTGCATGCTCCATCCATGGAAATTTTGCAATATTTACTGATGGAATTATGGAGTAACCTAGCAGAAGCAGCAGCAGAAGCAGAAGCCTCTTCATTTTTCCGCAAGGGAGCTTTATCATTGCCTACTGAAACTTTGCGTGTCGCCAGAATTTGTAATGACTTACTCAGTATTGTTAAAAATCTATCTATTATCCAGAATTGCTCTTAGCAAATGTTTGGTATTTGTTTAAAAAATCTCTAACTTCTATTAGAATTATTAAACTCAGCATAGGCTAGTAGAACAACTTAATAAGTCGTTAATTTGTTATTTGATTTGGATCGAGTTTTAAATTAAATTAGATAAAAATTAATTTTGTTAAATTACATTGTTAACCCAGTTAAAACTTAATTTATTTAATTTTTCAAAATAATAGCTTTTTATTTTTCATTTAAAAATCTTAAAATTAAATTATTTTGAATAGACTCAATAACCCGAGCTTTAAACCCGGAACAAGTTTGCTACCTTTGACTTCGACCAAGTTTTTTTTCTGATAAAGAATATTTTCAGCTAGTTTGAGTTTCGATCGAGACTCGGTAAGTCTCCTCTCCCAACAATCTTAAAAGCGTCCCTCTGTGTTGGCTTACTTCACTTTGTACCTAAAATTCAAACTCAGAATTTGGAAAAGAAAATTACCCTTTTTTAAAAATAAAATTTCGTATGATATAAACTCTAATAGTTTTTTTTTTTTTTTTGTTTTTTGCCCCCCAAATAACTATAATATTAACTTGTAAAGCAAAAGGAAATGAGAATAAAACATGCTCATTGCTGAAATTCTCTACTTTCCATTCCCGGCCTTCAAAAGGATTTCAAGAGCGTTATTGCCATCTTTATGGAAAGGAAATAGTTAATTACCAGGAAGCAATTCTAAATTTGTGGATGGAAAGAATAACTAGTGGACTGGCAAAAGCTTTGCAAGATAGAAGCAATAACAATAGACTCGTCATCTTGTGTGGTACCTACGTCCTCCATACCAAGTTGATCACCCTTCTCCATCTCAGGCGGTGGCAGTGGAGGTGGAGGCGCCTCTTGTGAAGGAGAGGGATGCGCGAAGAAAGGGTAGTAAAAGTTGGTACGAGCTCTTTCAATGCCACTAAAAGAGATGGAGGATAGATCATATGCTACAGCAGCTTCCTCAGCAGTGTCAAACGTGCCTAGCCAATGCCTCTCTTTAGTATATGGATTGCGAATCTCGGCAGCATATCTCCCCCATGGTCTTCTCCTTACTCCAAGGTATCTACTTGATTGCCTAGAGCTTCTTTTGGGGTTTCTGTAAAGCAATGGAGGGAAGTTTTCCATTCTTCTTGATGTTAATTATTACAGGTTGAGCTGGCTATGGGAGGAGGGAAAAGAGGGGAGTGGATTTATATGCAAATTCAGTTGCATAATCAAGGTGGCCTTTGCTGGTTAAATTATCCACTCTTGATCCCTCACTAGATTGGTAGAGCCATAATAAATTAGAAGTCATTTTCATGTTAATTTATCAATATTTTCATAGTAGTCAAGAGGGGCAGGTAATATGCATAGCTCATCAAAGAGTAAAGTAATGGATATGTTCATGATATCTTGTTTCTCTAATGGCTGTTTGTAGGGTTTTGCCTCCTTAAATTCCTCGCTAATGACACGACTAGTGTGAACAAAACGCACAAATCAATGGAATCCACGAGGCATTTGCTACCTGTTGGCATATTCTAGCTAGCGATCTCTATCTCACTTTTTTTAAGAAATCCAAAATGTTTTTTTATAAACAATCTATGAATCAAGCTGCATGTGTGCAAAGTAATGGCAAAACGTCCATCACATCAATGGTGATTAACTGGAACTTCCAACAACAAGCATAGGGAAAGCTGAAATTGTTTCTCCAGTTTTCTTTACCTACCCTGGTGGAGTTGTTGATACCTCCTCACCCCTACTTGATTATGGCAAAATACAAAGTGGTTGAGTTTGTAGCTTGCAGTTCATGAAATCGGAAACAAAAAAGTTTTTATTTTGATTAAATTTTCTAGGGATCAATGTTTATATATATATATATATATATATATATATATATATATATATATATATATATATATATTAACAAAATCTTATAGGGATAGGGCGTGCAAGCTTCGTTGCAGCTATATACATAATTTATTACTATAGTTAAATTACTATTTTTCCATTTGATGGAAATAATGAGAGGCTTTGTATAAGGGTAATTTAGTCTTTTTTAGAGGTCCATTGGATATTAAAAAATTATTCAAGGGGTATGTTAATCTTTTAAAAAAATTTTGCACAGTAAAAATATGTTTCTACCCCTGAAATCAACACAATCTAGAGTTGTTGAGCAAGAGTTATTTTGTCTTTTTAAAAACTTAAAAAATATCGAAATACTTATTTATCTCTTAGGTAAGAAAAAAATTAGAACAATTGACCAAAAACTTTTTTGTTTTTTCACTTATTATTTGCAACAAAAATATATTTTTACCTTCAGAAAAGACAAAATTCAAGGCATAAGTATGGGGCATTTGTGTCCTTTCACGATGTTTTTTTTTTTGTAATTCTGAGTTCATGGAGGGCATTCTAGTATTTTCCATTTGGAGAAATATATTTTTATTTGAAAAAGATGCTGAAGCGTGATGAAGACGCGCCAACGCGTGAGTGTCGTTCATGCCCTTTGGATGGTGCATGCGACACCATACGATGACCAAACCTGCCCTTCCATTGTGTTCTTAGAAGCTCCATCGTGTTCTTTTTTTTATGAGGCAACAAATGGCAGTGGATGATAGGCGGTTTGTCGCTGACGATTGTTTTTTTCCTTTTCTTCTTTTTTCTCTTTTTTAGAAAAAAATGCACGTATGTCATCTTTTCTTTAGGTTTTTCAATTTCAATCCCTATGTATTTTATTGTTTTTTTTTTTTTGTCTTTGGTTCTTTTATAAAAGTTTTTTTATGTTTTCAATTTAGTCCTTAAATTACAATTTGTCATATATTATTTTTTTCAATTTGATCCATATTCTTTTGATTTTTGATTTTTTCCTTGGCTCTTTTGTTAAAGTTTTGTTGGTTCTTAATTTTATCATTTAATCAAAGTTTATGTTGTTTTATTGTTTTCAATTTAGCCCTCGTTCTTTTGATTTCTTTTTTTCTTTTGTTAAAGTTTTTTTTTTCTTTTCAATTTAACCCTCCAATTTAATTTTTTTATGCCATTTAATTTATTTTTTATTTCAATTTTCACTCATTCTTTTAATAACAATTTTTTATATGATTGACTTTTCTTTTAATTTTTATCCTTTGGTATTTGATTTGTCTGGGAATGAGCTTCGTAGTTTTTTTATTTGTCATACTTTCGATCTATATTTGTCATGCTTTCGATCTAATGACAAGTAAACGAGTTTGAAAATTTATACAGTTCAAGATTCTTTTTTCTTATTTTCTTTTATAATTTTATCATTCTACATTATTTTTTTAAAATTAATTTTTTAATTATCTTTAATTTATTCTCTATCAGTTTATCCCGATCTCATGATCTAGATAATTAGTTTTGCAAGTCTTTTTCAAATAAAATTTTTTCTTAAAATTTTTTGTTTATATTTAATTTTTGAAGACTTTTTTTATTTAATTTTATAGATGAGCTTTATTTTATATAAAAAAATATTTTTTCTTTTCTTTTATTCAAATGTGATTCTATTTTAGCAAACACAAACAAATATATATCTTATTTTGTGAGATCAAATATCTTAACCTATATTTATCTTTTAATTTTTTCAGTTTTTTTTATTTATTATTAACAATTTTTTTTTTATTTACATAAATAATAATTGATTTATTTAATTAGATGTTTTTATAAACCTTATCAAAATAGTCTACGTACCCAACTAAACATGGCGTAGATCAAGTAGTATACATAGAGGAGACGTATATACACGGTCAAAATTTGTCATCATCAATAAAAATGAAGACACCAGGTCATTACAATGGACGATTACAAATGATTGACTTTACAGCAACTTCCTTCTTCTTTTCTGGGTCCATGACGGCACTTGATCTAAGTGAGCTTTCGCCAGAGAGATCCTTTGGAAGCTGTCAAACACTTCACCTTCGGAAAAAGAAAACCAGCCTTTGCGGGGTTTCCATCAACAAGTGAATTCTCATATATCTCTTTGCACTCTTGCATAACCTGTGAAAGGAATGACATGAGAATAGATTTCAGAAATCTTCCCGAGTCCTAACATGCTATATGGTGCAACTGTAGATATCCCCATGCTCTTGTTTAAACCCTGTGAAGCCATCCCCCTGTTGCTGATAAAAAGAAGAACAGGCAACACATGCAGTTCCGACGAGAAATATATGGTTTGGGTTGGATCGTTGATTCATCACTTTAGAAGCATTTGAGGTTTGCAAGTGTCTTTTATACATCAGATTTATGTAATAGGTTTGCATGTACCTCTTTTGCATCCTTCCGTGGTATGCCTTCTCGCAGTCCAACAAGCTTTTCAACAACTTCAGGCTGCAAATCGCAAGCACAATACACAAATCAGATACCAGGTTCATCAGAGGCACAAGCCTTGGACAATCTTGACACGTACAAATATAGAGTGCACTTTTTCTCATGGAATATATAACTTGAATTGAAAGAAATCACTAAGGTCTAACCCATTAATTTGCCCTAGCCTATCATACAATTGACAACTGGTGATCTACTCGTGCACAATGGATCCAGTATAAGAGGAGTAATTATCAGACCAGTATCGTCACTCAAAAGAAGAAATATTAAGTGACACTTACTGGGCAGTCGGGTTGATGTTCGAGAATATTTGTATAGATGAGTGTGAAGGAATCCAAACTCTCTGCTGAAGCAAGTTCTCTCAAATCACTCAGTATCCGGACTCTACTTTCTACTTTCTGAAGCAAAGGTCAGTTGATCAAATATTAATAAAGAACAAAAAGATGATACAAGAACTGTTTATCTCAACAGAATTACTTGCGAATATACTAAACCTAGAATAATTTAAACAAGTTTCTACATAACCTCTTTCATCTAGCCACTTACAGACACTGTGATATACTCCCTGAAGAAGTCCATAATAACCTCTTCATCTAGCCTCATCCGTTCTATTGTCTCTTCCTTTATGTAGTTTCTCTGCAATAATCACAACAAATTATAGATTAAGTAAATTTAAAATTGAAATAGACACGGGGAGAATACATGCAGGCGTATCTTCCAAGAAAATAGAAGGTTCAACTTTATGTTTGAAATAAAACCTGAGTCAGAAGGTGATCAACGTAAACCACCATTGTTTCCTCAAGACAAGCTTCAACAAACCTCCTAAATGATCTTTCTTCAATATACCTGAGGTACCAAAAAGAAAACAAATAAGAACAACTTTTCTTGTTTAACCTACAGATACAAGAACAATAACGATGCATGTGGGTGCAAGAAAATATGTAGTTTCCAGTAGATAAACTAATTTACACACCAATTGATGTCTTAGATGTTGAGATAACAACTTCCAGACTAAGAGGAAAGCCTAATTTCAATAACCTAATCACATGGGTATAGCTAATGTGTTAGTGCAAAGTCCTTCAAAATTTTCCCAGAATCTCTCTAAACAAATAAGAAATGGTAGCGGGCTGAAACCCTGTGATATTCCTCTAACCCTTCCCCTAACAATAGCAGGCTGAAACCCAAGCTTCTGATCCCAGGCTGCATGCAAAATTCAATTTGCCATGTAATTAAGTGGCCTTGGCTATAGAAGTTGGGACTTCCCTTAGAAAAATCATGAGTCTTTCCCCCAGAAATGTGTAGTAAAAAGAAAATGTTTACCTGAGAAGCCCCTACAACAAACAAATGAAGCTTATAATGTACCTTTAGCTGCAATACAGCATGAACTAAAATGACTTGTATGTGGGATCTATGAAGTTAATTTGCTATAATGTACCTAAGCATCACTTGTACCTATAGTGCAATGCATCCCACAAGATGTAACCCAAAAGGCAGAACTCAGAAGAAGAAACACTGACAAAAGAGCAAACTTACATCTTTACATCTGTAAAATAATCACCAAATGTAGCAACTAGGTACTCCGTGACCTGTCCTTCAGACCACTCTGAAACATAAGGTAAATGCTTAGAGGTAATATTTGATAGATCAAATGCATTAAGAAAATTAATTGAATCAACATCTTTCAACATATCTGAAAAATATTCTATGAAAATCAACATAAGCTCTTTCAGTAGTTAAACTTAAACCATTTCACTAACATTTCAAGATAGGCACATTTTATTTTTCACAAGAAGTAGATTCTTTCAGTAGAGATATTTTCTCTATTTGCAGTGTACTCCCAGGGTAGCATCATGCCCTAATGAAATAGATTCTTTCATTAGGGCAGCATCAATAATTTAACATTAAAATTGTATGTCTGCATAAATTGTTTAATTATAGGCATCCAAACATATAGAATATGGCAGTCTTAATTAAAGTAAGAAACATGAGGCAACTAAAATGTTAAAATTAAACTCTATATTTCCTTCTAAAATACGTAGTCGTGAAAAGCTATTATGCAGGCCCACATCACAGTGGTTAGATATTGTGATTGCATTGGCCTGTTAATATGCACTTGAATTTTGTCAGCTTGGTACAAATTATTTAACACAGATAGCATAAATGACATGTTAAGAGTTAACCAAGATAACATGATAGAGCATGGTAAAGCTGAACATTACTTTACCTTTATGATAAAGCTTGACAATTAACTCCTGCACACCAGGATCTTCAAAGATAACCCTAACAGTTTGATGTACAGCTTCCTGCCATCAGCAGATAGACTAAACATTTATTTAATGATATCATATTTGTGCAGGAATGCCAATAAAAATGCTAATGTATGCTAAGCAAGGCCACTAGCTATAGCAATAAAAACATCAGGATTGTGGAAGAAAATAGCATTTGCAGTGAACAAACTCCATGCTAGACGATGCTGTTGGAACTTAGCAGCCATCATAACAAAAAGTATGAACACATGTGCATACACAATTCAGGTTTCCTATAATTGATCGTTATCCTATCTGCAACAGTGTAGATGTTACCAAAGGACGTACAATCCATTAAAAGAATAAAATGACTCTCCCCATTATTACCGTTGTACATTCTTCATCAATGCACAGAAGTTCTAAACTTTCCATCACTACTGTTTACAAATCCAAATCAACAAGCACACAAAAGATCACTCATCACCCAAAAGACTTTTATCTATAAAAAAAATATAACAAACAATAACTAATTAATCGATGAAGGATTTCTGCTTCAAGCTGAACACTTGAAACAAGCAAAGCCAAAGTTCAGAAAAGTAAAGGATGTATAGATTAGGTAGGTCTGTACTTGATTTCATCAAACCATCACATATAATGGAGATATAGCTTGGATTCCATATGAAATAAGATATCATACATGGTCAATAAGAAGTTTGAAGGATACTGGAATATAACAAAAGAGGCAGAGAGAAAGGCAGAACCACTGTCGTTATTTGTTTATACCTTTGCAACCTCTAGGAAACCTTTGCAAGTATCTTCAAAGTTAACCTGTGAAAGTGACAAGGATAATGGATTTCATAAGGGAAAAAAAAAAAAGCGCTACATATTGTATTTCAACTATGCAATTAGCATAGTGGTTCTGAAGCATATCATAAAGTAATGCAAATGAAAATCTTGGCAAAGATTTGAGACATTTAACTTATGATATATATTTAATTACCTATTAAAGTGGGATCACAATAATGCAAAAACCAATTTCTTTAAGCAGCATTAAATATAACGCTGTGATTAGTAGGTGTTTATTTGCTGCAGTCTACACATTGGTGCACACAAACACACTCATACTGACCAGAGTGAAAAGGGAAACAGGAAAAATGAAACAAAAAAAACCACCCAAATATAAGAAAACTCGTAGAAGCTGTCCTGAGGTGGAAGTAAAAATAGGCAAGCCGTTACAAAGAACAGTTACATCTTTATCAGGGTACCTTTCACAACCACTGTTGCCTTTTCTTTTCTGGAAATTGGCATGCCTAGCCAGGTTCATGAAGTAACAGGTAAATCACTTAGGTTAGAATGACTTTCTCTCAGACCTTCAGCCATGACTCACAGAATAGGTAATATGAATATGAAAAGATTGCACGCAACAAACTAATCAATTAAAAGCTCAGGCAAGGAAAAAGGCAGGAAGGAAAGCTTCCCTCCTTTGATTAGAGTGGAAGGAACAAGAAGAATATGGGATGCTGCTTCCTCCTAGACCTGTCAATTTCACTCACTATAAAATGGACAGGTTTAGAGGAACAGAGAATCTTTTAATCTTTTCTATATTTTCCCTTTCTGAAGAAATAATTTTTTATGCAATACGCGTTCCTTTTGTCAGAAAAAAAATACATTTAGTCCTTCCTTTCATTACCCCAGCAACAGAAGAGAAGGTAGTCCTTCCCTCCAACCTCTCCTTTATTCCCATTAAGTTTTTGACTTCTTTCCAATTTTCCCAACCTCAGACAAACAAGTTGTTTCCATCAGCACTGTGATCATTTTAACTATAAGAAAAACTGATGAATTGAAACAGAAGCAAATAAAAGTAATCATATAAGTAACCTGCTCAGCATAGTTTTGTGGTAGGGCTTCCATGGTGCTGTTACTCAACTCCATAGCAAGGTCATAGCAGCGCAGATTGTTATTTATCTGTTTGTTATTTTCATAGAAAAAACAAGTAGCTAACAAAATAGAATTTAACACCCAAACATGAAAAATTACTTGCATAAAACACATATACAAAAGTACACAAACCATTGCGCATAAAGGTTCCAGACCAATTTCTGAAGCAGGTTCCTCAAGCCTCTTCCTTTCAGCAGCTTGAAAATCTATCATCACCTATAAAACACAAGTGAAAGAAATTTTAATCATTAGAAACAGAAAACAACACCAAGCACGTGGTCAGAAACTAAAGACAGAAGACAGACTTAAGCACTACTAGCATGAAGCATAAATAACACACTCAACTAGATGCTACTGCACAAAATTACAATAAAAAGTCATCCTTATGATGCCAGGAGTCATCCAATTATCAAGGCAAAGAAGAAAGGGTCAGGTAAAACAAGCTAAAAAGTGATTAAAGTGAACATGATTGTTCCATGTATTACCATATTCTTCAAAATACAGTCAAACTCTCTTCCAATTTTTACACTTAAATTAAACAAAAATGTTGCTTATTTCAGCAGAATTTATCTACACTTGCCTGAATTATAGCCAACGAGATCCTGTATAGCATGACATCTGTGCTATTATCCCTAACAATCTGAACTTGCTCCCCAAGGATCCTAAACAGATCAACAGCAGCTGGAGTATATAGCTTTCCATCATCTGTTTTCTTTGGTGGCTGTACCTTATCAGCTTCTAGGATATTCAAGTACCATTTCTACAAAGCGTGAGCAAAACCAACAGCTATGAGAAATAGAAAAGGTGAAAGCCGAATAATAAACATATTCCATACATAATAGCATTGCAGAGCTATGGGATATCATATAATTACCCTTGTTGTAGCTTGCATTCTCTCAACATATGAATTCATGAGGGGATCCATGGCTCCACTCTCAGAACAAACTTGAGCAAGTGACTCATCAACACCGAGTCCAACCAAATTATCTTGATATTCAACTACCCAACCAGTTACCTAGTTGTAAGCAATCAAAATTACACACCACTCAATCTACATGAAAGAAATCATCAAATGTTACCCTAATGTGAAAACAAATCAGACCCGGGGAAAAGAAAGTCTTTTTTCCCATAGAAGAACATAGTATTATATTAAGGAAGTTATGAAGCACTGCACAGCGGGAGAATGGTCATCCTCCAATATCGTGCTCTTATAAGTACGAAATGAGTTGTTTCAAACACATTATCAACCAGGTGAATACCTTTAAAATCTCTATATTTGATAACTCATTTGCCCTGTCGCTCAACAATCTGAGCATCTGAGTAAACCTCTCTGTATAAAGGTTTACCATGAGTTGGAATATTTCATATCTGCAAAACATCAAAGATCAACTTAATATACCAAAGAAAACCCTTAGACCAACCTATTTCAAGAAGATGATGCTCTGCTCCAGAGAAGGTTTCTAGGCAAAAAATAGTAGTATGCATTAATGCAATAAAAAACTCTTCAGAGTCCAAGGCAAAGCAGTTTCTTAGACGTGCTAATGTCAATCAAGAAAATTTACACATTACCAGATAATGAAGTGTGTGATCTAAGTCATCATACTCTCCAATAAAGACATAACTTCCAAATTAGGCCATCCAATCAAAACTTAAGCTGACTCGAAGGACCAGATTACAACCAAAAGGAATCTTACAAGCAACCTTTTTCACATATATTTGTTACTAATAGATAGCAAATGAATGTGTCATTTAGGGAGACTATTGAAGCATAATACACTGAGAGAAAATAGCACCAAGCTTGAAATCTCCATTCAGGGTCCCCCTAGTTCCTTTTGTTGCAAGCGTCAATAGCACGCAACAAATGTTCAATTATACAACTTATCTCAACCAATATGTTACAAGTTCTAGTGATATGAGTGATTATTAGCATGGGCAACAAGCAAGATTAGAGATTGTCAAGCCAGAAGAGAAGGTTTAGCAGAAGTGCATTAGCAGAGATGGCAACTGTCATTGTAACTAACTTTGCAGCAGAACCAATGGATTACATGTGGCTAAAGTTAGTTAATTAGTCAGTCAGTCAGTAATCAGTTAGTTAGCAGTTGGTTGCAAGTTAGTTAGAAGTTCAATCCTTGTACAGAAGAAGTTTGTACAGAAGCTTGAGGCAGGCAATAAGAAAATTACAGTTTGATGTAGAATTGCATTTTCTCTCTAATTCTTCTCATTCTCTCTTCTTTCTACTCTTCTTAAAGTTTATTTGTTTTGTTAAGGGAAACCTTAAAACAACATTGTTTGCCGATCTTGATTTCGCCGATCTTGATTTCTCCACCTACATCCTCTAATACCTCGGACAATGGTCAAAGGATTGAAACCCCAACACAATTTTGAGGATCATTTGCTTTGGTACCAATTTGACGTAGTGTGGGAAGAGTGAAGCAGTAGAAAACAGAAATTACAGCAGAATAATGGCTAAAACTAGGATAGAATTGAAGTTAGAACAAGATAATAGAATTTAGGGTTCACAAGAAACCTCTAGAATCTGAATATATTGATAAAATAACAAAGAACTACTTTTCTGAATAACCTAGCAGTCTATCTATAATAGTTTAAGCACCGTATCCTTGTAGGAAAAAAAGGATTCCTAGTCTTAATCCTCAAGTAGAACTACTTAGGAAATACTGTATAAAGTCACATGGTAATCACATGACCCTAGATTAATTAACCAACCCTAATATCACAAATATAATAAAATAAATCCTGAACAAAAGCCCTGTATAACTTACCGTGGGGGAAAACATGGGGCCACATAGTCATATATATCACCAAGCTCTTCACCGATCTAAAAGTCAAAAAAAGAAAACGAAAACGCAACATAAGGAAAATCATTGATCGATTATGAATGTTTCAGCATTGACAGCTTCCTGATAGATTATAAACTAAAATTCGTTTACAAGCAAAGCAATGCTAAAAACAGCCACATAAGCACATTAAAACAAGTAAACAATATGGCAAACATGAAATCCTAAAAGGCAAGAAACTATGTTTGATTTCTCTTTCAAATAAAATAAACAATTTATCAACTCCCAGCATAATGGTGGAAACATGCACAACCAGAAGAACAAAGGCAATCACATGCACATGCTCGCCCACACAGACAAACTGCTGCGATGGGAACCAATCCTTTCCCCAGTTCAGATTTTTTCAAATTTCATATAAGAGCTTTTTGATATCTCCAAAACCATCTCATGACTATTTAGTCATGACCTTCATGTACCAAATGAAAATCATGGAACTTAGATAAAAAGTTACAGTGTATAAAAATATCAAATCTCAAAGACCAGGGAAAAGTAAATAGTGTACGTACTGTTCGTGCTTCTTCTAAGGCAGCTTTGAGGTCTTCAAATACAAGCTGATGAACAAATACCATTATCAATAATATAAAACACCAGAAGCAAATATTTATATCGAGTAGAAGATTAATCAAAAGATGCACACCTCTGTCAGTAGCTTGTTAAACCGTCCTTCAACTGCCTTTCTTATACTCTCGTAACATTTATCCTTAAACCCTTTACCCTGAATCTTCAACTTCTGTTGCATGGGGTTTTTGGAAGAAACTGCTGTGGTGGTAGATTTTCTGTGATCCACAAGTAAACTTTCTGTTAGTGATTTCCCTTTGTGGATTAAAGGTGCAATGAAGCATGAAATGGCAATAGACAAAATAGATACAAAATCACTGATGAAAAACGTAATTCAGAGTTCAAGCGAAATAAAGACACAAATAGGTAAGACTCTAGTTACTTGGCAGATCTGCGAGGATTTGCAACTGTTGCCATTGCACCACCTCCCTCAGCCTCAGCTGCCTCCTCAGCAACTTGTTCATCAAGAATTTCTTGCATTTCCACAACCCTAGAGAGGGGAAAAGGGATAGAGTAGCGTTTCAGGTCTATAGTGAATTAAGACAAAAGTGCATGTCATAAATTTTCAACATGCTGGATATGATCTTTTGCTTTTTATATTTTTACCATCATTTGTTGAATCAAATGCCAAATCAAACCATAACTGAAGTACTAACAGTATGATGTCTCTCTTTATCATGCTAGTCGCATTAGAGCAGACAAAAAGGACTCTTTTATCATAGCAAGGATTCTGTTACAAACAGAATGCTATCTCTAATTACCTAGATCTCCTATCATCATCTCACAAGAGACAAACCTCATAATCATTGGAACCTTCAACAAGTAACTATTATTATGACACTAATAGATGAGTACTACTTTAACAACATGAAAGCAAGAACATTTTGAGGATATGCAGCAGCCTAAGTACAAAAGAGAGAAGCCTGGAAGGCTTGTCAGAAACGTACCTTAAAGCACGAACCAGCGTTTGTGGGCTGCCAAAGTAGAAAGCAAAAGCATAGTTATTAGAGTTGAGCATGGAAAAAAGAATCACAAGGTCGATAAAGAATATATATACTGTGTTACTATTGCACAGAGTAGTAGAACTAATGATTGAAAATTATAATTGGAGCATTTTATTGTACAAAAAATCTAAATACATTCACAAGAAAAATTGTTGGGCTTCATATTTCCAGGATACCATGAAGCTCGGGAAATGAGAAAAAAGAATATCAGCCCCAGTTACTCAGTTCCCTCTTATGCACATGTCTGTCTAATCAACAAACATTTTGACATTTCCAGGATACCATGAAGCTCGGGAATCGAGTAAAGAATTTCAGCCCTGAGTAAAAGAATTTCAGCCCCAGTTACTCAGTTCTCTCTTATGCATATGTCTGTCTACTCAACAAACATTTTGACATTTGTTAAGGAGCAGGCAAAATGACATTTGCTTCTCGTACCAATAGAATCAACTACATAACGCTAGCTTTTGTAATTTTAGCCCTTTGAGGTTGCCTTTTGAGACTGAATGCCTATAAATAGACAATGTGGTAATATCAGGAGAATGGGTTCCATTTGCCATAGATAACATTTTCAGTTTTGGTTCTTTGGAGACTTTTGGTGGCAAATTCCCTCCCCCAAGACCAGATCCCATATCGAACTTAGACCTCTACTCTACTAAAGGGGAGTGGCTTTAGTTAACATGTTTCAACCCGATGAGCATAAGGCTTCCATCAAGGAATGAGGCATTTTCTTAGAAAATGACATAACTTACTTCAAAACAACCTCAATGCTCCTAGTTGATTGTTGGGGTGGTGTTTCTTTCTCTTGGGAGAAAAGGTTGTTAAGGGTTGCTTTTGCAAAATAATAATCAGAAGGCACACTAATCACTAACACCTCCCATAAAACATTTACACAACACTGTTTTGATTGATTTCTCACATTAAGCATACAATTTATGCAGGTAGAATGACAGAGAGAACATCGGTAAGAGCCTTGTCACAATGTGGCCCCAAGAATTAGGAAAAAGTATTCATATGCACATTATCACACACTTTGATAGAAAATAAAGAGTATACCTTTCTTTAGAAAGCTTAAAGAAGTTGGAAACGTGTCCCCATAAAGTCTTTTCAAAGGTTTCCCATGTCTGATCTACATCTTCAAAATATTCTCTGGCCATTGCACATAAAACATAAGAAAGTCATTGAACCTCAAGCTACAAAAATCATGCACAAACATAGAGAGAAGAAATATGTCAACTATAAAGGTTCTGCCTTCATCTTTACCGTCATCCATCTCTTTCATTTTCATCTTAAACATTTCTGGGCCATTTGTGCTGCTAGGACATCGAGCTTTTGCAGTATAATGCAATTCAACTCAAACTATTTGTCTTTAAAAGTAACAAAAAAGAAATTCCAAGACATGGAGATGCACCACAAGTGCATCAAAATTACCACCAGGCAAGACAACTTCTTGGTTGAGGCAAAGCCAAAGTGCCAAATATTAGCATTTTTGTTCAAGGAAAAGTTGTTGGGAAAAAGTTATTTTAGGGAAATGGTAATGAGGTTGTCATCAAATTCTGGTCTCCTTGGTACAATTCAAAGGCTGGCATCACAAGGGGTTAAACGATATTTCTTTGACACTCTAAATATTATGTATAACTACATGTAATTTATATCAGCACCATGCAACCGCGTTGATCAAATGTAAAGGAAATCATAGTCGAGCCAGCACTTAAATCGCTATTTATTTTCCCTTTAATATTAGTAATTTGTTGTGCTACATCAAAATTAACTTGAAAGGGAAGATCCATACCTTAATCTGCCAACCTCCTCTTTGTGAGATCCAGCAGCTGCTAATGCAAATCTTCGCTTCCCATCAAGTGCAGTTAACCTCTATGAGAAATTAACAACAAAAAGTCATCAACCAAGATACAACTAGACACACATGAGAAATATTCAACTTAGAACTTGACAAGATAAAGAATTCAGCTTTACCTCATAAGTATTAACAATTTCTCTATCATCACTCAATGAATCTCGTGCCTCTGCTGCTTCAACAGATATTGACATCATACCTTCGACATCCTACATTGAATCAAGAGGTAAAGAAAAAGGTAATCACAGAGCAAAATAATAAACTCAGAATATTCATAATAGCTAAAGCTTGGGCATCAGAACATACAGCATACAGCTTATAAGAGAATGACTATCAAATCAACTAAAGATAACACTCTCATTTGCCGCACTAATTACAAGCAACCAAGATTGTCAATTCCGTTCCGGATGGTGTTCTGTTTTTTCAATTGGAATAGTATGTTTCGGTTTCAGAGCGTTTCGAGGTGTCGTTTCGGGGTTGTACTATGTATATATTTCAAAATATTAATTCAACAAACATAATTTCAATTGAAATTCAAATCCAAAGATAAACTAACTTGAAATTATGCAATTCAAATTTCAAACACAAGTAAAAAAATGGGAGGTGAACCGATATAACCCGATCGACTCGATGAGTCCAAAGACAACCTGAAAGACTAGTAAAAATATATTTTGACTCAAAAAAACTCAAGATGACATATTTTTTTAAAAGATATTGAGATAACAACATATTGGATCGACCCGGGTTAACATGGGCTAGCCTTTCAAATCCATGACCCGAGTTATGAGACCATAACAACCCCAAATAAGCAAATCAAAACATATTATGAAGCTCAATTCTCAATAAACCTATTGTTGAATTATAAAATTGAAAAAAATTCAATCTAAAAAAAAAGGACACACAAAAATAACTTTTCGAAACAAAGTTACGAATTTGAACAAAATTACAAAAATGACATCATCAATCTCGCAAGGCCTTTCTAAATTCCGATTACCCTAAACTTTTAATCTAAGAAATAACAATATGTCAAAAGACATGTAAAATTTCAGTTTGATTCAACGGTCGGATTGAGAGATATTATTGATACTGTAAAACCAGACTATTTTTTTTTAAAAAAAAAAGCAAAAAAAAACATTATTTGGCTGAAACAGAACGGCTGGAACGGAACCGGAGCATTCCAGCCGGAATTTGGGCAGAATTTACGTAACGGGCCGAGATTCTGAGCACGATGAAATCTATTCCGGTTTGTTCCATTTTTTAAACTGGAACGAGATATGCCGGCCATGCTGGACGGAACAGAACATAATTGACAATCTTGCAAGCAACAACTACAAGAAACCTAAAGGAGAAAAGGTGGCACCGACCTTCAGCGTAGTATTAAGATTATTCCTTGCATTGCTAAGTAGCTTTATCTGATCATGATTCTCGATCAAAGTTTGACATTCTTGACATAACCTAACACACAAATAAATCAATTATTAAATCAAACCAAAAAAATAATGCAAAAGCATCTGTCCTTTAAAAAAGAAAACAAAACAAGAATCAGCAAAATGAGGACATACTTTTCAATAGAAATGAAGTTCTCTCGTAGCTGACTGATCGTCTTCTGAGACAAGGCCAACGATTCCAATCCAGATTGTGCTTGTTCCACCTTCATTTTTACATTATTTAAAATAATTAATACATTAAAATAGAAACAATATAAAATCAACAAGCAATAATTAATTAAATGTGTAATTCTATGACAAGATTACCTGCTCTGCTACCATTGTACTAAGTTGCGCATCATTAGCCTAACAAAACGGAAAAAAAAATAGTAATATCAATTTAACTGAAATACGATTCATAAAAAAATTGAAAAAGAAAGGATGAATTTGATCGAAATGCAGTTACTTGTTGGCGAGCGATGTAATCGGCTTTGATAGAAGCAATAGATTGAAGAAGCTCTGGAAGCGGTAACAGTTTCGCCACCTCACGCACGGCGGTTTCTTTCGCTTCGATGCCGAGATCCTCCGCCATCATTTTCGATTTCTAGTACAGAATTACACGCAAATTAACTGAAAACAAACAGAAACTGAGTGCGTGTGTGAATGTAAGAGAGAGAGAGAGAGAGAGAGAGAGAGAGAGAGAGAGAGAGAGGAAATTTGGCTTAGGAATTGAATTCTGTTATGACTTTGAAGTTTGAACGGAAATGGAGGAAGATGGAGAAGAGACTGAAGAAAATGTAGATTTTCTCTGAGAGAAGAGAGCGACACGTATTTCGACATTTGATAAGAACGACTCGTCGCTACACTCCGAGCCCCCTTTTTTTCTTTTCTCTCTGAAAGATGATCTGTAGCATATAGGAACGACTTGTCGGATCATTGCTGCTTTAGTAGTTAGAACTTAAGACGACTTGAATATCAGCATATGTATCATTTTGCACAAGAAAAAAACAGAAAAACTTATAATAAAATCCATAGAAAAAAAGTGATTTACAAAGTTTTCTTTTCTTAAACCTCCACAAATTTATTTCTTTTGAGTTTTAAGCGATTGAATTTATTAGAAGGTGAAATTGTGATAGATAAAAATAATTAAATATAGTATTTAAAAGTATAGTTGAGTTTCAATAATAAAAAAATATTTTTTGAATGTATTAAAATAATATATTTTTTATTTATTTTAAATTATTTTTAATGTTAACTACGATCTAAATTATAATAAAATAATTTTAAGCAAACAAATTTTTTAGATTTTTAAAAAACATAATTTCAAATATCTTTTCAAACAAGGTTTTTATTTCAATAATCATCATTTCAACCTTTCAACAATAAATAAATCTATGGGATATGTTGGATTTTTTTTTATCAATTTTATATTTAGATTTTTATAATTACATCGAATTTAAATTGAATGGAAAAGAAAAGAAAATATGTATCAATATCATTATTTCTTAACATTTAAAAAATAATGGAAATAAATGCTTTATAAAAATAATAATCATCCAAGTAAAAGCTAAAACAAAATATATGATCACAAATATATAGATTAAAGTCTATGCACTCCTAATTTTCTAATATGAGCTTTAAATACATCCCTGGTATAAACTTAGTCAAGAGGTCCGTCCATGTAACTTGTTGAAAGTCTTTTTTTTTTTTGCGCCATGAATCAAGTTATAAATAATATTAATATGTTTAATTCTACCATAATATATACTAGAGTTGTTAGTGTAGGCCACTGCTGTCATATTATTATCGCATGTGTGCGGCGTCGCGGCGAAAATATCCACCCTCAAATTCTATTTAATGTGACAAATGTGGGGAGACAAGGAATTCTTGTCTTTTATTAGTGGAAAAATAGAATGAGAGTCGCCACCTAGTATTTTGGTCACTAGGAACCCTAACTGGTCTTAGAGATCGGGTATGGGAACTGGTTGCGTAAAGGGAAGGTATTAGCACCCCAAATAAGCCCTACTTAAGGTAAGCTGCATTGTTTTATTGTCTGATAAAATCTAAGGTCTTGTTTTGTTTTCTAGTTGTTGGTCCGTCTACGGTTTAAGAAAAGTTTTCTTCAGTAAAGAGATCTTTATCTTATCGGGTAAAACCAAACCGTTTTAATGTCAACAAAAGAATTTAATATCCAGAATACGTCTTACGTATAAGGTCGTACCCCAGATACAAAAAGAAAATAAAATAATTTTTTTTTGGAATTTTTGAAATATTGGCCTAGTTCTCGTGACTTTAATAAACTGGTTATTAAAGCCAAAATGCATGCTAAATATTTTTTGAATTTTTCTTTGTTGTATAAAGATACAATATGAAATTTTTTTTTATTTTTTAAGAGACTTGGCCGTCTGCATGAAAACAAAAACATTTTTTTTTATGTCTTGACGAAACTAGGTATTTTAATACCGGATTTGTATCTTTACAATATAAAAATACAAACCAATATTGATCAAAATACATTAAAAAATATACAAGAAATCACAAATTTTTGAAAAGATTTTTTTGGAATTTTTTTTTCGGGCTGGGCTGGACCCAGCTGGTTTCTACTCGCAAGCGTGCGTGAACAATTCACGCACGCCTGCTATAGTCACGGTATAATTAATCTTTAAGTGCACAGTATTTGTGCATTATCTGCAAAGTTGGAGAAGTTTACCTGGAAGCAACGAAAGCAACGACATGCTTTGGACCTCCATCTTCTCCTTTTTGTTTTTGTTTTTCTTCCGGTTCTTCCTTTTTCTGTTTCTGTTTCTGTTTGCCGTCTCTCTCGTTTTCTTCTTCCCTGTTCCCTGGTGCAGCTGGAGGCGAAGCTGGTGCTTGGTGACGAAGACGATGGCTGGCAATGCTTCTTTCTGTGTTTTTTTTTCTTTCCTCTGTTGTTCTCGCCCCCCTCTCTGCACTGGCTTCGTGGTGGTGGTGCTACTCTCGTTGGTTCACAGTGGCGGCTTCGCCGTTGCAGACGCAGATGACAGTGTGGAAGGGCTGTTCCACCAACACTGCTTCTTCTCCTCCTGTTGTTTCCTCTGTTTTTTTTCCTTTGCTATCCCGTTCCTCCTTCTCTCTTTTTTTTCTCTGTTTCTCCTCTCCTTTTTCCCTCTCCTCTCTCTTTTCCTTCTGTCGTTCTCCCTCCTCCTTCTGCTTGGTCCCTCCTCTGGCTTTTATAGCCAGAGGATGCATGCGTTATGGCAGGCATATGGTAACGGCTGGTGGGCATTATGGTGGTGAGGAAATCAGCCGCGAGACATGCCCTTGATTGCAGCTCCACCGCTCCCCTTTTTACCGCAGAAACCGTTGCTTGAAAACAGTGAGCAGTGTGCAGTAATTCTTAATGCAACGGCGCCGTTTCAATTTCAAAATGATATTTCTGATTTGGTCCTTGGATGTTTTTACTATTTTGTAATCAAGCCCCCCCGGAAAAGTTGTAACTGGATCCTTTGATTTTAGCGATTTTTTCGGTTTGGTCCTTGGTTTTGGATTGTTTCAATTAAGCCCGTAATTGGCCATCAAACTTCAATAACTATGCAATTAAGCCCCTGATTTGGCCAAATAAACTCTTTAAAATTATAATTGGACCCCAAAACTTTAATTTCATCCAATAAAAGCCTAAATTGGCTTAAAAATTTATTTTTCTTGCAATCAAACCCTCCATAAATTCAATTAAACCTTAGATAAAATTTAATTGAGTCCATAAACATCTGATTTTAGACTTTTTTTCTCAACTTGAATTTTCTTTGTCAACAGGGCTCTTATAATGTCAAATTTCAATTCTTGTATTTCTGAACCTCCTCAACCAATTCCTAGCCATTTTATGGGAGTTCCAGCATCCTTTTCTCACTCCTATTTATTTATTTATTTTTTTCTTAATATATTTTTTTGATATGTATTTTTTTGATATTTTTTTCATTTTTTGTGAGGAACCCAAAAATGGGTAACAACAATTATCACGGTGTAGCAATACTGAGTTGGCCATAGGATCTATCTTGCTTTTTTTTTTAATTATTTTTTCTAAACTTGTTTTTTTGTTATTATTATAAGTATAAGTGTTTGGTCAGTTTACGTGCATATCAACTAATCTTACAGATCCTGAAATTAACGATTATGTAAGTCTCTAGTAGTTTTGAGAGAACTTGAACTTGTGATCATTAAAAAACAAATTCAAAATCTAATCAATTAAACTACCTCTTAGGATTTTTCAAAACCTATTTTGTTTCCTGGGATTGTGAGTTTTTTTTGGCTAGTTTTGGTGTAAGAAGGTTATCAAGGTAATTGCCCCCATTTTTCTTCGTTGCAAGCTTTGCAAACAGCCAGCATATTGCCTCCGATGATATTTCTTTGTATACTCGGTTAGCACTTCAGTCCCCAATCCTTATTTTTCTCTTTTATATTCTATTTCTAGTTATCTTGTTATAAAAATTTATGATAATAATTATTTTTTAAAATAATTTTTTAATTATAAATAAGGAAAATAATCGGATAATTTGACCCTTTTCAGTGGACCATGTCTGTGAATTGGGTATGAGTGATGCAAGAGATATTAATATTTCATTACAAAATTTTCTTGGGACTAGTTGGTAAGTTGAATCGATTTTTTAACATTAAAATTAAAGTCACATTTTAGTCCAATAAAAAGAACTTATACATTGATTTTACCAAACCTAAATGAATCGTGGAAGGTGAGTTTCATATGTGCCAAAAATCCATATAACTTTATAATGATTTAGGGTTTGAATCTTACAATAAAAAAACTATAAGAAAGTTTTTATGAACGCATTACTTGTATTGTTACGTGATTATAGAAAACTTACTCAAAATATATAAAACGACCCGACTTAAAGACATTGACGCAAGTCGTTCTAATCATTAAATTGTGGATATGCTATAACTGGATTCCTAGAATAATTTTGCAAGAATGTTTGTGGATTGAAATGACATGATTAAGCCTAAAAATAGATTTAAATCACGTGGGTGATTGGTTTGATAAAAAAAAAATCATAACTTTCAAGATTTAAAAAAATTATAATTTTTTATTTAACTATTAAATTATCTTCAAATTCTATCAAAATATAATTTTTTATTTTACTGTTAAATTATCTTCAAATTTTATCAAGATATTCTACCAGCCCGGTTATATAAGAGTATTAGTTTAGAATAACTAGTTAAGTTACGGAAAACTGCAAAATGTATTATGCTTACGTAATAAAACAATGGAGAAGCAATTATCTAGTAGGTAGCTCAATGATAAGAGATTGGAATCAAGAAATTTGCTCATGCTGTGATCTCAAATTCGAGCTCTAGGTTGCTAATATATATGATGACCATTAGAGACTTACATGGTCGTTAACTTCAAGGCCTGTGGAATTAATCAAAGTACACACAAGCTGACCCGAACATCCACATTAATAAAAATAAAAATAGAGGAGGGTGAGACTCGCAAACCAACATGGAGGTATGGATAAGTAATATTGCTGGATCAATATATAAAAAAAAATTCCCGTTAACATTCAGACATGAAAACCACATTGATATATTTAATTAGATCATGCACTTAATGTAAATTTTGTTGAACGTAGGTTGGGCTCGAAACAAACATTCAAACTTGATCAAGATTTTTTTCTCTTTTCCGCTCACGTTTACTTGTCCCATGACTCCATGAGTGCTTGCTGTGGCAACTTAAATCGCTACCTGCTAGATTTCAATGAACATCTTCCAATTTTTCATCAATACCAGATGCAATCATAAATGACAAGCTCGTGTTTATTTTCAATCCCAGTAACATTATTACAAGGATTCCAAGGTTACAACATGGATACATATAGTGCATTACACAACAGCTTTTAATCCATCATAATCATAAGCCACTTGAAATCCAACAATTAATGGCGGTTCAGTCAAAGCCAGGTATCTAATCCCCGTTGTGAAGTCGAACACAGCACCAACATCACTAGCAGTAAGAGCTAGATCATACGAAGAGAGCTTGTAAGCAACGAGCTTGTAGTTGGACACAAATGAGCCTCCCACGTTAACAATCCTGAATAAGGTATTGACATCACCTTCAACTCCACCAATTGTCAGAAGCTCAGTTGATGAACTATTACTACTTTCATGCATCCACACCATTGTTTCGTTAGTGCAGTTTGAGGTGCTATCAAAACTGATGTATAAATCAGTTGAATCTGTGATAAAAAGTTCCTGATCCCCACTAGCAATCGTAAATGTTACTGGTGTACCTGTAACGCAAAAGTTTTCCAGCAGAATAACATCAAGTGGGCACGTACCGTTTATGTCGTTGCCCAAGCTGACAACACCACCAACAATCGGCCATTCACTTGAAATCATGTAATATGGAACTCCAGGGAGAAGCCCCAAGCCTTTAACGTCAAGCACTGGATTCCCTGAAGCACGAACTGCTTCAGGGAGCAGTGTCAATGTGGAAGCCAAGAGAAGGAAGGAGAGGGGTAGTAACATAATATTCTTCATTGTAATATTGTTTGAGGTGTGGAAATGAGCAGAAACAAGCTTGGATTTATAGAGTAGCTTGGGACTATTGCCACCTACTGTCATTTTGCTATTTTCCACGTCTTTGGCCAATTTCCTGATCATCTTGATAAGTCCTTTTCCAGTATACCTTACCTAATGTTCTTCTCTCTCTCTCTCTCATTCTGCATTGTGTTACTCACAACCATTTAGCATTCCGAAGGGCTGGAAATTTTATTTTCGGAGAAACAAATCATGTGTTGTGCAAGGATAGTGAATGGGAAAACATTGTAGTCGTTGACTAGTAGTTAAGCCCTGTTGCTTCTTTTCACTTCCAAACCATTGTCTTGCTATTTTCAGAGGCTTAATATTGTTATTAACATTAACAAAACACTAATGTTTTGTATTTTATGTTTGACTTTGTTTTTTTTTATTATTTTATTTTACCCTGGATTCAATTTTAATTTTAATTTTTATCTTTATCCTTTAATATGAGATTGTTTTGAGAATTATCCTTCATAATTTTTTAATATTTCCTTTATGTTGGTTCATATACCAATCTCATATGTTTAATTTTTTTTAATCGATATCGACCTTCAATATTAGATTTATTGAAAATAAGATTTTTTTTTTTCAATTATTTCCTATGAATTTATCTCAATCTCATAACTTAGATTATAATTTTAACAACTTAACTCGGGTTGACACGAATCATTTTTTTGAGCTGTCTTTGCTAATATATATATATTTTTTATTTTATCATTCAACATTATGTTAGTTAGAAATTAGGCTTCGTGATTTTATTTCTTATTTTTATTTTTATTATCTCGATGTCATGACCTGGTTTGTGGGTTTGACAGGTTGCCTGAGTTGACCTGATAATTTTTTAATTAGGCTTCATGATTTTTTTAATTTTTTTTTCTATGAAGTTATCCTAATCTCATGACCCGATTCGCAGGTTTGGCAAGTTAACCCGAGTTGACTTTATTCAGTTTTTAGATCATTTTTTAATTGAACATTTTTGTTTTCAATTTCACCCTCCAACAATTCAATATTTTTTTGTTTTTATTTATTTATTTATTTTTTCAATTTTATTATTCAATATTAGGTTGTTAATTTGAGAATTGAGTTTCGTATTTTTTTCAATTTTCTTTTTGTGGAGTTATCTCGATCTCATGTATTTAGTTTTTTTTTCCCCTCAATTTCAACCTTCAATATTGGATCTATTGGAAATTGAATTTTTTTAATTTGTTTTTTATGAAATTATAATGATCTCATGAACTAGATCACATATTTATTAGGTTAGCCTAAATTGACTTGGGTTTTTTTCTTGTTTTTATTTTATTTTATTTTTTTTATTTTATTATTCAACATTAAGTTGGTTGGAAATTAAGTTTTGTAATTTTTTCTTATTTACTTTCCATGTGGTTATTATAATCTCATGTGGTTATTATAATCTCATGACCCAGGGTTGTTGGTTTGACAGGTTAACCTCAATAGTGTTTTGTCTTTTTTTAAATTTAATATATTTTTTCAATTGTATCCTTCAATATTAGATTGATTATGAATTTACCTTCATAATTTTTTTATTTTTTTTATAATATTATCATGGTCTCATGACTTGGGTTAAAGATTTGACAAATTAACTTGGATCAATCCAATATGTCATTATTTTAATATTTAAAAATAAATGTCAGCTAATATATCATTATATCAATATTTACAAAAAAATATCGTTCAATATACATTATATTTTGAGTCATGATTAATTTTTTTATTATAAAACACATTTTGGATATTTTTTCTATTCTATGTTAAAAAAAATTAAATCCACGGGGTGCAGTGCAGACCAATAATCCAATAATTCCTAAAATATGGGTATGCTCCTCATGCTATATCAAGTAGAGGTTGAACTTGCAAGAATATTTTTTTCTTACGGATAAATCAATCGAAGTATGAATGGCTTATTTAGCCATCATGAGATAAATTAAAATTGATTCGATGATATAATTAGGATTGAAACCAAAACAAAATTAAAAAAAAAAAAGACTCCGAATTCTTGTTTTACCGAAGAGAATATCTTTCGGATAACAAAACTCCAATATTTTCAGTTACCGGGTCCTTCAGCACTTGGATGCTGTTTTTTTTTTTAAAAAAAAAAAACCGAAAGACCATCCACAAGTCAATAATGGCTTGAAAACTAAAAATCTACTGCCAAAGAATAAATAGCGTCTCCGAGCATGTTAATTTTGTAAGGTTTGTACCAAAGTAGGATGCGGATATCCCTTGAAGATATTTCGGATAGGAAATGATGTCTTTCTTAATTTTGGATGTCCAAGTGATTATACTTTGGCTAGAAGATCATCAATCAATCAATTAATTAAACAATAAAAGAGGCGATGTATGCACCCTCTCACGAAGTGCTACTTATTTAAATAGTATTTTTCTGTTTATTGTAAATTTATTTATTTTTATTTAAATTTTATTTTTTAACATTTGGTTTGATAATGGCTAAACTTTATAATTTATTTTAATTTAATTTTTATAAAATTATTTTAGCTTCGTCATGACTTGAGTTGCAGGTTTTATGGATTAATCTGATTAACTCAGTTATTTTTTTTAATTAATTTTTTTTCTCAATTTCATCCTTCCATATTTTATTAATTGAGAATTAATTTTTATAATTTGTTTTGACTTGTTTTCTATAATATTATCTTGGTGTCATGACTCAGGTCACATGTTTGGTTGGTTAACTCATGTTGACTTGAGTAATTTTTTTTAATTCTTTTTTAAATTGATTTTTTTTTTCATCTTCATCTTTCAACATTGGATTTAATTAAGAATCGTGCTTCACAATTTGTTTCGATTCACTTTCTATGGGATTATCTTAGCCTCATGACTCGAGTCACAGGTTTGACAGGTTAACTCAGGTCTTTTTATTGATTTTTCTAAATTAATTTTAATTTTATTTTCATCATTTAATATTGATTTGATTGAGAATTGTGCTTCATAATTTATTTTAATTTGTTATATGTGGGGTTATCATAAGCTTATGATCATGGTTATAAATTTAACAGGTTAACTCGGGTTTACTCGAATCAATCTAATATGTTGTCTTTTGAGCAAACGGGCATGTGGCTTAATTAAGCCCGAAACCATTTTACTAAAAAAAATATATTATATTTTTACTATCTAGGATATTGAGTTTGAGTTTCATAAAAACATGTTATAATCAATAATTATATTACATCAATTTATCATTCATCCATAGTTAGATTTAATTATATTAATATTTCATGTTAAAAAATTATTTTTAATTTAACTCTAAAAGTAAATACACCTCCCTTTTAATTTGAATTAAAACGTTAACATTAACTACGTTTTTAAAACAATTTTTCTAACGTTGGATTTCAATTTATTTTATTACAATTTCTTGCCCAGTGCAAGTGGCAGTTGATAATAATAATGAGCATAAGATGGAGGTAGGTTTTTATTATTTGTAGATTAAACTTTTGAAAACTCTTCTGATTTTAAAATTATTTGAGAATTAGTTACGATATTACAAGATTAGTCGTACAGGATTTATTAAGAAAAAAAAGCAAATAAGGACCATATTGAAAAATTTGTAAGACGTTGGTTACTAAAAGTAACTTTGTATAAAGTCCTCGTTAAAATCTCACTGACCAACGGTTATTTTTGTCTCTTCTCCACATCATCTAGATAATTGGCGCTTTACCAACTCTCATTTTGTTTTTGTTTTTTTTTCTTTTCCTTCAATACCACGTGCCATTTGCGTCCATCACATTTTTTTTAAGGATATCTTCTGTAGATTGCGGGTATCAAATTAAGTTTTTATCATAGGTGGTATATTGTTAAGAACTTGTAATTAAGTAATCAGTTTGAGTTTTGTGGTTGTTAATATAATGTTTTCTAAAATTTTATATAATTAGTAACTTTAGAATTTATAAAATTAATTGAGGTGCACGTAAATTAATCCAAACAACCATGTTAATAATAATAAAAAAATTTACTGCACTTTATATTCTGGTCAATCATGCAAACACTTTACAACTTATTTCAAAAAATGAGTAAGAAGTTGGAATTCATGCGGTTATTTATAATTATATCTAATTTTTATAATTTAAATAAAAATAAAAATAATTATTTTTAATAATTAATTAATAAATTGAATCAGTTATAATTAATGGTGATTTTGATATATAATATTTTAAAAAACAAAATATTCAAATGAAGACAAGACATAAATAATTTTCAAGCATGTAAAATTATTTCAAGTTAGAGCACATATAGAGAATTCTAATATTCCATATGAGATCTATATTTTTAGAATCAATCAAGTCGATTAATTTTTATTATAAGTTTTTTCATGATTTCATAAAATAATATTAAAATAAAGATAAATAATTCTTGTAGTGGTAGACAGTGCTTCATTTGCTTGTAGAATTCTAAAAAAATAAATCATTTTTAATTTTTTTTTCTCTTGAAAACATCTAAGAAATACCCTAAAACTTCAATAAACTTATTTTTTAACCCTAAACCAATATTTAATCGGTTAAAAAACCACACTCAACCAAGTAAAAAGTAATTCTCAAAAGTGAAGTCAATTCACCATTATCATCGTGTCTTCCTGAAACACAATTGATTCTATGTTACTATATAGATTTACAGGAGATTTAATAAATTCTCTTTTTTGTGTTTCTCCGGTTTTAACAAATTTGATTACACCTGTACATGTTTTATTTGATATAAATTTGAAATTCCTACGACTTCTTGTTTTTTGCAACACATTTAGTTAAACAACAAATCATCTTTGTAGAAATCTTCTCACATCTGTCCATATAACATCTTTCTCCATGCAGTGACCCTGCAATGAAGTGCGGGCATGAAAAAAGAGAGAGAGAAGGGATTCCTCACCACTGATTTATCCCTAGTAATCACCGATAAATTCTCATGCAATACTTTATTACATTTGTTTTTGAAAAGGGTTTGAAAGCTGTTAACGATTATCTAGTTGGAAGAACGGAGAAAAAAATGTCAACTAAGCAGTTTGTTCTCAACAAATTAAATCTGCAGTCATCTTACCCGCAACACAACACGGGAAGATGACTAGTTTCTTCCTAGATGTGATCATGGTTTTACTAATACAAAGTTTAAGATGAATGAAAATGCATATAATGGCCAAGACTTCGCCAGCTTCCATGGGTGTCAAGAGCTTATGGACACACGGCAACAAAAGATCATCCCAGTTTAACAATGCATGCTGCAGGACTGTTTTAATCATTGATTTCGAGGCTGTTATCAATAATTTTGTTCGAAATTCTTGAGAAAAGATTGCGTGAATTTGAGGTTTTAATTACCTTTTATTACAGTGATTAAGACCATCGAGAGAGAATGTAAAAAACCAAGAGCATAGAAAAATAAACTACCACACCAGAACCCCATGAAAGATCATATAAAAGGATAGCCAGTACAGGCCGAACAATAGCATAGAAAAATAACTCAAGGATGTAGCTTAATTGATTAGATTTTGAGTTTGCTTCTTAGAAATTACTAGTTTGACTCTCATAAACTTTAGGGCCACTAAAAATTTACGTGGTTATTAATTTCAGAACTCATAAAATTAATCAAGGTACGTATAAACTAAATACTGGCACACTAATCTAAAAAAAAAAAAAAATCACTTACAATACATAATTAATGAGCACTCCTTTGGACACTTATTCCAAGCACAACATTATTAATTATTACTCCACTTATTCATCCATCGTTACCAGAATATATATATATATATATATATGTGGATGATTACAAGTACAAGAACATTACATTACTCATCTTTTAATCCGTTACTCTCTTCTGCCGCTTTCACAAATGCATGTTCATTTGATAATGACAAACATGGACGTCTATAGTTTGGTTATTATTAAAAAATAATATAAATTATATTTTAAGTTTTTTTAAGTTTTTAGATTGAATTAATTTTTTAATATAATATCAGAGTTTTAATAACCATACAGTTACAAATTTAAATCTTATCATATTTATTTATTTAATAAAAATTAAATATAAGATAATATTAACATTGTAAATTTTAAATCTAAAATTTTTCTACTTATAAAATATATTAAAAAATAATATAAATTATATTTTAAAAGTTTCCTAACAACTTAAATTTTAAAATTGATTTTTTTAATCGCTGTAGTCAACCCCAACATAACCCGTTCCAAATCCAAAATCAGAAAAGAACATGGCTAAAAGCTTGTAGCCGTTACCAAATCTCCATCCCTTGTTGATAATCCTGAATTCAGTTTTGGTCTTACCTTCACCAATTGTCATGAAACCTCCGTTCTCTTCAAACCTCCATTCGGTTGATTCAGCACAGGTAGAGGTGGTATTGAAACTGATGAATACAGAGGCGGAATCCGTGATTGCTGTTCCCGTCTCGCATTTAGTTGAGGCTGTCACCGGGGTGCCTCTATCAGAAGGGTTTCGTAGCAAAACTACATCACGGCCGGGGGCTGGAGCTGTGTATAATGTTGCCTAGGCTGACACCACCACCAGCACCCAAACTTGACACCGCATAATATTTCTGACCTCCGAAAAGCTCGTCGCCATCAATGTCACGTATTACACTACCAGAAAACCGGAGAAAAGCAACGGAATTACCGACGGAAATATTCCGTCGGTAATGATTACCGACGGACATAATTCCGTCTCCAAATCGGTCGGTATATACCGACGGAATATTTCCGTCGGAATATACCGACGGAATTACCGACGGAAATATTCCGTCGGTATATACCGTCGACTTCACCGACGGAATATACATTTCGTCTGGAAATACGCAACGGCATGGTGACGTCAGGGGATTTTACCGACGGAAAGTACCGAGGGATTCAAACTGTGATAGCCGTACAGTGACGTGGCGCTGTCACCGACGGCATCACCGACGGTATCACCGACGGATTACTTCCGTCGGTGATACCGTCGGAAAAAACCATTATATGCACCCATCTGCCGACACTCTCATCCTCTGTTTCTCCTTCTTCTTCTTTCCCATCCCACCTCTCCCCTCCCAAACTCCTCCCAAACTGCAGCCAAACACCCATCCCAAACTCTCCACTATTCTCAACACGAGCACTCACAATATCCGTTTCTTGTAGATTTTATCATTTTTTTGTAAGTAAATCTATCCTTTTTAATTAGTTTTAATATTTAATTGTGAATTTTATTGTTTTAGTATATGTATTTTGTTAACGTTTGTACTTATTTAATTGTTATTTGTCAAAGAAACTTGCAGTATGAATGTATAATTTTGTAGTTGTTATAGGTTGTTTTAGATTTTGTCAAATTTTATTTGTTTGTAAATTGTTGAAATTTTGTTTGAATTACACCGAATTAAATGTGTCGTTGTGATGAAATAAATAATTAATAGCTTATTTAAGTGTCTTGTTTAATTGTTATCAATTATATTTCGAAGTTGTGAGTAATTCTGTAAATTTATATATGTATAAATTTGTATGTATGAACGTTGATAGTTGATAATTGATAATGAATATTTAACATAAGTGTTGTTTTAGCTTGTTGGATAATGTCGGGGAAAACCAATATTTGTGTTATGTTTTATAGAGGTTCAATAGAAGTCATGGATGATCGTTCATGGATGTATCGGAACTCACCCCAAGAATTGCGGAGGATGGATTATTGTAACGGTGTCCAGGGTTTTATTAATTTCGCAACATCTATTCCGAGGAATTTTACTGATGGCGGTATTAGGTGTCCATGCAGGAAGTGTAAAAATTTAAAGTTTCTGCATCAAGATGTTGTAACGATGCATCTTCTAACCAAAGGGTTCATGGAAGATTACCTGTGTTGGTATGCTCACGGAGAACTATTTGTTCCTGATGAGAGCATGGAAGAACAGGTGGTTGGGTCAACTTCTAGTGCTAGTAACAGGCATGAAGTTGGAAATGAGAACAGTAATCCTTACAGGAATATGGTTATGGATGCAATGAGAATGAGTGAAGATAATGTCAGGGGATGTCCAATCGTATAAGAAGAACCTAATGCAGATGCAGTAAGGTTTTTTGATCTGTTGAGAGATTCTGACGAACCATTATGGGATGGCTGCACGAACCACAGTAAATTATCAGCCGTAGCACAGGTGTTCACCATCAAGTCAGATCACGGGTTGAGTGAGGCCGGTTATGACAAGATTATTGAATGGGCGAGAAGCATTTTACCTGAAGGGAACAGGCTGAAAGAGAACTTCTATGCTGCCAAGTCCATGATGAAACCCCTCGGTTTAGGATACCAGAAAATTGATATATGCCCTAACTTCTGCATGTTATACTACCTTGAAAATGCCGAGATGACCGAGTGCATGACGTGCGGGCATTCCCGTTACAAACCCAGAACTGGTAGAGGGAAGACTCGTGGCATATAAAAAACTTAGATACTTCCCAATCACACCTAGACTGCAGAGGTTATTCATGTCACCAAGGACTGCTGAACACATGACATGGCACCAATCACACCATGCGGTTGATGGAGTGATGGTTCATCCTTCTGACGGTGAAGCCTGGAAACACTTTAACAGTATGCATCCTCCCTTTTCAGCTGAATCAAGGAACGTGCGTCTTGGGTTGTGTACAGACGGATTCAATCCATTCGGGTCATTTGCTGCTCCTTATTCTTGTTGGCCGGTCATACTGACGGTTTATAACTTGCCACCGGGGATGTGTATGAGGCCGAAGTTCATGTTTTTATCTATGGTCATACCAGGTCCGAGCAGTCCGGGGCGGAATATAGATGTTTGTCTTCGTCCGTTGATTGATGAGTTGACGCAGTTGTGGTCCTCTGGAGCTTTGACTTATGACATCTCGAGGAAACAAAATTTTGTTATGAGAGCGGCTTTGATGTGGACTATCAATGATTTCCCAGCTTATGGAATGGTTTCTGGTTGGAGCACGCATGGAAAGCTAGCATGTCCATATTGTATGGAGAACAACAAGGCATTCACGCTAACAAACGGGGGTAAAGCTTCTTTTTTTGACTGTCACCGTCGTTTCTTGCCACATAACCACAGGTACAGAAAGAACAGAAAGGATTTCTTTGTTGGCAGGGTTGAAAATGATGTTGCACCCCCGCGTCTTTCCGGTGAAGAATTGTTTGATGTTGTGTCAGAGTACGGTGAAATTGTGTTTGGTCTCCAATCAGGTAAGCAGAAGTTTCCTGGTTTTGGTTTGACCCATAATTGGGTGAAGCGAAGTATATTTTGGGAGCTTCCTAATTGGAAGACCAATCTTCTCCGCCATAACCTTGACGTCATGCACATTGAAAAGAACGTGTTTGAGAACATTTTCAACACCGTCATGGATGTGAAGGGGAAGACAAAGGACAACATCAAGGCTAGATTGGATGTAGCGCTGTTCTGTAACCGTAAAAATATGGAGTTGGTTTGTGATGGGTCACGGGTCGCAAAACCAAGAGCAAGCTTCGTGCTAGAGAAAAACGCACAACTACTAGTCTACAAATGGCTTAAGAGTCTGCGTTTCCCCGATGGACATGCCTCGAACATATCAAGGCTGGTTAATACGGAGGAATGCAGATTATATTGAATGAAGAGTCATGACTGCCATGTGTTTATGCAAACACTCATCCCATTAGCTTTTCGTGATTTGTTGCCAAAGGGGATATGGGATGCACTAACGGAGATTAGTCATTTCTTCAGAGATATATGCTCCAGCAAGTTGAATGTTGATCACATTGAGAGGCTTGAAAAGAATATCGTCGAGACAATATGCAAACTTGAGATGATATTCCCTCCATCATTTTTTGACTCAATGGAGCATCTACCCGTACATTTACCGTTTGAGGTAAAAGTTGGAGGACCGGTCTAGTACAGATGGATGTATCCATTCGAGAGGTTAGATATTACAGTTGCTATGACATTTATAATTAAATGTTTTTATTTTAATGTTTTTAATTGATAATTTTATATATATATATATATGCAGGTACTTGTTCAATCTTAAAAAAAAGGTTAAGAACAAGGCGCATGTTGAGGCGTCAATATGTGAGGCGTATATTGTTGAGGAGATCTCAATATTTATCTCATACTATTTCGAACCTCATTTGAGAACGAGGATAAACCGTGTTCCACGGCATGATGATGGTGGTGAAGTGCATTCAAGTGGGAACTTGTCAATATTCTCCAATCCTGGACGACCCACACCTAAAAATGCCGTGAGGGGAAGATATTTGTCTAAAATAGAGTTCAAACAAGCACACAATTATGTCCTATTTAACTGTGATGAGCTGAGACCTTTTATTAAGTAAGTAGATGTTCGACTTAAACTTTGTCAAGAGTGTACTATTTATGTTTTGTGATACCATACACTCATATACTTTGGAACAACCTTGCAGGCAACATCGACGATACTTACTGTCCAATAACTCACAGCTGACCGAATCCCAGATCTTTCAATTACAAGATGAACAATTTGCCACATGGTTTAGAACACATGTAAGTCCTAGCACAAACTCATTATCTCTTGCAATGTAATTAATTGTAGTCAATGTTACATAATATCCGTTTATTGATTATTGTTGTATTTAATTTACAAGCTAGGTTTATCAAATGGGAGGTAGTGCTGCTATTTCACTGTCTTTACTATGTCTGGGCCCTGAAAGAAAAGTCAAGTGCTATAATGGATATTTTGTCAATGGATATGTCTTTCATACTGAAGAATACGGGCATGGAAGAAAGACATACAACAGCGGTGTTTGTATTAAGGGATCGACTTCTAGTGAGTTTGAAGTTGACTACTACGGTAGATTGGAAGAGGTCATCGAACTGCAATATCATAGCGAGCAAAATAGAGTGTTTTTATTCAAATGTTATTGGTATGACACAACTGACAGAGGAATCAGAGTAGATCCTCACTATGGTCTCGTTGAAATCAATTCAAAAGCTAGACACCGCAACGTAAACGACGTCTTTGTTTTCGCAAAGCAATGCCAACAAGTTTATTACACATACACCCCTTCCTTTAGAAAGGACCGATCAAGAGTTGATTGGTTATCCGTTTTAAAAACAAAACCCAAGGGTCGTGTCGAGGTTGTTCAGGATGAGAACGAAGACACAAGTGTGATAGATGAAGTCTTTCAAGCTAGTGAGTTGGTTGAACCATACCGAGTTGCTCCGTCGATTGACTTAGAAGAAAATTCGAATTTTCGCGTTTTCAACGATAGTCTTGTTGATGTTGACGCAGAGGAGTTGAATGTTGTTCTGAGCTCCACTAGTGGAAAAAAGAATGTTGTTGAAGAAGATGATAACGAAATTGAAGAGTGCGATGAAGCTGATGATAACAATTCAATGGAGGACGAAGATGAAAATTCCGACTAACTAAACATGTTATAAAGCCTTATTTTTATAATGTAATAATTTGAAACATGAAATATTTATTCTTCTTTAAGGGTCAGCCGTTGTTATTGTGTTGTGTGTGTTTTTTAGTTAGCAATTCAAGATTTTTTGAGAGGGTTACATATAAAAATTAAGAAAAATTACGGGTTTCCCGACGTAGATACCGACGGACTATAACCCGTCGGTATTTCACAGAGAGTTGCAAAAAAATTATGGGATTTTGCCACATTCACCGACGGATATACCGACGGAATATAACCCGTCGGTATTTCACAGAGAGTTGCAAAAAAATTACGGGATTTTGCCACATTCACCGACAGCGTTTCCGACGCCAATACCGACGGAATCACCGACGGAATTGCCCGCATGCATGTCTGACACGTGTCCCGTCTGCACATCACCGACGGCATTGCCGACTGATTACCGACGGATCTAAAAGTTTGGCGGGATTTTCGAACTTTTTTGGTGCGCATTTCAATTAATTACCGACGGAAATTAATCGCACCGACAGCAATTAAGGGCCGTCGGTAATTCCGTCGGAATTTCACTATATATACCGGCCCCCACCCCCCCCGCTCCGTCTCCTCCCTCCCCTCCTCTCCCCCCGTCGTCTCCCCCTCCCTCTTCTCCCCCTTCGTCTCCTCCCTCTTCTCCCCCGTCGTCTCCCCCGTCGTCTCCCCCGTCTTCTCCTCCCTCTTCTCCCCCGTCGTCTCCCCCTCTTCTCCTCCCTCTTCTCCCTTTCTCTTCTCCTCTTCTCAAGTGTGATCTTCTTCTCAAGTTTAGTTTCAAAAGGTATGTATTTTTTTTTCTTTATCTTTGTATTTTTTTTATTTTAATTATGATTATTTTTTTTGGTGTTCTTTGTTTTGTATATTGTTTGTAGATAAAATCTTAAATTCAACACATTATTAAGGTAAGCATTTTTTATTCCCAAATTTATTTTGAATTGATATAATGTTTTTTAATTTTGTGTGTTGTGTAGTGTTTTTTAGTTTTTTAATTTTATTTATTAATTTTAGTTTTTTAGTTTTGATATTATTGTTTGTATTGTTATAATTGTTATTGTTGAATTTATGTTAAAAATGTTAGTTTATAAATATAATTGTTATTGTTGATTTATTTTAAAAATGTTAATTTATATATATAGAATTGCATTTAATTATTAGTTTATCTTAATTTAGGATATTATTGTTTGTATTGCTATAATTGTTATTGTTGAATTTATGTTAAAAATGTTAGTTTATAAATATAATTGTTATTGTTGATTTATTTTAAAAATGTTAGTTTATAAATATAATTGTTATTGTTGATTTATTTTAAAAATGATAATTTATATATATAGAATTGCATTTAATTATTAGTTTATCTTAATTTAGGATAAAATAATTAAATGAATGTTCATAGTTGTAATTCTATATGATGTTATTGAATAAAATGTTGTGTTGATGATGATGAGTTGGGTTGAGATCCAGGATGATTGGATCGGGATGTGAAATAAAATTGGAAGTGTAATTTGATTTTGTCGACAACTTGGGACCCCCCAGTACAGGGGAGACTCTGTCAAATTTTTTTTTTAAATAATTGAAGTTAATTATTCGTATACATGTGTGTAGATGCGTAGAATGAAATCTACAGCACGTCGTCAGAAGACGGTTGCAGCTAGTTCTTCTAGCAGCGAGGAGGACGTATCCTTAGGTGCTGATCACGACGAGGAATCTACGCCAACTTGTGATGCTGCCTCTTCTAGCGCGGTTTCACAGCGCAGAAGCGGTGTGCCTTCACAGCGGGGTCAATTCACCCGCAAGTACCAGGCACAATGGAAGGATGACCTCTCAATGTAAGTTCGTTTAGGTTTTAGATTTTTTTTTATATACTTATAACATAATTTATGAACAACTAATTAATATTAATTACTACTTTTATTTAATTTCAGGTTTACAAACATTGAGGCTGCAAGGACTATAACATTGGCGTTTAAATCGTCGATGGAGATTCCATTGTTTCAATGGAGCCAGGTTTCCAAACATCCTGAGTGGAAACCTAATATCGATGCATGGTTTAAGCGATTTCAGGTCGGTGTTAATTTTTAATTTCCAGCTTATTTTTAATAAATGATTTTTATAATTTTATATCTTGTACTATTTTTATTTTATATGAATTATTTATATACACAGAACAAATTTGAGTGGGATAGGGCGGACAACAATGTTGTGAGGAGGGTATGGGAGAATCACGCGGCAACTAGGTAACATCAAAAATAATATTTATTTTTGTTTTATAATTTAATGTTTTAAATTCTAATTTGTTACTATGGAAGTAGGTTGCGTGATTTTTGGTATGACACCAAAAAAAAATCAAAAAAACATGCGAGGGATAACGGTCTTGAAGGATGGAATGAGGTGGCGGTTTGGCAGGAATTCAAACCGCCATTCATCTCGGGGGAAATATGGACGGCATATATTGAGCACGTGACCTCAGAGCGGTTCTCACGGCGCTCACAGTCTGGCGCCGACAACCGGAACCGGCAAATTTATGGTTCGGTGACCACGCACACTGGCGGATCCGTCCCATTCAGCGCACATGCAAAGCGGATGGTAAGATTAATTTTATTGAAATATATCGATAATTAATTTGTCGTTCCTTATAATATATTTAACTTTCAACCTATTTTTGCCTTACAGGCTGCGTCTCTTGGACGTGAACCGAGTCCAATGGAGCTGTTTCTAGAGACGCATGTGCGGAGTCAAGACCGCCAAAAAGGGGTGCAGCAGTTCGTGGACAACCGTGCTCAGCACTTCGTGGTATGTTCGTTCATTCATTTTATTTTGTAAGTTATTATTTTCTTGAATTGCATCTTGAATTGCATTTGATGATTTTTTTACCGATGGAATTTTCAGGAGACCTATAATAGCCGGTTGAGGGAGAGATATGGGGACAATCCGTCGACCCATCCAGATTTCGATCCAGATTTGTGGATGGAGGCGGGATCGTCTGGTGGACCCGATAAAAACAGGGTCTACGGGCTCTCCAACACTACGACTGACAACTTGCGTTCGACTCGTAGTGTCTCAACTGTTGGAAGCTCTCCATCAGTATCGAACACCCAGTCTGAGGAGTTCATTGCGTTGAAACAACAATATCAACAACTCTCGACGAATTATGATGAGCTCCGTCAAATAGTCATGGAGATAAGATCAAAGATGGGTGACGATACTTGTGCAGCTTCTTTTTGGCCGTTTGGTCCCGGGAACAACCAGCCTCCTCCTTCTCCGCCTCCTCCTCCAGCTCCGCCGCTATTCTAGTTTAATTTTGTTTTTTAAACACATTAAATTTGTAATGAATATTATTACTTTTAGATTTTTAATGTTTAATGCATTTTTATTTGTTTATTAATGTTTTTTACAATTAATAAATTATTTTTTTTATATATTTCAAATACATACCGACGGATATACCGACGGATACTATCCGTCGGTATTTAACAGAGAGTTGCCGAACAATTACCATCCATGCCATCTTTACCGACGGCATCACCGACGGATAATATCCGTCGGTGATTAACTTCCGACGGTATTACCGACGGATAATATCCGTCGGTATTACACAGAGAGTTGCAACAAAATTACAAGTCATGCCATACATACCGACGGCGAACCCGTCGGTGATGCCGTCGGTAATTACCCTTAAAATTACCGACGGATTGGCCGTCGGTAATTTTCCCGCGAGGAATTTTTTGTTGGCGCGCGTATCCGTCTGTATTACCGTCGGTGTTTCCGTCGGCGGATGGTTTTTTTTATTTGCGATAGAATTAGCGACGGAAATGAGATTTACTGACGACTGGTTCACCGACGGATAGATTCCGTCGGTGAAGCCGTCGGTATTTCTTTCACCGACGGATTTCATGTTTATCACCGACGGAATTAATCCGTCGGTAAAACTAGATAATGTTGTAGTGTTACATCTCCTGAAGCTTGAACTGCTTCGGGAAATAGTGTCATTGTCGAGTGAAAAGAAGGAAGGAAAGAGCTAATAACGTAGTCTTCATTGTTATAGCTATGGCGGTTATCCCTTTCAAATGGTGTGGAAATGAGTAGACAGGAGGCTGCTTTTATAGTCTCTTGAAAACAAGAAAACTAACTGTGTTGAATAAAATAACACGTGTAACTGAATTCCATCAATTAATAAATTATTACAATTTATATCTTCTAGTAGTAGAATTGAATTTAATTATATGTGTGATTTGAATTTAATTATATATGATTTATTATAATTTTTATATTTAGAATAAAATATTAAATGAATTTAATTATATTGTTTGAACATGTAAAAATAAATTGAATCAGTAATATAGACTATTTTTTACCTTTAATTTAAAAATCCTTTCTTTTTGTTACAAAAAGAAAAAATCTTTTTGTAACAAGCACCCTTATATTTATTTTGCTCTTAATTATTTATTAAATGTTGATGCAAAATATAATGGAGATTATGTTTTATTTTATTTTATTTTATTTTATAGTATTATAAATTTATGATGATGTTTTTCATTGACATTAAATGTACCACTGGAATCATATAACACATGCCATCAGCTATCACCTACATTGTGAACCTTCTGAGCTTCTCGATATGAATTCCGAAATTAATTTAAATTGTACACCTTGAGCAAGTATTTTCAGGGTCCATTTGGTGCCTTGACAATGTTAATAACTCAGTAAAGATAACGCTTTTCTTAGTTTTTATAATTCAAAAGATATAGATAAAATAAGTTTTTAATAATTACATAAATTTATATAAATATTAGTTCTATTTTTTATGCTTAACTTGAACTCTTCAATAATATATTACCAACCTATTTTTTTGCCAACCATTTAAAATTTAACTTTTTGAAATTTCAAAACAATTTGATCCTCTAATTTCAATTTCAAAACAAAGTTTATGCATGATTTGTGTTCATAATAGCTTCTTTTTTATATATATAATAATCAAGATATTATTAATGAAATCAGTTTACCATTTAAAGCTGTGATAAATTAAAATTTAAAACATTAAAAGATGTACAAATTAAAAAAAAAAGCATTGAAAAGCTCGTTCATAACTTATACAATATTATTCATTGTACTAGTTATATATTTAAATTCTGAAAAATAATCATTTATTATTGGTGATTTTCATTTTGTACCTTTTGAAAATGAAGTTCTAGACCTTTTCTCAAGCATTTTCAATTTGAGATCCAGTTACTATATCTTTTTTATATATCCCTTTAAGAATATTCAAGTGATAAAGAGGCTTTCCTTGACTAAGTCTTAACTTAGGTTTAGCCTTGTAATAATAAAATAAAATAAAACGAGATAATTACAAGTAATAAATATATAATAATAAAAATATGGCAAGTGAATTGTAATATGAAGATTTCAACATCTCCGCTGGAACCTCAAGTGATTTGAGAGTATCATTTCATCAAATTCTACATTTCAAGTCATTTGTTTTTGTTAAAACCATTTCCTCCTCGATAGTTTTCAAAAGATTTGACATTTTTATCTTAGAGGTGTTCAAAGAAACATTTTCATTTATTTCAACTACAAGAATTAATTTCAAGCGTCGTCCTATGAATTCATCATTCAAGTTCTTATTTGAAATAAATAATAAAATAAAAATACATAAAAGTCAAGTATTGAATCTCAAGGTCAGAGTACTTAAAACAATTAAATTAATTCAAAGTAAAATACAAACAATGTTTTTATGAAAAAACAAGAGAAGTTTAATCAAAACCACATTTGTACAGCCATGCCATAGTCTCTCTCATAATTTCCTTCCCCCCATCATTTATATTCACACGTTACGGTCTCTGTCAACTTGGGCACTAATTTCTTCATCCGGATCAAGATTACACCTTGCCCTGCAAACAAGACCGACACAGACTTTGGGGCACAGGTCATAATTTCTTCATCCGGATCAAGATTAACATCCTATCTATTTTGACACGGTCGTCTTTATCCCTCTCAAGGATATCTTTTGTATATATTTTGACCTTTTAGATCACCAAGAGTCGTAATTTATCCATTAACAGCCACTGCCACATTACTGGTTATAGCCCTGCAAGCACTCAGTGAGAAAAGAGAAAAAACTAATTAAATAAAAAAATTATAAAAAAAACGGATTAAATTAATTAAAATATTTTAAAAAATATTCGATTTGGTTTTGATTTTATAATTCTAAAATTAAAAAAATTGAACTGAAAAAATAAAAAAACCCAGAAAACAACATAGTTTTTGGACACAGGAGAATTTTGAACAAAATTGATAAGAGCCTCCAAACCAATGGTTAAAAAGATCATCCCAGCTTAACAATGCAAGCAGCAAGCAAGAGTAGCTCTGTCTTCTACATCAGTCAGCTGCAGTTTCGATCACCTGCATGACTTTTTAACCATTGGTTTTGAGGCTCTTATCAATTTTGTTCAAAATTCTCGTGAAAAGATTACTGTGAATTTGAGATTTTTCCTTTCATGAAGACGAGAGAGATTTCTTGGAGTTTCTATACTTTACCCTTGAGTCGTGATAGAGACCTCTGCATGCATGGTGATGAGTCATTGATTGCTGTACTGGCCACCATTAATATTCAGAAGAAGATAAGATTTTTGTATGCTTTGATCATTTAATTTCTGTCAATATTTAATGCAACTTCTTTTGCTCTTTACTTGAATTTTCTGGTTGGGTGATGATCATTAATTATTGGATATAACTAAGGTCCCTTCTACAATATCTCCTTTCCTGCTGTCCGCATCTTGTATTATTAGTGGCGGATAAATTGAAATATTTCTTTAAAGAATATGATGTTTATTATAATTATTAGTTATAATATATTTATATAAATATATATTTTTAATTAAAAAAATAAATAATCAACAAATCAGAACCGAGTTTTTAACCCGATCATCCCAAATTTTTAACTTCCCTTATTTTTTTCTAAAACCTGACCTGGGTCAGGCTGTCCATAAGATAGATTGACCTTGGCCGTCTTACTTCATATTGTAAGTTAATGACCATGAGAAAGAAAATAAAATTCCTAATTGGATAAAATTATTGGGTGATGTTTGGTAAGATGTTATAAAATAAAGATGAATATTACAAAAGCAATTTTAATTGTACAAAAATTAATTAAAAATATAAATGTTAGTGAAAATAGAAAGAAGAAAATTAAATTATTAATAACTATAAGTACGATACAATTAAAAAGTAATTTGAAGTGTGTTGTGAGATAAAAAAAATAATAGTGTTTAGAAGATAAATTTTACCTTAAGAATATTAATTTGTACTGCCTTTAACAATTACTTTTTTAATAAAAAAATAATTAAATATAATTATAAGATGTATAGTTTAATTGATTAGATGTTAATTTTTTTTAAGAGATTATCAGTTTATTTATCTGGTTATTAATTTTAAATTTGTAAATTAATTAAGGTATATATAATCATCAACATAAATAATAAAAAAAAAACATGACATCTTGACTTCCATATCCAACCTAGATTTGGTAGAATCCATTATTGCTAAATCTTTAATTATAAAATCTGAATTTTCTGCACGACGAGGTTTTTTTGAACTTCGGTGTGCATTAAAGATTTGATAAAGTGGGGTATGTTTCTCACCGTCACTTCAGACATCGGTGACTGTGCCTGCTCGTGGATTAGGGTGTTTGTTAGTGTCTAATCAGTTGCTATTTTTTTTAAGTATTTTTATTTAAAAAAATATTAAAATAATATTTTTTTATTTTTTAAAAATTAATTTTAATACCAACCTATTAAAATAATTTTAAAATAAAAAATTTAATTTAAAATTTTCTTAAAAAATGATTTGAAAAGAAGTACCAAGCCACACTTTTATCTTAGGATACGTTTGTTTATTTTTAACTTTTATATTTACGGTGCAAAAAATATAATAAAATATTCGATAATATATCAAATTATATTTTATATTATGAAATTTACTAGATTAAATTTGAAATACAGTTTTTATAAAATAATTTTTTCATGTTTTTTAATAACTTCTAGAAGAATTGGATTTGATAAAGTTTTTTTTCAACTTCATGAGCTGTCAGCAGAAACATAAATGCTACAATTTATTGATTATTTTACTATATATATATAAAAAAAAGGGTATAGTGGTCTTGTAGAGGTTCTCCAACAGCTTTAATCGATGGGGACATGCTATATATCCATAGCAGAAGACAAGGTATGCGTGTGCTCGATCAATTTGCTCTTATATAATATATCTTTCAAATATTCTGTTTAGAGACCAACGTACGTCAATCCTGGAAAAACAGTGCATGCAAGGCATATGCACCCAGTTCTCGAAGAGTGAATTTTATAAAAAAACCAAGAAGAATCAATGTTGGAGTCATAAAAAACTTGAGTAAACAAGGAGTAAGTAGAATATTATATGAAACCCATCACGAGAGGCTTATTTTAATATTATTTTAGTGGTCTCTCATGCATTTCCACCAACCTTTCGCGGTTCAGCCATGGAAATTTTTCCGATAAAACTCCATTAAGGAATGCAACTTGATATACCCAACTGTTATGTATAGCCCTTGGCCACCAGGCAAGGCTTAATCCTCTCAACTGAACCATTAGGGTTTTATTTGATTTGTAGACCCATTTGTTGCAATAATATTGGTGTTGGCAGGTGGGGGAGCAAGATTCCATGTTAGGTTAGCATTCAAAGCTGTAATTTCTGCTTGCATAACTTCTTTCCAAACAGCAGACTGAACAGATTTTGCATAGAGATAGAGGAAATGCTGATACCATTATAGCTGTAGAAGATTGCGGTGGCTCACATGAAGGACGCAAGTCCACAACTGGATTCATGTCTAGTACTGGGTTACAAACACTTCTACTTGGTGGTGAAGGAGTGGTTGTCTGTATCTTAGAAGGAGCACCAATACAGTGAGAAAGAACATTGTTCTCTGATAGCTTGACAGTAGTTCCTGATAGTGGTTGATGAGAAGGTTGGAGCTCGTGAGAGATTATAAAAAAGAAGCCATAGCAACAATAAACTGAGTGCAGAGCATTGAGCAATCTTTTTAAGTGAGGTGAATTTTTATTTTGTAAAATATAAAACTGATAAATATATCTTATTTACTCTTTAAGGTTTGTTTTTTTTTAATTATTAAATAAAGATCTTATTTTTCGAAGTTATCTATTTACCATGGTCGACTCTTAATTACTAAGTGCACGAAAGAAGTGAGATAATTACGAAGAGATTTAGACGGTGATAAAATACGGTGATTGTTTTTTAAAATGTTTTTTATTTAAAAATATATTAAAATAATATCTTTTTTATTTTTTAAAATTATTTTTAATATTATCACATTAAAATGATCTAGAAACACTAAACCTAATAAATAAAATCAGACTTATTATATCAGCACAACAAAATAATCTAGAAATACTAATCATATTAATAGGTATATGAACATAAATTATTGTCAAAACACATTAAAATGATCATGTCTAGATTTTAAGCACCAACCACTAATCCTAATAAATGGAATCAGACTTTTGGGATGCAAATAAATATGATTTGAATATTCTAATGTGAATAATATTCCACTCGTCATCGAGAAATATGCCCCCGCACCCCTTCTCCCTTGTCATCCGTGTTCCTTGAAACCCAGATCCACGACCCAGCAACCCGACCTGGCCCAGACTTGACCCGATCCAGATCATCGACATGGAAGTGCCAAGTCGTCTTTTTTGATTGAAATTCTAACATTTCATTGAAATTCTTTCTTTTATTATTATTATTATTATTGGACGCAGTCCATGTTGTGATTCTAATCTATGTTTCTTTTATTTTTCTTTCTTACAATCCATGATTCCCTGTTGTTGTTGGTTTAATTTATTGATGCTTGCCAGAGGGACGGGCAGCAGTCAAATTCAAGATTTTGTGCTTTGGATTCCGGTCTACAATCTTTCCAAAGACAGCATTATCTATGCAAAGAAATTCATGTGCGCGCACGTTAAGTCATTAAAAAAAGTGAGAAAATCATGAACAACATGGATTCATACCAATGATGATCACCACATCTGAGCTCCTTTGTAAACTCTAAATGGAGACCCCATGATTAATTAAACCCATAAATTATTTCGAGGATAAGCTTTTTTTAAGTATGGAAAGCACCGCTAGTCGTAGACGCAATTCTAAAGGCAAATCAAAAGCAACATGCAAGATCGATGATCGTGCATTCATGTGCTACTTAATATTTATATCCAAATCATTAGCCATTGGTTGCTATGTAATCTTATCCCTGATTTGTTTTCTAATTTTTTGGTCCATTTCTGCATGATCACTTGATTTATTTAATCAAAATATTAATACGCATGCACCAGAGCTTTAGGGACATCTTTTATTTTTAAAAATGTCACCCAAAAAAACCAGAAAAAAAAGAACTCTCCAAAGCGTCCCTAAAAATTGAATCTCTCGAGAGTATTCTAATGATAGTACAAAGTTTACAAGTGAAGGCAAGATATTAACGACGAAGCACGAAATGCAATTTAGAGAGTTAGAGGTCTAGCTAGTAACATTAATCAGTAAAATTTCAAAATCAAGGCAGTGAGCTAAAAGATTTCCATGGATAAACATGTAATCCTATATCTTTACACCTTTGAACACCATTTAAGCTTTATATATCCCTTTTTTTATATATATAATCATGATTTGTAGAAATTCTTTCTGATTAAGAATAGCCTTTTTATGTTGGATGGTGTCAAACTATACAGAGATAAGAAAATTAGCTAAGGCAGTCTTTTTTCTTTTTTTTTAGTTTAATGTGGATATCCGGACCAGTTTGCACATATCTCAACTAATTCCACGAATCTGGAAATTAGCTAAGGCAGTCTTTGATAAGTGACAATGTGTGTCTGGTTAGACCAGCTGGGGGCAATATTTCAGTTAGAAGAAATCTTTTGCAATGACAGTAGCATAAAGAAGTGGTAGAAGAAATATCTGATAATGATGACGATACTTGCAGGCTTTCTCATGGCCATAAGAAAAATGAAAACATGGATCTAGATCAACAAGGGTACGTAATTCAGTATAGAGAAATCCATTGCAATAATAATAATCTAATGATTATCACAGGTTGAATGGTAGAAGAAATACTCCATAATGGTGTTCATGCATGTGTGTTTTTTTAATGATTGTTAGGAGGATGAACACAGTCAGATCAGCTGGAGAAATTCAAGTATCGTAACATAATTAAGTCCTATAATTGATTACATAAGCAAGGCATCACAATCCAAATCAAGAGATATTTGAGCAAAATGCGTTGTGCCTAACTTCTAATTGTTGCAATCACACTTTTAATGTTAATTTCAAGTCCGTATGACATCTAATCTGATATGAAAAAGTAAATTGGATAAAATCTTATTTATACATTGATTAAATTAAAAAAGCATGAAATTTAATGTTAAAACTTGTTTTCTTGTAACCTTTCGGGGTATAACTTAACTGGTCAGGTTCTGGATTTGCTTCCTAGAGGTCACCAGTTCGAGTCTCACTAATCTCAGGGTCACTGAAAACTTATATGGTCGTTAACTTCAGGGCCCGTGAGATTAATTGAGGTGCATGCAAGCTGGCCGGACAACCAAGTTAATCTAAAAAAAAATTTGTTTTCTTGTTAATATACTTTAGATTTAGGCTTTCTAAATTTGTTTTAAAAGCAAATCTGAAGTGAAAATAATGAATATGATATAAAACTTAGCCTGGATTAATTTTGCCATATAGATTCAATTTTTAATCATATTTTACCACTTAATGAGAATATCATTTCTTTGTTAATTTTTTTCCTACTTTCAGGAGCATTTTCATCATTTTCTTCGTTGTTTAGACTTTGTGAATCATGGTGGCGGCTTCCTCAAGCCTAAACATCCCTAGATCTTTGTCACTTTGTGGATCATTTTTCACAGCACAAATTCAATTCACTCTTTACTTTGTTCATATTTTCAACCACCCTTTTGTACGTCTCCATCTCTTTTGACTCCGCGATTGGGGGGAAAAAGATGTCGGCATTTGAATTGCCGACATAATTTCTGATGTGGAGACACAACTTGCTTGTCGGGGATTGTCCTTGCATTAGTTTTTCTATCACCAATTCAAATACTGATAGATTACCGATTGATTATTTGGCCAAAACATCATATTTTTCCGTCAGAAATTAATCCCTGGTGGAATTTTCAGTCCACCGGGGATTACCAAAAACTTATAACTTATAATGCAATAACTAATTATCAATTATGAGCTAAACAATAAAATTAACAAGAAATAATTGATATTAAAATAATTATTTATTATTTATTTAATCCAAACTTATTCATTCCGATTTAATACATTTTAATTAGTATTAATTCTATAAAAAATATTTTTTCTTAAAATTTTAATTTTATAATAAAATATAATTGATACCCATTAAATTACCATTATTTCTCCAACCCTAACATATAAATCATGTATTAATATAACAAAATTATTAAAAACATAAAAATCAACCACTTAAAACATAAAAATCAAACACTTAAATATACAAGTCAGCTAACAACACTTTAACATTCCATCCGAAGATAATACATGTTCTTAGCCGGTAAAAAGAACTAAACTCATCCAAAAGTGACAATCAAGAAACTTGGAAAAAAAACCAACAAGAGCTAAAAACAAAAAAGCAACAGGAAAACAAAGTCCCAAGAGTTTATTTGTTTTGGTGGTTGAAGTTGAGTTTTATGAATAAGATTCATTAAAAAAATTAAAAAAATTAATTTTTATAGTTAAGTTTTATACATAATTTAAACTCATCCACACGTGGCAATCAAGGAACTGGGAAAAAAAGAGCTAAAAACAAAAAAGCGACAGGAAGTCAAGGCCAAACGTGTATCAATAGTAGAAGGCGCGACAACCGAAAAAAAACAGCAACAAGCGGAGGGAAAAGAGGAATGATAAAATATAATTAGTACTCATTCATTATTTTTTTAATTATAACATACTTAATTTACAAAATTAAACTTAATTTTATTAAATAACAAATAAAATTAATTTCTTCCAAATCCAAAAAAAACCTTAATATCCAAATCATGTATTTATACAATAAAATTATAAAAAAAATTTAAATATACGAGTTATCTAACATCATTTTAGCATTTTATCTGGAAGATGACACATGTTCTTAATTGGTAGAAAAAACTAAACTCATCCACACGTGACAATCAAGGAACTGGTAAAAAAAAAGCTAAAAACAAAATAGAGACAGGATAACGAAGAGTACGCTTCTACTATCAAAATTTAAAAATATTAAAAAAATATTATTTTAAAATAAAACATTAAAAAACATTAAAATATTTTTAAAATACAAAAATAACTCACGTTCAATAATAAAAGACGCGGCAACCGAAAAATAGAGAGCACCAAGTGGAGGGAAAAGAGGAATAATAAAAGGAGCTTTGAGATGAGCAATATGTCAGAGAAACCAAGAATCCGAAGAGACAAAATAATAATAATAATAATTAAACTCACGCCTCTTCATCAACTTTACGAACTTAGACATGATTTTTAGGTTTAGTTTTCAAAAATCATAATTGGTTTTCATTCAAGATAAAGATGAATAGCTGTTTGTTGTTTTTTAAAGTAATTTTAATTTAAAAATATATTAAAATATTTTTTTTAAAATAAAAATTATTTTAAATATAAGTATATCAAAATATTTTAAATATTAAAAAAAATTAAAATAAAAAACACTTTTTAAACGTTTAAAGAATCCGAATCCGGATATTAGTGATAGGGAGATGGATGAAGAAAATGCTTGCCACCCATCAAATCTCGAGGGGTATTGTAGTAAAAGCAGCTTAAATATCGAAGTAGAATCAACGAAAGAGTTAAGAATTTCTAACCACTTTGTTTGTTTGTTAGCGTTAAGGTCAACAAATTCATTTTGACCACTCAACCTCATTCAATTCCGTTATCCATCCGTCACAGTGAAACAGCACTACAGTGAGAGTTCTCGGGGATTTGTTCTTGTAGAGAATCCATGTTCACACATTCTTTTTATTTAAAATTCATAAACATTACATGTAGATAATTCATGTAAAACGTTAATAATATATCTATCAATTTTAAATTCAATTTTTTAAATCAAACTCAACTTCATTAAATAACAAATAAAATTAATTTTTCTCGAATCTCAAACAAATCCTAATATACAAATCATGCATTAATATAAAAAAAGTAATACTTGTCTAAAAAGAATACACGTGCTATTGCACGTGACCATTCATTTGAATCGATGTGTACGCATGCTATTGCACGTTTTTTTCTCGTATCTTTTGTTTTTTCTTTAAATCAATTAATTGTAATAATCAGCTTGCTAGTATTCTACAAATCACTCCTTTGTCGATTATTTTTCATTTGAATCGATGTTTACACATGCTATTGCACGTGACCATTCATTTAAGATGAAAGTTGAGTTTCCCAAGACTAATAATAATAATTCTTTTTTTTTCTCCAATGCATTGGTAGCATTATATTATTATTATTATTATTATTATTATTATTATCATCGGGCGTGTGTGTTTTCTTTTTCTTTTTTCTTTTTTTTGGGGGGAGGGGCCGGCGGGGCAGAGGGTTGTTGATTTCACGTTTAAGACATGGTCAAGATGGGCAGCACATATGTCTAACTAGCTAGGGTAAGGACCCTCGCTGGGGTACCCCTTGCCGAGAGGCGGGCTTCGAAGGTTCTGCCTTTGAAAATGAGAATCTGGCTTTCCGCGTTCTTTATTCGCGAAGAAGCAATCCAGGCTACTCCTTACTCGAAAGTCATTTCATGGACCCCAACATATAATCATAATATAATCAAAAACGAAGAAAATAACAGCAAAACCAAGGAACATAGCCCCTACAGTTTCCTTTAGAATACGGTAATCTATCTACCATGTTCTCTATGTTTGTTTTATGAAATTTATTTTTTAAAAAATTATTTTTTAAATGTTTTTATATTTATTTATCATTAAAAAAATTAGTCAACAGAAAACACTTTCTAGTTAAAAAAAATTTAGCTTTGTTTTCAGGAAAGTGTTTTTCTGAAAAATTTAAGCGGAAAACACTTTCCGGAAGTTAAAAAAAATTTAAAAATGTCATATTATTTACTGATTATATCAAATTTGATCCTCAAACTTTTGATTGCTATATATATTTTGTTTTGAATATTTATTTTTCAATTTCATCTCTTAAAATTTAATTTTTATATTAACTTTGATTCTCATTTTTTTAATTGTTATTTGTTTTTTCCTTATTATTTTTTTATTAAAAATTTTTATGTATCAAATTTGATCCTCATTCTTTTGATTGTTACTTATTTTATTTGAAATAATTTATGAAATGTTAATTATTATTATTTTAATTTCTTCATCTTTCATTTTTTTATATTTTTTAGATTTGATCTCTATTATTTTTATTAGTATTTATTTTATTTGAGATAATTTATGAAATTATATTTTTTTTCAATTTCATTCTCATTCAACTTTTTAATTTGTAAGATTTGTTCCTCATTATTTTAATAAACTTGAGAAAAATAAAACATTAATAAATTATTTTCCAACTCATTTTTTATGGTATAACCAAACACTGGAAAGTGTTTTCCAACTTATTTTTCATTACAATACCAAATATCAGAAAATAATTTACTTTCTTGAAATTTATTTTTTTAAAACTTACTTTTAAAAAAATATTATATTCCAGTAAACAAACAAACGTGATTAGCTGTCTTCAATTTCCCACGGTGGTGTTCTTGCGTGTTTTGCCAAATCCGTTATTTTTATCCAAGTTCATTTCTCTTTTTTTCCATGTGTTTTGGTATGTCTTTCTTTGAAAGTTCGAAGGTCTCATTTATTGATATCATGACAGAGTAAAATTAATCATCTCGTGGATCACCAAGGGTTTCTTATATAAATAGCCAAGGATGCAGGCCAGTATGATCACCACCAAGCGAGAACGACCTGAGGAACATCATCGATTATATACAGAGAGATAGAGAGTGAGAGAGAGAGAGAACTTGACTATATATCGTTACGAGAGAAGTGATAGGAAATGGGGATAAGCAGGTTGGGTTTTATCGCAGGGCTGATATGGTTTATGGCCATGGATTGGCAGGGCCTTTGCATGGCTCAAAGCAATGTTCACCACTATAATTTTGTTGTAAGCCTTTTACTTCTTCATGCTTGCAGATTGCTTCTTCTTCTTCTTCCTCTTCTTCTTTCATTTATACTTAGCCTAATCCATTTTGTTAACTGAGTTTACGTTATGCACTCTGCTTATTCAAAACTCCCATTAATTGTTTCAGCTAAATGCTTAAAATATTGCTTTTAATTTAAACTTTTTTTCTTCTTTATTTGCAGCTACAAAATGCCCAGTTTACAAGACTGTGCGAGACAAAGACTATGCTTACTGTAAACGGAAGTTTTCCAGGGCCAACAATACATGCTCGTAGAGGCGATACAATTTATGTCAACGTGCACAATGAAGGAGATTACGGCGTCACGATTCATTGGTAATCTTTCTTTAATAAGATAAAAAATGGTGTTAAAAAAAAACAAAAAACTCTGATAGGTCAGCTAAGATTAAATACTTTAATTTGGAGACCGTGGTACTGTACATTTCATTAATTATAATATTATATCATCAATTTTCTAGATATGAAGGTCCCAATTAGGCAAACCTAACATTTGTTTTTAATGTTCTTATATTTCAGGCATGGAGTCAAGCAACCAAGAAATCCATGGTCTGATGGCCCCGAAAATATCACACAGTGCCCAATTCAGCCAGGAAAAAACTTCACATACGAGGTCATATTATCTGACGAAGAAGGAACTCTGTGGTGGCATGCACATAGCGACTGGACTCGAGCCACAGTTTATGGTGCCATTGTCATCTCGCCGGCTAGTGGAACCACTTATCCGTTTCCCGCACCTTATGCAGAACAAACAATTATTATTGGTGCGCAACGAGTTCCATCATGGATTATTATTGTTTGTTCAAAAAAGAAAGTTTCCACTCAAACGTCTCAGATCTTCTTTCTAAATTGTACATCTGACTTTTTAAATTAAAAAAAATTGTTTGCAGGATCTTGGTTTAAGGGTGATGTGAAGGCGGTGATTGACGAAGCTCTTGCAACTGGTCTTGTACCTAATATATCCAACAGTCTTACCATCAATGGCCAGCCAGGAGATCTATATCCATGCTCCGATAGTAAGCCATGCATGCCGTACCTATCTGAATAATTTGGAGATAAGCGGGGAAAAACTTCAATTATCATCATGACTATAATAGTTACTCACATTTTTCATATTTGGTGCAGAAAACACATACCGTTTGAAGGTTAATTCTGGCAGGACTTACCTTCTGCGAGTCATAAATGCCGTGATGAACGAAGAACAATTCTTCGGAATTGCGGGCCATAGCCTCACAGTTGTTGGACAAGATGCGGCATACATAAAACCCATAACCACCAACTATATAATGATCACCCCAGGACAAACAATGGACATTTTGGTCACAGCAAATCAGCCTCCAAGCTATTATTACATTGCTTCTCACTCTTTTGTTGATGGTGCTGGGATTGCATTTGACAACACCACTACTACAGCTATTTTCCAATATAATGGCAACTATAGCCGCCCTTCACCTATTCCACTCCCAGTCCTCCCAGTATTTAATGATACTGCAGCTGCAGAAAACTACACCAGTCGTGTCAGGGGTTTAGCTAGCAGAGACCACCCTGTTAATGTCCCTCAAACAATTAACCGACATCTTTATATTACAATTGCTTTGAATTTTTTGCCTTGCACCGAGGCAACATGTAATTCTTCAACTCGGTTAGCTGCAAGCATGAACAACATCAGTTTTGCAGCTAAGCCAATTGATATATTGAAAGCCTACTATGAAAGTATCGGTGGTGTTTTCGACGCAGATTTCCCAAGTGAGCCACAAAAGTATTTCAACTTCACAGGAAATGTGACGAGCATTAATGTCGCTACGGCCAGAGGGACAAAGGTGGCGATGTTGAATTATGGAGAAGCAGTTGAGATAGTCTTTCAAGGGACTAATTTGTTAGCTGAGATGAACCATCCTATCCATCTACATGGATTTAGTTTCTACTTGGTTGGTCATGGAAAGGGTAATTTCAACAACGAGACTGATCCCAAGTCTTACAATTTGATCGATCCTCCTGAAATCAACACTGTTGCACTTCGTCGGAGCGGGTGGGCTGCCATCAGATTTGTCGCCAACAATCCTGGTAAGTCCTCTAGAAGATATCTCTTACCAATAGTTTAAGTTTTCTAATCCACGTATAGTTTAACAGTACTGGAGACAGCTAGCTCCGTTATTTTAAGCACAAACTGTCCTTTTCCAAGTCTTGTTGTATAGCGATATTGAGCATGGATCCCATTTTTCAGGGGTGTGGTTCATCCATTGTCACTTGGAAAAGCACTCAAGCTGGGGCATGGACACAGTTCTCATCGTGAGGAACGGCAGTACAACGGCACAAAGTATGCGCCCTCCTCCGGCGACCCTGCCATCGTGCTCCTAGTCCTCTGCAATATCGCAAGTGAAGCAAATGACTGTTTAATCAAGATTTAATTATTTGAATTTTTTCTTTCGCAGCATTATGGTCATTGTGATTTGAATAAATCCTTAAGAAAGAACATTTCATTTCATTTTATTTTGGTATTAGGGAAAATTTCATTTGTAACTGTAATGTCAGCCTTTTCTTCGCTATTAATTTAATAAAGGAATTTGCACCGACTTGTGTACTTTTCCGCTCCATGTTGGTATTTTAAATTTCTGCTTTCTGCTCCCATGGAATGATTACTAGAAAATTCAAAAAAGGCGGAGACACTATTTTGTCGGTAATTTCCGATAAAAATACCAACCAAATATTTGTATTAATAATAATCAATTAAAATGACAATGGGATTTAAAAAGTAAAAAAAAGAATCATTAAAAATTCTATCAATTTAACGTGTGATGAAATTACCAACAAATAATCTCTAGAAAATAAATAATAATAATTAAACTCACGCCTCTTCAACAACTTTATGAAATTGGACATCATTTTTAGATTTAATTTTCCCATATCATAATTGGTTTTCATCCTAGAGATATTTTTAGAATTATAATAGTAGTTGTTTTTTAAAGTAATTTTTATTTAAAAATATATTAAAATAAAAAATATTATATTCAACATCAATATATTAAAATAATCTAAAAATTAATTTAAAATAAAAATAAAAATAAAATAATTCACATACTTTTAAAAGGAATTTTAAACGTTAAAAGAATCCGAATCCGGATATTAGTGACAGGGAGATGGAAGAAGAAAATGCTTGCCACCCATCAAATCTCGAGGATTATCTTAGAAAAAGCAGCTTAAATATCAAAGTAGAATGAACGAAAGAGTTAAGAAAGATTACAATTTCTAACCACTTTGTTTGTTTGTAAGCGTTAATGTCAACAAATTCATTTTGACCACTAGAGTGAAGAGTTCTCGGGGATTTGTTCTTGTAGGGAATCCATGTTGACACGTTTTTTTAATTGAAAATTCATAAACATTAGATATAGATAATTCATGCAAAACGTTAATAATGTATCTATCAATTTTAAATTCATTTTTTTTTTATCAAAATCAAACTCAATTTCATTAAATAACAAATAAAATTAATTTGCATCAAATCTCAAACAAATTCTAATATACAAATTAATAAAAACAAATTACAATCAAAAGAGAAAAGTTGACACTATTTATAAATATAGTTCGATGCAACAACTTTGGTGGCCGGATTTCTGAAGAGGGTGGCCGGATTTGCTAGAAAATGTAAATGGGATTGTTTGTTTTTTTTTTTTGACAAAAGGTTAAAGAAGAAATGGAGGGAAGAACTTTCAGGTTTTAATTCATTTAAATATGCATATAATAATTTTCATTAAAAATTACTGATATAATATTTTTCATCGGTATTATTATTGTTATTTGTCAATTTTCTATTAGTATCCATTATAGTTTACTTCTTACAAATATAATAAATTTTTATCTAACCTAATTTTTATTTTAAATTGACATAAAGTGACTAAAAGTTTTAAATAGATTTTTTAAGGGGACTTGAAGAATGAAATATGTGTCCCAACCCAAAAAAAATTAGAAAAAAACTTATCAATACATAGGTTTTTGTCTCGTATCTTTTTTTTTTAAAAAAATCAATTAATTGTAATAATCAGTTTGTTAGTATTCTACAAATCACTCCTTTGTCAATTATTTTTCATTTGAATCGATGTTTACACAGATCCAACACACAAAAGTCGTACTATGAATGAATGAAAATGCTTCCTCCTCACCTGCTATGCACGTGGACCATTCATTTAAGATGAAACTTGAGTTTCCCCTCAGCTAAACACAACAAATTGCAAATATAATTCATAATAAAACATACAATAATTTATAATTTATCAATTTAATGTTTAACACTCTCACCTCTTTTTCTCTATCATTAATATAACCACCTTACAGTCATATATATATATATATATATATATATATATATATATATATATATATATATATAAAATTAATATTGAAAGATGTAACTCAACTGATCAGTCCCGTCACAAATTTTATAGCTATTTAAAACTTACTTGATCTTTAATTTTAGAATTTTAAAAAATTAGTTGAGATACACATAAACTAACACAGATATTTACGATTAAAAAAGAAGAAGAAATGAAGAAAAAGAATGATTAATAATAATAATAATTCTTTTTCCCCCTAATGCATTGGTAGCATTATATTACTATTATTATCATCATCGTGCGTGTCGTGTGTGTTTTTTTTCCTTTCTATTTTTTTTTTTGGGGGGGGGGTTGGGGGGGCATAGGGTTGTTGATTTCACGTTTAAGACATGGTCAAGATGGGCAGCACATATGTCTAACTAGCTAGGGTAAGGACGCTCGCTGGGGTTCCCCTTGCCGAGAGGCGGGCTTCGAATGTTCTGCCTTTGAAAATGAGAACCTGGCTTTCCGCGTTCTTTATTCGCGAAGAAGCAATCCAAGCTACTCCTTACTAGAAAGTCATTTCATGGGTGCCAACATATAATCATATTATAATCGAAAACAAAGAAAATAACAGCAAAACCAAGGAACACAGCGCCTACAGTTCCCTTTAGAATATGTTAATGTACCTACCCTCTTAGCTGTGTTCAATTTCCCAGGGTGGTGTTCTTGCGTGTTTTGACTAATCCGTTATTTTTATCCAAGTTGATTTCTCTTTTTTTCCATGTGTTTTGGTAGGTCTTTCTTTGAAAGTTCAAAGGTCTAATTTATTGATATCATGACAAAGTAAAATTAATCATCTCGTGGATCCCCAAGGGTTTCTTATATAAATAGCCAAGGATGCAGGCTAGTATGATCACCACAAAGCGAGAACTACCTGAAGAACATCATCGATTATATACAGAGAGATAGAGAGTGAGAGAGAGAATTTGATTATATATCGTTACGAGAGCAGTGATAGGAAATGGGGATAAGCAGGTTGGGTTTTATCGCAGGGCTGATATGGTTTATGGCCATGGATTGGCAGGGCCTTTGCATGGCTCAAAGCAATGTTCACCGCTATAATTTTGTTGTAAGCCTTTACTTCTTCATGCTTGCAGATTGCTTCTTCTTCTTCTTCTTCCTCTTCTTCTTCTTCCTCTTCTTCTTTAATTTATACTTAGCCTAATCCATTTTGTTAACTGAGTTTACGTTATGCACTCTGCTTATTCAAAACTCCCATTAATTGTTTCAGCTAAATGCTTAAAATTTTGCTTTTAATTTTTACTTTTTTTCTTCTTTATTTGCAGCTACAAAATGCCCAGTTTACAAGATTGTGCGAGACAAAGACTATGCTTACTGTAAACGGAAGTTTTCCAGGGCCAACAATACATGCTCGTAGAGGCGATACAATCTATGTTAATGTGCACAATGAAGGAGATTACGGCGTCACGATTCATTGGTAATCTTTCTTTAATAAGATAAAAAATGGTGTTAAAAAAAAAACAAAACTCTGATAGGTCAGCTAAGATTAAATACTTTAATTTGGAGACCGTGGTACTGTACATTTCATTAATTATAATATTATATCATCAATCTTCTAGATATGAAGGTCCCAATTAGGCGAACCTAGCTAACATTTATTTTAATATTCTTATATTTCAGGCATGGGGTGAAGCAACCAAGAAATCCATGGTCTGATGGCCCCGAAAATATCACACAGTGCCCAATTCAGCCAGGAAAAAACTTCACATACGAGATCATATTATCTGATGAAGAAGGAACTCTGTGGTGGCATGCACATAGCGACTGGACTCGAGCCACAGTCCATGGTGCCATTGTCATCTCGCCGGCTCGTGGAACCACCTATCCGTTTCCCGCACCTTATGCAGAACAAACAATTATTATTGGTGCGCAACGAGTTCCATCATGGATTCTTATTGTTTGTTCAAAAAAGAAAGTTTCCACTCAAACGTCTCAGATCTTCTTTCTAAATTGTACATCTAACTTTTTAAATTTCAAAAAAAAAATTGTTTGCAGGATCTTGGTTTAAGGGTGATGTGAAGGCGGTGATTGACGAAGCTCTTGCAACCGGTGGTGGACCTAATATATCCAACAGTCTTACCATCAATGGCCAGCCAGGAGATCTATATCCATGCTCCGAAGGTAAGCCATGCATGCCGTACCTATCTGAATAATTTGGAGATTAGCGGGGTCAAACTTCAATTATCATCATGACTATAATAGTTACTCACATTTTTCATATTTGGTGCAGAAAACACATACCGTTTGAAGGTTAATTCTGGCAGGACTTACCTTCTGCGAGTCATAAATGCCGTGATGAACGAAGAACAATTCTTCGGAATTGCGGGCCATAGCCTCACAGTTGTTGGACAAGATGCGGCGTACATAAAACCCATAACCACCAACTATATAATGATCACCCCAGGACAAACAATGGACATTTTGGTCACAGCAAATCGGCCTCGAAGCTATTATTACATTGCTTCTCACTCTTTTGCTGATGGTGCTGGGATTGCATTTGACAACACCACTACTACAGCTATTTTCCAATATAATGGCAACTATGGCCGCCCATCATCTATTCCACTCCCAGTCCTCCCAATATTTAATGATACTGCAGCTGCAGAAAACTACACCAGTCGTGTCAGGGGTTTAGCTAGCAGAGACCACCCTGTTAATGTCCCTCAAACAATTAACCGACGTCTTTATATTGCAATTGCTTTGAATTTTTTGCCTTGCACCGAGGCAACATGCACAGGACCAAATCGGTTAGCTGCAAGCATGAACAACGTCAGTTTTGCAGCTAAGCCAATTGATATATTGCAAGCCTACTATAGAAGTATCAATGGTGTTTTCGACGCAGATTTCCCGAGGGAGCCACAAAAGTATTTCAACTTCACTGGAAATATGACGAGCATTAATGTCGCTACGGCCAGAGGGACAAAGGTGACGATGTTGAATTATGGAGAAGCAGTTGAGATAGTCTTTCAAGGGACTAATTTGTTAGCTGAGATGAACCATCCTATCCATCTACATGGATTTAGTTTCTACTTGGTTGGTCATGGAAAGGGTAATTTCAACAACGAGACTGATCCCAAGTCTTACAATTTGATCGATCCTCCTGAAATCAACACTGTTGCACTTCCTCGGAGCGGGTGGGCTGCCATCAGATTTGTCGCCAACAATCCTGGTAAGTCCTCTAGAAGATCTCTTACCAATAGTTTAAGTTTTCTAATCCACGTATAGTTTAACAGTACTGGAGAGAGCTAGCTCCGGTATTTTAAGAACAAAATGTCCTTTTCCAAGTCTTGTTGTTTAGCGATATTGAGCATGGATCCCATTTTTCAGGGGTGTGGTTCATCCATTGTCACTTGGAAAAGCACTCAAGCTGGGGCATGGACACAGTTCTCATCGTGAGGAACGGCAGAACAAGGGCACAAAGTATGCGCCCTCCTCCGGCGACCCTGCCATCTTGCTCCTAGTCCTCTGCAATATCGCAAGTGAAGCAAATGACTGTTTAATCAAGATTTAATTATTTGAATTTTTTCTTTCGCAGCATTATGGTCATTGTGATTTGAATAAATCCTTAAGAAAGAACATTTCATTTCATTTTACTTTGGTATTAAGGAACATTTCATTTGTAACTGTAATGTCAGCCTTTTCTTCGCTATTACTTTAATACAGGAATTTGCACCGACTTGTGTACTTTTCCGCTCCATGTCGGTATTTTTAAATTTCTGCCTTCTGCTCCCATGGAATGATTACTAGAAAATTGAAAAAAGGCGTAGACACTATTTTGTCGGTAATTTCCGATAAAAATACCAACCAAATATTTTTATTAATAATAATAAATTAAAATGACAATGGGATTGAAAAAATAAAAAAAAAAATCATTAAAAATTCCATCAGCAATTTAACGTGTGATGATATTACCTACAGATAATCTCTAGAAAATAAATAATAATAATTAAACTCACGCCTCTTCAACAACTTTATGAACTTGGTTTCCCAGATCATAATTGGTTTTCATCCGAGAGATAAGGATTCAAGATATTTTTAGAATTATAATAGTAGTTACTTTCCAAAGTAATTTTTATTTAAAAATATATTAAAATAAAAAATATTATATTGAACATCAATATATTAAAATAATCTAAAAATTATTTTAAAATAAAAATAAAAATAAAATAATTCACATACTTTTAAAAGGAATTTTAAACGTTAAAAGAATCCGAATCCGGATATTAGTGACGACAGGGAGATGGATGAAGAAAATGCTTGCCACCCACCAAATCTCGAGGGGTATTTTAGTAAAAGCATCTTAAATATCAAGGTAGAACCAACGAAAGAGTTAAGAAAGGGTACGACTTCTAACCACTCTGTTTGTTTGTTTGTAAGCGTTAACGTCAACAAATTCATTTTGACCACTCCACCTCATTCAATTCCGTTATCCATCCGTCACAGTGAAACAGCACTACAGTGAGAGTTCTCGGGGATTTGTTCTTGTAGAGAATCCATGTTCACACATTCTTTTTATTTAAAATTCATAAACATTACATGTAGATAATTCATGTAAAACGTTAATAATTAATCAAAATCAAACTCAATTTCATTAAATAACAAATAAAATTAATTTGTCTCAAATCTCAGACAAATTCTAATATACAAATCATGCATTAATACAAAAATAAAAAGAAATAAATGCTCGCTTGCTAAAGATTCATAAAAAATAAAACCAAGAGAGGAAAGTTAACACTACTAATAAATGTAGATCAATGCCACCAACTTTGGTGGTCGGATTTCTGAAAGGGTGGGCTGAATTTGCTAGAAAATGTAAATCGAGGGGCTGATGTTTTTTTGACAAAAGGTTGAAGAAGAAAGGGTGGGCTGAATTAAAATTAATCGAGTCATTCTACAAATCACTCCTTTGTCAATTATTTTTCATTTGAATCGATGTTTACACATCCAACACACGAAAGTCGTACTATGAATGAATGAAAATGCCTCCTCCTCACCTGCTATGCACGTGGACCATTCATTTAAGATGAAACTTGAGTTTCCCCTAAGCTAAACACAACAAATTGCAAATATAATTCATAATAAAACATACAATAATTTATAATTTATCAATTTAATGTTTAACACTCTCACCTCTTTTTCTATATCATTAATATAACCACCTTACAGCCACATAAGAAATAAAAAAATTAATCTTGAGAGATGTAACTCAACTGACACTACCAAAAATTCGCTTAATACCAATGGAATTTCCGACGGAATAATTCCGTCGGCAATTTGAGGTCGCCATTACCGATAGAATTTAATTCGTCGGTACGGTCATCGGCATATATCGACAGAAACAATCCGTCGGTAAATACCGACGGACTCACCGACGGAAGGTTGAGAATTAAAAAAAAGAGGGCGGTTCGCTGACGTGGAGGTTATTGCGGGTATTTTTTACCAACGGAATCACCGAGGGATTCAAAAAAGTCAGCTCTGTACGGCGACGAGACGGGTTCACCGATGAACATGCCGACGGAATCACCGAGGAATTCAAAATGGCAGCTCCGTACGGTGACAAGACCGGTTCACCGATGAAAAATGCCGACGGAATCACCGAGGGATTCAAAACGGCAGCTCAGTATGGTGACGTGTCCTATTTACTGTCAGAATAGCCGACGGAATCACGGACGGAATAGGCCGTCGGTGAATCCGTCGGCAAAAGTTAATATATCCCCTCTAACTCGACCCTATCCTCCCCTATTTCTCCTTCTTCTTCTCCTTCTTCTTCCTTATCTCAACTCTCCCCAACTGCAAACAACCAGCCCCCCTCCCAAAAAAAATCTCCCTCTTCTCAGCACAACAAGTCATATATCTTGAAGTCTTCTTGTCACAGTATCCGTGTTCTGATTTACCTACGGATTTTTATCAGTTTTTGTAAGTAATTCTATCTTTTTAAATTTTAACATTTAAATATCATGGTTTTTATTGTTTTTTTTAGTATATGTATTTTGTTAGTAGATGTACATGTTTTATTGTTATTTCTCAAACAAAGTTGTAGTATATGAATGTATAATTTTATACTTGTTATGGTTTGTTTTAGATTTTGTAAGATTGTATTTATTTGTAAATTGTTGAAACTTTATTGAATTACCGAATTACATGTGTTGTTTTGAAATAATTAATAACATGTTTAATAGGTCTTTTTTAATTTTTATCATCAATGGTATTGCAGAGTTGTAATTTTCGTAAATTGATATATATGTATTAATTTGTATGGACGTTAATGATAATTGATAATGAATATTTAATATTTATGAGAAGTTGTAATTGGTTTGATGGATAATCTCGAGGTAAACCAAATTTTTTGCAAATTTATTTACCTAACATAGTTAATTAATACATGTTGTCATCATAATTTTATAGAGATTCGATAGAAGTCATGGATGATCGTTCATGGATGTATCGAGATTCACCCCAAGGATTGCGGAGGATGGATTATTGTAACGGGGTTCAGGGTTTTATTAATTTCGCAACATTTATTCCCAGAAATTTTACTGGAGGCGGTATTAGGTGTTCATGCAGGAAGTGTCAAAATAAAAAGTATCTGCATCCAGATGTTGTAACGATGCATCTTCTACACAAAGGGTTTATGGAGAATTACCAGTGTTGGTATGCACACGGAGAAGTATTTGTTAGTAAGAGGAGAATGGAAGAAATGGTGGTTGGCTCAACTTCTAGTGCTAGCAACGTGCATGAAGCAACAAATGACAACACTAATCCTTACAGGAATATGGTTATGGATGCAATGAGAATGAATCAAGGTAATGTTAGTCAATGTCCAATTTTAGAAGAAGAACCTAATGCAGATGCAACTAGGTTTTTTGATTTGTTGAAAGATTCTGACGAACCATTATGGGATGGCTGCACGAACCACAGTAAATTATCGGTCGTAACACAGGTGTTCACCATCAAGTCAGATCACGGGTTGAGTGAGGCCGGGTATGATAAGATTATTGAATGGGCGAGAAGCATTTTACCTGAAGGGAACAGGCTAAAAGAGAACATCTATGCTGCGAAGTCCATGATGAAACCCCTCGGTTTAGGATACCAGAAAATTAACATGTGCCCTAACTTCTACATGTTATACTGCCTTGAAAATGCTGAGATGACCGAGTGCATGACATGCGGGCATTCCCGTTACAAACCCAGAACTGGTAGGGGAAAGACTCTAGTGGCATATAAAAAACTTAGATACTTCCCAATCACATCTAGACTTCAGAGGTTATTCATGTCACCAAGGACTGCTGAGCACATGACATGGCACCAATCACATGATGCGGTTGATGGAGTGATGGCGCATCCTTCTGACGGCGAAGCGTGGAAACACTTTAATAGTGTGCATCCTCACTTTTCAGCTGAATCAAGGAACGTGCGTCTTGGGTTGTGTACAGACGGATTCAACCCATTCGGGTCATTTGCTGCTCCTTATTCTTGTTGGCCGGTTATACTGATGGTTTATAACTTGCCACTAGGGATGTGTATGAGGTCGGAGTTCATGTTTTTATCTATGGTCATACCAGGTCCGAGCACTCCGGGGCGGAATATAGATGTTTGTCTTCGTCCGTTGATTGATGAGTTGACGCAGTTGTGGTCTTCTGGAGCTTTGACTTATAACATCTCGAGGAAACAGAATTTTGTTATGAGAGCGGCTTTGATGTGGACTATCAATGATTTTCCAGCTTATGGAATGCTTTGTGGTTGGAGCACGCATGGGAAACTAGCATGTCCATACTGCATGGAAAACAACAAGGCATTCACGCTAAGAAACGGAGGTAAAGCTTGTTTTTTTGACTGTCACTGTCGTTTCTTGCCACATAATCACAGGTACAGAAAGAACAGAAAAGATTTTTTTGTTGGCAGAGTTGAAAAGGATGTTGCACCCCCGCGTTTTTTTGGTGAAGAATTGCATGATGTTGTAAAATTGTACGGTGACCTTGTCTTTGGTCTCCAATCAGGTAAGCAAAAGTTGCCTGGTTTTGGTTTGACCCATAATTGGGTAAAGCGAAGTATCTTTTGGGAGCTTTCTTATTGGAAGACCAATCTTCTCCGCCATAACTTTGACGTCATGCACATTGAAAAGAACGTGTTTGAGAACATTTTCAACACCGTAATGGATGTGAAGGGAAAGACAAAGGACAACATCAAGGCTAGATTGGATGTAGCTTTGTTCTGTAACCGTTAAAATATGGAGTTGGTTCGTGATGAGTCACGGGTCACAAAACCAAGAGCAAGCTTCGTGTTAGAGAAAAACGCACAACTACTAGTCTACAAATGGCTTAAGAGTCTACGTTTTTCGGATGGACATGCCTCGAATATATCAAGGTTGGTTAATATGGAGGAATGCATATTGTATGGAATGAAGAGTCATGACTGCCACGTGTTTATGCAAACACTCATCCCATTAGCTTTTCGTGATTTGTTGCCAAAGGGGATATGGGATGCACTCACGGAGATCAGTCATTTCTTTAGAGATTTATGCTCCAGCAAGTTGAATGTTGATCACATTGAGAGGCTTGAAACGAATATCATCGAGACACTATGCAAACTTGAGATGATATTCCCTCCATCATATTTGACTCAATGGAGAATCTCCCCATACATCTACCGTTCGAGGCAAAAGTTGGAGGACCGGTCCATTATAGATGGATGTACCCATTCAAACGGTTAGATATTACAGTTGCAATGTAATTCATATATAAAAGTATTTTCTTTGTTTTTCTTCATTGAAAATACTTGATTAATTCAATGCAGGAACTTGTTCAATCTCAAGAAAAAGGTTAAGAATAAGGCGCATGTTAAGGCTTCGATATGTGAGGCCTATATTGTTGAGGAGATCTCAACATTTATCTCGTACGTACTATTTCAAACCTCATCTGAGAACGAGAATCAATCGCGTTCCACGGCATGATGATGGTGGTGAGGTGTCTTCCAGTGGGAACTTGTCAATATTCTCCAATCCTGGATGACCCACACCTAAAAATGCTGTAAGAGGAAGATATTTGTCAGAAATAGAGTTCAAACAAGCACACAATTATATTCTATTTAACTGTGATGAGCTGAGACCTTTTATTCAGTAAGTGTATATATGTGTAATACTAATTAAACTTTGTCAATAATATACTGTTAATTAGATATTGTAATATAATACACTCATTACCATTTGCAAGGAACATCGACAATATTTGCTGTCCAATAACTCACAACTGACCGAATCCCAGATCTTTCAATTACAAGATGAACAATTTGCCACATGGTTCAGAACACATGTAAGCACTATCACAAACTCATTCTCACTTGCAAAATTATTGTATGCATGTCATTACGTGAATCTCGTTTACTGTTCATTGATGTACATTATATACAAGGTTTATCAAATGGGAAAGGGTGCTGCTAAGTCATTTATCTTCAGTAAGCCTGGGCCCTGAAAGAAAAGTTAAGTGCTACAACGGGTATTTTATCAATGGATATGTTTTCCATACTGAAGAATACGGGCATGGTAAAATGACATACAACAACGGTGTTTGTGTTAAGGGATCGATTAGTAGTGAGTTAGAAGTTGACTACTATGGTAGATTAGAAGAGGTTGTCGAACTGCAATATCATAGCGAGCAGAATAGAGTGTTTTTATTCAATGCTATTGGTATGACACGACTGACAGAGGAATCAGAGTTGATCCGCACTATGGTTTGGTCGAAATCAACTCAAAAGCTAGACTCCGCAACGTAAACGATGTCTTTGTTTTCGCAAAGCAATGTCAACAAGTTTATTACACATACACCCCTTCATTTAGAAAGGATCGATCAAGAGTGGATTGGGTGTCCGTTTTAATTGCTCCTTCGGTTGACTTGGAAGAAAATTCAAATTTTCGTGTTTTCGATGATAGTCTTGTTGATGTTGACGCAGAGGAGTTGAATGTTGTTTTGAGCTCTAGCAAACAAGCAAATGTCGATGAAGATGATGACCATATTGAAGATTGCGATGAAGGTGATGACTATTCAATTGATGACGAAGAAGAAGAAAATTCTGACTAAGTATCAAAATGAAGCCCTATGTAAAACCCTTTTTTCATGTAATATAGATTATGGATGATATATTTTGTAACACGAAATATATATTGTTTAAGCACTGTTGTTATTGTTTTATGCGATGGACAGTTTATCATTTAAGTGTTTGCAGGAACGTAAATAGCCAATACAAATATAATTTTTCTTGTACACTTACCGACGTCCATACCGACGGAATAAGGTCTGTTGGCATTTCACAGAGAGTTCGAAAATAATTACTTGAAATACCACAATTACCGACGTAAATACCGACGGAATAAGGTCCATCGGCATTTCACAGAGAGTTCGAAAATAATCACTTGAAATGCCACAATCACCGATGAATTTCCTAACGAAATTAAAACCGTCGGTCATTTGTCGGCAGATAATATTACCGACCAAATCACCGACGGACTGTGCGAATTCCAAAGGGCGGTGCATTAAATGCATCTCTGACCGCGTGAGTTTACCGACGGACAGCGAAAAATATGGAGGGTAATTAAAAATATTGGTGTGAAATTCAAAAATTACCGACGGATTTTCGAAACGTCACCGACGGACTAAATTAAAATAATATTTTTTTATATCCATCGGTAAAACTGCCCTATAAATCATAGCGTCCGCCCCTTCAGTTCTTTTTTTCATCTCTTCCGTTCTTCACCTTCAATTTCGATTTTTTTCCTCTCATTTCTCCAAGGCTTTCACCTACAATCTCTAGCAAGTGTTCTTGTGAATCTTCATCAGATTAAAATGTATGTATTTCCTCTATTTCATTTTACTTTAAGGGTTTTTTTTTTGTTTTAGCTATTTTTATTTTTTTTATGTTTTTTGTTTTGGTGTATTTTTAGAAGGTAGATAAAGTCTTGAAATCAATACATTATTAAGGTATGCATGTTTCATTCCTAAATTCTATAGTTTTTTTTTTAATTTATTGAATATATTTTATTGTTGTATTGGTATAATTATTGAATAATTTGTTGAATTGTAATTGTTAATATTGAATTTACCTTAGAATAAGTAATTGAATATGTTGGAATAATTAGTAATTTTACTACATTATTGCATGATTTGTGTTTAATTATTTGCATTAATTTTAATTGTTAGTCTAGAGTTTTGTTGAATTTATTGAATATTTTTTATTGTTTGTATTTATATAATGATTGAATAATTTGTTGAATTGTAATTGTTAATGTTGAATTTACCTTAGAATAGGTAATTGAATATGTTGGAATAATTAGTAATTTTACTACATTATTGCATGATTTGTGTTTAATTATTTACATTAATTTTAATTGTTAGTCTAGAGTTTTTTTTGAATTTTTTGAATATTTTTATTGTTTGTATTTATATAATGATTGAATATGTTGTTAATGTTGAATTTACCTTGTAATTAGTATGAATGTTATATGTATAGATGTTATGTTATATACAATATTAGTATAAATGAAGTCAATTGGTTGTGGCTTTTGTCAATATTTGCAGGTTTGTGGATTTGGGTAGTATCCAGTATAGGGGAGGTGCTGTCGATTTTTTTTAACATTCGAAGTTAATTATATAATTATTCGTATACAATTGTGCAGACGCGTAGAACGAAAACCAGAGTTGTTCGCTCACGTATGGTCGCAGCTAGTTCTTCTAGCAGCGAGGATGACGTATCCTTAGGTGCCTCTCAAGAAGAGGCACTTACGCCACTTGCACCGTCAACCGATGCTGCCTCTTCCAGCGTGGGTTCACAGCGCAGAAGTGGCGTGCTTTCGTAGCGGAATCAGTTCACCCGCAAGTACAAGGCACAGTGGAAGGACGGCCTTTCAATGTAAGTTTGTTAAGGTTTTAGTTTTTTCTTTTAAATTATAAAATAATTTATGAACAACTAATCAATATTTCATGAATTTAATTTATTTTCAGGTTCACAAACATTGAGGCCGCCCGAGTAATATCATCGGTGTTTAAATTGTCGATGGAGATTCCATTATTTCAATGGAGTCAGTTATCCAGACATCCTGAATGGATAACTCAAATCGATGCATGGTTTAGCAGATTTGAGGTAGGTGTTAATTTCTAATTTGCTGCTTATATCTAATAATTTATTAATATAATTGTAACTAAATTATTATTTTTATTTATCTAATTATTTATACACAACACAAATTCGCCTGGGACAGGGCGCGTGACAAAGTTGTGAGGATGGTGCGGGAAAATCACGCAGCAACTAGGTAACATCGAAAACAATACAAGATTTTTTTAGAAAAAAAATTTATGTTTCAACTTCTAATTTCTCGCTATGGAAGTAGGTTGCGTGATTTTTGGTATGAATCAAAAAAGAAGACAAAAAAAACCGCGAGAGATAGGGGTCTCCAAGGCTGGAACGACGTGGCGGTTTGGAGGGATTTCAAACCGATATACATCCCGGAAGATATATGGCCCCACTATCTTGAGCACGTGACGTCTGAGCAGTTCACACGATGCTCACAGTCCAGTGCTAGTAACCGGAATCGGCCAATTCATGGCTCAGTGACAACGCACACCGGCGGCTTCGTTCCGTTTGCTGCACATGCGAAACGAATGGTAAGATTAATTTAAAGGAAATATATTGTTAGATTAATTTGTTGTTAATTAATCTTTTTTCATTATAGGCTACGTTTCTTGGACGTGAGCCGAGCCCGATAGAGCTGTTTGTGGAGACGCACGTGCGGAGTCAAGACCGCCAAAAGGGGGCGCAACAGTTCGTTGACAACCGTGCTCAACACTTCGTGGTATGTTTGTTCAACTATTTTATTTTGTAAGTTATTATTTTTATTGAATTGAATATGATCATTACTTTTTTTATTTTCAGGAGACCTATAATAGCCGGTTGAGGGAGAGATATGGGGACGATCCTTTGACCCTTCCAGAATTCGATCCGGATTTGTGGATGGAGGTTGGATCGTCTGGTGGACCCGATAAAAATTGGGTTTACGGGCTCTCCAACACTACGACCGAGAACTTGCAGGCGGCCCGTAGTGTTTCAATAGTTGGGAGCTCCCAATCAGTATCGAGCACCCAATCTAAGGAGTTCGTGGCCTTACAACAACACACGGCTCAGCTCACCGAAAAATACGACCACCTATCAGCGGAGCATGCACAACAAAAAGCGGAGGATGCACAACGGTATGCACAACTCAAAGCGGAGCATGCACAACATTATGCACAACAAAAATCGGAGCATGACCAGCTTCGTGAATTTATCATGAACATGGCATCACAGAGTAGTGATACATGTGCGCCTACTCCTTTTTGGCCGTATAACAACCAGCCTCCTCCTCCTCCTCCAGCTCCACCATTATGTTAATTTGTAATGAATATTATTTAACTTTAATAGTTAATTTAACATTTTTTTTAAACACATTCAGTTTATAATGAATATTATTTAATTTTATTTCTTTTGTTTTTGATGTTTAATAAAAATTTTATTTGCATAATTGGTTTTTTATTACCATTAATTTATATAATTTTATATTATGTATTCTAAATAATTTTTTAAAAACATTTAAAAATAATCACAGAGGGTTTTACCGACGGAATATATCCGTCGGCATTTGACTGCCATAGTCACCGACGAATTTACAAACGGATATATTCGGTCGGTATTAGAGACTCACCGACAACTTTACCGACGGACTTAATCCGTCGGAATTTTACAGTGCCTGCCACAATGACCGACGAATTTACAGACGGAGATCTTCGGTCGGTATTCCAAACATTCATCGACAATGTTACCGACGGTTTTAAACCGTCGGTATGTCACACTATCACCGACGGGCAAAAATCCGTCGGTATATTTCAAGCGGGAAACTATTTTTTTGGCGCGCAATTTCTGTCTGTAAAACCATCGGCAAATTGTTTTTTATTTTTCCTACCGATATAGCGACGGAATATTGTATTACCAACGAAAGGAAAGCCGACAGACGTATTCCATCGGTGATGACGTCGGTAAATAAATTACCGATAAAATCTTGATCACATACCCGGTAAAACTGTTAAATTTTGTAGTGTGATCAGTCCCGTCACAAATCTTAGAGCTATTTAAAACTTACTTGATCTTTAATTTTAGGATTTTGAAGAATTAATTGAGATACATAACTAGCACAGACATTTACGGTTAAAAAAGAAAAAGAATTAGAATGACTAATAATAATAAACCGCATTATATTACTATTATTATTATCATCGTGCGTGTCGTGTGTGTTTTTTTTTTCTTTCTATTTTTTGGGGGGAGGGGGGCGGCGGGGCATAGGGTTGTTGATTTCACTTAAGACATGGTCAAGATGGGCAGCACATATGTCTAACTAGCTAGGGTAAGGACGCTCGCTGGGGTACCCCTTGCCGAGAGGCGGGCTTCGAAGGTTCTGCCTTTGACAATTAGAACCTGGGTTTCCGCGTTCTTTATTCGCGAAGAAGCAATCCAAGCTACTCCTTACTAGAAAGTCATTTCATGGACCCCAACATATAATCATATTGTAATCGAAAACAAAGAAAATAACAGCAAAACCAAGGAACACAGCGCCTTCAGTTACCTTTAGAATATGGTAATGCACCTACCCTCTTAGCTGTGTTCAATTTCCCAGGGTGGTGTTCTTGCGTGTTTTGACAAATCCGTTATTTTTATCCAAGTTCATTTCTCTTTTTTTCCATGTGTTTTGGTAGGTCTTTCTTTGAAAGTTCAAAGGTCTAATTTATTGATATCTTGACAAAGTAAAATTAATCATCTCGTGGATCCCCAAGGGTTTCTTATATAAATAGCCAAGGATGCAGGCTAGTATGATCACCACAAAGCGAGAACGACCTGAGGAACATCATCGATTATATACAGAGAGATAGAGAGTGAGAGAGAGAATTTGATTATATATCGTTACGAGAGCAGTGATAGGAAATGGGGATAAGCAGGTTGGGTTTTATCGCAGGGCTGATATGGTTTATGGCCATGGATTGGCAGGGCCTTTGCATGGCTCAAAGCAATGTTCACCGCTATAATTTTGTTGTAAGCCTTTACATCTTCATGCTTGCAGATTGCTTCTTCTTCTTCCTCTTCTTCTTTGATTTATACTTAGCCTAATCCATTTTGTTAACTGAGTTTACGTTATGCACTCTGCTTATTCAAAACTCCCATTCATTGTTTCAGCTAAATGCTTAAAATATTGCTTTTAATTTTTACTTTTTTTCTTCTTTATTTGCAGCTACAAAATGCCCAGTTTACAAGACTGTGCGAGACAAAGACTATGCTTACTGTAAATGGAAGTTTTCCAGGGCCAACAATACATGCTCGTAGAGGCGATACAATTTATGTCAATGTGCACAATGAAGGAGATTACGGTGTCACGATTCATTGGTAATCTTTCTTTAATAACATAAAAAATGGTGTTAAAAAAATACAAAAAACTCTGATAGGTCAGCTAAGATTAAATACTTTAATTCGGAGACCGTGGTACTGTACATTTCATTAATTATAATATTATATCATCAATCTTCTAGATATGAAGGTCCCAATTAGGCGAACCTAGCTAACATTTGTTTTAATATTCTTATATTTCAGGCATGGAGTGAAGCAGCCAAGAAATCCATGGTCTGATGGCCCCGAAAATATCACACAGTGCCCAATTCAGCCAGGAAAAAACTTCACATACGAGATCATATTATCTGATGAAGAAGGAACTCTGTGGTGGCATGCACATAGCGACTGGACTCGAGCCACAGTCCATGGTGCCATTGTCATCTCGCCGGCTCGTGGAACCACCTATCCGTTTCCCGCACCTTATGCAGAACAAACAATTATTATTGGTGCGCAACGAGTTCCATCATGGTTTATCATTGTTTGTTCAAAAAAGAAAGTTTCCAATCAAACGTCTCAGATCTTCTTTCTAAATTGTACATCTGACTTTTTAAATTTTAAAAAAATTGTTTGCAGGATCTTGGTTTAAGGGTGATGTGAAGGCGGTGATTGACGATGCTCTTGCAACTGGTGGTGGACCTGCAATATCCAACAGTCTTACCATCAATGGCCAGCCAGGAGATAAATATCCATGCTCCGAAGGTAAGCCATGCATGCCGTGACTATCTGAATAATTTGGAGATAAGTAGGGAAACAAATTCAATTATCATCATGACTATAATAGTTACTCACATTTTTCATATTTGGTGCAGAAAACACATACCGTTTGATGGTTAATTCTGGCAGGACTTACCTTCTGCGAGTCATAAATGCCGTGATGAACGAAGAACAATTCTTCGGAATTGCGGGCCATAGCCTCACAGTTGTTGGACAAGATGCGGCGTACATAAAACCCATAACCACCAACTATATAATGATCACCCCAGGACAAACAATGGACATTTTGGTCACAGCAAATCGGCCTCGAAGCTATTATTACATTGCTTCTCACTCTTTTGCTGATGGTGCTGGGATTGCATTTGACAACACCACTACTACAGCTATTTTCCAATATAATGGCAACTATGGCCGCCCATCATCTATTCCACTCCCAGTCCTCCCAATATTTAATGATACTGCAGCTGCAGAAAACTACACCAGTCGTGTCAGGGGTTTAGCTAGCAGAGACCACCCTGTTAATGTCCCTCAAACAGTTAACCGACGTCTTTATATTACAATTGCTTTGAATCGTTTGCCTTGCACCGAGGCAACATGCACAGGACCAAATCGGTTATTTGCAAGCATGAACAACGTCAGTTTTGCAGCTAAGCCAATTGATATATTGCAAGCCTACTATAGAAGTATCAATGGTGTTTTCGACGCAGATTTCCCAAGTGAGCCACAAAAGTATTTCAACTTCACAGGAAATGTGACGAGCATTAATGTCGCTACGGCCAGAGGGACAAAGGTGACGATGTTGAATTATGGAGAAGCAGTTGAGATAGTCTTCCAAGGGACTAATTTGTTAGCTGAGATGAACCATCCTATCCATCTACATGGATTTAGTTTCTACTTGGTTGGTCATGGAAAGGGTAATTTCAACAACGAGACTGATCCCAAGTCTTACAATTTGATCGATCCTCCTGAAATCAACACTGTTGCACTTCCTCGGAGCGGGTGGGCTGCCATCAGATTTGTCGCCAACAATCCTGGTAAGTCCTCTAGAAGATATCTCTTACCAATAGTTTTAAGTTTTCTAATCCACGTATAGTTTAACAGTACTGGAAACAGCTAGCTCCGTTATTTTAAGCACAAACTGTCCTTTTCCAAGTCTTGTTGTATAGCGATATATATTGAGCATGGATCCCATTTTTCAGGGGTGTGGTTCATCCATTGTCACTTGGAAAAGCACTCAAGCTGGGGCATGGACACAGTTCTCATCGTGAGGAACGGCAGAACAAGGGCACAAAGTATGCGCCCTCCTCCGGCGACCCTGCCATCTTGCTCCTAGTCCTCTGCAATATCGCAAGTGAAGCAAATGACTGTTTAATCAAGATTTAATTATTTTAATTTTTTAATATTTTTTTGCAGCATTGTGATTTGAATAAATCCTTAAGAAAGAACATTTCATTTCATTTTATTTTGGTATTAAGGAACATTTCATTTGTAACTGTAATGTCAGCCTTTTCTTCGCTATTAATTTAATGAAGGAATTTGCACCGACTTGTGTACTTTTCCACTCCATGTCGGTATTTTAAATTTCTGCTTTCTGCTCCCATGGAATGATTACTAGAAGATTATAAAAAAGGCGGAGACACTATTTTGTCGGTAATTTCCGATAAAAATACCAACCAAATATTTCTATTAATAATAATCAATTAAAATGAAAATGGGATTGAAAAAGCAAAAAAAAATCATTAAAAATTCTATCAATTTAACGTGTGATGAAATTACCAACAAATAATCTCTAGAAAATAAATAATAATAATTAAACTCACGCCTCTTCAACAACTTTATGAACTTGGACATCATTTTTAGATTTAATTTTCCCATATCATAATTGGTTTTCATCCGAGAGATAAGGATTCAAGATATTTTTAGAATTATAATAGTAATTACTTTTTAAGGTAATTTTTATTTAAAAATATATTAAAATAAAAAATATTATATTTAACATCAATATATTAAAATAATTTAAAAATTAATTTAAAGTAAAAATAAAAATAAAATAATTCACATACTTTTAAAAGGAATTTTAAACGTTAAAAGAATCCGAATCCGGATATTAGTGAGAGGGAGATGGATGAAGAAGATGCTTGCCACTCATCAAATCTCGAGGGGTATGTTAGTAAAAGCAGCTTAAATATCGAAGTAGAATCAACGAAAGAGTTGAGAAAGGGTATAACTTCTAACCGCTTTGTTTGTTTGTTTGTAAGCGTTCATGTCAACAAATTCTTGTTGACCACTCAACCCTGTCCAATTCCGTTGTCCGTCCATCGTCGTGAAGCAGCACTATAGTGAGAGTTCTCGGCGATTTGTTCTTACAGAGAATCCATGTTCACACATTCTTTTTATTGAAAATTCATAAACATTAGATAATGCATCTATCAATTTCAAATTTAACTTTATATAAAATTAAACTCAATTTCATTAAATAACAAATAAAGTTAATTTACCTTAAATCTCAAACAAATCTTAACGTACAAATAATGCATCAATACAAAAAAAAAATGCTTACTTACTTGGTATAGTGAAGATTCATAAGAAATAAAACCAAGAGAGAAAAATTAACACTACTAATAAATGTAAATCCATGCCAACAGCCTTGGTGGCCGGATTTCTGAAGAGGGTCGCCAAATTTGCTAGAAAATATAAATCGAGGGGCTGTTGTTTTTTTGACAAAAGGTTGAAGAAAAAAGGGAGGGAAGAACTTTCAAGTTTTAATTCATTCAATTTTGTTCGCATGGTTAACATGTTAAATTGTCGAAAGAATTTTTATTGATTTTTTTGTTATATCTATTCTATTATAATTTTCATTGAAAATTATTGACGAAAAAAATTGTATTGCTATTTTCATTAGAAATTATTGATATAATGTTTTTCATTGGTATTACTATTCCTATTTGTCAATTTTCTATTAGTATCCATTATAGTTTACTTCTTACAAATATAATAAATTTTTATCTAACCTATTTTTTTATTTTAAAATGACATAAAGTGACTAAAAGTTTTAAATAGATTTTTTAAGGGGACTTAAAGAATGAAATATGTGTCCCAGCCCAAAAAAAATTTAGAAAAAAACTCAATTATGAATACACAAGTTTTTGTCTCATATTTTTTTTTTTAAATCAATTAATTGTAATAATCAGTTTGTTAGTATTCTACAAATCACTCCTTTGTCAATTATTTTTCATTTGAATCGATGTTTACACATCCAACACGTAAAAGTCGTACTATGAATGAATGAAAATGCCTCCTCCTCACCTGTTATGCACATGACCATTTGATGTAGGATAACGTAAGGAAGGAATTCTAGACCAAATGGAATTCTAGTGCAGCAAGGATAAACACGTCAGGATTCAAGCTTCTGAGTTAGAAGCATGCTCTACCACTACTGCTCTGTTCCTTATTGCACACGGATTCCATTATTTAAGTGCCCCTCTGTTACTGATATTGTTGTTTAAAAGTTAGAACTTTAGTTTACATTTTTATGTAGGAATATTGTATGTTTTTATTAGTTATCTTCACAAGTACGTTTCTGATTGGAATTAGGATTGGCAGCTATAAATACAAGTAACCAATCCTCGTTACAGACACTTGAATTCTTATTGAAATAAGAATTTCATTCAGAACTTCAATCTCTTACTCGTGGATTCGAGTAATCTACTTCCTGCTCGTGGACTCGAGCAATTATCTACAAAGGGACGGTGATCCTTTTATTTAATAGACTTCCGCTACGTCAGCTGGTATCAGAGCATGTTTAACTTGTTCAGATGACAAACACACGGAGTGAAAACGAAGCTCTTGATGACGGCAAACATGAAGAGGGCATGATCACACAAACTGAATTCAGGAACTTCCAGCGTGAGACCCAGCAAGCGTTCCAAGCAATACAAGCAACCCTTGCTAGGCTAACAACAAGAAATAACCTGCAACATGAAGGAGAAAATTACAGGGAAAGGATTGTTCGTGCTCGTGAACACCATCCAATTCCACGTAGGCAATTAGCTTACGAGGATGAACTGAGTGATGATGAGGAATATGTCGAACACATGTTTCGACACAATCACCAGGGACAGCGCAATGTGGGAGGGCGAGAACCACAAACATTTTGTATGAAAATGGATTTACCTAGTTTCAATGGTCAGTTGCAAATAGAGGGGTTTCTTGATTGGCTGGCAGTAGTTGAAAGGTTCTTCGACTACATGGAGATCCCTGAGGATAAAAAGATAAAATTGGTTGCTTACAGATTAATGGAAGGAGCCTCCGCATGGTGGGAGCAGCTGCAACTCACGCGAATGCGACAGAGAAAAGGGATGGTACAAACATGGGCAAAGATGAGACGACTTCTACGAGCCAGATATTTACCACCAGATTATGAACAGATCCTGTTTCAACAATATCAGGATTACAGACAAGGAAACAGAACAGTGCAAACATATGTTGAAGAATTCCATAGATTATCCTCACGTAATAATCTATCAGAAACTGATGCGCAACAAGTTAGCAGGTTTGTTGGTGGTCTACGTTTGGCTATACAGGATCAGGTCTCCATGTAAACCATATATTCTTTAACTGAAGCCATCAACCTGGCTACAAAAGCTGAAACATGACTGGAAAGAGCAAAGTCGATAGCTGGAACGAGAAGCTCTTTTGATCTTAATCGGGTTGCAATGGACAAAGGAAAGTTTCCAACCTTTCAACCACCGCCCATCAATACTTCCAAAGGACCAAACAATAACGGGGCACCCTCAAAGACTAGAGGAGCGATAGAAGCACCTAGAAATCCTTATGCTCGTCCATCGACGGATAAATGCTATCGATGTGGGCAGCCAAGACATCGCTCCAATCAATGTCCCAGGCAGAGCATAATAAACTTAATAGAACCAGATTTAACAGTAGAAGGAGTAGAAGATGAATTAGCATACACCTATGAAGAGGACAAAGTAACAGGGGGAGATGAGGGAGAATTATTGTCACGTTCCCTAGTAGTTCGAAAACTACTACTTGCGCCAAAATAGATAGAGCAATCACAGCGACACAACATATTTCGAACCAGGTGCACTGTGAATAAAAAGGTATGTGATGTCATTATAGATAGCGGCAGCAGCGAGAATATAATTTCAAAAAACATGGTAGCAAAGCTGGGGTTAACAACATAGAGACGTCCATCACCATATAAGATCAGCTGGATCAGACAGGGTGCAGAAGCAAGGGTCACAAAAATTTGCCGCATTCAATTCTCCATTGGGCAAAATTACCTAGACAATTTTACTTGTGACGTAGTTGAAATGGACGCCTGTCATATAATTCTAGGCAGACCGTGGCAGTTTGATATGGATGCTATATACAAGGGGCATGATAATGTGTATATCTTCATGAGTAAAGGGCAGAAAGTCGTGTTGGGTCCAATAAAGAAAGAATTTTCTGTAGTCGAACTGAAAACTAAAGGGAAGTCAGTGCTTCTAGTCGATGGGGAAAAATTTATGGATGAAGCCAAGAAGACAGGAGAGCTTTTTTGCATTAGTAATTGGGGGAGGAATCGGTACCGAACTTCACAACATTCCTCAGTAGCTAAAACCCTTACTAATAGAGTTTCAGGAAATCATACCATCAGAGCTACCAGTTGGGATACCCCCTATGCGCAATATTCAGCACCAGATTGATTTACCTCTAGGGGCTAGTCTGCCAAATCGACCCCATTATCGAATGAGTCCGTAAGAGAGTCAGATTCTACAAGAGCAGGTAGAAGAGCTGATTAGAAAGGGACTGGTTCAGGAGAGTATGAGTCCTTGCGCGGTGCCAGCCTTGCTAGTACCAAAAAAAGACGGCAGTTGGTGCATGTGCATAGACAGCCGAGCCATTAATAAAATTACAATTAAGTACCGATTTCCAATTCCTCGCCTAGCGGATATGCTAGACATGCTGTCAGGGTCGAAATTTTTTTCAAAAATTGATTTACGAAGTGGGTATCATCAGATTCAAATTAGACCCGGGGATGAATGGAAAACTGCTTTCAAGACGAGAGAGGATTATATAAATGGCTAGTAATGCCCTTTGGACTGTTCAACGCCCCGAGTACCTTCATGCGCCTAATGAATTAGGTACTTAAACCCTTCACTGGCCGTTTTGTTGTAGTGTACTTCGACGATATATTAATATATAGCCAAAGCAAGTCTGACCACTTTGAGCACTTGAGGGAAGTGCTAACAATATTACAACAGAACAAGTTGTATGTTAATTTGACAAAGTGCGAATTTATGACCAGTAGTTTGCTATTTTTGGGATTTGTTGTGAGTGCTGAGGGGATTAAAGTCGACGAAGGCAAAATAAGAGCCATTCGGGAATGGCCTACTCCACAAAATGTCAGCGAGGTGCGTAGCTTCCATGGCCTAGCAACATTCTATCGATGATTTGTCAGAAATTTTAGTCGAATCGTTGCACCGATCACTGAATGCATGAAGAAAGGGAAATTCCATTGGGGACCTAAAGTAGAACAAAGCTTCATACTAATTAAAGAAAAGCTGTCTTCTGCTCTAGTTCTCGCACTGCCAGATTTTGATAAATTATTTGAAGTGGAGTGTGATACGTCTATTGTTGGTGTTGGTGTTGTATTGTCTCAAGAAGGTAGGCTTGTTGCTTTCTACAGTGAGAAACTAAGTGAATTTTGCAAGAAGTGGTCCGCCTACGAACTTGAACTTTATGTTGTATTTCATGCTTTAAAGGTTTGGGAGCACTACTTAGTGCAAAAGGAGTTTATCCTCTTCAGTGATCACCACGCCTTACAATTCATTAATAACCAGAACAGTGTGAACCGAATGCATGCACGTTGGGTATCCTTCATCCAAAGGTTCACCTTCTTCTTGAAACATAAGGCTGGGCAGTTAAATAAAGTAGCAGATGCTCTAAGTCGAAGGGCGCTATTACTTGTCACCATACGGACTGAAGTTATAGGTTTCGATTGCCTTAAGGATTTGTATGCGGATGATGAAGATTTTGGCCCTATTTGGACCAAATATCTGCAGGGACTCTCACAGGAAGGCATGCATATTCAAGAGGGATATTTATTCCGGGGCAATCAGTTATGTATCCCCAGGAGCTCCTTACGAGAACAGATAACCCGCGAGCTACATGGTGGCGGTTTGGGGGGCCATCTAGGACGGGACAAAATTGTGGCCATGGCATAAGAGAGGTATTATTGGCCCCAGCTGAAACGGGATATTGGTAACCATGTCAAACGCTGTCCCACGTGCCAAGCAGCCAAAGGACACACGCAGAACACAGGTCTCTACATGTCGTTGCCCATCCCAACAGCCTATTGGGAAGACTTATCTATGGATTTCATTATGGGGCTTCCACGAACTCAGCGTGGATTTGACTCTGTCTTTGTAGTAGTGGACAGGTACTCAAAAATAGCTCACTTCATCGCATGCAAAAATATATCAGATGTCGTGCACATCGCAAATCTGTTCTTCAAAGAAGTTGTTCGTCTACATGGGGTTCCTAAATCCATCACTTGGGATCGAGACACAAAAATTTTAAGCCACTTTTGGCGGACATTATGGAGACGGTTTGATACATCATTGAAATTCAGTAGCACTAGCCACCCTCAAACCGATGGACAGACGAAAGTTGTAAACCGCACTCTTGGAAACTTAATCTGCTGCCTATCAGGGGAGAGACCAAAACAATGGGATCTTACACTGGCACAGGCTGAATTTGCCTATAACAGCATGCTAAACAGGTCCACGGGAAAAACTCCATTCCAAATTGTCTACTGCCAGCCACCACATCATGCACTGGACCTAGCACCGCTGCCTAAAATTCCAAGAATGAGCATCGCAGTAAAGCATATGGCCGACCGGATTAAAACAATTCAGGAAGAAGTGCGAGCGAATCTAGAGGAAGCTAATGTCCAGTACAAAACATCCGCAGACCGCAAACGACGAGCAAAAGTCTATCAGGTAGGAGATCTTGTGATGGTGTATCTACGTAAGGGGCGACTACCAGCAGGAACGTATAACAAACTGAACAATAAAAAGCATAACCCTTTCCAAATCCTACAGAAGATTAATGACAATGCATATGTTGCGGACCTCCCTACAGAAATGACCATTTCTCCCACGTTCAATGTTGCTGACCTGTTTGAATATCATCCCCCCGATGAATGTCCTTCTCACCTGATCAACGCGGGGATGCGTTCTGTTCAAGAAAGGGAAACTGATGTAGGATAGTGTAAGGAAGGAATTCTAGACCAAATGAAATCCTAGTGCAACAAGGATAAACACGTTAGGATTCAAGCTTCTGAGTTAGAAGCATACTTTGCCACTACTGCTCTGTTCCTTATTGCACACGGATTCCATTATTTAAGTGCCCCTCTGCTACTGATATTATTGTTTAAAAGTTAGAACTTTAGTTTACGTTTCTACGTAGGAATATTGTATGTTTTTATTAATTATCTCCGCAAGTACGTTTCTGATTGGAATTAGGATTGGCAGCTATAAATACAAGCAACCAATCCTCGTTACAGACACTTGAATTTTCATTGAAATAAGAATTTCATTCAGAACCTCAATCTCTTACTCGTGGATTCGAGTAATCTACATCCTGCTCGTGGACTCGAGCAATTATCTATAAAGGGACGATGATCCTTTTATTTAATAGACTTCCGCTATGTCACCATTTATTTAAGATGAAACTTGAGTTTCCCCTAAGCTAAACACAAAAAAATTGCAAATATAATTCCTAATAAAACATACAATAATTTATAATTTTTCAATTTAATGTTTAACACTCTCACTTCTTTTGCTATCTCATTAATATAATCACCTTACAGTCACATAAGAAATAAAAAGATTAATCTTGAGGAATGTAACTCAACTAATCAATTCCGTCATAAATTTTAGAGTCATTTAAGACTTATATGATATTTAATTTCAGGGTTTTAAAGGATTAGTTGAAATGCGCATAAACTATCTCGGACATTTACTGTTAAAAAAAAACAAGAAATAGAATGACTAATAATAATAATAATTCTTTTTTTTTTAGTTTAACGTGGGTGTCCGAGCCAGCTTGCACGCACCTCGACTAATCCCACAGACCCTGAAGTTAACGACCATGTAAGCCTGCAGTGGCCATCATATGAGCAACCACAGGGCTCGAACCTGAGACCACAAAGAGAGCAAATCTCTTGGTCACAAACTCTTACCACTGGATCACCACCTAAATGGTTTAATAATTCTTTTTTTGGCCAATGCATATCATCACGTGCAAGCGCGCGTGTTCTCTCGGTGGGGCATAGGGTTGTTGATTTCTCGTTTAAGACATGGTCAAGATGGGCAGCACATATGTCTAACTAGCTAGGGTAAAGACGCTGGGGTACCCCTTGTCGAAAGGTGGGCTTCGAAGGTTCAGCCTTTGAAAAAGAGAACCTGGCTTTCCGCGTTCTTTATTCGGGAAGACGCAATCCAAGCTACTCTTTACTGGAAAGTCAATTCATGGGTTCCAACATATAATTAATCATATTATAAGCGAAAACAAAGAAAATAACAGCTAAACCAAGGAACACAGCGCCTACAGTTTCCTTTAGAATATGGTAATGTACCTACCCTCTTAGCCGTGTTCAATTTCCCAGGGTGGTGTTCTTGCGTGTTTTGAAAAATCCGTTATTTTTATCCAAGTTCATTTCTCTTTTTTTCCACGTGTTTTGGTAGGTCTTTCTTTGAAAGTTCAAAGGTCTAATTTATTGATATCGTGACAAAGTAAAATTAATCATCTCGTGGATCACCAAGGGTTTCTTATATAAATAGCCAAGGATGCAGGCTAGTATGATCACCACAAAGCGAGAACGACCTGAGGAACATCATCGATTATATACAGAGAGATAGAGAGTGAGAGAGAGAGAGAAATTGATTATATATCGTTACGAGAGCAGTGATAGGAAATGGGGATAAGCAGGTTGGGTTTTATCGCGGGGCTGATATGGTTTATGGCCATGGATTGGCAGGGCCTTTGCATGGCTCAAAGCAGTGTTCACCGCTATAATTTTGTTGTAAGCCTTTACTTCTTCATGCTTGCAGATTGCTTCTTCTTCTTCTTCCTCTTCTTCTTTAATTTATACTTAGCCCAATCCATTTTGTTAACTGAGTTTACGTTATGTACACTGCTTATTCATAACTCCCATTAATTGTTTCAGCTAAATGCTTAAAATATTGCTTTTAATTTTTACTTTTTTTCTTCTTTATTTGCAGCTACAAAATGCCCAGTTTACAAGACTGTGCGAGACAAAGACTATGCTTACTGTAAATGGAAGTTTTCCAGGGCCAACAATACATGCTCGTAGAGGCGATACAATTTATGTCAATGTGCACAATGAAGGAGATTACGGTGTCACGATTCATTGGTAATCTTTCTTTAATAACATAAAAAATGGTGTTAAAAAAAAACAAAAAACTCTGATAGGTCAGCTAAGATTAAATACTTTAATTCGGAGACCGTGGTACTGTACATTTCATTAATTATAATATTATATCATCAATTTCCTAGATATGAAGGTCCCAATTAGGCGAACCTAGCTAACATTTGTTTTAATATTCTTATATTTCAGGCATGGAGTGAAGCAGCCAAGAAATCCATGGTCTGATGGCCCCGAAAATATCACACAGTGCCCAATTCAGCCAGGAAAAAACTTCACATACGAGATCATATTATCTGATGAAGAAGGAACTCTGTGGTGGCATGCACATAGCGACTGGACTCGAGCCACAGTCCATGGTGCCATTGTCATCTCGCCGGCTCGTGGAACCACCTATCCGTTTCCCGCACCTTATGCAGAACAAACAATTATTATTGGTGCGCAACGAGTTCCATCATGGATTCTTATTGTTTGTTCAAAAAAGAAAGTTTCCAATCAAACGTCTCAGATCTTCTTTCTAAATTGTACATCTAACTTTCTAAATTTCAAAAAAAAATTGTTTGCAGGATCTTGGTTTAAGCGTGATGTGAAGGCGGTGATTGACGAAGTTCTTGCAACTGGTGTTGGACCTGCACCATCCAATAGTCTTACCATCAATGGCCAGCCAGGAGATCTATATCCATGCTCCGAAGGTAAGCCTTGCATGCCGTCTATCTGAATAATTTGGAGATAAGTGGAGGAAAAAAATTCAATTATCATTATGACTATAATAGTTACTCACATTTTTCATATTTGGTGCAGAAAACACATACCGTTTGAAGGTTAATTCTGGCAGGACTTACCTTCTGCGAGTCATAAATGCCGTGATGAACGAAGAACAATTCTTCGGAATTGCGGGCCATAGCCTCACAGTTGTTGGACAAGATGCGGCGTACATAAAACCCATAACCACCAACTATATAATGATCACCCCAGGACAAACAATGGACATTTTGGTCACAGCAAATCAGCCTCCAAGCTATTATTACATTGCTTCTTACTCCTTTTCTGATGGTGCTGGGGTTGCATTTGACGAAACCACTACTACAGCTATTTTCCAATATAATGGCAACTATAGCCGCCCTTCAGCTATTCCACTCCCAGTCCTCCCAGTATTTAATGATACTGCAGCTGCAGAAAACTACACCAGTCGTGTCAGGGGTTTAGCTAGCAGAGACCACCCGGTTAATGTCCCTCAAACAATTAACCGACGTCTTTATATTGCAATTGCTTTGAATAATTTGTCTTGCACCGAGGCAACATGTATTAATTCAACTCGGTTAGCTGCAAGCATGAACAACGTCAGTTTTGCAGCTAAGCCAATTGATATATTGCAAGCCTACTATAGAAGTATCAATGGTGTTTTCGACGCAGATTTCCCAAGTGAGCCACAAAAGTATTTCAACTTCACAGGAAATGTGACGAGCATTAATGTCATTACGGCCAGAGGGACAAAGGTGACGATGTTGAATTATGGAGAAGCAGTTGAGATAGTCTTTCAAGGGACTAATTTGTTAGCTGAGATGAACCATCCTATCCATCTACATGGATTTAGTTTCTACTTGGTTGGTCATGGAAAGGGTAATTTCAACAACGAGACTGATCCCAAGTCTTACAATTTGATCGATCCTCCTGAAATCAACACTGTTGCACTTCCTCGGAGCGGGTGGGCTGCCATCAGATTTGTCGCCAACAATCCTGGTAAGTCCTCTAGAAGATATCTCTTACCAATAGTTTAAGTTTTCTAATCCACGTATAATAGTTTAACAGTACTGGAGACAGCTAGCTCCGGTATTTTAAGCACAAACTGTCCTTTTCCAAGTCTTGTTGTATAGCGATATTGAGCATGGATCCCATTTTTCAGGGGTGTGGTTCATCCATTGTCACTTGGAAAAGCACTCAAGCTGGGGCATGGACACAGTTCTCATCGTGAGGAACGGCAGAACAAGGGAACAAAGTATGCGCCCTCCTCCGGCGACCCTGCCATCTTGCTCCTAGTCCTCTGCAATATCGCAAGTGAAGCAAATGACTGTTTGATCAAGATTTAATTATTTGAATATTTTAATTTTTTTTTGCAGCATTGAAATTTGAATAAATCCTTAATAAAGAACATTTCATTTCATTTCATTTTATTTTGGTAATAAGGAACATTTCATTTGTAAGTGTAATGAATGTTGCTTTTCTTGATTGGCAATGTCAGCCTTTTCTTCGCTATTAATTTAATAAAGGAATTTGGACCGACTTGTGTTCTTTTTCTACTCCATGTTGGTATTTTAAATTTCTGCTTTCTGCTCCCATGGAATGCTTACTAGAAAATTGAAAAAAGGCGTGGACACTATTTTGTCGGTAATTTCCGATAAAAATTCCAACCAAATATTTCTATTAATAATAATCCATTAAAATGACAATGGGATTGAAAATGTGAAAAAAGAATCATTAAAAATTCTATCAGTAATTTAACATGTGATGAAATTACCAACCAAAATTTCATCGATAATTTTAAATGAATTAAAATATGATAGCTCCTCGTTTCCTATCATTCTTTCTTTTCTCAAATCAATAACCCCTTTCTCTCATTTAATTAGCAAATTTAGCCACTGCCTTCATAAATCCGTCACAAATCCGACTGTCCAATTTGTAGGCATCAAACTTTTCTTTTAGAAAAAATATAAAAAAATCAGGAAAAAATCAGAAAAAAAAATAAAAAGTTGAAAAAAGTTGAAGAACACTTAGAAAATTTAATTTTCAAAGACCAGTTACAAACTAGTTAAGAAAGATCAAAATATTCAGGGTTGGAAAAATTGATATTTTAATTTTGACCGCTGAAGATCTTATTGATAAGAAAAATTTAATATAGGAAGAAAAACTCAAAATTGGATGTTTAAGAACTCAATTAAATTTTTTTCAATGTTTAACTGAATTTACTAAAGTCTTAATTGCAAGAAAAATTGATTTTTGAGTTCAATTTAAGCTTCAATTGAAAGAAATTAAAGTTTAGGGGTTGAATCGCATTTTTAAAAAGCTCATTTAGTCATACCAAGGATTGAATTGTATAAATATTAAAGTTTGTTTGGAAATTATAAACTTTATTAATTGTAGGGACTAAAATCAATTAAACCAGTGTTTAATTTGAAAAAAAAATAAAAGTTTGATGGTTAATAGGTATCAAATTGTATAATTTAAAAACCGAAGATTAATTTATGAAATACACTCAAATTAAAAGGAGTTCATCATGGGAGAATTCCTAATATTTCTCTAGTAATATAAGATTGTCTCTCGCACATGTACTTAACATTTTCATGCTAAACTACAACAGATTTAGCACATTTCATGTTTGAAAGGTTGATAGGTACCATTCAATGGGAGGCGTTTTTATTATTACTTGGCATAATTTTTTATAATCGGTGTCAAACTTGAAAATTATGGTGACCAATTAAAAAAGTTTTGTTTTTAAAAATAAATATATGGCTTCTTGTTTTTTAAAAGAAAATATGTAGTTTAAATAGTCTTCATCTAATATTATAGTTATTAGAAACCCTAACTGGTCAACAGAGATTCTATAATTCGAGATTGGTTATACAAAAGAAAAGATACTATCATCCTTTAAGCATCATATCTGAGACAGGATGCATTACTGATTTTGATTAAAATTGCTAAGAATTTGTTCTTTTTTTTTTGTTCTTCTTATCATGTTTCTGACTCTAGTGACAGTGAAAAGTACTTATGAATATTTTTAATTTTGATGTTAGAAAATATTGCACAAACCTTAAAAATATAATATTCCTTACTCCGGTGTTAGTGAATAAATTCGTAAAGTTTTGAATTTTTAATAAAGAAGAAAAACTTTTCTATGTTTTTTTTATATTTACTTTTTTTAGACAAGCTTAAAAGAAGTATTACACAACAAATTTACACTTACAATACGGTGTATAAATTGAGCATATCTCGAGGAAAGAAAAAAAACAAAACATAAATAAAAAAATAAAAAAATATATGAGGGTTCATAAATAACCCATGAAGGTCCACAAATATTTTAGGAATATTCTAACATCAAAAGTAGCTTGTTTGATAAAATATCAAAATTATATGGGGTATAAAAATTATAGCCAGTATAACGGCTAGGATGGCAAATTTTTTTATTTTTTTTTCTGGCTGGGTCTAGCCTAGCCATATAGACTGGACTAAACCCAGCAGCCCGGCCTGGTTACTGGTTCAGACCAGCAACCCGGCCGGTTTAATCACTAGCTGCAAACGTGCGTGAGCTATTCACGCACGCTTGCTACAGAGCTTGGGTAATTAAATCGCAGAATGAACAGTACCTAATGAATTAAAATGAGAGCGGGGGGAAGACAGAAGACTTTCCTGTTTTCCAGAGAATTTGCGCAAGACTGCAGATGCTGGGCGAGGTATCTGTATTCAAGTTCTCTCTTGTTCGTTGTTCTTTCCTGTTCTATCTCTCTCGTCTTTTTTGTTTCTTTTTTGGTTTTTCCTTTCTCTCTTGTTCTCTCCTCTGCCGTCTTTTTTTGTTTTCTTCCCTCCCCCTTTTGATCGTTCATTTCCTTGGTATTTATAGGGATCTTCCTTCTCTGCCCCAACCTACGTCTCTCCTCCTGATAAGCATGGCTTGGGGAGTTAGTTTCCTTCTAAAATTCCGACGCCAACAGTATGCCTGGACTGTTGGTGGTAGACTTTGGCCCGGATTCCAGTAGCGTGTCCGGGAGGAAGTCTGCTTGGATTCGGGACCTTGGTAGGCTAAATTTGGCTCGTGTTGGGTGGGCAGCGTTTTGTTTTTTCCTTCACCGGTGGCTTCCTCTGTTTCCAGAGGAAGACGACGATAGATGGGCGTGAAACGACACCGTTTCAGGGCGAGGGTGGCTGTTTTTCAATTTGGTCCTCGATGTTTTAACATTTTCAATCGGACCCCTGGACCAAATTGTAATTAAACCCTGCATTGCAGCGTCTTTTACACAACGGTCCTTGAACTTTAGTTTCTTGCAATTTCAACCTAAATCAGCCATGGATTCTTAATATTTCTTCAATTAAGCCCCTGATTTCATTAATTAAACTAATTTTAAGCACAATTAAGTCCTCAAACTTATCAATTCTTTCATTTTCTACAACAATTGGCTCCCAAACTTATAATCCATTATGATTAAATTCTCATGACTATCAATTTGTATTGTCTTGGTTCAAAACTCAATTTTTCTTCATTCATTTCATTTTTATGAATTTATGCTGTAAAAAATTGGGTTATGACAATCCGTAATGAATTGTTCATATTTTTCATTTAAGATGAATTGTTTGATCATGTACTCATTGGTCTAATATTGCCTCAAACTCTAGAGTTTAAGTGCTCAAAATTGATTGCGAACATCCAATGGTCGAAACACTACGCGTCGACCGTAAGTTCTCGGTCGTAGTATTAGAGAGTCAGTACACCCGATTTCTAACAGGTTTACCGGACAATCTTGCCTTCAATCACAAATCTGAATTGATATCCAGGTGGGTTGCAGGATCGTCTCCGTATCTATTCTTCAACCGGCTGGTATATGTCCCCTGAAAAAGAAAAAATAAATTCATCAAATTCAAGTAAATAACAATTTAAGAAAAAAATGATTGAAAGCCAACATACCATAAGGTGTTGAGTTTGACTATCCTTGAACTGTTGCACCTTTTTTTAGCTGTCATCACTACGCACATGCATTTCCACAAAAAGTTTTATTGGGTTTGGCTTCACGTCTAAGTATCATAGCTGCAAGATAAAAATATTGTCAGTTAAATATATTTATAAAAAAACAACAAATACCAAAAATGGATGAAATTAAAAAAAATCTTATCATCTGTTTCGCATGCGAAACAAACGAAATGGAATTGCTGATGTGTACGGTAACGGAACCATGAACACACCAGCTGTGGTTCCCTGCTCTGAACTGTGATCGTCGCGTAAAATGTGCATGCATCACATGCTAAATGTATACAGCCCATACAGTCTCTAAGATGTATGGCGCCCTGAAATTCTTCCAAACCGCCATGTCATTCCAGCATGAAAGATTGCTTTCTTTCACATATTTTTTGGATTTCTTTTGCGTCTTGTACTAAAAATTACGTAACCTATATGGTACAAACAAATTATCTATAAGTAAATGACAAATAAAATTTTAATATTTGGAATAAGAAAATATCTTGATTTCGATGTTACTTAGTTATAGCGTGATTTCAAATTTTCCCTTGCAATAAAAATTTATAAAAAAAAAATTCAGTAATTTTAATAAAATAAACGAATTGAGTTTAAAAAATACTAATGTATTTGGATTTTATGCTTGGCATGTGTTGTCTTTTTTCTATCGACTATCCATTTATAGGGTTAACCAAGAAGATTTCAGGGTGTTGATTTAATATTTAATTTATTTATTTTTCTTGTTTCAATCAGTATTACACTTTACAAGAATTTTAATATTTCTCCGAGTAATATAAGATTGTCACACGCATATGTATCTTAACATTTTCATGTTAAACTATGACAAATTTAACACATTTCATGTTATATAATCTTTATATTTTGTCTCCTAAGCTTGAACATTATCTTGGAAGTATGCATACCGTGCTCATTTGTTTACTAAAACAAATTTATACTAAAAGATTAGATGAACATGCATGCATTTGGAAATGCATAAAGAAATCTTAATAGGATTTCCCTTTTGAATCAATAACAAAAGGATGTCGGTTGTTTGCTTTCGTCTTTATAATAATTTTTCCTCGCATGATTCTCCAAGAAAATTACGTAACAGAGGATGTCGGTTGAAAAACTAACGATTAAAAGATCTGAAGTTTTTTTTCAGTTTTCAAACTTTTTTTCCCTTTAAACATAAGTAGAGATTTGCGCATGATTATTGGATGGATTAGTGCCTTGAAAAATACTGTCCGACCATCTCTTCAAAGTCTCCACTTATCTCCACTTGGACCACTTACCCTTTTCTTTCCTCTCCTTCCTTATAAACAACCACAGCAATGACCACATTCTAAAGACTCCAACTTTTGTCTTCTCTGTTTTAATGGAAGTTACACTTATTGGCACCTCAAACAGCAATTACACCAATACCCTTCCCTAGGTCGTTCTTGTTGCTGCTGTACTGGCCATGGAACCTTGTTCTTGGAACTCAACAAGGGTGCAAGTCTCTGATTTTGAAGGAATGAGTGATGGGTTTTTGGTGAATACTGGTTTACAAGCCAAAACAAGAACTGGGCCATCTTCAACTTCCTCTTTGGTTTTGGATAATGAAAGGGGAGAGCTTGTGGAGGCTACTGTGAGAATGGAGAGGAAAAGGGTCGCGGTTGTGTCACGACCCGAATTCTGGATCCATGACCGCCACATAGGCAAGGTTCTCTTCCTTCCAAGGTTCTATACCTATGCGAATCCAAACTTACATGCAAACTTATCTTTCAAAACTCAATCAGAGTTCAACGCAGCACTAATAACAAAATAAACTTCATAATATAATTTGATTGTCTTAATACAAGAGTTCATATAAATTCATAGTTTTGGAGCACTAACTAGACAAAAAAAGAAGGTACAAATTACAATAAAAAAACAGGTTCATAAGGTTCAACAAAAATGATCCGCTAACAAGCTATAAGCCTGAAAAGATAAATAATGATAGGGTGAGTTCAACAACTTAGTGAGTAGATAATGTTCAATACACACACACGAGGTAATACAACAATGAGAATATATATACAATTATGGCTCTAGGTTCTTATAGGAAGGTTTCTCAAATAGACCATAACAAGAATATCATAAAGTAAAGCTCGTCAGAAAATCAAAATGCAATGAGCATGAGGCTCCGTACTGTGGGATGATCAATCCACACATGTTAGTGACTCCCTCGACCAACTAGGGTTCAAATACGATGTGCACAAAGACTAACACTACCCTATTAGCATGGATATTCTGACTGACATACCATAAGTTCATATTCACAATCAAACAGACATATTCATATCTCAAGGCTCAACTCATAACATCAATCAAATCAGGAGCTATCAATTCAGAAGTCAATTCAAAATATATATCGGTTCATATCAAGAATTCAGATTCAACAATTGATTATGATTTATTGTAACAAGGATAATAATCAACATATATATTAACAAGAAGCATGATCCAATTCATATTAACAGCTCAAATATTTATAATATTTCTCATGCATATGGAAAATTATCTACTCACTTGACTTGAAAGCAAACAACACTCAAAAGCAGATACCGAAGGAAATACTACTAACATCCAGCCGGTAGAATATTAGGATTATCTAAATACAAAAGAGACATACTCAAGAACAACTCGAAAGAATATATAACCTATTTAATACATCTAACTAAGGGTATATTCTATAACCCTATATATTTTTAAACTAAACTAGTCATTTTTTCCTAAAAACCCAAAAATTAAACGGTTTTCCCGAAATCTAATCCATAATAAAACAAATAATAAGACTTGATAATAATTCACCAAATAACCCTCAATTATTCATCAAACCAATATGAAAAAGCTAAAATTACAGCTAGGACCAATCTGAATTTTATCATATTTTTAAGGGTCAAATTGTAACTTTGTCAAATTGGAGGACCAAACTAAAAATATCATAAATTCATGACTATAGTGGAATTATGTCCATAATTCATCCTCAGTTCTGTCCAAAATCTCTAATTACGCTCCAGGGACCATTCTGTAAATTTTCCAAATTTTTAGGGTCAAATTGTAATTGTCAAAATGGGAGGACCAAATTGAAGTGTTAAAAATTCATAACTATACTGGAATTCTGCTCATAATTCATCTTTTATTCTATCCAGAATCTCGGAATATGCTCCAGGGACCAATCTATAATGTTTCCAAAGTTTGGGGACTAAACTGTAATTTTCACAAATTAAGGGACCAAACTAAAATTTCATCATCTTCAACCTCAAACCCAGAATTTTCACAGATTACCTACTGTTATATCATGATTTCTAACACAAATTCACCATTCAAACAAAATCATAACTCAAAATCATCATTTTACCTACAATCTCTCAATATCAACTAATTAACTCATTGCTCATAACAATCAACTCCTAACATTTAAATCAATTCATCAATCAACCCAAAACACAATCTTCAAAACCATAACATTTATCAAAACAGAAATTTAAAGCTTAAAGAACACACATTTATACATAATATTTCCTTTAAACTTATTTTCTCCAACTCTCTTCTTCTTTTCTTATCTTTCCCTCTTTTCTCTTCTTCTTCTTCCCCTTTTCTTCTCTTCTCCCGTCAGTTTTTCACTCTTAGAACACAGCTCTCTTCTCTCTTTTTTTTCTATTTATATTTATCAACTCTTTAATAATAATGATTTAAGACAAGCACTTGATGCTCTCCATCTAATAATAATGAGGGCAGAGATTGCGAGAGGAGGGCTTCGAAGGTTCTGCCTTTGAAAATTAGAACCTGGCTGTCCGCGTTCTTTATTCGCGAAGAAGCAATCCAAGCTACTCCTTACTAGAAAGTCATTTCATGGATTCCAACATATAATCATATCATAAGCGAAAACAAAGAAAATAACAGCAAAACCAAGGAACACAGCGCCTACAGTTTCCTTTAGAATGTGGAAATACCTACCCTCTTAGCCGTGTTCAATTTCCCAGGGTGGTGTTCTTGCGTGTTTTGAAAAATCCGTTATTTTTATCCAATTTGATTTCTCTTTTTTTCCATGTGTTTTGTTAGGTCTTTCTTTGAAAGTTCAAAGGTCTAATTTATTGATATCTTGACAAAGTAAAATTAATCATCTCGTGGATCACCAAGGGTTTCTTATATAAATAGCCAAGGATGCAGGCCAGTATGATCACCACAAAGCGAGAACGACCTGAGGAACATCATCGATTATATGCAGAGAGATAGAGAGTGAGGGAGAGAGAGAGAATTTGATTATATATCGTTACGAGAGAAGTGATAGGAAATGGGGATAAGCAGGTTGGGTTTTATCGCAGGGCTGATATGGTTTATGGCCATGGATTGGCAGGGCCTTTGCATGGCTCAAAGCAATGTTCACCGCTATAATTTTGTTGTAAGCCTTTTAGTTCTTCATGCTTGCAGATTGCTTCTTCTTCTTCTTCCTCTTCTTCTTTCATTTATACTTAGCCTAATCCATTTTGTTAACTGAGTTTACGTTATGCACTCTGCTTATTCAAAACTCCCATTAATTGTTTCAGCTAAAAGCTTAAAATATTGCTTTTAATTTTTACTTTTTTTCTTCTTTATTTGCAGCTACAAAATGCCCAGTTTACAAGACTGTGCGAGACAAAGACCATGCTTACTGTAAATGGAAGTTTTCCAGGGCCAACAATACATGCTCGTAGAGGCGATACAATTTATGTCAATGTGCACAATGAAGGAGATTACGGTGTCACGATTCATTGGTAATCTTTCTTTAATAACATAAAAAATGGTGTTAAAAAAAACAAAAAACTCTGATAGGTCAGCTAAGATTAAATACTTTAATTTGGAGACCGTGGTACTGTACATTTCATTAATTATATCATCAATTTCCTAGATATGAAGGTCCCAATTAGGCGAACCTAGCTAACATTTGTTTTAATATTCTTATATTTCAGGCATGGAGTGAAGCAACCAAGAAATCCATGGTCTGATGGCCCCGAAAATATCACACAGTGCCCAATTCAGCCAGGAAAAAACTTCACATACGAGATCATATTATCTGATGAAGAAGGAACTCTGTGGTGGCATGCACATAGCGACTGGACTCGAGCCACAGTCCATGGTGCCATTGTCATCTCGCCGGCTCGTGGAACCACCTATCCGTTTCCCGCACCTTATGCAGAACAAACAATTATTATTGGTGCGCAACGAGTTCCATCATGGATTATTATTGTTTGTTCAAAAAAGAAAGTTTCCAATCAAACGTCTCAGATCTTCTTTCTAAATTGTACATCTAACTTTTTAAATTTCAAAAAAAAATTGTTTGCAGGATCTTGGTTTAAGGGTGATGTGAAGGCGGTGATTGACGAAGCTCTTGCAACTGGTGCTGGACCTGCAATATCCAACAGTCTTACCATCAATGGCCAGCCAGGAGATCTATATCCATGCTCCGAAGGTAAGCCATGCATGCCGTAATTAACTATCTGAATAATTTGTAGATAAGTGGGGGGGGGGGGGGGATTCAATGATCATCATGACTATAATAGTTATTCACATTTTTCATATTTGGTGCAGAAAACACATACCGTTTGAAGGTTAATTCTGGCAGGACTTACCTTCTGCGAGTCATAAATGCCGTGATGAACGAAGAACAATTCTTCGGAATTGCGGGCCATAGCCTCACAGTTGTTGGACAAGATGCGGCGTACATAAAACCCATAACCACCAACTATATAATGATCACCCCAGGACAAACAATGGACATTTTGGTCACAGCAAATCAGCCTCGAAGCTATTATTACATTGCTTCTTACTCCTTTTCTGATGGTGCTATGGTTGCATTTGACGAAACCACTACTACAGCTATTTTCCAATATAATGGCAACTATAGCCGCCCTTCAGCTATTCCACTCCCAGTCCTCCCAGTATTTAATGATTCTGCAGCTGCAGAAAACTACACCAGTCGTGTCAGGGGTTTAGCTAGCAGAGACCACCCTGTTAATGTCCCTCAAACAATTAACCGACGTCTTTATATTACAATTGCTTTGAATTATTTGCCTTGCACCGAGGCAACATGTATTAATTCAACTCGGTTAGCTGCAAGCATGAACAACGTCAGTTTTGCAGCTAAGCCAATTGATATATTGCAAGCCTACTATAGAAGTATCAATGGTGTTTTCGACGCAGATTTCCCGAGGGAGCCACAAAAGTATTTCAACTTCACTGGAAATATGACGAGTATTAATGTCGCTACGGCCAGAGGGACAAAGGTGACGATGTTGAATTATGGAGAAGCAGTTGAGATAGTCTTTCAAGGGACTAATTTGTTAGCTGAGATGAACCATCCTATCCATCTACATGGATTTAGTTTCTACTTGGTTGGTCATGGAAAGGGTAATTTCAACAACGAGACTGATCCCAAGTCTTACAATTTGATCGATCCTCCTGAAATCAACACTGTTGCACTTCCTCGGAGCGGGTGGGCTGCCATCAGATTTGTCGCCAACAATCCTGGTAAGTCCTCTAGAAGATCTCTTACCAATAGTTGAAGTTTTCTAATCCACGTATAGTTTAACAGTACTGGAGAGAGCTAGCTCCGGTATTTTAAGAACAAAATGTCCTTTTCCAAGTCTTGTTGTTTAGCGATATTGAGCATGGATCCCATTTTTCAGGGGTGTGGTTCATCCATTGTCACTTGGAAAAGCACTCAAGCTGGGGCATGGACACAGTTCTCATCGTGAGGAACGGCAGAACAAGGGCACAAAGTATGCGCCCTCCTCCGGCGACCCTGCCATCTTGCTCCTAGTCCTCTGCAATATCGCAAGTGAAGCAAATGACTGTTTGATCAAGATTTAATTATTTGAATATTTTAATTTTTTTCTTTGCAGCATTATGGTCATTGTGATTTGAATAAATCCTTAAGAAAGAACATTTCATTTCATTTTATTTTGGTAATAGGGATTAGGGAACATTTCATTTGTAACTGTAATGAATGTTGCTTTTCTTGATGGGCAATGTCAGCCTTTTCTTCGCTATTAATTTAATAAAGGAATTTGCACCGACTCCATGTTGGTATTTTAAATTTCTGCTTTCGGCTCCCATGGAATGATTATTAGAAAATTGAAAAAAGGCGTAGACACTATTTTGTCGGTAATTTCCGATAAAAATACCAACCAAATATTTCTATTAATAATAATCAATCATGTGATGAAATTACCCATCAATGGTTTTAAATTATCATGCGATGAAATTACTAAAAATTGAATGTTTAAGAATTCAATTTAATTTTTTTTGTAAGGTTTAATTGAATTTACTAAGGGCTTAATTGAAAAAAAATTGATTTTTAATTTCAATTGAAAGAAATTAAAGTTTAGGGATTGAATTGTATTTTTTAAAAGCTAATTTAATCAAATCAGGAGTTTAATTGTATAAAATTTAAAATTTGATTAAAAATTATGAATTTTATTGAATGCAGAGACTAAAATCGATTAAATCAGTATTCAATTTAAAAAAAATAAAAATTTGATAGTTGATAAGATTAGATTATATAATTTAAAAATCAAGGATTAACTTCTAAAATACACTCAAATTAAAAGGAGTTAATCATGTGATTATCTGTTAAAAAAAGAAAAAGAAAAAGAAAAAGAGAATGATATAAAAATTACACAATGTCATAGATGTCTGCGTTATGCTGATATAACCATGGTCCATGGTTGACCTCCGTTTGCACTTTTGTCAATTTCATATCTAGGTACATATGTACCATTTCATATGGGAGTCGTTTTTATTATTACTCGTCAAAATTTTTTATAATCCGTGTCAAACTTAAAGATTGAGGTGACTGGTTAAAAAAGTTCTTAAAAAAAATAAATATATGATATATTGTTTTTTTAAAAGAAAATATTTAGTTTACAAGTCCTCAGCTACTATTATGATTATCAGAATATTATGATTATCAGAATTTTAATTGGTCAACAAAAATTCTATGATGCGTGATTAATTACATAAAAAAAAATACTATTACCCATTAAACATCCAAACTAAGACAGACTTCGTTGATAGTTTTGTTTAAAATTTCCAAGAATTTATTTTTTTTTTGTTTTTCTTATCATGTTCCTGACTTTGGTGTCAGTGAAGAGTATTTACGGATATTTTTAACTTTGATGTTAGTAAATATTACACAAACCCCAAAAAATATGATATTTCTGACTCTGGTGTTAGTGAATAAATTCGCAAAGTTTTGAATTTTTAATGAAGAAGAAAAAAATTTCTATGCTTTTTTTCTTTTTGTTTACCATTTTTATTATATTTACTCTTTTTAGATAAATTTAAAAGAAGTATAACACAACAAAATTGCACTTACAAAACGGTCCATAAATTGAGCATATATTGAGGAAAGAAAAAAAATAAAACACAAATAAAAAAAATAAAATAATGTACGAGGGTCCATAAATAATCCCATGAAGGTCCACAAATATTTTAGAAATGTTCTAACATCAAAAGTATCTTGTTTGGTCAAACATCAAAATTATATGGAGCATAAAAATTATTGTCAAGGTATAAGTGTTGGGCCGGCTGACCCTGAGATCCAGAACCGGCTAACTTTTTTTTTTCTTCCGGGCTGGGTCTAGCCCAATCATATAGGCTGGACTACACCCAGCAGTTTGGCCTGGTTACTGGTTCAGATCAGTAACCCGGCCGGTTTAATCTCTTGCTGCAAACGTGCGTGAGCTATTCACGCACGCTTGTTAAAGAGCCTGGGTAATTAAATCGCAGAATGAACAGTACCTAATGAATTAAAATGAGAGTGGGGGAAGACAGAAGACTTACCTGTTTTGCAGAGAATTTGCGCAAGACTGCAGATGCTTGGCGAAGTTCCTGTATTCAAGTTCTCGCCTGTTCTTTGTTCTTTCCTGTTCTATCTCTCTCGTCTCTTTTGTTTCTTTTTTGGTTTTTTCTCTCTCTTGTTCTCTCCTCCGCCGTCTTTTTTTGTTTTCTTCCCTCCCCAATTTGATCGTTGATTTCCTTGGTATTTACAGGGATCTTCCTTCTCTGCCCCAACCTACGTCTCTCCTCCTGATAAGAATGGCTTGGGGAGCTAGTTTCCTGCTAAGACTCCGACGCCAACAGTATGCCTGGACTGTTGGTGGTAGACTTTGGCCCGGATTCCAGTAGCGTGTCCGGGAGGAAGTCTGCTTGGATTGGGGACCTTGGTAGGCTAAATTTGGCTTGTGTTGGGCTGCCCATCTGGGCAGCGTTTTGTTTCTTTCTTCACCGGTGGCTTCCTCTGTTTGCAGAGGAAGACGACGATGGATGGGCGTGAAACGACACCGTTTCAGGGCGAGGGTGGCTGTTTTTCAATTTGGTCCTCGATGTTTTAACATTTTTCAATCGGACCCCTGGACCAAATTGTAATTAAACCTGCATTGCAGTGCCTTTTACACAACGGTCCTTGGACTTTAATTTCTTGCAATTTGGACCTAAAGCAGCCCTGAATTCTTAATATTTCTTCAATTAAACTCCTGATTTCATTAATTAAACTAATTCTAAGCACAATTAAATCCCCAAACTTATCAATTCTTTTTTTTTTATACCACAATTGGCTCCCAAACTTATAATCCATTATAATTAAATTCTTATGACTTTCAATTTGTGTTGTCTTGGCCCAAAATTCAATTTTTCTTCATTCATTTCATTTTTGTGATTTATGTTGTAAAAAATTGGGTTATGACAATCCGTAATGAGTTGTTTATATTTTTCATTTGAGATGAATTGTCTAATCATGTACTCGTTGGTCTAATATTGCATCAAACTCTAGAGTTTAAGTGCTCAAGATCGATTGCGAACATCCAATGGTCGAAACACTACGGGTCGTCCGTAAGTTCTCGGCCGTAGTATTAAAGAGTCCGTACACTGGATTTCTAACGAGTCCACCAGACAATCCTGCCTCCAACCACAAATCTGAATTGATATCCAGGTGGGTTGCAGGATCGTCTCCGTATCTATCCTTTAACTGGCAGATATATGTCTCCTGAAAAAAAATTCATCAAATTCAAGTAAATAATAACTTAAGAAAAAAAATGGTTGTAAACCAACATACCACAAAGTGTTGAGCCCGACTATCATTGAACTGTTGCACCTCTTTTTGGCTGTCATCACTCCGCACATGCGTTTCCACAAAAAGTTTTATTGGGTTTGGCTTCACGTCTAAGTATCATAGTCTGCAAGATAAAAATGTTGTCAGTTAAATATATTTATAAAAAAACAACAATTACAAAAAGTGGATGAAATTAAAAAAAATCTTATCATCCGTTTCGCATGCGAAACAAACGAAATGGAATTGTTGATGTGCATGGTAACAGAACCGTGAACACACCAGTTGCGGTTCCCTGCATTGAACTGTGATCATCGCGTAAAACGTGTATACTTCACGTGCTAAATGTATACCGCCCATACAGTCTCTGAGATGTATGGCGACCTGAAATCCTTCCAAACCGCCACGTCTTTCCAGCCTGAAAGATTGCTTTCTTTCACATATTTTTTGGATTTCTTTTGCGCTTCGTACTAAAAATCACGTAACCTATGTGGTACAAACAAATTATCTATAAGTAAATGACAAATAAAATTTTAATATTTGGGATAAGAAAATATCTTGATTTCGATGTTACTTAGTTATAGGATGATTTCAAAATTTTCCTTGCAATAAAAAATTATAAAAAGAAAAAAATCAGTAATTTCAATAAAATAAACTAATTAAGTTTAACGAAATACTAATGTATTTGGCTTTTATGGTTTGCATGTTTTGTTTTTTTCTATGGACTATCCATTTATAGGGTTAACCAAGAAGATTTTATGGTGTTAATTTAATATTTAATTTATTTATTTTTCTTGTTTCAATCAGTATTACACTTTACCATAATTTTAATATTTCTCCGAGTAATATAAGATTGTCACTCGCACATGTATCTTAACATTTTCGTGTTAAACTATGATAAATTTAGCACATTTCACGTTATATAATCTTTATATTTTGTCTCCGATGCCCCCAAGCTTGAACATTATCTTGGAAGTATGCATATCGTGCTCATTTGTTTACTAAAATATATTTATATTAAAAGATTAGATGAACATGAATGCATTTGGAAATGCATAAAGAAATCTTAATAGGATTTCCCTTTTGAATCATGTGATTATCTGTTAAAAAAAAAAAGAGAATGATATAAAAATCACACAATGTCATAGATGTCTGCGTTTTGCTGATATAACCATGGTCCATGGTTGACCTACGTTTGCAGTTTTGTCAATTTCATATATACCCACATTTTCAGCCCCTCAAGTTTTAGAAACTTTCATGTTCATCCCTATTTTTTTAATCTTTGTCTGTCTCAAAGATCTGAAGTTTTTTTCAGTTTTCAAACTTTTTTTCCTTTTAATTAAATTCTTTTATAACGATGAAATTAAGTTTTGAATTATTGTAAAAATACTAAATTTAAAAAATGAGCATAAAATGTAAAACACATAAATAATGCATGACTCACCTAAATTATTTGGTTTAATATTTCATTTATCAATAACTAGAATTGAAATAGAAAAGAGAAAGTCACTTAAAGATATTGCAAGAAAAAATTGTCCATGTTTGTGATTTCAACAATCAAAATAGCTAAATTTAGTGTTAAAGGATTTTATTCCACGAGAGAAGTTTAATGGTGGTGGTTTTTCCATCCAAAAATAGCGGCGAAGATAGATTAAGTTTGATTTTGATTGTTGAGATTCGATTGATTTTTTTTTAATTTTTTTAAGTGTTTTTTTTTTTGGCATCTTGAAGTTATTTGGTGGTTCAGATATGTTTTTATAGTGTTTTGATGTTTATTATGTGAAAATATATTAAAAAATAAATTTTAAATCAAATCCCCCAAGATTTCCCTACCATTATAGTTACCATTATAGTGGTGACTAAATTCTAGATAACAGCCGAACATGCAAATAAAAAAAAATTATGAAATCTCCAATCCCACTTACCACCTAACCACATCCCTGGTTAAATATATGTTTGGTAATGTGGTGTAGTGTATTTTTATAAAAATATTTTTTAATTGAAAATGTATTAAAATAATATTTTTTTATAATTTTTATTAACTTTAGCATATTAAAACCATTAATAAGCACCCAAAAAACATCAATTTAATATATTTTTAAATAAAAAATACTTTAAAAAATATTTTAAAAAGTGGGTTAACCGAAAAAACAAACACATTACCCTAAGTTATTTGTACTACTTTACCTTACTTTTTATTCCATACTCTAGGATAATAAGCAGTAGCTATCACATGTTATCTTTGTAGGGATATCTTAATTATAGTTCTAAACCTGACCACATGGGCCATGGATCGAACCTTTCAACTTATGGGTCAGTTGGTTGATCCAGATTAATCATTTTTTCTTGTAATTCTTGTTCAAAATGACACACATTGTTTTGAATAAAATATTTTTTTAAGAAAAGTAAAATGATGTAATTTTTTTTAAAATAAAGTTAATTAAGCCGCAGCCGGGGTTGATCGAGTTATCCTACCAAGTAGATGGACCCACCGAGTCACCTAAGTTAAATCAGATCAATTATGTAGATAATTTTGAATAAAACCTAAACCAGTTTATATCCTTGTTAGTCGGGTTGACTCGTCGAGATAAGATAAATTTCAAAACTATGATCTTAATAGTTAAGAGTTTGAGAAGATATAAATATCTGAGGTTAAAAATTTTTAGAAGAGAACATTCATATTAATAACACAATTTTGTAATTTGCATACAATTGAAGGATTTTTTTTAAAAAGATCTTCAATACACTTGATGAAGGATTATTGTTAAAATAAAAACAAATAAATAAAAAAAAGTCTATGGAGTTGGCTTAATGATTATAGAATATTAGAATACATGATCTAGTCAAGCCAAATCATGAACAAAAAATTTGTGTAAATTCTCTAATCCTACCAAGAATTGTTTTTTTTTTTTTTTAAGGATATATGAGATTGAAGTTCTAACAAAAAAAGATGAATAAGATCCTGTTTATTTTTGTGTTTCAAAAGTATTTTAAATAAAAATTAATTTTTTTTATTATTTTTCTTTGTTTCAATTTTTTTTTTTAGTATTTTCAGATTATTTTGATGTATTAATATAAAAAATAATTTTTAAAAAATAAAAAAAATATTATTTTAATATATTTTTAAATAAAAATATTTTAAAAAATAATCACTATCACAATATCAAACAGAATATAAAAATTAAGAAAAACAAAAGCACCCTTACAGATAGCACAAGATACATTATACCTTGCATTGAACAATTTTTTTTTTAACCATCCATTTAACAAATGTTAGATCCCTTACCAAATGGCATCGGCATCTCGTATTTAGGCCCCTTGCCTTCTATAGTTGAATATCACTACATATTCAAAGGGAGATCCTATTGCATTATCAGCAACCAAATGGATAAAGATGAGGATAAAAAAGAAAAAGAAAAAGGAAACATAAGTAGAGATTTGCGCATGATTGTTGGATGGATTAGTGCCTTGAAAAATACTGTCCGACCATCTCTTCAAAGTCTCCACTTATCTCCACCTGGACCACTTACCCTTTTCTTTCCTCTCCTTCCTTGTAAACAACCACAGCAATGACCACATTCTAAAGACTTCAACTTTTGTCTTCTCTGTTTTAATGGAAGTTACACTTATTGGCACCTCAAACAGCAATTACACCAATACCCTTCCCTAGGTCGTTCTTGTTGTTGCTGTACTGGCCATGGAACCTTGTTCTTGGAACTCAACAAGGGTGCAAGCCTCTGATTTTGAAGGAATGAGTGATGGGTTTTTGGTGAATACTGGTTTACAAGCCAAAACAAGAACTGGGCCATCTTCAACTTCCTCTTTGGTTTTGGATAATGAAAGGGGAGAGCTTGTGGAGGCTACTGTGAGAATGGAGAGGAAAGGGGTGGCGGCTGAGAGAAGCATTGCCGCTTTAAAGAATCATAGTGAAGCTGAGAAGAAGCGTAGAGCGAGGATTAATGCACATCTTGACACACTTAGGAGCCTAGTACCTGGTACTAGGAAGGTATTTGCTGTTTTTGGTTTGGTCATGTTAGAGTTTGAGTTCAATTGAATCATAGTACTTAAAATCTACTCTCTTTTTTTTCTTTACTTTTCTTTTTTAATGAGTTCTGTTTCTTAAAGCTTGAGAACAATATTCAGTGAGCCATCAGGTAATGCACTTGAAAGTAGTATTGTTTATTGTGATAACACGAGTTGCTTGATTTTATTGTTTGCAAGGTCTGTACTATTAACTTTTGAATTTATGAATTTCAAGAGTATAATTACAGCTCTTGTTGATGTCAGGGAATTTTTTTAAGTGGGAGTGTGCATTTCTCTTGTGTTTCTGGTTGATGTCTTTGCTGTATGAGCATGAATCACTAAAGATAATGATAATATCTTGAAACTATGGATTTAGCTTCTGTAAGAATCGGATAATTTATTTTAGTTTACTGTGCTGCTTTTGTTGGTGAATGTTCTTGAGTTATTTAAAATAAGAATGAGTGGTTAAGCTAAGCTTACTATAATTCCCTTGGTTATGTGTTTGTTCTTAGCATCTCTATTACCCAAGACCTATATATTCCCTGTTATAATTTTCTGGTAATTGTTTTCATTACTTTTCTTGATTGAAATTGATCATAAATCAAGTGCATGCAATTTTATATACGGACCACTTGATAAATAAACTGTGATATTTAGGTTGAGTTATTTGGTATTGTGAGAGCTGGATTGTTGTGATCCTGTCAAGATTCTAGCTTATGGGCTTGTTGAACTGGCTTGCTGAATTAGTAATCAATTTGAACTCTCAGATGGACAAGGCATCGTTGCTTGCTGAAGTTATAGCTCACCTAAAGGAGCTGAAGAGGCAGGCAACAGAAGCTAGTGAAGGTCTTCTCATGCCATTGGATATTGATGAAGTGAGAGTTGAACAGCAAGAGGATGGTTTGCTCAGTGCCCCTTATGTAATCAGGGCATCTATATGTTGTGATTGCAAGCCTGGAATTCTGTCTGATTTAAGACAAGCACTTGATGCTCTCCATCTAATAATAATGAAGGCAGAGATTGCGACTTTGGAAGGCAGGATGAAGAATGTTTTTGTGATGAGCAGCTGCAAAGAAGGGGATAGTGGTGATGCTAAAGTACACCAGTTTCTTGCTGGCTCCATCCACCAGGCATTTAGATCCATACTAGACAAATTTTCTGCCTCACAAGAATTCTTATTAAAATCCACACTTTCGAACAAGAGGAGAAGGGTTGACTCATTCAAACCGTCCTTGTCATCTTCTTCAGGAGATCTCTGGTGAGCCTATGATTTTTTGGCTGTGGTTGCTCCTTGTATAATGTTCATTATCTCCTTACCTGTAATAGACGATTGTGATGCAGTTGGTCATAGCATGTTTTATCTTGTTCTGTATGAAAACGAGAGTAGTACAATTACAGATGTCTCAAGCCTGCATATTAGATAGATGGCTAGATGTCCTACACTTGTTGTATCGAGAATTACTGTTAGCATAGTGCAATAATAATGTTTATTATCTCAATATAATTTCTTCGGGAAGTTATTTCATGAAATCTTTGACAGAACTTTTAATAATTAATGTAAGTTGGCTTTTAATTTTCGCTTACTTCAGTGCGTAAGCAGTCTGATTTGAATGTAGTGCAGTGCTATTTAACAAGCTATTTGTCTTCATTGAGCATCTACTTTGGCTGTAGAGCGCCTCTATGTGTGTACATACATGTAACTCATTCTGGAAAATGATCAACACTTTCCAATCTTGCATTTTAATTCTTTCTTCATAGGCATTAATAGTCTCCAACGAATAAAGTATGACTGACAGCATGTGTATTTCTTTTGGGGAAATAGAAGGAAAAAGATGAGTTAAAATAACTTTAGATGCTGCAGACCTTTCATAAAGAAGAACAGTAAAAGGAGCTGATAACTGGAAAGCTGAATCATGAACTTTAGGAGAGCTCTTTAAAATTTATAAATTATGAAAGTAAAATTTGTGAAGGACATTAAAATAGAAAACCAAGAGATATTAGATGACTTTCACCCGTGTGCAGGCAAGCTGCACCGCAATTTCACCTGCAATGTGGTACTCTTATCCCCCACAACTTCAAACACCCACCTAATATGTTAGTGGAAACCCAGCAATAAAGGTACACCAGGTAAAATGGTTAAGGGCAAAGATGAACCAAAAGTTCTAGTAGTGATCACTCCCCCTAAACAAGTTTTAGTTAGTATTTGAATGTCTGATATGTTTATTGTATTGGTTAATCTAAATTTAACTGCTTTTTTGTTCTAAAATTGGATTACTTGCGTTGAACTCCTGCAACATGCCTTCCCAAGAAAGTAGAAACATTGAACAATGGTAAACCAGTTAGGCTCCGGTGAAGAAGGAACCAAGTAAAGAACACTTCCTGAATTTATTTTGGAATTTGATTGCTGAAAATATCTTAAATTGTGCGAAAAGCAGAGAAAATATGTAGGCCTTGTGTCGTGGATGGCAGCAAGAAAGTTCTGATTGTGTCCTTTGGTCATTAGCTGCAAATAGTTGATTGGTTCTGCAAATGATATTTGCCAAATATCTGACCCAGTATTCCACCTTCCTTGAATCAACCATTCGAGCATGCCCATAACCTTGCTCCATTGTTGTTTTCTGTTCACCTTCTTCAACATGCATGACAAGGGCTTAGTCAATTTGATGGCAAACTCAAGAAGATTAACATGCTAACAGACCAAATTTGAAAGAAAGATGTCAGAAAAAAAAATCAAGGAAATAGACTGATGGAGGAAACTTCGAAGGCTTTAAACACCATCTACTGACAACCTCTCACTGGTTCCAACAGACCAATTTGAAATGTCTTTCACAGAAAGCAGCTAACTGGGTGTTGATTTCCAACTTCAAAAAAGAAATACAGATGGTTTCTACGAAACCTTCATGAACTATATATGCATGGTCCAGTTTTAGCAAAAGGGAAGCTTAATACCTGAGCTATCATCAACGCTCTATAGATACCAGCCAGCAGTAAAAGGAGAAAAAAAATAGAATAATGCCATAATTTAGTCTCCTGCAGGCTGGGATGATCGGACACGTCACCAACCTTCCACAACCATGTAAGATCATCTGCTCATAGAAAAGGCTGGTAGAACTAGTTTTTTTCTGTAGATTGAACGAGGAAACAAAGAAATAGACAAAGCATTTACAGGGGAGAGATAATTAACTTCAGAGAAAAGAGTCTTGTCAATCAACTGTTTGTTGATCTCCTTAATTTTAACCCCTAGAGATCACAATAAACGAGTTCAGAACTTGGGAACATTCACGGATGATAGAGTGAGTATACATCAATGTTGATCCCCTGCAGCTGTAACACTGACAAGATAAAAAGTTTCAAGGACTAAAGGGGAAAGTACAAAGATTAAGGGGACAATTTCCTCTTCTTCTCCATAATCTAGCTCCGCCCCTGCAACGTATGTGAGATCCCAAATTCCCCTTTGCCTTCTTCAGATGATGAAATATTGTTTTCAGCCCTTTTACAACCAAAGTTATTCAGCACAAACTTGGCTGGGCCGAGTTTTATTTTGAAATAATAGTTATGATTTTAACATGTATAATCTCGGTAACTTTAGCAGGTTGATGTATGGTTTAATTTACTTAACTAAACATAATCAAGTTAAAACTAATAATTTTTTTAAAAAAATCTAAAATAATTTTGTTTTTGATAAAAATAACAAATCTAGTTGACCCGACTCATTAATTAATCTTACAACCAAATAACTCGGATCCCTTTCTAAACCAGATTAATATGGTTACAACACAGGTAGAAACATGAATGATTATAAAAGTGTTTAGAAATATAGATTGTTTTTTAAAAATATTTTTTGTTTAAAAATATAATAAAATAATATTTTTTTTATTTTTAAAAATTATTTTTAAAACTATTATATCAAAATAGTTTAGAAATACATCCTGTCAGCTCGCCTTGATGCATTTAGAAAAATTAAAAAAAAATAATAAAAAAAATTAGACTTGTGATGATCACCTTTTGCACTCTACTAATGAAAGTAATCCACTTTGCTACCTTTTTCTTTTTAGATGCTCTGTAAAAGTAAAAAAAAAAAAAACTTTAATAAATCTTTTATATTGGCTTGCTTGTATTAATTTGATGTGTTTTTTTAAAAAATAATAATATTTTTAGATACCAATCACAAAATTTAAAAATAAGAATTTTTTTTTATAAAATAGAAACATCAAATTCCTTAAATTATTCAATGCTAAATAAACAATCCTCTAACATCATTAATTAACTATGGGTTTCTCCCTTTTCCCCCAGGTGAAGAGCATTCCATTCATCTTTGTTGAAAATATATATGTAAAATAGAGGCCCGTGGGAAAGCAAATTAATTAATTTTTTTCAATGTCATTTGTGGCATTGCAGCTTGATTAAATTTTAAAATATATTTGATATAAAAAATATTAAATTAATATTTTCAATGTTTTATAATGGTTTTAATATACTGATGTTAAAAATTAAAAATAAATATGAAAAAATTATTTTAATATATTTTTAAATATAAAAATAATTTTAAAAATAATCTTACACAACAATAACAAACACACAATTAACCTTTGATGAGAATTTAGAAGCAACAGTCTAGTTGTGATCCCAAGAAATAGTTGGATTCCCTGAAGTTATACACGTAACGAAAATAAAAAAATAATTTGAGATTTTTTAAGATTCTGTTAGACAGATCTAGAGTTGTTTAGAGATTTATTACTTGAAGATCTAATCTTCTTTGGCTTTGAATAATTCTTTAAAGGCTGAATGGTTGCAAATCACAAGTTGTCCACTTGCTCGGCTTTTAACGGTAATCTACACGAATCACCAGTGAAAAATCTTCTAAATCCCTTTTTAGAAGAGAAAGAGATTGTCATGCCTAGAATACTAGCTCACTATATATGACTTACATAGTTTTTTTATTTGTTTAACAAACAACTAATAAAAAATAAGAAGCATAGCTTACTATTTATATATATAAAAAATCTACAAAAACCCTATAAATTGAAAAAATATCAATATATTAATTCATGATAATTTTAAAAATTAACTCAATCAAGTCTTTGATTTTTCTAGGTCTAAAAATATAATCCATGTATTAATTATATTCTAATCCTTAATTTCTAAAATATATTTTAATCAAGTCATACTTAAATTAAATCATCTTAGTTTAATTTTTGACTAATAGTTCTTAATATGGGTGACTCATTAAGTTCCTAATATGTTGGCTCAAATATAAATTATAATTATAATTAAATAGAATTAAATAAATTAAACAATTTAATTTACTATCAATTCAATAATTGATTAATTTATATGTGAAGATCAGGTGCATTATGTCATGATCCCCCAAATATTAGAAAAGTCTTTAGTAGTTTGACTTAACCTTTCAATGATTAATTTCTCAGTGTAAGTAATATCTTTTTATTAATAATATTCTGATTTAACATTAAAGCATAAAGTATGTTTACCATGTTAAATCATGTTTGTTCTCTACATAATAGTCATTGATCGTTTGAATAAGATTTGAAACTTTTTTAAATTTCATTCCACTTTGACCAAGGACTTTTCAGTCAATACTGTTTAAGAACAGATAGAACATTTTTTCACGTGATGACGCTTCCAGTGACACGATAAAAGGGCATTTTTTTTTTACAAACGGTGGCGTTGTATGTGCTGTCAAAAGAGTGCGGTCACCACATATGCGTTGGTGCGTGTTTTCCATGTGCCAACAGCTTTTCAAAATTTAATATTAAAAATAATGTTAAATTACTAAAAAGCCCCCTCATAACCCTGTAAATAAAAATAAAAAAAACCAATATGAAATGACCAAAACACCTCTACATGCATATAAGCTATTTTATCTTATATACGGGCAAATATGTATTTTGCTAATTTTCAAGTTTGTACAAAGTCAAAAACACCCTTAGTCAGCAAGTTTAAATTTTGTTGACCTTGGGGGCAGAAGTTTATTTTTATTGTACAAAATAATTTGCAAAGACAATAATACCCATGTTCAATCTTTTAATGGTCAATGAGTCAGCATAAAAAAACTAAAATACCCCCATCTCATAACCTTCAAACTTTTCCATAGAAGGGCATAAAGGTTAATTCACTATAGCAATCCACAGTAAACTATGTCTATTACTACAATGAATTCACCATGTATTTTAGCTTTTTCTTTAATAAACTTTTTTAATAAATGGGAAAACAGAAACCCTAATCATAAGCTATATTTGATTATTGTGTATTTGTTATTGTGGTGTTACGGTATTTTTCATTTGAAAACATATTAATTTTTTTTTTTATTTTTAACATCAGTAGATTAAAAATATTAAAAAATACTTTTTTAGAAAAAATACTAATTTGATAATTTTTCATGTTAATCACCATTTTAAAATATACGCTGACACATGTTGAAACGCTATACTAAACAACCAAGCATGCATGTCTACCATGACAGTACAGTTTGGTAGAGGATACACAGCCTGCATGCTGGGCTGTTTGAGGGTTTTTTAAACTACATATAAGGACCTCAAGTCCTCAATTATGATGATCATATTATATTCATCCTCAAACTTTAATTATACTACTTACATCAACTAGCTAGCTACCATTATTCTACGGCCAAACCAACATTTTCTTTATTGAAAGCCAGCAAATTAAGGTTCGTGAAACAACACATCAAGCTAAACAAAAACCTTTAAGGGGTTGGTTTGGTGGATATCAGCTGGGGTTTGGGGTTTACTCTCTTCGAATCTCAGGTTCGAATTCTCTTGCTAACAAAAAAAACTCTTGGAGCCATGGGCTGTAGGGTATAAAAATACACTGGGTGAAGGTTGATTTTGGGCCACAGGGATTTAGAGAGTGTTTAGTATTGCGGTAGCCGTTATGGTTGTGGTTTGAAAAAAAAATCAAACCATTTGGATGCATGTTCGGTCTGAGATTTGTTTTTGAATATTTTTAAAAGTTTTTTTTTATTTTAAAAAAATATTAAATTAATATTTTTTTATTGATTTTAATGTACTAATATTAAAAATAAAAAAATCTTAAAAAAATTTATTTTAATATATCTTTAAGTAAAATATTATTTTAAAAGAAATTTGCATCATAATTTCAAATACATATTTAAATCAAAATCGCTGAATAATTTTTTTATATATATATAAAAAAACAGATGAATCTGAAATCAAATAATATCCTGAAATATAAGATTACCGCAGTTATTTTTTGTTTCTTATGAAAAAAGGCAAATAAAAGACCCGTCTAAATTGAGTTAGGCCCTTGCTCTAAAAATAATAATTTCATGGGTATTTTGGATAATAAATCTTCGGTACATAATTTTTCTCTTCCGTAGGATTTCATTGTTTATACTCTACGTGATTCCAAGATAATCCCAAAAAAAAAAAAGGAATACCATCGTTCAAAAATAAGGAAAAACATAGCATTTCTAGCAAAACAAGTAATCAAAACCCCGAAACAAGGTGGTGAATTGTGGGCAAATGGTGGGTTTTTTTCGCAGAGATTGAGCTCTAGGATTTTGGAGAAATGGAGAGCTAAAGTGCTTGTTTATCGCAAGTTTTTTCCTGTGGAAGAAGCATGTCATGATGGGAGGAAAACAGAACATTGGATGTCACTCCCATCACTTTACATCGTGGAACATAGATTAAGAAATTGTGGTGGCAAGTGTGGGGTCCAAATAGCCCAGAAAATACAAATATATTTTTGTTTGTGGAACAAAAGTTTCAGAATGACAAGAAGACAAGGAAAATAGGACAGCAGAAGTTTCCAATACAACATCAAACAAGCAGTTTTAAGGTATCAATCGCTAGACTGTCATCGTTTAGGTCACACCAGGCTAGCATCTGGTGGAGCTGAAATGCTGGCGGTAGGTTTCATTTGAGCACAGACTTCGATGGCTCCTTGAACTGGGTCCGATAGGAAGTTCCAAGGAGGTCGTGGCTGGTAGGAGCACCATTATCCGCTGCTTCCAGTGCCTGCTGGGTGATCATATGTGAGATGATGGCAAATGAATCTTAAGGAACAAGAAAAATTCTCATCACATATTAGAATGTTGGCTACATAAAACCAATGCCCCTGCAAGAACATCATCAATTCCTTGCTTCTATATACTGCAGGGTTCATCTTCATAGCACTGATACTGGCTGTCCATGAAAGGAAATTACGGGGCACAGAGTATGTGAACACAAAAAGAAACTTAAACGAGCAGAAGCTTGTACGTGAACACAGACATGCACATCATAAATGTGCATTGAGCGGTCACCGAGAAATGGCATGGTACCAAGCTCCTTTCTTACGACGTAGAATGTCATAAAAGTAACAGAAGTACACAGTTTGAAGGACATGCAAAAGGCATCAAGTTAAAGCAACCTATTCAACTGTTTGGCCTAAATCTTATAGTGGTAGCACGGGTTTCAGCAAAAGAGCACAAATCCTTCCTTTATCATACAAAGGAGCCATGGGATATTATGTAGTCAAGTTCGAGGAATTAATCACCCAAGTCAAAGGAATTTCCCAAGCAGGGAAGAGACAACTTCAATGAACAACTCCGAAATTATCACATTAATGGAAAAACAGTGAAAATAATGAAGCTAACAGGTATCAAACATGCATGCTGATTTTCAAGCATCATGCACACATGGATTTATTTGTCAAAAAATATTTTTGTTTATAAATATAATTTATATTATTTTTCTATACGGTTACGAAGAACATACTCCAAAAAAGATTTCACAATGTACCACAATACCATGTCACCATCAATAACCATTTTTTCTTTCCAAATTATGTGATGAAATAGAAAAAAACATAAATAAAATCTGATTAGAAGAAACAAACAGGGGAAAGACAAGCAACAAAATCACACTAGAACGAGTTAAAAATCCTAAATCACTACCTTTTGTTATCAAATACTAAATTAAGGTTTCCATTTGATTTTGCTTCCACAAAACCGGACTTTAAATTAGAGCAAGAAATAATATTTGATTATAAAATTTACAAAATGGAGCTCTAAATTTAGGGAAGGAAATGGGAAAAATAAATTTTTAAAAATCATACCTTGTCATGGCCATCGAGAATGATCTTCTCCTTCTTGAAAACGACGGTCTCAAGATCAAGAGAGGTCAGAAGCTTTTCCCTCGGATGCATGACTGTTAAAGGAAAATCAATCACACAATCAGACCTTTCAGCAGCACCAACTGAGCTCCTTCTGCCATGGCCACCACCGTCACCTCCACGAATTTTAGTAATAGTAGCTATGATCGCTTGCACAACCACAGGATTGAAGAAGACCAATTTAAGGAATTTTGATGCATCGAAAAGAAAAGCAGAGACGTTGCCATGCAATTCAAATTGTGTATCTTTTACATAACCAGATAAGGAGATCTTCTCACTGCTTGCAAAGCGGATGAGAAAACCAAGACTTGGGGCACGCGGTGGTGGTGAGTCCGCATCAGCTCCGTCACCGTCCACGTTCTTTTCGCCGCCGCCGCCTCCGCCGCCGCCACTACCAATACTATTTTTAAGCAAATCAGTTATTTTTAAGACAGCAGCTGCCATGGCCATGACACGTGATAGAAACTCTTGCGGATATTGGACGGATTCTGATGGTTTTGTAGGAATGGTGAGTGGAGGGAGAGGGGCAGAGGCATCAAAATGAGTTTCAAATAGTAACTCCTCTTCCTGAACACCATCAGGGGATATTTTCTTCTTCTTGCTGTAGAAGGTCCCGAAATGAAGAGAAGCTGACACCGGTTTCAACGGCATTCTAGACTCTAGTACTGTTGAGCCCGACAGCTTGGGTTTGCGTCTTTCGAGAGATAGACCATTATGTGAATAGGTGTTACGTAGAGATTTTGGCTGTGGTGGTTTTGGGCTGTGTAGAGCATAAGAGCAGAAAGTAGCCAAACAAGCCATTTTGGTTTCGGAGGCGAAGAAGGCGGAGTTTTCTGGGGAATGGACAGTGGGAGTGTTTTTTGTGGTTTATCTGCGGCGATACGAGTCATAAGGACACGTGACCATCTTTCGAAAGTGAGCGCACGAACCCCGACCTGGATACCCTCAATAACTAACTCTACAGTTCCGAAAATTTATGGACCCGACCAGCATCAAATTTGTCGGCTTTGGCATGGCGTAACGAGTTGGTGGTACCAATGCAGTCATTTTAATACTTCGTGTGATTAATTAGCGGTACCTTGAGGCTAGGGCTTTCCCTTCGGGGTTCTCGAGTGTGGAGGGCAAGTTAGTCATTCAAAAGTAATTAATCAGCGAGGTATAATTTATTTTATCACAAGAAAATAGAAATAAATTTTATAACACTTGAACTGTGATTACAAATAATATTTGTAACATTGACGAAAGAGAAACAAAGATGGAGTAGCATAGAATTTTTCTCAATAAAACACCTCTGCAAATCTCTTATCTCTTTATACAATAAGAGAGTCAAGAAAATTTGGGCGATGATTGGCTAATAAAGTATGCTAATTTGTTATAGGTAATTGATGGGTTGATTATTTAATTAGAGGTTGACTTTTATTAGTTTTTGTTATTTGCTATAGGGCCTATTGAGGTGGGTTGTTGATTTGAAGGAGCTGAAGAAGAGGGCAGTGAAGATCTCCTCGCGCGGACCTTGTGATGTTGATGAAGTGAAGAGTTGACTTACGAGAGGATGGTTTGGATGTAGCGGTTGCAAGCCTGGATGAAGAATGCTTTTGTGATGACCCTTCCTTGTCTTCTTTATTCAGGAGAAAGCCATGGTGAGGGTATGGTTTCTTTGTGATGGTTGTGACTTTTATATATAATGTTTCTCTTCTCCTTATTTTCAAGCTATGATGACCGTATGATTTCTTTGTGATGGTTGTGACCATACTGAATATGAGACTTTGTTCTTCTGACTGAACAAGTGTGTAAGGCTCTGGTTTCGAGAGATTAAATATTGATGGGTTTATGCTGAGTTCTGGGTTACAAGCAAAAACCAGAAAATGGTCTTGTTAAACCTCCTCTTTGGTTTTTCTCATCATAGACATCACCCAAAACATATACATGTGTGTTGTGATTTCTGGTGGTTGATGACATGAATACTTCTTTATTGCAATTAATCTTAAATCAAGTGCAAGTGATGTTATTTATGGACTATTTGATAAGCAAAATCCTGAATTTTATATGGATTTGACTGGTTTTGTAAGAGCTGGATGTTATAGTTGTCGTCAAGTTTCCAGCTTATGCTTTTGTTAACTTGGGTTCCTGAATTATTAATTTGAACTTTCAGGCGCAAAGCATCATTGCTTGCTGGAGATATAAACCACTTGAAGAGAGCTCAGGAAGAAGGCTGCAGAAGGTAGTGAAGGTCTTTTCCTGCCATTGGATGTTGATGAAGAGTTGAGCATAAGAGTACGGTTTGCATGGTGCCCCCTATTTAATCAAGGCTTCTATATGTTGTACCTTGGAAGGCAGGGTGAAGAACACTTTTTTCTGACGAACAGCTGCAAAGAAGGGCACTGTGATGATACTGGAGTAAACCAGTTTCTTGCAGGCTCCATCCAACAGGCAGCAAATCCATACTCGACAAATTTTCCGCCTCACAAGATTTCTCATTAAAATCCACATTTCGAATAAGAGGAGAAGGGTAGCTTTATTTAAACCATCCCCGTCATCTCAGGACATATCTGGTGAGCCTATCATTTTTTAGTGATGGTTGATGCTTTCATAAGGTTCATTATCTCCTCTCTCATCATAGAGGGTGGTCATGTCATGCAGTTGATTTAGAGGATATTTTATCTCGTTCTGTATGAAAATGAGAGAGATACAGTTACAGACATGAACTGCACTTTTTGTAATGATAATTACTGATAACATAATGCAATAATAAATGCTAATTATCTCCACACAATTTCTTCTGGGAATTTGTTTTCTGATGTCTTTCTCATAACCTCTTAATAATTAATGGAAGTTGGCTTTAATACTTTTTTTGCTTCAGTACATAATGTCATTTGAGAGTAATAGAATACAAACTGAAAAATTGTACAAAACACTAGTAACATTTAATGCAATGATTTTATAGATCATTTATATGGAAAGTAAATCGATTATATTACCCTGATAATTACTTGCGACTTCAGTTAATGAGATTTTTATGGATGTTCGTATAGAGTTTTGCATGCTTAACTGTAGTGCAGTGTTATTTAACAAGTTATTTTTGTTTCCGTAAATAATTTTAGGAAACTATAAAATTTAGGACACTACTAATATTAGCTATAAGATTATCTTTCCATGTATAAAAGCTAATTATTAGAAATCAGTTATACTTCCATGTATAGATGGAATTAATATATAAGGAAAGAGAGGAACTGACAAGGGGTGTGTTCTTGGAGAAACAAAGCTCTCTGTTTTAGGTTTCTCTTGGTTTTGCATAGTATATTGACATGGTATCAATAGCAGGCTGCTAGATTGTCTGTCTTTCACGAATTTTTTTCTTTCTCAGGAGAGCTTCTTTGTGGATTCTCATTCACACAAAGAAGTGCATTAAACAAGCAAGAGAGATCAATTCTTGATAAAGCTCCGTTTTGATTTTGAAACTGCACGTTCTCATCTGATGAATCATTATCTTGTATTATCTCTGGATACCTGATTGAGTGAATTTCTTCATGAGGAGCAGTGTATTGTAACTCAGGCTGTCATGGAACATCAGGCTAATGTTAGCGCATCTGTTTCTGTGATTTATGTAACACAGGGGAGGAATAAAGGTAGAGACATGTGTTTTATCCAGTGCTTTAGTTGTAAAGCTTTTGGTCATATTGTTCCAAGAAGTTCTGTAACTACTACAAGAAACAGAGTTATATCATCTCTGTTTGTCCCATTCAACCTGAATGTAAGCAGGGTAACATTTAATGCAATGATTTTATAGATCGTTTATATGGAAAGTAAATCGATTATATAACCCCGATAATCACTTGCCACTTCAGTTAGTGTGATTTTTATGGATGTTTGTATAGAATTCTGCATATTTAATTGTAGTGCAGTGTTATTTAACAAGTTATTTTGTCACTTGTCTCTAGTTTTGCTGTTAAATCTGCCTTAGATTCAGCTTCTGCACACTAGTATTCGTATTGAGAGTCAGAGGTTCCTTAACAGTTTGGTTTGGAATTGAATGACGAATCGTCATTTCCTCTGTTGACTTAACTGAAAGCTTCACTTCTATTCTCGAGCAAGACCCTCTTACTGATAGGGCTAGTCCCCAAGACCAAGGGAACTGATGGAGGAAATGCTTGTCGACAGATTTTCAAGAAAAACACCATTGTTTTTGGAGGAAGCGAGTGAAAAGAAGATTACTTGGAGTGAGTTAAAAAGCGCAATAGAGAAAGCCAGTGTACAAAGAACGAGTCAAAAGAGAGGGTAAAGAAGCTATCTTTTCCTTGTTTCCTTTGGGAGTGATCTATGAGTGCTCCATGTTTGATTCTCCTTTTCAGGTTTGCATTTAAGAGCTTCTTTCGTTTTGAATACTTGTGTATATGCATGTTCTGGAAAATGGTCATCTCTTTCCAATCTCACCATTTTTTCTTGGACTAAAAGAGATTGATAATCAGATCTGAATTAATTGAAGTATACATTGAAGGGTATAAACTGCTGGTTGTTTGTGAATGTGTGTGCTTAAACTACTTCCATCTTGATTGGTTGCATGTTGCTTATCATAAAATGTTCAATAAAATTCCTCGAGTTAAGGGAACTAAAATACAAATTGCAACAGACCTGATTTGTAAGTAGAGGGAAATAATAGAAGAAGATAGCAGTGCAGAAGAGAGCAGGTTTCTTCAATGAATAAAGGATGATTGAAAGGATTGGATACCACTCTAACAGAAAGGAAAAATAGATTAGTTTCTGCATGCTTGTCATTAAAAAAAAAAAGACGGAGAAGTAGCTTATAAGTTCAAATCTAAATCATGAACTTTAAGAGAGCTATTTAGAATTAAAATATTGAAAATAAATCAAGTTAAAGGCATGAAAGTAGAAAACAAGATATAGTAGATAGCCATAGTTTTATCACCTGTACAAGTATTTGGGATTGTGGTGCAGGGCTACAGTTTTATCTGTATTCTGGTTCCTGACACTGCAAGTTGAAGTCCCCATCTAATGTGTTAGAAGAAACTGAGCAATAAATATGAGCTAGGAAATGTTCAAGGGCAGAGGTGAACTATTTGATCTTGCAAATCCAAGCAAGACGATGAAGAAATGGTTCTAACATCATCTTCACGGTGTGAGTGGATACATGGATTGGATTCAAGAGCATGCTGAGGAATATTTTGTGTGTTTGGAGAGGCAGGGATGTTAGAGAAAAGTTCATTGTCAAGGGAACAAAGCTCATCACCAACAGTGCCTGTAGGATAACAATATGTTTCCATGGCATGACCTGGTCGAAGACGCTGTCGACGACCTGTCATGATGGAGTCCCTCAATAAGAATGGAGTTTGAATCTAAACACCGGCAAAAGCAATGACAACAACCTCAACAAAAAAAAGCTAAGTGAATTGAAAGATTATTTAAAAACTGTAGTGAAATTATGTATAAGATGTGAGGTGTTAATTGTAGACTGAAGATTGTGTGAGGACAAAACAAAAACATGAAATTGAGGCAAAATATCAAAACTATGAAAATCAAGCAAAATTCTAAAAGGCATTGGTTTTTTTGCCCTTGACCTGCAATACCCACACACTAAAAAACAATTGTGCACATACTGTGCAATTCTTAATGAAAAGCCCCAAACATGGATAATATGTTAGAAGTTTAGGGAAAGTTTCACTATGCTCTTCAAACTTTTAAATAAACACAAATTATACAATTCTTGTACATCAACAATTAATTGTCCAATTCAATATAGCAAAAATAATCCGGTATGCCTCTTGTTTTTGGAATATAATGTGGTTGGAACCTAAAACTTTTTAAAAAATTATCGTCAAAGCGTGTATAAGCTCAAAGATTGGTTGGTCGGTCGTCAGAACCACTAAAATATAATTCTGACTTAACTATCACAAACAAAATAAATTTATAGTATGATCGTGAAAACCAAGTCAAATCCAAGGGAAATTTCGTTTAATTTTCCTACAATATAATGAAATGAGAAAGAACAAGGGATTTGAATGAAAAATTCAAGAAACAATAATTCTGAAAATAATAAATTGATATGTTGTTAAATCAGTTCAAGGGTCCGCACATCCATTCTTATAAATCTATTGGTCATCGAAGTAAAATAAATATTCTTTCACGTTAAGCAAATAAATTCGATATCCCTTAAAGCTGAGGGAAATCGATGAGATTACGAATATATTAATTAAGAAAAGCTCTCTAATTAATTTCTTACCATCAAGCGAATGTAATATTGAAAGCAATTTTCATTCACTCGGCAGTAGTCTTAGGAATAAAATCTGTATATTTATTCTAAGCAAACATTCAAAAGCTTGAGAATTTTAACTTAGTTTATTATTTTCTAATAAATCAAGATGAGAGTTGCAGCAATCAAATTAATTCTTTTGCTTCTTATTGTAGTCCTTAACAACAATTACGGATAGAAAGAAACTAAAAAGCATACATGCCATCTCAAAACAATTCAATAAGCTTGAATAACAATCAATAGCATAATTATGAACAATGAAAAAATAAATACTTGAATATGAAAGAATTACAATAATAACATTACTTCTCACAACGTGCTAATGAAGATGGTGTGTGTCCCTCTTGAACCGAATTCAGGAGTTTAGTTCATGGTTGCTGGAAAATTGACAAAAGCAGAGAAGAAAGGAATGTTTTTCGGATCCTGTTTCAGCTCTATTTATCCTCCCCCTTTGCTACTGAAATCTTCAGGATTCTTAGGCTAACTAGGAGTCTTCATGATGCTAAATTCGTTCCTTCTTTATCTATTCTTTAAGGTTGGATAAATCTCTCAGAATTTGTGTTGAAATCTGCTTCTACTGCTGTCACAATTCTATTGTAATACCAACTCTGTTGCAATTTGGATTTTGATTCTGACTTGGTTTCTTGCAATATCCGACCATCCCAGCTATATTCTTTCATTCATGACATGTTAAAGGCTTGATCTGCACCTTTATTGGGTCCTAAGACCCACCGTTTTTATGTCAGATTCTCAGCCGTATTGAGATGCTCGACACCGTTAGTTTCTAAATCAGATCAGGGACCCATTTCGACCAACCAGATTGCGTCCGGATTCTGTCCTTCAAAACAATTTTATCTGATTTTGATTCCTTCATGAAATTTGTAGTCCTGTATGTGTCAATGAATTTAGGTTTTTGAATCGCCTGATTTCGATATCAGAAGGTCAAGATATTCCCGTTTGAATCTCTAGTGTGAAAGCAGAGAATCCTGCTGCGAAAAGGATTTTGGCTCGAGTTTGCAAGTCTGATTCGAGGTCCAAATGAGATCAGAATTTTACCCATAATACCTTTCTGGAAAGCTTGACATGTATACTTCAACTTAGATTAAGCCCACCTTCTCATTTTGGAACTCTGACTTGGCAAAAAACCTGTCACAAAAAGCTAGGTCAAAAACATAAAATGCAGAATTTCTTATCTTTTAACGATTAATTCACGAAGTCTCTTCCACGTGCTAAACTCATAAAAATAACTTCCATTCAACTCAAATAAGTTCAAAATATATAACAATCATAGTGTAAAAGGAATAAACACGTGTATATTTTGCACTTATCAATAATGTGTTAGAAGTTTAGGGAAAGTTACATTATGGTCCTCAAACTTGTAAATAAACACAAATTATACAATTCTTATATGTCAACAATTGTCCAATTCAATATAGCAAAAATAATCTGGTAAATATTCTGTCTTGTGAGACATGAACATATGCCTCTTGTTTTTGGAATATAATGTGGTTGGAACTTAAAGCTTTTTAAAAAATTATCGTCAAAGCGTGTATAAGCTCGAAGATTGTGTGAGGATTGAACAAAACACCAATTTGAGCAAAAAAAAAAAAGAAAACAAAAACAATGGAAAACCAAGTAAAATCTAAATGTTTTTTTTTTGTTGCTTTTGAGCTGCACTATCCACACACCCAAAACTTATTTTGGGTGATCCAAATAATTCAATTTGGTTATCTAAGTTTTATTTTGGGTGATCCAATCCTAACTGAAACTTATTTGACTTTGATTTCCTAGTCAAGCGTAGGACTGGAAGAATAGGTACCAGAATAAGAAAAATCCCCAAATGCGTTGGTGCGTGTTTTCCACGTGCCAACAACTTTTTAAAATTTAATATTAAAAATAATGTTAAATTACTAAAAAGCCCCTTCATAACCCTGTAAATAAATAGAAAAACCAATGTGAAAGTATCAAAACACCTCTGCATGCATAGAAGCTATTTTGTCTTATATACGGGCAAAGATGTATTTTGTTGATTTTCAAGTTTGTATAAAGTCAAAAACACCCTTAGTCAGCGGGTTTAAATTTTGTTGACCTTGGGGGCAGAAGTGTATTTTTATTGTGCAAAATAATTTGCAAAGACAATAATACCCATGTTCAATCTTTTAATGGCCATCGAGTCACCATAAAAAGACTAAAATACCCCCATTTCATAACCTTCAAACTTTTCCATCGAGGGGCACAAAGGTAAATTCACTATAGCAATCCACAGTAAACCGTGTCTATTGCTATAGTGAATTAATCTCGCGTTTTAGCTTTTTCTTAAATAAATATTTTTAATAAATGGGAAAATAGAAACCCTAATCATAAGCTATGTTTGATTATTGTGTGTTTGGTATTGTGGTGTTATGGTATTTTTCATTAGAAAAATATTAAAATATTTTTATTTTTATTTTAATATAAATACATCAAAAATATTGAAAAACACTTTTAAAAAAAATTAATTTGATAATTTTTCATGTTAAACACGCTACTAAAATATACTCCAACGCATGTTGAAACGCTATACTGAACAACGAAGCATGCATGTCTTACATAGGAAACATGTAAAAGAAATAATCAAATTGCAAAAAGCTTTCCCCCATGCATGCATGCATGCATGTCTTTTGCCAAAACAATGACAGTTCCCGATCCTTCTTTTGAAAGGAAACAACAAAAGCAAGATTGACACTAGAAACCCATTATGGACCATGAGGGTAAAGGACCAGATTTATAAGAGTTAATTATAAGTCAATTCTTGTAATTTATCAGGGTAAATATATAAATTAATTATTATAATATTAAAAAAATAATTATAAAGTGCTCTGACCAAAATTGACTATGCATAATTTATTGCTATTTAGTTTCAAAAAACCTCCTCTCTCTCATCAATGTTTCGATATTATTAAATTAGTTTTTATCTTTTTATATTTTTTAAATAGATTAGATAAAAACTTTAAAGTGAAAAAAATGATTGAATTAGTTTTTTTTTTTTTTTAAAAAAGGAAAGATAGTTAATTAGTTTTGATAAACTCCTAGGGATTAAGGTATGGTTTACCTCCAGCTTGTAAAAATATCACGTGTAAGAAACTTGTCATAGCGCCGACTTGTAAGAATATCACGGGCAAGACACTTGCCATAGCGCCAACACGTTATCACATTGACAAGTCAAAGTACTTGTAGATCTCCAGAATCTTCTAAGGTTTTATCTTTGTTTGGGGCCCGAGTTGGCCAGTCGGATGGGTGAAGGGTAATTTGGGTTTTCGGTTCCATATTTCACATCTGTGCTTTTGAGCTCCACGTTTGTGCCAGCGTCACCTTTTTTTTTATCTTTTTTTTTATGTACAAAGAGAAAAAAAAATCTTATTTCCAAACTTTGATTACCATTCGGATGCATGTTCGGTCTGAGATTTGTTTTTGAATATTTTTAAAAGTATTTTTATTTTTAAAAAATATTAAATTGATATTTTTTAGTGATTTTAATGTACTAATATTAAAAATAAAAAAATCTTAAATAAATTTATTTTAATATATCTTTAAGTAAAATGTTATTTTAAAATAAATTTGCATCATAATTTCAAATACATATTTAAATCAAAATCACTGAATAAATTTTTTTATATTGAAAAACAGATGAATCTGGAATCCAAATGATATCCTGAAATATAAAATTACCGCAGTTATTTTTTTATTTTTTACAAAAAAAAGCAAATAAAAGATCCGTCTAAATTGAGTTGTGCCATCTAAAAATAATAATTTCACGGGTATTTTGGATATTAAATCTTCAGTACATAATTTTTCTCTTCCGTAGGATTTCATTGTTTATATTCTACGTGATTCCAAGATAATCCCCCCCAACAAAAAAGGAATACCATCGTTCAAAAATAAGGAAAAACACAGCATTTCTAGCAAAACAAGCAATCAAAACCCCGAAACAAGGTGGTGAATTGTGGGCAAATGATGGGTTTTTTTTTGCAGAGATTGAGCTCTGGGATTTTGGAGAAATGGGTCACTTTCAGCTTCTTTTGTTTTGGATGTCATGGAGAGCTAAAGTGCTTGTTTATCGCATGTTTTTTCCTGTGGAAGAATCATGTCATGATGGGAGGAAAACAGAACATTGGATGTCACTCCCATCACTTTACATCGTGGAACATAGATTAAGAAATTGTGTTGGCAAGTGTGGGGTCCAAATAGTCCAGAAAATACAAATATCATTTTTGTTTGTGGAACAAAAGTTTCAGAATGACAAGAAGACAAGGAAAATAGGACAGCAGAAGTTTCCAACACAACATCAAACAAGCAGTTTTCAGGTATCAATCGCTAGACTGTCATCGTTTAGGTCACACCAGGCTAGCATCTGGTGGAGCTGAAATGCTGGCGGTAGGTTTCATTTGAGCACAGACTTCGATGGCTCCTTGAACTGGGTCCGATAGGAAGTTCCAAGGAGGTCGTGGCTGGTAGGAGCACCATTATCCGCTGCTTCCAGTGCCTGCTGGGTGATCATATGTGAGATGATGGCAAATGAATCTTAAGGAACAAGAAAAATTCTCATCACATATTAGAATGTTGGCTACATAAAACCAATGCCCCTGCAAGAACATCATCAATTCCTTACTTCTATTTACTGCAGGGTTCATCTTCATAGCACTGATACTGGCTGTCCATGAAAGGAAGTTACTGGGCACAGAGTATGTGAACACAAAAAGAAACTTAAACGAGCAGAAGCTTGTATGTGAACACAGACATGCACGTACATCATAAATGTGCATTGAGCGGTCACCGAGAAATGGCATGGTACCAAGCTCCTTTCTTACGACGTAGAATGTCATAAAAGTAACAGAAGTACACAGTTTGAAGGACATGCAAAAGGCATCAAGTTAAAGCAACCTATTCAACTGTTTGGCCTAAATCTTATAGTGGTAGCACGGGTTTCAGCAAAAGAGCACAAATCCTTCCTTTATCATACAAAGGAGCCATGGGATATTATGTAGTCAAGTTCGAGGAATTAATCACCCAAGTCAAAGGAATTTCCCAAGCAGGGAAGAGACAACTTCAATGAACAACTCCGAAATTATCACATTAATGGAAAAACAGTGAAAATAATGAAGCTAACAGGTATCAAACATGCATGCTGATTTTCAAGCATCATGCACACATGGATTTATTTGTCAAAAAATATTGTTGTTTATAAATATAATTTATATTAAAAAAAAACAAACAGGGGAAAGACAAGCAACAAAATGCACACTATAACGAGTTAAAAATCCTAAATCACTACCTTTGGTTATCAAATACTAAATTAAGGTTTCCATTTGATTTTGCTTTCACAAAACTGAACTTTACATTAGAGCAGGAAATAATAAAGAAAATAAATTTGGAACAAACGACAATGAGGTAGGAAATGCAATACCTCATCGTGGCCAGGAATAATCTTCTCCTTGAAACCTGAGGTTTCAAAATCAAGAGGATCCAGAGGCTTTGCACTTGGTGCCAAAACCGTTTCTACAGCACCGATTGAGCCCTCGATGCCATCGCCACCGCTACTGCCACCCACACCACCATCACTTCCACCACCAATTTTACTAATACCGGACCATACCGTAGGAACAGAGAAGATCCAAGGTATTAAATTGGAGAGGATTCTAGATGGAAAACTAGCCCATAGTTTCAGGAAATTCGATAATATCGCGTGATTGAACAAAAATACAGAGACAACGCAACGAAATGAAAATTCTGTTTTTTTTTCGTTGCCCGCCGAGGATATCTTCCCACTACTTACAGAGCGGATACGAAGATCAAGACTTACAGCACACGTTGGCGACTCCGTTTTAATAGAGTGTTCGCCGCCTCTCCCACCAATGTTGCCTCCATCACCACCACTACTATTATTACTATTAATGGTATTTCTAAGCAGCTTGATAAAACTTATGATAGCTGCACTGTGGATGAGAACTGATGGAAACAGCTCACAAAATGTTTGCGATTGAAGGGAGTTCGATTGTTTTGGAGCAGCGAGGAGAAGAGTGGAAATGTCAGAATGAATCTCAAATTGTGTTTCCTTTTCTTGACCACCAGCAGGGGAGAATTTCTCCATCTTGCTGATAGAAGCTCCGAAACCCAGAGAGATTCGCAACGGTTTGATATCAAAACCAGGGCCAGGCGTCGACAACATTTTAGGACGGAAAGCTGAGCTTCTCCCAACAACGTTAATCTGCTTGGATCTTGGGAGAGATAAACAAGCTAAATGGGGTTTGATTAACGATTTCGCTGGTGATTTTAAGGGTTCTGGACAGGATAGAGTAGAAGAGAAGTGCAAGGCCGCCATTTCTGTCTTGACTGGGTTTCTGGTTTGAGGGTTTTGGAAACAAGCGGTTAGTATTTATAGAAGAAAGGCGTTGCTTGTCTGTTTCTAACACTAGCGTCAGGTAGATAACGTAAGTCCATCATAGGGGGGCGAGAGAATCTATTAACTCGAGAAGATCTAATGGACTCAGATTTAATCATCCTTTGTTTTTTTTTCTTTTATTGGTGGGCACAAAGAAGGAGGCTAATAAATTCCTCAATCATTAGATAGTCAGTTAATTTTAAGGTGTTTGCGCATTACATTTTTAAGTGTATGTTCTGTAATTAGCAGTTGCTTGAAGGGGCAAGTTGGGTTTTTACTTTTTAGTCTTGTGCTTTATTTTTTAATAAAATAATATTGTCTGAAAATTACATTGTATTACTACAAATTCTCTCCGTGCAGAGACAAGCATGGTTTGCTTCTCTTGTCTTCCTCTTCCTGGTAAACCCCCCTGTTCATTTTCTATTCTTTAAAACTAAATGTTAAGGTTTTTATAGAACTATTAATATTGATGTTTCATTGTTGGCTATATTTTTTAAAGTTTGACCTTTTTCTTGCCCCTTAATAAATATTGTGGTGAGAATAAAATTTAGAAACTTGAAAATTAGCTGGATTGAGTGTTTCTGATTATATGGGCTGCTTAGTTTTTTATGTTTGGTTGAATGTTTGCTGATTTTGGAATTTATGGCTCTTTTCAATAATCATAATTTTCCAATCTCGGGAGATCAAAAAAATGCCTTTTTGTTGGTATTAATTGCTGGGTTGATTATTTCAGAGGTTGACTTTACAGGTATTTGATGACCTTCATCTGATAATACCAAGGGCAGATGTCGAGATCTTTCTTCTTAGATGTTGATGAACAGCTGCAAAGAAGAGCATAAGGAGGCCACTTTCTTGCGGGCTCTGTCGACCGGGCTATCAGATCCACACTTGACAAATTAAGTTTTCTGTTTCACAAGAGTTACTCCAAACTTTCAAGCTAGTGGAGAAGGGTTTCCCTTTCGATTCCTCCTTGTCTTTTTTTTTTTTTTCAGGATCTCTGTTGAGCACATGATTTCTTAGATATAACTTTTCTCCTCACTGTGCACTGGAGGTGGTGATGCAGTTGATTTATAGCATATTTAATTGTCTTGTTCTATGAGGAATTGAGAGTTGATTAGATCACAAATGCTTTAATGTTCCAGCATAATAGACGGCTGAATATAATGAATTTCCTGGAATGTGCATTACTTATAGCATAATTGACGTTTATTATATTGAAGTAATTTTTTTCTGGCAGTTGTTTGATAATTGATGGGGGTTTGGGTTTTAGTCCCTTTTACCAAAATGTTCTTATAATTGAAAGTAAAATTGCTGCTGACAACATGAGTTGGTTAATTTTGTTGTTGAGTGCTTGATAATTGCTTGTTAGGGTTGTACGAACTTTTAAATTTATGATGCTCTTCAAGAATCTTATATGACAATTGAAGTTAAATTTCAAGAAAATGTTTAGAAAGTGAACCATTCATTTTTGTTTTTCTGGTTGATGTTATTGCTGCACGAGGACGCATTAGCAGAGATAATGAAAAGTATCCTGAAAATGGATATAAATTCCATAAAAATTGGATAATTTATTGTAGGTTATTGTACTTTTTTTGCTGGTGAATGTCAATAGAAAGCCATAAATAGCTTACCATATAGGCTATGTCTTGTTAATAATATAAGGTGTATATACTCTCATAATTATGAAAGGAGATTTAGCTTACAATGTATAGCTTCCTAAGATCACACCAGTCATCATTTATGGTTTCCTTGTATAACTAGTTTCCATGTATAACCAAGTAGCATGACCTATATGTAATGGTGATATGCTGAAAATAAAGGTATTCTGAATTCTGATTTCTGAATTTTGTCATGGTATCAAAGCCCTCAGTCATAGTTTTCTAAGAACCCTTTGTTTTTTCTTTCTCAATCATAGTCTTAGTACTCATGGAGAAGTCAAATAATGTTTGTATAAGATTCACTGGCAAAAATTATGCTGCTTGAAAGTTTCAATTAGAGACTTTTCTCAAAGGTAAAGAGCTGTGAGGACATATAGATGGCAGGAGCAAAGGGAGATCTAATGCAGAAGATTCTGTGGCTAACAAGGCAGCTTGGGAGGCCAAAGATAATCAAATCATGTCCTGGATTCTTGATTCTATGGAGTCACATCTGATTCTTCCTCTGCGTCTATGGAATTATCTAAAACAAGTCTATAAGCAAGACAACAATGTCAGACACTTCCAACTTGAGTTAGCCATTGCGAACTATACGCGAGAGGATCTTTCAGTCCAAGACTACTACTCTGGTTTTCTGATTTTGTGGAATAACTATTCTGATCTTGTTGCAACCACTGTCTCTATAGAAGGATTGGAGGCAGGATTGGCAACAATACAACCAGTACACAACCAACTAAAAAGATTAATTTCTAATGAAATTGAGGCTTGATTTTAAAGCTATTTGTGCCTCTCTAGTAAATAGAGATCTTGTTCCGACTTTGGAGGCATGCTTAGGAGAACTCTTGCGTGAGGAACAATGTATTGCTTCTAACACTGGAGTAAACCAGTTTCTTGCAGGCTCCATCCAACAGGCAGCAAATCCATACTCAGATCCAGAGGCTTTGAACTTGGTGCCAAAATCGTTTCTACAGCACCAATTAAGCCCTCGATGCCATCGCCACCGCTACTGCCACCCACACCACCATCACTTTCACCACCAATTTTACTAATACCGGACCATACTGTAGGAACAGAGAAGATCCAAGGTATTAAATTGGAGAGGATTCTAGATGGAAAACCAGCCCATATTTTCAGGAAATTCGATAATATCGAGTGATTGAACAAAAACACAGAGACAACGCAACGAAATGAAAATTCCATTTTTTTTTTGGTTACAGAGCGGATACGAAGATCAAGACTTACAGCACACGTTGGCGACTCTATTTTAAGAGAGTGTTCACCGCCTCTTCCACCAATGTTGCCTCCACCACCACCACCACTATTATTACTATTAATGGTATTTCTAAGCATCTTGATAAAACTTATGATAGCTGCACTGTGGATGAGAACTGATAGAAACAACTCACAAAATGTTTGTGATTGAAGGGTATAAACTGCTGGTTCGGTGAATGTGTGTGCTTAAACTACTTCCATCTTGATTGGTTGCATGTTGCTTATCATAAAATGTTGACTAAAATTCCTCTAGTTAAGGGAACTAAAAAACAAATTGCAATAGACCAGATTTGTAAGTAGAGGAATTGAGAGTTGATAGGATAAAAAATGCTTTAATGTTCCAGCATCATAAATGGCTGAATATAATAGATCATGTTCAACTTCCTCTTTGGTTGTGTGTAATGAAAGAGGAGAGCTTGTGGAGGTTACCGCTAGAGTGGATAAAAAAACAGTCTCTGCAGAGAGAAACATTACTGCTCTGATGAATGTTAGTGAGGCAGAGAGGAAACCTAGAGCCAAGATTAATAAACATCTTGATACACTTAAGAACCGAGTACCCGGTACTCATAAGTTAGTTGTTTTTTTCAGGATTGATCAGGTTGAGATTTGAGTTTAATCACAGTTCTTGAAACCTCCTATTTTTTTATGAATTTTGTTTCTTAAAGCATGAGAATAAAATTTTTAGGAAACTATTTATGTTACGTTTACAATTTTCAAGTAATTGTTGTCATTACTTGTTGATTGAGATCGATGATAAATCAAGAGCAGGTGATGTTATTTATGAACTGTTTGATAAATAAATTCTTGATATTTAATGTTCCAGCATAATAGATGGCTGAATATAATGAATTTCCTGGAATGTACATTAATGATAGCATAATTGATGTTTATTATATTGAAGTAAATTTTTCTGGCAGTTGTTTGATAATTGATGGGGGTTTGGGTTTTAGTCCCTATTGGCAGAATATTATGATACTTGATGGGAGTTTGGCTTTATAAGTCAAAAATCGCACAATGTGTAAACAAGTTTCCCTGGTGGCATCAAAGTTATTACTATTTTGGAACTCAACTATAGCTTGTGGAGGTTACTGCTAGAGTGGATAGAAAAACAGTCTCTGCAGAGAGAAACATTAGTGCTCCGAGGAATGTTAGTTAGGCAAAGAGGAAACCTAGAGCCAAGATTAATGAGCATCTTGAAACGCGAGTACCCGGTACTCATAGGTTAGCTGTTTTTTGTCAGGATTGATTAGGTTGAGGTTTGAGTTTAATCACAGTTCTTGAAGCCTCTTTTTTTTTCTACGAATTTTGTTTCTTAAAGCTTGAGAATAAAATTTTGGTAAACCATTAGGTAATGCAATTGAAAGTAAAATTGTTGCTGACAACATGAGGTGTTTAATTTTGTTGTTGAGTGTTTGATAATTGCTCATTAGGTTTGTTCGAACTTTTGAATTTATGATGCTCTTCAAGAATCATAAATTATATGACAATTGAAGTTAAATTTCAAGAAAATGTTCCATTCATTTTTGTTTTTCTGGTTGATGTTATTGCTGCACGAGGATGCATTAGCAGAGATAATGAAAAGTATCCTGAAAATTTATTGTGCTACTTTTTTGAGTTGTCAAGAATAAGAATGACTGAGCTGCGCTGCTATGATTCGCTTGGTTGTCAGTTAGTTCTGATAGCTTTTCATAGCAGTTAAATTTTCAGGTAATTGTTGTCATTAATTACTTCTTGATGCTATTTATGGATTGTTTGATTAACAAATTCTTGATATTTAGATGAACTAATTCAGTTTGTGAATCACTGTCAAGTTTCTGGCTTAGTGGTATGTTGAGTTGGGCTTTCAGATTAGTAGTTTGAACTCGGATGGACAAGGTATTAGGATAGCTAATGGAAAACCAGATTACTCAACCTAATTGGGTATGATCTACTGGACTATGTCATTGGTCTCTCATTGTGCCCTTCATCTGATGGCACTTCCCAATCTACCTTGAAAATAACCCATTGGGTTTGGCAGGACAAATTAATTCTCAGTGCAATCCTTGTTTCCACCTCCACCTCAATTACTCCCCTCATCGCCACCACTAAAACATCTCATGAGGCATGGAAAAAACTAAATCACATATATGCTAGTCAATCTCAAATGAGAGCTATGCAACTCAAGGAGGACCTTACCTTGATTCAAAAAGGAAATCGATCAATTCAGGAGTATCTCCACGCAGTAAAAGCGTTGGCTGATGAAATTGCTCTAATCGATCATCCCATCTTTAATGATGATCTAACTCTTTATATTCTTTATGGTTTGGGTTCTGATTTCAGGGAAATTGCTGCACCAATTCATGCGAGGGAGAAATCCTTGAATTTTGAACTTCTTGATTTGCTGGTTGGTCATGACAGCTACCTTCGGCGACTGGAATCGGCTACCCATCAACTTGTGGCATCAGTGAATTACACAAATCGCAAGAACTCTTTTGGAAACTCTTTCCAGAAGAATCAAAAACCCAGTGGTTTCTCATGAAACCAGGGTCCTCACAGAGAAAACCGGTAGAATAATAAGCCATTCGGCCAGCCCAATGCAACACAAAAAAGGTACCAGCCCAAATGCCAATTTTGTGACCAAATTGGTCACACGGCCAAAACATGCCCTCGCTTGAATTCTCATACAGTCACAGCAAAATACATTTCTACCTCAAATGCCACAAACAATAAATGACTCATGGACTCTGCTGCATCCCATAATGTTACTGGTGATCTCAACAACCTATCAATTCACTCAGAATATAATGGCACTGATGAAGTCGTGCTCGGTAATGGTTCAAGTTTGATTGTTTCACATATAGGATCTTAAAATCAAAACACAAAAATTTCATTCTCAAAGACACACTTTGTGTTCCAGATATCTCCAAAAACCTTATATTTGTGCACCATTTTACTGCTCAAAATAATGTCTTTATTCAATTTCACCCATCTTATTTTCTTGTGAAGGACACGAACTCAGGGGTGATCCTGGCAAAAAGTGTATGTGAAAATAGTGTTTACATCTTACCGAATACACTAGCGGCAACTCTCTTCCCCATGGTCACCAATGTGCATGAAAAAACCTCTTTTGACGGGTGGCATAAACGGCTTGGTCATCCTTCCTCCAAAATTGTTCACAATGTTGTTCGTCAGTTTTCACTTCCATTCACAACCACTCAAAAGTCATCTCTATGTCCTTCATGTTCTATTGATAAAGCACATCAACAACCTTTTCGATCTACTAGTATATCAAGCACTGCACCTCTTAATCTTATTTATACTGATGTTTGGGGTCCTGCTCACTGTGTTGGTTTAGATGGCTTTCGGTATTACCTCATTTTCATTGATCACCACACCAAATACATGTGGTTTTATTCTATGGAAACAAAATCTGAGGTGTCTTATTTTTCATTGATCACTACACCAAATACATGTGATTTCATTGATCACCACCAAATACATGTGGTATTACCTCATTTTTCATTGATCACTACACCAAATACATGTGGTTTTATTCTATGGAAACAAAATCTGAGGTGTCTTAATTTTCATTGATCACTACACCAAATACATGTGATTTCATTGATCACCACCAAATACATGTGGTATTACCTCATTTTTCGTTTATCACTACACCAAATACATGTGGTTTCATTGATCACCACCGGTGTCTTCGGTTAATGCTCCCGCCATGGTCATTGCACCTCCAGGTAACCCTTCAGTCTCTACTTCCTCTAATTTATCTTCTCAATTGGTTTTGTCTTCACACCTACAAACCCTAACCTTCCACCTTCCATTCACCGTGTCGATCATACCCCATGACCTAGACCCAATACTCAACCTGCAACTGAACCAAAAATCACTTCCCACCACCCATAACCATCAATCTCTCGACCCCATCAGATGACCACTTGGTCTATGAACAAAATTTTTAAACCCAAACAACTGAACAGTGCTACCAAACACCACCCCATACCTGATACCACATTGAACCCACATGTGTCAGTCAAGCCGTTTCTGAACCTCACTAGAGTGAGGCCATGTCTCATGAACTAACCGCTCTCATGCGACATGGGACATGGGAACTGGTACCTCCTCCAAAACACTACAATCCAGTCGGTTGTAAATGGGTTTTTAGAGTAAAACGTAAATCTGATGGGAAAATGGATAGATTTAAAGCCTGTTTAGTGGCTAAAGGGTATCATCAACGTCCAAGAGTGGACTATACGGAGACATTCAGTCTCGTAGTTAAGCCTGCTACAATTAGAATCATACTTTCCATTACTGTGATGAATGGTTGGGTCTTACGCCAACTGGACATTAATAATGTTTTCTTACATGGGGCGCTCAGTGAAACTGTTTATATATTGCAACCCCCAGGTTTTAAAGATTTAAGCAAGCCTGGTCATGTCTGTCGACTTCGAAAGGCCATTTATGGTCTCAAACAGGCTCCTTAGGCATGGTATTCTACCTTGAAAAATGTCATACTTCAGTTTGGTTTTAAGAACTCCCAGGCAGATTCTTCATTATTCATTTTTCAGCATAAGTCAATTATCTGCTATTTTCTGGTATATGTGGATGACTTAGTGATTACTGGAAATAATTCAGACTTTATGAATTCTATTGTTAAACAACTTGGCTGCAAATTTTCATTGAAGGATATGGGGTCCTTGCATTATTTCTTAGGAATGGAAGTCATACCCACTTCAGGTGGTCTTTTCCTTTCCTAGCACAAGTATATTCGTGATTTGCTCTCCAACACAAACATGCTTGGGGCAAAGGAAGTGTGTAGCCCTCTCTCCACAAGCACACCTCTAAAACTCAATGATGGCACTGCTTTTGACAGCACCGAATATAGAGAATAATTGGCAGCCTCTAGTACTTATCTCTCACCAGACCAGATATCTCATTTGTTGTAAACAACTTGTCTCAATTCATGCACAAGCCTACTCAGACTCATTGGGCAGCAACCAAGCGACTCCTGCGCTACTTGAAGCAAACCATCTTTCATGGTATTCAACTGATCAATCATACCCATCCATCCCTCACCACTTTTTCAGACGCAGATTGGGTAGGCAACCTTAACGATCGCACATCCACATCCGCATATATTATCTTTCTTGGCTCCAATCCTGTCCCATGAAGCTCGAAGAAACAACGTGCTGTAGCTCGATCTTCAACAGAGGCCAAATACAAGGCTCTTACAAATGCAGCTTCAGAAACTATTTGGATACACTCTCTCCTTCATGAACTTGGATTCAAACTCAACATCACTCCATCACTACTATGCGACAATCTTGGAGCCACACATCTTAGTCACAATCTGGTACATCACTCCAGGATGAAACATATCCAAATTGATCTTCACTTTGTTCGCGATCTGGTTCACCGCAGGGCTATTCACGTCCGACATGTCCACACTCAAGATCAACTTGCCGATTTGTTGACAAAGCCTCTCTCCAAGCAACGCACAGAGCATTTGAGAAGCAAAATTGCTCTTGCTGATAGCAGCTCAATTTTGAGGGGGTGTATTAGGACAGCTAATGGAAAACCAGATCCACTAGACTCCTAGCCAAGAATCATGTATATTAATGCAGACAGATAGTGCAGCAACATTCTAGGAAAACAATTGCAAATCATTCTATATTTAACTTACTGTAATTCCTTTGTAATTCCTTAAATTCAGCATACATTGTGTATAAATTTAATGCTCAACAACAATAATAAAGTGTGGAAAATTTCTGTTAGAAGAACTCTGTTATATCTCTCTGTGTTATAATTTGCTTTACAAGGAACCAGCATCATTGCTTGCTGCAATCCCCTGTTGATCTTCTTCAACACCTGTGACCTGGGTTTTTCTCACATGATTGCAAAACTTGAACGCATTAATAAGGCCAGGATTGGAAATAAATAAAAAATTTCTCCTCTCGCAATGCACCCTAAACAATCTATGCTTAGAAGTAGAATAAAAAAAAAAACAAAGAAAAGAGGCAGCACAAGTACTGATAGAGCCTATCTTTTTGTTTGTTTTTCTATAAAGTGCTCCAAGACCCAAAGCAAACAATGGAGTCATGGCATCCACTGCAACGTCCTATCCTTGTACAGCTAACTAAAAATAGCATCAGGAGGATGTGATAGCGCTTGAAATCCCTCGACTGTGGATAACAGAGTTAGCAAGAAAAATCTATCAGCCCCTCTGATTAATACAAACTCTCAGGAACTTGATCAAGGATGGCTGCCAATTCAGTGTAATCGCACTCTGAGTAAAAAAAAAATTAGTATTGTCTTAGAACCTAGCTACCGAATGATGGCTGCCAATTCTCACTGCAACTGGACATTCCATACCTGATCCAATCTCAAAAGCTCAGCCCATAATCCTGCCTTTGCTGCACTGCGCGAACCCACTTGAGATTTGAAACCCTGTTGCCCATACTAAAACACTTGAAACGTGCATCTCCTTACTAGTATCATCGGCATTAAGCTTAACCCGGCCCTTGTCAGGAGGCTGCCGAACTAACAAGACCTTACTGCCTTGATGCATATCCATCTGCATTCCATCACGCCTGCAATGTTTCCCTACAAGTACCCGCGCCTATAAGACTGCTACTGTTATAATTTAATTTTTGATTTTTTTAAAAAAATAAAAAATAATAATAAAATGAATGAAGAATAAATTGAAATTTGAGTCAAGAAAACATAACTTTTAAGTTTAATTATTTAATTAAACTTTAAATTAGTTTAATTAATCAAATCAAGAGCTAATTATAGAATTGATAAGTTTGAATACTTAGTAAAATCAGAGATTTAATTAGAAAAATATCAAAGTTTGAGACTGATTTGGGTTCAAATCACAAGAAATTCAAGTTCAAGGACCATTTGTAAATGGCAATACAATGCAAGGGTCTAATTACAATTTACTCAGGGGCTTGATTACAGAATTTCAGAACTTTAGTGACCCGATTGAAATGGATATTCCCATCCCAAAACGGTACTGTTTCATAGAAACTGTTTATCTCCTTCATCCCGATTGAGCGGAAACGACAGAGAACGTTGTGACATCTTTCCCCAACGATGCGCCATTAATAGTCCAATAATGGATGCTATCCATTATATGTATTGGCCAAAAGTATGAAGGTGGAGATTAATGTATTTCTTGGGTTGAGTTGGGAGGCGTGGAATAGAGAAACAAGAGGTCAAAGTATGCTCAGAACAATGAAGAAATGAACACAACAGGAGGATGAAAGAAAAGGAAAAAATGAACGAACGGAGGAGAACGAGCAGTGGGGGACGCGAACAGAAAAAGGGAACGAAAGAACAGAAATTGAGAGAAAACCGAGAGAACCAGGGGACTGAGAGAAAACCTAGAGAACCGGGGAAGGAAGACCAGAGGAAACCCGAGAACAACACAAAAGGACGCGAAAAAAAGAGAAACCAGGAGGACGAAGATACATAGAGAGAGAGCCAGACGCAGAGAGAGACAGAGAGACAGAGAGAAAACAGGGAAACAAGAATAAAAAAGAGAGACCAGAGAGAGAGAATATCAGAGGAGAAACGAAGGAAAAACAGAAACGAAGAGAGGAAAGCCTTCGTCTTCGCACCAACTCAAGCCATCGTCTTCAAACGGCAACATAATTACCTTGTTACTGTTGCAAGCGAGAATAATTGACGCATGCGAGCAACAGTAACCAGCTGGGTCACTGGTTTAGACCAGTGACGAAGCTGAGTTGGTTGGGTCCATCTCGGGCTTAGATAACATAGCCTCTAAAAATTAAAAAACAAAAAAAAACTAGGGCTAAGCCAACTCAATTTATTTTATTTTATTTTATTTTTTAAATATTAAAAAATTCTAAAAAAATTAGTGAATTTTAGATAGAACATTTAAAAGTGATAATATCTTTTTTTTTTATGTAATACTAACTATAATACTAGGCAACAACTTTTTAAATAAAAAATTTATTTTAAAAATAAAATGCCAAAAATTCTATTTTGTTTTCATGAATTGATCTTTTAATGATCACCGTGAATTCGGATATCAACTCCCAGCCCTACTCCCAAATGAAATTACGACATAGTTGGAACTTCGAAGGACCGCAATATAGCATATCAAACATGATAGCTTAGTTTGGAATTGTATCAGAATAGTTCAGCCTTAAGACAGATGGCTTATTATGAATTTAACGTTTTAGTGTTGATATGGTATTGGACGTGGGACAAAAAATACAAATATAACCTATAAAACATTCTCCCTCGAGATAGATACATTGACATAAAGCTCAGATTGCACAAGCTTTGCATTCATGCTACATTGTAGTTGCAAATGTAAAAGCTGAGCCAATGGCAACTGACCATCCCAAGGCAACATCTGTGCTTCTGCCATCAATATCCTGTGTATAAACAGCAATCAACATGTGTTAAGAGTAATTGAGATGATAAATGTCCTCATGCGCATGCTCAGGTTTAGTGACTAATGAGTGAGCATGCCTTGAGAGAGTCCAGAGAAAGATAGAGAGAGAACCTGGTGGACTGCAATGCTGGAATTAATTCCGGCTCCATTGATCTTCTGGCCATGAACATAGTCTCTCCTTACAGAATGGGCCTCTGCATCAGGACACACAGCAATCACACTGATGTGCTTTGGGAAATCAAGCCCCTTTGACTGCAAATGCTCGATAAGAAATCCATGGGACAGCCCAAGGATGCTGTTTGGCTTCATGTGAGAGAAAACTCTCTCATAAACACCAGCCTGATGCATCATGATATTAAAGTTGCACGGTTTAGACTGTGACCAAAACAGGCATTCATCAACACCAAACACATGGAATTTATTAGATGACCTATTAAGAACTGGATCATACAGAATGCACCACAAAACTTTTACCTCTGCTTAATGGATTATGGGGAAAAAATGAATTGAAAACAGATGAACTGGAGATGTGCTAGAAAATCAGAAACATTTTCCTCTCCTATTCTAATTTGATAGAACCAAAATCAACCTCGCGGCTTCACAGAAGAAAACTAAGCAAGCACAAACACATCTGCAGACAGACGTATCATAAATGTGTAGTCACTAAGAAATAACATACACTTAGCACTTCGCAGAAATGTCTTTTTTAAAAGTTGAGACCATATAGAAGAACCTTGAGGAAGCAAATCGGTATTGAAACAGTACACACAGAAAAGTAACCCCTGAAGAACGTCACAGGAAACAAATTGAAGACAAGTAGCAGAACAACACCATTTGTATTCCATGCCAGAACTTTGTATTTTCTTTTGTTTTTCACCCCACACAACGTTCGCGAACTCGAGTTAAGAATCCTAAAGAATCTTTTTTTTGGCCTAAATCTCAGCAGACACAAACTGAAAGAAAAATACAGAAACAACACATAGAGAAACAAACTCAGAATTCACACTGAAGGATTAATTAACAAACAAACCTGTGCAGCATTGGAAATCAAAAGAAGCACAAGATCACTGCCTGAAATAGTTTCCCAGATAACTCCTAAAGTGTCGCTCTCTTCAGTAAAACCAGCAGCACGAGCATCAGCAAAAGAGCAAGAATCCTTCTCGAGACCGACCTATATCATACAGAGTAACCATGTAACTTCCTAAACAGGTAAAAGTTCTGTATATAAGAGTGAGGTGTAAATAATTATTTGCCTTGACTTTTATATCACACTTGGCTTCAGCGAGTGCATCCCTTAAATTCCAAGCTTGAACAGAACCCTGGTAATGAATGGGGGCTTGTCAGCAATCCACACAGAGTCATGATAAAAATAGCATTAAAGGAAAGATTTGTGATAAAATGAAGCTATCGATACACAGATTGAGCTATCGATGTAAATGCACACATTCATAGACTCTGTTTCCAGTTTCCACAGACACACTCCAAAAGATTTTGTAGAATGGAAAAGACGGCTTTTGATACTAACAAGTTTTAGTCCTCAAGCAGAACCAAGACATACTAATAAGGTACTACAAATTTAAAGGCAATTGTACATATTCTAAGCACAAAATTGATAGTATTCACCTGGGAAACCCAACCAACGACACCAATCTGTTTAATGCCCTGGAATGCATCTGGGAGCAAGAGAAACACATCCTTGCCTCCTCTCACAATGTACTGCAATGCAATAGGAACAAAGCATCATCAATAACCAATAGTTACAGACAGAAAGGAGTAAAACTTGGAGGGGGAAACAATCTATTAGACAGAAACCTAATAGTTATCTTCCATTATGAAACACTAAATTAAAGTTTCTAATATTTGATTATAAAATTTACAAAATGGAGCTCTAAATTTAGTGAAGGAAATGGAAAAAATAAAATTTTAAAAATCATACCTTGTCATGGCCAGCGAGCATGATCTTCTCCTTCTTAAAAACGAAGGTCTGAAAATCAAGAGAGGTCCGAAGCTTTACCCTTGGATGCATGACCCTTTCAGCAGCACCAAGTGAGCCCCTTCCGCCATGGACACTACCGTCACCTCCACGAATTTTAGTAATAGTAGCTATGATCGCTTGCACAACCACAGGATTGAAGAAGACCCATTTAAGGAATTTTGAAAATTTTGCACCGAAAAGAAAAGCAGAGACGTTGCAATGCAATTCAAATTGTGTATCTTTTACATAACCAGATAGGGAGATCTTCTCCCTGCTTGCAAAGCGGGTGGAAAAAACAAGACTTGCAGCACGCGGTGGTGGCGAGTCCGCATCAGCTGAGCCGTCACCGTCCACGTCCTTTTCTCCGCCGCCTCCTCCTCCACTACCATTACTAGTTTTAAGCAGCTCACTTATTTTCAAGACAGCAGCTGCCATGGCCATGACACGTGATAGAAACTCTTGCGGATAATGGACGGATTTTGATGGTTTTGGAGGAATGGTGAGTGGAGGGAGAGGGACAGAGGCATCAAAATGAGTTTCAAATTGTAACTCCTCTTCCTGAACACCATCAAGAGAGACTTTCTTCTTCTTGCTGTAGAAGGTCCCGAAATGAAGAGAAGCTGACAACGGTTTCAACGGCATTCTACACCCTACTGTTGAGCCTGACAGCTTGGGTTTGCCTCTTTCGAGAGATAGACCATTACGTGAAAAGGTGTTACGTAGAGATTTTGGCGGTGGTGGTTTTGGACTGTGTAGAGCATAAAAGCAGTAAGTAGCAGCCATTTTGGTTTCGGAGGTGGCGGAGACGATGCCGGAGTTTTACGGGAAATGGACAGTGGGAGTGTGTTTTTGGGGTTGCCTGTGGCTACAAAAGGAAGGGCGACACCAACTCATTGGTTTACATGTAATATGTCCGAAACAAAAGGATATCTTACGAAGGCGAACGCACGAATCCCGACCTGGATACCCTCAATAACTAGTTCCGAAAATCTATGGACCCGACAAGTGTCACCAGACATGAAATTTATCGGCTTTGACGTGGCGTAACGAGGTGGAGGACAATGTAGTCATTTTAATATTTTGTGTGATTAATTAGTGGATCCTTAGGCTAGGGCTTCCCCTTCGGGGTTTTCATTTGTGGAGGGCAAGTTAGTCATTCAAATAAGTTATACCCGAAGGGCTTTCCCTTCGGGGTATAATTTATTTTATCACAAGAAAATAAAAATAAATTTTACAACACTTGAACTGTAATAATATTTGTAACATTGACGAAAGAGAAACAAAGATGGAGTAGCATTGAATTTTTCTCAATAAAATACCACTGCAAATCTCTAATCTCTTTATACGTTAAGAGAGTCAAGAAAATTTGGGCGATGATTGGCTAATAAACTATGTTAATTTGTTATTAGGTAATTCTTGGGTTGATTATTTAATTAGAGGTTGACTTTTATTAGCATTTGTTATTTGCTAAAGGGCCTATTGAGGTGGGTTGCTGATTTGAAGGAGCTGAAGAAGAGGCTGGTAGAGGGCAGTGAGGATCTCCTCGGACCCTGTGATGTTGATGAAGTGAAGAGTTGACTTACGGGAGGATGGATGTTTGGATATAGCGATAGCAAGCCTGGATGAAGAATGTTTTTATGATGGTTTGGATGGTTTGCAGTGAAGATCTCCTCGGACCATCTGCAGGCTCTGTCCATCAGGCTATCGGGATCCTTCCTTGTCATCTTTATTCAGGAGAAAGCCATGATGAGGGTATGATTTCTTTGTGATGGTTGTGCCTTTTATATATAATGTTTCTCTTCTCCTTATTTTCAAGCTATGATGACCGTATGATTTCTTTGTGATGGTTGTGACCATACTGAATATGAGACTTTGTTCTTCTGACTGAACAAGTGTGTAAGGCTCTGATTTTGAGAGATTAAATGATGGGTTTATGCTGAGTTCTGGGTTACAAGCAAAAACCAGAAAATGATCTTGTTAAACTTCCTCTTTGGTTTTGGGTAATGAAAGAGGAGAGCTTGTGGAGGCTTCTGTTAGAGTGGAGAAAGCAGCATTACTGCTTTCAGAAATCATACCTAGGCAGAGATGAAACAATAGAGCCAGGATTAATGCACATCTTGATACACTTGGGATCCTAGTACCTTGTACTGAATCTACTGATAAGGTTTTTGTTGCTGGATTGATTATGTTGAATTTTGAATTTAAACAGTTCTCGAATCATTTAAAAAAGATTGTTTCTTAAAGTTTGGGGATAAAAGTTGAATTTAAACAGTTCAAAATTAAACTTAATAAGAACCAATTGGTTTGCTGTAGCTTATTGTGCTGCTTTTGTTTGTGAGTTTACTTGAGTTATTTATACAAGGATGATTGATTAAGCTATGCTGCTATAGTTCGCATGGTTATTACTTCGTTCTGTGGTTTTTCTTAACATAGACATCACCCAAAACATAGATATGTGTGCTGTGATTTCTTGTGGTTGATGACATGACTTCTTCTTGATTGCAATTAATCATAAATCAAGTGCAAGTGATGTTATTTATGGACTATTTGATAAACAAAATCCTGAATTTTATATGGATTTGACTGGTTTTGTAAGAGCTGGATGTTATAGTTGTTGTCAAGTTTCCAGCTTATGCTTTTATATGTTAAGAGCTGGATTTTATATGTTAACTTGGGTTCCTGAATTATTAATTTGAACTTTCAGGCGCAAGGCATCATTGCTTGCTGGAGATATAAACCACTTGAAGGAGCTCAGGAAGAAGGCTGCGGAAGGTAGTGAAGGTCTTTTCATGCCATTGGATGTTGATGAAGATTTGAGCATAAGAGTGCAGTTTGCATGGTGCCCCCTATTTAATCAAGGCTTCTATATGTTGTGATTGCTAGCCTGGAATGCTGTCTGATTTAAGACAAGCTTCTGAAGCTTTCCATCTGATCACAAGGAGCCTAGGAATTGGACCTTGGAAGGCACAGTAGGGGCTGTTTTGCATCAGCAAAATCTTGTGTGGGTGATGAAGGGTCTTGGACACTACAGTAGCGTATGGGGGAACCAGGTCAGATGGATTTGATGCTGGGATGCTATTTGTGTGTGGGCTTAGGCAGGTTTGATGATTGGCTTGCTGAAAGAACTTCGACGCAAAAGAGTTGTTGATCACCGAATTGTGTTGTCTCATTTGATGCTTGCAGGTTTTGCATATATAACAGTTGAGGAATTGTGTGTTCGTATGGGAGTTCATATGGTTCTTGATGGGGGTTTTGTATGGCTGTATTTTGTGAAGAAAGGGATGGATTCCTTGGATGCTATGTGTGGCATCTGAACTTTGTGAAAACAGGCTTGCGAGTGGATGTGTTGGCATGTGGGATTGCTAACGAAATGTGGACAGTTTGGGTGTGACTTGGGGGAGTTGCACATGATTTTGGGAAGACATGACAGTAGGTGACACTTGAGTGTTACGGCATTGTCTTTGGCCAGACGAGATTGATGGCATTGATCTCGATAGCTTTGGGTGGGACTCAATGTTTGGTTTGACCTATGGGGTACAAACTGGAACCAAAAGAAGACTTGGTCACAGCTTGGCTCAGATTGGGTTGACGAATGGGAATGTCAGCTTGGCATCGCAGAATTGATGGGCAGTATTCTCGATGTGAAGGTGAAGAATACTTTTCTGACGAATGCTAATTATCTCCACACAAATCCTTCTGGGAATTTGTGTTCTGCTGTCTTTCTCATAACCTTTTAATAATTAATGGAAGTTGGCTTTATTACTTTTTTTGCTTCAGTACATAATGTCATTTAAGATTAATAGTATACAAACTGAAAAATTGTACTAAACACTAGTAACATTTAATGCAATGATTTTATAGATCATTTATATGGAAAGTAAATCGATTGTATAACCCCGATAATCACTTGCCACATCAATTAGTGAGATTTTTATGGATGTTTGTATAGAGTTTTTCATATTTAACTGTAGTGCAGTGTTATTTAACAAGTTATTTTGTCTGCATTAAGAGTCTAGTTTTGCTGTTAAATCTGCCTTAGATTCAGCTTCTGCACACTAGTATTCGTATTGAGAGTCAGGTTCCTTAGTAGTTTGGTTTGGAATTGAATGACGAATTGTCATTTCCTCTGTTGACTTAACTGAAAGCTTCACTTCTATTCTCGAGCAAGACCCCCCCTCTTCCTGATAGTGCTAGTCCCCAAGACCAAGGGAGCTGATGGCGGAAATGCTTCTCGACAGATTTTCAAGAAAAACACCATTGTTTTTGGAGGAAGTGAGTGAAAAGAAGAATACTTGGAGTGAGTTAAAAAGCGCAAAAGAGAAAGCCAGTGTACAAAGAACGAGTCAAAAGAGAGGGCAAAGAAGCTATCTTTTCCTTGTTTCCTTTGGGAGTGATCTATGAGTGCTCCATGTTTGATTCTCCTTTTCAGGTTTGCATTTAAGAGCTTCTTTCGTTTCGAATACATGTATATATTCATGTTCTGGAAAATGGTCATCTCTTTCCAATCTCACCATTTTTTCTTGGACTAAAAGAGATTGATAATCAGATCTGAATTAATTGAAGTATACATTGAAGGGTATAAACTGCTGGTTGTTGGTGAATGTGTGTGCTTAAACTACTTCTATCTTGATTGGTTGCATGTTGCTTATCATAAAATGTTGACTAAAATTACTCGAGTTCAGGGAACTGAAATACAAATGGCAACAGACCTGATTTGTAAGTGAGGGAAATAATAGATGAAGATAGTAGTGCAGAAGAGAGCAGGTTTCTTCAATGAATAAAGGATGATTGAAAGGACGGATACCTCTCTAGCAGAAAGGAAAAATAGATTAGTTTCTGCATCTTTTCATTATAAAAAAAGACGGAGAAGTAGCTTATAAGTTCAAATCTGAATCATGAACTTTAAGAGAGCTATTTAGAATTAAAATATTGAAAATAAATCAAGTTAAAGGCATGAAAGTAGAAACCAAGATATAGTAGATAACTATAGTTTTATCACCTGTACAAGTATTTGGGATTGTGGTGCAGGGTAGGCTGCACTACAGTTTTATTCTGGTTCCTGACACAGCAAGTTGAAGTCCCCATCTAATGTGTTAGAAGAAACTGAGCAATAAATATGAGCTCGGAAATGTTCAAGGGCAGAGGTGAACCAAAACATCCACGATCGATCGAACATTCACCCTATCAGGTTCTAATTAATAGCTGCAGCCCAGTTTGATGATGGTGAAGAAAGAAGAGCAGACACAAGCATACTTTATCTGTATATCATTTTAATGTATTTCTTATATGACTGCTGAAAATATTTTAAATTCTGGTTCTGTGTGATCTGTACCACTGAATCAAAAAGCAAAGAAGTCTGTATCCAAGATGAAACCCATCATTACTGCTAAATTACTCCATTTATTTGATTCTTCCACACCTTGTTGCTTCAGAAACCCCTCTCCATACAGATAGCAGTTTCCTTCTATGATCTCCAAGCATTTCCTCTTTCCCTTCTCTCCTCCGTATTCGTTTATCATAAAACACTCAAATGGGTACTTAAACAAGCTCAAGCAATGCATGAAAATCCAATACTTGGGTATCCCATCCTTTGCTATGAAATACCCAGAGTAAAGGAAAAAGGAGCCCATTAGACCAGCAATCAAAGATGTCCCCATGATGAAATTTGGCACAAGAACACTGAAACATGCAACAAAAGAACTCGCCATCAAAACCACCATCCATACAACCACTGAGAAGTAGAGAAACCGACCCATTTCCCTTCTCAATCCAACTAGCCAGTATACTGGGGTGCTGTAGAGGAGTGCAAAACTAAAAGGAATGGAAGGAAAACCAGAGTGTTTGATACAACATAAGAAGAACTCTATAAGCTCCTTTTGAGGTTTTTCTCTTTAAAATTCTTCTTTCTTGCAAGAAAATGGGCTGGCCTTCTGCTGTGGATGACAACAAGAAGGTGAGGCTGAAGGCAAAGAACCCAATTTGAGTCTGAAGTTTATGTCTCTTAGGACCATTTGTTGCATTCATGAATATATTTCCAAGCACAACTCAAGCAAGTAGTGCTTGGAGTATTCTTGCTGCGAAGAGCTGATTGCTTCTGCAAATGATGTTGGAGAATCTCTGGCCCAGTATTAAAACCTCCTTGAACAGACTGTTGGGGTAAATAGGTTCTTCAGGATTGCTGTATTGGTTCGCATTCCTTCTGATATGCTTATAATCTTGTGCTGTATCACTGTCTTCTATTTCACCTTCTTCAGTATCTTCCATGGCCAGAGCTTCTGTCATTTCGATAGCAAACTCAAGCACATTAACATGCCTATGAATGGAATGACCAGCGAATCTAATCCGCTGAACAAGGAGATGCAAGGAACCATGATGCATAACAGTTCCATTTGATACCAACAGAATCTGATCGAACAGTTCAAGAATTTGGAAACCAGGTTGATGGATGGTTAACACGATTGTTTTACCTTGCCTTATAGTCATATTCTAGTGTATTGGCGGGTAAATAATAATTTTTAAAAAAAATATTAAAAAAATATTTTATATTTTTAAAAATATTTTTAAAAGAGACTTCCGTATCTGATAATAATACCAGATCCAAGAGCTCTAAGCCTAGAGACCGTAACAAACCCAAATCTAATAGATCAAGGCGTACGGGTTTTTTGGGTTGTTTTTTTAGATTTAGTATTTTTTTTTTATTTTTCACCTTTAATATTTGATTCATTATGATTGACCTTTATGGTTTGTTTGGTATAGGTTATGTGGAGTTATTATGTTCACAAACCTCATAGGGCTTCGCAGTTTAACCATAGTTGGCCCGAGTTAATCCAATGTGCCAACATCTTAATATTAAAATAAAAAAACAATATATCAATATTTAAAAAAAAAAAACATTATCTACTATGCATTAAAAAAAACATTATCTATTATGCATCAAATTTTTGACTTCATCTATATTTTTATTAAGTTTAAAAAAATATTATTTGACTCGCAACACACTTGAAATAAAAATAGTATAGCATCGCAAAGGTGTTTGAAATTATAGTATATGATGCTTTTTAAAATATTAATTTTTAAAAAATGTATTAAAATAAATTTTTTTTTTAATTATTTTTTATATATCAATATGTTAAAATTATTTAAAAATACTAAAAAAACCATCCATTTATTTTTTTTCAACTCAAAAATACATTTAAAAAGCATCTGAAAGTCAGAAGCACAAGCTACCAGTCGCCTTCTTATCATCATCACCTTTTTATAGTGTGCTTTAATACTTTAAATATGGAGTGGGCTTGGCAATGGGCAAGGCGGCAAGCACATTAGGCTTTTCGTAGGGTCCATTTTTTTCATTGAATTTGTTTAGCATAGTTTATGAAAACTGAATATTGATTTTGAATCATAATTTATTTTTTTATAAATAATTTGTGGTAAAAATAAATTTAAGTTAGTACTATTTTGATAAAATAATTTAAATCATTTTAAAAAATATATATATAACATAAGTTAGTATTTATAAATTTAAAGTTTAAAATCTTAACTTTTAATTAATTAAACATTTGACTGAATTTTATAACAAATTTTCATTTAAGTTAAAAGTTATTTCTAACTTACCATTTTTTTATGAATTAATTTTTTTAGAAATAATTTAAATTAATTTTAAAAAAATCATAACATCTTAGTGGTTATTAAAATTCAAATTTCTCAAGAAGAATTATTAAAAAGAAAAGAAAAAGGAAAGCAAGCATAAGAAGATAAACTCCACCCTACTTCCACGTGTATGAACATCATTCAAGAATGTAGATTCGGAGCTTCTGACATGGCGAGAGGGACACCATAAATCCTGGCTCCTGCAGCCAAGTTATTGTCTTTCCAGTTTCTACACTGCACGGGATCCCTCCCCCCCCCCCCCCCCCCCCCCCCTCTTTCTCTGCTTCAATGGAATTGTCTTCACATACCCACAACTTCTCTGTTCTCTCAGTAAGCAAAACTATAGAGAATGGAAATGGAAGAAGGAGAGCAAGAATGGTTGTTAAGATGGCAGCATCAACATCAGATATGGCAGCTGCCTTTGAAGAGGGAAAGCTAGAAAGGCCTAAGTGGTCAGGACAGACGCCTCTCTCTCGTCTTGTTGGAGCTCTTATTGCTTTTAAGCCTCTCTCCTCTGTTCTCAAACTTGGTGCCAGACAAGTCCTTATCAGGTCCCATTACTTAATTCCCCTTTCTTTACAAGACTAAATGTGCATGCATTTCCCTTTGTTTACATACGTTAATTTTTTGTGCTGCTCGATACTGCTGGTGTTGAAATTAGCAGGTTGGCATTGGTTATGCATAATTTCTAATTTTTCTAATTGAATGGCTTTCTCATTGACTTGAATATGGAATTCTGAATGTGTGGAACAGAACAGCAGAGAAGGGGAACATTCCATGGAGAGAAATGACAAAGGAGATTCTTGAATCAGATGTGTATAAGGAGCTGGAGGGCATTCAAAATCCCTCACTTGTTTATCCAGATTGTGGGTATCTTAACCTATTGAATTCCTTTACATAATGATTCTCTTCCTCACACTCTGTAGTCAGTTTTCTTTTTGCTTGTAATTATGTTTGACTGGTTAGATTTGTTCATATTTCAATTTGGCCTAAACCTTTTTATGACATTTAAGTTTAATCTTCGCTGCTAACATCCCTATCTTGATCTATAGTTGCTTGCAATCTCTATTGGAACACTTGCATGTTTCAAGAAATTTAAATTGAACTAATGAGGTTAGATTTTAAAATTTTGGAGGTCTGTCCCTTTTCTTCGTGGGTTACTACTTGCTATTTTCTCACTTTATTATGCTCTTCATACTTCAGTGATCAAGTAATCTAATTAAAACAAGCTGGTTCTATTTTCAGATTACCTAAATCCTTTCCATGCTTACGACGAGGGAAATCTTTCATGGCTGGTAAGTATTTATTACTCGGTCTCAGTGACATGGTTTTGTATGCATCATTGGATGTATCTCCTTTCTGTGATTTAACAGTTCTGCTGAAAGTATTCTTGATTACTTTATTTAGTGCTTACTATTTAATGTTTTTATTTTGAATGTCAAATTCTTGCCCCCAAATGAGCAAAAAATACAGCCTATATTCTTTTCTGTTCTGCAAGCTCAAGTAGTGCTTGTAGATTCTGGTTGTCTTCCTACTCGTATTTATCAAGCTTGAATCACATGCTATAAAGCATACGTACAGGATGAAGTTAAATGTTATAGTCTTGTTAGTTTCCTAAGTACAATGACATGAAAGAGAGGATGATCCTATGGTAGCCATATGTTTAATGTCAGGCTGCAGCTGAAGCTGAAGCTGCAACCATGTCAATGGTGAGGCGAGCAATACCTAATGCTTCTACAGTAGATGAAGCAAATCAAGTAGTGCGTGGAAATTGGCTTCAGGCAATTGAACAGCATCATCTACAGTACTCTGGGACTACCATGATTAGAGACATTCTAGATATTGGATGTTCTGTAGGTGTTAGCACAAGATTTCTGGCTGACAAGTTTCCTTCTGCTAATGTCACTGTAAGTCCGATCCTCAAATTTTGTGAGATCATTTCAACAGTCCTTTACAGATGATACAATGCAATGAAAATAATTTTCTCACAAGTTTTAATGGCTGAAACTTGTTTATTTTTTTCCATATGCGGATCCCAACCTGCAGGGGCTAGATCTGTCACCTCACTTTCTTTCCGTAGCTCAATTCAAGGAAAAGAAGATAGGTCCTAGAAAGAATCCTATTAAATGGATGCATGCTAATGCAGAAGACACAGGCTTTCCACCCCAATCATTCGATCTTGTTTCAGTTTCATATGTGGTATGTGCTATTCTCTAAAGCAGTATGCTTCTTGATATTCTGGAATGTTTTGATTAAACATGATGCCTTTTCTTTAGCGGCCATCCATTTCTAATATTAGTACAGAGAGTTCACTTCCCTAACATAGTAGCAGGATTACAATTAGCTTTAGAAAGAAGCAAATAGAACTGTTGAAGTATAAGATTTGGTAATTTATTAAAAAAAAGAAGCCCCACATCATGTTTAACCGTCAGAGAGATCGGTGTGATAATTCAAGCATTGACCAAGATTCAAGTATGAATAAATTGTGTTTTGAAAGCTTCTGGTGTGTGATAATTTCAGATACTTATGCTTTCAACCCCCTGAAATATATGCAGTTTCATGAATGTCCTGAAAGAGCAATAGTTAATATACTGAAGGAAGCATTCGGGCTACTTCGTCCTGGAGGCACAATTGTTGTGTCGGATCAATCAGTAAGCATCCATGCCTTTATAACTATGAAAAAAACACAGTAATTCTCCTACTGCTGTATCATTATTAATGTGATATTTCTGCTCTCTTATGCAGCCAAAGTCAAAGATCCTACAGGTATGGTTCCAATTCTACCATAACACACCATAAATTTATCTGTGTAATTGTGTTGCATAATGTTATGGATATATCAGTCGTAAATAAAAAATTTGAGAAAACCGATTTGGTTTGGACATATGGTGAGAACTGGCAGGAATCTGAGATTTCTTTCTGTCAGGGTTTTGCACATATAAAATTGTACATGAATTTTCACAAACATGCTATAAGCAAATTGAAGCCCTTGCCTGTTCATGCGTTGTAGGAAATGTCTCCAGTTCTGTTTACATTATTGAAGAGCACCGAACCATTTCTAGACGAATACCATCTGACTGACCTAGAAGGAAGAATGGAGGAAGCTGGCTTCATAAAAGTACAAACAGGTCTCACAGATCCAAGACACAGGACCTTGACTGCAACCGTGCCTTGTTAACATGTATACTAACTAAACTGATCACTGCATTAGCTCCAAGCACTTCTCTGAATGGATAGATCAGTAGAAAGTCGGTCATCTTGTTGCTCTATATGCTTCTAACCAGCTCATTGGAGACATGAAATATATTTGTTTCTTTGATGCCAATTGTCAATAAACTTTACAGAAATTTTGTGACTGCTTGTTTTGATTGGAATGTATAAAACTTCACGAGTGCTGTTATGATGCGATCAAGCAACTTCATGGTATTAAATTCATGATGGTATAGAGGGATGAGAATTTAATCCTAGTCCATGTATGCTCACCTAAATCGACCTGAAAGAGCACAGTGGATTTTTTTTGGATAATTATTATTTTGGAGTGGATATTAACATTAATTAAAAAGAATTAGTTGAGGAGGGCCTCTCCTCACATATTAATGTTTATTGGAACAATAACTTCTTTTTTTTCATTTTTATATTTAAACATTGCAAATTAAATTTTGTTATTTATTTCAGTTTTTTTTATACAAGATTACTAGGTCTTCAAAAAACGTGTTAGTATTGGATTTATACTCCATTTTATAAATATTTACTTTTTTCTATTACATTATTAAATAAAAAATAATTTTGAAAAAAATATAATTATTATGAATTAGACTTAATAATTTATTTTGATTTATTTTTTATAGAACGATCTTAAAAAAACACGTTGGCATTGGGTTAATGCTTAATTTTTTTAGCATCTATTTTTTTTATTATATTATTAAATAAAAATAGTTTTAGAAAAAGGTTATTAAACTCAATGGAGTTCATGACTTAGGTCGTGGGTTTGACAAATTAATCAAAATTGACCCGAATTGATTCAATATGTTGTCGTCTCAATATTTTTTTAAAAAATATGTCATCTTGAAAATATTTTTAAAGATAAACTATATTTTTACCCATAGTTTTGAAACCCAACCCGGTGATAGACCCGATCTAATGATCAGGTCACGGGTCAGATAGATTGATCCGGGTCAACCCAAAAAAAAATATCATACTTTAATGTTACTGGGAGAACTTGGTTAATAAATTTGAAATTCTAGAGGTGTGTGGGTAATCTTCCTTTTTTGGATTTCATGGACTATAAAATGACACGTTGCATAGGAAGACTTCTAGATATAGATTTTTTCTTCTAATAATCAATATAAGAAGGCAGCTCCTGGAAGATTTGAATGGGACAAGCTAGCTCCTGTCTTTCCTTTATTCAAGTCGTTGTAAGCAGCTGGGGTTAAAGCTGGATATATATTGCATACTTGAAGCTTTTGAGAAGTTTCTGCTGGAGGATTTTGGAGAATATTTGAAAACTTTTGCAAGATTTTTGTTGAGATATTGAAGTAGGTTGGAGATATCTAACTGTTAAAGGAGGGTTGTCTTCTTGTTTTGGTAAGTTAACTGAATATCTTTTCTTTTTCCCAAAAATCTGGTGGCATTTGCTTGCCCCAGTCATTAAAAACGAAGGAGATGATGTCTTTTGTATCCCTTCTCTTTTGTTTTGAGATGGTCTTTTCTATTTCGACCGACAGCTGCTTGAATCGATAAAAGACAAAAAAAGGAAGGTAGTTGGGTCTCAGCTGGGTTTGCCCGGGTTCCGGGTCGACCCGCCGGGTCGACCGGGTTTCGCCGGGCCAACTTCTAAACGGGTTTTTACTTAGACTCGGACCGGTTTTAGGCCCGGGTCGACCCACCGGGCCGGTCCGGGTAAAAATTTTACCAGTCGCCTGAGTTTCCTCTAACCTGTCAAGTCAACCGGGTCATGTTGGGACAATTTCTATCCAGTTTAATTTGAAACTCAATTTAAACAAAGAATATAGTTGAGAGGTTTTAGATTCGACCTGTTGGGTTGGATTTAATGACATTGTTACAAAATTTCTCTTAATCTATTATTTTTTTTATATGTTAAAAAATTTTATTTTTACCGTAGCATAGCACGGGAATCATCTAGTGAATATCTAAAATTCTTATCTAATAAATAATAGATAGAATATAAATATTATTAATCTTAATCCAAACTCAAAATATATATGTTAATATTGTATACATATTTATGTGAAATATTTATAGTTTTTAAATATAACATTAAAAAAAATAACTAGAGGGGGAGGGAAATCATTGCACTGCAGGATACAAAACATTATTTGAAATTATTGCAGCCTAAGACAAAACATTATTCACTGTAATGATACTATGATAAAATTGCTCTTGAGCCATTAAACTTTTGAACTAGGGATTGTAGATGAAGTGATTTTTTTATTATGATATAATTATTTTTTACAAATTATATAGGGTTAGATTAGTTATTTGTTTTGTTATTGCACAGTAAAATTATTAATTTAATCTTAAAATAAAAAAAATTAATGCATATAATTGAGGCATTTTGATCTTCTAAGTTTTTTTTAAATAGTATAATTATTTTCATGTCCTTAAAAAAAATCAATATAACTTTTTCATAAAGGTTTTATTTTGTTATTTTACATTAGTTTTATTGTAAATTTGAAGGTTATTTAAAGGCATTATTATAATTGATATATATTAAATATTATTGAAAAAATGATGGGGTGTGCGTAGCACACGCTTGCGTATGGATAACCCTCGTATTGTTTAGACAACGCGTATTTGCTAGAGATTGAGATTCATTTTTTTTTTATGGAATTATCATATTCTCATTTGATTTATTAAGAATTGGTTTTTGAATTTTTTTTTCTTTCCTGCATTTTTTTTATAAGATTATCCCAATCCTATATTCATGGTCGTGAAGTTTGTGGGTTAATTTGATTTAACTAGTTTTTCTTTTAATTGTTTTTTGTTTCACTTTTCAATATTTAGTTGTTTCATAATCCAAGTAGGCTTAGAGAGAGTTCTTTTTATCTTTTTTTGTTATCAATTTATTTTTTATTATTGTATTTTTTAAATCATATTATTTAAATTATCAATTGAACCAATGATTCATGTCTTGAATTTATTTTCTTGACATTTTTTTACGTTGAAATTTTTTTTGTTGAGTACACGGGGAAGCGCAAACCACAAAGTACTTACACTAATATTAATATTATATATAATAAATATGGTATAAATATTTAAATTTTTTATTCAATAAATAATTAATAAAATATAATTTTTTTTCAATATAGATAAGGTTGTGAATATACTATAAATATGATACGTGATATCCATTATCATTGATATTTGTAATATACTATAATTTCTTATCCAGTGGCAAAGTATGAGTTTGAGCAAAACTGTAAAGACAAAAAATAAATTAAAATAAGTGCCCATTTCATGAGAACACCACATTGCATCGAAGTAAATAGATTGCTAGCATTGTGGGTTATTTTTTTAATAGAAAAAATATTTATACATTAATATTGTGTTCTCTAAAAAAAAAAGTAATCATGAATGACATATTGAATTTTTTTTAAAAGTATTAAAATGAAAATATATTATATTAATCTAAATCAACCTATGTTAACTAGCCAATTCACGACTTGAATTATAAAATTGTGATAACTCAATAAAAAACAATGATGTCTAATTACTAATCAATTTGATGTTAAAAAATAAAAATATTTAATTAAAAAAGATAATAAAAAAAAACATGAGTAAATTTAGATCAACCTGCTAAATCCGCAATCTAGTTATACATTCTACTAGATTTGAAAAAAAAATTCTCTTAAATCATTTTTTATTTAAGCGCACAATAACTAAATGTGTGGAAGTTCTTTTGTATCAATTAAAAAAAAAAAAACAAGCGTGTAGAACAAAAAAGACAATCTATTTTTTTTTAAATAAAAGTTTGGTAGCAAAATGAGTTTTTTTATGTCAAATAACAAAAAAATACCTTTTTTAAAAAAACTTAAGGGTTGAGAATACATTAAATAAAAAAAGTAACAATCATGCCATATACCATGACCTACCCATGCGCCTAAACAACGTATCATCCATTTTGTTTTAAAAAAAATAACAACTTGAAGTAGACAACGTGTCATTTGTATTTCTATAATCCAACTACTAGAGAGTCGGTAGAAAAGCAAGGTATGGGCATTTTTTGCTTTAAAATTCATTTTTAATTTCAAAAAATCTAGAAAATATTATAGAAACCTTGATAATTCTGTTTATGACCTCAAATTACCCCAAAACTTATTCAAAAACTCAAAACCAACTCTAATTCAAAAAACTTCTCAAAATAAGATATACTCTTTTAGGTAATGGAAAAGCCAAAGAACACCTCAATAAAACTCATTTCATCGAATGTAACATATTAACACCAAAATCAATTTTTTTTTGGACATGCTCAGTGCCAACTGATATTTTCACTTTTTACCACTTAAAATTGATGATTTTTTTTCTTATCTCTTAAATCAGAGACTAAAATATAAAAAAAATGAATTCTTGAATCAAAATTAATTTTTAAAAAACTAAGGGGATCGAAAAGTGACTATTTAGAAAGTACGAGGACCAAAGATGCTTTTGCTTTAATTTTGAAACAACCACTTATTTTCTCATCTTTTAACTTCGATTATTTGTCTTTTAATCTTGCCTTTTGTTAACAATTTAGAAGCAATTCAACATCAATTTTGCCAAAAAAAGGAATTAATCAAAGACAATAAGTTTGGGGATTAAAATAGAAAAAAAGTGAAAAATCATTGTTTGAATCTATAATAATTTGTGAAAAGTTTACAAGGAACTAGTTAGTTCAGTTAATCCATCTAACTCGTTGTATTTCGTGTTCGTATAAGCAAAGGAAAACAATGAGACAGAGACAATTCCCTCTGCAAACTCTATGTCCCTGTTTCTTAAAAACCCACTTGTTTTTTTGCCCCTAAATTCCCATTAAGTCCCAAACTTTCTCTCTGTAAATTCACACTTCCATTGCTCTCTGATCCAAATTTCCGTGTCAAGATTTAATCTTTCTCTCTCTAGAGATCATGGAGAAAGTAGAGAAGGCACCAAACGATCCAGAGAGTGAAGAAACTGAAGCCATTGAGCTTATCCTCTATCAAGTCTCTGAATGCTATGTTTATGTGGTAACTTTCTCTCTCTTTATCTGTGTATTGTACTGTCTTTAAATTTATGTTTTGTGGATGTTTCTTGTGATTTTGCAATTGGGTTTTTGGGATTTGTAGTGATCAATGATCATTTGAGTTTTTTGTATCTAACCAGCTTTGAAAATATGTTCCTTTTCCAAAAAAAAAAGTCTAAAAGAAAATTGGATTTTCAGTTGTATGGATTGGAGAACAGAACTTAGATTTGAATTGTTGTAGTTAACTGAATTGGACATCAGAAAAAGTGGCAATCAGCACTGTTCCCTCCTTTTTCTTTTGATTAGTTCTAAGGAAATGAAAATATAATAAAAATGTATGTGAATTGTGTTTTAGAAGTTCTGAGGTGGGTTTTAGGTGTTGCTTTATTGTTCTAAAAGAAACATCATTGATTAAGGGTTCTTGTTTTTTTGTACTTGTGGACTGAGTACTGATGGTGTTAATCATCGATTGGGTAAAATTGATGAAGGGACCAACTTACAATTGACATTGATGTTTGAAATTAAAGATTGTAATAGAAGTAGTTATATTACCTTGAGAGATCTCATCATGGTCAAACAAGATGCGGTATTTAAAAGTCAGAAACTGCTGATCGTGCATCGAGAAGTGATTACTGGCTGCTACTTAAAGAAACAAGGCTGATTCCGAGAGATTTTGGCATAGGAAATTTTAATTTTTTGGAAAGAATTCAGTTTTATGTGGGCACCTCAAACACTTCCATTTCTAGTTTTATAATAAGTTTGTGGATTATGTCAAATTAAGGGCCAAGGAAAGAGCTGTTTTCTCCCATTTCCAGTGTACTGCCTTTGCTATTGACTGCCGTCCTTTCCCTGTTGGTCGCATTTTTGTAATAATGGAAGGCAATGCTCTAAAAGCAATTTTGATAGACATGCATTAATTATGGTCACTTCAGGTCCATATATAGCCATACTAACCGACGGTAATTACTTTTTTTCCCTTAATTTGTTTCAATCTGAAAGTTTTCGATCATTTTATCCTCTAAAAGCACAGGTGTATGTCTTCAGTCTTTTTTCTGCTAGTAAAAAGTTCGTTTTTTCATGTTTGCCTTTATGTTATTGATATTTGTTTTCCCTATTTCTCGTTAATATAAATCTTAAACTGTTACCTTGACATCAAACTCTTCTACATATCTGTTTATGGTCTGTGTATCCGTTGCAGATATTTGAAAGCTTACATGTTCAGATATGTCTATGCAAGTCTAAGCTGTTTGATATCTTTTAGGCTTTTCATTAAACTTGAATATCTTATAGGTTAACATTTATGCTTAACTTTCTGCTCTCACCTGTTTACATAGCTAGTTAGCGGCAAATCCATCAAAATTTGATTTTTTTTTTTAAACAAATTATGCTGTATCAAAAACCACCCAGAGTACAGATTTATGCCATTTTGGCAAATGATTATATGCTTCTTACATACCAGCTGCATCTCATAATTTTCCTCTTATTTTCTTTGTTGTCTAAATGCACAAGGTAGTTTTTTGCTGATTAAGACAGTTCAAACAAGATAATAGTTGCAAAGCTAATTCATTTATTCTTTCTGCAGATACCACCGAGGAAAAGTGCTGCTTCTTACAGGTTCTTGCTCAACTTGTCATCTAATGCCTGATTAGTGATATTGATGAGACATTTTCTAAATGATGTCTTTCATACAATATGGTTGTCATTTTGAAATATGCAGAAGTTGATTCATTCAATTTGTAGTGTTGCTCAGATTCTCTTGATTATGGAAATAGGGTTCATCAATCTAATTAGAAGTTGGACTTTAATTGACATTCATGACCTAATAAGGATGTAGATGCACAAGGAGCTTTTGTAATAGGAATTGTTGACAAAAGGTTTTTTCCTTCATTTGCGAATCAGGAGATAGACAGAAGAACAATAAGGCATCTCAAAATACCAGAAGTAATCTTGTATTTTTTTTTACAATATGCTTGGGAATTATACGTTTGGAAAATTATATTCAAATAACCAGTTTGATTTCTAAAAGAAACTTAAAATCTAAATTTACTTTCTTAAATACAACCTGTTATGAAATCCAGTCTCTCCATACCCTTTCTTTGTTTTTTTTTTCCTGCAATCAAATGCAGCCAGGCATATAATGCCATTGAATATTTGAATCTATGGACTATATTTACTGCTTAAACTTGTTTTCACCTAATGGATATGGATATTTATATCTCTAGAAGGGTATTTCAGGGCTGATGAATGGGATGTCAACAAATGGGCCTGGGAAGGGACTTTGAAAGTCATTAGCAAGGGTGAAGAGTGCATTATCAGACTTGAAGATAAAACCACAGGTTATATTATCTTTGGATTGTTATGATGCAGAAAATGGTGTAGTGTGTTTCTCTGATGGACGTTGCATGCTTTGATTTAATTTGTATAGGTGAATTATATGCGCGGGCATTTTTGAGAAAGGGGGAGCTACATCCAGTGGAACCTGTAATTGATAGCAGCAGGTTAAGCCTATTTCTCACTGAATCTTAAGCTTATCTTTGTTGTACCATTTGTTTTATTGATAAGAGTAATGATATATGCCCTATAGGCATAAAGTTAATACATTAAGCTTAACTGGAGGTTGGTTCCAACTGAATGCCCATAAAATAGTGTGTTGACTTGAGGGTATATAAACAAACATCTTTTCTTTTGCAGATATTTTGTTCTGCGGATAGAGGAAAATATAGGTGAGCTACCATGCCTGCCTCCAAGTTCATTATTCAACAGAAGATTTTACTTCTATATTCAACTGAATTACTCTTAGCTTTATCGGAATGGATTACCAAATTCCATCCTATATTATTGCAGTTAATTTTTCAGATTATAACTTATTTAGAATTTTTTAATGATGCATAATCCCTTTGATCTTCAATCTCTATCCTGCCGATGCAGTTTCATATTGCTTGGATATCATTCCAGCTTTTTTTTTCCCGAATGTGACTGCCTCTATGAAAACTATTAAACCCCTTTGAATGATCTGCTCGCATTTTTTTATCCCCTTTCCCTTAGATTTATTTTCAATTTCGTTACTAAATCAGCTGTCTGGAATTATGCAGGTGGTCGCCTTAGGCATGCATTTATTGGCATAGGATTTAGAGAAAGAACAGAAGCTTATGATTTCCAGGCGGCGCTGCATGATCACATGAAGTATGTTCAAACCCATAAATGTATCATTTACCTTTTCTTTACATAGTTCATACTCCACGTATCCTTTGTATTGTGTAGTTGATATTTTATATGGGTTCTCATATAGAGATAAAATTCCCACTAGCAAAAAGTTGATTAATATAGGCATTCTCTCATGTTGTCTATTAAAGATATCTGGACAAGAAGAAAACTGCGGAAGAGATGGAACAGCATTTTCAGGAAACTTCCTCGGTTGATTACAGTTTAAAAGAAGGGGAAACTCTTGTACTCCAAATGAAAAACGTAAGCTCATGTGCATCTACATTTGCCAACTATGTATATATGGATACGTTAAGCATCCTAATATCTATTGAAATTTGCTCTTCTTGTATGACAGAAACCTAGAGGTAGTGTGAAGTCCAAGTTTTTCGAGCAGGGTCTGAACAATCTGTCATTGGAGGGGAAGAGCGATGGAAAAGAACCCTTGCTTAGTATCAGACCTCCGCCTCCCCCAGCACCGCCTTCACCCGCTACAAGTGTACAGATTTCTCCATCAAACTTGCCACCAAAAATTACTCTTGATGGAAATTCTACTGAAAAATCCCCCAACTTGGCCAAGGATGAAGCTGAACAGCAGCATTTTCCTGACAATGAAAGCTCACAAGATATACAAGATGATGATTTCGGAGATTTTCAAGCAGCTGGGTGATGAGGACTAGAAATTGACATATTTATAATCAAATTCCTCAGCGTCCTTTCTTGCTTTTGTGGGATTGGAGTTCTCAAGGGTTTAGATAGAGATCCAACTATGAGATTTTGATCACCGTTTTCTGTGAAATATTCAGTAAATATTACGAAAAGTGGATTTACCCTTCCGACCGCATTACGCTGCTGAGATTGATTTACCTTTTTCGCCAGCACGATGTCTAATTACAAGAGGCTAATGTGCAATCAAACAACTGCTCCAATTGCAATGTACTTCATTTCTTAAAGTTAACCCCCCCAGTTCTATGTAGTTCTTGGGCAGTTTGGGAACGCTTTCAAAATCATGTTTTTTAAAATTTTGATTTTTAAAATTTTTTTTTATATTCTTGGGTTGTTTTGATATATTAATATTAAAAATATTTTTTAAAAAATAAAAAAATATTATTTTAATATATCTTTAAATAAAAATATTTTAAAAAATAATTGATATTACAAAACACTTAATTGTTCTAGCTAATGTCTCCGTAGTGTCTATTGCAATTCATTTTCAGAACGAACATATTGCTCCTTACCAGGCGCAAAAAGAATTTCATTCCACCAAGATTTAACAAGACTTCTTTAAGATTTTAGGCTCTGATATTCCAAATTCCTTACAACTCCATTCTTCATATTTATATAATTAATTACATAACTTCAAGGAAAAAGATTAATTTGATGGTCAAGAAGGTGTGTTCTCTCTCTTAATTCCTTGAAGGGATAATTACAAAAAATCTCATCATTTTTTATTTTTAGGTTTGAGAAATTATAGTTTTTTCCCTGAATTTTATACAAGTGCTAATACTTAATATCCTAAAAAAACCCATAAAAATCTCATCATTTACTTGCACAATCAAATAATACTTCATGCTCTAGCCTAGCATCAACATCTTCACTTTCAAACATATTTTTTTCCCCTTTCCTTACCCATTTATTTTTAAATTGTGCCCCAACTAGGATAGTGCAAAGAGATTAAGAACTTGTTAGAGATTACGGTAGCTTTTGTTTTTAGGTGTTTTTAAAAAAATTATGTTCGCATTGAAAGAAATGTTTTTTTTAGTGTTTTTCCATGATTTTGATGCGTTAATATCAAAAATAAATCTGAAAAAAAATCATTTTGATGCATTTTCAAGTGAAAAAAATTTACATCACGATATCAAACACGCACTAAATATAAAAAACAAAGATCTTGCTTTAGGTTTAGTGTTTCTGAACCAGTATATTGTGTTATTAGAAAGAAAGAGATTGAATAGAGAAATATTGTTTGAGAAAAAAAAAAGTTTTGCATAATATTGTATAGATTTATATTTATCGTATATAAGAATAAAAAAATATTTTTATCTAATTTGATTTGTCTTGTTGGCCATGAAGAGAAACTATAATTTCTCAAATTTTAAATAAATAAATAAAAGGAATCAAAATGGGAATTTTTATAATTATTCCTTTTTTTTAATTTAAATATCAAGATTAGTATTATAATAAATTTATTTTTTAAATACATTAATAAACTTAATGTAATATTATAATATATTGTTTCACATACATACAAAAATAATAACAACAAAAAATCTTATGACTTCTCAATGAAATTAATAACTCAATTGATTTTTTATTGTTATCGTTTGTTAATATTGAAGTGGGCTTGACAGAAGATTTTCTACCCGCCCAAACTGGATTCAAAGTACCAACCAACTCTTATCTTGTTGGACAAAGTTACATGTTGCTGGCATTATTATGGGACCCACCAAACCACGAAGCTACTGTGGGACCCATTTTCTTTTCTTTCTTTTTTTTTGCCTCAAAATTTCGGTATTTGTTTTTTAAAATCTCGTAATAGGTTTCAAACAAGAATTATAGTTGTTTTTTTTGTTTATCTTTTGCAGATAAAAAAGAAAGAAAAAATAATTTTATATGGGTCCACATGAAATTCTGTTGAAGTCTGAACTCTAAAGTCTGTGTCGATATGGAGTTCTATTTATTCAAGTATTTCTTTGGATGATCGAGATTTTGGGCACCACTAACTTGCCCTTTACACCACGTAAGTTCTCTCTATAGCTTTAATTTCCAGAATTTACAGTCTTTATCTGCTTCTCCTTGCCGTTTGTCCAAAGGGTTGTTCAAAAAAAGCTATTCTTCAGAAGGGTTTTCTTTTTCTTTGATCATCAGCTTTTATCAATCTCTGTTTTTGCTGTAAAGTTTAGTTCTTTCTCTCTTTTGCATGATTTTGAAGCCTGGTTTTTGAGGTACGTATTATGCACTGTGATTTTTTTTTTATCGATCACCAATTTACAGTACGCAGAGATAGCTAAAAGAAAATTAGAATTGACAGGATTTTGGTGGTTCTTTTTCTAAATTTACTACCTTTCTTCTTAGGAAAATTTGAACCTCTCAAGGATAAGTCTTAAATTGATACTTCATGTCTTGAGTTGTCTTCCTATGCAATGAATTGCCTGAAAGTTTTTTACTGAATTTTAAATTTATAGACTTTTAGTTGTGGTTTATGTATAATGTTTATTCAAGTGGGTATAATTTAATATAATTTTTATGTTGGTCCAGTGAATTATTGATGTAAAGTTTTGATTTTGAGCTTAAATTAATAAAAAAAGAATCTTAAATTATTGATGTAAAGTTGCTCCTACAGTTTTATATTTGCTGGTGATATTTGTTTCTGTGGTTTCTTTTTATGTTTCTGTTTCCTTTATACATGAAAATTAAGGTTATCTGAAGGATATAGTCCAGCAAAAGAGCATGGAGAAATTGTAATTATTTTTCATTTACTGAATGTTGGTTTAAATTCCTGTAGAGAATTGAAGCTGCGAGGATTGCTGTCACACTAACTATTAAATTACAAAGTGGAAGAAGTTTATCACCTGTTGCTGTGAGGCTCATTTATGACTATTATGGACCTGAAAGGTATAACATGGGTTGGTGACATTTATCTGAAATTTGAAGCTAGGTTGCTGGAAGTGGAAGAAATTATGCGTGAGGTACGTCCTTTTTTGTAATGTCACCTGAAACCAATACCTATATATCTCAAAAGGCCAGTCTAAGGGCTGTATCTCTCTGCTGCCCAAATTTGTAGGCAGCTGAATTCGAATGGCCTGCAAGAGCAGTGCAGTTTCCTCCCAAGTTGCAAATGTACTGTTGTGGCTTTTTTATGAGATTGGCCTTTATCATTTTTCTGTTTCAATTATTTCCATGGAAAGAGATTCATGATGATCTCCTTTGAGCTCTTATCCGGTGTGCATTCCACTCTGTGCATTACCTATTTATGGTCCCCATCCAATTATTGATGGCTTGATTGATATTTTATTGGGATTTGAGTAATTGACTGTCTAAAGCTAATTGCCCCTGGCTACTTTTCTGATTTTGGATTTAGGCTTGGTTGTTGTGGTTGTTGTTTCGGACAGGAAGCAGTAAAATATGTCGAAAACCAGATGCAGACTGTTAGTAATAATGTGAGGAAATTCTACTCGGATGTCATGCAAGATTTGTGCTCTCCAGATTCAGAGGATCCTGCAAATGGGGCAGTCTCCAAATTTCCTGTAGATTCGGGAGCTGATGTTGGGATCTATATGAAGCCAGAAGATGGTATGGAAGAAAAATGTGGAAAGGCTGATGATCCTGAGCAATTGGCTGAGGATCCGAAGATGACTGCTGATTCTGGTTCTGATTGTCTCCCACTGCGTAGAAGGATTACTGTGAGAAGAATTTCAAGGCAGCATAGTAAAGGAAGTCTGTCCAATAAATCAAACCTAGATACTGATAAAAACTCTAACTGCAATAATGTGTCTCCAAATGAGATATCAGGAACTACCACTCTTTCGAGTAAATTTTCATCAAATGTTGAACTGTCTGATCAAAATCTGGAAGCATCTTGTGATCAGACAGCAAGACTTGCAACTCCAGGGTGTGTTGAAGTTACAGATCATTTCTCCATGGAAGAAAGTAAAAATGAGATAAAAAATGCAAGCAAACACGTGCCAGAGATCTCATTCAATAAACCATCATTGGATATGGTTAATATCACTGAAACTGGCAGGCATGAAGGAACAGACAGTAGACCTTCCAGCAGAAACCTATTAGAAGAATCAAATGGTGAGTTTTTTGCACAGTTCTTTCTGATTATTTTTTTCTTTTTTTGTACTTTTAGAGTGTTCTATTTTGACTTCTATTTCTTCAGGTGTTTGCATAAGCAATGAGTTTGTTTCTATGATAGAATCTGCTGCAAATGGGAATATGCAGACTAACAAATTTGCTTATGAGGAGGATTTTGTGTCTAATTCAGGTATGCATATGTTGCATTTATGCACTTAAAAATCATCTTGATATTGAAATCAGGAAAAAAAAATACATGTATTTGTGGTCATTTGGTTTTGCAATATAATTCACTGCTAAAAAAGTCAAATGAGGAACTGACTTGATGAGAAAAGAGAGAGAGAGGATTTCATTATATCAGAAAATGGCGTCTGGCAAAATGTTGTTCAATTTGGAATTTTATTTCATCAACTTATCAATCTGTGCACTCTCTAGACTGCTAAATAAATAGTGTATATTCTTCAGCTTTCTTTCTGGTATCTTGTTTCTGTAGCACCAAAGCCACTCTATTGGTTTTGAGTCATGGCCGTTGTATTTTCATGGAAGGATTGGTCAGCTTAGCTGTTAGAACTATTTAAAATAGTTTCAATTTGTACCTTGATTACTACAGTAGAGTTGTATAAACAGAATGCTGTGGCAAGGGTACATAAATCTTCTGGTATCCGCAGTTGATCATGTTCTATGTTTCCTGAAGTTTTGGATTAGACATACAGACCACTATATGTAGTTTTTAACATTGAATAAGTTGTGTATAACCCTAAACAGGACATCGGTTATTATTTAATGGCAATCATAGCATAAAGTTTCTTCACATGATATCATTTGTATTTTCAAACTCCATGGATTAATTGATATAAACTGTATTTTGATTAATTTAGTCTTGCAATTTGTGTGCACGTGTTGGATGATTGAGTGTTATTCCATGGATTGTATATCTGTCTGACAAAGCTTAATTGCTGATATAGCTTGTTTCTAACTCTCTTGCTCTTTGGCCAATCATGTCCAAGGTTTTTTAACTTTATGATCTTACATCTGAAAATATATGAACTTTTTTCCTTCCTACCCAGACTGCATAAAGCTCTTGTTTTCTTTGCTAAACCATTGATTTTTTTTAACCTTTTATGTCCAACAGCAGTGAGTTTTAAGAGAAATTAATTCCATAGGTTAAGCTACATTGCTTTAGTTCAAGAGTAATGTCCTGGGCTTGCAAGCACAATGGCATGAGTTGAATGTCTTTGCTAAACTACAGTTTATGATTAACTTTAAAAGTAGCTTGCTCCTGTCTTTATTTTGTCTCTCTTTATAATTAAATTCCAGACGTTTCAAGGAAACACGAATGATAAGAAAGAAAAATATTCATGTTATCTTCACTATTTGCAGTGAATGCTGATGCTTCATTGAAAGTATCAAATTTATTATGAACATGCAAATCCAAAATTTATGACAACGAAGTTTGCTCAAATTCTAAACAAGCATGGAAGATGCATCTTGGGATTGGAAAGTTAGCCTAACAACAGCTTCTCAATTCAGTCCTGTTTAGGCATCCATATCTTCCAAAGCCCTTTTTCTCCATCAAATTTTCAATCTGTGTTTATGATCTATATATGGTGATATATTCTGTTTTCTTGTTGTTACTTTTTATAGCCACTGATGTTAGCCTAATTTTGCTGGAAGTTCAGATGAATGGGGAATAGAATCGGATGAAGATGGTACAATCATTGACGAGGGTATGGAAATCATTCGAGCGGACAAGGCTAGGCTTGAGGAAGTATGTGTTTTGGTGAATGTAGATGAATTTCATCATGTTCCCCGTGAAGGCAAAAACAGGCCTTACAAGGTAATCTGTCCCACCGACTCCGTTTACTTAATCCATCATCAAATTCTTGTGCCTCTCTCCCCATTAATTTTTTCTTTGAATATTCTTATTTAGAAGATTCGGGATGTTTTTCGTTCAAGAAAGAGGTCAGTGATGAAGGAATATGAGCAGCTTGCTGCACAGTGCAGCAGCGATTCAAAATCCAAAGAAGAAGAGAGTATAACAAGTTTAATGCCAACTCTTTCTATAAAGGAAGCAAACAGATCCTTATCTCATGATCCTTCAGAATCAGAGTGGGAGCTTGTCTAGATAACAGCAGTAATTAGGGAGTAAATTTGCAACTTTGAGGATGGAGGGAAACAATTCCTTCAACCCTCTGAGGTTTAGTTTGGAACTCAAGGCACAAAGACCATGCATGTAAATAGAACTTGCGTCCCCATAATTTGAGGACAGCATAAAATAACTATATATAAATTCACAACTTTCATAATTATAGGAGGCGAAATATTTATCAGTATTTCTTCTCTGCCGTTTCCCAAATTCAACAGTCAACGAAAAGAGAACAAAGAAAGGGAATAAGGTTTGGGAGAAACCCAGCTGCCATTATTAACATCCGGCACATCTTAATCACCCCATTCAGCAATTATATACATGTGTGAATGCGTCAGAGTATGTTTATCACTGTGATTCAGGTGCTTTTAAAAAATATTTTTCTTGAATATGTATCAAAATTATTTATATTTTTTTCAGACTTTTTATATCAATACATCAAAACTAATAAAAAACATTAAAAAAAAACATTATTTTAAAGTTTTTGTTTTTTAAAAAAACATTTTAAAAAAATACCTAAAAGCAAAAACAACTTCACTCTCAAACACATCTAGCACTTCTTGATGACTGGCAACTAAGATAATACTAAAACCAAGGCACATGACAACTCTCTGTGAAGGATGATTGGCAGCTGACAAGCTGGTACAAAATGAAAAACAAGTTAAATGATCTGATAATTCTAAACCAAGAAACATAAGAACTCAATTTTAGTTGTTTTTTTTCTTGGTTACAACTCGAGTTTAGTAAAATTACTCTAAACTATGACAGCACAACTCTTACTGATGATCAAACAACCAAATGCTTGGAATCTGAAGTGTCCAAGACCAAGGATGCATACAAAAGCCTGTTCCATGTATCAGGTAGCCCTGGTAAACACCAATGACTGCAATCAGGATGAGATTCTTCTTGCAGTTGCTGCTCAGTTTTCAAAAGCTTTTCCTGTTTTCTTGCATACAAAGCTGGATGTGCATCTCTTCTATACCCGGATAGCTTTGTAATGTTCAGGTATCTCACTGGTATCATCATGCTTCGAATTGTTATCTCAATAATTTCTTTCATTGGTTTAGGAAATGCAGACACATACGATTCATCCATATTGGGTTGTGTTATATTGTAACACCATTGCTTCCCTTGGTGTTGTGGCGATATGCTGCGGAAAAAGACAGTTGTTTTGGATGCATCAACATGGTGATCGATCCAACGAGCCCAAGTCCTCATGCCTTTCCTTAATGCAGACTCGATCTCCATCTCCTCAACTAATTTTCCTTTGTATTGAAACAAATCCCACCTGCAAAGTCATCACCCATTTTAACATGATTTCTCGTTCAAATTCCACAAGTTGACTACCTGCCATTATAGCTCAACAGGAAACTTACGACTTCACTTTCCCACTGTGAACCCACCAATGGGCAGTGTTGAATACCATGACATCAGCTCCACGCCACTTCTTGGCTAAGGGTGACAGTTTGTCAAGCCTTAGAATTCTGCTCCCATTTTCTTGCTTAAGTCGCACCAAAAATGGGCTCCAATAAAACTCCACAGAACAATTATAGTCCTGTAAGAGGAATAAACTCTACGTTTCAAGGTATTTTAAATTGCTAGAGGGTTATAATTCAACTAATCAACTACTAAGAATAACTGGAGGACGATAATAGCATAACAAAGAATAATCTTACCTTCGCTTTGAAGACCTTATAGACGCCGCCACGAACATCAACATGAGCTTGGGAAGAAGGTATGGCTGAATATAGAAGGCAAGCTAGAGATTCCCATTGGTTTCTGTTGAGGGAATCTCCTACTATTATCACCCTCTTTCCTCTTAGTCTCTCCAACATGTCTATGCCATTAAACCTTGAACACCAATCTTTGTTAAGAAGAACACAAAACATGCACCTTTTTCTTCTTTTTATAAGCTAAAATCTTGGCTTAAAAGACCTACAATGCAATAAGCTAAAAAAACATGGGCATAGGCTAATACCCCCATAAAACAAAACATGGACATAGGCTAATACCCCCACAAAACATGGGCATAAACAAAACAAAATGCACTTATGGTAAGAAATCTTACCTTGGAACATCACAGTCTTTGGCTTCCCAGCTCCATTTCTCATATTCAAAGTCTGGCCTTCCATTCCTCTGGCAGCTTACCTGTTCACTAAGAAACGGACATTCAGCTGCAGTATGTTGAGGGCCTCCCTCTGGTTCATAAACCCATTTTCCATCAAATATATTGCACTTCACTTCCTCCTCTTTCATAGGGTTCAAGTCATTCTCGACCAAGTTTGTGCTCTCATTCTTGACCAAGTTTGTGGACTCCAAGAGTTCACTAGACGTGGACGTGAGACTGGACATTGACATCGATACACCAACATTTAGAAGTGATGAAAGTTTCGGGCTGTTCTGACATTGTTTTTGAAAAAACATCAGTACAATGAAACTCATGAAGCTTGCAAATATGCAAAGCCTCCAATTTTTACCAATGGTGGAACTACCAGCTTCCATGCCTTCTGTGTGTTTGTGCTTCTTCAAGGTTGTAGAGAGGTCCATGTTTTGTGCACAAGGGCGGCCAACCACAACTTAACTAAGTTTATGATTCTATAATGTGCAAAGCTTAATGAATCCTTGTCAATGCACGCACGTACATGAGTAGATATGGTAACTGGTCATTAATGCAGCAGCAGCAGCAGGTCTAAACAATGGTTTAGGCATGCTTACTCTCTTATCCAAATTTGGTGGAGGGTAGATGTAACAAGAATTAATAGTTACTTTTTAAAAAAAATATATTATTATATGAAGTGGACTATTACATAGATACCATACAGAAAAGTCTATCAGTTTTCATTGCTAAAGTCCAGTGTTATAAACCATATTAAAAAGATTAATTAGTGTCTGAGTTCATCATTTGGATGTGTTGTTCATCCTCTAGTGATTAAACTGATCTTGAGGAATCAATCACAGTGCATAAAACATATAAGATTTTTTTTCGTATAAAAAATAAGAAATATATCAAGATTACAATTAAATTTATGACACTAAATAATAAACACTGATTATTTTTTTATTCAAAAATTAAATTTCGTTAATTAATGTTGTTTTTCCTTTGAAGCTCTGAAAACATCAGCACTATGGCATGTATCAACGTTGAGCAGGAAGTGATGATACAAAAAAAGAATCTAACGTGTAGCAGATGAACACAGGAAACACATGCTGATTAAGCAAGAGCTTCTTGACCTACTGCAACACTGGACTTCCATTTCTGTCGATTTTTTCAAACCTTCATTAATGGATCGCATGAGCACAGGTTGTTTCCACATAAAAACTGAATAATTTCTCGTGAGTAAACCCCACCAGCTTCCTCAATCGGATTTCTTTGCCTTTGACGCACAGTTACTCAATAACTTTTGGTCAAGCTGTGGCGAAGGGAACTAGCTACTGTAAATCTCTACTTGAAAGGCTATAGTATTTCCACTGCTGTCTTATTACTTCGTCCTGCATGGTTGCTGGGACAGCAAGCCAACATCATTACACTGTTATTTCTTGCAATGAATTATATTAAGACTTTCTCATTTCCTTCCTTCCTAACTGATAATGTTTCAAAATTGTTTTCAGATATTGAACATCAGTAAATCCACCCTGGAGGATCCCTAAGAAGTGGTTTGTAAGACTTGTAGACCTCCAATTCTGCTCTGGTTCACTGACAATCATAAAAAGTCTGTTCATAGTTCATTCTATTAATTAACCATTCAATCCATCTGGTATTTTAAACTTTAATCCATCACAATTTTTTCACGAATGTTTAGAAACGATACTGCAGTGCTATTTTTCATTTGAAGACTGAAAGAAATTAGAACACTGAAAATGTTACTGCTGTTCCTGCTACCATGGACTGGAGAAAGAAAGGTGCTGTTACTCCTATCAAGGATCAAGGCTAGTGTGGTAAGTTCTACCATTGCACCAAGCAATGCCCCTTTACCACTGCTTTTATGCTACAGACTATCTCTTACACGCGTATGTATTGATGTCATTATGCTTGGTTTGTGACAAAATTAATCAGGCAGCTGCTGGGCCTTTTTCACCGAGGTAAATTGGTTTCCTTATCGGAGCAAGAGCTTGTAGAGTGTGACACTAAAGGGGAGGATCAAGGCTGTGAGGGTGGTCTCATGGAAGATGGATTTGAATTCATAATCAAGAACCATGGCATCACAACTGAAGCTAACTACCCTTACCAAGCAGCTGATGGAACTTGCAACTCAAAAAAGAAGACATCTCACATAGACAAAATCACTGGCTATGGAAGAGTTCCTGCTAACAGCGAGACAACATTATTAAAGGCCGTGGCCAACCAGCCAATTTCTGTTTCCATTGATGGTGGAGGCTCTGACTTTCAATTCTATTCGAGTGGTGTCTTCACAGGACAACGTAGAACTGAGTTGAAACATGGTGTTGTAGCGGTTGGTTATGATACAACTAGTGATGGTATCAAATATTGGATTGTCAAGAGTTCCTGAGGCACAAGCTGGAGTGATGAAGGAGACCTAAATATGCAGAGAGACATCGAGATTAAAGATGGTCTCTGTGGCATAGCCATGGACTCCTCTTATCCAACCGCCTAAGTATTTATATATCCATGATAAAAATGTTCAATAAAATCTCGTGTGTAGTTATGAATTCAAGCAACGAAGCTTTTATGTTGTAAGAACAATAAAAAAAAATATTCAATAATGAAGCATAAGCATCTAAGTGATCATTTGATACAATGCTAAAGAGTCCTTGTATTATCACAAAAACCTATTTATAAAACCTGTATTATTGATGACGGAATGATTTGAGATATAAATCTGTCGGGGTTGAAGAAAAAATAAAAAAATAATTGATTTGACATGATTTATTTAAAATTTAGATGGATTCCTGAACTGGTCTTTAACCTTTTTTTAAACAAATAAAAATAATTTATCAAAACAATATTTTTTTTCATTTAAAAAAATAAATTAATTATAGTTAATCCTTTCAATTCGTGATATGAGACCTTGTCACATGTACACATCGGGTTTGATTTTAAAACTATATACAATAGTATAATTTTATTAGTGCAAATTTTCCTTTCAATTGAGATATTATTTTTATTTCTTGGTTTAGAATGACTTGGTACAAATCATGATAGTTTTTATATGAAAACCAAGATTTTAATAATAAAAAGATATATTTTATCAAAATAAAAAAGAAATAAATGATTAAATGAAAGGGAAATTGGATAAAAAAACACATTTTTTCATGCATTTAAATCATCAAAATTCTTATGAATTTTTATTTTAATCTTTAATTTTTCTAGAAAAAATGATGAAGAAAAAACCATGTCTTTGTTAAATAAAAAAATGCATAATTAAGAAGAAGAATTTTGAATTCAGAGATACATTTTAATTCTAGAATCAAAATAATTAAAATTCCCTCGATAGTTATATATAAAAAAAATTTCTCTTGAGAGTGGCTTGCAGAGGCAAAAAGACTAGCATAAACTGCACAATTTCCAGTATTATTGTTCTGTTTGTTTTTTAGTTTTAAAAACGTTTTTTAAAAAATTTAAAATTTTTTTATTTTTTTATTTGCTTCAAATTAATATTTTTTTGATGTTTTCAAATCATTTTAATGTGTTAATATTAAAAATAATTTTTAAAAATAAAAAAAATATTATTTTAATATATTTTCAAATAAAAAACACTTTCAAAATTAACCGCAACCTCACTTCAAACAGCCCATTACAAAGCAAAGATGGACTCTGCAATTCATGTAAGCACACTACATGAGCTTAGGGCTTATAAAAAGAGCTTCAGCCGAACATGATTATGCGCTCTCTGTTGGAAGGCGAATGGGTCAAGCAAGCCCACTAATTCAAATGAACCCAGAAGAAGCGCGTGTACTCACGCTCCGGCCACGGTGCTTTTTATTTGAATCGATCAATGACCATTGATCCGAGCTCTAGCTCCAATCTGGTGGCAAGAAACCCTAATCTTTTTCTTTACCAAAATAAATAAAGATAACACCCTATCCATGACCCGGGAGTAGACCCGGTTCAGGTCTCGTAACATTTCACGGCATGTTCATCTTCTTTCTTCTGGACCCAGACTTGCTTTTCCAACCCAGCCGAGTCAGTGGGCTTTGTCTTTTTGTCTCATAAAGCTGTTGACTTTCACGCCACCATCATTTCGTTGTTGAAACTTAAAATTCCTTCACAAAGATCCAAATAAAAACTGACCTCTAATTATAAAGTGGGCTCAAGCCCATTGACGTCATGGTGTGTTTGCTATGAAATCATAGCGATCTTTTTATTAAAAACAAAATCTATAAGAATTTAGTTCTTACTATATCGTTGATACACGCAAGATTAATTTTTTTTTAACATATAAAAAAAATATCTAAATATTATTGATATTTTTTTAGTAAAAAAAAATTAAATTATATGAAAATTGATTTAATATGATCTAATCAATTTGATAGGTCTAAAGATAATCAGTAAAAACATTGTTTAATTTAAAAAAAATTAAAACAATATTTTTTAAAAAAAAATAATATTGAAATAGAAACATATTAGATCGATCTGAGTCAACCCTGGTTAACTTGTCAAATTCACGATCCAGATCATGAGACCATGATAATTTCATATAAAACAAATCAAAACAAATTATTAAACTCAATTCTCATCAATCCAATATTTAAAAAAGAAATTAAAAAAAATTAATTAAAAAATAACAAAACAATTAACTTAAGTCAACCTGCCAAACTCATGATCTGGATAATCTCATAAAAGTAAACAAAAAAAAATAACTAAGCCAACCCAGATTAATCTGTTAAACCCTTAACCAAGGTCATGATACCATGATAACCCTATAAAAAGTAAATTAAAACAAATTATAAAACCTAATTTTTAATAAACCTATTGTTAAAGGTTGAAAATAATAATAAAAAAATCAATCTAAAAATAGAACACAATAAAACAACCCGAGTCTACTCTGGTTAACCCGTAAAACAAGTGATCTGAGTCATAATACTGAGATAAGCTCATAAAAAGCAAACCAAAATAAATTATGAAACCTAATTTATAATCAACTCAATACTAAATGACGAAATTGAAAAAACTCCAATTAAAAAAATATATAAAAAAAACTCAAGTCAACTAGGTTAGCCTACCAAACCCATGTCACGAGTCATGAAACTAAGATAACATCATATAAAAAAAAACTAAAATAAACCATGAAGTTTAATTCTCAATCAACCCAATATTAAAAGATAAAATTGAAAAAAAATCAATTAAAAAAAACTCAAGTCAACCAGTAAAACCCATGACACGGATTATTAAACCGAGTTAACCATGTATAAAGCAAACCATAATAAATTATGAAACTTAATTTTTAAGAAACTAAATATTAAAGCATGAGATTAGGAGAAAAAAACATAGATTTAGAAAGAAAAAAAAGTAAAAAAAAAAATATGTAAATGAATAGTATTTTAGGTACTGTGTTGCACATTAAAAACACTATCTCTTTTATTTTGTACTATAATATAATAATAACTAATAATTTCTTTGCAATGCGCTTTAAATCAGGTAATAGTATTTTAAATAGTATAATTTAAATAGTTAAATTATGCATGTTTGAAGTGGTAGTATTATCATCTAATTAAGTATTTTAAATAGTACAACACACAGCTTGAACCCTCTGCTGTGATGCATGAGAGACAATCCCCAGATTCAGGTTTTTATTTATATGAAGCAAGTAAATTATCTTTAAGCTATTGCTTTCGTTTTTAGCAATCATAAGCCAAGTACTCCACCAAGTTACCAACTAATCCAATAATTAAATGATCCCTGCAACAAAAAGTAATATATATTATAGTGTGTAACAGAAATTATTTTATATTTAAAAATATATTAAAATAATATTATTTTTTATTTTTTAAAATTTATTTTAATATTAACACATTAAAATGATTTAAAAAATAAAAAGAGTCGGTATGGCCTCCCAAAACCGTTGAATATTTAAAGAAATATATTTGAAGCAAGAACAAGTGACTACATGGGCTGCTGCTATTATTAAGGTATGTAAGAGGACAACACAGTAAAACAAATTTCATGGTTAAATCATACTTTTATAAAGGAAAGAAAAAAACAAGGAAACTCATTTTATAAGCAATTAGTTCGACTAAGTGGCCCTGCCATTTGCTGCTTATGACCCACCTCTAGCACGATATGAAAGGGGATGATACCTTCCGACCGAAGCTTCCATGTTTTTCCTACATGTGCCCTTGCTAGCCACTAGATTTAAAAAAAAAAAAAATCAAAACAATGTATTTAGCCTCTAAAACATTGTTTTTTTTATATTATTAATATAAACATTCGGACCAGCTTATATTAAGACCAGCTTGCATGTTACCTTGACTGGCATTATCTTTTTATTATCAAACATGACATTTTTTTCAAAGGAATTGTAAGAGGGGGAAAAGAAGAATATCCTTTCTAAAAGGATAATCATTTTATCTCTAGGCTTCTTGTATTTTATTATGTTTTTATAAGAGTGTTTTTAATATCATCATATAAAATTCATAAAAAATATCTAAAAACATTAATTTATCTAAAAATAATAGAACCATATTAATTTTTTTATTGGAAAGTGTTTTTCGTTAACTAACTTTTTTAATGATAAACAAACACAAAAAAATTTGGAAACTAATTTTTTAAAAATAACTTTTCAGGAAATAAACACCGTCTAATTACTAGTTGCTTTTCTTTTCCTTTTTTTTTTTTCTTGTTGGGTGTTATGGGGTAGAGTATTATTATTATTATTATTATTATTATTATGATAAAGACTGAATGAATAATAATTACTATAAAAATAAAAAGTTGCTCTGATTTTTTTTTAACGAGGTATTTAATAAATTCGGACCGTGACCTCTTGTGAGTGTAATAACATAAAATCTAGGCCAGGCACCTATTAATATTTCAAGTTATCTTTAGGATTTTAGAACATGATCACATCTAAATATCACAAGTCAGGTCACTCTCAGTTCCAACAACTTGTCCACTCCCGACCGTCTTGGATCTGAACCTCAAACTCGAGTTAATTTGATGTGTACTAGCTAGTAGCCTAGTAGACATGAAAGAAAAGAAAGAGTGAGTGTGGTGAAACAGAGAGCACATGGGGATAGTTGATTTGGCAACATCATCATAATGTTGACTGTCGTATAAAATAATTAATTTAATTAAAAAAATTATTTTAAATTATTAAATAAAATTTTAAAATATGATTTATATTATTTTTTAACATAATTTTTCAAGTTAAAATTTCTTGAAATTAAAACTTAGACAGATACATACTATCTTATACTTAATTTTTATCAAATAAATAGGGATTGTGAGATTTGAACTCGTGAACGCTTGATATCATCATCAAAGTTTTGATATCATGTTAAAGAATCAATTTAATATAAAAATTTAAACTTATTAAATAAAATTTAAAAATATAATTTATATTATTACATATGGAGGAGTAGGATCTATCTTTACATTTCCATATGGCTTTAGCCTCCTTATCGCATTCGGAACTGCTTAATTGAACTAGTGGATAAATTGATCATAATTAATTTATATAAATTAGTTGTAGTTAATAGGAAAAAACCATTTGCGATCCATATTGCTGGTTGAGTTCATGGGGCACCGGTGACTAGTGGCTATCACCTTGTGAGAAGGGGACTAAAACATATGATTTGTGGCGTATGATTCGTGGAAATAGTTGAAAACTAAATTGATGCTGATGGATTTAATTATTGAGATACTCTATCATCCAGAACAAGATTATTAAACCGATTTGTTATATAATTTGATATAAGACTCATGTTATAATTTGGATGGATTAATCTTAATTAATCCAATTAATTATTAAAACGATATCGTTTTAAAATAATTTTTTAAAAATAAATTAAACTAGATCTTAATCGAATTGAATGTATCATAAGTTAATTAACTTGTCATATTAATTAAATCAACTCTAAATTAATTTTTTTAAAACATGACTAGAGATTGGACTCACCTAACCAATCTCATGTTGACCCACTAGGCCAGCCACTTGGGGTTTAATAAATGTGATCTACAATGATTTCAATCCAAAGGAATGCTTTGAGAAATTATTTTCTGAACTAGTATGAAAAATTTACATGAACTAGATTTTTTTATACTATTCTAGGCTTCTTGATCTCTGTATTCTAACACACTATAGTTTTGGTCTAGTTGACCCTAAACTTAAACCCGACCAAAGGTAAGAAAGAAAGGAGAAGAGAGAAGATTTTGACCCAACCAAACCCAACACCTAGACCACTCTGTCTCGCCAATAAACAACCTCTTTTAAACTGTTCAAGGCTAATCTTTCCATTAGAAGTCATCCCTAAACTTTACTTTGCACCAACTCCCCAACCATCCTTTCTCTCAATTGTTTTTTCTAAGCTTAATTTTGTATTAATTTTTCTAGCTTAATTACTCTTTTCATCAATAATGTATTTTTAAGTATCGGCTTATCAACCAATGACAAAATAACACACCAGCCAATAACTTAACTTTTTAGAAAGGTATATATTCCTTATCATTTTTCCTTCTCTACCGAGTAAACTTATATTGTCTTTAATATCAATAAATACAACAAGTCACCATATAAAAAAAATGTTAAGATAGATTCATTCAAGCATACTTAACATTTAACATTTATGTATTACTCTCTTAAACTTCTATATATATATCCAAATTATACCTTTTTATTTTCTAACTATTTAATCTAAGTATATTAACAAGCATCAAAGCATTAAAAATAATATTAACAAAAGTTTACAACCTGAAATTAGAAACATTAAAGCACTAAATCTAAGTTAAGGACTATATTAACAAAATATAAGTATATTTATATCAACAAACATAGCGCAATAAATCTAATAATTTTTAAAATTTGACAATGAAATCAGTACACACAATTAAAACCGTAGGAACTATAATAAAATTTGTTAAATAAAAAAAATATAAGAGTGTTTTTGGAATTAAAAAAAAAACTCCAAATTAACTATGGGCCATGTCCACGTGAATAGCAAGGAGATCGAGGGTCACAGAAGTGCACATTCTCCTAGTCTACACTCTACACAGTGAGGACAAACAGGGCCGATCCTACAAAATACTTTTTTCCATCCCTCTAATAATAATTTATATAAGACCCGGTCTGGTCCAAGGTTCAGGTTCTGAATTTTGACTGGATTATCAGGTTTTGACCGGTTTTTTAAATTAAAATGATATCATTTTAGTAAAAAAAAAATAAAAATCAACGGGTTTACAACCGGATCTTGACCGGGTCTTGCTGGGCCAACCAGGTCGCTGGGTCACACCGGGTTTTTTCTTCCCCTGTTTTTTCTTCAACCCGGCCCGGTTCCAGTCTCAGATCGGTTAGGTCCCAGGTCGACCCGTTGGGCGGGCCGAGATTCAAAACTATGGTTTTAGATTTGGAAAAATATAAATTATTCTAAATTTTAGCCTTCATAAGAAAAGTTTTCTAATTTGACCCCTCAATAAACATGTGGACACCAAGAAGCAAGAATGATAGGTTTCATGGTAGAAAAGTGATTCAACTGATGATTTCTCTTTCCTCACCTTTTACAAGTGACTTTTTTTATCTCTTTTCTCAAAGTTAAGGACGGAAGAATAAATAAAATAAAATTTTAATTTAAAATAAAAATTATCATGAATTTTTGGTATGAGGCATGTAATTTTCTTATAATTTACTTTTCAATTATTTTTCTTTTAATTTTTTATGTTTGTGATAATCTGAAACCTAATTCCATTAATTTAATTAGGTTATGAAAATGTTAAATTGAAATAAAATAAAATAAAATAAAATCAATTGATTCATTATTTATATGAACAATGAAACCAACCCCATATCATTTAATTATTTTGTTAATGGATCAACATGATATAGGTTGTATATTAATTTTTAAAAAATTTTAGAAAAAAAAATAGTCTAAATCAATAGGTAAATTAACTCAAAGTTATTTTTAACAGTTAAAAAAAACGCATATTGCCCGAAATTAAAACGCTAATACTTGATTTCAACAGGTTAAAAAGTTGTATTTTTATTTGAGCTAGCACACCCATGATTCATAATTAATCAACTCCCACAAGAAAACGATTAAAGCTTGAATGTTAAGGAAGTCTTCAAGCAAAAATGTTAAAAATCTCCATGATTGATCTTAATTATTATATCAAATGGTGGGACTTTTGTTTTTCTTTCTAAATCTCGATATCTGAAAGTTTACTATATCCCGACTAATCTTATCGAGCCGAATTAGTGAGCAGTCCACTAAAGAGTATCAAATGGTGGGGCTATCTGATCTTTTTCTAATGTATTCAAACATAAATATTCAGCTAATTATAAATAAAGGAAGCTGTTGAACACAAAGGCTCATGAGTTGTCGCTTGTCCCCGATCGATCCATGCATGATATTTTAGCCTTTTGCATTTAATTCCCTCTCCCTTTCTGGTACGTCTCTATCTTTTTCTAAGGCATATATATGCATGCCGTTAAACTCCAAAACAGATGAATAGAATATAGTTGGCATCATGACTTTGTTAATAATTAAAAAACACAACCTAATTACCTAACCATGTCTTAAAAATGGACTTAATCGATCTATCGACACCACACCATGTTAGCGAGCTACTCCCTTATTCGTTCTCTGTCATCATTTATTGTCTTGTATTAAAAAAAGAAACCTATACTTGTTGAGATATTAAATTCAGCTTATCTTCTATTGAACGGTTGAAGCATATATATATATATATATATATATTCTTACCCGTGTATCCTCACATTCTTTTAAAGAATGAGACTAGTCCCGTTCGGAGTTCGTAGTTGTCCCTCCCAATAAATATATTTCCTAAAGATCGAACTTATGTTCTCGAGTCTCAACCTTACAGGGATATAACAGTGTCTTAACCGTTAAATCAATACTTCATTAATAATGGTTGAAGCATATATGATGGGTAGTATTTGAGATTGCGGTAATAATTATTTTTTAAAATGCTTCTCGTTTTAAAATACATTAAAATAATTGTTTTTATTATTTAAAATTTATTTTTGATATTTTGATATTAAAATGATTTAAAAAAAAAATTAAAAAAAATCAAAAATACATTTTAATGGCAAAAATAAAAACACTCCTACAAGTACTTGAAACACGTTCAATTTGGAATTAGAAATTACCAACTAGTCAGGATAGTTTGTTAATTGTTATCATCTTCGTTTTTCGTGTCTTTCTTCTTTTTCTTTCTCATTTTGTTCATCTTTATTTTTTTATCGATAAAAAACTTGTTTGATTGGACATCTTCTTTCATTATTTTTTTTCTTATAAAATACTCAATAGAATACTCGAATTATTAAGAGATCGTGCTCTAGAGTTGGGGGAATATGTTCCTATCCCTTATCCAATCTCTACTTAATCTTCGACCACGTGGATGTCAACCGAAATACCTTAAACCTAGTCTATTACTGATTGAGGTCGTGTTTGATAATATAATAAAAAATGTTACTATGATAATATTTTTTAATGAAAGGATGTGAAAGTGTTATTTTTTTTTAATTTTGTTTTGGTTTTTGACAGTAATACATTAAAATAATTAAAAAACACCTAAAAATTATATTGATATTATTTTATGCGGAAAACATTTTAAACGGATTGAACTGTAAAAACAAACTCCCCTTAAATATTCTAGACTTAATGTTTGTTTGAGACAACTTTCAACTAGAGTTTTGAAAAATATTGAAATTTCTTTTTTGGTTCAAATTATTTTTTTTGAAATTTTTAGATTATTCTGATATGTTAATATTAAAAATAAAATTTAAAAAATATTAATTTATTATATTTTTTAAAAATAACACTTTAAAAAATAACCGTTATAGAAAATATCCCATTAATCTCGGTCCTATAAATCTCGGTCCTATAAATCTGATATTGTCACCACATATGTAGCCTCAAACCTAATCGGATCAGAGCTTATCCCGATCCTCTTGCCTTGAAGATGTCATCTTGTCCTTGGTAGTCTAAAACCCAGATCAAAATTGACCCCCTGGCTCGAGCCCTGAGTGCCTTAAATTAACCTAGCTAGTCGTCTCTACTTGACTGGCGAGTGTTGCAGACCAAGTCTTTGCTCGATTCTCAAGTGCTTTGGAAATGGTCCGCCCTGACCACTTCAAATCTCGTCCAAACTCTAAATGCCACAAGTGTGGCCCCAACCGACCACTAAACACCTTGGACTCGACCTCGACTTCACCTTCAGGTCTCAGACTTGTTTCTAGCTTGTGTAAGCACCCTAAACCTGGCTTCACCCCAAGCATCTTGAACCAGATTCTAGCTTGATCCATGGATATCCCAGACTAGATCTTGGCTTGATCCCGAGTGTACTTGACTTGGTTCTGGTCTGTTTCTTGGGCTCGAGATTGGATTGCCCTTTTACATCACGAGTCTGACGTGTACTGGATACATACTTATTTGTTCAAGTCTCAAACCAAACATAACTCCTAAATCATAAGCTCATAATATAAAAACTAGCTAGTTTCGGAAACTTCATAAGACAATTTATTTTTAATTGTCATTATTTGTTTCTAGTAATCCATGGAATATGTTTAGGCACAAAGTGTACTTTATTATAGTGGTAATTTTTTCTTCAAATATGAGGGTTTGATGTGATTTTACCTAGGAAACTTGTATATTTTTTGTTCTCAATGCATACCTTAGTAGACAGAAGTCGTGGAACTATACATTTCATTCCAAGAAAAAAAAAACTTTATATAAGAAGAAGGCAGAGGATTAACTTAGTAAATAGATGTATTTTTCACGTTAGAAAAATTATTATAATTAATACTTTGATTCAAATAACCTTTTTTAATATCCAAGCAGAGAGGGATTTAATCTCCATACATCAATAATAATCCAAGCTTGCATACCCTTGCTTTTATAAGGAATAATTCAAGAAAAATAAAGGAAGGCAACTCGTGCTGTACAACTCATTCAATGACCCTACAAAACTATTTTTCAAAACTCGTGGGGATAAAGAGTCCAAAACGAACTGGTTCGATAAAAAAAAAAAAAACAATCAAACAAGAGCAGCAGGTCAGCAGTCCATTAAAGGCTATTTGGTCCCTTCCCCCCGTTTTACACGTACGTGTTCTTTTATTTAAATTCCTTCCCCACTCAATTATGAGCTCTTCCTATACAAATATGAAAAAAACAATATTTTTACTATTTAGTTTCTAAAAAAAGGTTCCGCTTTTCCATCTGCCCACTTGCTATATAGATATATGCACTGATTGGCAAATTTGAGTGGGCAGTGCTAGCTAGTTTATTGAGAGCTTGAGTAAGATTCCAAAAGCTGCGAAAAGCAATCCTTATCCTGCTTTGTTAGGGTATATTGACGAAGGCAACAATGAACAGTGCTAAAAACTTTTACCGTTCTTTGCTATCCACATGTGGATGATAATTTCTAAAAGTAAAATTAGAGGCAGAATCTGTCAATGTCAATGAAATTAGGTTAACTATTCAGTTTTTAAGTTTATTTTTTAATAATAATAAATTTGAGTTTTCTCAGGATTATTAAAATCTTACATGGTTATTAAATTTAGAATCTATGATAATTAATTAATATGCGTTCAAGCTGGTTTGAATATTCATGTTAATAAAAAAAAAATCTTTATTAATCATAGATTTATACATGGATTGATAAATAAAAATATAAGATTTGAATAAGGAACGTGCTTTCTTCTAATCAACTCTTTACCACTTGATAATAAGGTCAATTGCTTTTGTGGGGGTTTCTTGACTTGGAAAATTGGAAACCATAAATAATGTATAGTAAAAACTTTCAGAAAAATAATAAAAAATTTGAAACTCGGCCTAAATTCAGTTGTTACGCCAATTTTTACTTTGCTCATGAAGTTTTTGGCAAACCAGATTTAGACCATAGCCATGAAATACAAACTTAAAGGCACCGCCATCATAATTTTGCTTAGTTTTACGGTGGAGACGTACCTTTTTCTAATGGCCCCAAGGTTAGAATGTAAAAAATAATAATAAAAAAAACACTAAAATAAATAAATTAACGGGCTAAAAGAAAAGGGCAGTTTTTTAATGGAGTGAAATTGAATGGAAAAAAAAAAATCTTTGCCTGTCATGATTACTAAAGGAAAGGAAATGTTTATACGAAATTGTTGACATTTTTATAAAATTTGTCGAAAAGATTAAAGAAGTTTACTCAATTTGTAATTCAATTCTTACCCATGATTTTATATTATTGCTGAAAATTAACACAATGTTTTGTATATTCTTGCCCTATTTTATTTTTTAAAAAATTCTTAAATTACCAAGGGACAAATGTTTTTTTTTTTATTATTAACATGAGTGTCCGGATCAGTTTGAGCACACCTCAACTAATCTCACGGCCCTGAAATTAACAACCATGTAAACTTCTAGTGACCCTGAGATTTGTGCGATTTAAATTGGTGATTTCTAGATAATAAAGTTAAAATCTGACCATTTAAATTATACCCTTTAGAATTACCATAAGATAACCATACCTCTCTCAGAATTACCATGAGACAATGTTTAATTACACAATAATGTAGATCATGTGGCGCAACATTTATACTATATGTAATATGATGATTATGAATACTCATAATGATTATGAATACTTAATTATTAAGGGATATTTTTTTAATATTAAAACAATAAAAAATATTAAAATATAATTACACCACGTTACCGAACATTCCAATAAGTCAACCCATTTTTACAGGCCGGGTTTCAAGAGTGTGTGCAAGACTGAAGGGCGGTCATTTCAGTTGGTCACTTCCTTGTTTTTACCAGGAGGAACAGAGATATCATAGATAGAACTACAAAATCCAGTAGTAGTTACAAAATCGTTTGGCTAACAAGTAGTATTGGATACCGTGAGCTCATCAGTGATGTCTAAATTAGGACAAAAGCTCGACAGATCTGACATTATAATTTAAAGAACAACTTTATAATTCCTGCAAGGCCAGCCTCCATGAAATGTGACATGTACAAATATTATATACCTATCTTCAGCTCTCAAAATGCATACAAGAAAGGAGGATTCAATGAAAAAGTTCCTTTGAGTCACCTCCAAGAAAAGAAACTTTAATTACTTATTATAATTTTTTTTAACTGTAAATATTCTGATCAGTTTATATATATCTTAATTAATTTTTTAAAATTTTGAAATTAATGACCATGTAAGTTTTTAATGGTCACTGGTGATATTTAAAGAACAAACCCTAAACCTCATCGATTGAACAATATTTTTCAAGCTAAATAGTATTTGATGGTATAATAATTGTTAAATTTAAAAAAAATTAAATTTTTTGAAATTCACCCGCAAAAGCAAACGTGCTCTTTTATCATATTATTTCAGAACCAAACTCATGATGATTCCTATTTTTCAAAGCTAAGGGGGTTGTAATCATCCCCACATGCTACCGTAAAAAGAATCAATCCAAGATTTCTTATTTTTCTTATCAGAAGCCAAATAAATTAAGAGTTTATAGTACACTGTGATACGTTCCATGTGAACCCCCCCCCCCTCTCTCTCGCCTTCTCATTACATTATAAAAAAACTTGTCTGGGACAACTTTTTCTTCACTCCTCGTCTATTTATCTAGACAAATTTCTAAATATCGCAAAAGAAAACCCAGGATGGCTATCTTGTTCAAACCCGGCCTGTTTCTCTCGCTGTTTTTGTTGATATCTTCTTACCATACAGCAACAGAAGCTTCAAAAGTCGCCCAGAGCCTCAACTTCAACAGTACCTTCAGCAATGGTACCAGCAATGCTAGAGAACTTGCCGGCAAGTGCAACTGGTTCAGAGGAAAATGGGTTTTTGATCCTAAATATCCTCTCTACGACTCAAATTGTCCCTTCATAGATCCACAGTTCAATTGTCAAAAGTATGGCAGACCTGATAGCTATTATCTCAAGTATCGGTGGCAACCTTTTGCATGTGACTTGCCCAGGTACCCTTGTTTTTTGCCCTCATGTTCAGGAAAAAGTGTATTTGTCTTTTCTTGGTATATATAAATATATATCATGTCAACAATTTCCAGGTTTAATGGGCTATATTTCTTGGAGAAATGGAGAGGGAAGAAGATTATGTTTGTAGGTGACTCGTTGAGTTTGAACCAGTGGACATCTCTAACGTGTTTGATTCATTCATGGGTACCAAATTCAAAGTATACACTGTTTAGGACAGATGTGCTATCTTCTCTTACATTTGAGGTAAGAATTTGAATTCCAGTTGTTGGCTACTTTAAATTCTCAACAATCATTACATTTAACCACTGCATGCACGTCCTGTCCTTTTCTCTATACCTTTTTTGAAGGTAAAGTTGTCGTGCTAGTTGCTAATTAAGCTTTGGACTCCCTCTCTTCTTGTCTTTCTTTTGTGTTCTGGGCTGTTAGTGTGTGGAGTTTTGAGCATTAGAACGATTCTTGTAACAGGAATAGTTGTATATATGGTAACAAAAACCAATCAAAAGAATTTTTTATTTTTTTTTTATTTTCTGAAAATCAAAAGAGGGAAAGTTTTGGTGAACATAATTGGTAGATTTCTTTGTAATTTGTTTTTTAATTATTTTCCAGCCAATACTATTGCATGATATTTAAGTACAGAGACAAAACTCCTTGAGTTTTAACTTCTCTAATTCGTTTGTGGTAACCTTTAATTCCTTGATTTACCAATGAATCATTGTCTTATTTGTCTTAATACTTTTCAAGTTAAAAATATTTTTTAAAAATAAAAACAAAATACATGCTAAACATCCCCTAACTAATCAACAATTATATATCTTTCTTTTGAGTTGAGTAAAGCTCACTAATCAATTATTACTCCAACGAATCTACTCTAAACATGTTTCAATTAGCGACAATTACGGTCATAATCTCTGGCATGGGCGTCTGTCTTGACATGTTATTTTCTTCTGGAAAAATCGTTTGGAGTTCATACTAATTAATTAATGTGGACCTTATTTTAAAATCTAAATGGTGGCCTGAATTAGAAGGGTTAGTATAGTACACTTTGATACGTGTTAGCTACTAATTGGCACTTTCAATTTAAGGACCACTTTGATATTTGTTCTCTGCTAATATGGCTTTTCTTCCAAGTTATAATTCTGCAATGTGACAAATACTGGACCACCTTTTCTTTTATTGTAAATCACTGTTAACTAAATTGATAAAAACACGTGATAGGCATATGATTCTCCATGTCCACAATTATTAAACCTGGTGTATTATTATAGGTTGACCCGGGCCAGTTTATAGACCGTGTTTTTTTAAAAATAATTTTGATTGAATCTAGTTTGATGGGCCGAATTAGCAGATCAATACATAGTAGCTTTAATATATTTTAAAAATTAAAATAATGTTTTAAATTTTTTTAATTAATATGAATGAATTTAGATTAATTTATTTACCTTGTAACTTGAATTTTAAATTAAATCATGAATTAGATGATGTTTAATAACTTCGCCAATGTAATTTTATCAGGTTATCAACTGATTTTCAAGTTTCATACACATGCAGAGTATTAGAACGACCCATTCTCATATCCCTTTCAATTTCAGCTGTCAAACTCTGCCAAGATTTCCCAAACCCACTTTAAAATATCATTTCTTAATTTATAATAATTGTTATTAACCACTGTTTTGTCTAGCTCTAATCATATGTATACCTCTCTGTCTTAAGAAACGAAAAGGAAAAACAAGACAACATCTTCCAATAATTCATATTCTAAAAGTAATTAAATAAATAAAGTAGTTAACAGTATTAGTTTCACCAAACGTGCATGTGCATGGTCACATCCAGCTGATCCTATGCGTTTTTGAGCAGGACTTCGGAGTCAAGATACTGCTATATCGAACGACATACCTGGTAGATCTTGTCAATGACAAGGCAGGACGAGTATTGAAGCTTGATTCGATAAACAATGGCAACGCATGGCTAGGCATGGACATGTTGATCTTCAACACTTGGCATTGGTGGACCCATACTGGAAGATCTCAGCCGTAGGTCAACCTTGTTTGTGATGTTTTCATTTTGATCTTCATGGCTAATGCATTTCTATGTTTTACAGATGGGATTATATCCAAGAAGGGGGTAAATTGTACAAAGATATGAACCGGCTAATTGCATTTTACAAGGGACTAACCACCTGGGCTAGATGGGTCAACCACAATGTTGATCCTTCTAAAACCAAAGTCTTCTTCCAGGGCGTTTCTCCTACACATTATGTGTAAGCCTTTCTCCCCTCTGCCTTCCTAGTTCTTAGTTTTCATGACGGTGAATGGCATGGTTCCTGCGCGTCATCAGGAAGAAACTATGTTTTCTTGTTATGAACAAGGTTTCCTCCGGCCCCTTCCGGGTCAGGAGACTAATCCTTAGCGTGGCTCGAGGGCACGACGCATAGCGAGCACCACTACCATGCGAGAGGCTCGAAACCATGTTGATGTGATAATGTTCATGTTAATAGATTCATTGACGCGAGCCTTTTAGCGTGTCTTTCATCAATGTTATAGCATTTTAGTACCTCAGCAGATAATCTTACTTTATTGTTGTTGCAAAAATAGGGGCGGGGATTGGAATGAGCCATCAAAGTCATGTGCTGCTGAGACACAACCGTTCTTTGGAACAAGGTACCCAGCAGGAACACCGTTAGCTTGGGCTGTAGTTAACAAGGTTTTGAGCAGGATTCAGAAACCAGTCTACTTATTAGACGTGACCACACTTTCTCAGTACCGAAAAGATGCACATCCTTCGCATTACGGCGGCGACAATGGTGGCACAGATTGTAGCCACTGGTGTCTACCAGGATTGCCTGATACTTGGAACCAACTTCTATATGCAGCCCTCTTCGGTTGATTGTGCTTAAATGGCATTCATTATACATGGTACTGTAATTTAGTCATTTTTTTAGACGATCGATCATTGTTTCGATGATGGGGTACGTATAGGAGTTTATTCTTGTTTTTAGAGCTAGTGCCTGTTGGCAATAATGAGAGCTGTGATTCTTCAAATGTAAATTTAGATCATTGTGGCAATGAGATTGCCATGAAATGAAAGAAATACGCTCCAAATCAAAAGGCCTATTATTGAGATTGGAGATGATCTTTCAAAAGTGTTTAGTAACTTGAATGAAAACAGTAATAGCCATGTCCTGTAAAGTTTTGTTGGATCAAAACTCATGCTATGTTTTTTAAACGTAAAAAGGCTTTCAGGTCTCAAGAAACTTTTTCATATTCTTATTAAACTAAAAAATACAATTGTTTTGAGAAATATTTTTTTACAAGGATAAATCCCCCCTATCTTCTATTTATCTTAATCATTACAATGTTTTTAACTAGAAGCATTGTTATTTTTTTAAAATAAAATTATAATTTTCAAAGTAAGTTAACAAAAAATATCAAAATACTATATATATTTATATTTTGTAGGATTAAAAGCTAAAAATTATCATAAATGTGATAAAACTATGCAAAAAATTTATTTGAAGTACTTTAATAATAAACAATAGATTTTAATTGAATTTTCATAAATAATTTATTATCAATAATATTATTTTTAGATTAAATACATAATAATTAAAAAATATATAATAATATTTAAGAATCATAGAGTAAAAAACTTTAGAGCGGAGCAGAAATATAAGGCTAGTAAAGGGCCAGGACGTGTAGCAGGCCGAGAAGCCCACTATATAAATAAAGCACTCTTTCTATCTTTTGGGCTTAGTTAAATAGAAGATTCGGAAAAGCCCTGTTCTGGAGAGTTGTGAACGTCTAGACTGACAGACAAGCCCACTGTCCAAAGTCCTAATATCATAAGATCTAAGGGCCTAGAATTAAATGAATGAACTAATTAACTCGTGACTTAATTAATTTAACCATTTCTGATTAAAATTTGATCATGTTAATTTATTTTTTTAGTTTTTATTATTAAAAAACAGAAGGTATTTTTTTAAGATGAAATTAAATTTACTCAACCACCTAATAAATAACTTAAAAATTAGAAAAACAAAACTTAAACCCAAAATGCGATAGGAGGGGAACTGATCTAAAGCTTGTAAGACCGAAGTGGGTCTTGATAGTCTCTGCTTACACACGTGGCAAAGAGAGATGCATCCATGTGTCATCTCCTCAAATGGCTAACCTAAGCCGTATCCTCTTACGTGTGCCATCCATCTTTTGTATAGCTGAGTCACCTTCTTCTTTACCAACACGTTGCTTCATGCACCAACACATGTCAACTCCATGCACACCCCACCTCCATTTCCTCGAGCCGCCATAGGCCATTGCCTCGCCCTTTTTAACGCCAATCTTCTCCTCTCCTATTCATTCCTATCCCAACACCAAATCAAATAATCATACTTACAGTTCTCGTACTTACCCACAAAGAAAAGAAAGAAAACACGAGGAGATCTTGTTGACTTTGGTACCTTCTTGAAACATTAGCATCAATGGCATCTGAGCAATCCAGGAGAGAGAGCGCTACAAGTGAGAGAGAGAATTATGTGGAGAGAGAAAGAGTCCCAAAAATGGCTAGCCATTTTGAGTCTTTGATAGAGAAAACAAAAGAATCAGTCGTCGAAGAAAACATCGGTGAAGGTGGCAATGAAACGGGAGCCCAGTACTTTGAGTCTCTTGCTGACAAAATGAGAGGAGCTGGGACGGATGTTTCTAGTGATAAAGAAAGGGAAAGAAGAGAAGAAGAACAAGAACAAGTGGAAGGGGGTGGAAAAGAAACCGAAGGCAAACAAGAGGCGAATGGTAGTGATCGAAACAAAGAGCAACAACTTTCTCTCGATGAAATAACGAAGTTAAGAGAAACGGCGCAAAAAAATTCGTTCGAGGCTTTAAATGCAGCTGAAGAAAGATATGAGAAAGCAAAAGAGAAGGCAAGCCGAGTTGTGGGTTCTGCAACTAAGACTGTGAAAGAGAAATTTCCTCAAGCAAAAAACACTTTTGCTGAGAAGGCTGCACAACCTAAAGACATTGCTGCGGAGAAGGCCGCACAAGTCAGAGACATTGCTGCACAGAAGGCCGCACAGACAAAGGACATTACTGCACAGAAGGCCGCACAAGCAAAGGACACTCTAGTTGAAGGGGCTCAAAAAACTACCCATTATATCGCAGAGAAGGGAGCACAAGCAAAAGACACCATTGTTGAAGGTGCTAAGAAAACTTCAGAGTATGTTGTAGAGAAGAGCAAAGGGGCCATGGGTTATACAGTAGAGAAGGCAGTAGCAGCTAAAGATGTGACTGTGGAAAGTGGCAAAGAGGCCGCTTGTTATGTAGAGAAAGTGGCCGTGGATGTGAAAGACAAGGCCGCTGCAGCTGGATGGACTGCTGCTCATTACACAACTGAAAAAGCTGTGGAGGGGACTAAGGCAGCCGCGAGGGCAGTAGAGTATGCTGGTCAGAAGACTACCGAGCTTGCAGGGAAGCCATTGGGTGCTGCTAAAGATACTGCTGCGTCTACTGGTGAAAGTATCAAGGAGTATACAGCTAGGAAGAAAGAGGAGGCCGAGAGAGAAATTGAGGCTCGAAAAGCTGCAGAAGGACAGGTATAATTCACAGAATAGTGCATGTCTAAGTTATTTAAGTTTATGATGCTCTCTCAACTATAACGTAGTGCGCAATTTAATGCTTGTTTGAATAATTTGAATGCATGCCCTGTTTCTACACCATTGGTTTGAACTGAACTGATTCCACTATAGGTTAAAAAAAAAGATTGATGCATAATTGAAGCTCGTGTTTCCAATTGAACATGTGAAAAATGTAGACTAGATGATTGCATTTGTACTTAATTGCAATAGAAATTGAATTTGCGTTGCCTATTGAGGATGATTAGAGGAGTTTCCAGGGAGGAGAATTCAGGGAAGAATCACAAGTTCATGCAACAGGAGGTCAAGGAGCAGAGGAAGGGAACGTCCCAAAGAAAGTCGCCCCAGAAGGCGACGAACAAGAAGAACAATATTGGCGGCGGCAGCAGCGACAAGAAGGAAGCAGCTTACTGGGCGCCATTACCGAAACTATAGTGGAGATTGCTCAAGCAACCAAAGATCTAGTTATTGGGCAAGACCCACCTGGAGCTGGGAAGAAGGGTGGCTATGAGGCAAGCCATTTGGAGTATGGGAAGCAAGAAGAACATTAAAGAAGAATATAAGAGGAAGTTCTTAACTCCGCTGAAATCGAGTGAAAGATGAAGATGTCTCCTGGGCTTTTGTCGAGTGGTTGATGTTGTGTCTAAATCTATAGTTTGTTTTTGTGCTATTGGGAGTGTTGAATAATTTTGAACATCGCTCTGCATTCAGTGCAGTCATGTTTCAATAATATACTTGACTTGATGACCATGCTTTTCTCTTTTGAGGTAGGATTTTCCCCCTTTCTCGATTTAAATTCTTCCACATTACAAGCAGAGGAAACTAGTTTGTTGCAGCAGATTTTGGAGATGAACATCCAAGGTTGACACTGTTGGGTCCAAAAACGTTGAGCCATTTTTAATCGTATGTTAATTGAGTTATAATTAATTTTTTTTGTCTTTTATCGAAACAATGTTAACCCTTTTAATTATTTATTTATTTTTTAATGAAAAACTAAAGAGAGTTTATATATATTTTTGAAGCAAGGTGATCAAAGTAGTAAAGCAAAAAAGGTAGCTCCTTTTTAAGAAAGGTGATGATGAGGATGTAAGAAGAGGGATTTGTCTTGAGAAAGACAAAAGAGAGTGATATAGCTTGTAACATAAGGTAATTATACAACCTCTCTCTTTAAAATAATATATTTTTTTATTTTTTATAAATTAATAATTATAATTTAAAATAAAAAATGTATTAAAATAATATATATATATTTTTTAAAAATTATTTTTAATACTAATATATCAAAATAATTTAAAAATATAAAATAAAATAAATTTTAATAAAATAAATAAATTTTAAAATTTAAGGGGATGCGGTTTGCATCATATTAATATAACAAAAACATAACACAATTATAATAAACAAAATCATTATAAAAATTTTTTTATTAGTAAATTTTTTTCAATAAATAACTTATTTTTTTTAATTTTATGAATAAATAAAAAATCAAGTTCTAATTAAAAAAAAAGTCATAAACATACGAAAAGAAAATAATAAAAAAAAAACAAAATTAACCAAAATAACACCACCAGGATCTAATTTGGAAGCTTCTCGAACCTTAACAAAACTAACCTCAGCTAGGGGGAGTGAGCTTATCTCTATAGAATTAGACCTGTATTCTTGATCAAATTTGAGTGTGATTAAATGATTGAATTAAAAATTATGAGTCTTTCATCAAACCGATATTATATGCAATCCGTGTCTCTTTTTAGACTTAACTATACCCATCGATCCATAAATATTCCTGCAAAACTATCCACGAGGCCTAGTTGTGGCAAATCCACAGCTGAGATCAAAACCACCTGCATCAGCTCAAAGGCAACAGTTTCTGGGCAGTAAAGGCATCACTGAATTGTAGCTGAACTTGGAGAAAATATCTGGGATTCAGGCCTATCATCTGGGAATGGATAATTCATGCTATAGGGGATTGGAAAAATCACCTTTCTGTGATGGGACTCAAGGCCCCTGATGATCCTTTAATGGAGAAATATAATGGTAGGGTAATGTTCGAAAATGGTATTCCTTGAAATGCAAAAGCAGTGGCAGTCATCAACAACAATTATTGGCATTGGCCAAAGGCTAGGTCAGAGGAACTTGTGAGCATCCAATCTGCTTTCTGTGGTAAACCGTTCCCTAATGAGAAGAGAAAGGATAGCTTATCCTGGAACCTGACACCAAATGGGAAGTTCTCCTTCAAAAGTGCATAGGAAGCTTAAAGGGCCAAAAGTGGTAGGGTGGAGAGGTTTAAATTATTATGGAATCCCTTACATATTCCTAAACACAGCTTCACATCATGGCTGATCATCCTCGACAGATCATCCTTTAAAGACAAAAAGATTAAATGGGGAGATCCTCTGATCCTATTTGTGTTTTGTGGAAGCATGCAAATGAATATAGAGACCACCTTTTCTTTTGAGTGCCAATTTACGAGAAAAATCTGATTCAAAGGACTGGACCCTAGCATAACAAAGGACTAGAATTCTAGATTCAAAAAATTTCTCAACATTGGACCCTTCAATATGATATTACCATCACCACCTGGGGCAGACACATACGGTTGCATAACAAGGCTTGACAAGCAAAAAGTTGCTTCCGTTGCATATGTTAGCTTTGGATCCGTCACAGCAACACCACCGCATGAACTTGTAGCACTAGCTGAGGTCTTAGAAACAAGTGAGGCGCCATTTGTATGCTCACTTAGGAACAACTCAAAGGTACATTTCCCTAACGGATTCTTGGACAGAACCACATCACAGGGACTTGTGATACCATGGACTCAGTTCGACGTTTTGGCACACACAGCAGTTGGGGTGTTTACAACTCATTGTGGATGGAACTCATTGCTTGAGAGTATAGCGGGAGGGGTGCCTACGATTGGTAGGCCATTTTTTAGCCATCAAACGCTCAACGGACGTGTGTTAGAGAATGTGTGGGAGATTGGTCTCCAGCTTGAGAGTGGAGTCTTTACAAAGCATGGAGTGTTAAATAGCTTGGATAAAGTTCTATCACAAGACGGGGGAGAAAATGAGGGAGAACATAAGGGCACTTCAACAACTCGCAAAGAAAGACATTGGACCAAACGGGATCTCTGTGGATAATTTTATTGCTTTGTCAGATGTAGTGTTCAATACTAAAATATAGAAACTCTTCAGAACCAAGAGGTAACTTCGAGTTCAATAAATACTTCGATTATGTTTTTTCAAAGAAAACAAAAATGTTTCCTCTTATCATCTTTCACTTAATTAACTCTTTTGGTCCAACTCAGCAACCTACCTGATTCTGTACCCCCTAAATCCACTACAAGGAAACTCAGAAGTTGGAGAAGTCGAACAAATCTTTGAAGGATGAATATGTGATGCATAGTTCATGGCGGTGTGAAGAACATAGGGGGGTGGTTAAAACGGAAAAAGAGGATTCTTGGAGGAGGCTTGATGATCATGAGACAGGCTTTAAATAATGCCTTGATGCTCTGCTAGAATAACAGACCTTGTTAGACAGTCAGACTCACAGTTGGGTGTTCTTAGCTCCCTATAGCTTTTGCAGTGAACATACCAAGTTTCTGCTTTCAATCTATCAATAAAACTACTCTGTAACCCCTTTTGTTTCCGAGTCCATTTCTATAACAATAATTGTTATCCACAGATGATAAGAACACAAGTTCTAACGATTATGGGACATCCAAAAAAAGTAACATCAAACTCATTCTTGGAACCCAATTCACAAATGGTCAGAAATCATATCTGAAGATGAATCATCTCATAAGTCATTCCATAAAATTTTACTCACGCTCCCCTCAATAACAAACAAGAAAACACATAAATAGGTATATTAAGTAGAAAGAGGAAGAATCCAAATCAACAAACAGAAAACTACTACATAACTAAGGTATGTTCAGTAGAATCATGAAAATCAACAAGGTATCTGAGAAGTGAACCACTCCATGACATGAATGGGGGCCTTGATCAACTCCAGAGCCAGTTCTACTATCACTGTCACGCATAAACAACAAGGACAAACACAGGATAATAACAACCTGCACAACCCCCAAGATTGGAAAATCAGTCAGGAGGTATAAATTCTCAAGTACAAATGTAACATCTTTATATAAAATAATTTAGACCAAACCCAGATCACATATTGTATCAAAACTGCCAAATTCTGAAATAGAATCAAGAAATCTCAAATAAACAGAGATTGAGATGCAACTACAAATTTAAAGCCATAAATAAATGTTAAAATTAAGTATGTTCATCAGGATTTAAAGTACAAGAAAAACTATCAAAAAGAAATTCTCAAATACTGCAAATTTGAAATGCAATAAGCCAAACCCTGTACAAAATGGGGAAAAAACTGTCAGATAACATAACTATGATGCCCGGAAACCAACATAGAAGAAAAGAACAGCCAAGATTTGTCAAAAAGGAGACAAAGACTATCACAGATTCAAGAAATCTCAGAGAAGGTCGTCCAGAGATTGAAATGCAATTAAGACTCCTACATACAATGGCAAAAACTGTGAAAAATCAAGAAATCAAAGACATCAAGAAACTAAGATACAGCAAGAATTATTATAAAGGAAGAGAGAACAAACCCGACAATCCAAATGACAACGCCAACAGCGGAGATAATTAGAGAAAGAAAGGCAAAGGGAAGGCCTAAAAGAAAGCCAAGAGGCCTACAGTCACCGTCTCCACAGCACATATTCTCTGCTTTGCTTCTCTTGCTCTGAATCTTCTTGTATTTTCTTCTCTCGCTTAAAGTCAGAGCGGTGAGTGAATCTGACAGAGAAGCAGAGATTATGTTACGTTAACGTTGATACTATCCTTTAATTACTATAAATAATTTCTTTTCTTTAAAAAATGTTTGGATTTCTTTGCGTCCTTCACGTCCACGTTGCGTGTTAACGAGGGGAGAGAGAGAGATAGACAGACAGGTTTGGTGCCGTTGACTGTTTGGTGTCGTCATAGCTGTTGGTTTTTAAAATTAAAATATTTTTTATTTAGAAATAAATTAAAATAATATTTTTTTATTTTTTAAATAATTTTTTTATTTAATTTTACCAATCGAGTTCTAAAGCAACCAATCACTAAACTCCAAAGGTGTAGTAGACGAAGAGGCTCAGAATCTTATCTTAAAGTAGCTGTAAAAAAGAACATCATTTATGAACTTACGGTATGCATGGAGCTGCCATCATTCACGTTTACTTTCTGGCTCTACGTCACATCTCATGAGTGCGTGCCTGAATCTTACATGTTCTCAATCCTTTCTTTCCCTTTTTCTTTTCTTTTTTTTAATGGCCAAAGTGTCGTATTTTGCACATTAAAGATTAAAAAAAAAAAAAAAAGTAGAGCTAGAAAACAGAAACTAAAGTGTGCGTAGGGATGAATAAAAAGATTGATTAAACTGAGAATATAAAAAAGAAATAAACTGTGAAAAAAAATTATTTAAAATTTTAAAAAAATCGATTTATTTGGTTTCAGTTTTATAAGCATGAAACTGAAAAATCGAACCGAATCCAAAAAAAAAAAACCAGAAAAAACCCGAGCCAAACCGGAAAAACCGAGCCAAACCGGTTTGAACCGGTTTTTGTCCTAAAAAACCGAATCGAATCCGGTCGGTTTGAACTGGTTTCAGTTTTTTTTTTAATTCGGTTTGATTATTTTTTTTTAATAAAAACTGAACCGATCACTTATAATATGGATGAGAGAAAGAGAGAGAATTAACAAGGGTAACGTGGAAACAAAATTCTTCAGGTAAGTAAGACACTTCATAAAAAGATAATTTAGTTTAGAGGCTGAGCTAGATCTTAAAAAATGAAGGGGAGGGTGGGAGTAGAGTTGTGGGTAAATAATAAGAGGACATGATAAATAGATATTTATAACTTAACTAAGGTTGTTCGAAGAAAGATCACATTTATTACAAGTTAGAAGCTTTGACTAGGCATTTAATGTTTACGTAACCTTTGTGATCTCGTCTCTTATACCAATAATTGGCAAAGCTTAATTTATTCTACCGACTATCAAGATCAAGATCATTGCTCTACCTCTTCCTCTTCCTCTTCCTTGATCTCTACAATTAGGAGAATCCTCCTTCATACCAAGATATTGATGATTTTGATGACATAAACTCTAGAGTTTCTTCGTTCAATCCTTCAAGTGAAATCACATATTCTTATAGCCACCAGTCAATCATATTTTTGAATATTAGTCATCAATTTAACATACAATTTAAAACAATTTTTTATCTTGTTGAGATATAATTATTACATTCAAAGTTTATTAAATCATTTTTTTTTTGTATAACTAATCTATAATTTTAGGGTTTATGAAATCCTCATAAATTCTTGTTTTTGCAATCAACAATTATACCTTTAAATTTCTAGAAATCAAATTAAAAGTTTAGGAATTAAATTGAAAGTTTGGAGGAAGAAGACTAAATATATGTGGCCTCCCTTCCAATGGTTTATTTTCTCTCCTATGATGTAGATAAGATATATATATATATCAAAATGAATATAGGTCTTCTATAGATTTAATTAAAACCTACCTCGTGGATACCGTTGCCATTCCAGTCGAAGTGCTTTAATGCCTTTCATCTTTAAAATCAGCTCCATTTTAATGTGTCCCCCACTAGCTGAAGCCCTTTCACGAACGAATGAGGATTGCATGTGATCCAACAACAAAAACAAAGCTTAATGACTTCTTTTGAGATGCCCAATGTTCGGCCAGCCACTATCAACACTTTTTTTTCCTTCTTTTGATTATGATATAAGCATAATTGGAACAACAGCCGAATCACCCTGTTGCAGGCCTTGTGGCTAGTCATTTGTACTCTTCTAGATTGGTCTCCACAGCTTGATTCCAAAATAAAATCCTTTATGAATAATAAAACAACTAGTGTTTGTTAACTAAACCTGAAAGATGCTTTCAGAAAGCTTAATCTATATAATTATATAAAAATCATCCTTGGATCCAGCAGAATCAGAAAGACTGATATCATAGCCTATTCTGCTCCACAGCCACCCAATCCAAATGTCATCAAGAGGGATTTCATTTGTTACAGTTATTTTCTTAGAACTGATCAAGAAAGAAACTACAGAAGTTCTAATCTATACAAATTCACATATATACATGATAGAAAGACAGACAATATGATGAAAAGAGCACTTCTAAAACTATAAGCTCCAGAAAGGGCCAGCATTGGCAGTTACCCGGAGTTGCAAAATGCAAGACAAGATGACTCTGAACTACTAATTCAGAGTGACCTGTCTTTGAGCTATATCACTATAGCTACTGGCTGAGTCGTAAATGAAACTTCAAATCAATTTGTCACCCAACCATCTGCTAAGAATTTTAGGATTTTCAACCTAAGCTGCCTACGCCCTAGGTATTATCCAGCTGGCTTATTCAAACTTGCATTTTCAGTCTCCATGGCAATGATAGAAGCAAGTCTTTCGTAAACCTGTAATGTGAACCACCACTTAGTATATTTGCTACTAACATTGTACACATGTTAACTCTCCTGGGGAGGGAGAGAAAGAAACTAAATCTCATACCACAGAAAGCTTCTCGGGGGTATTTGGTTTTGTAACCTCGTCTTGTTTATTTGTGGATGATTTGTCGTACCTGCACAGCAGAGGTAATGCAAGAATCAAATTAAAAACAGCTTTTCTTTGGGTGCAGAGTTAAAAGAAGATTGATTTTCTGTTAGATTGTCAAGGAAGATAGGTCAATGGATCAAACATTAACTATTAAAATACATCACATTTTGAATTCCATGCAAACAATAACTGAGATACAGTTTTTCTCACCAGTCACGGGGAATCCCAGCTTCATCTCTAGCTGAATAATTAAAGGGCCCTTTCAACTCCACGTTGTACTCCCTTAACAAATCTACTCAATGTGGCAAAAATATTCGCAAATAAATACTTGCATGGCATATATGGAACTAAAGACATATGAAGAAGTGACTATCTAAGATTAAACATTAAAAGGTCTGCTAAACCTTTAAAAGTGGAGCAAGGGGCACGACCCATTTTCTGACAGACTGAGACAAACCAGTAGACCCCAACGGCTACATGAGCAACTTCCTCATCAGCAATTCTAGCCACTATTTTAGATGTAATATTGTCTCCAAAGCCAACTAGTTTTTGCACTAGCCTTGGCCCAGCATCAAGTCCTCTAGCCTCCTAAATCCATGGTATTAGAAGAACAAAGAAAAAAAAATCCTCTTTAAATAGAAATGAAAAAATGTGTTATGTACAATCTATCTGTGATTGAAGTTTCATTATGTTTAAGAGTTCTATGGGCATATCAAAAGTAAGAATCATCCTTTAACCAGCACTTGCACACATCATAAATTCGCTGAGTGAACTGAAATGGCAGGCAGAAATAACAAGGACTTCACAAGACACATACCACTTGCCTGAGGGTAAAAATTCTATAACTTACCTATCTGGCAACAAATATCTAAATATATTATATGGAAAATTGAAATATATAGTGAGGTGACTGCAGAAATCTCTACCATTCATCTAAACACAATGATTTCATATTCTTATTTCATAGAACATATTATCTTAGTAATCACATGCCAGTATGCATGTTTGCTTGTCATGAACATGTTAGTAGCTTCTTGGATAGCAAACCTTGAATGGGAAACCAAAGGAAAATTGAAAAAATGGCATATGCAGAGCCATAAAAATCACTGTGCAAGCATATTTTAACACCCACTGGATCAATGAGGTCTAGATAATGTATTCAGAGCAAAACATTACCTGGACTAGAGGGATCACAGCCAAACGGGCAGCAACATCATCGGATGATTTTTCACACTCCCTCCAAAGCAAATTATGAGCAGGCATATCTCCATATCTAATGACAAGGAAATTAATACTACTTGGCACAACAATAAAGAGGCGATAATACTCAGAGCAATGAATTAACTGACCTGAAACCCAGCTCGTCAAGTCTCTGAGAGCACCAAGCAAAATGACGACTCTCATCATCAGCGACATGTGCAAAGTCTGCAAAGAATCCTTCCTCCAAAATCTCGCTAAAAGGCGAAAATCGAACAACAGTATCCCACGCCAAATCAATTGCATTTAGCTCCACATGTGCAAGATTATGAAGCATGTAAGCATTAAGAGGCATGCCTGAATCTTTAGGAGCTGGAATTTCCTTTGGGGAAACCTGGAAACGAGCACATGAATCCAACGACCAATTCAACAACTGAAGCAATTAATTTTCCTATAAACAATAATTAGTTAGCAATTTCAATCAACCAATAATATTCAAATCACTAAATCATCAACTCCCTACCCAAATTACTTTAGGAACATACATAGGTAATGGCATTTTCTTTTGTGAGAAAAACAAGCTAATGACATTTCTAAAATGTAAAAGGGACAAATTCCACAAATAGCATAAACGAAAGTGAGGTCCTGAAATGTCCAATTCTGAATGAAATTGAAAGCAACAAATCCCACTGACATGAACTACATACTGTGAAAGCAATACCTGCACTGAGGCACCATAAAAAATCTCCACTTCCTGATACTAGAAAATAGTTCAATGGAACAATTGCAAGTAAGCGATAAATAAACCATACTAGCACAAACTCATAAACACTTGACCAAATGTCCATTGCAGTGGCATTGATAATGCACAAAAAAAAAAAATCCATAAATCACCTTGGCGACGAACAACACAAAACATAACAACAAACACAAAAGAACCAAACTTCAATAAGCAATTCAAGCTTTTAGAGACACCCATTAAAGAATAAAGTGTAAAAAACCAATAAGAAAACAAACCAATTCAGGTTTAGGTGGCCTAGCAGGTCTTGAAGGAGGGTCATATACCCCAACAGGAAGCTTCTCATTGCGCCACTTAGAGAAAGCCAAATGGGAAAGCTTGGATTTTGAGAGAGGGTCGCTAGTAGAGAGAACAAGAGCACCAAGTTCTGCAAGAGAAGAAGCAGAGTCCAACAATGAAGTGCCATTGGTGTCAATTGAAGAGGGAGGTGTTTGTGGGCCTTTTGGTCCCCAAAACCTGTTTTTGTTCAATGGGCTTTCTCTCCATGATTGCAGACCAGACCATGGTGAAAAATCTAAAGAAGAAGAAGAGAAAGGTTTGGTTTTGAGGAAATAAGGTTTGAGATTGGATGAGCATCTTGCAAAAGTTGGAGAGAGCATGAGTTTGAGGGGATGAATTTGCATTTACCTTAACTAGTTTCTGGTGACTGGTCTACATTGTTTTCAGCTTTTGTGCGTCTTTGGTATCGGTGATGTTTTTTAAAGATAAGTTTTACTTATAAATAATTTTTTATTTTTAATATTAACTTTTCAAAATAAATTAAAAAATAAAAAATAAAAAATAAATCAATGTAATGTTTTATCGAGGTAAAAGCATTTTTTAAAAGGTTAAAAGTAGAAGCTTTCGCGATCTTAGTTTTCTAAATTAAAATATTTTTTGATATTGAGATTCAATTATATTTTTTTAAAAAATTAAATTTATTTAGCTTTAAATTATTATTTTTTCTTTATATTTTTTTATAATTTTGTGTTGATATCAAAAATAAGTTTTTAAAAATAAAAAAAAAACTATTAATTTAATACATTTCCATGCAAAAAATACACTTTTAAAAATAAATTTTACCATATTCTCAAGTAAACCTAAGATTTTATAACAATGAATTTTTATTTTATTTTATGTGACTGTAATTTTATATTTTAATATAATATATAAATCATTATTTTATAATTCATGAATGATTTATATGATTTTAACGTTTAAATTTAAATTCTATTTTATAGTTTTATAATTTATATTTTATTTTTTAAAAACGATTCAAAAAAATAAAAGAAGAAATCTGGATTAGGTTGGGCACTCAACGAATGAAAAAAAACCCCTTCACCCAATCCAATCCAAGCAGCTAGATTATAGATGAATAGTGGTGATGAATTTAAATATTTTGAGTTAGAGATGAAAGGAGAAAAATCCAGCTCAAGCTCAACAGCACATTGCCATCCCTAACCATGGGTTTCTTTCTTCTTCTTCACTTTTTCAGTTTTTTCAAGGCATTTTACAACAAATAAAATATCCCATTTACATGCAATGGATCCAAGAGACTGCATCAGCACATGATTGATTAAACCTTATATTGTGAGGAAACAATAACATTCATAAGAAATAATATTATACGAGTAAAACTCAATGGATATGGCTGCTGTAGGGACTCGTATGCAGTATAGTTTGAGTGTTCATATGGAGCCCCATAATCTTTGCCAAGACCACAAACCAGAAATCTCCAGAAAAAATTATTTCTTAAGAAGCAATTATAACTTCATGAGTTTGAATTACAGACTATCTATTCTATAGCACCAAAGAATCCTGAATCTGCTAACACAAAATCAACGGCAAGGTAGCTAGAACTAAAATGACTAGTAGTTAGCCATGTACACATGCTAGAGGAAAACAAACCACTGTATCTATATCATAACCACATTCTAGGGCGTATTATACAAATGCAAGAGCAGACAGATAAGCCACATGAAGAAACCAGTTCCCACAAGAGAGACAAACTACACTTTGCACTGGCAGGACAATCCGTCGCCTCGAGAACTTCACTGTACACCAAAGGCAGATTCCTAATGAGAATCGAAATCCAGAATGCATTGTACACCAACTTTGGAGATAGCCATCTACCCTAAACTTCTGAGATCTGTCACCGAAAAAGGAAAGGTGATATGAGCGAGGAGTACCACTAGTATTTAACAAACGTAGACATTGCCAATCACAAGCTAAGAAATACTTCTCATCAGCTAGCTAATGCAGAATAGAGAGGAAAATCTTGCATGAAACCATAACAGCAAGACAACGCTTCAACTGTTTACAAAACATTTATTTGCATGCCCATGCAAGAATAGACAATCCACAAAAACTAATGCCTATCTGCATGCAAGCATCCTTTAAAATTACAGTTTCATTTTTACTAATCCAGAAAGCACAGATAAGCATTTCTTCCACAAGTTTAATAGGAAAAAAATAAAACAGATGGCAAAATACAACCGGAAAACAACTCTAAGAATAACCAGGCTTCACCAACTATCCCACAATTTAGCATGTTTCTTAAGACAGTCATGCTTTGCTGTATTGTATAGCAAGGTTCCCATGACAGACCTTGAAACTAGTCCTAAGACAATTGAACTCTAGACTTGCTGGTGGCTGTGACTGCAACTAATCTGCACCATAGTTAACATCACAGCTATTATTGCATGCAACCCACTATACTGTACAGTTGAGAACAAAACACGTGCACTTATGGGATACTATACACGAGAATCATGGAGGGTAACTTTTATCCGTGAAAGAAATCACCACGTTAAGAAAATGAAAACAACAATAGAGGCTGGTAATTAATTGTACAGGTAAAATCGACATGAGTTTCCTATAATAACATGTGCACATGTTGTAAAGGTCAAAGAGAACAGGTTTTTGAGAACATGTAATTTCATCTCAACATCTTTATTGTGCAAATAACACAAACACAAAAAAAAGGCCTCCAACTCCATAACAAACAAACTGCCCTTTTTTAAACGTTTTAGAAAATGTCTTCTTCCATTGAATCATCATTTAGGAATTAGTTGTGCATACAGGAAAACAAAAAAGAAGTGATTGAGTGGAAGACCCTATAAATATAATCCAACTTCAGAACCAACATAGTGATTAATTAACTTTCAGAGATGGCAATGGTGCATAGGTGGTTCAGACAGAGAGGATGGTCCAAGAAAATGTCACTGGCTGGGAAAGATGAAAAATATAAATTTTAACACCAGAAATGGAGTTCAAAAAACAAAAAAAAGGCTTGTACATGATCAACAAGCCTAAAATGCTCTCTCTCTCTCTCTCTCTCTCTCTCTATATATATATATATATATATATATATGCATTTCAAATATCATCCAAATGTAACAAGAATCAGAAACCATTTGAAATAGGTCATAATAGCTGTAATCAACCAACAATCCATCACATAAAACATTTTAAATTCATTGATGATTAACTATCGCCCCCCACCCAAATTGTCATGGTGTGCGCCAATTTATACAGTGCAGGCTTTCTACCATTTAGAAACCAATTTCTAATGCCAGGTCATTACATTAGCCAGCTAATCTTAGAGCAGATTCTGAACCCATTTTCTGCTCCCAAGCTCTGAAGTCCGAAGTCATATTCTTTTTCCCTCACTAATCCATACCCAGCCTATAAGGTATTCATACCAGTGAGTGGTACCCACATGTAACTATCAGAATTCAGAACCAACCCACCAATAACCAAGCCAACATCATCCACATAACTAGACAGGACCTTAAGCAATAAAAGGTTAATCACCAAAGCATCCTGCAAATAAGGAGTGTTGTCCTAAGCATCCTGCAAATCCTAAGCAAACATAATTCTTCTCAACAATAATGATCATGCTATTAGTATCTCTATTGCTACTACATTGCGGGTAGCACTTGCAGTCCGGACAGCAGACAAGCGCTAATATGACAATGAGGTGACATTGATGAACAGCACAGTATACCATATTATAATCAACAAACAGGAAGAAACACAGGAAAGTGCACAATTTATCTGCAAATAAAAGTTCAACAAACATCATCTGCAAATAAAAGTCACATAAACATTTCATGCAAACCCAGGAGAATATGCAACCACCTGAACTACTTGAGTACTCAATTAGTTCCCTACATCAGATCCAGACGCTGAGGAGCTGTCACTGTCAGAATCTGCAATAATCATGCAGATAAAGAAAAATAAATGAGTTCACCAAACATCAGACCAAATATATAAGACATAACAATGACAGAAGTTGCAAAATTAGAAATGTGAAGCAGTACCACTTGATGAAGATCCAGAATCACTGCTGGAGCTGCTTGAACTACTAGACCTACTTCCATTGTCTCCCAGTTTCTCCACGTGATTAGGTGACAAAGTGGAGACATTCCTTTCATCTACCAGCAAAAGAAACAATGTTTCAAATAACCAATACAACTAAACTATAGGGTAACCAAAACGAAATTAAGACTCATAATCAGAAAACTTTACCTGCTTTTGTTTCTTTTGGTGCCTCCACCACAACTGGTGCTGAGACCTGCAACCAAATATCAGTAGAAATTTATCAACCACAAATTCCTTTTAGAAAAGTACACTTAATGCTGAGAAATTTGGTCAAAGGCTTTACCTTGTGCTGCACATTCAGCTGAGAATCTGCTCTAGCTTGAATGGCAAGCTCAGCTTTTCTCTTATTCTTGCTTAAACTCTTCTTATAGTTGGTGACGAACCTATCCAGCTCCCACAGAGTCTCCACATCAACACTGTCAATATCCACTTCAATTTCATCATCATGTTGGGAGAGTGCTGAACTCCTCTTCTTTATTATCTGTACAATGTTGTCCAGTTTCTCTGAAGGTAGGCTCTGGAGGTTTGTACTAAGCTTCTGTTTCTCGTCATAAGTCATGTCTCTCTTGTTTGGATCCTTTGCCTTGGGCTTCTTTGGAACAGGGGTTCTACTAGAAGGTGTAGTGGTAATGGGTTTGGGTCTGGTATCAATAATAGGATATGTCATTGATTCTGATCTATCCAAAATCCTCCACATATCAAGAGGGGGTGGTACAAATGGAGGAGCCTTTCTTGATGTAGGTGTAGGAATGCCCACCTCATAACTGGAAGAAAACCTCATCTCATGATCATAATCCGACTTTATAACAGCCCACTTAGTCTCAAATATATCCAATAACTGCTCTGCCATTACGTGAACATCTTGTCCTTTCGGGTTATACTTCATAGCATTGTGAAATGTAAGTCTCACATCCTCTGCAAACTCTTCCGGGGACTTGTACCAATTCTTGGTCAGCCTGGACTTCACGGTGCCCAAGTCCATGGGATGCTTGATGATGATAAAGTAATCATGCAAACCAAGACCCTTCACATCAACAGGTGTATTAAACACCCAACCATGCTTATGCTTCATCAGTTTGTCAAGCAAAGCACTGCAATTCTTGAATATCTTAGTGCCTGTCCCAAACCCAAACCCTGATTCCCCTGCCCCTTGCTTCTTCCCATTCAATTTCGACTTCTTATTACTCTCAGCTGGTGGAAACTTGTCTTTCGCAAGCAAAAACTCTGAATTTCTATAGAACTGATTTGCTTTTGGTGTCCTCTTCTCTTTCTCCACAAACTCACCCATGCCCTGGCTATTCTCCAGAACAGATATACTAAGCTGATTCAAAGGCCTAGACTGCCTAGGAGTAGGAGTAAGAATAGGAATTGTGCTCACACGGGGAACACCCACTGATCCCACTTCTGAATTAACCCTCCTCAATCTTCTATCCACCCCATCATTTACCAGCACCACCCGCGAATGATTCAGCCTACCAACACTGAGCTGCAATTCTTTCGCCTCAATTTTCTTCACCAAACTCCTCACCAATTCAAGCTCACTCTCCAACTTCTTTCTGAGCTCCCTCTTCTCCTGCTTCGACTGCGATAACAAGTCCACCTTCACCCTATTATCCATCCCTTCCTTCAGCAGCACCCCATTCCCCACATGCAGCTCCCTCTCCACAACTTGCTCTCTCACACTGGGCACCACCTCCTGAACTTCCTGCCTATTTAGTCTGGTAGAATCATCTGAAACTACAATTGAGTGAGAAACAGGCTGTTGCACTTGCTGGGCAGTATTTGTGTCTTCAACTGCTACAGGTTCTGATTCTCGCACTTCAACCAAGTCCTTTTCGTAGTTCTCCTTGTCATTTGTTTCATTCCCAGTTGCAGTTTCAGTAGCTGCAGTGGAGGTGGTTTTAGTTGCGGTTTCAGTTGCAACAGCGGAGGCGGTGGTTAGAGCAGTCGCAGTTTCAGTTGTGGCAGTCGCAGTTTCAGTTGTGGCAGTTGCAGTGGTTGTTGTGGTGTTGATGTTATTTTCGCCAGCGGCTTCTGTGGTAGTGGTGGTTATATTTGTGTTACTGTTGTTATCAGTGGTGGTGGTGGTGGTGACAACGGTGTTGATGAGGCTGTTCTTTTTGGGTCCCTTAAAGGCTTTTCGAGTATAAACCTTATTCTCTGTATACCTTTGTTTCTCTCTAACTTCTCCTCCTTCATTTCCTCCTTCTCCTACTACACTCTCAGAAGCCATACATGTACCACCTCAAAACCCTAACTTTCCCCTTTAAAACAGTAATTTCCTCTCAATCCCGTTTTCAAAACCCTAATTTCCTCAAAATTCCCCTAAACCCCCAAAAATTAGGGTTTCCAATATAACCACAACGCCAGAGAAAAACCCTAATTTCACTCCCAAATCAACCCAAACACAAACATAGAAATTCAATTAGGGAAAAAAAACGCGTAGAAACCACAAGAAATTAGGGTAAAGCACGAACCTTTATCGAATCTTTCACGATCTAAAAACCTATACATACAGAATCATGTATCTACACATCGCCAAACACACACAGTGTAAAAGATAGAGATTTCTTGAGAGAGAAAGAAAGAGAAGGTTAGGGTTTCGAGCTCTAATTTTGTGGAGATCTTCGATTCCTTTTGCCTTTCGCTTTCTCTCTCTAAAACTTCAAAAAAAATGAGCACGAGACTTTCTCTCTCTAAAAAACTTTTCTCTCTCTAGAACTCGTCACCTTACTTTACTAATCCTTTATCTTACAGGTGTACGGTGCGTGTGCGTTCGTGTATTTAAATGTCGTGCTCGTGTAAGTATTCTAGCAACTTTCTAGAAACTTAGACCCACTAGATATATAATACGTGTTATGCACGCTCCAATAAGATAGGGATAGATGTGTGCGTGGTGTGGATGCGAGAGTGGGAATATTTGAGAGGTTAGTGGCGCGGAGTTTTGATTCTGGAATTTTGAAGGGTTCGCTCACGTAGGGAGCAGTGCGTGAGATGTAACCTCTGGTTTTGGGTGGGAATGGAAGAGGTTATAGTGGTCGGCAGTGATTTACACGCGCCAGAAGTGGGTTGCAGGTTTAGAGGAGTTAAAATTGGGCTGATGTGGCAACATCTATGCCATTCAAAGTCAACAACAGAGGAAGGGAGTGTCTGTTCAATTCCTCAAACTGAAAACAACAGGAAAACGTTGTAGAGATGATATACAAATCAGTCCTCTATGTTTGAGGATTATTTGAAAAGAGTATCCAATGTTTTATAATTATGAAATTTTAACATGCTATATATGATTGAGGTCAAATTCCAAACTCAGAGATTAAGTCTTATGTTAAGGGATGAGAATAGTTTTGACATATATATATAATTTAGCATATCGCATTATAGTAATGGTGAAAATTAGTTAAATTATTATTAGAGGCTAAAAATACAAAAATTATGGGCAGAGAAATATTGGAGACATTTCAGTAAAATTTTAGGAAGAAACTAGCTGGTTTCCCGCAACATCACTTTTTAAATTATTTTATTGAATATTGTAGTAATTAAAATAAATATTGGTAAGAAATCTATCAATATAATTTTTTAAGGAAAAAATATTATTTTTAGTCAAAATTCCCTTTTTTGTACATTTTATTTTGTATGACAAAAATATATCTTTTTGATTAGCAATATGGTTTTTGGAATAAAAATTTAAGGAAATTAAAATATATATTCATAAGAAATCTAACTATTTAAATTAAGGAGAAATAACTACATTTTTTAATCAAAACTCTCTTTTCTTATTCGTATTTTTTCTTTTTATTTTAAGAAAAACATGTTTTAATTAATTAGAATCATGATTTTTAAATCAAAACTTGTTAACAAAAACACTTAAACGCATAAAAAAATCATTATGCACACACTCATAAAATATTATTCACTTCAACAATGAAATTACATTGCTATTCTTGGTTACAGTGAAATTACACATAAAATTACAAATTCATGCCTTAGATTTAGGGGTAATTTAATTTTTTCTACTGACTCATTAATTATTAAAGGATTGTTTAGAGTTACATGCATCATTTCAATTTTTTAGAACAATAAAATAAAGAATTTAGAATTGTTGATCAAAATATATATATATATATATATATATATATATATATATATATATATTAAATGTAAAAAGACAAAAAAGCTCTCCACAAATATGGAATTAACAAAAGGCATTTATGAAAATATGAAAATGACCATGAACACATGCCTTATTTCTTTTGATACCAGAGGTACATGCATCATTTCAACTTTTTAGAACAATAAAATGAAGAATTTAGAATTGTTGATCAAGAATATTTATGTTAAAATGAACAATATATAAATAAATACAAGGAGTACAAGATCAATAAAGATTTAAAGTAGTTAAGGAAGAGAGGTTAACATCAATCTTTATAGGCAAAGAAGGGGAGTTGTATCTCCTTCAAATTCAAGGAGATTAAAGGCGGCAGATTTTCTCTCAATTCCAAGAAGATAATATTTAGACGGCAAATTTTCTTGGATTCGATATAAGAAAATAAAAAATGGTTACTACACATTATTTAAGCAGGGGATCTGACTTGTTCTTACTTTTTTTTAGTTCTTTAAAATTCAGCAGCCTATATAAACTTATTGTTTGGGATTTAATTTTTCTTTTGAGTTGACCATAGCCACGACCTTGGTTTTTCTCTTAAAATGTTTAATTGTTTAAACACTGGGTTTGTTATTTTATGGGTTTAGTTGGCTTAGCTACAACCCATTGTTTAGGCTTAACTTATGTTTGGTTTTAATTATTTTAGCTACAACCAAATGCTTGTTTGAGTTCAAATTAGCCCACTACGGGTAGATCTATTAGGGTATTTTTGTTTGGAGTATAAAAACTCATTGTAAGACACTTTTTTATTTAGTTTTATGATCAATATTGCTTCTAAACTATTGTTTTTTAGTGTTGAGATGATTTCTCGCATTATTTGGTTCTCTAATGAACTAAATTGACTTATCAAAGATTAACTAGTTTTGTGGTGTCTTTTTTATACTTCTCGTTCATGAATTGATATTTATAAGGTGAGGGTCTAATTTACACCTGAAATTTTTTAATATAAAAAACACGTTAAAAAAACATACATATATATTTTTTTTAAAAAAAGAACCCACAATGAGGCTAATCATGATTAGAGCATGCTCGAAAAATAATTTTTAAATTCTGAAATTCCAACATACCTTATGATGGGGTGAAATTCTAAACTCATGGAAAGTCATATGTTTATGATTAAAATATATGTTTTGAGTTATTATAGAAAAATAAATTTTTAGTATTATATCGCATTATAATATTGGTGAAAATGAGTTAAATTGTTACTAGTGGCTAAAAAACAAAAATTATGGGTAAAGACAATGGTGACATTTCAGTAAAACTTGATTTCAGGAAGAAATGTCACTCTCTCTGCGAGAAGACGAGACTAAAAAAGATTACCCTATTGCAATTTATCAAGTGATAAATGAGGTCCAACGCATTTCAGGTTTGGTGTTTGATAATGTGATTTAAGCTTTCAACAATCTTTATCTCTTCTATCATGAAGCATTAATTAAATAACTAAACGTTACCAAATCTTATTGCATGGAATTGCAGTGGGGCTGGAAATTCAGATTTTCGTATGTGTGTTCATGAATTTGTGTGTGGAAAATGAAGAGAGAAACACTAGAGATAAAGAGAGGGTGAGAATTTGAGAGTTTTTTTCGATAGATATAAGATTGTGTTTTGGAAATGAAAGAGCTTGTTTTATCCCTTCTAGTGTTTCTAAGCCACCATAAGTGGTTTCTCCTACCAACATCCAGGACCTGATGGCTTCCAACCTTCTTTTCTATTAGAAGCACTGGCATCTTATTGGTGATTCTTTGTTTCATATGGTTAAAAGATGCTTTTGAATCTGGTTGTTGTCTTTCCAAGCTAGCAGATACGCTATTAGTTTTCATTCCAAACGACCCAATCCAGTGAGCATGAAGCAATTCCGTCCTATAAGTCTGTGTAACGTTAGCTACAAGATTCTGACCAAGTCCTAGTGAATCGCATTCTTCCCTTTTCTGGATTTGTCGATTACCCCACTTCAGGGTGCCTTTATCTCTTGCAGATAATATAGTGCTTTTGCTCAGGAACTGCTTCATACCATTCGGAAATCTAAGAAGAAGTTGGGTAGCGTTGCTATAAAAATTGATTTGGCCAAGGATTATATATGATCAAGTGAAATGGCGCTCTTTGAAGCAGACATACTATGATTTTAGATTTCTGGTCTTGTATGCGAATTTGATCATGTCGTGTGTCTCTCAATCCTCTCTCTCTATAATCTGGAATGAAGTTCGACTTTGTCCCTCTACTCCTCGTCGAGGCCTCCGTCAGGGAGATCTTTTGTCTCCATACTTATTTGTGTTGTGAATGGAGAAATTGGCCATGCTAATCAAGGCGAAGTGGAATCTAGACCCTGGAATCCTGTGCCGTATCTCATGGGGGTTTATCTATTTCTTATTTGCTAAAAGCAGATGATGTTATACTTTTTTCCAGTGCATCCACTAAGCACTGTGGAGTTGTCCATGACTAAATTTTATGCATGTTTTGCTATGGTTGTTAATGCTGATAAAACTAAGGCCTTCCTTTCTCCTCACACTCATAGACGGCATAAAGAGGAGCTGAGTAGGAGATTTCACTTGAGTTTTACTGCGGACATGGCGTAAGAGAAGGATTCTTTCCTTCTAGTGTTTGTGATGAGATTGATAGACTTGCTAGAGGATTTTTGTAGGGTACTCAGAATTCTGGCAACGGCATTCATCTTCTAATCTGGGAAGCTGTTTGTTCTCCTAAAAGTCGAGGCGGTTTGGGCTTGTGTCAGGCTAGGGATAACAATATTGCTATGTTCGGTAAGCTTGGGTGGCATTTCGTTGAAAATCCGGATAAATTATGCGCGCAACTGATGCGGCAAAAATAACTTCACAGTGATAATATTTTTACTCATCTCCTTCATCTTTCAGCTTCTACTATTTGGAAGTCTATTTGCAGGGCCATTCCTTTTGTGCGTGAGGGATACAAATGGAGAATAGGTTACGGTCAGCAGGTTTCAGTGTGGTTTGATAGATGGGTTGGAGATTTTCCTCTATACTCTTTGATTCCTCATCCTGAGGAAGAGGATAAATCTCTAATGGTCGCTGAGTTGATCTCATACCTAGTAATAGTAAAAAAAAAAATACTCTAATTTTTATTCTCAATCAAAACTTAATATTACATCTCTCCTATAAGTTAATTAAAAGAAAACAATCAAAGGTGTTTGATATTGAGATAATCCATTACATTATCTCCGTTCATCTTGAGTGGTCTAATCTTTTTTCCCTTATTGTATCTTATAAAGTCTTCTGACTTGTAAGAAAAAAAGCATAAACTTTTTCAGAGAAGAAGCTATATAAAAGCAACCATCTAGGTGGTAGCTCAGTGGTAAGAATTTGGGACCAAGAGGTTTGCTCCCTCTGTGGTCTCAGGTTCGAGCCCTGTGGTTGCTCATATGATGGCCACTGGAGGCTTACATGGTCGTTAACTTCAGGGCCCGTGAGATTAGTCGAGGTGCGCGCAAACTGGCCCGGACACCCACGTTAAACAAAAAAAAAAAAAAAAAAAAAAAACTATATAAAAGCAGTCACAGGTCGTCATATCGTCGATGATCATTACAATAAAAGAAAAATGACCGATATATTGAAAAATACTCAAGAAAGCAACATAGCTTTCTCTCGTTAAAGTACTTTTAACAAAGCCAATTCCACATCATTGCTGATCATACATTTAACATAAACAAAAAGAAAATGGATCAAAGAGCCTGTCTTTCACCGAACCAAAGTGATTGACTAAATACCGTACGATAAACCAAAAGCAGCACTGCCTGTCGTAGAATGATGAAAACAAACAAACACAAACTTTATTAGATATAATCCATCTTGGAAGGTAGCGCTCCCTAAAACAACTTGGTCACTAATGATGATGAGGATCTGGTCCTCCTGGTGAAAGTCTATCAGAGGCAACACTAAGAGTAGACAACCTTCGATAATGCTCAAGTTTGGAGAGATCAAAACCTAACTCGAGCAAAAGGTGGCGGCTATTATTAGCATTTCCTTGCAATGCTTGACCCCCCTTGAGGATACGTGCCTCTGAAGTCAAGAAGATTGCCGAGAATAAAACCATTAACAAAAGTATCATTGCCCTTGAAGTTGAAGCAACTCTGCTAGCCATGTACTAGTATATGTTAAGAGTATAACTAAGTCTGGGAAGAAGGGTAACAAGCTAGATTTGTTTAAGTACTGGCCAGTATTAATAGCTTGAGCTTCGAAAGAAGAAAGTAGTAGCTTCCATGGAACATAATTTCATATTTATAGGACAAAATCTAAGACCTGAGAAATTGACATGGGACAATGTATAGTGGAGAGAATGTGGAGACCGACAAAGTCCATCCAAAGCGTGATTGTCGTCTACTTCATAGAATAAAGCCTTCTGTTTTTTTATTATGTATCTCACCTTAACGTTTATGTCCCATTCCATAGTCTTTATGCAAAGCATCTCCTTCTGAAAATGATAAGGGGAAGGTCTAGTCATCTGTGCTTGGACACTTGGTTGGATTTTAAAGTAAGAAAATAACAAATAATACAGGAAGAAGTAATGTAAAGGTCAACACATGGATGCCAAAGGGTTTGTTTTCTCTCAAAGTAGTGGTCTGATCCTTCTGATCATTTGCAAAAAACTGTAGAGCCACATGGGATCGATGTTGGATGAGTCTAAATGCACATGGTTTGCATAAAAAAGGATATCCTAATCGGATAGTCTCTTTTGTTGTTTGGATCCAAATGATGATATATACTAGCCGGATCGATCTACCAAATGGAGAAGTGACTTATGCCTACAATCATCTTTTTGAGCAAGGAATTTTCCTCCTTTGATTTACTAAGTTTTATAACCTAAGATTCGTTTGGTATCATTTTCAATTTTCCTTCATTAATTTGAAAATATAAACAAATTAAAGGAATTGTTTGTTTTGATGTTTTTTTCTTTATTAAAAAGACTAAGAAAAAAACTCACCATTTGAAAAACACTTTATTTGGTTTTAAGATTTTTTGACAAACCATTATTGTTTTTTTTTTTTGTGTGTTTTATGATTACTTGTTTTTGTTTTCAATATTGGTTTTTTTTTTTTTTGAAAAAAATACCAAACAACCTATTAATTTCTGAATTATCAAATTTGTCATTAACTAGTAGATCATATCATACCCTAAAAAGAAGAAAAAAAACAAAATAAAGAAAAATAAAATCATCAACAAATTATGAGAAAGAGGACTTTTTCATTGCTTACTTTGAGAAAAATACAAAACAACATATTAATTTCTGAATTATGGAATTTTTCATTAACTAGTAGATCATACCCTAAAATAGAAAGCAAAACAAGGAAAAACAAAAAAAAATCATTTACAAATTTTGAGAAAAGGGACTTTTTCACTGCTTACTTTGATGAATTAAGATTATAATATTCATTTCATTTCTTGTAGTGAACAAACATGTGTGTTATAAGAAAAATATTATATAATTATACTATAAACTAAAATATTTGAAAGATATTTTATTGGTCATATAAATAATGAATCATCTCATAATGTTTTTAGTTTTTTCACTTTTTTTTGAAGCACCTCTAAAATCTGTGTAATTTTTTTTAGACCTCTTATTTTTTTTCTTGAATCCTTTTGTCATCTAATTTCATGAGATAAAGTTTTAAATTGTAGTAGAAAAATAAGATTAAAAGAGAAATGACCACAATATAAAAAACTAAGAAAATACATTAGTAATTTCATTTTTGAATTTTGACTTTGATTCAAAAACTCATTTTATTTATTTTTTAGTTATTGAGTTTAAGAGAAAAGAGAGAAACTAGTTAGAAAACAATACATAAGAGATAAAATTATCAGTTGTCTACATCACAGTAGCTAGTAGATCAGAAGTGAGAGAATTTTTTTTCTTATTTGATTTTGTGTTTTCTATACAATTTAAAAGTGTTTTGAGTTGATAAATTAGTTCAAGAGTTTTTAAGTGAAAATAGGTTAAAAACAACAAAATTAAAAAGAAAAATTAAGGTTAAATATTTGCATAGACATCTATCTTTTACTTTAGAAGAAAAAAATAGCTTTAGCATTGCATAGACATCATTCTCTGGATAGGTTTTTTTTTGTTGAAACTTGCCTCTATTTGGATTTTCCACTGCATCATAAGAGATTCCAAGAATTTTAGCATACACCATTGCAAACCTATCCAGAGAATGAAGTGATTCCATACTTTCCAAGTTTCATAACAGTGGAGAGAAAAAATGCTCAATTGTTTCTTTTTCTGAATTAAAAAAGGGACAACCTGCTGAAAGATTGTCAATAAAATCCTTCTTGCAAGGAAATCCTTGATGCTTACTCTACCATGCAATAACAGCAAAGATAATACTTCAATATTTGGTGGTAATATACCTTTCCATAGAAGAGGAGAGAAAGAAGATACACATAGATAACGAATTCTATCCAAAAGATTGTTGCATGACTTTGACCGAGTAATTCCCACTTCTCTCAATATGCCAAACTCCTCTTGTCTTCATGTTAGTGATGTAATTCAACAATAATTCTTTTTGTTCACATCTACGCCAATTTTTACTAGCAACCTTGTAAGATTTTTATAGTCACTAGATTAAAAAATAATAAAAAATGCACTCCATATACAATCATGTGCCACTACAATATAGTTTTTGCAGTATTGCATTATTTTCATCAATAAATATTGTAGTGAGACACAACACAATCAGAGGAGGCGAACAAGCCATGTTCTGAAAAACCTATTGGAAATCCTATATCAAGGCCGGTGGATTCTTTGGCAGTTTAGACGTTTGGCAACTGCAAATAGACATTGGCCCTTTAGATCATAAAGCACCAATGCCTTTCAAATTTTCTAGTGTTGATCCTTGTACTCATCGTAAAAGTCATAGCTACAAGCCCTAATCGTATACCTTATAATTCTTGGGGTTAAATCATGATGACAGGAAAATGACAAGTCCTCCATTCATAAAGCTTATATGATAGGGCATCGCCATACTAGGTTTTGATGCACTGACAATTCTTTATCTAAATTGATCATTAACAAATAAATTAAAGTTATCATGCACTGGCGGCGCCAAATTATAATACAAGCTATGAATTGCCTTTTATTTTTGTATAAACTTTACCCCCGCATGCATATTCAATAATCTGAAAGGCGTACGTGGCTTCATGTAAGGTAGTGTGACTCTACATGGATTTGCCCTAGCTAGTGAGGTTCATGTGATGATTTTGAAGGAAAAACATTACCTTTTTAATTAGTGATTTCTTGAAAACCAATTATCATATACAGGACCACAAGAAAAAGAGGAGCACAATGTAGTGGATGGCTTAATTACACAAGTTGTGTTAACTTGTTGTCATATATGTACGAATATGGGAACTTGTTAGAGAATAATATAAACCATATCCTGAGACTTTATCTAACCGTTTAAATTATTGGGTTGAATTGGTTCTTTGACATGATATTAGAGCGTTGATGACCAAGCGATCACGAGTTCGAATCTCACCATCCTTATTTGCAAGTTTCAAATCCAAAGGGCTTTCACTTGAGGGAGTGTGTTAGAGAATAATATAAATCATATCTTGGGACCTCACCTAACAGTTTAAGCTATTGGGTTGAATTGATTTTTTGACAAAATTTAATATCATTAAAATAGTAGATTTACTTTCGATTTTCAAATAATTAAATTAATATAAAAAAAAAGTCGAATTAACTGTTTGTCATATATGCAATGTTATCGAGAAATTATATTTAGTGGGCAGAATTTATGGTTAAAAGTGAGGCTTCGACTTTCATTGATCGAAGCAAAGGTTTGATAAATTGAAAATGTTTTAGCCCAAGCGAGCCACTGGTATGCCTCATGCCTTGGGTGCGTGCTCTTCCATCTCCTCAAAACTGGGTATCTTCTTGTGAAGGTAATTTTTGAGGGTTGACAAATTCATGTATAAAATCAAAACATACTTTTCTTTCAGGATAGAAATCTTTGAGATTTAAAGATAAACTCAGAAACCAATCACCTGGAAAAGCCAGCTATCCGTATTGGAATACAACAGTATTTTAATTACCCGGCCTCTATCACCATTGAAGCATCAAGATTCTAAATACTGATCTCTCTGTCTTCCACTCATGCGCACACGAGCAGCACTGCAGACAAGGAAATCATCCCTTGATTTGAAGGGTCAGCACATACTTTTCGACCACTATTGCCCAGGGGAAAAAGCTTTGACACCTAGTTTAGGCAGGCATTTAAACTTTCGGCGTGCATGAATGTCTAATTAGTGGATATATCCAAATGATATTTCTCTGGTCATAAATATCCAAACGATTTGATTTAAAAGAAATAATAGAGTTACACAAGACTCTATTAAAGAAGGATCAACAAAATCCTCTTCAGGTTATGTTTGTATGGAGATAACCATAGATAGCTATATTTACATTTGTATTTATTTAAATGTGTTTTGCTATATCTATAACTCTGTAACTCCAATTTATAAGATTAGAGCACCACAACAAAAGTTACATGGTGATTTTAAAATCTTTTCATAGTATCAGAGCACTCTTATGGATTCACATCCTTTGATTCTATGGCCTCTAATACATCATTCTCCTTATTGTCAAAGAATCATCTCAACTCAATAACTTAAGCTGTTAGGTGATGTCCCAGGATATGATTTATATTATTCTTTAACACACCCCCTCAAGTGAAAGCCCTTTGGGTTTAAAACTTGCACAAACTCATTTTACCTTGTGCTTAATTTTTATCAAATAAATAGGGATGGTGAGATTCGAACTCGTGACCGCTTGGTCATCAAGGCTCTGATACCATGTCAAAGAACCATCTCAACTCAATAGTTTAACCTGTTAGGTGAGGTCTCAGGATATGATTTATATTATTCTTTAACACTCATTGTCCTTCAACACTATGATACATCTTCAAGCCATTAAATTATCTTTTTCTAACTATTTTCTTTGGCGTAGTTAAGTACTTTCACTATTGTAGTCCCAACATCTCTTTGGATATGTTGATGATTTAATTGCTATGCCTCCTGCAATTGATGCTTCTGGTTCTGAAAATCAAGAAGTTGTTGAGTGGTAACAAATGGACGAACTTGTGCCTAGTCTTCTACTTTCTTCCTTAACTGAGGAAGCCATGTCTGTTGTGGTTGGATTACCTTCCTCTCATGAAGTTTGGTCTATGTTGGAGACCATTTTCAATCATCATGTCAAATCTCATGAGCTACGTCTCAAAGATGACCTGTAACATATGAAGAAAAACTCACGTAGTGTTGTAAAGCTTTCCTGAGAATTCAAAGTTGTATGTGATCAAGTTGGTTGCTATAGGAAGACCTGTTAATGACCTCGATAAACTTCATTAGTATTTGCGTGATCTTGGTTCTGATTTCTCTACACTTTATACCACTCAGCTGTCAATTTCACCTCTTCCATCATTTACTAAAATTGTTCCAAAGGATGAAAATGATGAAATCTTTATTTGTTCATTAGAGTCATCTTCTTATGCAAGCTTCCTTGCTACTTCCCCTACATCTCGTAATACTTCTGGTCTAAACTCTGGTTGTGGAGATGGCTGAGATTTTTATGGTGGTCGTGGAATAGGTTTTTGTAACAATCAACATCACCCTATTCGATGCCAAACATATCGTGCTGATGGTTATTATGTATCCTTATGCCATTATTGATAGTCTTGTCCCTCAGAATCAATAAATTTAGCGGAAGTATTCACATCTTGTCTATTGAATGATAGTTTAACTTCTGGTATATAGATATTAGCGTAATAGGTCATATGACTCATGATGTTGCTCAATTGGACAAGGTTAATACTTATACCTGGTGATTCACTTCCAATTTCTCATGCTAGAGGCAAAAATTATTAGACTTATCTTAAGAGAATAAAATTATGAATTTAAAGTTTATATATACAACTTTTTTTTCTTATTAAATTTTTTGTATTTTCTGAGTCATTAGTTGTTCTTTTTTTTCTATATGTAGAGATAGAGAGTTGGAAGATATATCATCAAAAATCTAAAAAAAAGACATTAATTGTATCCATGAGATGGAGTGAAAATATCAAAATCAAATTTAAATTAAATCCTAATCATGCTTTTAATTTTCTTCCTTTTTAAGGGATTAATCATGATCAAAAAGCTTATTCATGAAATATAAAAGATATTAATTGTATCCACGAGATGGAGTAAAAATACCAAAATCAAATTTAAAATCTTAATCATGCTTTCAATTTTCTTCCTTTTAAAGGGATTAATCATTATTAAAAAGCTTATTCATAAAATATTTGATATTTCATTTCGTTAACGTTGAAATTGTAATCAATTAAGAAACTAAAAAAGTATTGACCAAAGGAAGATGAATATATCCTTAAACAATATGATTATATTCATCTAGGTAGTTGTTAAACATATATATTAAATTATTTATAGGCTTACATTAGTTAGAGATGAAGTGAAAATTCACCACATTTACTTACCATGAAGGCAATCATTGCGCAGAATGAGTAGTTAACTGTGAGAGCATACAAATCTCATTATTAGGTGAATTATTTACTACCTTGATTTAAAATACAAAGTCATTGATATAACTTTATGTTGACTTCGTTGTCATGAAACCTAGGTTAGTACCTAAAATATTTGCTAACCTACCGACCTCATGTGTGTTTGGATTGAGCCAAGTTTTTTTTAAAATCTTTTATGTAGTTGATCTAGTCAAAATACGGATGATCTAACAAGTTAACTTATAACCAAGGTGAGACCTAATCAAAAAAAAATTTAAATGTCATTTCAATTTTTTTGAAAAACATTTATTTAAAATGATGTCATTTTAAATAAAAAAAATAATTAATTTGAGTCAACCCACTAACTTGTTTAATCCATGATCTAGCCTTCGACTAAGTTATGGATCAAATCTCAAAACCATAGTGGAATATGATGTTCTCAAATTTTATATTCAAACCAATTGTTATAACATTCATTTCAAATTGGATCGTTTGTTTGTGGGTGCAAATTAATTATAATGTAATCAGACATTCCAACTTGTCAATTTTGTGATTGCCTGTTAACGCTGCACACGTGCGACAATAATAGTGATTAGGCTAGAGATATGAATGATAGAAAGAGCATTACGAGTTTTTTTTCTATTTAGGAGACACGACATTCACATAGAGTTTAAAAAAATAATCTATAGTCACTTTATCAACATGTGAAGCTAAGTATGTAGCTACTACATCATGTGTTTGTCATTCCATATAGCTAAAGAGATTATTGAAAGAATTATGAATGCCACAAGAGAAGCTTGCTACCATTTATTTGGACAACTTATCATCCATTGTATTAATAAAGAATCTGATATTTCATGATAGAAGTAAGCATATTGACACATGATTTCATTACTCACGAGATTGCATTGCAAACAAGAAAGTTGAAATCAAGTATGTGAAAACACAAGACCGAATTGCGGATATCTTCACAAAGCCACACAAATATGACGTTTTTATCAAGATTCGAGATGTGTTGGGAGTTATAAAGAAATTAAATTTAAGGGGGGATGTTGAAAGGAAATCATATTTTGGTTATGAAAAATAGAGGAACCGGTCTACCGGTTAAGAACTAGTTGACCAACTAGATTAAGTTGAATCGGTTGACCGGTTTAAAAACGGTCAATCGATTCAATCATAAGAATACAATTCCTGTTCATGTTAGAATTTCCTTGTATTAGTTTAATTTATTGATTGTCTAAGACTTTATGCCTATAAAATGGTTTGTAAATCAGCATTATAAAGCAGTACAAAATGAGAGAATAACTAAGAGAGTTTAGAGAGAAACACTTAATAAAAATATATCTTCCTCTCAATTTTCTTCTTGTTCTTAAGTTTTTTACTTTACATTATTGTTTTTGACCTTATACCACATCTATTTTTTTTTAACAAATTAGTGTCCCACATGAATTCATGAAAGGAAAGTAAATAAGCTTCTCATTATCAACAGTTCTCAAATTATTAAATACTGTAAAAGGTTTATCCATGATTTTAAATTGCAAAATCTAAACTATTGAGACTTCAAAAACTAAGGATCATATATAATTACTTGACATGTCTCTTGAGTTTATATGAACATTTCCCGGGACAATCAAGCTTTGGTTTTTCTATCAAAATTATGATCATCATAAGTTCTTTAAGTCTTTTATTATATTTCTACATGTTTATATGTATTATGTGCATTGAGGTGCTTATGTGAGTAAAAAAAATCTTATAATAGTTAATGAAGTTTTAGTGTGTGTGCGCGCGTATTAAACAATCACTCAATTTAAATAGTTTAAACTATTAAATAAGATATTTAGACATGGTTTAATTATATTCACTAAACATCATATATGTAAACTCTCTCTCATGCAAAAGACTAGGGAGAAAGGCCTCAAAAGTTGTTTGTTGTTAATCTTCCTATAAGCTAGGATTTGAAGTGAAAAGTTTTGACTGGCCATGTTAAATAATCAAACATAAGCTCTGATACCGCTTATTGGAAGAAAGATGAGTGTTGTATAAGATAAAAAATAGTAATGCAAAGTAAAAATATTCAAGAACAAGAAGAAGATTGAGAGGAATGTATACTTTTATTAAGTGTTTCTCTCTTAGCTATTCTCTCTCTTTTTGTACTGCTTTATAATGCTGAATTATAAGCTTTATAAGTTCCTAAATAATCAAGGAATTAAACTAATACAAGAAAATCTTAATCTGATCAGAAATTGTATTTTGCTGACTGAACCAGTCGACCGATTCAACTTATTCTAGCTGGCGACTAATTCTTAACCAATAAACTCATTCCTTTATTTTTCATAATTGAAATTTGGTTTACTTTCATCATAATTAATGTAGCTGTTCTCCAAGAAAATAAGACGAATTCCACCCAACTGAAGGATTAAAATTCGTGTTCTCTCATCATCTCTAGCTACTAGAAATTTGTGATGCTAAAGTGAGTATTAAAAAAAAAAAACCATGTAATCTTGGTGGGGGTGCCACTCCACAGGGTGCATGCAGCAGCCACAAACCACACAAGAGAATATGAGCGTCGTGCTAGAGCAGATATGACACTATTTCATTTCTGTGAAAAAAGATATAAATCACAACATCATCACAGGCAAAGTACATATTAAAGGACGTAACTTTCAGCATTACATGTTTCTTTTCCTATCCTTTCGAGCCCCAGTAGAAGCTTTCACAACTCGTGCAAGTTCTTGGTTGCTGGATCATACATAGCAGTCTAGAGGTGCAGCTAGAAAGCACCACTTATTCTCTTTCTTATTTTCAGTATATATATTCCTTGATATATATATATATATATATATAGAACAGAAAACATATATCTGCAACCAAAACGTGATAGCTTCTGTATAGCGCTGTTTTGTTAAGGGTTTCCCGGGGGATGGGAGTGATGTTCATGATTTGGTCCTTCAGGTGACAATCTATCAGTAGCTGATTCCGAGATGGACATCCGTCGTCCATGAAACTCCATTCTAGATTTGGCATTTAGTACTTTACTTAAAAGAAGGCGTTTGTCGAGCTCCTTTAGTGTGTGGATTGGTGCCGCCTCAAACCTCATGAGCATCATGAACACAACCAATAATACAACCAAAACTCTAGTTGCTGTTGGAATGTTAGCCATTTAACGTACTGGCAGTTTAGAGAAAAAGGATATTGGATTCAAACCCTATCCTTTATCGGAAAAAAAAGAGAGATGAAAGGGGAAGCTGGCTAGGGCTTACAGAAGACAGGATGACTTGTAGCTCCAACCAAATGCTTCTATTTATAGGATTAAGAAAGGTAATGCGAATGCTAGTGGAGATTAAAAAAAAAAAGTCGCTATATTTTGTTTTGTTTTACTTTATTATTATGTATCATGGAAAATCCTCGAAAAGACATATACCCTTTAGCAGAAGGCTCTCTCCACTTTAAATAAGAGGATTATGCAATTCTTGTCGGTATTCCATCACCTTAAACCACTAACAAAAAAAAGAAAAAAAGACTCCCCATTGCTTCCCTCTTCCATTGAAAATGGATAGATCAGAACCAGCCAATAGAAGCACTTCAGAGTTCAAACAGCTTAATGGGCAATCTTGGACGTGGTGGACCATAAGCATATGGGGAGTATTATCCACAATTTCATCTCTACACCGAGGAGTTTGACCTACACAAACGCCCTGAACACATTCAGTCAAGTACAATGATTTGATAATCAGGGGAGGAAAAAAAATGCTATTTTTTAATTAAATAGTTAGATTCTTTTCTTACCAGTTTCGAGTCTACTGTTTGACGCCAAGAAGACCCTCGAAGGGCCGTTCCCAGGCAGGAGGAAAAATATTCCTATTAAGCATATTTGTTTTGTAGTTACTCTAGTTTCCTGAGTCGATCGATTCGCCACATATGAATTTGACCCTGACATATATTTTTCAGGGTATTTATTCAAATGGTGAGGGGACAACATTTCCATTATCCTAATTATCATTTCAATGATAATATTTTTTATGCCTGAATGTGGAGAATCTGGACAAAATCCATTCCAGGACAAAACTAGGCAGAGGGCAATCTTAAAATACATTTTTATATATTAAATCTTATCCACGTCAAATGATTAACCTTATGTGCCAAGTGCTCAAGTGAATAATTTAAATCTATCCTCTTTTTACGAGTATCTCTGTAGGAACTCACCGTCGGCCAGCCCACATTCTCTTCCTTGTTTTTTCAATCTTATCCATTTAAGCAGGATAATCTTTTTCTGTCTAAAGCATGTGAAATTTTTCTTTCGCTAGTTCATAAATTACTATCTTTCAAAAGAGGCGATGTTTGTTGAAAGTAAACCAAATTTACTAAAAATTAATTAACTCGGATGACCGGTTATAATAGAGCAATTAGTTAAATTAAATGAATTGATAAACTGATTCAGTAAATGGTTGATCGATTAAATTGATAAAATATATTTCATGTTCAAATTAAAATTTTCTTTGAATTATTTAATTTTTTATTTATCTAGAACTTGAGGTCTATAAATGGACATGTAATTAAAACCATAATTAATATAAATGTAGAGATAATACACAAAAGAAAAACACTTAATGAGATTACCTTCCTCTCAAATCTTTTTCTTGTTTTTTTTAGTTTTACTTATTGCATTGTTGTTTATAAACTTCTACCATACTAATTTTCTTCCAACACTATTCTCTTCACGAAAAACATGTTTTTCTAGTTCATAAATGACTATCATTCAAAACAATAAAAATAAAATTAAAACTTCAAATAACATGCTTGTTGAGACTTAAAAAATTATTTATGAAACCTTTTTACCCCCCTCCAGCCTCTAAATCAGATAATGCATTGTATCTCTACTAAATCTTAATCTCATATATTACAAAATATCACATACATACTTGTGTTTTGCTAATAGTTTACATAAACATTTTCATCATAAGGTGATTAAAAATTAATTTTGTTTGATTTCAAAACAATAGATATTTTTAGAAGTACTGTGACATTTCCACCAATGTCGCCTCGATCTACCAACAAATCAATCTATCAGGCCAAGAACCAGACATGGATCACAACAAACCCAATTGCCACCATATCCCGCACCAAACTTGTAGAGTGTTAAAAAATTAAACACACAACTATTTAACCTCTCTTGATTGATTCAACACTCATGTATTCACACAAATTTTGAATATATTTGTTCTTATATAGAGAGATTATAAGCTCAAACTATCATGTGCCAACAAGGATTCTAATCACAATTTTTTTTAATCAAAGATTTCTACTTAGACTAGGATTTAAACTAATATCTCAACAATCTCTTTTTTAAACTGATATTTTTAAATACTCAGTTTAGCAATGAGAGATTTTCTTTTAAACAATATCTTCTTGAGTTCAAACACCAAGTAAGAAGATGGAAGAAAAAAATGAGAGCTATGATTTTTTCATTTTTTTTTGTCAAACTCTCTCTTTTTCGCTCTGCATTTTTTTTCATTTGTTTCCATGTTTTTTTTATCTCACATGAATTTTTTTATGTCTCTTTAGTTTTCTTCTCTCTACTGTTTCTAGTGATTCTTTTGCTTCCTTTTTCTTAGTGTATTCTCCTCTTCTTCTTGTTCTACGTACCTAGTCTATATAGCTCATTCTTTGCTTATTTTTTTCCATCTTTTTTTATCGATTATCTCCTCATCTACTTATCTTTTAGTTGTTTTGGAAATGGACTTACACTCTTATATTTATTTTTATTCTTATTTCTTTGCTTGTTTGTCGTTTTTGCTCTTTCCCTCCCTATTTTTTTTTATTTTTTCTTAATTATTTATCATCTTAAAAATATATTAGAAAATAAAAGGTGAAAAACTTATTACGACATGAGTTTTATAATAAACTTGAATGGTACATTACCAATAACCTAAATCACTTGAGTGGTGCACTACCAATAACATGGAGCTTAGGATTTTAATTCATATGTCCACTGGATTATGTTGGATAAGTGGCAACTATGAGCATCATATTATTGGTTTGAGAGTTTGTTTTGATTGTATGGTTTAATAATCTCTTAACAAAAGAAGATGTAAGGTTAAAACAAGAGGCATTAAACCCTATATCATAAATAGTACTCTTGATCTAAAATAAGAACCCAACTTATCTATTACAGGCCATTTAAAGAGCATGCAAATATTGCAAATATGGCAATGAGGGTCTTGGCCTAGCGGTGGGAGGAGCTTGTCTCTTTCCACTGCTCCTGGGTTCGAGCCCTCATGTGCACGTCTGTCATCCCCGCGGTGCCTTACCTGCCCACTGGGTTTGCAGGGTGTTCAGTGGGCCGTGGGATTAATCGTGGTGCGCACAAGCTGACCCGGACACCCACGTAAATAAAAAAAAATTTGCAAATATGTTGAATGGCATAAGCTCGACAAGAATGGCTTGATGCACAACTCAGTAATTTCTAGGTTTACAAGTGTAACATTGAATTGAACCTCTTATCTTTATTACCCAAAAGAAGTATTCATTATTACATATAATTCCATTAATCATTCATTTTATCTCATCCAATATTCTCATAATCTTTAGATGTTGAACATGGGATATCGTGTCTTTCTAGTTTAAGAGTGTGATGTACCCATCACATCATAATTATAATTATAATATAAGATTGAGCTCTATGAAGTGTTGAATTCTAGAGGTGGCTCCTCACATTCAAGATGTGGCTCCCACCCTGAGCATATCAATTTGTACCATGTAACATTCACTGCCCACATTAAGCTAGGATCAGCTCTAATACCATTTTTAATATCTAAAACATGATGGGAGAGGCACAATTGAATAACTTCTAAGCCTATAAATGCAACACTGAATTAGGCCACTTGTCTCCACTATTAAAAAAATATTATTTATTACATATAAGTATAGTAACTTTTCTTTTATCTTACGAGGTGGGTATTTTTATTTTGGTTTAGTTTTTACTTAAAAAAATATTCAAATTATTTTTTTTAGAATCAGAATCAATCTGAAACGGGTTCAAATCAAATAATTTTTCTTATGCTCAGTTTAGATTATTTTGTAAAAACAAAATGGCAAAACCAAACAATTTCATTAACGTCCCTAACAAATTAGTTTTACCCTATCATATTTTACAGGAATTAAGGCCATAAATAATTCATGCAAATAAATGGATAATTTTTTTGCACAAAATTGTTCTCTATAATTACCTCAAGCAATGAAACCTCTCATGCTTTCAAACAAGCAATAAAACAAATAAAATAATTAATCAATAATTTAAAAATTAATGAATGAATGACTTACAACACAACACAAAACAAATTCATTTTTTTAGTAGCCAATGGGATAAATTTTATATTTTGATTTACAAAATAATTAATCAATGATTTACAACATAGAAAATTCAAAAATATTATATAAAATTAAGCCCACAACCAAAAAATTCAAAATTGATAGCACAAAAGATGGATAACAAAACTTGGTAGGTGAATTCTCTAGGAACAAAAAAATAAACATGTAGAAGAACTTAGAAAGATAAAAACTATTGTTACCTATTTTTGTCAAGAAGAAAGAGAAAAACTATTCTCCAGGTTCATAGATCTTCTTCTATACTAGTAGTAGAGAGACATAAGAGAAAGAGAAAACTTGGGGGGTTGTTTATTGCTTTGATTTAGGATTAGAATAGAAATCGATCAGAGAAAGAGAAAGTTTAAGGGGACTGTTTATGAGAATGTGGGCTTGATTTAGGTTAGAAGAAAAATTAATATTTATATCTGTTTTTTTAAGTAGTTTAAGTGTTAATTAAACCAGTTTGGTTTGGTCTAATTCAATTATTTTTATATTTTTAAAATCAAAACCAAATTCTGAATTTTTTTTTATCGGTTGATTTTTTCAATTTTTTTTTTATTTTCTTGATTTAATTGAGTTTTTATGTTTTTTGCTCATCCCTATCTTATTCAATCTCTCCATATAAGACATCACATAATCGGTTTTTTTTTTCTAAAAAAGATATTAGAGAAATGCTTTTATACACATATGACTAGTATAAAGATATATATATCCCTTAAAACATAAAAATATAAAAAAGAAAAAGGAAGATGGAGAGGAAATATCAAAATCAAATTTAAATTCCTAATCTTGCATTCAATTTTCTTCCTTTAAGGAATTAATTATGATAAAAAAGCTTATTCTTGTAATACCTAACATTTCATTTCATTTATGTTGTAGTTGTGATCAATTAAGAAACTAAAAAAGCATTGACCAAAGGAAAATGAATATATCTTAAGACAATAGGCTTATATTCATTTAGGTAGTTGGAAAACATATATATTAAATTATTTATAGGCTTACGATGATGCACGAAAAAACTTAATGTATTTAGAAATAAGACTTATGTCTTGAATAGTAGGTTAATCACTTAGTTCTAGCAATTTAATTCAATCTTTCTAGTCAAGGTAGCTGGTAGCTTGATGTGGAAGGCCAAGATGACTGGTACTTAGTACCTGGTAAACCAAGGTGGCTAGTAGCTTGATATGGAAAGCCAAATACCTGCAAAAGATCCTCTGTGATGGATAAAAAATTCTTAAATGCTTAAATAAGTACATTTGTAGTGAGAGAGAGTGCAATGGTATTTTAGACGTAGATGCTTTTAAAATATATAAGCACATATATGAAGAATTAAGAGGTTGTGAATCTTTTACTTGAGTGGTACATGAGGTATTTATAACCCATGAATCTTTTTGTTCAGGTGAAAAGGATGAAGAGTAATTTTGTCCTTATATCATTAATGAGGAATAAATATTCATTACACATGCATTAATAATGAATAAATATTTTTTATACAAACATTAATGAGATGAAGAGGTGGTAGGCCATGAGAAATTTTTATACACCTAAAAGTGTAGGAAGAATAAAATATAAAATGTGTTGGTTTAGTAAATAATTCATAATGAGACCTGTGAGGGGCCTCGAAAAAATTAGGCTCGAAGTGTTGGGCTAAGGCATATGTCTTGAGCTCGTTAGGAACCACAAATAAGCCTAGGTGTGTTGCTTAGGTCCACGGGAGCTGGGCGCGTTGGCACCTATAAACAATAGGCACTGTATCCAAGCACACTAGAGAGTTGGGCATTGCACCCATAAACACTAGGCTCTGCACCTAAGTTAAGCCTATTCTAGTTGGCTTTGCTTTGGAGCTAAGCCCATAGATAGTTGGACCTAAATAAGTAGCTTGTGACAATGGTTTTTTAGGTCTTGGATGATTTTTTTGAACCTGTTAAATTTAAGCTAAAGCATAACAAAAAAAATGTTTGAAATTACTAATAAGTCTTAATCCATCAGCTTCATTAGTCAAAGATGAAGTGAAGATCCACCATAATTACTTACCACGAAGATAATCATTTTGTGGATTGAATAGTTAACTGCAACTGTATACAAATTCCATTATTAGTTGAATTATTTATTACCTTGATTAAAAACACAAAGTCATTGATACATTTTTGCTAAATCTATAGTTACAAAACTAGATTAACCTGTTGATCTACAAACCTATCATCGAGTCTAGATAAGGTTAGGTTTTGTTCAAAATCATCTATATAGTTGACTTAGTCAAACACGTGTAACATGGCATATCAATCTATAATCAAGGTGAGGCAGGTCACTTTTTTTAAAAAATAATATAATTTCAGTTTATTTAAAAATAAAAACTGTCGAAAACAATGTTGTTTGAATGAAAAAATAATTGACCCAAGTCAACCCACTTACCCATAAATTGCCCCCACCCAACATATAACTCAACCTTGAGCTAGGTCATAGACAAGCCAGTTTCAGAACTATGGTTGAATCAAATGTTCCCAAGTTTTATATTCAAACTAATTGTTATAACATCCGTTTCAAATTGGATGTGTCCATGCACGCGTGGCGGTTAATTACAAGGTAATAGACATTCCAATTTCTCAATTCTGTGTTTGCTTGTTGAAGGGAGATTAACAACAAACAATTTTCGAGGCCTTCTCCTTAGTCTTTTGCAACTTAGAGAGTTTACACATTTAGTGAATATAATAAAATAGATCTTATTTAACAAATAAAATTTTTAAATTAAGTGCTTATTTAATATATATTTACTTACACTTCATTTAACCATTATGAGATTCTCTACTCACATATGCAAATCAATGCACAAAATAGATACAAAAATATATAATGAAAGACTTGAAGAAGTTATGATGATCAAAATTTTGATGGAAAAACAAAGCTACTCTGCCCCCAGGAAGGGTTTCTATGAACTCCACACCACTGAAGGATGGGAATTCTTGTTCTTTCATCACCTCCAGCTATTAGAAATTTTAGATGCTAAAATGAGGATAAAAAAAAAAACTATGTAATCTTAGTGGAGGTGCCACTCCGCCCACAAACCACACGAGAATATGAGCGTAGTGCTAGAGCAGATATGACACTAATTCAGTGTTGTTAAAAAAGATATGAATCACAACAAAGTACATATTAAAGGAAGTTACTTTCATCATTACATGCTTCTTTTCCTACCCTTTCGAGCCCCAAAAGAAGCTTTCAAAATGAAACAAGCACACTTATTTCTTTCGCAACTCATCAGTGCTGTGATTTGGGGGATATGAAACTGGTTGAACCACTTAAGTTTGAGAAGCTTAGGCTTGATTCTTGAAGAACACCAAATTTCCTCTTACAAGAACTACAACTCCCTCTTCTTGGCAGTCCACTGTCAACCTTAAAACCTATCAGTTTCACCGAAGCATTGACAAGTTCATAATGAGAGCCAGAGTTCTGGAGGTGTTGATGGGACTGAGCTGCCCCTAAGGCTTGGTGAAACACAGCAGTGGCCATTCTGAAATTCAAGATACCCCAAGAAATGAAGCCCACAAATAATTATTCTAGATTAACATAAATGAATTCCTTCAATTTAATAAGAAACACCTACTTCAAAACACAGTGAGTTGAAAGATACATGATCAAAAGTAGTAAAATAGAAAAAAAATGGGAGCCGCGCAGCTGACCAATGTATTATAACCAAGGTTGTCAATTCCATTTTGATAAGTGTTTTGTTTTCTCAATTGAAATGACATGTTTTAGTTTCATAGTGATACGGCGTGCCGTTTCAGGGTTGTACTGTTTAGTTTATATATATATATATATATATATATATATATATATATATATATATATAATTCAACAAATATAATTCAAATTCAAGATAAATTAATTATAAATTATACAATACAAACACAATGTCAAATAAATAAAATTTAAAATATTTCTAAATAGTCAAGATTAAATAGATCTTTAACTTAAAATAATTCAACTTAAACAAAATATCAAAATATTATGAAAGTAAAATGTTTTAACACAAATATTTTAAATATAAAGCTAAGTCAATGTTATCAAGGCTAATGAGATCTAAAGCATCCCTTGTTTTGCTCAAATTCCTACAAAGTATAAACATGAAAAAAACAACATGAATATAAACCATGTATATTAGTGATAAATCTAATTTTAAAAAATTAATATCATTGTTAATGAAAATAGTAATAATAATTTTTAATATTATTATTAATATCAAATAGTAATGAAAAAAAGCTTTTTATACCTGGATGATTTAATTAATTAAATTAAACCGGGTTCAATTTGATTCAATGAATTTTCAAAACCGGAACGGATCGAGATTTAAAATGAGATGAAATTATTCTGTTTTGTTCTGTTTTTTAAATTGGTATGAAATATTTTGGTATTCCAAACAAAACAGAATAAAATTGACAATCTTAATTAAAACAAAGGGACAAAAGCGAAGAAGAAAACAAAGTAGGGGAGATTTTAGTTACTTGCGAGGGAGAGTTTAGTTAATTACGAGAAAACGTTGAGGAGAAGATGAACAACAACTTTAGTACTAAAACAAATCATTCTTCCCTACAGCTGTAAAGCTTGAAAAATTAATCAAAATTCTAATAGATTAAAAAAAAAACCCAATTGAGCAAATAATTGATCAGATCAAGTGACAAAATCAGTACAATAAAACCCTAACTGAGCAAACAATGAAGGGATTTTGAGGGTTAATAAAAAAAAAGTAAATTAATCACCATTAGAGGGTATGAGAAAAAGAGAGACGAACGACACTTTTGAAAACGATTTTGAGGGTTGTTTTGAGAGAATGAAAAGACAGAAAATAATCAAAGTTAGATCCCAGACTTCTTCCTCTTTAGCTTCTCCACCCCCATTTGGTGTCCTAGGCACCACAATACTTCCTTTGCCTTCTTTTTCCCGTGAACAACATTGCCCAATTTTCTCTCTCGCGCCACCAATCATCAACAACTGAGGACCGCTACAGTACTCGCTATATGTCACGAGTACTGTTCATTTTGTTAGAATAGCTAGCAAAGCAGAGAGCAACAATGCTATGTTTTTTCTTCACTCCCGCAAGCTATTAAATTTATAGCTAAGGATTTGGTTTGGCTAGGAAGGGTGCGGAATCTCTTACAGAAGACAGGTGGCTTGTAGCTCCACCCAAGAGCTGCTATTTATAGGATTAAGAAAGGAATGGTGAACGCTGGTGGAGATTAAAAAAAAAAAAAAAAGTTCACTATATTTTGTTTTGTTTTACTTTATGATTATCATGGAAAATCCTTGGAAAAGAAACATACCCTTTAGCAAAATGCTCTCTCCTCTTTAAATAAGATAATCTTGCAATGCATGTGGTCTTCCATCACCTTAAACCACTATCAAAAGAGCGACTCCCCATTGCTTCCCTCTTCCACTAAAAACGGGTAGCATCAAAACTTGCCAATAGATGCACTTTTAAGTTTAAACAGCTTAATGGACAATTTTGGACGTGATGGACCACATCCACAATTTCATCTCTGCATTGAAGAGCTTGACCTACGATAACACTTGAACACATTCAGTCAGGTACAATAATTCGATATTCAGGGTAGGAGGAAAACAAATCCCATTAAACATATTTGTTTTTGTAGTCACTCTATTTTTCATTTATTTCAATTACTTAAGGAAAATTCCCACCTTTTTTTTTCTTGGAATGAGCCAATCCTCTGTTCTTGATTCATTATCGGGATTCCAAAATCAAAACATGGAAATTAATCACTAATCTAAGACCAGAATATTCGGAGAACTCTTCTGACCAAACAAGTAATTGTCAATAAAATTTTTGTTTTCTTCATATTCAAAGACTTTACTTTATGCGTAGGTTATTAATTCAGTGTTGGATAGGAATAGGAATGGGTGAAATACCTATTTACACATGTATTTGACTCTGACATATTTTTCAGAGTATCTCTCCAAATGGTGAGGGGACAGCATTTCCATTGTCCTAATTATCATTTCAATGATAATTATGCCCAAAGGTGTGGAATCTGGACAGAATCCATTTCAGGACACAACTAGGCAGAGGTGAATCTCAAAATAGAGTTCTATTACAATCATATCCACGTCAAATGATCAACCTTAAGTGCTAAGTGCTCAAGTAAATAATTTAAAGGTTCTAACCTTTTTTCATGAGTATCTTTATAGGACCTCCCCGCCTGCCAACCCACATTCTCTTCCTGTTTTGTTAATATCAGCTACCATTTAAGCAGAAAAAACTTTTTCTGTTGTCTAAAGCATGTGAAATTTTTCTTTCAAATTTCTTCTTCTTCTTCTTCGTATTTTGTTGTTCTCTTCCTGCAGAACATTTTCTCCTAGTTATTAAATGACTTAAATAAATAAAATTAAGTCTTCAAACAACAAGCCTGTTTAGAGTACAAAAATTCTTTATGGAACCTTTTAATCCCCCCTCATGCTTTAAATCAGATCATGTATTGTATTTCAACTAAATCTTAATCTCAGATATCAAAAAATATCACATAAATACTCTTATTCCACTATTAGTTTAAAGAAACATTTTCATCATAAGGTAATAAAAAATCAATAGTTTGTTTGATTTCAAACCAACAAATGTTTTTTGTCAGTACCATGATATTACAACAGTCACACAACCAAATGTTTACATTATGTATACCCAAGCAATCTTATTCGTATTATGTTATTTAGCTGTCCAATTGATATCACCTTCACTTTGTGAATGTGTGTATTGATAGATTAGAATTTCTTAATCTTTTTTTTTTTTTTATTGTTCAAGCAACTTTTTATCCATCTTGATTCTTGACATGCATGTTATGTTCATATGGTCAGTCTTATAGATCTTCCTTTCAATTTTGTAGTTATCTTATAAGCTATGATGCAAATGACTTCAATAGCACTACATTTCAAAAGTCTTTCTCTAATGCTGTCTTAACATCTATCTTATATCTCTTTCCTAAGCAGCAACTTAAGGATGTTTTTGATATGACCATAAGACCTCACTGTTGTAATCCTTTCCTCTACTTGTACTTTTGGCTGCCTGTTCATGAACACATGCTCCATACCTCAACATATATAGCGACTGAAATAAAACTTCTATGTTTTCTTAAAGCAAAAAAAGTAAAATACATACACAAAGAAAGATATACAGTAGATTTTCTGAAAAGAAATTCCTATCAGTTACTACACATTAGGGAGATTAATTCCTCTAACCTTATATAATAAAAGATACAGTCATCAAACTATAGCAATTACCCTACAAATATGTATAAACAACCTCATATACTATGCATGCATATAAGCATTTGAAAGGAACAAGTCAGGTAAGATGTAAATGAATGACTGAAGGTTAATGTGAAAAAATTAAATCAAGGACAAAAAGTCATCATGTCCAACATATGAAGAGTTTAAATACACAAAAATGTAACACTTATGACAGCTTTAATGCCCCAAAAACTTGATAGTACCTTAAGAGTTCCAACTTAACATCATATGCATCATGAGGGAGCATCAAAATCCTCGCACTGTTCCTTTTCAGTCCTGCATGACATAATAGGGACATCTGATATGGGCTCTTGAGGCTTTAATATTTTGCAGCCTGCCATAGTTTCAGATCCCCCAGCTGATAACAGATACTATGAATTTCATTCTGTTTTTCTTAATTGATCTTATGCTCATTGGATCATCATTGAAAATACTTGGTGCTTAAGGGCAGAAATGACTGAGAGAGATGGTCATTACCCTAAGCCTTCAAGAATAGGCCGTTGCATAAAGAACTTATGGACCAAACCGTTTGAATGAAATGCAAGTGAGTCACCAAAGATTGTGTGACACTATCATGAATTAGTCTAGTTGTTCCAAAAAACAAATCACGAACTGCTTTAGAATGCAGGAATCTTACAATATCCTAGTTTGACATACAAGGGACAGACTTTACCATTGAACATAGGAAAGCCTTAGGGTGGGCCATGCAAAGCCACAAACTGAAGGAGGAGAAAGTGCTCAAACTGGCATCTCTGTTGGTTAAGGGCAATGTTTGGCTCTGATAATGCAGGTTTAAAGGTAGAGTTTCATGGATGATGATGCACACTCCTGATTGGTTAATTTACAAAATTACATGACCAATATAGACCTATGCGACACTTGAGATAAGCAGAGAAGAGAGGGTCATTTCAGTAATTCTCCAACTGTTAATTTGGCCTCCACACCTGGCACATTTAATCAGCATGACCAACAAATAATTGGCCTTGGAAATTCAGAGTGTCTGAACTCTCTTTCTTTATCTGGAGGCAAAGGCTACACAACGTCTCGAAAGGAACCTTTGAGAAAATAATTTCAAGTTTACATGTTGAAGGCTTAATCCTCTGCATGCATGCACTAATGTCAAGAACTGACTTTTACTTTATGCACACTGCATGATCCTCAGTATTTCTACGTTTCTTGCAACCTTCAAGAAAGCTACGCCATATTTGGGCATCTGGTGGGAAAGGCATGCAGGAAATCACTTTCTCTGCTTCCTCAAGATGTCCATTCCTAGCCAATAAGTCCACTAAACAATGATAATGATCCATATCTGGTTCAATATGGTAATTATTCATTTTACCAAACAACTGCATCCCTTCTCTGACTAAAGCACCATGTCTGCATGCCGTAAGCACCGCAATAAAAGCAACCTTATCAGGTCTAGAACCTAGAAATTCCATATCATTAAACCTTTCTAATGCTTCCTGAGCACAGCCATTAATTCCAAGGGCTGAAATTAGAGCTGTCCATGTAATTAGGTTTCTCTCTGTCATACTGTCAAAAATCTTTACTGAACTTTCAAGGTTGCCACACTTTCCATACATGTCTATTAACACATTGCGGACAACAATATCAAAATAACTGAAATTAGTCTTTATGAGGAGACCATGAATAGAACTTCCCAGAGCAAGGTTACAGACCTTACTACACACACATAGAAGACTTGTATATGTGTAATTGTCTGGAAGCATTTGAGCAACACGCATGTGTTTAAAAAGTTCAAAAACCTCATTGTAATTTCCATTGCGTGCACAAGCTGCAATAACAATGTTCCAAGACACAGTGTCTGGTTCTTCAAGCTGAGAAAGAAACTTTAATGTCTCAAAGTATTGGCCAGATCTGTTATAAATTCCAGCAATGCTGTTAGCGGGAACAACAGCAAGTAGTGTTTCAGAAGCTTTAACAAAGATCAGAGCATCAGTTATGAGACCATTCCTGCCATAGGAGGTAATAAGGGAGGTCAATACATATTCATTATTCTCATAGCCCAATCTTATAGTCAGGCTATGAATCTGCTTTAGCTCTAAAACCAAGGATGATTTAAGAACAGCAGAAAATGAAAATTCATTAGGTCGGAAGCCTAACTTGAGCATTTCTAGCAACAAAGAAACAGAAGCAAAAGAGCATTTATTTGCATAACCGAGGATCAAAGAATTCCAAGAGACCACATTCTTCTGATGTATCTCGCGAAAGCAATAATGGGCATTATCCAGTTTACCACATTTGGCATAATAATCAACCAAGGCACTACCCAAATAAACATCTGTTTCAAGAGCAGTTTTCACTATTTTACCATGGACATATTCTCCACACATTGGGACCAGCAAACTGGTGCAAGAGTTAATGACACTTACAAATGTGGTCTGGTTAGGCATTATTCCATCCTCAGACATTTTCAGAAAGACTTCTAATGCTTTTCCAGGGTTCTTACTTTTTGAGAAGGCACTAATTATTGTGTTCCACGTGACTACATCCCTACCATCTACTTCCTCAAACAGTTTCTCCACTTGGGACATGCTTGAACGTCTCGCATACATATTGATAAGAGAATTCGAAACTAAAACTTCACAATCAAGCCCGCTTTTAATGACCAAACCATGAATTTGTCCTCCGAATTCCAAATCTTCTTCACACACCAACCCCGATAAAACACCCTCAAAAGAACATTTAGACAAAGAACCCTCTTTCCTAACAAGCTTGCGAAACAAAACAACACAATCTTCCACAAAACCATGATGCCCCAACAATGATATCATCGAATTCCATGTCACCAAGCTTTTATTAGGCATATCTTCAAAAACATGGAATGCTTCATCTAACCACCCACATCTTCCAAATAAACCCAACAAAGCAGTGCCCACAAAAGCATCACTACAGAACAACCCGTTCTTTATTGCCAGTGCCTGCAACATAATCCCACGACCGACATCCATTGACGCACACGATAACAAACCAGACAAGGTAAAGTTATTCGGCCTGAACCCACAATCTATCATCTCACAAAACGTTCTCCAAGCTTCCTCTAAATAACCATATTTACTAAAACAGCTAATAATTGAATTGTAAGACACTTTGTTTCTTTGAGGCATATTGTCGAACACTTTGTGCGCCATTGGTACTTGGTTGAATGATGCATAGAAAGAAATAATATTGTTGTAAACAAAGGTGGATTGCTCTGGGTTTGGGCCGATAGTAATGGTGAGTGCATGGAGTGGCTTTGTTGTGTCAAGGGCACGAAGTTTTGAACAAGATTGGAGAAGTTGGAGGAGACGATATTGGTATTTGAGGAAATCTCCATGGAAGCTCATAAAGGAGGGAAAGATTTGGAAAGTGTACGTGGCTTTGAAGTTTTATGTGGTTTCGGTTTTAGCCCATGATTTTATTGGATTTCGTTTGGGCTTGAGATTTGGCAGGCTAAATCTTTGGTAATATATATAATTTAAACCTTGTGTATTTTACAAATTTATTTATTCATCCTTTTGATTTTGAAAATTATAAATTAGTCTCAACTCGTTATTTTGTTTTTAAATGTTCAATATTGTTCTTTTTAAATGCCTTTTTTTTTTCAGTAGAGAATCATTTTCAAAAACTAAAGGCGTGTTTGGTATCATATAACTAATTGTTTTTTAATAAATTAAAAAGAAGAGATTCCAGTAATATTTAGAGAAAAAATTTCATTTATCATTTATTTAAGTTAGTGATATATTATATATGAAGGTAGTTTAATCTTTTCTTTTAATTTGAATTTTTTTTAACTTAGAATACAAATTATAATTTTTCAAAACTCGATAATTAAATATATGTAATTTCAACTAAATTATAAATTATAAGATACTAGAGGTATTTTTCACAATTAACTTTATGATTTATAAACTAAAGGAGTTCTTGTAAATCTTAACGATTAAACAAATATTATAATAAAAGATTATTTCATAAAATTAAAAAATAGCATCTTCTTGAACACATAAAGTCGAATAAAAGAAACCATCTAGGTAGTGGCCCAGTGATAAGAGTTTGGGACCAAGAGATTTGCTCCCTCTGTGGTCTTAAGTTTCGAATCCTGTGGTTGCTTATATGATGGTTACTGGAAGCTTACATGGTCGTTAACTTCAGGACCCGTGAGATTAGTCAAGGCGCGCGCAAGCTGGTCCGGACAACCACATCAAACTAAAAAAAAAATTCGAATAAAAGAGGATAAATCAACTTAGAATTCCTCTCACGTACGGTACTTTTCCTACACAGAAATTTGGATTCTTGGGGCGTCATGATCCGAGGAATATCGACTGCCTTCTTCTAAGGTCATTAAGCATTTTCAACATCACTGAGACCCACTAATGATCATACAAGGACCCAGAAAAAGGCTGCTGATCTTGCACATTCGAATCCTGAGAACTATTTTATATTCATAGAGCGCAAATCTTTTATTCTTCTGTTGTACATCAAAGTTCATATTCTTATAGTTCTAAAAGCTCTAATGCATGCTAACGAAGAAAGTGCCTTTGTCGTCGAATTTATATTATTTTTCAAGCACCTTTTTCACCCACATAGCAACAAGTACTGATACTACATGCTAAATTGTTAGCTACATACAGGTAAATGGTTTAATTTGCGTTGTTGTTGTTGTCGTCGTCGTTCTCGAGCCTGTTTGGAAGTGTGGTTGCTTTTCAAAGTACTTTTTATTTAGAAATATATCAAAATAATATTTTTTTATTTTTAAAAAAAATTATGTTTGACATCAGCGCATCAAAATGATTTGAAAATACTAAAAAAATATTAATTTGAAATAAAAAAAATAACTTATTTTAAAACGTTTTTAAAACGTAAAAACAAATAAAACCCTCGTGACCCTGGAATGAGATCTCAGTGTGATCCAGGAATGAGATCTAAGTATAATATGGATGGTCTATCTTTTATCTAAACTTGATAGACTAGTTTTGGTTGGCCAAAACTGCGGGAGAACGCAAAATTTATTATAATCAAGGGGGAAAACAGAGAATTCATTACAAATTTATTGATCCCTGTCCATGATAATAATTCAATATTAAACCATTGAACAGGATGCCTATATATATAATTTTTTATTACATTCCATGCATTTGGCATTAACGTACATTAAGCAACAAACCAAACTCGCTTTAGTTCTGCATTTGGTCGTTTGCTCTGACGGAACATGGAAGAGCTTGCATGGCACTACGTAGAGATTTTAATGATGTTTGGGGTCTGGCCCTCCAGGACTGATTCGTTTCGGTTCGTAAGGGCTTCCGGTCACATCTGAATCGTCTTCGAAGAGTTGTTTTGATTTCTCATTCAGTTCTTGCAGCATTCTTGCTGGGTTCTTCCTCCCGAGGTAAGGCTGATCAAGAAGTCTAGTTTCTGATTTGGAAAACGTAAGAAACAGCAAAAGAAGGCACACCCAGAGCTTCAAATTGGCCATAATATCAATATTCCTCCTCTTTGGCTCTCGAGACTAGTATAAATTCTAGCTAGTCGTTTGATTCGAACGAGCAGGAGAACTCCTTATATATACTCATAACCTTTATTCTCAATCCATATTTAAACAAAGTGGAACACTAAAGGATCAACCTGACTTTGTCTTGTTCTATGATGCCAGTAATTCTCATTCAAGCTTAAGCCAATGCTTGATGAGATATGAGCTTGTCCGATTAAGTACAAACGAGTATCTAATTTCCCGAGGAAAGAAATATTAATTTGATATTTGTATGAAATTAAAGGTTTCTCTCTATCAAAACTGCCAAAATGCCTGTTGATATTAAGGTATTGAGAACCTTGATCATCATGAGTTGTTGTCTAGTCATGAATGCTTTTGGCCTTGCAATGGATATAGAATTTGGAAAGGGCACGCATGTGTGTAAAATTTGTCTCTAGCACTTTCCAGTTTCCACCATGATCGATGTCAAAGCTTGTAATTTGTTCTATCTCTTATATATCACTATTAATCAGGTCCCACATATGGCAGTTTCTTCGTTGAGGTTTTTCTTTTAGGTTTAAGAGGAGAACTTTGGTGATGAAGACAGCCACTTGGTAAATTGAATGTATTCGTAGTAACTCTGCGTGCGCATGCGCATAAAAACATACACAAAATAAGATTAGCTAACATCGATTAATTAAATTTTAGTCTCATTTTTTTTTATTTTTTTGAATTGTTTAACTGTTATTATTCTACTATTATTGTATTTTTCACACCATTACTTTTATAAAATTACTTATATAAAATGTTTGTCATGTACAACAATTTTGATTTGTAAAGTATTTTTGTCAAAAAACCATCTCAACCCAATAGCTTAAGTTTTTAGGTGAGGTTCCAAAATATGATTTATATTATTTTCTAACACACCCTCTCAAGTGAAAGCTCTTTGAGCTTAAAACTTGTATATGTCAACGTTACCTTGTGCTTGATTTTTATCAAATAAATGAGGATGGTAAAATTTGAACTTGTAACCGCTTAGTTATTAAGGCTTTAATACCTTGTTAAAGAACCAATTCAATCCAAAAACTTAAGCTTTTCGGTGAGGGTCCAGGATATAATTTATATTATTCTCTAACAATTTTATACAAAACAAACACCTTTTTTAAGAACAAAATATTATAGAATCACTCAAGATATTTATGCACCTATTTACATAAACAGATGGATTTTGAGTTTCTCAAGTGAGAGATTTTGAATCAATTAATCATTCAATATTTGTAGTAGTATCCATATTTGACCACTTATCATTTGATATTTGTATGAAATTTTAATATGATTTGTTAATCCATTATTCATTTCAATATTTGGAGAATATTCTAGTGAGGTTTTTAGATAATTGTTTTTTCCTAAAAAAAACACCATTAAGGCAATATTTTGATAATATGTTTGATATTGGTTTTTAATCAAAATATTAAAAAACAATATATATTGTACTGTACATTTTTATGTATTTTTATTTAATTACATTGAATATTATAAAATCATTAGAATATTGATGAATTCTCTTCTTTTTTCTTAGATTGATTCGATTAGATCGATATTGAATTATGTGATGCTGTTCAAAGAGATTTTTTTTTATTAAATAATATATTGAAATAAAACGGTTAGATAATATCTTTCACCATAATTCAAGAGATTTACTGTAATTAAATGAGCTTCCCAATCAAAGCCTTTCCCTATCGTCATCTCTGTAAAAATCAAGATACAGGACAGGGCATTTTCTGATAACCAGCCTTGTGCCGTTGACTCTTGGATTATTATGAGTATTAAACGCAAATCAACAAGCTACAAGGAAGGCTGGTGAGTACTGAGGATAAGTCTGCAAGCAATGACACTTCGAAATTATTTTAAATATATTTGATATTATAATATGCTTCCTGTGATGAACTATATATTTTTAAATATAAATTTGATTTATGTATGCAATGTTACTCGATAAGCATGACCTCGATCCATTAATAATTCAAACACCATGATACATAGAATGTGTCCTTTCGGTCTCGAGAACAATTGTTCGTTAATTTTTTTTATAAATCTAAATTAATTATTTATACGTACCAGTAATAACTAATGAATGAAAGATGAAATGAAAATCAAAGTATATTATATAATTTAATAAACTAAAAGTGTCCTCAACCTTGGCAGATATACAATAAACTAATTAAATTATGATCCGTAACATATGTAATTATCAAAAGAAAATAAAAAAAATATTGAAGTTACATAACAATGGATATACAGTGGAAATACATTACAGTGTTAACAAAAAAAAAACTATGGGCATGTAGTGGAAATACTAAAATTTGAGAAAAATAATTTATTTTTAATATATTAATTTGAAGGAATAAATAAAATCCAAACTTTTAAAATAATTATATTCTTAAAAAATATTTTATAAAATTAAAATATTTATACACTTATGTGATAAAACATATTTAAAAATGAGTAAATATTGCTTTCATTAAATTCTCTCTTTCATTCTTTCCTCCGTCTCTACTTTCCATACTTCCAATCACTGTATCATGAAATTCCACTCGCAAATGAGATGTGAGCTTCTGGAATGGGATTTCCCGTCTAGATTCAAATTACGGCCTGTACTTAGTGGATCGCCGTGCGTTCATAGATATAAATTTATAGAACCCTAAAAGGATCTAAGCTCTGTTAAATCTTCTTGGGTTCATAGCTAATAAATTTATAGAACCCTAAGAGGATCTAAGCTCCATTGAATCATCTTGGGTTCATAGCTAAAAGATCCTGGAAACAAGAAAAACAGCCTCGTAGGAACCCAAGGAAATGCAAAATTTCAGCCCAACTACAACGGCCTTTTGGGACGATAGTTTTGTTTCCCTGTTGGGCTCTTGGATCCCATTGAAGATATGAGTTTTTGATGGGTAAGAATAAATGTGTTTTTATTTAAAAATATATTAAAATAATATTTTTATTTTTAAAAAATTTATTCAAAAACAGTAAAAAAAAATTATTTAAAACAAAATAAATTTAATTTTTTTTTTATAAAAACAATCCAAAATTATGCACTCGAGTCAAGTATTCCATAGGCAGAGGCCTATAAATGGGACACATGTATACTGGGAGAATGCTAAAGAACCCGACCAAAACCCACACAGTTGCCATTGTAAGTAATCATGGAACATTATCCAGTTAAAACATTCATCATTTTTAAGACAAACCAGTTATGATTGAGGATTTTCATTAACTTGTTCTATGTGATTGACTCAGATTTTGATGTCTTGTGTGGAGGGAAATGTAAGAATCGATTCCAAAAAAAAGGAAAACTGAAGTCGTAAAAGAGAGGGAGAAGCACAAGGTAAGGATATGGAGCAACTTGCGTGAACTAAAAGCTCCAGCCAGCATGCATTCTAGTTCATTTCCTGTCTCATATATCCATTATTTGACACAATGACGGATACAGCTCAAGATAGAAAGAGACAGAAAGAGAATGGCATGCCATTGGCATTTAAAAAGGGGATGACTTTCCCATGGGATTGCTTTCAGGATTCTCACACAACTTTCACTGTCGTAAAGGATCACGTAAATAAAAAAGATTAGGTGGATTGGCTAAGCAGTGACCTCATTTGTTTATGGACAAAAACCCGCTACTTCATGCAATTTTCCAGCTAGTAAAAGCACCCTCAGCTAGATCTTTTTTACAGCTATGAAGAAGGTCATTATTACTAATTAATGAACATATATAGTCTCAGAATCATAATTTCTTTTTTAATTGATTGAGAAGATGAGTTTAGTTTTAATACAGGTAATTAAGCCTGAAGATATCATTAACATTTTGTACGTATCAAACAGCAATGGAGCATCTAGAATTGGCTGAATATTTAAAACTTGAAGATGAGAGATGGGTTTGATGTATATAGATGTTTAAAACTGAACGGTTGGAAGTCTTTTGAGTTATCAACATGCCCACCTAACATTTTATCTAAAGTAATCTTATAAGCAAGTGAAGCAGATTCAATATTCTTTTAACAATTCATGGGTTTGCAAAGTGTAATGGTATAATCTTCTTTCCCATAAAGTTTGGTGAGCCCATGATCCATATGCATGTGCTGTATGACACCTCAAAAAATTATGTTATCTTGATTTATATGCTTGCTTTTAACAGAGATCTTTAGACATGCCTGGTTGCCTAGGCAGTCTGCACTTTTCCTCCTTGGATAGCTTATGTTGGGTGATTTTGAGAGTTCCTAAACTTCTTACATGGGAAACTTGCTATGACTTTTTTGCTTTACCCACGAGAAGATTTGTGTAGAAAATAGACTTTAGTTATCTTTGAAAGGAACAAGAGAATGTTGGAAAGCTTTATCTCAAAAGAACACAACCAATTTCATGGTCGAGAGCATTGATGCAGACAACCCCTCTTCCTCCACTTGCTCAAGTCATAGTCACCAGTGTGCAAAGTATTGGGCCTACCATTAGCATAATTGTGTGTGATCTGATCAGATCCCACAGCTTCAAAAATTCTTACAGAATTTTAGAGTTCGGGCCATTGTCCATCCAACCCGATTATTGTTAAGGACAGCATGAGTGCTCTAATACATGATATATACAGTGACCATTTGATCCTATTTTTTTGAGAGACTTTAGGTTGCAAACAAAAACTAATCTAAGAAGAGATTATGCATGGATTGAAGCCCACTCACGCTAACGAGAGGAGGGATAAGGCAAGAGAGAAGCTTAATCAACTCTCGTTCTGTAATCTAATTCTTAACAAAATTACCACATAAAAAGCATACTTTTGTATTGCTTCATGAGAGCTTAAGGAGAGGCTTTCTCAGTCTCGAAATCCCTTTCAACTCGTTTCAAGATTGGAACCCAAGAATCGTGTCTTTGAAGACTGTCCACGTACAGATCAGAACTGTCATGGTGCCCACAAGTCATAACCACAAGCATGAAAATCATCATGTTTTTTTTTGGTGCGGTTACACCGCAGCCGCAATAGCAATCCCAAATTCCTTCTAAATCTGCTTTCAAATTAATGTATTTTCAATTCTAATGAATTATAACAATATGGATGCTTAAAATCTTTTATCTTCAAAACCTTGACTCCCAGTGCATGCATATATATGATAGCAACTAGACTTCATATGCGCGAGCATAGCAAATGCCTTTCCTGATTAAGTATTCCTGTGCCCATGTTCTAAAATCTAAGCTCCTTACAATTGCAGCAACACCAATGATCGTAACTAAAGAGTGTTGTCCTTTTCCCTTGTGTTATTGGAACAGATATTTTGTGTGTACAATAATTAGAGTAGTGTCAATTTTCACTAATGGGGTCCCTATCTGATTGGTCATGAAGCCATGCGCAATCAATTATTAATATTGTACAACAACAGCAGCAGCAGCAGCAGCAGCTGCAACCCAACGGCTGATGATCGTAACATGTGACTTGTCGATTATCAATCACCATTGCTCAATACTTCTTTTGTTCTCAACTTGATCCCTGATGAAGAGGATCAACCAAATCTCTAACCTTTTCCCAACCAATTATTTTGCTTCATATTATGCACCCTATTTTCATACTTTGTTATCGTAAGAAAACAAATTTCCAAAACATCAAGTGTGTGGATCCGTTAATCCATTCAACTGGCAAATCCTGCAGGTATATTATGAGATGGTGAGGGGATTTGACAAGGTCTCCAAAACTTAAACTTTCAATAAAATCTAAACTCAATTATCCAATTATATATATTCAGAATGTAAAATAAAATCATTATGAAATCTTATATCTAAGCTTGAGTAATATTAGTAACAACTCACGTTTTTAAGTTAAGATAGTTTTTATTTTATAATGAATCCCACTTTTATAAAATAAATTGTGTGAATTTATTAAATTAATTATTGGTCCGCAAACATTAAACCCTCTGACCTGCACCACAGTGCATAAGGGACGATTCAAGCATAAATATGATCACGACTTGCAAATTGCTCGCCCCTTCTCACTAGCCATACATAATTCGGAGGCACAAGATAAAGATTTTACGTTTTGTAAACTGTAATCACAAGAGAAAAACTTTTCTAAAACCTTAGATAGATTACCATTTAAAAAACATGACAAGACCTTAGTTTTTTTATCAGATAATTAAACAATGCAACTTACCTTAGGTAAGACGTATTTGGGGTGCTAATACCTTTTCTTTACACAACTAATCCCCGTACCCGATCTCTGAGATCAGTTAGAGTTCCTAGTGACCAAAATATTAGGTGACGACTCTCATTCCAGCTTTTCACAAATAAAAAACAAGAATTTCTTGTCTCCCCATATTTCATATTTGCCAGATAGATACATTGATGAAGTGGAATATTCACTGCAACGCCGCACACATGCAACAGAGGGATATATATTAAAAAGGCATAAATCACATTTTCAAGATGAACCTTTGATATTCATGTGAAAACAATAAAATCTCAACTTATCGAGAGTGAGATCCTTAGCTATAAATTGAGTATTTGATAAGAATGAAATCTTTTATTTACAATTAATTCCATCTTCTCGAGGACAAGATCTTTATGAGAAATGCACCATCTACACTACTAAAAAATTAGCAAATAGTAATAGAATCATTAACGGATAATATTCTATCACTAACACTTTATGATTTACAAATGGAATTGCAAACAAAATATCTTCTTTAATAAATGTAAATAAGTTATAACTGACAATTCCTTCCTCCATTGTTGTTGTTGTTCTTCTTCTTCCTCCTCCTCCCAAGAAAATACCAGCACCCTTTATTTTCTTACAAATCCAACCACCCTGACTTGTTGGCATTGATCTACATCCCTATGATTAGTGTTAGCATCCATCATTGAATTTTTTATAAAGCTTTGATGCGTAAAATAAGCAAACCCATCCATTTTTTTATAATCCATTTATGTTTTAGGTTAATTTATTGAAATATTTTGTAGTATTTATAGTTTGCTTATATATTTAAATGTTTTACAACTTTTCCCTAGAAACATTTGTTGCATTAATGTATGATTTGAATGCTAGGGTTTGCTTGTGATTTGGGAGAAATTGAATTTTGTTGTCATTTGATGAAATTAAATTTGATTTTGTAACTTAGTTGTGTTATAATTGAAGAAATAATAGGTTATTTTAATAGGTACTAATCATATTTTCTCAATTTTATTGTGAAGTTGGAAATTTAGGGAAAATTGAATTTTTATTGAATTGATAAAATTAATATTATTCTATATGTGTTTCATAAAAAAAATCGTTATTGGATATATTGAGATTCACCCAAAGGGTTGTATATGTAAAATTATCTTCAAGGGGTTGATGATTTTATTAACTCTAAACCAAAGAATATTAGCAGAGGCAAAATTAGATGTCATGCATGAAAGTCCCACCATAAAGATATTGAGATGATGCATCTATTTAAAAAAAGGTTCATCGACAAATCTTATATTGGTATGCACACCGAAAACTATATGTTTCTCATGAAACCATATTAGAAATGATGGTTGGCTTAACTTCTAATTCATGAAGAACCATATATTCCTCATGAAACCATATTAGAAATGATAGTTGACTTAACTTCTAGTTCATGAAGAACCATATATTCCTCATGAAACTATGTTAAAAATGATGGTTGACTCAATTTCTAGTTCTAGCACATACATGAGTTTATGAATGATTATAGTAATCTTTATAGGAGTATGATGATGAATGCAATATGAATGAATGTTGGTTATTTAGATGAAGGTTCATGTAACATTTCTTTAGATGAAAAAACAAATGTAGATGTAGTTAGGCTTTTTATACTTTTAAAATATTTTGATGAACTATTATGAGATGAGTGCATGCATAACTCACAACAAGTTATCGGCTATTGCATGAGTGTTTACCATTAAATCATATAATGGGTTGAGTGAGGCCGGTTATGTTAGCATCAGTGAATGGGCTAAACGCATGTTACCTAAAAGAAATAAGATGAAAATGAACTTTTATACTGCAAAATCTATGATGAAACCTCTTGACCTAAGATGCTAAAAAATTGATATATGTCCAAACTTTTGCATATTGTAGTATAATGAATATATAAATTTTATCGAGTGCAAAACCTACCAGCATGCTCGGTATAAATCCAATAGTGGTAGATGAAGGACACTTATTACAAACAAAAAACTAAGATACTTTTCAATCACTTCTAAGTTATAAATGTTATGTATGTCTCTAAAGACTATTGAGCACATGACATGACATCATTCACATGATACAATGGATGAAGTTATAATACACCCTTCCAACAATAAAACTTGAAAGCAGTTTAATAGTGTGCATTCTTAGTTTTTAATAGAACCATAGAACATACATCTTAACTTGTGTATAGATGGATTTGATCCATTTGGATCCTTTACTGCAATATATTTTTGTTGGCCAGTTATATAATAATTTACAACTTTCCTCTAAGAATGTGTATAAAGCCAAAAATCATGTTCTTATTTGTGATCATACCTGATCCTTGCAGTTCAAATAGAAATATGGATGTTTGTCATCAATTGTTGATTGTTAAGTTGAATTAGTTATGGTTAGTCAGGGTTTTGACATATGATGTCTTAAGAAAATATAAATTTTAGATGAAGACAACATTAATGTGGACTATAAATAATTTTTTTTATGTATAGGATGGTTTCAAGTTAGAACAAATGGGACATTTAGCTTGTCGTTACTGTATGGAAAATAAAAATAACTATTTTTCCATCAAACTAATATTATAAATTTGCCATTAAAAAAACAACTAAAACTTTCACAATTGATATTTCCTGAAACACCGTATACATACAAAATCAAACCCAGTTTCATTACAAAACAAAATCAATATCATGCTGAAAGTTAAATATGAGGACAAAGCTTTGTATATATCCATTGCCTTTACATGTTGTGCACATGCTCATTAGCCCAAAGGGCATTATCTAGAACCTCTCTTCCTGAAATGAAAGATGCATCACACTGACCTCCTTCATGACTTCCTTCAGCCGTATATGTACAGAATTTTTGCAATGATCTTGTATAAAGCATTCAGTGTTAAATATTTGCCAGACCTGCAAACCATGGTTTTGTTAATATTCTGACCTTTACATCAAGATAAAATCATTGACCATGTCACTACAAATATGTTAAACCAAGAAATAGGGCAACAAGGAGGGCCGGGGATCGATAGGGAAAACACATAAAATAAATAAATCATGAATCACGCACTCTCTTTTCACTGGCTTTCAATCCCTAAATTCATACAGGACAAATGCAACAGTGACTGAACTAGTGGTGTGAATTTGTGTGTCATTCGTTTAACTTGCACACAAAAGTACGTAGTACACAGTGAAGACAAGGAAATGCTTGTCAAGTTGATGACCTTACCTCAAGAAAATGGATTCCATCTCAAACCTTCCTCTCTCTTCTACATGGAAATTATATACAATCTCTAAGCCTCTTGTGCATCTGCAGGGGAATCTCTTAAACCCTGGGCTAGTTTCTTCTTTTTCTTGAATCATAGTAACAAGGTGAAAGCAAGGACGACATGACGAGTGTACTGTTGCTGCCTTATCTACTAGGGCCATGAAAGAATCAGATTGGCCCTCATACTTCCACATAATTGATGGACAACTATTGATGAGGGGCTCATAGGAAAAGAACCAAAAATATTATGTACCAATCTAAATTTGTAAATTCCTGCACCAATTGTTTTTGGTCTAGTGATTTTTTTATCCAATTTTATCTTTTAATAAGATATTTTTAGTTTTTTTTTTATCTATTTTTTAATTTTTTTTGATTTTATTATTTAATATGAGATTTTTATTTAATTTTATCTTTTAACATTGATTTTTTTTTTGGACCTGTTAAATGAACAAAGTCACGCGATACAATTTCTATATAATTAGTAGGTCCTAAGAAAACTTAAAACCCATGTTAAGAAAAAATTCAGGTTAGTATTTTAAAGTTTGAATTATTATACGGAATTTCATAACAATTTCATTTTTGTTTTTTACAATTTAGATATTATTTTTTATGTTAAATTAAATAATTCAAGCCGCAATGAGAGCTCCATAAATAAACTAGCTAGTTCCAACTAAATTTTCAAGTTATCAGTCGTTTTAAAAAGGATGGAAAAGAACACATTCAATGCTACAAACTATAAACTCTATAGCAGTTCTCAATTTCTGATGTATTTAATTATATACTTGCAAAAACCATTTCCAAATTCTGAAGTCTGAGCTAATTAGACGACGAAACAAATTACAAAATCATTTTTTATCTTTTGTCACGACGGATCAAGTATTCAGTTCATACTAGTCTTCCTTCAAGATTCACCTAGAGGGAGTTTTGAAAGCAGTTGATGAAGAAATTACGAGCATTAATGGTCATTTCATAAAAGCACTCTGAAATTTCAGAAGAAAAGAAGGATCTCAGAAAGCCAACCTGTCTCCAAAGGGGACTCCTAACCTCGTCCTAGGGATAAAGAATGTAAATGTCTAAGCAGTTGGATAGCCCCTATGAGCTACATGGTCTTGCGGTCCAAAAAAAATAATATATATTTCATGAGTTTTCCAAAAAAAATATCTTCATGGTGGATTTGAAAAGTTCATCAATTATGCGCATATATATATATATATATATATATATATATATATATATATATATATATATCTTACATATCCTGTTGTTCATGTATTCTTTTTTTATCCCGCGAGTAAGTCAAAACTAGTGTAGAGTTTTTTATTTTTTTCCTGTTACACACCTCAAGTCCTAGAGATTAAGGTGTTTTTAAGATATATTATTATTTTGGAAAAAAAAAAATAGGGATAGAAAAAAAATCATGTTATTTTAATTTTTAAAATAAATAAATATATTTTCAAACTATCATAGAAACACTTTATTTTATCTTATTAACTCTATAATTAAATATATATTTTTTAAATCGAACATAATATAATCATCATAAAACACACACAACTATGAAAAAAGAGGGAGAAATGATCCTAATTGTCTTAGAGAGATGATCTTGTCGTAGTTAAAATATCTGTATTATGTCGTGATCCGTTGTTTATCATAAATGTTTGATTATACTATTTAAAGAATTTTACTATTTAAAAAAAATAATAACTTAAAATGTTATTTTCAGCTATCTGTTATTCCATGATAAAACATAGAAAATATAGACAAACATAAAAAATAAAAAAAAAAAGTAATTCATTTCTCTTATTTCACTTTTCGAAAACAATTCAATTTATGACAAACAAACAGACCCTAACTTTAGAGATTGGGGTGCCTTGAACAGTCATAAAACACACACAACAATGATAAAGAAGAGAGGGAGAGAAATAGCTAGCTATTTTGGGTGCCCTACAATTACAATGCATGCAATTCAATATAATGGCCAAATACAGGTTCAAGCTGTCAAATATAAATGCAAAATATAAGACATAAAATTAAAAAAATAAAAAGCAATAACAACTTGGGCTGTTCTTGCAAGGTCTAAGATTAATCATCCATCAATATTGCAATGTCATTCAGTCTCTCTCTCTCTCAAATAGATTTAAAAAAAAAAAACAATTATGACAATTAGTTAAAATATTGGCGGAATATTAGAATTAACAAAATTGACAAAGTATATATTGCAATTCAAAAACATAATTTTTATAACTTTTTATTTTTTAGAATAGCGATATTCAATAAAAAAAAATATGTTAAATCTATAAGAAAAAAACAAAAAAAATCAAGATTTTAGAGACATACTAAAACTTTAATTACAACAATGCTAATATTATTAAAAAAAATTATTATTTTTAAATGATTGTTTGTGATTTATTTAATTTTTATCAGCTATGTTTTTTTTTACGAATACTTTTTAAAAAATATGATAAAAACCAAAAATAACCTAATCTATACTTGCAGAATACTTAGAAAGCAGGACAAATAAATGATTATCTTGGATCACGAGCCTTGATTTGTGGCTTTCACGTTTTTCACAGATGAAAACATTAAAGGAGCTGACAAATCAACCTGTCATCCCTCCCCCTACCCCTCTCTCTCTCTCTCTCTCTCTCTCTCTCTCTCTCTCTCTCTCTCTCTCTCTCTCTGCCATTGTCCTTTTCCAGGACTGCAACAAACTTTAGCCCCTTCCTTCCTCGCATGCCTCAAAATATCTTCTGACTTTGGCTTCTCATCAGGGAGAGCGATGGATGTTGCAGTCCACAGCAGCAGCAATGCTATTACCAAAGCTATCCTACTTACTTAACCCTATGAAGTTTTTTACGTTAGAGTGAATTCAATTATCTCCTGTGGCAGCTTAGAAGGGAGGAAACCCTATGTGTTTTTTAGTACGTTTTGCAAGAGAAGAGAAGAGTTCAACTTACAAGTTACAACACCTTTCACCCATGCTCTAATTATTATTATCATAGAAGAAACTAAGTCGTGTGGTTCATAGCTAAAACACTTGGACTCTCTCATAATTCAATTCAATATGGATTGGAGTTTTTTTTTTTTTTTATGGTTATCAAAAACAATTTCTCTTTGATTAATCCTCAAGTTACAAAATTGGTGCCCGATTGCTTCTAATTTATTAAAAAAATAACATTGAAAGACAAGGGATGAAAGTAAAAAAAGCAGGGAAAATATGTGGCGCTTTCAAAGTTAGCATGAAATGTCAATTTTGGTCCTCATACTTTCCAATTGAAATATTTACAATCTCTTTAGTTTTTAAAAATTCACTTTTTATCCAATACTTCATTTCCCTTAATTTTCAGTCTCTAAGTTAGAGAGAGGAGAGAGAATTTCCAGAATTTAGTTGAGGATAAAAAAAATCGTTAGTTAACATCGATTTCAGCCACAAATATAATCGATCTTTGTGTCAATGAGTTTCATTCAATGAAAAGAGTTCCGACAAGGTGTTATTTGACCTTCGTCTTTCCTAAAATGATAGATATGGGTCTAGGAAGAGTTTTTTTAGTTTTAGATTAATTTGTTTTTGTTTTGAAACTGTTTTTTGCTAATTTAAGCTCATAAATATATTTATTTAGGTGTTTTTTTTATGTTTTTTGATAAGACAAATGGTTCGAAAATGGGTTTTTATTTCAAGAAGTTGAAGGCCCGACTTTCTGGCCACCTAAGATGGCCAGTGGTCAGATTAGAGATGACATATTGTTTAGTAAAGAAGACAATGTGTTGTTTAATTATTTTTTAAATAAAAGCTAGGCAGAAGACATGTAGTCAACCTAACCAAAAAAACAATTAAATGGACCAGGCAAGCAGACCTGCCCTTGCAGATGAGATTGTGATTTTTTGGCCTAGGGATCAACCAATCATGTCCATACTCCTAGACTACTTTTTAAAGGGATTTTTTAATTATTTTTTGTTAAACTTTATTTAAATAAAATCAATAAAATTATTTTTTTGGAAATTATTCCATTAAATACTATTCATCTCTAGGTTTTTTAGATGAGATTATTGTTTTTTAATATATTATTAGGCACTCTTTTTTATAGCTATTTGTGATTTTTTTCCCATCAAATTTAATTAGAGTTAATTATAATTGATGAATGAAATTATATTTTTGATATTATTTCATTAGATATCAATAGATTGTTTTTCCGGATGAGATTCTAGCTTTTTACTTCTCATAAAAAAACAATTTAATTGGTGTATAATTAATAAAAATAACTTTGTGGAGCTCATGAGTGTTGTAATCGTGTATCTTGACATGCATTTTGTCTCATTTTACCAACTTAATTTGGTTAGTGTCATTAAGTTTTTTTAATATTTATTAATATATGTGATTCTCAATTTATTTTATTAAATATATACATCAGTTTCAAGTTCCAAGTATCAAAACTATAATATTAATTGTGATTGTCACCACACTCTACAAGGACTTAATACATTATAACCTCAATATTTTAAAACATTATTTTTGTATGAATACTGTTTTCATTTATGATTATAAAAAGTAATATTTTCATATATAGCTTTATAATTGTGTTGAAATAGTTTTGAATGCATAATAATTATTGTAAAAATTATCAAGTATTCTAACTCATAATAATCAAACATTATTATTCATTTTATAGAATCAAATTCGTAACTAAATAATATTTAATAGGTAATTAATATTTTTTTCATTGAAAAATAAATGTCACCATTAATAAAATTCGTGCAAAGTTGCTTTTACATTATTTCTAATGGATTTTATGTTTGGTAAACACAACACGTAATTTATTTATTTTAAATGTATCATGCCTTCTAACAAATCTAATAGACAATTCAAAACTCACCACTGTCATTGTGGCCAATTTAGCAGAACCAATCAATTTGACATGGAAGTTTAATCTCCCCTACATGATCAGGTATCAATCACTTTGTGATTTCTTTTCTATTATTATTATTTTAACCAATTGTTTGATATATTGCTCATGTAGAAATTTATTTTCAGGTTTAATAAGATTTTTAATATTTGAAGAAGACACAATTGGTCTTAAAATTCAGCTTACTATGTGGGTATGCTTCTTCTACTTTTTTTCAAAACTTGTTCTCATCTTCTATGTTTCTTTCTCTATGTCAATAACATTTTTCAAGCATGTATTTGTACTTATATCTTGAATAGATCTATTTGATGAAGATTATTAACTTTGTGAATGAATTCTACTAAGAGATGCCATTTGAATTTTAGTTGAGAATGAATAAAGTTAACGTGTAACCTCGTTTTTAACATGTTATTATTATGTTGTTATATTTCATTTTATTTTGTGGACATGAATATAATTGGTTCCATATTGTTGTTCAAGGTTTTGGGCAACGTGATTGTTATTGTTGGGAATCATAAGATATAATAACAAAAATAAATAAATTGCAATCTTCGATGGAATTGCCGATGAAAAATATATCCAAAGACTAAATGGCGATGGAATTGTTGACGAAATAGAAAGCCTTAATGAGATACTTTTCAACAATGATTTTCTATCAGCAATACAATTACCGACAAAATATTTCATTAGTGTTATCCAATTTTTTTGGTAATGTTTTAGGCCTAAACCAATAACCTAATATAAGATAGTAGCCCTTTTGAATTGCTTTTGAAATCAAACTAAACATGTAAGTACAACCTTTAATTCCAATCTAAAAGTTGACTGCAATAATTTTCTTTTGTCAGAACAGTCAAGCATGCTTTAGAACACAAGGTTTATTGGGACGAAGGGTGCAGATCAATTTAACTAGACTGGATGGTTGGGTTTTATAATAGAAATTCAACAAACATGTTGAATGTTATGGGAAATATTCAACATCACGATCAAGAATTGGAAATAAAAGTCAGTAAAAATTAATATTAATAAAAGAAATTTGTCTGTTTTTAGTGTTTTTACCAAGTAAATTAACTTACCTACATAGACCCACTATTTTCTTTTTCTTTCCTTCAGATCTTCAATGTGTCGAGGGAATGGGGCTTCGTAAATTTGGTTAAAACACAACGAAATGGGAGATACAATAACCCTGTGTTACCTGTACACCTTCCAGCCACAAGTGGCATATGGCAAAAGCACCATTGTAAGGTAAGATCACGACTCACGAGTGGTGAGATCGAGCTCACAAAATACATAAACTAGCTAGGGTTACTATATATGATCTACCATGAATAGTGCTATAACGCTACTATCATATCATTTCACACACTCTCTCATAATTCTCTTTTGCTTTAACGATTTCTAATACCATGTGCAACCTTTTGTGCCGACTAGATCTCTTGCATGCTTGCATTTTGTTAGTAACATTTTTGGTTATTATTATCGCATTAACCCTTTTGGAAAAGGCTCCCTCCTAGTGCACGGGTTCTCACCTTTTCCTAGAAGAGTGAAAGCAATTAATGAAAACAATATTTCATTCCTTTTTTTTTTCTTTTTAATTTATTACTCCTATAGCAACGCATATACTAAATTATGAACATTATAGCCAATTGGGTTAATGTAAAATGTATTTTTGAAAATGACATTACGAAAAGAAAGTTATAAGATATATGCGTGAGAATCCATTATTATGCCCAATGTTAATTAGTTTCACTAAACTTGACCTAGCTTCGATTTAAGAAAAAAAAATTTAATTAATTAATGAAGTGGGTCTCAATATTCATAATTAACTAGTAGTAAATGTTGGTGTATGATTGGCAATCGTCTAGAGATGCAAGAATTAAGCTACTGACTGAACATTTTTTATCCCCTTCTTTTCCCTTTTCTTTTGATTCTACTAGTTGTTCTAACACTTGCCAAGTTGGGGAGACAATAGTTACGTACCATCACATTTGGAAGGGGAAGAGGAGAAAGGCAAAAAGAAGAATCACCATTTTGTAGAATGATGCCAAACAACACAGATCATCAATTGATTCCCTTGTACAAGTTCATCCTTATATTCAAGATATCATTAATACTTGTATCAGAAAATGTTCAGACAGTATAGCCTCACAATCTACCTATGTCACTAATTCTGAACTTAGCCTCACTCCCTTGCATGTCAACCACTCATAGAAGCTTGCCAACTAGTGATTTTCAGAGCCTACGTATTTATGGCACCATTTCAAGTCCATAAACTAGGCCCCCACCTACAATTTGTGAAGAAAACTACTTAATTAGAAAAATTGATCCCTTTTGTCTTGTTTGCATCCTTGATTGTAGAAGACTTCATTACATTAGAAAACCTAGTCAATTTATACTATTTCAATACCCTTTTCTTGAGCTCTTTCCTTCTTCTTCTTTTTTCTCTAATTATTTGGAATTATGATTAAGAGACTACGAAGAGTGGAAAAGGATGTAAAGGGCAGTGTGTTTGGGGGAAAGATGTTTGTCCTCTCTTTTTTTCTGTGAGACCACACTTTATAAAGTACACACAGGAGAGAAACCAAAAAAGCTGTTAGATATCATTATCAAGGCTTGTAAAGCTGTGGGTAGGAGTGGTGGGTAATTGAGTCATCTCTTTATAATTCATGGCCCTAATTATACACAACATTTCTGATTAACAAGTCATTAAAAAAAAAGTAGGAACTAGCAGAGAGAGAGAGAGAGAGTTGGGTTTTAGGGATAGGTAACTAGATAGATAGATTTTTGATGTTACTGTTACATTAGTGTTGTGCGGAGCTGTGATGACAAAATATCTTCAATCTCCTTTCTGACCAAACTCTGCCACCCTTTTCAGAAGCATCAAACTAGGTCTCATAGGCCAAATTAGGATTTTGCTCTTCTATTTACTGCTGCCTAATTGTTCTCTCTACCTTCTTCCTTCCATCTGTAGTAAAGGGCAAAACTTATTTTGTGACTTCTCTCAATTCTTTCAAATTTTCAGTTTCAATATCTTTGGACTTCAATTTTCATCTTTTCTAGGGAGTATTTGCCCATGTTCTGCTTAATCTTGTTTTGTTTTGCTTGCAAAGTCTTGAGCTTGCTTAGAGAGAAACTCACCCCATTCTAGTCTATTTTTCCTCTGACATCTTACTCTCTCTAGAGATAGAGATAGATGAGTTGGTGATTTATTTACTAGAAAACTCCAAATCAAGTTTTTTGGGTAGGATTGTTTTCCTTGTGTTGTGTGGAATTTGGATTTAGTGGTGTTCTTGGGGCATGGTATCTGAGGAGTGCAATGGCAGGAGCTTTCGGGATCTGCAGCAATAGCAGGAGTATCGGCTTTATGATCTGTGGCAGCAGGAGGCAACAACAACACGAGAAGAATCAAGATTGAAAGGAAGCAAAGCAAGGAGTTTTGAGTGTCCCAGAAAACTTTTGAGAAATCAAGATTTTTAGGAGAGCAAAATCTGAAGATTAGGAATCTGGATTTCCAGAGAAATCAGCAGCATCCACAGAATCCTATCCTCCAAATCATACAACCAAGACCAGAAGAAACAGGAGAGAAAAGCTTAGGCACACAAAGCCTTTCCCAACATCCTCAACTTCTCCAAAACCAACAACAATATGGGGAAGCTATAAATTCCAATCAACCAGAAGCAGTCCCTAGCACAGAATCATTGGATTATGCAAAACATAGACAAAGAATGGGAATGAAGAGCACTGCAGGAGAAATTATTCAGGTCCAAGGTGGCCACATTGTTCGATCCACAGGGCGTAAAGATCGACACAGCAAGGTTTACACAGCCAAAGGTCCTAGGGACCGCAGGGTCAGGTTATCGGCTCATACTGCAATACAATTTTATGATGTTCAAGACCGGCTAGGCTATGATCGACCCAGCAAAGCTGTTGATTGGCTTATCAAGAAGGCAAAGTCTTCAATTGACAAGCTTGCTGAGCTACCGCCATGGCAACCAACTGCTAACAATGCTAATGCAAACTTGGAGGCAAACCAGAATGCTGGATCTAGTGAAATGACAATTGCAGAGGAACCAGAATCATCTGGCTATACTTTTCAGCTCCATAGGCAATTGACTGATCATAATCCAAGCAATGATTCATCTTTCCTTGCACCAACTATAGACCCTGATGCCATGAAATCTTTCTTCCCAACAAGCTCCACAAACTCATCAATGAACTTCCAAAGCTATCCTACTGTAATTTCAAGAACCACAAACCACACTGAAGATCTTGGCCTATCCCTTCACTCTTTCCAAGATCAAGGTCTACTTCATGGGCAGTCACAGGCAGACACAACCCATACTCCTTCAACTGATGATCAGACTCTTTTTGAAGGATCAGCTACAGTAGGGTTTGATGTTAATTTTCACAGAATGTTGGCTTGGAGCAATGATACAAATGCGGAGAATAGAGTTGCCGGGGGATTTACATTTAACCCCCCACCTTTGACACCACACCAAGCAATGCTAGCCCAAGCCTCAGCATTTTCCCAGAGGGGGCCCCTTCAGTCCAGTTTTCCGCATTCCATTCGTTCATGGAATGATCTTCATATGGCATCCACAGACCATCATAGAACACAGGAATTTCATCAATCTTCGATTTTTGGCAGCAGGTTTGTATCTGATGGATTGTCAGGTTTTAGCATTCCAGCCCGAATTCATGGCGGGGATGAGCAAAATGTTGTATCAGATAGACCATCCTCTTCTTCTCCAAATTCTCAGAATTGAAGATAGAGCTGAACATGCTGCTGCTCAAGCATGTTCAAGGTACTTGAGTTTCATTGGCTGAAGAAATGAGTTTCTTTTCATCATTAACAAATCATCATTCTTTCCTTACTAGTGAAATTTTGGAATTTTTCTTCAAGAACTCTACTAATTACTTATTACCCTTCTTCTCCAGGTTACTACTATGGAATCAACCAGGGAGAATGATGGTCAAACAGAAAAAGAAAGGAGCAGAGATTCCAGTGATTTCAGTTGAATGCTTTGGCCTATGAGAAGAAAACATCTGGTTGGATTCAACATTTTTTTTCTCCAAATATGTTTGATAGATTCTCCAGGCATTTTATATTAAAGCTTATTTATTTATTAAGTGGGCTCTTTCGGCTCAACTCTAATACTATGTTGACTGTCACCTGATCTTGATTTGCTGCTAGACTTGGATTCTTGAATTATCACTGTTGCTGTTTTATGTTATTTCTGAAAAGCCACAATATAATAATCTTCTTGCTCATGAGAACAGCACGCTAAGCACATACTTGATTACTATAATTTTTCATTTGTCCTTCACCTTTTCCCTTTTGGATTGCATTTCCTGCACCACAGAGGAATGCCACAGTTCATAACTAGTACTTCCCATATTTTAAGTCTCTATGAGATTGTGGTAACAGTGATGATTTAAAGTATTTTTTATTTAAAAATACATTAAAATAAAGTTTTTTTATTTTTTAAAAATTATTTTTGATATCAGTACATCAAAACAATCTAAAAACATAAAAAAAAATTCATTTTAAATAAAATAAAATCAAAATTTTTGAGAATGCAGTACAAACCACTCCAAAATCTTTATCTTCACTCAAAGGTAGGGAGACATTGCATGACTGAGTCAAAGCTGTTTTGTCTATTTTGTTGCCCCGTTTTATATAGGAAGTAATTCTGTTTTGTCATGTTGTCTGGATGTCTTGTTGAAGTGGACTTGAGCTTCGACAATTTTTCCCTATTTTTCTTTTTTGTCAGATTTTTATCCAATAACCAAGGCTCATGCAAAGTTCTCAAACTTCATCGGGTTAAATTTGGATATTTGACCATAATGCAAGGAGTTTCTGCTTGTTCCAATTCATTTCCTCTCTTCTCTCAATCCCTGCCTATCTTTGCCACTAGAATTCTGCTCTAGAAATTCCATATCCAAGTTCACTGTCTCATATATATATATAAGCACAGAAATGAACAAGAATGGTTTGGCATGGTATTGAGCCTCTAACGTAGAGTGTTTTTGGACTAAAGTATAGTAAAAATAATAATAAAATAACACAGAACAAAAAATATTTAAGAAAATAATACAATTTAAAAAGTCGTAAGTGACATATATGATTTGTGAGTCACAAATATCATGTCCACTCTTTCAAATTGCAAATTTGATAAACATAGCATTTAACACGGAGAGAAGAGATAGAGAAAAAAAAGGAAAGAAAAAAAATAAAAAGACTCGAAATCATACTGAAACTCTGATGATGACACCACTAGTACTGTTAGAAAGATCTTGACGAAACGAATCCAACGCCACTAGGAAAGGTCACCAACGATGACTGGAATAGGTCACATGAGCGGTACAAAAAAAATGAGCTCTAACATCTTTAGACGGCTCGTGTGACCCACTTCGTTCACTGTTTGTGATCTTTTTTGGTGTCATTAGATCATTATCATCGAGATCTTTTCAACGATACCAATTATGTCATAATCGAAGTTTTGATGTACTTATGATATCTCTTTATTTTTTTTTAACTTTTTTCTTTACCCTCTCTCTTCACAAATTACAAGGAGAGAGAAAAATACAAAGAAAGTAAAAAAAATAACCATGGAGACACACCAAAGCTTCAATGATGACACCATAAATTATTTGTGAAACGAAGTGGACCACACGAGTCGTCTAAAGATATCGGAGCTCACTTGTCTTTGGACCACTCGTGAGGAAAGCTCCGATCACCGTTAGCAACCTTTCTTGGTGTTGTTGAATTCTCCTTGATGTACTGATAATGTCATAATCGGAGTTTCGGTGTGACTTTAAGGTCTTTTTCTTCTTTTTTTCATATCTTCTCTTTCTTTATTACATGCTATATTTATCAAATTGCAATGTGAAAGAATCTCATATGAAATTTGGAGACTTGGGAATCACATATATTATTTGTAATTTTCTAAACTGTGTATTTATCTATATATTTTTTACATTGTGTTATTTTATTTTATATATATTACTATGCTAAAAAAAAAACAGAGAGAGAGAAAAGAACCTCCTCTAATGTACAGCAGAAGATTATAGTTTTATTTAAAAAGTGGGTCTGCCTGTTTTACCTGTATTCAGCAATGCTTCACGTGGGTAAAAGCAAATATAAGAATATAGCCTAGCCATAACGGCACGTCAGTCCTTAGACTGCAGGTAGGTCTGCTCTTCTCAGTGCAATGTATCACATCTCTAAATACATAGTTGAAAGTTACCACTTCAGGACTGGTCAAAATGAGGACATTTGAATACTTGTAAGAGCTAGGCATGCACTGTACATGTAGTTTGGTCATTATTCAATATTCGAATTATGCATCCTTTGCTTTTTCTTTTTCTTTTTCTTTTTCTTTGCTTCAGACACGTGAAAAATTTATAGTAATTATTGGTGAATATATCTAGATCATAAACAGCCTAAAAGGATCTATCCCCACAAAAGTTCAACTGTTTAGGGGATGTTCGTAATTTTTAATAATATTTATTTACCATTTTGCTGCAGGGCGTTTCACCCACATCCCCAAACCTATCAATCGTTCGAGGAACAAAATAAAAAATAAATTATAGAAAGATAGATGTTATTTTTTTATGAAATTTTATTTCTTAAATTTTTTGGTTGAATTAATTTTTTAACACGGTATCAGAGTTTTAATGATCAAGCGGTTACGAGTTCGAATCTTACCATTCATATTTATTTGATAAAAATTAAGCACAAGATAATGTGAATCTATGCAAGTTTCAAGCCTAAAGAGCTTTCCCTCGACAAATCTCACGGGCCCTGAAGTTAACGATCATGTAAGCTTCAAGTGGTTATCAATATTAGCAACCACAGGGTTTGAACTTGAGACCATAAGAAAAACAAACCTCTTAATCTCATGCTCTTACCACGGAGCCACCTATTAGATGGTTAGTTTATGTATTTTCTTAACCTTAGAAGTTGGGATGCAAATGATTTTAAGGGCTTTTACACTAACAAAAAACAATTTTCTTTTCTATTTTCAGCTTTGTTTACTTTTTTTAGTTTTATTTTTTCAAAAAGAACTAAAAATGTGTTCATCTATTGAGAATGGAGAAAAATAAGAAATATATCGAGATTGTAACTATTTTTTTGTTAAAAAAATCAAAATTATAATTTATAAGAGACATATCAATATTTTATATTTGTGATAATCTATTTATAGAATATTAATTTTCATTTATGTAAATTAAAGATTATCATGAAAAAGGTTATATTGTTAACTAAAATATGATAATATATATATATATATATATATAAAAGTTAATTTTAATCTTTTACAGTACTAAAAAGTGCATGTATATAAAAAGAATTATTATATTGTACATATGTTTTTATATAAAATATGATCATCGTTGGATAGTGGAGAAGCAGTCTGTATTATGAATTGAATTAAAAATTTGAGTCCCAACAATTTCTTTTTCAATTGAGGCCTTGTAATAAATGTGCCAGGCCTATAGCTAAAAGACAAGAACATAGGCTGAGGGAGGTTCTATGAAGCTACAACCCAGCCCAGTACCAGCAGATCTACCGACGACTTATGGCTTCCATGAAAATGAATGACAATTTCTTCGACTTCACCAAGTAATTACAGATTCAAGACCTTACTGTAATAACATGACCTGTTCCAAGATCCAAGATCAGAGAGGAGTCAAATGTTGGTTCGGATTACTTTAAATTAATATCATTTCAAGTTTTTTGTTAAGATTAAAATAATATCATTTTAAAACATAAATTTTTTATAAAAAAAAGAAATTAAGTCAGATCTCACTTGATTTTTGACAAGATTGATTTTATATTTTTTTTTAAAATGAAATAAGACAAAAAGAAAAAAGAGAGAGAGTACAGGAGTGACATATGAGGTGAGACCACAGCAAACGTTGTAGTATGTGCGTCCTGGATTCCTCACTGGATTATATGTCTTGTACTTCTCGACGTAAACAAAAATAAAAAATAAGTTTTAATGCTAATCATTCCTTACAATTTCCTAATCATTTATAATAAATCTTTCAAAGTTTATCATTTGGTTCATTCCCCCAAAATATTAAATTCATTATTTTATAAAGTGTTATACCAACATGTAACATGTTACACAACGTGAATCATGGATCGTGTTGTTATTAATTGCAACGAGAAATTATATATATATATATATACATGCAAATTTTAAGGTAAAAAAAACCAACTCGAAAAACTTTTAGTAGACTCAGCTAAGAAAATGACCCACCGTATTTAAATATATTTATACTTTGAATTTTATTTTTGTTTCACTTATTAGGTATATAAAAATCCTTAAATAACCCATAATATTTTTATCAATATTAATTTTGTATAAGAGATAATGTGTAAAAATCTTTTAAGGATTCATTATATTTTCATCCATATTAATACATATGTCAAGAATATTTTCTCTCATTAATATTTATATCATTGATATTTCTTATCAATATTAATATATATGTCAGAGATATTTTCTCTCTTTAATACTATCAAAATAATATTACATTTTAGTTTCTCTTATCTATAAAAAGATTTCTAGGCTATAAATAAACAATGAATTCTTTAAACAAAAGATTTGAAATTTTTATTTTCTACTGCATATTTATTTATAGAGTATTTTTCTATATTATTATTATATTTTATAATAATATTATAGAAAAATTTATTGTTTTTTTATATTTTTTTCAAAATTATTTTTTCTATTTATATTTAAATTAATAATCCCTTCTCTCTTTTATTTTGTTTATAGAGCTTCTTTTAAATGACAATTGTTTTTCAATTATTTTGTATGTATTTGATTTTTGAAAAGATTTTTCTGATTTATCTATATTTTTTTATCTTTTATATAGAAGAACTTTACTTCTAAAAATATTTTTTTTAGATAATATTTTTAATATGTACAATCTTACATAATATTTTTTTTTATTTTTTTATTTAATTTAATATGTATGTCTATTTTTATTATCGTTTGATTAAATAAAAAAATTATTTTAATAAAAAAATTTACAAATATAACCAGATAAATATCCGTCATATGAGATTAAATATCAAGTTTACACTTGTGTGTGTATTGTGTTTTGGGTCAAGTTTACTCTTGCATGAACCCATGACTACGTTAGAATAAAGAAACTCAAAACACACTCACAAGAATAAACATGACCCAAAACACACACACACTCATCACGGTATACCTTTGCTTTTATATGTTTTTTAAAATGTATTTATTTTGAAAAGATATCATATTAATTTTTATTAATGTTTTTTTATGACTTTAATATATTGTTGTGAAAAACAATTTAAAAAAAATTATTTTAATACATTTTTAAAAAATATTTTATACTACACGCACTAATATAGGTAATTAATTGAAGTTTCTCCTCATAAAGATCTTTTCCCATTTATACATACATCAAGATTAGATTATAATGATTTTAAGAATGCACCCTTTTTATATTCGAATACAATAATTTCTTACTAATGTTTATTTTATTATTTAAATTTTAAAAAAAAAAAACCCAATTGAAAGCACTCTCCTTCTAATTGACTTTGCGGACCAATCCTTCGAGTTTATCTACTAAAAAATCAAATAAATTTTATTATATAATGTTGAAGCTTTATAGTCGCTATTTCTATATTCGAGGGCTAGCTACTATAATTGACCGTTCACCAGAAGTCCATAATCTTCATTAATCAAACAAGACTTTCCATATGGTATTTTAGCACAAGTAAAAGGTATTTTAGGTGCTTATTCTTGAGTTCAAGTTCTTGTGTTTGTGACCAAAAAAAAAAAAAAAATTGAGAGAAAAAGGGTTCGATCGTAACTTAACATCCAATAGAACCTCGAAGGATTAACCCTGTCCAATAACATAGAATACCTTGGAGAATAAATAAACAAAAAAAAAAAAAACAAGACTTTTCCTTTTAGACCGTAGAGGGATTTAATGCTATCTTGGAGCAAGTATAAATTCAACAATTCTCGTCTGAAACGGCCTTTTATTCTACAAGGAATGAGAAACACTACGTGGATGATCATTCAAAGCATGAAGTCGTGTTTGTTGACTCTATGCTTAATAAAAAATTCTCCTAGTTGCATCCCAATGTTTACGCTACTTGTGAACGAGAATTAAATTAATCAAACAATAACAATTAATTAAATCCCATCTTAATTTTTAACACAAAATAAGAAGGTGATAATATTGTGGTTTTTTCTAGTTTGATGAGATTTATTAGTTGAAGAATGAAAAGATGATATATATACTTAACACAACACGAATTGAAAAATATATCAAATATATATATCAATTGATAAATCATTAAATTATTAATTGTGAATGTAAATTTGATCATTTTTTATTTCATATATTATTTTATTTATCTTGAAAGTATATTATGGTTTTTAAATATATATGATTGTCGTTATTATAAATGCATCATGTAAACATAATTAATTCTTGTAAATATAGTTAATTCATCTAACAGAGTAACAAATTTAAAGATAAATTACAATAATTTCTTTGAGATATTATAAAATTATTGAAACCATAAAAAAATAATTACAATTTAAAAAGAGTAAAATGAAATTTTTTTTTTCAAATACAAAACAGGATATTAATTAATAAAAATTAACGATGCAAAGGGCCAGACTTGCATGCCTGTTCTAAAATGAAAAAACCTAGGCTCACTTGCCTGGTTTTTTTATCAAAAAAAAAATGAATTACACATTATTTGTTAAAGATTGTTTTTTTTAAAAAAAAAATAGAACAAACGAAACAACTCATCCACTTGAATAGGTAATATGTCATCCTCTATTTTATTTTCTACTCAGCTCCAGTGACTTAAAAATTAAGGTTCCAGTTTTGAATTCTAAAAACCCAAATTATAACTTGTTTTCATCTAAAAACACTCTAGAAACATCTTAAACAATTCAATAAACTCATTTCTAATCCCAAAACATCCTAAAATCATTAAAAAAGAGAAAATTTCAAACCAAATCATGAACACCTTTATGAAGCTCAATCTATTTTTTTTTAAGATAAAATCACCTCAATTGAACTTATTAATTTTTTTATGGCCAAAATGTGACCGACTATATATTTTCTATCACTTTCTATTTTGATAACTTGATGTGTGCCCCCTCAACATAATCACATTAAGTGGTTTATCCAAAATTTAATCTCATAAGACGTGTTTAGATTAGTCTTAGCAAAACTAAATCTATGTGCACAACAAGCTTCTTCTCTGTCGGCCAGTAATTGTATCAATTACTTATTTTATTCCTATATATGTCCCTCTGAGATCGATTTCTTCATGTTCTGTCCCCTTCACTCTCTTTTATTTTTTGGTTAATGATGAATAATTGATTTAACATCACCAACTAATGACCACCTAAAGCAAGATACTTCCTAACCCTAAAAAAAATTAAAAATTAGATAAAATATAATATCTACTTGAAGTCTTTGAAGAATTCATATAGATCCCAACCCGAATCGTTTTGCTTGAGAACTATATGTTAATCTTCAGCAATATTAAAAAGTATTTGTTCATCAATTTTTCTTTTGAGTCCTTCAATTTATCTCTTGAATTAACCACTTCAAGACCTTATTTAATCTATACCATTTTTCCTAAACATCATTATCTCCACGTAATCTTCAGATAAATTAATCAAGAAAAAAAATTCTTAGCCCAAAAGGCAAAAGCAAGAAAAATTAAGAAAGAAGAAAACTTGGAAGTCAACATTCAACAATCAAAGTCAAATCCCTTGAAATTGTCTTTGTACATATATCTTTATCTTCTGTATGTTTTGGAAATTTCCAAGGAAACCCAATTGTCCACGCAATATTCAACAAAGAAAATCAATGAATATGAAATTATCACCATAAAATATTGCTCTCCTAATACAAAATCGCACACATAACCCTTCCCCTCTATTCTACCAAAGACACAAGGAGCTAGCCATGGGAGATAATCAGGTTCCTGATCCTACCGTTCCTGCCTGGCGCCCCTTCCAACCCAGTTCACGCGACAATAGCCTCCCAGGCTTTAATCATAATACTAATTATGATTTAAACAGCAAGATTATGCTCACTGCAATTCTATCATTATCCTTTGTTGTTGTGCTTGTTATAGTTCTTCATATTTATGCAAGATGTGCTCTAAGGCGTCATCAAGCCCGTCGCCGCGCTGTCATGAATAGCCTAGGGCTAACTAATGCTAGTGTCAACTCCGGGGAGCCACCCAAGAGGGGGCTTGATCCGACAGTCATAGCCTCACTCCCCATATTTGTTTACCAGCAAACTGAAGGCCAAACTGAGGATGATTTGATAGAGTGTGCTGTTTGCTTAAGCATGCTTGAGGATCAAGAAATGGCTAGGATTTTACCGAATTGTAAGCACAAATTTCATGCTGAGTGCATCGATAAATGGTTAAGCTCCCATTCTACCTGTCCTATTTGTCGGACCGAGGCTGAGCCAATGATCCAGCCCGAGCCACGTGAAGGTCCGGCTGGTGGTACTGCACACACAGCTCCAATGTTGGAGCCTATGAATTCTACATCGGTATGTGATGAGGGCACATCATCATCGGTTGGTGGAAATCAACCATCTCCAAAAGTCGTCGGTTCGGGTTCACGGTTGAGCTCGTTTCGAAGGATGCTTAGTCGTGAACGATCATCAAGGAGAATCCAACCTGAGGTTCAAGATCAAGAGGGTTTTCAAGATTTAGAGAGACAATGATTTTAGGTAATATATAGAATGCGTTTATTTTATATACATATCCAATTCCAGCTGGTTTACATTTTTTGGGTGAAAATTTTGATGTTTTTCTGATTAAAATCGGTACATAATACAGATGATGATATCAAATTTCATATGTATTTAATTTCCTTGGCTCCCATCTCTAGATTTATGAGGTGAAGATCATGCATATGTGCAGAAATGTTACCCGTGACTTTTTTTTATGTTTCAGAAGTTTTATTTTTTAAAATGATAATCGAGCGCAATATTATTAATGAAAGCTAAAAATAAGAGTTTAGTAGTTTTTGAGAAACAAAAGAATATAACTAAAATTAAAGTAAAGATTCCAAGAGTTAAAAGTTTCGGAAGTCTTGTATTATTGATTTAATTAATGTTAAATTATTTAGATATGCACACCAAAAAACAATACACAACCAAGTCTTGTTACTAGAATTAATAGTTTTAGTGAAGGAAATTTTTGTTGGTATTTATATTAATAGTTTATCGGTATGTATGTTACAGATGAACTCATGGAAGGAAACATTCTATTAGAAAAATTGTTGTCAGTAATTTATGAATTTTCAGTGAGTTCATAGATAATAAATATATCGATGGATTCACAGACGGAAAAAATACGTCAAAAAAACTTACATGCTTTATTTCATTGGTATATCTATCGGTAAATATAACATATCAACGATATAATATCATCTGTAATTTTGTTGGTGCGTTAACAATAATAGTGATATTTGCAGTAATTATTTTTCAACTCTCTTGAATATATCAAAGGAGTTGTCCCGTTAGTAACCTCATTAGTAATATTTTAAAAACATATGTTAAACAAAAGTATAAAAATAATTAAAATCAAATAAATTAGTATAAAAATCAAATATTTATGACAAACTTAAACATTTATACGTTCAAATATAATAAAACTAAAATAGAGACGATGTTGTACCGGAGGAAGAGGAAGATGTTGGTCCTCGTTGGGACCGTGGAGCCAATTAGGGGGTTCACATGAACTACCCATATGTGATCTCATCTCCATTACCAATCAGTAAAGAATCAGCAATGAGTCGTTCATATTTATCATTAAGATGGGTTGTTTGATCTTGTACTCGTTGGTCTAACATCGCCGCAAACTTCAGAGTTAGAATACTCAGAATCGATTGCGAACATTCAATGGTCGAAGCACTACAGGTCGTCCGCAAGTTCTCAGTCGTAGTGTTAGAGAGTTCGTACACCCGATTTCTATTGAGTTCACCATACGATCCTACCTTTAATCATAAATCTAGATCGATATTCAGATGGGTTGAAAGATCGTCCTCGTGTCTATCCTTTAATTGGGTGTTATATGTATCTTGAAAAGTAAAAAAATAAATTCATCAAATTCAAGAAAATAATAACTTAAGAACAAAATGATTGAAAACCAATATACCACAAAGTGCTGAGCTCAGTTACCAACGAATAAAAAAATTAAACAATTCCTATTTTTTTTATAAAAAAAAAACTCAGTAGCATCTATGCAACAACCGATAATTTAGTGTGATTTGTGTAACCATCCTATTATGGTTCATCAGAATCTTTCAAAAGATCAAAAAACATGGTCGCATCTGCATTAAGTTCTTTATCTATGAATGGACATTGACCGGTATGACCATGATTCATTCTCATCGCATTCATAACCATATTCCTATAAGGATTATTATTGTCATCTACAACTCCATGCACGTTGCTAGAACTAGAAGTTGACCTAACCATCATTTCTATTATGGTATTGTAAGGAACATATGGTTTTCCATGTGCATACCAACACGGGTATTTCTCCATGAGTCTTTTTTGTAAAAAATGTCTCATTACAACATCTTGATCGAGAAACTTTTCTCGGATTAGACAGTGTATAATTGATAAAATCCTAAACCCCATTACAATAATTCATCCTCCGCGACTCTTGGGGTGAATCCTTATACATCTATGAACGATCATCCATTACTTATATCAAACCTGTATAAAAAATAATGATGACAACATGTATTAATTAACTACGTTAACTAAATAATTTGCAAAAATATTAATTTAGCTCAAATTTATTCAATCTATTTTAATAGTACTCTTGATTAATTATCAATTATTTGCATAAATTCAAATTTCTATATATTTATCAAAATTTCAACTCGGCAATAAAATTGATAAAATATAAAATGGAACCATTAAATAAAACATTATATATTTCATCACAAAACACCCAAGTCAAAAATTCGACATAAGTTTCATCAATCTACAAATAAATACAATTTTACAAAATCTAAAACAAACCCTAACTTCTACGAATCTTAAATTCATACAACAAATTTGTATGAGAAAAAACTATCAAATAAGTAAACACCCAAACAAAAAACATTTACTACAAAAAATATGCAAAAAAAAACATTTTAAAATTGAGTTCATATAAAAAAAAGAGTAGATTTGCTTACTTAAAGTGGAGAATTCTCAATAAAATTTGAATCAAAACACGGATGCTGACAAACTGAGTGTTGTGGTGACCATATTTGTTGTGGGAGGTTGAATTGTGTTAAGAATGGGGAGAAGGTGGCTGTTTGTTGCAAAAAAGAAATGCACAAGGAAGAAGAAGAAATTGGGGAAGGGGGAGGAGGGTCGAAACTATGTCGGTCATTATGTCAATAAAAATGCTATGTCACCGTATGATTTACTTTTTTGAATTTCATTGTAAGACCCTCTGGCATTCCCTCGATATATACCGAAGTAATTTTTTTGTCGGTGTTTACCGATGGATACAGTGATAAAAAATTATATCGGTAAAGGTCATCGTAATATACTAATAAGTTTTTCCGTTAGTGTTTCTGTTTGTATTTGTTAATTTTCTAGTAGTGTATTATACGAGTCTATTTATTTTACATTTCAAACGAGCTTATAGTATTAAACATTTATTTATACAGTCTACTGTTGTGGACTCTTGATGTTTGGTAACCTAAGAAGATAACGGGCGCAGGTAATAATGTAGAGGTATATTAGGTGCCTGCCATGTGAACCAACCTCTCAAGTCTCAATGAACAATATATTTAGCAGCCACGATGGACTCAAGATTTTGATTCTTTTATATTGATGACCATAAACAAATACTATTAAGGAGTAAAACCCAATGCTGCATTAATGCTGATCTCTTCATATTTCTTGTTCGGAAATTGTAGTCACACCGATGGTAAACTAAACGATTAATTAAAAATGGAAGCTGTTGCACTTGAGGGTCTAGCTGCTGTGGTCAACCGTGTGACTTGTTCCGCTCCCGTCCCGGGTTCGACCCTCTATGTGCACGCCTGTCACCCCCGCGGTGCCTTACCTGCTCCTGGGCTTGCAGGATGTCCAGTGGGCCGTGGGGAATAGTCGTGGTGCGCGTAAGCTGGCCCGGACACCCCACGTAAATCAAAAAAAAAAAAATGGAAGCTGTTCTCTGTTATATCCACTCCCGTGTGGGTCTGGATCTCTAGGGAAATGTTCGAAATTAAAAATATATTAATTTGATTTTTAAAAAAATTATATGTATTTTGAAAACACAATTTTAAATACAAAAACAAATTATTAGTATAAAGGGTGTTAATTCTAAAAACAAAAGATTGGAAGAAATTTGACCCATCTTTTTTTTTTACCCATCTTTTTTTTTATTAACGTGGTGTTCGGGTTAGTTTGTGCGCACCTCGACTAATCTTATGGGTCCTGAAGTTAATGACCATGTAAACCTCCAGTGACCATCATATTAGCAACCACAGTGTTCGAACCTGAGATCACAGGGGGAGCAAACCCCTTGATCTCAAGTTCTTACCACTGGACCACCTACTAGCTTGCGCGTACCCAGATATTTTTTACCCATCTTTGATCTAACGGGTTAGTGGCCAAAACGTTCTTAGCAAGTTAATACAATTTTTTGTTTAATTAGTACTGTTTAAACCACACAGAGAAATTAGATGCCATAATCCAACTGCCCTTCTATGAAGGCATTTGGTCAATAAGTTGTGATGAAATAATTGTCAAATTTCCGAGGCATTTTTTTTTTTTAATTTCACACTAGTATTCGATTGATACAACGAATTGTCAAAACTCTGAGGTGTAAACCTACGAAATTTGACTTTAATTTAGGTGGGCGTGGAAGCCTATGAATGACGCGATTTGTAACTTTATTTCCTTTTTATATATATATATGTCAATTCAAAGCAGCTAGCACTTTATTTTATGGATGATCCTAGCGAAGTAGCAATTTGTTGTTTAATTAAAACCTAAACGGAGTACACATGAGGAACCTATCACAGCTCGAGCCCTCCTACTTTGACTTGATTAACATTCATAATCATTTTTCTCAATTCTTAACCTAGCTAGCATATCAAGGGTGGCGGTGGTTTTGAAGAAACTTGGAGCTCCAAGCGCAACCATCCCCTTTTGTTTAATGAAAATTCTGGACTCCATGGAAATCAAAAAAAGGCAAAACTAGATGACAAAGTCCCAGAAGTCAATGTCTAGGTGGTGGCACTGTACAAATCGTGGAATGTAAGGCCTAGGAGTTTTTGACTTCCCTTGTGAATCTAGATGATGGAAAGTCAGGTGGCTCCGTTCTTTTGTCAAAGCCGGTGAGGGAAGTTTCCTGGGTCCAGCCATATTGGTTGTTGACGAGAGGGGAGGAAAAATACAACAGCCTTGGCGTTAGATAGAAGGCAGACGCCGTGGGTTGCAAGGGGGAAAAGGAAGAAATACCATAGTCCTAGCAATGTCTCAAGTGACGCTAATAGGGTTTATGAAGGAAAAACAAGCTATTGGATTGATTTCAAACTTTGATGTTAATTACAGGGGGGTGTAATTTTAACTCGTACTTTATCATATATTTTTAACCTAAATTCTCAAGTAATTAGGTAAGGTTTAAAAAATAATTCTATGTTACTCTTAAACATAATTTCTCAAGTTAGAATTCCTTGGATTTAAAATTGGTATAGACCTAACCTATTACTTTATGTTTAATTATTAAATTAATTAGAAAATAATAGGGTTAGTTAGGTACCGTTTTAGGATTAATCTTATATTATTCTTTAAGATGTATTGATATCAATTATTAAAGATGGCTCATGGCAGTATAATTTTTAAACCTACCGTGATGATCAATCTCATCCAATAATCGGGTCATGGGTTTTGATAGGTCACCGAGTCAATTTCAAATTCTTTTTATAAAGCAAAACAATATTATTTTTCTTTTAAAAAAATAAATAGTTAACGGGCTCCAACCAGGTTTTTTACCGGATCTTGTCGGGTCATCAAGTCAACCCAGGTTTTTATCTTTTTTTATTATTTTTTAAACTCATCCTAGTTCTGACCCTGGATCAATAGGGTCTCAAGTTGACGTACTAGGCTGAGTTGTTTTTTTTCTTTTTCTTATGTTTTTTTCGTTTTATATATATTCCATGATCAACAGTTATTGTTCACAAGAATCGGTGGACCATAATTTCTCAAACAATTTAGTAAAAAATAATATAAATTGAATTTTAAATTGAGTTTGAAAATATTTATATTTAATCATTATATATTAAATAAGATAATTACTGAAAAAAACTCATTCAGTTAGATCGGTTTAAAATTTAAATTAGTGTTCTTCATGTTGAGATTAAATTGCTTCCCTATTAATCATAGCTCGGTTGGTTGATGCCATGGCCCAGGTTTTATCTAAAGTGCCTAATAATTCATGGACCCAAATAATATGTTTAAATGTAAGGGTTTTTGCAATATTGGGCCTTTAGAGACCTGCCCATTCTCATGTGAGCTTACAAAGTTTAAACAACGCCTCCTCACTGTTTTTCACATAATTTTAAAGCTCGGCTTAGCTTGATGGATCAACCCGATATCCAATTAATTCAGAACTGAAATCGGGTTAGGTTAAAAAAAATAGAAAAAAAAATTAATGTGACCCAACGAGTTAAATGTCTAGTTTGAAAATTTTATGGCTGAAAAGCAATGCGGTATTACACTATAGTATTTTATACACAGCTTCATATTTCTGTTAATTACATATATTAACTTCATTTCCAGCTTTATTTATTAAGTTTGAGACACCATTCATAAAAGTAAATTAATAAATATTATCCTTGATGATCGTTCACGACTAAGCACTATATTTTTTCTTAATTTATCTTGCATTTATTATCCTAGTCTATAAGTAATTTCTGATCAACTAAACACACTAATTGATTGGACGAGATGTATGAAATCCTTACAGGAAAATACACACGTCCTCACTGAGGATGTGGGCTATGGCCAATAGACTGAGGTCAGGAAACGGGAAAAAAAAAAGTTTTTTTCCTTTCTTTTCTCTTTTGACTTGAGGAAGTTTAAAAGAAAAGGTCGGCTTCCAATAAGCAAATTCGAGGAATCAATTACGTCCAACCCTCTATTAGGAAGAAGAAAAAATAAAGTTTCTTGAACTTCTTTTATTTTTTATATTTTTTATGAGCTTAAAGATGCCTCTGGGATTTTGAGATTTGGCCCTTTTGGGATTGCCAAGGAGAATCCAAATTGTAAAGTGATGGGGGTGAAGTACAGCTCTTGTTCAAGAAAATGCCATCTGGGATTTTGAGATCTGGCCCTTTTGGGACTGCCAGGGCGAATCCAAATTGTAAAGTGATGATCTGTGTGAAGTACAGCTCTTGTTCAAGAAAATACACACCAACAGCTGTATTGTTGAAAATGATGCAAAGGGAATCACCATTTCATTATTATACAACGAAGGTTCTCCAAATCTTGAGAAACTTTAAGCTCATTCTAGTTATGGGTTTGCTCTTCTTTAGTTCTTTTAGCTCGGACTCATGGGGCCGGGAAGCTTGTCAAGTGCTTGTCAATCAGCAAGAAAAATAATTGGCAAACACAAGTTCATGGACCCTCGTATGGCAGGATGACAGCTTAAAAAGTAGATCAAAACAAAAGCAAAACACATTAGCAAAAATAGATCAGATACACAAAAAGATTCGGAGAAATTTTCCGCTCGTAAAATGAGAACGCGGTGCAGGCAGTATAGACTGCTTTATGCCGGCCACTCCAAGAATCCCAAAACTGAGCCTTGACATAAATCTAGTAGACTTAAAAAGCAAGAACTTCAATTTACTTTCTTTTCTTGATAAGAAAAGCTTCACATACAGAGATAATAACAGTAGTGGAAGATGATTCCTGGAACCTACAAAACCAATAAAGGATGGATATTAAATACCCTCAACTTCCCAGCAAAAAAAGCCTTTGTTTTTGCTCCAACTATTTCAGTTCTCGCTTAATCAAACTCGGCAAACTAATGTCATTGAACTAGCCATGTAAATGCAACGAGCAAATAACCGGTGACCAAAGGCAGAAACCATGTGCCAACAACCCTATTGCTGCTGCTCAAATCTGCACTATCTGGTCTCATCTGTATTGTTCCTGCTGGCGAAGAAATGCTTCCATTATTCACCGATAAGCTGCATTACAAAATACATATGTATCAATGTCTGTTCTTATAAAAAAGATTTGAATAAGTAGCAAAATGTTAAGCAATATTGTGCACGTTATTTTCAGTCCAACAGTTTTGGCCAGAAATAATCCATTATGCTGCCAAGCAACACGGGTTGTTTAAAACTTTTCTCAGCATATAATCTTGTTTCCCAAGAGACATTACATATTCTGTATTTCTATTTGATCATCTCAGTAGCAAAATTCAGCTCCATAGAAACAAACAGAACCTAAACATAAAGCGAGTACCTTAGTCTTGTGTTTAAAAGGAGGTTTCCCAAGAAACATTACATTTTCTGTCATTCAATTTGATCATCTCAGTAGAAAAAATCAGTTCCATAGAATACTTTCCATAGAAACAAACAGAACCCACACATAAAGCAAGTAACTTGGTCTTGTGTTTAAAAGGAGAACTTGACTTCATTAATGCCATTTATAGATTCTATTTTCCCAAAAGCTAAAACAAAACTGTATTCACAAAACAAAATCAAACACTATGCTTCCAGTTTTAGTCCATTACCTGGAAGGAAATTTGCATTTATCAAAACCTGAAACCGAAAAATAAAACATAAAATTAACTCATATCCAAAGGATTAACATATTAAACAGATAATCAACTAAATAGATTCAACATTTCCAAGCTAAAACACATTGATAAACCCATGTTTAATCAAGAATTAGCGATGGAATAACAAAAACGTAAAAACTCCAACAACAAATTAATCAAGATTCAAACTTTACAGATCCAAAACCACAGAAATTAACCAGAAAAGAAACAAAAGCCAAAATTCTATTTAATAAAAAAAGATAAAAAGTAACTAGTTACTTGGATTCAAAGAAGTGAGAGCAGCAGTGTTGCTGAAGTAACAAGCATCATCAGTCAATCCATTCTTCAAGTAATAATCATTAAAAGCCCAAGAAGCTGTTCTCTGAACATCACTAGAATCATAGCACGGCCCTCCTTGTTGTATTGGTCCACAATTAGCCCCACCTGGTCCACATGCCCAATCAATAGATTCTTGCAGTGCCTGATCAGCCGCGTTGTTCTTGGCTACACACCATAGATCCCTTGGTGCTATACCCTTCTGGGCCCTCAAACACTCTGGCAGTGACAAAGCCACTAGAAGTGGCAATACACAGAGAAAAAAAGAATAGATTTTAGACATGTTTCTGGGCAGAGAAAATCAGAACTCTCAGTGGATAATTTAAAGGTGGTGATTTTGGAGCATATTTAAAGAGGGGAGTAGAGAGGAAATGAAAGGGAAATAGTAACTGTTTCGAAGAGGGAATTACTGAAGAGGAAAATGAAAGGAGAGGATTAAAGTAACTGCTTTGAAGTGGGAATTCGAAGAGAAAAGAAATGAAAGGAAAGTAACCGTTTTGAGATGGGATTTGGAGGGTTTTTATTCAAGTGGAAGATGGAAATGTGACCGTTGGAGGATCGAGGAGAGATCCAAGAACCAGACACAGAGAGAGGGAAGGAGGGATGGCGATAGCGAGTGATAAATGATGGATGTGTTCGTGTCTTGGAATCTTTTTAATATTATTACAAAAAGCCTCTGGTGACTGCTGTCTTTGGGGATAATCAACTATTAATATACTAATTTTATACCCTTTTCACAATTAAATATATAAGCTTTATTTTATTTTGTTTAGTATATTATTTTTTAAAAAAAATTCAATTTAAGTATCAATTTTTTTGTTATTTGATCACCTGTCATTTACCCTTAAATTGCTGTTATTACTTTAACTTATATTTTGTAAAAATCGATTACATGAATGTTAATATTTTTTATTATATTCCATCAAAGTTTTTTATTGTTTCATTCAAGTACTTTTATAATTAACTAGGTTCCTTTAATTAAGTAATTTCTTAATATGATATCTCTATCATGATCTCATCAACTTTTTATTTATATTGCAATCATATGTTATTCGTTTATCTTGTTAGAATAATATATCGCGATCATATGATATCCGAAAATGCTAGCAAGAATTTTGGGTACACTAATATGAAACTTTTTTTCCCTACCCTAATAAGATTAAAAAGGAGAAACAAATTAGCTTCAGGTTAAAAAATAATATAAATTATAATTTAAGATCTCATTTAACCGTTTAAGTTTTTGAATTGAATTGATTTTTTAATAAGGTATTAGAACCTTGATGACTAAGCGGTAACGAGTTTAAATTTTATTATCTTTATTTATTTAATAAAAATTAAATGCAAGATAGTGTGAGTGGACGCAAAATTCAAGTCCAAGAGGTTTTTACTTGAGGAAGTGTGTTAAAAAATAATATAAATTATATTTGTAGGACTTCACCTAACAGCTTGCACGTACAACAACAAAGGAATTTGATTCATAGTGTGTTTTGTTTTTGGAAATATATTAAAAAATATTTTTTTTGTTTGATAAAAAAAATATTGTTGACATCAACATATTAAAATAATTGAAAAATATAAAAAATTAATTTTAAACAAAAATAAAAAAAATAAATTTTAATAAAATAGTTTCAATTCGCATCTTATGTTTTCCTTAACATGGGGTCTTGGCCCTTAAACCTGACCACCTTTTCCCTATTATTAATTAATTAAACTATGAGGGGTATAGCTCAACTGATTATGTTCTAAATTTGCTCTCTATATGTTACCAGTTCGAGTCTTACAAACCTCAGAGTCACTGAAGGCTTACATGGTCTTTAACTTTAGAGCCTGTGGTATTAGTCGAGGTGCGCGCAAACTGACTCAAACACACACGTTAATAAAAAAAAAATTATAGCATCTCATCCCCTTGACTAGTGACCATCAACGTTACAGAACTTCGCATCAGCGAACTAATGGGGCTCATACAATTCAGGCACTGTATTAACTTTTGTTTATAAAAATATTGTTAAAATTATTTTTTATCTAAAAAAATATTAAACTAATATTTTTAAAATATTTTTTTATGGTTTTAACTTGTTAATACAAAAAAATCTTAAAAAATATCATTTTAATACATTTTCAATTAATAATTAATTTTTAAAAATATCATATACCACATTATTAAACACACACACACACACACACACATATATATATATATATATATATATATATATATATATGTTAAATAATAAATAATATTAGATAATAAATACTGGTACGAATACTTTGATATGAATATTTAAATTTTTTTAGATTAGATGATGGAATCTAAATTCTACCAAGAATATTTTACGCATGAAGGTACGTATACTAATTACAAGGAAGAATTAATAACTCGGTTCATGTAAACTCAAGTACAGATGTAAATGATAATCTGGTATAATAGTTCAAACAGCTTGCTGTAACATTATTACAAGACCAATATGGGCATCATCAGAATTATACCTGAAGTTACTTACACACAATTATATGGGACTGAAAGAAAGGTCTTAAGACAAATTACCTTAATTTAAACACACCAATATTGCAACAGTATAATTATGCTAATAATTATAACTGGATTAATTTGTAATTATATGCATATCTTGGGTACGTAATCTTCACGCCTGGCAAATCTCATGCTTTCATCATTGATCCAATCGAACTTCTCAGAGAAAGGGTTAGCTAAGGTGTTTGGAGGGTAATGATCTATGCAGTCTTTCCAGACATTTGTATCCTCCATGTCCTTCATAACCTTCCACACACAATTGTAGCACTTAAAACCTGCCCCAAGGCTGATCATCAGTATCGTTTCACCTTTCTTGAGCATTTTCTTGGCCTCCATGTAACCTAGAACATACCACAGGCCACCGGATGATGTGTTTCCAAACCGATAAAGTGCCATTCTAGCTGGTTCAAGATCATGATCGTTGAGTGCTAAACTCTTGCCAACCTCATCGATAATTGCCCGTCCACCAGGGTGCACACAAAAGTGGTCGATTCCAGACTTGAGATTCAAACCAGGTCCTGCAATACCCTTAGGAGTTGACCTCTTCGTTATTTTATTTCGATAATAGCTTATTTTATAGCGGAGCATTTCTGACAGTGGTAGAACTTTAGGAAGAAGAACTCGGAGGATCATGGTTAAAGCTTTAGCACCAGCGCGCTCTTGGTAGATCTCTAGTGAGGCGAAAGCCTTTGTTGCCAAGGTCATCTTCTACTTGGATACAGCTGCTGTATGCTTCGTGATCAGAGCCGATATGTGTGCGTACAGCACAAGTCAATTCCAAGAGGGCGTTTTCCTTCAAAGCTCTATTATTTGTTAAGAGCATGGAGCAGCCCCCGGTACGAAATAGAATGTTGGAGAGCATCATGGACTTCTCTTTGCCAGAATACCAATTTGGACCTATGGATTCTGTGCTCACAACAATTGCAAATGAATTCCTGTATGTCTTGAACAATTGCTTGACTAAATCAACCGCTACCACACTTGCACTGCAACCCATTCCAGAGAGATTGAATGCCTTGATGTCCTTCCTCATCTTGTAACGCTTTATTACTCGAGCCGATAGAGAGGGAGCTGGGGAGAACAGAGAGACTGAAGCGACAATAATGTCAATCTCTGATGGAGAAACTCCTGTCTTAGCAAAGAGCTTGTCAAGAGTATCAAAAATGATATCATCCATCTCCGAAAGTGCATCCATAAGAGTTGCAGATTCCTCTCTTCCTTCTATGACATTCCTCGGGCAATAAGTTTCTTCTCCAATGCCAGAACTAACCTTAGTTTTTAAAAGAAACCTGTATTCTTCTATTCCCAGACTATTGTTTCGTAAAACAATTTTAGCACAGATCCAGTATCAAGCTTTCGGTCCTCAGCGTCTTTTTGGCACTGATAGCTTAGCATATAACAACGTTGGTCTCTCTTTTGGTATGCCAACTTACAAAGCTTGGAGATAGCATAGAATAATAGTAGCAGACAGAATGCCAAGAACAACTCCATAACAAAAAAGAAAATGGATTGCGTTTCAAGAGATACAAAGATTTTCTTCAATTTTACAAGATAATATCTACTTAGAAATCTCAAAATAGTTGAGACATTATACATAAACGTGAGTGTAGAACAATTTATGACATAATTGTACATCAATGCTCTTCAACTTGCATTGAAATGCTAGTAAATGTATCATTTGTCAAAAGGTTGTCCGTTGATAATTTCCATAATAAAAAAATACTTGTTCTCTGTAGATGCCAAGAGGAGAAACGAGAAACCCCAGCAGCTGGTCTTTTGAAAGTTTTGCAACAGGAAGCACCCAACAGTACACATACAGGGAACAGCGTAAAAAGGCACCTAGCAATGCAGCGCAGGACAGTCCAGAAACCAGGAGATTCTGCAAAACAAAGAGACATCAAGAACTCAGAATCCAGTCATTCACATGCAAATCAGTGACCAAAATTCAACCTCATAATTCTTCTTGACAGCTCTGTTGCTGAGTTATTGAGAACCAAACCTAGAATTCAAAAAAAAAAGAAAAAAGATTGGCATGGAGAATTCATTATATCCCAATACACATATCACTATTCATTGTAACAGTATAATTATTATCTTTGACATTATAACAAAAAATCAATGAACTTGTTACTGAGAGCAATATTTATTTTTTCTCATAGACTATTAGTGAAAATGATTTGAAACAGTTTTTTTATCTTTTAAATGGTTAGATATTATTCTTTAAAGTAATTTTTTTAAAAAGGTTGATAAGGGATAATTCGTATTTGAATCTCAAGAACACAACAACCTTGAACAGTGAACTTAAGACCCAAAAGGAGTTCAAAACGTTTCTTGGTCATCAAGAACTGATCTTTTGTTTGCCTTTTGCACTCAGTCTTTTCGTTTCTTGTTCTGGGGTTTAAGCAATAGCAGTTTGGGCTGTGCCTAAATCTGCCCGACTTTTTCCAAACATGTTTGGGTTGGACAAAGAGAGCTTAGGATTTATGTCCACTATAAATCGCCCCAATTGGCTACAACGACAAAGTTCTACCACGTCCCACCACTGCTGTAATAAACTATAAGTCTCAGTAGCTTAAGAAATTAAATAATTTAATCTTGTAGGTTTTAAACAATGAATTTTTTTATTATTATTAATGTGGGTATCTAGGTCAGCTTACGCGCACCTCGATTAATCTTATAAATCTTAAAGTTAACAACCATATAAGCCTCCAGTGATCCTGAGAAGACTCGAACTTGTTATCATTAAAGAACAAATATAAAACCTGACCAGTTGAGCCGCTCGTCAAAGTTTTAAATGATGCATATTTAATCTTTATGTTATTAGACTCATTTATAACATAGTGCTTCCATTTCATAAATTTTTTATAATGTCTTGCTTTATAATTTTACTATTTGAAAAATGCTAAAAAGGAAAAGGGAAGAATATAAAATAATAAAAAAAATTACCTAGGAAAGAAGCATTTTTTGTTGGAAAAGAATTGATTGAGATGTTCAACTCTATAGCTAAGAGTTTATTTAATTATTTATGTTTCTATAAGAATTAATTAATTAGTTTCAATAAACTATTGGATTAAAGTTATAATTTACTAACACTGCTGCATGTTTTTTTCTTCTTTTTTTTTAAGCTTGGGCAAAAAAGCTCGAGGATTCCTCAACTGTCCACCACATCTAAAGAGGGTGATTGATGATAGAGAAGAAGTTTGTTCTTTTCCTTTTGAATTTTATAGCCACGCTTAAATAAATTATTCCTTTATGAAAAGGACACAATGATTACGTAAAAGTTGGTCTAATTAAGTACAAAGATTCTCAAAAATAAAAAAATAAAAGAAGAAGAAAAAAAAAATTACATGAAATGACAGGAAATAACAAATAAATGTTGTGTCTTTAGCATGGTGTTGCATGAAAAGTAATTTTAAATAAAAAATATATTAAAATAATATTTTTAGTTTTTTTATTTTTAATATTAATATATTAAAATCATTTAAAAATATCAAAAGAATATTAATTTAATTTTTCTATACAAAAAACAATTTAAAAAACATTCTGCAACACAAAAACAAACATTTAAAATGAAAAAAAATTGATTTACTGTAAATTTAGACTCAAATTGACTATAAAATACGACAATAAAATTATAATCTTTTGTTGTGTGACATAAAAACTTTGTATAGGTGATTGTTGTAATTGGATTTTTTATTATTATTTGAACAATAAAATTATGAAAATACTTTTAAAAAAATAGGTGTGACATATAAGGGTATTTTTACATTCTCAACTTTAAATACACAGTTAAATTAATGAAATGCCCTTGAAGTAAAAAAAAAAAAAACTGTTAGCTTTGGTCAGGCGTCATTTTCATCATTATAGCTTTGGTTTTTTTTTTTTTTTTTTTTTGAGGTGGGATCACGGGTAAATTTATACTTTAATGTTAAAAAATATTAAAAAAATGGTTGATGTTACACACATCAACGCATGAAGGATTGTTGCGGTTTTCAGGTGACGTGTATAGGCGTTGATTGGCAACCAAACAACAGCTTCTACTCTAGGGTGGCTTTCCATTCCTATCAGTGGCTTTCACATGACTGGTTTACACATGTTCTAAATAAACCTTTGGTGTAGCATTGATAACTTTTTTTTTTCTTTTTTTTTCTTCAAAATTTTTATATTTAACCCTTCAAATTTTTAGAGTTAACCCTAAATTTGTTTTTATTCTTTTTTTTTTAATTTTTTGCATTGGTTTTTTATAATTTTTTTTTTAATTTCATCATTCGATTTCAATTTATCATGTATTATTTTTTTCACCTTATCTTTATTCTTTTGATTTTTAATTTTTTTTTCTTAATCATTTAGTGTAATCATTATTGGTTTTCAATTTTATCTCTCAATTCAAATTTATGGTGTATTATTTTTTCAGTTGAGTCCTTATTTTTATGATTTTTTTCTTTTTATTAAAGTTTTTCTCTTTTCAATTTCTCTCTTCAATCAAATTTTTTTTGCTAACCACTAATTTAGTTTTTATTTTGATTTTTACGCTCATTCTTCTCATTGTTATTTTTCTTATCCTTTTGTATAACTGATTTTTTTTTCAATTTCATCTTTCAAAGTTTGATTTGTTGAGGATTATGTTTTATGATTTTTCCATATACAATGCTTCCAGTTTAATGACCAAAATCGCAGGTTTGAAAAGTTAATGTGGGTCGACTTTCTTTTTTGACTTATTTTATTTTTTGATTTTATCATTCAACAATATTTTTTTAAAAAAATTATTTTATGATTTTCTTTAATTTATTTTCTATTGGGTTATCTTGAACTCATGACATGAGCCACGAGTTTTTTTAGTTTAATTTAGGCTGGCTTGCCTTTTATTACCTGGGTTACGCGTTTATCACGGTACTTCAGGTTAAATCGAGCTGATGTTTTTGTTAGTTTTTTCTTATCCAATTTATACTTTCAAATATTTGTTTTCAAATTATTATGATCTTTTTAAAAAAAAATTATCAATCTAATATCATTGTTTATTTTTTTTTAATTAAAATAAAACTAACTTATAAGACCCAATCATGATTATAACTTAAATTATTATTATTATTTTAAACATGGTTGCATCTCGTAGACATTATTTTTGATAAAAAGAAATACAAATTTACAACATAAGGCGGGTCAAAATCTAGCGACCATGCAATACTCAAACCTCACGAGGGGTAAAAAAATAAGATAAATTATAAAATAAAATTAAAACACATCGAATCTATAAAACTAGATTCAGGATTATAATAATAAAAATAATAATAATGTTGCTGCCGGTATAAAATCATTGACGCCCTAGATGTTTATCTTTTTATTTATATAAGCATACGAATTAAAGTAAAATAATAAATTTATAACAGATTACTTAAAGTACATATTAATTCATTGTAAAGAAGAAGATTATACACCTTAATTTTATTATTTTGATGTTAGATTACATGCACGAAATATATATTAATTGGTGCTTGGTAGGTCAAGATAACTTATGACTACTACTTGTAAAAGGTCTTTTTTGATGAATGTGAGGACTTATAGATGTTTAAGTAAGTATTTTTTAAAGAAAGAAAATACAATAATATTCTAGAAAGAGATGCTCTAAAAAATGCATACAGTAGAGAATAAAAATTGTGAACCTTTATTTTAGAGGATTCATGGTGTATTATAACCTATGACTCTTGTCTTTTTGTGGAGAGGAGAAGTTAAGGTATAACTCTAACTTTTCAATATTATAAGTTGTATTCCATTCATTTTATCCATTAAAATGATGGAGACATGGTAGACCACGAGAGACTTCTATAACATGGTACACCAAATGGTGGTGGTGGAGTGTATAGTTGTTTAGTTAAGCTTATTTGTTGAAAAATAAATTCTATAACATTTTTATAAAAATTTACAGAATTGATAACATTAGATTCAAATATTAGATTCAAATATTGTGTTTGAATCAATAAGTGTAGCAAACCTGACCATACCTAGAGTGCAATTATAAAAATTCTTGGAAAATCCTCAGGCTCGACACTCCCGAATAACTCATGACAGGCCCACCCCGTTAGCCTGGTTGAGTCTGGCATGCACTAGACTCAGGTTGTGTCTTGACAAGCTATTAGGCCTGGCACGTGTCAAATCTAGGTGTGCTTAGGCTTGACGTACTGTCAAGCACTAGGCTGGTAGCATCTACCAGACCCAACAACTTTTAGGTTTGGAGTTGACTAGATCTAATGCGTCTTTACAATAATGTGTTTGATAATGATGCGTATCAGCCAAACACATTCAAGAATGTAAGAAAAGTATATCCATATATGAATTTTACGAAGAACTTTTTAGAAGTGCGGTTACTTTTATAGGTTTTTTCAAAGTATATTTGTCTTGAAAAAACATCAAACTAATATTTTTTTAATGTCTTTTAATGTTTCTGATGTAAGAAAAAAAATATCTAAAAAAAATTATTTGAATATATTTTTAAAAAACTGATGTGAAATCAAAAAGAATTTTGCTTGGGAAAGGAAAAAAAAATATCTTGAATATTAAAACAAAAACATTATCGTAAAATCTATTTCTTGAATTAAACTTGAAATATTTGAGAGGCAACTTCAAAATTCAAATCAACCAATGCTGTAAAAGTAATAGCAGAGGTACTATTCTTTCAAAATGTGTTACACATAGTCACAGTACCCCATACAGGTTAAGGATTCAACCTTAATATAAAGTCTTTAGTTTATGTCCAAAAACGAACAGTTCTGTATCACAACACACAACACACTCCACTCCCATGGCCTCGTCTCCTTCTCTCCCTCAAGATCCAAACCCACACTCAAACTCTCTCTCTCAAAACCCTAACATCCCTAACCCAGATCAAATTCAAGAAACTTTACCTGATGATGATGCCCAATTTCCCAAAACCCTTACCCTAGAAATCCCAAACCCTAACCCACAAGAAGATGACCCAACAAACCAAAACCACGACGACTTTGAAGACCTCTCGACTTTTTCTCCCGCCACCACCGCTGCCTCCCGTCGTGGCGTTGGTGGCCGGAAAGGCAGAAAGGCTAGCAAAAAACGACGCGTGCAGGTTAAAAAGTTAGAAAAAAAGCTTGAAACTTTAAGCCAATCCCTAAAACCAATCCCCTTTGTGCCCAACAAAGCCCTTGACTTTGCTTCCCATGAAACCCTTTTGAAAAAATTGGGTTTGTGGGATTTTGTGCACTTGCAATTTGATACTCTTCTTCGTGCTGATTTGCTTGCTCAATTGATTGCTGGTTATAACCCTGCGATGCGGGGTAGTTATGTTAATGAGATTAAAATTATGGTGAATCGGGCTGATTTAGGGCGTGCTTTGAAGTTGCCCGTGAAGAAAGATAAGGGGAATGTAGGAGATGGGGCATCTGAGGTGAAGGAGAGTGCGGAGTCAATTGGGTTTATAGAGGAGTTGGTTTCGAATTGGATTTTGTTACATGAGGATACTTGGATGATGCCGCCAGATATATTGAACTGGATTAAATTGATTAAAGAAGGGAACTTTGAGAAGTTGGATTGGGCTGGAATGGTTTGGTATATGGTGGAGAAAGAGTTGAATGCAGTGCCTAGTTTAGGGAATTGTTATTATGCGTCGCATTTGCAATGTTTGATAAAATGCCAGAGAGAGGAGTTGTTGAAGGAGGAGAGTGTTAAAATAGAGATTGATGCTAAGGAAGGCGAGGAGGAGGAGGGTTTGAAGATGGAGGAAGGTTTGAAGACGGAGGAGGTTGTGAAGATGGATGATGATGTGAAGATGGTTGATGAGTTTAGAGGTGAATCCTCTGTGTTAGAGGAACATAAAATTGAGTTGAGTCTTGGAGGGATGGATAATGCAGGGAAGGAAGAGGGTGAGAAAGAGGGAGAGGGGAAGGAGATTGTTTGTGATGAGGACGTGATGGGTTTTGAACAGAGGAAAGAGGAAGAAGATCAGGGTCAGTGGAGAAAGATCAGCATGGATGGGCATTTTCTGCAGCCGTGTAGTCTTAGTCAAGTTGGGGGAATGGAATGTGAGGAAGAGAGGAAACAGCAGGTTGAGGTGGACGGAGAGGAAGAGGGAAAGGGAGGGGAGGAAGGAGAAGAAGAGGAGGCAGAGGAGGAGGCAAGGGAGGAGGTAGAGGAGGAGGAGTTGGAGGAGGAGGCGGAAGAAGAGGATGATGATGATGTTGGCTTTCATATTTCATCCAAAAGGAGTATTTTGGAGGGTGTAAGCTCTGAGAATCTTCTAGAGGCAATGGGAGCAGCTCAAGTTCCTTTTAGTTCAGGGGTCCAAATTCATGATAATGTATCATCAGGGGAGTTTCTTGTTTCTAGGGTTAATACAGAGACAATTCCTGGTGGTTCTTCACTTTTTGGTAATGTTGGCGGGAGCAAGAGGGTGATTGACCATCTTGAGAGCGATATTCCTCATCACTCACTTGGTGGTGGTAGTAAAAGGATGAGAAGTGATGGGCATTGGGATACAAAGCCTTACTCGGACTTTGATATGTTTGAGGAGGAGATGCAGCATATGATGGGAAAAGCTAGGATGATGATGGAGCAGAAGGAACAGTCATGTCAGCAAATGAGTATGCATCAACAGGTGTTGTTTGATGAGTTGCAGCAGCGTGATAACTTCATTCAGCAATTGCAGAAGGCCAAGATGGAAGAGCAGCGGAAAAGCCAGTTGGAAGTTTATAGGCTTGAACGTGAACTATATATGATGGGAAATCTCTTAGAGGGCTATAGAAAGGCTTTGAAGGAGACGCACAAGGCATTTGCTGAGTACAGAGTAAAATGCCAACTACCTGAAGAACCGATTTACAAGGATACTGGGTCTGGAGGTCTTGTGTTGAGTACCACAGAATTGGAGAAGCAACGCCTGAAGCAAGAGGAAGAAGAAAGGTTAAACTGTGTATTGCTTGAGAAGATGGTTAAGGAATTTGAAGTAGAGTGCATTCCTAAGTTTGAAGGATATGAGGACACCATTAAGTTACTGGATGACAAGTTGCTGCTTGTTGAGAAGAAATTCAACCTCCTGAAGGAAATTTTTGGAGAGCGAAAGGCATTAGATATGTCAGAATGTGTTGCCACTGAGGACTGTATTCCAGCTAAAGAATCTGTTCCAACTGATGAATCTGTTCCAGCTGAAGAATATGTTCCAGCTGAAGAATCTGTTCCAGCTGAAGAAGGTGCTCCTGCTGAAGAATGTGATCCAATGGAAGAATGTGCTCCTGCTGAAGAATGTGATCCAATGGAAGAATGTGTTCCAATGGAAGAATGTGTTCCAATAGAAGGATGATGGCTTGCAGGTCTGTTTTGACTTTGTTATGTTGTAGGTAAAGAAGATGTCTTTAATGTAAGATAGCTGATGCAGGTTTTGACATGTCACATATGGTAATCTAATATATGTGCTGATATATGTTATGAAAGATTTCTGTTAAGTACGTCTAGAATTGAGGCTTCATGTCACATAAGTAGCTGGCCTTTTCCTTTTAACTTCAAAATGTGGTATGCGTTTGAGTAGTGCTGTGTGTTGATGCAAAAATCATCATTGATATGTTAATTTCATCCTCCGGTTAATGCTTATTGATCGCGAGAAACAATTTACAATTGGATTAATCTTTGTGACACAATAGTAGTCTGGTGTGGGAAAAATGGTCTCTTTGGGATAATTCACCCCCTCCCTAAACGTGGCTCTTCTTGTTAATTCCTCCAAGCCTTTTCTTCAGTGTAGTTTTGTTATCCATATGGTCCTTGTGGTATTGTATCTGTAAGAGCATAGCTTTTGGGGTTAGAGCCTAGAAATATAGTAACAGATAGAATGCCCATAAGTTGTGAAGCATTGAAGTTACAGACTGAGCAAAGGATGGGGGAAGTGGTTAAAACTGGAAAATGCTACGGCTAGGTGTTTCTCTTCATCTGCTCTCATTGCAGGGCAGAAACAATCGGGCATTGCAAGTTTATGTCGAATTAATGGCTTTTCTTTGATTGATTTGCAAACTGATGGTAATACTGTTCATTGAGTTGTACATGCTAAGAATCCCTGATTTTGGTTCCTATTCTGCATGTAAACATGCCGTTGAAGATTATTTGATGCTTTATTCATTATTTTTTGCACGGTGAGAGTAGAACTTAGATCCCAAGAACTAAATCCCCTCTTTGCTAACTCATATTTACTTGTCTAGCAATCCCGTAGATTTCATTTAATGATCGATGAGAACTGAATTGAGAATTTGCTAGTAATGCATTTTGGAATTCAAGGGAAGGAATGCTTTTATCTTTCACTTTGTTAGGTGGGGTGTGGGGTTTAGAAAAAAGAAACTAATACCCAGAAGAAGATTGCATCCGTAGGGATTTTCTCTCTTTGCTCATATCTATGCTTTCCTAGGACTTCGCTATTTCACTCCAAACTTTACAGTACTCAATCTGTAACTATTAGATAAAAAACTAAAATGCTTGGGCTGTCTACTGTGGAGCCGACATTGTTTACATACAAAACACTGTGGATGATATTTTGCATTTTCTTATTATTTATTATGGTCTTCAACGATTTCATCCTCATTGAAGATTAAAGATAACTTGATTTGGATTTTTAAGGCAAGCGCGGATTAAAATTAAAAAGGTGTTAAACATGGGTGGTACGCAAGAGATTATATGATAATACTTAGATCATCAAACTTAAAAAATAACATCAATTATACAATTCAGGTTGCTTAAAATTTTTAAAAAATTAGTTTTGATATAGAAGTTTATTTGTTTATTTTTCAATCAATAGTTAGAAAAAGAAGAGAGAGAAGAGTTGTTGAATTCTAGTGAAGAGAAAGAAAATTATCGTTCAAGCCATTTTCGATCACTAAAATGAATTTTTTGGCATCTACGGGTTAGATGAGATGAAAAGGGCTTGATGCTAGTTGTTTATATCCATAATGTTGCTTGAAAAAACAAATCTAAGTCGAGGAAAATATATCTAACCCGGTTTGATTTCGTGTTTTTGGATTTTTTTTTGGTATTTTGAGTTGATGGATTGATTTGTGGTTATTCCAATGATGTTAGTGAAGTGTTTTTGGGTTGAAATGACTTGAAAATTAAGTTTTTTAGACAAAAGAGGCATTGCCTCAATTTTCCAGCCACCATAGTAATGCTCGGAATTTAGGCTTGTCGTTTGCATATTTGTTTTTCAATATAAATCCCTTTAAAATATCAAAACAAAATAAAAACAAGCCCAGACACGCGGGCTTGAGCTTGAAAGCCCATCTAGCACACATAGACTGTTTTTTTTGCCATTTTATGTTTTTAAATATATATGTTAGGTATAAACTTAATTAATATACAAAATTATTTTACCCGGTTGAGTTAATGACCTAAATAATAGGTTTGACAAGTTAAGTCATAACACTTAAGCTATTTTTTTTTTTTGGTTTTTCTTTTTTTTATTGATATTTTTTTAATGAATTTTTGTAAAATAACTTTTAAATTTATATTTCGATTAATATCACTCATCTATGATTTTTATTATTTTTTTATTTACCCATTTTTAGATGGAGACTTTTTTAAAATCATTTGTGTGTATTTAATTTTTGAAGAGATTTTTCTGTTTCATTTATAATTTTTTTTCTATCTTTTGTATAGATAAACTTACTTTTTAAAATAAAAATATTTTTTTTGCAGATGATATTTCTGATATGTATAGCCTTACATATTTTTTTTATTCAATCAATTTAATATGTGTCTGTTTCTATTATAGTTTAAATAAATAAAAAAAATTAAACAAACAAAATTTAGTAAACACAGCAGGGTAAATGTCTCGTTTTACGAGATTAAATATCTTGATCTACACTTATCTCTTAATTTTTAGAGTTTTATTTCTAGTTATCATTGATGACTTATTTATTTACACATATAGTTAATTTATTTAATTACATGTATGAATAAATGTTTTTATTTATATTTAGAATTTTTTTAGCTATAAAAATGCATAAAAAAAGTCTATATATATAATTATTTTTGAAAAAAAATAATATTTGACGTGTGGTGTAACAAGAATTAATTAACTAGTTATACTATAAAAGAGAGGTAAACACAAAAAAAAAAAAAAAAATCATATTCGAGCTCACCAAATGTGATAATATCAATTTTATTATCACATCGTATTATACGATAAGTACAAGTTAAAATACCATAAAATTTCTCCTCTTTCACTGGAATTTGTTCTGTTATTAGTATAAAAGCTCGCAAAGAGAAAACAAATCTGTTGTGAACAAATCCAATCTTCCAAGATCTAGAACGAGTAAAAGTCTGCATCTTTTATGAACCAAGCATGAGAAATGAGAAAAGAATATTGATTACATTAAAGGACTCTAAAAAAAAAAAAAAAAATAAGGATTAAAATTAAAATAAAAAATAAATTTTATTTTTGATTGAAAGGTGAAATTAAAAAGAAAAATTAATTAGCAAAATGATCCATAAACAATAACAAGAATGATGATAAAAATTGAAATAAAAAATATATATTTTTGATTGGTGGATGAAATTAAAAATAAAAATCAATTCAACAAAAAGTCCAAAAATAATTAAAAAAATAAGGACCAAATAAAAAAATAATATATAAAAAATTGAAATTGAAAACAAATAAAACTTTTATAAAAGTTCCCAGAACAAAAACTAGAAATAAAAGGAATAAGAACTGAAATTGAAATACTAACAACAAAGATGGTCAAATTATAATTTTAAAAGGAGGAAAGAAAAAAAAAGAGAAAAAAAACCCACCGGTGAAAAACCAAACCACGATCTTTGAAATGCGCCACAACACCAAGAAAAGAATGTGGTGATACTTGAAACGACATGATATAATGACATTTTCGGGCTTGAAGAGGCATCGCCCACGTTGCCCGAAGGGCGCGGTAGCCTCCCAAGCACTGGAAAGTGCACCACACGCTCCCTAACCTTTTTTTGATATTTGTTTAAATATCAAATTGCTTCTAAGCTGACCTGATAATAATAATAAAATTATTATAAAAAGATAAAAATTTCATTAAGGTCAATTTTAATTTTTTAGTTTCTAATGATAATTTGGTTATTTTACTATATTTTTAGTTTTTTTATTATCTATTATATTTTGGCTAAATACCAAATTGCTCATTAGTTGACCTATTAATAACTAAAAAACCATTGTGAAAATATAAAAATATCGTTTTAATTTTTTTTGCTTCCAATAATATTTTAGTTGTTTCATTGTGCAATTGAAATAATAAAAAATTTATTTATTATTGGTTTATTTGTTAATGACTAATAAGTTTGTAAAAATTATTCAATGCCCTGAATAGCATATGTTAAATTTTTTAATGTGAGGGCGAAACGTTAAAAATATTTCTCCATATATATATATATATTATATGATATTTGAGATTGATGTACAGGTATTATGTTGTTTGGGTCATGTCTAGCCATCATTTTATTGGCTTGTCGGTCCTATCATATGCTATTCGTATTAATAAAATCTACGATCATTTTCATACAATACATAATATAGTGAGAATTGCCGCCAAGCTCCAGATGGCAATCGTGAAAATCCAAGTCTGTTTGACTGAGAAAATCAATTCTACCATTCTTATTATTTAAGTGTTCTTGCTGTGTGTATCAATGTTGAGAAGTAAATCATGATCAGAAAATGATTCCATCTAGAAAACTGCGAGTCCTCTTGATCCTCTTTCTATCATCTTCTTTGTCGAATGGAATGTCTAAAGTAGACAGTGTTGATCCTTTTGCCATGGGAAACAAACCTCGCAAATTCAGTTTAGGTGGTATTGTAGATTGCACAACTCGTGCCGGGAAAGAAGAGAGAGTGGCCATGGAGATGGCACTGCAGGACTTTTACAGCAACGCTACCCAGCGGCCCCGACTGTGTGTCAAAGACTCGAAAGGGGATTCCTTCCGAGCAGCCTCCTCTGGTGAGAACGACATGATCCAATCTCTTTGAAATTATAAAACTCTAAAATCTCTCAAAACACTAAATTGTGCATGCATGACTCCATATAAGCACAGAAGCCTCGAATGATAGTAATTAATTGCTATGGTTTTGGTATTCCATGCATCGAAAGTGGGAAATGTGCTGTGCTATAAATCTTTGAAAGCACTGTCTCCTCGTGTAATGTCATTAATGAGGTATATATGTTGTTTAATAACTTTAATATTTAGTTTTACAAACCTTAAATATTTACATAACTAGATTGACAAAGCTCTCTAGTCTCCAATCTCAATCTTGTACCCTCAAGTGTTTGAACTTGAAAGTTGAGACTTCCCTTGTCACGAATCGGCCTTGTGGTCGGACCATTGCGCATGAAGTAAACACTTGTGCGTAGAGTTTATGATTTGTTTAGGATTGAGGTAGCGATTTGCGGTTGAAAATGTTTCTTGTTTGAAAATACATTAAAATTATTATTATTATTTTTTAAAAAATTATTTTTGATATTAGAATATCAAAACGATCTGAAAACATAAAAAATAATTTTTAACAAAAAAAATTCAAAATTTAAGGGAACATCCCAAACAAGCTTTTAGGGAGTGTTTGGGAACGCGATGCAAACCGCGTTTCCAAAAATTTTGAATTTTGTTTTGTTTAAAATAATTTTTTTTTTATATTTTCATATTGTTTTGATATGCTGATATAAAAAATAATTTTTTAAAAATAAAAGCTTATTACTTTTATTGTCTCTTAAAAATTGCTTGTCATGTAGAAGTAATTAAATTAATAATTTCTTATATTCATTTAATATCTTCACAATTCATGGATGTTTGTTATATGATTTATAACTACAGAATTATGTGTGCATATATATATATATATATCCCCATATGTTCATAGACATAAACTACAGAAGAAATTATTAAAAAAGGCCCATTAATTGCATTTGGATTAACAACACTTTAATTTGTGTTTACCGTATGTCTATAACTTTTATATTCGGCAAGAATAAAACCGGCCATCCATGCTTGTTCTTGTCACCTCGATTTGTTTTATATATATTTTACATGCATGCTCGCAGAGGAAGATACACAGAAGTTGTAGGACTGTCTATACCCATTACAAACGGTGAATTTATATTAAACAAATACTTAGCTGATCAAAGGAACTGATCGATTCCTATTTTTATTTTAATAATTTTAAAAAATTAATTGTTTCACTTTGGGATTTGCGTTATGGGTTGCAATTACTTGTCAAACAAACTAATATATAATCAATATTGGATCAAAGAAAAACAAAACATATATAAATGACTACAAATAACAATATTTAAGTTTTATATTAAATAATTATATTATATAAAAAATAATACTTTATAAATTCATGTAGTATATTTTTTTTTGTTTAAGAGATAGTTATAGTTTCAATATGTATAGTATCTCTCAATATTTAATAATAAAATCATGATCATTACCATTTTTCTTTTCTTTTAATAATTAGAGTGCATAGCTTAACTTTTGTGTTTCTAAATAATATTATACCTTTGTATTAGTAGGATTTCTTTGATGCATGCATTCTATCAGTCTATAATAATAATAATAATAATAATTTAATAAACTTATATTTAGATAATATTGCATGGTCTTTTCTGTTATTAACATTACCAGTACTACTATTATGATCATAATAGTAATTATAATTATCTTATTCATGGTAAAAAAAAAAAACCTTATTATCATAGTTAAAAGCTATTTAAAGTGTCTAGTTTTAACTTCATTCAAAATTAAAGATTATTTAACTAAAAAAATTAATTATTTTTTTAGTATTAGGAATAAAATTAATATAAAAAAATATATAGCGTGGGCATTCTAAAAAAACACTTTGTTTAAAAATAATCCATTAGCTTTATTGTTTTATTCAAATCGATGAATATTATTGAAAGAATGCCATCAAGACAATGGCAAGGAGTTTAAGAAATTACAAAGCAAACACAAATATTAAAGCCAAGCCAAGAACTCTCAGTCTACTAATACCCTGCTTTGCCAAGATGTCAGCTAAGGCACTCTACCTTCTCTATTCACCCTGCAAAACTTTAGAGAACCCAAGGCTTTAACTGAAGCTTCAATGCAACTGAACCCAGACCCTTCGAACATCCATCTCATTGCATTCGTAGAATCTGATTCAACGATCGAGTGAACCTCATGAGCAAGAGGATAATTAAGAAGCATTTTAATCTAAAGCTCTCTGAAGAGCAAGAACTTCTGCTTCATTTGTTAATCCCTTTTTAACTACTTTGTCTCGGAAGATAAATGTTCTAATCATGTGTTGCAGCTAAAACACTTATCAAAAAGCACAATGTAGAAGCTATTATAGGCTTGGGAACTTCTCAAGAGGCTATCCTTGTTGCTGAGCTTGGCAACAGGTATGAAGTCCCTATCCTTTCGATGGTAAATGAAGTTCCAGTTTGGGCCTCTTTACGTTGGCCTTTTCTGATTAATGCAGCTCGCAACCAGCTCTCACAGATGAAAGCTATAGCAGCTATAGTTCAGAGTTGGCAATGGCGGAGAGTAAATGTCATTTATGAAGAAAACAAAATTAATAGCATCATACCACATCTCTTCGCTGCTCTTCAAGATGCAGATGCAGAAATCAGTGAACTACTGCCTTTCCCCCCCTCACCTCCATACCGTTTTTTATCTGAAAAACTGGTGTCTCTTAGAAACGGGCAGTGCCGGGTGTTCATCGTTCACACTAGTGCAACACTGGCGAGAATCATTTTCAGGGAAGCGAAGAAATTGGAAATGATGGAAGAAGAATATGTATGGATCACCACAGACTCCACATCAGACTATTTTGATACATTTAATAATTCGGTCCTTTCATCAATGCAAGGTGCCTTGGGTGTTAAAAGCTACATTTCCAGTTCCAGTAAAAGAATCAAAGATTTTCGCTCAAGATTTCAGGTGATGTTCAGCTCTCAATTTCCTGAAGAGCCATTTCCAGAGCCAGGGATTTCTGCCTTACAGGCCTATGATGCAACGTGGGCTGTTGCTCTTGCAATGGAAGGAAGACCAAGTTCGAAAAGGTTCGGAAATTCTACAAGTATCACTCCTAAAGCTTCAATGGGTGGAACAAGTTTGTTGAACAGAATCTTAGCTTCTAAATTTGAGGGCTTAACTGGTCATATATGTTTTATAAATGGCATGTTGCATCCTGCGGCACGAATCTTTACTCTAGTCAATGTTGTAGGGATAAGTACTGAACTCGGGTATTGGACTGACGGCTATGGTTTCTCAAAGACTGTTGGTGCAAACATCCATTACAACAAGTCAATAACAGTTTTAAGGCAGATCATTTGGCCTGGAGGGCCTTGGTCAGCTCCTCGCGGATGGGCATCAGCAGCAGGGGGCAAGAGACTAAAAATAGTAGTTCCATCAGGAAATAGTCACAAAGAATTCGTAAAAGTATCATATGATGGTCCTGGGGGTAGTATAAGAGTTACAGGATTTGTAATTGATGTCTTCAACGCCACTCTCTCTCGGTTGCCCTATGCTTTGCCATGTGATTTCACCGGGTATGATGGCTCCTATGATGCCTTGGTATACCAAGTTTATAATCGGGTAACTATTGTTTTCAATATTTTCTCTCTTCTTGCAAGCTTCCATATATTACTCTACTTCGAGAAAATCTTTAGCCTACAACTGAATTGTTGCCTTGGAATTAGTCTTTTGATGCAGCAATAGGAGACACGGCCATTTTGGCCAACCGTAGTAAATATGCAGAGTTCTCTCAACCTTTCACTGAGCCAGGTGTGCAGATGGTGGTGTATCAGGAAAGTAAGAAAATAAATAAAGTTCGGTTGTTCTTGAAGCCATTTACAGGAAAATTGTGGATCAGCATTGCAGCCATTACTTTGTATAATGGATTTGTTGTATGGTTGATCGAACGGCAGAAAGATAATCCAGATTTCAGTGGCTCTTGGTGGAAACAAATTTCAACCATGCTTTCAACATCTTTCATTACACTTTTTTAACTCAAAGGTAACCATGTCTTTTTAATTCACTTGCATATATCAGAAACATAATTTGGTTAAACATATAGATTTTTTTCTCAGGTGAAGGATTGCACAGCAATTTGTCTCGGATGGTGATGGTTGCCTGGCTTTTTGTGGCCTTGATTACTACTCAAAGTTTTACAGCTAATTTATCATCCTTGATTACCCTTCAACAACTGAATGAGAGTCCTGTCACCATAGATACGTTAAAGAAGAGCAGTGCAAAAGTTGGGTGCGATGTAGACTCCTTCGTAGTGGCATATTTGAGAAATGTCTTGTAAATCCAAGATGAAAATATCGTCCGAATTCGAAACGAGGAAGAATATGCTGCAGCTCTTATAAATGGAAGTATAGCCGCAGCATTTCTAGAAATTCCATACATCAAGGCCTTCTTGGCTAAAAATTGCAATGGCTTCACAACTTCAGGACCAATATACAAAGTTGGAGGTTTTGGATTTGTGAGTTTTCATTCTCCATCATAAACATATACAGACATTTTATGTGCGCAAGTGTTTATTCTTAGTCATCTAAATTACGTGACAGGTTTTCCCAAAGAATTCTCCATATATTCCTGACATCTCGCAAGCTGTTGTTAACATATCAGAGACGCTTATTGACTTGCTTCAAATTTCTTTGCACAGCTCCGAGTGCTCAGCTTCAAATTCTGACGACCATGCAAGTATCGGACTCACTCCCTTCATTGGACCATTTCTGGTTACTATAGGAACATCCTCAATTGCTCTTTTTCTTTTTTACCTTCCTTCTATTTGCCAAATCTGGAGACAGCACTGGCCCTTCAATAATGATGAACAAGAGCCCCAACAGGAACTAGAACTACAACGGTCGTGGCGGCATGATCGCAGGTTTGATGAACAAATTCTATTTGCTTCTGAAATGGAAAATCGAGGTGCCTGGCAATAACTGTACATTTGAATGATTTTATACTCTTTTTTTGTATATTAAAATAGAAACTATAGGATTTTTTACAAATTTATTTATTTCCCTGATGAAACTACTCTAGATTAACATGTGTTCTAGATTTCAACCAGCTATTCTGATTTAATTCTGAGTTGCTTGTCTGAACATTTTGTATCAATGCTTGAATTGTGCTATTGCTTTTATGGGGGTTCTTTCTCATCATGAGTCAATTAAGAGGACTATGAACAAAAGTTAATAAGATAAAGACTCCACATAACGGGAAACAATTCAACACTACCATTAATTATAGTCAGAAAGCAGCTTAGTTGGAAAAGGTATCAGATGAAACTTCAATAATACAATATGGACAACTGATATGCTAAATGCTAACAGTAACAGGTTCCTATTGTTTGGTAAGCTATGAATCTAAAGCTAACAGGTACATATGGTTGCCAGTCCTAAGGAAATTAGTGCTAGGAGTACAAGATACAGAGTCTAAACTTGAAACTTCCTGGTAGAGTGGTCACTATTCACGACAGCAGCAAAGGTTGGCTGCGATGGAGGCTCCTTTGTGGTAGCATATTTGAGAAATGTATTATCGACAACCACAATTTCTCTTTTGCTCTTTTTTATTTATTATCCTCTCAATACAAGAGTAGCTCCGGAAGAAACAGCAGCGGCGGAACTACCAGCACCAGCAGCGACAACCGCACTACCAGCCAGGGAAACAGCATCTGCATCACATCTTCAGCAGCAGCTGGAGCTGGAGCACCAGAACCAGCAGCATCAGCCACAGGTACAGCAGATTGATTCTGGACAACAATAAGAAAAGCAGCAAGATCTAGCTGCATATGAACAAGGGTCCTATGCTTGGAAAATGGAAAATGAAGGCAGAAGACAGGGTTTTCTAGGTCTTGTTTTTCTATCATCAACGGAAAAAACACTAATACTTGCATGTATTTCCTAATGTACTAAAAGAAAAGGATATGCGAACAAGGTCTCCCTTAACATATAAAGTCTGGAAACCCCAATTGAGAAGATTATAGAAAACATCTTTAAAATATACAAGCCAATTAAAACTTGAAAAAGTATTTCCAAGAAGGATTCATCTCAAGTCATTTTGTGATACATTTAATCTGAATCATCTATCTTCTGTCCTGATCATTTTGTGATACAGCAACACCTAACTATTGCTTAATCTCAGCTGCAAACAGGGGAGGGGTAGCAAAAGTACCCAGATTCAAGATCTTGACTTCTGCTATTGATGGCTTGAGGGAAGATTGATGGAAAAGCCAGCAAAAACTTGAACTCTTATCCCTATATATTAACAGAAAATCATTGCTAAGCATTTATAGTTCAAGAGCTCCTACATGGAAGCCAACAATTACAAATGCTTCGTTGAGAATGGAAAATGCTTTTGCCTGCTCATTTTGTTGCAGGATTCTGATCGTTATTTTTCATGTTTGCTAAATTGATGCGAACTTTGATTACACAACCCATAACAAGATTGATAATGAATTTTGAGAAGCTAAAACAGATCGAAGTGTGATAAATAAAAACTTGTTTCAAGACACTAACACAAGCTAATGAGTAGATGTAAACTTCGGAATAAATCCATGATCAACCATCCATCGAAGAACATACAACACAACCCAAATTTTATAAGTTTTACTATGTACAATTGGAAATAAATATGCAAATCTGTTTTTTTTTCTCCTGTTTTTTAGTAATAATTAGACAAAAAAAAAAAAAAACTATTACAGAAAAAGAACAGAAATTCTGACATCGTATCAAAAACACCACTTCCCTGACAGCCACCCTTCCTTACATACCCTTAAATCATCATCTTCTGCCTTCCTGACATGACTTATAAAAAGAATAGACAACATTAAATAAATCATTAAGGATGACCGTTAAGTATGCAAAAGAATTATCATCACCAGCCATAGCAGCCCTCCTCCTAATTTAAAGCAAGAAAATGTTAATTTTTTTTTTTTTAAAAAAATCAGCAGCTTCTTTTTTCTTTTTGTTTTGGGCTCTTTCATATCACAGATGCACATGATTTCTCCGCTATCCATCCAATCATGTAATCCTGAGTGGGTCCTGTAAGATGTGAACATTGCACGTGAATGCACAGCTTAGCAGCACTGAGCTCGAGAGAGCATCAAAATTTTAGCCCCAGCTCTTCAACATCTTTGTGGCTTTATTTTTTCCAGTGAATTTTCCAAGCATGGTCAAGTGAGTAACGAGCTCTAGCTAGCTTTGCTCTCAAACATCAAAATATTCCAAACCCACCTAATTAAGCAACCAAGAAAAACTTTTGGATCCTTAAGATGTTCCAATATTTTCTTCATTATTTTGTAAGGACTAGTATGATAATGAAATCATATGTCACTTTGTACCATTTTCCTGCTGTCCAATGCTAAAGAGAATTTACTTTTCACCGTACCATTTCTTGAGAAAATCACTGGATAGACCTAAACTTGAAATAGCTGCTGTTCTTTATCGGTAGTAGGAGTTGTGGGGTCATTTGATGGGGTTGATGATGCTGATGGTGGTGAAGTATTTTCCATCTTGAGGTTCTGTTGATGGTACACTTGCCTTAGCCTCTCTATTTCCCTCTTCAATGCTTCTTGATGAGCTGCATTTGTTCGAATCAGCTAGTTAGACCAATCCAATATTAACCACACACTGTGACCACTAAGCTTGATTCCAAATTTCACCATTCAATACATTTGAGCACAGCAAGCAAGAAAAATGATTGCAGATGAAGACCTAACCAATCATATCAGTTCCCCCCTCAGTTCATGAATTTTGGTCCCCCCCCAAAGAGAAAATTGAGAAAAACTTAAAACAAGGATTGATCATATATTAAAATCTGATTCCTTAATAGTATATAGAACAAAATGGGATCAATTCACGTGTTATGTATTAAATAATGGAGTTGAATAATATTTGTGGGCTAACAAAGAACATGCATTAACAGTCTTTGCTTTAATCATGAAGTGGATTATTATAGCTAAAGAAACCCTACCCCTATAACTTATCTAGGACTGAAGCTCGTGCTAAGTATTATATATATCGTGATTAAGATGAGATTAAGGGTTTTATGAACTTGCCATCTTTGAAAATCTTATCTTGAGCCAGTGCAGCGATTCTTTGCTTAAGAGCACTGTTGTCAACATTTAGAAGCAACCTTTGATGGTCTAGATATGCAACCCTTGGTGACAACACTGAAACTTCACCCTTCATTAAGCACAAAATTAGGCAAAATTAAAAACTTATTATTACATTTCAAACCATGCAAGATTAGCATAATTATGATGCTTGTAAGAGAATTAGTTAAGGTTAACTGGAAATTACTTACTTGCAATGATGTTACACAGCGTTCAAGCTCAGATATGTACTGCAGCTTTCTCACCCGTGATCTTTGAGCAGATTGTCTGTTTGCCAAGATTCTAATAATGCAAAAACAAAAAATTAATAATGAAAACCATATGATCACTCAAATTAAGTTAGTGACTAGAATATGATTCTTTCTCGTTGCATTTGCAATTGTACGTGCATATAGGTCCTAAATTAATCATATTTATTATCTAGTATATATATAAATATAAGGCTAAATTACCTAAAATCATACCGAACTTTGGTCAAACTGAATTTAGCTCTTGGGAATTTTTTTTATTTGAGTACCATGAACTATCTTTTGGTAAAAAAAAAAAAAAAGGCTCTACGTCCACGTTTTCGTCTCTCCATTAATTTTATAATTTTTTCAAATCACTTATTTTCACAATATATATAGTGTTTATAAATATCATTTGTAGTTAGAATAAACAAAAATACCTATTTTTTTTATCAAAAATAAAATAAAATTTAAAGCACTAAGATTAAAAAAATAAAATAAAATTTAGAAACTAAGTTTAATTTAACTCGAAATTCAGTGTAATTTTTTATAATTTAGCATTCATATAAACTAGTTTTTGCTTTCTCTAATCTAAGACTATGTAGTGGTTGAATCAATAATTTTTTTCTCAAGCTAAATATCCTCGAGTTAATTTCTCCCATCCCATCTTGACCTCTTCTTTTCATGTTAAAGATACCTAAACTAACTGACATCCACATTAATTAATGAAACAACATTTATGGCTTCACATTCTTTCAATAGAACCTACAAAAATTAAAAGAAAAAAGAAACAAAAAGGTTAAAATTACATAATTTATCATATAATTTGCTAATCAGAAGAAGGGTCAGAACCAATCTCATTTGAATTTTACCTTCTGCTAATTCAATTAATTTATCCAAAAAAAAGTTATGCTTCGAAGATGAAAAAATTTAAATGGTGCTATGTGGATGCTTACCTCTTAACTCTCCTGGGATCGATTTTCCGTTCATTAGAAGTAGCAGCAGGATCGGTGGCAGTTGGGACAGTAGTCGGTGTCTCCCATTCAGATGGACTTTGCCCTTCATCATTCTCATTCCTCACCTTCTGCTGCTGCTTATGCTTAGACGCCACTACTATAGCTTCTTTCTCATCATTAATGCTGTTGTGATCAGACGGCGAAGAAGGTGTGGAGCTAGAATTAGGAGCTGCCACGGCATTGGAGATATCATCGTTAAACATGGACATAAGCTGTTCATCATCAAACTTGTCAAAGTCAGTGCTGCTGTTATGTCCCGACCCTAATCCCGGTGCACCCGTGGCACGACATTTCTCTAACATCGTTGGTGCTTCTTCCCGGAATGCAATGGAGTCACTCACCGACCTCCTATGTGTCCCACGTCTCGTCGACGAGAAGCCGAGAAATTCGTCAACCCACGAAGGGTTTGTAACAATGGCGGTGATGATATTAGCATCACGGGGTGGTGATGTCTCCATAATGCCAATTATTGGTAATTTTTTATGAGAAAAATCGGGCCAACTTGGTGTCACGTTTGGTATTTTTGGAGGTAATTGTGCCATTACCAAATGCTATAATGACAACAATAATGCAACAATCCCAAATGACACAAAAAAAGATATAATTCAAGGAAATCAAGAAGAGAAATTTATAAAACAATCTCTTACAAAACCATTATATAACATATGTTTATGTAAATATCAGAAAATGGATTGACAATGTAATGTTGGAGAGAGTGTAAGGAGATGGAGGGAAGAAAGACACAAGAACATCAAGAAGAAGAACAAGAACATCATCATCATTAAAAGGGCAATCTTTCTTTCTTTTGATCTCATGGCTGCCACTGACAATATTATAAGGAAAATTCTTAACAATCTTGAAAATGTCCTTTCTCTCTCTCTCATCAATTGGAGAGGGGAGAGGGGAGAGGAGGCATGCAGTGGGGTCACATGGGGAAAGATTGGACAGCTATCAACAGCTGTGAGGAGGTCTTGTCTGAAAGGCAATCCTGCAAGGTCGCAAGTTGTTTAATAAATAGAGGAATCAGTGACCACGTGCCCTTAGTGACCGTCCCTTTAGGGGGTACCTTACCTTATAATAGTCTCCTTATTTCTATCATCTTCTAAATAAACATTCCTATGTACCCAGCAATACCATACCCTTTCTCTGCATCACTGTTCATCATACTTTTCAGACCAGGTTCAAGTCCCCTAGATGGATACATTCGTCCGAGTTTATCTTGAAATAATATTATTTTAGAGTTTGTTTTTTAAATAAAATAATATGAATTTAGATAAAAATAAAAAAAAATTATTTTTAATTGACTCTATCCAATTCATGCTGACGAATAATCCCTCGGTACATCTCTGTCCATCTCATATACACATATAATTAATTGCATGAAGTAACCATGTGTGATCAAAAATTGAAAAGGTTAGGGTTAATATAACGTCCAAAGTAAAGTAAGAGGTCTGATTTTACCGATTTTCAGAATTTGATGGACTTTATGATTTACCAAACTCAACTCAAAGATCGACAGGAAAAAGATTTGAGTAGCTGGTTTTATTAGGTAAATCACTTTTATTTAAATAATTATTTTGTTTTTTTAAAAAAAATTATTTGGTGTTGCTCAACAAATTTAATAGTGTCAATTGGATTATTAAAAATCTGGTGAAGTTAACTAGGTTTTACCAAGTTATTTTATGATATTTCAATTAAAAACATGGCCTAATTAGATTGAAGTTCCAACCCTTTTAAGTCAATTCATGGAACCAGACTAGGTTTAACTATCATTATAGGGTTAGATTCAATTTGAGAATTGATTTGAAAACTAATCTAGGTTATTATAAGATTATAAGATTATTCCACGAGTTACGGATTTCATTTGGTTAATCATTTTTTTCGGAATAATTTTCTCTATTCTTTTTTAAAATCATATGTATTGTCGTTGATGTAGGAACTTAATTATAACAAAAGCAAGTGATTATTACGAGTAAAAGGTGATGCTACAAGAACTTCAAAGCATATTATAAGTTGAGTCATCCAATAATACGTTGCTTGGTTGCAAGCTTCATTCGTGGAGTAAAAGGATTTCCATGATAGATTTTATTTTTTAAAGTATTTTTATTTAGAAATATATTAGAATAATATTTTATTTATTTATTTTTTACATGAAAATGATTCAAAAAAATAAAAATAATAATAATTTGAAACTAAACAAAACCTAAATTTGGGGGTGGTCTGGTCTGTCATTAACTATATTAAACAAAAAAGTAAATAAAGAAATCAGTAGCTATTAATAAAGAGTAGGGCAATGGTGGGGATCGTGGAAGAGTTATTAGCAAAGGGATCGTGGAGACCATGTGATTTGTTTGCACGCTCAAAGCTTTCTTTGCTTTCTCCCCAAACCATACCCACATGTAAAGCACTGTGTCCCTAATTCTATTTCCATAAATTAATAATAATAATAATTTGGCTAGCCACATATATATATATATATATATATATATAGACAGCTTCTAGGAACCCTCCATGTCAAACTAGAATTTATGTTGGTTTTTATTAATTCAAGTTTAATCATCATTAGTAGAGTTTTTAAACCGGCTGATTTGGCCCAAGATTCAGATCATAGATTTTACCTAGGTCATCGGGTTTTGATTGAGTCATCAGATCATTCAGGTTAACTCCAATTTTTTTTATAAATCAAGACGATATTATTTTAGTTAAAAAAAAAGTAAATAGTCAACGGGTTACAATCAGGTTTTTGATCGGGTCTTGCCAAGTCAATCTGCCGGGTCGCCTAGGTTTTTAACTTTTTTTATTTTTTCTTAAACCCTGCTCGGTTCCAGCCCCGATCAGCAAGGTCTTGAGTCGACCTGTCAAGCCGGGCCGAGTTTTAAAAATAAAATTATTAGTTTGTTTGGTATTCTGATGATTTTTATGTTTGTAGTGTGAAAAAAAAGTTTCAAAATTTTTTTTGGTTACTTGTGTTTGTATTATTAAATAAAAAATTATTTCAAAGATGCTAGAAAAAAGAATTACAATTACATATATTGAAAATATTATTTATATTTTAATGTTTCCAAAATCTTTTTAAAATTTATTTTTGTAACTTTACACAAAACAATAATATAATCAATTTAATCTCTCAATTTAAAAAATTCCAAAAATCATGTTTTCGATGTATTTACAAAATTAATAGTTTGGTCGCTTATCTATTACATGGATATCAAAACTCGAACTTGTCTAATGAGTTAACTTAGAGTTTAGACTCGAGTTTATTAAAAATAATAAAAAAAACAAATTAATATATAAAAACCCGGTAAAAATATATTGTCTTCTAAATTTTTTTAAAACAATATAGTTTTAATATTTTTTAAATAAATTTGAATTAATACTTGTAACTCATGACCCAAGTGTCTCTCTCTCATTTGAGCACAAGTAAACATCGATTAAAAGATGATTAAATATTATGTCAAAGGATTATAAAAAAGTTTTTAGCAAATATCTACCGATTATGGTGATTTAAGTATAACAAGAAAGCATGAATGTACGTAGCTTGTCAAGCTGTCGAAATTTTATTACATAGATAAACAATAGGCAAGAACTTGCTTTAGAACAAAAACTTGTATCGTTAATTTGAGGTTTAAGCTGGTTAATTAGTAGGTTTGTTCTCATATTATTTTTTAAGAGATTTGTAAGAAAAAAAATATATTTTTATAATCATAAATAAATGGCAAGTTTAAACTTTAATAATAATAATAAAAACATTGGTTTTGATGTGCGAAAGCTAAATACTCAAATATAACCTAGCCGTTGAACAAAATAATAATAATGACCTTTTTATTTTATTATGTTAGAATTATCATGATATGATTAATGTTATTGAATTGTTTTTTTCAAATGATGCTATGTTTTTATTTAAAAATCATTTAATTAGAAAATATTCTTGTGAATATTTATTTTAATTGCGTTAGGTTTTCTTAAAAAAAAAACCATGATGGTTATAAAAAATCCATGTTTTCATAAAAAAAATGCATTAATAAAAAAATAAATTTCTTCTAAATAATATTTTTTTACCTTAAAATAATTTAAATTATTTGAATTCATATAAATATTTATTCTGATTATTGCAAAATTAAATAAAAATAGTTTCGAAAATCACTACACAAGAACACACAAGCATACTACTAGTTAACAAAACAAATAAATGTTCTTAATCGTCTTATAATATCTTCAAGACTCACCTCAACTGGTTAACGCGTGAGTCTAAAGCTAAAGAAGATGGGTTCCAGCGAAGAACTGCAGAAAATAACCTAGCTAGTATATATTAAGTCTAAGCTGGCCTTGCAAGTTGCAATGAAACCAAATATTAATACCCTTCACGTCTCACAGATGCAGATGTCAGGATGCCACAAGTTCCGCATCAGATCGACAACAGATCTGGAAAGCACAATGCTTTAAACAACTCCTACTTGCCCTTTCAGCATGAACGTCATAACCTTGACGAGTTTGGCTCCCATGCTAAGTGAGTTTGCTCCTGACAAGCATACTGTGAGAAAGAAACTTTCTAGTAAATGTGGACGAACTTGGCTGAAACTGCTCAAAAAACGAAGATGGGAAAATTGTGCAAGGATATCGATCGAACAATCAATATTGGTGTACACGCATAAGGCTAGAAAGAGGGTGGAGGAAAGGCAGCAAAATCTTTCCGGCCCTCAACCCCTCCTATGTCACTTTCAATGCTCCATATTTCACTTCTTCACTTGAAAACTGTGGTGTTGTTCTCATCTCTCCGCTGTTTTTTCTATATTAGATTGATACCTCAAACAATTCCAGGATCAGCAGAATTTTTTACTTGAACAGCATCTTGTTGTCAGAAGAATAAGATTGAATCTGAGAAGATCAAAATAATTAAAATTAAGCTAGTAGCTCAACTTTATAATAATAATTAAGTAATAAGAAGTCAATTAGGAGTAGAATACATTCCTGATTCGGATCTATCACTTGTATTTTTCAACTCACATGTAAATAAATGATCAATTAAAAATCTTGAATTAACATGTTATTTCCTGTAATTTGACTTTTAAAAATGATCATTCACCCATGAGCTAAATCCAGGAGAATGTCCATTAAATAAAAAAATTCATTTCGTCATTTCAAGTAACTTAAGCACCCCAATTATAACGGAAGAAGCATATAAAGTAGAGGATAAAAGATTAGGGCAGGATTTTTCTTTCTCCATGTTCTTTGGTAATTGATTCCATGTAGTTTTCAACTACTTCCCTTTCATTGGCAATGCTATGCAATTTTCAAGAATATCTTTCGTACAATTATCATAATACATAAGCAAGCAACATGCTACAAAAAAAAAAAAAAAAAAAACAAGGCTGGATGCATAATTGATGCATACAGCTACCTAATTACAAAGCCAGGTTCTTACTTCTTATCAAGTGGCAGGCTCAATGAAGTAGTGATGTCCCAAAAGAAATTGGTAGGGGACACAGTGACACTGACTACTCAATGCAACCATCAACCTACAGCAGTAAATATAAATGAGAGATAGCTGTAACTTGTTTCTCCATCAAAGATGGGACTCAATCACAGAAATTGGCCAAACAAAACCTAGATATGTACAGATGACATTCAACACCATATGTGAAACATCCTCATCTCAATTTTATCAGTTCATCCTTAACATTTCTCCACAACAATAATATTAAGATCGAACTCCAATATCCATGGACTCTGACGTAGAACAAAACCTAGCTACGAATTCTACAAACCATTTCTTAATGAGAAGAAAAAATTACTGAATTTCCAACATATAATGGGTGTAGTAATGAGTTAATTTTTTGCTAAGATTTTTATTTATAAAAATCTTTTTAAATAAAAGGGGTTTGTCAATCATGTCAGATCCGAAATATTTAGACTTGTGATCAGTCAGCCAAATCCAAGTAAACGCGGATTTAATGAACATGTCAGACCTTAAGAATTTGGGTTTGGTAATCAGCCAAGTTTAAGGTAACGTGAGTTTGACGAATATGCCAAATTCAAAGAACTTAGACTTTGTAGTTAGCTAAGTTTAAGGAAACGTAAATTGGATAAACATGTCAAACTCAAAGAACTTGAATATTACCAAGTTTTAAGGTTGTATGCCTGATCCTGAACGATCCTCTACAATATAAGTATTAAAGACATAATAAATCGCAATGTCTCTCCATCTAGGATAATTGTTCATATTAAGATAATAATTTTTCTATACTTATAGGTGTATACAAGGTCTTTTAAAGGACTTACCATACTTTCCAGTCTTTCCCTTCTCTGAAAACAACAAGATTCAGGGGGTATAAATAACCCCTAAACTATCAAAATAAAATGTTAATAACTTTTCATCTCTTGAGATAAAAATACTTAGATTTCAGAGCATTAATCAACTTAAAACTCAAACATATTTATTATTTGAATTTAAGACTCTTTTAAATCATTTATTGCTTTAAGTCATTTAATACATTTCTCATAAATATAATGACTTTATCATCGAAAAGTTTTTAAGTCCAAGTATTCAAGCTTCTACTATAAGTCTAGAGTTCCTTAGATTAAAAAAAAAGAAATCCAAGCACTTAAATATATTAATTAACCTATATTTTAAACACTAAATAACATTTTAGTTATATATCTTAAATTTTAGGACAATATCACGTAGATTTGAATTGTAACTCTTTAAAGTATAACTTTGGATAAAAAATTATTATTAATACTTGAATCTGAATAGTAAGAATAACTATAAAAAAAACATTCACTTATTTAGGTCATTTTAAATGAACATCTATTAAATCTAGAGATAATTATCCTAATTTTATGTATAGAAATACACAGGCATGGGAAAAAAAGAAATATAAAAACTAAATTTCTTAATTGTTGTCGACACAATATTAGTAAAAATCTCATAATGGGTAGAGGGTGATATGTCTTGGGTTGGTATCATGCTCTACTCATCAAAAGAAGGGGAAAATAACTTTACCACAATCTAATCTAATAATTAAGGACTAAATTGCTTAATTGTTAACTTTAAGCACTTAAATGAAATCATATGTGTAGTTTGAGAATTGATTTGTAGTTTCCCTATAATTAAAATCCCTCATGGGACAAAGCCCATGAAAAACTAGCTACAAAGCAAAAGAAAGCCCAACCCAGTGTCTCATATTAGATTCTACAGCCTCCCTCCCCAGCAGAGCTGCAAAGACAACAGCAGAGCAGCCATGGCCACGGAGCTTGAAGAACTGGTGGGCTTTCTTTCCTCTCCTTCCCCACCTGTAAGTTTCACTCTGCTCTTGACTTTGCTTTCTTTCATGGTTGTTTTTCCTTTTCCTTTTCCTTTTCTCTTAATGTAAATTAATTAGTGGAATAATGATGTTTTTAGGTGAAGAAGGCAGCTGTTGAAATAGTTCGAGACTTAACTGGATCCGAGGATGGGTTACTGTCTCTTTCCAAGTATGCCAGTACTATGCTTCCTTCATTATCTCAGCTTCTTAAGGATAAAAAGGTTGTTAATATCAATTATCATTTGCAAATCACAAAAGTTATATAATTTGTTAAATTTCCTGTATGTCAACTTTCCTGTTAATAATTTAGTGTTTTTTGGTTAAGGACTTAATTGAGTTGTGTGGTTTAGGTGCAAGTTTTGAGTTTCGTTTATAATGCTCTTAGCCTCTTAGGTACATTCTTTTACTTGTTGGAAGACGCTAAGTGCAGTCGCAAAAGGGGAACTGCATTCATCCCCGCACTACAATGCATGGCTGGCCTTGCATGTGGGGGAATTGTGCGGATGATTGCGCGACTGCAGTTTTGCAAAGTTTTGCATTAGTAGGGTTAGCATAGGTTTGGGTTTGTTTATTGGCCTTAGAAATGAAGAAGCTTTGGATTAATGGAATTTGATCTAATATTTTTCAGGAGGTTTCTGAACCTGCAGCAGAAGCTCTTATTAATCTTTCACTCAACTCGAATTTAGCTGCAAAGATGGTTGAAATGGGGATGATTAAAGCAGCCATGGATGTATTGTATAAACCAGATAGTAGCATTACTCGGTTGCTGGTAATGCTACTAGTTAACCTTACTCAATTGGATTCTGGTATTGTTTCCTTGCTTCAGGTACATTTTAGGCGATTTATTTTAGATTATATTCCTTGATATTGAAAATTAATGGTTGTGGATATGTTTCTACATTACACTTTCTTGAGGTGTGAGTGTAATGGTTTTGTTTCCCATGATTTACCATATCAAAAATAGTAACAAGAAATGGTTGTATTGTCACTTGCTTGTTAGATTGAGGATGAGAAGATGCAAGGGCTATTTGTTATGAAGCTGGTGAGATCATTTTGTAGATCCTCTGACGAAACTAGAGGTTTGTTTTGCTTCATATCTACTTAAATTTATTATACGGTTCAGAATATGTACCCAAATTTAAAATCATATATTCATATTTTTCCGACTTATCAAATTGAGTTCTAGTAGTACATCTAATTTATGCATATCAGACTTAAAAATGGAGAGTAAGGTTGTTGATTATCAGAAGCTCACCTGTTTGCTTCATGAAAATTACTTAAAGGCAGCCTGAGAGTGCTAGAAAAGAAAAGAAGAAAAAACTAACAAGGCTATTTTCTAATGCTCCCTTTATGAGAGAGTTGCCAACTCATGTTAAAAGTTATTCCACCCTGAATTTCAAACATTTGCTTCGCTTTTGGGAGCCTTGAAATTTGTCTTTTCTTTAGCTTATCCATCTACTATGTGGCTTCATGTCTTGTATATTATGTATACTTTTGTATGCTACCTTTTTTTTGGGTACTTAATGCCATGCGTATGGCAGATGATCCGTTTGATCATGTTGGTTCCATTCTTGTGAACATTTCGAAGAAAGAAGCTGGAAGGAAGATGTTACTAGACTCTAAGAGAGGGTTGCTGAAGCAGATTCTCCGACAATTTGATTCAACAAGTCCATTACGGAAGAAAGGGGTATACATAAATTATTAACTCTTTAAGTACGAAGATTTATTCTAGAGTACTCTTCAACAATTAGGTTTTGTTTGGTTTTGTTCTTTCATAAGTAGTGGCTGTTTATACAAGAGAAATCCAGGGAACGAATTTTGCAAGCAATTTATGAGATGTGGATGTCTTTTGGTCCCATTCCTCCATTGCTTTGTGCCTCTATTGGTGATGAATTGCCCAAAATTTAAATTTTTTCGGACCACAATTTTCTAGGAATTTGTTGAATTGACATGGTTTTATATGTCTGTGAATTCATGTGCTCTGTAGGACCCATGTTTAGGAGAAATGCCACCACTTAGACCCTCATTTTCTTTAGATATATATCAACCTTTTCTTCTTTTTGCATTTATAAATATTTTCTTTTGTTCAAGAACTTCCACGTCTAGATTTGTTAACCAATCATTTCCTTTAAGACATAGGATTGCTAGAAAATTGTTCCATACTTGCAGTCATCCTTTTTTATTGTGGTTTTCTGTTGCTGTTCCTATTAATGTGTTTAGGACGTAAGAAAAATTTTAAATGGCTTAGGATAGGTTTGAGATTGTTAATACTTAAAGCCCTTAAATTCAAGTTCCAAAAGATTTGGTACCCTACCTGCCACCTTCCTAGTTCAGGCTGACCTTAAACAGCCAAACACCACCCAAGATAAATAGAGTCAAACTGAATTGCTTGGTGGGATTATATTTGCTTACAGGTTTTTGGAACACTCCGCAACTGTTGTTTTGAAGCTGAGAATCAACTTCAGAATTTGCTTTTGATATCTGAGTTTCTTTGGCCAGCTCTACTTCTTCCTGTTGCTGGTAAAAGGGTGCCGATGTTACCTCTCTCTTGATCTTTTATACCATTTTCCCCTCATTTTAAGGAGTCATATGCTTCAATTAAACACTAATGTGTGTTGTGTGATGTATGCTTTTTCATAAGTAATTAAGTTTTATTTCATGTTTCAACTATAGGATAGAATGGGGGAAATTGAAAAAAGAAGGTAATGAATTATTTTTTTTTCATGTTTCAACCGTTGTGTAGGGAGAGTGTGCAAGGAGACCCAGAACATAGTTGCTAGTTGAAGCACACAACCTGCAAGATTCTTCACTCTCTTATCATAACCTGGGATATAAGGCATCCAGAGCAGCAACTTCATGTGATCCACCCCAACTCTGAATTAAAAGTTTTATTTACCTAGGAACAAACATGGCTGGATGACGTAAAACTACCCTGAACTTTGTGTCGAAGTAAACTTAGCCCCTAAACTTTAATTTTTTATTTATTAGAGTACCTTGACTACTTTTTGGTAAAAAAAGGCCCCTCCGTCCAGGTTTCTGTCCCTGTTATTTATTTATTTATTTATTTTCACATCATGTGTTTTCACGACACATATCTTGTTTCTAGACCATTACCTGTGGTCAAAATTAACGAAAGGGTCTATTTTTTACCAAAAAATAGGTCGAGTTACTCAAATAAAAAAAAACGTTCAGGGCTAAGTTCAGTTCAACCCAAACTTCAAGGTAGTTTTGGGTCATTTAGCCAACAAACATTGGACAACAAATAATCAGGAACTTCCCCTTTCAACCATGGGCCATTCTTCCAAGCGTCCATTTTGAGCTCTGAAACAATTTCATTACTGTTTTATGCTATTACCCATTCAGTTTGAAATTATGTTTAAGCACATGCTTATAATTAAATAGCTATAAGCTGCATTACAACAGTTTATTTATATTCTCTGCATCATATGCACACATGCAAAACTAGTTGACAGTTTTGAATCCCTGTTGATATGGATTTTTCTATTAGCTATCCATCTTAAATCATCTCTTCTTTTGGATGCTAATATGCCAAATATTTTTTCCCAGAGATAATAGTTCATCAAGCCCATATGATGCCCTGTAGAAAGAGATTTAACATTAAACTTGCCACACCCTTGAGGTCCACCACCTCTTCATCACTGGATTCTTGAATAGGAACCATTGAAGTACAAAAAAGTAGCACCTACTGACTCTAATTTGCAATCTTGTGCCTAATAATAAGTTGAAAGATGCATGATAGCAAAATGTTAGTAAAAGACATCATGCATGCGATTATGTTTAGATATTGTACTTCACCTATATGAATCACTATTTTTATACATCTCCCTCTTTGTTATTTTCATATGCTGAAAAGGCTCATTAATCTGGTTGTCTTTCCAGATATATAGTGAAGAAGATGCATCAAAAATGCCTCTTGAGCTTGGCAATGTACTCTCCTTTGAGCGTGAACCATGGGATGATCCTGAAATTCGTGTTGAAGCATTGGAATCTATATACTTAATCACAGTGCAGGTAAAATTACAGTTATTCTGTTTTTCCTTTTCTGACAGGAAGTGAGATGGTAATATAATGTAAAAATATGATATTACCATTCGATGAGCTAGAAGACTTTGAATAGCTAAAAAATAGCCAAATCAAACTTCGGAGCATCACATTAGACCCCCATTGAATGGCTGGCTTTATATTCAAACAACTTTTGAATTAGTTTCCTGGCCACACAAGTAAACAAATCTTTTATGACTTGATTATCTGTTTGCTTTTAAGTTGATATCTTTGTCGGGTAAATTACCAAGACTGTCGCTGAGGTATAGTAACTTTTAGGCACCACCATCCAAGTAATGCAACACCCCCCTCCCCTCGAGTGTTCAGTTAAAATTACAACATGAGTGTACTAAAATGTGTATATCTTGTTTTTCTCATTTGAATCAGAGATTTTGGTTTTCAGTGCTTTATTATGCTTTATGTTCTTATCCTTCCATGACATTGCAGGAGGCAGGTCTAAGAGCCTTTTGGTCTATGAATGGACCACGTATATTACAATTTTGGTACGAAGACGAGGAAGATCCTAAAGTAATGGAAGCTTATGAGCGAGTTGGCTCGTTGGTATGTCAATTCTCGTTAGTGTTCTTTTCACTGCAGTGTTTTCCTCTATTTGTTTGTTTCGCGCTGTATCTGACTCACTTCATTTTACAGCTGGTTCATGGCAGTGAGACATCAAAATGATGGTCCATTTATGTATGATCCAAATCAAATTGGCATCAAACTGATTGTCGCTGTCAGCTGCCAGAGGAAAGAATATTGTACCTGTAAAGTTCATTGAACTCGAACCATTTTTGGTGATGTAGCCTGTTAGGGAACAGTTCCTAGGATTTTCAAATATATAGGATAAACCAGAGAGGAAAAAAACAGCATTGCTCAGTTTTGAATTTTACACAGGTGTCTGTCTATATTAGTTTGCACCACGTTATTAAAAATTTTAAATTTTTTTTATTTAAAATAATTTTTTTTTTAATATTTTCAGGTTGTTTTAATGTGCTGTTGATTGTGCTGATATTAAAAATAATTTTTAAAAAATAAAAAAATTCCATCATGATATATTTCTAAGCAAATAACATTTTAAACCATCATAATTATTACAATCCCAAACAAACTTGAGTGTTTGTGATAACGGTAACGGTTTAGAATGCTTAATATATTAAGATGAATTTTTTTATTTTTTAAAAAATTATTTTTGATATTAGTTATAGTTGTAGTTATTTTTTTACTTAGAAATATATTAAAATAATATTTTTATTTTTTAAAAAATATTTTTGATATTAATACATTAAAATAATAAAATAATATCAAAAAAATTTAATTTGAAAAAAAAAATATTTTTAAAACGTAAAACCAAATATATTAACCGTCTTGGGCAGATGTTTTTTTTTTTCTTCTGTGGGTTCATTCTTGCTGAGGAAACTACACCAGCCATCCAGCGGACCAGTATTCCATGCCTCATCTTGGGTTCAGAAACTATTGAAATTGTATCGTAGCAGCGAAATAGCATCTTCAGAGTTCAGTGGCAATTCATTGCCGATAAAAGTGAAAAATGGGAAAGGCGGGCCAGCCAAATCCGGCATGCCTCTGCATTGATGCTCAAGTCCATTCATTAACCAAGGAAGCGTTCAGGGAGCAACAACAGAGGCATGAGAAAGCATAGTAACCAGAACTAGAAATATGCGCTGATAAAAGAAATATCTTGTATAGGTAAAAACATAACTCTGAAGCAATTATTTTCCAGATGTAATATTCCCTCAATCACAGTAAGCTGTATTGTGTTGCTATGTGTTGCCTGACGTATTAAACTTATCCATTTTAAAGTATATAAAACTCCATAGATTGCTTGACACACCCAGTTACTTCTTCAGCAACATAGGCTCTTGTACACTTTAGTATAATTTATACATCAACCTCCATATCATGTTCGAATCTTCTCAAGCTCGACTGATGAGTGTACTCGTATAAAGAAAAAATGCCCGTAGGCAAAGGCTGGTCTTGCAATAACGACTTGAACAAATCTATGGAACCTGCAATTGGTGATATGGGAACAAAAACAAATGCATAAAACATGATATGGAAATTCAGAATTTTGAGTTACCAAGCAGAACAAAAAGTGCATGATAGGGAACTTTACCGGAGATGGTTTGTGAGGCATGGTGGTGGTTTTCTTCAGCGGTAGCGTCTTCTTTTGAACTTGATCCGCTGATAATATATTCTGTAAATCACTACACAGGCTAGGATAACCACCTGTAGGATGATTATCACCTTCAATCCTGGTAAGAACAAGTACAAGCTTATTTGTTACATTATTCTCACTACACCTTGGTATGATTTTGAGTGTCTCATTGCCGAAAATACCTCTAGCCTTCTGGAATAATTCCTCCAAAATAAGTCCCCTTTTCGATTCTTTCATATCAATATGTGAGATATAATTTCCAGCTTTGTACTCCAAATCTCCACCCATGACGCAGGTGTTGGGGCAATTGATGCCACTACCATATTCATCACTTCCATCACAGCAATCTACAGATTATTAATTTGATATTCGCAGACATGAGAACAAATCTAAGTTCCATTTAAATAGATGGAAAGGTAACCTTAATGTAGCATATATTAATGGGTAGAGATGAACTTAGCAGTGCTACTCTTATCTTGATAACTTGAATGCAAGCCAGGCCATTTGAGCCGAAACCAATTATTAGCAAGAGGGAAACAAAAAAGAAAAGGAATCCAAGAACACTTCCTCCACCATGAGAGTCACGCCATCACTATTCCATAACTCTAGTTAATCCTTTAATAGACCATGAAAATATGATGCGATTTTAGCTAGCAAGTCATACAATTGCAGAAACTGGGAATCATAATCATGCCTAGTGTATTGACAAGGCGAGTAGACCATCAAAAGAAGTGATTCGCTAGAATGCCTCACAAAGTGGTAACTAGACAATCACAAATCAATGCAAGATGCTTAAATCTTTAGCGTGTGATGAAAATATCTAGCATAGAAGCCTTAACTAAATACTTAAATTGGGAACGGAAACCAAAGAAAGCAGTTCCACTCCTTTTCTTACCACAAATTTGATCATTTACACGGGATGAAAAAATAAACTTGGGTGTACTTCCTGCATTCCTGCAATAAAATTTTCCGCTTGGGCAGGCTGAAGTTCCTGCAGTACAAATCAAAGTCACAACCGAAACATCTCGGTGAGAAGTAAATGGCATGGAATGCCAACCCATAATCATTAAACAAAACTTGGTGGCTCGTGAATGATAAAGATGGAAGAATCACTCATTCAACTGGGAAAATCTGTATAATCATCTATAAAGTTGAAATAACAAAGATGAAAGTCCCAAACTTGACTGCCCAACATGAAAGAGCACACATTATTAAAATAGCCACAAGAAATGAAGGACGGAGAACAAAAACATGACTGAATGCTCCTTGCCTATAAAGGAACTTCTAAGGAAAGACTTCAGTCCAGTGGTTGCAAACACAAAAGTTACAATTCATATGCAAGGTAAACCATCATGAATCTACTTAAAGAATGACTTGATGCCCCTCTGGTTTTGAACGATAGGAATTCAGAGTTATCAATTGAAAAATCACATATTCCCAAATCACTAGCTCAATCTATTGTCGCAAATGTTTATCAAGGACACATATTTCCCACATCACTGCAGCTTCAACTTCATAATGTCATAGTTTCCATCAACAATGACGCATTCAGTGCCAGAAACGAATTTAGTGGACTTGTGTCAAGTTTTTTAAAATCATTTCTTGAATTCCCAAAGTAAAATATGCAATATCAATGTTTCGACCCATCTGCTGAAGGATCAAACTTTATCATTCTACAGTCATATGTCACACTACCATACTGACAAAATCAAATCATATTTTCAAATTCTCACATATCAATTATGAGTCAGTAAGTCAAGCCCCATGCCAAATCCAGTCTTCTTAACAAAATGGGACAAATGGAATATAGAGTAGTAATCTATTACCAGGCTCATCAGTCCCATCAAGACAATCACAGAAATTATCATTAAGACGGTCTCTACTGAATGACTTTGAACCATCCTTGCACTTTATCACCTGCGAACCAAAGTACTTCTCATCTGCACAAGTCACAAACATCAAACTTTTAGTCTAAACAACAATAAAAATCAAGACTTTACATGAAATTAACAGCAAGAAGAAAATTGAAGATGTGGGTTTTGATCAGAAACGCGAAAGGATAGGCATATATACACAGAAAGAGAGGGGGGGCGGGGGGAGGTACCTAAAGGGTGGATGCCCAGTAGAGGTGAAAGAGACTGAACAGAGGATCCAAGGAAATACAGGGAGATGATAAAAGGAATCAACTTGTTGGCATTAGTACATTGGGTAGTTATCTCCATGATTCTTGGGAGATTTTGAAGTTCAATTCGGGTTGCATTACACTACACAACCCACCATGTTTCATAGAACATTGTTAGTTGTCCTTTCTCTAGTCGTAGACTTGGGTTTTGATTCTTTTGAACTTGTGACTTTCTTTAAAGTCAAGCTTTCATATTCTCTGTCATTTTATTTCTTTTTTGTTCAAGATCTAATTAGTATTTATTTATTTAAAGATTTATTGAGATTTCAATAATAAAAATAGTTTCTTTTACCATCACTAAATTTGCTTAAATTTATCAAAAATAAAATAAAAAATTATTTTCTATTTATTTTTATATGAACATGTTTTTATCTTGTCATTTGTTTAGTTTAACAGATCATATTCATGTAAAAATTTCTAAAAACATTTATATAATTTTTTTTTTTTTTGCAAATTCAAAGCTACTGGGTTCCAATCCTAAATCAGTAACTATGAAATTCTTGAACTTTTGTTTCAATGCAAGGAGCTAAAAATGAATGAGATCATCCTCCTTGTACTAGGAAAGTAAAAAAAATAAAATTCTTGTATATAAATATCAATTAACAATAATTGAGGAGGGTAAACTATTAGTTGAAACAATATATTTTTTTTAATTTTTAATTTTTTTAATTTTTTTTTAATTTCATCAATTAATATTATATTTATTAGGAATTAAATTTTATAGTTTATTTCAGTTTGCTTTCTATGAAGTTATTTTAGTCTCATAACCCGAGTCACAAGTTTTGGGGGTTAACCCGGTTGACTCGAGGGTTTTTTTCTATCTTTTTTTGTAATTTAATTTGTTTTTCAATTTCATCTTTCACCATTTAGGTTGATTGAAAATTGAGTTTCATAATTTGTTTTGTTTTGTTTTTTATGAGATTATCACGGTCTCATAACTCGAGTCAAGGGTTTGATGACTTAAACCTGGTTGGCTAGAGTCTTCTTCCTTTTTAGTTGATTTTTTTTCAATTTTATCTTTTAATGTTGGATTGATTGAGAATTGAGCTTTATAATTTGTTTTATAATTTGCTTTTTATTAGGTTATCTCAGTCTTATGATCCAGGTTTAACAAGTTAACTCGGGTTGACTTAGGGTTTTTTTTATTCTTTTCTAATTGTTTTTTTTTCAATTTTATTTTTCAACATTGAGTTATCACAGCCTTATGATCCAGGTTTAACATGTTAACTCGGGTTGACTGAAGTTTTTTTTTTTGTAATTTTGTAATTATTTTTTTTTTGTAATTTTATTCTTCAACATTAAGTTGATTAAAGATTGACCTTCAATATGTTTTTGTTATTTGTTTTCTATGGGGTTATCATAATCTTACGACTCGGGTTGTGGACTTTACATATTAACCTAAGTTGACCTGAATTAATCCAATATGTTTTCGTTTTAATATTTTTTTAAGGTTATCGTTTTGAATTTTTGTTTGTCAAACTATGTTTTTTTTTTACGGTTGTCCATGTTGTTTTTGGACTTGTCAAGTTGATTGAAACACATCAAATCAATCTCTATACAATTTAAATTATGTTTGTTATAGAAAACATGTTAATAATATATAAATATTTTTTTTAACTTATAAAATTAGTCAGACCTACAACATAGCGTAAGTAAATTATCTAGTTATGTTTAATCACGAAGAGATTAGTCTTAAAACTGTGGCGAGAGAGGTAGCATAAAATTGGTTTTTACATTTTCATTTCATTGAATAATCTAAAGTTGGGATACCTTTGTTAGTTGCTAATCAAAATCTTTTGATATGTGTTTAGTAATTAACTCAATTGGCTGCTTATCAAAAATCACTTTACATCATTGTTATTAACCTAACTTATAGGTTGACCAATTAACCCAACTCCTAGCTCATATTGGGTTTTAAAGAAATTCATGCTAAAATAGATTTAATTTGATCTAATTGATTTATGTAGTAGCTCGGTTAATCAGATCAAAACAATAATTTTTTAATTATTTTTTAAAAAAATTAAAAAGATATTGTTTTAATTAATCTGAATCAAGCCAAATTAACTTTTTTAATTTATGACCTGAAATTTAAACCAAGTTATAACTAGGATCAAGTTTAATTACTTTACCCGATTAATGTTTATTGTTTATGAGATAACTTAACAGGATCCGTGTTAATATATATATAAAAGTTACATCATACAATAAATTTACATCATACAAGTTTTTTTTTCTTGGTTCATAAATACGAATTTTTTAATGTGATGAAGTGAAAGATCTATCAAACACGAGAAATTAAGGTATGTTTGTCTGATCCAGCAATAATATTTGTGCCTCACATTGCCTATTTTTGGTGTGTTGTGATTCCCTTATATTTTATACTGTATTTTGGCCTTGTGTAATATGCACTAGTTTCTTTTAATAGCTATGAGTTTGATTTCTTCCGAAAGGAAATTCACACACACATTTATAATTAAATACCGCAATAAGTAATCCTAAATGAATATGAAGAAAACATAGTTAAAAAAAACCTTCAAGAATACACATGATTCGTTAGATCATAACGTTAAAATAGACCCAACGCGTTTGGGAACGCGGTGCAAACCACGTTCCACCAAAATTTATTTTTTGTTTTTGTTAAAAATTAATTTTTTTGTATGTTTTGGATCGTTTTGATGCGCTGATCTCAAAAATGATTTTTAAAAAATAAAATAAAAAATTATTTTGATGCATTTCGACACGAAAAACATTTTGAAAAGCAACCTGCAACCACATTCTCAAACAAGCTTATTATAGTCTAATCATTCATTTATATTCTTGGAGTTTTCTATTTTTTTTAATACTTAACATTATTCAATTGCAATAATATTTTCAGTGTGTATATCATAATTCAAAAATGTGTCCATAATTATGCAATTCCCATGTGAGATGAAATTGGATCGAGATTGTTGATTTTTTTTTTGCGTGAGATGAAATTGGATCGAGATTGTTTGGTTTTTTTATGAATAAGTTTCATTTTATGAAGGGAATTTGGTGAGATTATTGATCTGTTACTGTATATGCAATTCAACATGATCTATAATTATTAATTAGGTTCCTTTATTTTTTTTTGTCAAAATTTGGGAATAAAAACAATTTTTTATGATGAAAACATAATGTGATGTTAAATCACTTAATTTCCACTAATAAAGTATTGGTCTAGCGGTTAAGGCACTGCTATATTCCTGCAAAGATGAGAATACAAGTTCGATCTCCAGGAAGCGTACTTATTGGGAAGGGCAACCACGAACTCCGAACGGGACTAGTGGTGTGAGGATACCCGAATAATAACAAAAATAAATCACTTAATTTCCTATGCTGAGTACTCTTTTTTTTTTTTTCGTTTATTTTTTTCTTAAGTGGTTATAGGCTCCAGCAATAAACAATGTCTCTATATTCCATTAAACCTCCTGTTTAGAAAAACAAACGACACGGTCATAACCCATTGCAGATTGGAAAATTTTACAGTAATTAGAGTAATTAATGATATTGTATTAGTATTTTCTTCTTTTTATGTTAGTTTATTTTTTTAAAATAAAAAATAAAAAATAACTAATAAAATATTTTTTTTAAATACTAATAAAATGGAATATAGTTCAAACCCATCTCTTCATTCCTTCCAAAGCAAACACTTTCTACACAGTACCGCAGTGGTACATGAATCAGAAACCATGAAAATAATCCATGTTCTTAAACATTAAAATATTCAAACAACAGCACTGCTCCGAATTCGATCCTAATTTATACATTCACACATGTATATTCACTCTTCTCTTCAAATGAAAATAAATATAAGATTGAGATACAGATGATCAGAACAATCAGGAAACCTGCCTTCTGTCACGATGGAGAATGAAGGAGCTAAACTGTGATGCCTTGGGTCCAAGATTAATTAGCTACAAGGAACTATGGTGTCCATCTTCTTCTCCCATGAAGAGTGTGCTTTCCATTGAACCAAATTCGCCTAACAGCAAACACAGGTGATATAATATCCCATTAGGAATTAATAATGCAGACCAACAATTTATTGCAAAGAAAAAAAATCATAATGCATTCATACAAGAAATAAGCCCAAAACTTAAGCATAATAGAGATTCAACAAACTCTTTAGAATTCCTTCGTTATTTGCAGAGTTTGATTGTTTTTTTTTTTTTGTGTTTTAAAAATGTTTTCTTTTTAAATTAAATTTTTTTTGCTTTAGATTAATATTTTTTTTTAGTGTTTTTAGATCGTTTTGATATATTGATGTCAAAAATAAATATAAAAAATAAAAAAAATTATTTTGATATATTTCTAAGTAAAAAATACTTTAAAAAACAACCGTTATCACAATATAAAATAGGATACTAATCTCACTAGTTCTAAAGGTGAGATTAATTAGTATTTGTGTGTACACACGTGCGAGTGAGATTAACGCGTGTTATACGCGGGTGCACGGGTCTATCTAATTTGCATATAGGGAAATTACCTGGAAGATAGTATTGTTGTTGATTAAATCCATTGATGGAATAGTGATGTGGCAACGGCGGTGGTGATGGAAGAAGAAGAGAACTAGCATCTCTTTCGCGCTTTGATTTATCTAGACTTTGCACATAATCCCAATGAAAATTATGCTGGATTGAGTCAGCAATCAAATTCTCATTATCATGGCCATAACTTACCATGTTATTGTTAGCTAATCCTCCTCCTCCAATACCGTTCGCCCTATTATTTATCCCGTAAACCATCACCGGAGACTGTTTGTTATACACTACGCCCCCCTGCTGCTGTCCATTTTGGTTTTGGTTTAGCGACGGATGTTGAGTTTTGTACAAGTCAAGCTCTTCCTTTAATCTCTTGAACTTCCCATAACAGCCTGAAACCGGATCATTTTGCCTACAAAGAGCCTCCCAAACCAATGAATCCGCCGTCTCTTTTCGCCTCTCTTCACTGACATCTTTCACTAATTTAACAACATTGCTAACACCAAAAACTTTATGAACAGCTTGAAATTCTTGGGTTTTCTCTGCTGGAAAATACGGTGCCAATGCACAATCCTCCGTGCACCTCTTCCGTTGATGCTTGCACGATGCGCATGCCGGATGAACCAGCGTACGATTGTTATTATTGTCGCTGTTATTCTCTCTTTGCATCCTTGTAAACCTAGCTAGCACTATATCAAGAAATAACATAAAAACAATAGCAATTACAATCATTAACTACTACCAAAACAAGTACAATTTTTGTTCATGAAATATAACGTCAAAGAATCAACAAACTAGGTCAATCAGCAACACATACCCTATTCACAGAAAGAAAAAAAAAAACCCTTTACGTACCGCACGTAGTGCACTAATTCATAAAAATAAGGAAGGAAATCAAGTAAAACAACAAACCGTACATCTGACGATGTGTCTTCAGGTGTGGAGTGAAAAGGAGATGTTTGTATAAATAATATATACTACATGTTACACACAAGAAGATAAAGAACAAATGATAATCTTTGTCTAGTGCACATGTAAAGATGGCTGGCCACCGTAAGAGACACAAAGGGAGTCGTTTAGAGTGGTTGATTAGGGTTTAGGTAGCCCATATGAAGAATAAGAACTATATAAGTATATATATACTAAACCTTTCGTAGAGGTTTGGTTTTATAATAGGAAATAAATCTAAGCTTATATTAGTTGGTTGTTTAAGATATTTGGATATTCAAGGTAAGTGCATTAATATGTAGCGAGCAATTAAAATAGTTTTTATTTTTTATGAATCACAAGTAAATCATATTAATATGAATCAATCAAAATAATATTTTTATTTTGATTAAAATAGACAAAACAACATAATTTAAAAAAAATCTAAAAAAATAAAATTGAGATATTTGACCAAATCAAACAATTATTTTTATTTTTATTTTAAATTTAGCCCAACCTGGGTTGAGTTTTATAACTATACTAATATGTCAAATGGTGAAAAAAATAAATAAAAGCAGACTACTAATTAGCTATGTTGGATCGTCTAATTAAGGTAGCAATTAATTCCATGACAATAATCTCTTCCAAGATTGGGAATGTATTGAAGTGTGAGACGTTGGTACTGTGGCACAAGGTTAGTTTTTCTATTTTCTTAGAATTTCTTATATATATATATATATATATATATATATATATATATATATATATGCCAATAAAAGTAAGAATATTTAATTTTATGTAATTAATGGGAAATTTTATATCACCAAAAATAGTTATGTTTTTCTATTTATACTAACTCTATTTAGTGTCATTGGGCTGTTTTCTATTTTATCATTTTTTTAGAAGAGAATCCCTTCAATGGAAAAAAAGAAAGAAAAAGAAGCAAAAACTCTTCTGTTGTTCAGCTTAAATCCAGGATAACATTGGGCAATATTTGAGGTGTGTTGATTGTTATTCTTTCAATTTTATTTTTTTTTGTTTATCAAGTGTTAAAAATATATAATTAATTATTATTAAATATTCTGTAATTTTTTTTCTTTTTTCTGAAGATGATGACGCTGATGATAGTTATGATGTAATAATATAATCTATTTAATGATTATTTTCTTTTCACATACAAAATTATACGCTAAATAATTTTTTTTATTTCTTTTAATTTGGAGATTATTATCAATAATTTTTTTTATTTTATTTTCTTTTTCCATTAACAATTTATACTTAAATTTATTAATACACCGAATATTTTTAATAACTAATTTTTACATTCTTAAAAAATAATATTATAATAATTCACTTCCATTTTTTATTCATAGCAAATGCCATCAAATGAGTATGTTTGGCCCCTAATGAGTTGCCTTTGCTATGATTAACGTGTTGTGCTGCTCTTAATTGTGTCATATAGTGTTGAAACAAATTACACAATTAAATTGTTCGGTAATACTATGGCATTGCAGTTTTGGTAAATTTATTGTTTATCTGTTTGAATTAAAATAAATATAAAATGCATAATTTATATAACAAGTTCAGTATCTAAATTAAATTAATTAAAAAAATTACAATATCATATTATAAATGTAATTTTACACTGAATTGTTTTACAATTTAAAGATACTATAAAAATTGACTTATGTATATTTCATTTCAAGAGTAGTATACAACAAGATAAAATATTCATTATTATTTATAAAAGCATTGCTAACAAGTATGAACACATTTATGATAAAAAAAAATATATTCATTATTATTTAAAAGAGAATTTTATTCTAAAATGCAAAAAAACAAAACAATTAAAAAAAATTAAAGGGTTGTTAAAAAGATCAGATGTGTTCGTCTAGCCTAAAAGGAAAAAGACTAGGCATACTTGGTATTTAAAAAAGATATAGAATAGACACGATGTCTGTTTAGGCAAACAACTTGTCATTTATCGGAATATTTTTCGTGATTAAAAAATTAATTTCTCGAGTTTTTGGACCACTAAAACCAAATTCTCAACTTATTTTATCCCAAAAAAACATCCTAAAAAATCATAGGAATGTCACCAACCTCATTTCCAATTCTAAAATATATTCAATTAATCTAAAAACTAAAAATAAAATCGAATGAAAAAAACCTAACGATTCTTGATATACTTTTTTTCAACATGGTTAAAGGGGAAAGCCGTCTTTATTGAACTCTTCTCTTTAAAGAAAACTCATTGACACTAAAATTCTAAAGTTTTAGGACTGAAAAAAAATATCTAAATTTACAGGGATTAAATGTGCAAAAATAAAAAATTCAACAACCAAATTGTACTTTGCCATGGATTGGTTGGTGACTATATAGAAAAACAATATAGTTATAGGATCAAAACCAATTTGTTCTTTGCCGTGCTGCCTATTGCCATATGCTACAGAAAAACAAATCTTAGTTTATAGTTTAATAATTTAATTGTCACATGGTATTAAACAACATATTAAACATTATCTTACCCCAATTAAAGATATACCCATATTGAACTGCGTTCATAATCCAATCCATTTTTTTTAATGTATAACGAATTCTCCTAGCAGTTTATACATAGTAAAATTAAGTAATTTTATTAGATTTTGAATGGGACATCCATAATCAGGAGTGGTATATTTAATAATAATAAAAAATCCCCTAATCTCACATTAGAATTTGACTCATTTTTCATCTACTTCGATAGCAATCAATCACCAAACAATTACACAAATATTTCTCTTGGGGGTACAAAATCAACATTAGTGGCTAATCTTTATTTATTTTTATTACAAAATATATAGAGGCTCGAACACGAGATTTATTGCCTGTTTAGCTACAAGCTTTTCACAAAAAAAATTTCACTGTACCAAGCCAATGTTATTAGTTTATCAAAACGTAAGCTTTGGTACAATGATAGTGACAAGCCCGTCGTCACGTTGCCTTGTTAATTTATCCACTAATCATGGTGACACCAACGTAAAGTAGGCTTTCTCTTTTGGTTTCTGCCATTTTGACCCTCCTGTGCATTGATTTCTCCATGCAATTGAGCAGGAGTTCTTACACATGAAATTCTTCTACCAATCATTCAATCAGGAGATGAATTGTCGAAAGATTGACTTGGATAGCATGGAGGTCTTCATGTCTCCATAAGTCAATGTGATCACTTGATTTTTCACTTGGGGTTTTGTATCTTACTCTAATTCTTACATTCATGATACTAATTTGTCTAACTAAGCAACATGTATTTTTTTTAATATTTTTTTTCATAGTATTGATCATGATTCAATGCAACTCCCTTGTCCAGCACTTAACCAACTAACACTAGTACCAAACACTTCTGTTGTATAGTGTCTTCGGCCTCTGTGCTTCCCCTTGAAGAAACAGAAAGCCATTTGTGCAATCATGGTGAAGCCAAAGTCCAGCTAAAGTTGGGTACTGCTTAGTTGCTCAACCTTATTAAAGGCCTACCTTACACTCCCCTCTATCCCTATTCAAATTCTAAACACAGCACAACCCTCTTATTCTCTCAAGTCTTTATGGATATTTGTGAAAGGAAGGTGAAAGAGACATAGTCCTAATTGTAGGCTTTTACGATCTTTACCTTCCTGTATCAATGGAATAATTAGAGGGTGAAGAAAACAAGGAGATCAGGTAGTTCAAGAAAATGAGCACAGCTAGGTTCATCAAGTGTGTCACTGTTGGGGATGGAGCTGTTGGCAAGACATGCATGCTCATCTCTTACACAAGCAACACTTTCCCTACTGTATGGATTAGACACTGTTATTGTGTCTCAAGGCTCAAGCTTGATTTTTTTTTTCATGAAAGGAGCTAACACTTGTAATTACAATGTTTTTCTTTCCATGTTTCCTGTTGTAATACCCTTTTTGGTGTCGTTAATCTTGATAGGATTATGTACCTACAGTGTTTGACAACTTCAGTGCTAATGTGGTGGTCCATGGCAGCACAGTGAATCTTGGATTATGGGATACTGCAGGTTAGTATTCTTGCTTTCTTGGGTTTCTGACAGCAGATATTAATCCCTTTCAAACAGAGACTATTAAACTATTCTGAAGAACCCTAAGAACAGGTAGTACTAATTGTGTAGTCTGTGCATTCAGGACAGGAGGATTATAACAGGTTGAGGCCTCTGAGTTATAGAGGTGCAGATGTGTTCTTGCTGGCCTTTTCTCTAATCAGCAAAGCTAGCTATGAGAACATTGCCAAGAAGGTATGATTTACTATTTCCAATTCTATTTTACACGTTTGGATGATTGAGTTTGATTCATCTGAGACTTTTTATAATCATCAAAGCTTGTCTGATTTTGCTTTCTTTTTTATCAATATTTTGGCCCCAGTGGATCTCTGAACTAAGGCATTATGCCCCAGCTGTGCCGATTGTGCTTGTGGGAACCAAACTTGGTAAGATCAATTTTGCTACCTTCTATGTTTTTTCATTTCAGGTTGTACTAATATCAGTAGGATGCAACGGGCTGCAGATTTACGGAACGATAGGCAATATCTGATAGATCATCCTGGGGCCGCACCAATCACGACTGCTCAGGCAAGTAGCTGATTTTCTTTCGTTTACACCAATTTGAACAAAATGAGTTTTTCCATTTCATTTATGAACCCAGCAACTTTCACATTGAGCAGGGGGAGGAACTAAAGAAGATGATCGGTGCTGCTGTTTACTTAGAGTGCAGCTCCAAGACTCAGCAGGTTTGGCCAATTATTATTATTTCTTGGTAAAAGCAGAGGAGGAGACTATTATCCAAGAACTTAAGATTTTCCCAAATCACTTATCCTCTTTCCACTCAGCCATCAATTTGGTCTTAAAATCCAGTTAGAAGTCATTTTCTTTACACTCACAGTCCCAACAGACTCAATGGGTAATAGTTAACGCCAATTGTTAGCTTTTCAGTCTAGGAGCAACACCCCTGCATAGATTCTTCTGCCAATATTTCCTAATTCTAGCAAGTAGCCTGTTGTAGTGCTACTCATTGCTCAACCTGGTCGGGGCAGCTAGTCAACCTGATGACTCGTGACCTAAAAGGTTTAAAATTAAACTGAGCAAGAGTTAATTTTACTTAGTTAACTCGATGGATCAACATGCGACCCAATTGACATGGTAATAACCTGTTTTGATTTTTTTATTTTTTTATAACGATATTGTTTTAACTTATAAGAAAATATTGAATTTTTTTATTTATCTATACCAACTTGTCCAACCATGACTCGGGCCCTGGGCAGGAGGTTTAATAACTTTGGTGCTACGAATAATTGATAGCTTTAACTCCAGTCTTCACTTCAGTATTGTAGCTTAACTTAATGCTGTAAATGTCTTATCCCCAGAATGTGAAGGGTGTCTTTGATGCTGCAATCAAGGTTGTTTTGCAGCCTCCGAAGCCGAAGAAAAGGAGACAGAAGCGTAGGGCTCCTTGTGTGTTTCTCTAAATCAATATTCAGCTATCAGTTTCTTCCATGAGAAATCTTGATGACCCAGCCAAGTCAAGATCCTGTATGGCTTAGTAGAGTCACGATAGCATTTCTGTTTTCCAATCTCTCTGGGCCTCTAATTTTGCTTTTTTGTAATGTAATATGTTCATATGCTTCAGGAGGATTGTGGGGCAACTATGTGGTAAACTTGAATCTGTTATCATGTAATGATAGTAAAATTTGTGTATCAAAACCCTAATATTATGATCTCTGCCATGTGATTATCACACTAAACAAATACTATGCCCTAGTGAATGTGAAGTAATCCTATCGAACTCAGCAAAGCATGAGTTGTTTTTTTTTTTTAAAGGCACATATAGCAGGCATAAAGCTAGAATATTAATTCAGAAGGCATTTTTTTTTTTATTGAAATAAGCTTCTTGGAGAGCAAAACTATTAGATCTTGAGAATTAATTTTACCAATTTTATTAAAAAAATTTATTTATCTCAGTAGCTCCCTGAAAATCTATATGAAGTTTACAACATGAAAAAAAAATTTGTTTTTGTTTTGACAAAAAAAATTAACAACGAATACATATAAATATAATCCATCAATTAATAAATTAATGTGAAGAGGGAGAAAATTATAAAAAACAGTTTTACTACAACATTTGGAGATACAATCCACTAATGGACCAAATGTTGTAGTAAAAAAAAATTATTTTTTTCTCTTCATCTTATTTGTAAATTGCATTTTATTTTATTTTTTATTTGTCAAGTGACATTAGCATAAAAAATATTGAAGTATATTGGACAAAACCATATTCAGATAATTAAAGTTGAGAATCTAACAATTGAAATCAAGAACTTGCTTCCCAATTTTACAATATTCATATATAAAGATTAGATTCATCTATTTTTATTTAACTAAAAAAAATATTTGTTCACGTGAAAAATAAAATAAAAAATTTGGAAAAATAAAAATAAAATATCATGGTAACTTGGAAAAAAACCCATATATAAGATGTTGTATTAAAAAGGAATATTATCTCATGTACCTCTAACAATTGAGATTAGATGCATTCATGTATCTTCTTCAATCTGAGTTTTTTTTCCCATTATCTACTAAGGATATGATTTGGTAGTTTTCAAATTATGGAGTGATGTCCAAAAGAGAATCCAAGAGGTTATCCCCTCCCCTTTCGTGCCCTCAAACCCTTTCTATCTCTTAAAATGTTACTAGAAGAAACTTCATAATGTTACTAGTCATGGCAGGGCAACTGTATCATTGATAATGCCATCATAGTTTTCTCCAGTGAGTTTCTGTTAACACCATATAAGATGTTATGTTGATTCCATATTGTTTTGCTTGGTATCAATTTAGGGCAAACATGATATTTATGTTTCAATGTTAGCCACTTGGAAATAATTGTCCACTTCCGATATGTTTTTAGCTGACCGGAGGGAAAATTGGTGATCGGTTATAGCTGAAGCTGAAACTAATCTTGCCAGAAATGCGCTTCCTGGCGTGGCAGAGACATATGAGGTCCAGGGGAGGGGAGGACTTCAACTTGGTTTGTTCTTCTTGACACTACATGGTGTTGCGCTATTCTATTTCATGTTAAGCATAAAAAATTCACAGTACTAAGGTTTACAATGACATTAGTTTCATTTTCCTGTCTCTTAAATTTCTGATATGGTTCTGAACTTCAGATGTTTATGCTTTTCAGGTATCTTGATTGAGAATATGAGACATGAAGGACTTGAGCTGTCTGTCTCACCTCCTAGAGTCCCTTTTCTTATATTTTTTGGAAAATTATTTTGTTGAATCAGGTATAAAACTGAGAGTAAGGAGAAGCTTGAAGCGATTGAAGAATGACCATTGAGGCAAGAATTCAAGATTACAGAACTGGTTTCTTTTCACAAGATTCGATTTTCACATATGATTTTGTTTCAGGTAAATGAAGAGCATGTGGGGTTAGTAATGGAAGCTTTATCTCACAGAAGATCTGAGGTTCTCGATATGGGTCCTGTTCCTGGGCATGTTGGCAGGACTAGATTGTCCTTCACAGGTCAGTTATGAGTAAAAGGCCGCAGGAATCAAATCTATTTTTAACACAATTTTGTGATATGTACCCTGTTATGAAGAGGACCAGAGCAGTAACCTGCTGTATTCATTCTCTTGTCTGCCTCGCAATATTGTTAACGTTCGAAAAATACAAAAGAAAATATTCTGACAAACAAGACAGGGATCTAATATGAGGAGTGCACGTCATCCTCACCTGCAACTGTTAAGTCATTTTGCTTTTTTTCCTGTTATTATAGACTCTCTAGATTGTTATGCTGCAAGAGATGCTGGATTTGGTAGCTTGTAATGACATTTTTTGTTGGTCGCACAGCTAAATTTCTCTCGCAAATCCTCCATGATATTGTCCTGTCTTGTGACTCTTGTCTAGTCTAGTCCCATCACGCCAACCCCATCTGTTCACCGAACCCACAAAGAGCAGGGGAAATGCAGTAGCCTTCAGCTACTTGAGATGTTTCCATGCTTTGTTCATCAGATCTTAGTTTCCTACCAAAATCAACTACACAAAGACCAATCTTTGAAATCATTGCAGGGTTGCAAAAAAGAAAGGAAAAGAAAAGAAAAAAATTGAACGTTGCCTGTTCTTGTCCCTTTCCTGGAAGGGAAGTGTGGTGGCTAAGGTTATTGTGAAAATGACAATGACAAACAATGTTGTCAACATCCATCCCACTTTGGTGTTAACATCAAATTCTCATCTGGAAGTGTAAACACAAAGAAAATTTGAAAGTTGAATTGAACATGATTAAAAAAATTAGAAACCCTAGTGGAGATAACGATTGGAATTCAATTTAATTATGAAGATCTTCTATTAATGGAAAAGTATCAACCTTTCAATGTACACATTTTTTTTAATGTTTTTGTGATTAAATAATTCATGTCCACATTATGATTAATTCTGCCATTCCGCGTTATACCTTTTCAAATATCTAGACGGCTATAAGCCAAAATAGATAATTTAGGGCAACTGTAAATCTCAAGAACTTCAAAATAACTTTTAGAAAATATAAATTAATTAATTAATAAATAGAATGAATGAATGAATGCGGAGAAAACAGAAACAATGTTCAAGACACAATTTTGTTTATAAGATTGTTAAAGTATTAATTTTAAAAATGTTTTAAAGTAATAATATGATGAAAACAAATTAACACTTTATTCTTACCCCCCTTCCTTTTTTTTTATTATTATTATGGGAATTTTTTTTTTGTTTTATGAGTATCATAATGATTTTGAAAGAATCTTTTATCATTTAATTAATTATTTTAAAATTCACAAGTGAGTTTTTTTATACTATCATAAAAAAAAATTGAATCTAAAAAATCAAATGGTTAAAGTACAATTATCAAGCCTACTCCCAAACAAAAATCAAAGAATGTTCAACACTTTAAAATTCAAAACCTCTACACAGATCCACATATAACCCCACAAGTCCACAACACAGAAAGGCCAAACCTTTATCTCTCAACATCATTTCCCATATAACAAAAACTAGAGAATTAGCAAAGCAAATGGGTGCTTACAGGGCAGATGATGACTATGATTATCTATTCAAGTTAGTGTTGATAGGTGATTCTGGTGTTGGAAAATCCAATCTTTTATCAAGATTTACAAGGAATGAATTCAGTTTGGAATCCAAATCCACTATTGGAGTTGAATTTGCCACTCGTAGTATCCATGTTGATGATAAAGTTGTCAAAGCTCAGATTTGGGACACTGCTGGCCAAGAAAGGTCAAACCTTCTTGATCTCTGTATCTTTCTATTTTTCTAAGATGGGTTTCTTCTTGTTTTGTGACATTTGCATTTGGGTCTATCAGATCTATATGCCTTAAGTGATTGATGCTACAAGGTTTTGTTTTTTCTTTATTTTTTTATTTGGGTTTTTGATACTATAAGTTTTTTGCAAATTGATGGTGGAAAAGGGGCTTAGTAGATTGCCATTATGGTAGTTGATGGACTTCTGCATCTGTATTTGTTGACATGGATGGAAACCATACTACATGAAAATGGGCTTAGTAGATCTAGTCTCTCATGCCGAAAATGTTAGGAACAGAAATGCCTAAATGTTTTATTTGGAGATATAAAATTTGCTTGAGAAAGGATCAAAGTTTGCACCTTTCTTTACAAAGTGGTTGATGTTTTGATAACAAATGGCTGTTTTTGAGTTGCTGCTAAACTCTGATTTGGATTTGTAAAAGACTGGAGAACAAGAAATATGATAGTCCAGTGTTTCCAATTGATCTCTGTTTTTGATTTTCTATCCTCATTCTGCATCCAGTCCAGGAAATAAAAACATCATTTTGAGAGAGATAGAGTATGACCCCATCTATTCCTCCTGTATGAATTGTTGTTGGCACATGTAGAAAGAAGGAGAGTAAAAGAAAAATGGTTGCATTTTGCTTTGATTATTGTTTCACGTAATTGTGCAGAATGTAATAGCTTTGTGTGATCATAAGACCTTTTCTCTCACTAGTGTCTAGAATATAACCACGTTTTCTATGGTTACCTACTCTTTTTCTTGCTTTTCTTATTGAACAAAAATACTTTCAAGCATGATATCTTTTGTTGAAACTGAATTATTTCCAATCCTTGTATCATAAGGGTGCCTATTTTCATCATTGTTTCTATTCATTGATACAGATACCGTGCAATTACTAGTGCATATTATCGAGGAGCTGTTGGCGCCTTGCTTGTCTATGATGTCACTCGACATGTCACTTTTGAGAATGTGGAGAGATGGCTAAAGGAACTTCGTGATCACACTGATTCAAACATTGTGATTATGCTTGTGGGAAACAAAGCAGATTTGCGTCACTTGCGTGCAGTTACTACTGAGGATGCCACTGCATTTGCTGAGAGAGAAAATACTTTTTTCATGGAGACCTCTGCCCTAGAGTCCTTGAATGTTGAAAATGCTTTCACTGAAGTGCTCACTCAGATTCATCGTGTAGTCAGCCGGAAGGCTCTTGATGTTGGGGATGATCCTGCAGCCTTGCCCAAGGGACAGACTATTACTGTCGGCAAAGATGATGTATCAGCTGTGAAAAAGGTTGGATGCTGCTCCGCATAGATAGAATAGATGAAAGAAGTATGGTGGTAATAGTTTCTCCTATTTCATAATTTGCCTTTTTGTTATTTGAAGACGCCTTTCAGACACATGAATGTTAAGATGGATAGTTGTAGTCCAATTGCTTGCCTAGAAACTACCAAACTTCTTGAAGTTGAGAGAAAGCTTAACTGCTTAAGGTTATGGATCCAAGAGGCATATGCATTTGATTGCCATTCCTTTTTCCTTCTTTCTTTTGATTGTTCTTTTGTAAGTTTGTTCCTTGGAGTGTTGTAATTTTTAGACAGTTTCAACCCTCTAGTTTAGATTCAATTTTATTGCTTGAATTTGGGAAATATTAAGGTAATCGCTCAACTTGATTGATTGTTCAATTCTTTTTTTCACAATTTATTGTTTTTCACCGTTGACGTCCACACCAACAAAGGTGTCATCAAGCTTGTCATTAACATCGAAGAGATTGATTTTGTTTGTTGATGCTTAATGTGTGGGCAGAGAAGTTGCTCTTTTTGCCTTGCTATGCACCGGCTATTGTCCAAATGAAAGATCGATGTTCTTTCATGACTTTGCTGGGTTGCTGCAAACTTTCCTGAATATTAATGCTTGCTTTTTGGCAAACAACCCATGATTTCTCAATGTCATAACTCGTAAGTTAGCAAGCCAAAGCATGTCCTCTGTCGTGGCTTATTGGTCATTTGCAATCGCAGTTCTTCATACTTTGGACGTAGCTCTTCTCCAAACATGATTTATGATTGTGAACACCCCAGCTGTCATAAATTTATCAAATCATCAACAAGAAGGATATCAATTTATCTGGGTGATAACACCAGTCTGAGTCGCATTTTATAATGTAAAGGCATCAAATTCCCAAACAGAAGTGGAAGGCCTTCCTCGTTTCAATAGTTGGTTATGAGAAATGAAGAAACTAGTCTGTTACATCAGCCAAAGACAACCTAGTTTAGTTCCTCCTCCAAGTAATTGGAATGTTCACCTATGAAAGGTGGCTCGTAGGCTGTTTAAGTTGAAAGATCAGACGAGTTAATGCTAATTACGCTGCAACTTCATTTCAGCAAATACTTTTGGCATGAATACTAGTCCAATAATGTAAGAATTTGGAAGAACATGGTAACCTATCTCCTCTTGTACACGGTCCTCCTGGATTAAATATAAAGCATCGCCTAATTGGAGGTGGTTTTCTCATTCTGCTTAGCATCATAATGTCCTAAGTAATTAGCAGACGGTTAATGATGTAAAGCATGGATGACGATACTGAATTGAAGCTTAAATAATATTTGACTGCACCTGGTTTTGCCATTTTAAATCGTATTTGCAAGAACACTCTTCCTCTCCATTTTCGAACTTATGTTTCTCATCGAGCAATTCAACAACAAATGCATCATAAAATTTAAGCTCATCATTCAAAGCATACTAACTGTCTTACCTTGAACAATCTTGCTGTAATCATCTTGTAGATATTGCACACTACTCGGCTGAAATACCATATCCCTCCCACTGCTTCCGTGGTCTTGAACTTGTCAGCCTGAAATGTTTCCATGTAAACGTCTGAGAAATAAACACAGTTCATCGCGAGAGTTTCCCCATCACAAACGAAATTTACATCATACCATGCATCATCGCCTGGATGCCGACATTCCATGCCAACACCTTTGTATACCGCTAAAAACATTTGATCTTCAATTACTATTTTAAGGAAGAAACAATAAGGGTTCTTGTAATAACAGAAGGTGAAAAATTAATGAAGAGACAAAAAGAAAATGTAGAGAGGGAAAATTCTCTACAGATCACGGTACATATGCTTGTTGTGACAAGAAAGTTGTTAGGAGGGATATGGCTAAGGAAGATTTCTTACCTTATTGTTCTCCAAGGAAGAAACCAATTTAAAATTGTATGAGTTGGGTTTGCCAAAACTGAATTCTTGAATTTCGGAGATTATCAAGGAAGATTTGATGGAGGAGAAATGTTCAAAATAAATCATGGACAATAGAGAGTGAGAGAGTGAAAGGGTATAGAGCTGGCAATATTTAGGTTCCGTTCTCTGTTGTTAAAATTAAGAAGGAGATCGTAATAACGCGTTTTTTTTATAAGAAAGCAAGTGAAAGGAAAAAACACTATCGTGCTGCAGGGGTTATGAGTAAGGAGGGAAGGTGGTGCACGAGGTTGAATGGGATTGAGGGTGTTCTTGTTGTGTATTTTAGGGACATTTTTGCGGCTTCAGAGATTGATTCTGAACGCAGGGTTCCTGATTCTGTTGATTCTATGGTCACACCAGCTACGAGACGAGTTCTTATGTGTAAGTGGTTCACTGTAGCGGAGATCCAACATGCTCTTCATCAGCAGCATCCTACTAAAGCTCCTAGTCAAGATGGAATGGCTGCTCTTTTCTATCAAGAGGTAATGGCGATCACAGATGCGCAGCATGCTTCTGATTTTTTAAATGGTGAAAGAACTCAAGAGCGTGACGGATTATAGACTAATCTAGGAACCTTCGGCCAATCGGTTGAGGACTACGTCGGAGAAAATTATTTTGCTTAATCAGAGTGCTTTCATACCGAGTAGGCTGATCTCGGATAATATTTTAGTTGCTTTCAAGACTACACATTTTATCAAGAATGCTACGACGGCTAGCAAGGGGAAGATGACTGATCTTAAGCTAGACATGAGCAAGGCATAGAACGGGGATATTTGCGAGTAGGAGTGCAGAAGATGGGTTTTGAAAAGATACACTTAAATTTTTCGTACTTCTTTTTCGTTAGGATAAGCACATCAACTACCTCAATTATTCCCGCTCTTTTCATTTCTCAACCTACTTTCTCATCACAGCCAATCCACAGTTTGAGCCTATGCTAAATTGTTACAATCTTAGAAGTTAAAAGAACTAAGAGAACCAGAGATTTGAGAGCTTTAAACTTCTTCTATGTTAAGTGTATAATGCTCTAGTATAACTAATGTAACGTAGTGTTTAAATTTGAACAAGATATGAATCCCATGAATCATGGCAGTAGAAGAGTTTGCTGAGTAGAAAATTCAGGTGCTTCAATTGCTGGCATGTCAGTTTCATAGAAGGTACGTGTCTAGTCCCTCCCCTGGAAATTCCTAACAAGAAAAAGTCTGTGGTGGATATACCTAGTGGTTTCAGAAGGATCAAATACTATCATTGCTTCTGTCATCAATCTTTGAGGAGGTTTGATGCAGTGAATAGCGTAGAAAACATAAAAATTTTAATAAGCAAAAAAGTTAAAGATATTAACTCTAAATTTACAGTTTTATTCTACTCAAAAGTTTAAGTTTAAATTGTTAGGTGAAAACTTAAGATATAATTTATATTTCTCTAACAAAACACAAGAAACCTTCTGCCAATATGGTTCTGAAATCCAACTCTTCTGGCTCCTCATCTCAGCAGTCCTCTAATGCTGGTAATTACTCTCTTATGAACTATTCTGCTGGCAGCCATTATTCTGGTGATTCCAACTCTGCACATTACCTAGGAGGGCGTAACTATACCAATATGAACAATCGTTTCGACAGAAAGTGCGTTCCATGCCAGTTTTGTGGCTGAAAAAAAATCACACAGCAGCTACATGTAAGAGAAATTATGAATCCCAGCGTCTCAACTGGCCTTACAACAGAACATCCACTATCAGAAAATTGATAAATATAAACAGAAACATCAAAGAAATTTTTCCATTAATATTTTGTGGTGATATTTACTGAACAAATTTTTCCATCACTAAATCCCTCGGTAAACACTAACGAGAATCGCATTGATCTTTCAATTCTGCACCACTGTTGCCTACTCCCTTCTGCTCACTATACCGATTTTGCTGGTTATGCAAATGCAAATATATCAGTATACCCTCCTCCTCAATGGCATCCTGACACAGCAGCAACTACTAACATCATGCTAGATATTGGAAACTTGTGCTTGGCTGACGATTATAAAGGTTCTGAGATATTAAATATTAGTAATGGTTGTGGTTTAAATATCCCACACAATGGATCGCCTACTTTGTCTTCTCAACATAAGCAATTCAAACTCAAAGACATTTTACATGTAACTTATATTGCAAAACAACTCATCTCTGTCAAAAAATTTGTTAGTTTATATATCGTCAGTTACATGTAATGCTAATTTTATTTATTTAAAATATATTTATTATTAATAAAGATATTTTTTATTTTTAATATTCATTTATATTTGATTAATGAAGTTATAGTAAAAATAAAGTCATTCAAAAAAAAATATTTTACAAAAAAAAATTATAAAGTTATTATAATTATGAGATTCATATTGCATAAAAATATTATTTTTTAAATGTTCTTAGTCGATACTTTATTAAAACAATATCTATATATATTATGTTTTTTTTTAGATTAACGTGAGTGTCCGGGCCAACTTGTATGCACCTCGACTAATCCCACGAGCCTTGAAGTTAACGACCATGTAAGCTTTCAGTGGCCCTGAGGTTTGTGGGACTCGAACTGATGACCTTTAAAAAGCAAACCCAGAACCTGACCAATTGAGCAACACCCCTCATAGTTTATATATATATATATATATATATATATATATATTATTTTCTTGTTTTTATAAGTTGAGGTATAAAGGATGTTTAAAACAAATATGTAAATACGTATTTGTTAGGTGATATGTGTACTAAACTGACTAGTAAAAGAATTCCATATGAATAAATTACTTATGTTTATGAAAATATTCATGTTACAGTTATGTAAGTGATTTTTAAACTTGAAATTACTAAATTATCTTAGAGAATGTTATACTATATTTTAGAAGAGTTTGTGATATTTGTTATATTTTAAAATTAAAATTAAAATACTTAATTGATATATATATTCAAAAGAATAGACACTCAAATAAAGTTTACATTCTTAAATAAATAAAAATAAAAATTTACACTCATTAAAATTATACAGCGTAGCTAATTAAATAACATGCTCAAGTATCAATTTAATGATTATATAGACATGTATTTAACAAAATCTTACATAAATATTTAATTAAAAAATAAAAAAGTTTATATAGAAAAAAACAAAAGTTAATACAATTAAATAAACAAAATTAAACATTTAGTACACCAAAAATATCTAACCCTCTTTAGAAAACGTGATTTCCACTTTTTTTTCAGCAATTATATATTGCATTAAAAAATGTTTCAAGGGAAATCTTTTCCAATCAAATCTCAGTCTTGGAACGACCCGATATTTTATAATTATATATGATAGTATGAAATTATAAACACCGAATTAAAATCCATGAATAAATTGAATATAAAGACATTAGGCACTCCTACATGTAAGTTGGTGGAAAATTAATTTTGAAACTGTTTCCATTAAATTCAGTGTACTTGATTTAATTATTTCAATTTAATTCTATACTTTTAAACCAAAGTTTCCATTAAATTTAGTGTACTTGATTTAATTATTTCAATTTAATTCTATACTTTAAAACCAAACCAAACAATTTAATTGAATGAACAGTTAGGTTAAATGTTTTTACGCAAAATATTTCAAATATAATTGAGATTGCCATTTTGAGTCAATCAAGCTAATCTTGAGCAATAATGGACTTTATCTCTCTCATCTAAAATTGGAAAAATCAGAAAAATAATTGTGGCGTTACATGAGCGGTCCCTCTCATACATAAATATTCTAACAATCAATTCCATGTTATATTAATTACAGCTTGTAGAATAAATAGTAGAATTACAAACTCCAAACAGCCCCCATACTTTTGAGTAAACAACTCTTTGATCCCTGCAAATTTAGTAATATCCCGCTTTGCTCTCTATTGTTTAAGTTTTTTGATATCCTGATGCATGCATGAGGTTATTTTTTGAGAAAATGAATATTTTTCTTAGTTTATGAATTGTTTTTCTATTCAACTCTTTAAGTATATTTATTTCAGTTTATACTTTGTTTTAATTTTCACTATTGTTTAAAGTATATTTTAACCTTTTTTTTTCTGAATAACCAAACAACAATATTAAATTTAAAGATATAAAGTAGTTCTATGTAACTAAAGAGTATAGAGATGAGAATAAGTAGGTCAACATTTAATTTTGAAACTTTTACCACTAAATTTATTGCGTCTAGGCCCTGTTTGTTTTTGTGTTATAAAAATATTTTTGAAAAAAATTGAATTTTTTTAATTTTTTTCTTTGCCTCAATTTAATATTTTTTTGGTATTTTTAGATCATTTTGATGCCCTAATATCAAAATTAATTTTAAAAAAATAAAAAATAAATATTATTTTGATATATTTCTAAGTAAAAAACATTTTGAAAAGTAATCACAACCACACTCCATAACATGCAATCTGGTTATTTGAATTTAGATTCAAAATTTAAAAGCAAAACCTTACAAAAACAATTTAATTTAATTTATAAATGGATAGTTAAATTCGAGTTAAGTTTGATTCCAAGATCTTAAAACAAAACCAAGATTATATATTAAAAAAAAAAAAAACAATCCACTGAGAGCTAATCTTGAGCTCCTCTACACTGCTTCATCTCTCTCATATTATTTAAAAAATTAGATGAAAAAAAAATGAAGTTCTTAGTACATTTTATATATTGGTTTGACGCTGAAAATGTATTAATTTTTTTTTGAATAATTTTAAAAAATATACTTTGATACATTTAATTTTTTTAAAATAAAGATAATAGTATTGAAATTTAAATTAAAATATCAAAAAAGAAAAAACTTATCAATCTCTAGATTAGATACTCATTTAAAACACGTTCTATATTTGGAAACTATACAGCTGACATGAACAACCTACAATTTTAAAATTTAATCTAACTTTATAAATCGATTCATAACTCGGTTGATTCAAGGTTAAAATTAAATCTAGTTTAAAAAATATAAGAAAATATAAAAATTTAGGTGATTTGGTTAAAAACTAGGATTGACCTTGTAAAACTCGATTACAAGTTATTAATTAATTATTATTATTATTATTTTTAAAATATTATTTTAATTTATAAAAAAAATTAAGATCAATATGATCCGGTACTTGTCCGGGTTTAAAAACTCCATCAGAGCCTCCATGGAGAGAAAGCCTTCCCAGTTTTGACGAACGGCTTTTTTAATGTTACACGCGCGGTTCCAATGATCAATAAAACATCTCCAACGACCAACCACTGTTTCCACACCTAACTAGCGCGCCAAGAATTACTAGTGTCTTAAAGACCTTACTTTTTGTGTAAAATACACTTTGATCCCTTTATATTTAATAATATCTCACTTTGCTCTCATTTGCTTAAATGCTTCTGATCTCATACATATAAATTTTAAAAAATAAAACTATACTTTTTATGTTACATGTATAATGAAAATTGCATTGATAAAAAATATATTTAATAATTTATGCATTAATAAATATTATCAGATGGAAAAATTATTCAGATTAATTATAATCATGTGATTCTCTATCAATTCTCTTGGTATAATTTTCATTACAAAACGCATTCCTCTTTTGCGCATGTGTTCGAAAACTCAGGTTGATTTAAGAGTTTTTTTAAGAATAGAACCCGAAGTGAAATATTCGAAAATCTACAGAGGGCAAACTATATTTTAACATTTTTTTTAATTGTTTTTACTGAAAAAACCAAACAACTGAATTACAAACGGCTCTTTCATGTATATATATATGGCACCTTCATCATTGCTTCTATATACTCTCCTAATCTCTGCAAATAATTATTGTCCTAGAACACAGAAACCTCGAAAGACCAGGCAAAAAATGGCACAAGAATCGTCAATCAACAGGGCTTCACGTAGAACCAGAATACTAAACAACCACCTAGTCCAATCTCCTTCAGACCCCACTTCATGTCTTCGATCAAACTCTTGTTTAAGCTACACTCCACCAGAAGAAACTGAAAGTCTTGATTTCGACACCAAAGAAATGAGAAAAATTCTTGATCTCCACAACTTGGAGGACAGGGACTGGTTGTTTGGTGTTATCAAACAAGGGAAAGTGTTTAATGGGAAAGAGAGAGGTGGGAGATTGTTTGTACTCCCTGAGTATAATCAGACAATGGAGCAGCAAAGAGAAATGACTATGAAAAGAATTGAGTATTTGTTTGAAAGAGGTGTTTTTGATGGATGGTTGATGAAAAAAGGGGTGGAAGCTGAATTGAAGAAGTTGGCTTTTCTTGACGTTATTCAGAATTTTGATCAGTCTCTTGCTGTCATGCTTGGTGTTCATTTCTTTTTATGGTACTCTATTGATTTCTGTTTTCTTTTATTATTTTTTGACAATTGTTGTGTGATTTTTGGGTTTTGAATTAATAGATTACTGTTAGTTTCTTATTGATAATGGTATATGCTGTCATTTGGTTGCTGAGGAAGTTTCAGGGGAAGAGTGAACTGTTTATTTTAGATTATAATTTTTTTTTTTGTTCTTGGACATTTTTTTTGGTTAATTTCTGGGAATTTAGAATGAAAATGTAGGCAGTAAAACTATCATGAATCTTGAAATCAGGAACTGAGGTTCACATCATTGCTTTCAAATTACATCTGGATAGTTGGCTTTTCACGTTGAAAAGAAAAATCCTGGGTTCCTAAATTGCATTTAATGCAGTTTGTTGTCTTTGCATTCCAACTGGCTGTTGAAAATGGAGGAAAACCTTGCTGTTAGTTGTTGAGATTTTTTATTGGATGCGATTCAGAAGGAATATTGAAGAAAAAAGAAATTATAAACCTTGCTGTTCGTGTTCAATTTAGCAAGGCCTGGTTTAGGATTTAAGAGAGAAATTATTGTGCATTGAATTTAAGTTCTTTTTGTTTATTAATTTCAGGGGTGGTGCTATCCAGTTTATGGGCACAAAGCGCCACCATGACAAGTGGCTAAGAGACACAGAAACTTTTGGACTGAAAGGATGCTTTTCTATGACGGAGTTGGGGCATGGAAGTAATGTATGTGAAAGCTGTTAATCCATTTGATCTGTGTCATTACTAGGGTTTATGTAGTTACTTATGCTATCTTGTGTTTATTTGTCATCTTTCCTCGGATGATGTTCTTAGGTTCGAGGAATTGAAACAGTCACAACTTATGATTTGAAGACAGGAGAGTTTGTAATCAATACTCCTTGTGAATCAGCTCAGAAGTATTGGATTGGGGGGGCTGCTAATGTAAGGGTTTCTGTGAACCAATTTGTGTGTTAAGTCCTTTCATTGTTTTATTGTCTACTACGCAATCTTGTCTATGCTGACACAGTTTTACCGATGTTCAGCATGCAACACACACTATAGTCTTTTCTCAGCTCAACATAGATGGGGTGAATCAAGGAGTCCACGCCTTCATAGCCCAGATCAGGGATGCAGATGGAAACATATGCCCAAACATCCGTATTGCTGAATGCGGTCACAAAATTGGTTTGAATGGTGTTGATAATGGTCGAATCTGGTACTAACAACACCTTTTCTTTCTGTTTGTTGCTGATGACCGTTTTATAAGCAAATGCTGAACGTGATTAAGATTTTTTTTCCAGGTTTGACAATCTGAGAATCCCCAGAGAGAACTTGTTGAATTCGGTTGCTGATGTTTCACCAGATGGCCAATATCTGAGTGCAATAAAAGATCCGGATCAAGTAATTATTTTATGTTTGTTCCATGTTCTTTAATTGGTGAGAAAATAACACCAGTTAAGTCAATTGTCATGTGTTCTTTTCCAGAGGTTTGCAGCATTCTTGGCCCCTTTGACATCTGGTCGTGTAACTATTGCTACGAGTGCAGTTTTCTCATCAAAGGTATTGAATTACGATGGCTTGTTTCTATCTAGGTATTTACTTTCAGAATTTTTTACTGAAGACTACAAAAATTTCTGTAAGGATATTGTTTACTGCTAATGCATGTTCCACTTTAAGGTTTAGGATTATGCACCAGCTCTCGTAGCCATATTGGATTTGTCTACAGAACTCGTGTTTAGACAATTACTTGAAAAAAAAGTGGTTGATGTACTAGTAGTAAACCTATTTACTTATAAAAGGAATTGGTATAAGGTTGTAAATTATATCATACAGATGACCTGGGAGATGAGTTCTAAGTAATGCAGAAAATTACCTTATCAGAAAGAGTAGTTTTCATCCTACTTATCAAAGCTCTGTATTCGTGGTGCATCATATTTGTACATGGCCTCCATAAATGGCTGTTCCTACAAAATTTGATTTTCCATTAATATGGATGTCATTTTTCTCTTTTCAGGTTGGCTTGGCAACTGCCATTAGGTACTCCTTGAGTAGGCGGGCATTCTCTGTAACACCTAATGGACCTGAAGTCCTTTTGCTTGATTATCCAAGTCATCAACGACGACTCTTGCCTCTTCTTGCTAAGTCGTAAGTATCCAAGTAGTCGCTACTCGGTCATGCTGCAGAATATAATCTATTCACTATTTTGGGATGTCAAATTGTGCTTCGTACATCCAATTTCAAAAGAGTAAGACCCACTGTGATAATGAAGTTTCAATTTTTCTCAAGTTTGCTGTGTTCATCTGAGGGATTTACAATTTTCTCAAGCCCTTGTTTGACATTGTCTTCTGCCTTCTTAATGTGCAATAATCGTGCTGATTTATTAGAATTCTCTTTTGTAGAGCCGTTGTCATTTTTATTGCTGAGTCTGGCTTTAGCATTTTAAGAATTCTAATAAAGGGTGTGCTGTTTTTATGTGAAAAGTCAATATGATGATTACGATTTTGCAGAATGTGGTCAGGAAAAATGAGAAAATGTTATCTTTTATCAAAGCACCGTTTTTACCTCGAAGTTTAATACTAGTTCTGTGAATCGTGTTGCTCCGGTTGTTACAAATCCTCCACCGCCCTTGGCAATGCTAGTTCTGTCTTCTGTGAACTGGCCATGCAACTTGGTTTTGGAATTTCTTCTGCCATGCAGCTGCTTATTGCTTGTAACTGAAATAAATAGAACTCTCGTTCTGACTTGGTTCCTTTCTCTTTCCCCTGGAATGAATCCTTGTCATGAAGGTATGCTATGACTTTCGGTGGAAATTACTTGAAAATGACTTATGTGAATAGAACCCCTGGATCAGCCAAAACCCTTCATGTTGTTTCAAGTGCATTCAAGGCTATCTTTACCTGGCACAACATGAGAACCCTCCAGGTGAGGAGCTAGATTCACATATGAAAGTAAGGTTTATGGTTAAACGCCTTGCTGAATTTCACTAGATTCATGTTCATTAGGAATGTCGTGAAGCTTGTGGAGGACAAGGCTTGAAGACTGAAAATAAAATTGGTCACTTGAAAGGTGAATTTGATGTCCAGTCAACTTTTGAGGGGGACAATAATGTTCTCATGCAGCAGGTACAATGTATTGCCTTCATTTGAGTGAAATTTATTCGATGATGACTGCAAGGTTTTGAGTTTTGACAACGATTTTGAGCTTGTCTTTATGTTGACTTGATTCTTCTGTTCCTCATTTTAGAACATCCAAAAACTTGACGTGTTTAATTTAAATTGAATTACATTTACTCGCACTACTTTTAAGATTTCTGTTTCAAGCAGTGAATTCTTGTTTCAGGTCAGCAAGGCACTCCTTTCAGAATATGCAGCAGCAAAGAAGAAAAATAAACCTTTCAAGGGTTTGGGATTAGAACACATGAATGGACCTGTCCCAGTAATTCCATCTAATCTCACAAGTAGTACCCTCAGGAGCAGCCAATTCCAGGTAATATATTGTCAAGTTTGCAAGCACACCTTTCTCAATATATTTCAAACGCAGCTTCACCAGTTGTGCGCATCAGATGAATGCTTTCTGCTTGAGGGAGCGAGATCTTCTGAACCGTTTTGCTGCAGAAGTGTCACTTTATCAATCAAAGGGTGAAAGTAAAGAGCATGCATTTATTCTGGTAGGGATGATTTTCTGGTAATAGAGTTGCTGGGTTCTTGTTCCACTTCTCTCATTCCGATTGTTGTTGTTGATGGGCTTTTGCTTTACTTATCCGTACCAGAGTTATCAACTTGCCGAAGACTTGGGCAGAGCTTTCTCAGACAGAGCTATTCTGCAGACCTTCATTGATGCTGAGGCAAATGTATCTGCTGGTTCCTTGAAGGTAAGCAATGTAGAAACTATTCTCGTATTTATCTACGCATAAACCTGGTGATGTAGTTTTAAGCCATTTTGTGATGTCCTAACACAATTAGAAGGCATAATCGCTAGAGGAGTAGGGCAAAAACGAACTGCAGCCTGAACAAGTTTCTCTCTTACAAGTTCCTGTAACATGCCTTGATAAAATCTATCTCTGATTCACCAGGAAAAATAAAAAGAACTGTAAGTCGTAGTATGAGTAGAAACTTGGAATAGATTTTATGTTTTCCTGATTGTATCAGAAATTCTACTGGTAATCTTCATTTCTTTCTCCAAGAAATTTTGACCTATAAGGGACATCCTTAAAATGCTTGGTATGCAATATATAAAATGTTAGAGAAGGGAGAACCTTATCTAGTTGCTTAATTTTTGGATTTGCTTCCTTTGCAGAATGTCTTGGGACTGTTGAGATCTATGTATGCCCTAATCTGTTTGGAAGAAGATGCTGCGTTTCTCCGGTATGGGTACTTATCGACAGACAATGCTGCTGCTGTGAGGAAAGAAGTAACAAAACTCTGCGGAGAATTGCGACCACATGCACTTGCATTGGTCAGTTCCCTCGGCATTCCTGATGCCTTTTTGGGCCCCATAGCATTTAACTGGATAGACGCGAATTCATGGTCTTCAGTTAAACACTAGTGCCTTGGATCATTTTCTATCTTAAGCAGAAGTTTCGTTGTTTCCTTCAGCTTATTTGCTTCAGTCTTAATAAGAAACCGAGGGATACCTCCCAAATTGCTGTAATGGTGCTCATCTGCACCTAAAACTATCTATTAACCAAATCGATTATCACTGTTTCAGATTTATGAGAACTAAGTCACAATAACTATATGATGTCCTGCTTTAAATTCCCGAAAGTTTCTGTGCGAAGGTTGATGGTCTAATGAGTAGATTTTGGTGGGCGAAATCGGGAAAGAAGAGGAATATCGACTGGAAAAAGCTGCAAGGCCTTAATGAAGTGTGTGTTTATCATAAATAAGTAGTTGAAACAACCTATCACACGTGTATGATATTGTGGCCATCATCTTTCCATATTAGAATTATAGAAAATAATATGAATGGAAATAACAAGAAATTCTTATATTTTATTAGTAAAAAAAAAAAAATGACAAAGAATTCTGACGTTATTGTCACCTAAAACATATAAAGTTGGTAAAGAAGATTCACATCTTTTATTTAGATTCAACCGTATGCAATTTAGAAGTATATAGCTTTACATTCATTTGTTTGAAATTGTCAACTCGATCAACCAAAACTATCAAAATAGAGACTAGTCTATCGAAGAACATGTCACTCACATTCTCTTCGTTAAGTCTGAACGACATGTTGTTTAGGGTTTTTAATTTGGGATTGAAAATTTTGATTGAGTCCCTGTTCTTCCAATTTTTTTTTAATTACATCTATAATTGCCTCCAAACTTTTAATTTCACGCAATTTCACCCTTATCAATCTCAATTGTCAACCCCTAAGTTGACCGTCTTTTTCATTTTGATCATTGGTTTTAAATTTGTGTATTTGACTTTTAATTGACCAACAAACTTTCATTTTCTTCAAGTTGGCCCCTGATTTGATCATTTACAACCTCTACATTAACGTGTTTTTTCCAGTTTGGTACTTGGTTTTAGATTTCTTCAATTAAATTCTTAATTGACCATCAAACTTCAATATTTATGCAATTAAGCTACTGATTTGATCAAATTAACTCTTAAAAATTACAATTCAACCTCTAGACTTTCATTTCTTCCAATTAAAGTCTAAATTGACTTCAAAAATTATTTTTTCTTGCAATTAAGCCCTTACTAAATTCAATTAAACATTGAAAAATTCCAATTGAGTCCTTAAATATCCAATTTTGAATTTCCTTCCTCAAATTGAATTTTCTTTGTCAATAGAACATTCATCAGTAAAAAATACACTGTTAAATTTTTCAATCTTGAATATATAGATCCTCCTCAACTATTTTTCAGCAATTTCCTGAGTGTTCTGATATATTCTTCTTACTTGTATATTTATTTATTTTCTTCCAATATGTTTTTCAATTTTTTTATATTTTCTCTTTTCTTTATTGTTTTATGTGGGGCTCCAAAAATGGATAACAACACCGCATTTCTCAAAAATTTAATTGTTTTTATTAAAATTAATTTTTTTGTATTTTTGGATTATTTTAATGTACTGATGTCAAAAATAATTTTTTTTTTTAAATAATATTATTTTGATGCCCGAACTAAAAACACTTTAAAAAACAATCACTACCATACTCCAAATTAAACACCCCCATAGATCTTGCATTATATTAAATCCTTAGCTTCCTAGTTTGTTACTTATCCTTCCCATTCAGAAGATCTTGCATTATATATACTCCATTTTATACAAGTTCAGACTTCTACTAAATTTGATCTGTAATCAAGTCTAACTTGTAATTCCTATCCCAAACTTCATCTCTTCTACGTTCACAATTAAGTTTTTGATTGATTAATTCTTAGTGATCAACTTTGAAATTCAAAGTTGTTTATTTTTTAATTAATGTGGATCTCCGGATTAATTTGCGCGCACCTCGACTAATCTCACAGGCCCTGAAGTTAATGATTATGTAAGCCTCCAGTAGCTCTGAGATTTGTGAGACTCAAACTGGTAATCTCTAAAAAGTAAATATAGAATTTGACCAGTTGAGCTACACCTCTTAAACTTAAATTCAAATTAAGTAGTTTTAATTGAGGTAAGACATGCACAAAAAAAATCCCAAAACATGTCCCTCCTAACCTAATAAATCAACTTTTAATATGATGACTTACCAGCCCCAATCCAAGATAACGATCTAATCTTGGTATTGTATTTGCAAAGAAAGCATGCATGCATATGTTTATTTGAAAGAAGTTTCGTGCTAGAGCTCTTAGAGAAAGAAAAGAAAACGGTACCGTATGAATGACAGTGATCAATGAATACTCTACACATAGAAATATGTGTATTCAATTTCATTAAATTTACACATGCAAGTATTAATGACAACAAAAATAAAAAGGAATCCTTGAGAAGGTTTAAATCATTATATATTAGAAATTAGTGAGAAATTTTAAAGTATTTAAGAAATAATTACTAATAATTATTCCATATAAGAATGACATAACATGAGAAGAGAGACAATAGAGATAGAAATTATATATATATATGATTTTTTTTTCTTTCATTTTTGTATGCAGACGAAGAAATCTCTGCATCTCTGCTACTTCTCAAGTTGGTAAGTCATATATATTTCTTCCAAGCTATCCAGGAATATGATTTCTTGATTATTCACTCATTGTCATCATTAATGTTCTGCTTTCAGCAGTTCCAATTCTAGCCAGGATTTTAGCAGGAGGAAACTCTGAAATCAATAAATGGCTGCAACACCTGCATCCCACATAGCAATGTATGTACCCTTGGTTTGCCTTTGGTCACCTTACCCCATTTCTTCAACTTGCAAACAAACTAGCAAAGAAAGGCCACAAAATCTCCTTTCTTCTCCCCACCAAAACTCTGTCTAAGTTACAGTAATTCAACCTCCATCCTGACATCATTACCTTCATTCCAATTACTGCTTCCCATGTGGATAGCCTCCCCTGTTAGAGAATAATATAAATCATATCCTGGGATCTCATCTAATAGCTTAAGCTATTGGGTTGAGATGGTTCTTTGACATGGTATCAGAGCCTTAATGACCAAGTGGTCTCGAGTTCGAATCTCACCATCCCTATTTATTTGATAAAAAAATTAAGCACAATATAATGTGGGTCTGTGCAAGTTTCAAGCCCAAAGGGCTTTCACTTGAGGGGGTGTGTTAGAGAATAATATAAATCATATCCTGGGACCTCACTTAATAGCTTAAGCTATTGGGTTGAGATGGTTCTTTGACACCCCCAGGTGCTGAAACAACCGCAGATGTACCTTTCCCTTCTTGCACCTCATCATGACTGCCGTGGACCGTACTGAGAGTGATATTGAAGTCTTACTTCGCAATTTAAAACCCGATGTTGTCTTCTTTAATTTCACCTACTGGATGCCAAGACTGGCTCGTCGCTTAGGTGTTAAGTCTATTTACTACTGCGTTGTTAGCTCGGTAACTATTGGATATATTATGTCTCCGGCAAGACAACCAAGTGGTAAAAAGTTAACTCAAGCTGACCTTATGCAGCCACCATTAGGCTTTCCAGACTCTCCGAACAAACTCAAAGCTCACGAGGAAGAAGGCTATATTGCAAGAAGAGTTATGAAGTTTGGTAGTGATGTCGTGTTCTGTGATCACGCAATTGGATTCAGGACAAGCAGAGAAATTGAAGGACCCTACGCTGATTATGTTGGAAACCAGTTTGACAAGCCTGTGTTGTTTTCAGGACCAGTTATACCAGAGCCAAACACCTCAACTTTAGAAGAGAAGTGGTCTACGTTGCTTGGAGAATTCAAGGCCAATTCTGTGATATACTGCGCATTCGGAAGTGAATGCACTTTGGAGAAGGATCAGTTTGAAGAGTTGCTCCTAGGTTTGGAGTTCACTGGCATGCTATTCTTGGCAGCACTTAAACCACCTGCGGCTTATGAGTCAATTTAACTTGCTTTGTCTGAAGGTTTTCAAGAGAGGATCTGTGGAAGAGGTATAGTCCATGGAGGATGGGTTCAACAGCAGTTGATTCTGGAGCATCCATCAGTTGGATCATTGTGGACCGGGTTCCTTGTCTGAGGCATTGATAAAAAAAAATGTCAACTGGTTCTAATACCACTTGTAGGGGACCATATATTCCAAGCAAGAATGATGAGCTTGCATTTGAAGGTGGGAGTGGAAGTGGAGAAACGAGAAGATGGGTTGTTCACCAAGGAAGCTGTCTTCAAGGCTGTAAGAACTATGTAATGGAGGAAGAGAGTAAGTTTAGCAGAGACGTCAGAACCAACCGTGCAAAACTGAGAGGGTTCTTGAGCAGCAAGAGTCTAGAATCCTCTTACATTAGCAGTCTATAACAAAGTTTCAATGACCATCTTCAAGTACTTCCAAATGTTACAATTTTGATGAGTGCTTAAGCCCATCCATAATTTCCTGGTTTAAGTAATGAAATCAAAAGGGTGTGATTGTTTAATCCAACCTTTGGACACTTGGACAATGATCAATCTTTTATTAGTTGCAGAATGTGGAAGATGGTCACAAGCATCAGGAACCTGTGTCCATGCTCCACGACAATCTAAGATTCGGCAAAGAAAGCATGCCATGCATATGAGACTATGAGTATGCGTATGAGCATGTGAAAATCGACAAAACAACCATTACTTCAGTACAAGAAGCCAGAGATCGAGGACCGCGTCAAAAATAATACAAGGACCGGACACCAAAGTTGAAAAATACCAGACACATCCAAAAACATTACTCAAGAGCTGAAGGAAGTTTTGCATTCTGTCTTCACCACATTCTAAAGTAAAAATGATGCGCTTCCATATTGACTTCACATATGGTTTGTTAGCATCACAATATATAGACTTAACAGTAGCAGGGAACACAAATACTAAAATGGGTACCATATACTTTACACTTAAAGAAGTCCTCTTCAGTTTTGACCTTTGTCTCCAACTTAACTGATGGAGGTTTAGTCGACTACTCTGTACAATAATTATCTGCCAGCATTTCATCCAGTAAACTGAGACGGCTCTTCAAATCAACAGAAAAAGGTTGGTGTCATCCATTGCAAACTGGAAAGAGAAGTACTGCCAAGATATTTACTAAAGGAGTGAGTAAACTAACTTCTTTATAAAATCATCTGCAGTTCCTCGTAAAAGAATCATCAGAAATACTTTGTTATAGACTTCTGTTAGTTTCCACATTCAGGCAAGATTCCGCAACTATGTTCCATGGATTACACCAAAGCTATTTAGAAAATGATTTTATGAAATCATGGCCCATGGCCAGTGCCAGAAGTGTTCGTCTTTCCCTTATCAGAGGGACTATTATCTGCAGTTACAACAGCAGTGAGTCTTCCCATCTTCTTCTGCAGATCAACTAGTGAATCCTTTGAAACTTTTCCTTTGGGAGTCTTCTTCCCATCAGCAAGTTTGAATTCTAACCTATATAATGCACAAGCATCGCAGTTGTTGATCTCATATTCATATAAATGCCACTCATGACAACCTGGAGGTTGTGGGTCCATATAATAGGACTTCTTCTTCCCCCCAAGCTCCTTCATCACCTGCTTTCTTGATTCATGCCATCCACGCCCACTGTAGTCTGGCAATGACCTCTGCTTCCTATTTCCACTGTCGAATGCTCTTCTAGGCTTATCAAAAAAGAGCCACTCCCTAATTGTTTCACCCTCAAGTAATGAAAGATCAAATAGCTCTGCAACATGGAAACCAGAGGCATCAGCCAAAATAAATACTAACAACTTTCTCTACCATATTAAGTCACCTGAAGAAACATAATTAGCATACCATGGGGGGATCTGATCTATAGATGAATCTTATAACATATCATAATAAATTATTCACAATTGCTGAATGCAAGCAAGCATGATGGAGAACTAATATGCAAGGTCGCAAGCAATTGAACTTGAAATTTAAACAAGGGGAGAAAGGGGGAAGGCATGGATGTAGACTTACCAGCAGCATTCCATGGGGACTTCATGACAGCAGCACCTTCACATTGAGGAATGCCAACATTCTTACCCTGCATCTTTGCAGTAAGAGCATCAAATAGTAAATTATCCTTCAAATTGATGCCTCTGGGCCGCAAAACTGGAGTCATACCAGGGGGGCCTTCATTTAAGGCCAGGGTAGCATGAAAGCTGCTACAGTAGTCCTCGCACCATTCAGCTCCTTGAGCAGGCCTGGTGCAGTCCCATAAAGCACATTTAGGCCCCATAAAAGCAGAAGGTGGAGGGCTGATATACTGTAGATTGTTACTCTCAGAATTTATTCCACACTCTTTGGTGTCATTAGTGCCAACAAAATGCCCAGGGTCAAATTCTTCATCTAAAGTGAACTGATGACAATCCAATAAGGTAGTTATATCGGGGTCACTAACTGCTACATTTTGCAAACCTGAGGAGCCGTTGGGTTGATGAAACCCTTGAAAACCAAGCTCCTGACTATGACTATTCACCAGATATTCCTGAAATGCACATGTTTTATGCTCATCAGCCACCACTCAGTATATCTCTATGCCATGAAAGACCACAATTCAGGGCACTAGGAAATCTTAAAGAGGGGAAAAAGAAAAGGCATACCATGTGAAAAACAGTAAATGACTACTTTAGCTGATCATTGAAACAACACATGGACATATAAATGATAAAAAAGAATCCCAGTAAAAGCTCAAATCGTTAACAAAATTGGCTTGAATGTTATGAATTTTGCATTTAAAAAACACTGCCAATCCAAATCTTTATTTTCATAGTCTTAGACATGTGTCTTCCAAAATCAAATCAGGACAGGGATAGTGTCATCTATTGGTCTTAAAGTTTTAAATTTGAGATGTGCATGGACTTGAACAAACCACAAGGCTAGTAACACGAAACCCGCTTCTCAGACATTTGCTTCACTAAATTAGCTTCAAGCAATAGGCTAGCTTCTTTTTTTTTCTTCAAAAAATTGAAGTAATAGTTATAACATGCAGGTATGGATGACCTGTGAAAAGACAATCTACTCCCTGAATGTCAATCATGGTATCAAGCTTCAAAGTTAAATGATAAGAGAATGGATGCATACTCAGTAAGAAGAAAAAAAAAAAAAACAAGAGGACCATAATCTTTCGGTATAAGACTTTCCTCATGCAAGGAGCTAACATTATTCTTTTTCTTTTTTCCAATTTCCATGTCCGTAAACCAGATAAAAAATACAGTGCATGACTAAAAATTCCAATTCTTACTCTTATAGGTTATCATGATGTAGCATTTAAATCACTGAAAGTGTGTGTCCTATAAAGAACCAAGATGGTATGAACTGTAAAGCATGCTATACTCTACAACTGACTGGTCAGAAAAACATTATAATAATCCCCAAATACGATCTTACATCTTGAAATGTTGTTAAATTGCCGAGATTAAGGTTTTGAAAATTGGGCTCAGGCTGTGTTTCTGGCTTCAAAACTGACTGCATTGTTAATGGACTTGTGGCATCGTCTTCCTCCTCATACAATTGCAACAAGCGGCCTATATCCTCTGAAAAGGACCCCAGACTGATATCCTACAAAATACCCATCACAAATCAACTCATCTAAATTACTAAGAGACAACTCTACACAGACAGACAATACAAATATTTCATTATCAACAGTATCAAATTACTATTAATAAATGGAAGATACTAACAAGCAAAGAATTTGCAGGTGATGGCACATCAAGCTCTGCTTTCCACTCACGAAGGCTTTGACACACCTGCTCCTCCAGCAAAGCAACATCATTATTTCTTCCCTCTTTCCTAGCAGTCTGAATGTTAAAGAATCTTTCTTCAAGATCATTTAGCCGGTTTTTTGCATTATCCATCAACAGATGGTGCGACGTAGATGCACATTTACTCTTTCCACCTTTCTGCATTGACCCTCTCCCTCTTCAAAACCCTAAAACAAACCAGAATCAAACAGTCAACTTTCAATCCAAAAATCAAAACTTCAACATCAAGCATCCAAAATAAGGTTCATAAATATCTGAAGCAGGACAAAGTACAAGCTTCCCTGGAGACAAAATCCAGGGCACAAAACAAACTAAGTAACCCTTGATTCAATTGATCTAAAGATACCCTTTTTACCACTTATTTCAATCCTCAAAGCACTAATATAATTAGCACCAAAATCAAACTAAACATTAAAAAAAAATCTCAATAAAGTCGAATTCTTTGCCTCTTACAATAACAGTATCACACAAATCACAACCCAAAATTGATGACTTTGGGTCTTAAACGTTATAAAAACAAAATCCCACAAGCCAATGTACGGAAATCATCACAGAAACGTAGTTAAACAAAAAGATTAAGCATAAACAAAACTAAAACAATGAAAAAAAAACAGAGAGAGGGAGAAAGACAGGAAATTTATACCTAAAAAAAATTATTGCAGCAGCAGAGGTTTTTTAATGGGGTAGAGATTGGAGAAAAGAAGAGGTTGCAGTGCTGAGTGTGTTGTGCTATGGCTTTGGTATGGAAGAGAAGAAGACTTCACGCTCACCAAACTGCAAAAGCAAAAAGTTCGTTGCTTTAATACATACATAGTACATACGTAACATACCTCTTCTTTCAGTTCCCTGAAAAGGAAATTTAGTGATCGTATTTGTATTTCTGGACCCAGAGCCAGCACGGATATACGGTCAAATTATACTACTAATATTATTTTATTTTATTTATTTATTATAATATATTTGATTTTATTTAATCTGCTAGCTCCAATATTTTCTTTAATACTTTTTTAGAATTTTTACTTTTATTGATACTATTCGTACAAATCACGATCCAAATAAAACAATAAATGTAATAATTTACAGCAAAATGAAGTTTTATTTTAGGTAAATTTCAATTTATTTTGATGATGAAGTTTTGAGTGAATCCGATTTCTTGGATTTTATTAATGCTACCTTTTGAAATTTCATTTATGAATTAACTAATTGAGAAAAAACCCCACTCCCTAAACTTTTAGAATTTGATTCAACAAAATTATTTAAAAATAATTTGATGAGATTAAATTTTTTTACTTTCAATAAAAAGTTTAAATAATGTCATGCTCATCATTTATATTTAAAGGTAGAAATAAAAAATTCTTAAAAAAAAAACAATAGTAGAATTTATATATCGAAATTAAGATTATATGTATAGATTTAAAGCAATGAAAGAAATGCAAATTATTTTAAAATTACTAAAAACTAAATCATTATTTATAAAAGAAACCTAGATTATTAATTTTATTAAAAATAGATCATTTATGATAAATTAACATTATTCAATGTTGTGTATGTCCCTAATTTTTATTTTTATTTTAAAATATCCTGTAAAAAAAAAATCAAGAGACTGAAAAGCATAGTTTTGAAACTCGGCCTAGCGGGTTGACCAAGAACCCAACCGACTCGAGGCTGGAATCGGGCCGAGTTGAAGAAAAATAGACATAGTTTTGAAACCCGGCCGGCCCAGCAGGTCGACCAAGGACCTGGTCGACCCGGGGCTGGAACCGGGTCGAGTTGAAGAAAAAATAGAGAAAGAAAAAACTCGGTATGACCCGGTTGCAACCCGTTAACTTTTATTTTGTTTTTTTACTAAAACGACGTCGTTTTGATTTAAAAAAAAATTGACCCGAGCCTTGAACCAGACCGGGTCTGAAAACTACACTGAAAAGTTAATTTTGTGTATGTATATTAGAAAGGTCTACTATGAATGAAAAGTTAAATTTAGCTCCACTAATAATATGAACAAATTTTTTTTCTTACTTTATTGATTCATTTACTTTAAGGCATAATAAATTATGACATATATATTAATGATAGATCCCTAAACTTTTTGGCTCAACATGTAATGATTTCTTCCAATCATGGAAAACAAACACAAATGTGAAGTTTACGTTCAAGCTAAAATGATTAAGAAAACTTTTTCAGGAGTTATAAAAAATGATGATAATCTTGATTTAACACATTCTGATATATGTAAATTAAATAAATATATAACTAAAGAGAAAATAAATATTTTATTACATTCATTAATAATTCTAAATATACATATATTTTATCAATTAGCTGACCTCAGTAACTTGTGGCTGCTGCCTTGCTAGCTTGTTGGGTGGAGCTTCAATATCAGCCAAATCATTTTTATATTGCTGGAAGGCAAAAATTGACATAGGAAACCATCTTCCTTTTTCTTGGAATATTATTTCAGAAATATCACAATGTAAAGCATGGTTGGTCTCAGCATCCTCAAGACCGGCCAGGACAACAATCCAGCAAAACCAGGACGACCCGGGAAAACCTGTGACCCGGTCTTTTGACCGGGTCAACTCCGGATCGGGTTTAATAACAATGGGAAAGAGCAGTTTATGGGATGGAAAAACTTATTAGAATAAAGCATTTTATGCAAAAACAAAATACTACTAAATTAAGCATGGTCAAATAACTATTTAATTATTTTTAATACTACAAAGACTGACTAATTAATTTTGATAAACTATATAATTAGCTCAAAATCAATATTTTGTACCCATTTTCCTTCATTTTGTAATAATAGTGATTGTATCAATTAGCTGACCTCAGTAACTTGTGGCTGCTGCCTTGCTAGCTTGTTGGGTGGGGCTTCAATATCAGCCAAATCATTTTCATATTGCTGGAAGGCAAAAATTGACATTGGAAACCATCTTCCTTTTTCTTGGAATATTATTTCAGAAACGATCACAATGCAAAGCATGGTGAGTCTCACCATCCTCAAGGCCCACCATTCCTTTTTGGCAATGCAGCTAGCCATCCTTGCGGTGATCGTATTGATGAAAAGATTTATAATATTTGATTTTTATTTTATTTTATATGGATATTTAGGTAGCTTTTTATATATCTTGATTAATATTTAATATTTTATCTGACTGTTGGATGATGTTTAAATTTTGTTGGGTAACGCTTAAATTTTGTCAAAAGATTTTATATGTCTAATTTTATAAATGAGTTACCTGAGGACCTCTAAATTAGGCTAAGAAGACGTTGCCCATGCTAGTTTTGTTATTTTTTTCTTTTTAATTTTGATTTTTCAGTTTGTTTAGAATTTTTAATGTTTTTTTATATTTTTTTTGTTTTATAAATTTATTTAGATCAGTTTTTAGATTTATTTAAACACTTCTAAACCTTAAAAAGCTATAGTTTTAAAACTCGATCCAGCCTGACGGGTTGACCTAGGACCCGGCTAATCCAGGACTGGAACCTGACCGGGTTTATAGAAAAATAAGGGTAGTTAAAACCCGGTTAACCCTATCAACTAAGTTGGTTGACCCGATCAAAAATCCGGTAACGACTCGTTGATTTTTATTTTATTTTTTTATCAAAACAATATCGTTTTGATTTATATATTAAAAAAAAATAAACCCAGATGATTTAGTCAAAACCCGTGACCCAAGCCTTACTCGATGGTATTTCCATTTAAGACCCAACGTATATATTTGAAAAATTACAACAGAAGCAGAATAGGCAGAACCTCTAAGCACAAAATATATGTCACTGGTTTCCACACAGAAATGGAAACTAAATCCACTAGTATATGAGGGGGGGAAAAAACCCTTCAAGAAGTTTATAAAGCTCTGTCAAACTCTCAATTTGTAAGCTCCTGGTGTCTTGCCGCATCAGATAATTGAAGCCTTTGTACAGAGTTTTCAGCTCTCAAATACTGTCAGGATTCTGCAGAAGCAAACAGAAAACTTGAGAAACCTATTGGCACAGAAGCTGGGTTTATTCTCAAGGAACGGTGATTCAGCCAACATAAATAGTATATTGGAACGAGAAAATTACTTTCCCTAGCTAGGAGCAAGGATACAGAGTAAATTAGTGAGGTCAGTTCTTCCAGTGAACTTATTTTTCTACTTGATTTTGCAGTGACCAGGCTGGTTTTCCATTTCCATCTTCAGTAGCATGGCCATGCCTGAAATGGAAAGACCCACCGAGCCCTCGTCCTCTAGCAAGTTGTCCCACCTCTTCAAGCTTCTGTTTGAGAACCTGAATTTGTCTTGCTAATTCTTCATCCCTGTTCTTCACGGCCTGTGACAGAGTAGGAGAAAATTAGTTCTGAAGTCGTAATAAACTGGGGCATTAAATGTATGTATACATCCATGAAGTTAATGGCAACAAAAGATGGTACACCTTCATCTCCATTAATATTTCAAGGTTTCCAGAGGCATCCACTGCTTTGTACTTCCAAGTCTTCATGGCACAAGCTTTTCCTTCATCAATATAAGTCATGGTACACCTTCGTTTCTTTTTTCTTTTTTTTTTTAATATTGAAATGATGATAATAAACTTAAATTAACCCATTAAACATGCGATCGAATCCTTTAACTTTAACCATGTTTAATAACTTTGCTTGGAAGTGAGCTTTGGAGTCACCATTACATATATTAAACTAGTGAGTATGATGAATCTCATTAGAAACGATAATTCTTTCATTTCTTGGGTCCATTCACAGAAAGATTAGGAAACGAAAGTATTCCACACAAATCGCTCATTTCTACGAAATTAATAATCTTAATTACTTACTTTTGACCTTTGTAATCGTGAAATATATATCATATTTATAAATACTCATTATTTCTTTTCTTATTGTAGTGACCAAGGATTTTGCACCTCATATATATACAAGAAAAAAAAACCATTACTATGAATAAATTGTGAGCTTATCTATCTTTTATTGTCTCGTAATAAAGTGCGAGCAGTTGTTTTAGAATTTAAATATGATGATGATATAATTAACTTTATTTTACTGCAAATAAAAATATAATTAAACTACAAGCAAACGGGCTGGTGATAGATAATTAAAAAAAAAGTGATGAAGATAGTTTCTTCTTTCTCTTTTTCTTCTTTTTGTTCCCTTGTGATCATTAATATATCCTACTCTTGTTAAACTGGGTGTTTAAATATATAGTAATAATTATTTTTGAAAGTAGTTTTTGTTTAGAAATATATTAAAATAATATTTTTTATTTTAAAAAAATTATTTTTAACATCAACATATCAAAACTATCCAAAATCATAAAAAATTAATTTTAATTAATTATTTTTAAAATTTTAATCAACCCCCATTTGAAATTTGAAACCTTATGAATCTTGAAATCAGGCTAGCCAGGCTCGGTCTTAAGGGCCTAGAATTTGAACCCTTCTTCTTTTTCTTTTTTTTTCAATAGAAGGCTTCAGATTCTTTATGGATGTATAATTGTTGTAATGTGAGGTTGTGGTTCGATCATTAAATGTTGTATCTTACTATATAAAAAAGTAAAGGGAGGACTATGGATGTCTGCCTCTTGTATAAAATAAAAATAAAAATAAAAATTGATTTAGGTGTGCGGGCGTTTCTTAGGCCCACACGTCTAGAATTTGTTTTATAAATTTATGATTTTTTTCATTGTTTTTGGTCTCATCCTTCAATTCAAATTTATAGTGTATTGTTTTAGTTTTTTGTCTTTATTCTTTTGATTTTTGTCATTTTGTTAATATTTTTATTCTTTTCAATTTAACTCTCAAATTTCAAGATTTGTTGTTGCCTTTTGATTTATTTTTATTGCAATTTTAACATTCATTATTTTTATTGTATTTGTTTTTTGAATTTTTATTTTGTGATTTTAACCCTCACGATTTTTTTATATATAGTGCTTTCGGTCTTAGTCATGGTTTAAAAAGTTAACAATAATTTTTTTTTCTTATATTCATATTTTTTTTTTATTTTTTTTTTCTATGAAATAATCATATTTTTATTTAATTTTTACTTTATTAACAAATAAGATCATTGAGATATTTTTGGAATATTGTAAAGATATATTTTCATAACATTGGTAAGTGTTCATTTTTTGCATTGAATCATTGTTTTTTTTTCTACTGTGTTTATTGTTGATATTTTATTTTCTAATAATATTATTAAATTAATAGAATTTATTAAACTCACTCGAAATTATTACCTGAATATTATATTTTTTATTTTTTAAAAAATAATTATTTATTTTTAATAATTTAATATAAAAAAAATCAATCCACGGCGTGATACACCTGCCACCTAACGAGCTTTTATAAGAAATTCAATCAATAGATTTGCAAATCTTCTTGCCAAGTCACGCTATCAAGTGTATCCATTAAATTATTATATATAAAAAAAGTGTATCTATTAAATAAAGGAACTTGCTATTATGGTTTCTGTCCACATTCCTCGATGCTGATGGCACCTCAATTATACGAGTATGGCATCCCACGATTTTCTCATGTCTATTTCTCCATGCTCCGTCCCTCCATATACACGCACAGCACTATAAGTTCAATCCAATTCATAAGAGAAAGTAAATACTAAAAAGCATTAGGCAACAGAAAGATGATCAATTTGGCCGATGGAAAGCATGATCCTGAGCTACTTAAAGCTCAAGCTCATGTATGGAATCACATATTCAACTTCATAAACTCAATGTCTCTAAAATGTGCAATTGATCTAGGCATACCCGATATCATCAACAAACACAGCAAACCTGTGACCCTCCCTGAGCTCATTGCCGCCCTACCAGTCCACCCTAGCAAAGCTCGTTGTGTCCCTCGCCTCATGCGCTTGTTGATCCATTCTGGTTTCTTTGAGAAACAAAAGGTTAGCGAAGATGATCAAGAAGAGGGTTATGTTCTCACCAATGCATCCCAGCTTCTCCTCAAGGACAATCCCTTTAGTGTAACACCATTCTTGCAAGCCATGCTTGACCCAATTTTAACAAAGCCATGGCATTTTGTGAGCACTTGGTTAAAAAATGATGATCCTACTCCATTTGACACGGCTCATGGGAGGACATTTTGGGACTATGGTGGCCATGAACCAATGCTTAACCATTTCTTTAATGATGCCATGGCTAGTGATGCTCGTTTGGTTACGAGAGTGTTAGTTAATGAATGCAAGGAGGTGTTTGAAGGGTTGGGTTCATTGGTGGATGTTGGAGGTGGCACCGGAACCGTGGCCAAGTCCTTAGCCAAAGCATTCCCACATTTGGATTGCACTGTATTCGATCTCCCACATGTGGTAGCTGATTTACAAGGCAGTGAAAACTTGAAATATGTTGGCGGAGACATGTTTGAGGCTATTCCTCCTGCAGATGGAATTGTACTAAAGGTATGAACTTCTAGTTTTATCTGATTATAAAATTTGGTGTCAATATTTAAACCAAATTCCCTCACTACTCATTAACAGAGCATTTTTGCGCTGTTAATGAATCATTTTTCTATGCATAATCCCTTTTATCTTTGACACAAGCAAGATTTATCTCCAGATCTCTTGATCTTATATTAATTAACTTTACAAGCTAAACTAGTTAGACCATATAACAACGCTTATATTTAAATCTTATATAACATAGTACAATTTGTTTGAAGCACTTATCAAATGATCATTGCGACATAAATATAATATTTTGGTCAATATTACTAAAAAATTTAATTATTAGCCATAACAAATGCATTTTAAGAACCATGAAACTGAAGGTAAAATTATATACCTCTAATATTATTTTCCATAGACAATATCATTTATCATCAATCGTGTGTGTGTATATATATATAAGTCTGGTAGTATATTGTTTAAACTATATGTATAAGTCTTGTATTTTCTTTGTGATGGATGAGAACAGTGGATTCTACATGACTGGAATGATGAAGAATGTGTTAGGATACTTAAGAAATGCAAGGAAGCAATCAAGGACAGGGAAGGAGGGAAGGTTATGATCATAGACATGATGATGGAGAACCAGAAAGGAGAAGACGAATCAATTGAAACACAAATATTCTTCGATATGCTCATGATGATTTTGGTCACTGGTCAAGAAAGAAATGAGAAAGAATGGGCTAAACTATTCTCTGATGCTGGTTTTAGCAACTTCAAGATAACTCCCATACTAGGTTTAAGGTCTATCATTGAAGTATTCCCTTGATGAGGAAAGCAATAGTTGCCTTTTAAGCATCTACTTAGCTGCCCCTATGAGTTACTTAATTTCCCTTGTGTTACAATAAGCTAGCAAGCTGCGGGTTGTTCCAACCCTTGTGTTTCATTATGGGTTTCCTTTTCTAATGTTCAGTAATCATATCGAGGATCAAATAAGTTATTTCTCTTACATAAAAAAATAATTACTTATTACAAAGTTGAGTAATCTCATAGATTGTTACGTACTTTCAAAGTTATGTTTAGATAGTATTTCACAACCGAAAGAATATATATAAAAAAAAAGATATAAATATGTGTTCGATTATATATATATATATATATATATATATATATATATATATATATATATATATAAATAACTCATCAGTGTATTATTGTGGATTATATATAGTGTAATCTCTATAGGAAAATGACCAATGATTCTTTCGATAACCAAAAAAATAAACTTACACTAGAGTTAGAATTGTATTTCCACATATTTATTGCATAATATAATTACTCTCATGCCATTGAAAAAAAAAATAGAACTAATAATGTCTGAGACATGTATTGTATAACCCTTGAGGTCAATTTTTTTTTTTTGCCTGGAGCATTTTAGATTTTTTAATCTCAGTTTTCTTGGAATTATCTTGTGAGTTAAATGATGTTCTGGTCTTTCTATAATTAAAAAAAATACTCATACATGAAGAGCACACGCAAGTAAGTGGCAGGCGTCCGTCCTTTTTAGGTGGCGGGTGCAAACCTTATCAATCTTGAAATCAGGCTAGCCAGGCTCGGTCTTAAGGGCATAGAATTTGAACCTTTTTTTTGTTTCAATAGAAGGCTTCAGATTCTCTATGGATCTATAAAGTAGGCCAGAGCATGTTTGGATCTACTTGGAACTGTACAGGAAGGAGTTCATAGATGACTTTTACAATTACAAGAATAGATAGAACTAGAAATGTGAGTACAAAAATGGAAAGATTAAATGGTTGATATATTTCGAAAGTTACCAACAGTAATAGCTTTAATTTGTATAGTATATGCAAATGCAACGTCTATCTCTAGTAGTTAAGGATATGTATTTATTTTCTTGATCTCTTAAATTCATGTTTCAAAATAAGTTATCTACGTTACACTAGCATGCATATATAATTGTGGGAATGTGAGGTCGTGGGTTCGAGCATTAGATCCTGTATCTTACTATAAAAAAAATAAAAAAAAAATTGACCTAGGTGTGCGGGCGTTTCTTAGGCCACGCATCTAGGATTTTTTTTACAAATTCATGATTTTTTTTATTGGTAATTTGGGTTTTTTGCATTTTTTTTCCTTGATTTGTTTTTAATTTTATCTTTTTTTAAAAAAAAAATTTTAATATTGGATTAATTTTATATTTTTAAATTATATAATAAAAAACAATTTGACCTTTTTTTCTTGGGTCTAATGTTTTTTTTTTTAATTCTATCATTTAATATAGAGTTTTTAATTTCTTTGGGTTTTCTTTGACATTTTTTTTTTATCTTTTTTTGTCTCAATTCTTTTCTTTAATATGAGATTTTTATTTAATTTTATCTTTTACTATCGTGTTAATGTTTTAATCTTGGATCTATCCAGTGAACAAGATCAAGTCGAAATATTTTTCATATGATTTAATTTAAAACTTGGTTTAGACAAGTAATTATATCAAAAAAATTTAAGTTTAATCTATTATACCAAATTCATGCTAACATCGAAAGGTTTTTGTTAATCTAAATATTAGGTTGGGCTCAGCTCAAAAAACAAATTCTTCAAAAAAATTCTTTTAAAAAATCTGTGATTTTCCGCAAATATTTTAGTGCATTTTGATCAATATTGGTTTGTATTTTTATACAGTAAATATACAAATCCGGTATTAAATACCTAGTTTTCGTCAAAACAAAAAGAAAATTAATGAATAAAATGAATAAAATAAAATAAAATAAAATATTTTGTTTTCATGCATACGGCCAAGTCTCTCAAAAAAATTGTATTTTCATACAACAAATAAAATTTCAAAAAAAATGTATTAACATGCATTTTAGCTTTAATAACCAGTTTATTAAAGTCACGAGAACTAGGCCAATATTTAAAAAATTTCAAAAAAAGTATTTTGTTTTCTTTTAATATCTGGGGTTACCACCTTATATGCAAGACGTATTCCGGATATTAAATTCTTTTGTTGATGTTAGAACGGTTACGTTTTACCCGATAAGATAAGGATCTCCTTACTGAGGAGAACTTTTCTTAAACCGTAGACGAACCAACAACTAGAAAACACGACAAGACCTTATATTTTATCAGACAATAAAACAATGCAGCTTACCTTAAGTAGGGTGTATTTGTGGTGCTAATACCTTCCCTTTACGCAACCAGTCCCCGTACCCGACCTCTGAGACCAGTTAGGGTTCCTAATTACCAAAATAATAGGTGGCAACTCCCATTCCAATTTTCCACTAATAAAAGACAAGAATTCCTTATCTCTTCACATTTACTTGATAGATACCGATATAAGAGGTGGATGTCTTCGCCACGACACCGCACACGTGCGACATGTCATATAACATCCCAAAATTAATTTAATGCCTAATTTTACTTAATAAAATTTTAGCTTATTGAAAAAAAGTTGAGTGATAAAAAACCAAAATAAACATAAAAATTAAAATGAAATATAATCATTTTCCACGGAAGCACAAATGGATTTTCTTTTCCTTTCTTTTATTAGAATTTTATTTTATTTTTATAAATTTTCTTAGTTTTCTATTTTTTTTTAGTTTTTTTATATCTTATGAGGATAAAAATTAGATGATGAAACTTGAATTTTTAGTAATCTTTGTAATTAAATAGAAATTTACGATGTTACCATGGCTTGATTTTACGATGTATAAGGCTTCGTCAACAAATTAAGCTGTTGGAAAGCAAATTACATTCTTGCTGTTATTTTATTTTTATAGATATTTCGCTACACTACCATGATGTTAAAATATTTATTTCAAAGATTTTGAAATGTTAAAATAATTCATTTAACTCAAATATTAAATATAATTACTATAAAATGCAAAGAAGAAGAAGAAGAATTAAGTATCATTAACTAGTAAACAAAATAACAAAATAATTCTGAAGCTAAAAAATGGGACCTTATAATAAAAATATTAACGATAAAAATAATATCTCAATGTACTTTTTAGTATTAAAAAAAATTAATTATTCAAAGAAAAAATTATTATTATTATTATTTAATCAAATGAAAAATTTTAAAGGGACCCATGTAGCATGGATGATGTATCTTGATATTCATCTATTCATAAGCTAACTTATTTAAAGTTTGATTATAAAAACTAAAATACTGATAAATTCTCTAATCTATGTAAAAATAGCATGGTCATGATAACACCTTTCATGTGGCTATGATATTTATATTTTTGTTTTGTTTTTATGTTTTAAAAATATTTATTTTTAAATAATTTTTATTTTATTTTTTTTACTTCAAATTAAATTTTTTGATGTTTTTAGATCGTTTTAATGTGCTGATATCAAAAATAATTTTTTAAAAATAAAAAAAATATTGTTGATAAATTTCCAAGAAAAAAAAAGTTTTAAAAGTAATTATTACTGTATTTTTAAAAACTTTTCATTTATATTTTTTTAATTTATTTTTATATTTTTAGTTTGATAATTATATGTTGTGGTCACGTATCAGTACAAAACACATCGTTTGCCTCTCTCTTTTTCTTTAAAAAAGTGCATGTCATCACCTTAATTAAACAAATAAAAAAGGCTTGGGTGCTTCGATCGGCCAGGTTGGCATAAGTGCTTAGCTTTATTTTGGCGGTCGGTCAGGTTGGCATGAGTGCTTAGCCTTATTTAATATATTTTATACTTATTTTAAATCATCCAATTTGTTTTGGTATATCTTTTTATTACTATTGGTTTTTATTAAATAAATGACATAGAAAAAAATGTTTTATTTTTTTTGTTAAGATTAAAGATATTAATAAAAAAAAAGGAAGACTTATACTTGCAAATTTGTTTATTTCAATGTCATTTAAATTATTATTTTTTTTACAAAAGAAATTGAGTGTCATATAATTAAGTAAAAAAATTAAAGTGCTCCTTATAGTACAAGAACAGATATCTTAATTTGCATCTGCTTCATGATTTCTTGACATAGTTTTTAGTTAACATTAAGATGTCTTTTTAACCTTTGTTGGCAAATATCAATCTATTTTATTAAATATATATATGCATCAAATTCCAAGTTTTAAGATCATAATTAAAATTTATTAGAAAACACTTTATCAACACTAACATATTTTTTATGTTAAATAAAAATTTTAGTCATACTAAGCGGAAAAATTATCTAATATAAAGACTAATTTATTTAATATGATTTTGCAACAAGGCAATATGTTGAGTACATGACACTCTAGAGACATTATTTCATATGATTTTGCAACAAGACAATATTAATTGCAGACCTCCGGTGTTTCATAGATTATGATACATGGGTGATCAAGCGCTAGCTTATCAAGGATAAACTTCAATGAGAGATCTTAAACCCAGAACTGGGTTGATCTTATAGTTACTGAAGCCAGCATCAGTGAATAGTTTAGCCCATTCTTTCTCGTTTCTTTCTTTTCCTGTGACCAAGATCATCATCAGCATATCAAAGAAGAGCTGTGTCTCAGTTGAACCTTCTACCTCTTTATTGTTCTCCACCACCATATCTATGATAATCAGCTTTCCTCCTTCTCGGCCCTTAATTGCCTCCTTGCATTGCTTGAGTATTTTCACACATTCCTCGTCATTCCAGTCATGAAGAATCCACTGATTGTCATCAATAATGAAATAAAAACATGTTAGAAGTATTAATAGTCTAAACTCAAATAAAGCAGTAATTTTATTTTTTTAAGTTTTGGTGTTATATATGCTTAGTAATACTGTTCTGATCAGTTAAAAAAAGTCATTTCACCTTCAGCAGAATTGCATCTGCTTGAGGAATTGCCTCGAACATGTCTCCACTAAGATATTTCAAGTTTTCACTTCCCTCCAAACCAGCTACCACATGTGGGAGATCAAAGACTGTGCAATCCAAATGCTGGAATTCTTTAGCTATTGCCTTGGCCACAGTTCCAGTGCCACCCCCAACATCAACCAACGAATTTAACCCTTCGAAAACTCCCTTGCACTCATTTACCAACACACTCGAAACCAATCGAGCATCACTTGCCATAGCTTCATTAAAGAAATGATTGAGCTCTGTTTCATGGCCAGCATATTCCCAAGATGTCCTTTGATGGGCCGTATAGAACGAGGAAGGGGCATCATTTTGGAACCAAACGCTTACATAATGCCATGGTTGTGTTAAAATTGGATCAAGCATGGCTAGCAAGAATGGTGTTACACTGAAAGGGTTGTCCTTGATAAGGAGTTGAGAAGCATTGGTTAGAACATAGCCTTCTCCTTCAGTCTCTCCACTATTATTTTGTGTCGCAAAGAAACCAGAATGGACCAGTATGCGCATGAGGCGATAGATTCCAGGGGCTTTGGATGGGTGAATGGGCAAGACAGCGACAAGTTCAGAAAGGGTCATGGGTTTTCCATGATTATGGATAACATCCGGTATGCCTAGTTGAATAGCACATTTTAGAGACATTGAGTTTACGAAGTTGAAGATGTGATTCCAAACATGAGCTTGAGCTTGAAGTAGCTCGGCACCATGCAGGTTTCCTTCAGCCACATGCATTTTCACTAGACTGTCTCAAGATTTTTAAGGTTTGATATATACTATGAACTTGTATGATCGACATTGGAATGCTTAGACTATATATAGAAGAGGATGTGACACTATTGAACTAAAGTATGATAAAAAAAAAGAAGAAGAAGAAGAAAAAACTGGATTCGTTTCTTCTCCGCTTTCTTCTCAATATGACGTGTTTTCATCGTTCCTCAATGTCCTCGTCAGTTAATAATAGACCGATGGTAAAGGATATTCTTAGATCGCTTGGCTATTAAAATTTGATTATAAAAACTAAAATACTTATAAATTCTCTAATTTATCTAAAAATTTGATTATTATTTTTTGTTTTTAGACCGTTTTAATATGCTGATATTAAAATTAATTTTAAAAATAAAAAATATTATTTTAATATATTTATAAATAAAAATCAATTTAAAAACCAAGTTGTTAGTCTCCACAATTGTTTTCAGGACTCTGTTATTGTTTTTCTTCAAGCTTGTGAAACGGAGTGTTTCTCTAACTCGTGTTAACTGCTGCTTTGCTGTTTCTTCATAGACTTGGAAAGTTACGTGTTCTGAACAATTGATTACATCTTGTGGACTATATGGCTGTGGACTATATGGCAGAAGAGATACAGAAAATGACTTCTATTATCAATAATTTATTCTTATTGGACCTCCTGAATTATTGCTGTCTTTAGTGAATTCTAACCCATATATTAAGAATATCTTTTCTAAAATATCACTTAACCCACTTTTTAATTTTTTTCACGGAATGAAATAATTTTCTGACATAGCTTTTAATTTCATATCCTTGATTTGGAACAGGAGATTCAACCTGTACAATACTATTTAACACGCTTTTTAATGCATTTTTCACGTAATTTTATGCACACTGATGATGATTGTAATTATGACCAACATTTTTACTGATAAGAGTATATTACAGTAATTTTTATGGTTATAATTTAAAATAAAAATAAGTTTAAGAAAATATGATTAACTGTGGTTAGTTGGATTTAGATATTTGTTTGGTAAAAATTGTAGTTGAGGTTTATAAACAGCAAAATACATGTATAAGATGTTTGGATAAAATTATGGTTAAATTGTTCTAGGTAATAATATTACCAAAAAAAACATGTAATTATTTTTTAATTTTCAATTGCATTAATTTGCATTTCATTAACATTAAAATTTACAAACAACCACACGAACTACAACACTTTTTTTTGCCCCATTAAACTTGCTGCAATCTTATCCCGAACAAAATCCATACGCGAAGGGCCCTAGTTGCCATAAGTTTGTGACCATGGAAACACATCGGTTAAAAAAAACATTGGGGACAAAATCAGGATGACGATCAAATTCCCTAAATGCAATATTTTCTTTTGACTTTCTTATAATATAATTGTGTAGTGTCATTGATATCACTACAATCTGAACTTGCGTTTTGTAAGAAAAATATGACATATTTTGTAAAATTCTTTACCTTTTTTTTCACATTCCAAATGTACGTTCAATAACACAACGTACTGAAAAGTGAGCACGATTGAAAATTTTTACCCATGTTCGTGGTTGGTCTCGCCTACAAAATTCTTGGAAATGATACATCTTATCTTTATATGGATCTAAAAATCAAACTCACTGAAATAAGGAAGAAGTTTTGATGGTGTCGTTGTGGATGTAATTAACGTTGAACAAAATGTTGGTGTTAAGTGCCTTTTCTGCAGGCTTGTGTGGAAGAGTTTGGAGAACACTGTGTAGATGGTTGCTCTGGTTTCTCTATTGATCAGATCTGGTTTTTCCATTTTTTGCCTTTCTTTACAAATGGTAGGAGACGAGCAGGGTAGGGACTTTATGGTAACCCTGGGCAAACATTAAAGAAAATTTAAGAACCCCAACAAAAAAAGCATGTATACACTGCTGTGCAATTAACTGCGTTTTCAACTTAAATTTATGTGGGACCCGCTTCACTAAACTCAACTTTATTTGGAACCAAACAATTATTAACTGTGGTTCATCGCAAACGTGAAATCCACCGCGCAAACAAACACACTTACGCGTGAGACACAACAATTATAATATAAAACATCAATAAATAAGCAACCATCACTATATAAGTCAATAATTGACCATCTTGAGCAACAATTTCTCTATCAATAATAAAATATTTTTTTATGAAAAAATTTCAAGACCTATAAATATAGCCAGTCACAATCAAACAAGCCAAAGCACCACACTAAGCCTAGAAAACAATTTCTAACCAGCCAAATGCTATGAAAGCCAGCCAAATGCTATGAAGTCCAAGCCAAGACAAACCATCTAAAGCTAGGCCAAACCAAGTAAGTCATACAATTTCTAGGCCAGATAAACACTTTATTTTTTCTCTTCCTTCATCTTTTTTTCCTCAACTTACACATTTATTTTAAATATTAGAGAGTTTCCTGTTTCTTGAAGGACTTTTTTTTTTCCAGCTAATCAAACAGCTACCTATCAAAACTATCAACTCAATCATGAAAAGCTTAATTGCTATATAAAGTTTTTTCACGAATTTTTCAATATTTATAATGGGCTGTCGGCTTCTTAGTTACTACGATAATTATGCCAAGCAGAGCAACTTGGACGTGGTCGTTATCTCCAGCCAAAGTAATTACCAATTGTTGCCTCATGTAAAGTAATGAAACTTTATATAAAATGACGTACATATTTTAGTCCAATTCTTATGTGATTTTACTCTATGCTTACCTTTCTGAGATCATATGATAAGCTTGCATAGATTAGTGAAGTTTATACGCTTCTTCAATTTTTATTTAAATATAAGTCTGGTAGTATATCGTTTAAACTATTTTAGCTCTTAATTGTATTTTCTTTGTGATGGATGAAAACAGTGGATTCTACATGACTGGAATGATGAAGAATGTGTTAAGATACTTAAGAAATGCAAGGAAGCAATCAAGGACAGGGAAGGAGGGAAGGTGATGATCATAGACATGATGATGGAGAACCAGAAAGGAGAAGACGAATCAATTGAAACACAAATATTCTTCGATATGCTCATGATGATTCTGGTCACTGGCCAAGAAAGAAATGAGAAAGAATGGGCTAAACTATTCTCTGATGCTGGTTTTAGTAACTACAAGATAACTCCCATACTGGGTTTAAGGTCTATCATTGAAGTGTTCCCTTGATGAGCAAAGCAATAGTTGCCTTTTAAGCGTCTACTTAGCTGCCCCTATGAGTTACTTAATTTCCCTTGTGTTACAATAAGCACGTTGCGGGTTGTTCGTACCCTTGTGTTTCATTATGGGTTTCTTTTTCTATTGTTGATCAAATAAGTTATTTCTCTTACGTTAAAAAATAATTACTTATTACAAAGTTGAGTAATGTCATAGATTGTTGCTTTCAAAGTTATGTTTAGATAGTATTTCACAACCCAAAGAATATATATAAAAAAGATATAAATATGTGTGTTTGATTATATATATATTATTACAAATAAAACTAAAACTCATCAGTGTTTTATTGTGGGTTGTATACAGTATAATCTAGAGTAAGATGACCAATGAGCCTTTCAATGACAAAAATAATCAATCAGTACATCAAAATAATCTAAAAACACCCAAAAACAATTAATTTAAAGTAAAGAAAAAAATAAAATAAAAATTATTTAAAAATATATATTTTTAAAACATAAAAACAAACAAATATAAATATCATAGCCGCATGAATGGTGTTGATCATGGCCATGCTATTTTTAGTTTGAAAGTCAATTGAAAAAAAAATTGAAAGAATTAATTAAGTTTAAGAACTTAATTAAACTTTTAATGAGTTTTGTGGATTCAATCAAAACTCAATTGAAGACAAATCAAATTTGGAGACCTAATTCGAATCAATTTGCAAGATTGAAAAATTAGAGACACATTTTAAACTTTGAAAGACTAATTTAATGCGATTAGAAACTTAATTGAAAGAAATTTGAAGTATAAAGTTTAATTGAGAATCACATTGAAAACATCTAAAACCAAGAATCACTTTGTAAAAAACACTGAAATTTAAAAGCACAATTAAAGAAGGCTAGGGGTGAAATTACAAGCAACCCAAAATTATTAGAGTTGATTAGGAGCTCTATTTCAAAGTAATCAGTTGAAAACGACTATAATTTTACTATTCATTGTTTTTTTCCGTTAAACAAAAGAAAGGGAGGCCCGAGTAACCATTTTTCAGCCCTAACATCTCTCTCACCCCTTCCCAATACCATACAAATCTTATGCTTGCTTATACCCTAGTATTTGAGTTTCATTCCAAGCCAAAAACTCCAGCTATAATGGCACAAAAAATAACAGTAGATTTTCTACCAAATACATTATTCAACACTATTCTGCCTGCAAAAGCATCCCTAGTCATCCTTTTGTCAGTTGCAAAGTAGGATAAAATTTTGTCCTTGACTCCAATAAATGAACGAGATCTATTCTCCAACATCAAAGTTTGAGATCCCATTAAAAAGTGGGTACTTAGGCATTCTTTTATTTTATTTTAGGGAAGAAGACAATGGAGGGAACATGCCGTCTACCTTACAAGGCAAGCCGCATGTCATCTTTATTTGTTTTCAATTTATTAAGTGGCGGACAACCTATTATATAGCCCTTAAGAAAAATAAAATAAATAAATAAGATCCAAGCACGCGGGTTGCTCTAGTCCCTCACGCGTGGGCTTTTTATAAAGGCCCAAGAGCTCTAATCTTCTTCATCCAAGAAATTGGGCCTTTTTGTTTCTTTATTTATTAAAATTACATTTGATTTTTTTTTTAATTTCATCACTTGATATTTGATTGATTATTAATTAAACAATGCAATTTTTTTTGTTTTGATTTTTTTTCAATCACTTTGATATTTTACTGGTTTTTAATTTTATTAATGTCTACCTCCGATAAAAAAAAATAAAATAAAAATTATTCAAAATTCAATTAAATTCATAACCTAGATTATATGTTTGACTAATTTATTTTGGCTGGGTAGAGATTGAGCTTGATTTTTTTTTATTTTTTTACTGGATAAATAATTTTTAATTTATTTAATTATACGTGTCAATGAATTTTATTTGGGATTTTTTTTATGTTAAAAAACATGTCCTTCACAACAAACAGCAGCATCGCCCAGCAGTATTTCCTTCAGCAGCAGAACAGCGCAGCTTCGGCACAGACCCTGCAGGTAGCAGTTCTCATCCATCAACAGACAACACTAACTGTCATCCTCCAGCACTGCACCAGCTTCCACAGATCAGTTTATCAGTAGCAACAGCACCGACTGGCCTCCTCCTCTGCACCATCATCGCGAGGCAGGAGAGCGCAGCATCATAGTGGTGGGTATCATTACCTCTGCTTCTGTGAGGGATTTTAAATAAACTTATGGTTTCCTTTTTATGTGAATGCTCTATGCTTTGCTGTGTTGTTGATTGCCTAAAGTTATAAGTGCCTTTTTTTGGGTTTCATATAAGCTGAATCAGTAGGTCTGTAACTTTTAGTTCAGAGGTGTAACATGATGTTCTTGCTTTGTTAAAAGAAAGAGGGAAGAAGCTTTCCTGATGGTGCATTTCGGCTGTATAAAAAATAAGGGAAAGGAAGCATTCTTTGTTTTTCTTTTTAGGTAATGCAGGATCTGAATGCCAAAATCCTAAGTCAGCTGTGGTTGTTTTTTTTTTCGGATGTTTGGTTTCTGGGCACAAGCTCATTGCATCAGCTGTTTTGATCTTCTAAGAAATGAAGGAGGGCATTTATGGCCTTTTTGGTAGCTAAAATCTTAGGCTGCTTGTTTTAAGCCTAACCCGTTTTTTCTTTACAACAAAAGCAAAAAAGCCCACTTTCTTCTTCTTTTTTTTTTTTTATTTACGTGGGGTGTTCAGGCCAGCTTACGCGCACCACGACTATTCTCCACGGCCTGCTGGACATCCTGCAAGCCCAGGAGCAGGTAAGGCACCGCGGGGGTGACAGGCGTGCACATAGAGGGTCGAACCCGGGACGGGGACGGAACAAGACACACGATTGACCACAGCAGCTAGACCCTCAATTGCAAAAGCCCACTTTCTTTGGTGCTAGTTTTTGGACCGTTGTAAAGAAACCATCCCGCGTGGCTGGCTGAGCTTTTAGAGATCCTTGAGGCAAAGTTTGGCTTGACAAAAAATTATCAAAGAAAGTTGTTTTCGTTTTTTTGATTTCGAGGATTGTTTGGCAAACATGTTATAAAGAAGATTTTAAGCCTTATATTTTTTTTATTTTATATGTTTTGATTTTAAAATGACTAGACTTGACCCATAAAATTATGGTCCACTCTATTAGAGTGGATCGACTTTAACCATTAGACAGATTAATTTTTAGAAAGCACAACAATACATTAGTTTATTTCAGACAAATAAACAATAAAATTTATTTTAGGTAAGGTGTATTAGGGGTGATACGTTTTTTTTTTATACACAATCAGTCCTCTTATCAAGATTCTGAGACAAGTTAGAGTTCCTAATAATCAAAATATTAGGTAGCGACTCTATTTTTTTTTTCACAAAAAAAAAAATGTATTGTCCTTTCCACCCACATCTTAATAATTCCAATATAAAAAGATAATTACCATGACACCACACATAAGCAACAAACCTTACTAGCCTTTACCATTCATCATTGATAGGGCCATAACTTGGTGCAATGCGATGTATATAAGTAATTATTATCATAAAGTTTGCTTTAATTAATTTGTATTGATCCAAATCTAAGAGATTTGATGAATTAGTTTTTTAAGAGATTTATATTAGTCGAAGAAGTTTTAAAACTTTTTTTTTTTTTTTTATTTACGTGGGGTGTCCGGGCCAGCTTACGCGCACCACGACTATTCCCCACGGCCCACTGGACATCCTGCAAGCCCAGGAGCAGGTAAGGCACCGCGGAGGTGACAGGCGTGCACATAGAGGGTCGAACCCGGGACGGGGGCGGAACAAGTCACACGGTTGACCACAGCAGCTAGACCCTCAAGTGCAGTTTTAAAACTTTTAAGCCATAACCAACATGATGCGGACCGACTTGTGACATGGTAATTAATATGATAATATTGTTACTAGATCCATGTTGATATAATTATACATGTCATATTTAATACTAGCTTAACCTGAGCTATGTTGCAAGTATGATAATTTTTTTCTAGTAAAAACAAATGAATATGCATGTTTTTTCAATGTTTTTTTTATGAAAGAACTTTTAAGCATAACTTGAAAAGCCTATACTTGTATTTAATTAAATAATTAAGAATTATTTGTGCTGATAAATACAAAAATAAAAATAAACAAAAAGGTAATTGCTTTACTAATGCTTCCATGTTTTGACATAAAACCCAAAACACAGACAATCCAAGAAAAGATCATTATAAAAGAGCAACAATAAAATATGACATAAGAACCTTAGACCTGCTATCTACTAGTTCCCTTTCCAAATCTCTCTTTCTCAAGCAATCTCTTCATAAAACTTAATAATAATTTATCTTGCATGAATCCCACAATTATTTTCTTCCTGCATATCCCTAAAATATGTATTAATAAGAAAAAATATTCTTAAAAGACTTTACATACTATTTCTTACGCAATATTAATATTGATGGAAATATAGTGAATACTTGAGAAATTTTATACACCTAATAGGTGTAGGGAGAATATAAGCCCAAGAAAGAATGGATCTTTTCTTTGTCTAAGCCCGAGAGGTTGAGGTCATTCTCTTAACTGAACCCAAAAAAAATTGAGTTTTATAGGAGGTTTTTTTAACCTTTAAATTTAAGTTTATCACATAGTAACTTCAATCTCATCTTCAACATCATCCTTAGAAGTTTCTTGACAAGGAATAAATGTATGAGTCCTTGAGTTCACTGCATGTATGCATGAGTCTATGAAATCACTAACCCTATTTAGAATATGTTGCCAAAATACTACCCTTTTTTGAATGAGTTTAACATTCTTCTTACTGCTCCTAAAGACCATATAGTTTTTTAAGCCATATTGCAGGCTGATATCCATAGGCCTCACTGTTGAACTAATTGATTCCTAGACTGTATCCTCACCATCTAGAAAACCCTCAGCATACATAAAACCCGTAGCATCTTGGACTGGACTTTTACTTTGACCCATAGATGAACTAGCTTGATTCATAACAGCCATCTCTTTTGAGGAAACTTTAGCCAGATGTAAGAATATTTAGGTTTGGACAAGTGGGAAAAAATAAAGTATTTTTTTCTCCTAAAAAAGGATGGTTTTCCTAAGGGTTCAAGGCTACGAACTCATTACTTATGTAATATTAATAACTTGTTATTGAAAAAAAACTGATTAGTATAGCACAAAACTGGCTTAATTGTATGAGAAATCAGATAGATTAACCCAGATTTTTAATCAATGTGAAGCTGAAGCTCAGAGCAATGCACATTAGCACTATCCCCATTGATAGCTACAAGACTAGTCTGAGGCTCCAAGTTCGCCATGAAATGGACGTGACAAGGCAATTCGATTAAAAAACAGTTTCAATGATTAAAGAATCCACTGCAATCCGACATGAACCACAATCCCAGAGTATATAGTATAGAGTTAGTGGTTTAAGGGCTTTGAAGACTGTCTTGTTGAGGCCCAAGGCATACAAGTTCATATTTTTTGCCATGCCCATTTTCTATTCTGGTCTCGAAAATTTATTCCCAAATTTATTCTGGTGTAGAAATTTATTCCCAAATTTTTTGCCATGCCCATTTAATTTTTTTGTAGTACATAAAACAATTGCAAAAAGAAGAACCGAAGTAAAAACCAAAAACAAATAATAAGGCTTTTTTTTTTTCAAATTTGCATATAGAAGTTCATTTTCAAAAATTCTTCATTTACTTTTTTTTAATCGATTTAGTTTTAGGATTTAATGTTTAGGCCTTAAATTTAAGTTTAATTACTTTTATTTTTAATTAAAAAAACATGCTACTATTAAAAAAAAATTGGTAAAAAAAAGCATAAATAAAAAAAGAATAATTCGTTAGTAAAATATATTTGTTCTTAAAGAATTTAAATAGTAGCCTTAGCACATAAATTGCTCTGCTCGACTTTTAAATCCTACCCCCATATACACCTTAGCTCCATATTTAAATTTTTATTACCATTATTTGATCATTAAACATGACATCTATGTCATTGGTCGATCCGGAAGAACCCTAAAGGATCTAAATAGTTAAATATGCATAGCTTGCAATTCAATCATGTGAAAAGCCTAGAAAAAAAATCACTAAATTTTTCATACCGAAATGTATTAAAATAATATTTTTTTTATTTTTTAAAAAATATTTTTAACACCAATGTATTAAAATAATTTGAAAATACTAAAAATATATTAATTTAAAGTAAATAAAAAAAATAAAAAAATTAATTTTTTTTAAAAATACTTTTAAAACACAAAAACAAGATCCGAATTAAATTGTTATGCCCAAGTCTTAAAATAAAAAATTGGTCGCGTCAAAGTCAAACAACATGTTTAATAAAAATTAACATAACTTTTGGATCGTATCAAACCTTTTATATATATATATATATATATATATATATATATATATATATATAAAACAATACTTTCTTTCTTGAAATGTCATTCAAAACTAAAATATAAAACAAACCCTCTTGACATGCAAATCAAACTCAAAATACTTGTAACTTCTACAAATTAATAAAAACCACTTGTTTTCTTTTTTCAAATGAGTGGTTTTTCCTTCGATCACCAGGAAGGGGATTGTATTTAGCTTTCATTTCTTGTACTTTGTTAGTGTCAATATTCTGGGGCAAGCGAGTAGAATTTAATGAGAAAAAAAAAAAGAATATCAATTATGATTAGATTCATTCTAAAAAAAGGCTTAATTAGGACAAGCTTTTGTTTTAGTTTGTAAGATTTGAATCTTGTCGTTCATAGTTTGACTAATCATTTATTAGAATATGGCCATTTTCCTCTTTCAGGTTCAGCAATTGCGTTGGAGAATGACTTGCCAACCGAACAATATTGCTTAGCTGTTGACTGATCATCTTCACGATTACATATATACTAAATATTAATTACGATCGATTTGTTTATGCTAATTTGGCAATGCAATTAATGGAGATTCCATTTTGTATTTGTTTGTTGCAGTATATATATATATATAGTGGTCTATAAACCCAAAAAAAAAAAACAATTATTTTTAATATGCTACATTTTTTATTGATAATTTTATAATCTCAAAAAACTCAGAACAAGTCATGCCAAGCACATAATCAGTCGTTACATGCTAGTTAGGACAGGGCTGCATGTAGACAATGGGACCGTTTTGAAAGCTTCATTGCTAACACAATCATGTTCGATCAAACATTTCAGCACCCAATTGGAATTTGGTAGCGTATAGTAGTTTTTGTTACAGCATCGTATTCCTACATGCCATGTCATGCCAGGCTGCCAGATCTACCTTTGTTTGTTCCAAACAACTTAATTTTATTAAAAAAATCTAAACTGGATCATGTTCAGTCGAAAACCTCACTCACTGTCGATCGATGATTAAACAAACAGGCAAACATGGAGCTCAAGGTTTGATATGTTCTAACACAAACTAGCTGTTGTTTGTTTCTGTGGTTTGATTTGTTTTTTCTTACGAAAGAAAATGAAATGAGTAAAACACAATCATATTTTAATCTTTTTTTTAGTTCCTTTTTTCTTTAATTAATTTTTGTAATCCCATTTTATATATTTACTAACAACTCATAAATTGCATTTTGTAATGCCATGCGAGAAATTATTCATTAACAAAAAAAAACTACAAAAAATAGTGTTTCTGTGTGCTCCTCCTCACAAAATATTAATCATTATAATAATGGTTTTTATTTTTCCTTCTCTTCTTTTATTTTATTTTTAAGAAGAGAAGGAAAAAATTCTCTAATAAATCTTCGTTATCTTTTATTTTATTTTTTATTTGTTTTTGGAAGGTGTGACATTTCCTATTGACGAGTAGGAATAGTCTTTGATTCAATTGTGGGATTTGTCTTGGTTTCACGTCCATAGCCAGCTCATTCCAACAAAGTCACACCCCATATTATATCCCATAAAAGCCATGCCAATCCTCTCTACCCTCACACCACTGCCAAAACACCACAATGGCTACCTCTCCCCTCTCTCTCGTTCTCCTTTCACTCTTCCTCTCCCTCTCGCTCCATGCTCAAGCTCAAGCCCCAGCAGCACCTGCTCCGGCGCCCTCCGGCCCGGTCAACTTCACCGCAGTTCTTGTAAAGGGTGGTCAGTTCGTCACATTCATTAGCCTTTTGAACAAGACTCAAACATTTAACCAAATTGAAAATCAGATCAACAGCTCTTCTGAGGGCATGACTATTTTTGCCCCAACTGACAATGCCTTCAGCAATCTTAAATCTGGTGCTTTAAATGGCCTCAGCCAACAACAACAAGTTCAACTTCTTCAGTACCACATGTTGCCTAAATTCTATTCTTTGAGCAATCTCTTGTTGGTTAGTAACCCTGTTCCCACCCAGGCCTCTGGCCAAGAAGGTGTTTGGGGTCTTAACTTTACAGGTCAAAGCAACCAAGTCAATGTGTCAACAGGGCTTGTGGAGGTTCAAGTCAACAACGCTTTAAGGCAAGATTTTCCTCTGGCAGTTTATCCAGTCGACAAAGTGTTGTTGCCTGACGAGTTGTTTGGTGTTAAGCCACCATCTGCTTCACCTCCAGCACCGGCAACTAAGGGGTCATCATCAGGCAAGTCCAATTCATCAGATACGGCTGCAGAGCCATCACCTGGTAAGAACTCAGCTGGTGGAAGGAATGTAGCATTGGGGTTGATTTTTGGGCTTGGTTTCGTTTCCATGGGAATTCTTTCTTGAGAAATGAAGTATCAAAGGAGGCGTTTCCAAAATTCCTTTTTTTTTTCTTTTTCTTTGTGATTCTTGCAATTCACATAATGAGCTAATTGGAGGTTCCTTGTACGTCTACTTTCTTGTTCATCATTTGAATTAATTTCTCGATTGGTTTAGTTCTTTGGTTTTGCGTATATGATTCAGTTTGATTAATTTATCAAGACATTAATAATTTAACCCTTTTTATTTATACGAATGGTTCCAATATTCAATTGGTTAGGTAATGGTAATCATTCTAATAATAAGAAATTAAATCCCATAATTAACTTATTTTTGGTTAGGATAAAAAAAAGAAAGAAAGAGATGCATTGGTCATTAGATCTTGCTGTAATACAGATGGAGCTGATTCACAAGCATGTGGAGCCCAAATAGAATAAGACACATTGTATGATATGAACTGATCGAATTAATGGAGATCTACAGACATGGCCAGCTCATTTGTCTACCAGCTAGAGGAAGACTTCCACCATTATCTTTTCCAATTTTAAGAAGAAAAAAATAATTCAACTTGTGTGTTAAAAGTAAACCATGCAGCTAGTAAGAAAATGAAATCCATGTGATTCTTTAATGTCCTGTCATCACTATAAATCTTCAGGTCAACTTCAGTTCTTTAATGTCCTGGCGGTTGTTCATGATAGTAAGAAAATGAAATTCTTCACTACTGGATGGTATGAGAAAATTATGTCAAGTTTTAATGTAATTTGTGAACAAAAAACGTCAATTCGCTAAGATTACTGGGAACTAATTTGTAATTAAATCCATGTAATCAATATCAATTTAACTTGGATTTGAATTTTAGTCCAAATTGCCAAATGAAATGAAGAGGAGGCAAAACGACAACATGGGTGGAGAAATTGATCGCTACATTACCATCTCCTATTGTCGCTTCATTGTTCTTTGTCTATATATTGTCAGAAATTTAAAGGGATTCAGTAAATTGACAGGATTCGACCATCATTAGGGTCCAATTGCTACTTCTGAAAGTTTAGGATCAAGAGTGAAATATTGAAGTACACTTGAAGAGCTCAAATGTGCTTTAGCCAACAACTAGATGCTCCCAAGTCAAGACCGTCTCTGTCAGGGAGGGAGAAAACCACTTGCTCACAGATATGAGCGAACCACGGAGCTAGACAAAGAGGATCCGTGTCCCTAAAACCTCCTGTGTTTTAAGGGTTTATTTTCAGCGGTCAATCAGGTTTAAACGTGGTCATGGGCCGAGCTACCTGGTCAGCCCGACCAGACCCTGCTAACAATGAGTGGCCTAGGCATGAAAATTTGGCCTGCAGGCCTAACCCTGACTGCCTGGTCTCGAGCATGCCGGTTTTTTTCAATCTATATCTTGAATCTGCTATAGCTTCCCATGCATGAACAGTTCCTAAATTTCTTTTGCGTTTCCAGTTTCTTTGCTTCAAAATGTGTAATCTCTTGCCCTGATCGGCCAGGATTTTTTTTTTCCTTCCTTTTAATTATACAGCTATTTCTCTCTATTATTTAGTTTGATCACTGCGTTTCTCCCTGTTCTTTTCTGGGTTTCTAGCACTTCACGTTAGTGGTGTTTGAAAGTATAGTAGTGATGGCTTTTCAAAATATTTTTTGTTTAAAAATATATTAAAATAATATTTTTTAAATTTTTAAAAAAATTATTTTTAATATCATCATATCAAAATGATCCGAAAAAATAAAAACAAACTTATTTGAATTTGAATTTATTTTATTTTTAATTTTTTTTAAATGACATCAAAAATCAAATAAAATCTTATTTGAATTTTAATTTGTTTTTGTAGTGTGAAAGTATTTTTGTAAAAAATTGAAATTTATTTTTTACTTTAAATTAATTTAATTTTACATTTTTAGATTATTTTAATCCGATAATATCAAAATAAAATTCTAAAAAATAAATTATTTCAATAAATTTTTAAATAAAAAAAAACAATTATCACAAACACAAAACAAAACAGGCTATCAGAAATTAATGTTTGAAAGCAATGTTGAAACTGCCATTACACATGTCCAACAAAGAATGCAGTAGGGAGAGGATAAGGAATCTCATGGCGTAAGAAGTCAGCAAAGCTAACACTAATTACCTTTTCTATATATCTCTAAAATGCTATACCTGTATTTTCTATGCTTTAACAGTTAAGAGCCTGTTAGCCTATGCGGTTGAATCTGTATTTGATCAAATTTAAATTTTTTTTTGTTAAAATTAAGTGCAGTTTGTACTTTTTAGATCGTTTTGATATGCTGATATCAAAAATGATTTTTAAAAAATGAAAAAACATCATTGGCATGTATTTCAGCACGAAAAGCTATTTGAAAAGCAACCACCACCACACTGCCAAACACGCTCTAAGTTCCACTATTAAAAAGAGTTTGTATTTTAAAATATTTTTTATTAAAATAATAATTTTTTTTTATGTTTTAAAAATTATTTTTGATATTAATATATGAAAACGACGTGCAAACACTAAAAAAATAATAATAACTTTATAATCACTAGTTTTTTAAATAAAATTTGGAAATTTTTATACGTGGTTTAAGAATTTTTCAAGTAAGAATATCAGATAAGAAGTTGACAGGTTCTTGGCCATGTTTTATAACCACAAAGGGAGGAATATGTCAAGAGCAATGTCCATTAAAGCGACAACCTCGCAGGACTTCACATATGAGGAGCCTACAATATCACCTAGGGGCAGGGGGGCACTGGTTGGCTGGCTCTTCCTCAACATGTCGGTGTCACAGTGTTACAGACGTAAGAATCAAATATGGATAAACAACACACGATCACTTCCATTCTTTCTATGTTCAACCACTTGTAGATATTTGCCTCATTGATTTGTTTTCTTGTCTGATTTTTTGCCACTAATAAAAAAAAAAGTTTTTATCTTGATTTCATCATTTAATATTATATCAACTGGAAATTGAGCTTCATAATTTATTTTAATTTACTTTCTACGAGGATATCTTGGTTTCATGATCATGGTCACATGTTTTTTGGTATGTTAACTCCGTTTAAATCGGGTTGTTTTTTTAAATTTTTTTTTAATAGGTTATCTCGGGTCACATGTTTTTTGGTATGTTAACTCCGGTTAAATCGGGTTGTTTTTTTAAATTTTCTTTTTAATAAGTTATCTCGGTTTTATGACCCGGGTTATGGGTCTTCAACTTTGAATTTGCTTTTTATTGAGTTGTCATTGTCTTATGACTAGGATCGCGAGTTTAGCAGGTTAACCTAGTTGACTCAGTTTTTTTTAATTGACTTTTTTTTTTTAATTTTATCATTTAATATTGTGTTTCGTTGGAAATTAGGCTTCATGATTTGTTCAGTTTACTTTTTATTAAGTTATTTCGGTCTCATGACCCGAGAATAATGTTTAATTGGTTAACTCAGGTTAACTTAACTCATTTTTTGTGTCATTTTTTTAATTAATTTTTTTAACAAATTTCATCGTTAAACATTGGGTCCGATAGGACCGATTGAGAATTGAGCTTCATAATTTGTTTTGATTTTCTCTCTATAGGGTTATCTCAGTCTCTTGACCAGAGTCGCAAATTTTACAGGTTAACCCGGGTTAAATCAAGTCATTTTTTTTAATTTTTTTTATAAGGTTATCCTAGTCTTATGACCCGAGTCATGGGTTTGGCAGATTGAATCGGATCATTTTTTATGTTTATTTTTAATTTAGTTCTTTTTTTAATCTCATCCTTCAACATTAAGCCAATTGAGAATCAAATTTCGTAATTTGTTTCAATCTTCTTTCTATGGGGTTATCTTGGTCTTATGACCCGGATCGCGAGTTTTACAAGTTAACTCAGGTCGTTTTTTTAATTGGTTTTTTTTTCAATTTTGTCCTTCAACATTAAGTTGATTAATAATTAGACTTCATAATTTATTTTGATTTACTTTTCATAGGGTTATCATAATCTTATAACCCGGGTTGACTCATGTCAATCTAATATATTGTTATCTTAATATTAAAAAAAGATATTATCTTGAAATTATTTTTTAGTCAAACTATGTTTTTATGGGTTATCTATGTTGCTTTTAGATTTATAAAAATCAACCGAGTCGTATCGAGTTAATTTCTACATAGTTTTTTTTTTTGAAAAAAAAACATTAGCAACAATAATTTAGTTCTTTACTAAAAAGTATATAGTAGATAGTTTGCACATCCCCATTTCTTCAAAGAGCTTGCCCTCATGATTCAAACTCTATACTCGATTCATTGAGGTTACATATACCTTACCTAGCTAGCCATGGAACTGTACAATCATCAAAATAACTAATCCAAATAAATTTTTTTTTTTTAATGGGAAAAGTCTAAATTGCATTGTCACCTCTTATAAAATAAAAGATAGGCGATAAACCATCTAGTAAGTGGACTAGTGATAAGAACTTGAATATAAAGGGTTTATTTCCCTTGTGATCTCAGGTTCGACCCTTGTGGTTGCTAATATAATGACCACTGGAGGTTTACATGGTCGTTAACTTCAGGACTCGTGAGATTAATCAAGGTACGCGCAAACTGACCCGGACACTCACATTAATAATAATAAAAAAAAAAGATGGGCGGTCACTAACTTAAAACACTATAGAAATACTCTATTTTGGTTATTGAAATCTAAAGTTGTTGTAAAGAGGTGAGATATGTCGATAAAAGTTTGGAATTGTTCAAGATTATTCATGTTTCAGAATTTGAGCTTTCATTTTCTAATTATCTTTTCTTTTATTTAGCAAAAATTCTCAATTCTATATTATTTTGTTTTTCTTATTAGCTCTTAGTACAGCCATGTTTGGTATTGCTTTTTCATCTTTGATGTGTTTAAATTGATAATTTTTTAGTATTTTTAAATTATTTTAATATGTTGATAATAAAAATAAAAAAATCTAAAAAATATTATTTTAATTTATTTTTAAATAAAAAATATTTTTTAAAAAACATCTTATATGATACGATACAAAACATTATTTATCTCATTTTATAGTTCTATGGCCATCAATAATGGAGAATCGAGAAATTTCCACACTCCTGAGTGTACGTATATTGTGTTTCTTTCTGAAGATTTTTGTGTGTATCAATTTCCTTTACTTCGTTAAACGTCGCATCATCATCATATCTTACTTGGGAATAAAGATTTAAAATTTTGATAGAAGAACAATACAGAAAATTAGATTAGATTGCGTGTATTTATCTATTCGAAGAAAACTAGAATGGAAAAAAGAAGAGGCTTGAGAAACACAACCACTCAAATTATTGCTTTCTCGACATTGGCACCACTGATTGATATCCAAACATCACCCAACGTGAAAACAAACGCAGTTTGGAATTGGTGGTGCTTGATTTGCTTGAGATTTTTCATGATAATCGTTTTTTTTTTTCACTACAATTCAAAGAAACAAAAACTTGTAAAATTTATTGATAATATTGATAATAGTAATTAGAATCTATAATTTTATCCGAACTTGAAAGATAAACAAGCGGGTTCTTAGGTAATTATGATCAAACTTTACATGTGACATTGTGGGTACCCATTGCATACAGTTTAATCCTGTGCTGAAGATTGTTTGTAACTTCAATCCATATGCATTTAGTGTTTTTCACGTAAAAGTAACTACCGTATGTCCTGCAGCCTGCTTCTGGTTGCTAGCTAGAGCTTTTTCAGGTCACTTTCCTTCACAAAAAGTCCATGGAAGCCGTAAGGAACCCGCCGAGGTAACCTTACGGCAGCCACAATATCAAGCCCTGGTGATTTTGCATCCATCACCAAGAACTTGGACTCTCCTGCTGTCTCATCATGAACATATGACACCACGTACCCGTCATCTTCCTCTGCCTCTGGATTCTCAGGCTCCCTTGCTACAAAGAAAGGCTCACCACCATAGCATCTTGGCCCAAATATCCTGCTAGCCACCGTGCATTCCTGCCGCTCTCCTTTGGACACATCCAGCTTCACCACCCCTGATATCTTTGGCATAGGGTCACCAATTGCTGCGTACACGAATCTGTTCTTTTTCCCTAAATAAGCTGGGTTAATCACACCAAAGTCCAGGTTTCTAGCTGAAACCGGGTTTCTTGTAACTATGCCTGTTTTCAAGTCTATTCTCACTTTCTCAACCAAGGCATGGATTAGGTCCATTCGCTCCAGTGTGTGTTCTACTGATAAAATGTTTGGTGCTAATATGACTACGGCATCCTCCTCATCCCATGCGTTGATAGCGTGTATGATGTTGAACCCTGGCACATCGAACCATTTCATCTCTGACTCATCCGTTGCGTATCGAGGGATGATTCCAAGCCTGGATACTTTTGCTGGGTCCGAACCCACAGGTGAGCCCCCTCCAAATATCATTTCCATGGGGTTCATCCCAATCTGTATGTCGGCAAATATAGCATATTTGCTGCTAATTCCAAAGTCATGGAGGAAAGAAGGTCTCGTCATGGAAAATATGGGCACATCTGGTTGTTTATTTCCATTTCCATCGAAGTGAAAGTACGTTAGAAATGGAGGGACGGGACCATATCTGAAAGCGAAGGCCTCCCCTGTCTCCAAGTCTACCTTGGGGTGAGCAGTCATGCTCATCAGCAGCTTTCTATCAAAATCATGACGACCCAGCGTCTCTATGTCTCCATTTGATGTCAAACGCACAGCATAAGGTAGATCCGACTCGCCAAGGGCGTAGAGTCGGTTGCCAAAATAAGCCAAGCTAGTGTTTGCCAGACCAATACCATTAGCTGGATTAAATTGACCAGCCAGAATTCGAGCAGCAGAGAGAGCACCGCGAGCTGCGGAGGCAGCTAGTCCATTGAATCCAGAGAACACATTTGGAAGAAGTGGAGCCCCAGCATCACGCTCCATGGTATATTTGTAAGTCTTGACGTAGCGACTGCAGAGAGTGGCTTTCCCCTGGGAGATCCTGATGGAGTGAAGCATGCCATCACCATCAAATAAATGGTAAGGTCCTCGAGGGAGGTACTGAGGATTAGGGCCATTGCGGATGTATGCACCATCAAGGCATGATGGTAGAGATCCATGGATTACCTCACACTCAGTTGGAGGAAGTTCATCAACTGGAGCAAAGTTATCACTAAGTACATATCTAGGATCAACTGATTGCCGAAGCGGAGGGTCTATGAAGTTGTTGATGACGCCTTCCAATACATTAAACATCATGGTGGGCTGGTTTGGCTCTACAACTCGTCTATCATTTGCAGGAGATTTCCTTGTTGATGGTGTTGGTTTTGTTGCAGCAGGCAAGGTTGTTGTTGATGATGCAGGGCGTGAAGTTCGGCTGGTGGTAGGTCTTGTAGTTGAGTTCTGGGGTTTCTCTTCAATTCTAACTGATGATACATTGAGGGAAGGAAGATGACGAGATAGAAATGATGGTGTGGTTGTGACAGCAGATTTAGGAATGGTCATTGCCATGGTACCGGTGAGGAGCTTTGAAGTTTGTATTGCAGAGAGGAAAGAGGACGATGAGGCATCCATTTTGTTGCCTTCAATTCGTTAACTGTATTAAAAGGTAGAGAAGGAAGCTGAAGAATAAATGATTTCTGGGGATTGAGTTTATTTATAATAAGTTTTATTTGTTTTGATAATTAGGCAACAATTATTTTTTTTTTATTAATGTAATATCCAGGCCAACTTCTGTATATCTTAATTTATTATATGAGTTCTGAAGTTAACGATAATGTAAGTTTTTAATGGCTTTAAAATGATTTAAATTCGTAACCATTGAAAAGTAAATTCAAAACCTGACAGTTAAGTTATCTTTCAAGATTAACAATTATTTCTTTTTTATTTTCTAGAGAGACGTGTATTAAATGAGTGATTGATCTACTGATGGAGATTATTTTAAAAATATTTTAAAAAAAATATTAAAAAAATATTTTTTATATTTTTAAAAATTTATTTTCAATATAAGTAGATTAAAATAATTTAAATTTTTTAAAAAAAATTAAAAAAAAAAAACCATTACCAACCATCAAACACACCCTAAACTACATTTATCCACTTGCTTTTGTACACTCATCTAGGATATGATCAAACCACCAAAGTGGTCCCCTAGAAAAGAATATCTAACAATGTATGGCCTATGACATACTCTCTTGAAATTATTATTAAGTAAGAAACTAATATGTGTGGGATTTTAAATGTAGTTAGCACTGTCAGTGAACTCACATAACATTGTGGACCAACTATATACTTTTTGGTAATTCATTTTCATTTTTAAAATTTAATTTCAGACAATTTAATCTTGATTTAAGATTTATTACTTTAAATTTCTTAGTTAATGGTGGAATTAAAAAAAAAAAGATATTATAATGAAAAAGACACCAAACATGAATAAACTGAAAGTAATACAAAAAATATTTTTGTATCAAAATTAATTTTTTAAAATTCAAAAGAATCTAAATTGTATAATTTAAAATAAATTAAAAAGATAACAAATATCTAGGCCAGAATATAGCCCAAGAATTAGGAGAGAGGGGGATGTGTAGTAAAGTAAATGACTCTTCATCTTATATTGTTTTTTTTTTAGAATAATATAAATAATATCTTGAGACCTTATCTATTAGTTTAAATTTTTAAGTCGAATTGGTTTTTTGACTTATTAGAGAATAATATAAATCATATCTTGGAACCTAATCTAATAGTTTAAACTTTTAAGTTGAATTGGTTCTTTAACATGATATCAGAACCTTGATAATCAAATAGTCACGAATTCAAATTTCATCATCCCTATTTATTTAATAAAAAGTAAGCATAAAATAGCGTGAACCTATGCAAGTTTTAAATTTAAAGAGCTTTCACTTGATGAGATGTGTTATAGAATAATATAAATCATATCTTAAGACCTTATTTATCACCTTAAATTTTTGGGATAAATTAGTTTTTTGATATTTTAGAAAATAATATAAATCATATCTTGAAACCTGATTAATAGTTTAAACTTTTATGTTGAATTGGTTTTTTAACATAATATCAGAATCTTAATAACCAAGTAGTCACGAATTCGAATTTCACCATCTCTATTTATTTGATAAAAACTAAATACAAGATAGCGTGAGCCTATACAAGTTTTAAGTTTAAAGAGCTTTTATTTAAGAATATATATTATAAAATAATATAAATTATATCTTAAATAACTTAAAATTTTAAATTAAATTGGTTTTTTTACACCTTTAGCCCTCTCTCGGTTTCCAGATTTCACATCGGATTCTGATCAATACATATAGCACAAGCAAAATTATATTTTCGGCTTCATTTTCATAAAAAAAGATGCGAAAACACTCAACTCAATATTAAAGACAGAAATCGGATAAATCTACCTCTCTAATCTAGGCAGAGGGAAGACCATCTATCAAATAGATTTGACATACTGTTGTAGAGATGGGATAGGATAGGTTCAACTGTTTAGGTAATTAATTACTTAAAACTCATTAGGAGATATAATTGTGCCAGGATTTTTTCCCCTCTTATTAATATTATGATATAAAATATTTTTAATTTTTTTTCGAAAATATATTTAAATAAAAATTTTAATTTTTTTTTATTTTTAACATCAACCCATCAAAATCATAAAAAAATACATTAAAAAAATACAAATTTAATATTTTTTCATGTCAAATACAATTTTAAAACATAATTTTAAATACAAAAAATCCAAACTCTAAGGAAACAATGGAAAGAAAGAGAAGTAATTAAGATACCAAAAACAAAAACAAGAACAAAAAATTAGTCTGATTTTATTCTATAGAGATAAGAGATCATATACCTGCATGTAATAACAAAACAGCCATTGCCATACTCGATGATACGAGGGACCACATGGTAAGCCTATATGTTCAACGAAAAAAGAATTCTTTTTGGAAAAGAAATTGTCAAAGAATGAAATATTTCGCGATGTTGGGACTAAACCCATTGAAAATAAGCCAGAAAAATCCCAAAAAAAGGGTGAATTTAAAATATTTTCCTTTCTATTTTATTGTATAATATCATGGAAGTAGTGTTGTAGATATAAGAGTGTTATTTTTCATTATCGAGTCTTATATATATAAAAAAGGAATTTTTTACTTTATAATGTTAGAAAGCACAAAACCTATTCTAAATACTCGTGAAATGAGATTGTTTGAGAACTCAATCGTCTATCTCTTTACAAACGCGGGTTTCGTCTAGTGGCAAGAGGCCAGTTCTCCTCATGAGGCGAACACGCTTTGAATCCTTGTTGGTTGTTGTGGAACCTGCTTTAAGGTGCTTGACGATACCATGAAAGATATTAGTCTCTTGATCTAGAAGGGGCCGGAGGATACGCCGGAGCAACCAAAAATACAAAACAGCACGTTCGAATGGCTTCTGTTTTCCTACAGGGATTATAACCGGCTGAGAGTCTTGTTCCACTATGATAGAAAATTGATAAAAGCTCGTCATGCATGCTCTAAATTGTTTTCCTTCTGTACAAAATAAGTTTACTTCTCACATCTCATTGTGGTGGGATTTTGAGATTCATCAGAAGACACAAGTATCTCAACAGACGAGTACACGGTTGATCAATCTGCTTGTAATTTCTAGTGAAAATTGTCTGAATTTTAAAATATTGATTTTTGTATAAATGAAAAAGAAAAGGAATTAAGTGAAAGATAGTGAAATATTTCATTTTACAAATCTCTCTCTCATTTGGTTCCATAAGAGAAATAAAAGACGGGAAAAAAATAAGTGAAACATTTTACTGTCAAATCTTTATCAATATATGGTAATATTAGTCAACTTTATTGTCTATAATTACAAATAAACAAAGAGATGTAATTAAATCAAAGCAACAAAATATGGAGCACTGCGATTTATCTTAGAGGGATCACAAACCTGCAAGTCATGACAGCACAGCCTCCATCAAGCTCAACACAGCGACCACAACAAGGACAAGCTGGCCACTTCTTATTTTTTGCAGGCTGCCTCAAGAGAACATCATTCATATCTCTTGTTCCTTCAATCTCATCGCACCGATAACCAGCATACCATTCATATCTCTTTGCTACAATTTGGACACTTTGATTTCTTCACAGTTCCACCACTTTCATTCACAATCAATTCTGAACAAACCCTACAAGGGCAATAGGTTCTACCCCACTTTAAAACGTAAGTCTCGCACAAGAGATCAGACCATTTCACAAACAAAGCTGGAGAGATGATGATAGGCTTGCAGGAGACAGGGTCCAAAAGGTGTCCACATTCCAATCCAGGGCATTTTATATTTGCTGTACTGTTGTCCAGGACTTTTGACTTCTATGTATTTGGCAATGCATTTTGGGCAAAAAAGAGTGTGTACAATAATTTTTGTTGACAAAATATTCCTTTGGCAATCCAGGTTCTGTGCAAATCTCAAAAGTAAAAGCGTGTAAAATAATTTCAACCAACAATGATATATAATTGGGGACATACATGGCAAACACAAATTAGAATGATTGGATATTTGTATGTAACCGATCAACAAAATGGAACTTTCACTGTAGAAATAAGTGAAAAGGGCACCTGGAATGTCATTGTTGTTCATCTCCTGACGCCATTGAACTAACCAGTACTTGCTTACCTGAGGAAAATCGGTGATGGATTCAATTTATGCTTGAATATGCTTTTTGGCTGATATCAGTTTTGATCATATCTTCAGAGGGCCAAACATTTCTGCTGATGCTAATCTTGTTACGTGGATTCAACTCTGTTGCTTGGGGTGCTAGTTTTTTTTTTTTCGTATCTGCTGCGTTTCTGAGGTTATGACAAATTTTTGGTTTTGGTCTGCTACTGTCAGTTACCGCATTATCATTCCTGTCTTCCAAGGGTATCTGGCTTCATTGCTTTCTGGGTCAACTTTGCTTCCTCTAGCTCTTGTTTTCATTCTTTCGCCTGTTTTCTCTTATTGGTGCCTTCGCTAACGATCTTGTTTTAGTCTTCTTTGGCCTTTCTGCTGCACTTTGGCTATGCCTTTTCAACACTAATTATCAACAAGTCTTCCTAGCAGTGGTAAGCAGCAACACAACCATTGAACAAACTATTCCTTTATTATTATATTTTGTTCGAGAAGAACATCATTTACAACCTTTTTCTTACAACCTATTTTCTTAAACGTCATTTACAACCTTTTTTTTTTTGGGCATGGCCTGTGCAACTGTGAGTCTACCTTTTCTTAATGGGAGGGAATGTATTTCAAAAAAAAAACAAAATAGCAGAAAGCTAATAACATCGAAAAATGAAAAGATTGCAAAGAACATATCCACAGCGCTTGTGCTTACAAAGGCCAGAATGGAATGGTCCTCCACATTGATGGCAAAACCGAAACCCGCATCTGCATTAATAATCAAAATAAATCAGAAATATACAATCTACCTCGAGTATAGCTCCATTCTATCTTTGAATTCATTTTGAATGGAGAAAACCTTCAACCCCACATTTTGAATTGAACTATATTTGAGAGCTGAGAGAGAGACTGAATAGAACTTTGACATTCAAGCATAAAAGTTCTCAGATAAGTTAGCTAATATACTCCATGACTCCAGTTTAACCAAATTAACAGATCGAATCATTACATTTTCTAATTTTGAAAAATATAATTGTTTTCAGCCATTATAACATCTTTTAATGAGCATTAAATGATAGTACAATGTTGCTCTATATTATTTTCTCATATATTATGATATTGGAAACTGTGTTGCATAATCCAAACAATAACAATCTATTGTCAAAATAAAATGTTACTGAAAGAAAGAAAAAATTTCCAGCGAGAGAGAGCACACCTGCATTTTATATCTCTGCAACCACTAACTCGCTCAACAGAGTGACTACAATTATAACATCTCGTCCACTTTTTCTCTTCAATCAACTCACCAGCCAGAATGTCATTCCTATCTCTTAGATGTCTGCTCTCACTGCACCGATATCCTGTATGCCAAGGAATCTTGCATAGGAAACAGAAATTTTTCTTGCAGTTAGGACAATTTATTTTTTTCAGCTTATCCTTACACTCATTCAAAACCAACACTGAGCAATCTCGGTACGGGCAATAGCAACTTTCAGACCCTAAAACCATTGAATCACATAGACGATCACACCATTTCTCAAATATTGGTTTTGAGATGATAGGCCTGCATGAGAGAGGGTCTAACAGTTGCTTGCAGTTCAGTCCAGGGCATTCAATGCAGCCAGAGGTTTCCTCAACTGTTATTTCAATATATTTGGTTATGCAATCCAAGCAGAATGGATGTTTACACACGATACCATTCTTGAAATTTCTGGTTGATAGCATAGGATCGGAGCAAATTTCACAAGTAAAGTTTGAATCTTCTTCTTGTTGCAACTGTTCTGTTCCTTCTACTTCTGTTCCTTGGGGTTTTTGCATTGTGTTTCCCATTATATTTTCTGCCTTTTGATTTGCTTGGGAACTTCAGAGGAGTATCCTGGGGTTTATCTTCGAATCAGAAGTCCTACTCCAAGGAAAAACAAAACTCTTTCATCTTCAATGCTCCGATGAAGTTAATAACACTGAGAATAATCAAATAACAGGTTTACTTTAAGCAAAACAAAAAACTAAAGAAATAAACTATGTACTTAGTTTTATTCCTTGGTTATCACAAGGCAGCTGAAGTAGCGTAAAGGCAATGCCATGTCAACTACCACTAATGAAAAGAAGGTTATCTTTACCCTGAAAGGAATGTTGCAATTGATAATGATATAATCAAGTATTTCAGCACGCTGGATTGGATAACCATATCAAAGAAAGCAAAACCAGGTAAATGAACCGAAAGAAACAGGTGACTACTGATCACAAAATCAATCAAAAAAGTATGCGCTAAGTTGTCAGGAGATTCAAGTGCAATACCTCAATATTTTTTCCAATCCAACAGTCTGATTGTCTTAAAGCAGTTAATCCCCCGGTCCTTCATCAAACAACGGTTGTTAGTCCATGATTGGAGTTTTCCAATAGCTGTTTCTAGGTTCTGCGCGCTAGCAAATATGGGCTGTATTGAATCCAAAATTACAGTCCGACTGCAAATCCTGTGACAATAAGATTTGATCAAAGAAAGGTTTAAATCATGTAAGAGTATAATTTTACTGTGCAACAATTTGATTGCTAATTTAAAACAATGGAACGGGTGCGGCTTACTAAGGGCCTGTTTGTTTCTGCGTTTCAAAAGCACTTTTAATAAAATTTGAAAATTTTTTATTTTTTTATTAACTTCAAATTAATATGTTTTTAGTGTTTTCAAATCATTTTGATGTGCTGATGTCAAAAATGATTTTTAAAAAATAAAAAAAAATCATTGACATGCATTTTGGCACGAAAAGCTATTTGAAAAGCAACCACAACCACACTGACAAACAAACCATAAATGGTAAAGGGATTCCATTGTTTTAAATTCAAGATACCCAGGATTCCAAGTTCTTTCACATTGAAGCATTTTCTCAATTCAGAACAATTTTCAACTTACAGTATAATGAATTCGATCTATATCAACCAGTGAGTGATAAAGAACGGAAATGTTTCAGAATTTTAAGCAATTAAATAGAATAAAGGAAACGAAAGGCAATTTTCTTTCACTTTATAATAATTCCAAGCACTGCTTAAACAGTAGATCTCTTTCCTGAAATTCACACAAGAAATTCCTTTCACTTTCCAACTAAAAACAGAAAACAAAGTGTAACAAACCAAAGACTTAAATTGAACAAAAGTTTTTGTCTTTTAGACTCACAGGTCACTGAAATGTTTCGCTTTCCATCATTTTCCAAGCAAGCAAACAGAAAACCAAAGAATCACAGAAAGAATTCAGATTTCGTCTCAATTTGACCGGAAAAAAGTACCTAATTCAGCAATTCTTAAAGTAAATTACCTAAACATAAAAAGAAAAGAGGACCCAATTCAGCAAACACAATATTAACAAAACATGCACAGTAACAGAAGCTGAAATCCACTTACATGGAATTACTTGAATCCCAAAACTCACATCAAAATTAAGCTTATTTGGCTCTGTTTTATCTTTTTAAGAAACAAAATTCCAAGAAACAGAGCTCTCCTTACATTTAAAACAGAGAGAGCAAGTAACTTACAGAGAAAAACCTGATCTGTTTTTATACGAGAGTGAGTGAGAGAGGAAGGGAGAGGGCCGCAGGAGCGGAATTCTAAGATGGGGTGAGTGATGCTTCTTTATTAAGATTTGTTAACTACAAAAGAAATGTCCCTCATTTCTATATTTGTTAACTGGACGAGAACAAGTAATTTTTCCATCCTTAAAGTTAATGACAAAAGTCTTGCGTATTTTGAGGTGAGTGGACCCGTAAAAAAGCTTGGCCCGCTGGTAATAAAGCGATAAGATGGATATGAAATGATGAAAATGAGTTGTAAAGTAGACGTGATCAAGACGACGAAGGAGCTTTGATATTTTCTCTAGTTAATTAATACTTAACTATTTGACCTTTGTTCAGTTGCGTGAGGGGTAATTTTTTAATTAAATAATTTAAGATGTTTACGTATACAATTAATTAAATAAAATAAAAATTATATATATTAATAAATAAATAAATAAAAATATTAATGATAATAAAAAAACAAAACTGAAAAAAATCATGAAATATATATAAATTAAAATATTTAACATTGTAACAATTATTTACTCAATTATATTTATTGATTTTGTTTATGAAAATAATTTTTTTATTTAATGAAATTATAATAAAACCAGATATACATATAAAATTAATTAAATAAAATAAAGGAGAAAAAAATATTATATAAGGTTGCACATATTAGAAAAGTTATCTAAAAATAAATATTTTTTATTTTTAAAAATAAAATTTATTTATATAGAACATAAAAATAAAATTTATAGATGAATTACAATAATCTTTTAAAAATTACATACATATAAAATAATTAAAAATAATCTCTATTTAAAAAAGGCTAAATAAATAAAAAAAATAGGGTATAAATCTAAACATAAATTAAAAAAATATTTTTAAAAATACATATAAAAAATATATTAATTAAAAAAAAAAAGAGGTCGGACAATGCTAGGTCTGGCAAGCCAAGACAACATGTCTGGCCCATTTGGAAAAGACTCATGTGTGTTGGTCATTTTTTTTTAATTGCTAATGGGAGCGTCGTCCGCCTCATTTAAAAAAAAAATCAGATGATGCATCGTTTGCATTTACTCATATTTTAACCACTATAGTAGTTGGAAAATCAGGGTTGATGATTTTTTTATATAAAAACTTATTTTTGACCCAAAAACATATTGAAAACATCTAAAGCACTTTCATAAACTCATTAATGACCTTAAAAACCTAAAAACCTAAAAACCGCACAAAACACTAAAACCAAAAATATTCCCAAGCTTAAATATAGTTTTTTTTAAAATTTAAAGATAAAAAAATTATCTAAGTTGAACTCCCCTGCATAAGTTTGAAAACCTATTTACTTTTCTTTTTTTACTTTGATTTATTATCTTTTAATCTTACTTTTTCCTAAAAGATTAATCTAAACTGGCCCACATTTTAGTCCGCAAAAAGAGAGAAATAATAATAATAAAAAAAAAAAAAACGAAAAAAGGGTGAACACATCCATGATATTTTGTGATGGGATCCACGGTGCAAATCCCCTATTTCTTTAAGTGTTTGTTAATTAACTAGTTTTATCATCTATGTAAAACTTTAAATTAATTTCAAATATAATGAAAAAATATATTATTATTTTGAATGCATTTTAAAATATCATGATTTTTTTAATTTAAAAAAAATATATATTGTTTACACAAAAATGTTATATATGATGAGAGTAGGATTTCAAGTCAATTTCTAACATGATAAAAATAACTTATGGATATGTTTTTATTTATCATTAAATTTATTAATTGAGAAGTGAATAGTGTATACTTTATAAAATATACTAATAAATATATGAATTAATAAATGCAAAAAAGTTATTAATACTAATTTAATATTAAAGCGAAAAACTTATCTCAATCAAAATAAATAGTTTCACATGCAAATGGTTTACATCGACAATCCTTTTTATTTTAAATTTTTTTCATTTATTTAATCTTAGTGGCTAAATGTTGTTACTAATAAAAAAATAATTTTTGGTTTTTATAAAAATCTTCATACTAATACAACTTATTCATATAAAATATAAGAATGTTTTTTATACAAATCAAACTAATCTCTTCAAAATATATGATAATAAAAAACAAAAATGTAAAAGATCATTATTTAAATAAAAACAATTTAATGGAATAGGGTAAAAGTAAAAAAAGTAAAACAAAGAAAAGACCTAAGTTGACAATGGACATATCTTTATGGTGAAACTTTTTATTTTTACATTTTACATATGAACATCTAATTTCATCTGCACTAATATTATTCAGTTTATAAATTATGAAATTAATAAAACTTTCAACTCCTTGAAGATAATCTTGTCTATATATCCCTTTTAATGAATCTTGATACATTCAAGAACGATCACACCATTACTTAATTATAAAACCTAAATAGAATAATTTTGATTTCATTAATTTCATAAAAAAATCATTTTTTTTCCTAAATTCTACTTAACAATAAAATTGACAAAATGGGATTGGTACCCATTAAAATTACCAATTATTTATTCAATTATAACACGCCTAAGTTGCAAAATCAAATTCAACTTTAGCAAAATTCAATTTCCCTAAACTCCTAAACAAACCTTCACATACAAATCATATATTAATACAATAAATTTCTCTTAGTAAAAGGCTGTAAACACTTAAATATATATAAGAAAACTAAAAAAATAATTAAATTAACCTAAAACATAAATTGGTAAAAACAAATATGTGAGTTTGCTTACTTTGTATATTTTAGAGTTTATACAAAGTAAGCAAACTCATATATGGTAGAGTTTATGCGAAGATTACTTGAAGTTCATACGTTATTTTCAACTTTGAATATTTGCTTCAAGGTTGAGTTGTTGCAAATCACAAGTCGTCTAGGTGTCCAGCTTCTAACGATAATCTATACGAACCACCAGTGAAAAATCTTCTAAACCCTTTTACGAGAGAAAGGTTGTTGTATCTTATAGTGCTAGTTCTTTTCTTTTATGATTTAGGTGTTTATGTACTGTACTTTTTACACATTCTTTATATATATATATATATATATATATATATATATATATATATATATATATATAGGAAATAAGAGCATATTATTCTATTTATAAAGAAACCTAAAAAACCATATAAACAATAAAATATTAATTTCTCTCTTAAATAATATCATATATATTATTTTAGGATGATTTTATAAATTTATTTAATTAAGTCTCTACATGATTTTTCTAGGTCTAAAATTGTAATCCCCTGTATTAATTATATTTTAGTCCTTAATTTTTAAAATTTAGTTACAATCAAGTCACACTTAATTAATCATCCCATTTTAGTTTCTCACCAATGGTTCCTATATGTGTGACTTATTAGGTTCTCTAATAAGTTGACCCAAATATAAATCATAATTCTAAATAAAATAAGATTAAGTGCATTAAACATTTAATTTTTTATCAATTCAATAATTGATTGATTTATATTTGAAGATCAAGTATAATATATAGTAATCTATCATGATCTCTCAAATATTAGAAAAGTCATAAGTGATTTGACTTAATCATTCACTGACAAGTTTCTTGGTGTAATTATTATCCCTTCATTAAGAATGTTTTGATTTAGATATTGTAGTATGAAGTATGTTTGCTTTGTCAAATCATGTTATTTGTCAACATTATAGTCATTGATTATTTGAATAATATTTTGAAATTCTTTTCAAAACTGATTCCATCTTGGCTGAGGATTTCAGAATCAATATTATTTGAAAACATATAGAATATTTTTTCTAATTCATCTAGGATCATGAATCCTCTCTTGATTACTTAAATATCTTTATATAATTTATATTACACTCAATATCTACTTGTTTATTACCCTTGATTAAGACAACATGTGGTTAGGATAAAAGTATAACAATCATTATATAAAATAATTTAATAATCTTAAATTTAAAGATCACTTATATAATTATCATAAGAGTCTTTCCATAGATATAGGTGATATCTTCATATGGAATCATCTTGCGAATTAGTTTAGTGTACATGTCATCTAACAAGCACATACATATTAGTTTCAGATATCTCTCAAACCTCAGTTTATGAGAGCAGTTGTTTCTTTTATAAAGAAAAAAAATATAATATACACTAGTCTCAACAACTTTAATTAATGTCTAATCTTAATAGAATGTTGATTAGGAACATTTAAAAACAATATTTTGATACAAAATGAATCTCATAGTTATAATAACTTTATAATTTGTTTGCAAATATTTTTATCCCATAAACCTTATTTTTACTCTTAATTTATTAATAAAATATAAATTAGTATTTAAAATAAAAAATATCTTTATTAATAATAAATATATTCCAGATGAAAAATAAAATATATTCACTAGCAATTTTTAACTTTGGATCTTGGATGAGTCTGCGACTGGGGTTACTCCTTGGACGTATTAAGATGTCCTCATTAGTCCATCAACCTGTCAGCAAGAAACATAGCAGAAACTTCCTTCTAGCTTCGTATGACAACCTTCTTCATAATTCCAGTCCTCTCATTTTCCAAACCACAAGTACGATGGCATGTAAGTCCACATGATCTCTTCACCAAGAGAATGTGAAGAAGTAAACTTAACTCCTCCTGCTCTATATATGTACTCTTTTTTATGTATTTAGATTATAGAACTAAGAGCACAGCGAGATAAATTATTATTTTTATTTTTATATTTTAAAAAGACAACCAAAATAGAAAAGAAAATTTCGATGGTGAAACTCTCTCTTAACAGGTTAGGTTATCTCCAGGCGCCACTCCCAGTTGATTACAATAATTAGTATAATACCTAACCCGAGCTTGAACAGTAGCAGAATTTCCTCCGTCGCATTCAAGAGCACCATTAATGGCTCTAATAGTTTCCCCGAACCCTTGGCTGATTACAGGTTGGACAAAATTCATCCAATACCACAAAGCTGTCTTGAATGAAATTAAAGGGTCATTGGCCACGACCTCAGGTGAGTTTAATCCATCAAAACCGATGCTTTCTCCGGCTGGTCCATAATTATAATTCCATGAGAGCTGGATTGGTCCTCGGCCATAGTAACCTTTATCAGGATTGCATGGATATTGTGTGTTGTCCTCATCACAGTAGTCCCTTGATGGTCCATTGATCTCTTCTATGGAACAAAAATCTGCAGAAAATATTCTATTTGTTAATTACTAACTAATAGAAATTAACTTGTTTACTACCAGTTGTATCTGACCCTAGAATTGTTACCTTCGCTATGGATTTGCTATACAAAGTTAAATTAACTTTTCTCATAAATTTTAATTTATTATATAGAAGTATATGGTTTAATGAGGTTTATCATGTTAAATCAAGTTTCAGTGTATCAACATTGATTAATTTAAGTGGTTCAACACTTATTATCTTCGAGCAAAACTTTGAATTTGAGTTTTGTGAATGAAATATATTATTATTGTAAAAGTGTTACCTTTTATTGGGCTGATCCGACTCAACCGAATTAGTTAGGGTTTAATAAGTTTCCAGATATCAGAATTAAAAAAAAAATAAATCAAATCCTAGTGTAAAAAGGAAAAATTGAATCTTCGAAATATATGAGTTTTAGGATATCGTTAATCACTACTCGTAGCTCCGTTACTAGTTCACCAAAATCTCACTTCCCCAATATATTTTATACGTACATCCTTGAACATCATTATTTAAATAGTTATTTATTTTAATATTTTTTTAGTTTTTAAAATGTTAATACAGAAAAGAAAAGATAGAAACATATTTGATAGAAAAATCCAGAAAAAAAGGGACATAAAATAAATAAAAATAGAAAATAATAAGAAATAAAATAAAAATAATTACAAAGGAAAACTTTAATTATAAAGGTGTCAGTTAGTTCGGTTAAACTACGAGGTATAAATTATAATTATATCTAAAAATATCGACAAAACTTCAGACGACAGATAAGGAGAGAAATCTTACGTCCAGTCTCATGAGTGACATGGGCAAAGAAAGCTGCGATCTCCCGCCTGGAATCATCAACTGAACCAATCCTACCAAATCGAGAATATGAACCGAGAGCCTCAAGAAATACATCTCGTGAATAGAAGCTCTTCCCAACACAACTTGAATTAGCTTGATCAAGGATCCCACCAAAAAATTCTGGGGTCACAATATCAGGCACTGAGACATCATTGGTAGGAGCTGGTGCAAAACATGGACCCTCTTGACACCCAGTGCCGCAATATTCATTGCCGGTGCCACAGAAACCCCACCGGCTGCAGCATTCGTTTGCGGCACACCCACAATTTTGAGCTACGATATAGCTTGGCAGAGCTCCGGCAATAAGAATACCTAGTAAAACAATGACTAACTGGCATTTTCTTGTAGAGGGTGCCATTATTTCTATATAAAGAAAATTGTGATATATATATATATATATGTAAGGATGAGAACTTGATATTTATAGTGCTACAACTAAGAGATTTCAATTGTTTGATGCTTGAAAAGTCAATTTGAACAAGCAGTGCTTTGTCTAGAACTTAGTATAAATTGAAAAGTAGTGCCGGTGGTGGTTTAGCTTTGGTAGGCATTGAAAAGTCTACTTCTTAATATAAATTGATACCTCCCTGCATGGAAGAAATCTTAGAAGCAATTGACTTTTTTATCTGATAACAAAATCATGCCTTAGGGAATTCTTAGGTATTGTTTAATTCATTGAACATCCGAAAATCTCCTTAATTCTTCAATTTTGAAATTTAACTTTGACCTTTCGAATTGTCGTACACAAGTGACATGCTTTTTTGGACTAATGTTGAAGAAAAATGGGCTTGCACGAGACGTGTTCTTTGTTGGTAAAAATGGTTCAAAAATCCACTACCACCTTCAAGCTGGTTATATATGGACAAGCATTGCAACTCTCATGTATTTTCTTTTCTCTTCTCTCTATTTTTTTTTTTTTATATAATGCAACTCTCATTACTATTTATCACGATCTAGAAGTGTATACAAGAATTTCCTCGTCATTATTAGGTGAAATTTTTTAATCATTTGTGGTATGTGATAATGTTACTAAGAATGTGCTTAAGTTTTGTTTATATCTTCGTTTATATATATTTTAAAAATAAATTTAATTTAAAAAGTATTACATTAATATTTTTCAATAATTATAATATATTGATATAAAAAATATAAAAAAATATTTTAATAAAATTTTTAAATAAAAAAATACTTTTAAAATATATCTTATATCACAATATCAAACACACAAAATATCAATCAGTATCCATTGACATTTTATCAATAATTTATTCATTAGTTAATAATGATTATCTCATGGACATGGTAATTACCGGATTTGACTAAATGTAAAATCTCATGAAGTCAATCAATTAAATTAAATGCGTGAAATCTCTTGTGAGACTATTCTACCTTCAAAATTGACTGGAGTGTTTTGTTGACGCTACCTTATTACAATTAAAACTTCCCTTTAAATAACTTGACTTTTCAATATAAATTGTAATTGTTTATTACAATTAAAACGATTAATTAGTTAATAAAAGAAAACTTTAATTTTAGAAAATTTAATTAAAGAATTCAAGTAGAAAGTATGTATACATTTTCAACTCGAAGATACCACTATGACAGTGCGTTAGACAATTGCATAATATATGTAGTTCGGGTGTTGTTAATAAAGATTAACAAAAATCATATTAGTCATTTTAAAAAATCAAATAGTGAAAATAACAAAATTGATACTGAATTTTGCATCATGGGTTGTTTTTCTCTTCCGTTGGGTTCAATATTTCGAAATATTAAGTAATATTCTAAAACGTGTGGGTTTTTCACTGTAGCAGCATGTGTTTTTTTTTTTTAGTTTTTTTTTTCGCTTTTGTTTCTTCTGTTTTTTACATATAATGTATCACTATGCACACAGTGCACAGTAAAACACTTGATTTTTTCTTCTTTGTTTTCTGTTTTTGTTTTCCCTTTTTTTGTATCGCCTATGGGTTTTTATTTTGTTTTTTTCTTTGTGTTTTTTTTTCTTTTAATGATTTTTTTGTTTAATTTAGTTTGTTAATGTGATTTTTTTTTTATTTAGTTATCATATTTTTATTACATGGATCTCGGGTTTGACGAGTTAACCTGATTTTTTTTTGTTTTTTTTCCTTTTTAATCAATTTTTTTCGTTTGACCCATCGATTTTTTTTTTCTATGTAGTTATCAAACTTTCATGACGCGAATCCCAGGTTTGACAGGTTAACCTGATTTGACGGGTTAACTCAGTTGATTCAGATTTTTTTTTTCCTCATTACGCGCGGGTTTTTCACTGTAGCAGCAGATGTTTTTTTCTTGTTTTTTTTTTTCGCTTTTGTTTCTTCTGTTTTTTACATATAATGTATCACTGTGCAAACAGTGCACAGTGAAACACTTGACTTTTTCTTTCTTTTTTTTCGTTTTTGTTTTCCCTTTTTTTTTTGTATCGCCTATGGTTTTTTTTTTTGCTTTTTTCTTTGTGTTTTTTTTTCTTTTAATGATTTTTTTTGTTTAATTTAGTTTGCTAATGTGAAATTTTTTTTATTTAGTTATCATATTTTTATTACACGGATCTCGGGTTTGGTGAGTTAACCTGAATTTTTTTTTTGTTTTTTTCCTTTTTAATCAATTTTTTTCGTTTGACCCATCGATTTTTTATGTAGTTATCAAACTTTCATGACGCGAATCCCAGGTTTGATGGGTTAACCTGATTTGACGGTTTAACTCAGTTGTTTCAAAATTTTTTTCTTTTTCCTCATTGGTAATATGCTTATGTCTTTTGTTTGTTTTTGTTTTTTTTAATTAATTTTTTTCATTTAGTTTAGGTTGTTAATGTTCACTTTTTTTTCTATTTCTTTTAATGAATTTTTTTTTTATTTAATTTAGTTTGTTAATGTGAAAAAAAAAATTTATTTAGTTATCATACTTTCATGACACGGATCTCGGGTTTGACAGGTTAACCTGATTTAACAAGTTAATCTAAATTTGTTTTTTGTTTTTTTCCTTTTTAATCAATTTTTTTCGTTTAGTTTAGTTTGTTAATTTTTTTTCGTTTGACCCATCGATTTTTTTTTCTATTTAGTTATCAAACTTTCATGACGCGAATCCCAGGTTTGACGGGTTAACCTGATTTGACGGGTTAACTCAGTTGATTCAGATTTTTTTTTTCTTTTTCCTCATTAGTAACAGGCTTATGTATTTTGTTTGTTTTTGTTTTTTATTATTTTTAATTAATGTTTTTTCGTTTAGTTTAGGTTGTTAATGTTCAATTTTTTTTCTATTTAGTCATCAGACTTTCATGACGTAGATCCCGGGTTTGACATGTAACCTGGTTTGACGGGTTAGCCCGGTTAATTATGGGTAACCCGTCAATTTTTTTTTCTATTTAGTTATCAAACTTTCACGACACGAATCCAAGATTTGACGGGTTAACCCAGTTAATTCAGATTTTTGTTCTTTTTCTTCATTAGTTTTTTTTCTTTCTATTGGTTTTTTTCTTTTTAATTAATTTATTTAATTATCATACTTTTATGACATGACCTTGCAGCCAGATCCACATCCAAGGCTATTAGGTCTGGTATTAGAGCGAGACCTACTGGGTCATGCAAGTTTAATATTATTATTATTATTATAAATATTACTTTTGGGTAAGGTGTTATAGCCAAACCCAAGATTCTTGGATATAGATTTGCAGAAAGACCTAACACTTTTAAATCTTAATATTTTTTTTGTATTTTTTATACAAAAAAAATTAACCCGTGGCATCGCGCGGGTTATGTGACTAGTATATGATGAATTCTTGTGCTGAAGTGAAGTGGCGGAGCCACATAGAAACAAAAGGGGTAGTTGCCCCTTAATTTTTTTTTTAATGTTTTTTATATTAAAATATTAATATAATAGTTTGGTGAATGGTTAATATAGGGAAAGAAAGTTGTTATTCTTTACTTATATCTTAATATAATATATAATATATATATCCAGCTTTTTACCCTACATTTTTTCCTTTTTTTTCTTTTTCTTCCCTAACTAACTAAGAGTTTTTTTTTTTCAAGTTGTTATTCCCTGCCCTCTCCAATATATAAATTTCTCTTTAAGTACAATTAAGTAATTAATCTCTTTTGTTATTTATATTTTAGGTAAATTTTCTTCATCTTTTTTATTTGTTTCATTATCTAATTTTAATTTTATTCTTTTATAATTATTTATTAAAAATATTAGGATTTATGAAAATTTAAGGGTTTTGATATGAATATGTTTAAAATAAATATTTGAATATGCTAATTTAATCAATTAAATATTTCTTTTCTTATTATAAAGGAATAAATTAATATTCATGCAAAACCACTATTCTTGGCATCTCTTACATTAACAGAGTAATTTATTGAAATTTAATATTTTCACATGATTTGTCTGTAAATAAAATATCAAGTAGAAAATATGTTTTTCAAGCATTGTTCCTCTTACACAAACACTATAGGCATTGTTCATCAATTAAATGTCTAGAAATAATTAAGTATAATTTAATCAACATACTTATTATATGCATATAGATATGAATTGAAATGAGTTTTGATTTTGATGAATTGATATGTATTTTGCTATGAATTTTATATGAAATATTTAGAATTATTATGTAACTCAACTGATTTTTGTTTAACAGAAAATTATGGTGTAATTATATTAATTATTATGTAGACACTAATAATAATAAAAAAATCTAGCAGGTTCATATTAATTTTACTTAATATGAATTAATATATATGTTTTGAATTGATTTCTAACACATATTTATATAATATAATATTTATTAATAATTTATCTTCTCATTTAAAAAACTCTGGCTTTGTTATTGTTGAAGTGTGTGGACATGAATTATAAACTTTATTTTTAAGCCTGGTTATTCTCGCAAAAACATGTTCTTTGTGATGTCATTATTAGAGAGTTGATGCTTCTACTTTGCTCGGAGAATTTTTGTGTGAATGAAGGCGCGCAGGTCTGCGTGTAGTGGACTGAGGTGGATCGGAATAGATGTCATGCTACAGTGTTAGGCTGTTCAGTGCCGGCCCAAACAAAATAGGCTGTCTAGCCGACGCATTCTATCATGAAGTTTATCTGCATCTCCTTCACGAATCATCATCATAACCTCTTTTTTTTTTCAGTTATTATGCCAAAAAAATTGATGACATTGCATTTAATCTGTATCGGTTTTTATGTTAGATTGACTTGGACCCAAATTAGGATAATCTAGTTTGACATATTAAAAATCCATGGATCAAATATAAAACATGCTTTTTCAAAAAAAAAAAAAAAAAAAAATTAAATTTCATAAATTTTTAGGGATAAACAATTTATAATTTGAAAATTTAGAGGACCAAAGTGTATATTTAGCCCAAAGTTTAGAAAAACCATATTATTTTGTCGCGCTTTTTCATCTTAATCCCCTATCTTTGAATTTTTCTATTCCTTAATAAATATGCTTTAATTGTTAATTAATTTGGGTTTATAAAGATATAATAAAAAAATTTGGACTAAAAAAAGATAAATCATTATGTCAGTACATAATGATTTATTTGTTCCTATGTAAACAATAAACAATGCTGTGGGAAACAATATTTTTTCCAGCCTTTTAGAGTATTTCTTGATATGCTGCATGTGTATGCATAGAAATCAAGTCAATTAACTAAAGCCGAAAAGTTTTATTAAGTTTTATCTCATATATAATAAGTGAGATTTTGAAAGTTTTGATAAATCGAACACCAATTCATACTAGTTAGACATTAATCAAAATACTTGATTGATAATTTCTAATCCTTTGGAAACTTAATCGTCATTTTTTTTTTGTCTGGGAAACGATTGGTAATCATCAATATTTAAGGGATTAATCTGAAATTTGTTTGTAGGGATTTATAAGCAAAAAACGCATAAAGAGATTTACAAAGGTAAAATTGTTTAAACTTTCATTGAATAATCTTCTCTAGAAAATTGATTGTGGATCTGATTTCCATTTTCATGATTTAATTTGTTACTTAGTCCTTGTAGTTTAATGAAGCTAATCAATTAGTCCTTGTGGTTTTAAAAACTATTATTTAATCCTTATATTATTAAATCCATTCATAAAATAGTTTTTTTTTTTATTTTCTGCAATTCTTAAATATATTTTTTTCATCTCTAAAAATTGAAATAGTTAAGATGAGAAAAATGTGATAAGGAATGGAAAGAGGATGTTTTTTTTATATATAAAAATCTAAACTGAGAGTATTTAATGCTGGTCAAGGACTATTAATTGCTTAATTTTGATACTACAAGGACCAATGCATTAATTAAAGTCAATAAATCAGAAGGATTAATTAGCTATTTTTAACTCTTGAAGAAATAACCTCATACACAACTAAAAAGAAGAGTACATAAATGCAAGCTTTAGAAGATTATAAATAAATAAAAAACTAAACAAGAAACTTGCAATTGCAATGAACATAACAACAAATTAAGCCAGCAAATACATTATAAGCAAAATCAATTATGTCTTTATTAATTCTTTTATTTATTTGTAAAATCCATTCCATGAAATACATCGAACTCGATCGAGAGTTACAGAGCACCACTGGGTATCCCACCTTACATTCGAGAAATGGCAAAAGGTAGATTCCATTTTATTTCATTACTATACTATGATATGCCTAATGTAACCTAACAACTTAGATTATCGCCAGGTGCAACGCCAAACTGGTTACAATAATCTGTGTAATACCCAATTCGAGCTTGAACAGCACCAGAATTTCCACCATTACATTCAACTGCACCATTAATGGCTCTAATCGTTGCACCAAATCCTTGAGTGACCACAGGGCGGACATTAGTCATCCAAAACCATAAGGCAGTCTTAAATGATACAACAGGATCATTGGCCACAGTTTCGGGAGAGTTTAGTCCATCAAAGTTGTTTGCCCCTCCAGCCGCCCCGTAATTGTAATTCCATGTTAGTTGAAGAGGTCCACGGCCAAAGTAGTTCTTGTTCGGGTTGCATGGATACTGTGTATTGGTCTCATCACAGTAGTCATGAGAGGCACCGTTTATTTCTTCTATGTAGCAGAAGTCTGTAAACCAAGCAAAACATATCCATTTGTTAACTTTGAGATGTATGGTTATGCTTGTGTACATATCATAACGATCATTCTCTAGCAACTATAGCACTTCCAAGTTTGTATGCATGTTAATATACATATACATATATATATACAGTGGCGGAGCCACAATGGGGATTAAGGGGGCAATTGCCCCCTTAATCTTTTTATATATATATATATATATATATATATATATATATATATATATATATATATATATATTAACTTAACAAGTTTAATTTTTTTGATTAATTATTAATTAATCCAAGCTTTTCTTTTCTTTTCTTTTTAAAATTATTGTTCCTCCCTCTCTTCCTTTTATAAAATTTTTCTTCAAATCCTAAACTGTTAATTAGTTAGTTAAGTAATCTTTTATACTTTATGCTTTATGTTTTAGATGAGTTTCTTTTATTTTTTTTATTTATTTCATTGTTTAATTTTAGTTTTATTCCTTAATAATTAGTTATTAAAAATGTTAGAGTTTATGATAATTTATAGATTTATTAAATTAATATGTACATGAATAAATATTATATACATATGAATATGATTTGAAATGAGTTTTGATGAATTAATATGTATTTTGTTATGAATTTCACATGAAAAATTATGATGATCAACTTACTAGTGATTAAAAATGAAGTACTCAACAACACAAAAAATTAGAGACATAATAAAAAAATTAAAAAAATATATTAATATTTATATTTAACCCACTTGTATAAAACAACAAGTCAACAAAGAATTGTTGCCAATAATTTCATTAGTCCCTTGAAGATTTAAAAATAGATAAATAAAAGTTTAATTGTATATATTTAGAAAGAATATCTTTAATAAAATTAAGAATAAAGTCATTATGAAACAATTTTAAAATATAAAAACTCGAAAGAATAATTATAATGTAAATTTTTTATTTTAAAAATATTTTTAAATTAATTTTAATTAACATGAGTTAGTACATGTATTTCAAATTAATTTCTCTATATATAACACATGTTTAGATAGTATATAATGTCAAGTATTTGTTATTGATTTGCCTCCTTATTTAAAATTTTCTGGCTCCGCCACTGTATATATATATATATATATATATAGATGAGATTTAAGAGATCTTACGTCCGGTCTCATGCGTGACGTGAGCAAAAAATGCTGCAATCTCACGTTTGGAATCGTCATTTGATCCAATCTTGCCAAACTGAGAATAAGAATTGAGAGCACTGAGAAACGCATCTCGTGTGTAGAAGCTCTTCCCGGCACAATCTCCACCGGCTTGATTGATTATACCGTTGAAGAATTCCGGTGTAACAACGTCAGCCACCGTAACATCATTGTTACTAGGCGTGCTAGGGGTACAAGGTCCCTCTCGACATCCTTGGCCACAATAAGCATCACCGGTGCCACAGAAGCCAAACTGACTACAGCACAAGTTGGGAGCACAACCACAATTTTGAGACATTAGCAACTGTGGCATGGTTACAGCCAGCATCATAGCCAGAATGATGGATAGTAAATTGTTTCCCATGTTAAGAGAAAACATAAGGTAAGCAAGGTGTTTTTTTATTTAATTAAGGGTAGAAAATCTGGATGGAAAAATAAGGTTTGGTTTGGGCCATATATATAGCAGGATAGCATGTAACTTGTTAGCTTAAAAAGGTTGGGAATTCAATAAGAACTTGTAGATTTTTATGGATATTTGTGCGTGTAGAATACGGGTCTGCTTAATTGACTTATAACGACAAAAGTAGGTTCACCAAGCAAAGTTTTGTGAAACTATACGAAGCACCATATAACGATAGATATGAAAATTCTAAATGCCTTGATGGCAAGAGAGACATCTCACGTTCTACTTATACAAACCTATATCAATCCAATCTAACATCAATCCAATCTAATATGTATATTTAATATTTATATGAATTGTTTTTTAAATTTTTTATATAAAATATTTAAATTTTTATATATATTTTTTAAATTTTTTCAAGTTAATTCAGGTAAACCCAGATTAACCCATATAATTTGGGATCGAGCTTCTTAACCGGGTCAATCTCAAATCAAAGTTTGATAATTATGATTCTACTAGGGCAACACAATCTTATTTTTTAAATATCCATTTATATTACAGTTCATTGAATAATGTGTTTTTAACTTTGGACATGGATTTTCCTAGGTAATAATTAAAATTTCATGAAGTACGGATTCATTGAATTTTGCCATCTTAACTTTGTTTTTTTTTATCAACATGGATCTGTAACTTGTATTCTGGTGTTACCAACACATTATTCCATAAATCATGTGCTTAATTCTCAACAGCGTAAATGAGTGGAGATTTTCAATCCTACCTGGAGTCAAACGTTGAGAATTTCTTCCACTCAATGCGCCACAAGGTTAGGGACTTGGCTTAGTGTTGTAGCTAGGCTTCTCATTGACTTGACTGTTCGGTTCATATAGATCATCAAGGAAGGCTGCTAAAAAAACTTTGAACAGACTAGGAGCTCAAAATCTCTAGAAGCATAGATGTTAGAGATCGAATGGTACTGAGCACCGAGGCAGAGCCAAGTTCTCAATTTATTTTAATTTCTTTCCCATACGTACCAATATTGTGGTTATTACAAATATATATTGGTACAAGAATAATAATCATAGTCGGATATAAATTTGCTGTAACTAGAGCATGTGTAAAACACCTATGGATCGAATAGAAAGTCCAAACTCAAGAAAAAGTTTAATTACTCTAAATAATATGTCTGATAAAAATAAACACAATATTTTATTTAACTATTAAATTATGTTTAAATTTTATTAAAAGATTTTGCAGACGTATTCTACAGTGGAATTGTTAGAGAATAATATAAATCATATCCTGAGACCTCACCTAACAGCTTAAGCTATTGGGTTGAGATGATTTTTTTAATAAAGTGAGTCTGTGCAAGTTTCAAGCCCAAATGACTTTCACTTGAGGGAGTGTATTAGAGAATATTATAAATCATATTCTGGAACCTCACCTAACAGCTTAAACTATTGGGTTAAGATAGTTCTTTGACACATGATATGATTTATATTATTCTCTAACCGTTTCAACCCATAAGATAGTTAATACATTTATAATATTCTCTACCAGGAATATCGGTTCGTTATAATCTGTCGGGGTTAGAAAAACTTTCAAATTAGACTCAAAATATGTTATTTTTTTTAGTTTTAGTTTTTATTTATTTCAAATTTTAGCTTTTAATTTTTCTATATATATAGGATTATTTTTTCAATTACCGGATTACTCAAAAGATGCTATCTGTCGGGGGTTCGCTATAATCTGTAGGGATTATTTTTTAATTAAAGCTTCAAAATTGACCGTCACTTAATAAATAAGGATTTAGAAGATCTTGAAGATAATAAGATGAGTGGTTCCAGCTACACATTCAATTACCGGATTTGACTAAATGTAAAATCTCATGAAGTCAATCTATTAAATTAAATGCGTGAAATCTCTTGTGAGACTATTCTACCTTCAAAATTGACTGGAGTGTTTTGTTGACGCTACCTTATTACAATTAAAACTTCCCTTTAAATAACTTGACTTCTCAATTTAAATTGTAATTGTTTATTACAATTAAAACGATTAATTAGTTAATAAAAGAAAACTTTAATTTATGATGAATTCTTGTACTGAAGTGTAATTAGTTTAAATTGTGCTAGTTGGTATCATATCCTATTCTTCCTGTTTTTTTTTTTTTTTGCTGAAGAACTATGGCCAGAGATCACAACGCAAAACATGGTCATGGCAGAGGGGAATTAATTATGGTTGAGGAGGTTCTGCCCAAGAACAAAACTTTCATAACTTAGTGATTAAAGATTTGTAAAGGGAAGTTTCAAAATTGACCATTACTTAATAAATAAGGATTTAGAAGATCTTGAAGATAATGATACGACTGGTTACAGCTCCACATTCAATTTTGAGAGCCCATATTACAGGCGAGAGTGAAGAAGGCAACCTTATTATTATAAAAAAGAGTGTATTTAAAAACATGGTGTAAATTATATTTTTTTAAATTTTGATTTTTGTTTTATTTAAAATGAATTTTTTTATGTTGTTATATCATTTAATGTACTATGTTAAAAATAATTTTTAAAAAATAAAATAATTTATTTTAATATATCTTTAAATAAAAAATATTTTAAATCACTATCAATATTACAATTCTAAAAATGGTAAGAATGTGAGTTATATAAAAAGTTAAATCTCAAAACAGATAACGATCCCAAGCCCTACAAATTTCCTTGTTTTTCGCCGCTTCTTTCCTCCTCTCTTTTTAGGTCCTGATGGGCCGAATTCATTTTATCTTTCTCCTCTCCCACTTCTCTTTTTTTCCGAGCCCAGCTGAGCCTTTTATTTTGGCCTCATCACACACACACACACACACACACACACACACACATATAGATGCAATAGTACATCTCGTAAATATGTAAAATAATATCAAACTTTTTGTTTTCAAGTCGTATCTCAAATATAGGAAAAACCGAGGAAGCTAAAGCTATTCAAAAGTGGAGGAGAGTTCACCCATATTTCTAACATCCGGCCTTGTCGCAGCGAATACGATATTTGAACATCCAATCACTCGATAGATGGGAATCATATGGGATGAGCTTAATAGGATCCCATATGATGAGCTTAACAGTGGTGGATTTTTTGTCTAAATCATTTCAAGGCTTTTGGATATCTTAACATTAGCTTTTTTTAATCAACATGAAGTTTTAACTTTGAATTGTGCAGTTACAGCACTCGATAGATGGGAATCATATGGGATGAGCTTAATAGGATCCTCAAAAGCTTTACGAAAGTGGGGATTTTCAATGCTAGGAGACAAGCATAATCTTAAAATTTGTTCACTTAGAGACTTGCATAAAGTGTTAGGCTTCTCAATGACTAGGTTGTTCAGTTCATTACAGACAATCGTGGGTGGCCAATTACAGAGCCATCATTTAGCCGCCCTCAATTTTTTTCATTTCTCCTTTCTTCACACTCACAGTACTAATACCAATTCTCTTAAATTCTTTGGCACACTATCAGCCGAAACAAATCTAGGCCCTAGAGAGGGCAAGGAGTTTAATTTCCCATACCATTTGTGGCGCCATTACCTGCAGGGCCATTGCTGGCACATGCGTATTACTTTTCAAACAACTAGGAAAGGATAATCAATCACTACCATTTCAAGTAAACGCTGTAGTTAGGCAAGAAAATAGAAACTTGTCCACATAAAGACACAGACTCAATTGGTAGCTTACCATGTCAGTTCGGCCTTTGGAGGGAAAAGCCTGTCCAATCCTATCTCCCAACGAAAGAAATGGTAATATCCTATCTAGGACTAGAGGATTCCTTATGATGGACCATTCGAAGAGGAGGCACCCCACATATATTTGAAAAGAAAAACTTTGAACAGTCTAGAGTAGCTTCTACGAAGAAGTGGCACCCAATGGCATAGAATGGGCATAGCCGACGTTGACTAGTCAATTACCTGAAATCTCCGTCCCCTTCCTATATATTTTTGAGATAGAGAAGGCAACCTTTCACCATAAATGAAAGGATAGAAAAAGATAAAACTGAAGCCGTCTTCTAGTGCTCCTTTCTTTTTCTAGTTTTTGTAGCTAACTGTCAGGATAAAAATGGATGCCCAGAATCGACGCCTAAGATTTAACGTGGTTGGATAATTTGCCTACTTCTGTTTTATAAACTAGAGAAGCCATACATATTACAAGGAGGTGGAGAAACACTCTTCTCAACTCCCATTTCTCACTCACAACACTTTCTAGCTCTTTTTCTTGGTGTTTACCTAACTAGTGTTTTGTTATATTTATGCTGTTTCTCCGCTGCTAATTTAAATTTTGTTTTTTAAAATATTTTTTATTTTAAAAATACATTAAAATAATAATTTTTTATCTTTTCTAAATTTATTTTTAATATCAACAAATCAAAAAAAGTTTTAAAATACTAAAAAATTAATATAAATTAAAAATATAAAAAAAACTTTAAAAAAACTTTTAAAATATAAAAACAAACTTTTTTATTACCAAAACATGTAACAAGTTGGAATAGATACAACAAATTCCAACACATGCCATCACATGTCATGTAAACTTATTACACAAGCTTATTTATAAATGCAAGTGAACCCGTGTTTTTAAAAAAATTTAAATTTTTTTTGTAAAAAATAATATTTTTTATATTTTAAATCATTTTAATATACTGATTTTAAAAATAGTTTTAAAAAATAAAAAAAATATTATTTTAATACATTTCAACACAAAAAATATTTTAAAAAATAACTACAAACACCTTCCCAAACATACCTTTATGGTCATTATTTCTTTTAACTTGCAGCTGAACTATAAGTAAAATAGGAGCCATCGTTTCTTCCACATCTAGCTAGATAAGAAATGGGTGGGGTGTGCCTTTAGCTCTCCGTTAATCAACACTACCGAGATATTTGACCACACTGCGGCCATATCGCATGGGAAAAGATCATATTTGCTGTCGGTCAAGTGAGCCAAGCACATGCCCTAGCAACGCCGAACAATACGATAATAGGGAAGCAAAACGAAATCACTAAATTTGTTAATTTTGTTTTGGTAAGTATTTTGTTGTTTCAATTAGAATAGAATATTTTAGTTTTGAAATGTTTTGGCGTGCTGTTTCGAGGTTGTACTGTTCTCACACATATATATATATATATATATTCAACCAACATAATTCAAATTCAAGATAAATTAATTATAAATTATGCAATACAAACACAATGCCAAACAAATATAACTTTAAAATTTAAAATATTTCTAAATAGTTAAGATTAAATAGATCTTTAACTTAAAGTAATTCAACTTAAATAAAATATCAAAATATTATGAAAGTAAAATGTTTTAACACAAATATTTTAAATATAAAGTTAGGTCAATGTTATCAAGATTAATGGAATCTAAAGCATCCCTTATTTTACTCAAATTCCTACAAAGTATAAACATGAAAAAAACAACATGAAGATAAATCATATATATTATTGATAAATCTAATTTTAAAAAATTAATTAATAATTTTCAATATTGTTATTAATATCATTGTTATTGAAAATAATAATGAAAAATAGCTTTTTATAATTGAGTGGTTTAATTAATTAAATTGAACAATGTTCAATTTGATTCAATGACTTTTCAAGAGTGGAACGGAACATGTGGAATGAAACCGGAACGTTCCGGGCAGAATTTAGCCGAAAAATCCGGAACGGACCGAGATTTAAAATGAGATGAAATTTGTTTCGTTTCGTTTTGTTTTTTAAATTGGTATGAAATATTTTGGCTATTCCGGACGAAACGGAACAGAATTGATAACCTTTTTTTTTTTGATTTACGTGGGGTGTCCGGGCCAGCTTGCGCGCACCACGACTATTCCCCACGGCCCACTGGACACCCTGCAAGCCCAGGAGCAGGTAAGGCACCGCGGGGGTGACAGACGTGCACATAAAGGGTCGAACCCGGGACGGGAGCGGGACAAGTTCCACAATTGACAACAGCAGCTAGGCCCTCAAGTACCAGAATTGATAACCTTTAAAATCACAGCAAGTTGCCTAATTTTTCATTTTTTTTGTTCGGCAAATCGATTTTTTGCCACTGTATTTCAAACTTGGTTCATGATCGATACAATGTTGGTCCATGGACATGGACCCCAATCCATAATTGCTATCATGGTAGAAATGGACTTGACAACTTCTTTCAAAAGTCTCGCCATTAATATTGATGATTTTCAACGTCGGCTCAACATGATTTTGGACACCAAATAATCCCAATAGTGATTCGATGGCGAAGATCCTAGTTGTTGCAGTTTTTGGATGTTCTTGATACAAATTCAATTCAATTTTTTATGAAATATTTAGAATTATGAAAGTAATAATTTAAAATTATTTTTTATTTAAAAATATATTAAAATAATTTTTTTTTAATTTTTAAAAAATTATTTTTTAACATTAGTATATTAAAACGATCTAAAACATAAAAATAATTAATAATTTTTAGCAAAAAGTGTTTTTTTTTCAAACATGCTTTTTAATGTCTAAAAAACCTCAATTTAGTTTTTTTTACTTCGACGTTGTTTAGGAGTGTGGTTGAATTGTATTTTTTAAATTTTAATTTTTTTTTGAAAAAGTTTTATTAAATTAATATTTTTAGTATTTTTCTATCGTTTTAATATATTCATATAAAAAATATAAAATATAAAAATTATTATTTTAATATATTTTTAAATAAAAACCACTTTACACCGTAATCTCAAACATGTTATTCACAATTTATGGCAATTATAAATGGACACAATGACCAACACTTCTGTTAATTTCGGTATCAATCAACCAAATTTGAAACACAACCTTTCATTTTCAAAAACATAAAACGAAAAAATGTCATATTCATGAAATTTTTAATTTCCAAACTAAGTAATTTTCAATTTTTTTGAAGAATTTTTTTATTTATTTATATTATAAAAAAATTAAAACTAAAAAAACAAATTGTATAGAGTTCAAATTATTGAAATCATTAATTATAACAATATGCTTGTATAATTAGGACAGTGAGAAAAACTCATAGCTTCTCGTCTCTATCTAGTCTCTAGCATAAGCAATATGTAAAAATCAAGATTTATTAAAATGAGGACAAATTCCTGGAAAAAAAAAGCTATTTAAAAATATAATTTTTTTTCCTTTGGTTTTTGTTTTACTCAAGAAAATTAGAGTAGATCCTACTATGGATATTAACATAAATTTGAAAATTTATTATGGAAATGGAAGAATAAATTAAATGAATATGCTAATATATAGTGATTTAAATTTCAAATTGCTAATATATTAATTGGGTTGGATGGACAATCTTTTGGTCAAAATGGACTCAATTGATGGAAAATAAAATACGTACAAGGCGTAAATTGAATTTCAACACAAATTTATGGCCAAGTAAAGTGGAGGTTTTTCTAAGTAATAAAAACAAATATAAAAAGGGACATCAAAATTACTGAAAAACTATAAGAGACATAACGATTATGATGAACTTTATTTCTCTTCAATTTGTTTCATAGCAGTACATCTTATTTTCATATGATTAGCCATAACTTGGCTTAACAACTCAGGTTATTTAAAAACCTAGCAAGTGAGGTTATTCTCAGTAGAAACGCCGAGTTGACTGCAATAATCTCTATAATATCTGACACGAGCCTGAACAGCACCTGGGTTTCCACCATTGCATTCTATACCATTAATGGCTCGAATAGTTGCTCCAAAACCTTGGCTTACAACAGGACGAACTCTGTTCATCCAAAACCATAAGGCTGTCTTAAATGACACAACAGCATCCCTTGCTACAATGTCAGGATTGTTCAATCCATCAAAGTTGTTGCTCCTTCCGGCTGGCCCATAGTTGTAGTTCCATGATAGTTGGAGTGGTCCGCGGCCATAGTATTTCTTGCCTGGAACACATGGGTATTCCCTGTTGTTTTCATCACAGTAGTCACCGGAAGCACCATTTATCTCTTCTATATAGCAGAAGTCTGCAAAATAAGACATTTTATCTTGTCAGTTTACACACGAGGAGCTGAAACACACTTATTAGACAGTTCACTTTGTTGACAAAATCCATATGCGGACTAATGTATTCGTGGAAAAGATAGGTAGACAGACAGAATACTGTTGGCTATCATGCTTGCTATTCGAATGCTGCGACAAATGTTATTAGGGATGGAGGAGGAACTTACGTCCAGTTTCATGAGTAACATGAGCGAAGAAAGCTGCAATCTCACGCTTAGAAGCTTCAGCTGAACCAAGTTTACCAAATTGAGGATATGAATTGACAGCACTGAGAAATGCATTTCTTGTATAGAAATTCTTCCCAGCACAGCTTGCAGCAGCTTGGTTGATTATACCATTGAAGAAAGCAGGCGTAACAATATCAGCAACAGAACCACTCCCACTAGGAGTAGTAGGCGTAGGCGATGAATTACAGGGCCCTTGTTTACATCCCTGACCACAATAGGCATTGCCAGTGCCACAGTAGCCATATTGACTGCAACAAAGGTTTGCAGCACAGCCACAATTCTGAGCCTCTACCACATTCTTGGGCAGGGCTCCTGCAAGAACTATGGCGAAGATAATGGTAACTAGAATATTGCTTCTCATTTTCGCTACTCCTGAAGGGAGTTTTGATATTGATATGCAAAGAGAGAGAGGAATTTCTTGTGCTGTGTGGAGATAAGGTCGAGGTTAAGCTATTTATAGAGGCACAAAGTGGACGAGGTCTATAATTTTACGTGTAAAATATCTAGGAGTTGATTATAATTTAGTCTATAAAGTTTAGCAAAATAAATAAAGTTTGGCCAAAATTTCTAGGATAATGACATTAATGTACTCTTTACGTGACATGATGTTGAAGAGAGCGTTTGGAAACGTGGTTGTACCCGTATTTCTAAAAAAATTATTTTTTTTGCTAAAAATTAATTTTTTGTGTGTTTTGGATCGTTTTAATACGCTAATATTAAAAATAATTTTTTTAAAATAAAAAAACATCATTTTAATGTATTTCAGTACGAAAAATACTTTAAAAAACAACCGTAACTACACTCTCAAATAGATCCGAAGTGGTCAGACATTTAAATACCATAAAATGTTGAAACTTTATTACTACACCGGACACAGTCCTATTTAGTACCATGTGTCTATTACTACATGAGACAATCTTATTTGGCTTGGTATGTACTGGTTATCACTTCCTAACTTTTCAGGTTTGCCCCCAAAAGAAGGTCCAAGTATTGGGCAAGTAGTGTGTTCCATTTGCAATATATCACATTTGTTATTCCTACTGTAAATTCATCATCTAGGTTGATGTCAACTAGTGAACTTTTACAAAAATTAACCTTCAGATCTAAAGTCAATTCATACCATCTCAAAATCCTTTAATTTAGCATTAATTATAAAAATGAAATGATTAGGAATAAACACTAAGGTATTATCCGCATATTGCAAATAACTCATATACATCCATTTCCACAATGGATTCCTTTAAATAATCCAGAAGTGGAAGCTCTATTAAATAGAACTGATAACCCCTCCATATCTATGTCAAAAAGAAAAGGCGATAGTGATTCTCGCCTTGACATAGTCATGTTCTACTCTAAACTCCATGCTTATCATAATCTTTATATTTACTGATGGAATTTTTCATCGGTATTTGTATTATTATTCCATTAGTAATTAATTTACCGACGAAATCACAGATAAAAATGCTTCATCGGTGAATCTTTTGTCTGTAATTTTTTATCCGTTGGTAATAAAAAATATTATTACCGATGGATATACTAACGAAAAAAGCGTGAAAAAAATTACCCGCTTCATTCCGTCGATATTTCCCTCAGAAAAATACCGTATGTAATTCCATCGGTGATTATTTAAAAATATTTTTAAAAAATCTATTTTACAAAACTATAAAATAATTAAATTAATATAAATCAACACTCAATAATACTCAAAACTGAGTTGCTTGGAAAAACAAAAGAAGAAAATCAACTCAAATAAATTTGCAACAAATAAAAAACACAAAAAATAAATTCAAATAAAAAAATTCATATGAAAAAAATGAAGTTGCGATTGCTAAAAATAAGTGAACTAAAAATTGATTAAAATGAAAGAAAAAAATCCTACAACAACATTCATATAACTATTAAGAACAAAACAATTTAAAAATAAAATAAAAAACAAATATAGTGAAAAAAAATCAATAAAAGAAGAAACAAATCTTACCTTAATTAGTCACAAGTGAAGCCGAGAATAGGAAAAAAAATTCGTAAAGTATATTAATTAAAAAAAAATTGAGAAGAGAAAAGAAGAAAGGAGAAAAAGATATACCTGAGCATGAAGGAGAAGAGAAAGAGTTGAGGAGAGGAGAGAAGAGAAGAGAAAGAAAGGGATGTTATTTTTTTACATATGGGGAAGAAGAAGAAGAAGAAGAAGAAGAAGAAATGTTGTCTGTTTGTTGCAAAATTAGGGATTCTAGACTTTTTATTCGAGCGTTTTACCAACAGTTTTACCGACGGATAATTAAATTTTAATATTTTTAATCATTTCGTTGGTGATTCCGTCTGTAATATTTAATTTAAATTTTCAATTTAATAAAAAATTTTCAAAAACCACCAAATATCACCGACGACTTTTCAATTCGTCGATGATTCCGTCTGTAATATTTAATTTAAATTTTCAACTTAATCAAAATTTTTCAGAAACCCACCAAATAACACCGACGACTTTTCAATCCGCTGGTGATTTTATCTGTAAAGAATATTAATTAACAGCGCAATTGGAAAGTGAACAGTTCTAGAGATCTCTGGTAAATACAAACAGAATTTTTCGTTGATAATTCCTTTTGTAATTGACATGATGAACAGTGTTAACAGTTTACCAATGATTTTATCGATGGAATTTATTCCGTCGGTAATTTTATTGGTATAAATGACACGTCATCGTATTTTTTTGACTTTGTTTTATTTTTTTCCCACTGTAATTCCTTCAGTATATACCGATAAAATATTTTCATCGGTAAAATTTATTACAATTTATCGACGAAATATTTCTATTAATATTTTTATTTGTATTTATCAATTTTCTAACAGTGATAAGAATAGCTAATTTAGATCTCGCAATGCATTGATGTATTAGAGAAGTCCACCTCCTCCAAAAACCCATACATGACATCACTTTCTCTAGGTACCCCTATACAACTGAATTAAAAGCCTTATAAAAGTCCACTTTCATAACCAAACTATGTTGCCCACTTTTCTTAACACTGTGTACAACTTCATTAGCCGTCATGAAACCATCTAAAATTTGATGAAAGTTGTTTGATTAGCACTAATACTATGCATAATGACTTTCCATTTGTTGGATAGCAGTTTAGCTATAAATTTTGTACAAGCCATGTACTAAACTTATTGGCATTACTCTGAAAATTCTGTAGATAGCTTTGATTTTGGAACGAAAGCCATATGAGAGATGTTAATTCCTGTTGGTAATTTCCTAAATTCGAGAAAATTCAAGCACCATATAAAAAATGTTAGGCCCTATCAGATGCCATGCGTTTTTATAGAAAATGAAGGTGAAGCAGTAAAGACCTGGGGCTTTTGTTCCATCACAACTCCAAATCATTTGCTTGACCTCTTCCATAGTTACCGCTTGTTCAAGTTGTTGAGTTGGTATTATGGATAGTTTATTGAACCCAAGGAACCCCATTGTAGCTCTTGTAGAGATATCATTAGTGAACAGACTTGAGAAATAGGATATTGCCGCCTCCTTGATGTCCTTGGGAAGGGATGCAGTATATCATTGTATCTGATACGAGTGATAGAGTTTTCTACTCCTTCGAATATTAGCTATAATGTGGAAGAATTTTGTATTCTTATCTCCAAGGCTTGCACCAGGTCTGTCTTGATTTTGTACTGCAGATTGATTCCACAAATTAACTTATTGATTTCCCACGGCTTAGAGCGCAAGATTTGCAGCATAGAAAGTTCTTCATGGTTAAGCTGTTTGTCCTCTTCAATATTCTCCAGTCGCTGGATGTCACGCTAAAGCTGCAACACAGTTTTAAGTCCTGATTGCCAAATTCCTTTCTATTCCATATTCTGAATTTCATAGCCATAAAGGCAAGCTTTTTAACCAAGTGAAGTCTCCCATTGTACTTAATACCACATTCCTGCCAAAGACCCTCTAGTTTGTCCATAGACATAGGCTGAGAGACCTAACAATTAAGGAAACGAAATGGCTTCCATCTCCAAGTTTGGCATTGCAGTCCTATGATCATTGGGCAGTGATCAGACAATTCTTGTGGAAACCGACTGAGTAGGAGACCTGAGAATGTTAAATGGAATTATGGAGTGGCAAAGGCTCTATCAGTTCTACTCATTGAGTTGCCATGAAATCTTGTGTATCGGTGACCAGAGAGGGGATACTCCAAAACATTGCAATTGGATATGAATCTTTTGAAATCCGTAGAACCAATGCCATTCAAATAGCCACTGTTCCTTTCACACTGATGCAATGTTTCATTGAAGTCCCCAACAATGAACAAAGGTGTTACAAGCGCAGCTTGTAAGGTACGGAGTTCCTCCCACAGTTCCCGTCTCTCATGAACTATGATTCCTGCATAGACTCCTATGATTGCACAAGTAAATTGCTTCTCAATATGCAATCCAAAAGGTGCTACCCATTGCCCACCATATTCAATTGAATGAACCATGAACTTACTTTCATCCCACGTAGCTAAAATACCTCCAGCCTAATCAACTGAATTAAGTGTAAACCATTTGACTGATAAGTTATTCTATAATGCATGAACAAAATTGTCACAGCACATTGCCCTCTTAGTTCCTAGCAGGAAACACACCTCAATGTCATTATACAGAACAGTATAACAGTATTCCTAATCGATACCCCCTTAGCAGACATACCCAATCCACAACTATTCCAGAATAAGATCTTCATTAAGAAAGAAGGTAATACATATCCAATGTCGAGCTGCAAAATGGCATTATTGGTCGTCATTCCAATCTTCCAGCTCTCTGTCCACCTGGCCTCTAATGGATGTTACCAGCACCTGCAAGTCCTCAACATTCCAAAACCCAATGCCTGCCCAGTTTTCAACGTTCCCTGCACCTCTGCCTCAACAACAGAATTTGATGCTGTTGCATACGAAGATGTTAAACAACGAGGACTCCCTTGTCTGATTCCAGAGTCCAGTGAGCCTTGGGATTCCACCTCACATTCATCTTCAATATGCTGTAGACTTCCACTTGAAGAGAGAAGCTTAGCCTTGTGCTTCATGCGTCTGAGAAACATTGGATGCGACGTCGTGGAATTGTTGCTAACACATCCTGAAATTGTAATTGCATTTCATTTGAAAGACGGGGGCCTAAATGAAGTGCTGAACAGTTGTGGTCATAATGGCCCATCTTTTTTGGGCCTTCATTTGGACTATAAAATGATGGGCTTGAGATATGTGGGCTTCGCGTTGGAAGCAGATTGGATGATAAATTCAGTAGATAAACTCAATTACTCTCAAATAGTAACATTTAATTTGAAGAAAAAAAATAATTTTTTTAGAAAGTGTGGCCCTTAAACCATATAAATTTTGTGTATGAAACTTTTTATATATATATTTTTTATTTTTATTTAAATCTCTTATAATATTTAATGACACATTAAGGATCTATGTAGTGATTACTTGGTTGCTTTTAGTTATATTTGTTGCTGTTAGTACTATTAGCTGCGGTTAAAAGATGTTTATCTAGCAATATAACTAAAAAAAAAAAAAAGAGATAAAGCTAAAACAAAAGGTGAAAATACTATGGCATAGAAATATTTTACTATTTATTGCTATAGTATAATTATCTATTTACCCTTCTCAAAAAAACCAATGGCTTTTTCGTTGGGGATAATTTTTTCTTTTGACATGACTTATTTTTAATTATTATATTGATCGATTGTCTTTTTTATTTTTTTTAAGAACAATGAAATTATTAATTTACTCTTGGTTTATTGAAACTAACTTTTAAGAGCTTTCACATCAATTCATAATTTTAAGAACAATAAAAAGACTTGCAAAATTTCTAAAGCTTGCATACTGGAGCTTTTATGTTTTTTCAGTAATTTAATCTTCCAATAAAAAATAATATTAAAATAAAAAGTTGATAATATATACAACTCATGCTCTAATGTGTGGGAGGTGCCCACAACCTCAGCACACGCAACGCGTCACAATGGTTAAAAAGCTCTTCTGCAATGTTGTTGTAATCTTTGCAGCTTATTAATTTTGGTAGGGTGGCACGTGGTGATAGTGGTATGATGAATTGTTGTCGGTAAGATTTTTTTTTTCTCTTCTCCTCTAAAAAATCGCACTAGCTATTTAGAATTTGAATGTTGTCTCTAAGTTATTGATACTTTAAATTTAATTTTTATTTTTTTGATTTCTAATTTTATTCTTTACCTTTCACCATTGCCATTTTAATTACATTCTTACTATACACGCATACGTGAATTATAATTTACGTATGTTTGTTACATTTCAGTGATCAAGCCTGGGCTGGCTAGATCAAGCCTGAGCTGGCTAGATCAAGCCCAGCCCGTATGACTAACCTAGATCCGACCATAAAAAAATTAAAAAAAATTTGTTTCTTTCTTTTTTAAAATTTAAAATTTGTAGACTTATTCACTGACATCATAGTCAGAAATATTGTACTTTGTGGATTGCGCAATATTTACCAACGCTAAAGTTGAAAATATTTATAGATGAATATTTATTGATGTCAGAGTTGAGAATATTATAGGATGACCTTAAAAATAGAACAAAGACAAACTCTTAACAATTTAAAACAAAACCAACAAAGCAGCTTGCTTCAAGTAAGACGCTTAAGGGTGATAGTATCTTCTATTTCGCGTAATCAGTCCCGTATCATAGAATCTCTATTGATCAGTTAGGGTTGGTAGTGACTGTAATACTAGGTTGTGATTCCTTAAACTAGACCTTTCTTCCAAGGAACAAGATGTTAAATATCTTTTCTTTTCTTAGATTATTTTTAATCGGTCGCTGTGATGTCCGGGTGTGATATATGAGGCTGACATTGAAGTTTTCTTAGAGATGAGATTGCATAAAATTAAAAGTTTAAAGTCAATCATGAGTATAATTGAGACTAATCAGAAATCAAATGACTAAAGTGAACATTACCAAAACGGTGCCGTTTTGGTTATTGTTCATCTTCTTCTTTAATTTTCTCTGAAATGATAGCTTAGAAAAACTACTTTATAGGTACATTTAATGCCTTTAACCTTCACCAAATTTGACAAAACTTGCACGTAAATGATCACCTGACATCCCTTTACACCCTGACATGGTCCGTTCAGGCTAATTGACACCATAAAGGCCGCGGTGCCAACCTAAAGAAACCAGCTCAAGCAGCCTTTAACTGTCAAATTTGACAGTTCATAGTACCTACTTTGAGTCAACGGTTGGGATCCTTCACATCCGAATCAAGGGCTGAAAATTTCCTCCAGTGAAGAAAATATTACCTTCTTCCATACCCTATAAATAGGGGGGATTTCATGTTCTTTTCTTTGACTTGATGAGCAAATAGATAGTAAAAACCAGTCTGAGACGACAAATTGGAGAAGAATTACTAATAAAAAACCAGAAAGAAACCTAAAAAGAGAGCTGATTAGTAAAGTTACTAGGCTTGTGTGACTTGGGATCAAATCCCTCTAGTACCGAGACTCCGACAAATAATGGATTATGCAATCGATACTATTGGTTTCGTAAATTTTCTTTGGTATGTTAGAAAATAAAAGAGAGGTTGTTGTTTGTTTTTTTATGTTTTAAAATTATTTTTTTTAAAATTATTTTTTTTTATTTTTTTATTTTAAATTAATATTTTTTTGATGTTTTCGATTCATTTTGATATGTTAATATCGAAAATGATTTTTTAAAATAAAAAGTATTTTAAAAAAGAATCATTACCACACTTCTAAATACACTCGAAACTTTATTTGCTGAAAACATGCCTACTAAATCAGATGCTTCTATCATCCCATTCCATGAGTGGAACACAACCTTATATTGCAAATATCCATTTATATTACAGTTCATTGAATAATGTGTTTTAAACTTTAGGCATGGATTTTCCTATGTAATAATTAAAATTTCATGAAGTATGGGTTCAGCGAATTTTGCCATCTTAACTTTGGTTTATTTTTATCAACAGCGTAAATGAGTGGAGATTTTCAATCCTACCTGGAGTCAAACGTTGAGAATTTCTTCCACTCAATGCGCCACAAGGTTAGGGACTTGGCTTAGTGTTGTAGCTAGGCTTCTCATTGACTTGATTGTTCGGTTCTTATAGATCATCAAGGAAGGCTGCTAAAAAAAACTTTGAACAGACTAGGAGCTGCTCAAAATCTCTAGAAGCATAGATGTTAGAGATCAAATGGTACTGAGCACAGAGGCAGAGCCAAGTTCTCAATTTATTTTAATTTCTTTTCCATACACTAATACGATATCTTTTAAATCCTTTACCACACTATGTACATCTAGGGCTTGAGAGTTGGGTAAGGTAATAATAAGGAGTTTAATTTCCCATACCAATATGTCGTTATTGCTAATATTAATCTACAAGAATAATAATCATAATCGGATATAAATTTGTTGTAACTAGAGTATGTGAAAAACCTAGTAGATATATTTATGGATGGAATAAAAAGTCCAAACTCGAGGAAAAGTTTAGTCACTCCAAACAATATATTTGATAAAAATAAACATAATATTTTATTCAACTATTAAATCATGTTTAAATTTCATTAAAAGATTCTACAGACCTATTCTATAGTGGAATATTGTTTCGTTGTAATCTGTTGAGGTTAGAAAGACTTTCAAATTAGATTTAAAAAATGCTATTTTTTTTTAGTTTTAGTTTTAGTTTTTATTTATTTCAAATTTTAGCTTTTAATTTTTCTATCTTTGTAGGATTATTTTTTCCATTTTGATTGAGGTTAAAGATAGACCTATTTAAGTTATTGCAAATATTTTTATGAGGTAGATTTTGGTGGAAGAATATTATTCTGAAAATAACAATGTAGCTAGGGTTCTTGTTTGGCCCTTTTGGTGAATTCTATCTTCCCATGTTTTTTTATTCCCAGTCTAATTAGTTTAAATTGTGCTAGTTGGTATCATATCCTATTCTTCCTATTTTTTTTTTTGCTGAAGAACTATGGCCAGAGATCACAACGCAAAACATGGTTATGGCAGAGGGGAATTAATTATGGTTGAAAAGGTTCTGCCCAGGAACAAAACTTTCATAACTTAGTGATTAAAGATTTGTAAAGGGAAGGTTCAAAATTGACCATTACTTAATAAATAAGGATTTAAAAGATCTTGAAGATAATGAGACGAGTGGTTCCAGCTCCACATTCAATTTTGAGAGCCCATGTTACAGGCGAGAGTGAAGACGGCAACCGCATGATTATATATAAAAAAAATGTGTTTGGGAATTCTTTTAAATTTTGATTTTGATTTTTGTTTAAAATAAATTTTTTTATATTTTCATATCATTTTTTTTTGTTTAAAACCTCTTAACAAACTGGAAGTTCAAGATTTCTAGAGGCATAGATGTTGGCAATCCAATGGCACTGACCACTACAGTCTATGGAAGAGCCAAATATTACAGAGCCATCATTTAGCCGCCCTCAATTTTTTTCATTTCTCCTTTCTTCACACTCACAGTACTAATACCAATTCTCTTAAATTCTTTGGCACACTATCAGCCGAAACAAATCTAGGCCCTAGAGAGGGCAAGGAGTTTAATTTCCCATACCATTTGTGGCGCCATTACCTGCAGGGCCATTGCTGGCACATGCGTATTACTTTTCAAACAACTAGGAAAGGATAATCAATCACTACCATTTCAAGGAAACGTTGTAGTTAGGCAAGAAAATAGAAATCTTGTCCTCATAAAGACAGAGACTCAATTGGTAGCTTACCATATCAGTTCGGCCTTTGGAGGGAAAAGTCTGTCCAATCCTATCTCCTAACGAAAGAAAAGGTAATATCCTAGCTTACCACATTTTTGTCTTCTTTTTTACTAGAACTATCAAAAAAAACTTATAAAACACATAAACAAACGGTAATTTATATATAACCAAAGATATGCAGCAAGTTGGAATAGATCCAGCTCATTCCACCACATGTGCCAACACATGTCGTGTCAACTCATTTCACCTTACTACAACTCAGCTCTTGATGGTCATTATTTTTTTCACTTGCAGCTGAACAATAAGTAAAATAGGAGCCATCGTTTCTTCCACATCTAGCTAGCTAGATAAGAAGTGGGTGGGGTGTGCCTTTAGCTCTCCATTAATCAACACTACCAAGATATTTGACCATATTTGCTTTGGTCCATAGTGCTGTCGGTCAAGTGAGCAAAGCACATGTCCTAGCAACGCCTAATTTTTCATTTTCCATTTTTTTGTGTGGCAAATCGATTTATTTCAAACTTGGTCCATCAACATCAAGATCGATACAATGTTGGTACATGGATATGGACCCCAATCCATAATTGCTTTCATGTAAGAAATGGACTTGACAACTTCTTTGAAAAGTCTCTCCATTAATATTGATGATGCTCAACGCTGTTGCAGTTTCTGGATGTTCTTAGAGCAGTTCAATTCAATCCCTTAATGTCTAAAAAAACTCAAATTAGTTTCTTTATGACTTCGGCACTGTTTAGAGTGCAGTTGGAGAATATTTTTTAAAATTTTTAATTTTTTTAAAAGTTTTAAATTAATATTTTTAATGTTTTTTAATTGTTTTGATATATTAATATCAAAAATAAAAAATATTATTTGAAAATTTATTATGGAAATGCAAGAATAAATGAATATGCACACATATAGTGATTTCAATTTCAAATTGCTAATATATTGGGTTGGATGGACAATATTTTGGTCAAAATGGATTCAATTGATGGGAAATAAAATACGTACAAGGCGTAAATTGAATTTCAACACAAATTTATGGCCACTTAAAGTGGAGGTTTTTCCAAGTAATAAAAACAAATATAAAAAGGAACATCAAAATTACTGAAAAACTATAAGAGACATAACGATTATCATAAACTTTATTTGTCTTCAATTTATTTCATAGCAGTACATCTTATTTTCATTTGATTAATTAGCCATAACTTGGCATAACAACTCAGGTTATTTAAAAACCTAGCAAGTGAGGTTATTCTCAGGAGCAACGCCGAGTTGACTGCAATAATCTCTATAATATCTAACACGAGCCTGAACAGTACCTGGGTTTCCACCATTGCATTCCATACTATTAATGGCTCGAATAGTTGCTCCAAAACCTTGGCTTACAACAGGACGAACAATGTTCATCCAAAACCATAAGGCTGTCTTAAATGACACAACAGCATCGCTTGCTACAATGTCAGGATTGTTCAATCCATCAAAGTTGTTGCTCCTTCCGGCTGGCCCATAGTTGTAGTTCCATGATAGTTGGAGTGGTCCGCGGCCATAGTATTTCTTGCCTGGAACACATGGGTATTCCCTGTTGTTTTTATCACAGTAGTCTTGACCGGAAGCACCATTTATCTCTTCTTTATAGCAGAAGTCTGCAAAATAAGACATTTTCTCTTGTCAGTTTACACACGAGGAGCTGAAACACGCTTATTAGACAGTTCACTTTGTTGGCAAAATCCATATGCGGACAAATGTATTTGTGGAAAAGATAGATAGACAGACAGACTACTGTTGGCTATCATGCTTGCTATTCAAATGCTGCGAGAAATGTTGTTAGGGATGGAAGAAGAACTTACGTCCAGTCTCATGAGTAACATGAGCGAAGAAAGCTGCAATCTCACGCTTAGAAGCTTCAACTGAACCAAGTTTACCAAATTGAGGATATGAATTGACAGCACTGAGAAATGCATCTCTTGTATAGAAATTCTTCCCAGCACAGCCTGCAGGAGCTTGGCTGATTATACCATTGAAGAAACCAGGCGTAACAATATCAGCAACAGAACCACTCCCACTGGGAGTAGTAGGCGTAGGCGATGAAGAACAGGGCCCTTGCTTACATCCCTGACCACAATAGTCATTGCCAGTGCCACAGTAGCCATATTGACTGCAACAAAGGTTTGCAGCACAGCCACAATTTTGAGCCTCTACCACATTCTTGGGCAGGGCTCCTGCAAGAGCTATGGCTAAGATAATGGTAAGTAGAATATTGCTTCTCATTTTCGCTACTCCTGAAGGGAGTTTTGATATTGATATGCAAAGAGAGAAAGGAATTTCTTGTGGTGTGTGGAGATAAGGTCGAGGTTAAGCTATTTATAGAGGCACAAAGTGGACGAGTTCTATAATTTTACGTGTAAAATATCTAGGAGTTGATTATATTTTAGTCTATAAAATTTAGCAAAATAAATAAAGTTCGGCAAAAATTTCTAGGATCATGACATTAAAGTCTTCACGTGACATGTTGTTGAAGTGGTCTGACAGTTACATACCATAGAAGGTAGAAACTTTATTATTACATCAGACACAACCCTATTTAGTCCTATGTGTCTATTTCTACATCAGACAATCTTATTTGGCTTTGTAATTACTGATTATCACCTCATAACTTTTTTCCAACCCAACATTTTCCTCTCATTAATTAAGAGCTTAATTTGCGTTTGATGAATGACCTAACTAAAGAAACTTAAAAACCGGTAGCCAATGGGATCGAAAGCAAGTACGGCAACTCAATCGAGTTATTTATTGAGAAAACTAGCATATCATTCAGGCTATAATAAACTGGAAGCTAGTTATAGATAAAAACATAAAAGGAAGTTACAAAGAAGATGCTACTAACAAACTCCTATAAACAAGAACTCATCACTTATTAGACCCTCTTAAAATGCCTTTGAGACCTTTAATCAAAGTGCAAGTCGACGATGGAGTATGAGTTGAAACAATGTATTCCAATCAAGCTTCTTATCTTTGAAGATCAGCTTGTTTCTTACGGTGCAAATTAAATACCCCCACAAAATTCCATATGATAGCATCGTGAAGGCATTTCGCTAGAACTTACCTTTCCATGAAATTAGTCTTGTGCGGATGCTATTTATCACAAGCTTCCAAGTGGAGAGTCTTTTCAGGTTTGCTCCCAAAAAGAAGGCCTAAGTATTGGGCAACTAGTGTGTCCCATTTGCAATATATCACATTTGTTATTTCTACTGTAAATTCATCATCTAGGTTGATGTCAACTAGTGAACTTCTATGAAAATTAACCTCTAGATATAAAGTAAATTCAAACCACTTCAAAATCTTTTTAGCATTAGTTATCAAAGTGAAATGATTAGGAATAAACACTAAAGTATCATATGCATATTACAAATAACTCATATACATCCCATTTCCCCAATGGATTTTTAAATTATCCAGAAGTTGAAGCTTTTTTAAATAGAACTGAGAACCCCTTCATATCTATGTCAAAAAGAAAAGGCGATAGTGATTCTCGCCTTGACATGGTCACGTTCTACTCTAAACTCCGTGCTTGGTGAACCTTTAATACACTACCATAATCTTTATATTTATTGATGAAATTTTTTATCGGTATTTGTATTATCATTCCATTGGTAATTAATTTATTGACGGAAATGCTCCGTCTGTAAATCTTTTGTTTGTAATTTTTTGTCCGTCGGTAAGTCTGTTGGTAATAAAAAATATTATTACTGATGGATTTACTAACGGAAAAAGAGCGAAAAAAATTATCTGCTTCATTTCATTGGTATTTTCCTCGAAAAAATATCATATATAATTCCGTCGGTGATTATTTAAAAATATTTTAAAAAAATCTATTTTACAAAACTATAAAATAATTAAATTAATATAAATCAACACTCTATAATACTCAAAACTGAGTTGCTTGGAAAAACAAAACAAGAAAATCAAATCAAATAAATTTGCAACAAATAAATAACACAAAAAAATAAATTCAACTAAAACAATTCATATGAAAAAAATGAAGTTGCTATTGCTAAAAATAAAACAACTAAAAATTGATCTCATATGAAAAAAAAATCCTACAATAACATTCATACAATTATTAAGAACAAAAAAATTTAAAAATAAAATAAAAAAACAAATATAGTGAAAAAAAACTTGACAAATTAAAGAAGAGAAAAGAAAAATCTTACTGTAGTCGCAACTGAAGCCGAGAAGAGAAAAAAAATTGTTAAGTATATTAATAAAAAAAGAACTGAGAAGAGAAAAGAAGAAAGGAGAAGAAGACATATCTGAGCATGGAAAAGAAGAGAAGGAGTTGAGGAGATAAGAAAAGAGAAGAAAAATAAAAGAATATTGATTTTTTTATATATGGAGAAGAAGAATTTGATGCTGTTGCATACGAAGATGTTAAACAACGAAGACTCCCTTGTCTGATTCCAGAGTCCAGTGAGCCTTGGGATTCCACCTCACATTCATCTTCAATATGCTGTAGACTTCCACTTGAAGAGAGAAGCTTAGCCTTGTGCTTCATGCGTCTGAAAAACATTGGATGCGACGTCGTGGAATTGTTGCTGACACATCCTGAAATTGTAATTGCATTTCATTTGAAAGACGGGGGCCTAAATGAAGTGCTGAACAGTTGTCGTCATAATGGCCCATCGTTTTTGGGCCTTCATTTGGACTATAAAACGATGGGCTTGAGATATGTGGGCTTCGTGTTGGAAGCAGATTGGATGATAAATTCAGTAGATAAACTCAAATACTCTCAAATAGTAATATTTAATTTGAAGAAAAAAAAATAATTTTTTTAGAAAGTGTATGAAACTTTTGTGTATGATCGTACAAAACATGTTTTTGCCTGTTTACGTTCTCTCTTGTCTCATAGAAATAAGATTTTATTTTAGAAATCTGGGAGAACGTACAAAATAAGAGAGAACGTAAAAAAGACTATATAAATTTTGTGTATGAAACTTTATATATATATATATATATATATATATATATATATATATATATTATTTAAATCTCTTATAATATTTAATGACACATTAAGGATCTATGTAGTGATTACTTGGTTGCTTTTAGTTATATTTGTTGCTGTGAGTACTATTAGCTGCGGTTAAAAGATGTTTATCTAGCAATATAACAAAAAAAAAAAGATAAAGCTAAAACAAAAGGTGAAAATACTATGGCATAGAAATATTTTACTATTTATTGCTATAGTATAATTATTTATTTACCCTTCTCAAAAAAACCAATGGCTTTTACATTGGGGATTTTTTTTCTTTTCAGATGACTTATTATTAATTATTATATTGATCGATTGTCTTTTTTATTTTTTTTAAGAACAATGGAATTATTAATTTACTCTTCAAAGCAAAATTATTGAAACTAAGTTTTAAGGACTTTCACATCAATTCACTATTTTAAGAACAATAAAAAGACTTGCAAAATTTCTAAAGCCTGCATATAGGAGCTTTTATGTTTTTTCACTATGTTTTTTCTTTTTTTTGTTATTATCATATTGGTTGATGGTAATTTAATCTTTTAATAAAAATAAAATAATATTAAAATAGAAAAGTTGATGATATATACAACTCAAGCTCCAACGTGTGGGAGGCGCCCATAAATTTTGTCAGCATGCACAACGCATCACAGTGGTTAAAAAGCTCTTTTGTTATGTTATTGAAATCTTTGCAGCTTATTATTTTTGGTGGGGTTGCACGTGGTGATCTTGGTATGATGAATTGTTGTCGGTGAGACTTTCTTTTTTTTTCCTCTTTTCTCTCTCTTATCCTCTCGAAAATCGTACTAGACATTTAGAATTTCAATGTTGTCCTCTTAGTTATTGATACTTCAAATTTGATTCTTATTCTTTTGATTTCTAATTTTTATTCTTAGCCCTTCACCATTGCCATTTTAATTACATTCTTACTATACATGCATATGCGAATTATAATTTACGTATGCTTGTTGCATTTTAGTGACCAAGCCTGGGCTAGCTGGATCAAGCCCAGCCCGTACGACAAACCTAGATCCGACCAGAAAAAAATAAAAAAATTGTTTCTTTCTTTTTTTAGATTTAAAATTTGCGGACTTATTCACTGACATCATTGTCAGGAATACCGCACTTTGTGGATTGCGCAATATTTACCAATGCTAGAGTTGTAAATATTTATAGGTGAATATTTATTGACGTCAGAGTTGAGAATATTATAGGATGACCTTAAAAATGGAACAAAGACAAACTCTTAGCAATTTAAGACAAAACCAGCAATGCAGCTTGCTTCAAGTAAGACGCTTAAGGGGTGGTAATATCTTCCATTTCGCGTAACTAGTCCCGTACCATAGAATCTCTGTTGATTAGTTAGGGTTGGTAGTGATTGTAATACTAGGTGGTGACTCCTTAAACTAGACCTTTCCCTCAAAGAACAAGATGTTAGATATCTTTTTTTTCTTAGATTATTTTTAATTGGTTGTCGCGATGTCCGGGTGTGATATCTGAGGCTGACATTAAAGTTTTCTTAGGGATGAGATTGCATAAAATTAAAAGTTTGAAGTCAATCAAGGGTGTAATTGAGACAAATCAGAAATCAAATGAATAAAGTGAACGTTACCAAAACGATGCCGTTTTGGTTATTTTTCATCATCTTCTTCAATTTTCTCTGAAATGATAGCTCAGGAAAACTACTTTATAAGTGCATTTAATGCCTCTAACCTTTATCAAATTTGACAAAACTTGCATGCAAATGATCACCTGACATCCCTTTACACCTCGGTATGGTCCGTTTAGACTGATTGACACCACAGAAGCCGCGATGCCAACCTAAAAAGGCCAGCTCAAGCAGCCTTTAACTGTCAAATTTCACAGTTCATGGTGCCTACTTTGAGCCAACGGTTGGGATCCTTCCCATTCGAATCAAGGGCTGAAAATTTTTCTCAGTGAAGAAAATATTACCCTCCTCCAAACCCTATAAATAGGGGAGATTTCATGGCCTGAGCATGAGAAAAATCAGGTCAAAAAATCAGCTCGTCCCCCTGTTTTTACTGCCACTATGAACTGTCTCTTCATTCTCTCTTCACCGTGGCCTTTGGCCACCCCTACTCCCTCCACCGTCTTGTTCATCACCATCTCCACCACAAGCAGCCACCCAACCACCTCACGTGGTGGTTGCACCATCTCTCCCTCTCTCTCCCTACAGTTTCCTCCCTCTACTTCTTCTTCTTCCTGCCTCCAGCTCTGCAACGAGCCACCAGCCGTTCCATCGTCCTCAACCAGACCAGTAACGACATCCATGACCCTTTAGCGAGGTGAGCCCCCTTTCCTCCTCTTCTTCTTCCCTCTCTGTTCATGCATAAACAATGGGCGTGTCCTACTATTCATGCAATGGATTTTGGGCTAAGCCTAATGGCTGGAACGGGTCCGACCCAAACTAAAAAAAATTGTGTTGGGCCGAGATTAGCCCAATATTTCTTGGACAAAGTTCGGCTCAGCCAATATTTATTTAATATCTATTTTTTTATAATATAATATATATTATAAAAAAAGAAAAAAAATCAAAAATCCTTTTAAAAAGATTGTGTTTTCTCAAATATTTTCTATCAATTTTGTATAATATCAGGTTGTATATTTATATTGTAAGATACAAATCTGGTATTAAAATACCTGGTTTTCTCTAAAATATTTCTAAAAACCATTTTTAAAAATAAAAAATTCATAACTTTTAAATTAATTTCCCTTTTCAAAAAAACAAAAAAGAAAAAAATATTTTGTTTTCATGCATACGGCCAAATCCTAAAAAGTTTTCCAAGCATATTTAAAAAGAAAAAACAAAAACAAAAACAAAAACAATTACATCTTTTTCATGTTTTAAAAAGCAAAAAGAATGGATATCGTACCTAATTTATGATTGTCCATTAGGATTTGACTAAATTGTCAAAAACCCTTTACAAATCATTTTTCTAGGGTGTAGATGTAGACTTTAACATTTATGAGGTGTAAAACTATACAGTAGAGTACACCCTCAGATATTAAAGACACAAAGTGTAAAATAAATACATTGCTAAAATTTGATATTTAGAATGGTTATAATTAAACCGATGAGGTAGAGACTCTCTCACGAAGAGAGATCTATTTTGAACCTTACTAACGAATAGAAACTCGACTTAGAAAAACAACCAAGCAACAATGCAACTTACCTTAGGTAGGGTGCACTAGGGTGATGCGTCATCCCCTCGTACAACCAGTCCCTTACCGGGACTCTCGCAAACCATAGGTTTCTATTAACCATAATACTAGGTAGCGACTCCTGATCCTTAATTATAATCTTATGATTAAACCCAAACATATTTCCTTTCCCAACAACAATACCTCCTCAAGAGGCATGAAAAGCTCGTCATCACCCCTGATGTCGTGCCCCCGTGTGACAAAGATAATATACTTTGGGATTTTAGCTGCTGATTAATTGCCTTTTCCAACTCCTCTATTATTTTGGAGTGATCAAATGGATATGAAAGATAGCAAAGTGACCTTTTTCCTTGCATAGATTCTTTCATTAATGCTATTTTTCATGCGAGGATTGCAGGATGAAACAAATCAAAATTCTATTTTACTACAAACCAAGTACAAAATCTTGGTGATTTTGAATCTTTATATATAGCATCGTAAGAAACAGCTAGTTTGGTTTTATCATATTCATGACAATACATAAAAGTGATGGGTTTATTATTTTTTATTATCCTAGCAAGGTTCTGGTAGGGGTCAAAGCCTGTTATACAAGTGGTTCTGTAATTTGCACTACTCATAATGTTTAATAGAAAGACTATATATATGTATATATATAGTTTCAGTGCTAATATTACATCCTAGTTGAAGAAGTTGATTGGTATAAGTCTAATTTTTCAGTTAAGATTGAAAGAACAGAACCCGAAAAATGAAAGAGCTGGACTGTCGAAAAAAATATTTCACATGAATTTCATCTTGGAAAGGAAAGATGAAGCTTGCTTACAAGACCTATTAGTGTGAAATTATATTATTTGTATCTAAATAGTCAATAATGATGCTAATTTCTTTAATGTATTCATATGAAACTCTATATATTTTCTTTTTTACTTACTGGCCACAACTGGTTTTTGGATCTTTCTTTTATCCCATTAATTAGTTGTTTTTTCTCATGATTTACTGATCCTTGCAACTATTTTGTGTGCAAATATTTGTTGGGATTGAAGCTTTACAGCTTTGAAAACTAAACTATTGGAGCACAGTTTGTGCTTCGGACACTTTAATGACAATATAGCCTATATAAACTGGATCTTTGTTTTGGTAGGACCCAGTGTTTCGGGTTCTTTTATGCCTACCTCAATTCAATTTAAAGGATTTTGAATTTCAAAGTTAAATATTAAATTTAATGCCACCCTCAATTCAATTTAAAGGATTTTGAATTTCAAAGTTAAATATTAAATTTAATGCCACCCTCAATTCAATTTAATGTTAAACTAAATAAATTTTACACTTTTCTTACAACTCCGAACTTATAGTTATAGACTTGTAATGATGTATTAAAATTTTTATGATCTTTTAATATGCAAAAATAATAATAATAATAATTAAAACTTGTAGAGTAATCAAATAATCTAAATGTAAAAGATAACTTAACAACTCATGATTAAAAAACATATATTCATTGGATGATCATTCAATTTATTACAAATTAACATGCACTAAATTTTTTTTAGCATTTAAGGGTAGTTTTAATGTTTTTTTTATAGAAAAAATAAAAATATAATAAAAATTAAAAAAATTATTTAGGATATTTCAAGGGTAGTTCAAATGTTTTTTTTATACAAAATATAAAAAATATAAAAATTAATTAGTATTTCTGTTGAGAATACTTCAAAGGTAGTTTAAATGTTTTTTTTATAACAAATAGAAAATATTTATATAAAACTATTTAAGATACTTCAAGAGTAGTTTTAATATTTTTTATAGAAAAAATAAAAAAAAAATTATAAAAAAGTAATTAGCATTTCTGTTTAGGATACTTCAAGGGTAGTTTAAATAATTATTTTTTAAAAAATAGAAAACATTTATACAAAAAAATATATAGGATACTTCAAGGGTAGTTCAAATGTTTTTTTTAATAAAAATTAAAAAAAAATAAAAAAAACTAATTAGCATTTTTGTTTAGGATACTTCAAGGGTAGTTTAAATGTTTTTTTTATAAAAAATTGAAAAATTTTTAAAAAATCATTCAGAACACTTCAAGGGTAATTTTAATGTTTTTTTATAGAAAAAATAAAAAACAATTAAAAAAATTAACTATAATTTTTGTTTATGATACTTCAAGAGTAGTTTAATTTTTTTTTATATAAAAATAATAGAAAAAATTTATAAAAAATTTATTTAGATCAATATTTTAAGGATAGTTAAAATATTTTATATACTTTTCATATTTTTTTAATATTAAAAAAAAAAAACATTATTGACATGCTGCATTATGCTGGCCAACATGCTAATATATATATATATGCAATACATGTGGTATATATGTAAAATAATATCAACCCTTTTGTTTTCAAGTCGTATCTCAAATATAGGAAAAACTGAGGAAGCCAAAGCTATTCATAATTGGAGGAGAGTTCACCCATATTTCTCACTCATGGTGGATTTTTTGTCTAATACTTAAAATTCTCAAATCATTTCAAGGCTTTTGGATATCTTAACATTAGTTTTTTTTTTAATCAACATGAAGTTTTAACTTTGTATTGTGCTGTTACAGCACACGATAGATGGTAATCATATGGGAGATGAGCTTAATAGGATCCTCAAAAGCTTTACGAAAGTGGAAATTTTCAATGCCAGGAGACAAGCATAGTCTGGAAATTAATTTTCTTTTCTTCACACTCACAGTGATACAATTTCTTTTAAATTCTTTAGCACACTATTATCTGAAACAAATATAGGCCCGAGGGAGGGCATGGAGTATGATTTCCCGTACCAATTGTTTGTGGCATTGCTGGCAGATGCGTATTACTTTTCAAACAACTAGGAAAGGATAATCAACCACTACCATTTCAAGCAAAAGTTGAAAGAAGTTAGGCAAGAAAATAGAAATCCTGTCCACATAAAGACACAGATTCAATTGGTAGTTTACCATGCTAGTTCTGACTTTGGAGGAAAAAGCCTGTCCAACCCTATCTCCTAACGAAAGAAAACGTAATATCCTATTACTTTAAACAGTCTGGAGTAGCTTCTACGAAGTTACTGGCACCCAATGGCATAGAATGGGCATGGCCGTCGTTGACGAGCTAATTACCCAAAATCTACGTCGCCTTCCTATATATTTTTAAGATAGAGAAGACAACCTTTCACCATAAATGAAAGGTTAGAAAAAAATAAAATTGAACCCGTCTTCTAGTGCTCCTTTCTTTTCTAGTTTTTGTAGCTAACTGTTAGGATAAAAATGGATGTCCAGAATCGACGCATGTGGTTGAATAATTTGCCTACAATATCTGTTTTATTAATTAGAGATGCCATTCATATTACAAGGAGGAGGAGATACACTCTCTCAACTCTAACTTAATTTCTAACATCTCAATCTAATAGTTTAATATTAAAAAATAATATAAATTATATTTTAAAACATCATCTAATAGTTTAAATTATTAAATTAAGATGTTTTTTTAACATAATATTAGAGCCTTAATGATCAAGCGGTCATGGGTTCAAATCTTATCATTCCTATTTATTTGTTAAAAATTAAGCACAAAGTAATATAAATATGTACAAGCTAAAGAACTTTCACTTTTAAAGGTGTGTTAGAAAATAATATAAATCATATCTTGGAACCTAATCTAATAACTTAAATTATTGGGTTGAATTGGTTATTTAACACGCAACACTTTCTCTTTCTCTTGGTGATTAGCTCATTAGAAATGTAGTAGTAGTTATTTTTTAAAGTATTTTTTTGCTTGGAAATGCATCAAAATAATAATTTTTTATTTTTTAAAATTTATTTTTCATATCGGCAGATAAAAATGATCTTAAAACACTAAAAAAAAATTAATTTGAAATAAAAAAAATTAAAATTTTCAAATAAAACTTATAGAACACATAAACAAATGGGATTTTATAACCAAAGATATGCATCAAGTTGGAATAGATCCACAGCTCATTCCAACACATGCCAATACATGTCATGTCAACTCATTCCACCTTACTACAACTCAGCTCTTGCAGCTGAAAGTAAAATAGGCCCCAACGTTTCTTCCACATCTAGCTAGCTGGATAAGAAATGGGTGGGGAGTGCCTTTAGCTCTCCATTAATCAACACTACCAAGATATTTGACCACACTGTGGCCATATCGTATATATTGGAAAAGATCATATTTACTTTGGTCAATATATAGTGCTGTCGGTCAAGTGAGCCAAGCACATGGCCTAGCAACGCCAAACAATATGATAATTGGGAAGCAAAAGGAAATCACAGCATGTTGCCTAATTTTTCATTTTTTTGTCTGGCAAATCGATTTTTTGCCACTGTATTTCAAACTTGTTTCATTAACATCAAGATCAATGCGATGTTGTGTATGGACATGGACCCCAATCCACAATTGCTATCATGTAAGAAATGGACTTGACAACTTCTTTGAAAAGTCTCGCCATTAATATTGATGATGTTCAACGTCGGCTCAACATGATTTTGAACCAACAAATAATCTCAATAGTGATTTGATGGCGAAGATCCTAGGTGTTGCAGTTTCTGGATGTTCTTAGAACAGTTCAATTCAATCCCTTAATATCTAAAAAAACACAATTTAGTTTCTTTCGGCCCTATTTAGAGTGTGGTTGGATTATATTTTTTAAAATTTTTAATTTTTTTAAGTTTTAAATTAATATTTTTAGTTTTTTTTAATCATGATATAAAAAATAAAAAATATTATCTTGATATAATTTTAAATAAAAAAACACTTTCCACCGTAATATCAAACATTTACAATTCATGGCAATTATAGATGAGTACAATGACTAACACATCTGTTAATTTTGGTATCAATCAACCAAATTTAAAATGTTAATTTTGGTATCAATCAACCAAATTTGAAAAATGAAAAGTAAGCTTATCATGCATTATAAACATAACAGTCAAGGCAACACAACCTTTCATTTTCAAAAACATAAAACGAAAAAATGTCATATTCATGAAATTTTTAATTTCCAAACTAAGTGATTTTCAAGTTTTTTTGAAGAATAATTTTTTTTATTTATATTATAAAAAATTTAAAACTAAAACAACAACTTGTATAGAGTTTGGCACTGTTTAGAGTGCGGTTGGACCACATTTTTTTTAAAATTTAAATTAATACTTTTTAGTTTTTTTTATCATTTTGATATACTAATATCAAGAATAAAAAATATAAAAAATATTATTTTGATATATTTTTAAATAAAAAATACTTTAAATCACAATCTTAAACATACTGTTTACAATTCATGGCAATTATTGATGGTCATGGTGACCAACACTTGTGTTAATTTCGGTATCAATCAACCAAATTTAAAAGATGAAAAGGAATTATATATAAACATAACAGGCAATACAACCTTTCATTTAAAAAAAAAATAAAACGAAAACATGTCATATTCATGAAATTTTTAATTTCCAAACTAAGTGATTTTCAAATTTTTTGAAGAATTTTTTTTTATTTATATTTTAAAAAAATTTAAAACTAAAACAACAATTTCTATAGAGTTCAAATTATTGAGATCATTATAACAATATGCTTGTATAATTGGGAGGAAAAAAAGTCATAGCTTCTCGTCTCTATCTAGTCTCTAGCATAAGCAATATGTAAAAATCAAGATTTATTAAAATGAGGACAAATTCCTTGGAAAAAAAAGTTATTTAAAAATACTTTTTTTTTTCCTTTGGTTCTTGTTTTACTCAAGAAATAATTAATTAGAGTAGATCCTACTACGGATATTAACATAAATTTGAAAATTTATTATGGAAACGGAAGAATAAATGAATATGCACACATATAGTGATTTCAATTTCAAATTGCTAATATATTGGGTTCGATGGATCCAATCTTTTGGTCAAAATGGATTCAATTGATGGAAAATAAAATACAAGGCGTAAATTGAATTTAAGCACAAATTTATGGCCACGTAAAGTGGAGGTTTTTCCAAGTAATAAAAATAAATATAAAAAGGGACATCAAAATTACTGAAAAACTATAAGAGACATAACGATAATTATAAACTTTATTTCTCTTCAATTTGTTTCATAGCAGTACATCTTATTTTCATTTGATTAGCCATAACTTGGCATAACAACTCAGGTTATTTAAAAACCTAGCAAGCGAGGTTATTCTCAGTAGAAACGCCGAGTTGACTGCAATAATCTCTATAATATCTAACACGAGCCTGAACAGCACCTGAGTTTCCACCATTGCATTCATTACCATTAATGGCTCGAATAGTTGCTCCAAAACCTTGGCCTACAACAGGACGAACACTTTTCATCCAAAACCATAAGGCTGTCTTAAATGACACAACAGCATCCCTTGCTACAATGTCAGGATTGTTCAATCCATCAAAGTTGTTGCTGCTTCCGGCTGGCCCATAGTTGTAGTTCCATGATAGTTGGATTGGTCCGCGGCCATGGTATTTCTTACCTGGAACACATGGGTATTGCCTGTTGTTTTCATCACAGTAGTCACGGGAAGCACCATTTATCTCTTCTGTATAGCAGAAGTCTGCAAAATAAGACATTTTCTCTTGTCAGTTTACACACTAGGAGCTGAAACACGCTTATTAGACAGTTCACTTTGTTGACAAAATCCATATGCGGACAAATGTATTTGTGGAAAAGATAGATAGACAGACAGAATACTGTTGGCTATCATGCTTGCTATTCAAATGCTGCGAGAAATGTTATTAGGGATAGAAGAGGAACTTACGTCCAGTCTCATGAGTAACATGAGCGAAGAAAGCTGCAATCTCACGCTTAGAAGCTTCAGCTGAACCAAGTTTACCAAATTGAGGATATGAATTGACAGCACTGAGAAATGCATTTCTTGTATAGAAATTCTTCCCAGCACAGCCTGCACCAGCTTGGCTGATTATACCATTGAAGAAACCAGGCGTAACAATATCAGCAACAGAACCACTCCCACTAGGGGTAGTAGGCGTAGGCGATGAATAACAGGGCCCTTGTTTACATCCCTGACCACAATAGGCATTGCTAGTGCCACAGTAGCCATATTGACTGCAACAAAGGTTTGCAGCACAGCCACAATTCTGAGCCTCTACCACATTCTTGGGCAGGGCTCCTGCAAGAACTATGGCTAAGATAATGGTAAGGAGAATATTGCTTCTCATTTTCGCTACTCCTGAAGGGAGTTTTGATAGTGATATGCAAAGAGAGAAAGGAATTTCTTGTGATGTGTGGAGATAAGGTCGAGGTTAAGCTATTTATAGAGGAACAAAGTGGACGAGGTCTATAATTTTACGTGTAAAATATCTAGGAGTTGATTATAATTTAGTCTATAAAGTTTAGCAAAATAAATAAAGTTTAGCAAAAATATCTAGGATAATGACATTAATGTCCTTACGTGACATGTTGTTGAAGTGGTCAGACAGTTATATACCATAAAAGGTAGAAACTTTATTACTACATCAGACACAATCCTATTTTTAGTCCTCTGTATCTATTTCTAGATCAGACAATCTTACTTGGCTTGGTATGTACTGATTATCACTTCCTACCTAACTTTTTTCCAACCCTACATTTTCCTCTCATTGAGAGCTTAATTTACGTTTGATGAATGACCTAACTAAAGAAACTTAAAAACAGGAAGTTATTAATTTATTGATAAAACCAGTATACCATTAATGGTATGATAAACAGGAAGTTAAATAGATGAGAACATAAAAGGACGTTACATAGGAGATGCTGCTAACAAGCTCCTACAAACAAGAACTCATAACTTATTAGACCATGTCAAAATACCTTAAGGATCTTTAATCAAACCATTCTTTGTATATGAAAAATTATTATTCCAGACATTTAACTATAGTGCAAGACGATGGAGTATGAGTTGAAACAATGTATTCCAATTAAGCTTCTTATATATCTTTGAAGATCAGCTTGTTTTTTGCAGTCCAAATACCCCCATAAAATTCTATACGATAGCATTGTGAAAACATTTTGCTAGAACTTACCTTTGACCATGTCGCTCCATTGCCAGATGACTTGATCTATTGTATTTAACATACACTTAAGTATCAAACCAACTCAAAAATCATTTCCATAATCTCCACATGTGGTAGCAATGAAGGAAAAGATGAGGAGCATGCTCTTTTTCATGTTCACAAAAGGGATATATAACTTGACTGGGATGTAGTAAATGGCGGTGTGCTAGAAAGGCTCTTGTATATACTCTGTTTTGGAGCAATATCCATATGAACATTTCTACCTTTGGTGGGGCAGATCCTTTCGACAAAAGGGAAGTGAATACGAAGTTTCCTAGAAATAGAATGTTATCAATTAAATCATTGTCATACTTGATATATAGCCCCGCTTGTGTCTCCTCCTACCCATATTTTTTTATCACCTCTGCATGACTGCGGTTAGAAAATAATATAAATTATATTCTGGGATCTCACTTAATAGTTTAAGCTATTGGGTTGAGATGATTCGTTGACATGGTATCAGAGCCTTGATGACCAAGCGGTCACGAGTTCGAATTTCACCATCCCTATTTATTTGATAAAAATTAAGCACAAAGTAAAGTGGATCTGTGCAAGTTTCAAGCCCAAAGGGCTTTTACTTGAGGGAGTGTGTTAGAAAATAATATAAATCATATCCTGGGATCTCACCTGATAGTTTAAATTATTGAATTGAGATGGTTCTTTGACAACTGCAATGTTACCCCTGCTAACAGCTGATTCATGTTATTTAATAGCTCCTCTTCTAATGTCCGCAAGCATCTTTTCAGTGAAGTCTTCATTGCCACAAAGTTGTAGCATTGTCCCCTATATCTAACAAGTAGGGAGAAGGTGTTGTGATAAAGGAGAAAAGGTGTGGATAAAGATCTTTTAACAGCCCACCAGCTAGCCACTTGCCTATTTAGAAGTGAATATTGCGCTCATTGCCAATCTAAAACCAGCAGTTGCTCTTCAAAGCCACTTCTATTTTAGAGTCTGTGCTGATAACAACATAGATAGACTATCATGTTTCAGAAAGAGGTGATTTAAGAAGTGAGAGGCCATGAATAATAGAAGCCTGATATCTTTTGTTGATATGCTCTTGCCAACCTCTGAGATTGTTTTCCCCTTCCACCTGAAACAATTTTGAATTTTTCAAGAAAAAATATAAAAAATATATATATAAATTTATTTATTTTTTAATTTTTCATTGACAATGTAGATCGCCTTTCAAATGACTAGTTTCTCAATCTCAGGTCATCTGTCAATCTACTGTTTTCAAAGTTTTAAAGACCCTAAACAAATACAAAAGTTCTTTTTAAATCTACTTTTCTTTATAAATTTACTACGCAAAGCCAAAAGAAAATTAAATTTTCCAATTTATTTGCATCATAAATATTATAAAGAAGGGGCAATTATATTAATCTAATTTTTAACTCCTTTAATTTATTTTCTATATAAAAATAATAGAAAAAGAAAAAAAATCATAAAATAAGTGATTATAAAAAAATGAAAAAATGAATGAAATGAAAAAAGAAAAAGAACAATGAATGAATTGAAAAAAACGATATGAATGAAGAATAAATTGAAATTTGGGTCAAGATAATATAAATTGGAAGATTGGGGACTTAATTAAACTTTGGATTAGTTTAATTAATCAAATCAAGAGCATAATTGTAGATTTGATAAATTTGGGGACTTAATTGAACTTGTAATTAAGGAATTCAGGGGCTTAATTGAAGAATTATCAAAGTTAAGCTGGAGCTGATTTGGGTAAGATTGCAAAAAATTAAAATACAAGGACCCTTTTATAAATTATGCCGAAATAAAAGGGTCCAATTATATTTGATTCAGGGGCACAATTGCAAATAACCATTTTAGTCAAGAAAACAGCGCTATTTAAAAAAAAAATTATTCATCACCTTCTTCCTCAAGAACCATTTCAGCAGTACTATTCATCACCTTATTCCTCAAGAACCGTTTCAACAATAAAGGCAATGTAGCTGTTTCAGCAGTAAAGATCAAGATTGTTAAAATCACGACTCAACTCGTAAAATTATATGATTTTACTGGTTAATATATGCTTAATGTAAAAAATCACCTTAAAAACTCGAAAATTTATAAAATCAGGTTGAAATCGAATGAAATCGATAAAATCACGATTTTGTTACCCATTTTACGATTTCAACAAAAACATATATTGCACTGCAATAATGCAATATATGTTTCCTTCAGACCAATAGCGGCATGCCATTTGTCCACACAAAAGACATTCCTCGAAGGGGATGACATGGCAGACTTCCTTGTCAGGCTCGATTCCCAGTATATCCCCTCTTGCCTTCACTTCAACTGCACAATTAACCTCTATTGATTAACTCCTCCTTAATTACTTATTAACTTAACTTTTTTAATATCTCACCTACCAATAGTGTCTCTCATCACAAATGTTATAAACAAAAGCTATTTCTAGCCTGGACAGGTTAGGGATGATTATTTTCAGTTCAGTTCGGTTCGATTCGGTTCGCTTTTTATTAAAAAAAAAAGTAACCAAATCAAAAAAATTTAAAAAAACCAAACCGAAACCGGTTGAAACCGACTGGTTTCGTTTCGGTTTTTTTGGACAACAACCGGTTCAAACCAGTTTGGCTCGGTTTTTTCAGTTTGGCTTAGTTTTGGCTCGGTTTTTTGCCGATTTGGCTCGGGTTTTTTTCGGTTTGGGTTCGGTTTGGTTCGGGTTTCTCGGTTTTAGGCTTTTAAAACCGAAACTGAACCGGCTGGTTTTTTCAAAATTTTAATCGGTTTTTTCAATTATTTTTTTCTCGGTTTTCTTGGTTTTTTTGCTCACCCCTAGGTCAGGTAGTGTTTGTCATGTTTTTAAAGTATTTTTTAATTTTTTTAAGTTATAAATTAATTTTTTATTTATATTTTTAAATCGTTTTGATGTATTAATATTAAAAATATATATATTATTTGTAACACATGTATTATGGTACCTGTTTTTAACAAAAATTTAATTAGAATCATATTGTGTTTGGTTTGATTACAAAGTTGATTTAAGTTGATTCTTGAATTGTTGAACTTATGGCATCTAAAAAAAATTCTTCTGGTAATAGACTCGATGTGGGATGGGAACATGTTATAGATATTGAATTGTTGAACCATGTATTTTAAGATGTTTAAACTATATATGAATTTTTATTTGAATCATTTATTTTAAGGTGCTTGAACTATGTATGAATTTTTATTTGAACCATGTATTTTAAGGTGTTTGAACTAAATATAAAAAAAAAATTCCTTATAATTTTATGATTTTATAATCCAAGTTTATTTTGTATTTTTCATGCCGTGTTAAAAATATGTTTTTGACAAATAAAGATAATATGCATGCCGTTACCAACGCATCCAGGGGGATGAAGAAAAAATGAAGACTGGGAACTAACACAGAAAAAAAAGACGAAAAAAAGAGAGGCAGAAATAACACAAAAAAACCGGAGGAGGGACGAGAGAATACCAGGAAAAAAACAGAACAGAGCAAAGACAGTAGAAAGGAGGACCGGAGAACTGGAGGGAGAATCCGGGGGAACTGAGGACGAACTGAGAGGATAGAACCCGAGGGAACGAACTGGGGAAGCGAGGAACCAGATAACAGAGAAAAAATAAAAACCCACGGACGAAGAACAAAGAAAAAAACGGAAACACAGAAAGAACCCAGGACAGAAACCAGGGGACATAAATGAAAAGGATAGAACCCAGAGGACGAACTAAGGAGGAACTGGAGGGAAGAGAGGAAAAAAAAAAACAGAGGAACGAGGAGAGCAGAGAGACAAAAAAACAGAGAAGAACAAAAACACAGGGACAAGGACAGAATACCAAAGACAGAAGAAAAGAACACGGGAAGACGAAGAGGAAAACAAAACACAGAGGATAAAGCATATGATCAATCAGCACACCAGTGCATTCGGCTTCGTCTCCAGGTAGGTTCTTCTTTCCTTTGCCCCGCTTTTGCAATTTTCAGTTTTTGCAGTGAAGTGCACGCGTGAATTAGCTAATGCGTCCCTACCACACGGCCGGGTCACTGGCTTGGGCTAATGATCGGGCTGGGTCAGCTGAGTCTAGCTTAATTATAGAGGCTAGACCAAATCCTTTAAAAAAAAAAAACGGGCCTCAGGCCCTGCTGGCCTCATCCCTTTTATTTTAGTTTTTTTTTTATTTTGATATTTGAGCAAAGAGTCCCTTTTTAATATAAAAAAATTCCAAAAAAATTTGTGGACCCTTTATAATTTATTTGTAGTTCCTCGTATTGTTTTAGGGTATTTCATAATATATTTGATCGATAAATTTTTACTGTGAAATACAAATATGATATTTGATATATTTTATTTTTTTTCTTAAAAAAAAGAGATAAAACAATATGCATGTTTTGTTTCAAATTCATTTTATTGGTTTATTCACTGGCACCAAAGCAATGAATATCATATTTTTTTAGCTACGTAATGTTTACCAACGCCGGAATTAGAAGTATCTGTAATCGAATATTCACTAACGTTAGGGTCAGGAATATTATAGGAAAACATCAAAGATATCTTCTCTTTTGTGTAACCAGTTTCCTACCGTATAATCTCTACTGACCAGTTAGGGTTTCTAGTGACCATAATATTAGGTGACGACTCCTTAAATAAGGTTGTTTCCATTAAAGAACAAGATACCAAAAATATATTCTTTTCTTTGAAAAACAAATTTAGGCTGTCGGGTACGATAATTGTTATTATTGATTTTGTTTTTGTTCAATTGTTATGTATTTCTTCCTTCAGCTTTGGTTTATATAGGATAAGTCATGGATAACTTCTTGTTATTATTTTTTTTTGATAATGATCGAGGATTTAATTAAACGGTCATCAAGACTGAAAAGTATAAATTAAAGGATAAGTAAAAGTACAACAAAGGAAAGTGAAGTCTCCTCTTAATTACTCCTATATAAACACGAAAATAATATTAGCAAAGCCTTAAGATGCAGCATATATAACATGGGATCCCCACAATCTCAAACCATGGATGACCCACAAATAGAGGCAACAACAACCCCAAAAAATCACCACCTCTACAGTCAAATACCAAGAAATTAATGAATCAGAAGCTACGGAGCCTTCCCCCTTCCATTGTTAGTCCAAAGAAAAATACCCTCAGCATTATGAACGAAGTCAAGCCCCGTGTAATGAAATTCTTTATTCTTTGATCGCAACCACAAAACCAATCGATGTAAAATGAGATAAAAAATCTTATCCCAGATACGAGCTCGACCATTAAACACAAAGTCATTTCTCGCTAGCCATATACCCCAAGCTATACCATAAGAGAGATTGATCCAAACTTCCTTTGGAATTTTCCTTTGGCAAGAGAAGGCCATTGAAAAATTAACTGATAGCGACTGCGACATAATCCATTTGACACCCTATCAAGATAGGAAACGAGACCAAATTTTCCAAGTATAAACACATCAGACCAGAAAATGATATGAAGATTCTAGGTGGATTTTGATGGATAACTTCTTGTTAACCACCCACTTTCTCCATTGCTCCTCATTTTAAGGATGAACAACTAAAACTGCCCATCTATATTATCTCATGTGTTTTAATTAGTTTCTTTTACAAGTGTAGATCTTTCCTATAGCATGTCTTATCTTTCTTCTAATCCAAACTTCATAACTCTTATAAAACTTATTAGGTCCAAACTTATTTTAATATGGAAACATTTAATAAGTTCAGTCTACTATTTCAACTTTTTTTTTTTATCTTTTGACTTAAATTATTTCTCAAACTAATTTATTGTGTAACTCCTAAGCTTTCCACTGCATGCTTCATTTTCTTTTTTCTTTTTTTTTTTGGTATAAAAGTCCAGACCTTTTAATCCACTCCAAGACTTTAAATAGTTATTTTTATTTTTATGTTTTAAGGTTTTTATTTTTATTTTTTTGCATTCGTATATAAGAGCTCTTTGATTCTTTACGCGTCCTAGCAAATTCAATCGCTTCTTTGTTAAGCCACCGCTATATATAGTTTATCATGTTTCCTTCGTAATGTGAAACCTTCTTTTCCTATCATTCTAGGGTTTTTATTTTTTGTTTGTTTTTGCAATTGCGAACTACATAATTGACAGATTTGTCCATTCCCGTGACGAAGCATAGACAATGCCTCTAGTACAATCTTGTAGAGTAAAAACACAATATAATTGCGTGTTTGGGTACTTTTAGAAAGGAAGTCCTTGGAGTTGGAAGCTTGTTTAGAGAAGAAGGCTTCAGGTTTGGCAGGAAGAACTTGGGGCAAAGATGCTTGATTTTTCCAACTCATCGGAGAATATTGATTTCCAACCATATTCTTTCTTGGAAAATAATTTTCTTAGCGGAATCATACAGCGGTATTGCCACACAATAATATGTACCTTAATACTTTTAATAATTAAAAAAAAACTTGTGAAAATAGGTTTAAATAATAAAATAGGAATGAAAAAGAAGTTTATAACCTTAGAATGCTACTAGAAATGGGTGGAATAGAGGTGGCTTATAAGCTTTTTAATCTCTTTCCACTTGTTGCTGCTAACGATGATTCACACCTTCGCTAACAGGGTTTTTGGAACTGTCATGTTCATTTTTCTTTACAACTTCTTCTCTCTCTCTCTTTCTCTCTCTCTCTCTCTTTATATGTAGTAGGATAATCTATATGGGTTGTCATGATGAAGAAGGAGGTTGTTTTAACAAGTGGAGTTGTGTTCGTTATGGGGTTAGTGTTTGGAGGCTAAACGAGGAATAAGCAAAAGCATATCAATCCATTGGGTTTATTTCAGAGTAGATCGGGTCTGATGATGATCACTAATGGTGGATTTAGAGGGAAGAAAAGGATGGTCATCAATGGGTTGGTATGGGTTGTGGTGGTTGATTTGTCAACCAGGAGTAGTGTGATGGTTATGTGACGTTGTTTCCTTGACTCTTTCTACTTTTAAGGCAGAATATGTGTGGTGTGGTGTGGTGTTAGAAGACAATAATATAAATTATATTTTGAGATTTTATTTAATAGTTTAATATTTTTGATTGAATTTGTTTTTTTAATATAGTATTAAAGTTTTGATAACTAATCAGTTACAAATTTAAATTTCACTATTCTTATTTATTTGATAAAAAAATAAAATACAAGGTAATGTGAGTTTATGCATGTTTTAAGTTTAAAATGCTTTCACTTGAGAGAATGTATTAGAGAATAATATAAATCATATATTAAGACCTCACATAATAATTTAAGATTTTGGATTGATTTTTTGACATGTGACAATGATTTTTTTACATTTGTGTGTAGTTAAAGAGAATTTTCGAGATAATGCACATGTGTCGAGACAAAAGCATAAAGATTTTTGTTGATAATAACTCTACAATTATTTTAGGAAAAAAAACCCAATTTTTTTATAAGAGAAATGAGCATGCAAACAGCAGATATCCCTCTATTAGAGAGTGCATAAGAAAAAAAGAGGTGTGACTGGGTTATGTTAAATTCATTAATCAAGTTGCATATATTCTTACAAGGGTTTTGAAATGAGAAGATTTTTGCAAATTAAAAGCTTTGCTAAGACTTATCTAGAGATAGGTTTAAGGAAGGACGTCGAGGGTAAATTTATACTATAATAATGTTTTATCTATATATACAATTTAGTTCAAGCTGTAGCGGTTTTAACAACAAACAAACCGTTATTGTTTCTTAACTACCTAAGATTTGGAGCCATATCTGTGCCAAGCACCAAGCTCATTTCAACGGAACCGCGCATGCTCATTTCAGATGACATCTCCATGGCCAGACATTCCTTTAGCTCTCCCAAAATATCACTCATGTCCGGCCTTTGTGTTGAAGTCGGGGGCACGCAGGATAGTGCTATCTCCAGAGCTTTCCAAGCACAATTAGTGTTGAATTCACCTTGCAGCCTTGGATCGATAATGCTTTGGATATCCCCTATTTCAATTAGAGGACTCACCCATTGAAGTATGTGAGTGTGGCCCTGATGGCCCCTTATTAAAGGCGGTTGACCAGTTATTAGCTCACATAGAAGAATACCGAAACTGTAAACATCACTTTTCTTATTTAAGTTTCCTGATGCTCGAAATCTGCATACAGAATATAATAATAATTATTCTAGGAGAACGAACATTGTGCGAGAAGATTAACATTAAGTGTGAATACGTACTCAGGATCAATGTATCCGGGCGTGCCTGCAGGTACAGTTATGACATGCGAGTCTCCTTCGGTGGCGAATGCTTTGGACAGCCCGAAATCAGCAATCTTGGCATGAAGGTTTTTAGTTAATAAGATGTTGGATGATTTCAAATCTCTATGGACTATTGGCGGTTTGCAACCATTATGCAAATATTCCAAACCTGCGAGTTCGATAATGCCAGTTAATCCAACAAAATTTGCAGAACAAAAATGAAGAAAAAATAACTCAGGCACTAGAGTGAGACCTTGTGCTGTGTCTACTGCAATTTGCAGCCTTTCCCTCCATTTCAACATATTTGTGCTATTTTCTGCAGCCACAAAAACACACTAAGATCATAAATTAAACAATAAACTTTGCAATGTGATGAATGCAACAGGAATTATGTTTCATTACACATAGAAGTTCATCGATACTAGATGATTACCAAAGAATAATTTCAACTTAAAAGTTTAAGCTATTGAGTGAGGTCTTAAGATGTGATTTAAATTATTATCTAACACCCCCCTTAAGTGAAAGCTCTATGGACTTGAAATTTGCAGAGACCTATAATGAGATTCGAACTCATGACATCTTGGTTATCAAGGCTCTGATACCATGTTAAAAAATCATCTCAACATAAAAGCTTAAGTTATTAGGTGAGATTACAAAATATAATTTATATTATTATTTAATAATGATAAATTCGTACAAATCTGAGTGAGAGTTCTATCTGTAAACTAGTTTTTATCCTAAAATAATTGAAGAATTCTATGTTTATGAGAGTAATTCTATAAATACCTAACAATTGCTCCTTCAAGTTCCCATTTGCCATGTATTCATAAACAAGTGCCATATTTGCATGCTCATTACAGTAACCAATGAGGGACACCAAGTTTCTGTGATGAACAATCATCAATAGTTGGACCTGCATTTGGAAACACTACTCTGTCATAGCTGAAAGAAAAATATTTGGTGCATCTCTCTTGTCCTCTACAGGAAAGGAGAAAGCTAACTAATTTGTTACCTCCGCTAGAAATTCTTTATAACCTTGCCTTGAGGATTGAGATAACAACTTGACAGCAACTTGACGACCATCTTTTAGGTTTCCAAGATATACTTTTCCAAATCCTCCTTCTCCAATAATGGTTTGGAAATTATTGGTAATGCTAACTATTTCAGTGTATGTAAATGGTTGATTCTTTGATTTCAGTGACAATTCTTTTCTAGATAAGCCCACTGAGAAAGATAATGACACATTCAATCTCCCTGCAAAGGAAAATTTTGTTTTTTTATAAAGCGATAAATATTCCAATATTTTAATAGAGATACTAAAGTAAGCAACTATATATGTCATCATATTTACATGTCAAAACTATGTTATTGCTTACTGATTACATGCTGAATCGTATTCTCATCTGCTAAGTTGCAAGAAGGAAATGAGGTATTGGGGGTGGTATCCAGATTAGAATTATGAGATGATAGGTAATATAAAAGTTGTTGGGAGCGCATAATATGAATGATATATATATATATATATATATATATATATATATATATATATATATATATATATTGAAAATGAATGAAAAAACTAAAGTGCTTACATATAAGATAGACTCATAAAATAATATTCTATTAAGTTGAATACAGTGCTTACATATAAGATAGACTCATAAAATAAAATAATATTGGAATAAAATAATATTCCAATATTTTAGGTCATATATGTAAGCCATGGGATGTATAGATCATCAATGATTTTATAGAAAACACAAAGCATCTTGTAAGCCAAAATTACTCTATGTTATTCTAGGATTTAGTTAACAACACTCAAAAGAGGGGAAAGAATACCGAGAAGATAAGTGAAAGAGAAAGAATTCACCTCCTTTCAACCTCCAGAAGATGGTTATAATGCTAAGGAGGAGGAGCATCGAAACTGATATGACAGATGCAATAACTGAAACAGAAAACTTCTTCTTTTCACATGTATCCATCTTGCATAAATCCAGATTTCCTTCCAAACTTGCATTAAGTAAAATATTGTCAGATGTAACTGAGAATCAATGATTATATACCAGTAACAAATAACCCAATCAAAGTGATCATGGTTAGCTTTAGAAAGTTAGCAAGATCACTGTGAAATATACCGAAGAATTGTATCAGTTACATAATTCCTTAAACTCGTACTAACATGCAAAGGGAATGGATTTGTATAATCTATTTTCTGACTCCTTTTTGTTCCTTAACGTTTAATTTCAATTTATGAAAAATCAAAACAATGTTAACTTCATATGTAAGAAAAGAAGTTAGAGAAGAACCAAAGGAGAATGATTGTTTAATTAACATGCAGATAAGTTGTAATCATTAAAGATGATAACCAAACCTCAGTTGCAACTGTCCATTGTTAGACTTTTCCTTGAGACCATGAGGAACTGCACCTGTGAGTTTGTTCCCGCTCAAATATCTGCAAAAAGGGAAAAAAAAAGTCACCATTCACCATGGTAATCCTTGTAAAAACTTCTTGTGGTAAAAACCAGAGTATGTTAAATTACATGCTAGTAAGATTTGGTAGCTGCGCAAAAGCTTCTGGCACTGTCCCTGTCAATTCATTGTTTGATAAATCCCTGAAAGAAAATGTGAAGAAAAAATAACAAACAATCACATTTTGTAAAGAAATAGATGACAAAAGTATGCAATAGTTGGGAAAAAAATAGAGGTTCTTCCTCCACTGATCTGAAGTATGAACACCCATTTTTGCAACTTTGGTGGAGCCAGATATCCCAATCGTTGGCTTGGAGGATTTTGTCCAGAAAAAATACATATAGGGAGAGTGGTTATGCTTCAGCTTATAAGATGCATGAGCCCTTCATACACCTCTAGCCAATTTCCATATGGAATATTCATAACATCACCTTCAGACTTCCATAAGATAATGTCTCATCATAAGACTGAGGTGCCCTCTAATTTCAAGGGTCTCGAACCAATAAACAATAGTTCTCTTCAAATAGAATAAAGTCCGTAAGAAATTCTAGTAGTGATTGTCATTCTAGTGCTAGATATCTAGTAGCCATTGCCAGGGTAGTTTATTAGTATTAAAACCTGTTACAACTTGGTTATTAACACTTACAAGGATTGGATTGCTGTGAGGCTCAAGAGTGAAACATCTATATTCCCTGATAATTGACTTGAACTTAGATTCCTGCTCACAATTAATTGTAAAAGAGTAAGATATTGAGATACTGAATGTCGTATCTAAGTGGTTGTTCTTCAAAAATAACTTCCAGAAAATATTCCAATAATTATACGGAATTTATGAGGGAACTCACAGCGAGATGATCCTTGGAGGATTATCATTGTTGCACTGCAAACCAGACCACGTAGTAAGTGGCAAACATGGATCTCCTTGCCAGTTAACTCGATCTATTTTGTATGCTTTCTTGATGGCCATGATTGCATCAACTATGATAATTTAGGTTAAAAAGGGTGAGAAGTGCATAACTTTAGATTTATAAGAGAGAATCGCTATATACTAGGTAAAGGCCTTTATATCAAAAAAATCTCGATCTCACCTTTTTGTGACGAGAATAATTTTTTATGATGAATATAAAATATATATATATATATATATATCTCAATTAGTCATTAGGCTTTATCATTTGTACGGTGGCTATCAAACAAATCATGTGTATGATTTTATAAGATTCCAATTGAATTTTCAGATTATAGGCCAACTGGTTTGTTTAATGGTCTATATAAAGTTCTTGCAAAGATTCTTTCCAACAGACTCAAACATGTTAGCAAGGATCTTATTAGTGATAATCAAATTGCCTTTATAATTGGACGTTAGATTGTTGATGGTTTTATGATAAGCAATAAAGTGGTTCATGATCTTCAAAGTGGATTTCCATAAAGCTTTTGATTCTGTATCCTAGAATTATCTTGATGATATTATGGGATATATGGGTTTGGGGGCTAAATGGAGAAGTTTAATATATGCATGTCTCTTTACTTCTCAATTATCAGTTCTTAATTATTAACGGGTCTCCTACTAGAGAGTTCAAGGTCACACGAGGAATTTGTCAACGTGATTTGTTATCTCCATTCTTGTTTCATTGTACATCAGAGGTTGGTTTATTCAAAAGGGCTACAATTGAGATGACACCTTGGTGTTCTTATCGGTCAGTTTGCAATCTTTATTCACGGTAAAGTGAACCCTCTAATGGTATGAATTATGTTTCGGTCTGAAAATTAATTTCCATAAGATTCAGTTGTTGGAATTAATCTTTATTCACATATTATAGTATTACATAGATCCAACTGGAAACTCTCTCTTGAAAACTAGATAATGTTACCGGACCTACGATAACGGGTGATTTGAGCAGTTAGGTGTGGGTCTATCATAGCTATATAAGGATCTGACTCAGATATGTTATATGGATGACCTAGAAGATACATTTATAGACCAAGGGGACATGTCTATGACCAAGAATAAATATGGTAGCATCATACCAGAATAACAGTTCAAAAGGGCCATAACTTTTATTTCAATCATTGGATTGCTGTCAAATTTTTACAGGAGATTCCAAAGGTTGTTTTGGTAAAACCTCTGGGTAAAAAATCATAAATGGACTAATTTCATGTAAAATAAAAAAAATTCATAACTCTCGATCGGGTTATCAAAAAATTCTAAAAACTTGCATGGAGCCTTCTCATATGATGCCTTAGCTTGGGTTAAAATTTCAGAATTTTTAGAGAAATTCGGAAATTTGATGAAAAATCACAATTTGACTAGTTTTACGTTATTGGATGTAATTTTCAATCCGACAATCAGATTGAGCTGAAATTTTATGAGGAATCTTAAAATATATTGAATAAAATCTGGTTAAAATTTTAGGATGAACGAAGCTCGGTAGTGCTAGTAAAAAAAAAGACCGTCAAATATAAGCAAAAAGACTCATTAAGGGTAAAATGATTATTTGCCATTAAAAATAAAACAAATCAGCTCCTTTTCTATTATAAGCCAACTGGGCAGAAACAAAATGTGAAAAGAAAAAAACAAGAGAAGAACGTTAGAAATCAAGAGAAAAACAAGAAAAAGTGAGAGAAAGCTTTGAAACTTGTAAGATTGAAAGACTTAGAACATTAAATTAAGGAAGAATCAAGTGAAGAAATATATAAGAAAGGAGAGGAGGGCTGGCCACACTAGGAGGAGAAGAGAAGTTGGGAGAACTTAGATTGGTAAGCATGAAAAATTAGGATTCTTACTTGAATGAATGTTTTTGAGTTTATTTAAGTAATCAGACAATGACAATTAAATTTGATTTAATTTCTTATATTCTTGAGTTTTTAAATTAGGGTTCTTATGAGAATTTTGGGATTTTAAGAAAAGTAGTAAACATGATGGAATTGAGGTAGAATAGTATAGAAATAGTGAATGTACGTAGTAAATAAAAAAGAAATTGAATAAGTTTGAAGAAATGAACTTGTAACTAAGGATGAGGAAATAAAGGAAAGAGGTTTTGATTGTTTTATGTTTGAGAAATGACGTCCTTTATCTTAATTATTTGAAGTATAACAAGTAAAGAAACATCATAAGAATGTGAAAAGAAGGAATAAATAAATGCTAGGAATAGTTCATGGAAGAATTCTTTAAGTGAGTTAAAAGAAGAAAATTGATTAAAACTATATGTTGAAAATGAGGTGACAAATGAATGAAAATTTTAGTGCAAAACCCAATTAAATAAAAAAATATTACGTGCTTCCAATGTAGGCACGTAGGAGAAATAATAATGAATTAATAATGTAGTGCAATTTGATTGATTCAGGAGTTGTTTCGGGAGCAAGGCATCAGGCAGGAGAAGCTATGCCATCACGAGCAGACGATAGGTGATTCATCACTTTCTTTTAAAATTCAAAGTTTCATTATTAGTTATGAGTTGTTTATGACATATTGTTATGAAAAAAGCAGAAGAAGAAACTTGTTTGTATTATAATTCAGATGTTGGATAATTCGTATGGAATTACCGGTTAGATTGGCTATTAATAGAAAATAGCCGGATGTTGGGTAATTCGTATGAAATTATCAGTTAGATTGGCTATTATTAGAGAATAACCGGATGTAATTCATATGGAATTACCGGTTAAATTGGCTATTAATAGAGAATAGCCGGATGGTGGCTAATTCATATGGAATTACCAGTTAGATTGACTATTAATAAAGAATAGCCGAATGTTGGGTAATTCGTATGGAATTACCGGTCATATTGGCTATTATTAGAGAATAGCCGGATGTTGGGTAATGTGTATGGAATTACCGATTTGATTGTTGGTTATCGAAGAGGGTTAGTCGGGTTTGAGGTAAAATTGTGAATTATCAAATTAAAAGTTAAGCAATGAGTGTTAATTGCAGAAGTCCTATAAGTATAGGATTAATAAATTATGAATGGGTTATTAATGTTGATATGTAGTAAGTTAGTGATGAAAGACAATTTGATATATTTTGAAGAATTGTTAACATAATAGCTTTATCATTTTTAATGTGTTATCTTCTTTATTTCTTATTAATGTTATGTATACAGGTTTTTCACGAGGTGATGCGGAGCGTTAAATATGGGTTTTGTGTTTAAATCTGTTTATTTTGTGGGATGTAATATCTTTTGTTTTATATGTAATTTGTATTATATGTAGATTTTAATATGTGTATCCTAAAGATATTTGCTTTTGGTATTTATACATTTAGAAAGTATGAGTAAGGAACTAATATTAGTAAACTATTCGAAAAGAATACTTAGTAATTATAATCATGCATGTTTAAAAGATGGATGCATGCTAATGTAATAATTAGTTCAATATGAATCATTTGAGTTTATATTTGTTTGTAGTTAATATTTTATTTGTTGATGATGTAAGGTTGAGAAAGCACAACGAAGTATGGTTATGTGGAATATTGTATGATGAGATGGGATATGATCCAGGATGGTTGGATCGAAGTGGAAAATTTGTGTATTGTGATTGAATGAAGTCTAGTTAATAACTTGGTAACATCAAAAAACAAAGAAAACTCTGCCGAAATTTCAAAAAAAAAATCTCATAATCTTAGACATATTATTCAATACTTGATATTAGTAAAGAAATATTTAAGATTTCATGACATTATAATTTGAGGGTATTACAGTTTTCCTTTGAAGTTGTTTCTGTGTTGCTTTGTGGACTATTAGATCTTTAAATTTTACAAACCTCGCCCCACGACCCTGGTTTTACTAGTTTTATTATTTTTCTTATTATTTTTGAATTTCATGCTATTTTTGAATTTTTTATTTTTTTTCTTTGTAATTTCAGATTTTTATTTTTGTTTTCTAGATAGGATAAGATTTCTGACCTAGTTAAAGTTTGCAAACCTTCTAAAAATACAAACTTTATTATTTTTATTTTCAGAGAATAAACTTATGAATTTAATGTTGTATTCCCTTTCACCCATAAATAAATTTTGTGTTTTTTATTTAGTTGTTATCTTTAGTTTCTGTCTTTATCACTAAATTAAGAAAAAAACTACATATTATAAATTTTATTAAACTTATTTTTTCAAATTATTATCGCTAAAACAACTACAACACCAAATCACAAACCTCTTTCAAAAAAACAAAGAAAGGAAAAGACAAGGCCAGCCCTCGCTGTACTAGTAAGAAAATCACCAAGTAATTTGCCATTAATCAATCCCAGTAGTCTAGCAATTCATTAATGACGGTTATTATAGCATTCAACAGAATTGAAATAGAAAACATACCGTCTGTTTGGTTTGTCGGTGAATCAGGGAGTGGCCATAGTTTGAAGATCTCCTAGGCATTTAGGATAGGTGGAAGGTGAGACCGCAACGTTGCATCAATAGAAAACCTAACTTGATCTTCTTGAACTTGTGATATATTTGAACGTATGGTCAATGGCTTCAAGTATTCAAGGGTAAAGGGACCATAGTTTAAGCCATTCAAAGTAATGTTGAATTCTCGTATTTCGCCTGGTGCAATCTGAAAGAAGACAAGAAACTCATGTGGGAAATACTCTGGATACCATAATTTTTTGTTGTAGCTCAATGAATTAAGGCCATTTCGAGGCTGAACCGCTGTTCTCAAGACTTCGACTGGTAGACGGCAGGGATTATCACTGCCGATATCAATATTTGCTTCGGTGTTAATAATTGAAACTGCATCGTCGAGGTTGTCAAACCACCAGATGCGATCGTACACGTCATCTTTGTACCTGAATGCATGTGAGAAACAATAACACAAGTACTAAATAAAGTAGTAATATTCTCATTCTCCAAATTTCCTATTTCTTGATGTTCATTGATTCTAAGCACTATTAAAAAACTATTTACATATGAGAAGAAAAAACAACCAATGAAGATTTAATGATCAATAATCTATCAACGTAAAGTATATAATTTAAAAATATTGTATGCATCCGTAAGGGGGGAAAAACACATATCATTTGGCACAAATGAAGAGATTTGCTAGCTATCCCTCGCCAACGACTGCTCAACTTGCTGCCCAAAACTAAAAGTATTAAATTCATTTTCAGAATTATTGACTTGGGGGAAGATTCTGGATAAGGGTTGAGAAAGTTAACTCCAAAAATTCATGGTTTAGAAGTGGAAGAGAAACAAGAAAAACAAAAACAAAACATCGATCTGTCAAAGACTACAAATGATAATCATTCTAAAAACCATAATAAAATACAATATCCCTAAGGTATACAGTGAAATTATAGATATTTATCCAAAAGAATATTGTATATTATACATAAACTTCCTCCTTATATTTAAAAAGAATTACTGTAAAAACGCTCACTTATAAATTCTCAAGCTTTTTCAAAACGGTACCTATATATGATGAGAATTTTTATCATATCTTATGGATGAGGTTGCACATGATTTAGTTACAAACGATAATAGGGACAATTCACCTGTTCATCGTGGAGTTTTGGGTTTTATTGCCGCCAAGGTCAGCTCGCACCTCAGGAAGCAACGATCCATTCATACTTCTATACGGGGAATCATCATTCATGAACCGTAAATCCAATCCATTGATGAAAGGAACTCCGGAACCCGTATTTACGAGACACACATAAATGGTATCAGTTACTGAATAATGAATATTAATGTAATATTTCCACGGCGTATCTTTGACAGGCTGTACTGTTGTCCAATAGTTTACCCCGAGGTATAGATCAAAATTTATTTGAGCTTGATTCTCAGAATCGTAATTTCCATAGTAAAAGAAAGCTCTGACGAGATAGTTTTGGTTCTTACCCTGTATGGGTTTCAATGTATAACAATTCCTTTTACCTTCAGGAAAGGTTCTCAAGCTATTCATCATATCCCCAAAGTAAGGAATTGTCAAGTGATGCTCTGGTGGTACGATCATATTCTTGCCCGTACTAATGAAATCTTTGTCGGTTTTGTAAGATATTCCAGTATTCCTATCCGTATAATCTTCATACGCCCCACAATCAATGCTGATGCCTTCAAAATTTTGGTTAGAAGAGAAAACCGAACGATTAGACTGATTATCTCCAACATATTGTTATCAATTACCATTTTTTTTTCTTAATAAGCCAAATATTCATTAAATCATGAAGAGGCAAAGCACCAACTTGAATATCAGGAAAGAAAATAAGAGCAAGGAATTATAGAAAAATGCAGACCAAGAACTTGAAACAAAAATTTTATGTAGTAGCAATCGATCCATACGTTCATGAGTTTAATTATAAGAAATTGTTTTCTTTTTTTGGATGATTCATGGGGAAGCAGCAGGATACTTCTAGGGCATTAAACAATCACTAGCATTTAATTACTATTTCAGGAAAAACAATGTTGGAGACAGATAAGATACATTTTCTTGTACTTTATGATTTAAAAATTCACTTCAAAACTATTCTAAGAATAAATTTATTTTATATTTTTTTTTCTTTAATTTTTTTATATTTATCCTTTCTATCACGTTACACATTACCAAGTCAAAATCATGCCAACTCAAATATTCGCACCAAGTGGACTCAACTTGCCTTAAACAACATGGACCCGTCAACTACATAAATTTATTATATAAATTAAGTCTCATGCATAGAGATATGCTATCAGAAAAAAAAAATCAATAAATTTTAACTTGGATTTTGATTATCCTGGATTCACGAAGTTATAAATCAACCATAACTTTTTGACTAATTAAATCATTTAAGTTTTTCCCGTTTATTTTTCTTTCAACTCAGGCTGGTGAGGTCATGTATCAATTCGTCATGTCAATCCCGAGTTTTATATCTACGAGCAAGATCCGAAGACTTAAAAGTCGTCAGGAGTCTTTTTTATGATGCTTTTCAAGTTTTATAAGAGTGTTGTTTTGTTGCTAGCCCACGACAATGATTGCAAACATTGTTATTTAAAGACGCGAGTTTACTTGCGGAGTTGGACAATTTTATAAGATTAATATGTATTTAATGTGTAAAATTAGATTAAAAACTTAAAAATCAGTAAAATTAAACTTAATTTATGTAAAATTAGTAAACTTAGTCTGTTAAGTTTGATTTTGGTCTTCAAATATTTGTTGACCTGTTTTACAAGATTAGACATATCTTTCAAACCATACATCAGGTCGAGCTAAAATTTTACAAGAAAATACTAAACACATGAAACTATATTGTGGTAAAGTTTCAGGTCAAATAGAACTTGAAAACATATTGTTTCAAAGGGTTGCAGTTACCAGATGAATCTTGTTAAATATATCAAATTAGACATTTATGTACTATTTGGTACATATCTGAAGTTACATGTTGGATTTTAATGTGATTCAAGTTGGACTGGAAATTAGACATCTCAAGTTTTTCAACCATCAATGGTAAGTTTAGCAATTCATTCAGACGAGAGTGAACAATATGTTTAAAATCATTACTGAAATCTGTCAAGAATGACAGAAAATTAGAGTTTTGAGCTACAAGAAGGAATTTTAGCATGAAAACTTTATTTTTATTATCCTATTTATTTTTTTATTTATTGTTGAATAATTAGTTTTAATTTTGGTTTGTTCTAGTGCATTATACATTGTTTAGGAGCTTATTTTATTATTGTATTGTGTTAGTTAATTACTAATTTATACACGTTAACTTGCAACCTGAGTCCATTAAAACTTATTGTGATGGGAACAATTAAATTGTCATCAGATTTTTATGTACTTGCTATCATTCAGTGATTTCTCCCTTGTATTAGAAAGTTTTTTTTTTGAGATATTTTATTTTTTCATGTCATTAATTTCTTTATTCATACTATATATCTCTCATTTTATTTAGATCTTCATTAATTATAATATTATTGACTTTTTTTATTAGATATTAATAAATTTTAATTTAATTTCTTAACTAAAATTATCAATATATAATCAATTAAAAAATTTACTTATTCAAATTTATATTTTATTTTTTATGTCATATAAAAAAAAATATATGTTTACAATCTTGATTGCAACCTTTACTGTTGAAAGGAACCACTCCTCTTTGGAATTAATTTCCGTTAACGTGTCATTTTAGAATTAACTCTCCTAAGAAGAGACAAAAGTGAACCAGACAAAAGTGGAAGTCTTGTATTCAGAGGCTGATTGGAAACATTTTTAAAACCATATTTAAAAAAATAATAATTTTTTTAAAATAATTTTTTTATATTTTTAATTATTTTGATTTGTTGATATTAAAAATAATTTAAAAAAAAATAAAAAATATTATTTTAATATATTTTAAACGAAAAATATTTTAAAAAACATATGTTATTCCACTCTCAAACAAAATGTTTCGATGCTATACATAAACTTGTAAATTTGAGATTTTTATATTCATTTTTAATTTGTTAGGATGTTGCATACAGTAAATATTTTTTATTTATTACTAGTTACTAATTAATATTTTTTATTTTATATATTAGGAATTTCTTATTTGTTTAATTAATTAAACTTTATTACTCTTTGAGATCAAATATGTGTCTTTCTTATATGTTAGATATGATTTATATTATTTTTTAACAAAAACGAATGCTAACTCTCTTGAAAATGAACTAATAGGCTACTTGGAAGATGATCTCGCCAACTTAAACTTGGAAGATGATAGTAAAGGATGTATGATAATTTAACTTAATAAATTTAATTTTGAATGAAATTCAAATCCATGATTTATTTACAACTCAAATTTAAAGTTTCAAGTAATTAGAAAAAAAAAATCAACCATGGATACGCGTTGCATGTATAATACAAATAATTAGTATAGACTTAGAACTTAAGCATTTTTATTTTTTTTTACCAAGCAGGGTGTGAGTAATTTGGCTAGGAGAAACTAAGCGAAAAATATACTTAGCACAAATCAAATTACAGCAATTTGATGAACCAGTATTCTAGTCTTAAAGCTAGCAGAAGTACCTGGGTTTTCTTCAGCAAGCTTTCTTTTTTTATCCTGCTCAGTATTTTTGGCAGCTAGTTTTGAGTTCTGAAACGTAGCTAAGAGCAAAAGGAGGATCACCCATACTTTTATATAAGAAAGCAGTATTTGCCCACCATCCATCTTAGTCTTGTTCTGGCGATTTTAGTTTGCGTTGTGAGGGAGTTTTAAAAAAAGAAGTTGTTATGAGCTAACAACGCAATTCGAAGTGTCAAGAAAATTTGGAATCTAAGAATATGTAGCGCAAATTTAAATACTATGAATATTCGTACTGCACAGTTTGTGAGTGATAAGAACGCCAACAAGTCTTTGTATGGACAGCTATGCAGCAAGCACCGCCGAGTCCAGGACTTAAAAGTCTTTGTATAATTTATTTATTTTTTGTGATAGGTGAAATAGCATAATGAATTTATAAATTTAAAATCCAACTCATTTAGTTTTTTTAATCCCTGCGATTGATATATCAGGTTCAGTTAAAAAAAAATTATAGATATTGCAAATATCTACATTCAGTTTACATTGCTAATTTTCATCAATCTGTATTTAGAGATGGATTCATAACATGGACGGTAGATATAATAACATTTCACTATTAGATCTAATTTTCATATCTTATATGACCATTAAATTCTAGTTATCTCCTCTCTCCTCACTAGTAAAAAGACAAACTCTTATTTGTTACATTAAAAAAATATAATTAAAAGTCGACTAACAAGATCTTTGGAGCCAAAATATTTCTAAATAAAATAAAAATAAATGTTCAGTCTACAAACTATCAAATATAAAGATAAAACGAGTATAAGATATACAGGTTGGGTTAGGTTGACCGGGTTTTAAAAATCCTAACTTATCAACCAACACGTGATATCATTCTTAGATTTTTTAACCTGCTATCATCTATAATATTCATATTATTTAAATTTGACGGGTTGGGTCTCATAAGATAATGTAAATATTACAAATAATCAGGGTTTTTCGAACACCCCTACTATCAAGTGATGCTTTTACATCAGAGTCTAAGTGACAAAGATCATGAAAAGATTAATGTCTTTTAAAAGTTGGTGAAGGAGCTAGGGGACTGTGACTGAGGGTTTGAGTATCATAAACACATATAAAATAAGTTTTCTTGTTAGGTTTAAGGACCATAAAATGGTTGATTATCACAAATATAGAAGGAGGAAAGCCTTTGAGGCTATGTTGTCTGTATTTGCAAGGATACTGTAAGAGATTATCAGAGGTTGGAAAAGAAAATGCGAGCTTCCATGTTAGACCTTTTTACCAAATGGCTCATGGATATTTATATAGTCATGAATCATATCAACTTGTTTAAAGATAAGGCTTTTAGCTCATTGTTAAGGGAAAGAATGACATCAGGGGGCTATCCCTATGTAACACTTCATACATTCTCGTGTGGTTTTTTTACTATTTTCAATGATTGAGTACATAGAAATTTGAGTAAATTTTTTTTTCTATATATAAAGAAAGTCCCAACAATCTTGTTGTGATTATACGACGTCGACGTCGCAACAAATTATTTTATTGGATGAAGATAGTTGGGAATGATGTGGGTAGGAAGAATAATTTTTTTTTTATTTTTTATCAGTAAAAAAAAAATGAGAGTCACCCTCTAATATTTTAACTACTAAAAACCCTAACTAGTCTTATAGTTCGAGTAAGGAGATTGATTGCGTAAAGAAAAGATATTAACATCCCTAATATGTTTTACCTTAGATAAATTGTATTGTTTGTTTGTTTGATATAAACTAAAAAAATATTATCTTTTCTAATTGTTGGTTTATTTAAAGTTGACAAAAAGTCCTCCTCGGTAAAAAGATCTTTATCTTATCAGGGTAAAAACCTAATCATTCTACTGACAAAATGAAAATAAAAGAAACTATCTTTTTATTTAATATCAAGAATACATCTTATATATAAGTTCGTAATCTCACATATTAAAAAGAAACAAATAATTTTTTTGTATTTTTTGAAATGTAAACCAAAGTCCTTTGAAATTTTACAAACTTGTTGTAAAATCCATGCAATATTTTTTAAAACATGCCAAAGTATTTTACACCTACAAATTACACACTACACACGTTTACAAAATAATACAAACTCAAAATTTTAAAACTAAATTCAAACACACTAAAAATTTAAAATGTGCAAAAATTTTCCTTCCAAATATTAGGGAATGTGTTGGAGAGACCGTGAGAAACTCGGAAATCATATTGGAAGCTTTTAGGAATGGCGGAATAGTGGTGACCACTGGTGGCGCATGAACTCATATGCCATTGCCGGTGAAGCAGAAAATGTGACATACACCATCACCTGCAAAGCAAGGAAAACACACAAACGGTTGCTTTTACTTTTGTTACCTATATTTATGATACAAAGTCAGGATGACAATGGATTATTTTGAGAATGTTTTAATAGATATTATGCACAAACAGATGGTTTCTAAGTCAGGGATGACGACAATGGATAATTGATCGTAACGTTTAAGGTTCTTCTTTTTTTTCAGGATCAAATTTATTATGAAGATATTAAGAAATTAATGCGAGAGGTAAACAAACAAAAAACACAGCCAGTCAGGGGATTACCCTCAAAAACTCCAACCTAGCAAGCACGTCTTAATATAATCCAAAAGGAAGGTAGTCTGAACTGTGAAGCTCTTCTAATAAGGACAGATGGTTTCTCCACAAGAAAACATAATCCCGCGTTGGGGCTCCCTTTGAATGTTGACGCGTGCAATGACCAGAATCACAAGGAGAAAAAAACATTAAAAACATTCAGAAAGAGGATGAATTAGTCTGAAAGTGTTTTTATAAAAGATTAATTTTTTTTAATTTGTATTTACTTTAAATTAATTTTTTTATCCGTTTTATGCTAATAATTTGTTTAGTTTTGTGTTTTAAAAGTATTTTTAAAAAAGATTTTTTTTTTAATTTTTTTTTATTTTAAATTAATTTTTTTATCCGTTTTATACTAATAATTTGTTTGGTTTTGTGTTTCAAAAATTTTTTACTTTAAATTAATTTTTTTATATCGTTTTAATGTGTTGATGTTAAAAATAATTTTTTTAAAAAAATACATATTATTTTAATGCATTTCTGAACAAAAAACACTTTAAAAAACAACTTCTTTAATATTCTCAAACACCCTCTAAATTACAGATTAGATTGTCATTGTAGTCTAAGGACCTGTTTGGGATTGTAATAATGGTTATGGTTCAAAGTGTTTTTCACTTAGAATGTATCAAAATAATATTTTTTTATTTTTAAAAAATATTTTTGAGATCCGCATATCAAAACCATCCAAAAACATAACAAAAAAATTTTAATAAAAAAATTTAAAATTTTTAAAAATACAGGTTTAATCGATTTTCCAGACTAATCCTAAGCCAGTGATATCTGTACTAAAGAAGTGAAATGATCATCAAGTCAGGTTTATCTTTCTACCCATCATTTTTTACCATGGGAGAAGATTATGTTACTTTCATATGCTGTCATTAATTTCTTTGGAGCAAGCAAATATTCTCACTCTTTTGATTAAAGGTTGTTTTTTTTCCGATCTGAAAACATGTTTTAAAAAATAAAAAAAAATTAGCACTAAATATCACAATTTCTTACTGCTATTATGGTTAATTATTTTTCAAAATAGATTTATGTATATGCTAATTAGCCAAAAAAAACTTCAATTGAATACTTTATCATATCTGATTAAGTCAACACATCTTTTTTTTTTTTTACCATGAATAGCTTGTTTGGTTTTTATTTCAAAAGCATTTAAAATAAAATATTTACTTCAAATTAATTTTTTTATGCTTTCAAGTTATTTTGATGTACTATATTAAAAATAATTTTTATAAAATAAAAAAAATATTATTTTAATATATTTATAAATAAAAAAACACTTTAATAAATATTACATTTCTAAACACTAGCAGTCACCACATTTCTTGTTCATTTTTCACATTACTTTTACCGATACTCGGCGTCTGTATGTGACATTTTTCACCAAAAGATAAAGGATATGCAAATTGAGATATGGATTGGCTTTGGAGATTGGGTTTCCTGTCTAGTACAGTTAAGCCAGTTCTATTTATCACGACCAAATTTGTTACTGTGATAGTTGATATTAGAGTAGATGTTATTTTTTAAAATATTTTTTATTTAAAAATGTATTAAAATAATATATTTAATTTTTTTTATTTTTAACATTATTACATCAAAATAATTTTAAAATATTAAAAAAATTTAATTTGAAGAATGTTTTTTAAAAAATCATTTTTTTCAAAAAAAAAACTTTTAAAAGCAAAAATAAATAAACTTTTAATGCTAGGAAAACCTTTGTATTGTTTCATCGGTAAAAGATATTTTTGGATTAGGTTCCACATTGATCTAATGTGTTTAGAAAAAAATTAAGTTTTTCTGATGTTAACTCTTAAGAAATCAAGAAAAAGAAATCATTCACACAAATTCCAACCAATAGGCAAACACATGTGACTGTCATAATAGGCCACCACGCTCGGGGCTTTCCTGTTACAAGCATATATATACACAAAATTACTTAAATAAGGGGAAAATTCAAACTCATTTTTTTATATTTATACAAAATAAACTACCATTTTATTCATCAAAATAAATTTATATGTTGGAAAAAAAAACCTTTTTTATTTCGCTAAGCTTGCACAACAAACACACATTCACATACAAAGTTTCAACATAAAAAACCAACCATTACACCTTGAATAAATCAAAATCAGCTTGATTTTTCCAACTCATCGGAGATTATTGCTTTCCACCTTCGCTAACAGGGGGTTTAGAACTGTCATGTTTATTTTTCTTTACAACTTCTTCTCTCTCTCTTTTTATATGTAGTAGGATAATCTATGTGGGCTGTCATGATGAAGGAGGAGGTTGTTTTAACGAGTCGAGTTGTGTTTGTTGTGGGGTTAGTGTTCGGAGGCTAAACGAGGAAGAAGCAAAAGCATATCAATCCATTGGGTTTATTTAAGTGTGGATCAGGTTTGTGAGTAGAGAAAGTTATGATTGTGGTACTGTGATGGTGGTTTATTTCAGAGTGGATCGGGTCTGATGATGATCACTAATGGTGGATTTAGAGGGAAGAAAAGGCTAGTCATCAATGGGCTGGTATGGGTTGGGGTGGTTGATTTATCAGCTAGGAGTAGTTTGATGATTATGTGACATTGTTTTCTTGAGTCTTTCTTCTTGTGAGGCAGAATACGTGGCAATAATTTTTTATATTTGTGTGTAGTTAAAGAGAATTTTAGAGATAATGCACATGTGTCAAGAGAAAAGCATAGACATTTTTGTTGATAATAAGTCTACAATTATTTTGGAAAAAAAAACTCACTTTTTTAAAAGAGAAATGAGCATGCAAACAGCGGATATCCCTCCATTAGAGAGTGCACAAGAAAAAAAGAGGTGTGACTGAGTTATGTGAATTAAGTTCATTAATCAAGTTGCATATATTCTTACAAAGGTTTTGAAATGAGAAGATTTTTGCAAATTAAGAGCTTTGCTAGGACATATCTAGAGATAGGTTTAAGGAAGGATGTCGAGGGTAAATTTATACTATAATAATGTTTTATGCATATATAAATTCAGTTCAAGCCGTAACGATTTTAACAACAAACAAACAGTTATTGTTTATTAACTACCTAAGATTTGGAGCCATATCTGTGCCAAGCACCAAGCTCATTTCAACGGAACCACACATGCTTATTTCAGATGACATTTCCATGGCCAGACATTCCTTTAGCTCTCCCAAAATATCACTCATGTCCGGCCTTTGTATTGAAGTCGGGGGCACGCAGGACAGTGCTATCTCCAGAGCTTTCCAAGCACAATTAGTGTTGAATTCACCTTGCAGCCTTGGATCGATAATGCTCTGGATATCCCCTCTTTCAACTAAAGGACTCACCCATTGAAGTATGTGAGTGTGGCCCTGATGGCCCCTTATTAAAGGCGGTTGACCAGTTATTAGCTCACACAGAAGAATACCAAAGCTGTAAACATCACTTTTCTTATTTAAGTTTCCTGATGCTCGAAATCTGCATACATAATATAATGATAATTATTCTAGGAGAACAAACACTGTGAGACAAGATTAACATTAAATGTGAATACGCACTCAGGATCAATGTATCCGGGTGTACCTGCAGGTACAGTTGTGACATGCGAGTCTCCTTCATTTGCGAAGGCTTTGGACAGCCCGAAATCAGCAATCTTGGCTTGAAGGTTTTCAGTTAATAAGATGTTGGATGATTTCAAATCTCTATGGACTATTGGCGGCCTGCAACCATTATGCAGATATTCCAAACCTGCGAGTTCGATAATGCCAGTTAATCCAACAAAGTTTGCAGAACAAAAATGAAGAAAAAATGACTCAGGCACTAGAGTCAGACCTTGTGCTGCGTCTACTGCAATTTGCAGCCTTGCCCTCCAATTCAACATATTTGTGCTATTTTCTGCAGCCATAAAAACACACTAATATCATAAATTAAACAATAAACTTTGCAATGTGACGAATACAATAGGAATTATGTTTCATTACACATATAAGTTCATCAGTACTAGATGGTTGTTAAAGAATCATCTTAACCTAAAAACTTAAACTATTAGGTGAGGTCTTAAGATATGATTTAAATTATTCCTTAACACTTTCTCAATTGAAAGTCTTATGGATTTAAAACTTGCACAGACCTATATTATCTTGTCCTTAATTTTTATCGAATAAAATAGAGGTGGTGAGATTTAAACTCGTGACCGCTTGGTTATCAAGGCTCTGATACCATGTCAAAAAACCATTTCAACCTAAAAGCTTAAGTTACTAGGTAATATCCCAAGATATGATTTATATTATACTCTAACAATGATAAATTCATATAAATATGAGTGAGAGTTCTATTTATAACCTAGTTTGTGTCTCAAAAAATTTGAAGAATTCTATATTTCTGAGAGTAATTCTATAAATACCTAACAATTGATCCTTCAAGTTCCCATTTGCCATGTATTCATAAACCAGTGCCATATTTTCTTTCTCATTACAATAACCAACGAGGGACACCAAGTTTCTGTGATGAACAATCATCAATAGTTGGACCTGCATTTGGAATTAAACACTACTCTGTCATAACTAAAAGAAAAATATTTGGTGCACCTCTCATGTCCTCTACAGCAAAGGAGAAAGCTAACTAATTTGTTACCTCCGCTAGAAATTCTTTATAACCTTGCCTTGAGGATTGAGATAACAACTTGACAGCAACTTGACGACCATCATTCAGGTTTCCAAGATATACTTTTCCAAATCCTCCTTCTCCAATAATGGTTTGGAAATTATTGGTAATGCTAACTATTTCAGTGTATGTAAATGGTTGATTCTTTGATTTCAGTGACAAGGATAAGCCCACCGAGGAAGATAATGACACATTCAATCTCCCTGCAAAGGAAAATTTCTTTTTTTTTAATAAAGCGATAAATATTCCAATATTTTAACAGAGATACTAAAGTATGAAACCATATATGTCATCATATTTACATGTCAGAACTATGCTATTGCTTACTGATCTCATGCTAAATCGTATTTTCATCTGCTAAGTTGGAAGGAAAGAAATGAGGTATTAGGGGTGGTATCCAGATTAGAATTATCATATGATAGGTAATATAAAAGTTATTGGGTGCACATAATATATATATATATATATATATATATATATATATATATATATTCAAAATGAATAAAAAGGTAAAGTGCTTACATATAAGATAGACTCATAGAATAATATTCTACGAGGCTTTTAAGTTGAAGACAGTGTATAATCATATATGTAAGCTATCGGATGTAGAGATCATCAATGATTTCACAAAAAGCACAAAGCATCTTCTAAGTCAAAATTACTCTATGTTATTCTAGGATTTAGTTAACACCACCAAAAGAGAGGAAAGAATACAAAGAACATAAGTGAAAGAGAAAGAATTCACCTCTTTTCAACCTCCAGAAGATAGTTATAATGCTAAGGAGAAGGAGCACCGAAACTGATATGACAGATGCAATAACTGGAACAGGAAAACTTCCCTGCTTCTTTTCACATGTATCGATCTTGCATAAATCCAGATTTCCATCCAAACTTGCATTAAGTAAAATAGTGTCAGATGTAACTGAGAATCAATGATTATATACCAGTAACAAATAACCCAATCAGAGTGATCATGGTTAACTTTAGAAAGTTAGCAAGATCACTATGAAATATACCGAAGAATTGTATCAGTTACTTAATTCCTTAAACTCGTACTAACATGCAAAGAAAATGGATTTGTATAATCTATTTTCTGACTCCTCTTTGTTCCTTAACGTTTAATTTCAATTTATGAAAAATTAAAATAATGTTCACTTCATATGTAAGAAAAGAAGTTAGAGAAGAACCGAAGGACTAGAATGATTGTTTAATAAGCATGTAGATAAGTTGTAATGGTTGAAGATGATAACCAAACCTCAGCTGCAACTGTCTACTCTTAGACTTTTCCTTGAGACTATAGGGAACTGCACCTGTGAGTTTATTCCTACTCAAATATCTGCAAATAGGAAAAACAAAGTCACCATTCACCATGGTAATCTTTATAAAAACTTCTTGTGGTAAATACCAAAGCATGTAAACTTACAGGATCGTAAGATGTGGCAGCTGCGCAAAAGCTTCTGGCACTGTCCCTGTCAATTCATTGTTTGATAAATCCCTGAAAGAAAATGTGAAAAAAATAACGAACAATCACATTTTGTAAAGAAATAGATGACAAGAATACGCAATAGTTGGGAAAAAATAGAGGTTGTTCCTCCACTGATCTGAAGTATGGACACCCATATTTGCAACCTTTATGGAGCCAGAATCCCTATCGTTGGCTTGTAGGATTTTGTCCAGAAAAGATGCATATAGGGAGAGAGGTTATGCCTCAAGCGTATAAGGTGCATGAGCCCTCTATACATCTCTAGCTAATTTCCATATGGAATATTCATAACATCACCTTCAGACTTCCATAAGACAATGTCTCATCATAGGACTGAGGTGCCCTCTAATTTCAAGGGTCTCGGACCAATAAACAATAGTTCTCTTCAAATAGAATGATGAATGTCTGAAGTCAATAAGAAATTCTAGCAATGACTGTCATTCCAGTGCTAGATATCTAGTAGGCATTGCCAGGGTAGTTTATTAGTATTAAAACCTGTTACAACTTGGTTATTAACACTTACAAGGATTGGATTGTTGTGAGGCTCAATAGTGAAACATCTATATTCCCTGATAATTGACTTGAACTTAGATTCCTGCTCACAGTTAATTGTAAAAGAGTAAGACATTGTGAGGCTGTAACTAAGTGGATGTTCTTCAAAAATAACTTTCAGAGAATATTCTTATAATTATACAGAATTTAAGAGGGAACTCACAGCGAGATGATCCTTGGAGGATTATCATTGTTGCACTGCAAACCAGTCCACGTAGTAATTCGTGGCAAACATGGATCTCCTTGCCAGTCAACTCGATCTATTTTGTATGCTTTCTTGATGGCCATGATTGCATCAACTATGATAATTTAGGTTAAAAAGGGTGAGAAGTGCATTGCTTTAGATTTATAAGAGAGAATCGCTATATACTGGGTAAAGGCCTATATATCCAAAAAAACCTTGAGCCCGCCTTTTTGTGACGAGAATAATTTTTTATGGTGAATATAATAAAAAACTATCTCAATTAGCCACTAGGCTTTATCATTTGTATGGTGGCTATCAAACAATTATTATTTGTATGGTGGCTATAAGATTCCAATTGAATTTTCAGATTATAGGCTAATTGGTTTGATTCATGGTATCTATAAAGTTCGTGCAAATATTCTTTTCAACAGACTCAAACATGTTAGCTAGGATCTTATTGGTGATAATCCAACTGCCTTTATCATTGGACAAACTCCAAAAGAGGTTGTCGAATGTTTTTGTTGTAGTTGGACATTATTTTGTTAATCCTAGATCTTTTATTTTTAGGTATTCTTGATGTAAAACTTTAACTTTTCATGATAGCCATCATCTAAATGGCTAGAATGTGTTTTAATAAATTTGCCGATTATTATATATAAAAAAATTGTTCTATAACATAGAAAGTCTTTCTTAAAATTTGCAAAGTTATTATGTGCTAATTTATTTTTAATTTAATTAGAAGAATCAAAATAATGATATTCAAAATCAACCATTGATCATTGAAACTTTCATGCCATATCAAAAACCACTTTAGAAATTTAAATTATTTGATGATATTCAATAAATCACTATATAATCTTGATAAAGAATAAGCATAAAATGTCCAAGATTTGTTTTTTGGAAGATAAAGAATTTAGGTTGGATATCTTTGGAGAATCAAACTTCGTAACTTTTGGATACAAAAAGGTCATCAAATCATATGAACTTTAATATGGTAGTCAATTAACATATATGGTTTTTATTCTTTAGTAATATTAGGAGTTTTAGGATCCTTTTATTTTTGTGTTATGGTGTGGTGCGTTCTATGTTTTGTTTCAATCATAGATTTGAAAGTGTTTAGTTAATCAACATATATCATAGTTTTATATAGACCCCCCTAAAAACTTCCTCTTAAAAACTAAATGATGTTATCGGACCTACAATAACGGGTGAGTTGAGCAGTCAGGTGTGGGTTTGTCATAATTAGATAAGGATCTACCCTATATAGATTATGTGGATAGCCTAGAAGATGCATTTATAGACTATTGAGACATGTTTAGGTCCAATAAGAGATCTGATAGTGTCAGATTAGAATAACAACTCAAAAGGCTATAATTTTTAATCCTACTATTAAATCACGATTAAATTTTTACAAGATATTCCAAAGGTTGTTTTCCTTTGAAGTTGTCTATGTGTTGTTATATGGATCGTTAGATCTTTAGATTTCATAAATCTCGCCCCATGACCCTGGTTTTACCAGTTTTTATGATTTTTCCTTTTATTTTTAAATTTCATGCTATTTTTGAAATTGATGTTTCTTTCCTTTGTAATTTTGGATTTTTTAGATCATAGGGGAAGCAAACATCTTAATCTCAAATTCTTATCACTAGGTTACCTACTAGATGATTATATTTGATAACATTCTATATTTTTCAGGTCTTTATGTATTAATATGATTTTCAATACATCTATATCTATATCGAAATCAAATTTTAATTTTTTAAATGGGGTAAGGTTTCTAATCTATTTAAGGCTTATAAACCTTCTAAAAAAGTAAACTTTATAATTATTATTATTTTTAGAGAATAGACTTGTGAATTTAAAGTTTATATTTGTAGTCCTTTCTCCCATAAATAAATTTTATATTCTTTGTTTAGTTGTTGTTTTCAATTTCCAGTATGCATCATTAAGTTAATAAAAAGCTATATATTATAACTTTTCTTAAACTTACGTTTTCAAACTATAATCGCAAAAACATCTACAACACCAAATCACAATGGACGAAACCTCTTTAAAAAAAAAAAAAGGAAAAGATAAGGCCAGCCCTCGTTGTGCCAGCAAGACAATTAATCACCAAGTAATTTGCCATTAATCAGGCCCTAGCTCGAGGGATCAAAACGTAAAAATCCTTCAATCCAGTAGTCTAGCAATTCATTAATGACGATTATATTCTGGCACCAAAGCCTATAGCATTCAACAGAATTGAAATAGAAAACATACCGTCTGTTTGGTTTGTCGGTGAATCATGGAGTGGCAATAGTTCGAAGATCTCAAAGGCATTTAGGATAGGTGGAAGGTCAGAACTTGCATCAATAGAAAACCTAACTAGACCTTCTTGATCTTGTAATTTATATGGACCTATGGTCAATGGCTTCAAGTATTCAAGGGTAAAGAGCCCATACTTTAAGCCATTCAAAGTAATGGTGAATTCTCGTAATTTGCCTCCTGCAATCTGCTCGATTTCAGCAAAGTGAAAGAAGACAAGAAACTCAGGTGTGAAATTCTCTTTATACGGTGATGTATAGGTGTAGCTCAATGATTTAAGGCCATTTCGAGGCTGAACCGCTGTTCTCAAGACTTCGACTGGTAGACGGCAGCGATTATCACTGCCCTGGATATCAATATTTGTAATTGCTTCGGTGCTAATATTTGAAACTGAATCGGTGAGGTTGACGTCAAGCTGCCAGATGCGAGCATACACGTCATCGGGGTACCTAAATGCATGGGAGAAACAATAACACAAGTATTAACTAATGTAGTGATATTCTCATTCTCCAAAATTCCTATTTCTTGATGTTCATTGATTCTAAGCAATATTAAAAAACTATTTACATACGAGTAATTAAAGAAAACACAACTAATAAAGATTTAATGATCAAGAATCTATCAACGTAAAGTATATAATTTAAAATATTTTATGCATCCTGAAGGGGAAAAAACATAAGAAAAAACACATATCATTTGGCACAAATGATGAGCTGTAGTACGATTAATTAAGATATACTTCTTATGAATAGATTCAGTTTTTGGCCGACTTAATTTTAGATCAAATCAGCTGGAGTTACGCTAAAAAATGGAAGAGATTTGCTGGCTATCCCTCGCCAACGACAGGTCAACTTGCTGCCCAAGATTAAAAGTATTAAATTTACTTTCAGAATTATTGATTTGGGGGAAGATTCTGGATAAGGGTTGAGAAAGTTAGCTCCAAAAAATCATGGTTTAGAAGTGGAAGAGAAACAAGAAAAACAAAAACAAAACATCGATCTTTCAATGTCTACAAATGATAATCATTCTAAAAACCATAATAAAATACAATATCCCTAAGGTATATAGTGAAATTATAGATATTTATCCAAAAGATTGTATATATATTTTACATAAACGTCCTCCTTATATTAAAAAATATTCTGTAAAAACGCTCATTAAATTCTGAAGCTTTTTTAAACGGTACCTATGATGAGAATTTTTATCATATCTGATGCATGATGTGGCACATGCATGATTTAGTTAAAAATGCATGATTTAGACAATTCACCTTATGGTGCCTAAGCTGACCTCGCCGCCAAGGTCAGCTTGCACCCTGCGAAGCAACGATCCATTCATACTTCTATACGAGGAATCATTCATGAACAGTAAATCCAATCCACTGATGAAAGGAACTCCGAAACCCGTATTTACGAGACACACATAAATGGTATCAGTTACTGAATAATGAATAATGTCGTAATTTATCCAGTACTTATTTTCAAAAGTTTCTTCAACCGTTGCCCAATAGTTTACCCCGATGTATAGATCAAACTTTATTTGAGTTTGATTCTTAGAATCGTAATTTCCATAGCGGAAGAAAGCTCTGACGTAATAGTTTTGGTTCTTACCCTCTCTAGGTTTCAATGTATAACAATTCCTATCACCTTCAGGAAAGATTCTCAAGCTATTCACCATTTTCCCATAGTAAAGAGTACTCGTCAAGTCATACTCTGGTGCTACGACCTTATTCTTGCCCGTACTAATGAAATCTTTGTCGGTTTTGTAAGATATTCCAGTATTCCTATCCGTATAATCTTCATCCGCCCCACAATCAATGCTGATGCCTTCAAAATTTTGGTTAGAATAGAAAACCAAACGATTAGACTGATTATCTCCAAAATATTGTTATCAATTACCATTTTTTTCTTAATAAGCCAAATATTCATTTAACCATGAAGAGGCAAAGCACCAACTTGAATATCAGGAAAGAAAATAAGAGCAAGGAATTATAGAAAAATGCAGACCAAGAACTTGAAACAAAATTTTTATGTAGTAGCAATCGATCCATACGTTCATGAGTTTAATTATAAGAAATTGTTTTCTTTTTTTGGATGATTCATGGGGAAGCAGCAGGATACTTCTAGGGCATTAAACAATCACTAGCATTTAATTACTATTTCAGGAAAAAAAATGTTGGAGACAGATAAGATACATTTTCTTGTACTTTATGATTTAAAAATTTAAAAATTCACTTCAAAACTATTCTAAGAATAAATTTATTTTATATATTTTTTTAATTTTTTTATATCTATCCTTTCTATCACGTTACACATTACCAAGTCAAAATCATGCCAACTCAAATATTCGCACCAAGTGGGCTCAACTTGCCTTAAACAACATGGACCCGTCAACTACATAAATTTATTATATAAATTAAGAGTCTCTTCTTCTTCTTCTTCTTTTACATAGAGATATGATTTTAGCATTTATCTCTTCTTCTTCTTAAGTAAATCATTTAAGTTTTTCCTTTTCATTTTTCTTTCAACTCAGACTGGACATGTTCAGGTCATGTATCAATTTGTCATGTCAATCCCGAGCATGCATTAAACACCGTTATAAATATGTAGTCGTTGGTTGACAGAAGTTGTCAATAAATAGATTTGACCGCAGCTTAGATGCAGGTAAGTATCATAATAGTGTTGTTTTGTTAGGTGCCCCCACCACGAGTTTATTTATAAAATTACATGTAATAAATCAAGTCTCATGCATAGAGATATGCTTTTAGCATTTATCTCTTCTTCTTCTTCTTTTTGTAACAAATTCAATACATGAAAGTTCATATTATAAGTCATTAGAGTTTTAATAAATTTAATTTTGAATGAAACAAATTCTCGATTAATTTGTTTCTTACTCTAATTCAAAGTTTCTAGTTGTTAACAAAAAACCAACAATTAATGAGCCAAGAAATTAGCATAGGGTTCACACTAAACCACATAGAATATACGTTTTTAACCAGGCAAGGTGTGGGCAGTTGGCTACAAAATCATAAGAAACTAAGCCAAGAAATGCTAAAGTGACTGGGTTTTCAACTGCTAGTTTTCAGTTCAGCAACGCAGGAACAAAAGGAGGGCACACCCATCTTTTTGTATGCAAAAGCCATATTTGCGCACCATCCATGCTAGTCTTTTGTTTTTTTATAATAAGACATATATCTTAATTAAATCTCCAGACTTTTATATATGTCTTTATAGAAATTTTTCATATAAAAACAGGTTAAGTCTTGTTCCGACAATTTTAGTTTGGATAGCACTAATGCACAAGAATCATGGGTCATATAGATATAGTTAATACACTAATGCACAAACTACTTCTAGGAAACAAACTTGCTTATAAAAGCAATTTAGAGACCGTCAAAAAACTATCTCAACCTAAAAGCTTAAATTATTAAGTGAGGTTTCAATATATGATTTATATTATTCTTTAGCATATCTCCTCAAGTAAAAACTCTTTGGGCTTGAAACTTGCATATGCTCACCTTACTTTATGCTTAATTTTTATCAAATAAATAGGAGATGGTGAGATTAGAACTCGTGGCCGTTTAGTCATCAAAGCTTTAATACCATGTCAAAAAACCAATTCAACCTAAAAACTTAAGTTTTTAAGTGATGTTTCAAAATATGATTTATATTATTTTCTAACAAAGACAAGGGGTCAACTCTCTCAGAAATGAACTAATAGACCACTTGGAAGATAATATCGTAAACTTAAACTTGGAAAAGGATGTATGATAATTTAACTTAATAAGTTTAATTTTGAATGAAATTCAAATCCATGATTTATTTACAACTCAAATTTAAAGTTTCAAGCAATTGGAAAAAAAAAAATCAACCATGGATACGCGTTGCCATGTATAATACAAATAATTAGTATAGACTTAGAACTTAAGCATTTTTTTTACCATGCAGGGTGTGAGTAATTTGGCTAGGAGAAACTAAGCGAAAAACATACTTAGCACAAATAAAATTACAACAATAAAAAAGAACCAGTATTCTAGAGTCTTAAAGCTAGCAGAAGTACCTGAGTTTTCTGCAGCAAGCTTTCTTTTTTTATCCTGCTCAGTATTTTTGGCAGCAAGTTTTGAGTTCGGAAACGTAGCTGAGAGCAAAAGGAGGATCACCCATACTTTTATATAAGAAAGCAGTATTTGCCCACCATCCATCCTTAGTCTTGTTCTGGCGATTTTAGTTTGCGTTGTGAGGGAGTTTTAAAAAAAGAAGTTGTTATGAGCTAACAACGCAATTTGAAGAGGAAAGCAAATTTGGAATCTGAGAATATGGAGCGCAAATTTAAATATAATGAATATTCGTACTGCACAGTTTGTGAGTGATGAGAACGCCAACAAGTCTTTTTGTATGGACAGCTGTCCAGCAAGCACCGACGACTCCAAGACTTCAAAGTCATTAGTATAATTTATTTATTTATTGTGATAGGTGAAATAGCGTAATGCATTTATAACTCGTTTAGTTTTTTTTTAATCCCAGCAATTGATATATCAAGTTGAGTTAAAAAAAATTTATAGATATCACATATATCTATATACAAGTTGAGTTTATATCACTAATTCTCATGAATTTTTATTTAGAAATAGATCTATAACATAAACTGTAGGTATAATAAAACCTCTAATATTAGATATAATTTTTATACTTTATATCATCATTAAATTCTAGTTTTTTTTTTTCTCTTTAGCAAAGAGACAAGCTCCTATTTATTACATTAAGAAAATATAATTAGAAGTACGCTAACAATATCTTTGGAGCCGAAACATTTCTAATTATATTTTTAGACATTTCTAAATAAAATAAAAATAAATATTCAATATACAAACTATTAAATATAAAAAAATAAGTATAGGATATATAGGTTGGGTTAGGTTGACCGAGTTTCAAAAATCTTGACCTGTCACCCAACTCATGATATTATTCTTAGGTTTTTTAACCTACTACCATCTATATTATCCATATTATTTAACTTTGATGGATTGTGTATTGTAAGATAATGTAAATATTACAAATTGATAGGGTTTTTTTGAACACCCCGTGATGCTTTTACATCATATTCTAAGCCCTGTTTGTTTTTGCGTTTCAAAAGCGCTTTTGAAAAAATTTGATAATTTTTTTTTCTTTGCTTCAAATTAATATTTTTTTGTGTTTTCAGATCATTTTGATGTGCTGATGTCAAAAATAATTTTTAAAAAATAAAAAAATATATTATTTTGATGCATTTTCGAGTGAAAAGTACTTTAAAAAATAATCATAACCACATTTTCAAATACGCTAGTGACAAGATCATGAAAAGATTAATATCTTTTAAAGGTTGGTGAAATAGCTGGGAGATTAGGACAGGGGGTTTGGGTTTCATAAACACTTGTAAAATAAGTGTTCTTGTTAGGCTTAAGGCCAATAAGATGCTTAATTACCACAAATATAGAATAGAAGGAGGAAACCCCTCTGAGGCTATGTTGTTTGTATTTGCAAGGATGCTGTAAGAGATTATCAGAGGTTGGAAAACAAAATGTGAGCTTCCATGTTAGATACCAAATGGCTCATGGATATTTATATAGTCATGAACTATATAAAACTTGTTTAGAGATAAGACTGTTAGCTCATTGTTAAGGGAAAAGATAACATCAGAGAGCTATCCCTATGTAACACCCTGGTCATTCTCATGTGTGTTTTTTTTTATTAATTTTTTTTTTCTATATATGCGGAAAGTCCCAATAACCTTGTTATACGTATGTGGCATCGCAGCAAATCATCCTCTTGGATTAATATAATCGGGAATGGTGTGGGTGCACTACAACATTTAACAGTTTTACTGACAGAAAAAATCCGTTGGTGTGAGATTACTACTTCATCAGTAATTTTTTTACCGACTAAATCCCCAATAGAATGCGTCCGTCGGCATAGCTTTCATCTGTAATTCCATATTCTGTCGGTAAAAAAAAAAACTACTGATGGTTTTAAAGATGAAAAATACACGACAAAAAAAAATTCCCCCTGGAAATATTTTTTCGGTGATAGTGGCATATGAAGTAAACATTTTTCAACTCTTAGTGAAATACCGACGGAATGAATCCATTTGTGAAGACGTTGGTGATTATGGCATTTGCAGTAAATATTTCTCAACTCTCAGTAAAATACCGACGGAAACATTCCGTTGGTAATGTTTTATTAAAAAAAATTTAAAAAAATATTTAGAATAAATAATATAAATTATATAAATTAATAGTAAAAAAACCAATTATGCAAAAAAAAATTGTATTAAACATCAAAAATATAAAATAAAGTTAAATAATAATATTCATCCAAATATTTATAACAAATTTAATGTGTTTCCAAAAAAATTAAACTAGAACAATGGTGGAGCAGGAGGAGGTGGTGGAGGCTGGTCGTTCTCGGGATGAAATGGCAAAAAAGGAGGCGCACATGTTCATCACCCATCTTTGATCTAATGTCCATGATCATTTGGTGGAGGTGTTGATAATCCACCGAGAGTTGAGCGTATTGTTGCTTCAAGGCCATGAACTCCTTAGACTGGGTGTTTGATATCGATTGGGAGCTCCCGACGGTTGAGACACTACGAGTCGCCCGCAAGTTCTCGGCCGTAGTGTTGTAGAGCCCGTACACCTGATTTTTATCGGATCCACCGAACGATCCTACCTCCATCCACAATTCCGGATCGAAATCCGAATGGGTTGAAGGATCGTCCCCATATCTCTCCCTCAACCGACTATTATAGGTCTCCTGAAAATAAAAATAGAAATCATCATATTCAATTCAAGAAAAATAATAACTTATGAAATAAAATGGTTGAACGAGCATACCACGACGTGGGAAGGATAAAGAATTCTTGTCCTTTATCAAATAAATAAATAAAAGAATGAGAATCGTTACCTAGTATTTTGGTTACTAGGAACCCTAATTGGTCTCATAGTTCGGGTAAATTGACTAATTGCAAAAAGAGAAGGTATTAATACTCCTAATATGTCTTACATGATATAAGCTGCATTGTTTATTTGTCTGATGTAAACTAAAAAAATATTGTGTGTCCTAACTATTGGTTTATTTAAAGTTGAAGAAAGTCCTTCTTGGTAAAAAAATATTTATCTTATCATACTAAAATCTACTCATTCTAATGCCAAAATGAAAATAAAAAGAACTATCTTTTTATTTAATATCGAGAATATATCTTTCATATAAAGTCGTATTCTCACATATTAAAAAGGAACAAAGTAAATTTTTTGGTATTTTTTGAAATGTATGTCAAAATCCTTTGGAATTTTATAAACTTATTATAAAATCCATGCAATATTTCTTAAAACATGACAAAGTATTTTAATTTTTTTTCTAAAAAAGATGCTCAAATAATTCTAGGATTTTTGGTCATATGCAATTAAAACATTTGAGTTAATTGAAAAATACATTATGCTTTATATATTTTCATATTTTTTTATCATTTATTTAACACAAAATAAAAAGTAATAAAAAGAAAAAAATCATACACACACATTCTTTTTTTATTATATTTTACTTACATACCTCCAAATTACAAACGTTTACAAAATAATACAAACTAAAAATTTAAAAAATAAATTTAAACATACTAAAAATTTAAAATTTGCAAAAATTATCCTTCCAAAGGTTAGGTCGTGTTGGAGAGATTGCAGAAAACTTAAGAATTACATTGAAAGCTTCTGAGAATGGCAGAATAGTGGAGACGCATGTATCCACACGCCACCGCCACTAGCAACGCATGAATCCACGTGTCGTTGCTAGTAAAGCGAAACATGGGTGGATATCACCACTTCTTCTTCTTATCTGTATTGGCGGTTAGATACACCATCATCTGCTAAGCAAGACAAAACACACAAATAATTGCTTTTACTTTTGTTACCTATTTTTACCTATATTTATGATATTAAGAAATGCGAAAGGTAAACAAACAAAAAACACAGCCAGTCACGGGATTACCCTCAAACAACTCCAACCCAACAAGCACGTCTTAGCAAATTTTCCAGAGGCAAGTCTTTGTCTGGCCAAAAGGATGGTTTCTCAACAAAGAAACATAATCCCGCGTTTGGGCTCCCTTTGAATGTTGACGCGTGCAATGACCGGAATCATATCATAAATGTTTTTGACAGTAATATTATATAAAAAAAATTATAATAACAAATAAAAAACGTTTCTACACATATTATAAATATTACGAGAGAAGGTCTTCTTGAAAGATTCTATATAAATAAAAAATTTTATATGAAACTGAGATAATTATCTTTCAGAAAATTATAATGATAGTAGAACAATTACACTTTATTCTTTTGAAGGTGGGAAAAAAGATAAAACCAAACAGATTATTATTAATAATATAATTAATTATTATTATTAATAATTAATAAAATCAAATTTCAAGTTTGAAACTTATTTAATTAACCTTTTTTTATTAACTCGAAAAAAAAAATATTTTCATTCTTTTTTTTAGCTGATAATTGAAGAATTTTTTATTGGCTGAGTTTAAATTTTTTTGTCTACCTTAACTCTATTTTATATTAATATTAATTTATATCTATTTTTATATGAATATTAATAACTCAATCAAAATACAATTATCCTTTATTAAAACAAAATATTTGTTATGCTTAATATTTTAAATTTGATCTGTATCTGTCTTAATTTTATCCTTTATTAAAACAAAATATTTGTTATGCTTAATATTTTAAATTTGATCTGTATCTGTCTTAATTTTATTCTTTATTCAAGCAGTTTTCTCTTTACAAAATTGCTTGAAGCTTACGCTTTTTTGAATCCAATCATAGATGGTATGCCAGTAATCCAATCCCTCTGTTTTTTTTCTATTAGCCTTTGTTTGGCAAGCTGTTGTAAGTTTTCGATGAGATTTTGAATAATTTCTAGAATAATTCATGAGTTATTCAAGATAAAAAATTCTAATAATAGATAAAATCAGATAAGTCTTATAGTATACACCCTTGATTCAAACATTGAAGTTATTGTATAAACATGAAAAATATAGATCACCTACCCAACAAGCACGTCTTAGCAAAATTTCCAGAGCAGCAAGTCTGTCTGGCCAAAAGGAAGGTAGTGTGAAGCTCCTCTAATAAGGACAGCTGGTTTCTCAACAAAGAAACATAATCCCGCGTTTGGGCTCCCTTTGAATGTTGACTCGTGCAATGACCGGAATCATAAGGAGAAAAAAAATTTAGAAATTAAAAAGTCAAAAATAATAACTAAAACAAAATTAGTAAAATTAAAAGACATAAGTAAATCAAATATTTGATCTCGTAATATCTTATAGTTATCCATTGCATTTATTAAATTTATTTATTAAAACTAATTTTTTATTTAATGAAATGATAAAAAAATAAATACACACGTGAAATTGAATGAATAAAAAAAATTAAAAAAATAGTATGCAAGGTTACACATATTATAAATATTATCTAAAAATAAATATTTTTTATTTTTAAAAATAATTTTCACCAATATAAAACATAAATGAATCAAAACAATATCTTCAAAAATTAAATATATATAAAATAACTTTAAAAAAACCTCTCTATCCAAAAAAAAGAAGCTAAATAAGCAAAATAAAAAATCATAGAGGAGAGATTAAAACATAAATTAAAAAATAATTTAAAAAGAGACATTAAAAGAAGGCATCAATTAAAATAAAAACCAAAATCAGAATAAAAAAATAAGAAAAAGGAAAAGATAGTTGAGGTGCCACAAGCACATTTCAAAGAAATAAGAAAAATATGACTTGGGTTATAGCCCTAACCGAGTTTAATAAGTTGTTTTTATTTTAATTAGACGATAAAAAAATAGACAATGATAGTAAACGAACAAAAAAAATCAGAAAAAGATCACAGTAACATGGTAAAGAAATCTTTGAAAGTACAAAGTGGATAAAAAATGGTTAAAAATAACAGCTCGAGTCAACTCAAGGTAGCGTAATAAACATGTAATCTGGTTAATACAAGGTGAGCAAACTCAGGTTAACCAACAAAACTCGTGGCTTAGGTCAAGAAACTAGAATAGCCCAATATATAAGAAAATTAAAGAAAACCACAAAGCTAGTCTTTTTTTCAAAAAAAAGTGTCGAATGATGAAATCAGAAAAGAAAATAAGCCAAAAAAATATTGATCTATATTAACGTTTCAAGCCCGTGATCTGAGTCAATAGACTAGAAGCATCAATAATGAAAAAACCATAAAGCCTAATCCCCGGTAAATTAAATTTTGAAGGATGAAATAAAAAAATCATTTACACAAAAGGATCTGAAATAAAAAAAATAATAATTAAAATAATGAGGGTGAAAATTGAAATAAAATATAAATTAGAGAGCAACCAAAACTTTTTGATAAAAAATTAAAAAAACGAGGACCAAGTTGGAAAAAAAATAATACACCAAAAACTTGAATTGAAGAATGAAATTGAAAATTAATAAAACTTTTACAAAAGGACAAGGGAAAAAATAAAAATTAAAAGAATAAGGATCAAATTAATATATATATATATATATATATATATATATATATATATATATATATGTCAAATTAGAATTGAATGACTAAATTGAAAACAAACAAAGCTTTTATAAAATGACCAAAATTAAAAATTAAAATAATTAAAACCAAAATTAAAATATCAAAAACAAAGAGAATTAACCTCTCATATTTTGAAAAGGTAAGAAAAAAAAATCTCATATTTATTAAAACTAATTTTTTATTAAATAAAACGATAAAAAAATAAATACACACGTGAAATTGAATGAATAAAAAAAATAGTATGCAAGGCTACACATATTATAAATATTATCTAAAAATAAATATTTTTATTTTTAAAAATAAGTTTCACGAATATAAAACATAAAAAAATCATAAATGAATCAAAATAATATCTTCAAAAATTAAATATATATAAAATAACTTTAAAAAAACCTCTCTATCCAAAAAAAAAAAGAAGCTAAATAAGCAAAATAAAAAATCATAGAGGAGAGATTAAAACATAAATTAAAAAATAATTTAAAAAGAGACATTAAAAGAAGGCATCAATTAAAATAAAAACCAAAATCAGAATAAAAAAAATAAGAAAAAGGAAAAGATAGCTGAGGTGCCACAAGCACATTTCAAAGAAATAAGAAAAATATGACTTGGGTTATAACCCTAACCGAGTTTAATAAGTTGTTTTTATTTTAATTAGACAATAAAAAAATAGACAATGATAATAAACAAACAAAAAAATCAGAAAAAGATCACAATAACATGGTAAAGAAATCTTTGAAAGTACAAAGTGGATAAAAAATGGTTACAAATAACCAGCTCGAGTCAACTCAAGGTAGCGTAATAAACATGTAATCTGGGTAATATAAGGTGAGCAAACTAAGGTTAACCAGCAAAACCCGTGGCTCAGGTCAAGAAATTAGAATAACCTAATATATAAGAAAATTAAAGAAAACCACAAAGCTAGTTTTTTTTTAAAAAAAAAGTATCGAATGATGAAATCAGAAAAGAAAATAAGCCAAAAAAATATCGATCTACATTAACTTTTCAAGCCCGTGATCGGAGTCAATAGATTAGAAGCATCATTCATGAAAAAACCACAAAGCCTAATCCCTATAAAATTAAATTTTGAAGGATGAAATAAAAAAATCAATTACATAAAAGGATCTGAAATAAAAAAATAGTAATTAAAATAATGAGAGTGAAAATTGAAATAAAATATAAATTAAAGAGCAACCAAAACTTTTTGATAAAAAAAAAAAAACAAGGACCAAGTTGGAAAAAAATAATACACCAAAAACTTGGATTGAAGAATGAAATTGAAAATTAATAAAACTTTTACAAAAGGACAAGGGAAAAAATAAAAATTAAAAAAATAAGGATCAAATTAAAAATATGTATGTATGTATATATGTCAAATTAGAATTGAATGACTAAATTAAAAACAAACAAAACTTATATAAAATGGTCGAAAGCAAAAATTAGAAATCAAAACAATTAAAACCAAAATTAAAATATCAAAAACAAAGAGGGTCAACCTGTCATATTTTGAAAAGGTGAGAGGAAAGAAGAAAAAAAGAGTCCACTAACAACAAACCGCCTTGCCATCACGCGCCGCATCAGAAAGAAAAGGATGTGGCTGTGTTTTCAAAGGGCGCAAGCGCTCCTGCATGCTAATATGTGTATTGCACATACCAACATGTTTTTATATTAAAATATTAATTTTTCAAGCAGATGCATGACTTATTTTTTCATGATTCAAAGGGTAAAGATGTGTTTTTAATGTATTTCAAATAGCAAAAAAACATAAACACTTGTCATTTTACTGTTTTGAAAATTTAAAAATGATGCATATATCCCTAGAAAATTCTTTATTAACCAATGAACCATTAGAAAAGATCAAATTACCTCTAACATCAAGACGTTTTATTTTTATTTGAGGCGCAAAAAAAATTAATTTCATTATAACAACAAATAGTTTTTTTCGTATCTAGGTGTATAATATATTTGCTATGCCTTCTAAAGTTTTTATTAATTTTAATTTTTTAATAAATTAAAGTCATAAAATTAAAAATGGAACAACAAATATTTCAAAATGATGTGACTTGGAACATAGTCAATTAATTACTTGTAGATACATCTCATACTTGAAAGACACTTTTATATATGTATCCGATACTTGTAGATATTTCAGTGACATAAGTTCAGCTATTTTTACAATCGAGAGAATACAATATATTAATATATTTTATAGTTTATATATATTAACATTAAATTAAAATTGCGTATGTGTCTATAATATTAAGAAAAATCAAAATGATGATTTTTATTTAATTAGTAATCTTGTTATTTATTGCTATTATTTGAATGATTTCTTTTCCATATTTTATGAAATGTTTAACATTTATCTATTTTTAAATGTTAAAATGTATAAAATTTTATTTTAATAGCATATCCATAATGTATCTTATTCTAATATTTTAATAATCGACATACCAAAGTATCCATATGCGTGTTTGATGTCCATATTCGGGGTTTTTTTTTTTACCTAGAATTTCCTATTTAAATATAATATTTCTCTATCTGATGAACTGAAAAACAATTTTTCATCTTTTTAGATTTCTGAGTTTTACAAACACATTTTAAAGATTTTAATTTTCCTTACAATTTTTTTTTATTGTTTTTCAAATGAAAAATATAAATAAAATGATAAATTAAACAATATTTTTTATATATAATATCACTAAAAATATTTAAAAAATATTGTCAACACCAATTAGCTCAAGGTTTTGATCAGATCCAATAAACCCCGTCTAGTTTTTGTGAAACTCAATTTAAACTAGGAATGAAATCAAATCAAGAAAAAATAACTGAAAATAATTCAAGGGATCTTAATTTTAAAAATTAAAAAAGAAAGCGATAAAGAAATTTTTTTTTTTTTTTGTTGCTGTTGTGCTGAATATGGATCAGTACGAAGTAGCTATATAAATAAAATTTTGGTTTGAATTTAAAGAGATACCGTGAGAAAGAAAGTTGTTATGATTGTACTAGAAAACGACAGGGTAACAGAGAATGTTTTTGACATATGATGAAGGGAGTGTTGTGCCTATGCAACGAGGCAAATTCCAATTTACTGTTCACTGGAGTCCGTTTTATACTAAAGGTGTTTTTAAAAAAGATTAATTTTTTTTTAATTTTTATTTACTTTAAATTAATTTTTTTATCCGTTTTATGCTAATAATTTGTTTAGTTTTGTGTTTTAAAAATATTTTTAAATTATTTTTTTAAATTTTTATTTATTTTAAATTAATTTTTTTATCCGTTTTATACTAATAATTTGTTTGGTTTTGTGTTTCAAAAATGTTTTTAAAAAAAATATATTTTTTTTAAATTTTTTACTTTAAATTAATTTTTTTATATCGTTTTAATGTGTTGATCTTAAAAATAATTTTTTAAAAAAATACATATTATTTTAATGCATTTCTGAACAAAAAACACTTTAAAAAACAACTTAGAATGTATCAAAATAATCCTTTTTTATTTACAGATTAGATTGTCATTATAGTCTAAGGACCTGTTTGGAATTGTAATAATGATTATGGTTCAAAGTGTTTTTTACTTAGAATGTATCAAAATATTATTTTTTATTTTAAAAAAATATTTTTGAGATCCGTATATTAAAACGACCTGAAAACATAACAAAAAAATTTTAATAAAAAAATTTAAAATTTTAAAAAATACAGTTTTAATCGCTTTTCCAGACTAATCCTAAGCCAGTGATATCTGTACTAAAGAAGTGAAATGATCATCAAGTCAGGTTTATCTTTCTACCCATCATTTTTTACCATGGGAGAAGATTATGTTACTTTCATATGCTGTCATTAATTTCTTCTGCTGTTATTGTCCTTTTCTTTGGAGCAAGCAAATATTCTCACTCTTTTAATTAAAGATTGTTTTTTTTCCGATCTGAAAATATGTTTTAAAAAATAAAAAAAATTAGCACTAAATATCACAATTTCTTACGGCTATTATGGTTAATTATTTTTCAAAATAGATTTATGTATATGCTAATTAGCCAAAAAAAACTTCAATTTTATACTTTATCATATCTGATTAAGTCACCACATCTTTTTTTTTTTTACAATGAATAGCTTGTTTGGTTTTTATTTCAAAAGCATTTAAAATAAAATATTTACTTCAAATTAATTTTTTTATGCTTTCAAGTTATTTTGATGTAGTATATTAAAAATAATTTTTATAAAATAAAAAAAATATTATTTTAATATATTTATAAATAAAAAATACTTTAAAAAATAACATCATTCACACATCTAAACACCAGAAGTCACCACATTTCTTGTTCATTTTTCACATTACTATTACCGATACTCGGCGTCTATATGTGACATTTTTCACCAAAAGATAAAAGGATATGAAAATTGAGATATGGATTGGCTTTGGAGATTGGGTTTCCTGTCTAGTACAGTTAAGCCAGTTCTATTTATCACGACAAAAGTTTTTACTGTGATAGTTGATATTAGAGTAGATGTTATTTTTTAAAATATTTTTTATTTAGAAATATATTAAAATAATATATTTAAAAAAAGTTAATTTGAAGAATTTTTTTTTTAAAATCATTTTTTTTCAAAAGAAAACTTTTAAAAGCAAAAATAAATAAACTTTTAATGCTAGGAAAACCTTTGTATTGTTTCATCGGTAAAAGATATTTTTGGATTAGGTTCCACATTGATCTAATGTGTTTAGAAAAAAATTAAGTTTTTCTGATGTTAACTCTTAAGAAATCAAGAAAAAGAAATCATTCACACAAATTTCAACCAATAGGCAAACACATGTGACTGTCATAATAGGTGTTGTAACCCATTTTTGGGTTCCCCCCATAAAAATATAAATATATAGCCGGAAGAAATTAGAAAAATAATAAGAGGTGGGAGTGCTCAGAAAATGGTTGGAAAATTGGTCAGTGAGGTTAAAAATTACAAAAATTGGATTTTTGACAGTATATTCTTCAAGGAGGAGAGCCCTGTTGAGGAGGGAAATTTGAAATTTGAGGAGAAAAGCCCAAATTTGGATGTTTATGGACTTAGTTGGATTTTTAAATGAATTTATAGGGGATTTGATTGTAAGAAAAATTGATTTTTAAGTCAATTCGGGCTTTAATTAGAAGAAATTTAAGTTCTGGGGCCAAAATATATTTTTTAGGAATTTATTAGGTCAAATCAGGGGCTTAATTGCATAAATATTGAAGTTTAAGGGCCAATTGGGGACTTAATTGAGAAAATCCGAAACCAGGGACCAAATTGGAAGAGGCGCGTAAATGGAGGGGCTGCAATTATTCGGTTCAGGGGCCTAATTGAAGAAATTGAAAGTTTATTAATCAATTGAGGGCTCAATTGCATAAATCAGAGGCCAAGGACCAAAGTGAAAAACGCGGCCAACTATAGGGGCGGAGACCGAAATTGGCAGGGATGCAATTGAAGGAAAAAAGATAATTGAGGTCTGCCTTGCAAATTGACGCGTTTTGGCGTCTTGCAGGACTTAAATGAAACGGCGCGTTTTGCCTAAAACGACGCCGTTTCATGCAAAAAAAAAAAAAAGAAGAAGAAGAAAGGGGACCGAACGGTACCGTTTTGAACGGCACTGTTCCCCTTTCTTCTTCCTCACTGGACGCGATGCAGAAAAAGGATGAAAAATGGTTTTTCTTCTTTAAACCGGTCTCTCTCTCCTCGAGGCCACCAACCCGAAGCCCCACGCCGTTGGACCACCGACCGAAGACACTGGCCGACCACCCGCCGCGCGCCTACCCGAAAAACAGGGAGCGGAACCTCGACAGCTGCACCTAAATGGCCGACCAACCGCCGCAGCCCTTGCTCCCCATGTGCAACCATAGAAAGCCCCGCCCTTTGGCTCTATAAATAGACCGAACAACAGTAAAAAAGGGAGGAAAAAAGGAGGAGAAGAGAACGAAAAAAGAGACCGAGAGAGAAGGGGGAAGGAGACCCGAACGAGAGAGGACCGAAAGAAGAGAGAAAACGAGAGGAGAGAAAAACAAAGACAAAAAAAAAGGAGAGAAAACAGAAGGAACCAAAGAGAGGAGAGAACGAACCGAAAGGGAGAGGAACCGAAATATAAGAAGGGAAAGCTGCTAACGGGTAGAAAAACTTGAAAAAGACTGTAACACCGCCGTTCGAAGGAGTAGCGCCGCTGCTTGGAGCCGCCGTCCGTGAGCCAAGACACCGCCACCGGCCTCCACCACAGCACCGCCAGCGACGCAGCCAGACACCGCCTCCTCCGCGCCAGGTAATTCTTCTTCCTCCCTTCATTACTGCACCTGTTTCTTTTTTTTTCCCTTGCATGCAGAACGAATAACGTTCTGCATGCAGGAGGGTGGGGGGGAAAAATAATTCCCCCCCCGCCAGCGTCTGTCGCTGGGCCAGGTTGGTCCTGGCCCAGCCCCCTCTTCTAGGCCGGGTCTGGCCCAGAAGAGGATAATAGTATTTGGGCCGAAGTCGGCCCAACACCTTTTGGACTGAGCCCGGCCCAGTGGGTTGGGCCGGACCAGCCCAGCCCATATTAATATTATATATTATATATTATATTTTGTATTATTTATATATATATATTTGAAAAATTACGAAAATTCTTCAAAAATTATTTCAAATAATATGTGATTTTTTTGTAATTTTATTACTGTATTTTGATTAATATCGGTTTGTATTTTTATACTGTAAAGATACAAATCCGGTATTAAAATTCCCGGTTTTCATCAAAACATCAAAGATTTTCAAAATAAAAAAGTTTCTAAAAATATCTTTGAAAATATTGTTGATTTTTCTGCATTTGTTTTATCAAAGTGGATTAATATTTGGTTGTATTTTTATACCGTAAGGATACAAACCCAGTATTAAAATACCCGATTTGCGTCAAAACGTACAAAAATACATATTTAAAAAAAAATTTTTGTTTTAAAATACGGCCTAGTCTCTCCAACATATATATATAAATATTATAACATCATATTTTCACACAACAAAGAAAATTTCAAAACAATATATGTATTAGCATGCATTTTGGCTTTAATAACCAGTTTATTCAAGCCATGAGAACTAGGCCAATATTTCAAAAATTCTAAAAAAATCTTTTTGTCTTCTTTTAGTACATGGGATTACGAATTTATACGTAAGACGTATTCCTGATATAAAAAATATGGTTTTTCATAGACGTTAGAACGGTTAGGTTTTACCCGATAAGATAAGGACCTCCTTATTGAGGAGGACTTTTCTTGAACCATAGACGGACCAACATACATAGACGTTAAAAGGATTAGGTTTTACCCGATAAGATAAGGACCTCCTTATTGAGGAGGACTTTTCTCGAACCATAGACGGACCAACATACATAGACGTTAGAAGGATTAAGTTTTACCCCTTAAGATAAGGACCTCCTTATTGAGGAGGACTTTTCTTGAACCATAGACGGACCAACATACATAGACGTTAGAAGGATTAGGTTTTACCCGATAAGATAAGGACCTCCTTATTGAGGAAGACTTTTCTTGAACTATAGACGGACCAACAACTAGGAAACACAGCGAGACCTTGAATTTTATCAGACAAATAAACAATGCAGCTTACCTTAGGTAGGGCGTATTTGGGGTGCTAATACCTTCCCTTTACGCAACCAGTCCCCGTACCCAATCTCTGAGACCAGTTAGGGTTCCTAGTGACAAAAATACTAGGTGGCGACTCCCATTCCATTTTCTACCAACCAAAGACAATATTTTCTTGTCTCCCCATACTTGCCAGACAAATACCATACACACTTCCTAGATTTAAAAAGTGGAATTTTCGCCGCGACGCCGCGCACCCGCGACAGAATGGCGACTCCGCTGGGGATTCTTGTGGACTAAGCTTTGTTTTTTGTCTGATTTGTTTTTTTTTTTGTTTTCGTGTGTTTTTAATATACCTTTCCTTTTGTTATCTGCTTATATGCTTTAAATATTTTTACACATATTGTTCATGCATTTGTATAGAACTGTCACATGCATCACATACTTTTTGAGAAGCACACACAAAGCTTTAAGTTAGGTGGGGGATTAGCGATTTGCCCTATGACTATCGGTCAGGGTTCAGATGCGTGAAACACCCAACTCATATCTGAGTGCCTGCTTGGTAATGGTGGGTATACTTACCTTAACTGTTCCTTGCAACGCCCCCATACTGTCTTTACGAAGAACGTCACTGGGCAGATATGAGACCCTTTTAAAGACCAGATAGAAAACCTACCAATTCTCACCTATTAAATAGAACTTGTCCTTAAGATATCTATCTTACGTTCATTTGCATCATGATTAATAATGCTAAATTCATCAATCCAGGTTTTGAACCAAATCATGACTAAGTACCTATCTTTCCAAGAGTTTGGGCAAGAATCTGAGTTGACTCAAATAGCTGAAGGAAAATGCCCAAGAATCGATGCTAGTAGGTTGCCTTGCATTACTAAGATAAATCACATGGTAAATGACTTGGGGAAGTTAGTGTCTATTATGGAATACATTGATGAGACTATTTTTGAAAGGCGATATGGGAGAATTGCACAACTAATGAGGTTACCCGTACAAGCAGCAGCAATCAAAGCCCTACTGAATTTTTGGGATCCTAGTTATCGGAGTTTTACCTTTGGGAACATTGATATGACACCGACTTTGGAGGAATATGAAAGGATTCTAGATTTTCCAAACAACAGCCACAGGATCTATCTAAGGCGAAGATTTGAAGACACAGCTTCGGAGGTAGTCAGTTTATTAGGCTTGGGAAAGATCAGTCAATGTAGAGTCGCCGAAGGGGGTTTCAAATGGAAGGTCATAGAAGCCCGAATGAAGAAAAATGCTGAAGAAGGCAAGTTAGGAGAGGAACGATACAGGTTGGTGGCCTTCGCCATTTTTGGGCTAGTATTGTTCCCTTCCGAAATCGGAGTCATCAGTTTGGAAGCAGCAAGTGTCTTCATAGAATACGAGCGTGACCAGATCAATCCTTCATCAGCTATTTTGGGAGAAACCATGTTATCACTCAATCACTGCAGAATGCATGGAAAAGGAGCCATGAGATGTTGCACCCCTATGTTGTATTTATGGATTATCAGTCATATCGAAACACCAAGGGACATTTTTAACAACTTTTGGTGGTTTGACCTACGACCGTTAAAGGTTACCATGGATGAGACTTGGAAGAATTGGGATGAGAAAGCATGGATAGATAAATATGCAGCATTGCCAAGGAGCAACTTCAAATGGAAAGCACCATGGATGAACAATGCCATCTGCACAATGAGCTGTGGAAATAAGATATGGGTTCCCTTGATTGGTATAACCGGGTACATCAGTTACGCGCCCGCCCTAGTAACAAGACAGTTGGGTACGCGCCAAGAACTCTGGGTTTAGCTGATTTCATCGGTTTATTCAAGCACCAACCCTTCCTCGAAGAAATGGAGCTTATCTGACAAGATTGGGAAAGACCCCTGATGGTAAAAAGGGAAGAAGGGAGCACATTTGAAACATCATTCAGCCAGAATTATGCAGTTTGGAGGAATGAAGAGCTTTCTGAAGAAAGGGGTTTCTCCATACCAAAACATCCAGAATCCGCAATAGAGCAACCAAAAAGGAAAAGGACTGATATTGAGGAAGAGCTGAGAAAGCAGCTAGAACAATGTAGAATTGACTCAGCAAGAGCAAAGGGCAGCTGCGACTGTTAGAAAATCAATTAGAGGAAGAAAACACGATGAGGGTTTACTTGAACCAGCAGTTGGAAAAACAGGATAAACAATTGACATCTTTAAAGGAATGGCAGAAAAGGGCCGAGGTAGCGGAAGAAATAGCAAAAGGGGTCCAGGCTGAGCTAAAGAAACGAATGACCGAATATGATGAGCTGGTTAAGAAGAATGGGCTCGCAGAAAAAGAGTTGGCAAAGGTTAAAAGATCAACAAAAGGCAAGATGAATGTTGACAAAGAGGTGATGGATTCCTTGAAGAAGGGAAAGAGCATTCTTTCAAAGAAAATAGAAGTTGAAAAGGAGAAGAATCGGCTAGCCCAGCTCGACATAGAAGAGGAAAGAAGGATTAGAGCTCAACATATGGTGCAGCTTGAGGAAGAGAGAAGTGCAAGAAAGGCCGCCGAGTCTGATATGAGAGATTACCAGAAAAGAGCTGAGTCTTCGAAAGGAAGAATGATGACTTTACAATCTGAGATCGAGATACAAGTAGAAGAGTTGAGGGAGTTGAGAAGCCATTACTTCGAGATGGAGGAGGAGCTCAGTAAGGCTAAGCAAGAGCGTCAAGAATGTCAAGGCTACATGGACAGCTTTACAGTCCAAATTAACTCCAAAATAGCCGAGCTGGATATCGAAAAGGAAGAACTGCAGAGGGTAAGGGATAAGTTGGCCCGGTCGGATGATATGGTTCGAGTGTTGGAAAGAAGTAATGAAGCCCTAGGAGCCAGCAACGAAGTGATAATTGCAGATAACACTGTGTTCCATGATAAGATAAGGCATATAACGAAGCAGGTCGAGCAAGTAGCCCGTTATGCGGAAAGGTTGCAACGACAAGCTACCCAAGTTGGAAATGATGCTTCAAAGTATCGGGAATACATGGCAGCCATCACATGTTTTATTGGGGACTTAGCTAATAGGGGAAACGCCTTTTAAAGGGTAACAATGTATAACGCCCTGTTTTGTAATCATTGTATGAATGACTTCTATTTATAAGAAGGCCATGACCTATCTTTCTTTCTAAGTGTGTTTTGGTAAGCTACTATGATAAAGAACTTGGCAAACCCTCCTTTACAGCAATCGGGTCAACTCAGAAATCTTGCCTAAAGGATTACGAAAGTCATGAATCAACTTTAAAATATACATTTGCACGAGCATCATATTTTCATCACGCATTTGTTTTTAATTTATCATATGCATGTCAGATCGTGAAACATAGGTCCCGCATCCAAAGTCCACAACACCCGGTCTAGAGCAAGAATGGAGAACGAAGAGAGAGCTCACTTAGAGTCACATTATCAGACCGAGTTGGAGTCCGTAAAAAATGAAGTTTCTCGGTTAACTGATTTACTTGAGCAGCTTCTAAGAGCTAAGAACGGGGAGGGAACATCAGCACAACAGCCTGAAGGAGCGCCAGCAGCGCACGTCCCTCAAGTATCCCAAAACCAGGGGGCAAACTCGGCCAATGAACAACATTTTATGCCTATCACCCCTATCCAGCCAACTCACGCTCCAATCACTGTGGACTTAACAGCGGAGGGAGTCCCGGATAATAGGTCTCCCAGTGTGATGGACCAAGACAAGCTATTTGCTCTAGAAGAAAGATTAAGGGCAGTTGAGGGTAATGACTGGTTTGACCCTATGCGAGCAGCCGAAGTATGTTTGGTACCAAACATCGTGGTACCAAAAGATTTTCGAATACCAGAGTTCATTAAGTATACCGGTTTGGAATGCCCAAACACTCACCTTCGATCCTACTGCAACAAAATGGCGGAAGTAATCCGTGATGATAAATTGCTAATCTATTTCTTTCAAGATAGCCTAGCAGGATCCGCTTTAAGCTGGTACATGAGGTTAGACAGCATCAGGATCAAGAGCTGGAGAGACTTGGTGGAGGCTTTCCTCAAACAGTACAAGTTTAACATGGAAATCGCTCCTGATCGAACAAGTCTAATGGCAATGGAGAAAAGGAGCCAGGAGTCAGTAAGGGCTTATGCGCAAAGATGGAGGGATGAAGCAATGCATGTCCAACCCCCTTTGATAGAAACGGAGATGGTGAGCTTGTTTGCCAATACCTTCAAAGCACCTTATTATGAGCACCTAATGGGTAGCTCCTCTCAACATTTCTATGATGCGGTACACATAGCTGAGAGGATAGAACAAGGGATTAAAGTTGGGCGAATAGCGATGCCAGTGGAAAAGAAGGGTTTTATTGGAAGAAAGAGAGAAGGCGATGTTAACAATCTGGAAGGTGGGTATAAGGGCAAGAGAGTAGATTTCCATAATCCTCAAGTACCTACCTCTCAATTCTCACGCATAAACTTTAACCAACCTTTTTCCCCTAATCGAACAAATAACCAATCGAACTACCAAAATCACTACCAAAGACCCCATACAAAATACACTTCAGAACAACTGCCACCCTTACCCATGCCTTTGAAGGACATATACGCCAAACTTTTGAGCATTGGACAAATAGCTCCTATCCCTACACTACCACTACAACCACCATTCCTAATTTGGTACAAGCCCGAGTTGGCTTGCGAGTACCATGGGGGTAATCCCGGGCATGGGATTGAAACCTGTTACGCCTTCAAGAAGAGGTTGTTGGAGCTTATTAAGATGGGATGGGTATCCTTTGAGGACAAGCCCAATGTTAATTCAAACCCATTGCCTAAGCATGCCCCAAATAGTAGTGGAATAGGCATGATCGAAGTGGGAAATCAATGCAAAGTGTTGAAGGTGTCCATGAAGAGGTTGTACGACATGTTGGTACAATCAGGATTTCTAAAGACAAAGGTGGAGAGCCATTTGGAGGGATATGATTACTGTGAATACCATGGAAGAGATGGACATCATATTGAGGATTGCATCGAGTTTTGCGAAAAGATTGCAAAAATGCTAAAAATGGGGGAGTTGAGGATTGAACCCATAAAAAGCAGCGGTGAGGTGAGTATGATGGAAGGTCAAGATGAAATGACAGGAGTATGCAGGATCCAGCAAACAACTTATGGGCCCCCAAGGCTAATCTTGGTTAAACCGTCCTACACAAAAGGGAATCACAATGCCATGCCTTATAATTATGGTTATGCCACTAACGTTCGAGCTCCTCTTCCTTCGTTCCAGCCTGAGATAAGTGGTTTGACCAGGAGTGGTCGTTGCTTTACGCCCGAGGAGTTGAGGAAGGCAAAGGGCAAAGAAGTAGTAGGTCTTGACAAAGCACTAGAAGTCAATAAGCCGATAACGGAAGAGGAGTCGAATGAATTTCTGAAGTTGATAAAGCATAGCGAATATTGCATAGTAGATCAACTAAAAAAGACTCCAGCTAGGATCTCCCTTATGTCCTTGATACTCAGCTCTGAGCCGCACCGAAACGCCTTGCAAAAGGTATTGAATGAGGCGTATGTACCCCAAGACATTGAACACAAAACCATGGAGCATCTCGTGGGGAGGATCCACGCAACTAATTACCTGTACTTCACGGCTGACGAGCTTGATGCTGAAGGTACCGGACATAATAAGCCCTTATACCTTACGGTTAGATGCAAGGATTGCATCATAGGAAAAGTACTCATTGATAATGGCTCGGCTCTTAACGTGTTGCCAAAACACATTATGAAAGAAATGCCGATCGATGAATCTCATATGAAGCCGAGCACTATGATGGCTAGGGCATATGATGGCTCACCTAGGCCAATAATTGGGACTTTAGAAGTGGAGCTGTATGTGGGACCACAAATGTTCCTAGTAACACTTCAAGTTATGGATATCCATCCTTCCTATAGTATGTTGTTAGGAAGACCTTGGATTCATGCAGCGGGGGCCGTAGCTTCATCATTGCACCAATGCCTGAAGTATATCATGAATGGGATGTTGGTAACTGTCAAAGCTGAAGAGACAATATCCATGATAAAGAATGTAGTTGTGCCTTTTATCGAAGCGGATGATTGCAAGGGTAACAATATCCATGCCTTTGAGATTGTGAACACCGACTAGGTGCCGGAGAACACAGTGCTAAGAAGGCCAAGGATCTCAGAAGCAGCAAGGATGGCAAGTCTATGCTTCTTGAACCGCGGAATCCCATTTCAGTATAACCTTATTATCAAGATACCAGAAGGGGTTAATCTGGCAAAGATGAAAAGTGCTGCTCAAAGATTTGGGCTAGGGTACCAACCTAACCAAGAGGATTATCGGTGGGCTGCTGGTCGGAGAAGGGCAAGAAGGATGGCTAGAATCAAAGGAAGAGAGCTAGAGGAAGAAAAACTAGAAATCCCTCCCCTTAGCGTGTCATTCCCAAAAGCTGCATACATAATGCAACATGATAAAGAGGCCGAAAGCCTTGATCAAGAACTGTCAAACATGAGCATAAATACCTTGGGGGAAAACAAGATGGAAGGAGATGACATGAAGACAGTAGCAAGAAAGGGAGATGAAGCACTCCCACAACTGACGGTCTACACCATAGAAGAAGTATCCGCCAAGACCTTTGTGCGCAAGTTAGCTCAAGACGAGAAGTTTCAGAACTGGGTGACCCAAGAAGCTCCAGTGGTTTTCAAAATGTAAACCAATTTTGTTTGTCTTAACATGCTTTTGTCATTGCTTATGTTTGCTTTTATTTCCTCTAGTTGACAATCAAGGCTCATGATGTCAGCTAGATTTTATGCTTGTCATGGAGCCCACCTTTTCTTTAAATAAATTATGAGATCATGCACTTTTCACAAATTGCTTTCTTTTTATGCATTTACACCAAACACTTCCCGCTTTCAGGAATCCTGAAAGCGGATCTCCCACAACATCACATACATTTAGCATCAAGAATAAATGGTCAAACTTGAACAAGCATGTGATAGCTATGGAAGAAGAAGAGTGGGATGAAAGCAATATCAGTGAATGTACCAGGCTAGTAGAACAACAGGAACAGACTTGGAAGCCTATCGCCGAGGAACTCGAAACCATCAATGTGGGCAGTGATCAGCTTAAGAAAGAGTTAAAAATAGGTACCCTAATTACTTCTGAACAAAGGATAAAAATGATCACCCTATTACAAGAATATTCAGATGTCTTTGCTTGGTCCTATGAAGATATGCCTGGTTTGGATACAAATATTGTAGTACACAAGATACCGTTGGAAGAAGGTTGTAAACCAGTCAAACAGAAGCTGAGGAGGGCCCACCCGGATATCTGGATCAAGGTTAAGGTAGAACTCGAGAAGCAATGGGATGCCGGCTTTCTAGAAGTAGTTAGATATCCACAATGGGTATCTAACATTGTTGTGGTGCCTAAGAAGGAGGGGAAGATTAGAGTGTGCGTGGATTTTCGGAATTTGAATAAGGCTAGTCCCAAGGATGATTTTCCGCTACCACACATAGATGTTTTGGTGGACAACGCTACCCGGAGTTCCACATATTCCTTTATGGATGGTTTTTCAGGATACAACCAGATAAAAATGGCTCCGGAGGATAAGGCGAAAACAACTTTTGTCACACCTTGGGGGACGTTCTACTACAAGGTCATGCCATTTGGATTGAAGAATGCCGGAGCAACCTATCAAAGAGCAATGGTGACTTTGTTCCACGACATGATGCACAAGGAAATTGAGGTGTATGTAGACGACATGATTGCCAAGTCTAAAAGGGGAGAGGATCATGTTGAAGTTTTGAGGAAGTTGTTTGAGAGATTGAGGAAGTATGAATTAAGGCTCAATCCTGCAAAATGTTCATTCGGAGTTAAATCGGGTAAGCTGTTAGGATTTGTGGTAAGTGATAGAGGTATAGAGGTGGATCCAGATAAAGTAAGGGCCATCCAAGCTATGTCATCCCCTAAGACGGAGAAAGAAGTAAGAGGATTCTTGGGAAGGTTAAACTACATTGCTCGGTTCATAGCTCAGTTAACAACGACGTGTGAACCTATATTCCGACTGTCGCACGTGAGCGACGTCGCGGCGATCGTCCACCCACAAATGGGTATTGGGGGGGGGGTATGGATATATATCTGGTAAATATGGGGAGACAAGGAATTCTTTGTCTCTTATCAATGAAAAATGGTGTGGGAGTCGCCACCTAGTATTTTGGTCACTAGGAACCCTAACTGGTCTCAGAGATCGGGCACGGGGACTGGTTGCGTAAAGGGAAGGTATTAGCACCCCAAATACGCCCTACCTAAGGTAAGCTGCATTGTTTGATTGTCTGATAAAAAAGCTAAGGTGTTATTGTATATCTAGTTGTTGGTCCCTTGATAGTTCAAGAAAAGTCCTCCTCAATAAGGAGGTCCTTATCTTATCGGGTAAAGCCTAACCGTTCTAACGTCTATGTAAAAAAACATATTTTTAATATCAGGAATACGTTCTACGTATAAATTTGTAATCCCAAATACTAAAAGAAGACCAAAAGATTTTTTTAGAATTTTTGAAATATTGGCCTAGTTCTCATGGCTTGAATAAACTGGTTATTAAAGCCAAAATGCATGCTAATATATATATTGTTTTTGAAATTTCCTTTGTTGTGTGAAAATATGATGTTATAATATTTATATATATATATTGGAGAGACTAGGCCGTATGCATGAAAACAAAACATTTTTTTTTTGAAGACTTGACAAAAACCGGGTATTTTAATATCAGATTTGTATCTTTACAGTATAAAAATACAAACCGATATTGATCAAAATACAGTAATAAATTTAGAGAAAATCACATTTTTTTTGAAATAATTTTTAAAGAATTTTTTGTTCGAACGGGCAAGACCCGGCCCAAAAGGAGACTGGGCCGAAATCGGCCCAAAATAAAACGGGTCTACTTTCTACAGGGCTGGACTCAGCCCAGCAGCATGGGCTGGGCTGGGGTTCCAGCCCAAAACAACAGTAAACGGGGTCACTGTACATCGGGGTCACTGTACACGCATAGTAACCGGGGGTACTGTACACACATAGCAACCCGTTAATTAATTAGCTGGTTACTGTGCACATGTACAGTAACCGGCTAATTATTTTCTTGCTTGCAGAACGTGCACAATGCACGTTCCGCATGCAAGAAGATGAACAATAAAACGAGATAAGGGGCAGAGGGCTGACCTGTGGTGGCTCTGAAGGCGGTGTTGCTGGCGGTTGCTGACCGGAGAATGGCTTGGACGGTGGTGAGCTTTTCTTCCCTTTCTTCACTGTGTTTTCCCTTACTCTGTTCTCCTCTGCTTCTCCTTTCTTCTTCTGTTTCTCACGGTGCTCTTCCCTCTCGCGGTGGTTCTGCTGTTGTTTGGCAGCTTTGATGGTGCTGGTGGCTATGGAGAGGACGCCCGATGACAGCAGTTGTTTTCTTCTTCTTCTTCTTCCCCTGCTGCTCGCGAGGCAGGCACTCCCTTTTTCTTCAAGCAGCAACGCCGGGTGGGAGGAAGGTGATGAACTGAGGCAGGATGGTGGTGGCGTTTGGCAATGCTGGTACAGTTGGCGTGTTACTGCAACTGCTCCTGGTGTTGCCGCTGCTGCTCTTCCTCCTGGTGTTGCTGCTGCTGCTCTTCTCCTGGTGTTGCTGCTGCTGGGCTAGAGGAGATGATGAGGGCGTTGGCAGCGTTGGTGCGGCTCCTGGTGTTGCTGCCGCTGCTGGGATGGAGGAGAAAATGAGGTCGGTCTGGGGCTCCGTTGACAGAGAAGGCTGTTTCGGGTGCAGGGAAGAAATGGCCGAGAGAGGGGAATGGCCAGGAGGGGGACTGTTTTTGGGTGCTCTCTCTCTTTCTCCTCCGTTCAACAAAACTCTCCTCGTTTTAAACTTCTTCCTCTCTCCGTTTCAAAAAGTTTCCCCCCCTCTCCTCTCTCTCCTGCGTTCTTTTTCTCCCCTCCTCCTTCCCCCTCGGTCTCTCTCTATTTATAGGAAAAAATGGAGCAGGTGCGCTGTCGCACGTGAGCGACATCGCGGCGATCGTCCACCCACAAAAAAAAATGTAATGTAATGTAATGGGGGGATACATCTGGTCAATGTGGCGACATCGCACGTGACCTTCTTCCTCCTCTCTTTGTTTCGGCATTGCTTCTTCTCTTTGTTTCCTTTGCTCCCTCTGTCAACAACGTTCTTCTCTCTCTACAGTGGCGTCGTGGAGGTGCTGGTGGTGGTTGCTGACCGGAGGATGGCTGAGATGGTGGTCGGCCTTTGGAGTGCGGTATTCAGCCTTTCTTCCTTTTTCTTCTCTAAGTTCCTATGTTCTCCTCTGTTTCCCTTTCTCCTTCTGCTTCCAACTGTGCTGTTGTCGACTAGGAAGACAGTGGCAGCTGGTGGTGGTGGAGAGGACGTGCGCTGTTCCTGGTGGTGTTGCCGCGGCTGGGAAGAAGATGGGGGGCTGTTCTCAGTGTCGGGCAGTGCCTTGCTGCTGCTTTCTTCGCCTGCGTAGAGGTGCAGGCTCCTGTTTTTTCTTTGATGGTGGCGCGACGTGTGGCTGGAAGATGATGAGCTGATGAAGGATGGTGGTGGCGTGGGCAGTGCTGCTGTGTTCCCGATCCAGGTGGCGTTGGTGTGTTTGTATTTCCCTCCCTCTGTTTCAGAAATCCTTTCCTTCTCTTCTCTCCGTTCACTCTGCTCTCGTTCAACTTTCCAAAGGTTCCCCTGCTTTCGTTCCTTCTTCTGTGTTTTTCTCCCCTTCTTTTCCTATCTCGTTTCCTCTCTTCCTACCCTCTCACAGTAGCTTTCTTTGTTTCAAAACTTCCCTCCCCTTTCAGTTTCAAAAGATCCCTCTCTCCCCTTCAAAACTCTACCTCTCCTCCTTCACATCTCACCTCCCTCTTGTTTTAGCGTTGCTTGGCCCCTTGGCCCCTTTCTTCCTTTGCTTCTTTCCCGTTCCCCTCTCCTTTGTTCAAAAAAACTTCCCCCCTCTTTAGTTTTCCAAACCCCTCTCTCGTCCCTCTCTCCCGTTCTTTTTTAAAAAAACTCCCCCCTCCTCTCTTTTGCTAGTGCGCCTTGGGAGCAAATCATGCTGCGACTGGTCGGCCATTGGGCGCGACTGTCGAGGTTCAGCTCCCTTGATTTTGGCAGGGCGCGCGGCGGGTAGAGGAACAGTGTCAAAACGACACTGTTCAAATTCTTTTTTTTTTATATATATATATATATTTTTTTATATTTGTGGGGACCCAAAAATGGGTTACAACAGATGCCCCCTCTTTATAATGCTTACGGAGCAGCATGAGTTTTGCGTAGTAAGTTTTATAAAGATAAACAAAACTGAACTTCCGAATTTGATATTGTCGAAGCTTGATCTATCTGAAACTGTCTTCACAGCAGCTCGCCTTCAACCCGAAAAATGATCAAAACTTAGTCATCTTGAGATCCCAATCCGACAATCCCCTCACCTCTAAGTTGGATTAGATTAACCTGGTATTCAATCCGAGATCCCTTCTGGCGATCTCTTTTAACTAAAAATCCATATTTGTAGTTTGGCCAAACTGAAATCCCATCTGGCGATTTCCCTTAGCTAATATCGATGTTATGGTTGGGCTAACCTGAGATCCCTTCCGGCGATCCCCTTTAACCAGAACCATTATTTTATGTGTGGTTGGGCTAACCTGAGATCCCATCTGGCGATCCCCTTTAACCAGAACCAAAATCTTGTGTGTGGTTGGGCTAACCTGAGATCCCATCTGGCGATCCCCTTTAACCAGAACCAATATCCTGTGTGTGGTCTCATTATGACGGGTGACCTGCCCGAATGGGAAAAGGAAAGAGTGGTCTCATTATTATGGGTGACCTACCCAGGGGGAAAAATGGCCTCATTATTATGGGTGATCTACCCAGGTAAAAAAAGATGAAGAATGGTCTCATTGTATGGGTGACCTACCCAAGAAAAATGATGGTCTCATTGTATGGGTGACGAACCCAAGAAAAATGATGGTCTCATTGTATGGGTGACGAACCCAAGGGGAAGAATTCTTAGTAAACTCCATGCTTTTCTAAGAAATAGTTTCAATACGAGGTCCCTTCTAGCGACCTTCCTTGATGAATGTCGAAGTACGAGACCCTTTCTGGCGATCTCAAATAACTTGGAATCCCATCGGGCAATTCCTTTTACCAAAGCTAAAACATGAAGTTCCTTCTGGCGACCTTCATCGAAATACAAGATCCCTTCTGGCGATCTCCTTTATCCAAACAACTTGGAATCCCATCTGGCGATTCCTTTTAACCAACATGTAATACGAGGTCCCATCTAGCGACCTCCAAATAGCGAAACACGAGATCCCTTCTGGCGATCTCCTTTAATCAACTTGGAATCCCAATCTGGCGATTCCTTTTAACCAACATGAAATATGAGGTCCCATCTGACGACCTTCATCAACTTGGAATCCCATCTGGCGATTCCTTTTATTCAAACTAAATATGAGGTCCCATCTGGCGACCTCCAAATAGCGAAATACAAGATCCCTTCTGGCGATCTCCTTTATTCAACTTGGAATCCCATCTGGCGATTCCTTTTAACCAACATGTAATACGAGGTCCCATCTGGCGACCTCCTTTGACCAATATCGAAATACGAGATCCCTTCTGGCGATCTCAAACAACTTGGAATCCCATCTGGCGATTCCTTTTATTCAATATGAAATATGAGGTCCCTTCTGGCGACCTCCTTTAACCAATATCGAAATACGAGATCCCTTCTGGCGATCTCAAATAACTTGGAATCCCATCTGGCGATTCCTTTTATTCGAAGCTGAAATAATGAGATCCCTTCTGGCGATCTCCTTTAATCAAAAACCAAAAAATCTATTTTGTAAATTGGTCAACCTGGAATCCCATCTGGCGATTCCCTTTAACCGATTGCTCGATGTCGTTCTTCCTTTCTTATTGACTGGGAAGCATAGTATTTCTTTATAGAGTCATCATTCATAAGTTTAACTAGATCTTCTCCATCCATCCTAGATAACAAATAAAGCTCCTCTCGAGAATGTTTTCTTTAACATGTAAAGGCCCTCATTGTTTGGCGTCCTTTTACTTTGATCCTCTTCTGGTAAAGGCTATATTCAGTACAAAATCTCCTTCATGGAATCCTCGAGATCGGACCTTCTTATCATATGATTAGGCCATCTTTGATGATGACAGATTGCAGCTAATCTCTTTTCACTGATCATATTCAACTATTCATATCTAACTTTTAATCTTCTCTAGCATGGTCAGCTAGGTGATCGGCAATGACATTCATGGCTTTCCTTATCATATATACTATGTTGTACTCAGCTAGTATAACTTGCCATTTTGCAATTCAGCTTGATAGATAGGGGTAGATTTAGTAGGTACTGCTTGATTTTCTCGAAAGCTTTTTTCCACTCTTATTCCAAATTCCAAGATTCTTCTTCCTTAACAACTGAAAATGGGATCATAAATTGGGATATCAATCGAGCAATGTAATTCAACCTTCCCAAGAACCTTCTTATATCACTCTCAGTCTTGAGAGGTGGCATAGATTGAATAGCTTTTACTTAACCAGGATCCACTTCTACCCCTTCGTCACTCATCATAAATCCCAATAACTTTCCAGATTTCACCCCGAATGAACATTTTGTGTGGTCAAGCCTCAACTTATACTTCTTTGGTCTTTCAAGACAATTCCTTCAATATTTGGACATGATTCTCTCCGTCTCTAGGTTTAGCAATCATGTCATCCACTTATACTTCAATCTCTTTGTGCATCATGTCGTGAAATAGAGTTACCATGGCCCTTTTGGCAGGTGGCCCTAATATTCTTCAACCCAAATGACATGACCTTATAACAAAGTTTCCCCATGGTGTTGTCTTCTTCTTATCCTTTACGCCATTTTTTTCTGATTGTAACCTAGAAATCCATCAAAATATGTGGAGATATATGCTGCATTGTCAACTAACATATCTATGCGCGATAGACAAACTTTGATTTTATCTTTCTTTTTGGGTAATACCACTATATTGGACACCCATTATGGATATTTGACTACCTCTAGAAAACCGGTGTTCCACTGCTTTTCAATTTCTACCTTTACTCTTTCTTAACCGATTTGCATCCTTCTACTAGTGGTACCATATACAAACCAGGCACATCCTTGTAGGACCAGGCAAAAACATCCATAAAATCTCAAAGTAATCAACTCTTCTCCTTCTTTAGGAGTGATCATAGTCCATATCTTCAATTTTTCTCTTATTTTTTCATTGCCCGCATCTATGGTTTCAAATTCCTCTCTGGCGGGTTTCCAAGCTTGTTCATGTTGTCCTATTTTCATCCACTTCTTCCTCTTCTATAGCTACTATGTTTTCTTAAGTTTGGCCATTCATTCTCAGTGTAAAGTGTAAATGTTTGTTTTGAAAGATCCGATTTGAAAACGGAAAGTGATGTGTAAAAACATCAAGATGAACTTTTGAAAATGCATGATCTCATTAAAGGAAAAAAAAAATAAATAAATAAATTGTCTCAAAACATTTGCTTGAGCAAACCGATTAGGTGCGCAACATCATTCCAAACTCCATGAAGCTTTCTTTGGTACTGAGCTTTTGGGTGTAACCTTTCTTCATTTTCCATCCTTTTCTTTAATCGAGTGTTGTGCATTCTAGAAGGAGGATCTATGTTTCTAGGTCTGATGCGTGCATAGATGTATAAGAAAATGCATGACATAATGCATGATTGTCATAAGAATGCTTTGTATATTGGGTACGGATGCAGCCTTCTTGTGAACGAATAACAGCCACCACCTTATAAAGATAGGCTCTCTTGTTACATTGCTAGGAGTACTGCCTTGCGAGTCGTTTGTTTGAATCATGTTCACCAAGAGACAGATTTTGCATAAGAAGATGGGTCAATGCCTAATGCTTGACAAGTTTGTTATTTTTCCTCCACAAACTCTCTAGCCAAAGATAAACAGGCAAAGCCGCGATTCTCAATCTTCCCTAGAAAGGCATCGGTTTTAGCTAGGCTTCGGCGCTAGCGAATGTTTTCCCCTCCCACTTTTCATGCATGGATTCTAGTAATCCGATCATGCGCAACAACTTTGTCCATTTGCTCATTCGTCTTGGTCATCTTTTATATGAGCAACATATTGGTTTTGTTCAAAGCAGCATTACTAGCGTCTATTTGATCCTTGTATTTTTCCATTGCTGCTAGCTTATTGTCCAAATACTTCACCTTTTCGCGCTCCTTGTCAAGTTTTATCCTCATGACTTTTATCTCATTCTTAACCGCTAACTTTGCTTCAATAGCCTTAAACCTTTCCTTTTACTCTCTTCCTTTACAATCTCCGTCAAATGGTTTTCCAACTCCATATATTTCTTGTTCAAAACCTCATACTTCCTAATCCTATCCATCCGTTCGAATTGAACTTGTGCAGATTTTTCTTGGGTATATTTTATGCTTCTTTGGCAATCTTTAAAGTCAATCTCCATTGCTTCAAGTTCAAAGCAACTTTGCATCCAATCCAAACTCATCCCTCCTAGCTCCTTCTCACTTCTTTCCTAGCAATCTTCTCTTCACCTAGCTTTAACTCAAGCTTTGTTATCCTCGCATCAATAGATTGTATTTGCTCATCCTTTCTGCTTTTGCTCAATTCTATCCGAAACTTTTCCACTAGTCTTCCTTATTGACCATTTTCCTCTTAATAGGCTCTTCTATAGTTTGGGGAGATTTGGATTCTATTAGCTGAAGCAGCTAAGTCTCTCCATCTTGCATATCTTTCACTTGCACTTGGATCCTTTAAACCTCCTATCTCAACCAAAACCAGATGCTTCCAATCTTGTTTGATGATCTCCACAACTTCTTGTGCAATGGGATCTTCGAACAAACCAAAGAATTGAGCAATTCCTATAGTCCTTGGAACAAATTGCATGCCCCCAAGTTGCCTTACCACAAGGGTAGGAGCATAACTTATATAACTTGTGATCCTTACCAAAAGCACCCAGCGTCTTTGCCCACAACTCACTAAGACATCCACTACAGCGACCCACGGGGCTCTCCACTGAAATCACTATTAGGCAAACCTTCTACTTTGTCAACCCAAACCTGGTTGCCTAGATCTTCCCATTCTTTTCTTCTACCAACTTCAGGGGTCTTTGGGTGAACCACGAAAAATTATTAAAGATAGGCCTTTTTGTTTTGATGTGGCTAACCATCTAGATATACAACAACTGCATGCAGCATCTCATTGCTCCTTTTCCGGTCTTCCTACAATGGTTAAGTGTCACGATGGTTTCAGCTAAATTAAAAAACCACTGGATTGATTTGTGTATTCTCATACTCTACATAAGCAGCAGCGGCCTCCAAACTCACTACATTCGTCTGGCCTGGGAACAACACAAGGCCAAATATACTCTATTTCTGATCCTGACCTTTTTCTAGTTCAATTTCTAACATCCTCCACTTCAGACCGGTACCATTCTTTTTCCAAAAACTTTTCCAAGTTGGCAATTCTGAGCAGTTTTGACAGTTCGGGGGTGATCTTGTCAAATCTCAAAGGAAAATAAATCCTATACAACTTGTTTGGAAACTCAGTCAACATCCTATATTGGGACATAGGTTTATGCTTCCAAAAGAAAAACACCGGTAGTCTGGATCCCAAAAATGAACTAAGGCTCGCACAGTTGTGCTTAAACTTCTACCCTTGCGATTTCTACCAAACATCTATATTTCCTAAAAAACGCATCCTCATCCACATTCTGATAGTGAGTCATTAACTTGGTCACCTCATTCATAATGCAATTCAGGTTCTTGATTGGTGACAACTTTTTAGCATCGCTTCTAAGGCAGTCTCCTTCAGTCAATTGTGACATTTCAGAATTTTTTCTTATTCTATGATGGAAAATTTAGCAATGGTGGCCATTTCATTCACAAGTCTTGGGAAAAATACCTTTAGGTTTAGACTTGTTTTGATGCAAAAGAGATTATGGAGCATAACTTAAAGTTAGGTTCTAGTTCTTTTATGTGAGACATAGGATAGGTTTACTACTTGGTCTCTAAAAGGGTCTCTTGCTGTCCCAGTGATTGCCCTCGTGGAGGCAATATGGGGGCTTGTAGGCAATGAGATGGCACATGTACCAACTATTACCAGTCTAAGCACTCAGCGAAGAGTTGGGGTTTACACAAACTTAAACCTTGACTAACAGTCGTAAGATAAGCTGCTAGTCCCCCACTTAACTTAAAGTTTGTGTGTGCTCTCAATAATCAAAGTATGTGATGCATGAGACAGTTCTATATAATGCATGAACAATGTGTAAAAATATTTAAAGCATATACGCATGAGACAGTTCTATATTTAACAATAAACACACGAAAACAAAAACAAATCAGACAAAAACAAAGCTTAGTCCACAAGGTCCCCAGTGGAGTCGCCATTCTGTCGCACGTGAGCGACGTCGCGGCGATCGTCCACCCACAAAAAAAAATGTAATGTAATGTAATGGGGGGATACATCTGGTCAATGTGGGGAGACAAGGAATTCGTTGTCTCTTAGTAGTGAAAAATGGTGTGGGAGTCGCCACCTAGTATTTTGGTCACTAGGAACCCTAACTGGTCTCAGAGATCGGGCACGGGGACTGGTTGCGTAAAGGGAAGGTTTTAGCACCCCAAATACACCCTACCTAAGGTAAGCTGCATTGTTTATTTGTCTGATAAAATTCAAGGTCTCGTTGTGTTTCCTAGTTGTTGGTCCGTCTACGGTTCAAGAAAAGTCCTCCTCAATAAGGAGGTCCTTATCTTATCGGGTAAAACCTAACCGTTCTAATATCTATGTATGTTGGTCCGTCTATGGTTCAAGAAAAGTCCTCCTCAATAAGGAGGTCCTTATCTTATCGGGTAAAACCTAACCGTTCTAATATCTATGTAAAAAAACCATATTTTTAATATCAGGAATACGTTTTATGTATAAATTCGTAATCCCAAATACTAAAAGAAGACAAAAAGATTTTTTTAGAATTTTTGAAATATTGGCCTAGTTCTCATGGCTTGAATAAACTGGTTATTAAAGCCAAAATGCATGCTAATACATATATCGTTTTGAAATTTCTTTTGTTGTGTGAAAATATGATGTTATAATATTTATATATATATATATATATTGGAGAGACTAGGCTGTATTTTAAAACAAAACATTTTTTAAATATGTATTTTTTGTACGCTTTGACGCAAATCGGCTATTTTAATACTGGGTTTGTATCCTTACGGTATAAAAATACAACCAAATATTAATCCACTTTGATAAAAATATGCAAAAAAATCAACCATATTTTTTAGATTTTTCCAAATATATATATATTTTTAATTATCATATTTTATATATATATATATAATATATGTGTGTGTATATATATATATATATATATATATATATATATATATATATGCATATATACACACATATATTATAACAAATTATAATATATAATATATAATATAAAAAACAAATCGGGCTGGGCCGGCCCAAATAAATGGGCCGGACTCAGCCCAACAAAGAAAGGTTGGGCCGATCTCGGCCCAACAGGCCATCATGCTTCTTCTGTGACGGGATACTGTACACAACAGTGACGGGATACTGTACACAAATAGTGACGGGGTACTGTGCACAAATAGTAACCGGGTTACTGTACATAAGCACAGTAACCCGTTAATTAATTAGGTGGCTACTGTGCACCTGCACAGTAACATGTTAATTAATTAAACCTGCATAGTAACCGGGGGAATTAATTAGCCGGTTACTGTGCCCCTGCACAGTAACCAGCTAATTAATTTCTTGCTTGCAGAACGTGCACAGTGCACGTTCTGCATGCAAGAAGATGAACAGGGGAAGAGTTACCTGCGACGATGAGCTTGGGTAGAGGAGCTGACAGTGGTGCTGGTGGTGGTTTTGCTGGTGGTTGCTGCGACCTTCTTCCTCCTCCCTTTGTTTCGGCATTGCTTCTTCTCTTTGTTTCCTTTGCTCCCTCTGTCAACAACGTTCTTCTCTCTCTACAGTGGCGTCGTGGAGGTGCTGGTGGTGGTTGCTGACCGGAGGATGGCTGAGATGGTGGTCGGCCTTTGGAGTGCGGTATTCAGCCTTTCTTCCTTTTTCTTCTCTAAGTTCCTATGTTCTCCTCTGTTTCCCTTTCTCCTTCTGCTTCCAACTGTGCTGTTGTCGACTAGGAAGACAGTGGCAGCTGGTGGTGGTGGAGAGGACGTGCGCTGTTCCTGGTGGTGTTGCCGCGGCTGGGAAGAAGATGGGGGGCTGTTCTCAGTGTCGGGCAGTGCCTTGCTGCTGCTTTCTTCGCCTGCGTAGAGGTGCAGGCTCCTGTTTTTTCTTTGATGGTGGCGCGACGTGTGGCTGGAAGATGATGAGCTGATGAAGGATGGTGGTGGCGTGGGCAGTGCTGCTGTGTTCCCGATCCAGGTGGCGTTGGTGTGTTTGTATTTCCCTCCCTCTGTTTCAGAAATCCTTTCCTTCTCTTCTCTCCGTTCACTCTGCTCTCGTTCAACTTTCCAAAGGTTCCCCTGCTTTCGTTCCTTCTTCTGTGTTTTTCTCCCCTTCTTTTCCTATCTCGTTTCCTCTCTTCCTACCCTCTCACAGTAGCTTTCTTTGTTTCAAAACTTCCCTCCCCTTTCAGTTTCAAAAGATCCCTCTCTCCCCTTCAAAACTCTACCTCTCCTCCTTCACATCTCACCTCCCTCTTGTTTTAGCGTTGCTTGGCCCCTTGGCCCCTTTCTTCCTTTGCTTCTTTCCCGTTCCCCTCTCCTTTGTTCAAAAAAACTTCCCCCCTCTTTAGTTTTCCAAACCCCTCTCTCGTCCCTCTCTCCCGTTCTTTTTAAAAAAAACTCCCCCCTCCTCTCTTTTGCTAGTGCGCCTTGGGAGCAAATCATGCTGCGGCTGGTCGGCCATTGGGCGCGACTGTCGAGGTTCAGCTCCCTTGATTTTGGCAGGGCGCGCGGCGGGTAGAGGAACAGTGTCAAAACGACACTGTTCAAATTCTTTTTTTTTTTATATATATATATATATTTTTTTATATTTGTGGGGACCCAAAAATGGGTTACAACATGCGCCTTCAATCACGCAACGGCTGGTCGGCCAGTGACCCGTTCGGTGGTCTAAAGGTGTGGGGCTTCGGTGGGGACGAGGAGAGAGAGGCGGGACGGTTTTTGAAAATGGTTTTTGTCTTCTGTTGTTGTTCAACGGGGGAAGGAGGAAGATGAACAGTGTCGTTCAAAACGACACCGTTCTGGCCGTTTCATTTAAATGAGCCAAACTTCAAATCAGTCCTCTATCATTTCTTGTTCATTTCAATTGTATCCCTGCCAAATTCGATCTCCGCCCCCATAGTTGGCCGCGTTTTTCACTTTAGTCCTTGGCCTCTGATTTATGCAATTAAGCCCTCAATTGATCAATAAACTTCCATATTTATTCAATTAAACCCCTGATTTGACCCAATAAATTCCTAAAAACTATATTTTGGCCCCAGAACTTAAATTTCTTTCAATTAAAGCCTAAATTGACTTAAAAATCAATTTTCTTGCAATCAAATCCCCTATAAAATCAATTAAAAATCCAATTAAGTCTATAAACATCCAAACTTGGGCTTTTCTCCTCAAAATTCAAATTTCCTTCTCAACATGGCTCTCATCCTTCAAGAATATACTGTCAAAAATCCAATCTTTGTATTTTTAACCTCCTTGACCGATTTTTCTGACCATTTGCTGAGCGTTTCTGCCTCCTGTTATTTTTCTAACCTCCTTTGGCTATTTATTTTATTTCATTTATTTGGGGACCCAAAAATGGGTTACAACACCGACTACTAAGGAAAAAGAATCCTGGAACCTGGAATGAGGAGTGTGAGGAGGCATTCAATAAAATCAAACATTATTTACAAAATCCACCTTTACTGGTTCCTCCGGTATCGGGAAAACCTCTAGTATTGTATCTAACAGTGACTGAAGCAGCCATGGGATGTGTATTGGGTCAGCATGATGAAACCGGAAGGAAGGAAAGAGCTATTTATTACTTAAATAAGAAATTCACTGAATGTGAGTCTAGATACACGGAGATAGAAAGGCTTTGTTGTGCGTTGGTGTGGGCGGCAAAGAGGTTGCGACATTATATGTTATACTATACCACTTGGTTGATTTCAAAAGTGGATCCTCTGAGGTACATTTGTAACAAGCCCTTTCTCTTAAGTCGAATTGCAAGGTGGCAAGTTCTATTAGCAGAATATGACATAGTATACATGACAAGGAAAGCCGTAAAAGGAAGTGCAATCGCGGACCATCTGGTCGATAATGCTGTTGAAGATTACGAACCTTTGGATTTTGACTTTCCCGATGAAGATATATTGTCAATAGAGAAAGAAGAAGAGAAGACAGATTTGTGGACGATGTTTTTTGACGGCGCAGTGAATGTATATGGTAATGGGGCCGGTGCGGTAATAATCTCTCCTGATAAGAAACAGTATCCAGTTTCGGTTAAACTACATTTCGAGTGCACCAACAATACAGCTGAGTATGAAGCTTGTATCCTCGGTTTAGAAGCGGCATTAGAGTTGAAGATAAAGAAGTTAGATGTATATGGAGATTCAATGTTGATTATCTGTCAGGTTAAAGGGGAATGGCAGACCAAGGAGGGAAAATTGAGGCCATTCCAGGAATACCTATCCACGTTAGCAAAGGAATTTGAAGAAATTAGATTCACCCATCTGGGAAGGGAGGGGAACCATTTTGCGGATGCTTTGGCCACGCTAGCTGCTATGACTACCATTGATCTCAAGTGCAGGGTACAACCGGTACACATTGACATTAGAAATGACCCAGCTCATTGTTGCTTAGTTGAAGGAGAGATAGACGGACAGCCTTGGTATTATGATATCAAGAACCTTGTGCAAAATCATGAATATCCGGTGGGAGCTTCCAAAACGGATAAGAAAACCTTAAAAAGGTTGGCTATAGACTTCTATTTAGATGGAGAGATTTTGTACAAAAGAACATTTGATGGAACCCTGCTAAGGTGTTTGAATGAGGCAGATGCTAGAAAGGCATTACGGGAGGTCCATGAGGGGATTTGCTCAACACATGCTAGCGGGCATATGATGGCAAGGAAAATACAAAGGGCTGGTTATTTTTGGATGACGTTAGAGAAAGACTGCATCGACTATGTCAGGAAATGTCATAAATGTCAAATTTACAGTGACAAGGTCAATATGCCACCAGCTCCTCTATTTAATCTAATATCCCCTTGGCCATTTACAATGTGGGGAATCGATGTAATCGGTCCGGTTAACCCAAAGGCTAGTAATGGGCATAGATTCATCCTCGTGGCTATTGACTACTTCACCAAATGGGTGGAAGCTAATTCGTATGCCCATGTAACACAGAAGGTAGTGAAGAGGTTTATAGAAAAAGACCTGATTTGTCGATATGGTCCTCCGGAAAAGATAGTGACCGATAATGCACAGAATTTCAATGGCAAAATGATAGTGGAGTTGTGTACCAAATGGAAGATCAAGCATTCAAACTCCTCGCCATATCGGCCAAAAATGAATGGCGCAGTAGAAGCCGCCAACAAGAACATCAAAAAGATTATTCAGAAAATGGTAGTCACGTATAAAGATTGGCATGAGATGTTGCCGTTTGCTCTTCATGCATACCGCACTACCGTCAGGTCCTCGACAGGAACTACTCCATATTCTCTGGTGTACGGTATGGAAGCAGTGATGCCTTTGGAAGTAGAAATCCCGTCATTAAGAGTGTTGATGGACTCCGAATTAGAAGAGGCCGAGTGGGCCAAAGTGAGACATGAACAACTGAACCTGATCAGTGAAAAGAGGATGGCCGCAATATGTCACCACCAACTTTACCAGAAACGAATGGCCAAGGCATATGATAAGAAGGTTAGACCGCGGTTGTTTCAAGAAGGGGATCTAGTATTGAAGAAAATATTGTCACTACCTGGAGACGATCAAAGCAAATAGGCATCGAATTACGAGGGTCCTTACGTAGTAAAGAAGGCATTCTTAGGAGGAGCACTGAAGTTAGCCAGAATGGATGGAGAAGACCTAGCTCGACCTGTGAATTATGACTCTGTAAAAAGATATTATGCTTGATGTAGGCTCCTAAATCAATAAAGCAAAATTTGGCCATTGACTTCTTTCTCTTTTGCATTGATCTCACAACAATCATTTTTGCATTAATCCTAACAGTGCATGTCTTATTGTTATCGCACCTAAAAAGTTTAGCATCGGCTGAACGAATTCCTTCTCTATACAAAAGCCTAGACTAAAATCTCACCCCTACACTGGGGGCAATAAGAGATGTTTTCATGAAAAGTTTTACGAAAGCCTATAATCTGAAAACCAAGCTAAAGCATTTGACAAAAGCATGACAAAGAGGCAATGACAAATCATACATTTTGGGAAAAGGACTACTTGAAGAAAGTCAGAGACTTCTTCTCCAAGAATATGATAGGAGGCAACACGAGAGATGAATCCAGCATACAACGTCAAAAGCAAGCTTATGTTAAGAGGGAGTCTTAGGAACTAGAAGAAGAGGATGGGGCCTATGTTTCAAAACCAGGTACGAATGCATGCATTGCATCTAATCATAAATCATTGCATGTATGTTTTTTTGGATCATTACAGGAGGAGTCCTTAATGCATTCCAACAAGATTGGAGACTAAGAGAGAATCATAGTGGATGATAGCAAAGAATCACGGTTTTGAACCATAGTGGATTCTGGAACAACGAGAAGAACAAGAGAAAGAGAGAATGAAAAGTTTTGAACCCTGCCATCAGGAAGAACGACATCGATATCAGCTTTGGTAATAAGGAATCGCCAGATGGGATTCCAAGTTGATTAAAGGAGATCGCCAGAAGGGATCTCGTGTTTCGCTATTTGAAGGTCGCCAGATGGGACCTCGTTTACATGTTGGTTAAAAGGAATCGCCAGATGGGATTCCAAGTTGATTAAAGGAGATCGCCAGAAGGGATCTCGTGTTTCGCTATTTGAAGGTCGCCAGATGGGACCTCGTATTACATGTTGGTTAAAAGGAATCGCCAGATGGGATTCCAAGTTGATTAAAGGAGATCGCCAGAAGGGATCTCGTATTTCGCTATTTGAAGGTCGCCAGATGGGACCTCGTTTTTCATGTTGATTAAAAAAGGAATCGCCAGATGGGATTCCAAATTGATTAAAGGAGATCGCCAGAAGGGATCTCGTATTTCGCTATTTGGAGGTCGCCAGATGGGACCTCATATTTCGTTTGAATAAAAGGAATCGCCAGATGAGATTCCAAGTTGATTAAAGGAGATCGCCAGAAGGGATCTCGTGTTTCGCTATTTAAAGGTCGCCGGATGGGACCTCGTATTACATATTGGTTAAAAGGAATCGCCAGATGGGATTCCAAGTTGAATAAAGGAGATCGCCAGAAGGGATCTCGTGTTTCGCTATTTGGAGGTCGCCAGATGGGACCTCGTTTTTCATGTTGATTAAAAAAGGGAATCACCAGATGGGATTCCAAGTTGATTAAAGGAGATCGCCAGAAGGGATCTCGTATTTCGATATTCATCCAAGGAGGTCGCCAGAAGGGACCTCATATTTCAACATTGGTTACAAGGAATCGCCGGATGGGATTCTAAGATTTTTTGGTTGTTGTTAAAAGAGATCGGTAGAAAGGATCTCGTATTTCAATATTGGTTAAAGGAGGTCGCCAGATGGGACCTCATATTTCATGTTGGTTAAAAGGAATCGCCAGATGGGATTCCAAAGTGAGGAGGATTGCTGTAAAAGACAAGTTTCAGGTCAATCAAGCTTCAACCAGATCGGTTTCGGGAGTTCCATTTTGGGTTTATCTTTATAAAACTTACTGCGCAAAACCTCTGCTCCGTAAGCATTATAAAGAGGGGGCATCTGTTGTAACCCATTTTTGGGTTCCCCCCATAAAAATATAAATATATAGCTGGAAGAAATTAGAAAAATAATAAGAGGTGGGAGTGCTCAGAAAATGGTTGGAAAATTGGTCAGTGAGGTTAAAAATTACAAAAATTGGATTTTTGACAGTATATTCTTGAAGGAGGAGAGCCCTGTTGAGGAGAAAAATTTGAAATTTGAGGAGAAAAGCCCAAATTTGGATGTTTATGGACTTAGTTGGATTTTTAAATGAATTTATAGGGGATTTGATTGTAAGAAAAATTGATTTTTAAGTCAATTCGGGCTTTAATTAGAAGAAATTTAAGTTCTGGAGCCAAAATATATTTTTTAGGAATTTATTAGGTCAAATCAGGGGCTTAATTGCATAAATATTGAAGTTTAAGGGCCAATTGGGGACTTAATTGAGAAAATCTGAAACCAGGGACCAAATTGGAAGAGGCGCGTAAATGGAGGGGCTTCAATTATTCGGTTCAGGGGCCTAATTGAAGAAATTGAAAGTTTATTAATCAATTGAGGGCTCAATTGCATAAATCAGAGGCCAAGGACCAAAGTGAAAAACGCGGCCAACTATAGGGGCGGAGACCGAAATTGGCAGGGATGCAATTGAAGGAAAAAAGATAATTGAGGGCTGCCTTGCAAATTGACGCGTTTTGGCGTCTTGCAGGACTTAAATGAAACGGCGCGTTTTGCCTAAAACGACGCCGTTTCATGCAAAAAAAAAAAAAATAATAAGAAGAAGAAAGGGGACCGAACGGTACCGTTTTGAACGGCACTGTTCCCCTTTCTTCTTCCTCACTGGACGCGATGCAGAAGAAGGAAGAAAAATGGTTTTTCTTCTTTAAACCGGTCTCTCTCTCCTCGAGGCCACCAACCCGAAGCCCCACGCCGTTGGACCACCGACCGAAGACACTGGCCGACCACCCGCCGCGCGCCTACCCGAAAAACAGGGAGCGGAACCTCGACAGCTGCACCCAAATGGCCGACCAACCGCCGCAGCCCTTGCTCCCCATGTGCAACCATAGAAAGCCCCGCCCTTTGGCTCTATAAATAGACCGAACAACAGTAAAAAAGGGAGGAAAAAAGGAGGAGAAGAGAACGAAAAAAGAGACCGAGAGAGAAGGGGGAAGGAGACCCGAACGAGAGAGGACCGAAAGAAGAGAGAAAACGAGAGGAGAGAAAAACAAAGACTAAAAAAAAAGGAGAGAAAACAGAAGGAACCAAAGAGAGGAGAGAACGAACCGAAAGGGAGAGGAACCGAAATATAAGAAGGGAAAGCTGCTAACGGGTAGAAAAACTTGAAAAAGACTGTAACACCGCCGTTCGAAGGAGTAGCGCCGCTGCTTGGAGCCGCCGTCCGTGAGCCAAGACACCGCCACCGGCCTCCACCACAGCACCGCCAGCGACGCAGCCAGACACCACCTCCTCCGCGCCAGGTAATTCTTCTTCCTCCCTTCATTACTGCACCTGTTTCTTTTTTTTTCCCTTGCATGCAGAACGAATAACGTTCTGCATGCAGGAGGGTGGGGGGGAAAAATAATTCCCCCCCCCCGCCAGCGTCTGTCGCTGGGCCAGGTTGGTCCTGGCCCAGCCCCCTCTTCTAGGCCGGGTCTGGCCCAGAAGAGGATAATAGTATTTGGGCCGAAGTCGGCCCAATCCATTTTGGGCCGAAATCGGCCCAACACCTTTTGGACTGAGCCCGGCCCAGTGGGTTGGGCCGGACCAGCCCAGCCCATATTAATATTATATATTATATATTATATTTTGTATTATTTATATATATATATATTTGAAAAATTACGAAAATTCTTCAAAAATTATTTCAAATAATATGTGATTTTTTTGTAATTTTATTACTGTATTTTGATTAATATCGGTTTGTATTTTTATACTGTAAAGATACAAATCCGGTATTAAAATTCCCGGTTTTCATCAAAACATCAAAGATTTTCAAAATAAAAAAGTTTCTAAAAATATCTTTGAAAATATTGTTGATTTTTCTGCATTTGTTTTATCAAAGTGGATTAATATTTGGTTGTATTTTTATACCGTAAGGATACAAACCCAGTATTAAAATACCCGATTTGCGTCAAAACGTACAAAAATACATATTTAAAAAAAAATTTTTGTTTTAAAATACGGCCTAGTCTCTCCAACATATATATATAAATATTATAACATCATATTTTCACACAACAAAGAAAATTTCAAAACAATATATGTATTAGCATGCATTTTGGCTTTAATAACCAGTTTATTCAAGCCATGAGAACTAGGCCAATATTTCAAAAATTCTAAAAAAATCTTTTTGTCTTCTTTTAGTACATGGGATTACGAATTTATACGTAAGACGTATTCCTGATATAAAAAATATGGTTTTTCATAGACGTTAGAACGGTTAGGTTTTACCCGATAAGATAAGGACCTCCTTATTGAGGAGGACTTTTCTTGAACCATAGACGGACCAACATACATAGACGTTAGAAGGATTAGGTTTTACCCGATAAGATAAGGACCTCCTTATTGAGGAGGACTTTTCTCGAACCATAGACAGACCAACATACATAGACGTTAGAAGGATTAGGTTTTACCCCTTAAGATAAGGACCTCCTTATTGAGGAGGACTTTTCTTGAACCATAGACGGACCAACATACATAGACGTTAGAAGGATTAGGTTTTACCCGATAAGATAAAGACCTCCTTATTGAGGAGGACTTTTCTTGAACCATAGACGGACCAACAACTAGGAAACACAGCGAGACCTTGAATTTTATCAGACAAATAAACAATGCAGCTTACCTTAGGTAGGGCGTATTTGGGGTGCTAATACCTTCCCTTTACGCAACCAGTCCCCGTACCCAATCTCTGAGACCAGTTAGGGTTCCTAGTGACCAAAATACTAGGTGGCGACTCCCATTCCATTTTCTACCAACCAAAGACAATATTTTCTTGTCTCCCCATACTTGCCAGATAAATACCATACACACTTCCTAGATTTAAAAAGTGGAATTTTCGCCGCGACGCCGCGCACCCGCGACAATAGGCCACCACGCTCGGGGCTTTCCTGTTACAAGCATATATATACACAAAATTACTTAAATAAGGGGAAAATTCAAACTCATTTTTTTATATTTATACAAAATAAACTACCATTTTATTCATCAAAAAAAATTTATATGTTGGAAAAAAAAACCTTTTTTATTTCGTAAGCTTGCACAACAAACACACATTCACATACAAAGTTTCAACATAAAAAACGAACCATTACACCTTGAATAAATCAAAATCAGCTTGATTTTTCCAACTCATCAAAGAGTATTGCTTTCCACCTTCGCTAACAGGGGGTTTAGAACTGTCATGTTCATTTTTCTTTACAACTTCTTCTCTCTCTCTTTTTATATGTACTAGGATAATCTATGTGGGCTATCATGATGAAGGAGGAGGTTGTTTTAACGAGTCGAGTTGTGTTTGTTGTGGGGTTAGTGTTTGGAGGCTAAACGAGGAAGAAGCAAAAGCATATCAATCCATTGGGTTTATTTAAGTGTGGATCAGGTTTGTGAGTAGAGAAAGTTATGATTGTGGTACTGTGAGTAGAGAAAGTTAAAGAGAATTTTAGAGATAATGCACATGTGTCAAGAGAAAAGCATAGACATTTTTGTTGATAATAAGTCTACAATTATCTTGGAAAAAAAAAAACTCACTTTTTAAAAGAGAAATGAGCATGCAAACAGCGGATATCCCTCTATTAGAGAGTGCACAAGAAAAAAAGAGGTGTGACTGAGTTATGTGAACACTACAAGATTTAACAGTTTTACCGACATAATTTTTCTGTCAGCGTAAGACACATATTTCATCGGTAATTAATTTACAGACTGAATCACCAACGAAAATGCTCCATCCGTGAATCTTTCGTCGGTAATTTTTTGTCCATCGGTAAATCCGTTGGTAATAAAAAAATAAATTTATCCGCTTCATTTCATCGGTATATCCCTCGGTAATAATTTTTTTATTACCAACGGATTTACCGAAGGAATTGCCGATGGAATTTCCGTCGGTAATTATTTAAAAACATTTTAAAAAAATCATTTTATAAAATTATAAAATAATTAAATTAACATAAATTAACACTCTATAATATATACTCAAAATGCTTGGAAAAAAGAATAAGAAAATCAACTCAAACAAATTTGTAACAAATAAATAAAACAAAAAAATAAATTCAACTAAAAAAATTCATATGAAAAAAATAAAGTTGCAATTGCTAAAAATTTAAAAATCCTATAAATAAATCTACTAAAAATTGATCTCATATGAAAAAAAAAATCTCACAACAACATTTATACAATTATTAAGAACAAAAACAATTAAAAATAAAATAAAAAACAAATATAGTGAAAAAAATCATGAAAAAAGAAAAATCTTACCTTAATGTAGTTGCAAGTGAAGCTAAGGAGAGAGAAAAAATTTCGTTAAGCATATTAATTAAAAAAAACTAAGAGGATAAAAGAAGAAAGAATAAGAAGACATACCCAAGCATGGAGGAAAAGAGAAGGAGATGAGGAGAGGAAAGAAGAGAAAGAAATAGATAAGAAATGATGTTTTTTTACATATAGTGAAGAAGAAGAAGAAGAAGAAGAAGAAGAAGAAGAAGACACACCTTAATGATGTTTTTTACATATAGTGAAGAAGAAGAAGAAGAAGAAGAATAAGAAATGGGTCTGTCTCTTGTGAAATAAGGGGATTCAGGCTTTTTATTGGGGCACGTTACCGACGGATAATTGAATATTAATATTTTTTAATTATTCCGTCGGTAATTCCATCGGTAATATTTAATTTAAATTTTTAATATCGTAAAAAGTTTTTAGAAACTGCCAAAAAATTACCGATGATTTTTCAATCTGTCGGTGATTCCGTTTGTAATATTTAAATGAAAATTTTAAATTAATTGAATTTTTTCAGAAAACCACCAAATAAACCGACGACTTTTCAATCCATCGGTGATTTTGTCCGTAAAGAACAACAATTAACAGTGCAATTGGAAGGTGAACAGTTCTGGAGCTCTCTGGAAAATAGCGACGGACAATTCCGTCGGTAAAAATGACACGTCATCATTTTTTTTTGCTTTGTTTTAATTTTTTTTCCCACGGTAAATCCCTCGGTATATACCAAGGGAATATTTCCGTCGATAAAATTTCTTGAAAATTTACCGACGAAAATATTCACTCGGTATTTCCGTTTGTATTTATCAATTTTCTGGTAGTGGAAGTTCATTAATCAAGTTGCATATATTCTTATAAAGGTTTTGAAATGAGAAGATTTTTGCAAATTAAGAGCTTTGCTAGGACATATCTAGAGATAGGTTTAAGGAAGGATGTCGAGGGTAAATTTATACTATAAGAATGTTTTATGCATATATAAATTCAGTTCAAGCCATAACGGTTTTAACAGCAAACAAACAGTTATTGTTTATTAACTACCTAAGATTTGGAGCCATATCTGTGCCAAGCACCAAGCTCATTTCAACGGAACCGCGCATGCTTATTTCAGATGACATTTCCATGGCCAGACATTCCTTTAGCTCTCCCAAAATATCACTCATGTCCGGTCTTTGTATTGAAGTCGGGGGCACGCAGGACAATGCTATCTCCAGAGCTTTCCAAGCACAATTAGTGCTGAATTCACCTTGCAGCCTTGGATCGATAATGCTCTGGATATCCCCTCTTTCAACTAAAGGACTCACCCATTGAAGTATGTGAGTGTGGCCCTGATGGCCCCTTATTAAAGGCGGTTGACCAGTTATTAGCTCACACAGAAGAATACCGAAGCTATAAACATCACTTTTCTTATTTAAGTTTCCTGATGCTCGATATCTGCATACAGAATATAATGATAATTATTCTAGGAGAACAAACACTGTGAGAGAAGGTTAACATTAAGTGTGAATACGCACTCAGGATCAATGTATCCAGGCGTGCCTGCAGGATCAGTTATGACATGCGAGTCTCCTTCATTTGCGAAGGCTTTGGACAACCCGAAATCAGCAATCTTGGCTTGAAGGTTTTCAGTTAATAAGATGTTGGATGATTTCAAATCTCTATGGACTATTGGCGGCTTGCAACCGTTATGCAGATATTCCAAACCTGCGAGTTCGATAATGCCAGTTAATCCAACAAAGTTTGCATAACAAAAATGAAGAAAAAATGACTCAGGCACTAGAGTCAGACCTTGTGCTGCGTCTACTGCAATTTGCAGCCTTGCCCTCCAATTCAACATATTTGTGCTATTTTCTGCAGACATAAAAACACACTAATATCATAAATTAAACAATAAACTTTGCAATGTGATGAATACAATAGGAATTATGTTTCATTACACATATAAGTTCATCAGTACTAGATGGTTGTCAAAGAATCATCTTAACCTAAAAGCTTAAACTATTAGGTGAGGTCCTAAGATATGATTTAAATTATTCTTTAACACTCTCTCAATTGAAAGTCTTATGGATTTAAAACTTGCACATACCTATATTATCTTGTCCTTAATTTTTATCGAATAGAATAGAGGTGGTGAGATTTGAACTCGTGACTGCTTGGTTATCAAGGCTCGGATACCATGTCAAAAAATCATTTCAATGTAAAAGCTTAAGTTACTAGGTAATATCCCAATATATGATTTATATTATACTCTAACAATGATAAATTCGTATAAACCTGAGTGAGAGTTCTATCTATAAACTAGTTTGTGTCCTAAAAAAATTGAAGAATTCTATATTTCTGAGAGTAATTCTATAAATACCTAACAAGTGATCCTTCAAGTTCCCATTTGCCATGTATTCATAAACAAGTGCCATATTTTCTTGCTCATTACAATAACCAACGAGGGACACCAAGTTTCTGTGATGAACAATAATCAATAGTTTGACCTGCATTTAGAAACATTACTCTGTCATAGCTGAAAGAAAAATATTTGGTGCACCTCTCTTGTCCTTTACAGGAAAGGAGAAATAACTAATTTGTTACCTCCGCTAGAAATTCTTTATAACCTTGCCTTGAGGATTGAGATAACAACTTGACAGCAACTTGACGACCATCATTCAGGTTTCCAAGATATACTTTTCCAAATCCTCCTTCTCCAATAATGGTTTGGAAATTGTTGGTAATGCTAACTATTTCAGTGTATGTAAATGGTTGATTCTTTGATTTTAGTGACAAGGATAAGCCCACCGAGGAAGATAATGGCACATTCAATCTCCCTGCAAAGGAAAATTTCATATTTTGTTTTTGATAAAGCGATAAATATTCCAATATTTTAACAGAGATACTAAAGTATGAAACTATATATGTCATCATATCTACATGTCAAAACTATGTTATTGCTTACTGATCTCATGCTGAATCGTATTCTCATCTGCTAAGTTGCAGGAAAGAAATGAGGTATTGGGGGTGGTATCCAAATTAGAATTATCATATGATAGGTAATATAAAAGTTATTGGGTGCACATAATATATATATATATATATATATATATATATATATATATTCAAAATGAATGAAAAAATTAAAGTGCCTACATATAAGATAGACTCATAGAATAATATTCTATGAGGCTTTTAAGTTAAAGACAGGTATGATCATATATGTAAGCTATCGGATGTATAGATCATCAATGATTTCACAAAAAGCACAAAGCATCTTCTAAGCCAAAATTACTCTATGTTATTCTAGGATTTAGTTAACACCACTCAAAAGAGAGGAAAGAATACAAAGAAGATAAGTGAAAGAGAAAGAATTCACCTCTTTTCAACCTCCAGAAGATAGTTATAATGCTAAGGAGAAGGAGCACCGAAACTGATATGACAGATGCAATAACTGGAACAGGAAAACTTCCCTGCTTCTTTTCACATGTATCCAACTTGCATAAATCCGGATTTCCATCCAAACTTGCATTAAGTAAAATAGTGTCAGATGTAACTGAGAATCAATGACTATATACCAGTAACAAATAACCCAATCAGAGTGATCATGGTTAGCTTTAGAAAGTTAGCAAGATCACTATGAAATATACCGAAGAATTGTATCAGTTACTTAATTCCTTAAACTCGTACTAACATGCAAAGAAAATGGATTTGTGTAATCTATTTTCTGACTCCTCTTTGTTCCTTAACGTTTAATTTCAATTTATGAAAAATTAAAACAATGTTCACTTCATATGTAAGAAAAGAAGTTAGAGAAGAACCAAAGGAGTAGAATGATTGTTTAATAAGCATGCAGATAAGTTGTAATGGTTGAAGATGATAACCAAACCTCAGCTGCAACTGTCTACTCTTAGACTTTTCCTTGAGACTATAGGGAACTGCACCTGTGAGTTTATTCCTACTCAAATATCTGTAAATAGGAAAAATAAAGTCACCATTCACCATGGTAATCTTTGTAAAAACTTCTTATGGTAAATACCAGAGCATGTTAACTTACAGGATTGTAAGATTTGGCAGTTGCGCAAAAGCTTCTGGCACTGTCCCTGTCAATTCATTGTTTGATAAATCCCTGAAAGAAAATGTGAAAAAAATAACGAACAATCACATTTTATAAAGAAATAGATGACAAGAATACGCAATAGTTGGGATAAAATAGAGGTTGTTCCTCCACTAATCTGAAGTATGGACACCCATATTTGCAACCTTTGTGGAGCCAGAATCCCTATCGTTGGCTTGTAGGATTTTGTCCAGAAAAGATGCATATAGGGAGAGAGGATATGCCTCAAGCTTATAAGATGCATGAGCCCTCCAAACACCTCTAGCCAATTTCCATATAGAGTATTTGTAACATCACCTTTAGACTTTCATAAGATAATGTCTCATCTTAGGATTGAGGTGCCCTCTAGTTTTAAGGGTCTCGACCCAATAAACAATAGTTCTTTTCAAATAAAATGATGAATGTCTGAAGTCGGTAAAAAATTCTAGCGGTGACTGTCATTCCAGTGCTAGATATCTAGTAGCCATTGCGAGCGTAGTTTATTAGTATTAAAACCTGTTACAACTTAGTTACGAAGACTTACAAGGACTTGATTGATGTGAGGTTCAAGAGTGAAACAGCTATATTCCCTGATAATTGACTTGAACTTAGATTCCTGCTCATAGTTAATAGTAAATGAGTAAGACATTGAGATACTGAATGCCATATCTAAATGGATGTTCTTCAAAAATAACTTGCATAAAATATTCCAACAATCATACAGAATTTAAGAGGGAACTCACAGAGAGATGATCCTTGGAGGGTTATCATTGTTGCACTGCAAACCAGTCCACGTAGTACGTGGCAAACATGGATCTCCCTGCCAGTCACCTCTATTTATTTTGTATGCTTCCTTGATGGCCATGATTGCATCAACTATGATAATTTATATTAAAAAGGGTGAGCAGTGCATAGCTTTAGATTTATAAGAGAGAATCGTTATATACTAGGTAAAGGCTTATATATCCAAAAAAATCTCGAGCCCGCCTTTTTGTGACAAAAGAGTAATTTTTTATGATGAATAAAAAAAAAAACTATCTCAATTAGCCATTAGGCTATCAAACAATTATCATTTGTATGATTTTATAATATTCCAATTTAAGTTTCATATTATAGGCCAATTGGTTTGATTCATGGTATCTATAAAGTTCATGTAAATATTATTTTCAACAGACTGAAACATGTTAGCCAGGATCTTATTGGACAAACTTCAAAAGAGGTTGCCGAATGTTTTTGTTGTAGTCGGACATTATTTTGTTAATCCTAGATCTTTCATTTTTAGGTATTCTTGATGTAAAACTTTAACTTTTCATGATAGCCATCATCTAAATGGCTAGAATGTGTTTTAATAAATTTGCCGATTTTTATATATATAAAAAATTGTTCTATAACATAAAAAGTCTTTCTTAAAATTTGCAAAGTTATTATGTGCTAATTTATTTTTAATTTAATTAGAATAATCAAAATAATGATATTGAAAATCAACCATTGATCATTGAAACTTTCATGCCATATCAAAAACCACTTTAGATATTTAAATTATTTGATAATATTCAATAAATCACTATATAATCTTAATAAAAAATAAGCATAAAATGTCCAAGATTTGTTTTTTTGGAAGATAGAGAATTTAGGTTGGATATCAAACTTCGTAACATTTGGATACAAAAAGGTATCAAATCATATGAACTTTAATATGGTAGTCAATTAACATTCGTGGTTTGTATTCTTTAGTAATATTAGGAGTTTTAGGCTCCTTCTATTTTTGTGGTATGGTGTAGTGCGTTCTATGTTTTGTTTCAATCATAGATTTGAAAGTGTTTAGTTAATCAACATATATCATAGTTTTATATAGACCCCACTAAAAACTCTCTTAAAAACTAAATGATGTTATCGAACCTACAATAACGGGTGAGTTGAGCAGTCAGGTGTGGGTCTGTCATAATTAGATAAGGATCTGCTCTAGATAGATTATGTGGATAGCCTAGAAAATGCATTTATAGACTATTGAGACATGTTTAGGTCCAATAAGAGATCTGATACTGTCAGACCAGAATAACAGCTCAAAAGGCTATAATTTTTAATCTGACCATTGAATCACGGTTAAAATTTTACAAGAGATTTCGAAGGTTGTTTTCCTTTGAAGTTATCTATGTGTTGCTATGTGGATCGTCAGATTTTTAGATTTCGCAAATCTCGCCCCATGACCCTGGTTTTACAAGTTTTTATGATTTTTCTTTTTATTTTTGAATTTCATGCTATTTTTGAAATTGATGTTTCTTTCCTTTGTAATTTTGGATTTTTATTTTTGTTTCCTAAATAGAGTAAGTTTTCTAATCTATTTAAGGCTTATAAACCTCCTAAAAAGACAAACTTTATTATTATTATTTTCAAAGAATAAACTTGTGAATTTAAGGTTTATATTTGTAGCTCCTTTCACCCATAAATAAATTTTATGTTCTTTGTTTAGTTGTTGTTTTCAACTTCCATATGCATAATTAAGTTAAGAAAAAACTACATATTATAACTTTTCTTAAACCTACTTTTTCAAACTATAATAGTAAAAACATCTACAACACCAAATCACAATGGAGGAAACCTCTTTAAAAAAAAACAAAGAAAGGAAAAGACAAGGCCAGCCCTCGTTGTGCCAGCAAGACAATTAATCACCAAGTAATTTGCCATTAATCAGACCCTAGCTCGAGGGATCAGAGGGATCAAAACGTAAAAATCCTTCAATCCAGTAGTCTAGCAATTCATTAATGACGATTATTATAGCATTCTGGCACCCAAGCCTATAGCATTCAACAGAATTGAAATAGAAAACATACCGTCTGTTTGGTTTGTCGGTGAATCATGGAGTGGCAATAGTTCGAAGATCTCAAAGGCATTTAGGATAGGTGGAAGGTCAGAACTTGCATCAATAGAAAACCTAACTAGACCTTCTTGATCTTGTAATTTATATGGACCTATGGTCAATGGCTTCAAGTATTCAAGGGTAAAGAGCCCATACTTTAAGCCATTCAAAGTAATGGTGAATTCTCGTAATTTGCCTCCTGCAATCTGCTCGATTTCAGCAAAGTGAAAGAAGACAAGAAACTCAGGTGTGAAATTCTCTTTATACGGTGATGTATAGGTGTAGCTCAATGATTTAAGGCCATTTCGAGGCTGAACCGCTGTTCTCAAGACTTCGACTGGTAGACGGCAGCGATTATCACTGCCCTGGATATCAATATTTGTAATTGCTTCGGTGCTAATATTTGAAACTGAATCGGTGAGGCTGACGTCAAGCTGCCAGATGCGAGCATACACGTCATCGGGGTACCTAAATGCATGGGAGAAACAATAACACAAGTATTAACTAATGTAGTGATATTCTCATTCTCCAAAATTCCTATTTCTTGATGTTCATTGATTCTAAGCAATATTAAAAAACTATTTACATACGAGTAATTAAAGAAAACACAACTAATAAAGATTTAATGATCAAGAATCTATCAACGTAAAGTATATAATTTAAAATATTTTATGCATCCTGAAGGGGAAAAAACATAAGAAAAAACACATATCATTTGGCACAAATGATGAGCTGTAGTACGATTAATTAAGATATACTTCTTATGAATAGATTCAGTTTTTGTCCAACTTAATTTTAGATCAAATCAGCTGGAGTTACACTAAAAAATGGAAGGGATTTGCTAGCTATCCCTCGCCAACGACTGGTCAACTTGCTGCCCAAGATTAAAAGTATTAAATTTACTTTCAGAATTATTGACTTGGGGGAAGATTCTGGATAAGGTTGAGAAAGTTAGCTCCAAAAAATCATGGTTTAGAAGTGAAAGAGAAACAAGAAAAACAAAAACAAAACATCGATCTTTCAATGTCTACAAATGATAACATTCTAAAAACCATGATAAAATACAATATCCCTAAGGTATATAGTGAAATTATAGATATTTATCCAAAAGATTGTATATATATTTTACATAAACGTCCTCCTTATATTAAAAAAAAATCTGTAAAAACGCTCATTAAATTCTCAAGCTTTTTTAAACGGTACCTATGATGAGAATTTTTATCATATCTGATGCATGATGTGGCACATGCATGATTTAGTTAAAAATGCATGATTTAGACAATTCACCTTATGGTGCCTAAGCTGACCTCGCCGCCAAGGTCAGCTTGCACCCTGCGAAGCAACGATCCATTCATACTTCTATACGAGGAATCATTCATGAACAGTAAATCCAATCCACTGATGAAAGGAACTCCGAAACCCGTATTTACGAGACACACATAAATGGTATCAGTTACTGAATAATGAATAATGTCGTAATTTATCCAGTACTTATTTTCAAAAGTTTCTTCAACCGTTGCCCAATAGTTTACCCCGATGTATAGATCAAACTTTATTTGAGTTTGATTCTTAGAATCGTAATTTCCATAGCGGAAGAAAGCTCTGACGTAATAGTTTTGGTTCTTACCCTGTATGGGTTTCAATGTATAACAATTCCTTTCACCTTCAGGAAAGATTCTCAAGCTATTCACCATTTTCCCATAGTAAAGAGTCGTCAAGTTATACTCTGGTGCTACGACCTTATTCTTGCCCGTACTAATGAAATCTTTGTCGGTTTTGTAAGATATTCCAGTTTCCCTATCCGTATAATCTTCATCCGCCCCACAATCAATGCTGATGCCTTCAAAATTTTGGTTAGAATAGAAAACCAAACGATTAGACTGATTATCTCCAAAATATTGTTATCAATTACCATTTTTTTCTTAATAAGCCAAATATTCATTTAACCATGAAGAGGCAAAGCACCAACTTGAATATCAGGAAAGAAAATAAGAGCAAGGAATTATAGAAAAATGCAGACCAAGAACTTGAAACAAAATTTTTATGTAGTAGCAATCGATCCATACGTTCATGAGTTTAATTATAAGAAATTGTTTTCTTTTTTTGGATGATTCATGGGGAAGCAGCAGGATACTTCTAGGGCATTAAACAATCACTAGCATTTAATTACTATTTCGGGAAAAAAAATGTTGGAGACAGATAAGATACATTTTCTTGTACTTTATGATTTAAAAATTTAAAAATTCACTTCAAAACTATTCTAAGAATAAATTTATTTTATATATTTTTTTAATTTTTTTATATCTATCCTTTCTATCACGTTACACATTACCAAGTCAAAATCATGCCAACTCAAATATTCGCACCAAGTGGGCTCAACTTGCCTTAAACAACATGGACCCGTCAACTACATAAATTTATTATATAAATTAAGAGTCTCTTCTTCTTCTTCTTCTTTTACATAGAGATATGATTTTAGCATTTATCTCTTCTTCTTCTTAAGTAAATCATTTAAGTTTTTCCTTTTCATTTTTCTTTCAACTCAGACTGGACATGTTCAGGTCATGTATCAATTTGTCATGTCAATCCCGAGCATGCATTAAACACCGTTATAAATATGTAGTCGTTGGTTGACAGAAGTTGTCAATAAATAGATTTGACCGCAGCTTAGATGCAGGTAAGTATCATAATAGTGTTGTTTTGTTAGGTGCCCCCACCACGAGTTTATTTATAAAATTACATGTAATAAATCAAGTCTCATGCATAGAGATATGCTTTTAGCATTTATCTCTTCTTCTTCTTCTTTTTGTAACAAATTCAATACATGAAAGTTCATATTATAAGTCATTAGAGTTTTAATAAATTTAATTTTGAATGAAACAAATTCTCGATTAATTTGTTTCTTACTCTAATTCAAAGTTTCTAGTTGTTAACAAAAAACCAACAATTAATGAGCCAAGAAATTAGCATAGGGTTCCCACTAAACCACATAGAATATACGTTTTTAACCAGGCAAGGTGTGGGCAGTTGGCTACAAAATCATAAGAAACTAAGCCAAGAAATGCTAAAGTGACTGGGTTTTCAACTGCTAGTTTTCAGTTCAGCAACGCAGGAACAAAAGGAGGGCACACCCATCTTTTTGTATGCAAAAGCCATATTTGCGCACCATCCATGCTAGTCTTTTGTTTTTTTATAATAAGACATATATCTTAATTAAATCTCCAGACTTTTATATATGTCTTTATAGAAATTTTTCATATAAAAACAGGGTAAGTCTTGTTCCGACAATTTTAGTTTGGATAGCACTAATGCACAAGAATCATGGGTCATATAGATATAGTTAATACACTAATGCACAAGCTACTTCTAGGAAACAAACTTGCTTATAAAAGCAATTTAGAGACCGTCAAAAAACTATCTCAACCTAAAAGCTTAAATTATTAAGTGAGGTTTCAATATATGATTTATATTATTCTTTAGCATATCTCCTCAAGTAAAAACTCTTTGGGCTTGAAACTTGCATATGCTCACCTTACTTTATGCTTAATTTTTATCAAATAAATGGGAGATGGTGAGATTAGAACTCGTGGCCGTTTAGTCATCAAAGCTTTAATACCATATCAAAAAACCAATTCAACCTAAAAACTTAAGTTTTTAAGTGAAGTTTCAAAATATGATTTATATTATTTTCTAACAGAGACAAGGGTCAACTCTCTCATAAATGAACTAATAGACCACTTGGAAGATAATCTCGTAAACTTAAACTTGGAAAAGGATGTATGATAATTTAACTTAATAAGTTTAATTTTGAATGAAATTCAAATCCATGATTTATTTACAACTCAAATTTAAAGTTTCAAGCAATTGGAAAAAAAAAAAAATCAACCATGGATACGCGTTGCCATGTATAATACAAATAATTAGTATAGACTTAGAACTTAAGCATTTTTTTTACCATGCAGGGTGTGAGTAATTTGGCTAGGAGAAACTAAGCGAAAAACATACTTAGCACAAATAAAATTACAACAATAAAAAAGAACCAGTATTCTAGAGTCTTAAAGCTAGCAGAAGTACCTGAGTTTTCTGCAGCAAGCTTTCTTTTTTTATCCTGCTCAGTATTTTTGGCAGCAAGTTTTGAGTTCGGAAACGTAGCTGAGAGCAAAAGGAGGATCACCCATACTTTTATATAAGAAAGCAGTATTTGCCCACCATCCATCCTTAGTCTTGTTCTGGCGATTTTAGTTTGCGTTGTGAGGGAGTTTTAAAAAAAGAAGTTGTTATGAGCTAACAACGCAATTTGAAGAGGAAAGCAAATTTGGAATCTGAGAATATGGAGCGCAAATTTAAATATAATGAATATTCGTACTGCACAGTTTGTGAGTGATGAGAACGCCAACAAGTCTTTTTGTATGGACAGCTGTCCAGCAAGCACCGACGACTCCAAGACTTCAAAGTCATTAGTATAATTTATTTATTTATTGTGATAGGTGAAATAGCGTAATGCATTTATAACTCGTTTAGTTTTTTTTTAATCCCAGCAATTGATATATCAAGTTGAGTTAAAAAAAATTTATAGATATCACAGATATCTATATACAATTTGAGTTTATATCACTAATTTTCATGAATTTTTATTTAGAAATAGATCTATAACATGAACTGTAGGTATAATAAAACCTCTAATATTAGATATAATTTTCATACTTTATATCATCATTAAATTCTAGTTTTTTTTATCTTTTTAGCAAAGAGACAAGCTCCTATTTATTACATTAAGAAAATATAATTAGAAGTACGCTAACAATATCTTTGGAGCCGAAACATTTCTAATTATATTTTTAGACGTTTCTAAATAAAATAAAAATAAATATTCAATATACAAACTATTAAATATAAAAAAATAAGTATAGGATATATAGGTTGGGTTAGGTTGACCGAGTTTCAAAAATCTCGACCTGTCACCCAACTCATGATATTATTCTTAGGTTTTTTAACCTACTACCATCTATATTATCCATATTATTTAACTTCGATGGATTGTGTATTGTAAGATAATGTAAATATTACAAATTGATAGGGTTTTTTTGAACACCCCGTGATGCTTTTACATCATATTCTAAGCCCTGTTTGTTTTTGCGTTTCAAAAGCGTTTTTGAAAAAATTTGATAATTTTTTATTTTTTTCTTTGCTTCAAATTAATATTTTTTTGTGTTTTCAGATCATTTTGATGTGCTGATGTCAAAAATAATTTTTAAAAAATAAAAAAAATATTATTTTGATGCATTTTCGAGTAAAAAGTACTTTGAAAAACAACCATAACCACACTTCCAAATACGCTAGTGACAAGGATCATGAAAAGATTAATATCTTTTAAAGGTTGGTGAAATAGCTGGGAGATTAGGACAGGGGGTTTGGGTTTCATAAACACTTGTAAAATAAGTGTTCTTGTTAGGCTTAAGGCCAATAAGATGCTTAATTACCACAAATATAGAATAGAAGGAGGAAACCCCTCTGAGGCTATGTTGTTTGTATTTGCAAGGATGCTGTAAGAGATTATCAGAGGTTGGAAAACAAAATGTGAGCTTCCATGTTAGATACCAAATGGCTCATGGATATTTATATAGTCATGAACTATATAGAACTTGTTTAGAGATAAGGCTGTTAGCTCATTGTTAAGGGAAAAGATAACATCAGAGAGCTATCCCTATGTAACACCCTGGTCATTCTCATGTGTGTTTTTTTTTTTATTAATTTTTTTTTCTATATATGAGGAAATTCCCAATAACCTTGTTATACGTGTACGGTATCGCAACAAATCATCCTCTTGGATTAAGATAATTGAGAATGGTGTGGGTGCACTACAACATTTAACAGTTTTACTGACAGAAAAAATCCGTCGGTGTGAGATTACTACTTTGTCAGTAATTTTTTTACCGACTAAATCCCCAATAGAATGCGTCCGTCGGCATAGCTTTCATCGGTAATTCTATATTCTGTCAGTAAAAAAAAAACTACTTATGGTTTTAAAGATGAAAAATACGCGACAAAAAAAAAATTCCCCCTGGAAATATACCAATGAAAATATTTTGTCAGTGATAGTGGCATATAAAGTAAACATTTTTCAACTCCTAGTGAAAAACCGACGGAATGAATCCATTTGTGAAGACGTTGGTGATTATGGCATTTGCAGTAAATATTTCTCAACTCTCAATAAAATACCGATGGAAACATTCTGTCGGTGATGTTTTTTTAAAAAAATATTTAGAATAAATAATATAAATTATATAAATTAATAGTAAAAAAACCAATTATGCAAAAAAAATTGTATTAAACATCAAAAATATAAAATAAAGTTAAATAATAATATTCATCCAAATATTTATAACAAATTTAATGTGTTTCCAAAAAAAAATTAAACTAGAACAATGGTGGAGCAGGAGGAGGTGGTGGAGGCTGGTCGTTCTCGAGACGAAATGGCAAAAAAGGAGGTGCACATGTATCATCATTCATCTTTGATCTAATGTCCATGATTATTTGGTGGAGGTGTTGATAATCCACCGAGAGTTGAGCGTATTGTTGCTTCAAGGCCATGAACTCCTTAGACTGGGTGTTCGATACCGATTGGGAGCTCCCGACGGTTGAGACACTACGGGTCACCCGCAAGTTCTCGGCCGTAGTGTTGGAGAGCCCGTACACCTGATTTTTATCGGATCCACCAAACGATCCTACCTCCATCCACAATTCTGGATCAAAATCCGGATGGGTTGAAGGATCGTCCCCATATCTCTCCCTCAACCGACTATTATAGGTCTCCTGAAAATAAAAATAGAAATCATCATATTCAATTCAAGAAAAATAATAACTTATGAAATAAAATGGTTGAACGAACATACCACGACGTGGGAAGGATAAAGAATTCTTGTCCTTTATCAAATAAATAAATAAATAAATGAGAATTGTCACCTAGTATTTTGGTTACTAGGAACCCTAATTGGTCTCATAGTTCGAGTAAAGGGACTAATTGCAAAAAGAGAAGGTATTAGTACTCCTAATATGCCTTACATGATATAAGCTGCATTGTTTATTTGTCTGATGTAAACTAAAAAAATATTGTGTTTCCTAACTATTGGTTTATTTAAAGTTGAAGAAAGTCCTTCTTGGTAAAAAAATATTTATCTTATCAGACTAAAATCTACTCATTCTAATGCCAAAATGAAAATAAAAAGAACTATCTTTTTATTTAATATCGAGAATATATCTTTCATATAAAGTCATATTCTCACATATTAAAAAGGAACGAAATAAATTTTTTGGTATTTTTTGAAATGTATGTCAAAATCCTTTGGAATTTTATAAACTTGTTATAAAATCCATGCAATGTTTCTTAAAACATGCCAAAGTATTTTAAATTTTTTTTCTAAAAAGATGCTCAAATAATTCTAGGATTTTTGGTCATATGCAATTAAAACATTCGAGTTAATTAAAAACAATTATGCTTTATATCTTTTCATATTTTTTTATCATTTATTTAAAGCAAAATAAAAGGTAATAAAAAGAAAAAATCATACACACACATTCTTTTTTTATTATATTTTACTTACACACGTTTACAAAATAATACAAACTCAAATTTTAAAAAATAAATTTAAACATACTAAAAATTTAAAATTTGCAAAAATTATCCTTCCAGAGGTTAGGGAACGTGTTGGAGAGATTGCGAGAAACTTAGGAATCACATTGAAAGCTTCCGGGAATGGTGAAATAGTGGAGGCGCATGTATCCCGCGTTTGGGCTCCCTTTGAATGTTGACTCGTGCAATGACCGGAATCATATCATAAATGTTTTTGACAGTAATATTATAAAAACATTTTATAATAACAAATAAAAAACGTTTCTACACATATTATAAATATTACGAGATAAGGTATTTTTTAAAGATTCTATATAAAAAAAAAATTATATGAAACCGAGATAGTTACCTTTCAGGGAATTATAATGATTTTGATTGGCTGAATTTAAAGTTTTTTTGTCTACCATAACTTTATTTTATATTAATATTAATTTATATTCATTTTTATATGAATATTAATAACTCAGTCAAAATACAATTATCTTTAAGAAAAAAATGTTTATTATGCTTAATATTTTAAATTTAATTTGTTTCTGTCTTAATTTTACCCTTTATTCAAGTAGTTTTCTCTTCACAAAATTGCTTGAAGTCTACGCTTTTTTGAATCTAATCATAGATGTTATGCCAGTAATCCCTCTGTTCTTTTTTTTATTAGCTTTTGTTTGGTAAGTTACTGTAAGTTTCCGATGAGATTTTAAGTACTATTCTAGAATAATTCATGATTTATTTAAGATAAATTTTTTTAATAATTGATAAAATTAGATAAGTAAACATTGAAGTTATTGTATAAACATGAAAAATATGAATTACCTACCCATGCTCTGGGATAACCATCAAACAACTAGAACCCAACAAGCACGTCTTAGCAAATTTTTCAGAGCAGCAAGTCTGTCTGACCAAAAGGAAGGTAGTGTGAAGCTCCTCTAATAAGGACAGCTGGTTTCTCAACAAAGAAACATAATCCCGCGTTTGGGCTCCCTTTGAATGTTGACTCGTGCAATGACCGGAATCATAAGGAGAAAAAAAATTAGAAATTAAAAAGTAAAAAATAATAATTAAAACAAAATTAGAAAAATCAAAAGACATAAGTAAATCAAATAAACTAGAAGCATCAATAATGAAAAAACCATAAAGCCTAATCCCCGGTAAATTAAATTTTGAATGATGAAATAAAAAAATCATTTACACAAAAGCATCTGAAATAAAAAAAATAATAATTAAAATAATGAGGGTGAAAATTGAAATAAAATATAAATTAGAGAGCAACCAAAACTTTTTGATAAAAAAAAAGGACCAAGTTGGAAAAAAATAATACACCAAAAACTTGGATTGAAGAATGAAATTGAAAATTAATAAAACTTTTATAAAAGGGCAAGGAAAAAAAATAAAAATTAAAAGAATAAGGATCAAATTGAAAAAAAAATATATGTCAAATTAGAATTGAATGACTAAATTGAAAACAAACAAAACTTTTATAAAATGACCAAAAGTAAAAATTAGAAATCAAAACAATTAAAACCAAAATTAAAATATAAAAAAACAAAAAGGGTCAACCTGTTATATTTTGAAAAGGTAAGAGAAAAAAAAAAGTTCACCAACAAGAAACCACTTTGCCATCACACGCCACATAAAAAAAAAAGGATGTGGCTGTGTTATCAAAGAGCGCAAGCACTCCTACATGCTAACATGCACATACCAACATGTTTTTAGATTAAAATATTAATTTTTCAAGCAGATGCATGGCTTATTTTTTCATGATTGAAAGGGTAAAGATGTGTTTTTAATGTATTTCAAATAGCAAAAAACATCAACGCTCATCATTTTACTGTTTTGAAAATTTGAAAAGGATGCATATATCCCTTCTTTATTATCCAATGACCATTAGAAAAGTTCAAATTACCTCTAACACCCTTTTTTAAGTCTGTCTGACCAAAAGGAAGGTAGTGTGAAGCTCCTCTAATAAGGACAGCTGGTTTCTCAACAAAGAAACATAATCCCGCGTTTGGCTCCCTTTGAATGTTGACTCGTGCAATGACCGGAATCATAAGGAGAAAAAAAATTAGAAATTAAAAAGTCAAAAATAATAACTAAAACAAAATTAGAAAAATCAAAACACATAAGTAAATCAAATATTTGATGTCATAATATCTTATAGTTACCCGTTGTGTTTATTAAATTTATTTATTAAAACTAATTTTTTATTAAATAAAACGATAAAAAAATAAATACATACGTGAAATTGAATGAATAAAAAAATAATATATAAGGCTACACATATAATAAATATTATCTAAAAATAAATATTTTTATTTTTAAAAATAAGTTTCACCAATATAAAACATAAAAAAATCATAAATGAATCAAAATAATATCTTCAAAAATTAAATATATATAAAATAACTTTAAAAAAACCTCTCTATCCAAAAAAAAAAAAGAAGCTAAATAAGCAAAATAAAAAATCATAGAGGAGAGATTAAAACATAAATTAAAAAATAATTTAAAAATAAACATGAAAAGAAGGCATCAATTAAAATAAAAACCAAAATCAGAATAAAAAAAATAAGAAAAAGGAAAAGATAGCTGAGGTGCCACAAGCACATTTCAAAGAAATAAGAAAAATATGACTTGGGTTATAACCCTAACCGAGTTTAATAAGTTGTTTTTATTTTAATTAGACAATAAAAAAATAGACAATGATAGTAAACAAACAAAAAAAATCAAAAAAAGATCACAATAACATGGTAAAGAAATCTTTGAAAGTACAAAGTGGATAAAAAATGGTTACAAATAACCAGCTCGAGTCAACTCAAGGTAGCGTAATAAACATGTAATCTGGGTAATATAAGGTGAGCAAACTAAGGTTAACCAGCAAAACCCGTGGCTCAGGTCAAGAAATTATAATAACCTAATATATAAGAAAATTAAAGAAAACCACAAAGCTAGTTTTTTTTTTCAAAAAAAAGTATCGAATGATGAAATCAGAAAAGAAAATAAGCTAAAAAAATATCGATCTACATTAACTTTTCAAGGCCGTGATCAGAGTCAATAGATTAGAAGCATCATTCATGAAAAAACCACAAAGCCTAATCCCTATAAAATTAAATTTTGAAGGATGAAATAAAAAAATCAATTACATAAAAGGATCTGAAATAAAAAAATAGTAATTAGAATAATGAGAGTGAAAATTAAAATAAAATATAAATTAAAGAGCAACCAAAACTTTTTGATAAAAAAAAAACAAGGACCAAGTTGGAAAAAAATAATACACCAAAAACTTGGATTGAAGAATGAAATTGAAAATTAATAAAACTTTTACAAAAGGACAAGGGAAAAAGTAAAAATTAAAAGAATAAGGATCAAATTGAAAATATATATGTATGTATGTATGTCAAATTAGAATTGAATGACTAAATTAAAAACAAATAAAACTTATATAAAATGATCGAAAGCAAAAATTAGAAATCAAAACAATTAAAACCAAAATTAAAATATCAAAAACAAAGAGGGTCAACCTGTCATATTTTGGAAAGGTGAGAGAAAAGAAGAAAAAAATAGTCCACTAACAACAAACCGCCTTGCCATCACGCGCCGCATCAGAAAGAAGAGGATGTGGCTGTGTTTTCAAAGGGCGCAAGCGCTCCTGCATGCTAATATGTGTACTGCACATACCAACATGTTTTTATATTAAAATATTAATTTTTCAAGCAGATGCATGGCTTATTTTTTCATGATTCAAAGGGTAAAGATGTGTTTTTAATGTATTTCAAATAGCAAAAAAACATAAACACTTGTCATTTTACTGTTTTGAAAATTAAAAAATGATGCATATATCCCTAGAAAATTCTTTATTAACCAATGAACCATTAGAAAAAGATCAAATTACCTCTAACATCAAGACGTTTCATTTTTATTTGAGGCGCAAAAAAAATTAATTTCATTATAACAACAAATAGTTTTTTTCGTATCTAGGTGTATAATATTTTTGCTATGCCTTCTAAAGTTTTTATTAATTTTAATTTTTTAATAAATTAAAGTCATAAAATTTGTCGCAGGTGCGCGACGTCGCGACGATCGTCCACCCTCGAATGTGTATGGTGGGGGGATATATATCTGGTCAATATGGTGAGACAAGGAGTTCTTTGTCTCTTAGCAGTGAAAAATGGTGTGGGAGTCGCCACCTAGTATTTTGGTCACTAGGAACCCTAACTGGTCTCAGAGATTGGGCACGGGGACTGGTTGCGTAAAGGGAAGGTATTAGCACCCCAAATACGCCCTACCTAAGGTAAGCTGCATTGTTTATTTGTCTGATAAAATTCAAGGTCTCGTTGTGTTTCCTAATTGTTGGTCCGTCTATGGTTCAAGAAAAGTCCTCCTCAATAAGGAGGTCCTTATCTTATCGGGTAAAGCCTAACCGTTCTAATGTCTAAAAAATCATATTTTTAATATCAATAATACGTTTTACATATAAATTCGTAATCCCAAATATTAACAGAGGACAAAAATATTTTTTAGAATTTTTGAAATATTGGCCTAGTTCTCATGGCTTGAAGAAACTGGTTATTAAAGCCAAAATGCATGTTAATACATATATTGTTTTCAAATTTTCTTTGTTATATGAAAAAGATGATGTTATAATATTTATATATATATATTGGAGAGACTAGGCTGTATTTTAAAACAAAACATTTTTTAAATATGTATTTTTGTACGTTTTGACGCAAATCGGGTATTTTAATACTGGGTTTGTATCCTTACGGTATAAAAATACAACCAAATATTAATCCACTTTGATAAAACAAATGCAGAAAAATCAACAATATTTTCAAAGATATTTTTAGAAAATTTTTGAAAGCAAAAGACATTTTTTATTTTGAAAATCTTTGATGTTTTGATGAAAATCGGGTATTTTAATACCGGATTTGTATCTTTACAGTATAAAAATACCAACCGATATTAATCAAAATATAGTAATAAAATTACAACAAAATCACATATATTTTTTATAATTTTTTGCAAAATTTTTATAATTTTTTTCATATATATATATATATATATAAATAATACAAAATATAATATATATAATATTAAATGGGCTGGGCTGGTCCGGCCCAACCGACTGGGCCGGACTCAGCCCAAAAAGTGTTGGGCCGACTTCGGCCCAAGAATGGATTGGGCCGATCTCGGCCCACAAACTGGTATTCTCCTCTGGGCCAGACCCGGCCCAGAAGGCAGGACTGGGCCAGGATCAGCCTGGCCCATCAACTAGACTAGCTGGGCCAGAACAAGTCTGGCCCAGCACAAGAAATCAACGGGGGGAATTATTCCCCCCCATCCTCCTGCATGCAGAACTAATGTTCTGCATGCAGAAGGAAACGCCGGTCACGGAAATAATATGAGGGGGAAGGAACGTTTACCTGGCGCGGAGGAGGCGGTGGCGCTGGTGCGACTGCTGCTGCCGGAGGTGGTGCTGTGGCGGAGGCCGGTGGCGGTGTCAAGCGGCGCTGCGGTTCCAACGACAGCTCCAAGCGGTGCTACTGTCTCCCACAGTGCAGCGACATTCTTCCCGGCTGTTCTTGCGTTTTCTCACGTTCCCTCGCGGTTTCTGGCTTTCCTTCCTCTCGGTCTTGGGTTTTTGGTGGTTATCTCCCTCTTTTTCTCTGTTTTTTTTTTCGTTTTTTTCTCCTCTCGGTTTCTCTCTTCTTTTCAGTCCTCCTTCCCTGTTTCAGTTTTTTGTTCTATATTTATAGGAGTGAAAAGGTGCTGGGCCCTTCATTAGTGCGCCTGAGGAGTGGGTTTCGCGGCGGCTGGTCGGCCACCACCCGTGACAGCAATGCGCCGCTCCCTTGCTTTCGGCAGGGTGAGCGGCCGGTCGGCCAATGGCTTTGGTCGGTGGTCCCGGGCGTGGGGCTTCGGGTTGGTGAGGCGTGTGGTCCACGGAGAGAGAGGAAATGCGTTTTTAAAAGAAGAAGGAAAAAAAACCAAAGGAAACCATTTTTCTTTCCTCCCGTGCTGCATGTCCAGGGGAGGAAGAAAGAGGAACAGTGTCGTTCAAAACGACACCGTTCTGTTTTCTTTTTTTTTTTTTTTTTTTTTACATGAAACGGCGTCGTTTTAAGAAAAACGCGCCGTTTCATTTAAGTCCTGCAAGACGCCAAAACGCGTCAATTTGTAAGGCAGCCCTCAATTATCTTTTTTCCTTCAATTGCATCCCTGCCAATTTCGATCTCCGCCCCTCTTGTTGGCCGCGTTTTTCACTTTAGTCCTTAGCCTCTGATTTATGCAATTGAGCCCTTAATTGATCAAAAACTTCCAATTTCTTCAATTAGGCCCCTGAATCAATTAATTCCAGCCCCTCCATTTACGCGCCTCTTCCAATTTGGTCCCTGGTTTCGGATTTTCTCAATTAAGTCCCCAATTGGCCCTTAAACTTCAATATTTATGCAATTAGGCCCCTGATTTGACCTAATAAATTCCTAAAAAATATATTTTGGCCCCAGAACTTAAATTTCTTCTAATTAAAGCCCAAATTGACTTAAAAATCAATTTTTCTTACAATCAAATCTCCTATAAATTCATTTAAAAATCCAATTAAGTCCATAAACATCCAAATTTGGGCTTTTCTCCTCAAATTTCAAATTTTCCTTCTCCACAGGGTTCTCCTCCTTCAAGAATATACTGTCAAAAATCCAATCTTTGTATTTTTAACCTTATTGACCAATTTTCCAACCATTTTCTGAGCGCTTCTGCCTCCTATTATTTTTCTAACCTCCTTTGGCTATATATTTTTATATATATTTTGTGGGGACCCAAAAATGGGTTACGACAGATGCCCCCTCTTTATAATGCTTACGGAGCAGAGGTTTTGCGCAGTAAGTTTTATAAAGATAAACCCCAAAACGGAACTCCTGAAACTGATCTGGTTGAAGCTTGATTGATCTGAAACTTGTCCTTTACAGCAATCCTCCTCAACTTGGAATCCCATCTGGCGATTCCTTTTAACCAACATGAAATATGAGGTCCCATCTGGCGACCTCCTTTAACCAAAATCGAAATACGAGATCCTTTATGGCGATCTCTTTTAACAAAAAATCTTAGAATCCCATCTGGCGATTCCTTGTAATCAATGTTGAAATATGAGGTCCCTTCTGGCGACCTCCTTGGATGAATATCGAAATACGAGATCCCTTCTGGCGATCTCCTTTAATCAACTTGGAATCCCATCTGGCGATTCCTTTTAACAAACATGAAGCAGGAGGTCCCATCTGGCGACCTTCAAATAGTGAAATACGAGATCCCTTCTGGCGATCTCCTTCAACTTAGAATCCCATCTGGTGATTCCTTTTATTCAACAGGTAATACGAGGTCCCATCTGGCGACCTCCAAATAGCGAAACACGAGATCCCTTCTGGCGATCTCCTTTATTCAACTTGGAATCCCATCTGGCGATTCCTTTTAATAAACATGAAACATGAGGTCCCATCTGGCGACCTCCAAATAGCGAAACATGAGATCCCTTCTGGCGATCTCTATCAACTTGGAATCCCAATCTGGCGATTCCTTTTATTCAAACGAAATACGAGGTCCCTTCTGGCGACCTCCTTTGACCAATACGAGATCCCTTCTGGCGATCTCAAACAACTTGGAATCCCATCTGGCGATTCCTTTTATTCGAAGCTGAAATAATGAGATCCCTTCTGGCGATCTCCTTTAATCAAAACCAACCAAAAAAACTTTTTTGTAAATCGGTCAACCTGGAATCCCATCTGGCGATTCCCTTTTACCGATTGCTTGATGTCGTTCTTCCTGATGGCAGGGTTTTGAAAATTAGTATCTTCTCTTCTCGTTGTTCTAGAATCAACTCAATGATTCTTTCCTCGTCCACAATCTTGTTTGGAATGCACTAAGGTCTCCTCCTGTAACGATCCAAAAAAAAAAAACATATATGCAATGATTTATGATTAGATGTCATGCATGCATTCGTACCTGGTTTTGAAACATAGGCCCCATCCTCTTCTTCCAATTCATGAGACTCCCTCTTAACATGAGCTTGCTTTTGAAGTCGTATGCTGGATTCATCTCTCGTGTTGCCTCCTATCATATTCTTGGAGAAGAAGTCTCTGACCTTCTTCATGTAGTCCCTTTTCCCAAAATGTATGACTTGTCATTGCCTCTTTGTCATGCTTTTGTCAAATACTTTATCTTGGTTTTCCAATCTATAGGCTTTCGTAAAACTTTTCATGAAAACATCTCTTATTGATTTTAGTCTAGGCTTTTGTATAGAGAAGGAATTCGTTCAGCCGATGCTAAACTTTTTTAGGTGCGATAACAACAAGACATGCACTGTTGGGATTAATGCAAAAATGATTGTTGTGAGATCAATGCAAAAAAGGAAGAAGTCAATGGCCAAACTTTGCTTTATTGATTTAAGAGCCTACATCAAGCATAATATCTTTTTACAGAGTCAGAATTCACAGGTCGAGCTAGGTCTTCTCCATCCATTCTAGCCAACTTCAGCGCTCCTCCTGAGAATGCCTTCTTTACTACATAAGGACCCTCGTAATTTGGTGCCCATTTGCTTTGATCGTCTCCGGGTAACGACAATATTTTCTTCAATACTAGATCCCCTTCTTGAAACAACCGCGGTCTAACCTTCTTATCATATGCCTTGGCCATTCGTTTCTGGTAAAGTTGGTGATGACATATTGCAGCCATCCTCTTTTCACTGATCAGGTTCAGTTGCTTGTGCCTCACTTTGGCCCACTCGGCCTCTTCTAATTCAGAGTCCATCAACACTCTTAACGACGGGATTTCTACTTCCAAAGGCATCACTGCTTCCATACCATACACCAGAGAATATGGAGTAGTTCCTGTCGAGGACCTGACAGTAGTGCGATATGCATGAAGAGCAAACGGCAACATCTCATGCCAATCTCTATATGTGACTACCATTTTCTGAATAATCTTTTTGATGTTCTTGTTGGCGGCTTCTACTGCGCCATTCATTTTTGGCCGGTATGGCGAAGAGTTTGAATGCTTGATCTTCCACTTGGTACACAACTCCACTATCATTTTGCCATTGAAATTCTGTGCATTATCAGTCACTATCTTTTCCGGAAGACCATATCGACAAATCAGGTCCTTTTCTATAAACCTCTTCACTACCTTCTGTGTTACATGGGCATACGAATTAGCTTCCACCCATTTGGTAAAGTAGTCAATAGCCACGAGGATGAATCTATGACCGTTGCTAGCTTTTGGGTTAACAGGTCCGATCACGTCGATTCCCCACATTGCAAATGGCCAAGGAGATATTAGATTAAATAGAGGAGTTGGTGGCATATTGACCTTGTCACTGTAAACCTGACATTTATGACATTTCCTGACATAGTCGATACAGTCTTTCTCTAGTGTCATCCAAAAATAACCAGCCCTCTGGATTTTCCTCGCTATCATATGCCCGCTGGCATGGGTTGAGCAAATCCCCTCATGGACCTCCCGTAATGCCTTCCTAGCATCTGCCTCATTCAAACACCTTAGCAGGGTTCCATCAAATGATCTTTTGTACAAAATCTCTCCATCTAAATAGAAGTCTGTAGCTAACCTTCTTAAGGTTTTCTTATCCGTTTTGGAAGCTCCCATCGGATATTCATGATTTTGCACAAGGTTCTTGATATCATAATACCAAGGCTGTCCGTCTATCTCTCCTTCAACTAAGCAACAGTGAGCTGGGTCATTTCTAATATCAATGTGTACCGGTTGTACCTTGCACTTGAGATCAATGGTAGTCATAGCAGCTAGCGTGGCCAAAGCATCCGCAAAATGGTTCCCCTCCCTTCCCAAATGGGTGAATCTAATTTCTTCAAATTCCTTTGCTAGCGTGGATAGGTATTCCTGGTACGGCCTCAACTTTTCCTCCTTGGTTTGCCATTCCCCTTTAACCTGACAGATAATCAACATTGAATCTCCATATACATCTAACTTCTTTATCTTCAACTCTAATGCCGCTTCTAAACCGAGGATACAAGCTTCATACTCAGCTGTATTGTTGGTGCACTCGAAATGCAGTTTAACCGAAACTGGATACTGTTTCTTATCAGGAGAGATTATTACCGCACCGGCCCCGTTACCATATACATTCACTGCACCGTCAAAAAACATTGTCCACCAATCTGTCTTTTCTTCTTCTTTTTCTATTGACAATATATCTTCATCAGGGAAGTCAAAATCCAAAGGTTCGTAATCTTCAACAGCATTATCGGCCAGATGGTCCGCGATTGCACTTCCTTTTACGGCTTTCCTTGTCATGTATATTATGTCATATTCTGCTAATAAAACTTGCCATCTTGCAATTCGACTTGAGAGAAAGGGCTTGTTACAAATATACCTCAGAGGATCCACTTTTGAAATCAACCAAGTGGTATAGTATAACATATAATGTCGCAACCTCTTTGCCGCCCACACCAACGCACAACAAAGCCTTTCTATCTCCGTGTATCTAGACTCACATTCAGTGAATTTCTTACTTAAGTAATAAATAGCTCTTTCCTTCCTTCCGGTTTCATCATGCTGACCCAATACACATCCCATGGCTGCTTCAGTTACTGTTAGATATAGTACTAGAGGTTTTCCTGATACCGGAGGAACCAGTAAAGGTGGATTTTGTAAATAATGCTTGATTTTATTGAATGCCTCCTCACACTCCTCATTCTAGGTTCCAGGATTCTTTTTCCTTAGTAGTCGGAATATAGGTTCACATGTCGTTGTTAACTGAGCTATGAACCGAGCAATGTAGTTTAACCTTCCCAAAAATCCTCTTACTTCTTTCTCCGTCTTAGGGGATGACATAGCTTGGATGACCCTTACTTTATCTGGATCCACCTCTATACCTCTATCACTTACCACAAATCCTAACAGCTTGCCCGATTTAACTCCGAATGAACATTTTGCAGGATTAAGCCTTAGTTCATACTTCCTCAACCTCTCAAACAACTTCCTCAAAACTTCAACATGATCCTCTCCCCTTTTAGACTTGGCAATCATGTCGTCTACATACACCTCAATTTCCTTGTGCATCATGTCGTGGAACAAAGTCACCATTGCTCTTTGATAGGTTGCTCCTGCATTCTTCAATCCAAATGGCATGACCTTGTAGCAGAACGTCCCCCAAGGTGTGACAAAAGTTGTTTTCGCCTTATCCTCCGGAGCCATTTTTATCTGGTTGTATCCTGAAAAACCATCCATAAAGGAATAAGTGGAACTCCGGGCAGCGTTATCCACTAAAACATCTATGTGTGGTAGGGGAAAATCATCCTTAGGGCTAGCTCTATTCAAATTCTGAAAATCCACACAAACTCTAATCTTCCCCTCCTTCTTAGGCACCACAACAATGTTAGATACCCATTGTGGATATCTAACTACTTCTAGGAAGCCAGCATCCCATTGCTTCTCAAGTTCTGCCTTGACCTTGATCCAGACATCTGGGTGGGCCCTCCTCAGCTTCTGCTTGACTGGCTTACAACCTTCTTCCAACGGTATCTTGTGTACTACAATATTTATATCCAAACCCGGCATATCTTCATAGGACCAAGCAAAGACATCTGAATATTCTTGTAATAGGGTGATCATTTTTATCCTTTGTTCAGAAGTAATTAAGGTACCTATTTTCAACTCTTTCTTGAGCTGATCACTACCCACATTGATGGTTTCGAGTTCCTCGGCGATAGGCTTCCAAGTCTGTTCCTGTTGTTCTACTAGCCTGGTGAATTCACTAATATTGCTTTCATCCCATTCTTCTTCTTCCATAGCTATCACATGCTCGTTCAAGTTTGGCCATTTATTCTTGATGCTAAATGTCATCACCCAATTTTGGGTGATTCCCCAAAATTCATTTTTTTCCCAAAAAAATAAAAAAAATAAAAAATAAATAAAATAAAGGCTGGCAATGCGGAGAAAGCCGACCAAGAAAGGCTGCAAAATAGGCGAAAATCAAGCTGCAATTTTCGGAAAAATTTCAAGGCCTAAGTGTACGCTGTTATGCCCAAAAATAGAAAAATGCAAATTCAAAGGTCAAATTAAATGATTATTGGACGAATTTGCATAAGAATTAAGTCCAATGACATAATTAAATTTTTAAGGGGCCAATTTGATTTAATCATGGGCCAAATTGAATTTTAATTATGTTCAAGAATTAATTTGGGTCCAATTGAAGGATTTAATTAAGTGCAAGGACTTAATTATACTTTAAGCGGGTCAAATTAATTTGAGGGCTTAATTGGTGAAAAATTAAGTTTGGGAGCTTAATTTGGACTTAATTGAAAAATCAGAATTTTAAGAGACCTAACTTAATTTTTATCAAGTGAATCGATTGAAATCAGGGGCCAAACACAAAACTTGAGGGACCAATTTTGAAGCCCGAAAAACTATTTTGCCTATAAATAGCCTTCATTTTCAGCTAAGCAAAAGGGGGGGCATTTTTTACAACAAAAAAAGAAGAACAAACCTAACCCTAAAAAAAACCTAATCTTCTTCTCTTCCAGGGCAGCCCCCCCCTGTTTCTTTGTTGGATTTTCGGTTTTGTTTTCTCTACAGCCAGCCACGGCAGATTTTCCTTCTCCACGTCGTTTCACCATTTCCTTCCCCTCTCCACAGCTGCCCAACACCACTTCCTCCCTCTCGGCCACGGCAGATTTCTTCTCCCTCACCGCAGCTCTCCTTTCCCATTCTTCCCCCAGCTGCTAGCCAAGACAAACCCATTCTCTTCATCATCTCCTTCGGCCGGCAGCAGACCCAGCTCACTGCCCCATTCCAGCCGGCGCTCCATCTCCTCCACCAAGAGTAGCGGCAGCAGCACTCAGCAACAAGGCCAACCACCACTGCCACACAACAGGAGCAAACACCACCGACGCGCCACCAGCCTCCAGCGGCAGCAACCAACCCAGCAGCGCCCACAGACCAGCAATCCTTGGTCATGCCGCCGGTCACCTGAACTGAAGGAGAGGGAGACGCAACGACAACGAAAGAACAGATCTGCCGATCTGCAGATCTAAAGTAAAAAGGGAGGCAAATTCAAAAACCTGTGATTGTTTGTGTTTTCTCTTGTTTCTGCAGGTCACCGACAGTACGGACGGGAAGAGGAGAAGGAGACGATCCCGATCTACTAGCTTGATGGTCTTCACCGGCGGTGGCGCGTGGGCCCACGCGCCGCCAGCGACGGTGGCGCGTTGGAACACGCGCCGCCAGCTGTTCCTGCCTCCAATTCCTGTGCAGAGGGTTCCCTTGCAATTTCTGGAGTTTTGGGGACTATTTTGTAAATTTGAATTATTTAATGTAATTTTGAATTTTTGTAATTTGTATTGTGGATGTAAAAAAGGAAAGGAAAAAGAAAAAAGAAGAAAAGCAAAAAACAAAAAAAAAAAACAAAAATAAAATAAAAAATGCATGTTTGTTTATTTCAGGGATCCTTTTATAATGAGACGACAAAAGAATAAAGAAGGATTTAATATTTTGATTGGATCACGGTGTAGAAATACAAACTTGTACGAAAGTTGTATTTCTAAATTCCGATGAAAAGACAAAATTTTTAGAACTTCTTTAACACATCACAACCACGGAGCAGCTTACCTCAGGTAGGGTGCGTTAGGGGTGCTAATACCTTCCCTAACCACAATCAGTCCCTTACCCGCGAATCTCTGACAAGACCAGTCAACTTGGGTTTCCTAGTAACCCTCAATTAAATACTAGGTGGCGACTCCTAACAAAATCAATTCCAATAACAGAGAGAGAAAAACGCCATCGCCAGGAAGCGGACGCCGCGCGGGGTGTTTTCTGACGCGCGACAGAATGGCGACTCCGCTGGGGAGGTATTGTTTCTGACAATATTGGACTAAGCTTTGTGTATTTGATGTGTTTAAATTTTGCCATTTTTGTCTTGTTTTATTTTATCCATGCATTTTTAGAAATGTTTCATGCATCACTTGTATTTATTTTTGAAAGCACACACAAGCTTCTAAGCTAGGTGGGGAGTAGCGGTCTGCCTCATGACTTTCAGTCGGGGTTTAGATTCGTGAAACATCCAACTATGAGCTGAGTGTTTACTCGGTAATGGCGGTCACAGGGTGCCCCAACCATTCCTTGTAAACTCCTATACTGCCTTCACGAGAGGTGGTCACTGGGCAGCTCATAGACCTTTTTGAGACCAGGTAGAAAACCCACCCATGTTCACATAATGAATAGAACCTGTCCTGAGGTTGTATGTGCTATCATTTATTTGCATCGGGGCGAACCCTTCTTGAAGCATCTTGAATTCAAGACTTGTGGGTGACAGAATGATCGTCACTCCAAAAATTTTCATTGTAGAGTTTGAGCAAGAATCAATATTCTTGTTTCATCATACAAAAGTGACGATCATATGTCACCCCTCGAAGTGCAAGTTCATAATATAGATTGCATGTTCATACATTTTTTCATGCATGCACCAGAATAAAAGGTGGGTCCCCTATGAGTCCGCAACACCCAATTTTGAGCGAAAAACATGGGAGATAAAAAATGTGCTCGTCGCAGCACTCATTTTCGAAAAGAGTTGGGGGTCTCTGAACAAAAGCTTGGCTCGCCTCTAGCTTACTCGAGCAAAAACTGATTCCTTCCAACTGACCTATCATCTTTGTTCAAACCCCAACAACAACTCAACCCAAAGAAACTGGGGGGCAAACATGATCAAAAGCCTTAACACAAACCGAAGGGGAATTGCACCGCAGAAGGGAGCCAGTTCTTGTTCTGCTAAAAAAAAAAAAAAAAAGAAGCTACCCCTGCTTGATCATGCCTGCAAAAATTTCTTGATTTTTTCAACCTATGCCAGTTTTTGTCGGTGGTTTGGCTCAAAATTCCACAAGACTTTCCTTTTCCAATGAGCCTTTCCTGTTAATAAAATCATGTGTTTTCTTTTTTTGTGTTCATGCAAATAACATACCGAGCACGCCTTTGTACTTACAAAACCACTGCACCAAGAATTCTTTGGTTTTTTCCCTTTTTCCCAAAACCAAGCATGACCTCATGTTTTCACAAAGATTTTTGGGAAATCAAAGTGTAGTACAAAAACAGAAATCATATTGGTGTTTGTCCGAAACAAACAAGTTCTGGAAATTCAAGTGATTCCTTAGAGAGGTAACCATACACCTAGAAAACCCAAAAAAACAAAAACACCATGAAGTGACTCTAAAGCTGAGTTTTATTTGCATGAATAATGAGAAATCACTCTGCATACTCGCATGAAAGCAAGGCTTACCGATCCTAAATGCATGCATTTGAGATGAAGAAAGGCCATCTTTGATAATCCTTTCACAAGGCTGAAATATATCCTTTGCAGTCCCCTTTTGAGCCTAATGCATTTTTCTTGAAATAACCTTGACTAGGATCACACCCTACACTGGGGGGCAAGTGCCAAAAATCCTTAATGATTGAAAGTGCCCAAATAACTCTTGGGGGCATGAAAAAGTCATCAATGATTGAAAGTGCCCAAACAATACTGGGGGGCATAAAAGAAAATTCTTAATCATCGAAGGTGCCCATGCAAAGCTGGGGGGCATGAAAAAAATCCAAAGGATCCGAAAATTTTGAGCAAAAAAAAGCCAATGCAATGGTGTTCAAAATCAAATGAAGAAAACAAAAACAAAGAGAAAGAGCCCAAGCCCAGCACTGGGGGGCACCGTGGACCATTTTACAAATCAAATCCAAGGTCCAGAAATGTATGAACAAAAGAGTTTGGGATATAAGCACTAGTGATCCTTAGTCTTAAAGTCCCTTAAACACCTTTTGAGCCTACAAATATCCTTTCCTTCATAGCCAAGAGCCCAAGCCTACGTTACGTGCCTAATCAAGCCCTTTCTGATCAAAGGCAAGCAATCTGGATCGGTAGGCAGTGCTTTCTCATGTGAAACAAAATCATTATTCATGCAAATAAAATGAATGCTTTGAAAAACGGTTCTCATTAACCCTCAAATTGAAATTTAAACCTTTTTGTGACCAACCAGATGTCACTTCGTGTTCTTCACATAAAAACGGTTCTCAATAACCCTCAAATTGATATTTCAACCTTTTGTGACCTACCAGATGTCACTTTGTGTTTTTCACATTTTCGTCGAAAAACAGTTCTCAATAACCCTCAAATTGATATTCCAAACTTTTGTGACCATCCAAATGTCACTTCATATTTTTCACCAAAATCAAAACCAAAAGTGCCATCACTTCTGAAAACCTCTCCATAGGAATCACTTGAATTCCTTCAGAATGAGTTTGCTTTGAACAAACATCAAAATGATTTCTGTGTCTGGAATAGCTTTTGAAATTCCAAAAATTCTGCATGAAAATAGCTCCTTGTAAATAACCAAACCTTCTTTCACATAGCCTCATCCCCAAACCTGGTTTGAATACTTGGGGGCATGATCAAGCTGGAGGGCAATCAAACACATCTAGTAGAGCTGGCTCCATGATTCCCTTCCTAGGAAAAATGTCGGGCAAAATTAGCAACCCTTAAGATAAAAGGGCGGAGGACAAAGAAGTATGATGATATCAAGTCCTTCCAAAGGTCAAAATCACAAGAGATGACTCGAGTAAGCAAGAGAGAAAAGAGCCACCGAAGCTTACTATCAGAGACTCAAACTTTTGAGAAAATGAGAACTCCATGAAGAAAAGAGAACTCCAAGTAGAAAAGGGAACTCCATGAAGAAAGGGGACCTACATTTCTCAGGTAAGTATACATGCATATTGATCATGATGCATTACTTTCATCTTTGACAGATCAGTGTCTCACCATCAGCTCTTTTTTAGTGGGCCTTCGAGCCCTCACACCTTAGGTAGTGTGTTTTCCAACCATGCCTCCTTTTTAGTGGGCCTTCGAGCCCTCACACCTTAGGTAGTGTGTTTTCTAACCTTGCCTCCATTTATGAGTGGGCTTTCGAGCCCTCACACCTTAGATAGTATGCTTTCTAGCCCTATCTACCTTCTTTTTGAGTGGGCCTTCGAGCCCTCACACCTTAGGTAGTGTGTTTTCCAACCTTGCCTCCATTTATGAGTGGGCTTTCGAGCCCTCACATCTTAGGTAGTGTGCTTTCTAGCCTTATCTACCCTCTTTTTGAGTGGGCCTTCGAGCCCTCACACCTTAGGTAGTGTGTTTTCTAACCTTGCCTCCATTTTTTAGTGTGCTTTCAAGCCTTATCTACCCTCTCCTTTAGTGGGCTTTCGAGCCCTCACACCTTAGATAGTATGCTTTCTAGCCCTACATGCCTCCTTTTTAGTGCGCCTTAGGGCCACCAACTATCTTAGGTAGTGTGTTTCCTAACCCTGCCTCCTTTTTAGTGCGCCTTAGGGCCATCAACCATCTTAGGTTGTGTGTTTTCCAACCCTGCCTCTCTTTAGTGTGCCTTCAAGCCACCAACCACCTTAGGTAGTGTGTTTTCCAACCCTGCCTCTTTTTAGTGCGCCTTAGGGCCAACAACCACCTTAGGTAGGGTGTTTTCCAACCCTGCCTCCTTTTTTAGTGCGCCTTAGGGCCGTCAACCTTAGGTAGTGTGTTTTCCAACCCTGCCTCTTTTTAGTGCGCCTTAGAGCCATCAACCATCTTAGGTAATGTGTTTTCCAACCCTGCCTCTTTTTAAGTGCGCCTTAGGGCCATCGACCATCTTAGGTAGTGTGTTTTCCAACCATACCTCCCTTTTAGTGCGCCTTAGAGCCATCAACCACCTTAGGTAGTGTGTTTTCCAACCCTGCCTCCTTTTTTAGTGCGCCTTCGAGCCCTCACATCTTAGGTAATGTGTTTTCCAACCCTGCCTCTTTTTAAGTGCGCCTTAGGGCCATCAAACACCTTAGGTAGCGTGTTTTACAACCATGCCTCCTTTTTAGTGCGCCTTAGGGCCATCAACCATCTTAGGTAGTGTGTTTTCCAACCCTTCCTCCTTTTTAGCAACCATTTTAGGTAGTGCGTTTTCCAACTATGCCTCCTTTTTAGTGTGCCTTCAAGCCACCAACCATCTTAGGTAGTGTGTTTTCCAACCCTGCCTCCTTCTTTAGTGCGTCTTCGAGCCACCAACCACCTTAGGTAGTGTGTTTTCCAACCATACCTCCTTTTTAATGCGCCTTAGAGCCAACAACCATTTTAGGTAGTGTGTTTTCCAACCATGCCTCCTTCTTTAGTGCGTCTTCGAGCCACCAACCACCTTAGGTAGTGTGTTTCCTAACCATGCCTCCTTCTTAGTGCGCCTTAGGGCCATCAACGATCTTAGGTAGTGTGTTTCCTAACCCTGCCTCCTTTTTAGTGCGCCTTAGGGCCATCAACCATCTTAGGTAGTGTGTTTCCTAACCCTGCCTCCTTCTTTAGTGCGTCTTCGAGCCACCAACCACCTTAGGTAGTGTGTTTTCCAACCCTACCTCCTTTTTAGTGCGCCTTAGGGCCATCGACCATCTTAGGTAGTGTGTTTTCCAACCATACCTCCCTTTTAGTGCGCCTTAGAGCCATCAACCACCTTAGGTAGTGTGTTTCCTAACCCTGCCTCCTCTTTTGAATGTGCCTTCGAGCCCTCACCTCTTAGGTAGTGCGTTGTCCAACCCTGCCTCTTTTTAAGAGCTCCTTCGAGTCCTAACCTTTTAGGTAGTGTGTCTTTCTAACCCACCTCCTTTCGAGTGCGCTTTCTAACCCTCAAGAGGATTCATCATTCCTCAACAAGACGAGTCAATCATATCTCATCCTTGTTTTTCTTCTTTACAACGCTTACTATCTAAAGTCTCTTACGAGACTTTCTACCATAAGCATTGTAAAGAGGGGGGCAATTGTCATCACCCAATTTTGGGTGATTCCCCAAAATTCATTTTTTCCCCAAAAAAATAAAAAAAATAAAATAAAATAAAATAAAGGCTGGCAATGCGGAGAAAGCCGACCAAGAAAGGCTGCAAAATAGGCGAAAATCAAGCTGCAATTTTCGAAAAAATTTCAAGGCCCAAGTGTACGCTGTTATGCCCAAAAATAGAAAAATGCAAATTCAAAGGTCAAATTAAATGATTATTGGACGAATTTGCATAAGAATTAAGTCCAATGACATAATTAAATTTTTAAGGGGCCAATTTGATTTAATCATGGGCCAAATTGAATTTTAATTATGTTCAAGAATTAATTTGGGTCCAATTGAAGGATTTAATTAAGTGCAAGGACTTAATTATACTTTAAGCGGGTCAAATTAATTTGAGGGCTTAATTGGTGAAAAATTAAGTTTGGGAGCTTAATTTGGACTTAATTGAAAAATCAGAATTTTAAGAGACCTAACTTAATTTTTATCAAGTGAATCGATTGAAATCAGGGGCCAAACACAAAACTTGAGGGACCAATTTTGAAGCTCGAAAAACTATTTTGCCTATAAATAGCCTTCATTTTCAGCTAAGCAAAAGGGGGGGCATTTTTTACAACAAAAAAAAGAAGAACAAACCTAACCCTAAAAAAAACCTAATCTTCTTCTCTTCCAGGGCAGCCCCCCCTGTTTCTTTGTTGGATTTTCGGTTTTGTTTTCTCTTCAGCCGGCCACGGCAGATTTTCCTTCTCCACGTCGTTTCACCATTTCCTTCCCCTCTCCACAGCTGCCCAACACCACTTCCTCCCTCTCGGCCACGGCAGATTTCTTCTCCCTCACCGCAGCTCTCTTTTCCCATTCTTCCCCCAGCTGCTAGCCAAGACAAACCCATTCTCTTCATCATCTCCTTCGGCCGGCAGCAGACCCAGCTCACTGCCCCATTCCAGCCGGCGCTCCATCTCCTCCACCAAGAGTAGCGGCAGCAGCACTCAGCAACAAGGCCAACCACCACTGCCAACAACAGGAGCAAACACCACCGACGCGCCACCAGCCTCCAGCGGCAGCAACCAACCCAGCAGCGCCCACAGACCAGCAATCCTTGGTCATGCCGCCGGTCACCTGAACTGAAGGAGAGGGAGACGCAACGACAACGAAAGAACAGATCTGCCGATCTGCAGATCTAAAGTAAAAAGGGAGGCAAATTCAAAAACCTGTGATTGTTTGTGTTTTCTCTTGTTTCTGCAGGTCACCGACAGTACGGACGGGAAGAGGAGAAGGAGACGATCCCGATCTACTAGCTTGATGGTCTTCACCGGCGGTGGCGCGTGGGCCCACGCGCCGCCAGCGACGGTGGCGCGTTGGAACACGCGCCGCCAGCTGTTCCTGCCTCCAATTCCTGTGCAGAGGGTTCCCTTGCAATTTCTGGAGTTTTGGGGACTATTTTGTAAATTTGAATTATTTAATGTAATTTTGAATTTTTGTAATTTGTATTGTGGATGTAAAAAAGGAAAGGAAAAAGAAAAAAGAAGAAAAGCAAAAAACAAAATAAAAACAAAATAAAAATAAAAAATGCATGTTTGTTTATTTCAGGGATCCTTTTATAATGAGACGACAAAAGAATAAAGAAGGATTTAATATTTTGATTGGATCACGGTGTAGAAATACAAACTTGTACGAAAGTTGTATTTCTAAATTCCGATGAAAAGACAAAATTTTTAGAACTTCTTTAACACATCACAACCACGAAGCAGCTTACCTCAGGTAAGGTGCGTTAGGGGTGCTAATACCTTCCCTAACCACAATCAGTCCCTTACCCGCGAATCTCTGACAAGACCAGTCAACTTGGGTTTCCTAGTAACCCTCAATTAAATACTAGGTGGCGACTCCTAACAAAATCAATTCCAATAACAGAGAGAGAAAAACGCCATCGCCAGGAAGCGGACGCCGCGCGGGGTGTTTTCTGACGCGCGACACTAAATATATGTGATGTTGTAGGAGATCCGCTTTCAGGATTCCTGAAAAGCGGGAAGTGTTTGGTGTAAATGCATAAAAAAGAAGGCAATTTGTGGAAAGTGCATGATCTCACAATTTATTTCAAGAAAAAAGTGGGCTCCATGACAAACATAAAATCTAGCTGACATCATGAGCCTTGATTGTCAACTAGAGGAAATAAAAGCAAACATAAGCAATGACAAAAGCATGCTAAGGCAAACAAAGTTGGTTTACATTTTGAAAACCACTGGAGCTTCTTGGGTCACCCAGTTCTGAAACTTCTCGTCCTGAGCCAACTTGCGCACAAAGGTCTTGGCGGAGACTTCTTCTATGGTGTATACCGTCATTTGTGGGAGTGCTTCATCTCCCTTTCTTGCTACGGTCTTCCTGTCATCTCCTTCCACCTTGTTTTCCCCCAAGGTATTTATGCCCATGTTTGACAGTTCTTGACCAAGGCTTTCAGCTCCTTTATCATGTTGCATTATGTATGTGGCTTTTGGGAATGACACGCTAAGGGGAGGGATTTTTAGCTTTTCTTCATCAGGCTCTCTTCCTTTAATTCTAGCCATCCTTCTTGCCCTTCTCCGACTAGCAGCCCACCGATAATCCTTTTGGTTAGGTTGGTACCCTAACCCAAATCTTTGAGCAGCACTTTTCATCCTTGCCAGATTAACCCCTTCTGGTATCCCGATAATAAGGTTATACTGAAATGGGATCCCGCGGTTCAAGAAGCATAGACTTGCCATCCTTGCTGCTTCTGAGATCCTTGGCCTTCTTAGCACTGTGTTCTCCGGCACCCAGTCAGTGTTCACAATCTCAAAGGCATGGATATTGTTATCCTTGCAATCATTCGCTTCGATAAAAGGCACAGCCACATTCTTTATCATGGATACTGTCTCCTCAGCCTTGACAGTTACCAACATCCCATTCATGATATACTTCAGGCATTGGTGTAATGATGAAGCTACTGCCCCCGCTGCATGAATCCAAGGTCTTCCTAACAATAGACTATAGGAAGGGTGGATATCCATAACCTGAAGTGTTACTAGGAACATTTGTGGTCCCACATATAGCTCCACTTCTAAAGTCCCAATTATTGGCCTAGGCGAGCCATCATACGCTCTGGCCATCATAGTACTTGGCTTTATATGGGATTCATCGATCGGTATTTCTTCCAACATGTGCTTTGGCAACACGTTAAGGGCCGAGCCATTATCAATGAGTACTTTTCCTATGAGGCAGTCCTTGCACCTAACCGTAATGTATAAGGGCTTGTTATGTCCGGTACCTTCAGCATCAAGCTCATCAGCCGTGAAGTACAGGTAATTAGTTGCATGGATCCTTCCCACTAGATGCTCCATGGTTTTATGTTCAATGTCTTGGGGTACATATGCCTCATTCAATACCTTCTGCAAGGCGTTTCGATGCGGCTCAGAGCTGAGTATCAAGGACATAAGGGAGATCCTAGCTGGAGTCTTCTTTAGTTGATCTACTATGTAATATTCACTATGCTTGATCAACTTCAGGAATTCATTCGACTCCTCTTCTGTTACCGGCTTATTAACTTCTAGCGCTTTGTCAAGATCTACCACTTCTTTACCCTTTTCCTTCCTCAACTCCTCAGAAGTAAAGCAACGACCACTCCTGGTTAAACCACTTATCTCAGTCTGGAACAAAGGAAGAGGAGCTTGAACGTTGGAGGCATAACCATAATTATAAGGCATGGCATTGTGGTTCCCTTTTGTGTAGGACGGTTTAACCAAGATTAGCCTTGGGGGACCATTAGCTGTTTGTTGGACCCTGCATACTCTTGTCATCTCCATCTGACCTTCCATCATACTCACCTCACCCCTGTTCTCCATGGGTTCGATTCTCAATTGCCCCATTTTTAACATTTTTGCAATCTTTTCGCAAAACTCGATGCAATCCTTAATATGGTGTCCATCTTTTCCATGGAACTTACAATAACCACCTCCCTCCGAATGGCTTTCCACATTTGCCTCTAGAAATCCTGATCGTACTAACATGTAGTACATCTTTTCCATAGACACCTTCAACATCTTGCATTGATTTCCAACTTCTATCATGCCTATTCCACTACTGCTTGAGGCATGTTTAGGCAACGGGTTTGAATTAACATTGGGCTTGTCTTCAAAGGATACCCATCCTATCTTAATAAGCTCCAGCAATCTTTTCTTGAAAGCATAACAGGTTTCAATCCCATGCCCGGGATTACCCGCATGGTACTCACAAGTTAACTCGGGCTTGTACCAAATTGGGAATGGTGGTTGTAATGGTAATGTAGGGATAGGAGCTATGTGCCCAATGCTCAATAGTTTGGCGTACATGTCCTTCAAAGGCATGGGTAACGGTGGCAGTTGTTCTGAAGTGTATCTTGTATGGGGTCTTTGGTAGTGATTTTGGTAGTTTGACTGGTTATTTGTTCGATTAGGGGAAAAAGGTTGGTTGAAGTTTATGCGTGAGAATTGAGAGGTAGGTACTTGAGGATTATGGAAGTCTACTCTCTTGCCCTTGTACCCACCTTCCAGATTGTTAACATCGCCTTCTCTCTTTCTTCCAATAAAACCCTTCTTTTCCACTGGCATCACTATTCGCCCAGCTTTAATCCCTTGCTCTATCCTTTCAGCTATGCGTACCGGATCATAGAAATGTTGAGAGGAACTATCCATTAGGTGCTCATAATAAGGTGTCTTGAAGGTATTAGCAAACAAGCTCACCATCTCTGTTTCTATCAAAGGGGGTTGGACATGCATGGCCTCATCCCTCCATCTTTGTGCATAAGCCCTTACTGACTCCTGGCTCCTTTTCTCCATTGCCATTAGACTTGTTCGATCAGGAGCGATTTCCATGTTAAACTTGTACTGTTTGAGGAAAGCCTCCACCAAGTCTCTCCAGCTTCTGATCTTGACACTATCTAACCTCATGTACCAACTCAAAGCGGACCCTGAGAGGCTATCCTGAAAGAAATAGATTAGCAGCTTATCATCGCGGATTACTTCTGCCATTTTATTGCAGTAGGAACGAAGGTGAGTGTTTGGGCATTCCAAACCAGTGTACTTAATGAACTCTGGTATCCTGAAATCTTTTGGTACCACGATGTTTGGTACCAGACATACTTCAGCTGCTCGCATAGGGTCAAACCAGTCATTACCCTCAACTGCCCTTAATCTTTCTTCCAAGGCAAACAACTTGTCCTGGTCCATCAGATTGGGAAATCTATTATCCAGGGTTCCTTCCGTTGTTAAGTCAACAGTGACTGGCGTATGAGTTGGTAGGATAGGAGTAATAGGCACAAACTGTTGTCCATTGGCCGAGTTTGCCCCCTGGTTTTGAGATGCTTGAGGGATGTGAGCTGCTGGCGCTCCTTCAAGTTGTTGTGTAGATGTTCCCTCCCCATTCTTAGCTCTTAGAAGCTGCCCAAGTAAGTCGGTTAGCCGAGAAACTTCATTCTTTACGGACTCCAACTCGGTCTGATAATGTGACTCTAAGTGAGCTCTCTCTTCGTTCTCCATTCTCGCTCTAGACCGGGTGTTGTGGATTTTGGATGTGGGACCTATGTTTCACGATCTGGAATGCATATGATGAATTAAAAACAAAATATGGGATGAAAATATGATGCTCATGCAATGTATATTTTAAAGCCGACTCATGACTTTCGTAATCCTTTAGGCAAGATTTCTGAGTTGACTCGATTACTGTAAAGGAGGGTTTGCCAAGTTCTTTATCATTGTAGCTTACCAAAACATATTTAGAAAGAAAGATAGGTCATACCTTCTTATAAATAGAAGAAGCTCATACATTGATAACAGAACAGGGCGTTATACATTGCTACCCTTTAAAAGGCATTTCCTCTATTAGCTAAATCCCCAATAAAACAGGTGATGGCCGCCATATATTCTCGATACTTTGAAGCATCATTTCCCACTTGAGTAGCTTGTCGTTGCAACCTTTCCGCATAACGGGCTGCTTGCTCGACCTGCTTCGTTATATGCCTTATTTTATCATGGAACACAGTGTTATCTGCAATTATCACTTCGTTGCTGGCTCCTAGGGCTTCATTACTTCTTTCCAACACTCGAACCATATCATCCGACCGGGCCAACTTATCCCTTACCCTCTGCAGTTCTTCCTTTTCGATATCCAGCTCGGCTATTTTGGAGTTCATTTGGACCGTAAAGCTGTCCATGTAGCCTTGACATTCTTGACACTCTTGCTTAGCCTTACTGAGCTCCTCTTCCATTTCGAAGTAACGGCTTCTTATCTCTTTTAACTCTTCTTCTCGCATCTCGATTTCCGATTGTAAAACCATCATCCTTCCTTTTGAAAACTCGGCTCTTTTCTGGTAATCTCTCATATCAGACTCTGCAGCCTTTCTTGAACTTCTCTCTTCCTCCAATTGCATCATATATTGAGCTCTGATCCTTCTTTCCTCTTCTATGTCGAGATGGGCTAACCGATTTTTCTCTTTTTCAACCTCTACTTTCTTTACAAGAATGCTCCTTTCTTTTTTCAATGAATCCACCATCTCCTTATCGACACTCATCTTGCCTTTGGTAGATCTTTTAACCTTAGCCAACTCTTTTTGTGTGAGCCCGTTTTTGTTAGACAGCTCATCATACTCGGTTATTCGACTCCTTAACTCAGCCTGGACCGCTTTTGCTATTTCTTCAGCTACCTCGGCCCTTTTCTGCCATTCCTTTAAAGATGTCAATTGTTTATCCTGTTTTTCCAACTGCTGGTTCAAGTAAACCCTCATCGTGTTTTCTTCCTCTAATTGATTTTCTAACAGTCGCAGCTGCCCTTTGCTCTTGCTGAGATCAATTCTACATTGTTCTAGCTGCTTTCTCAGCTCTTCCTCAATATTAGTCCTTTTCCTTTTTGGTTGCTCTATTGCGGATTCTGGATGTTTTGGTATGGAGAAACCCCTTTCTTCAAAAAGCTCTTCATTCCTCCAAACTGCATAATTCTGGCTGAATGATGTTTCAAATGTGCTCCCTTCTTCCCTTTTTACCATCAGGGGTCTTTCCCAATCCTGTCGGATAAGCTCCATCTCTTCGAGGAAGGGTTGGTGCTTGAATAAACCGATGAAATCAGCTAAACCCAGAGTTCTTGGCGCGTACTGCATTCCACCCAACTGTCTTGTTACTAGGGCGGGCGCGTAACTGATGTACCCGGTTATACCAATCAAGGGAACCCATATCTTATTTCCACAGCTCATTGTGCAGATGGCATTGTTCATCCATGGTGCTTTCCATTTGAAGTTGCTCCTTGGCAATGCTGCATACTTATCTATCCATGCTTTCTCATCCCAATTCTTCCAAGTCTCATCCATGGTAACCTTTAATGGTCGTAGGTCAAACCACCAAAAGTTGTTAAAAATGTCCCTTGGTGTTTCGATATGACTGATAATCCATAAATACAACATAGGGGTGCAACATCTCATGGCTCCTTTTCCATGCATTCTGCAGTGATTGAGTGATAACATGGTTTCTCCCAAAATAGCTGATGAAGGATTGATCTGGTCACGCTCGTATTCGATGAAGACACTTGCTGCTTCCAAACTGATGACTCCGATTTCTGAAGGGAACAATACTAGCCCAAAAATGGCGAAGGCCACCAACCTGTATCGTTCCTCTCCTAACTTGCCTTCCTCAACATTTTTCTTCATTCGGGCTTCTATGACCTTCCATTTGAAACCCCCCTCGGCGACTCTACATTGACTGATCTTTCCCAAGCCTAATAAACTGACTACCTCCGAAGCTGTGTCTTCAAATCTTCGCCTTAGATAGATCCTGTGACTGTTGTTTGGAAAATCTAGAATCCTTTCATATTCCTCCAAAGTCGGTGTCATATCAATGTTCCCAAAGGTAAAACTCCGATAACTAGGATCCCAAAAATTCAGTAGGGCTTTGATTGCTGCTGCTTGTACGGGTAACCTCATTAGTTGTGCAATCCTCCCGTATCGCCTTTCAAAAATAGTCTCATCAATATATTCCATAATAGACACTAACTTCCCCAAGTCATTTACCATGTGATTTATCTTGGTAATGCCAGGCAACCTACTAGCATCGATTCTTGGGCATTTTCCTTCAGCTACTTGAGTCAACTCAGATTCTTGTCCAAACTCTTGGAAAGATAGGTACTTAGTCATGATTTCGGCTCAAAAACCTGGATTGATGATTTTAACATTATTAATCATGATGAAGATGAACGTAAGATAGATATCCTAAGGACAAGTTCTATTTATTAGGTGAGAATGGGTAAGTTTTCTATTTGGTCTTTAAAATGGTCTCATATCTGCCCAGTGACGTTCTTCGTAAAGACAGTATGGGGGCGTTGCAAGGAACAGTTAAGGTAAGTATACCCACCATTACCAAGCAGGCACTCAGATATGAGTTGGGTGTTTCACGCATCTGAACCCTGACCAATAGTCATAGGGCAGATCGTTAATCCCCCTCCTAGCTTAAAGCTTGTGTGTGCTTCTCAAAATCAAAGTATGTGATGCATGTGACAGTTCTATAAGATGCATGAGACAGTTCTATACAAATGCATGAACAATATGCGTAAAAATATTTAAAGCATATAAGCAGATAACAAAAGGAAAAAAAACACACGAAAACAAAAACAATTCAGACAAAAACAAAGCTTAGTCCACAAGGTCCCCAGTGGAGTCGCCATTCTGTCGCGGGTGCGCGACGTCGCGGCGATCGTCCACCCTCGAATGTGTATGGTGGGGGGATATATATCTGGTCAATATGGTGAGACAAGGAGTTCTTTGTCTCTTAGCAGTGAAAAATGGTGTGGGAGTCGCCACCTAGTATTTTGGTCACTAGGAACCCTAACTGGTCTCAGAGATTGGGCACGGGGACTGGTTGCGTAAAGGGAAGGTATTAGCACCCCAAATACGCCCTACCTAAGGTAAGCTGCATTGTTTATTTGTCTGATAAAATTCAAGGTCTCGTTGTGTTTCCTAATTGTTGGTCCGTCTATGGTTCAAGAAAAGTCCTCCTCAATAAGGAGGTCCTTATCTTATCGGGTAAAGCCTAACCGTTCTAATGTCTAAAAAAATCATATTTTTAATATCAAGAATACGTTTTACATATAAATTCGTAATCCCAAATATTAACAGAGGACAAAAATATTTTTTAGAATTTTTGAAATATTGGCCTAGTTCTCATGGCTTGAATAAACTGGTTATTAAAGCCAAAATGCATGTTAATACATATATTGTTTTGAAATTTTCTTTGTTATATGAAAAAGATGATGTTATAATATTTATATATATATATTGGAGAGACTAGGCCGTATTTTAAAACAAAACATTTTTTAAATATGTATTTTTGTACGTTTTGACGCAAATCGGGTATTTTAATACTGGGTTTGTATCCTTACGGTATAAAAATACAACCAAATATTAATCCACTTTGATAAAACAAATGCAGAAAAATCAACAATATTTTCAAAGATATTTTTAGAAAATTTTTGAAAGCAAAAGACATTTTTTATTTTGAAAATCTTTGATGTTTTGATGAAAATTGGGTATTTTAATACCGGATTTGTATCTTTACAGTATAAAAATACCAACCGATATTAATCAAAATATAGTAATAAAATTACAACAAAATCACATATATTTTTTATAATTTTTTGCAAAATTTTTATAATTTTTTTCATATATATATATATATAAATAATACAAAATATAATATATATAATATTAAATGGGCTGGGCTGGTCCGGCCCAACCGACTGGGTCGGACTCAGCCCAAAAAGTGTTGGGCCGACTTCGGCCCAAGAATGGATTGGGCCGATCTCGGCCCACAAACTGGTATTCTCCTCTGGGCCAGACCCGGCCCAGAAGGCAGGACTGGGCCAGGATCAGCCTGGCCCATCAACTAGACTAGCTGGGCCAGAACAAGTCTAGCCCAGCACAAGAAATCAACGGGGGGAATTATTCCCCCCCATCCTCCTGCATGCAGAACTAATGTTCTGCATGCAGAAGGAAACGCCAGTCACGAAAATAATATGAGGGGTAAGGAACGTTTACCTGGCGCGGAGGAGGCGGTGGCGCTGGTGCTACTGCTGCTGCCGGAGGCGGTGCTGTGGCGGAGGCCGGTGGCGGTGTCAAGCGGCGCTGCGGTTCCAACGACAGCTCCAAGCGGTGCTACTGTCTCCCACGGTGCAGCGACATTCTTCCCGGCTGTTCTTGCGTTTTCTCACGTTCCCTCGCGGTTTCTGGCTTTCCTTCCTCTCGGTCTTGGGTTTTTGGTGGTTATCTCCCTCTTTTTCTCTGTTTTTTTTTTCGTTTTTTTCTCCTCTCGGTTTCTCTCTTCTTTTCAGTCCTCCTTCCCTGTTTCAGTTTTTTGTTCTATATTTATAGGAGTGAAAAGGTGCTGGGCCCTTCATTAGTGTGCCTGAGGAGTGGGTTTCGCAGCGGCTGGTCGGCCACCACCCGTGACAGCAATGCGCCGCTCCCTTGCTTTCGGCAGGGTGAGCGGCCGGTCGGCCAATGGCTTTGGTCGGTGGTCCCGGGCGTGGGGCTTCGGGTTGGTGAGGCGTGTGGTCCAAGGAGAGAGAGGAAATGCGTTTTTAAAAGAAGAAGGAAAAAAAACCAAAGGAAACCATTTTTCTTTCCTCCTGTGCTGCATGTCCAGGGGAGGAAGAAAGAGGAACAGTGTCGTTCAAAACGACACCGTTCCGTTTTCTTTCTTTTTTTTTTTTTTTACATGAAACGGCGTCGTTTTAAGAAAAACGCGCCGTTTCATTTAAGTCCTGCAAGACGCCAAAACGCGTCAATTTGTAAGGCAGCCCTCAATTATCTTTTTTCCTTCAATTGCATCCCTGCCAATTTCGATCTCCGCCCCTCTTGTTGGCCGCGTTTTTCACTTTAGTCCTTGGCCTCTGATTTATGCAATTGAGCCCTTAATTGATCAAAAACTTCCAATTTCTTCAATTAGGCCCCTGAATCAATTAATTCCAGCCCCTCCATTTACGCGCCTCTTCCAATTTGGTCCCTGGTTTCGGATTTTCTCAATTAAGTCCCCAATTGGCCCTTAAACTTCAATATTTATGCAATTAGGCCCCTGATTTGACCTAATAAATTCCTAAAAAATATATTTTGGCCCCAGAACTTAAATTTCTTCTAATTAAAGCCCAAATTGACTTAAAAATCAATTTTTCTTACAATCAAATCTCCTATAAATTCATTTAAAAATCCAATTAAGTCCATAAACATCCAAATTTGGGCTTTTCTCCTCAAATTTCAAATTTTCCTTCTCCACAGGGTTCTCCTCCTTCAAGAATATACTGTCAAAAATCCAATCTTTGTATTTTTAACCTTATTGACCAATTTTCCAACCATTTTCTGAGCGCTTCTGCCTCCTATTATTTTTCTAACCTCCTTTGGCTATATATTTTTATATATATTTTGTGGGGACCCAAAAATGGGTTACGACAAAATTAAAAATGGAACAACAAATATTTCAAAATGATGTGACTTGGAACATAGTCAATTAATTACTTGTAGATACATCTCATTCTTGAAAGACACTTTTATATATGTATCCGATACTTGTAGATATTTCAGTAACATAAGTTCAGCTATTTTTACAATCGAGAGAATACAATATATTAATATATTTTATAGTTTATATATATTAACATTAAATTAAAATTGCGTATGTGTCTATAATATTAAGAAAAATCAAAATGATGATTTTTATTTAATTAGTAATCTTGTTATTTATTGCTATTATTTGAATGATTTCTTTTCCATATTTTATGAAATGTTTAACATTTATCTATTTTTAAATGTTAAAATGTATAAAATTTTATTTTAATAGCATATCCATAATGTATCTTATTCTAATATTTTAATAATCGACATACCAAAGTATCCATATGCGTGTTTGATGTCCATATTCGGGGTTTTTTTTTTTTAACTAGAATTTCCTATTTAAATATAATATTTCTCTATCTGATGAACTGAAAAACAATTTTTCATCTTTTTAGATTTCTGAGTTTTACAAACACATTTTAAAGATTTTAATTTTCCTTACAATTGTTTTTATTGTTTTTCAAATGAAAAATATAAATAAAATGATAAATTAAACAATATTTTTTATATATAATATCACTAAAATATTTAAGAAATATTGTCAACACCAATTAGCTCAAGGTTTTGATCAGATCCAATAAACCCCGTCTAGTTTTTGTGAAACTCAATTTAAACTAGGAATGAAATCAAATCAAGAAAAAATAACCGAAAATAATTCAAGGGATCTTAATTTTAAAAATTAAAAAAGAAAGCGATAAAGAATTTTTTTTTTTTTTTGTTGCTGCTGTGCTGAATATGGATCAGTACGAAGTAGCTATATAAATAAAATTTTGGTTTGAATTTAAAGAGATACCGTGAGAAAGAAAGTTGTTATGATTGTACTAGAAAACGACAGGGTAACAGAGAATGTTTTTGACATATGATGAAGGGAGTGTTGTGCCTATGCAACGAGGCAAATTCCAATTTACTGTTCACTGGAGTCCGTTTTATACTAAAGGTGTTTTTAAAAAAGATTAATTTTTTTTTAATTTTTATTTACTTTAAATTAATTTTGTTATCTGTTTTATACTAATAATTTGTTTAGTTTTATGTTTTAAAAGTATTTTTAAAAAAGATTATTATTTTAATTTTTATATACTTTAAATTAATTCTTTTTATCTGTTCTCTACTAATAATTTGTTTTGTTTTGTGTTTCAAAAATGTTTTTAAAAAATAATATTTTTTTAAAACTTTTTTTACTTTAAATTAATTTTTTTTATTTTTATATTGTTTAATAATTTGTTTGGTTTTGTGTTTCAAAAGTGTTTTTAAAAAATAATATTTTTTTTTAATTTTTTTTACTTTAAATTATTTTTTTTTATTTTTATATTGTTTAATGTGTTAATGTTAAAAATAATTAAAAAAACATATTATTTTAATGTATTTCCGAACAAAAAACACTTTAAAAAACAACTTCTCCAATTTTCTCAAACACCCCTTAAATTACATATTAGATTGTCATTGTAGTTTAAAAGTCTATTTGAGATTGTGATAATGATTGTGGTTCAAAGTATTTTTTATTTAAAATACTTTAAAATAATATATTTTTTATTTTTTAAAAAATTATTTTTTAGAACAACATATCAAAATGATTTAAAAATATAAAAAAACAATTTAATAAAAAAATTTTAAAATATAAAAAAACACGATTTCAACCACTTTCCAAATAAATACTAAAGCAAAGATATCTGTACTAAAGAAGTGAAATGATCATCAAGACAGGTTTATCTTTCTACCCATCATTTTTTACCATGGGAGAAGATTATGTTACTTTCATTTGCTGTCATTTCTTCTGCTGTTGTTGTCCTTTTCTTTGGAGCAAGCAAATATTCTCACTCTTTTAATTAAAGGGTGTTTTTTTTCCGATCTGAAAACGTGTTTTAAAAATATTTTTAAAAATAAAAAAAAATTTAAAAAAATAATATATTTTAATATCACAATTTCTTACTGCTATTATTTATTTTTCAAAATAGATTTATGTATATGCTAATTAGCTTCAATTGAAGACTTTATATATTAAGTCACCATTTTTTTTTTTTACCATGAATAGCTTGTTTGTCTTTTATTTCAAAAGTATTTTTAAAATGTTTTTATTTTAAATTAATGTTTTTATGCTTTCAAATTATTTTGATATGCTATATCAAAAATAATTTTTATAAAATAAAAAAATATTATTTTAATATATTTATAAATAAAAAATACTTTAAAAAATATCAACTTTTACACTTCTAAACACCAGAAGTCACCACATTTATTGGTCATTTTTCAAATTACTTTTACCGATACTCGGCGTCTCTATGTGACATTTTTCACCAAAAGATAAGGATATGCAAAGAGATATGGATTGGCTTTGGAGATTGGGTTTGCTGTCCAGTACAGTTAAGCCATTTCTATTTATCACGACAAAATTTTTTACTGTGATAATTGATATTAGGGTAGATGTTATTTTTTAAAATATTTTTTATTTAAAAATATATTAAAATAATATATTTTAAAAAAGGTTTAGTTCTAACCTTCTTATATCAAAATAATTTAAAAATATTAAAAAAAGTTAATTTGAAGAAAAGAAAAAAATTTAAAAAAATCATTTTTTTTCAAAAGAAACTTCTAAAAGCAAAAATAAATAAACTTTGTATTGTTTCATGGGTAAAAGATATTTTTGGATTAGCTTTACGTCAACATTAATAGATCAGTTCCACATTGATCTAATGGGTTTAGAAAAAAATTATAAGTTTTTCTGATGTTAACTCTTAAGAAATCAAGAAAAAGAAATCAACCCTTAACCACCGAGACACATTTTAGAGTGAAGGGCAATGTTGAGTCTTTTCAATCACACTCAAAGGGGACCAATAGGCTCCATATCAAATACCATTCGAGTGTCCAAAGAAAGCTGCCTTGCGCGCAGAAATGAGAGAGAAAGCTAGCAGAAAGGCCCAGAAAAAGACATTCAAGTTTGCATTTGCTAGGAGTAATACTTCTTGACATGATTTCCCTCTTCAATGCCTGGTATTGAAGGACTAAAGAAGGGAAATACCAGGAGCATTAGCCTGTTTTCCCTGGACCAATCACAGCACTTGGCGTACCATGCCATTTAGTCCCTTGATTTTAGGAATGTTAACTGCTTTGAGAGATATCTCAATAGAATAAATAAAATACAACTAAAAACAGTAGCATAATATTCAGTTTCACAGCAATCACCTTTCCTCCTTCCTCGAAGACTTTGTGAAGCCGGTGAACTTGTTTAACATTTTCATTCATTTCATTTCATTTCCAAATCAAAACATTTAGCTTCTTCCCACTCTACAAGAAAATATATCATCCTGTCCCTTACCATGGTTTGAAGATAAAGAGAGCTCGGAATGCAAGGGCAGAATAGGTGACGAAGAAAGACTCAATCAGTTTAGTTCCTTATATGACCAATTACTGGCAATTATATTTTAGAAGGATGACTGGAGGATATTCAGAAGGTTTTAATATGTCAGAAGTTATGGAATGTAGAAGTAAAAGGCCTTTTTTTTTTCGAGGTACTCTCAGACCAACACCAAATTCAGAGAATCAGATGATGTTGCTTCAATCAGTTGATACACCAATATCCCCAAGAAAAAAGAGTCCAAATAAGGAGATAAACAAGCCCAATTATTCGTTTTACTTTGAGCAACAACAACAACTAGGAAGAATACCATAGACAAATAATACAACCAGTCATGTACCAAGAAATTAATGACTCAGAAGCAATTAGTCCAAAGAAAAATACCCTCAGCATTATGAACGAAGTCAAGCCCCGTGTAATGAAATTCTTTATTCTTTGATCGCAACCACAAAACCAATCGATGCAAAATGAGATAAAAAATTCTATCCCAGATTGGAGCTCGACCATAAAACACCAAGTCGTTTCTCGCTAGCCATATACCCCAAGCTATACCATAAGAGAGATTGATCCAAAACTTCCTCTAGAATTTTCCTTTGGCAAGAGAAGGCCATTGAAAAATTAACTGATATAGCGACTGCGACATAATCCATTTGACACCCTATCAAGATAGGAAACGAGACCAAATTTTCCAAGTGTGGACACATCTGACCAAAAAATGATATGAAGATTCTGTTGGGATTTGCCATTAATAAGCAACCTATCCTAAGAAGTAGGGTTACCATTTGTCAATGGTAGTTGCACCCACCATTAACAAATGTATCAACCCATGTGCAGCCATTGTTGAGGAGATGCCATGGTTGTCTATAAAAGGACACCGAGAGAGAGAGAGCAAAATGAGAGTGAGAGAGTGCAGAATGTGAGAGATCAAGAGAGAAAGTGAGGGGCTGTCAAGGGCAGCAACCCTGCTGCCATGTGCAACAGTGTGAGAGAGCTGGAAGTAGAGTTTGAGTGAAGTGATCCTCCTCCTCCATGTGTGTTGTAATCCTTTCTCTATCTGTCTCTAATAATATTGATTTCTCTCGTGGATGTAGACAGTTTTGCCGAATCACGTTAAATATTGTGTTTCAGTGTGTTTAGCCTTCTTTGAGCAACTATCAGAACACCACCGGTCCGTGCATGGGGAGCCGGAATCCCTAACAGATTCTAGGTGGATTTTGATGGATAACTTCTTGTTAATCATCCATTTTCTCCGTTACTCCTCACTTTAGGGATGAACAGCTAAACTACCCATCTATATTATCTTAATTATGTGTTTTAATTAATTTCTTATACAAGTATGTATCTTTCCTATAACATGTCTTTTCTTTCTTCAATCCAAACTTCATAACTCATATATAATATTCACCTGGTTAAATTCATAATTAAGTCTTATCTTTTATTTAGGTCCAAACTTATTTTAATATGGAAACATATATTAAGTTCAGCCTACTATTTTTTTATCTTTTAATTTAAATTAGTTCTCTAACTAATTTATTCGTATATAAGAGCTCTTTGATTCTTTACGTGTCCTAGCAAATTCAATCGCTACATTGTTAAGCCACCACTATATATAGTTTATAATGTTTCCTTTGTAATGTGAAACCTTCTTTTCCTATCATTCTAGGGTTTTTTTTAGCAATTAAGAACTATATAACTGACAGATTTGTCCATTCCCGTGATGAAGCATAGGCAATGCCTCTGGTACAATATAAAAGAGTTAAAACACAATATAATTACCTGTTTGGGTACTTAAAAAGGAAGTTCTTGGAGGTGGAAGCTTGTTTAGAGAAAAAGGCTTCAAGTTTGGTAGGAAGAACATGAGGCAAAGATGCTACGCATAATATTAGGGTGTGATTTGATAAAAACAAAGGTGCAGACTGCAGAGTGGAAAAAATAAAAAGATAAAAGAGATAAAAATGAAGAAGATGTGGCAGAGAAGCCACCACGTGCATACAAAGAAAAAGAAGAACTACTGGTCAAAAACCTTCAATTAAGCAAAGAACCCTAAATACCCTCCCTAAAGCATCCAGCACCCCACACAAACCAAGGGCAAATCAGCTATTTAACAATTAAATTTATTGCACAATCTGAATCCACGTGTGAAAGCTCTAACACGCCGAAAGCCCAGCACCTGATCTCATATACTGCATTAGCCTTCTACCAACCAAAACAAACGGCAGAACAGCCATTCAACTATATTGAAATCCACAATTAAAAGTTCTCATGCACTACAGTACATGACTAATCTCTCTTTTTTTTTTTTTTTTTGTTTAACGTGGGTGTCCGGGCCAGCTTGCGCGTACCTCGACTAATCCCACGAGCCCTGAAGTTAACGGCAATGTAAGCCTTCAGTGGCCATCATATGAGCAACCACAGGGCTCAAACCTGAGACCACAGAGGGAGCAAACCTCTTGGTCCCAAGTTCTTATCACTGGGCCATCACCTAAATGGTTAAAGGAAACAATAGAAAAAAAAATTTATAAGCAACAAAAATTTATGTTGAATATAATTACTTTAAAAAACCTTAATTTATAATTTTATTATTAAATATTTTTTAAAAAAATTACAACTTAAATAAATTTAAAAGCTGATCTAAACCAACTAAGAAACCTAAAAATAGTAGAAAATAATAAAAGTCCTGAAGAAATTAGAAAAATAAAAAATAAAAGTAAAAATAACAAACTAACCCAAATAACATCTTTTTATTCTAAATTTAGGGGCATTTGTTTGCTTGGAAAGTGGTTTCTTGAAAACCACTTTTCAAACTTTTCTATGTTTGTTTGTCATTAGAAAAATTGGTCAATAGAAAACACTTTACAGTCAAAGAAAAATTTAGTTTAGTTTTCAGAAAAGTATTTTCCTTATATTTTTTAGCGAAAAACACTTTCCAAAAATTGTGAAAAAAATTAGAAATGTCATATTATTTACTGATTAAATCAAATTTGGTCCTCAAACTTTTGATTGCTATATATTTTGTTTTACATTTTTTTTTAATTTCATCCCTTAGAATTTGATTTTTATGTTAACTTTGGTTCTTAATTTTATGATTGTTATTTTCTTTTTTCTTATTATTTTTTTATGAAATTTAATCCTCATTCTTTTGATTGTTACTTATTTTATTTGAAATAATTAATAAAATTATTATTATTATTATTTCATCATCTTTTAATTTTATTTTTTTAGATTTGATCTCTATTACAAATAGAAAAAATGCTCTCCCTCTCTCCCTCCCCCTCTCCCCTCTCCCCTGTCCCCCACCAACCCTATCCCAACCAAAGCTCACTTCCCCACAAAATCTACGCCGCCACCTCTTTTTTACCTTGATGACCCCACATTGACACCAATAAACACGCTAACACCAAGCCCCACCCTCAAAGGACCGTTCTGGGGAAAGCATACCCAAACATCAAATCCACTTACCCAATACAAAAATGCCCCTCCATCATCCACCCAGACCTTTCCTCTGCATCAAACCAGAGTTCCCTCTCAAACCCGAGTTCTTGTTTTACCCACTCAGGGGTTTTCACACAAAAATTTCGATCATCTAGTAGCGCAAACCTTTTATTTTGAATGTTTCCCCTCATGGCTCACCTTCACAGAGCTTAGGAAGGAATTTCAAAGATATGGAACAATCACAGAGCTTTTTGTCTCAAAAAGGCTCAACAAATCTGGGAAAAGGTTTGGCTTCTTATCTCTCAGCGACCCTGAAGCAGATATCACAGAGAAGCTTAACAAGATATGGTTCTCTTCTTACAAACTCCGTGTTAACATTGCAAAGTATCAACGCCAGGTTGTAAAACAAAGGACAATCCATGTGCCAACGTTTTCACCCATCAAAGTTCCAATAAAGCAAAGGGATGGGCGTTCTTACAAAGAGGTGGTAAATGAGAAACCAGTAAGGAATGTCACATACCAAACAAGTGAGGAAGATCGTGAATGGCTGAGTCGTAGTCTGGTTGGGCTTTTTTCAAATGGAACGGATTATGCTAAGATTAAAAATAAGATGTTGATGACTTTGCACAACATGGAAGGCTTTCGGTTCCTAGGGGCGTCGAAAGCAATCCTCACCTTCAAAACACAACAAGATATGCAGCTTGCGGCAGATGAAGAGAAGGAATTTTAGGGACAATATTTTGAAGAATTAAGACCCTGGTGCATCACCAATAAGGCCTCTGACATTTTCTCTTGGATACTTATCTCTGGTCTCCCCATTGTAGCTTGGAATATGGAATGCATTAAACGACTAATGGGGGGAGGCTGTAAGGTCCTTGGGTATGACTTGACTTTTGTTAATAAAGGAACTATATCGGGGTTAACAATCTTGGTAGGCAAGCCACCCACGGTTTCTATTAATGGAACAGTTAATCTCATGATAGATAAGGAAAAAGTGGAAATTAACATCTCGGAGATTAAATATGAGGCCTGCATGGATTTGGCCTCGCTCATCTACTCCATTGGGGTTAATCAAGAGTTTGATTCTGAGCTGGATTGCACTTCATCACCAAGTGATTCTGAGATAGTGGCTACAAAGGAGTAACCATATATGGCTGCAAACAAGAACTCCTCCTTTACGAACCTAGAATATGTCACAGAAGCGATTATGATGCAGTGTTTTAGCAGATGTGAGGTAGAGAAAGAAAGGGATGAACACGGTTATGAAGCTCAGGTTTATTTCCTAGAAATCCTAGATGATTACATGATTCAAGATTTGACTGCAAGAGTGAAATGGCAGACATCTACCCCTAAGATTTCTAATATTCCTCGTAAAGATAAGGAAAAAGGAATAGACAACATGTTTGTCATGGAAGAAGATCAGCAGAGTTGGCCTACATCGAACCTAGCCCGCAGCATGACTCTCAGAAATGGTAAACAGCTTGGTGCCATCAAATGTCATGAGGGTCACAGGAAGGCAGCCATTTCAACTGATTCAAATAGTAGTGCTGGAAATGAAGACTCAATCGACTCTTGCATTAGAGCTGTCAACCAAAGACTCTAACTATCTCAGCCCCCATCAGACCTCCCTATAGCTTGTGATGAGGTTGGGGCTATGAAAGATATTAGCCAGAAATTGGGTATTGAATTTGGTACAACTGGGGAGAGTATTGAAGTCACGATACAAGAGGCCATTGACGCAGAACAGCACTATTGGGACAGGTATGTCCAGTAGGCTATTATGCTTCTGTGCATGGTTTTATATTCCTTTTATGATTCTTAGCTGGAATGTGTGCGGGTTGGGATCTAGTTCTAAAAGAAAGGCCATTAACAAATACATTAAAGATTTTAATGTTATTGTATGTTTTATTATTGAAACTAAACTTTCATGCTCGGACTCTATGGTCTATATTCTGTGGCATGGACAGAATATTAAATGGTTTAGTATAGAGGCTCAGGGTAGATCAGATGGGTTGTTAGCCATGTGGGATGAGGATCTCTTCAGGGTGGATTCAATTGAATATGCTGGGAGCTGGATTAGCTTATATGGCTCCTTTGTTGATGATGTTTTCGATTGTGTGATCACTGGGTATTATGGAGCTGGCTCTAGAGCTGAAAGAGCAGCCTCCTAGTCGGAACTTGCTGAACTCAAACATGCATTTTCGGATTACCCCTGGTTTTTAATAGGTGATTTTAATGAGACCCTATCCAAGACAGATAGAAGCAGTGGTCTGCTAGACAGGAGAGGGGCTTCAGAATTCCAAACTTTCATTAATGGTTGTGAATTGGTAGAATACCCGCTGGTGAATCATCATTTTACATGGTTTAGAGGTGGTTCTATGAGTAAGCTAGATAGAGCCTTTGCTCACACACAATGCCTATCTCACTTTAGTTCATTGAAGCTAATTAGACTGGATCATGGTCTCTCGGATCATTGCCCCTTGATTGTTGGTAAGGAACAAGTTAACTGGGGATGGAAGCCATTCAAATGTCTAGATTGTTGGCTCATGGCACCATCTTTCCAAAACACTCTGAAGGTTTTCTGGCAGGAAATTGTGCATGATATCCCTGGTGACTTTCAGGTGATCAGACGAATTAGTGCTCTGCGACTGAAGCTAAGCCAGTGGAATAAAAATGAGTTTGGGAATCAAGATTGGGCTCTGCAAAATATCCAGTCTTCTATTCGGCTCCTTGAGGATCAGGCTGAAAGTGGTAAGATTTCTGACTCATAACAAAAAAGGCTATATGAGCTGAAAGGAATGCAATGGAAACTCTATAGATATGTTGAATCCATATGGAGACAAAAGGCGAGACAGTCTTGGCTCAAGCTGGGGGATAGAAACACTCGGTTCTTTCACATCTCAGCGAAAGTTAGGGGATGCAAAAACTATATTTGTCAGCTTATATACAACGGGAAGATTCTCTCCATCTAAATGATATCAAAGAAGGAGCCAAAGCATATTTCTCAAACATCTACTCTGAATCTTTGACTACAAGACCCACGATGGGCAATGCAAACTTTATAAAGCTCAGTGAGAACCAGGCAGCCTGGCTTGAAAGAGAGGTTACTATAGAAGAGGTTCATCTGGCCATCTTCAGCAGTGAAGGCTTCAAAGCCCCAGGACCTGATGGGTTCAACGTCAATTTTTATAAGAAATTCTGGGAGCTGATGCAACATGACCTGTTCACAATGGTTTTTTAATTCTTCAGGAGAGGCTACCTTCCTAAAAGTATTAACACCAGTTGTTGCTACCCAATTTTTGACCCATGTTTTAATAAATTTTTAGAAAAAATCCAAAAATAGCGAAAAGCATTGAAAACCCAAAAAATACATTTTTAATACATTTGCATCGTTTTTAGCATTTTCAGCGTCGTCTAAAAAGAATTTAAATTTTCAAAGGTCTTTCGAACGCGTTCAACTTTTAACGCGTTAATTTTTAAAATCATTGATTTTCCTCATTGAGTCGACATTGATATTGCTCTCTTTCAAAAAATACAAAAAAATAAGAAAAATCAAAATTTACAAAAAAAAAGAGGAAAAGAGAAGGAAAGGAAAAGTTGAGGGACTAGTTTGAAAACCTAGCAAAACTTTTCCTATAAATACCATGCTACACTGAATTTTTCAAGGGGGGGCAATTTTGACAACATCACACAAAAAAAAAAACTAACCCTAAACCCATCTTTTTTCAAGAGGAGCCGCCCCCCACGTTTTGGGTTTTGCTCTTTAGCCGGTTCCACCATCCTGCCAACAGCAACAGACCAGCCCTTTCTCTCCATCTGCCTCCACATTTGTCCCTGCCTTCCCCTCTCAGCCGCTCATTCGTCTCGGCCAAAACCAAGAGGCAGCGGGCCCCCCCCTTTTCCTGAAAAAAAACTGAAGCCAACTCCCTCTCTTCCCTCTCAGTTGCAGGAGCAACACACGGACACAGCCCTCATTTCCAGCTTCTTCTCCCTCAACCAGTGACAGCCGGCCATAGTCCAGCCCCCCACAGACCCACACACCCGAACAACCCTCACACACATCTCCCCTCCCCTTTGATTTTCTTCTTCCCCTCAGCAGCCGGCAACAAACCCACAGCCCCTCCCTTTCAAAACCAAACCGGAGCAGCCACTTCGTTCCCTCATTTCCAGCTTCTTCTCCTGAGCCTCTCGACCTTCTCCCCAAACAGATCTTCACCCAGCTTCTCCTTCACCGCAGCTTCAACAGCCCCAGCTCGCCACGATCAAGCCGGCCGCCCCCTCTCTCAGCCGACCCAACGGCCTCCCTCTCCGGGTCAACGAACAAACCCGGCACAGCGGCGCCCGCAGAACCCAAATCGGTCCGCCTTCTTCCTCCAGCAGTAGCCCAAGCACAGCGGCGCCCACGGCCTCAGATCTGTCCGCCGCTCATCCTTCTACACCGTCACCGGCCAGTTTGCCCGACCGAGCCAGACCTTCCAGCGGCGCCTACACACCACCTCGGCCTAACACAGCGGCCTCCCCCTCACAACGGATCTGCCATCTGAAGAAAGAGAGAGAAACAGATCTGAAAGAGGAAGAAACAGATCTAAGGAGAGAAACAGACTTGCTTGTTGCGTTTTGGGTGTTTTGCAGGTAACGGCGTTGTCGCCGCCAGCGAGGAAAGGAAGAGGAAGCTGAGCAGACCCGCTCATTCCAGTCTTTTGCGGCGGCGCGTGAACCCACTGGGGAAGGTACTGTTTCTGACAATATTGGACTAAGCTTTGTGTATTTGATGTGTTTAAGTGTTTTGCATTTTTATCTTGTTTTATTTCTGTTTTATCCATGCATTTTTAGAATTGTTTCATGCATCACATGTATTTATTTTTTAAAAAAGGCACACACAAGCTTCTAAGTTAGGTGGTGAATTAGCGATCTGCCCTACGACTATTGGTCAGGGTTCAGATGCGTGAAAAATCCAACTCATATCTGAGTGCCTGCTTGGTAATGGTGGGCATATATGTACCTTAACCATTTCTTGCAATGCCCCTATACTGTCTTTACGAAGATCGTCACTGGGTAGATATGAGACCCTTTTGAGACCAGGTAGAAAACCTACCCATGATCACATAATGAATAGAACCTGTCCTTAGGTTGTATGTGCTATTTTTATTTGCATCAGGGCAAACTCTTCTTGAAGCATCTTGAACTCAAGACTTGTAGGTGACCCAATGGTCGTCACTCAGAAAATTTTCATTGTAGAGTTTGGGCAAGAATCAAGATTCTTGTTTCATCATGCAAGAGTTACGACCATATTGTCACCCCTCGAAGGGCGAGTTCTTCATATAGATTACATGTTCATACATTTATCATGCATGTACCATGAGGAAAAATAGGTTCCCCTGTCCGAGGTTTGCTACACATGATTGAAAAAGATGATGGAAATGAAGAAAGATGTCAGATAGAGGCTCATTATCACAAAGAAAGTTGAGAGCATCAAAGGGGAAGTAGCTAGGCTCAGATATGCCTGAACAAGTGTTGAGCATCAAATGGAAAGGGAATGTCTGCACAGTCTTCTGTGGGAACACCGCTTCTTTTCAGTCATGAATAACTGCAGCAATGCCTTCAGTCATCAACTAATGACAACCTTTGTTCTTGGTTAATTGCACTGCCAATTATTCATCTCCTTCACATCTTCCAATGACACCAAATAACTGCTAGCCTTCTGTGCATGGTGCATTAGCCTTCTCTGAAGTTACCCTCACTGTGAGCTCAATTCCAGTTCAGCAGCATAAGATGATTGGTCAAAAAAAAAAAAAAACCATGATTAGACACTGAACTTCTATGCGGCAGAGCTCTCTCTGTAGAGATTTGTTTGGGGATCTGTTAGTGGGAAATGCAAGAGGGAATGCAGTACTTTCATACGCTACAAAACTTTGTCTCGCCAGTTTCAACACTGAAACACTGGAGTAGGCCGAAGAGTCAGACCTAGTCTGAAAACATGAGCAGTCGTCGAACTTTGACGTGGCAGAGCTCTCTCTACAAAAATCCGTTTATAGCTCTGCAAGTTGGGAATGCAAGAGGGGATTTATTAGTTGCATATGCTATAAAAATGTCTCTCATCAGTTTCAGCACAAAGACACTGTGGTAGGTTGAAGAGCTAGACCTGGTCTGAAAAATATGAGCAGACATCAAACTTCAAAGTAGCAAAGCTCTATCGGCAGAAACCTGTTTATGGCTTTGCAAGTGGGAAATCCAAGAAGGGATGCAGTAGTTTCAAATCATATACAATTTTATCCCACCACTATCGGCATTAAAACACAAAAGTTGAGAGAATAGACAGACCTGGGCTGAAAAACAGGAAAATGCTGAAACTTCAACTGAGCAGAACTCCCTCTGTAGGTGTTTGTTTGTTGCACTGTCTATGAGCCATCGAAGATGAGGCCAAGGAGTTTTATATTCATCAGGTTCTCTTCCAGTTTTGACAATGTGTGATTCCACACGTCGGTAATGGCGATGCTACATGTTTCGCTGCCAAGATTACCAAGCTGTTGAAAGGTTTCCAACAACCAACCACAACAACATTGGAAAATTGACATGATGTTGTGAGGATTTGCCAAAAGAATTGAGCTAGCTATCAAGATGGGAAAGATTGAAGGCCCTACCATGGATTCCAGAACTGTGAAGAGAGTTTAATCAGAAGATGACTCTCAATTGAGAAACCTTAGTTATTTTGCCTAGTCAGGTCTTGCCAAGATTGACATCCCACTGCCACTCAAGTTTGTCTACCAGCATCTGCCAGATTCTAGACTTGTTGCCTCAACTCCGTTAAATCACATGCAACCACTGTTTCCTAAGTGGTATAAGCCAGGCGAGATGTGAAAATCATTATGGTTCCTCGGCCATTTCAGTTGAACAAGTGCAAGAGTTTCAAGAATCGAGCTTAGTTTGTGAAAGATGATGTCATCGATCATTTTGTCACCAGAACATCCTCAGAATGACGAGTGATCGGAATTGCTAGGCAAAACACAGATATCGCCAGAGTAGTTGATCTAAGAAGGGTGTTGACTTGTCAAATCATTTTTGTTATGGGATTTTAGCATTCTGCATTTTGTTTTGGGATCACATCTCACCCTTCAACGAAACATGTCTTTCCTTTGTCTTCCTGTTGTTTTGAAATCAAGAGATGCTTATTTCAAAGGGTATTTTGACAAAATATGTTTGATCAAACTCCAACAAGCAAAGTTTAATCCTGAACATTAAAAGTGTTTTGATTGCGGAAATGACTTGATGCTTGAAAATGACATGAGGTGACAAAACAATTTTGAACTCATACCTCTTGAAACTGAACCACACATCATATAGCTAAGTTTTAGCAGTATGCATAATGACATGTAGTGGATTCAATAGTTATGGACTCGTGAATCATGACTCTTACAAGTTCTAATCATTACACTAGATGAGGTCAAAATTTATCGGTTCTAACCGACCTTGCTTGAGATGAGAAAAGGCCATTTTTGTTATCCTTTCACATTTCTTGAAATATTATCCCTTGCGGTCCCCATTTGAGCTTGATAGAATATTTTTTTCAAGAAAACCCTGACTAGGATCACACCCTGCACTGGGGGCAAATAAGAGAAGACAAAAGTGAAAGAGAAGGCTTAGAATAAAAGTCCAACGTTTGAGAGAGAGTTAAAAGAAAGAAGACCTAGACTGGGGGCATGTTAGAAAACTATGAGAAATGCTATGTGAAAGCCATGACCTTTGGCATCCATGATAAAGCCCTGAAGTTATCAGATGATTGAGATTGGTTATTCATCAAAGAAAAAGTTGGATTTGCATATAACCTATGTTAAGAGAATTCTGATATTTGAGGTTAATAAGGTTATATGTCATTTCCTCTACAAAGACAACAATAGAAAAGGAGTTGATGAATAGTTTGATGTTGATCCTAGGTCTTTAAAACCCTCAAACACTTTTTGAGCTTGTGAAATCCCTTTCTTTCATAGCCATGTACCATAGCCTGCATTACATGTTTTTAAAAGCCCTTTTTGATCAGGTAAGCAATTTGAATCGAGAAATGGCGCTCTCAAAACTTGAAGAGCCTTTACATAAGAGTCGTGGCTTCATGAATTAAGCTACTTGTTATTATGCATGCTAATAAAATTGGTGCTAAAAAAGAAAACAATCTTTCTTGATGAATCCTCAAGTTTTGACTTTGAGCCTTTTGTTTTCCTTGAAATTCACAGAAGGTCACCTCATTGCAGACCGTGAAAAGATATACTCAAGATTAAAGATTAAAATTGACATAAAGAACCATGAAAAAAGTCATTTTAAACTTACAATGGGTCATTTCTGTTTTCAAAATACAAGACAATCAAAGGACTATATTGAATAGTGTGTGTTGGGTCTTTGACCAAAAAGCTTGATTTTCAAAAGATCTTTTCCAAAACCGATATCTCTTTGATTTCATTTCAACAATTAGACTTGAATTGACATGATCTTTGAAATATGAGAGTTGATTCCATAACAAGAAAGATTGTTAAACAACAAGAACATCGACCGAATTTGCAAAATCCTTGACAAGAATGACATCAACATTTCTCGACACTCCTTAAAAAGTTGATCACCTGAGGGCAATACAGTGGATCCTGAGTAGGAAAACAAGCAGTATTCAGATCAGCTATGAGGCAATGAAAGATGATTGAATGATGAATCAGTGAACTGAAGACAATGGTGTCCAAAAAAGATAATCATCGAACGAGCACATTCAGATCATATTGGGGGCAATGTTGTTCAAAGATAGTCCATGATCTAGTGAACCCCATCAACAATCGGGAAAGCAAAGATATACTTGAAGGAAATCTTTATATCATCACCTTTTGAAACATGGGCTATCAACCGATGTGGGCATACAGTTGCATTTGAATGAATATTGAAAAGATGCACACCACCAAGACTGACTGTGGGAACAATGCTGCACTTGAAGGACAATCTCATATTGTCATCCTTTGAAACATGGTTATCGACAGATGTTATCACAACTTCATTGAATGAATCTCAGAAATGCACCCACCAAGACTGACTGTGGGACCATCTATTCTGAAGCTCAAATGCGCACTTCATCGCATGAATATGGGTGATAAAATGAACATCATTGATGATGTCGAGACATTTCTTTCCACTATTTGATTTGACAAGCTGAGAGGAATCTATGAGAAAGAACATTGAGCATACAACGATGAGTCTTTCACTGCAAGCTATGAGATGCATGTCTGGACGACTGGATGATTTCCATGAAGACTGGTGATATCATATACTTGAAGAGTATTGCTTCAACTTGAGGCAAGTTTATGACTGGTTGACAATCTTGATGGGTGTCGGCATGATGCACACAATCAATCAGAGGATAATTCTCAGAAGAATCCAAAAGAGAAAATCCTTCATGATGAATCAAGCAACACCACACTTGGGGGCATGGTCAAGCTTGATAAACAGCGAGAGCAGTAATCGTCGTGGACAGCCCAGGATGGGCACAGCACTTACAGCTGAGTGGATGGCTAGCACATGAATAAGTCAAGGCATCCAAAGAACAAAGAAAGATTGGGAATGCAAACAAAGGCACCTTGTGATGATGGAACATCGAAGAGGGGGGGACCTATATTTCGAATCAGGTAAGGATGCATGCATGTCATCTAACGATTGCACATATTTTTTTATTTTTGTTTCAGGAAAAATCCTCAATGTAGTTTAGCAAGATTGGGGAACAAAAAAAAAGAAAAAAAAAAGAAAGAAAAAAAAAGGGAGAATCATTGAGCTGATAATAACAGAGAATCATGGTTGTGACCTTGGAAAGGGAAGAAGAGGAGATAAACCTTATTGTTAGGAAAATCTCAAAGAAATGAAAAGATCAACTATGCAATCAGGAAGCATTGGATTTTCAAACCCTGCGATCAGGAATTATCAAGAAGCACCAAGTTTTTCGGCCCTTCTTGATCATCCCTTCAGGACTTCGCCAGGTAAGTCCCATTTTTCACACTTGTCACATCACATATTTCATCTGGGTAGGTCGCCCATTATAATGAGACCACCTTTCATCTTTCATCTTCTACTTGGGTAGGTCACCCGTAACAATGAGACCATTATTTTATTTTATTTTATTTTTTTGAAAAAAAAAACACATCATTTTTTTTGGGTAGGTCACCCGTAACAATGAGATCATTTAAAAAAAAAAAAACATCATTTTTTCTGGGTAGGTCACCCATTACAATGAGACCGCACTACACATTCTTTCCATTTGGGTAGGTCACCCATCATAATGAGACCGTTTTCCACATTATTTCCACCTGGGTAGGTCACCCATTACAATGAGACCATTTGTTACACATATTCTTTGTTTTGATTTAATGAGGTCGCCAGATGGGATCTCATGTAGCTTTGGTTAAAGGGAATCGCTAGATGGGATTTCAGGTTGACCGAGCTACACACATTTTTTTAGTTCCAGTTGAATGAGGTCGCCAGATGGGATCTCATGTAGCTTTGGTTAAAGGGAATCGCCAGATGGGATTTCAGGTTGACCGAGCTACCACATTTTTTAGTTCCACTTTAATGAGGTCGCCAGATGGGATCTCATGTTGGTTCTGGTTAAAGGGGATCGCCGGACGGGATCTCAGGTTAGCCCAACCACACACACGATATTGGTTCTGGTTAAAGGGGATCGCCGGACGGGATCTCAGGTTAGCCCAACCACACACAAGATAATGGTTCTGGTTAAAGGGGATCGCCAGACGGGATCTCAGGTTAGCCCAACCACACACAGGATTTTGGTTCTGGTTAAAGGGGATCGCCAGATGGGATCTCAGGTTAGCCCAACCACACACATAATAATGGTTCTGGTTAAAGGGGATCGCCAGATGGGATCTCAGGTTAGCCCAACCACACACATAATAATGGTTCTGGTTAAAGGGGATCGCCAGATGGGATCTCAGGTTAGCCCAACTACACACATGATAATGGTTCTGGTTAAAGGGGATCGCAAGATGGGATCTAAGGTTAGCCCAACCACCCACAGGATAATGGTTCTGGTTAAAGGGGATCGCCGGATGGGATCTCAGGTTAGCCCAACCACACACAGGATTTTGGTTCTGGTTAAAGGGGATCGCCAGATGGGATCTCAGGTTAGCCCAACCACACACATAATAATGGTTCTGGTTAAAGGGGATCGCCGGATGGGATCTCAGGTTAGCCCAACCACACACAAGATAATGGTTCTGGTTAAAGGGGATCGCCAGATGGGATCTAAGGTTAGCCCAACCACCCACAGGATAATGGTTCTGGTTAAAGGGGATCGCCGGATGGGATCTCAGGTTAGCCCAACCACACACAGGATTTTGGTTCTGGTTGAAGGGGATTGCCAGATGGGATCTCAGGTTAGCCCAACCACACACAAGATAATGGTTCTGGTTAAAGGGGATCGCCGGATGGGATCTCAGGTTAGCCCAACCACACAGATGTTGGTTCTGGTTAAAGGGGATCGCCGGATGGGATCTCAGGTTAGCCCAACCACGCAGATTTTTGGTTCAAGGGGATCGCCAGATGGGATCTCAGGTTAACAGAAAAAGAAGAGAAAAAAAAAGAGAGAGAAAAGAGAGAAAGAAAAAAAAGAAGGAAAACAAAAAGAAAAAAGAAGTAAGGTCATTAGATGAGTGAATATTCAGCAAGTTAGGAAGACAAAAAGACAAGTTTTTCTTTACAAAGCTTACTATGCAAAACATTGAGGAGTTTTGCTTCGTAAGCATTGTAAAGAGGGGGCATCTGTTGCTACCCAATTTTTGACCCATCTTTTAATAAATTTTCAGAAAAAATCCAAAAATAGCGAAAAGCATTGAAAACCCAAAAAATACATTTTTAATACATTTGCATCGTTTTTAGCATTTTCAACGTCATCTAAAAAGAATTTAAATTTTCAAAGGTCTCTCGAACGCGTTCAACTTTTAACGCGTTAATTTTTAAAATCATTGATTTTCCTCATTGAGTCGACGTTGATATTGCTCTCTTTCAAAAAATACAAAAAAATAAGAAAAATCAAAATTTACAAAAAAAAAGAGGAAAAGAGAAGGAAAGGAAAAGTTGAGGGACTAGTTTGAAAACCTAGCAAAACTTTTCCTATAAATACCATGCTACACTGAATTTTTCAAGGGGGGCAATTTTGACAACATCAGAAAAAAATACAAAAAAACTAACCCTAAACCCATCTTTTTTCAAGAGGAGCCGCCCCCCACGTTTTGGGTTTTGCTCTTCAGCCGGTTCCACCATCCTGCCAACAGCAACAGACCAGCCCTTTCTCTCCATCTGCCTCCACATTCGTCCCTGCCTTCCCCTCTCAGCCGCTCATTCGTCTCGGCCAAAACCAAGAGGCAGCGGCCCCCCCCCTTTTCCTGAAAAAAAACCGAAGCCAACTCCCTCTCTTCCCTCTCAGTTGCGGGAGCAACACACGGACACAGCCCTCATTTCCAGCTTCTTCTCCCTCAACCAGTGACAGCCGGCCATAGTCCAGCCCCCCACAGACCCACACACCCGAACAGCCCTCACACACATCTCCCCTCCCCTTTGATTTTCTTCTTCCCCTCAGCAGCCGGCAACAAACCCACAGCCCCTCCCTTTCAAAACCAAACCGGAGCAGCCACTCCGTTCCCTCATTTCCAGCTTCTTCTCCCGAGCCTCTCGACCTTCTCCCCAAACAGATCTTCACCCAGCTTCTCCTTCACCGCAGCTTCAACAGCCCCAGCTCGCCAAGATCAAGTCGGCCGCCCCCTCACCAGGCTACTCCCCTCTCTCAGCCGACCCAACGGCCTCCCTCTTCGGGTAAACGAACAAACCCGGCACAGCGGCGCCCACAGAACCCAAATCGGTCCGCCTTCTTCCTCCAGCAGTAGCCCAAGCACAGCGGCGCCCACGGCCCCAGATCTGTCCGCCGCTCATCCTTCTACACCATCACCGGCCAGTTTGCCCGACCGAGCCAGACCTTCCAGCGGCGCCTGCACACCACCTCGGCCTAACACAGCGGCCTCCCCCTCACAACGGATCTGCCATCTGAAGAAAGAGAGAGAAGCAGATCCGAAAGAGGAAGAAACAGATCTAAGGAGAGAAACAGACTTGCTTGTTGCGTTTTGGGTGTTTTGCAGGTAACGGCGTTGTCGCCGCCGGAGAGGAAAGGAAGTGGAAGCTGAGCAGACCAGCTCATTCCAGTCTTTTGCGGCGGCGCGTGAACCTACGCGCCGCCAGTGGCGGTGGCGCGTGGGAAGACGCGCCGCCACTATTTATACTGTTCCAGAAGGGCTTCCCAGCACTGTTATGGATTTTTGAGAGGTTATATTGTAATTTTTAAATTGTTTAATGTAATATTTGTTTAGTTTGAAATTTTATTTGTATGTTGTAAATGTGGATGTAACAAAAGAAAAGGAAAAGAAAAGATATAGTGAAAGTGTATGTGTGTGTTTATATTTGTTTTATGGATTATTTTTTATTATTCATGATAAAATTGCAAAGATTAAAGAAGAATTTAATATTTTGATTTGCTCACGGTCCAGAATTATTAACTTATACGTAAGTTGTATTTCTAATATCCAATGAAAAGATAAAATTTTAAAACTTCTTTAACACGTCAAAATCACGACGCAGCTTACCTCAGGTAGGGTGCGTTAGGGGTGCTAATACCTTCCCTAACCACAACCAGTCCCTTACCCGCGAATCTCTGACAAGACCAGTACATCCGGTTTCCTAGTAGCCTTTAATAAATTACTAGGTGGCGACTCCAACGAACCAATCAAATCAAGCAAAACGCATAACAACAAGACAAATCGCCAGCCGACGCCGCGCGGATTTCTAACGTGCGACACCAGTTATATTGCTTTAATTCCAAAAGTTACTGGCAGCTCCTCTTTTAATGACTATAGACCTATTAGTTTATTAAATGGGCTATATAAGATTATTGCTAAGATTCTCGCCACTAGACTAAAAGCAGTTATGCAAAGCGTGGTTAGTCCCTCCCAGTCAGCTTTCATTGCTGGCAGAAACATTCTGGACTCAGTCTTTATTGCGAATGAAATGCTGGATTCCATGAAATCTCGGAGCTGTCAAGGTTTCCTTCTTAAACTTGATTTCAGAAAAGCTTTTGATACTGTTTCCTGGTCCTTTCTTAATGATGTTATGGGTTACATGAATTTTGGTGCTCGTTGGAGGAAATGGATTATGGCATATGTCTCGTCTGCAAGACTATCCGTTTTAATCAATGGTTCCCCTACTTCTGAGTTTACAACATCTTGTGGTCTGTGGCAGGGGGATCCCCTCTCCCCTTTTCTCTTTTGTTTGGCAGCTGAAGGCATATCAGTTCTCATCAGCAGGAGCCTGAAAATGGGTGCTTTGTATGGTGTGGAATCTGCAAGAACAACATATATTCATCATCTGCAATTTGCAGATGACACTCTTCTCTTCCTTCCAAATGATCTTCAATGCTTGTTAAATACCAAGAGAATGTTACGTTGGTTCAGTTTATGCTCAGGGCTTAATGTTAACTTCCATAAGACTAATTTGGTGGGTGGGGGGGTGGATGAGATATATGCTGAAGGGATTTCTAGTGTTCTCAGGTGTAGATGTGATACTCTCCCAATCAAATACTTGGGGCTTCCTCTAGGTGCTTATCCCAAAAGGATTTCCACATGGAAACATGTTCTCTCTCAGATTAGAGGACGACTCAATTCTTGGAAGGGGCGGTTATTATCACTGGCAGGGAGAACAATTTTGATTAAAAGTGTAATCTCTGCCATTCCTCTCTATTACATGTCCATCTTCTGCATTCCAAAGACAGTGGCACGTAATATCACAGCCATGCAGTCTCGGTTTTTATGGGGTGGGAGTGTTGATAACAGGAAAATTTATTGGCTTGCTTGGGATACAGTGGCAAAAGCAAAAGACAGGGGTGGTTTAGGTGTTGGGAATATATCAGCAAAAAACAAAGCTCTCCTCTTCAAGTGGATTTGGAAATTGGGAACCAATGATAAAGCTAGTTGGGCAGATTTCATTAAGGCAAAATACAGACCTCGGTTCATAAATGGGATGCCCACGTTCAAGGAAAAACTTTCAGGGATTTGGTGAGGAATCAACTCTAATATTACCAGCTCGGATCTTGATAGCTCTCTTATTCGAGATGGTTGTAAATTTAAAATGGGTAATGGTAATCATGTTAAATTTTGGTTAGATACTTGGTTGACTGGCTTCTGCTTAGCTAACTCTTATCCGGCCCTCTTCCACCTGTCCTCCTCTAAGTCAGGGTTTGTTAGTCAGATGGGATACTGGTTAGAGGATACTTGGTATTGGAATCTGAAATGGAGAAAGCCCCTCAAAGCTAGTGAGACCCTGATGGTTCAAAGATTAATGTCTGATCTTAATCTTGCAGCTATTCATCGATTGAAAGAAGACAGGTTGATTTGGGAATGGGGGAAAGACGGAGACTATACTGTAAACTCTTGTATGCTTGCCCTTGAATGGATTAGGTATGCTGGTTCTACAACTTATGTCACAAATGTATGGAAATCCATTTGCCCTCCAAAAACAAAAATGACTTTATGGCTGGCCTTAAATGAAGGCCTTTGCACAAGAGCCTTCCTGGTGAAGAGGTACGTTCTAAGCCCTCCGGAGGACAGGTGCCCTTTTTATGAGCAGCATTCAGAAATTGTATCCCACATCCTCTTGCATTGCCCAGTGGTTTGGAAACTATGGAACAAAATTGTAGCTTGGAGAGGTCTGAGCTGGGTAATGCCGTATGGCCTTGACGACCTTCAATGTCAATGGCTGGGTCTTTTGCAGGGTAACCACGGTAAGTTTGAAAAATCTGTTTGGGGGGGCTTTATGTTTAGCATTGTCTGGACTATATAGAATGCTAGGAACAACTTGATATTTGAGGAACAAAAGCCAATATAGGAAGATATCCTATGGCATTTGTTTTACTTTGCTGCAGGTTGGATCAGGAATCTCAACTCTTCCTTTTGGTATACCGGTGCTGATCTGTACAAGAATCATGAATGCATTTCGGCTTGGTATGCTTAATTTCTGATTTAGTGTGGGTTTGTTTTGCTTGGCTTAATAGTAGGGTTATAGGTTTTCTTGTATTTCTTTTTTGTAATTAGGCTGATGCCTAGGCTACAATCTATGTAGTTGAAGCTCTGCTCACACTGCTCATGTTTTCTCTTTTTACTACATATATATTCTCGATTTCACAAAAAAAAATAGATTTGATCTCTATTATTTTGATTGTTATTTATTTTTTTTGAGATAATTTATGAAATTAGATTTTTTTTTCAATTTCATTCTCATTCAACTTTTTAATTTGTAAGATTTATTTCTCGTTATTTTAATAAACTTGAAAAGATAAAATATTAATAAGTTATTTTCCAGCTTATTCTCCATGACATAACCAAACACTGTAAAGTGTTTTCCAACTTATTTTTCATGACATTACTAAATATCAAAAAATAATTCACTTAATTTTCAGGAATTTATTTTTCAAAAAAACTACTTTCTAAAAGAAAATTACTTTATAGGACTTAGAGGTTTTTTAGACCTTAATTATTTACAAATAGCCACCCTTCCTATAAAACTATGCCTTGAAAACCTCTTTCACACCTTAATTATTTACAACTAGCCACCCTTCCTATGAACCCAAGCCTCGGAAACCTCATGATAAAATTTAAGTAAAATCTAACAATCAAATCATTAGGTTTTTTTTTTGTTAGGCCAATCACTTTGCGTTTATATTCCAGACGGTATTTAGAAGGGGGGGAAAGGAGAAAAGACAATAAGCAAAACGAAGTAAAAAAGGCTTATATGGTAAAAAAAAACCTTTTTTATATAGAATCAGGAAAAGTACCATATATATAGACCCGGGCAGCAGAGAATATTTGATAAAAATAAAAATAAAAAAATGGAGGCTACTAATGGGTTTATTTAAGTATGGATCAGGTTTGTTAAGAGTAGAGAAGGTTATGATTATGGTACTGTGATGGTGGTTTATTTCAGAGTGGATCGGGTCTGATGATGATCACTAATGGTGGATTTAGAGGGAAGAAAAGGCTGGTCATGTCATAAATGGGCTGGTATGGGTTGTGGTGGTTGATTTGTCAGCTAGGACTAGTTTGATGGTTATGTGGCATTGTTTTCTTGAGTCTTTCTGCTTGTGAGGCAAAATACGTGGCAATGATTTTTTATATTTGTGTGTAGTTAAAGAGAATTTTAGAGATAATGCACATGTGTCAAGACAAAAGCATAGAGATTTTTTATGATAATAAGTCTACAGTTATTTTGGGAAAAAAAACCCACTTTTTATTAAGAGAAATGAGCATGTAAATAGCGGATATCACTCCATTAGTGAGTGCATAAGAAAAAAAAAAGTTCTGACTGAGTTATGTGAAGTTCATTAAATCAAGTTGCATATATTCTTACAAAGGTTTTGAAATGTGAAGATTTTTGCAAATTAAGAGCTTTGCTAGGACATATCTAGAGATAGGTTTAAGGAAGGATGTCGAGGGTAAATTTATACTATAATAATGTTTTATGTATATATATAATTCAGTTCAAGCCATAGCCGTTTTAACAACTAGCAAACTGTAATTGTTTATTAACTACCTAAGATTTGGAGCCATATCTGTGCCAGGCACCAAGCTCATTTCAACGGAACCGCGCATGCTTATTTCAGATGACATCTCCATGGCCAGACATTCCTTTAGCTCTCCCAAAATATCACTCATGTCCGGCCTTTGTGTTGAAGTCGAGGGCACGCAGGACAATGCTATCTCCAGAGCTTTCCAAGCATAATTAGTGTTGAATTCACCTTGCAACCTTGGATCGATAATGCTCTGGATATCACCTCTTTCAACTAGAGGACTCACCCATTGAAGTATATGAGTGTGGCCTTTATGGCCCCTTATTAAAGGCGGTTGACCAGTTATTAGCTCACACAGAAGAATACCAAAGCTGTAAACATCACTTTTCTTATTTAAGTGTCCTGATGCTCGAAATCTGCATACAGAATATAATGATAATTATGCTAGGAGAACAAACACTGTGAGAGAAGATTAACATTAAGTTTGAATACGTACTCAGGATCAATGTATCCGGGCGTGCCTGCAGGAACAGTTATGACATGCGAATCTTCTTCGGTTGCGAAGGCTTTGGACAACCCAAAATCAGCAATCTTGGCATGAAGGTTTTCAGTTAATAAGATGTTTGATGATTTCAAATCTCTATGGACTATTGGCGGCCTACAACCATTATGCAGATATTCCAAACCTGCGAGTTCGATAATGCCAGTTAATCCAACAAAGTTTGCAGAACAAAAATGAAAAAAAAATGACTCGGGCACTAGAGTCAGACCTTGTGCTGCGTCTACTGCAATTTGCAGCCTTTCCCTCCAATTCAACATATTTGTGCTATTTTCTACAGCCACAAAAACACATTAATATCATAAATTAAACAATAAACTTTGCAATGTGATGAATTCAACAGGAATTATGTTTCATTACACATAGAAGTTCTTCAGTACTAGATGATTGTCAAAAAACCATCTTAACCTAAAAATTTAAGCTATCGGATGAGGTCTCAAAATATGATTTATATTATTCTTTAACACATCTCCTCGAGTAAAAACTCTTGTGGCTTGAAACTTGCTCACACTATCTTGTGCTTAATTTTTATCGAATAGAATAGGGATAGTGAAATTCAAACTCATGATCACTTAGTCATCAAAGCTCTAATATCATTTCAAAAAACTATCTTAACCAAAAAAACTTAAAATATTAGGTGAGATTCGAAGATATGATTTATATTATTTTATAAATTCATACCAATCTGAGTGAGATTTTTATAAGTAAACTAGTTTGTGTCCCAAACAAATTGAAGAATTCTATATTTATAAGAAGAAATCTATAAATACCTAACAGTTGCTCCTTCAAGTTCCCATTTGCCATGTATTCATAAACAAGTGCCATATTTTCATGCTCATTACAGTAACCAACGAGGGACACCAAGTTTTTGTGATGAACAATCATCAATAGTTGGACCTGCATTTGGAAACACTACTCTGTCATAGCTGAAAGCAAAAAATATTTGGTGCTCCTCTCATGTTCTCTATAGGAAAGGAGAAAGCTAACTAATTTGTTACCTCCGCTAGAAATTCTTTATAACCTTGCCTTGAGGATTGAGATAACAACTTGACAGCAACTTGACGACCATCTTTCAGGTTGCCAAGATATACTTTTCCAAATCCTCCTTCTCCAATAATGGTTTGGAAATTGTTGGTAATGCTAACTATTTCAACGTATGTAAATGGTTGATTCTTTGATTTCAGTGACAATTCTTTTCTCGATAAGCCCACTGAGGAAGATAATGACACATTCCATCTCACTGTAAAGGAAAATTTTGTTTTTTTTAATAAAGCGATAAATATTGCAATATTTTAACAGAGATACTAAAGTATGAAACTATATATGTCATCATATTCACATGTCAAAACTATGTTGTTGCTTACTGATCACATGCTGAATCGTATTCTCATCTACTAAGTTTCAGGAAGGAAATGAGGTATTGAAGGTGGTAAGTAATATAAAAGTTGTTGGGTGCACATAATATATATATATATATATATATATATATATATATATATAATGGAAAAATTAAAGTTCTTACATGTAAGATAGACTCATAGAATAATATTCTATTAGGCTTTTACATTGAAGACATTGTATGATCATACATGTAAGCCATCGGATGTATAGATCATCAATGATTTCACAGAAAACACAAAGCATCTTCTAAGCCAAAATTACTCTATGTTATTCTAGGATTTAGTTCACACCACTCAAAAAAGAGGAAAAAATACAAAGAAGATAAGTGAAAGAGAAAGAATTCACCTCTTTTCAACCTCCAGAAGATAGTTATAATGCTAAGGAGGAGGAGCACCAAAACTGATATGACAGATGCAATAACTGGAACAGGAAAACTTCGCTGCTTCTTTTCACATGTATCCAACTTGCATAAATCCAGATTTCCATCCAAACTTGCATTAAGTAAAATATAGTCAGACGTAACTGAGAATCAATGATTAAATACCAGTAACAAATAACCCAATCAAAGTGATCATGGCTAGCTTTAAGAAGTTAGCAAGATCACTGTGAAATATACCGAAGAATTGTATCAGTTATTTAATTCCTTAAACTCGTACTAACATGCAAAGAAAATGGATTTGTATAATCTATTTTCTGACTCCTCTTTGTTCCTTAACGTTTAATTTTAATTTATGAAAAATTAAAATAGTGTTCACTTCATATGTAAGAAAAGAAGTTAAAGAAGAACCAAAGGAGTAGAATGATTGTTTAATTAACATGCAAATAAGTTGTAATCGTTGAAGATGATAACCAAACCTCAGCTTCAACTGTCCATTGTTAGACTTTTCCTTGAGACTATGGGGAACTGCACCTGTGAGTTTGTTCCCGCTCAAATCTCTGCAAATAGGAAAAACAAAGTCACCATTCACCATGGTAATCTTTGTAAAAACTTCTTGTGGTAAATGTTAGAGCATGTTAACTTACAGGATAGTAAGATCTGGTAGCTGCGCAAAAGCTTCTGGCACTGTCCCTGTCAATTCATTGTTTGATAAATTCCTGAAAGAAAATGTGAAAAAAAAATAACGAACAATCACACTTTGTAAAGAAATAGATGACAAAAGTACGCAATAGTTGGGGAAAAAATAGAGGTTGTTCCTCTACTGATTTGAAGTATGGACACCCATTTTTGCAACCTTGGTGGAGCCAGAATCCCAATCATTGGCTTGAAGGATTTTGTCCAGAAAAGATGCATATAGGAAGAGAGGATATGCCTCAAGCTTAGAAGATGCATGAGCCTTTCATACACCTCTAGCCAATTTCCATATGGAATATTTATAACATCACCTTCAAACTTTCATAAGATAATATCTCATCATAAGACTGAGGTGCCCTCTAGTTTTAAGGGTCTCGACCCCATAAACAATTATTCTCTTCAAATAAAATGATGAATGTCTGAAGTCGATAAGAAATTCTAGCAGTCGATAAGAAATTCTGCTAGATATCTAGTAGCCATTGTCAGGGTAGTTTATTAGTATGAAAACCTGTTACAACTTGGTTACTAACACTTACAAGGACTTGATTGCTGTGAGGTTCAAGAGTGAAACAGCTATATTCCCTGATAATTGACTTGAACTTAGATTCCTGCTCATAGTTAACAGTAAATGAGAGAGACATTGAGATACTGAATGCCATATCTAAGTGGATGTTCTTCAAAAATAACTTACATAAAATATTCCAACAATCATACAGAATTTAAGAGGAAACTCACATAGAGATGATCCTTGGAGGGTTATCATCGTTGCACTGCAAACCAGTCCACGTAATAAGTGGCAAACATGGATCTCCCTGCCAGTCAACTCTATCTATTTTGTATGCTTCCTTGATGGCCATGATTGCATCAACTATGATAATTTAGGTTAAAAAGGGTGAGAAATGCATAGCTTTAGATTTACAATAGAGAATCGCTATATACAGGTTAAAGGCCTCTATATAAAAAAAAATCTCGAGCCTGTATTTTTGTGACGATAATAATTTTTTTATGATGAATATAAAAAAAACTATCTCAGTTAGCCATTAGGCTTTATCATTTGTATGGTGGCTATGAAACAATTATCATTTGTATGATTTTATAAGATTCCAATTGAATTTTCAGACCATAGGCAAATTGGTTTGATTCATGGTCTCTATAAAGTTCTTGCAATGATTCTTTCCAGTAGACTCAAACATGTTAGGCAGGATCTTATTAGTGATAATTAAACTGCCTTTGAATGTTAGATTGTTGATGGTTTAATGATAGCCAATAAAATGGTTCATGATTTGCAAAGCTTGAAGGGGCAAGGTATGATCTTCAAAGTGGATTTCCATAAAGCTTTTGATTCTGTATCCTGGAATTATCTTGACGAAATTATGGGATATATGGGTTTGGGGGCTAAATCGAGAAGTTTAATATATGCATGTCTCTCTACTAGAGAGTTCAAGGTCACACGTGGAATTTATCAAGGTGATTTGTTATCTCCATTCTTGTTTAACATTGCAGTAGAAGGATTAGCAATCTTGTTTCACTGTGCATAGAGGTTGGTTTATTCAAAGAAGACAGATTTTTTATTATTATTATTATTATTTACAAAGAATAAACTTACAAATTTGAGGTTCATATTTGTAGTACTTTTTGCCCATAAATAATTTTTTTGTTTTTTGTTTAATTGTTGTCTTTGGCTTATGTCTACATCACTATGTTAAGAAAAAACTACAAATTATAACTTTTCTTAAACCTATTTTTTCAAACTATAATCACAAAAATTAACAGAAGGCCGGTCCTCATTGTACTAGTAAGACAATCACCAAGTAAATTGCCATTCATTAATGACGATTATTATAGCATTCAACAGAATTGAAATAGAAAACATACCGTCTGTTTGGTTTGTCGGTGAATCAGGGAGTGGCAATAGTTTGAAGATCTCAAAGGCATTTAGGATAGGTGGAAGGTCAGACCGCAACGTTGCATCAATAGAAAACCTAACTTGACCTTCTTGAACTTGAGTTATATTTGAACGTATGGTCAATGGCTTCAAGTATTCAAGGGTAAAGGGACCATAGTTTAAGCCATTCAAAGTAATGGTGAATTCTCGTAATTTGCCTATTGCAGTCTGCTCGAATATTTCAGCAAAATGAAAGAAGACAAGAAACTCAGGTGTGAAATTCTCTGTATGCGGTGATGGATAGCTGTAGCTCAATGAATTAAGGCCATTTCGAGGCTGAACCGCCGTTCTCAAGACTTCGACAGGTAGACGGCAGGGATCATCACTGCCCTGGATATCAATATTTGTTTCGGTGCCATTTGAAACTGAATCGGTGAGGTTGACGTCAAACCGCCATATGCGATCGTACACGTCATCTTTGTACCTAAATGCATGTGAGAAACAATAACACAAGTATTAATTAATGTAGTGATATTCTCATTCTCCAAATTTCCTATTTCTTGATGTTCATTGATTCTAAGCAATATTAAAAAACTATTTAGATATGAGAAGAAAAAACAACCAATGAAGATTTAATGATCAATAATCTATCAACGTAAAGTATATAATTTAAAAATATTCTATGCATCCTTAAGGGGAAAAACAAAAGAAAAAACACATATCATTTAGCACAAATGGAAGAGATTTGGTAGCTATCCCTCGCCAACGACTGGTCAACTTGCTGCCCAAAATTAAAAGTATTAAATTTATTGGCTTGGGGGAAGATTCTGGATAAGGGTTGAGAAAGTTAGCTCCAAAAAATCATGGTTTAGAAGTGGAAGAGAAACAAGAAAAACAAAAACAAAACATCGATCTTTCAATGTCTACAAATGATAATCATTCTAAAAACCATAAAAAAAATACAATATCCCTAAGGTATATAGTAAAATTATAGATATTTATCCAAAAGATTGTAAATATATTTTACATAAACGTCCTCCTTATATTAAAAACAAATCTGTAAACACGCTCATTAAATTCTCAAGCTTTTTTAAACGGTACCTATATATGATGAGAATTTTTATCATATCTGATGCATGATGTTGCACATGCATGATTTAGTTAAAAACGATAATAGGGACAATTCACCTAATGGTTTTGTAGCCTTGGGTTGGATGGCCGCCAAGGTCAGCATGCACCATAGGAAGCAACGATCCATTCATAGTTCTATACGGGGAATCATTCATGAACCGTAAATCCAATCCATTGATGAAAGGAACTCCGGAACCCGTATTTACGAGACACACATAAATGGTATCAGTTACTGAATAATGAATAATATTGTAATATATCCACTGCATATCAACCACTGTTGCCCAATAGTTAACCCCGAGGTATAGATCAAACTTTATTTGAGTTTGATTCTTAGAATCGTAATTTCCATAGTAGAAGAAAGCTCTAACGTAATAGTTTTGGTTCTTACCCTGTCTAGGTTTCAATGTATAACAATTCCTTTTACCTTCAGGAAAGGTTCTCAAGCTATTCACCATATTCCCATAGTAAAAAGTCGTCAACTGATACTCTGGTGCTACGAACATATTCTTGCCCGTACTAATGAAATCTTTGTCGGTTTTGTAAGTTATTCCAGTCTTCCAATCCAGATAATCTTCCTCCGCCCCACAATCAATGCTGATGAAACCTTCAAAATTTTGGTTAGAAGAGAAAACCAAACGATTAGACTGATTAACTCGAACATATTGTTATCAATTACCATTTTTTTTCTTAATAAGCCAAATATTCATTTAACCATGAAGAGGCAAAGCACCAACTTGAATATCAGGAAAGAAAATAAGAGCAAGGAATTATAGAAAAATGCAGACCAAGAACTTGAAACAAAATTTTTATGTAGTAGCAATCAATCCATACGTTCATGAGTTTAATTATAAGAAATATTTTTCTTTTTTTGGATGATTCATGGGGAAGCAGGATACTTCTAGGGCATTAAACAATCACTAGCATTTAATTACTATTTCAGGAAAAAAAAATTGTTGGAGACAGATAAGATACATTTTCTTGTACTTTATGATTTAAAAATTTAAAAATTCACTTCAAAACTATTCTAAGAATAAATTAATTTATTTTATATTTTTTTCTTTAATTTTTTTTATATTTATCCTTTCTATCACGTTACACATTACCAAGTCAAAATCATGCCACCTCAAATATTCGCACCAAGTGGACTCAACTTGCCTTAAACAGGACCCGTCAACTACATAAATTTATTATATAAATTAAGTCTCATGCATAGAGATATGCTTTTAGCATTTATCTCTTCTTCTTCTTTTTGTAACAAATTCAATACACATGAAAGTTCATGTTATAAGTCATTAGAGTTTTAATAAATTTAATTTTGAATGAAACAAATTCTTGATTTGTTTCTTACTCTAATTCAAAGTTTCAAGTTGTTAACAAAAAACCAACAATTAATGAGCCCTTTGCTTGTATTACACAAATAATAATTAGCATTGGGTTCACACTTAACCACATAGAATCTACGTTTTTAACCAGGCAAGGTGTGGGCAGTTGGCTACAAAATCATAAGAAACTAAGCCAAAAAATGCTTGTACAAATCAAATTAATAAAGTTGGTGATCTAGCTAGCTAGTACTACTATAGAGATTGACTTGTAGCTAGGCTTAAGTGCCTGGGTTTTCAACTGCTAGTTTTCAGTTCAGCAACGCAGGAACAAAAGGAGGGCACACCCATATTTTTGTATGCAAAAGCCATATTTGCGCACCATCCATCCTAGTCTTTTGTTTTTTTTAATAATAATTACATATATCTTAATTAAATCTCCAGACTTTTATATCTGTGTTTATAGAAATTTTTCATATAAAAACAGGGTAAGTCTTGTTCAGACAATTTTAGTTTGGATAACACTAATGCACAAGCTATTATTAATTTATTTAATTAAATGTATATATAAGATTTTCAATTTACTATTTGGATTTTTTTATATTAAAAAATGTGTTGAGAAAGCTTCCACATTATTTTTTTATGATGAAAAAAAAAATCTAACCCACAAGAATCATGGGTTATATAGATAGTTAATACACTAATGCACCAGCTACTTTTAACATTATCATAATAAAATATTAAAAATATAAAATTAATTTTTTAATCTAAATATACTCTTAAAAATATTTTTAAATACTCAAGAAGCACATTATCCAGAATAATTTAAATACTTAACTTGTACTTCAAAGTTACCTATAATGGAAAACGCAGACACATCTATGTCTGAACCACTATGCCGCAAGATCATATTTGTAAAACTGAACACGACATAAGGCTCAAGTTTGAGGATCAATCTATGCTAACCTTTAAAAAAAATTAAAAAGATCAAAACGATTAACTTGTACTACAAAGTTACCTGTGAAGGAAAACGCGCACACATTATTTTAATGAATTTTAACCCGAGTTTCGACCATACTTATCATGATTTTAAGTTTTTCCTTTCAACTCACACTGGTCATGATCAGGTCATGTATGAATTTGTCATGTCAATTCCGAGCATGCATTAAACACCGTTATAAATATGTATTGGTTGGGTTGACAGAAGTTGTCAATAAATAGATTTGACCGCAGCTTAGATGGCAGGTGAGTATCATAATAGTGTTAATAATTTAACTTAATAAATTTAATTTTGAATGAAATTCAAATCCATGATTTATTTACAGCACAAATTTAAAGTTTCAAGTAATTAGAAGAAAAAAAATCAACCATGGATACGCGTTGCATGTATAATACAAATAATTAGTATAGACTTAGAACTTAAGCATTTTTTCTTTTTTTACCATGCAGGGTGTGAGTAATTTGGCTAGGAGAAACCAAGCGAAAAACATACTTAGCACAAATCAAATTACAACAATAAAAAAGAACCAGTATTCTAGAGTCTTAAAGCTAGCAGAAGTACCTGAGTTTTCTGCAGCAAGCTTTCTTTTTTTATCCTGCGCAGTATTTTTTGCCGCAAGTTTTGAGTTCTGAAACGTAGCTGAGAGCAAAAGGAGGATCACCCATACTCTTATATAAGAAAGCAGTATTTGCCCACTATCCATCCTTAGTCTTGTTCTGGCGATATTAGTTGGCGTTGTGAGGGAGTTTTAAAAAAAGAAGTTGTTATGAGCTAACAACGCAATTCGAAGTGTAAAGAAAATGTGGAATCTGAGAATATGTAGCGCAAATTTAAATATTATGAATATTCGTACTGCGCGGTTTGGGAGTGATGAGAACGCCAACAAGTCTTCGTATGTACCGCCAACTCCAAGACTTAAAAGTCTTTGTATAATTTATTTATTTTTTGTGATAGGTGAAATAACATAATGCATTTATAAATTTAAAATCCAACTCATTTAGTTTTTTTTTTTAATGCCAGCAAATATTGATATATCAGGTTGAGTATTATAGATATTGCAAATATCTACAAGTTAAGTTTATATTTATATTGTTAATTTTCATGAATCTGTATTTAGATATAGATCTAAAAAATGGACTATAAGTATAATAACAGATGGTTTCTAAGTCAAACAACTCCAACCCAGCAAGCACGTCTTAATATAATCCAAAAGGAAGGTAGTCTGAACTGTGAAGCTCTTCTAATAAGGACAGATGGTGTCTCCACAAGAAAACATAATCCCGCGTTTGGGCTCCCTTTGAATGTTGACGCGTGCAATGACCGGAATCATAAGGAGAAAAAAAATTAAAAACATTCAGAGAGAGGACGAATTGACCCGTGCTCTACCGCAGGACTTTTTTTTTTCAACAAGAAAAATTAAATTTACAGGTTTTTCTAACCGTTTTTTTACATAAAATTCTAAATATAAATTGAAAAGATTTTCTAAGTATCTAATTAAATAAATTATGAATCATTTATATAGATAAATAAATAAAAAATCATAAATAATAATTAAAAACAATAAAAAAACATAAGTAAATTAAAATATTTAATCTCATAATATCTGACAGTTACTCTTTGTGTTTATTAAATTTATTTATTAAAATTAATTTTTATTTAATGAAACGATAAAAGAAATAGATGCACACATGAAATTCATTAAATAAAAAAAATATTATGCAAGGCTGCACATTATAAATATTATCTAAAAATAAATATTTTTTATTTTTTAAAATAAGTTTCACCAATATAAGACATAAAAAAATCATAAATGAATCAAAACAATATCTTCATAAATTAAATACATATAAAATAACTTTAAAAAAATCTCTATCCAAAAAAAGCAAAAAAAGCAAAATAAAAAATTCATAGAGGAGAGATATTGATTGAAACATAAATTAAAAAATAATTTAAAAAAAACATTAAAAGAAGGCATCAATTAAAATAAAAACAAAAATCAGAATAAAAAATTAAAAAAAGGAAAAAGATAGTTGAGTGCCACCAGCACGTTTCAAGGAAATAAAATAAAATTACTTGAGAGTTTAATAAGTTGTTTTTATATTACTTGAGTTATAGCCCGTAATCCGAGTTCATACAAGTTTTTTAATTGTTTTTCAAATGAAAAAAATAAATAAAATGATAAATTAAACAATACTTTTTTATATATAATATTAATAAATTTATTTTAAAAAAATTATCAACATTAATTAATTTAAGATTCAGATCAGATCACATCCAGTAAACAATGTTTAGTTTTTGTGAAACTCAATTTAAATTAGTTATCAAATCATATCAAGTTTAATAATTATAGAAAAATAACTGAAAATAATTAAAAAATTAAAAAAGAAAATGATAAAGAAATTTTTTGTTGCCGTTGTGCTGAAAATGAGAAAGAAAGTTGTTATGATTGTACTAGAAAACGACAGGGTAACAGAGAATGTTTTTGACATATGAAGGGAGTGTTGTGCCTATGCAACGAGGCAAATTCCAATTTACTGTTTACTAGAGTCCGTTTCGTTTGATTTTATGTTTTTTTAAAAAATATCTTTATTTTTTATTTATTTCAAATTAATTTTTTTAATTTTTATATTATTTTAATATATTAATATTAAAAATAATTTTTTTTAAAAAAATATATTTTTTAATACATTTATAAATAAATAAATAAAACTTTTATAAATACCTCACAGTCACCACATTTATTGTTTACTACACTTTTAAATACCTCACAGTCACGACATTTACTGTTTATTTTTCACTTTACTTTTTACCGAAACTCAGCGTCTACATGTGACATTTTTCACCAAAAGATACAATGCGTTGCCTTCTGGGGAATTGGATTTGTTGGGCAAGCCCCGTGTAATGAGATTCTTTATTCTTTAATTTGATCGCAGCCACAAAACCAATCGATGCAAAATGAGATAAAAAAATCTTATCCCAGATACGAGCTCGACCATTAAACACCATGTCACTTCTCGCTAGCCATATATACACCCCAAGCTATACCATAATTAGAGAGATTGATCCAAAACTTCCTCTGGAATTTTTGTGTGGCAAGAGAAGGCCATTGAAAAAGTAACTGATATAGCGACTGCGACATAATCCATTTGACACCCTAGCTATCAAGATAGAAAACGAGACCAAATTTTCCAAGTATGAACACATCAGACCCGAAAATGATATGAAGATTCTAGGTGGATTTTGATGGATAACTTCTTGTTAATCATCCATTTTCTCCATTACTCCTCACTTTAAGGATGAACAGCTAAACTGCCCATCTATATATATTATCTTATGTGTTTTAATTAATTTTTTTATACAAGTATGGATTAAGAGCTCTTTGACTAATTAAGAGCTAGCTCTTTGATTCTTTACGTGTCCTAGCAAATTCAATCGCTACTTTGTTAAGCCACTACTATATATAGTTTATAATGTTTCCTTTGTAATGTGAAACCTTCTTTTTTCCTATTATTCTAGGTTTTATTTCTTTAGCAATTAAGAACTATATAACTGACAGATTTGTCCAGTCCCGTGATGAAGCATAAGCAATGCCTCTAGTACAATATAAAAGAGTTAAAACACAATATAATTACGTGTTTGGGTACTTAAAAAGGAAGTTCTTGGAGTTAAAACACAATATAAAAGAGTTGGAAGCTTGTTTAGAGAAAAAGGCTCCAAGTTTGGTAGGAAGAACATGAGGCAAAGATGCTACGCATAATCTTAGGGTGTGATTTGAAAAAAACAAAGGTGCAGAGTGGAAAAAATTAAAAAATAAAAGAGATAAAAAAGAAGAAGATGTGGCAGAGAAGCCACCACGTGCATACAATGAAAAAGAAAGAACTACAGTCAAAAACCCACAATTAAGCAAAGAACCCTAAATACCCTCCCTAAAGCAGCCAGCACCCCCAACAAACCAAGGGCAAATCAGCTATTTAACAATTAAATTTATTGCACAATCTGAATCCACGTGTGAAAGCTCTAACACGCCAAAAGCCCAGCACCTGATCTCATATACTGCATTAGCCTTCTACCAACCAAAACAAACGGCAGAACAGCCATTCAACTATACAACAGTACATGACTAATCTCTTTTAGTATAAAGGAAACAATAGAAAAAAAAAATTATAAGCAACAAAAATTTATGTTGAATATAATCACTATCAAAAACCTTAATTTATAATTTTATTTTTAAATATTGTTTTTAAAAAATTACAACTTAAATAGATTTAAAAGTTGATCTAAACCAACTAAGAAATCTAAAAATAGTAAAAGTCCTGAAGAAATTAGAAAACTCAAAAATAAAAAGTAAAAATAACAAACTAGCCCAAATAACATCTTTTTATTCTAAATTTAAAGGATGTTTGTTTGCCTGAAAAGTGATTTCTTGAAAACCATTTTCTAAATTTTCATGTGTTTGTTTGCTATTAGAAAAACTAGTCAACGGAAAACACTTTCTAGTCAAAGAAAAATTTGGTTTAGTTTCCATAAAAGTTTTTCTTTTTATTTTGGGCGAAAACACTTTCCAGAAATTGTGAAAAAATTAAAAATATCATATTATTTGCTGATTAAATCAAATTTGGTCCTCAAACTTTTGATTGCTATATTTTTTGTTTTGCATCTTTTTTTTTTAATTTCATCCCTTAGAATTTAATTTTTATATTAACTTTGGTCCTCATTCTTTTGATTGTTACTCATTTTATTTGAAATAATTAATGAAATTATAATTATAATTATTTTAATTTTATCATCTTTTAATTTTTTTGTCTGTTAGATTTGATCTCTATTATTTTGATTGTTATTTATTTTATTTGAGAGTTGTGAAATTATATTTTTTTTTTAATTTCATTCTCATTCAACTTTTTAATTTGTAAGATTTATTCCTCGTTATTTTAATAAATTTGGAAAAAGATAAAATATTAATAAGTTATTTTCAAGCTCATTTTCTATTACATAACCAAACACTGTAAAATGTTTTCCAATTTATTTTTCATGACATTACCAAACATCAAAAAATAATTCATTTTTCATGAATTTTCTTTTTTAAAAAACTACTTTCTAAAAAGAAATTATTTTTCAGCAAATAAATAGGGCTTAAAAATCTTTTAGACCTTAGTTATTTACAACTAGCCACCCTTCGTATAAAACTAGGCCTTGAAAACCTGTTCCAGACCTTAATTATTTACAACTAGTCACCCTTCCTGTAAACCCAAGTCTTGGAAACCTCATGATAGAATTTAAGTAAAATCCAACAATCAAATCATTAGGGTTTTTTTTTTTTGTTAGGTCAATCACTTTGCGTAACACAGATGTCTTCATAGATTTAGTCTTCATAGATTTAGCCATTTCCCATCAATCCATAAATATTCATTTAAGGTTATAATCTTAAATTAAGCATGATATTGACGGTATTTCGAAGAGGGGGGGGGAAAGGAGAAAAGACAATAAGCAAAACGAAGTAAAAAAGGCTTTGTTTCACCATTATTGTGTAATCTTGTTGCCAATTGGCAATATCCTTCTCATCTTGCAAGATAGTGTGAAGTCCCGATCTTTAATCATATGGTGAAAATAAAATTTTCATTAACTCTTTACTCTTAATGCAGGCAATGCACTTTTGACTGAATTTAGTTTTAACGTAAAAAAAATAAAAATCTAGAGGAATACATTGCTTATTTGCGTTTAACAAATATGTGACAAACTGGTAATCGTGCTAATATTCTCTTTTATATGGTCAAAAAAAACCTTTTTTATATAGAATCGGGAAAAGTACCATATAAATAGACCCGGGCAGTAGAGAATATTTCATAAAAATAAAAATAAAAAAATGGTGGCTACTAATGGGTTTATTTAAGTATGGATCAGGTTTGTTAAGAGTAGAGAAGGTTATGATTATGGTACTGTGATGGTGGTTTATTTCAGAGTGGATCGGGTCTGATGATAATCACTAATGGTGGATTTAGAGGGAAGAAAAGGCTGGTCATGTCATAAATGGGCTGGTATGGGTTATGGTGGTTGATTTGTCAGCTAGGACTAGTTTGATGGTTATGTGGCATTGTTTTCTTGAGTCTTTCTGCTTGTGAGGCAGAATACGTGGCAATAATTTTTTATATTTGTGTGTAGTTAAAGAGAATTTTAGAGATAATGCACATGTGTCAAGAGAAAAGCATAGACATTTTTGTTGATAATAAGTCTATAATTATTTTGGAAAAAAAAACTCACTTTTTTAAAAGAGAAATGAGCATGCAAACAGCGGATATCCCTCCATTAGAGAGTGCACAAGAAAAAAAGAGGTGTGACTGAGTTATGTGAAGTTCATTAAATCAAGTTGCATATATTCTTACAAAGGTTTTGAAATGAGAAGATTTTTGCAAATTAAGAGCTTTGCTAGGACATATCTAGAGATAGGTTTAAGGAAGGATGTCGAGGGTAAATTTATACTTAATAATGTTTTATGCATATATAAATTCAGTTCAAGTCGTAGGGGTTTTAACAACAAACAAACAGTTATTGTTTATTAACTACCTAAGATTTGGAGCCATATATGTGCCAAGCACCAAGCTCATTTCGACAGAACCGCGCATGCTTATTTCAGATGACATTTCCATGGCCAGACATTCCTTTAGCTCTCCCAAAATATCACTCATGTCCGGCCTTTGTATTGAAGTTGGGGGCACGCAGGACAGTGCTATCTCCAGAGCTTTCCAAGCACAATTAGTGCTAAATTCACCTTGCAGCCTTGGATCGATAATGCTCTGGATATCCCCTCTTTCAACTAAAGGACTCACCCATTGAAGTATGTGAGTGTGGCCCTGATAGCCCCTTATTAAAGGCGGTTGACCAGTTATTAGCTCACACAGAAGAATACCGAAGCTGTAAACATCACTTTTCTTATTTAAGTTTCCTGATGCTCGAAATCTGCATACATAATATAATGATAATTATTCTAGGAGAACAAACACTGTGAGAGAAGATTAACATTAAGTGTGAATACGCACTCAGGATCAATGTATCCGGGCGTGCCTGCAGGTACAGTTGTGACATGCGAGTCTCCTTCATTTGCGAAGGCTTTGGACAGCCCGAAATCAGCAATCTTGGCTTGAAGGTTTTCAGTTAATAAGATGTTGGATGATTTCAAATCTCTATGGACTATTGGCGGCCTGCAACCATTATGCAAATATTCCAAACCTGCGAGTTCGATAATGCCAGTTAATCCAACAAATTTTGCAGAACAAAAATGAAGAAAAAACGACTCAGGCACTAGAGTCAGACCTTGTGCTGTGTCTACTGCAATTTGTAGCCTTGCCCTCCAATTCAACATATTTGTGCTATTTTCTGCAGCCATAAAAACACACTAATATCATAAATTAAACAATAAACTTTGCAATGTGATGAATACAATAGGAATTATGTTTCATTACACATATAAGTTCATTAGTACTAGATGGTTGTTAAAGAATAATCTTAACCTAAAAACTTAAACTATTAGGTGAGGTCCTAAGATATGATCTAAATTATTCTTTAACACTTTCTCAATTGAAAATCTTATGGATTTAAAACTTGCACAGACCTATATTATCTTGTCCTTAATTTTTATCGAATAGAATAGAGGTGGTGAGATTTAAACTCGTGACCGCTTGGTTATCAAGGCTCTGATACCATGTCAAAAAACCATTTCAACCTAAAAACTTAAGTTACTAGGTAATATCCCAAGATATGATTTATATTATACTCTAATAATGATAAATTCATATAAATCTGAGTGAGAGTTCTATTTATAAACTAGTTTGTCTCAAAAAATTTGAAGAATTCTATATTTCTGAGAGTAATTCTATAAATACCTAACAATTGATCCTTCAAGTTCCCATTTGCCATGTATTCATAAACAAGTGCCATATTTTCCTTCTCATTACAATAACCAACGAGGAACACCAAGTTTCTGTGATGAACAATCTTCAATAGTTGGACCTGCATTTGGAAACACTACTCTGTCATAGCTAAAAGAAAAATATTTGGTGCACCTCTCATGTCCTCTACAGGAAAGGAGAAAGCTAACTAATTTGTTACCTCCGCTAGAAATTCTTTATAACCTTGATTTGAGGATTGACATAACTTGACAGCAACTTGACGACCATCATTCAGGTTTCCAAGATATACTTTTCCAAATCCTCCTTCTCCAATAATGGTTTGGAAATTATTGGTAATGCTAACTATTTCAGTGTATGTAAATGGTTGATTCTTTGATTTCAGTGACAAGGATAAGCCCACCGAGGAAGATAATGACACATTCAATCTCCCTGCAAAGGAAAATTTCATTTTTTTTTTTGATAAAGCGATAATATTCCAATATTTTAACAGATATACTAAAGTATGAAACTATATATGTTATCATATTTATATGTCAAAACTATGTTATTGCTTACTGATCTCATGCTGAATATTCTCATCTGCTAAGTTGCAGGAAAGAAATGAGGTATTGGGGGTGGTATCCAGATTAGAATTATCATATGATAGGTAATATAAAAGTTATTGGGTGCACATAATATATATATATATATATATATATATATATATATATATATATATATATATTCAAAATGAATAAAAAAATTAAAGTGCTTACATATAAGATAGACTCATAGAATAATATTCTATGAGGCTTTTAAGTTGAAGACAGTGTATGATCATATATGTAAGGTATCGGATGTATAGATCATCAATGATTTCACAAAAAGCACAAAGCATCTTCTAAGCCAAAATTACTCTATGTTATTCTAGGATTTAGTTAACACCACTCAAAAGAGAGGAAAGAATACAAAGAAGATAAGAGAAAGAGAAAGAATTCACCTCTTTTCAACCTCCAGAAGATAGTTATAATGCTAAGGAGAAGGAGCACCGAAACTGATATGACAGATCCAATAACTTGAATAGGAAAACTTCGCTGCTTCTTTTCACATGTATCCAACTTGCACAAATCCAGATTTCCATCCAAACTTGCATTAAGTAAAATAGTGTCAGATGTAACTGAGAATCAATGATTATATAAAAGTAACAAATAACCCAATCAGAGTGATCATGGTTAGCTTTAGAAAGTTAGCAAGATCACTGTGAAATATACCGAAGAATTGTATCAGTTACTTAATTCCTTAAACTCGTACAAACAAGCAAAGAAAATGGATTTGTATAATTTATTTTCTGACTCCTCTTTGTTCCTTAACGTTTAATTTCAACTCAAGAAAAATTAAAACCGTGTTCACTTCATATGTAAGAAAAGAAGTTAGAGAAGAACCAAAGGAGTAGAATGATTGTTTAATTAACATGCAGATAAGTTGTAATCGTTGAAGATGATAACCGAACCTCAGCTGCAACTGTCCACTGTTAGACTTTTCCTTGAGACTATGGGGAACTGCACCTGTGAGTTTGTTCCCGCTCAAATATCTGCAAATAGGAAAAACAAAGTCACCATTCACCATGGTAATCTTTGTAAGAACTTCTTGTGGTAAATATCAGAGCATGTTAACTTACAGGATAGTAAGATCTGGCAGCTGCACAAAAGCTTCTGGCACTGTCCCTGTCAATTCATTGTTTGATAAATCCCTGAAAGAAAATGTGAAAAAATAATGAACAATCACATTTTGTAAAGAAATAGATGATAAGAGTACGCAATAGTTGAGAAAAAATAGAGGTTGTTCCTCCACTGATCTGAAGTATGGACATCCATTTTTGCAACCTTGGCGGAGTAAGAATCCCAATCGTTGGCTTGTAGGATTTTGTTCAGAATAGATGCATATAGGGAGAGAGGTTATGCCTCAAGCTTTGAAGATGCATGAGCCCTCCATACACCTCTAGCCAATTTCCATATGGAATATTCCTAACATCACTTTCAGATTTCCATAAGACAATGTCTTATCATGGGATTGAGGTGCCCTCTAATTTCAAGAGTCTCGACCGAATAAACAATAGCTCTCTTCAAATAGAATGATGAATGTCTGAAGTCGGTAAGAAATTCTAGCAGTGACTGTCATTTCAGTGCTAGATATCTAGTAGTCATTATCAGGGTAGTTTATTAGTATTAAAACCTGTTACAACTTGGTTATTAACACTTACAAGGATTGGATTGATGTGAGGTTCAAGAGTGAAACAGCTATATTCCCTGATAATTGACTTGAACTTAAATTCCTGCTCATAGTTAATTGCAAATGAGTGAGACATTGAGATCCTGAATGCCATATCTAAGTAGATGTTCTTCAAAAATAACTTCCAGAAAATATTTCAACAATCATACAGAATTTAAGAGGGAACTCACAGAGAAATGATCCTTGGAGGATTATCATTGTTGCACTGCAAACCAGTCCATGTAGTAAGTGGCAAACATGGATCTCCTTGCCAGTCAACTCTATCTATTTTGTATGCTTTCTTGATGGCCATGATTGCATCAACTATGATAATTTAGGTTAAAGAGGGTGAGAAGTGCATAGCTTTACATTTATAAGAGAGAATCGTTATATACTTGGTAAATGCCTATATATAAATAAAAAATCTCGAGCCTGCATTTTTGTGACAAGAGAATAATTTTTTATGATGAATATCAAAAAAACTATCTCAATTAGTCAATAGGCTTTATCATTTGTATGGTGGCTATCAAACAATTATCATTTGTATGATTTTATAAGATTCCCATTGAATTTTCAGATTATAGGCCAATTGGTTTGATTCATAGTCGCTATAAAGTTCTTGCAAGGATTCTTTCCAACAGACTGAAATAGGAATAGGCTCGCTTTTGGGAAAGAACAAAGACATACTTTTCAAGTGTTTGTGGAGGCTAAGGTCAATATCTAAAGGTAAATGGCAGGAGGTGGTGTGCAAAAAATATAGACCGGTCTTCAAAAATGGTCTTCCTATTTCTAGCAAGTGATTATCTTCTATCCAGCAACATACTGCTCTCTCTTTCAGCAAAGTTCAACTACTTCTGAAGCTCTACGTGGTTGTACTAGTTATGTGGTGGGTAATGGGCTGCTATTTATGTTTCCAAGATTATATAAGGTTTCAAGTGCACCAACAGCAACAATTTCAAAAATGAGATCATGGGTGAATGATAACTGGGTGCGGAATGTCAACTGGAGGAGAACTCCAAGAATATTTGAAATTGAGCAGGAAATGTCTTTACATCGGGTTCTTCAATAGGTATAGCTTCATAACACTAAATCGGATTTGAAGGTATGGAATTTATGCACAGATGGGAAATTTACAGTGCAATCTTGTACTTTCATGCTATTTTTGAATTTGATACTTTTTTTCTTTGTAATTTTATATTTTTGTTTTTGTTTTTTAGGGTAAGATTTTTAACCTATTTAAGGCTTGTAAACCTCCTTAAAAGATAATGTTGTTTATTATTATTATTATTATTATTATTATTATTATTATTATTATTATTATCAGGGCGGAGTAAGGAAAAAAAATTAAAGGGAGTCAAATTAAAAGAATTATTTTTAAAAATTAAAATTTTAATTATTTTATACAAGAGAGGGGTTGGGAAAAATTTCCTTGCAGGGACCAGGAACTCTACCAGCACCCCTGCCTCCGCCACTAATTATTATTTTTTCAAAATAAACTTATGAATTTAATGTTCATATTTATAGTTTTTTTCACCCATAAATAAATTTTATATTATTTGTTTAGTTGTTGTTTTTAGCTTCATGTGCATCATTAAGTTAAGAAAAGCCTACAAATTATTAACTTTTTTAAATTTATTTTTTAAAATTATAATCTCAAAAAAAAAATACAACACCAAATCACAGTGGAGAAACCTCTTTAAAAAAAAAAACAAAGAAAGGAAAAGACAAGGCCAGCCCTCGTTGTACTAGTAAGACAATCACCAAGTAATTTGCCATTAATCAGGCCCTAGCTCGAGGGATCAAAACGTAAAAATCCTTCAACCCAGTAGTCTAGCAATTCATTAATGACGATTATTATGGCATTCAACAGAATTGAAATAGAAAACATACCGTCTGTTTGGTTTGTCGGAGAATGAGGGAGTGGCCATAGTATGAAGATCTCAAAGGCATTTAGGATAGGTGGAAGGTCAGACCGCAACGTTGCATCAATAGAAAACCTAACTTGATCTTCTGGAACTTGTAATTTATATGGACCTTTGGTCAATGGCTTCAAGTATTCAAGGGTAAAGGGCCCATACTTTAAGCCATTCAAAGTAATGGTGAATTCTCGTAATTTGCCTGGTGCAATCTGCTCGATTTCAGCAAAGTGAAAGTAGACACGAAACTCAGGTGTGAAATTCTCTGTATACACTAATGTATAGTTGTAGCTCAATGAATTAAGGCCATTTCGAGGCTGAACCGCTGTTCTCAAGACTTCGACTGGTAGACGATAGGGATCATCACTGCCCTGGATATCAATATTTGTTTCGGTGCCAATTGAAACTGAATCGATGAGGTTGACGTCAAGCCGCCAGGTGCGATCATACACGTCATCATTGTACCTAAATGCATGTGAGAAACAATAACACAAGTATATATTAACTAATGTAGTGATATTCTCATTCTCCAAAATTCCGATTTCTTGATGTTCATTGATTCTAAGCACTATTACAAAACTATTTACATACGAGCAATTAAAGAAAAAACAACGAATAATCTATCAACGTATATAATTTAAAAATATTTTATGCATCCTTAAGGGGAAAATACAAAGGAAAAAACACATATCACTTGGCACAAATGATGAGCTGCAGTAAGATTAATTAAGATATACTTCTTATGAATAGATTCAGTTTTTGTCCAACTTAATTTTAGTTCAAATCAGCTGAAGTTACACTAAAAAAGGGAAGAGATTAATTTGCTAGCTATCCCTCGCCAACGACTGGTCAACTTGCTGCCCAAAATTAAAAGTATTAAATTTACTTTCAGAATTATTGACTTGAGGGAAGATTCTGGATAAGGGTTGAGAAAGTTAGCTCCAAAAAATCATGGTTTAGAAGTGGAAGAGAAACAAGAAAAACAAAAACAAAACATCGATCTTTCAATGTCTACAAATGATAATCATTCTAAAAACCATAATAAAATACAATATCCCTAAGGTATATAGTGAAATTATAGATATTTATCCAAAAGATTGTATATATATTTTACATAGAATCACTGTAAAAACGCTCATTAAATTCTCAAGCTTTTTTAAACGGTACCTGTGATGAATTTTTTTACCATATCTGATGCATGATTTAGTTAAAAACGATAATAGGGACAATTCACCTGATGGGGCTTTGGGGTTGATGGCTGCCAAGGTCAGCTTGCTCCACTGGACTCAACGATTCATTCTTGCTTCCATACGGGGAATCATTCATGAACCGTAAATCCAATCCATTGATGAAAGGAACTCCGGAACCCGTATTTACGAGACACACATAAATGGTATCAGTTACTGAATAATGAATAATATTGTAATATTTCCACTGCCTATCTTCGACACCAACTGTTGCCCAATAGTTAACCCCGAGGTATAGATCAAACTTGTGAGCTTGATTCTTAGAATCGTAGTTTCCATAGTAGAAGAAAGCTCTGACGTAATAGTTTTGGTTCTTACCCTGTCTAGGTTTCAACGTATAACAATTCCTTTTACCTTCAGGAAAGATTCTCAAGCTATTTATCATATTCCCATAGTAAGAAGTCTTCAAGTTATACTCTGGTGCTACGAACACATTCTTGCCCGTACTAATGAAATCTTTGTCGGTTATGTAAGTTATTCCAGTATCCCCATCCAGATAATCTTCCTCCGCCCCACAATCAATGCTGATGAAACCTTCAAAATTTTTGGTTAGAAGAGAAAACCAAACGATTAGACTGATTATCTCCAACATATTGTTATATATTAATTACCATTTTTTTCTTAATAAGCCAAATATTCATTAAACCATGAAGAGGCAAAGCACCAACTTGAATATCAGGACAGAAAATAATAGCAGGGAATTATAGAAAAATGCATACCAAGTATTAGAAGAGAAGGATAGGATGTGGTAGCTAATTTATAAGATCACAACTAAAGAATAAAAAGAAGAATGAGATGAATAATATTTTATTAAGAGTTTTCTCTAAAGATACACCTTTTTAGCTCTTCTCTATATCTCTTTGAACTTGTGTTTAATAATATTTAAGATTACAAGTTTATTTATAGACCTCAAGTCCTAGATAATCAAGGAATTAAACTATTCAAAGGAAATCCTAATCTAATAAGGAATATAACATTCTAATTAAATAAGGATTGTAATAAATTAGTTTATTACAAATCCTTCTCCGTCAAGGATTCCTTCTTTAGCTAATATTAAAACTCCTACAAACTCTAAATCCTATTAGTCTAAATCCTAGTTGATATTGAATTTCAATACTTCCCCTCAATATCAACTATCATCATTCTTTCATCTTTTATTTCTCTTCACGATGTCCTGCCTCAATATTATTAATGTTGTTCGTATTCCATCATCATCAAAAGAATTAGTTACCTTATATAAGTCATCAAGACTCCTTATCTTTCTTGATGAAGTGCCACTACTTGAGCTTTCACTATAAGAAAAGGAAGTTGACTCATTTATCCCAAACCTAATATTTTATATTATATATTATTATGTTTTTTAATAAAAAAATAAAAAAATCCAAAATTTTTCTGAAAATCCTTTTGAAAAAATTGTGATTTTCCCGCATATTTTCTATCAATTTTGATTAATATTGGTTTATATTTTTATACTATAAAGATACAAATTTAGTATTAAAATACCTAATTTTTTCTGAAACATTGCAAAAATTACAAAAAAAATTATAAAACAAAAAAGATGTCTTGTTTTCCTGCATATAGCCAATTTCTCAAAGCTTATAAAAACATTTATCATATTTTCAGAAAACAAAAATCAAAAAATGTTTTAACATGTATTTTTGGCTTTAATAACCAGTTTATTAAAGTCATGAGAACTAGGCCAATATTTCAAAATTTTCAAAAAAAATATTTTGTTTTCTTGTAATATATGAGATTACGAATTTATACGTAAAACATATTCCCGATATTAAAAAGGTAGCTCTTTTATATAGACTTTAAAATAGTTAGATTTTTACCCGATAAGATAAAAATCTCCTTACTAAGGAGGACTTTTCTTAAAATACAGATAGACTAACAATTAGAAAACACAACAAGACATTAGTTTTTATCAGACAATTAAACAATGCAGATTACCTTAGGTAGGGCATATTTGGGATGCTTACACCTTACCTTTACACAATCAGTCCATATACCATATCTCTGAGATCAATTAGGGTTTCTAGTTACCAAAATACTAGGTGACGACTCTCATTCCCTCATTCCACTAATAAAAAACAAGAATTTCTTGTCTCCCCATATTTGTCAAATACATACATGAAGAGGAATATCACCGTGATGCCGCACACGTGTGACAGCTTTCACTACCAGAAAATCGATAAATACAAACGGAAATACTGAGGGAATATTTCCGTCGGTAAATTTCCGAGGGATTTTATCGACGAACATATTCCCTCAGTATAGACCGAGGGAATTACAGTGGGAAAAAAAAATTAAAACAAAGCAAAAACAAAATGATGACGTGTTGTTGTGAGATTTTTTTTCATACGATATCAATTTTTAGTTGATTTATTTGTAGGATTTTTAAATTTTTAGCAATTGCAACTTCATTTTTTTCATATGAATTTTTTTAGTTGAATTTATTTTTTTGTTTTATTTTTTTGTTGCAAATTTGTTTGAGTTGATTTGCTTGTTCTTTTTTACAAGCATTTTGAGTATATTATACAGTGTTGATTTATGTTAATTTAATTATTTTATAATTTTATAAAATGAATTTTTTAAAAAAAATTAATAATTACCGACGGAATTTCTGTCGGTATATCCGTTGGTAATAAAAAAATTATTGCCAAAGGATATACCGACGAAATGAAGCGGGTAATTTTATTTTTTTATTACCAACGGATAAAAAATTACTGATGAAAGATTCATCGACAGAGCATTTCCGTCGGTGATTTCATCGGTAAATTAACTACCGACGGAATATGTGTCTTACGCCGAAAGAAAAATATCGTCGGTAAAACTGTTAAATCTTGTAGTGTTAAATAGCAATTCAGAGACTGTTGAAGAACCATTTCAACTTAAAAACTTAACCTTTTAGGTAAGGTCTCAAGATATGATTTATATTATTATCTAACAGAAACATGAGTTAACTCTCTCAGAAAAGAACTAAAAGTTCACTTGGAAGATGATCTCACTAACTTAAACTTGGAAGATGATGGTAAAGAATGTATGGTAATTTAACTTAATAAATTTAATTTTGAGTGAAATTCAAATCCATGATTTGTTTACAACTCAAATTTAAAGTTTCAAGTAATTAGAAGAAAAAAAATCAACCATGGATACGCGTTGCATGTATAATACAAATAATTAGTATAGACTCAGAACTTAAGCATTTTTTTTTTTTACCAAGCAGGGTGTGAGTAATTTGGCTAGGAGAAACTAAGCGAAAACATACTTAGCACAAATCAAAATTACAACAACTTGATGAACCAGTATTCTAGTCTTAAAGCTAGCAGACGTACCTGAGTTTTCTGCAGCAAGCTTTCTTATTTTATCCTGCTCGGTATTTTTGGCAGCTAGTTTTGAGTTCCGAAGCGTAGCTGAGAGCAAAAGGAGGATCACCCATACTTTTGTATAAGAATGCAGTATTTGCCCACCATCCATCCTTAGTCTTGTTCTGGCGATTTTAGTTTGCGTTGTGAGGGAGTTTTAAAAAAAGTTGTTATGAGCTAACAATGCAATTTGAAGTGTCAAGCAAATTTGGAATCTGAGAACATGGAGAGCAAATTTGGAATCTGAGAACATGGAGCGCAAATTTAAATATTATGAATATTCGTCCTGCACAGTTTGCGAGTGATGAAAACGCCAACAAGTCTTTTTGTATGGGCAGCCGTACAGCAAGCACCGACGACTCCCAAGACTTCGAAGTCATTAGCATAATTTTTAATCCCAGCAATTGATATATCAGGCTAAGTTAAACAAAGTTTGTAGATATACGGAGGTTGGGTTTATATTATTAATTTTATGAATTTTTATTTATAGATAGATTTATAACATGGACTGGAGTTTTAATGGATATATGTTAAATTTAATTTTAATATCTTTCATCATTATTAAATTCTAATTATCTTTTTTTTTTTGACAAAGAGACAAGCTCTTATTTGTTATATTAAAAAAATATAATTAAAAGTTTGCTAACAAGATCTTTGAAGCGCAACGTTTTGAAATAAAATAAAATTAAATGCACAATCTACACACTATCAAATATAAAGATAAAATATACAAGTTGGGACCGGTTTTCAAAAATCTCAACATGTCACCTAACTCGTGATATTATTTTTAAGTTTTTTAATCTATTATTATTAAATCTTTTTTAACACCTCTACTGTTAGGTAATGCTTTTACGTTAGATTCTAGGTGACAAGCGACGAGGATCATGAAAAGATTAATATCTTTTAATATAGAAGGAGGAAAGCCTTTGAGGCTATGTTCTTTGTATTTGCAAGGATGCTGTAAGAGATTATCAGCTTCCAAGGTAGACCTCTTTACAAAATGGCTCATGGATATTTATATAGTCCTGAACCGTAATAACTTGTTTAGAGATAAGGCTGTTAGCTCATTGTTAAGGGAAAGAAAGGATAACATCATAGGGCTTCTCGTGTTTTTTTATTTTTTTCAATGATCGAGTACATAGAAATTTGGATAAATTTTTTTCTATATACATTAGGAAAGTCTCAACAATTTTATTACACACGTGTGCGGCGTCGCAACAAATTATCCTCTTGAATCAAGATAATTGGGAATGATACGGGTGGGAACGATAAATTTTTTTTTGTTCTTTATCAGTTAAAAAAAAAGAATAGATGTCACCACCTAATAATTTGATTATTAGAAACCCTCACTGGTTTTATAGTTCAGGTAAGAGGACTGATTGCGTAAAGAAAATGTATTAGCACCCTTAATATGTCTTACCTGAGATAAGCTGCATTGTTTATTTATCTGATATAAACTAAGAAAATATTGTATTTTCTAATTGGTGGTTTGTTTAAAGTTGAAGAAAAGTCCTCCTCAGTAAAAAAAATTTTATCATATCAAATTAAAAGCCTAACCATTCTAATGCCAGAATAAAAATAAAAGGAACTATCTTTTTATTTAATATCGAGAATATATTTTACGTATAAGTTTGTAAACCCGCATATTAATTAAAAAGAAACAAACTTGTTGTAAAATCCATCCAATATTTCTTAAAACATGCCACAATGTATATACACATAGTATTTTAAAATTTTTTCTAAAAAAAGATAACTCAAATAATTTTAGGATTTTTAGTCATATGCAACTAAAACATTCGAGTTAATTAAAAAAAATGTTTTTTTTATCTTTTCATATTTTATTATTATTTATTTAACACAAAATAAAAAGTAATAAAAAGAAAAATACCATACACACATTATCTTTTTATTATATTTTACTTACCCACCTACAAATTACACAAGTTTACAAAACAATAAAAACTCAAAATTTAAAAAGTAAATTCAAACACCCTAAAAATTCAAAATTTGTAAAAATTATCCTTCAAATGTTAGGGAACATGTTGGAAAGATTGCGGAAAACCTAGGAATCACACTAGAATCTTCTAGGAATAGTGGTGGCGTGTGTAACCACACACCAACACCATCAGCAACACATGAACCCACATGACGTTGCTAGTGAAGCGGAAAATAAATGGATCAATTAGATCACCTCTTCCTCTTGGCATTTATATTGGTGATGACATATACCATCACCTGAAGCTAAGAAAAACACACAAACATATGCTTTTACTTTTCATACCTATATTTACCTATATTTATGATACAAAGTCCAGGATGACAATGGATTATTTTGAGAATATTTTAATAGATATTATGCACGAACATGGATAATTGATCATAATGTTAAGGTTTTTATTTTTTCGGGATCAAATTTATTATGTAGATATTAAGAAATGCGAGAGGTAAACAAACAAAAAACACAGCCAGTCAAGGGATTACCATTAATCAACTAAAACCCAACAAGCACGTCTTAGCAAATTTTCCTCGCACCGAACTTTATTGTGGAAAATTTTTCAGAGCAGCAAGTCTTTGTCTGGCCAAAAGGAAGGTAGTGTGAAGCTCCTCTAACAAGGGCAGATGGTTTCTCAGCCAAAAAAACATATATTAGATTTGGGCTCCCTTTGAATGTTGACGCGTGCATTGACTGGAATCATAAGGAAAAAAAAAATTAAAAACATTCAGAAAGAGGAAGATAATCTATTTGACCCGCACTCACGCAGGTCAAATTAGATTGGCAGGTTTTTCAATTTATTTTTTATATAAAAAATTTTAAGTATAATTTAAATAAATATGTAAGTATATTAAATAAATTGAGAGTTATCTATATAAATAAATAATCATAAATAATAACTAAAAATAAAACTGAAAAAATAAAAAGACATAAATAGATTAAGATATTTGATCTTACAATATCTTTTTTTATTATTAACGTGGTTGTCTGGGTCATCTTGCACACACCTCGACTAATTTCACAGGCCTTGAAGTTAACGACCATGTAAGCCTCCAATAGCCTTGAAGCTTGTGAGACTCGACCATCAAGATATTGATCTCGCAATATCTTATAGTTACCCGTTATGCTTACTGAATTTCTTTATTAAAATTAATTTTGTATTGAATGAAATGATAAAAAAAATAGATACATATATGAAATTGATTAAATAAAAAAAATAATATACAAGGCTATACATATTATAAATATTATCTAAAAATAAATATTTTTTTATTTTTAAAAATAAGTTTCACTAATACAAAACATAAAAAAAATCATAAATGAATCAAAACAGTATCTTCAAAAACTAAGTACATATAAAATAATTTAAAAAAAAACCTCTATCAAAAAAAGCTAAATAAGCAAAATAAAAAATCATAAAGGATAGATTGAAACATAAATTAAAAAATAATTTAAAACAAGACATTAAAAAAAGGCATCAATTATAATAAAAACCAAAATAAGAATACAAAAATAAGAAAAAGGAAAAGATAGGTGAGGTGCCACAAGCGCGTTGCAAAAAAATATGACTTGGGCTATAGCCCCAACCAAGTTTAATAAATTATTTTATTTTACTTAGACGATAAAAAAAATAAGCAATGATATTAAACGAACAAAAAAATTAGAAAAAGATCACAATAACATGATAAAGAAATCTTTGGAAGTACAAAAGTGGATAAAAATAACTAGCTTGAGGTAGCGTAATAGACATGTAATCTGGATAAAATAAGGTGAGCAAACTCAGGTTAACTAGCAAAATCCGTGGCTCAGTATTTTTTCATGATTCAAATGGTAAAGATGTGTTTTTAGTGTATTTCAAATAGCAAAAAAAAATTAAACGCCCTCAGTTATCAATTTTAATTTTTTTTATTTTAAGAGTAGTTTAGTCATTTTATTATTTTTAAATTTTAAAAAGAATGTATATACCCTTAAAAAATTCTTTATTAACCAATGAATCATTAAAAAAGATCGAATTATCTCTAATACCAAGGCATCTTTTTTTTTAAGGTGCAAAAAAAATAATTTTATTGTAGCAATAAATAGTTTTTTAAATCTAGATGTACAATGTTTTTGCTATGTCTTTTAGAGTTTTTATTAATTTTAATTTTTTAATAAATTAAAGTCATAAAATTAAAAATGGAACAACAAATATTTCAAAATGATGTGACTTGGAACATAGTCAACTCATTACTTTTGAGACATATTAGATACAAGTTAACTCAAGATTTTGACCAATCACACCCAATAAATTCTTTTTAATTTTTGTAAAACTCGGTTTAAACTATAACTCAAGTCAAAGTAATGCTGAATATGGATCAGTACGAAGTAGCCCAGAGAATTTAAACCAGAGTTCTCTGTGCTAAAGAAGGGAAATGATCATCAAGTCAGATTTATCTTTCTACCCATCATTTTCACAATGGGAGAAGATTATATTACTTTCATTTGCTGTCATTTCTTCTGCTGTTATTGTACTTTTCTTTAGAGCAAGTAAATATTCTCCCTCTTTTAATTAATGGGTGTTTTTTTTCCCCATTAATTAAGATCAAATTTTCTTTCTGAATGTATGTTCCGCATTGATCTAATGTGTTTAGAAAGATTTTATAATTTTTTTTCTGGATGTTAACTCTTAAGAAATCAAGAAAAAGAAATCATCCTCCCTTAACCCTTAGCCACCAAGACACATTTTAGAGCTAAAAACAATGTTGAATCTTTTCAATCACACTCAGTGCGGACCAATAGGCTCCGTATCAATACCATTCGAGTGTCCATAGAAAGCTGCCTTGCGCACAGAAATGAGAGAGAGAGAGAGAGCAGAAAGGCCCAGAAAAAGACATTCAAGTTTGCATTTGCTAGGAGCGATACTTGACATGATTTCCATCTTCAATGCCTGGCACTGATAGGACTAAAGAAGGGAAATACCAGGAGCATTAGCCTGTTTTCCCTAGACCAAATCACAGCACTTGGCGTACCATGCCATTCAGTCACTGGATCTATTTGAAGAATTGAGTTAACAAGTCAAAAGGTCTTAAGATTTAAAGAAAACATGAAAAGCCTCTACTTGATGGAACAGAAGAAGGCTGGAGCTGGTTCCATGCCATGTTCTCATGAACTATACTCTTCAAACCATGCATTGACAAATTTGCATGGTTGGTCTTCCACCAGCACTTCCAGAAAGCAAATCCGAGCCAAAATAAATAATCATCGTAGAAATGTAGCGTAGAAAAGATTGGATACGATGAAGTAACCAAGACTACACGACTATGAGATAACTTTTATTCAAAATTCACAAAAAGAAAACAACTTGAGAACATAAAAAAGTTTAATCCTTTCAAAGGATTTATGTTACCCTCCTCTATAAGAATTTCTTCATATTGGAAATTAGTGTGGTTTTAGGCACAGAACCAATAATTGCATCTTTCTTCTCCCCGTTTTTGAAGATCATGATTGTAGGGATGCTTCGAATTCCATACTTGGTTGTGGTAGAAGGACTTTCATCAGTATTCAATTTGAAGCACTTGAGCTTTCCATCATATTCCGTAGATAGTTCAGCTATTACTGGATGGATTATCCGGCAGGGTCCACACCACGGAGCCCAGAACTCAACCAGCACGGGTCCATCAGCCTCGATGATGAGCGACTGCCATGTTTCATCCGTCACTGCAGGAACTGAGATTTTGAAAACCAAGGAAAGATGTCAATTTTAACTGTGATGTAGAGAACTCATTTGGAGTGCATTATAAGAAAGAACAACAGCAACAACATGATTAGAATTGGAGTAGGGTAAATAGAACTAGAGATTAGTGGCATAAATATTCAACTTATTTCAAGGGCAAGTAGCAACATGTAGAGGTAATTAAAATTCTAACCTGGAAGTTTTTCCTGCATAAAGGTCCATAACGATTTTTCATAAATATTCAGTTTCACAGCAATCACCTTTCCTCCTTCCTCGAGGACTTTGTGAAGCCGGTGAACTTGTTTAACATTTTCATTCATTTCATTTCCAAATTAAACCATTTAGCTTCTTCCCACTCTACAAGAAAATATATCATCCTGTCCCTTACCATGGTTTGAAAGATAAAGAGAGCTCTGGAATGCAAGGGCAGAATAGGTGACGAAAGACTCAATCAGTTTAGTTCCTTATATGACCAATTATTGGCAATTATATTTTAGAAGGATGACTGGAGGATATTCAGAAGGTTTTAATATGTCAGAAGTTATGGAATGTAGAAGTAAAAGGCCAGTTTTTTTGAGGTACTCTCAGACCAGCACCAAATCAGAGAATCAGATGCTGTTGCTTCACTCAGTTGATACACCAAAATCCCCAAGAAAAAGAGTCCAGATAAGGAGATAAACAAGCCCAATTATTCTTATTACTTTGAGCAAACAACAACAACTAGGAAGAATACGATAGACAAGTAATACAACCAGGTTAAATAACATTTTGCCATCAGCAGATAACCATCAGTAAATGAAGATAATTCAAGGGATCATAAAATAAATAACCATACAGGGGATGATTTGGAGAGCACGAGCATAATCAGTTAAGTGGGTCATTTAGGGAATTGAGGGTACTAATACACTGAGAATTTGGGCTAGTTTGAGACCTAAATAGATATCTGAAAAATGCAGGCCCTAATCCAGTATTTCATAACCTTTGCGTGATATTGCAACCCAAACTAAGCCTTAAAGACACATGAGAAGTCCAGTCCCAGACTGGCCAGTTGAAGAGTTTTTTCATTTCAAGCATGAACTTGTTCCAAATATTCACTTTATACTGCCATTAGAATATGTCATGCAGGATTCTCAACCATGATCAAACTTGATTTTTCTAGGCTAGTGACCAAGCATGAGTTTGTCAAGCTAAATAAAGTTTCAAAGCAGTAGCTAAGTTAGCAATACAAAGTTCATGGGGCTCATAGAAATATCAACCAGAAAAATAAAATTCCAAATATCAGGCCACAGTGCAGTGTTTCTAGATTTGAATGGATAACTAGATAAGAAGTGGTGACTTCTGCTTTCATCGAAACATAATGCAGGAACTCTAAAATCATATTTAATGTAGACAAACAAAAATTCTCAAGGATGATTCCATAAAATTTTGAGGAATACATTTGAAATGAAATTTAACTTGAAAAGAATTTTTGTTTCAATGGTGGTTAGATATACTATGAACGCAGGGAAAATCAAGACAATTTAATAAGAAGTTTCTTGTCTTTGGTTGTTATGCTTCTCACATTGGTTTCTCTAACCATACCTAATCAAGTGAAGAAGTATCAATTTATTGAAAAGTGTATGAAATTTGCAGTTACCCACATTCCTAAGCATCTAAACTTGAAACATTTGGAGACACAAAATCATCCAAAATGGAAACAAAATTACTAGGAGACATTCCTGGATTTGATGAAATCACAAGTAAACACCCTACTACCAGCAGTTTGGATGTATACAGCCTATAAGTGCATAAATTCTGCGAGGATTTTTTTTAGGCTCGTCTTTTTAAAAGATAAAAAAAAAATGCTGAGAAGGTGACGCCCACATAAATGTTTCTTCATTTACATGAGAAAAGGACAGGTGGTTATGTTCTCTTTGAATCCTCTGAACCCTAGAGAACAGATACGCCAATTTCAAAAAGACTAGGAAAACAAAAATTGCAGGATTCTCAGCAAATTGGAAGATACACAAGAACAAACCAGTGAACATCTTTTTTTCCAAAGGAAGAAAATCAACTTCAAGCACGTTAAACAACTAATATAAGTTTCTGCCATCTAATCACAATGAATCTCGAAAATTTATTCCATCAACAGAGTACTTCTCTTTAGGATCCAGACAACCTCCTAGTCTTTGACAAAGGAAGTGACACGGCTCATTTTCAACACTCACGAACTTCTCTATTCCAAAACTCACACCTTCCCTCTGTCATGCAAGCTCCACCACCCCTGCCCTCTCCACTCCCAACTGCAAATTTCACTAACAAAAGAAATTGTCCCTTCTTCAGGCCTGAAACTCTGATACTTGCAAAATACTGCAAGATTGCAAACCAGATAATTGATAAATTCAAACTTTTACATTGTAGTGCATTGCTCAAACTTGCATTCTCCACTCACCATCAATTACAACCACCCATTCCTCTTCAGATTTTTCTCACACTTGACATAAGGTTCGTTCTTCTAATTGATGATCATGAAGGTCACTTTAACATTCTCCAATGCAATTATTGTTTTTAGAATTGCAATTTCAGTTCTTAATTCCTTAAACCCCATTTTCGAATATCAGTCCCTAATCCCTCCTGTCTGATCAATTTTGTTTCTTGATGATAAAGAGCATCTAGAAAAGCCCTAATACACACTAAAAAAAGGTTTCAATCTCCTGTTTAGATGATAATAGAGATCTCTTCTTAACATTCTCAAATGCAACACTTACTTGAACCCTCCTTCGGGTAATATTACCCCTCCTCCCCAATCAAAGATCATATCTTGGGCATCTAGAAAAACTCTAATTTGCTTAAACCCCCCCCCCTCCCCCCGTTTACAAACTAGAATGGATCTTTGAAAAGTTACAATCTTGTTTTTAATATTGTTTATTGGTGATTTATTCATGTTTATAATCACACCTTCTGAAAATCACACCTCTCTACCACACAAACTCCACCACCCCTCCCCTCTCCCAATTGCAAATTTCACTTAAAAAAAAAATTGTCCCTTCTTCTTCAGGCCTGAAACACTGGTACTTGCAAAACACTGCAAGATTGCAAACCAGATAATTGATAAATTCAAACTTTAACATTGTAGTGCATTGCTTGCATATGCATTCTCCACCTGCTATAAATTACAACCACCCGTTCCTCTTCAGATTTTTCTCACACTCAACAAAAGAGTCAATCTCCTATTTTGATAATCATGCAGGTCTGTTTAACATTCTCCAAAGCAATTTTGGTTTTTAGAACTGCAATTTCAGTACTAAATTCCTTAAACTCTATTTTCGAATATCAGTCCCTAATCCCTCCTGGCGAATCAATTTCGTTACATCTAGAAAAGCCCCAACACACTAAAAATTAGGTTTCAATCTCCTGTTCATATGATAGTAGAGCTCTCTTCTTAACACTCTCAAGTGCCACTCTTACTTGAACCCTACTCTGGGTAATATTGATCCTCCTTCCCAATCAAAGATCATATCTTGGACATCTAGAAAAACTCTAATTTGCTCAAACCTCATTTACAAACTAGATTAGATGTTTGAAAATTTACTGTTGTTTTTCAGTGATTTAATCTTGTTTTTAATATTGTTTATTGGTGATTTATTCATGTTTATAATCAAGGGCGATCAAATAAGACTCGAAATCTTGAGCTAAAGAGACTCTCTTGGTGCAATAATCCAAATCTGAGATAGCACAAGATCACAAACAACGAATCAAACAAAAGCTTAAGAACTAAAATAAACAAGACCAAATAACAAAACCCAAAATTAAAAATCAATTAAAAAATAAAAACTTACTATCAACAAAAGTCTCATGAGCTTCAGACACAATACGAGAAAAAACCTTAGGATTTCTTCTCGTTCTAATCGAAACCAACGAAGTTGACAATTTTGAACCCATTTGCATCCTCAATCCTCTGAACTCCGCAAAGGAAGCTATGCCACAACGGCGGCTGGATAAAGGAAGCACACCTGGGAGCTGAGGTGACGGCACCATCATCATAGGCGGGGGATTAGGGAGGGAGCATTTTAGGCGTGAAGAGTAAGAAGATAAAGCCATCGATGAGTCCATTTTGAAAGCTTTTCTTTGAAAGTTGGGTTTGCCTTGTGTCTTTGGTTTGGAGAGGAAGAAGAAGAAGAAGAACGTGGCACGACAAAGCTTTGAAAGTGGGCAGAGATTCTATGATTTCTCTCTGTTATTAACGAATAATGTCAGTTTCTACTTGTACTGTGTTTGTGAATGTGTTCGAAATTGAGATTGAGAACTAGATATAACACAATTATGTATAAACCTTAACCATACACACATTTTTTGTTAAAATTTTATTTTTTTAATTAATATTTTTTATCATTTTAATAATATGATAATATAATGTTAAAAATAAATTTAAAAAATATTTTTTTAATATATTTTTAAAAAAAAATAATTAAAAATAATTGTCACTATAATATCAAAATCTTTAAAATTTGCTTTTGGTTTGTGCTTAGAAAGATGGAGTGAGTTTAAGGAGATGTTTAAGAGTATGGTAGTTATTATTTTTTAAAATATTTTTTATTTGAAAATGTATCAAAACAATTTTTTTTATTTTTTAAAAATTATTTTTTATCAGCACATTAAAATGATCTAAAAACACTAAAAAAATATTAATTTAAAGCAGAAAAAAATATTAAAAAAATTAATCTTTTTCAAAAACTTTTTTAAAACATAAAAATAAATAGGCTCTTAATCCAGTTTATGAATTGATCAGGTTAACACGTCTTAAAGTACAAAGTACTATTTTAAATTTAAAATTTAAAATAATATTTTTTTTTTGGAAGAACATCAATTTAGATTTTAAGTGGTTTAACAAAAATATAACTCAACTTAATCCAATCTACTTCTTTTTTTTATGAATTTTTTTATAAAATCGATCCCATATCTATTTAACTCTACTATAAAGTGAGCTATGCTATTTTGGTGGGCAAACTAATCTTGCACCTAGCTATCACTGCTGGTTTTGATTAGAGTACTCATAAGTTATTAAATCTGTGGATGTGGGTATAAATATAAACAATGAAGTGATTATTTTATAGTCTGAGTTATGAAGCAATTCAAATATTTCTAATTTGTAAAAAAAAAAAAAAAAAACCCAAATCAATGAGTTAAAATACAATGGTTTGAAGGCCATCAATGTTTATCAATGCTGACATTATAACAACTTCCAATATAATAATGTCTTGAGAAGATCGCCATTGAGAAACACTACAAAAACGAAAGATAAAATATATTTTTTACAAATAGTTGAGTGTTATTATATTGTTTGTCATTGTGTTTTGAAAATCTTTTAAAAAAAATTGAAATTGTTTCATTTTTTTACTTCAAAATAATATATTTTTAATATTTTCAGATCATTTTGATGTGCTACTGTTAAAAATTGATTTTTAAAAAATAAAAATAATATTATTTTAATTTATTTTGAAATAAAAAATATTTTAAAAAATAACTCTACTATACTTTCAAACATGTTATTTATATCTATGGTGATGATGCCTTATCCATTCATGGAGACACGGCTAAGATTGTGAAAACAACTTGGCTATAATAAACTACACATATAATACATGTTGTTATTCATATATTGATTTGTCCACATTATTACAAAAATTTATGTCTAAGTTTTATAACACAACTATGTCTTGAAGTTTCAAATTAATCCATTGGATTGCTTAGGTCAATATGTGAGTTGACGGTTTTTTTCTTTTTAGTAAGAAGAAGCTCTAGTGCAAAAAAATTAGTTTAAAATAAAACTCAATTGGGGCAAAATTCTGAATTAATGATCATTAAATTAACCTACCAACCACATTAAGTCTTATTATGATTATCTAAATATGTAGAAAGTCAACTCTAACATGCACAAAAACACGAAGAAAGCATTCCCTCTCACAAAACTTGTGCTTATCACCTAATTAGTATGCTAGGCTTACTAAATGTGGGTTTACGTTGCGTCGCCAGGCTGTATTATTTTTTTTTTCAAGTAGAAAAATCTATGAGTAATAGATAGATTTAGGTTAAATAAATTGGTTTTATTTTAATTAACTAATAAAAAAATTAGTAATAATAGTAAGCAAATTAAGTTTTTTTTTAAAGCGATCATGATAATTTAGTAAAAAAATAATGTAATTCAATTTCTGGCCAATTAAATATAAAAGGATAAAATTGGATTAAATGGGACAAAAAAATGCTTGAGTCAATCCAAGTTAGCATGACAAACATATTATATTGAAAATAAAGGATGAGTCAACCCAGATTAACTTATCAAATCTGCAACTCAGGTCATGAAATTGATATATCCTGATAGAAAATAAATAAATAAAAACCACAAAGCCCATATTTAAAAAAAAAAAAACTTATGTTGAACAATGAAATAGAAAAATAAAATAAGTCGAAGAAAAGAATGTCAACTCATATAAACTTTCTAAATCCATGACTTAAGCATTAGACTAAAAGCATTATATATGAAAAAACACGAAGTTCAATCCTGAACCAATCAAATGTTGAAGGATGAATTCCAAAAAACAATCAATTGGCAAAAGGATTCACAACCAAACATAGCAATTAAAAGAATGAGGATTAAAGCTGAATTAAAAAATAAATTAGAAGAAAAAATTGAAAAGAAAATTCACTTTAATAAAAAGAAAAAATTAGAAGAATGAGGATCAAATTGAAAAAATAATATATTATAAATTTGAATTGAATGATGAAATTAAAAACAAATAAAAATTATATAAAATGATCAAGAAAAAAAACTAGAAATCAAAAGAATAAAAATTAAAGTTGAAATATCAATAACTAAAAAGTCGAGAGAAAAAAAGACGGAAAAAAAAGGCTTCGCTAGTAACAATCTGTCCCACCATAATTAAAGTAAATGATAGTAAGAATTCAAATGATTAAAATTATGGGGGGAAAAACATTGTAATAAAAAATATTTATACAAAACATCAATTTTATTAGTAGTATGATTTTTTAAATAAAAACTTATCATGTAGAAAAGCGAGTTTCAATCCAAAACAAAAAATCATGTCTTGATGATTTTTATGTGGAAAAAAAAAACTAATTTAAGAATTACAATATAAAAAAATAGATATTTTATGCTTATTAAATATTAATGAGCAATTTTTAAGTTTTTTGTTGCATTTTAGGTTAATATATAATTATTCATAAAGTAATTTCTAATATTATCATAAAATCTCTAATTTTATTTAAAAAGCATGGTATAACCAAATAATTTTAAAAATATCATAGTAGTTATTCTATTTAAAGAGAATTCTCTTTTAAATATAAAAAAAAAATAAAGGAAAAAAAAAAGGATGAGAGGCCAAGAAAATCAAGTCCAGAAGCACTTGAGTTTGAAAGTACAGCCTGCGCATGTTTGGCCTTTAATGTGCACAGTGAAAATCTGTTCTATTTCAGTTTACAGTATTAATGATAATAATATTATTAATTAATGCTAATTAATTATGTGAATTACATGAGAAATGTTTAAAGGAAACGTTTATAATGGCAGCAATCCCAGTCCTGTATTTTCGTATATTATATCAAATTCAGGAAAATGTTTCTTTTCAATTTCCTGTTAGTAAAAAAAGGCAACCAACAGGGCAGGCCTTGCGTTTCCTCCTTTGTTTATGCTGCTGTTTGATATCAACTGTGTTGTTTTGAAATTACTTGTGTTATTAGTGTTTAGCTGATGAGTTCCCATGAAGGAAGAATGTGAGGGTACGTTGAATTTGTTAATACTTGATCAATAATTCTCTATGCTGAATTTAATGAGCAATATGCGTGTGTTTCTGCTAGAAAGCTAACGGTTGCTTGCCACCATGAAACCTTCACGCTGTTCTTTGCCTAGACGTTTCCATCACTATTCATGCGATGATGCAATCATGTTCTTCTGGCTAAAAATAGTAAAAGAAGAAAAATAGGCGAAGGCTGTTTTTTGGCAGCAAAAGGAAAAGAAAAGGAGGGTCATTTCTGGTGTAAGGAGGGTAGGAGATTGATTTAGATCTCCAGAAGATTAAAAACCAAAGCTGAAAGGGGAAAAAAAGAAAACAGAAGCATGGCTAGGAAGTTTAATTCATGGTTTTATCTCATTTGCTTCTTCTTCATGGCTGGACTTGCCACCTCTTCCTCCTTTATTTCCAGTAAGAATCATACCTTTCACATCACTTCATGATATTGTATGAGCGTAGCATTCTGATTTTTTTCTCATTAATTCTCAGGTTTGTTTTCTTTCCCTTTGTTTACCATTAAAAACTGCAGATGATGCACTTGATGTTCATGGAGGTTCTGGCCGTACCCTTCTCCAGATGAAAAAAAGTAAGTTTTCTTATTATGTTTCCCTGTCTTTGGGAAAATTCTCGGAAATCTGTATGTTTCTGCAGATTTCTAGGATTTGCCTCCATTAATATCTCAATGACAAGAAAGTTAGGACAAACTTTGATCAGCAAATGAATGCTTTTGCAGATGGGAAACATTTCTCCATTCCAAATTCCCTCTGTTGATTCTTTGTTATTGATTCTTGAACTGATTTTTTTAATGGCTTGATTGGCAATGTTGAGCATAGAATGTTACTGTTCATCCCATTGGTCAAGGTGATCAAAGGGAAATGAATATCTTTATACATTACATAGAATCACTTGTTAAAATGACACAAAAGTCTGAAAGAAGTTTGTTGAAGGAAATCTTCGATGGCGGAAAGTCTTCACTACCTGCTCTATTCATCTTCAGCAAAGAGGACAGTTGCTCAAATGCGAACAGCATGTTATACAACAGCACATATGACCACACGGGAGGAAAACAGCATTGTACTCATGCTCAAGTTATATCACACATAGATCTGGAATTGGACGTGCTCTCTTGGCACCATCTGAACCATCGTTATATAGGACTTTACAAGGCCGATTGACAGAAATTTGAGGCTGATTTTCTGCCATTAATTCTGCCATTGACATCACTTGCCTATACATTTCTATGCAGTTGGACTATTTTCTTGAGGAAACATAAACCAATAGACAAGATATTAGACTTGATGCATAATCTAGTTATTATAATAAACACACTGATTTTTCATATTTTCCTCCATTTCTCCTTGTCTGCAGCCTGCAACGTAAGCTTTGAGAATTTGGATTACAGTATCCTCACAGATAAATGCAAAGGACCCCAATACCCAGCAAAATCATGTTGTGATGCTTTCAAGGAATTTGCTTGCCCTTTTAGCGATGCCATAAATGACCTGGAAACTGACTGTGCCTCAACCATGTTCAGCTACATAAATCTCTATGGGAAATACCCTCCTGGCTTGTTTGCCAATGAGTGCAGAGAAGATAAGAATGGTCTTGATTGCCAAAACGTGGACCAATCCAAGAAAAGTGGAGGAGTTCAAATTGCAGCTACTCAATCCTCATTGTTGACGCTCACAGCAGGGCTCATAGTGTTGTTACTCCGATTATTCTAGATGGTCAAGAGTGGATAACCATTCATTTCCTAACTGTTACACCTTCCTGTCCCAAAGTATTGCTTCATCAAATTGCGGTTCCACCATCATTGTTTTCTCCACCTTTGTGCTACAATTTGGCATTCTTTTAACTACTAATTGGTGCATAGTTCGCTATCAGATTCTTTCGACTTCGACAAGCCATGTGCTGTTTTTAGTGTAAACATGTGCAGCTATGTGACATTCAGAAGAAATTCTTGAATTATTAATGCTGGTGTATCATTGCTATTGACTAAGTTCTACTGTCAATTTGTTAAATTGAATTTGAGAGAATAACAATCTGCTATCAAGCTGGGGTACTGAGATTTGATTTTTTCACTTGCCCCCTGACATAATTGAAGATTCTGGTGTTATGTCAATGTCTGTTGTCCCTCTATGCACTTGGAATTGCAATGTCATACTACATGTTGCCGAGTTTGCACATCTTTTAACAGTGTTCTCTCTATGTAATAAATGAAAGGGTGAACATGAATCTTTGTAGCAAAGATAAGTTATGGAATCATAAAGTCATGAATTGAGGTTTTTTGAGAAAAATATAGATTTTAGAGGGAGGGCCACGCATGATAGGACAATTGGATGAAAAGGCATCCGGACAACATCTATTATTGCTTTCAAAACAGTTGTGACTTTCATTTCATGTCCCTTGCTTGCTGGATCTGTTCTGTATCAAATTCCCAGCTGAAAGGCTCAAAATTCTATGGATAAGGGTAGATTTTTCTATTCCCAGAATAATTGGATATGGAACCATACCTTTCCATTCTTTGCAACAATAAAGAATCGGATCCCTTATCTTTTTTGAGGTGATTACCATGTAACTTTACCAGCAAACTCCATGTATCTTTCTAGTCATTGTCACCTTTATCTCTCCCATTCAATGTTTCATTGAAAGGGAAAGGGAAGCATTGATTACTCGTGGAAGAGACTAAAAGAGGAAGGCTATGATGGATATAAGAGCCTGATAGCTTAAAACAATCTGCAGTACAACGATGCCTGATTACACAAAGCACAAATCAAGATATATAAACATAGCCTGTCCAATCCAGACTTGAGCCTTTGAGGGATCATAGTTAACTCTTCCATTTGGGAGGTTGCCTTGCCTTGTTGGGCTCTGTCAACACCCTGGATTCAGTATAGAGAGTTGAGTCATCCTCCTCGAATCCAATAAAGGAATGAGCCACATAATGTGCCCAGGCTCGAAAAAGTGTGATCTATGCTAGGGTTCTAGATGCTCGAAGTAGTTTCATGACCAATGAAGATTTTTAACTGTCTTGTGAGTATTGTCCTGTTCTATGCCCTGTATAAGATGATCAAGGATATAATTCTGGGGCCCATCAACATCACAATCAAGAAAAGAAGCCCAGATCAATAATATGGCAAGAGAACGGCACTGTAGTATAATTCTTGTGCTAGCATCTTTCATGGTGACATGGTCAACCAGTTTATCATCTTACTATGTCCATAGCTCGCTCAAAATGCTTGTGATACATATCCAGTTTCTTACCACTCATTCTTGGCAAAGTGGTGCACGCTAGCTTTTTAGAATCGAGAGATGATATTTGTGCCTTGTGATTCAAAAATTAAAGGTGTTTCATGCGGAATAAATCCAATTTTGAGATCTCTATGCTGACTAAATAGGTTGTTTCTTTTTTTATGAATCAAAAGTCAGCCAACCCTGTTTGATAAAAGAAATAAATCGATTGAAAGATGTGTAGACATCATGTCAAAAACTCAAAAATCAATGTGTTTTTCTCAAAAGCTTCATTTGTAGCTTTTATTTATTAAAAAAAAAAAACTAATCCTCATTGTGAGGAGAAATACTGTGAATCTGCGTAGTGATTTTTTTTTTTGTCCCTGGGATTTTTTACACTTTAGTCTCTTAATTATTTTATCTTTTAATTTGATCCTTAAAAATTTATTTGATTTGTTATTGGTCTTGGTAATTTATTTTTAATGCATGTTTATGGGGATCTCGAGGTGTCAATGAGATATTATGTTTCTCGCTAATTCTTGATTTTATAAAATAAATTTTAATTTAACTTATTTACAATAATTAAAACTTCAAGAACTAAATTTAAAGTTTAAATAAATATTTAATTTTTTTAAAAAAATCAATGAATAATTTGGACGGTCAAGGTAAGTTTTTTCCGGTCCATCAATTTTTTTAAGAAAATTGATCCTTTTAAATTGATTTTTTTGTTATTTGACTTGATAGTTTATTTTTGTTACCTTATGGATAAGAGGTGTTGCAATAAAATAAAATTCAGTTAATTTAAAATAATTAAGTGTTAAAGGATTAAAATTTAAAGTTGAACAAGTATAGGGACTAGGATAGATAATCAAAGAAAATTGACTAGCGCTTGCAATGCATGCGGCAACGGGTCTGAAATTGCTACATCTAAATTCTGATTAGATTATTATCATTACAGCTACAGCTACAGCTACATCTAAATTCATGGTCCAATTTCTCAGCCAAACAAACCCAGCAATTAGCTTTGGGGTTTAAAAAAGTGTGATCAATAAACCAAGTGGTGAATTAATTATGGAATTTAGATTGCGTTAACATACCGATGAGTAGAATCAAGAATATCCATTTTCCAATTTTTAAGCATTCATAAGGGATGCATATACTTATTCCATCACTTCCTTTCTTTTTAACTTCTTTTTCTCTGTTGGACCATTGAAAACACACAACTCGTCCCTCCCATTATCATGGGTTCAAGTTCAAAAAAGTTGCTTCAATTTTTTACCATTCTTTTGGAAGCAGGTGACACCACGAGGCCATTTGGTCCATTTATCACATTCTTGTTCCACTAAATTTTGTTCAGCTTGTTCCGATGCTGTCTGCAGACAAGTCTCATGTCTCCTGATAATGCTGGCAAACTATTTCAAGCAAAAGCATGGTGCTTGATCAAGAATTTGGCACACTTCATGGTGGTAGCAGATCAAATTTTAGGAAACCCACAAGAGCCTGGTGCAAATCAAGAATTTGGCTATGTTATTCCAAGAGAACTAATTTTGAAGTAAACCCAACAGGGCTTTAGGCGGCCTGCTTGTCAGCTCAAGAACAACCAAAAAAAATGGATGCAAGCAACATGCCAAGTGAACTTGGTTGATCACAAATGAGCTCCCAAATTCATCCAAGCATGGAATTACTTCGTTTTTTGGCTCTCAATACCCTAATTTAGCAAGGTCAATAAGGACAAAGTATTTTGTTCCCATACTTGAAAGAAAATTGTTCATAACTTGGAATTCCCCTTTGGGACTTCCACCGAACCACATCTTGGACTTGTAGAGCTACAAAACATTGTCATCCATCAGACATCCACGCGTAACCTAACGATGCCTGCCGAGTACAAAATATTGCTGTGAAAAGATAAGTAATGGAACATGACTAATTTAGCAAGCAATCATTTTCTAATCCCAGAAAAATCGATGGCACAAAGAAAATCAGCCCTGAATTATGATCAGGACAAGCAATTTTTGAGTGAAAACACCATTACAAAATTTCAACTCAAGCATTACAGATGTTCTCCTAATCAGATCCACTCAAAGAAACTAAAGAAAAAAGGTCAAACCTTCTTTATGCCATCCTTTTCTCTCTTAATTTAAGAGAAAAGATGGGTGCTGGCTAAAATTAGTACAACTAATCAGTATCATCCATGGAGCTATAAAGGCCAGATGTTGACTCTCTCGTCATCTGTGAGCAGTGACCAGTGTTTCAATAAACCTCAACCCATCATACCTTGGTGCAAATTTATCCATGGAAGCCGATCTCTGTTGATCTTTGTTTGAGCCAGCTTCCTATAAAAGAAAAGGTATCAAACTTTAAGACTAATAGTTTAGAAAAAAAACAAAGATCAATCACAAACTAAAAAGTAAGCTTAAACTATATCAATCAACCAGGGAAAAAAATTTGAAGAAACCAAGCACCAAAAGGGATGATTTAAGATTCCATGAGTTTTCAAGAAACCCAAAATTGAGTAATTGAATTTCTTGTTAAAAACATTTATGGGTTTACAAGAAAGTACAAGGCAGGATCTTTGAGGTAAAAGAGATCCCAAGCTTCTCTGGAATCGATTACTGAACCACAAGACAAGGCAAGACCCAGAAACAAAAAAACAGAGATAAGAACACAAGAAACCAATTCCCATAAAAAAATTCAAGAAAATACACAAACCCAGAATTGTTTTGTCAACTGTCTTACCTTAACATTGGAGTTACAGCTAGAAGATAAGGAGGAAGCAGAGAAGGTAGTAGCAGTAGCAGTAGCAGCAGCAACAAAGGCTGCAAAGAGGCTCGATTTCTTCATCGGCATGATGATTTGTTTGGAATTCAAATTATTGAAATTTTGTAAAGGCCAAGAAATTGGAAAATAGTTTCTTGGGGAGAGAGGGAGAGAGAGAGAGAGAGAGAGAGATGGAAGAGAGTTGAAACTTGTGAAGAAAGGAGTTAGTCATGGCGCATATATATATATATATATATATATAAAAGGATTTTTGGTCATTGAGGGTAACTTTCGAATATTTACGCGGCAACTATCCCCTTCTCTGGGTATTGAATTTACAATTTTGGGTTTGAATTTGTTCGTTTAGAGTGATGTGATCATACATGAATTTGATGTAGTGAATGGGTGGGTTTGTTCATCTCATTATTAAATTGAAAGATTTAGTTTTTTAAAAAAAAACTGATATTATAAAATGTATGTTGACATTTTATGTATTGATTTTGTTTAGTTAAAGATATACTGTTTATTTCTGACATTGGAGTAATTCATGAGAATTTTACTTTTAATTCTTAAATTGAAAATTGAATTGAAGAATTTTGAAAATCCAACATCGTTGACAAAGAGGGGAACAAACTCCTTTAACTATAAACTCAATTTCTTTGTAGTTTATAAGAAATTATCTGGTGAAGTTAACTCGAGCAAACAAGTTTGTTTTATGCATGAATTTATCTATCAACTAAACTTGAATATCAAGTTTGAGTTTACTTGGTAAAGCTTAATATTGAAGGAATCCAAATTATACTTGTTTGGAGCATGACTCATATAGATATTGATAAACTAAGAATTTATAAATATATTTTTATATATCTTTTCTAAAACATATCAGATCAAGAAAAATATACAGATATATTTTTTTTGTATTCTTGAGTGTGTTGGACTGACATGCATCATCACCAAACACGTCTCCATGAAGACATGCTAGGTAGACCCATGTGCTATTAGGTCTAGTCAGCTTCAACTTAAAAGTTGTTAGATCTAGCCACCGCCAGAATCAAGTGATTTATGAGTCTGGCAGTGTGCGCCAAACCTAGCGCATGGGTCTAGCAATGCGTCAGATCTAAACATAACTTGGGTCTGACATGTGACACCATCTAGGTCTGGCACTTGTCAAACCCAATTCTTAGGTTTGGCAGGTGTTTCTGTGCCTACTAACTTGGTCTGGAGCGCTGTCAGACCAGTGAGGTAAGCTTGTCGCATGTTATTCAATGGTGTTAAGCTCGAGGACTTTTGTCATCACACCCTAGGTATGGCCGGTGTGGCTAAATTCGTTACACTCATGGATTCAAATATAATACTTGAATCTAATATCATTAATTCTATATATTTTTACATAAAATCTAAAAAGAATTATTTCTTAATAAATAAGCTTAATTAAACAAGTTTACACTTCACTAATGATCACTTCACCAACATCATTAGGTGTATTAAAGTCTCTCATGGCCTATCATGTCTCCATCTTTTTTATGGATAAAATGAATAGAATACATCTAACAATACAACTCAAAATATTATAAAGGTAAAATTACACTACAACTTATCCTCTCTACAAAATAACAAGATTCATGAGCTTTAAATATATCATGAATTCTTCAAAATAAAAGCTCACAATCTTTATTCTCTATTGCATACATATTTGAGAGCATCTCTTTCTAGAATATTATTGTATTTTTTCTTTATAAAAAGATATTTATTTAAATATTTAAGAGTCTCTACATTCATCAAAGAAAATATTAGCCACAAGTCATCTTAACCTACCAAGTACTAAATACAAACTATTAATCATATTGGTTAGAAAAAATAATGAATCCATTGAAATTCATTAGCAATGATTAAAATTATTCGAATTACTCTTGGGATAAATGCTTCACTTCATGCCTTTCTCATTCGTATGGATTTCTGGAATTTTGAGATAAACTAAAAGAGGAGGAAAGGGAAGGGTAATCCTGTAAAAGGGAGACTTTTCTTCTAGAACCCGATAAAAAAATGAAAAGGGGCAAATAGTAATAACACAAACGGTTAGAGGTTTTCCGCGGCATGTCGATGTTGTTTTTTTTCGAGACGACGTGTCGGGAGTGTGTCGGGAGAGTGTCCTGATTGGTTGATTTTTTCATTAAATAGTCAATTATTGGACGACAACATTTTTTTCATTTTCAATAACTTCACAAAGTTATTGAAAATGAAAACTGGATAGTGATTTGGAAAAGGCCAAGATTTGTAGGTTTTGGAAATGAATGAGGTGGTAGAGATGGAAGATATTATCATAGTGATTTTTATTGTTGGTTGCTTTTTTAAAAAAAATATTTAAAAATATATTAAAATATATAGTATATGTTTTTTTTTTGTTTTTTAAAATTTATTTTGATAAAAATAATCTTACAAATTTTTATTTGTAAGATGTGGTCTCAATTTCCTATTATACCCTTTTATTTTCTCATAGTTATCCCAAAATTCTTTTTGTTTTTTTCTAAAAAAATTGGGTCTACAAATTAGATATTATATATGTAATTAGGGAAAAATATAGCATTTTCTTGGATATCAATCAACCTTATTTATCAAATTATTTGACACTCACATAAACCAATTTTATGTGATTTTCAAAGAGCTAAAAATTTATTGTTATCAAGTTACAATCATTATTATATATTTATAAATTAAAAACATCAAAAACATATTAATTTAAAGTAAAATAAAATAAAAAAATTTAAAATTTTTTAAAAGTATTTTTCAACCGCAGTGTCAAATAATGTTTAAAAGGAAGATTTATTTGATTTAAGTCTAATTTATATTAAAACATTCAAAAAAAAAAAAGAAGAGATTGATAGTTGTAAACTAAAGGACAAGTTACTAAGATGACAAAAACGTATTATGGAATTCCACTTTTCTAATAATAATCCAAGAACAACACCATACACATGAAAGGGATGGTCTTGGTGGATAGGATTAAAACATTCAGAATAGACAATAATTATCCAAGTAATTAAGCAATGCCTTACAATATCCTGCCAAAAACAGCATTTTACGTCAGAGCATAAAAGAAAAGGAAAAGAAAGGATGAAAAGTTTTTTTAAAAAAAATAACATGAATAATATGCTATTTTGTAAAGTTAACAAGGGTATGTTTATAATTGTGATAGCGGTGATGGTTTAAAGTATTTTTTTTTAGAAATACATCAAAATAAAAAAAAAATTAAAAAAATTATTTTTAACATCAACCTATTAAAACGATTTGAAAATATAAAATTTTTTTATTTTAAATAAAAAATTAAAAATTTAAAGAAATACGGTTTGCATCGTATTTCCAAACACACTTTAAACTTGTTTGGTTCATTACTTGACTCGATGAGTATGAGTTGGGTGATGATTAATATTAATTTAAAATAATATTATTTAATTTTTTTAAAATTAAAATAATATTATTTTCAAAAATATTTAAAAATTAAATTAAATTTTAATTATATCATGAGTTAACTTTTCATGTCACGGGATACACCAAGCCACCTTCGACTTATTTAATTTAAAATATCATTCAGAGTTGATCGGGTTTAAACTCACAGTAATGTGTTGAAGGGTACTATTGTCATGTTGTTAAGGATAATATTATGCAGGCAAGAGACACGAGCTCAAGATTTTTCAACTCTTGAGGTTGTACTTACTCGACAGAAAAGATCATCAGCCATCTGGGCTCATGACACGTGTCGACCAATTATTTTGTCAACCACTATTTTTATCCCAAATTTTTGTATATTTTTAGAGGTGGGTTTGGCTGGCATTGGTCGAGAGGCCTGGCAGTTAAAGAAGAAGGTAGGAAACTTCCACAACAAAAACAAAGCAGAGGTTATTGTCAGCTGACAAGAGAGAAAGCAGCAGATGCCAGGTTTCCAAGGTGAAGCTGTCACTGCTGTTAACTTCCAAACAAAGCTTCTGCTGACAGGTGGGATATTTGGAACATGTTTTTGTATGGATTCAAGAGTGAGGAAGGAGACGTGTTTAAGTAGCGCATCGTTGTTCTTGTGTTTAAAAAGTAATTTAAAAAAAATTAAATTTTATTTTATTTTATTTTCAAATCCTTTTAATCTATTAATATTAAAAATAGTTTTTAAAAAAATAAAATAATTTTATTATAATATATTTTTAAATAAAAATATTTTAAAAAATAATTATTATTACACTCTTAAAAACAGCCAAGATATTATCTAGCTTGCTTCTTGGTTTTAAACTTACCCTTCCTTTGTCTTCATTGTAGAAAGATACTGCGAGGAAACTGGAACACTCGAGCAGTCCCAAGGGCACTTTCTTCATTGTGTCATACACTTGATTACCTAACAAAGTGATGTTACTTTTTCCCCTTCTCATAGTGGTTTATTGGGTTAAATGTTCTTTTCTTTTCAATTATATAAAAAATTTCAATTATAAAATTTAATTTAATTTATTATCGGTATAAGATTTATGTTAAAAATTAAATGAGTTAACTCGGGTTAATTAACCTAATATCATTTTAGTTATATTTTAAAAAATTAAAATAACATTATTTTAGATTTTAAAAAAAAATCAATTTACATCTCACTTGAATTTTGACAAGATTGTCTCGGCTAACTTCACAAACAAGGTTTAATATCAATCTCTTTAACAATGATATAATCTCCTGCTCCATTAAAAAGTTTCAAGGCCTAGCTGTATAAATACACCCAGTCAAGCCAGAGCAAAGCTAGGCTTACAAGTCAGGACCATTATAGCTATACAAGGCATTCTCGACCATAAAAACCACCCTCAACACATTGAAACTCAACCAGAGCTATATCATTGAAAGTTATACCAAAACCAAGCTAGGCTATACAATTTTTAGGTCAATACATGCATATACTTGTATTTTTTTTTAATTTCTATATATTTTCTTTCCTTTCCTTACATTTATTGACATATCGGAGAGTTCCTTATTCCCTAGGCAAATCATACAACTATTAGTAAAGTCCATCAACCAATGATTAAGTCGGTCCACCATCCATAAACTCAGCCTTAAAAAACTCAATTTCTATAGTGAACCATTACATAATCATATGTAATCAGGGTACCTATCACTTTGTGTAATGAAATCCAACAAAATTTCACTATCGAGTGCATGCACGGTATGATTTCATCATCCCAAAAGCCTTTAACAGTTGCATAGAGCCGAGAAAAATATTCACTTTTATCTCTAAGGGTATGTTTGATAGTATAGTTGCGGTTACTTTTTAATTAACTTTTCATGCCGAAATGTATACCAATGATGTTTTTTTATTTTTTAAAAATTATTTTTGACATCAGCATATCAAAACGATTTAAAATATACAAAAAATATTAAATTTTAGTTAAAAAAAATTAATTTTTTTAAAAACATGATTTGCACTGCGTTTACAAACGGTGTCAAAATTGAAATCAAAAGTTGTATCTTTGTAGCTATCCGCATATGAACTATTAGAAATGACAGAAAATTAGAATAAAGTTTAATTAATCTACGTCAAAACCTCGCAATAATTTAGTGGGCACCATATAAAGTCGGAGCCGACAATGCAAAACATGACCAAACCGAAGCAGGAGGCACACATGCGACGCTATGAGAAGGACAACTTCATGAATAAACTAATTTCATAGTCATTAATTTGCTATATGTATGAAAATTAATTTTTAAACCCACATGATCTTTGCCATGCTAGCATGCATGAGATATTAACCGACCACTTATTTTATATCACTTTATTAAACTTGATCTAGCTTGATTAAAACCTGATTTAATTTTTAATTTTTTTTAATAACATTGTTTTGAATTTTCTTAAATGAAGTTAGTAAGTTTGTGACTCTGTTTTAGATTGATGTATATAATAAATGAATTGAAAATAATACTGCTGCCTTAAATTAATGAATTGCATTTTGATATAAAACTTGTCAATGACTACCATCTTAACGAGTGCCCTAATTACTTTGGTTACCTTTTTCCCATTCTACACTACTTGGATAGGCTAAAAAGATTATCTTTAGTGATGGTAAGGGGTGAGAAAAAAATTAAAAAACTAATTAAATTGAGAAAATTAGAAAAAAAAAATAAAAAAAATCAAACCGTGAAAAAAAACTGATTAGAATTTAAAAAAACAGACTGGTTCGGTTCGGTTTTGGTTTTATAAGCTTAAAACTAAAAAAACCAAACCGAACCCTAACCGGAAAAAAACCAAGCCGAACCGGAAAAAACCAAGCCGAACCGAACTAAACTGGAACCAGTCGGTTTGAATTGGTTTTTATTCTAAAAAAAAAACTCGAACTGAAACCAGTCGGTTTGAACTGATTTTAGATTTTTTTAAAATCAATTTAGTTATTTTTTTAATAAAAACTAAATTCGAATAAAAAATGATCTGATGATGGCATGATTTACAATCGCTCTTACCTGCTTAGACACAGAGTGAATGTGGGCACAAGATTGTTGTGGATCTTGAAGCTTATTCGAAGACGAGTGCCCAGATTGGACTTGTATGTCAATGGGCCTTAATTTAAACTTAATCTGGAGTTGTATTTTAGTGTGCCTTAATTTAGACAAACTATCCTTTTTTTTCTTCTTTTTTTATCCTTGTTTGCCTTGCTGGTGTTGAAAAGACGTAAATGGTTTTAAAATGTTTTTTATTTAAAAATATTTTATTATTATTTTTTTTAAAATTATTTTAATAACAACCCAACACAACGATTTAAAAATATAAAAAAAACTAATTTAAAATAAAAATTCAAAACTTGCTCAAGTTCATGAGGAGGTGTGTTATCTTCTGCTGAGGCCTATAAACTCATCACTAATCAAAAATGCAAAATGTAAATGTATTAAATGTGAGCAAGATTGGTGGTCCAATACTCGTTATCAATTATGCTAAATTACATAAGCATGTCAGCTTCAACTAGTTAGGCTGTCCATAATCAAGTCCACAGCTCATTTTCCCACCGTCAACCTGACACCAACATAAATAAAAATGCAATTCGAAGAGGGATGGCATCAAGTGTGAATGTTTCTTCTGGTGGGTCTCCTGCATTCTCTCTTAAATGATGAACTCATTCGACTGGAAATCTGATAAATTGGTCAGTAGCAGTTGACTTGACATGGGGTCAAGGAATTTGCTATTTTAAGAATCTGTTTTCTAGTAATTTGACTGGAAATCTGATGAATCTGTTTTTCTAGTAAGGCAACCGAACACAACTCACAGAACGGGAAATACAGATGGTTTGTAACAGGGACGAGTTATCTGGACAGATCTATTACTTCTGGATTACTTTCAATAGAGAAAGAAGATAAGTAAACAACTCTCTTTTTCAATAAAAATGGAGAACTTCTTATCTTATTAGCTTGTATTCATGTTTGGTTTGCTTCATCATGAAAATTCTGTGGGAGGTGATGCAAATGAGGGGCACACAGTAAATGAATAACTTTCTAGGAAACTTGGCTTCTAGACTTCATGAAACACAAGATATCATGTTTCTTTAATGGGAATTAAAGAGTCATCATAATTGGATCCTAATCTGCTTCTCGTTTGAAAAAATCCAAATCGAGGACAATCCTAGTTCTATATTCTGACATTATCATCCAAAGCAGTGTCAATGTTTCACAATATGATTCAGCATAAGCTTCTTCAGGTATGCAGGGACAGAAGATGGACATTTTCATGAGCTAGCATGCTCATCATGCAACCTTTTTCTCAGCTCCTTGTGATCTCTATCTGATTCAAATCATGAAGAGATAATGGACAACTATCATAATAATGGAGGGGTTTTATTTGGACAAGATCAATAGAGAAAGCTTGGAGAGGAGAAGGAGGAGAAGGGGAGATTTTTGAAGGGTTACAACACCTGCAAAAACAAGCTTTTATAAGGGTTTGGTACTCTCTAATACTTTAATTTGTTTAGGTAAAAGATGAATTGATTTTCGAATCATCAATAGCATATTCGAAACATTATCAAACTTAACCTAGATTAGTGAATTGATCACATAACACATATATCTAAAATCTATCTATGCTGCATCAAGTTTTATCTTGAATTAATTTGAAAATTGATTTTGTTTATAATTTATTTTAAATTTTTATTGAAAATAATTTTATTTAAGATTTGACCTAATAAATTTGCAAATAAAATAATTTGTTTTTGTGGTGATACCATACTTTTGAAAACATCTAAAATTGTTTTTCTTTAAATTAATTTTTTTTATATATTTTTAGATTATTTTAATATATATGTGTTAAAAATAAATTTTAAAAAATAAACGAATAATTTTTTAATATATTTTTAAATAAAAAATACTTTAAAAAATAATTATTATCATAATATAAATATTAACTATGTCATCCACTTAACTCGCACAATTTTATTGTCGAAATTAATAATTTGTGACACAATTGAAAGAATTTGTGGTTTGTGCACTAAAATAAAAAGAAATCTCTTAACAATGTCATCTCAACTACCATAAAACTAGACAATAAAAAAAAAAATACAAAACTTACATAGAAAGTAGTATTAAACTGTGCAGTTGAATGATGCTTTTCAAAAACAGAAAATTATTTTTTTAAATTTGTTTTGTGTTTTTTTTTGTTTTAATGTATTAATATTTAAAATAAAAAATATTTTATTTTAATATATTTTAAAATTAAAAATATATATAAAAATAATTTCTGCCATAATTTCAATCACGCAAGCCCAGCTGAATTTTCCCTGTATTATCCTATTCAAAAATCCCCACGTTTCTCTCTCCAAAAAGCCTTTGAAAACCCATCTCTCTTTCGCTTCAATCTCTATAATTTCAATTTTCCACTTCCCAAAATGGCATCTGGGTCATCGGGTCGGGCGAACTCGGGTTCAAAGGGATTCGATTTTGGGACCGATGACATTCTCTGCTCTTATGAAGATTACGGTACCAACAATCAAGATTCATCAAATGGGTCTCATTCGGATCCTGTGATCGGGTCCAATTCGAGCAAGGTAGCTGTTTTGGTTTGATAAAGCTTTGATCTTTTTGGTTTGGGTCAAGTGTGATTATTGAATTTGTTTGCCCCTTTTTTGGAATTTGAGGATTTAGGGTTTCGATTGTGTTTTTTTTTGGTGGGGTTTGGTTAGTGCTGATTTTTTGTGGGTTTTTGATCATGAGTTGAATTCTTGACTTTGAAATGAAATTTTTAATTTTTTTTCTTACTGTTTTAGCTGTAAATATTGAAATTTCTTTGTACGTTTTTAGGACTCAGGGTTGAAGATTGTTGGATTTGGTTATGAATTTTGCTGACTAATTTTGGGATGATTAATGGGTTTTTTGGGGGGCATTTGGCAGTTGAGCCCTCATTTTTTTTTTGAAAGTCTTGATTTTAGCTTCTTTAACAATTTTGCTATGTGTGGATTATGGAAAGCAAAAGATGGGTATTATAGTTTACAGGTTTTGTTGAAAAAATCAGAGACTTTGTGGGTTTGGTTGAATTGGGATCTCCTTGCTTTGCAAAATAGAATATGAAATTTAATTGAGTTTTGGCCAAGTTTCGTTGTTTATATCATTTCTTAAGATAAGTGTGTGAAGTTGGCGTAGTGGGGGTGTTGAGGTTTAGATGAAATAAGATGATTTGTAAGGATGCTAACCTTAGGCTATGTAGTGGAGTTTTTACTACAAATTGAGAAAGAAGTTTTAGGCCTTGATATTTAGCTGCACATAGTCTCGTGCTTGCTTTGGTTGGCAATCCTTGTTGAGCACAAGGAGATCTTGTTACTTTGGAACCAAACACCTTGAAGTTTCTTTGGAGTAAAAAATGTGTTTTAAAATGACAGTCAATCTGACTGCTTTTTAAATGCCAAGATTTTCATGAGGACAATAAGGGGAAGGGGTGTGGTTGTGTTTACTTGGCTATTCATTAGCTCAAAGTATCTAATTTGGATAGCACACTAGCGGCATTGGAAAACAAAGAATTTAGAGGCGTCCTCTGGAGCTGATGTTCTATCAATTGAATTGTTTAGATCTTACATATCTTTCTTTTCTGCAAATTTAAATTTTTTGGTGATGATAACTGGCAAAATTTTCCTGCAAAGCTTGTTTGCGCACCCACAAAATCGCTAGCCACTAGATTTTTTTTTTTTCTTTCTTTCTTTCTCTTTGGTACTTTGTTTGCTAAGAAAGCACCCAATTGATATTTCTGGTGTACATGATGGGAGAAGTCCTTCTAGTTTGAGAATTGAAAGCCTAATTCATATTGCTTTCTTAGATCTTTGCAATAGTTTCTTACTTTCAACTCAAGTTATATGCTCAAACTGGAATGCATTTTTCACATCCAATCAGTATAAGCAGAATTATTATCACATCACTTATGAAGAATTGCTATTTTCTACTTCAAGCAGGATTTCCACAAAAGCAAAATGACAAGGTCATCAGTGTATCCTGCTAGTTCCTATAGCCAGCCAGAGGATTCTTTCCATTTCAGTCCAGATGTTGTCTCTACTGTTGAGAAAGGCATGAAAAAACATACTGACAACATCATGCGTTTTCTTGAGGGTATCAGTTCACGACTGTCCCAGTTGGAATTGTCTTGCTACAACCTTGATAAAGCAATTGGAGATATGCGTTCGGATTCTATTCGTGACAATGAGGAGGCAGATTTAAAACTTAAATCTCTTGAGAAGCATATTCAAGAGGTGAGTTTACTTTGCTTTTGTGATTTCACTATCATGTATTCATAAGTGGTTGTGTTTGATGGCTAAATATATGCTACAAAGTTGAACCTTGAAAAATTAGACAAAACAGCTAAATCACAATGGATAGTTGAGGTTATGATCCATAATAATGTCCTAACAGTATTTGTTTTATGCTTGTTATGCACTAGGAACTCACTTCCAAGGCTATGCCTGATGAGCTGATCTTAGATAAGCTGTTTCCCATCAAACTTTAGTACTTGAAAAAGTCAAGGTTTTTAGTTTTTATGCACTTGCATTTCTTTTAGAGCTAAGATTTATTGATTATTGTCTAGGCATTACCAACAAGAAGTGTTAGATGCATTCTTTAAAGATTATTGATGGATTTAATTGGGACACTTAAAATTGTGGGCCATACCGCTTTCATCTTCGTCTTTTACATGTATTGAGCTCGGTATTGTGAATTCATGATACATGTCTGTTTCATTCTAAGGTTTCAATTTTCCATTCACAAACATGTGTTTTTCAAACCCTTTTCCTTTTAGTATGTGCATATGGTAATCTTGTTCATTTCCCTTGGTCTTTGAATGACATTTGGAAGTGCATAGGGTTACCAGATTTTCAACCTTTTGGCTTATGACACGTACTGGACTGGCATGCCATTTTTAAAAACTTGTTAATTTGTCTTTTAGGTCTCAATTTTCCAGTCCATTTTTTCATTCCAAGTGGTGGGGATTTACAAGAAGAGTTATTGAGGTAGATGGGGGGAGGCACTGGCAGATGGTTGAAAGAGTAAGAGAGAAGGTGCCAGTGCTTGGGCTAGAAAAGTCGTTTTGGCATTAAAAATAAAATCATAAAAATAATATATTAACTTTGGAACAATTCTAAGGAAAAAGTTTAAAGTTTAAAGTTAAAACTGTAATCAGACCATAATTACAGGCTGTAATGATAATCTTTTCCATCTTTAAATTTCATTTGTGCAGGTCATTAAAAACTAGGATATTCTAGGACTTTAACTAACCCTATGAAACTAATGCAGCTTTCAAATGAAGAAAGAGAAATGTGAATGTCATAACTTTATGTGTATCAATCCATTTCACATTTGCAGATGTGGATCGGTACAGCTCTTCAGAGAGACTATTTCGAGATTAGTTAATGCATTCCATTATTGAATGAGGTGAAATGCATATTTGAGTGATATTAGTACCTAGATAACATTAGGGAGGCTAAATGGGTAGGTGTGATGTTAGTACTAATGTAATATCAGGGTATTATATGTTTTCTGTTTGTGCTGTCTGGAGCCTTAGCAGAAAAGAATTATGGGTTTATGTGGGAAGGCAATTCTACTTTTCTCTTAAACTTTCGAAGTATTAAAATATAATTACAAATGCATTTATCACTTCTTTTTGCCGACTACATGTCTTGACTTCCAAGTATTTTATGTTCTTCTGGCCGTATGATACTAGAGCATGTCTTGTTTTATGATGCTTGCTGCAGGTGCACAGGTCTGTCCAGATCCTAAGAGATAAGCAAGAGCTTGCTGAGACTCAGAAAGAATTAGCCAAGCTTCAGCTTGCACAGAAGGAACCCTCTTCATCAAGCCAGTCCCAATCTAATGAGGAAAAAGCACCACCAGCTGCCTCTGATCCCAAAGCAACTGACAACGCATCTGATATACGTAACCAGCAATTGGCTCTTGCTCTACCACACCAGGTAGCACCACAGCAACATGCACCACCTGTGCCTCCACTCTCTCAAGCCCCACCTCAGAATGTGACTCAACAGCAATCTTATTATTTGCCTCCTGCCCAATTACCAACTCCAGCAGCTCCGATCCAACACCCTCAGAACCAATATCTACCTTCTGATCCTCAGTACCGAACACCCCAAATGCAAGATGTCTCTAGAGTGGCACCACAGCCTGCACAGCCACAAGTAAACCAGACGCTACAAGGCCAGCAATTTCCTCAGTATCAGCAACAGTGGCCCCAGCAGTTACCTTTGCAAGTACAACCACCTCAACAGACACAGCCCCAGATCAAGCCTCCATCTACAACAGCTTACACTCCCTACCAACCACCATGTCAGCCAACAAATCCCTCTCCACAAGAAACTCTGCCTAACAGCTTGCCCATGCAAGTTTCATATTCAGGTGTTCCTCAATCCTTAGCTAGTCGTGCTGACACCATGCCATATGGATATGGAGCTGGAAGAACAGCTGTTCCACAGCAACCACGGCAACCTTCACTTCAGCAAATTAAGGGCACTTTTGGAGGACAGCACAGTGATGCATATGCAACTGCTGGACCTCACCCAGGCCAGCCTCCAGTAAGTGCATACATGGTCTATGATGGTGAAGGTGGGAGAACACACCATCCACCTCAACAATCTCACTTCCCACAGGGTGGATACCCTCCTCAGCCAGCTGCAGGCACAGGTATGCTGCCCCGCCATTCAAGCCCTTCACACTTTTTTCGTAACCATCCCTACAGTGACTTGATCGAGAAATTGGTAAGCATGGGTTTCCGGGGTGATCATGCTGCCAGCGTGATTCAGAGGATGGAGGAGAGTGGTGAGCCTGTGGATTTTAATGCTGTGCTTGATAGGTTGAATGTGCAGTCATCTGGGGGTTCTCAGAGGGGAGGATGGTCAGGTTGAAGCCACCATCACCCATGTTCTAAACCTGAATTGCAGGGACAGTTTGCTCGTTTTCAATTGAATAAAGGCATTTATAATGCACGGTGTTCTCCAGTGCTGTGTATATAGTTGTTGAGTCTTCATGTATCTATGATGTTATATGTCAGTAGTTCTTCCTTGTTACATGTGTGTTGGACCTTTCCCTCTGATTTTTAGTAAGGGAGATCCAATTTCACCGCGAGCCTTTTAACTACTATGTAATTTGTGAGTAATTTGGGTTTGTAAGCATGAATCCTTTCATTGCTTTTTGTTTTTAATTTCTTGGAATCCCCTGTTCTTCGATTGACTCAGTGTTTAGAACTCGGATGCTTCTATCTCATTGTTTTCCCATTCAACTGGCCTTTTGTTGTTGCCATCAATGGACCGCGAAATATGATATACAAATCTGTAGAATCCTCGTGAAATAAATGGATTTAGTTTTGAGTCTTGACAAATTACAAGCTCCTGTCCGATTCCATGTGGACTTAAATTCTGAATTGGTTAGTCTAGATTTTAAGTCAGAGTAGAACAGCATGGTGCAGTCAAAATTTGCGAAATAAAATATTTGATCTGAATTATCTGTAGTTAAGGTGTTGAATCTTTCTCTTCATCTACCAGAAACTAAGTTACCTTTTATTAATCTAGGATGACACCAAATTAGCTTGTGACCTGAGTTAGGTCCGACTGCATATTTAATTTTTATTAAAAAAATGATGCCATTTTAGTTTTTATTATTCTTTTCTTAAACAATGTTGTTTTGAGATACACGAAACCCGGATTAATACACCAACTCATATATTTACTTATCTAAACTCAGGTCGATAACTATGAATTTTTTCTCTTTTGAGTTTAAATTTAAATTCATTAATTTTATTTGATTACATCTTTAATTTTGTTTAGTTATTTTCTTGTGAACGTCTGTTTTTAATGTTATAGAATAAAATGATATGTATATTCTTAAAAAAATCATTAAACTCAAACAAATTCCCTCAAAGTACGTATTTTATAAACTAGATAAGTTGATATGTTTTGATCTAAAACATGATTATCTTAATGTTTATTTAAAATAAAAATGAAACCACGACACCTTTAGATTTTTTTATTTTTTATTTCAACATTGTCTTGAAAAGATCAAGTTTTGAATCAAAATTTCCTGATTGAATAACCGTTTGGTAGTGTGTTTGAAAAGCGTTTCTGAAAAAATTTGAATTTTTTTTATTTTTGCTTTGAGTTAATATGTTTTTGAAGTTTTCAAATCATTTTGGTGTGTTGATCTCAAAAATAATTTTTAAAAAATAAAAAAATATTATTGACATACTTTTTTAAGGAAAAAGCACTTTAAAAAACAACCACAACCATACTACCAAACACGCTCTGAGATTCTTATCAATGGATTAATTAAAAATGTTCTTAGGATATTATTTGATAGGGTATTATTCAATTCCTATTTTTTTTTAATAGGATGCCAACATATTAACAAGCATGTTTTTTGCACATCTTTTAATAATATTTTTTTTTCTTGACATTTAATGCAATTCTTTTTCTATACATGTTTATTTTTATTACTATATAATTAGATTATAAACTTGATTTAAAGAAACTTTGTTAAACTAATCAGGTAATTTATGGCTGGTTAGCTTAGATTAATTAAAGTTAATAAAAAAAATGATATAATTTTAAAAATTTATAAAAAGAAAAATAAAATAATGATGACTTGAATTTTTTTTATTTTTTTTTTAACATGTCAAATTCAGAAAGGGATAACTAGGTCGTGGTTGGTAATGCTAGGTTGAACGGTCTATGACATGCCAAAGCCATCTCCAAAATGGTTGGATTTGACGTCCAGGCCATGCAAGGGACCCCATCATGGAGAAAAGTCAAATCAATAAAAAGTGAAGGAATTATATTAACAAGTTATTTTATTTCAATTTAATTTTTTTTAATTCTTTTAAAAAATTAACGACGCCTACATGGTATATTTCACTCTAAAATTAACTTGCAATTAAAACATTAAATTAAATCCGAATACATATTAGAAAGAAATTGCTCCACTGTCATGAGATAGATGGTGCACCTAATTGTATCAAAGTAATCTCATAAATATTTCAATAACATCACATATGTAAATAAGGTAATTTTTTTTTGACAATCAACTGTAAAAGAGTTGATTTGCATGGATTAATAGGTAATTTGTTTTGACAATTTGTGTATTATTCATAATTTATCTGACCTCAAATCTTAATGCATTTCGTGTTTGGAAGTATAGTTGTAGTTGTTTTTAAAGTACTTTTCACACAGAAATGCATGGAAATAATTTTTTTTATTTTTTAAAAATTATTTTTGACATCAGCACATCAAAATGATTTGAAAACACCAAAAAAATTAATTTAAAGCAAATAAAAAATAATAAAAAATTTATTTTTTTTCAAAAACACTTTTAAAATGCAAAAACAAATCAGTGACATAAATACAGTTATTAAGAGCTTGACTTACTTCAATTCTTCAACTTCTCAAGCCAATGAAATCTGGAGTTCGCATTATATATATATATAATTATTTGACTTTAAAAAAAAAATTGAGATCTTAAAAGAAAAAAACATTAAGATAATGATGTATTGGATTGATTCTGGTCAATCTCAGTTAATTCGTTAAACTTATGAATTAGATTGTGGATTCTAATGAGTTTTATAATTTTTTTTATTTTTATTATATGATAAAAAATAAAAATTTATTGTTAATATTAAATAATAAAATTTTTAAAAAATAAAATAAAAAAATCATCAAAAACTCAATAACAAAGGTTTTTTTTTTTTTAAAAAAAAAAAGGAAGCTAGCCAATCACATAAGCCTAATTGGTCTAGTGTGTCAAAGTATTAAAAATGCTCAGGCGTGTGGCTTTGGTTTAGGTCAACCCACACTCCAAATATTTTTCTTTTATAAAAGTCAGGCAACATGTCGTTCTCTTTTTTATTTTTTTAAAAGAAACCTGTGAAGTGTTGTCTGTGCAGCGGATGACACGTCCTGTTATTTTTTAAAATATTTTTTATTTTAAAATATAATAAAATAATAATATTTTTTTTATTGTTAGTATCAAAACAATCTAAAAAAATCAAAAAAAAATTAATTTAAAAATAAATCAAAAAACTTCATCCGCACAGCATCCATCCGCACAAACAAACACTACCCAGAAAGAAAAAGGATGATAGCACTCCAGTATATGATGAAGGTTCCAATTTTGAAAACTGGATGACTTGTGATTAGAGCAAATCTTTCAACCTATAATGATATAATTGTCAATATTAAAGATGAGGTAGGTGGTTAAATTTGTTATAATCATCGTCTAGAAGTCTCCTCATCAAAAAAACAAAAAAAAAAAATAATGTCATCTTGAAAATCAATGCACAGACTGAAAAATGAACCCGTGATAATGGTGGAACATATTGCCTGAAGACTTCTGCTGCTTCTGTCTGCCATCTTGCTGATTTTACAACTCGAGAAGATCAGTAGAGGCTCGAGAGTGGAGTCTCATGGGCACTTTTCAATCTTTGATAAAAGCCTAATGCTTGATTTCTTGATTCTCTCTACAGGCAGACCCTGAAATACTACCACATCTGCAATCGTTCCCTGCTTATGATCAACAGGATTATAGCCTTGACGATTTCTCTCTGGATGATCCGTCACAGATGCTTACAGAGCAAGTCCACTCCAACAATGGCCTTGCAGGAACTGTTTATGTAACTTGTAGAAGTGTGTAATTTCTGTAAGTGGTTGTCGTCTACGTTAGTTTTATCCTGTAGACGAGCAGCTTGTTCTTCAGAGATAGTTGCAGCTCTGTATTCCATCAACTCTGTTGTCTGGTTTGATGAAAGCATTATACATTATAGGAATGTGAAATCTCAAAGAAATCTTTGCATATATAATTCTCATCATGTCATGATAATCGAGAACAAACTACCTCAGTAAAATACAGAATAGAGCTCTAATCATCTCTTAGGGCATATGGGAAATGCTAAAATAAACAAAATATCATAATACCATTTCTCCTAGGGCATCTCCAATGGATGCGTTAAATGGAAAACAGACAAAAAAAAACGTTGTTTTCATCTTTTATTTTTATTGCTATAAGCAAAAAGCTACATTGAAGAGTCAAAATAGCGTAATTTCTATGTTCTAGCATAATTTCTATGTTCGAAAGTCATTCCTATATATCTACAAAAAGTACTAAAAGTTTGTGTACTGTTTTTCTAACATAGTTTGGAAATTTGGTCACCTCACCTCAGCGGGTTGATTTAGGACTTGATTGACTTGAGACTGGAACTAGGTCAGATTTAAAGGAACAAGAAAAAAAAAACTCGGTATAACCTAGCGAGTTAATCCAGTAAGACTCGATCAAAAATCCAGTTATAATTAATATCATTTTGATTAAAAAAGAATTGATCCGGTGACCCGGTTGAAATTTAAAATCTAAATTTTAGACTGGATGGGGTCTAAGAAAAAAAATCTTGTTTAAAAATTTATAATTTCCAACGCAATGGAGTCTAGTTTTGATTGAAAACTTGATGATTTTTAGTTTTTGTTTTTTTTAATTAAAAAACTCATCATTTGTAGAGTATCAAAAGGTTACTTGTGTGAAAAAAGATTAAAAAAAAAAAAACTATCATATGAAGGAGAAATTATCATATAAACATGGTTAGATGTAATAACAAGGTGCACCACTGCATCAATCAATCAAAAAAAACTGGTTAGATTTTAAAATTATTTTCTAATAGTTATAAGTTCGACTTAGAACTATTCAAGATTTATATAATTATTAATTTTAATATTTATAAAATTAATGAAGTTATGTTTAAGCTGGTCTGAATTTGAATATCCATGTTAATAAAAAAAAAAAAAAAAAAGAAGAAGAGTTGGATCCATATAAACTCAATCCGAGCAACGATTTTTTGAATTGAAAAATTAAATGGCCAAAACAAAATTATAAAACAGCCTAGAAATCATAAAGGCACATAACTAATCAACTCGGTAATTAAAATGAGTTGGGCCTTTTAAGCACTTTAATCATCTATAACCCCCCTAATAAACAGTACGAAATTAATATTCAATAATAATAATAATAATAATAATAATAATAATAGCAGCAGCAACAGCAATTACTTGAAAGTTGAAATGTATAAACTACGAAAACTTAAAGTTCAAATTGCACCAAGGTTTAGGTTCTTGTAGTTATAGTTGTTATTTTTTAAAATAATTTTTATTTGAAAATATATTAAAATAATATTTTTTTATTTTTAAAATTTATTTTTGATATTAGTATATTAAAATGATTCAAAAAAATTAAAAAAAATAATTTAAAATGAAAAAATTAAATTTTAATTAAAAAAAAACATGTTGAAATTTAATGTGAAACATCCATGTCAAGGCTTTTCGTTTTCGTGTTTTTGTTATCAAATGATGGCAGTGCTGCCTGCCTGGATGCTGCTCATTTGCATTGACAGAGATGGCTTGTTATGTAGCATTCTTTACGCTAAACCATATAAACTATAAACCATCCACTTTTTTTTTTATCTGTTTGATGATAGTTTGAAAGACTTTATTGTATTGCATTTACATCTGTATTTTAGTGTATTTTGAAAATATATTTGTTTTCAAAATATATTTAATATTTTTTAATGTTTTTCAATAATTTTAACAAATTAATATTAAAAATTTTAAAAATATTATTTTAATATATTTCTAAATAAAACATATGAATTCAATCGTTATTCATCCAACATTAGAGTGCATTAAAATACGCTATGTATCTCAAAACAGTCTGTAAAAATAAGCATTAATAACAAGTTTTTTAACTTTTAACAGTGCATTTTTTTAAAAAGATGAAATTTTAAATTAAAGTGGTGTATGGAAAATGATTGATAAAAAAAAATTAATTTAGAAAAAATAAAAATGTATTTTGTTAGAAAAAAATATAAAAATAAATGTCTCTTTCACATTTTTAAAGTAAATTTATATCATTTTAAAACAAAAATGATACATCATTTTAATTATAATTATCGATGTATTTTACATCTCCTGATACTAACTAAACATTACTCAAGACTTGGTATTATTATAAAAGGTCTCAATTATAGTTTTGAAACACAATCTCATCAATGACACGAACTAAAATCTGAACCATCTAGATGGTGGCCCAGTGGTAAGAGCTTGAGACCAGGAGGTTTGCTCCCTCTGTGGTCTCAGGTTCGAGCCCTGTGGTTGCTCATATGATGGCCACTGGAGGCTTACATGGTCGTTAACTTCAGGGGCCATGGGATTAGTTGATATACGCGCAAGCTAGCCCGGACACCCACATTAAACTAAAAAAAAAAATTCTTAATCACGAATTAGATATATAAATTTATGTGTCTAACAAATTAATTTAGGTCAATCAATATTATTTTAAAAATAAAATAATTAAGTTATTTGAATGTTCATACGTTTAACTTCTCGTATCACTCAAGCTTAATCAAATCAATTATATATTCAGATTTAAAGAAAACTAGATTCAATATTCGAGAATCAAACACCGGGCAGGTTTGAAAACTCTGGCTCAAATGCTAGGAAAGGTGAGATCCGACAAAATCATTTTTTATGGTGTAATCAAACATTCGTTGGATTTTTCATGATATTTAGAGGTCAAGTGTTTTTATACCGAAACGTTTTTTGTTATACCTTTTAGATGTATCATTTACAATTGAAATATTGTATCTACCTACAAGGATTTTCTTTCATCAAATTGTTTCTTGGATTTAAACCTAATTAATAGCATGTTTGTTAGTGGTACTGATTGCTTTTCAAATAATTTTTCGTACCGAAATACATGTCAATGATTTTTTTTATTTTTTTAAAAATTATTTATGACATCAGCACATCAAAACAATCCAAAACATATAAATCATATTAAATTTTAATAAAAAAATTTGAATATTTTAAGAATACGGTTTGCACAACGTTTCTAAATAGTTTTTAAAATGATAACTTACTATTCAAACAAAATTGATAATGGAAAAAATAAGAACAGCAACCACATAAACTAACAATATGAAGGCAATTACAAGCAATCATATCTTGAATTGCTATGGCTACCAAATTAGCATTACCCTTTTGTCCTGTGATCTTTTTGTTACTCTCAGGCATAAAATATCACATGTGATATCGCATCGTCTTTTTTTTTTTTTTTTCACTAATTCCCCTCAAAACATTCCTTAGTTCTTGGTTTTGGTATGCTATTTGTCATTTACCAAAAGGGATTTAACAAATTAATAATTATTTTAGAATTATTTTTTTACTATAATTGAATTCAATTATAATATTTAATGTGAATTCAAACTATAAATAAATTGAATTCAAATATTTTTTTAAAAAATAAAATTTAATTAATTTTGTTTTTATATTACTCTCGTTATTTTTATTTTATTTTTTTCAAAGATTTTTTATATAAAAAAAGGGTATATGGGCATTTTGAAAAGGTTAGTTTTATATTAAATTTCATATAATTGGATTTGTAAATTAAAAGGGTTGACCTGTTATTTATTATTTATTTTTATAGTATTTTTAAATATTGAATTTCAAATGGAATTCAATTCTTAAAACTCAAAAGATTCTAAACATTAGATTTTATTAAAATTTTATAACTGAATTCAATTAAATTTCTAAACAACGCACCAAAAACAAAAAAACATATTCGGGAAAGAAATATCTTACAAATTTAGATTAGTGTAAAGCGCAAGAGGCCAAAACCATGGATAAAAATATATTCCTTGGAGAGAGATTGAAAACCCAATAGAAAATTATAAATTGATTTGAGAATTCTTGTGATCAAATAGATCATAGGGTTTTTTTATTAAAAACATGTCGTCAACGTTCCTTTGGCATGCATGCACACTCCTCCACGCATGCTTGCCGCTCCTTTAAATTGAATTGATAAAAATACTTTTAAAAAATATCTAAAAATAAAAAATAAATATATATGATAAAAACAAAATGGTAAATTTAAAGTGTTTTCTTAACGTTTTTGGTTGTTTTTACTGCATTGGGTCGCACTTATTAATCAAATGTTAAGCAACGGTCAGTTTAATGTGATTAAATGTTGCTATTAATAACTAATTATTGAGGCAATATTTCATTGTTCATTGATCAGCACTCATTCAGTCGACCTCTCTCATGCTCGTTAAAGGGAAAAACACAAAATTGAACACTCAAAGCTTCAATTGATGTTTACAACCAGTCAAACATCCAGTAGAATTCGATCAATGCAAAAGGCAATTTCTTATGATATAGTTTTTAAAAGTATTCGAGATCTTTCACTCAAAACTAAGTTTATTTATCATAAAATAAACTATCTAAACCAATCCTAAATAATTTAATAAAATAATTATTTATCATAATCAGAATAAGAAATTTGTCCTGGGTTTTTTCTTGATCTTTTTTATGAAAGTTTAGTGTTTGTTAAGCTGTAATCTTGGAAGATATTTTAATATTACCTCTTAAAGAATTGTTTATATTGTATTTTCAGTCAAGATCAGTGACGTACTTCCATGTCAGGTGAGCACTAGCAAAAATTTTCTGGCGAAAATGTAAGTAAACTCTACGACCAAGTCCACTCAAGTCCAGCCAAACATTAGAGGCGAGGTCCATTTCGTAAATTCCGCGCACCCACCTTAACCTTTTGAAAGCCCCACTCTCCCACTCCCCCTCTCTCCTGCCATCTTCCTCCACTTCGAGAGAGAGAGAGCGACACGAGCCAAGAAGAACTAGAGAGAGAAAATATAAAAACATCTTTCACATTATAGAGAGAGGGAGAGAGGGGTGGGGAGAGATGGTTGATGATTTGATGGTGTGTGTAGACAGAATCATAGTGGCCTCAAGTTGTTTTGAGCCAGTTAATAATGGAGAAAGAGAAAGAAATGGTAGTGATGTTGTTGGAGTTGAAGCAACAAGTAAGGATGGTAATGTGAAAGAGAGTGTTGGTTCTGTGAAAGGAAACGAAGAAGGGTCTTCATGTTCTTTGAAGAAAGTAGAGATGGTTGAATGTAGGATATGTCAAGAGGAAGATGAGGTTCTTGCTTTGGAAGCTCCTTGTTCTTGTAATGGCACCCTCAAGGTCATTACTTTTCTCTTCTGAATTTTGAATATTTTTATTATTATTTTTGGTAGTGGGTTTTAATTTTTTTTTTTTTTGCTAACATGTTTCTGGATTTCGATCTTTTGAATGGATTTTTCTACTTGTTTTCCTTTAAGCTTAAAGTTGCGTTCTTTCTGTTTTATGGTGTGCTTTCGGGATGTTGGTTTCTTCGGTTCTGAGACTTTTGTTGATTGTCTTTTAGTTTTACATTCAACTCTCTCCCTCCCTCCCTCCCTCTCCCCCTCCCTCTCTCTCGTCTTGGATATGGAGGTTTTTCTGTCACTTTGTTTTTCATCACAACTCTCAAGGTCCTTGCCTGTCTGGGAGTTGTATATAGCTTTAGTTTCCAAATTTGAACTTCAATTTTCTGAACATGATGATGCTTTGAGAATCGGTTGTGTTTTGCGTTTCAAAGTTGGGGTTTTTTCATGCATGTTATCAGCTACTTGTGGTGTACCATTGTGTATTGGACATTTTAGGTGTTGGTGGGTGTGTGCATTTAATGAGTGTCCATTTTTTGGTGTGTGTTTGTTGTACAGTTGACCTTCTCTTTTTGTGTGGGTTTTGATTTTATAAAACACTGTTTGATTAACAGGGAAGACATGTTTTGGTGATAAACTGATAAAGAGCTTTTAAACGAAGTCCATGTTTTGTAATTCGGCTCAAATAGTTGAGAATTATTCACGTTTTCAGTTGTTACTGGGGATTATTGGTAGCGGTTGCTTCGAAGTGATTTTAACTTGGAAATTGATCAAAATAATGTATTTTAAAAAAAAATTAAAAATTTTAATTTGAAGTAAAAAAATAAAAAATTCTCAAAAGTGTTTTTTGAACGCAGAAACAAACACATTCTGAATATTTTCTTTGTACAAAATGTGAATATTAAGGTGTATTTTACCTGAATTTCCTTATCAGCTTGAATGGATTTGTGTGAAAGGACTTAATTTTTTGGTTTGAAAGAATATATCAAGGGACTAGCACTTTTCAATGTGTACACAGTTATCTTATCCACCGTCACCATATATTGTTTTGTTGAAAGTTCCCTGTTTTTCAATAGGTTTTCTAACAAGTTTCCTATTTTGTGCCACAAGTCCCGTATTTCATAAAAGTTGCTGTTTACCTTTTTTCTTTTTGTATGCAATAAACCAATCCAGGGGGAAGTAAAGGCATTTTCCACGTTCATCAGCAGTAAGGACCAAATGGAATTTTATCTTAGAGTTCTTCACCTGATGTGATTAACACAAATGCATAGAATTTGATAGAGTTGACGCATTTTGGATTTGATGGAGTTTTGATATTATACTATGCTTCTAGATGTTGGTTGCTCATAATGTGTATCTTTCTTTATAAAGATTTCCAATTGAAGGCTGGTTTTGGCTTGGAAGGGTATACAATCAAAGTTTAGATTAAAGATACTTTCTTATCTTATGTCCTCTAGCTGCATTTTGGCTAGCATGCCGGGGAAAAATAAGAGAGGTGTTGGGCTAGAGGAGTTGCCTTGTATTTCTAGATAGATTGCAACTTGCTCTGGTTTAGAGTATGGAATTCTGTTGTTTTTTTCTTCTTCTTATTTTTAGCAAATGGGCTGCATCCGCATTTGTGCTTGTTAGTAAATGCTGCTCTTTTAAATGTGTGCATGTAGTTCCCCTTATGATAATCATCAACATTGGCATTCAAGATGTTGGCATGTTGCAAATGCACGGTCCAAGAATGGTTTGCTATAGTTTTTAGAAGTCTTTGCTGGCCGCCATGTATGCCATTTCCACTGATTTTTATGAGTTTCACTTACAGTTTGCTCATAGAAAGTGCATTCAGAGATGGTGCAACAAAAAAGGTGACATTACCTGTGAAATCTGCAATCAGGCAAGGGGTTCTGCATGCTATTACTGCAATTTTGTATGCTAGGTACATTTCCAGAAGGTATTTTTGTGATGCATGATTTTGTATAAAATGTGCTTTCTGGTTGGCAGGTTTTCTCACCAAATTATTCCCTTCCACCAGCCCGCAGCAATCCTGATGTTATAGCAATTGATATAAGGTAATAACTTACTACTGGGTTCTCCATCATGCAGATGTGATAGAGAGAATGAAAAGTAGGGGGGAAATTATAGGATATTTCTAGGAAAACCTAGATACTACCATTATAGAAAATGCCAAATCCGTGTGAAGCTCTCTTCCAAAATACCAGTTTCTTAGGCTAATACTGGTTTGTGATTGCATAAGAGGAAGTAACTTGGTCCAACTCTGTTGTAATCAGGAATAGAGCTCTATTGTAATTTTATGCAGAATATGCTTTGAGTTTCTATATACCGATGCAGCTTCCACATTTTTTCTCCTTTTGTTTGTTTTGCTTTTAACATCTTTTCAGAAGATAGTATGTATTCTAGTAAAATCTCTTCTAAAAGTTTTTTTTTGTGTGTTTCTACTTTCTCAAATAGGCAAGCGTGGGGCCACCACATTGATCTGCATGATTCTCATCTTCTAGCTCTTGAACATCAATTGCTGCAATCAGAGTATGAGGATTATGCTGTCACTAATACAAGCAGCCTTGCTTGTCTTCGTTCTGTTGCTCTCATTGTAAGCAAACTGTCTCTGAACAACATTCTTATGTATATCGATGCTCTTTTATGTGCTTTCAAGCTAATTTCGGTCAACATTATGTGCAGTTGCTTATAATCTTGCTACTCCGCCAAGCTCTAATGGTTACAAGGGATTCAGGGATGGTGCAAGAAACGTCATCATTCTTTGGTGTAAGTTATGCTGCCCTTAAACATCCCTATCCCTGAAAAATCAGGTGGTTTTATGGCTAAATTTAGAGATATCACATTTTCAGTTTCAGATTTCGCTTCTTCAATTCGCTGGTTTTCTTTTGCCATGCTATGTGATGGCCCGCTCTTGGTACATTGCGCAAAGCCGAAGGAGGAGACATGTATATCTTTGATCATTTACTCTACCTGGTTTGCTATTCATCTGCTGATGTGTTTAATTTATTCTTTGTTTTTTCTGACACAGGGTTAAGAGAGGCATGGTTTTTGTGCTTTTGCGTCTCTTCTTGCCTCTGACGGGCAAGCTCTTTTGCCCATGGCAAGTTGCCATGTTGTATTTAAAGTAACAGCTACCAAAATGGTTGAAAAGAACAGCATTGGAAAGGCATTTTAAGTATTAGGGTTTACCCAAGCTACCTAAGAACTCAAAAGAAGATGTAAATGTGAAAAAAACGAGTTCATTAGTCATTATATTTCTTGTGTTAGAGGCAACAAAGCATCCTGTTGGATATCATGGGATGTATTGATTAGTAGCTTAAGAGTGGTTTGTGCAAGAAATGATTACACATGTCTAGAAGAGGATGATGGCGATAACATCATGCTCAATGCTTGGTTTCTTTGGAAAAACACCTGGTTGGATGGCATGATTAACTGGCCATGAACAGTCTTGGCCATTAAGCTAAATCTAATCCACCACGCCTGGTCCCAGGAGGCATCAACATGACGAGGTTCGGCACTCAAGTGCTCTCGCCGCATTGGCAGCCTAGTTTGGTATGCCTGTTCTTGCTCGTATAATGGGAGACCTTGTTCTCAACAGAAGCAAGATTGTCCACACCACCCTGTTTTTTTCTCCTCTTAAAAAAATGCTGTTCGTTGGATCCGCTCCATTTGAGTGGGTTTTGGTGTATTTTAAAAAAATATTTTTTCATTTAGAAATATTTTAGATTTTTATTTTTCATATTAATATATTAAAATCATTGGAAAAAAAAAATTATGAAAACGCAACGCAAAACATTAATTTTCTACGATAATCATTTCTCCTTTTTCCTTTTTATTTCAAGAATATATAAAGAGCAAAGTGATAATTACATAACCATACTCTCTCGCCTCTATTTTGCATTATACTGAAAAATCGATTCTTTTCTCTATCGTGACATTGTTATTTAGTCTAAAAACCATACAAGATAATAATCTATAAAATTGGAGGTTTTCATTGAGTTTTCACTTATTTTTTCAGTCTATTGAGAAACACTGGACACCTCGTGTTTTTAAAAAATTTAATTTTTTTTATTAAAAATTAATTTTTTTATATTTTTTGAATCATTTTGATGTAATAATATCAAAATGATTTTTAAAAAATAAAAAATATCATTTTAATATATTTTAACACAAAAAAACACTTTAAAAATAACTATAACCGTACTTTTAAACAGGTCAATTTATCTCAATTGGCATTGTTTATTAGTGTTTGGAATTGTTTTTTTTTTTAAATATGATTGGTTTGAAAAAACATTAAATTAATATATTTTTTAATAATTCTAATGTGTAATGTGAAAAAAATATATATATACTTTTAAAAAACATCCCAACATCTGCACAAAAATACTACCTCTAAATCATCGCATAAGTGCCATTGGAATTGTCAATAAAACCTCAAGTAAATCGATATAATAACAATCAAGCAGGCAGTCTCAAATCGCCTCGAGGAGCCATTGTGGATTTTATAAAATCAGGCAATCGGACCAGCTTGCTGCAGTGAATAATGTTTTTTGTTCTAATCTGTAAATTGGAGCCTTCAAATCAGCGCAGCTGCATTTCAATCATTGAAATCTTACAAGCCACAAGGACATAGTAAAGTAATCCATTCAATTCATCGTTTGAAGCAAGGTTATCAAATATATTTTGTTAGGTGTTTTATTTTTTAAATTAGAATAAAATATTTAGTTCTCGAGTGTTTAAACATGTCGTTTCGAGGTTGTAATATATATATATATATTCAAAAAATATAATTCAAATTTAAGATAAATTAATTATAAAATATGCAATACAAATATAATGTCAAACAAATATAATTTTAAATTTTAAAATATTTCTAAATAGTCAAGATTAAATAGATCTTAAACTTAAAGTAATTTAACTTAAACAAAATATTATGAAAGTAAAATGTTTTAACATAAATATTTTAAATATAAAGTTAAGTCAATGTTATCAAGGCTAATAGGATCTAAAGCATTCCTTATTTTGCTCAAATTTCTACAAAGTATAAACTTGAAAAAAACAACATGAATATAAACCATATATATTAGTGATAAATTTAATTTTAAAAAATTAATATTATTATTAATGAAAATAGTAATAATAATTTTCAATATTATTATTAATATCATTGTTATTAAAAATAGTAATGAAAAAAAGCTTTTTATACTTGGATGATTTAATTAATTAAATTGAACCAAGTTCAGTTTGATTCAATAGTTTTTTAAGACCGGAACAGAACATGTGAAATGAAACTGGAACATTTTAACTGAAATTTAATTGAAAAATACGGAATGGATCGAGATTTGAAATAAAATGAAAATTATTTTATTTTATTTTATTTTATAAATTAGTATAAAATATTTCGGTTATTTAGATGAAATGATATGAAATTGACAACATGGTTTGAAGAGAACAAAATGTGGACTTTCATAAAAACAGCCTTCATTGCTTCATCACTTTTAAAACATACCAACGTATCCAAACACAAGAATCGCAAAACCATTGCAATACATTGAAGGAATACTCACCATTCCCCAGGCAAGCCCCTTTCATGATTCAAACCCTGATTTCTCCCTATATTGCCAAACCAATGTCGTTGCTGCAATCCTGTTGAGCAGAACGCTCACTATCAATATCCTTATTACCAGCAAAACACCATTGAAACAAAGTTGTGCAGAATTTTACTGTGTTTTCAAGAAAGCACTAAACTTTAGTTTTTACTCCTCATTTTGTCCCAGCAACTAAACATAAATCAAGCAAATGAAGGCTAATGCATCTAGTAGTTAGCTAAATTATTCAATTTCCTTATAACGATAATCCAATATAATCAACTCAAAACTTAACAAAAGAATAATAAGTCTTAAGTTAGATTGCCAGAAAAATCCAAAAGCAAAGCAATAATAATCATAAGAACGCAGGAACAGAGCCACGAGAACTGGTTTGTTTTGAAAAATAAAGAGGAAAGCTCACCACTCAACTAGACAGGAAACGTGTACAGCCCATGCAGGCAAAGACAGCACATCGGCAGGTTCACTGAGTTGACCAGCCAAGTGTAAGTTAGTAGCCACTGCTGTCAGGGTCAGGCCAAACCTGCCGAAGAAGACCCGCAGCACCAAACCTAGCTAGTTTTAGAATTATATAGAGTCTGCTTTTAACAAACTGTATGATGATCAGCAGTCAGCATTCTGGTTTCTGCTTTACAAATAACAACTACTGCGACCAAAATTTCTCAAGCAATCTATAAAGTTCAAAGAACAAAACAATCTAAGCTGAATATGTAAATTTCAAAGCACATAAACATATTTCAAAAACAGTAAATTTCATCCCCAACAACAATTGAAATACCCAATTATCCGATTACAAGAAGTAACCTCCTTTTTCACTCAATTATCATCCACTTGTTTCCTCCTCCTCTTCTTCCTTTGGCCCTCCTCCTCCAATCCATCCTTCTCTTCCTCCTCCCTCTCCTCCTTTACCTCTACCTCTCCACTCTTCCTCTTCCTCTTCCTCTTCTTCTTTTCCTCTTCTTCTCTAATTTCAATTTTGTCCACCACACTCCCATTCTCCTCAACCTCTGCCTTTTCCTTCTTTATCCCATTGCTCTTCTCAGTTTGCTCTGCCAAATCACCCTTCCTCTTCCTCTTCTTTTCCTTCTTACTCTCTATCTCCTCATCTCCCACACTACCCTCTTCCTTAACCTCCTTCTTCACCATCTGCTCACTATTATTCACTAACTCGGATTGACTCGCCTCCACACTCCGAATCAAAGATGAATCCTTTTTGTGTTTCCGTCGATCGGATTTTGAGTGAAGCCGTGACAGCTCATCGAAAGCGGCGGTGGCGCGACGAAGGTAAGCGTTTAAGGCCTGGGAAGCGCCATTCTCAGAGGATACGAACTTGGAGAGTATAGAAGCCGCTTTGGAGATTGACACCGGTGTTGAATCTGTGATTTTGCCGGTCACCGTCTTCATCTTTTTAGGGTTTTAAGGATTTGCTAAAACCCTGCTTGTTCGTTAATGCTGTATATAATGAGGAGCGGTCCGCTTCAGCTGTTTGTGTTGGGCTCCAGCTTGGTTATTGGGCCATACAGCTATTCGAGGCCCGTAAATCGGAGGCCCAGAACAAATTGTCCATGCCCGTATATTCATGTTCTCTGTGTGGAGTTGCTAGGCAGATGGACTTGTTTTCTCTGTTTTGATTTTTTAATTTTTTAATATATTTTTATATTCTAATTATTATTTTCCAACTCATTTACCAATATTTTTACCTTTAAATTACGATAATTAACACCATTATTGAAGAAAACTTAGCTTCCATATACCACAATTCATATGTTTTTTTACAGATTTTTTATTGTCCAAAATAAACACATTGCTGATAAAATTTAAACATTTAGCTACAGAAAACAATTCTACAAATGACTGTTATATTAATTATTATTAATTTACTTCAATATCTCACACGACATACAAATCTAAAAACGACCCGCCGTATTATATTCTATGAGAACTGTTTTGAAAGAAACAGTCGTGTCATATAACAACATACTGAATTTGTGGAGGAAAAAAAACATAGTTTTACGGATTAATTTTGAAAATCTAGAATCTAAAACAATTCATTTTTAGTTTTATTTTTAATTGAATCACATAATATATTAACAAATATTTAACGATAATAACTTTTTTTTTCATTAATTCTCTGAATAATAAGTGTTTATTTAATATTATAGGAATGGTTGTTTTTTAAAGTATTTTTCACTTGAAAATTTATCAAAATAATATTTTTTAATTGTTTTATATTAATACATTAAAACAATTTAAAAACACAAAAATATTAAATTTAAAATAAAAAAATATTAAATTTTAATTTTTTTTAAAGCATTTTTACTCTGAAAAACAAACGCATCATGAATCACAGCTATGAACAAAAGAGACACAATTCGTTTAAATCCTTGTGGTGGGCTCTTACTCGGCCATTAAATGGGATTTGGTATCCCATCACGAAACAGGTAATCCTTGAATGCCCAAACAGATCTCTTGGCAATTTATATTTATCAATTTCAGAGCAAGATTGTTCACCAAAAATCCTACTGCCCGTCCTTTGTAAAACAGTAAAGAAATATTTTATTTTCTTTAGGTTCATTTTCCAATTTTAAATAAAAACAAAATTTGCACAAACATTTCTTACCTTTTTATAAAACACTAAAAAATTAAACTTGATTTTACCTATTTTCTTGGCATTATAATTTCCATTAAAAAAAATCAAATTATCAATTCAATAAATTCTTAATTTTTTTTTAGAATAGCTTTTATAAATCCTACGGACTCGTATTGAACAATCCGCTCGAACCAAATTAGATACAAACGTCCGGTATTTTAGTAATATCAACCTGCATAGTTCTTAAAGTTGTATCTATTTCACATCAGCATTGGAAATCTTTACATTGATTAGGGTATCTTGCCATTGCTCTTTTATATATATATACTATGAAAATTCATTAGTTACGGACAAAAAAAAAGTTATTATCATATAAGAGGTTTTCAAAACCAATACTTTTAATTTTTTAATGTTGTGTTTAATTAGTGTCGACAAAAACATATTTGACTGGAGATATATACATAAACATAAAATAAATTTGTTCTATTGATGGATTTAAATAAAATGAACCTGAAAAATCCTCTAAATAAAAGGAAAAAAAACTCAAAAAACATCACATAAACATGGGCTCCAGCGTGGTAGCCCCAACCCATGCACCAGGAACATGGCCTCAGGCAAATAGCCTCAGCCCATGCTCCCTGCTTAGGCTCATGGGCATACACCCGGCTGGTTATGGGCATGCATCCCAGCGCCCTCATGAGCTTGGGTTGTCACCCTTAAGCCCAACATGCTTGGATCTAGAAAGCACCACAATCATTGGTCGTATCAAACGCCTGTAGATAAATACATTACTCAAGGGAGACTAGATATAATGACAATCTTGGGAGTTCCTTAAGGGGTTGCTCGTGCTATTGCGATACTCATGTACAGAACCTTTACTCTGAATATTTTCCACATAGCTACCGTGAGATGGACACCAATTACCATAATCATCGTTCCATATCAAACTCATCGGACTCCCAAGATTCTAATAGATAAATAACTAAGAGAAAATATATACATGAGTTTACCCAAGAGAATGACTAAAACCCCTATCAGTGGAGAAGTTCTCCCTTGTCCAAAAGAGTATTGAATAATTGACTCTCTAAGGACTACATTTCCACAAAAATGAGTCTGGATAGCAACGATGGCCTTGCTGACCTAAGAGAGCAAGTAGCCCGAGCCCATGCTCCCTGAATGGGCACATGAGTGCCTAGTGCATAGACGTACACCCAGTGTATACCATGCAGGGCATACGCATGAGTCTAGACAGCACGCTTAAACCCACTTTCACTTCTAATGGGATCAGGTTGTTACGCTCGAGCTCAACGTGTTTGGGTCCAAGCAACACGCCTAGACCCATTTTCACCTCTAATAGGCTCGGATGCCTTGCCCAAGCCCAACACTTGCCAGAGAATTTTTCTTGGGCCCCACGTGGGTCTCTCGTTATTTTATACTGATCCAATACATATTATTTTGATTAGAATACAACTCAAAATATCATAAGAGTGAAATTATACTCCAGTCTCTCCTCTCCACAAAAAGATAAGATTTATGGTCTATAAATACACCATGAATAATTCAAATTAAATGTTCACAATCTCTTTATTCTCAATATTTTTAGTATACATATTTTCAGAGTCTATTTTTCTAAAATATCATTGCACTTTCTCTACAAAGTTACTGACTTTACCATCGAAGAATCTCTACATCCATCAAATGAGATATTTTATAAGTACCAGCTACCTTTACCCGGCTTACTAGGCACTACCATAGTTATTGGTCATTGCCTTACCATACATCACCTGTTATCACTTACTAACCCTCTAGGTTTTTTATATCAAGTCACCAGATACTTTGACTATAAATAATGAATCAGATAACTTGAATTAAGAGATCAACCAATTATCTAACACATGAGTTTTATTTTTAAACATCTTAAATTTTAAAACTCGTCAAAAATAAATTTATATCTTTTTAAAATAAAAGGTATAAGAGAAGATGTCCCCTTTATTATCGTTACTCATCTTCTTTTTTCAAGACGGTAACCATCTCTATAATTACATGTGGTTGGGCTCATGGATTTCGGTGTAAATTCAAGCCACAACTAACTTCCATTACCTCATAGAGATTCGTTTGGGCCAACTTGAAACCTGTAGCCTCTAGTCTTGCGGCCTAGGAAAAGAAAAGAAAATAAAAAATATTAATCATGGACCCATTTTGCTAAGACTTTGTCAAGTATGAATATTTATACTTTGTTTTATTCTAGACAAACTAGCTTGGTTTAAATTAAACAATGAAAATTCATTTTAGTGAATGTAATATAACATGATAATGATGAAAAAATAAGGGACAATAAAGCAAGCTAGGATCGACGGAACTTTCTTCAAATGAGATAGTGACTTAATTTTAATTGACAAATGTATGTATCCAACAAGAATACAAACAATTTCAAAACATTTATCAAATAATTTACCGACAAAACAAGAGCATCATCCCACTCTTTCCGCTAATCTTGTCATGAAATATGGAAGGAGAAGAGGCAATTTTGTCAAACCTCGTTAAATAATATGATTCCTACTCACCATTATGCGTACAAGAAGAAGAAGATATTACATGTGTGTTTTTTCCTGTTTGTTTTTGTATTTTAAAAATATTTTTGAAAAAATAAAAAAAAATTATTTTTTATTTTAAATTAATATTTTTTTAGTGTTTTTAGATCATTTTGATGTGCTGATATCAAAAATAATTTTTAAAAAATAAAAAATATATTATTTTAATATATTTTCAAGTAAAAAATATTTTAAAAAGCAATCACAACCATATTTCCAAACAAATTACGAATGAATGAAGGTATCTTGCCAAGATCATTAAGAAAATGAAAAAAGAAAGAAAGAAAGAAAGAAAGAAAGAAACGAGGGGTAGGTTGCTTTGTTGGAAAAAATCTTGTGCCTTGAAAATGATTTTTGCACATTCGAGAAACCTTTTGGAACTCTAAAGGTTGATGTTGACCCCATCAACGTTTGACATTATTTAACCACCATATATTTTTAAAGAAAAAAACAAAAGCAAAGAAATAGAGTGAGTTGATTTGATTTTGTCTTTTTTTAAGCACTAGGTAAATATTAAAAGCTTTTTGTTTTTATATTTTAAAAATACTTTTAAAAAAATTTAAAAAAATTATTTATTCTTTGTTTCAAATAAGTTTTTTTATTTTTTTATTTTATTTTAATATCCTAATATTAAAAAAAAATATTCTAAAAATTAACTCGTTAAAAGGGGCACTAAAATTCAGAGAAATAAATAATATCGTGTGATTAGAATGGAAGTCGGTGAAAGGAAATTGATTAATTGAGGTTGGTAGAACATGCTTATGAAAAAGAATAAAATTGAACTTAAAAATATTAACCTCGAGATCTGTCTAATCTAAACCTAAATGCTAAAAACGTAGAGTTAATAATTCGAGGCGATAATCATCTTTGGAACATGTAGAAACTATATCAATAAATTGACATTTTATTCCAAAATTGATTGCTATTTTATTTTCCATTTTATTTCAAAATTGATTGCTATTTTTTAAACTTGATTTTTTTTCTTTTTTACAAGAGATCAATCATTTATCGTTACATTCTATCATCTATGAGCTAACAAACCAAATTGTATGGAATTTTAATGTAAATTTTGTAGTAATTCCTTTTTCTACGATGAAATGGGAAACCGATTCAAGAAAGCAATGGATTTTTTTAGAATGAGGATGCAAGAAACTTGGCTATGCCTGACAAGGATCTTTTACATTCAAATATTTAGCTAAATAATTGATGAACAATGTGTTTATTTTTGTGGTTCAATAATAAGGGTATGTTTATTTTTTAAAAATATTTTTTAAAAAAAATATTTTTTTTCTTTTAAATTAATTTTTTTTAATATTTTCATATCATTTTGATATTCTAATTTTAAAAATAATTTTAAAATATATATTTAAAAAAATCATCACTATTATACTACTAAATACCCCTACCTAAATTATTGTGAATGTTGTGAATGTGAATGGTTTTCATTATATTCTATGAATAAGATCCGTGCAATTTTCAAGATTTTCTGTCCTTTTCATTCGAGCTCACAAGACACAGGAACCCATGATTTCTGCCATGATTTCCGATGGCTTCACTGTTATACGACTCTATCCGACGGTCATGCCTTCTCGGTCAACGATGATGACCCACGAACTATCAATCCAACTCTCACTTTCATAGATTATTTAAAAAAACAAAATCAAGGAAAATGAAAGAAAACGATAATCAAACAATATAGTTTTCGGCCCAATGAGCATATCTTCCTCATTTATGACAAGTATTATATGAATATATTGTGGAAATTCAATTTCTGTTCAGTATGATTTTTTCACAAATTGATTTAGAGCGTGTTTGGCAGTGTGGTTGCGGGTGTTTTTTAAATAACTTTTCGTGCCGAAATATATGCCAATGATATTTTTTTTATTTTTTAAAAATCATTTTTGACATCAGCACATCAAAACGATTCAAAAAGTACAAATCGCACTCAATTTTAACAAAAAAAAAAATTCAAAATTTAATGAAACACGGTTACAAACGCAATACCAAACGGTGTCTTAATTTGTTCCTTAACTTTTGACACGTGAAAAAAATGCCATGGATGTATTTAGTTAGAAATGAATTTTGACTTAAATAAAAAAAATTAAAACAAAATTGAGTCAAGTTTTTAATTTAATAAGAAGTAAATTTTTGAGTCTTGAATTCTAACTTATACTCCATTTATTATTAAAAAAATATTTGTTTTGATCCAACATGTTCTTTACTTATAATTGTTTTAATTATGTATAAACTATGTACTAACATGAAAAAATAATAATTAATCTTTAGTAGCTGAATCCAACATTAAAAAAAGAACTATTATGCAAGGTGTGACCGTACTCGAGTTTGACAATGTATCCATCCAAGTATAATCAGACAAACAGAAAACCGTGTGGGTCCCACGTATGACCAGAACGTGGACTTTTGCGTTCAGTGTAGCTGTGTCTTTTGTGGGGCCATCCTACAACCCAAAATCTGTTTGAGCACGAACTCCATACACTGTAGTTTTCCATCGGAGACATGCTGACAGGACACGAGCAAGTAATAACATGCCACGTGCAACACAGACACGTATTTGGCCAGTGAAGCGAGTGTATTGCGTGGGTGTGTAGGCAGGAGTGTTAAAGAGACAAGTGGGATCCACCGTCAGAAACATCTACCTGAAAACGTAGAAACTGCTCTGACAGTGATTTCCCGCCAATATAAACTTTATTTAGAGGTTTTTTTATATATAAAAAAAATAGTACAGTATACAAAATTAGATAAATTCTAAATCTAAAATGGCTTTTAAGAAAATTTAATAAAATTGTATGAAATAGCAGGTGACACCCGAGACTCTTCAAATTATGTTATTTCTCCATGTAAGTTTTTGATTGTGCTATTTCCTCAAATTTATTTTTCTAGTGTGCTACTTAGAATAAAAAACCTTTATTATTTTTTTAAATATAAAATAAATATAGTGAACGAGAAAGATATCAAAATTATTAAATTTGATTTGGTCTATCTAGTTGATATGGCTTGATCACGATTGTATGTTCAAGAAATATCAATTCAAAGTTGATTAACATCATTTTAGCTTTAAAAAATAATTTTAGTTGACCCTGATCAACATAGTTTTAACCCTCAGAGCAATAACCACCATTTACGATCATTTCTAACACCACTATCACCACAACAATAACCACCACACCTCACCTGCAGTACCCATCGTCATCATTGTCACTACTTTGTTATCAAAACAATTATTATTCTAGAGGTATTTGAGTGTGAGTTTCAATATATTTTTTTGTTAAAATTTGAAAAAAATTATTTCAAATTAATTTTTTTGTGTTTTTTTATCGTTTTGATGTGTTAATGACAAAAATAATATATATATATATATCTTTTTGAGCGAAAAGACTTTGAAAAACAAACGCTACCACACTTCCGAACACCCTCTCATCACAATTATCATTGTCACCACTATCACAATAATCCATCAACCCGTGATTACTATTATTAATATCATCATTATTATTATCATAAATACCACAATCACAACCATCGTTAACATCATTATTGCAACCACCTCCATCATCTTCATTGTAAAAGAAAAACAAATTTTCTCGGTCGATCACCATCATTTAAAAATCATGAATAAAAAAAACATTTTTCTCGATGCATTAGGATGATGAAAAGAATTTTCAATTTGATTTATCTTCTTTGTAGTTATTTTAGATTGCATGTAAAGAGAAAGGGGGCAAGATTTATTAAATTCACTTAGCCTTAGTGTTATAGTGCATAAACACCCAATAATATGATTGATGACTCTTGAAATACAATTTGCATTTACATCCTGTAGCAGGTATAGTTTAATTTTTTTATATTGCTTCAATTTTTTTTTCAATTTGCATGTTCATTTTATTTTTCGAGTTTGTAATTACTTACTTGATATAAAATCTAGATTTAATTATTAATCAACTTAAATTGAATAAATTTAGTCTTGTGAAAACAGATCACGGATTACAAGTCCTAACAATACTTAATTTTTTTTTTTATTATCGAAGAATCCTTGATAAGAGCTAGGAGAACATAAAGTACCACCAGTAGTACCTTGGTGGGGGAACTTCCAAGACCTCAGATTCATAGGGAGGATGCAAGGTTGTCGAGCTAAGGAAGTCTCGTCTATGGAGTAGGGACTATGGCAAGAACAAAGAGGTTGATAATTCAAACTTTTCTTTTTCTTTTTCTTTTTTAAATCTATAAATGGTCATTTCTTATGTTAGATGAAAATGTCGTTTTCTCCGTGCTACTGTTTCTTTTTTTCTTTTTAAATTTAAGTATTTTTTGGAATTATTTCGGTTGATGTTTTTAAAGTATTTTTTATTTTTTAAAATATATTTTTAATATCAGTACATCAAAAAAATTTAGAATAATAATTTTTTCATTCAGAATTCTTCAAAAATATTTTTTAAACATAAAAACAAACATACTCTATTATATATTATAAATCGGTACATGAACATTTCAAGTTCTAGATTATAAATTCATCAAATTAACTTTTATTAATCAATATTATGTCATTTTTTAAAATAAATTTAAGTTTTGATTGGATTAACTATATTAATAGAATCAAATTAAATTAACTTTCTTTTATTTTTTCTAAACTTGGTTTTTTGAAGTTTTTGTGTGAACCTATCGTGTTTAATAACTATGTTATTTACTACTAATAGATTAATTCCAGCTACTCATGTTCTATTAAATAGAAACTGCATTTATCACTTACTGATAGTGTAAGAAGAAAATACTGATAATAGAGTAGAGTTATCGGTGTTTGACAATTTGGTAGCGATTGCTTTTCAAATAATTTTTTGTGTTGAAATATATGCCAATAATATTTTTTTATTTTTTAAAAATAATTTTTGACATCAGTATATCAAAACGATCCAAAACATACAAATTATATTAAATTTTATCAAAAAAAAAAAACTTTTTGAAACACGGTTTGTACCGGGCTTGTACTAATTACCATTCTTTGACGTTTACGTAGGATCCATTTGAAGATATTTTTTTTCCTCGAGCAACGTGGAAAATTTTCAACAAGAGAGTTTGTAGAATTCTTTTACTGCCAAGGACTCTTATTAAACCCGGTTCAGTAAAATCTCATATCTAGTTAACTCGAAACCTGATATGGATGGGTTAAAAAAATTAAATGAGAATTGACTTAATTAAACTGAGTGACCTGATAGACCAGCCTGTGATACATGCAAAATCTAATTTTATTTTTTAAAAAATAATTTTTTTATCTTTTTTTAATCTAGAAACCATATTATTTTGAATTTACATGATTTAACTTATTTAACCCACAATCAGAACCTTGGGCCGGGTGCTAACTTTGGACTATGAACTTCATACAAATAGAAGTGAAGGATAACTAGATTTATCACATAACAAACCCTTCATAGATTAAGAACACTGAAATTATAGTAAAACTCTTAAAATACTTAATTTTACTCGTTTATATCTTCACTTTTTGAAAGATTATCACATCCCTTTATATAGAAAAATAAACTAGAAAATTCTAATGATGCTGTATAAAAAAAATAAACAAAGAAAAATGTTAATTTCAATTAGGAAAAGAAAACTAGAAAAGCATCATGATAAATAATACAAGAATAAAAATTGAAAAATATCTATTTCTCTAAAAAACTCATATGACTATCTCCTTGGGTTGGAAGGAACTCGTCATCAAGTTCAGTCTTCGGTTAAGAATTGTCATCTATCAAGAATATTTTTTTGTGTGTGGGCCATCACATTTTGAATCCCTAATATAACACTATTGTGCGAACCATCCATTATAAAACTATAATATAATATCTTTGTGTGGATCATCTCATTGTGAGTCTCGCCTCAAAGATTTCAAATGGCAATAACTAACATAGATAAAAACATCACACTAGTTTCTAGACATCTTTTTTACAGGACTTACCCTTATACACAAACACTGTGTTTATAGCCATGATTGTTATGCAACACACAATAAAACAAAATAACCACCAAGAATTGCTAGGTTTTTTTATAGACATGTTGTCATGCAACACACAACAAAATAAAATAACCACCAATAATTGTTGGGCTATTTTCTTGCCATGATTGTTTTGCTGAATAGAAAATAAGGATAAAAGTATTTGTTGCGTGTTAAAATATCAAGAACATCATAATTATATAGAGACTCTCAGAATACTTAATTGTATTTATTTATGTCTCTACCTACTAAAAGACTATCATAACCTTCTATAAAAAATAAAAATAACTATAAAATCCTAATAATACTAATAAAAAGAAAAAAAACTACAATTTTTTTTTACTTCAAATAAAAAAATATATAAAAGAATAAAAAGAATAAAAATATCTATTTACCTAAAAAAACTCCTCCATAGATCTACTCATTCAATATATAAGAGTTTTTTTTTAAAAAAATTAAAATAAGAGCAATATCACTCCAATAAATTTCACATTATATTTTATAAAAAATCAAAGATTTTGAATTACATATTTTTTTGCAATTGATAGTGATTTTTTCTCACCTTACCTTTAATTTTGGTTTGTCATTTAACTTATTCAACTCTCAAATTAAAATATATTCATCAAAGTGTATGGTAAACAGGCATTTTCAAAGGCTAATCCCCAAATTATACGAGGAAACCCAGCCCTAAATTATTTTCCGAAATGTCATGTAATTTTACCTACAAATTAATTAAAACATACCGGTAATTATCTCTCTATTGTTAAGACATAAAACATATCATCTTTTAAATGTTGACTGAAATGATAAATTGGTTCTTCAATTTTCGTTTTACCAAAATTCAAATTCAAAGAAACTGTTTTCACGAATATACCATTTTTTTTGTACGATGATATGTTTATTACCCACATCAAAAAATTATTTTCCCTCAAAGTGCCCAAAAAAATAATTTAAAAGTCCAAGTCAATTCAAAAGAATGATTTTTGAAGGTTTTTTTTCAAGTCAAAATAATATTATTTTAATTTTTATAAAAATTAAATATAATTTTAAACAGGTTAAATTGATAACAAGTTTATCTATTAAGTTAGCAAGATCATGTAAAATTAATTTTTATTTAGTTTAATTTGAAACTTAATTCAAACTAAATTATAAGTTGGTGGCATCCGCCAGATTTAATATTAATGATTATGATAAAAATAATTAAACTAATTTACAGGTTAATTAAAACTAATTTAAGAAAATAATTTTTAAAAAAACTCAAAGCATGTTTGATATTGCAGTGAAATCATAATTTATTAAAATATTAGTTTTTTTAAATTTTTTTATCGTTTTAATATGATAATATAAAAATAAAAAAAATATTATTTTAATATATTTTTAAATAAAAAATATCTAACTGTAAACAAAAATATATTCTTAAACTATACAAATCGATCTCTATCTCTAGCATGGTTGGATATTAGCTGTCACATATGAAAAAAACAAGAAAGGAAACATGTAAAAGTATTTCAATGAGTGTTTGTTTCTTCGAACATTTATTATTACTTCCAAAACCTTATAAAACCACTTTCAGAACCTCTCTCAGCCTCCCCCAACTTTTCACACCCTTCCTTTCATAGTTTCTGCAACTCATCAACCAAGCCATCCACCTTCTTCAAAGTTTTCGTTTCAGTCTCTTTTAGCTCTAAAAATGACATAGACTCATCATTCTGTTATTCTTGAGAGCCCCACCCTTTTTGGTGATTGACTGTTGATTTTCGTGCTGCTTTGTCAAAAATAAAAAAGAGCTTGTTTGCTTACCGGAAGTAAAGTTTTTAGCTTTAAGACGCCCCGATAAAGGTTTTTTGGGCTATTTGTTTGTTGACAAAAACTGCTATTAAAGCCATTTTTGTTGGCTTTTACTTAGCTTTTGTTGAATTTAGAGTGATTTTGGAGGTGGGTTTTCAAGGGCTTCCTCTACAAGGTTTAAAGATTTCATTTTGAGCTCCACTGGCAATGCTCTCTCTGCTTTCTCGGTGAGTTTCTATCATATCCATGTCTCTCTTCTATTTTCGTAATTGGTGTAACTTACTTGTTTTACTTATCTATGAACTATTATCAAGCAGAGGTGCCAAATATTTCTTTTTTATTGCGATAAGTGGTCTTAAAAGTTTGTTCCTTTCATGCACCAAATCATCTAATTATTTTGTTTTTTCTGTTTTTGTATTCGAAGTGCTTTTACTGGGTCGTTTAGATTTCTATTATTCGGGATTCTTGGGCACATCTATGGAATTTAGTAGCAGTAAGCAGTTATGCTGGTATTAAATATAAGTGGATGGAAGGGTAGGTTATGTTTACATTCATGCATGGTTTGAATATTATGCTATTTGGTGGGTCCGGAAGAAATCCTCTACTATTAAAGTTGGGTTTGTTCTCTATCGCATTTTCAAAATCATTATAATACATCATTCAATAACGTCCGTGTTCTTTGCTGATTGATTTTATCTGGTGCAATTTTTAGCCTTTGGATTAGTTTATCTGATTTGGGGTGATTGGTCAAATGATGGATTCTTGCCAGTTAAAAAAAAAATTGGTGGATGGTAAGGATTTTGTTAATTGATTGTGTGCTCTTCTTATTTGTTGTTAATATTTTAACTATAAGTAATTGATTGCGTGTTTCATTGATTCATGGAACTGTTGTCTGTCTGTGCACCCAATTATTTAATTATGGAGATGACATTTGTTTGATAAGCAGATGCATATATTATTATGTCACAAGCTTCTAATCGATGGTTAATCTCTGGCGAAAACAGTGTTTTTTTCTTTTTTATGATAACAAAACATTAACATTGCATTGAATTCCCCCCTGATGTGCGCACCTTGTGTAACAGCCGTGTATATTTTATGTCATACTGAGACTAACACTAAGCTCAATGGTGGGTCTATAATGGCTGTGTTCTTTCTTGGATGCTTCTTTTAATAAAAATAGATCTTTTGGTTGGTCAACCAAATTTTCTGTTTCTATAGGCAGCTGTTCTGCTATTAGTATCCGAGTGGTTGCTTGATCCCTGTGTTCATTGGGGAAGGATCCCTTGACTGGCAGTCCTACATCACAAATGATAAAACAAAACCATCCTCCTGACGTAGGCATTGATTTTCAACGATAAATCTGTATTCTTAGGGAGTCTCAATTGTTGCATCTGTCTTTTTTTTCCTTCGAAAGAAATGTCAGTACGGAGATAGTTCTTATAATGGAAAGTAAAAAATTCATATGGGTCATTAATTGCTGGTCATGATGTAAAATTCTGATCAAGGAATTTAGAAGTGAAATGTCAACTATTGGTATAACAACATATTTAGATCTAAAACTGTCTGTTACCTGGTTTCTTGTCTGCAAAAGGAGCATATTTTTCTTTCTAAATAATGTCAAATGAAAAAGGATATTGGTGTGGGAAATAAGTATGAAATGACAGTGCTATAATTATAAATACAATGATACTCAACATTTTGAATGTAATAATCTGCAGCTGAGTTTAGTGAACATGCATGGTAAGAAAGACTAGTCAATTTGATTGACGTGCTCTTCTGGTTTGGCCCTTTTGTGACTATATGTGGCTAGTGGATGAGTTCAGATGATTACTCTCTATCCTTATCTCAGTGGCAAAGTTGCTGCAAACATCCTAATTGGGTTCCTTCATCTTTAATTGCACATGCTAATTTCCTTACTATTTCATTTAGGGAGAGTAAGGGATAGAAGTGTTTGAAGATGATGGAAAACAAGAGAAGCCCTTGCTCAGTTGACCATGGCACTCTCACTTCTCTTGCAACTAAAAGACACAAGGCTGATTTTTCTATCTCCACCAAGGTTTTTCCTCCCTATCATCTTTTTCCTGCACTTATCTCCTGTTGTGAATACAGCACCTGTCTCATTTCTTTGACATGTTTACCGAGTGTAATGGATGAAGGATGACTACCAATATTAACTTGAATTATTGGCTTAAGAAAGTCATTTCCAAAAACTATGTGGTCAGTTCACGGATAGTTTGGCATTGCCCTCTTCTATCTAAACCCACGACAAAGCCAATTTCAAAAAAAGAAAAAAAAAACAGGTGGTCGGTTTCATGGATGCTTGCCCTTCTCTATCTAACCTACGTCATAGCCAATTCCAAAAAATAAAATAAAAATGTGGCCAGTTTCATGGATCCTCTGGCATTCTCTATCTAGACCTACGTGCTCCTTTTGGTCCTCATCAAATGTTACTTTTCTTAATATTCTTGTCTGCCATACAGTCTATGCCTAAGTTTTCATTCTGCAGTTAGGCAAGCCATTCTCTATAAGTGCCTAGTTAATACTGTTGGTGGAGTTTGAAGTTACACCCCCAATTTTTTCCAGCAACGAGACAATTCTAAATTGGAGCGTGGTTACTCAAAACAGTGAAGAAAGTACTTTTGGATAAGTTTTTTTAATCAATCCTAATACACAGAAATCGCTTAGCTGAGACAGTTTAATTTTAGTTGGAGGTATTTGCAAGGCAAAGCATTTGGGTGCTTTAGTGATTTTCTATGGTGGTCATGTGGTTAAATTTTCACTCAAAGGAGGTCAAGATGCACCAAGAAGCAGATTGTCAGACCTTGGTGCTGGTTGACATCCTGCGAACCCAGAGTCCCTGAGTTAAATCTAATATCTCCTCCTATAGGGATTATATTGCTGGTCAAGTTAATCCACTGTACAAGATTTAGTGCTCATGTGTGCCTTATTCAAATTGGTAATAGGAACGAAAAGAGAAACTTGGGGAACGCATCGTAGCTCTGCAGCAGCTTGTTTCACCGTATGGAAAGGTACAGATGGCAACTTTAAGAAACCATTTTATAGCTTGCATGAGCATTTTAATAATTGTGTAGATGGTCCCTCTGAAGATTTGACAGGGGAATTTATTATATTATTTTTCCTCACACATAATCTATTGTCTTGAATGATTTTCATTTTAAGACCTTTACCATTTAATGCAGACTGATACTGCATCTGTCCTTATGGAGGCGATGGAATACATACGGTTCCTTCATGAACAAGTTCAGGTTTGGATTTTGGCCTTCTCTTGCCTACTTTTTGCCCTGCACACTATTCTGTCAGCTTGCCTGTTCTGGAAGTACTTTTGCAATCTGGAAATGCATTCACAAGCTGGACTCTAAATGAAATGGAAATTAGTAAGGTGAAACCTTGTGCTTGCAAAATGAGGGAATTTTTCCCCTGAAACACTTTTGACTTGCAAAATGTAATATTGAGCTCTTAAATAGGTTCTACATATTGCAATTTTTGTGGAAGCATCAAGCATATGCAATGGTGTGTTGAATATGCAGATTTGTTTTCAATATCTGACCTGCGAGCTATTGTGATTTGGGCTCCAATCTCTGTTTGAAGACATGTCATCTTAAAATAGTACCCCCACAAAATAGAACTGTTGCTTTCCATTGATTTAGGTTATAATAGAGAACTCTTACCCTTTTGAACTTTTAACTTCTAACTTTGAGATGGCTAGCACATTATGGTAAGCTTTTGTTATTGCTGCCTCGTTGTGCAAGTTTGATGGCTAAGACTGAGTATCTGATAATGCTAAAAATATGATTTTTTTTTAATATTGTTGCAAATACAATTTGTAGTTTAAGCAATGGTGGTGATAGGATGTTAATTTCTCATTATTGTAGTTTTAGAACTGTCGAACGTTGTAGTTGTGGAATCATTGCATGTCTGCACTTTTGTTTGAACATTAACATGACTATTTTGACATTTAAACTTGCCCTTTTTGTGGTGGTTTCAGGTGTTGAGTGCTCCATACCTCCAAGGTACATCGACAGCACAAATGCAGGTGAGCATGAGCTGGACCTAGATTACATGGCATTTTCCTATTACACACTTTACTTCTAGAGAGCAATGTCGTTTGAAGTGCATTTTCCTGATACTTCCAAAAACTAGTTGCATGTGGTCCCCTTGAAAACATGCCACTGCCCCCATTGAAAATGCTATTATGTTTTTAAACCATTGCACCATTAAAAAAGCATCCTTAATTGAAATTTACAGCCGGGTTTGATTACTTGTGCTGCTGTGCAGGGGTTAGGGCAACACAGTCTAGAAAGCAAAGGTTTATGTCTTGTACCAATCTCTTACACTGCAGGCATTGCTCGTAGCAATGGTGCAGATATCTGGGCCCCCATCAAGAGCCCTTCTCCCAAATGTAACAAGTCTATTTCACAATTTCATTGACACAGTTTAGCTCAGCAACTTGAAGGTTGTTTCAAGTTTCTAGATAAGGTGGCGTTAAGGGTAACCAACATCCGGGATGCGTGACAAAGTTTTGTCCAGCAGATGCAACTCTGTAACAGAATTCAACATCGGAAAAATGGAGCTTCGTATGTTATATTAGCGAAGCTCTGAATGATGTAAAATGTCATGTCCCTATTCTAGTTTTAAGTGATGACAAGGCAACGGTATATGTATTTCCCGATTAGCAAAATGTATATTTACAAACCTAAGATGTACAATAAACATTAACAGAAGATTAATCAAATATATGGGGAGGCATTTATGGTTTAGATTTTCCCTGCCTTTTCCTTGGAAGTTCGATCTAGCAGGCTTCTGTTGTCAACTAGAAACATGTGCTGTTAACTTCCAAATTTTCTTTTGCACTATTTTTTGTGTAATTTAATCCCAACCATGTATGGTGGGGGTGATTTGAGTCCCGAAACTCTCACCTGAGCATAAGATTGAACCACTGTGGAAAACCAGATCGTGTCTGTATGGTTGTAACTTCGGTGATTTTGTAGGGGAGAGAAAAAACTGACGACTTTGGCTTGCATGCTTGCAACTGCAAAACTAAAAATCACGAAGCCAGGCTACATGTTGGAATTTCAGAAACTTGACAAGTAGGTTCTCCTCCAGTTTTAGGCTTTAAGCGACGAACAATAAGTTCAATGGCCTGGTTCTCAGCTCAGCTGAGATCCTGAATTGCAATGATGGATTCCAAAATGAACTGAATTCTCATGACAACAAAAATCTGTGTTCACGGGGATGCGTTTGTGGATGCTCTCAAAGCAGGGCACCCACCACCCACATTGGATGCTCTAAAAGCATGACCTCACCATAAACCATTATTACGAGCCACTCTGTCAAATGGAATCTTAAAGGGGGGCAGAAGGAAACTAACATTGCTGATCACACTACACATATTGCTCCAAGTTAATTTACGAATCCAAACAAATACTTAAGATACAGGCATATCAGCATTGAATTAAGAAACCTTTTATCAAGGGAAAAAATGCCACTCTCTTAGATTGCTGAAGCAGGCTTAACCTTCTCCTGCAAGAACTGAAGCATGTGTTCACGTTTCCAATTGTCAATTCTGCAAGTAAAATAACAGTAGAAATTCTCAGTACAGAAGCCAATAGAACTTCATTATTTTTCTTGAAATGCAATTATGAAAGATGATTACACAAGGTTCATGTTATTTTCAAGGCCAAATGGACATCAAAGCAAATTTCTGTAATATTTCACCTATTGTCATGCAGGAGTAAAAGTATAATACATAATAAAAGCAGCTCACCTAATGGTTTCCTTATGCTGACCCTCATCATCCAGCATGATCAACTTTGGTGGAGAATTGAAAAGATATTGGACTTTAACGGTGGGAAATTGATCCTTCTCTTCTTCAATGAAACCAACAATTTCAGGATAGAAAACCAATTTCCTCATGCAAACCTCTATTATTGCACCAGAGTAGGTAATCTGCAGCAATTTAAATACATCTTTCAGTTCCAATAAGAAGGAGAAACTTAGTGTTCTCTTTGATATTTGCATATACATGTATGTGTGCATGCACATACAAAAGTAGACAGTAAACTTGTATAGCATTCAAAGCTGGAGTCGTTCACAATTGCATGTCCATTAAAAACTGGAAACAAAGACTTAGAAATCTGTTCTTTATTCATCCAAGGATACAATTGACCATATTTTATCCATAGTCCATTCCAATCATGGGCCTTTTGAAATTGAATTAGAAAAGAGAGATCAGTGCAGTCATGAAATTATAAAAAAAGGTGCCCGGGGGGAATTCAAAACATTTATTTGAGCTTCAAATATTATTTTACCCTCAATATAATACCTACCTTGCTTATGGAATCATCAGAATCCTCTGTGCAACACTTCAAACAGTCAGACACCAACTCTGCAACCAAAACTTTAGCGTTAAACTTCTTGTAGCCACAAGGCAATATTACAGACTTCTACATTATCATGCCCATCCGAAAGGTTGAGTCCAATAAATAAGTACAATATCTTAAATCCAGTCCCTTTATCTACATAAAAGCAAAGTCAAGTATCCCGTCATTTAACTCCATAAACTAAAAGACAGCCTCTGACTGTTAGCAGCTAGTGTAGTGCTATAGAAGGAGAAGAAATAGACTGTGCATGGCCAATGGTTTAAATAACCAGTTCCGGTCTTATGGACTTTGCCTTGATCTCTTTTTGGGTTAAGCACATTGCATTACGTAAGTATCTTTCCACCAGGCCTGGTTTCATATTAAAATCAGATTATGTTAATAATTCTCATTCTCCTCGCTTGTCATGGCATGGGCATGGGCATGCTACCACACACTATACTTCATCCTGTCTTGTCTTTGGACTCCAAAAGCTCAATAACTTCAGTTCACAGACTTTTATCATCAGGAATGCATAATGCATATGGTAATGTCAACATCTCAGTTGAAGAAACAGAGCAGACAATAAGCTAACATAAAGCTTTTCGGTGGACACAACACCCATACAACTAATTTCTATAGCACGATCTAGTCATTTAGAACAATATGCACTGTTTGCGTCCTGAGTTCAAGATAAGTCATCTACATTAGTTAAACAGCCAATCCGCCCACACCAAAAACAAAACCAACGAGGAGAATCATTCAACCATTAACATGTTTTCATCACGCAAATATCTATGCCGCCCTACTTCATAAGCAAAGTTCTCACAGCTCTAGTTCACCAATCCATAACAACATTGTCAAAGAAAATCGAAATGGCCAACACTATCCATACAAGGCAATCTCCTCCCAACAAGAAGTGCCAGCTCTTTTTCATCGAACTTGGTAAAAACACAGGGAAAATCTTAAATTCTCCACACTTTCAAGTTAAATAAACACACCTATTTGAGAATCCAACACCATCACTAATTAACTAGAAACAAACATAAACTTCCTCACATGGTGTCACCACCAATTGCATTCCATAAAACACACAAGATCCCAACTTTTAACCCAAACAACCCTTCAAAACCACAGAAACCAATAAACCAAACAAGAAAAAACAAACAACCAAAACAAAACAAACGCATAGCCACAATACGAACTACAATTCCCCAAAAATTCCAAAAAGACACAAATTTTATGACCAAAAAGGCAAAAACAGATAAAAGATCAAAAGGGTCTTTACAACTCACCTTGGTTTTTAACATATTCAGCTAAAGTATTGCAATCTGAGCAGAGTGCAAGTCCTGTGAATCCCAGATCCTCACATTCTCTTGAACTCAATTGCTCTTTCGATTTCACAATTGGTAAAACAAAAGTAAAAAACAACAACACTCCACAAGCTTTATACACATTCATGTCTAATATCTCACTACCTACCAACTATTTTGTGCAAAGTTTCACTCTTTTAGATCAGCGAAGGTACGGATTTGATCTTGATGCGGGTGGATGTTTTGCTGTGCCAATTTTCAGGAGTTCACTGTAGAAAACAAGGCGTCGTCTCGGATAAGAGTGGAGGAAGAGACGACATGACGTTTATATTTTAACGGATTCGAGCGAAACCTCTATCCAAAGTTTTTCATTTTAGCAATTAGACTTCTTCTTAAAAAAATCGAATATTCAAAGATAATTGAAGATCAGTCCACGCAAGATGTAAAGTTGATATAGTTGAGAGCATTGGGCATTAACGAGTCCAAGTGAGCTTGGTTAAGGATGTGCCATGCTTCATGCACAACCAATGATGGGTATCAAACCAGATTGTCAACTGCATGTTGTGATTTATGGATAGAACAAAAAATGTCCAGATGGTCTGGGTTTAAGGTCCATGAACAACTGCGACTGCGAGGAAACTATTTATGGTGTAAACACTTTGATGGATGAAAAATCTATGGCTCCAAAGGACCTTGAAGTTGATATACTTGTATGTACAAAATTTATGTAATTGTTTTTAATTTTTTATAAACGAAAACTAGTTCTCAGCTTATTGTAATTTAATTTAAATTTTTTATATCTTTATAGATATAATAGATACTTATATGTTGAGTTTTTATCATATTCATAACTTATCTTTTAATTATAAAAATAATAATAATTAGATGTTTATATTCTACTCATTGATTCAAGTATTCATCATTTAAATAATATTTATTATTTAATCTAAAATAAAATAGTAATATATAGTATATACACATGTATATTATGTAAATATCATTATGTGTATATATTACACTAGATTAAAAAATGTAAATATTATAATAGTATATCTATATGATATCAATTTATATATCTCGAGTAAAGTTTGACTTGAATTTAGGGTCAAATTTAACTATTTAAAAAAAAATTATTTCGACTCTTCTTTTTATTTAGCCCGAATTTAAAATTAAATCATGTAGAAGTTGCTTTGAAGTGATTTAGTCGACTTGGTTAATTCAAAAATAATCAAAATGATTATTAAAAAAATCAGAAGATAAAACTGCAAAAAAAAAATCAAATTAAAATAAAAAGGAAGGAAATAGAAAATATTAAGGGGCTGAATTGAAAAAAGAAAAAGATGCTTCATTATCTAAGATCTATAATAATTCCTAAAATTTTTATAAATAATGAAGCTGCGTAATGATTCTATTTTTTTTTAGTATAGAAATAATAATTCCCATCGGAACCAAGAAAATGTATTATAGATTTTGGAATTAAAAAAAAAAAAAGAAGACTTAGAAGATAGTTTGGTCTTGTGGTTGTGCCAATTAAAGAAAGTGAGGCCACATAGGAGTCTCACCTGATCCAATAAGAACAAGCCAGATGGCTAAAACCAGTAGAGCCGCCGGAAGCATGGAATGAGAAGAAGGGAAAATTATATTTTCATCCCTATACTTTTAACGTGATTATAAAATGATCCCTATGTTTTAAAACATTATATTTAATCCGTTTATCAGTTATCCACCAATAAGGTGCTGAGATATCACATATTTTAGTAATAATTGTTCCATTAATAATTTTTCTAATCTCACCCACTATAAAATTAAATAAACAAACAATTTTTAACCCATAAAAATCTATTATCTTCTTTATAGAAAATAAATTTGAGTGTAAATATATATAAAAAATAAGTTGGTCACTAGACACAAGGTAAGGAACTAAATAACGAGGTTTTAAGCAATTGAGACTAAGTTACAAAGTTTATCAAAATGCAGGGATGAAACCATAATTTACTCAAACATTACAACAACTACTTTAGATCTCTAACGTTTACAGCTAATTTAAGTGTTTTGTACTGCAATAATTTCTTGCGGGTGTTTTACTTTTTTTAAAAAAATATTTTTAATTTTTTTTAAATAATTTTAACGAGTTGATATTAAAAATAATAAAAAATATATTAATTTATTTTTAAGTAAAAATATATCATGTATTATAATATCTAATATAAACTGCTATTTGAAATTGCATTCCAAACAAAATTTCATGAAAATCTAAAAGTATTTTCGTTTAATATTAATTTTTTTTTATATTTTCAGATTGTTTTGATATATTAATATTAAAAATAATCTTTTAAAAATAAAAAATTATTATATTAATAAATTTTTAAACAAAAATATATTTTAAAAAATAATTATTACTATATTTTCAAACACATAAAATAATAACGATTTTTTTCTTTCTCCCCCGTCTCTCGGCCACCTCTCTCTAACCCTCCGCAAATATCAATACACAGAGGTATTTATTTCTTTCTCTATATATGGGCTACTTGCTCTGTTTCTTGTCATGTTAAAGTCTTTCTTTAGCTTAATGGGCTTAATCATTCAAACACAGCTTTAAAAAAGCATATGAATTTTTGTGAAATAGCTTGATCACATGTTTATCACAGATATCACTATGCTGTACACGTGAATGTAAAAGTGTAATGTGGTTGTTTGAGGAGAATTTCAACTTTGTTTATGTTTTTTTTACATGCTGTGGCAAGTTTCGTTGTGGGGTGTGTGTGGAACTGTGTTGTGTTCTCAAAGCAGGCATGCAACTTTGTGCTAAAATACAAAGCAGGTATGCAACTTCTTCTACTCCCATCTAGGAAGAAGTTGTCGAGTCATTGGAGGGTTTTATTCATCCTCTAATGTGGCGCGCTGCAAATGGATAGAATTGAAAATCAAAGAAATTGAGTCTCAAGCATCAAAATATGCCAGAGAAATTGCAGCATGTGAACAGAGGAAACATTCAGGAATTTACCAATCTACGTTTGAAGGTTTTTGTTCAAAGTCCTTGTCATTTTCAAATGAATGTTGTAGAAGAAAGGCCATTAAGAATTTATTTGCTCTCTCTCTCTTTTCCCTTGAAGTTCTTTGGCTTCACTTTGTGATAAATTGCAGAAAACAAGAAATCCAATCCAGAGGGCACTTCTTATGATAGTTGATTTTAGCAATACTGGTAAAGTGTTTTGCTGTACATTGATTTTATTTCTTCTTCATATCTTTTGTATATTCATGTGGATTCTCATGTTACACGTCTTTTTTGTTCTCTTGTTCTGTACTCCCCATTTACCAGTAAAGATTGGTGCATGGTGTTCTTATTCCATATTATGATATTTATCCTAGGAACAAATTATATAGACATGGTTTAAGTAATCATTATTAATACTGGTTGCTGGCTGTTTGTTATCTTGAGCAGCAATTACAGAACAACATGCTGATGGCGATGATTAATCTGGCGTTGACAATGACCAATTGTTTATCGAGTGTAAATTCTTGGAGCATGTCCTTTGGAAAATTGAAATAGTGCATTTTCGGGTTCGCAAGCTGAAGAATCAACTTGACATGGTGATATCAAAGAATGCCTCCAAGTTTTCATCCTCGAGAGAATTTGAGCTTCTTGCAGCTTGTGATGCACAGGCTAGCTCTGCTTCTAGTCCTACATTCTCTGCTGGAAATGGAGATGCGATATCAGGAGCTATTTATCCTGCAACTCAAAATATTCCTGGATATAACACTGGAGATCTGGTTATGCCTGAAAGCGCCATGTCTTGTTTTGGTGGGGCTATTCACGTGCCTGACATTATTGAAAGCACAGTAGGACTATTGCCTGCTGCTGATGTAACCTTCCATCAGCAACAAATTGGAGATTCAAGTGAAGATGTAAGAATTCATTATAGTCAGTATTTTCATAGTCCATACAATTATACAATTCTTGTCTTCTGATTGAATCTGAATGACTAGATGAAAGTTTAGATTTCTGATACATGCATGCATAGGTATCAATAGAAAAATCTGCTGTCTTCGGAGCTATCAGGAGTCAGGACCATGAATGTTGAAAATTGCCTGAAAATCTGGTTCATAGCTTGCAAATTATTTGCAGGTCAATGAATTACAGCTCAACTGACACTAGTGTCTTCCCTCCTAAAAAGTCTCTAACTCTCACCTCTTCTTTTGTACCAAAAAGAAGGCCTGCAAATCATTATTGCAAGAGCTTAAATGACAGCACAGAAACCTAAATAGGAAAGTAGGCTAAGGAGAAGTGGAAAATATGCCATGATGGGTGAGAACTCAAGCTTTTTTTCTTTTTTTTAACTGCACAACATGATGAGGGTTGTAAACTGGAGAGATTTGGAACTTGATTGAGTAGTTTATTGATGTGAATTTAACTATAGTAGTTCACCTCTCCTATGGCTCAAATCATCTCCATGGATCTAAAGATCATAATCTAGTGCAATTGTGGCCCAAAGCCTAAAATATCAAGTGATCTAAGAATTACGACTACTGATCAATCATCAACTGCTGTTTCTCACATTCTTACAGCTACATCTGTACCAAAACCAAAAACAAGAAATTACCGAAAACAAGAAATATTCTGGTGTACATTCCCTTTAAAATGGCTGTAAATGATAAAATTTGGGCAGCAGAAAAGGAGAGGGGGGTAAATTTTGTCTCAGAAATTGCAGGCTTTGGTGTGGGCTCAGGTGGTTCTAAGCAATTGATTGGTGACAGAACTTTGCACGTACAAGTACCTCTGTTGCACTGCAACTGCACCCTTCTTTTCATGTGAATGTGATAACTTAAAGAAAAGGGTTAGAACTCATAAAGAAAAGGAAAAGGAAACGCATGCATCATTAACTTCCATGCCATTTATTTTGGTGGACAAAACTTCAAAAATAGCTTCACATTTCATACACTGGATGCACGTATTTTCACCAAAGACCTTAATTTCAGTAAAGTTCTGAACCTTATGAAGCTACTAGTGATCCCTTTATAAATATCCTCCTCTTCCTCCTCCTCCTCCTCCTTCTTCTTGGTGTGGGGGATCACATTTCCAATCCAAGGTGGACAAAATGATGCTCTGGTCTACAATGTACAAAAGCAAAAGATGACTGGAAACCGTAGTGCCTTTTTGACCTAAAAAAGTATGTGAATCAATCACCTCTTCTCTTATTCGTTTGCTCCATTAGTAAATCTCTTCACACACTCCATTAACATAGCTGGAGTTTATGACTCTTTCGTTTTAGAGCATGAAATCCAGCCAATTTAATGTAATATTCTCGTAATATTCGTTTGCTCCATTTGTAAATCTCCCACAACTCCATAATTTAGTATTTTTTTCAAGGTAAACATACTCTTAAAAAACATTTAAAAACAGAAGTTACCCTCTTAAACGGGGTATTAATAGCTTAATCAACAAAGTTTTTGAGTGGAGATATTCTACGGGCATTGCTCAAGCGAGTTACATGCATGAGATTAGGCATGATGAGCTCTGAATAGTTATCAATTTAGTTCAAAAACAGGTAATCTGATTGCATAAACTATATATCAAAATTTCTTGTAAAATTTGGAAAAGGGTTTTACTGTGCTGGAGGAAATATCTAATCCAACATGAGCAATCATCATGTCTTTTTCTCTTTGCAGCAGCTTTTGGAGTTCTAGATATAACATGAGCCACAAAAGAATCATTATGCCATCCATATTAGCAAATAATATATATACACACTGACTGGATCTTAGCCATGCCCACTCCTTCGCTCAGGTTTTCCACTTTTTGAAGTGTTTTGATATCTTTCTGAGGTTCAACTTTCACTTATATTACAAAGCCTACTCTCCCTCAGTGGAACGAATAACAACTTTGCTGTGTATGAAATTAGAGGCTGATAAAAAATTAAAGTGAACGCCAAAGCATACTAGAGAATCAAATGTATAAAAAACGATATAATATCATAACTAAAAGATAAATGTACTTTGAAAGAATACAAATTCCCTTTAAAATTATCTAAAGATTAAAATTATTTTATTATTTTCTCTACGTTTCTTTCACTCAAAATAAACTTGAATGATTCTTACAATACAAGGAGAGGGCAGGCATGTCTGAGGCAAATTAATGGCATAACTAATCACAGTTGCTCACAATCATGCACAATAGGAGATAAGCATGATTATCAAGTGTCTGGATACACTTTATGCCCTAAAAAGTAATCAATTGCACAAGAGTTTTCCTTTTCTAAAGTGATCAGAGGGGGCACTCTAGTAATTGCATTAAAAGCAGCAATTTACTTTGCCTTTGAAATTTGAAAACCTCACTCTCTCTTTCTAAATCGATAGGAATCATGCCTGCCAAAGCAAAAGAGGTGTTGTTGTAATAAAGAATGGAGAAAAAGAAAAGAAGCACATTGCCAACCCATCTTTCAGTCACAAAATTGAAGGCAAAGAAAGGCTCTTCTTCCCTCTCGCCACCCCTGAAATGAAACTTCCTTCTCCTCCTTCTCTAGCTTCTCCACGGAATTCAATTTGCTTTGTTCATGCAAGATCCAAAGAACTCACACACAAGGTATGTCACCTCCCTCCCTCCCTCCCTCCCTCCCTCCCTCCCTGCAATCTGATCAACCAAGTTATTTCTTTGCTCAACTAATCAAATTCTGCAACATTGCTAAGCTGAACTTTATCATTTTGGTGTTTATCTTGGTTACCCTATATATAATTGGAAGTGCTTGTATTGGAAGGCATTCAGCATCTAGCTTCTCTGACATGCAGTGTTAATTATAACCTATGAAATATAGCAAAGTCTTAACCAGATTATGCAAGTTTGGCATGTTCTTTACATCGTTCAAACCTCATTAGATGTCTCTTTCTGCCAAGTAGCAACCACTCTCTTGCCCACTTTCTGTCCATTGCATGGAAGAACGTGTCCATTTTGCTTTAGGGCCCCCTGGTTCAAAATATGCCAGGAATCTCAACATGGACCAGCATGATTAGGCTCTTTTTAGAAGAGCATCCAGGCCCATTTTGACCAAGGACAGAGGAAGAAATGGACTCCATTTACAAGCTCATCTTATTTCTCATCAAATTCGATCAAAGCCCATGTTAATAGTTAATACTATCTCTTTTTGGTGATCCCATCGCATGTTTTTCTGTCGTTGTTCTAAAAAGAAATGCTCTAGATTACATTGAATTTAGCAGGGAAATAACCAATATAAGACGCGGGATTCATAAAAAAAGAAGAAGGAAATAGTCGTACATAAGAATTATGGGTGTTCTTGGAAATTTCTGTGCTTAATATGTTATACTAATTAGCTGTACATTAGACCTTGTCAAATACCTTGAGCTGTAAGTACCTGACCTTGTCCTTAATTACTACATGGTTGCCTACAATCTAGGGACTATACCAATCTGAGAATCAATTTCGACATAAAAAAGTGAAAAACTCAGCTGAAATTAGGATCTAAAGTTAGAAATCTTGATGAATGGAATATACATGAGAACCTCACAATTTGGATAAGCTAGAAAATTGATTCGGTTATAAAAATTACAACTCTCTAGTTCTTCCAAACCCAAATCGAAAGCTTGTTTTCTTGATTTTCCTTGTGCGTGTCTAGATTTTTTAAATGCATGTTAAAAAGCAAATCATCACTCATGGAGAGCTCATGCATGATGTACAATATTTGTTGTGCTCCAGGAAGCCTTGGTATCAAAAAGCAATAGAGATGGCTACTCAATGGAAAACAATTTCCAAGTCTACAGAAATATCGACGACGACGACAAACCCTGGACTGTGGAAGGCCATTTCCAAGTCTAAGGAAGTTCCAAACAAGAACAGAACATTATGGAAAACTATTTCAAGATCCACGGAAATCCCAACAACAAACCCTAATAGAGCAAAGCTAAGGAAATGCAGCTCTGTTAGGGTCGCGACGACATTTACTCGTGTTTGTCTTTGCGCACCAATCTCTTCATACAATGAGGTTTTCCGAGCTGACGTTCCTCCTAGAAGAAGCAATAGCTATCCTAGGTCGAAGCCATTTCCTGCCGTGCAAGAAAGAGTACCTAGTGCGAGACCTAGCATGGAAGGAAGAAGAGTGATTTTTCGAGGAAAATCGTTGACCGATGATGTTTTGATGAGGAGATTTGTCTTGGAAGAAGAAGCGATGATGCAAACTAAAAGGAGGAATCAAGTGGAAGTTATTTGGAGAAGGACTATGTTGCGAAGGAAAAAGCTTGGACCAAGTCCTCTTAGTAGAATGGTAATGGCTACCATAGAAGAATTTTAATTTAATTGAGAATAATTTGCTTCTGTCAAAACAGCAAATCCTGAAATTTCCCCTTTGATTTTCATTTTTATCTTTCCATTTTTTTCAATGGGATAGGTGGTTTGTACTTTTCAAAGGCAATTGATCTCTGCCATTTGTATTAGATGCTTGGGTGGCGATGGAAAACTTACGGCAAGAAATCAAAGAAAATAGCATTCTAATATATCTGCTTAATCATCAAATTAAGCAGATGATTAATTAATTTTAGGTTGACGATCCCTTTAGCAAATCTGAAAATGCATGCAGCCCTTTACATGCATGCCTGTGGAGAAAATATTTTCCTCTTCTTTAATCTATGATCTTCAGGGCCTTGGTAGCTAACCTACTTCAACATCTGGACTGAAACCTTTGCTTATACGCCACTCTAAGGCCAAGTTATGGATCGAGTGGTTATCTAATCTACATCAAACTCAACATAGTTATAAGGTTGTTTTATCTGTGATGGCTACTTCTGTCTCCTTCAACACAGACAAATGTTTCCTTTTTCTCTTCTTTGTCAACCACCGCCTGAATCCGCTTTCAACTCCATTTCATCCTCTGAGCAGACCTCCAGTGTTATGCTACTAGCTGACATCCCACTCTCTCCAAGACCTGCACGTTTCAATATTTGGTTTTCTCGGAGCAAATCTTGTTTCCTCTTAGGCTACACTATATCCACACGCTATCAAGAATTTAAAACTATTTTTTTTATTATTATTTTTTATAAGAAGAACACCTATAGGTGGTTAAGTCCTAATAATGAACGGTGGATCAAAATCTGGACAGGTGACAATAACATGAGATTGCTTGCACTCAATGATATTGTTAAAGACTTAAATTATAAATGTGGGTATCCAAGCTCAACTCATGCTCAAATTCTTTTACACATTTGATTCAAGCATGTAATTTCCTATATATTTGTGCTTGGTTAGTGTTACGCGAAGATATATATAAATATATATATTAAGATAAAGAGATGAAAATAAAAATATAAAATAATTATATTTTTCAGTGAATTTTTACCATTTTAAAATAGATTTTTTTTCACAGTGTCAAAACAGTAACCAAAGCTAATATTTTCATATATATATATATATATGATCCTTAGTGAGTGCTACCTATGTTTAAGGAATAAATGGGTTAAATACGGTTTCCGTTTTATAGTGATCTTTACACTAAAAAAAGAGGGTACACTTACAGTGGTAATAGATTTGACAGGGAGACAAGACAACATTGTATCCAAAACAGGTCTTTTGCGGTTCAAACCACAAAATTATTGAAACAAATAACAACAAAGCTAACACTACATGTAAAGACAATGTTGCTATATACATATTTTATTATTCACCATTGATAATATAATTACTCTTTTGCCATTCTATGAAAAATCAATGGCTTGATTTTCGAGTATTTGTTTTAGATGTTCTAATGGATATTATCAAATTAAACAAGAATATAATTATCTTTTTAATTTTTTAAGTAAGTTGAATTACTAATTTACCCTTAATTTTTTTTAAAACTGACATTTAAGGGTTTTTTTTTTTGTCATTTTACTTTTAAAAACAAGGTAAAATAACTCAATTATTTTTAAAATCAAAATTTTTAAAGCTTGCGTCTAGAGACTTTTTCATTTTTTCAACCTGGTTTTTTAGTTATTATCAAGTTGGTTGAGGACAATTTAGTTTTTTAATAAACTTAAAATATTATTAAAATGGACAAGTTACTGGTATGTGCAACATCTTTTGATGGCAAAAACTACCATTTTGCCATGCTAATGGGATCGTCTAGATGTCTTCTTTCTAGTGGAGGTGTGTGGCGGCGATGGTGGGGCAGATTGTCGCTGACGAGACTTTCTTCCCCCACTCTTTTTTCTCTACCTCCTAAAAAATCACGTTAACCATTCTGAATTTCAGAGTTGTCTTCTTAGTTATTGATATTTTAATTTCAGTTCTTATTATTTTGATTTTTATTTTTTGTTCTTGATCCTTTTATAAAAAAATTATTTATTTTTAATTTCATTATTTAATCTCAATTTGTGATATATATATATATATATATATATATATATATATATATATATATTTCTAATTTAATTCTTATTCTTTTGATTTTTTTTATTTTTTTATATAATTTTTTTTTATTTTCAATTTCATCTTTTAATCTAAATTTATATCTATAACTTGAATTGTAGATTTTTTTTTCTTTTAAATGAATTTCTGGAACCTAAACATTATTTTTTATTAAAAAAAATTAATACAGCCTTATATAGCACTTACCCTGTATAGCACGACACTATTTGTCGAGGACGGACCTTTTAGATACTCATGGAGGCTTCTTGAGTTGTTGAGTCAAGATACAGAAAAAGAATTTATGTGCCTTTTTGTTTGTTAAGATATATGGTTATGGTAACAGTAATGAAGAGATTGAAAATAAAAAGCATATATAATTTTGTGTATAATATTCAAATGCATATAACATGTTCCAGCCTGTTTGTGTGTTTTAAAAATATTTTAAAAAAATTAAATTAAATTTTTGTTTTAAATTAATATTTTTTAGTATTATTATATTATTTTAATGTGCTGATGTTAAAAATAATTTTTTAAAAATAAAAATTATATTATTTTAATATATTTTGAACAAAAAAAAATTAAAAAAAACAACTTCTACTCCAATTCTAAATACCACTTAATCCTAAGAGATTTACCTAGCCGCTAAGGAAGAATGCTCATATCTTTACCTTTCTTGGTTTGAAATTTGTACACAATGTTTAGAAAAATGTATTGAATATACTATATCAATCAATGTACCTATACGTATTTTAGAGAAACAAAATATCAATTCGTACCATCAAATAAAAAGAAGATTTTTTTTTTCTAAAGGGTAATTTTCTTCGCAATTGGGCTGGAGTTTCAAGTAAGAAAACGACTGATTTGAGGGTTTGGAATTGTTTAATTAGTTTTTTTAACCTCCATTTCTTTCTTAAGAAATAGTATTAACTCAAGTTCCCAGAAAATTTGCCCACCCCTATATATAATCTTAAAGAAGAACCCTTGAATATGCCAACAATTATGAACTATTTTGTTTAAACTTTTTGTCAGATGATTTTCCCTTTGGATGAACTTTAAACTTTTATTGTCCTAGCCTACCCGTGTTTCAAAGCCATGCTTTCTTAAACTTTTTTCTGGGTTAATTAGTTGCGTTTCTCAAGCTACAAACCATAATTATCATATCTGGCCAAGATTTAAGTAGTGGGTTTGTCTCGTTGATCGAGTTTATTTTAAAATAACACTTTATTTTTTTGAAAAAAAATAAAAAAATATATTTTTGAATAAATTTTTTTAAAAAATCTTTCAGGTTTATCCGGCTAATTAATTTTACCGGATTAGTCATTCAAATTATAAATTAACCCGTTAAATCATTTGAATTTGGATAGATTAATTTTCAAAATGGTTATAAAGAAAAAATTAACTTAGACTAAACTCTAAGACAATGGATTACAAAGTTGACCTAATAGACTACAAAAACAAGATGATAACGTGTAGATTAGGCTTTTGCAAGCTGAAAACTGACCTTCATTGTCTTATTGGCCTTGATTCAACCTCAAAACTTAACTTCAAATAGTTATATTGCTCACGCAAGAAAAAAGAAATCAGGGAAGCATATTTCATTTTCGTCGCAGCAATGATTGTTCATGACATAGAGCTTCGTTAGTGCCCTCGAGAGTATCCTGGTGAAATCCTGCTTCAATTTAATATTCTAACATGGCCTCCGAGAAAAGTCTTAACAAAAGCCACCATTGACTAGTAAGGCCGATTAGTTTCATAAAGGCAATTTTTAATGTTTCGACAGGAAGAACTATTCCATACCTCACCTCCTTCAACTTTTGTGGGCAACCTATCTCACCAAACATCACCCTTTATAGTGGCCTCGGATCTTCCTCTTGGCTAAATAACCTTGAACATTCGTACATGTTTTGGTTTTAATATATTACAAAATATTGTCTTTTTTTTTTAAAATAAATCGAGTGTGGGGGCAAATTTGTTGTTTGTAATTGGGTTTCCAATAGGGATTAGGCAAAATTCAATTTCTTTTTGTTCTTATAGTCTAAGATACCTCTATGCAAACAAATGAAAAGGCTATACAGCATCAAAAATTTCTTTAGAATCTTTTAATATTTTGGGTTCAGATTATTTGACTAACTCAAATAAATAATTAATCCCACGATTTTAATTTAATGGAGAAGATAATTTTCTGACAGTTTTCTTTTGATCTAATAGGAATCTATCATCGTCAACAAGAAATTAGTGGGGATTCCATTCTCAAGCAATGATGGAATGCACCTGGTTTTGAAATGTATTCTAAACGGTCGGATAAAATTTAAAAAAGAATTTTTATTTAAAATTAAATTTTTTATGTTTTTAAATTGTTTTGATATACTAATATAAAAAATAAATTTTTAAAAAATTAAATAATATTATTTTGATGAATTTTCAAATAAAAATACTTTAAAAAACAACCACTATCATACTTTTAAACACTTTTCTTTATGTTTTTAGTGGTTAAGCAGTTCATCCATGTATTAGCGTGGATCACATGTAATTTGCTGCTATTTGGCACACAACACAAGCTTTCGGAAACACCATAGGAGATTCCATTTGGCATTAATTTTATTAATCTAAAAGTACCTTTAAAGTTTAAATTCTTGTTCTTGGATTCCAGTAATCCATCCGATGGAAAACTATAAAGTAGAGAACAAGGACATGGATATATAAAAGGCATCCAATGCTGTCTTTAGATTATCGTTTTTGGTATCCGTGTGCAAATGATCATATGGCCCTAAACTTAGGGTTTTCTCAGTTTTAATTTTTTGACTTGATTACTTCGAGCTTTTTTTATTAGATTTTTTCCCCTTCAAATGCATTGATGAGACGTGGTAGTTGACTGAATATTTAGAGGTAAAGCACTATTACAGTGCTGGAAGTGAAAGCTTACCAAATCTGGGGCAAACTCCGAATACTTAGACATAACTTCAAAATAACAATCTGTGTAATAATTCACTAATCTGCGCTCTTATGTTGAAGATGAACGAGGCTAGTCGATTTGTTGAAGCTGTGGGGGTGTGGAAATGCATCAGTAAATGAGCATTTCATCACTTAGATGGAAGCATCCATGTGAGCAGGGATGGATGAAGAAAAAAGCAAGAATGTCGGCTTATGGAATGCAAGCAGTGGTGAGAATCCAATGCCCAGAAAATCTGAGTTTCTTCGTTCAATGAGGGTCAGTTAGGGCACAGGATCTGGCTAAATGGCGTAGTCAATGGTCAACATGTGAATATTTCTATTCTACTTGTGGACATTGGATGTTAGGTTAGTCGAAAGAAGATTATCGGTTTAAGAATGCACAATGTCCTTGTTCTTTCAAGGTGAGAAGGGGCTGAGAAAATGCCTCAAGCTCTAAATAAGTCTAAGTCTAGAAACACCAATATATATATATATATATATATATATATATATATCAACATTTCAGGATACTCAAATCAAACAAGTTAATTAAAGTTTATAGATTAAGTTGGATTTAATACAAAAATCGAGATAGTTTCAGATAATTTAGCTTTAAAATAATTATAATTGCTAGAGTTGATTTACATAAATAAATACTTGAGACTATTAGTTATTGAGTCAACTTGGCTCTAAAAAATTTGTTTTAGCTGTGTTTTTTAGGAGTGATTATTTTTTAGTTCTTTGGTTTTTATCTAAAAAAAATAATCAAGCCAATTTAAAAAAAAAACAGAAACCGTTTCAAACCGACTGGTTTTGGTTGGTTTTTGGTTCGGTTATTTTATATTAAAAACAAAAAACTATATTGTTTTTTGAGGTTTTTTTGTAATTTCTAATGGGTTTGGTTTCGGTTTACTCAGTTTTTTCGGTTTAGTTCGGCTATTAAAATTTTAGTTCGACTTGGTCTTTAGTTTTAGATTTATGAAACCAAAACTAAAATGGTCGGTTTTTTAAATATTATAATTGATTTAATTGTTTTTTTTAATGGTTTGATTTTTTTGGTTATTTTTTTATTTTCTCAGTTTAACTGATTTTTTAGTTTTTTTTTGCTGATCTTTAATTTGTTTTAAATAATAAAATGATATCATTTTAGATATATATTTTTAAAAAAGTTCTTTAAACTTAACATGACTCGGATTTGTCGAAATTAATCTGGCCACATGTTGATGTGTTGGATCATCCAAATCCAACCAGCTTAATAGTGTACAAAACAAATGGGGGAATTCTGTAGCTCCATGTCCCATCCCATGTATCTTGAAAATACCATGATTTTCTTGCTCTCACGTGCAAAGACAGGGTGTGTAGATGGGACAACAATGAGTGATCACAACGCATTCTGCAACCCATGTCTGCAAAATTACAATACTCTTGCGGGCCCACAAAGATATTCTGATCGAATGGCTGATGTTACATGGATCATTTTCAAGCGTGTACGATAGCAGCTTTTCAGACCCCATATGATATTCTGATCCAATGGCTAATATCACATGGATTCTATATCATTGTCAATGGGTCCACTGTCCTAGTCCAAGATGTCATTGCCTGGTGACACGGTATAAGATACCTTCTATGCTCTATTAAGTGGTATAGATTGTTTTTAAAATATTTTTTTATTTTTAATATTATCACATAAAATAGTTTAAAAATATAAAAAATTATAATTTAAAATTAAAAAAATTATATTTTTTTTTAAAATCCCTATAAAATTGCAATCCAAACACATTTAGTTATAGTTTAGGAACGCGATGCAAACTGCGTTCTATGAAATTTTAAATTTTTTTAGTTTAAATTTAATTTTTTTTATGTTTTTAGATTGTTTTGATGTATTGATGTTAAAAATAATTTTTTAAAAATTAAAAAAATATTATTTTAATATATTTTTACAAAAAAAAATACTTTAAAATTTAATAGCTACCGCATTCCAAATCATCCTCTTGGTTGCCTTTATTTTTGTTGTGTCCCCACTGCAACACATAGAAGGTAAAAGACACGCTCCGAAACTGATAAGAAAGCAATAAATCATGCTCTTTAAGGGGAGTCTGTTTAAGGGTCACTTTTAGTCTTTTCCTTTATAATCATGACACATTTTGCACGCTCCATTTGAGGAGCGTCGCTAATTGTTTTTTAATTTCTATTTAACCTTTATTCAATATTGGGGTGACAAATTGATGATTTACCCAAAACCCAAGTGGGGAAGAGCAGAGTTATTAAATTCAACTCCCAAGTGTATTCAATACAAGTTTCATATCTAAGATGATTAATTCGGTTTAAATTTATTATTTAAAAAATTAAAATAATATTTATTTTTTGACAAAAACATGTCGGCCAAGTTCCAGGTCACCATTTTACAACTATGGGAAAAGGACACAGAGAAAATAAAGGTATTTATAATTAAGCAATTAACCCATATATTAGGACATGGTGGAAACTTAATTCTATATCCATATTTTAAGAGTATATTTGTTTTATGTTCAAAAATTATTTTTAAGAATTTTTGAATTTTTTTAGTTTTAATTTTTTTTATAATTTTAGTTTTTTTTTCATATATTGTTATTAAAAAATATTTTATTTTGATGAAATGGCTGAATATCATAAATACAAACCAATGACATGACACATTATGTCATGTTATCATATATGAATGTGATAGGGATTTAGAAAATTAGCATGTCTATGTATATTATTATTTTTCTGTCAAATCTCCACATTCTCTTGCTTGCTTCTGTCCCCTGTTTTTTTTTTTTTTTCTGGGTTTTTAATAGTGTGTTAATTATTATTTTTAATTTTTTATTTACAAATATATTAAAATAATATTATTTTATTTTTTAAAACATAAAATAAATTAATTTGAAGTAAAAAAAATCAAACTATTTTAAAAGCCTTTTTAAAACAGAAAAATAAACATACATAATTATATTATGGATTGAAGCTCATAAATATTCTTAATTATTTATAATAACTTGTTGAAGGCAGATGGGCATAATGTTGTGTTCAAAATAGAAGACAAGAATTTCTCGAAGAACACCTAACGTTAAAGAGTGGCTGAGATGGGGTCTGCGGAGACCAAATGTTAAGCACAAATGACTTAGTCTAGCTAGAAAGTCTCGAACCAAAAAACAATTGTGTTGTGGTCAAGGATAACAACAAAACAGAACCCTAACTTGAATTTTGGTGAAGAATTTTATGTCTCTACTCAATCTTTGTTTGATTGTATTAATTACCAAGTCAAGCAATAAAATCAAAGGGAGATCAATTATTAAAAAAAAAAAAAACGATAATTATACTGTTAACCAATATTTTAGTCTAAATTTTCAGATAATTTTGATATATTAATGTCAAAAATAATTTTAAAAAAATAAAAAAATAATTTTAATATATTTTATATAAAAAATACTTTAAAAATAATATCCACCACCGGAAAATGAGAAAGACTTGGCCATCTGTCCTTTGCATAGACCATAAAAATAGAAACAAATAATAGTTGATGAACTTATTGAATTGACATTTGTCAACCCCATCGAAAATTCACCGAATTGACTCTTCCAATTCATATGAGCATTGCAGCGTTTCCAAGAAGACCAGAGAAGCTGTGAAGAGCTCTTTGAAACTTGAATTTTATTTTCTTCTTTTAGCATCGTTACAATAGCAAATATATACACCTTTAAGTAGTTGGTTTCGACTAGCCGGGAAAATATTTATTTAGTTTTAAATTTCATAATCAAGTGTTGTCCCTAATTTATTAAAAGATTGATATATATATATGATGATGCAGCTATCTCTATTGGCTAGAAGACGAGAGTTTTAATTCTTTATATAACACAAAGATCTTCTCTTTCATTAAGAGATGTATTTTCAAGGGTAAAAACACTACGTGTTTGAACTCATATTAGTTGAGACAATATATTTCAGGAGCCTACTACATACGGATTTAAACATATATTATCATCGACGTTATCTGTGGGGATGTTAGCCATGATGCGCTGCCCAAGCTTTACTTCGAGAAAGGCTATGATGATATCACTATTTCTCATCATTTAGGAGACAATGGCCTCCCTCTTTTTTCAAGAGATAAATTTTCAAAGAAAAAACTCACTATGTGGTTGAACCTATATCAGTTGGGATAATATCTTTTAAAGACCTTACTATAGACAAACATGGATATGTATTATCATTGGCGTCGTCTATGGGAACGCCAATCATATTGTGCTACCCATATAGGTTAGGAGACAACTTGAGAAACGCCAACATAACACTACTCAAACCCAAGTTTTTTTTTTTTTTTTTGGGCGGGGGGGGGGGGGGGGGGGAGGGGTGAGGAGGGAGCATGAAAGAATCAGCCCAACTAAGCTACCCTGTAACTCGACAAGTTCTTTACCTGACCGAGCTACCTTGTAATTGTTGGGTCTTTTTGGCAGAGCCCAACAAGCTCATTATTCTTTCTCTCTACTTTCATTTTCTCTCTTGTTTTTTTTTTTTTTTAATTGCATGAATTGATTCTTTTATATTTTTGAATTACAACTATGTCGAGTTATACAAGCTACAACTTCAGCTAGAGCTATCACAATGGAAAATATCATCTTTCATGGTAAGCCACTATAGATATTTTCCAGATATTTTTCGAGGTAGACTATATATTTTCAAGTTTGGCAAAAAAGAGGGAGCATATCTTTTCATCTCAACAACACAAAGAGAACATAAAGAGCTTTTCTCTACATAACTAAACTTTGTTTTTTATAATCTTAATTTTAAATATATTTATCACTTGATAAACTAAATTTAAATATTAATTTAAAAATCAAAGTGTCATTTATTTCATGAAAATCATGTTTTTACATGAATAACTTAGACTCAAATCTAACTTAAGCATTCGTTTAAGAGAGATTAAGTTCAAGCGTGGAGTTATATATAGTAAAGAGGGCGTTGCCTCTCTTGATTTTTTTGAAATATTAAATATAGCCATCTTTAATATTCCATTTTTTTTTTTTTTTATAATGTTTGCCTCTCATAGTTTTTCGAATCCTCACCCCACTCCTACCTATCCTCCAAAAATATTAATCCCATATGAAAAACAACAAAACTTTAAATTTAGAAAAAAATATATTTAATCTATTCCATTCTCAACAAATTAGTTAAATCTTGTTTTATTTTTTTCCGACTCTGAAAAAATAAAATAAAACATTTGACTTTTATTTTTTTGGAGGGGGGACAAAGGGATAGTACGGGGTACTCATCTACTTCCAAGTTGCAAAGTGTAACACACGTCCTGGAGTGAAGCGGGCTGTCTGCAACAAAATGACAACCTACCTTGTCTAACAAATAAATTCTTCACTGAATATATTATTATTATTATTATATCAACCAACGTTTAAAAATAAATAAATAAATAAATAATTTAAATAATTTAATTTACAAATTTAAATAGTTAAGGGAAGTTTTAATATATGATTTATTTTATTTTTTATAATATTTTTAAAATTTTTAAATATATTTAATTATTAAAACTTTAATATCATATTAAAAAAAATTAATTTAATTTAAAAACTTAAGTAAAATTTTAAAATATAATTTATATTATTTTTTAAAATATTTTTTTAAAACTTCAAATTTATAATTGTTTAGTCATTAAAATGTTTGACTTATAACTTAGTTAATTTGAATTAAGTTTCAGAGAGTATTTGATTTGAAGGTGGTTAAGCATGTATTTTTAGTTTTTGAAGGTTTAGTTTGTGTTTTAAAAAAGTTATATTTTAAAAAAAAAACCATTACACCTCTAAACTAAACACCCTTTTAAAAAACTCGGGTGAGAGTTTATTCAGTTAAACCCGAGTGATTCAATTTATTAATTTAATTTTTAATTTTTATTAAAAAATGATATCATTTATTTATTTTTAAATAAAACCACTTAATTCTAGATTATTTCATCTAACTCTTGACCAGGTTCATAGAGCCGGCAGGTTTAAAACCTTTGTAACATCCCCATCAAGAGCAAAATAATAATTAAGATCTGACTATCTATACAAGCATCTATCTAACTATAATCTACTAGTGCAATGGAAGATAATAATGTGTAATGATCATAGTACTGATCAAAGAAACAAACAAATGTTACAGAGAGTACCAAACCAAACTGTTTTAATCCGTGTGGGGATTGTTGCTGTCCAAAATAGTCTTCCCATATAAGTAATGTTTGTTGAAGTTGCTGGCCACATTGAGTGAGAAAGCGGCCAACTCTTACCCCTCTCCCTCTCTCTCTTTCATAATCATGATCATCTAGCCAAAAAGAAAAAGAATTATAAATCCAACAAAAGGTGAAAGGTGGTAAAGAAAAGTTGAAAATTCTTACAAGCAAGCACCAAGAACCTGATTCGAAGAAGCAAAAAAGAAAGAGAGAGAGACACTTAAGCAGATACTAAAGAAATATATGTTTATATTATATATGTGAAAAGATTTCTGTAGAAAAAAGCAGAATCAAGATGTTGTATGAGGGTGGCTAGAAAAAGAGATAGTCTTCTCTGGCTGCTGCTGCTGCTGCATCTTTTCTACTCTTGTTTCTGAACAGCCTTTTTTTTGTTTTTCAAGGTCTTTGCAAAACTGGGTTTTCTTTAATTATAAGGTATGTTTCAACACATGATTTTAGTTTCTCTGTGAATTCTTCTGTTCATGTAAGCTTTTTTCTTTCTTTTGTTGGGGGGTGTGTGAATTGTATTTGTTTTTTTCATGATCATATGATTTTTTTTGTTGCTTGTTAATTGTGTTTATTCTATGGAGATGTAAGGGGTTGTGTGGTGGTTTAAAAGGTGAAGATTTTCTCCTTTTTGTAGAATTGGTACTGGTGGTGATCTTAAGGTGATTTTTCTTACTAAATTCCTTTTGTCTTGGGATCTCTCCCTTTGTCTTTCAAGTGTCAGGTTTTGTTTTCTTGAAGGGTTTTGATTATCTTTAAAACTATAAACAATTATTTATCTTGGTGAATTGTGTGGTAATTTAGCACCTAAGAAAAGGGATGTCTCATAACTATAGTCACAAGCCCCCGCAAGCCCTCTCTCTCTCTCTCTCTCTCTCTCGAATCTGGCGTGGTTCCACAATTTGGCTGTTTTCCTTTCCTGGTTTTGGATACACAACCTTGTACAAGGGATTTGTTTCTCTGATTTTTTTATTCTTAAAAAAAAAATATAAGCATCTTTGATGGGTGTTCTGGGAAATAGTTTTTGCTTTGGCAATTTTGCGTGTGTTTGTATCTATGACCACCTTTTGACCTCTAAGTTTATCCCTTAATTGACAAACAAGTTGAAGCATATCCACTTATTTAATTGTGACATGAAAACATGGAGGATGTCTTTGTTCTTTGGCACAAATGATCTGAGTCTAATTTGAAGATTCCTGTATTTTGCTTCTTATTTATCTGTATCTGGACTGAGTGTATGTCAGTATGTGAATTCTTCAACTAATTACATGCTGGGATTTTTCATCAAACTAGTTGACTGCAGTTGTTGTGATTATTTGTTATTTTCTGTCCCAAATGGAGTTTCTTTTACCTTGTTCTTCCTTGGTTAAGACCATCTAGCTGTTATAAATCTGGAAGTTGGGAAGATGAGTATATCGATCTTCATGTGTTTAGCTGGTAGTATTTCAACTCATATTTTCTTGCAGTGTAGTCTGTCAATGGCTTGTAGTCAACTAACTACATGCTAATAAGCTTCATATCTGAGTAATTCCACCTAAATTTTTCTTTTACTGGTTAAAGTTGTTTGCCTTGCATTAATATTTTGATTGTGATGTGATATGTATAGATTTGTAACCCAATACATGCTTACACAGGTAAAGACAGATTTATTTGGACCTGCAGGCAGTTAATTGTGACGATTTATTTCCCCGTCTAGGTGGAGACAGTAATGCTAGGAACATGGGAAAGAAAGGGAGTTGGTTTTCAGCAATCAAGAGGGTCTTTTCACCCCACTCCAAGGACAAACTAGCTAGTGTAAGTTGCTATTCCTGATGCTAAATTTGAAATCAGCTTCTATCAAAATGAGTTTTACCGACCTCAAATGTGCTTTGTCGGGTTCTTTACGTTTGATTAATCAGACCATCTTTCTCAATCTTTAGAGGAAAATGAATTAAGGTTGTTATTATGGTGGCTAGAAGTGTAATTGTAATTCAGTAATCTTCTAATTTTCTGGCCTGATAAGTTATCCTAAAAGTCAAGTGATTCCTGCTAAATTGAAATTTTTGTTTTTGATGCTTATAAAAATGTAATACATTAGTGGAGCTTGGGAGGATTGAAAAAATTAAGATGAAAGTTGTCCAGATGCGTGAGGAAGCAGAACATGTACAAGGTTGCTTTCATTTTTTGCTTGCTCATGGCCTTCTATACGTCTCTATTGTATAGGAAGAGAATTAGATAACCTGTTTCCTGACATTTAATATTTGTTGTTCATACTTGGCGTCTTAGATTTTCTTGTCGTTTTCTCTATTAGTTTTTATATGGCCTTCTTCTTCTTGTTCATTCTTTGCTTCTTTGTGCACAATATGTACTTGAAAACTGCTTGCAGAATTGTAGACTTATCTTCTTTACTGTTAATTACATTGCAGGAATCAGATAAGAGAAGCACGAAAGAAAAGAAGAAGAAGGGTCTTGGAAAACTAAGACATGGAGAGACCACTTCATTCATTCCCCTGTTTAGAGAACCAAGCAGTATTGAGAAAATTTTGGATGAGGCTGAAAGAGAGAATAAATTAATTTTCAGGCCTCCAACGCCTCCTGAGGAACTGACAACACCACCTTTTGTGCCTCCAAGAGCCGATTCTCCGAGGGTTGCTTCTCAAAGAGTCACCTCTCCAAGAGCTGCTACTCCAAGAGCTGTTTCCCCTAGAGCGGCATCTCCAAGGGTTGCTTCCCCTAGAGCAGCTTCTCCTAGGAATGCTCAACGCCATAAGGAGATATATTACAGACCAGAACCAACTCTAAGAAACCATCATGCTTCGGCTACCAAGATCCAAGCAGCCTATAGAGGCTATGTTGTAAGATTCTCTTCACTCATAGCTTGCATAATATAGGAAACTGATGCAAGACAAATAACAAGAAATTTGGCTATCAAGATGCACCACAAAGCAAAAATGTCTGTCATTGATATTTGTGGTGCTATAGATGGCCAGAGTGGGATTTTTATCCCGAATCCTGCAAATTATTTTTAGCTGCTTTTGTGCCGTCTCTTTTGCCAATTTTCTGGCCAATGGTTGTGGATGCCTTTGCTTCTAAATATCCCAAATCTAACATTATAGGCAATCCCAATATCCCAAATGGGCAATTCCATAGGATTCTTGTGCTCTTCATTAATTTTGGACTACTGTCAAACTAATACTATACAGTACTTGTCATGAAGGCAAGGAGGAGCTTCAGAGCACTGAAGGGTCTTGTGAGGCTTCAAGGAGTGATAAGAGGACAGAATGTGAAGCGGCAGACAATGAATGCGATGAAACACATGCAGCTCTTGGTGCGGGTCCAGTCTCAGATTCAGTCTCGGAGGATCCAGATGTTAGAAAACCAAGCACGACGTCAAGCTCAAAACAGAAATGATAAAGAAGTGGATAGTACCTTGGGCAAATGGGGCCAGTTGGTAAGTCCATTTTTTGCTCGTGGTTATGTTCCTTTCCATTAAATATCTATATGTCTGAGAGCCTAGATCAATCAATGTGTTGAGGTGTACAATTTGGTCTGGGTTAAAAATAACTTACCGAACTACCTCTGCAATTTATGATTTGGCCTCCCATTTCAAGTTCATGGTTTTGGTCTCTGCCTTGTTCTTATGCAACGTGTCTCGGTGCCAGTTTGTTGGTAACCAAAACAGAGTCCCTGTTTTTTCCTCAGGCCATGGTATTTCCATGGAACAAGTTGAGAATTATCCTTTTAAGCAATGCATGGCTCCTTTAGAGTAAACATCTTAGAATTTCTCACTCATAAAGGTGCTAAGGCACATCCTTTTCTTTCGGTCCAACAAAGGTTCAATAGGCCATGGGCAGTTGGGATGCTAAATGAAGGCTAGCCCTCTCCCCGTCCCTCCCAGGATTTGAACCTCAAACCCCCATGTAGAAATGCCAAATCTTAGTCACTAGGTTTGTCCATTGGGAATACCAAATCTTAGTCACTAGGTTGTCCATCGGGAATAATACTAAAGTATGTATTTAACTTGCCAATGCTCACAGCAAAAGGTGGTTGATAAAAAATAAAGTTTAACTTGACAACTACAATCCTTTTGTCGCATATGTACTGGGATCTAAATCAAAATATTTGTTACTACCGTGTCTGTCAATTAATGATGTTCTGTACTTCTACAAAGTAGAGATAATTACTGGGGATATTGGTATAGTCTGAGGCAGGTAATAACGAAGACTGGGATGACAGCGTGCTGACAAAGGAGGAAATTGACGCAAGGTTGCAGAAAAGGGTGGAGGCAGTCGTCAAGAGAGAAAGAGCCATGGCTTATGCATATTCCCACCAGGTAATTGCACTAAATTATCCCTTATACCTCCTAAAAGTGGCATTCTAGCTCATTCTTTCTTTCCTTTTCTTCTTAGCTACAATCATATTTCAATTTTGCAGCAAAATGAGTTTTTGCTTTAACATACTCTTTAGGTGATTTGACATTTCCTGTTTGAGTTAATATTTCAAGATCTCATTGTAAGCACTAGAATTATGTAGTTAGTAGATTGGAAGTTGTTTTAAAAGATTTAATCCAACTGCCTGAGAAGCAAATGATAGAACAGTTGCAAGATAAGCTATCAGGGATGAAATTTCCCATGAGCTGGAGACACAATTGTTCATGATATATGAACTTCAAAACCCAAAGTTATCACCCTATGCACGACTTGCACCTACCCCTTGATGTAGCAGTATTAGCTTATTGCCTGCATCTTCCTGGGTGCTAAGTGAAACCATCATGATCAATACCACTTTGAAACCTATTATTGATTAACAGAAAAGGAAAACATCTTAATATATTTGTTTTTCTATTTTGCTATAGCTGTGGAAAGCCACTCCAAAATCTGCTCAGTCAGCTCTAATGGATATCCGTTCCAATGGGTTTCCATGGTGGTGGAACTGGTTAGAGCGTCAGCTACCTCCAACTAATCCTCCTGAAAGCCAAGCCTTGAGGAATTTTCAACTTACACCACCAAGGCCACGTTCCGATATGAAGGCTAGCCCTAGGCCCCCATCCAGGAGCCACAAGCAACAACATTTTGGGTTTGATAATATGGATACTCCAACACCGAGATCCTCAAAATCAACTGCTTTTGTGCCAACGAGACAAGCGCGAACTCCTCTACATAGAACACCACAAGCCAACAGCCCTAGCTTGTCAAAATATTCAATGGCAAGAGCCAGTGCAGCAAATTCTCCTTTTAACTTGCCATTGAAGGATGACGATAGCCTCATGAGCTGCCCACCATTTTCAGTGCCAAACTACATGAGCCCTACAGTTTCAGCCAAAGCCAAAGAAAGAGCTAATAGCAATCCCAAGGAGAGGTTTCCAGGGACCCCAACCAGTGAAAAGAGGAGACTGTCATTCCCTCTTACACAGGGCATTGGGTCTTTCAAGTGGAACAAAGGCTCCTTCACTAGCAAGGATTCAAGTTCTCAAAGGGGTTTAGATAGGCATCAGTCACTTCAATCCATAGGAAACTTGAGTGTGGATTCAACCGTCTCGATGCCTGCCACGCGAAAGCCATTTAACCGATTCGTGTGATCTTTTTTCCTATATTCTTAACATCTTTTTTCTTCATATTTTTCTTGTTATTTGATTGTGTGTATGGTGATATTGAGTTACAAAATAGTGGTGTAAAAATAATGAAGAGACAAATAGGAAATGATGGTGTGAATGTAACAGGATTTGCTTAAAGAACAACATGTGACAGGTTTTGGATTGCTTTAAAACATTTTATCTTCTCTCTATGACAAGTATGATGTTCCATAAATCATTCCTTTTAGGCTTTTTATCAAACACCTCATTTGCATAATCTAATATCAAGCAATCCACCTTCACAATTTAGATAGCTCTGTTTCCTGAAGTTTTTTTTTCTCTGAATTCCTTATCATCCCATCTCCTCTTTCACATTCCACGACTTTCCTTGTACACCCATCCACCTCCTTCTTTAGTGATAATATGATTCTTCTAATCATTAATGACTAATGTTGATCCTGGATATTCTTATCATTCTCTGATGAGCCCTTTACAAAGTTTCCTGGAATTTTTGGCTCTTCCAGTTTTAGGACCACCCACAAGGAGTTGAGGTCTCTCCTCTTTAGACCCCACGCAATTTCTTCCTTCTGCTCTTCTCCCAGATCGCGGAGGCAAGCTGCCAAATGACTCATAAACCACTTAGCAAAGCCCCTGGAACCCTAAAATAAAATCACTTGCTCTCTCTGTCTCTCAGACACCCACAGTCAATCAAATGCCAAAATCATTAAGGAGATCTCACCTGGTCTAAGAATCATAGCATAGGTTTAGCTATGTCATGGAACCAGTCGAACCCATCCATCCTATCTTACCACTAACCACAAGCTACGTCATTACCTATCCATGATAGGCCATTTAAAAACAGATCACAAGAAAATTTATTACATGAAATGTGAAGCAAATTTCAATAAACTTTGAGTGTTTCTGTAATGGGTTATTGGGCTTTGAAAGTTGAAGAAGAAGAGATCAGCTTATAGTCCAAGAACTCCTACAAAAATAAGTTCTTTGTATGATTTAGGAGGAGATGAGTTCAAGATTGCTTAACTCAACTCGGATCCATGATATATGTTTGATGTGTAGGATTCATGATTAGAGAGACTTTAACCTAAGTAATAACAATTTAGAGCTAGTACCTAGTGCAATAATTTATAAGCAAATTTGTTTATTTTTTTTTCTGAGTAATTGTGATTTTTTTTTATTAGCTCTGTATTTAAAATAAATTCTAAATTAACTATCTACATATAAATTGATATATTTACAAAAATTTGTTCTTGTTATGTTATAGTTTTACTTAAATTCATAATTAAGACTTTTTTTTGGGTCTTATTTTTCTTGTCTCGATCTTATTAATGTTCAGAATCTATTAATTACTTTGTTAATCATTATAAAGGCTATTATTAGACTAGCAAACAACCATTACCGAAACCTATCTCTACGTTCATCACGTAGTATGGTAGATGGATAAGGCTACCTTTAAGCTGTTCGTATCCCTTGTATGACATTGCGGCCTAGACAAGGGCGGCTAAAATTAATTTTTTTAAAAAATTATTTTTTTAGATTATTTTAATATATTAATATCAAAAATAAAATTTTAAAAATAAAAAAAATATTTTCATGTATTTCTAAGCAAAAAAATACTTGAAAAACAATCGCTATAACACTCCAAATACTTATTAGAGGCAGACTAGCGGTTCGCGCGGCCATGAGCTAATCTAATTTTTTTTTATAAAAAAAATATTAAATCGATGAAATTATTTCTAAAAAATAAAAAAAATTGCATCATTGAATCGATTGAATTTTATAGTCTTAGCTAAAAAAAAAAAGGTAAATAAAATGAAAAAAATTGACAATGGAAAACAAGTAAGAAAACTCGACTCGAGCTCATCCAGATTAGCATGTCAAATCTGCGACTTGGTCGTAACACTGAGGTATAAACTTGTCAGAAGTAAATTGAATAAAATCATGAAGTTAAACTAGGTTAACCCGTTAATCCTATGATAATGGGTATAAGATTGAGATAACTTCATAGAAAGGAAAGCGAAAAAGAAAAACACAAAGACCAATTCTCAATCAATCAAATGTTAAAGGATGAAATTAAAAAAATAATTTTTTTTTAAAAAATTAAATGTTGAAGGATCTTCTCTAATAATGAATAAAAAACTAATTGAGAAAACGATAACCCCGTAGAAAGTACAATGAAAAAAAAATCCAAAACTCAATTCTAAATAAAATATTGAAGGAATAAATTGAATAAAAAATATAATCCAAAACAGATAAAAAAAACCCGTGACCCGAGTCCACCCAGGTAAGCATGCAAAATTTGTAACCTAGTTATGTTACTGAGGTAACTTCGTCGAACGCAAATTGAATAAAACTATAAAACTTAATCATCAAACAATCCAATTAATGTTGAAGAGTGAGATAACACTGTTTATTTTCAAAATCTATGAGAAACCCAATAGAAAATAAAAAAAATAACGGAGTCCAATCTTCAATTAAATAAATGATGAATGATGAAACTGAAAAAAAAAACTTAAAAAAGAGAAAAAAAACCAAGCTAACCCGGATAAATCTCTTAAACCTGGGTTAATCTCTCAAAATTGTAACTTGTAAAATCCTAGATTCGAGCTTAATCAACAAGCTCAATTCCCAACTAATTTAATGTTGAAGGATGAAACTAGAAAATATATCAATTTAAATTTTTTTATGAAGTAAAAACAATAGTAATTAAAAAAACAACTATCAAATTTGATAGGAAAACAAAAGCATAAAATGAGAAGGAAATACTAAAAATGAGATGAGGAAGAGGATGTTAATTTTTTATATATAATAAAAATACTACATGAACTTTTCTTTCAACCTTTTTTTTTTAAGACATGTATTTAGATATTTCCCTTCAACTAAAAAAAAAATTGTATTATTTATTTGACATGAATAGTTGAAGTGAATTCTCCTAAGAGAAAAGTGTGGATTATGGGAGTGTGTGACTTGGAATATTGTTTTGGCCGTGCAGATATATGCCTTTAATCTGCCACATTGGAATTTACAACCAAATGTGTCTTTGTTCTACTTCATTATTGTATTGTTTGTTGTTTGTAACTAGCCGCTTGCAATTGCTTGGTTTATCGAAAAACGAAAAAAAAAAGCATTTTCATAAGCTTGCTCGCAGGAATCATTCAGGATAGAGTATAAAGCTGAAATAAATAAAAAAGTGCACTTCAATAGACCCAATCGCTATTTTTATTTATTTATTTATTTTTATCTTGTCTTGGCTAAACAAACCCAATTTTCTTCATTACTCTTCCTAAGTCAATTACATATGAATTTTTCCCCTTTTCTATCCGCAATCAAAAAGAATTTATTATAATCTTAATAAGAATTAATTTTCACAATTATTAATCTTTAATTAGCCACTATAAATCAATTATAATTTTTTTGTTGAAAAAATTGTTCAGATTTTTGAAGGGTTGATTAAACCTTAAAAAAAAGAACTGATATTTAAGAAATCTTTACATAAATTCTAAAGGAACATAAATTGTTTAAAGAGATAGTTGAGACCCCTACAAAATTTTAAAATTATTGTTTTCACTGTGTTTATATGTTTTAAAAAAACTAACAATTATAAAAAAAAAACTGAAAGGCATCAATAAAACTAAGTGACCCAAGAGATTTTTCCCTGTCCATTTGAATATTGAAATCATGCTTTTGCCCTTCTATAAAAACTAACAAAACTTGCAATGGAAGGTAAAACTATTATTTTCAGGGGATCCATTAAACGTTACAAAATTGATGGGTCATAAATCGGTTATCACACTTTTTGTTATCACAATAAAATGAGTTTGTTGCCCTTGAAAGCAAAACAGTATATATATTTTATGGGTATCATTATTTTTTAAATATTATTTGCACAATAAAATTATGTTGATATCTTTGAAAAAAAATAAAAAGAAATAAACAAGCACCAGGGCCTTGAAAAAAAAAAAAAACTAGCACCAGGGCCTTGAAAAAGAAAAACTGTCACCAGGGCTTTTTATACTTTTCCTTTATTTGGGCAATGTAAAATGAAAAAAAAAAACTAATTAAAATAATAAATTGCATCCTAATCCGATTGGAAAAAAAGGATAGACCGGCTACTGAAATATATTTCTATTGGTTTTAAGAATATAAGACGGACATTAACTACTTCAAGAATCCAAAGCAATCGAAATATTTTTCCGAGTCGCAAACGGAAGACAAGATCCCTATATATTCACTCAACCAGCCTTACAATTCTCTATCCAAAAACAATTCCTTCCCCGTGCTCCGTAGTCTCTAGTCATCACCGATCTTTCTTCTTTCAACCCCTTTTGTTGCATAAACATGGCCCGTTCTGTGATTTTTCTAGTCGCCATCTTTCTTTCTTTCTGCACATTGTCATGCATAGCACAACAACAACCATGCACGACCTATAAATTTTCAAACAACAAACAGTTCTCTTCTTGCAGCGACTTGCCTGTTTTGAGTTCCTCTCTTCACTGGAACTACCTTCCATTATCCAGCAGAGTTGAGGTTGCATTCAGGCATACTGGCGTGACCGATCGCAGATGGATTGCTTGGGCTATCAATCCAACTTCAGGAGGGATGATTGGTTCCCAAGCAATCGTTTCTTTTCAGAGAACGGATGGAAGTCTTGCGGTCTATACTTCGCCTATAACAAGTTATGGAACGCGATTGGAACAAGGAAATCTTAGCTTTACTGTCTTGGACTTGTCCGCTACTAATCAGAACAATGAGATGATAATCTATGCAAGCTTAGAGCTCAATGGAAACATCAGCACAGTCAATCATCTCTGGCAAGTAGGCCCAATGTCTGAAAACACTCCAATGATGCATAGTGTTGCTCCATCCAGTCCCAACGTCAAATCCATGGGGAGTTTGGACTTCCTTTCAGGAAGGATTAAAGCGACAAGAAGTTCTTCAACAACACTGAAAAATGTCCATGGAATATTGAACACAGTAAGCTGGGGTATTCTAATGCCTGTTGGGGCCGTCATTGCAAGATACTTGAAAAGGTTCGAATCTGCAGGCCCTTTATGGTTCTACTTGCATGTCAGTTGTCAACTGCTGGCCTATATTCTTGGTGGTCTGTCTGGATTTGGGACTGGAATATTTCTTGGCGTAAGGTCTCATGGAATTGAACATAGCTGTCACAAAATCATCGGCATTGTCCTCTTCTGTCTTGCCACAGCGCAGGTGTTTGGTGGTCTGGTCAGACCTGACAAAGATAGCAAGTATCGTCCCTTCTTCAACTGGTTCCACTTCCTGGCGGGTTGCTCAACACTTATCCTAAGCATATTCAACATATACAAAGGATTTGACATATTGCACGCTGCAAGATTTTGGAGGCTCACCTACAGTGGTATAATACTAACTTTGCTACTGGTCACGCTACTATTGGAAATATGCACAAGATGGTGCCTGCCGATAACTAAGCGTTCGATGTCAAATACTGTGGACAAAAACACATCCACTGTCGCTGCAGTGGCTGCAATGGATGTTTAGATTTGGGATGCGTAATGCTGCATTGGAACATGCGATTAAGTAAAAGAGAAACTTGTCTGCAGCTAGTCAAGGTGCGCTACTAGTGGAGGAGGTTCTGATGGAAAATATTTGATCTACACTGTTTTTAATTTGCCCAAAAGTAGTTTTTCTTTTTAATTTTCATTGTTTACCTGTAATTGATTCACAACTTCCTTTTATATTGAATAATTATTATTTGAATCCTTTATACTGATTCTATTAAGCTTGGGATCACTATTTGTTTTTCCTACTCTGCTATCCCATACTGTACTGATCTTCTATGTTGGACATCCTCATCAAAGTTATCTTTATAATGCTCGTGTGGCGGTGCCCTTTAATTATTTTTTTCGGAGAATACATTTCCACTTGAGGAATGTGATTAATACAGATTAAGAAATGAAATGAAGAGTCAGGGTGTTGGACTAGGAAAGCAAGAGGATGTCTTGTTGGGATATTGCCACTTATGTGGCAGCAGCCCTGCTCTAGGAGAGGGTTGCCATTGTCAAGAGCTTGCAGCTGGAGTTGCACCAACCATGTGCACCCATCCAAGATGTCAAAGGTTGGCAGCCACCATTGTTGAAGAAGAGCTAGAGCTGGTGGCACCATTCTTGCCTATAAATAGGCAGTAAGAGAGCAGAGCAAACTGAGCAGAGGGTGAGAGAAAACCAGTAGAGAACAAGAGGGGCTGCCATATGCAGCAGTGTATGAGAGCAATGAGAGTTGAGTTTGAGTGAAGTGATCCTCTTCCTCCATGTGTGTTGTAACCCTTTCTCTATATCTTTAATAATATTGACTTCTCCCGTGGATGTAGGCGGTTTTGTCAAACCACGTTAAATATTGTGTCTCAGTGTGTTTAGACTCCTTTGAGCAATGATCATGAACACCACTGTTCCACAGGGGGAGCAGAATCCCCTATAATTGGTATCAGAGCATATGGTTTAAAGTGGTGTTTGATTTTTGCTCAAAAATAAAAGTTGTCAAAATTGTGTTTTGACCATACCAATGTGTATAGGAGGAAGAGACGAAGCCACTGGTGAAAACCGCATCAAAATCGGACGTCAGAAACGGCCACACGCGCCGGCGAGGTGGCTGGCCACGCGTACAGACGCACGCCACACGTCTTCTTCGCCCGGATGGGCTGACTCGACCCGAATACCAGTTGACCTGAACCACGTGGCTGACCCGGATAAGGATGACGTCAGCATGACATAATTGTGACGTCAGTATGCACAGTAGGCATGCCCAGGATGACGTCAACATGCTGTAATCGTGATGTTAGCATGCCATGTCAGCGTCCAGTCAGCTGACACGTCAGTATAGTGGGACCCACCTGCCATGTCATCAGTCGCGAGCCAAGCCGAGTTGCGCCGAGCCGAGTGGAGTCAAGCCAAGCCGGAGTCGAGTTGCGAGCCGAGGGATAGGATCCAGTGTAGCGGATCCTACGTGCAACCAGATCTGAGATTGAATCTGGATCATTTATCAGGCCAGAATTGTTTTGATCAAATCTTAGCCGTCTGAAATGCGATTTGGACGATTTCAGACTTGTTTCCAGCTAATTTGATCATTCCAGATGCAATGGTGTGGTCCAATCATTGAGATTTGTGATCGAAAGTGGTGATGGTGAATTATTAAAGAGAGATTGCCCGATCAGGAGGCATCTGAAGGTCATCATAGTGGTCGATGGAAATTAAAAAGAAGAAGACTCATATATTTGCCCAATTACATGTGCTGAACTGCTAAGCAAGGAGATTTTAATGGCCTTGAAGGAAGGTAAAATTGGGACACTCTGGACACCCGGTTATGTGGACAATTTGAGGTGGAGAGTGAAAATGATTAAGACCAATCTTGATGAATTTAAGACCTGGTATTCTCGCTAGATGTTGAGAAATCATGTATTAAACCAGTATATTCCAGATCACTTGTAAAGGAAAGCCGCAACAAAGCTAGCAAATGGTTGTATATACAAAAAGACAGTACGATGGATAGATATGGCCTAAGAAGTTCTGGCTAGGAGATTGGGTTTTAAACGGGACCAGTGTGACCCCTCCAATCTTTCCTGGGAACTTGCTTAGTGGAATGATTATCCATACGGTACTATTTTCGTATATATAGCAGTTTGTAATGAAACGGTTGAAGACTAGCAAGATGACGGCACAAGGAAACAATTAGGTTCCATATGTTTATGGAGTGGTAATTTCTCCAAAGAAGTTAGATTCGGTGACTGTGATTTCTCGAGGGGAGAATTGATGAAGACCCTAATAATGGAAGAGAAATACATCAATGAGATAAAGATTGACACCCTATTTTGACTTGGACAGAGGTTGTGACAGGATGAGCTGCTGTCAAACATAAGCAAAGAATAGAGAGAAATCTGGAGAACAGAAATTGCACGAGGGCACACAGAGATTGTGCAGGAGTACCCGTAGGATCCAATAAGGTACTGTTATGAGACAACAGGTGCAAGGAAAAGAAGTGTTCCCAGATGAAGCTCAGAGCAGAGACTATGTAGAAGTTGTATAACAGGAAGTCTCTTATGTTCTTGATGAAGACAACATGCGAAGACCTTTCCTATGCATGCAAGGATGGAAAAAGAGCTGTTGTAGATGCACCTAATTGAGGGGGTGAAAACGCCTATAATACAAGGCGACTGCCTATGTTGAAAGGCGAAGACACCAAAGAGAGTTAGTGTAGGTGGAGTTGTCAAGCAAAAAAGGCACAGAAGCTCCAAACATAGAATTCGAGGTGGAGGATTGCGAGGAGTATACCACAACTTTCTCTTTCTATGTAATCAGTGACAGTAATCTCTCCTATAGTGCACATGATGATAGAGACTTTTGGAGCCACTTTAAAACACCTCAGCTGAAGGAGGATGCGACCGCCTCAGTGACAGTAATCTCCCCTTTTGCCTATAAATACTGCTCTCAACACCAGTACTATCGTGGAGGAAGAAACGAAAGAGAGGGGAAGTTTTTTTGAACGAGAGATCGAGAGAGAGTGGGTTTTTTCTTTTTGGAAACTGAGGGGGAAAAAGAAGAGAGAAGGGAGGAGTTTTTTTTTTGAACGAAAGACCATAGAGAGGTGAGAAACACGGCAGAAGAGAAAGAAGGAAAACAGAGGGGAAGAGAAGAACTGTAACCTCTCTCTCTGGTCTTTCTCTCCACCATTTGAAACAACACTGCCACCGCCTACCTTGCTCTTAGAACCATCGCTTGGAAGAAGAAGCAGAGATGCAAGGTGACTGAACAAGGAGAATAAGTAACGCAGAAGCAGCAGAGAAGAGGAAGAGCGACCACAGCCGGCTGCCACGACACCAACGCCACCAGGAGCGCAAACACAGCAACATTACCCACGCCATCGTCATCCTTCCTCAGCTCATCATCTTCCTCCCACAGGTCGCGACACCATTGAAGAAAAAACAGGAACCTGCACCTCTATGTAGATGAAAAAAACAGCAGCAAAACACTGCCCTCCCAGTAGACAACAGCACCGTGAGAAGCAAACAGAAGCAAACAGGGAAGGAAAACAGAGGCTGGCGCCTCTGCACGGGGAAGAAGAAGAAAGAACAGATGTTGTTACCGGGCTCCCCAGCCACCGACCACCGTCCCAGCCATCCTTCGGTCAGCCGCCACTAGCATCACCGCGAGCGTACGCCATTACCATCGTCTTCAGCATCGTTTCCGCCACCAGGTTTGCTCCCTTCGTCTCTGTGTATATAATTCCATTCTTTGCATTTCATTGTTCAAGTGAATTATAATTCACTTGAACAGTAATGTTTGAATATGTTACTGAGCATGCACGCGTGCCTTTTGTTTTCCCACCCGGGTCACTGGCTTGGGCCAGTGACCCGGTTAGGCCTGCTGGGTCCAGCCCAGCCACATGGACCGAACTAGATCAAGCAAAAAAAAAACATAAATAAAAATTCTTCAAAAATTATTTCAAAGAATCTGTGTTTTTCCGTAATTTTGTTGTTGCATTTTTTATCAATATCAGTTTGTATTTTTATACTATAAAGATACAAATCTGGTATTAAAATACCCGGTTTTCGTTAAGTCATCAAAAAGAATTTTAAAATAAAAATGTTTTGTTTTCATGTATACGACCTAATCTCTCCAAAATATATAAAAACAAAAAAAATCCTTACATCATATTTTCATACAACAGAGAAAAATTTCAAAAAACATTTATGTATTAGCATGCGTTTTGGCTCTAATAACCAGTTTATTAAAGCTACGAGAACTAGGCCAATATTTCAAAAATTCCAAAAACATTATTTGGTTTTCTTTTAATATCTGGGGTTACGACCTTATATATAAGACGTATTTGGGATATTAAATTCTTGTTTTGAGGATAGAATTACCCGATAAGATAAGGATCTCCTTACCGAGAATGACTTTTCTTAAACCATACCAACAACTACAAAACACGACAAGACTTTAGATTTTATCAAACAATAAAGCAATGCAGCTTACCTTAGGTAGGGCGTATTTTGGGGTGCTAATATCTTTCCTTTACGCAACTAGTCCCCGTGTCTGATCTCTGAGACCAGTTAGGGTTCCTAGTGACCAAAATACTAGGTGGCGACTCTCATTCCATTTTCCACCGATAAAAGACTAGATTTTATTGTCCGCTCATATTTGCCAGATAAAGATAGATATTATACATTTTAGATTGAAGTGGAATATTCACCGCGACGCCGCACACGTGCGACAATACTTATGGGATGGGAATGATCTTTTTATTTCGTAGCAAGGACATAAAAGAATTACAGGTTGATTTCTCTTTATTTTGAATGTATGCTTCTGTATGGTTTAGAGACATGCTTCCACAAAGAAGTGTATATAATTAACTAGAATTACTCATGCTGTTTACATCAGATCTTCATTAATCATCAATCCATGATTGAGAAATATCTATTGCTTACCATTCAAATGTCCAGTGCATCATTATCCTATATTTATGTCGTGGATAGGGTTTTGCTGCAGCATCATATGCATTGCTAGGTTTGTACATTTTCTTCCTCATGGACATGCTCTCTATTACTTTTCAAGAACAACTCCCCAAAATGTTGAAGAGTTTTAAATACTTCAGTTGTATTATATAGAACCAATGATATAAATTCTGGTTTTCTTTATATTTCTTTTATTTTCTTTTTTGTTGCTTTCCTCACATTCTTCTTGCCAACCAAGCTTGAACTTTGTTTCAGAGTGGGAGAAGACCTTACAGTTTATTGCCATCATTGGCCTCAGTCAGGTATACTATTATTTGTTATAGTGCTCTGGTTAATGTTTCTTTCACACACATAAAGATGTTGATTTCTAAGCTGATAATGGTTAAAACAATCTTCACACATTCTGATATTGTGCTAGTACTCAGATCCTTTGATGCAATCTGTTGACATGATTAGTTGCGATTCTGTAATCTGATTAATTATAGGAACTAGATTAAATATTATTTTGTAATCTGATTACTGCCTATTCAGATCAAATCTCGTATAGGCAGTAATTATGTGAATCTGATCAATTATAGGAGTCATATCAAATCTTGTACAAAATTACTACACTTTCTTAGAATATGATTGTTACCTATTTAGAGCTCTGCCTATATATTTCCTCCTATAAGGAGAAGAATAAAAATGAAAAATTCAGCTAGTAGACACCATTGTTTTCTACATGGTATCAGAGCCTAATTAATCAAACACGAATCACACACGAATCCCATACTACATGACGAACCTCAACCCCATTGTTCCCGTTCCACAAAATAGCCAAACATCACCCATTATTATTCACCAAGACAATTCTGCATTCCCTACCAGCATCATGTTAGATGAAAACAATTATCCATTATGGTCTCAACTAATGGAGATGCGCATTGGTGCTCGTAACAAAACCGGATATCTCACTAGAGCAGCAAAAAAACCCGAACCCGAAGATCCCATGTTTGCAACATGGATCACTGAAAGTCAAAAGGTGAAAAGTTGGCTTATTGATTCAATGAGTCCGTTACTGATGCAGCGATTTATTCACTTATCCACAGCCAAGGAAATATGGGAGGCTGTGTCGAAGACCTTCTATGATGGCTCAGATGAAACTTGTTTGTTTTAATTAAATCAGAAATCTTTCTCTATCAAACAAGAGGGTAGACCTGTGTCCATTTATTACAATGAGCTGGTGACTCTTTTTTAAGAAATTGATCATAGAACTGCCTCTCAAGGAGAGACAGTTGAAGGAGTGGTCCAGCTGCATTCAACAATGCATCGACTTCGTGTTCATATATTTCTGAGTGGCCTTGATTCTGAGTTTGAGCAAGTCCGCGGAGAAATATTACGCAAAGATCCAAAACTAGACTTGGAGAGTACATACGCATGCATAAGGAGGGAGTTTCAACAAAGACAAACCATGGGGAACTATCGAACAACCAGTGAGCACTCCGTGCACTCTGCCATGTTTACAAACCAACCCCGTCAAGGACCAGCTTCTGGAACAATGAAGAACCAAAATAATTCATCTGCTGGAAAATACACAGGCCTCGTTTGTGGGCATTGTGGTGAATCAGGACACTCAAAACAGAGGTGTTATGAGATCATTGGTTATCCTGAATGGTGGGATTTCTCAAAGAAACCAAGGAAGAAATTTGCAGGAAAAGCCATGATGACCACAGCTGAAGCTCAAACTACCGCTGCTGATAAACTGCCTACTGCTGATAACCTTCTGCCGACTGTTAATGTTGCTCACTCTATCAGCACTGGTAAGGCAAATACATTCTCTGCAATTACTAAGGATAATAATTGGATAATTGATACAGGTGCATCAAATCACATGGTTAGAGACACTGGTCAGTTACAATCCCTCCACTCTTCCACACATTCTTTATTTCCACAGCTAACGGAAGTACCTCTCCTACTGTTGGGGAAGGCACTGTCATCTTAACTCAAAATCTCATTTTAAACTCAGTTCTAGTTGTCCCATCCCTTGAACATAATCTGTTGTCAGTTGGCCAAATTACTTCTGCTCTTATTCTGTGTGTTTCAGGACATTCTGACCCGGAAGATTCTTGGTTATGGTGTTAAATGTGGCAAACTCTATTATTTAGAACTTACAGAAAATGAAGGATAGAGATTCGGACAAGCATATCAAACTAGAAGTTCCGATACAGATCGAGCCACAATATGGTTATGGCATCGACGATTGGGACATCTTTCCTTTGGATATCTTAGAAAATTACAACCGCATCTTTTTAACGTAGTTCATGATTCTGAGTTTCATTGCAATATTTGTGAAATGGCTAAAAGCCATCGTATTACTTATTTACCGAGTTTGAATAAAAGTTCAGAACCTTTTGTTGTTATACATTCTGATGTATGGGGTCCTGCAAAAATCTCTGCCATATCGAAAGCCTGTTATTTTGTCACATTTATCGATGAATGTACTAGAATGACTTGGATGTCTTTGCTACACAAAAAAAGTGATGTTTTTACAGCTTTTCAGGAATTTCATCGTATGGTGGGTACTCAGTATTAGAAACAGATTTGTAGTTGGCAAACTGATAATGCTATGGAATTCCTGGATACCTCTGTTCAGAAGTATCTACATCACTATGGAATTCGGCATCAAACTTCATGTACTTATACCCCATAACAGAACGGGTTGGCCGAACGAAAAAACAGGTAAATTTTAGAAGTGGTTCGTGCCTCTCTCTTTGGCATGCACATGCCGCGGTACTACTGGGGAGAAGCTGCAAAGTCTGCTGTGTATCTGATCAATCGAACACCTTCTCGAGTGATAGATTTTCAGACACCTCAACAACGGATGCAATCCTTATTGTCCATCCTGCACCTTCCAAACCTTGAGCCGAGAGTGTTTGGGTGTACTACTTATGTCCACATTCTAAAGGTGTTACGAACTAAACTTGATCCATGTGCCACTCGATGTGTTTTTGTTGGATATTCAGACTTACAGAAAGAGTAAGGGTACATATGCTAGATTCCCTCTGTCTATTTTGCATGTGTCCTAGAGAAAGCTTTATGTCATTGCTAAATTTAGTTAAGTGAACCTTGAGTTTTTCTAATTGTTGGTTTCTCACACTCTGCCAGACTATTTATCAGCGGGTTGCTTTTACAATGACCCTGAAGATTTTAAGCATGATGTGAGGTATAACCTACTCTAGAAGTCTTTTGTCCTTAGTGTATTTATGGTGTAATTAAACAATTTTGTAAATCATAATGGAAACCAGGTCTGAAATCAAGTCTATATTTTATTCATGCTCAATGAATTATATAAGACGTACCTAGTATCATGTTAGATAGATAGGTGTCATATGTTAGTACAACATTATTTAGCAACCCAAATCACATGTTTACTGGGACGATGAGTTTTTATTAACAAAATGAAACTTGGTGTTTGCACAGTAAAGGGCACGGAAAAATTTATATATAGCAAATCTCTTTTGTGTCTAAATATTTTTTGAACACTAGGTTCTTGACCATGTTCTGATCATGTCAGAAGTTTGAGTCGTATCGATAACCAAACTGCCTATGACATTATCAAGGTTCATATTCCCTAACCAAACTGCCTATGATGTTATCAAGGTTCATATTTCCTAACCTCCACCAGATGTTTAGAAGTTATTTAATCATTTTCACAATTAGATTCTTTTCAGTAGTTGGATCATGTTCAACCAAGTTTTTGGATTGTTGAGATCTTGATTACCTGGGTTTCAAATGCTTCTTTGAAAGCGTTTGCTCTCTCCTGTTAGACTTGGAGTCGAGGCATTTTCATGGGCAGCAGGAAAACTGGAAAACAACCGCATTGGTTTTCCTACGTCACCTTCATCTTCAGATGTTCAAAACCGGGTGCTGCAAGCTGCTGCAAAGCATGAATCCCAACCATCTGAAACTGAAGTTCAGAATCCATCACCTGAATCAGTGACTCCATTAAATGAGAAAGTAGATATTTCAGAAGCATAGGCATCGAGGCAGTGTTTATTGGAGTGTGGTGTATAATTATTGGAGGCGGCATTAAATCTAAGAAGATCACTTGGCTAAATCTAAGAAGAGGTCTAGGTTGTGGCGATGGTAAACACACTCATAACTTATCTGGTAAACACACTCATAACTTTTAGACGCCTTCAATCTTGTCAAGAGATTTTATGGATCCAGTTTTATAATGAGGCTGGTTAGTTGTAAAGGTCCCGAATTCTTCTAAATTTGGTTCAAAAAATGTTTATTTAAAGAGTTATAAAATATGCAATAGCAAAATCTTGAATTCTTACTGTTTTTCTTTTGTTGTTAGTATTCATTAGTTAGATGATTGTTACAGTTAGTTGAGGAATTAGTTGAATAACAGAGTTAGTTCGTTAGTCAGTTGCAAGGGAATAACAATATTTACAGCTATCTTGAAAACCAAGTAATAATTGAAGAACAATTTGCACTAATTACAAAACTCTCTCTCCCTTTCAATCTCCTTCTATTTCTCCCTCAATTTTCTTCTCAACTTTTGTCCGCCGGTAGATTTTCATCAAAGTGCAGATACACCCCCCAGCTTTTCAACTCGAAAGGCCTTCGGATCTCATGACCTACCTTCCTTCCGTGGTTGCGAATAGAATGGTAGAATTTAAATGTAACTTCATTGCCAGAATATTCACGTAAACGATTTACCAAATTGAAATTACTGTAATCTAGAACCATGTGATCCGAGTCCCATTTCTTCAAGTTAAATGTTAGATCATATTTATTCCCGGAAGCTAAGACGACTTCATCATCACCATCATGCTCACCGTTTTTACTCTTAACATGGTAATCACAATATACCTCACAAAGCATGTCCTGGGAGGGAAGAGGGAGTAGAAAGACAAAGCAGAAAGCAATTCCCTTGAGCTGATGACAATTTGAGGGCAATTCCTTTGTCACCGAACCATTCTGGAATTTCACTCCCCGGTAGAACCATTTGAATTCTGCCACGTGGGATCTCCTCTCCGGACTGTAACACAAAAGTCACATTTCAAAATTGTGATGAAGCAAGCTAGAAAGAGAGAAGAAATAAAGAGAGATACCTGAATTTTCAAATGCATTGCTGCTACCAGTGGTTTCTGATCCAATTTGAAGCAATTTGTAAAATCCAATCCATGCCATAAACTGCTGATATTGATGATTGATGTCACGGTTTCTAGTGATGCACAGTCATGTGTTGTTATCTTCCTCAGCGAAGGGGGAAGCTCAGGTAACGCTTTAATAGGCGTTCCCGTCAAAGACAGATGTTGCAAACATACCATATCTTTGATTGACAAGGGTAGCTCTTTAATAGGCGTTCCATCTAAATATAGAAACGTCAAAGATATCATATGCTTAAATGATATCAAAGGTATCTCTTTAATGCCTGATTTACTCAAGTTAAGATGCTGCAAAGATTTCATAGGCACTGTAATTTCTGAGAAGCTCTCAAGTTTTGAGCAACCATTCATATCCAACGAGCAGAGGCTTGTGAGAAACTGGATTGATGAGGGCACCTCTTTAATAGCGGTTCCGCTTAGATCTAAATCTTCTATATCCTCTAAATTCTCCGGAAACTTGGTCATCTTTGAGCAACCACTTAGATCAAGTAATTCCAACTTGCTAGCAACTGATTGTGGAACTTCTTTGATTGAAGTTTGTTCCAATATTAACAATTCCATATTTTGTGAAATCGTTGGACACGTGGTCACATCTAGGCACCGATTTATTTCAAGGTATCTGAGAACCTTTGAATAAAGCATTGGAAAACTTCTAAGATTATAGCAACGATAGAGATCAATTTTTTCCAGCTTGTCAAGATATTGAAGAGATGACGGAACCTCAGTTAAACTTGGACAGTCCACAAGTATTAAGGACACTAGATTTTTGGCCATTGATAGATCTGGCAATTCCGTCAAATATGGAGAGTCAGATAGGTCAATTCTTCTTAAATTCCCAACATCCTGTCAACAGAAAAAGGCATAATTAGAAAGTTAGCACCTCCAGCTTCATATTTCTGATCATAATCTGTAGCAATTAAATCATACCTTTACTCCTGTCCAAAGTTTTACAAGCTTGCTTTTCCTTAGGTCAAGCTCGACAAGGTGTTCAGCACAAAAAGATGGCGGCAAGGATTTCGAAGGGAATCCATTCCATTGCAAATATCTCAGCTTATTAGGAAGATATTCGAGGCCAGTAGGAGGAAGGTGCATTTTATCTACTACGTGATCGAAATCGAGAAATCGAAGACCATCCAATATCATTGCGAATGCATCAGATTTCAAGTGTATGTGTCTCGGTAACCCGTCCACAGATATGCCTTTAATTTGTTGAGTTCCTTGTTAAACAAGAATAAAGAATAAACAAACGATAATACAATCTACTCAAACAAATCAACTTTTGAGCAAATACATGAACGACAGTTAATGGCTGTAGCTTTAACCTTATTTTCCTCCAATACTTGAACGACATCACGAGGATGACATAACCTGCTACGTTCGCCAGGAAAATCAGATTCTGCACGAACAATGTTAAATGCCATTTCTCGTAGTAAATCATGCATTTCTAAACTGCTAGGAGAAGTATTTATGAGACACTTATCAATGAGCGTGTTTATATCAAAAATCACAGACCGACCATAAAAGACATCTAATATTCTTATTGCTCGGCTTTTCTCCCATCTTGATCTTGTCAAGAAATGTGCTATGTCAAGGAATATGGATTTCTGTTCTGAATCTAACCCATCGTAACTAATTCTCAACGCCCTTTCGATTTGAGGATGCTGAGCTAGTTTATTCAATGCACTGCGCCATTCTTCTATGCTTTTACCATAGAGAGAGGAACCCAAAACTTTAAGGGCCAACGGATTGCCCTGTACATGCCTTCCAATCTGTTCTATCAAGTGTCTGTGATCACTTGTGGGGATGCAATTCTTCAAGGCTTTTGAGCTAAAGAGTTGAATAGCTTGTTCATCGGTCAACCCCTGAACCTTGTATGTCTCGTCTACTACATTACTAAGCACTTGCTTGTCCCTACTTGTTATGAGAACTTTACTGCCCGGACCAAATGAACTGTTTCGTTCATCAAGCAAATCTCTCCATTCTTCCAAATGCATTAAATTATCCACATTATCCAGAACAATTAAACCCCTTATACGACGAAGTCTATCCCTCACAAAAGAATCTCGAAAACTCAAGGAGCCCATAGTGTCCAGAGTTTCTTGGCCAAGCAGCCATGAAAGAAAGCTTCTTCGCAAATCAGATTGTTGCCTAAAGTTTGCAAAAAAGATTCTTTCAAATCGAGAACGAACCTTGCTGCACACAACTTCAGCAATCGTTGTCTTACCGATACCACCCATTCCCCATATCCCTACAATGAGAACATCTGGAGACTCCATATCTAACAAAGACTCAACTTCGCTAACACGAACATCAATTCCAAATAGACCCGCCATGGTGTGACTTGAAGACATGGCATGCAATTTTTTCAAAACATCACCAACGATTTTCTCAATAAATTGAGACTCCGGGCTGACAAACAAGAAAAACACATATAAACATACTCACTCCTTAGTAGCAGGCACGTATGAGTTAACCAATCCTTGAAACTGGAAAAACTACTTATAATCGGTGTTTATCTATGAAAATCAATGAAAAGCAAATGCATATGATGTTTTCTCATATCATCGTATCTTATAGAATCATCTCAATCAATATTACTTTTTAATATTGCATTATCCTTTTCACCTCAAATAAATACTCAAATAAATAGAATATTATTTAAGGACAGAAGAAAACATTTATTGCCCTCATAAAAATAAATCTACTTTTTATCTCCTAAAACTCAAGGATATTCAAGAAAATAATAATTACTTTTTAAAATATATTAAAATATTATTTTTAATATAAATACATTAAAATAATTTAAAAACACTAAAAACAATAGTTTAAAATAAAAAAATTATTTTTTAAAAAAACATTTTGAAACACAAAAACTAACAACCACTTAATATCAATACAAACCTTAATATCTATACAAGCATTTCACTATAAATAATTTTTTTTTAAAAATATTTTTAATATAAACATATCAAAATATTATAAAAACACTAAAAAAATTAATTTTATTTTTTTTATTTTTTATAAAACAGAAAAACAAACAACCACTTAATATCTATACAAACATTTTGCTACAAATAATACCTTTTTATTTTTTAAAATATTTTTTAATATAAACATATTAAAATAATCTAAAAACACTAAATTTTTTTTTTTAATAAACAGAACAACCAACCACATAATATCTATAGAAGTGTTTCGCTACAACGTTTCAAAATCAAATGAAACAAATATAGATTCACAGAGCTCATCATTTTCAATAATTTTAAATTAAATTTCAAATCCTCAACAAATAAACGAATATTTTCTCATAGGATATATTTCAAGAACTTACTGAGACTCCCTTAAGGTCCATCCAGCTGGAGTGGCTGTATCCTTCAAAGCGTCTCTGAAGCTCTGCTCTTTGTCCATCGTCAAAGCTTTCTTCTTTATAAGTCTAGCAAATGCATCTCCAAAGCTTCCTGTTTGATTTCTTACATTGGATGGATCCACCTGGTAGAATACAGGAATAACTATCTGTCCATTATTTTTTCTACGCTCAAAAATCTTTGCAAGCTCCTCCAAGCACCATTTGGAAGATGCATAGTTTTCAGAAAAAACGATCACAGAAAGCTTGGCCTCTTCAATTGTTCTCAGAAGTGATGCCGATATCTCATCTCCTCTCACAAGCTGATAATCTACGAAAGTTAGGATTTGTTTCCGTTTCAAAGCAGCATAGAGGTGGCTGGTAAAACCAACACGAGTGTCTTCTCCCCTGAAACTAAGGAAGACATCATATTTAATTCCTTGTGGCTGGGCGGTGGTTAAGGTGGAAGGAGTAGATGGCGATGGAGAAACATGGGGGTTTCGTATGATGAATCTCCAGATATAAGCAAACACTTCGAAGAAACAAGACATCAAATCCAATTGTACTTAGACTCTGGTGGTAAGGGAGGTCTGGAGGGAGAGAACGGAAGTAACTCAAGGAAAAAAGATGAGGCTGATTTTGAAACAGTAGCTTAGGCTTTACGTGTTGAAGACCCTGCCTTAGGCATATGTATAAATTTATAATAATGGGGGCATCAAATCCAAGTATTTTCTTAGGCTTTACGCGCGGAAGTTTCATTTGGCGGAGTAGCAGATCTTTTGTTATTTTCTCTTTAACTTTTTTATTATATATTTTTTAAAAACACTAAACACATTTGTGTCAGAGCACTGTTTTTTTCAAATGTAAGGAACGGTTGCTTTTGATAATGTGTCAGAGCAATGCTTTTTTTTTTTTTTAAAGTGGATGTCATTAGCTTGCATTTGTTTATTAATATATCAGAGCACTATTACTTATTGCTGCTGCTGCTATAACTGTCGAGGGCTTGTTTAGAAATATACTGTGTTTTTTAAAAATTTAATTTTTTTATTTAAAATTTAAAATTTAAAATTGTTGTAATATACTAAAATTAAAAATAATTTTTTAAAAAATAAAATTAATATTTTAATGCATTTTAATTTCTCATAGCAGCCAAGGGAGCTGGCATGCAAATGGAAGGAAAGGGCATTTGTGCGCTTTTATCTTTGCCTATAAACAATGTTTTTATAAATTTTGATTTTTTTATTTTTTATTTGAGATTATTTTTTTTAGTTTTTTCCAGTTTATGTATAAAAAATAATTTTTTAAAAATAAAAAATATATTATTTTAATATATATTTAAGTAAAAAACACTTTAAAAAACAAGTGTTACCATACTTATAAACACTCTTTATATCTTCAATTCAAATATTTGCGGAGGATTTTTTTGCCTTTATATTATATTATAATAATTATGATGATTTAATTGAAAAGAAATAGTTAGAAGCCTGTTTGATATTGTACTAGCTGGTGGTTGTTTTTTAAATTATTTTTTTATTAGAAATGCATCAAAATAATATTTTTTATTTTTTAAAATTTATTTTTAATATCATAATGTTAAAATAATATAATTAAAATAAAAAAAATAATTTAAAATAAAAAAAACAAGCAAAATTCAAATTCAAGTATTTTATCAAGGCATTACGGAGGGTGCACATTATTAGCTCCCTGGAAATTTTCCATGCACAAAAGGCTTCAAGTCTTGTTATTTGTGATGTGGTAGGAAAGGGCATTTAGGCTTTGTTTGTCTTTCCTATATAAACAATGTTTTAATAAATTTTGAAATTATTTTATATTTTATTTTAGATTAATTTTTTTAATAGGAATTGTTTTTTAAAAAATTTGATACAGTTAGAGAAATATATAATATGGTTTAATTTTTTTTAAAAAAACATAGTTTTAAAAAAACTGCTATTAATTTTAAACTACGACTTTAATATAAAAGGGATGGAAAATCACAGTAGTGGTTCTGTTTACTGCTTCAGGCAACATAATTGGCATGCAGCCATGTATTGGCATAATTGCTTTTTCTTTTTACATGCTTCCTTCCACCCTCATTACACACAATCTATTCAACAGATGCCTTTTCCTTTTTCTTTATATATATATATATATATATTGTGGAGAAGAAGAAGAAAAAGAAGTCGTCTCGAAGGAGAGAGGAAGGGACGGGAGATGGGGCCAATCCTCTTCTTCATATTGACGAGGACGACGACCTGACCTTAAGTAGTCTTCCTGGCGAGTGCTTGGGCAGTGTGTTCGGGAAGCTGAGTTTGGAAATTACGTGTTTCTCGTCAACATGACTGTTGACGAGAAAAAGAAGAAGAAGAAGAAACAGTAAAATAATTATTTTTTATCATTTAACTGGTTATTGAATTTTTTTTATAAGATTCATTTTTCATTGTCGTTGTTGTAATTATCAAAGACAAAATAATTTTTAAACATTTTAGAAGTACAAAAAAATAATTTAAATATTCTTAAAACAAAGTTCTAAGTTTTATTATTAGGTTATTGGGTCATGATTTTTGTATTTTTTTATGGGGTTATTCTAATCTTATAACCTAGGGTCACGAGTTAGTCAAGTTAACCCGGATTGACTTGATTTTTTTAAAATATTTTTTAATTGATTAATTTTTTAATTTTACCTTTCATTATTTAGTTTGCTTGAGAGTTAACCTCCTTTGTTTTATTTAATTTTTTCTATATAGAGTTATCATGATCTCATGAGTCATGAATTTGATATATTGGCTCAAGTTAGGTTGTGTTTAACACTATTTTTTTTTATTTAATTTATTATTCAATGTTTGATTTGTTGGTAATTGAACTTCAAATTTTTATTTTATTTATCCCAGTAGGAGGTTAACTCTTACTCATTTAATTTTTATTTTGTCATCAAAATCTTTAAAAAATATTTAGATAATATTTTTTTTAATATTATCAAGTGTAAAAGTGATGTGACAGGAAAAGGCATTTAGTTGCTGTTTTTCTTTATCGTATTGGTAGTAAATTTTATAATTTTTTTAATTTTTTTAGATTGTTTTGATGTGCTAGTATAAAAAATATTTTTTTAAAAAAATAAAAAATATTATATATATATATATATATTTTTTAAAAAACAATAATTACTGTAATTAGAAGAAACATATATTCTCGTGTATCATCATATCACAACTGTGATAGATAATTTTTTTAATATTTCAAATGGATTAGCTGTTCCCTTAGCGTATTAGCAGCTTTAGGATCTTTTGTTATTTTCTCTTCAATTTTTTTATTATATAAACACTTCTGTCCCACATAGTTGACTTCCTGGGAATTTCCCATGTACAAAAGGCTTCATGTCTCGTTAATTATCAAAACAAGACAAAGGAATGACGGGCAATAATTCTCCGTGTGAAGAAGAAGAAGAAGTCGTCTGGAAGGAGAGAGGAAGGGACCGGGGATGGGCCACTCCTCTTCTTCATGCTCCTGCAATAATTGCTATATCGATGGGGACGACGACTTGATCTTAAGTCTTCGATCCTGCCGAGTGCTTGGATAGCGTGTTCGGGAAGCTGAGTTTTTTTTTTTTTTTTTATCTGGATATTCCCATACCTTTTAAAAGGTTGGGTTAATATCATTCAGAGTCCTCTTTTAATAGGTATGTTTTCTCAAAATCAAATTTGTATCCTCGTCCTTCCAGTAATATAACAGTATTTTAATTGTAAACCAATACTTTTTTAAACAGTGTCTCCAAAAAGCCGTGTTTCCTGTAAATTCTGTGTTTCCTGGAAATTTAATATGTATAAAAGGCTTTGGGTTTTTTATTTTTATTTTTATTAGGGCATCAGGTCTTCGATCAAGTGTTAATGCGTATAGAGGAATTTGTTGACTTCACATTATATTATAATGGTTATTATGATTTTATTGGGAAGAAATAATGAGTTATGATGTTATATTACTCTGCCCAAATAATAGGAATTTTTTTTAAAAAATGATACAGTTAGAGAAATAATATGGTTTAATTTTTTTTTAAGAAAACAACATAGTTTTAAAAAATCTGCTATTTTAAATCTCGATTTTAATATATTTGTGATTTTGAGATGCAAGCTCACATCACGAAAATGGTGAGAGACATGTTTTTAAGTAGTCTTCCTGGCGAGTGCTTGGGCAGCGTGTTCGGGAAGCTGAGTTTGGAAATTATGTGTTTCTCGTCAACTGGTGACTGTTGATAACGACAACTGGTGATTTTGGGCAGAAAAGCGAAAGAGGAAAGAAATAATGGTCTTGCTTTGGCAACTTGATAGAATGTTTTTGACCCTCACCATTTTCATGATGTGAGCTTGCATGTCATTTTACGCCTGCATCCAACCTTATGCGGAAAAACTAAAAAGGAAAGAAATACTCTTTCTTAAACTTACTAGAACTATGAACATATTTTGAGACTTCAACTTATGACAGAATGAACTATGAACAATCAGCGCTATCAATGGTCATATTAAACTACATATACATAAGAAAATAAAATTACAAATGCATTACCCCCACAAAGTTTAAGTCTGGGATAACAAAGTTATCTACATATACCATGCAATGATGCTATAAGAACCTGAAAATAAACCCAGTAAGCCTTCAAAGTCCAGGTCTTTAAAATTAGAAAAAAATGTCTTCATGTGAACTGAGCATATGAAAATAATAAGAGAAGGGTAAGAAGAAGAAGAGGGAACCTGCTAAGTTGTCGTAGAAACCAACAACTTGAAGGTGTTAGCCATCTCTTGGGGTATGGCCACTACAAGATTTAACAGTTTTACCGACGGAATTTTTCCGTCGGTGTAAGACACATATTCCATCGGTAATTATATTACCGACGGAATCAAAGACGGAAATAATCCGTCGGTGAATCGTTCGTCGGTAATGTTTTGTCCGTCGGTAAATCCGTTGGTAATAGAATTACCGACGGATTTACTGACGGAACAGACACGTCGGTAATAATTTTTTTATTACCAACGGAATTACCGACGGAAATTCCGTCGGTAATTCCGTCGGTAATTATTGAAAAATATTTAAAAAAAAATTCATTTTATAAAATTATAAAATAATTAAATTAACATAAATTAACACTGTATAATATATACTCAAAATGCTTGCAAAAAAGAATAAGAAAATCAATTCAAACAAATTTACAACAAATAAAAAAAATAAAAAAAATTAATTCAACTAAAAAATTAATTCTATGAAGAATTTAGAGAACAAAAACAATTAAAAATAAAATAAAAATAAATACAACAACATTTATACAATTATTAAGAACAAAAAAAATTAAAAATAAAATAAAAAACAAATATAGTGAAAAAAATCATGAAAAAAGAAGAAAAAAGAAAAATCTTACCTTAATGTAGTTGCAAGTGAAGCTAAGGAGAGAAAAAAAATTTCATTAAGCGTATTAATTAAAAAAAAAACTAAGAGGATAAAAGAAGAAAGAAGAAGAAGAAATACCCAAACATGGAGGAAAAGAGAAGGAGACGAGGAGAGAAAAGAAGAGAAAGAAATGGATAAGAAATGATGTTGTTTACATAAAGTGAAGAAGAAGAAGAAGACATACCTTAATGATGTTTTTTACATATAGTGAAGAAGAAGAAGAAGAAGAAGAAGTAGAAGAAGAAGAATAAGAAACGGGTATGTCTCTTGTGAAATAAGGGTATTCAGGCTTTTTATTGGGACGCTTTACCGACGGATTTACCGATGGATAATTAAATATTAATATTTTTTAATTATTCCGTCGGTAATTCCATCGGAAATATTTAATTTAAATTTTCAATTTTGTAAAATTTTTTCAAAAACCGCCAAAAAATTACCGACGATTTTTCAATCCGTCGGTGATTCCGTCTGTAATATTTAAATGAAAATTTTAAATTAATTGAATTTTTTCAGAAAACCGCCAAATAACACCGACGACTTTTCAATCCGTCGGTGATTTACTCTCTGGAAAATACCGACGGAATTTTCCGTCGGTGATTCCCTTTGTAATTAACATGATGAACATTGTTCATAATTTACCAACAAATTTACCTACGGAATCACCGATGGAATTTACCAAAAATAAAAAATTATTTTGATATATTTGTTAATAAAAAATACGTTAAACCGCAACCGCTATCACAATCTCAAACACACCCTAAATTTCATCATTAATTGTGTAAAACAACTATATTACGAAGCAAAATGAAAAGTTATTTAGTGTCACTATACATTAAGCATCGAAAAGTCGGTTTTTCAACATTCAAATAAGCCCAATTGAATTAATCTACCTGCTTTGAATGTAAAATGGATACGATTGAGATTTTGTAAGCCAACTTTAAAGGAATGTAGGGAGAAACAAGAAAAACATTGCCATTGTTTTGTGGAGAAACAGTCGAAGAAACAGGAGGAGTAAGACTCTGGTGGGAGGGTAAGTCTGTATGGAGAGAACGGAAGTAACTCAAGGAAAAAAGATGAGGCTGATTTTGAATCAGTAGCTTAGCCTTTACGTGTTTAAGACGCTGACTTAGGCATATGTATAATTGTAATAATGGGCGTTTCTAATCCAAGTATTTTCACATGTACAGAGAAGTTGACTTCCTGGAAATTTCCCGTGTAAAATAAGGCTTCAGTTATCGTTATTTATTTGTGAATTTGTGATTTGTTTTGGTGTATTAAAAGTATTTTTAAAAAAATTTAATTTTTTTTATTTTAAATTAATATTTTTTTGATGTTTTTATATCATTTTGACGTGTTGATATTAAAAATAATTTTTTTAAAACAATAATATTATTTTAATATATTTTTTTAAAAAAAATACTTTAAAAAATAACACTTTCATACTTTCAAAAAAAAAATAAAAATGAAAAGGTAGGTCAGTGAGCCGAGGGTGAGACTCGGAGCTAAAATGAACACAAACTCATCTTTGCCTTCACATTAGAATGGTTGTGATGAATTGATTATGATTTGTGTTTGTTATTTGTTTTTTTTTATATTTTTGTTTTGTAATTGGGACTTTGGCTAGGTAATTGGTGTAGTGGCTTGTTTAAGATTGTGATAGCTTTGATGGTTGAAAGTGTTTTTTATTTAAAAATAAATAAAAATAAAGTTTTTTTATTTTAAAAAATTATTTTTGATAGCAAATATCAAAACAATCTAAAAATATATAAAAAAATTTATTTTAAATATAAAAAATTAAAGTTTTTGAGAACGTGATTTTCATCTCATTCTCAAAAACACTCAAAATCCACTTCACCGGCCAAGTAAAAGTGCGAACTGAAACACCCTAATGTTCAACTGGAAATGAAAACTATTAAATCAATTAGGAGGGGCAAGAACAAAAGGAAAGGCTGAGGTACTATAGGCGTTACCTACAGTTTTCTAGCGCAAACTAAAGACTTATTCATCAGTTTTCTCCTTCTTTAATTCAAAATTGGCAAAAAGTTACCAACGACACCTTAAACAGGAAGTGATCATCTCATAGCATTGTCTTTAACTTAAATTCACTCAACAACCTGGAAAGGAAATTTAGCTCTCAACCCATTCAGTTGAGAGAAGAAACATGAGAGCAGCAGATATAAAAAACAAAAAATGATATAAAAAACAAAAAAATATTAATTAAAAATAAAAAATTAAAAAAATTCAAATCCAAGTATTTTCTCACGACATTACAGAGGGTGCACATTGTTGACTTCCTTTAAATTTCTCAGGTACAAAAGGCTTCGGGTCTTTTTATTTGTGATGTGGTAGGAAAGGACACCTACGAGCTATTTGTCTTTATGGTATAAATAGTGTTTTTATAAATTTTGATTTTGTTTAGATTAGTTTTTTTTAGTTTTTTTTTGTTTGTTTTGATGTGTTGGTGTAAAAAGTAATTTTTTTAAAATAAATAAAATAATATATTAATGTATTTTTAATAAAAAAAAACATTTAAAAACAATATTTTAAAAAATAACTGTCATAATACTCATAAACACCTTCCATGTCTTAGCTCTAAGTGTTTGTGTGTGCCGATTTCATTTTTGCTTTCACATTATAAGGACTTTGTTGACTTCACATTATATTTTAATGGTTATTATTATTTCATTGGGAAGAACTTGTTAGGTATAGCTTTTGAACCAGTATAAAGTGTTGCGTGGATATCGCCGGCAAGAAGGAAAAGATTAGCCAGCTGAGATAGAGGAGATAAAATTGCTGATCTCTTCCAAGGTTTATCTGGACATGGATGATTCCAGGTTGTAGCTCTAGTGCTGTGATCAATATAATACGTTTTCCCTGTTGCTGCATCAGATCGCTTCTCCCAGCCTGGTGGCAATGGAGCAGTATATCCACCACCATTGTGACTGACTGATAACAGTAAGCCAAATCATACTATCAAGTGATATGGCCAACCTCCTGCGTTACTCCACAAAACATTGCAGAGCACCAAAATAACTAGCAGCATTCCAAGGAATCTGCAAAAATTAAAACTAACGTCTCCATTTTGATGTGATCTTATGCAGAAAGCACCAGCAAAATCATCGGTGTAGAAGATTAGCCAGCGAAGATAGAGGAGATAAAATTGTAGATCTCTTGAGCTCGTCAAATGCCATGTCAAATCACCCTCCCTACAACTATTTTACATTTATTTAAAGCAAATTACAAAACACACATAACTATATCTTCTATGCAGTCGAACTCCGCCTCACAGTCATCACGAGTTTTATAATTTCACAGGGTAGAATTTTATCTTTTTAGTTAATTTTTTTTAATTTTATTTTTTAATATTTAATTTTTTAAAAAATCTTCTTCATATATTTTTTACTTTTTATTTCAATTTTTTTTTTTGGAATGAAATACCTCAATCCTAGTTACTTATCTATTAATCAAGTATTGATTTATTTATTTTAATGCACATATATAAGTATTTTAATATATAATTAAAAATTTATTTATATTAAAAAAGTACCTATATATTTATTTTTCTATTAAAAAAAACTAATTCAAAACAAAATGAAAGGCAAATATTTTTATAAAATAATATTATTTTAGTTTGAAAAAAAAAAAACTAAAACCACTTTGTTTTGAAATTGACTTTGCTCAATCGACTAATCAGCGAATCGGGTTTTGGATTCGATCAGACCCCGGGCCCGTATGAAATCTATGGTCGGTCCCCACCTGAAGAAACGAGAGGCAGAGAGAAACCGAAGAGATGAGCTAACGGCATCGACAAGCCACACGATTCGATTCTCTACCATGATATATAATATATATATTGTTTCCTTTGACAAGTCGCAACACAAATTCCAATACCCATTTTCAGTTTCCTAGATTTTGAGTAAGTTTTAGTTCTTTTTCGAAGTGGGTGGTTTGATTTAGCTTAGCTTACCGTGTTGTAAATTGCCATCTTTTTTGTTGAATGCTGTACTTGGACGTCACTTTTTGTAGTATCATGGTGTTAGTGATTGTATTGTGAGGAACCCAGTTGGGGAATTGGTTTATTTGTTCTGAATCCACTCCGGTTTGGTTTGTTTTAGCTTAGTGTGTTTTACTTACTTGTGAGTTATACACTTGAATATGTTGTTTTGTGGAACGAGTTCTTTGTTTTTCATGATTTTGTTTAAAAATGGAGCCCAAGCTTGAGTTTCTAGAAGCCAACTTAAGGAGCGTTCATCTTGGCATAATGAATTGAAGCGGTCATGGTTCAATTTTGCTTATTTTGATCCATTTCTCACTTGTCTTTCGTAGTTTTGATCCACATTGATGCCATTTGTTTTCACTACTCGAGAAAGAGGTTACTTTTTTTTTTTTCAAGGAATCCTCTTATAAGTTGATTGCTTGTCAGAAATGGAAATAACCCTTATTCAACTTAGCTTGGTTTAATTACTGCTCTTTTTTTCATGGGCGAATTTGGAGATTGAACTGCATTTTAATTGTAAAGTTTTACTTTCATGCAGAACATGGAAGCTTGGTGATTTTGATAAGGTTTATATTGAGTTAACAAAAGATGTTGCCTGTTTGCTCTGCCACTCAGTGTTGTTCCTCTCATTCTCAGGTGAGTTTCACTTCCTAGACTGTAATTTAATTCGTTTTGTTGCCAAGTTTCTATCATCCCTGTACCTCGGATTTCATCTATGCCCTTAGTTTTGGAGATGCATGACCTCTAATTAGGTGGAGAACAAGCCGGGACTATAATTGAACTTTCGCTAAAGAGATAAATTCTGGTGTCAAAAAATAAAAGAAAAAATATTGGTGTAACTAGACATGTCTGCCTCTTTATAAAATATGTTTGATGTATTTGAGTTAAAAAATCTGGGGTGCCTCAGTGAAGTTTTGAATGAAGGTATAAATTAAGCTTAAACTGTTTAAGCATAAAGGTCAGTATGACATCATGTAGAGCTTATGTGCCTAAGTGAAGGTTTTGAATTGATTCTCATGCTCTAGCATGGTATCATAGTCCAGTGCAGCTTTCTCCTTCCTTCTAGGCCTACACATCAGAAGTATGCTGAGTAAATCCCTTAACAATCTAGCAGAAAGTTTTGCATGGCCTAATAATCTGCTTGTACATCTCCATTTAGTAGTTTAAGCATCTGGGTGTGATTCCCTAGAACCAACTTCCTTCTCATGTGCAGTGGATTATGATGGCATTTTCTCTCCACTTAGAGTGTGTTTAGCATTGATGTCAAAACACCGTTTGCCAAAAATATAATTTTTTTTGCTTAAAATTATTACTTTTTTGCTATTTTTGGATCGTTTTGATGTGCTAATGTCAAAAATATATTTTAAAAAATGAAAAAAAATTATTTTAAAGTGTTTTCGAACGAAAAACACTTTGAAAAGCAACCGCTATCACAATGTCAAACACGCTCTTAATTTGATTACTTACATCAGAATAGAAAATTAAGATATGAGGTCTATGAGACTCTTCAATAAACGAAGTCCTTGTCCACCTTTAAAGAACAGAATTTGACAATTTTCAGTGAAGCCTTGCAGGCAGTAACTTCCATGCACATCGGTTATCAATTCATCAAGTTTTGTGTTATCTTGTCACATCTTTCTTCATATACCTCTGGAATAGTATTTCTATTGTCAAAAATTTCTTTCATGTATTTGAAACCACAACTACTGCAGATAACATTCCATGGAGGTCTGCGACCATTTTGCTCAGTCTGGAAGGATTTCGAGTCCAGATGTTATGTAGAAGACATGGTACTTTTGGGAATGTCAAATATAACACATCACCAAAGAATTTCCTTCAAAACACAAGCTATAAAGTCTTTCTACTCCAATATTATTGAAAGCTTTGCTTTCATTAATGATCATTATTGCCCAAATGAACTAGGCAACATTAATTGCAACTTTTATAAGGATTGGGATTCTTCAGTTGGAGCAATAGATGAACTGCACCCACACCCTATGGGAGGGGGGTAAACTGAAATTCTTAGAAAGTTATAACATATCTGATGTTGAAGAAGGACCTTTGAACTCTGCAGACCAGTTTGCTGATAATACAGATAGTTTAATACGACTTGTGGAACCTGAAATAACATCAACTATTGATATTACACCAGAGAATCCCAGTTTGGGATCTGATTCCCTGGAAATGGGTAACGATTCATTATCTAGTGCAAAGGCTGGTTTTGATGATTTTTTGGGCGAGGTTAGGGACTCCATCAACACTTCAATAAATAAGGGAGGAAATGTTGTGCAAAGCTCACTAGACACAATTACTTCAGAAGCAGTAGATGGTGCCTTGAGTAAAGTATTCTCAACTTTTGATGAAACAGGAGAATTAGCTGGCGATAGATTGACTAGCTTTTCATCTGGTTTGAGGGAAGCTACACAAAAAGCTACTGGCACTTCTGTTGATGTTCTCAGAGTTGCAATCGTTGCAGTGGAGGAATCTATAGCAAAAGGGGCTTCTTTTGTTGTTTATTCTTATGGGTCTGCCAAGGATTTGCTTCCTCCAGAGATTAGGGGTGCACTGAATCTGTCTGAAGAAAGGGTAACAGAGATTTTGAGGCCAATTGGTGTAACTTTTCAACTGGTACATTATACTTGGCACGTTTTACTTTGATGGCTGTTGTACTCTCGTTTAATTGTGTGGACTTGAAAAAAAAAAATCTCCTGCAAAGATATATTTGGATTATTTTAGAAATCTTTTTGTTGGAGACATCAGTCACTGCTTTCAGCTTACAGGACTTCTAGTTGAAAACTCAATTGCGTCCATCTCTGTTACACTGCTTAATTATGTGCTGATCTAACTAATTTATGTTCCAAAACCAAAGCTGAATTTCCTAAACCTGCTTTTACACCTCAAGCAGGTTTACATTGCTATTGAGGGGCTGGAGAAAAGTCTTGGCTTGGATCAGATTGTGCAGGGGTTTTTATAGGGTGTGGGTATATGGTGGTTACTCTGGAGATTTGTCTCCGCAATTAACTTTGGAGCTCTTGGCAGGGAAGGAAGACGCCATACTTATTGATGTCTGGCCTGAGGCAAGACAGTAAATTTTTCTGGCCTTTTTTGTTCTTAAGTTTCTTTTGTTAGAAATTCTAGTACCTGAATGAGAGACACTAAAGCTGACTGCTCAGACATTTACTGAAGGGTCAGTACTGTTTTTTCAACTCTGTTCATTAATACCTTCTATCTTTTAGCTACCCCGTTTCATATTTTCAATATTTAATTTCTTTTCACTAGGAAATATTATTTACCATCCACCTTGCAACCCCATTTCTTTTACATCATAGTAAAAAAATCTCAAATCTGGCACCCTCATTAATTTCCTTTTTTCCTCCTTAACTTGGCATTGAACTTGGTGGACATTGTTTATATGAGGGTTCTCAGAGAAAGAGATGGCATTCCTGATCTTAGGCGAGTTGCTCGGTTTCGCTATGCAAGTGTAACTCTACCAGAGGTTGGTTTTATCTGATAATACTATTCAAAAGCTATAAGTGGAGAGGTATTGCTATTTGGTTTGAGGATGATAGTTTAGAACAATTACTTTGTTTCTAAATGTCAAATAACTCTTTGAACCAACAATAAAAAAAATAAAACAAGAATTGGAGTTTGGTTGTATCCCTTTTTCATAACTCTGTCTTATATTCTTCAACTTTATTCAGGTTGATGGCCCAGTAAGGAAGCTTTTAAAGGGTGGACGAGATCTTAATGACATCTTAACTGCTGCAGTCATTCGAAACTTGAAAGCTGTACAGGTATAGCTTTATGTTTTAAGAGCTTCGATATAACTATTGTTTATGCATGCCGTCATTGTTTCGAGACATTCAGAAAAATGAGAATTCTGAGTAGTGCAAGAAAGAAAGGAAATTCTTGGGGGGAGGGATTTGGGCTTGGTTTAATCAATGTTGTGTGTTTTAGCATCACTGGCCTCCGAGGACACAATAAATTGTTTTGGTATTACCATATGCAGTACAGTTGTACATCACAATCTCCTGAGAGTTCCATGTTTAAATTCTGAAGCAGGAACATTGTCTCAGAGATTTTTTTGTTCTTATACTTGTAGGACAGGTACCAGGTAATAGTTATGGATGCTGATGGTTCTCGTTCTAAAGGCATCGCTAGATCCTTGAGAAAGCTTGGGGTTAAGGCAAGTATTTGGAATCTCTAATATTTTTTTTATTACACAAAAGCCTAAACATCTAATTCATCATGGAACTAGAAGGGCAAAATGAATTTATCCACTCTCCCTTAGTCAAGTTTCTTTGGGATAAAAAACATTTCTGAGAGTTTTTCCGTATCAGTAACCCTTAGAAACAAATAACAATATCCATATTAACCAGATTTGGGAAGAGTACGTTAATGTCTTTTGTGCATTTACAATGTTGTTAAGTCAAAAACCGTTACTCCTTATGCATGTTTTTCTGTCGTATAGATGCTATAGATAGAACCCAATTTTCATTCTTGTTGTTCTCAAGTGGTATAATTCAGAAAGCGCATTAGTATTACATCTAACTTATGTCCTTCAAATATCTCTCTCTCTCTTGCTTGCCTGAATGGGAAGTTGCAATGTATTGATCAATTTCAATATTCTTTTATTTCACTCCATAGATTGCTGGGCTGTATTGTTGTGTAAATGGCTTGCAGAGAAACAAGTTAAATGCACGAATACTAGATGATACCATGGTTCATTCCCTAATCATATAATTTAGATAGAGAAGATAGTAGAATGTTGCAGAATTAAACCTTGTGACCTGCATTATAAGAAAATTTGCACTGCCAGGTGAGTCTATTATAAATCCGGAACCACAACCTATTGTATCATATTGCTAATTGTTTGTTTGCATTTTTATGTGACAGAGACCATACTTGGTCCAAGGTGGTTTCCAGTCTTGGGTAAAACAAGGTATCCAAGTCAAGGAGCTTAAACCTGAGACTCTGTAACCATACTTAATGAGGTAAGGTTATTGTATCCCTTGCATATTCTCTTAACTAGTATAAATTTCTAGAAATACAAAATTCTATTTTCCAAAAGCCATCGATCAACTCAAAGTATATATGTTGCAAAACAGTACTTGGGATTCTGTTTCTTCATTATAATTTATGTATCTATTTCGGGTTTAGATTATGTTTGTACTAATATTTTACTCTGGGTTTTTCCTCAGTGATAATAAGTAAGGACCCATGTCCGGCATGAATTTGTGGCTCGCACCATCTCCATGGTCTCAAGAAACCAGTCAAAATGTGTTAGCTTTATTGTTATTGGATTAGTCTACACTCTAACGGTGAATTCATCAAGCAATGTCTCATGGGGCATCCATTTTGAAAGGAAAAGGGATTAGTTACAGAGCTTTTGGCATTTCCCACTGTGCTAGCCTACCAACGACTCAACTGACACTGGAGAGGAGCGAGAGCAGTAGAAGAGGCTAGAGTTAAACCTGCGAACCACTCCCAATTGGTATAGAACCGCCTTTCCTGATATAACCAATTTATCAACAAAAGACTGCAAAATTGAAGAGTTAAGTAACAAAAGCACTCCCCATTCTGACGACCTTATTTGTATCATGTACTCAAATATTTTCCAAGAAAAGGACCAATGACATGCGAATTCAGATTATAGTTACTCTCCCATGTTTATTATCATGCCGATCACGTACACTAAAAGTGCAAAATCAAAAGTAGAAACAGCACATTCACAAATTAACCATTTTCTTGTTTCTGATCACATTCTTACACCAAGGATCATATGGTCAAGGCTTAGATGGGATGGTTGCCTCGGACTCTTGCTTGCTTTTCTGCTGTTCAAACTTATGAATCGCGGTCTGAAAGTTTGTTTGTCCCTCCAACAGCTCTCATGGTGTTGAAATAATCCCCAAAAACAAATGCTGACAAGCTTCCAGCTACTACCAGATTCTTGGTCTTAGGTGCAAGGCTACTGAATCCAGCCATCTTGTAACCGAAACTTGTAGCAGAAAATGTGTTATACTGCCAAAATTGCAGAAGTACAAAACATGCTTCCATGGAAGCGAATTATAGCACCAGATTCAAATTCTTTCATTGGCAAAAATGGAAAATATTACAGGAGGTATTCTCTAATGCCAATGAAGATATTACCCGATTGAATTTTACCCATGGGAGAAACAGATCTCACTAATCCTGAAACTTCATGCAATTAAACTCAGAAATGTTTTCAATAGTTTCTCTCCCTCACAAGTACACTACTATCATCAGCTCTACACCTGCACTGTTATTTTTCTCTTTCACTAATCTAGCTCTCCTCTCTCTTAATCTCCTTCATCAACCATCAGTACATTGAAGAAAAAGAAAGGACCTTGATATTCAACATGAAACGTATGTTTTTCTTCAACAATGCACCTGCTAGCAACATGTAAAAATACCTTGAAAGTCGACACTGAAAAAAAAGAGGCCCTACTGATCAGTCTAGCTTGTGGAATAAGGGCCCGTTTGTTTACGCGGCTGCAGCTGCGTTTTAATTAAAACGCAGTCTGCAGCCGTTTGGTAACAATCCATACACAGTTTACTGTGTATGGACCCCACATGTTTTTTGCGTCTGTGACGCAGAAAAGAAGAAGCAGCATTTTGCTGCTTTGTGTTTACTGTGCATGCTAATTGCACTGTACTGTACAGTGCAATTAGCAGCAATTCACTGCATTGTTCGTGAATTGCACTGTTCACGTGAACAGTGCAATTCACTTGCACTGTTCACGTGGACAGTTTTTTTTTTTTTTTTTTCAATTGTGTTAAGTTTTTTAATATTTTTTTTATAAAAAAACTAGTTTAGATTAAATTAAATTCACTTGCACTATGATGTTAACAATATTTTTTTAAAAAAAAATTAGTATAAAGTGAATTAAATTTACTCGCACTGTAATATCAATTTTATACCAGATAATATTTTATCTAATTTTATTACACGTATAAAAACTATAGTTCTTATCGAATGAATTTTGTACGTAATAGAATTATAAATTATTTAATAGAATAATAAAAAATATTTTATATAAAGTATTATTTATTTCATGATGTAATAGGAATAATTAATTCTACAATATTTAAATGTAAACCATCAATATTAATATATATTTGTAAATTATTTTATAACCTTAATTTCAAAAGCATTCTTAACCAAACATATTAAACTATTTCAACCTCAATTTCAACCACAGTTTTAACCAAACACCTATTTTTTCAAACCAACCTCAATTAAAAGTACTTTTTATAAAACAACTTTTTTCAAACCACAACCACAATAGCTACCGCAATACCAAACACACACTAAACAAGAAAGACAAAGACCCTACTTGGTAAAGAAATAGTTTGTTCTTTCAACACGTATCATTGCTCACACACACATACATGTCCTTTCAAATTGTTTTCCGAATTTTCGAAAGAGCTGAAAAGGGAAAGGGCCCAGGTGTCATTATGGGCTTGATAATGGAAACTGGTTTCAAGGATATGATGTAATGGGTTATCGGGCTTTGAAGGTCGAAGAAGAAGAGATTAGCTTATAGTCCAAGAACTCCTACAAAAAACAAAAGTTCTTTGTATGATTTAGGGAAATCTTTCAATGTTTAAGATATAATAAATGAAGATGTGTGTTGTTCATTTCAGATATAATAAATGAAGATGATAAATATAGAAGACATGGAGTGGTAGGATTCCTAATTATAATAACCTAGACTCAACTTGGGGGAGATGAGTTCAAGATTGCTTAACTCGGATCCATGATATATGTTTGACGTGAAGGGTTCATGGTTGGGGAGACTTTAACCTAACATTTATACAATAAAAAATTAGAGCTAGTACCTAGTGAAATAATTTATAAGCAAATTTGTGTTTTTTTTTCTTAGTAATTGCGATATTTTTTTTTATTAGCTCTGTATTTAAATTAAATTTTAAGTTAACTATCTACATATAAATTGATATATTTACAAGAATTTGTTCGTGTTAAGTTGTAGTTTTAACCTAAAATCATAATCAAGACTCCTTTTTGGGTCCCATTTGTCTTCTCTCGATCCTATTAATGTTCAGAATCTATTAACCAATTTGTTAATCATTATAAAGGCTATTAGATTAGCAAACAACAATATCAAAACCTAAACATGAAGAGTTGTTCAACTAGTCAGGTCTTGAGTTTGCTTTCTAATGATCACGAGTTCGAGTACTCTCAGAGCCATTAAAGACTTACATGGTCATTAACTTCAGGGCTCGTGAGATTATTCGAGGTACGTGCAAGCTGACCTGAACATCCATATTAATAAAAAAAATATCAAAACCTATCTCTATGTTCAACACGTAGTGTGGTAGATATATTAGGCGACCTTTAAGTTGTTCATATTCCTTGTATGGCATTGTGGCCTAAATAATAGCAGCTAAGATTTATTTTTTTAATTATTTATTTATTTTTTAGATTATTTTAATGTGTTGATATTAAAAATAAAATTAAAAAAAATATTATTTTGATGCATTTTTATGCAAAAAGTACTTGAAAAACAATTGTTACAATACTCCAAGCACTTGTTAGAGGCAGACTAGCGATCCACGCAGCCCATGAACTTATCTATTTTTTAATATAAAAAATTATTAAATCGACGCAAATATTTTTCAAAAAGTAAAAAAAAAAAAGATTTGGATCATTGAGTCGATTAAATTTTATAAACTTAGCTAAAAAAAGGTAAAAAAAAATGAAAAAAAACTAACAATGAAAAACAAGTCAAAAAACTTGACTCGAGCTCATCCATGTTAGCATGTCAAATATGCGATTTGGTCGTGATACTAAGGTATAAACATGTCAGAAGTAAATTGAATAAAATAATGAAGTTAAACTAAGTTAACCCGTTAATCCTATGATAATGAGTATAAGATTGAGATAACTTCATATAAAAGAAAGCGAAAAAAAAAACACAAAGACCAATTCTCAATCAATCAAATATTGAAAAATTAAATAATTTTTTTTTTTAAAAAATTAAATGTTGAAGGATCTTCTTTGATAATGAAAAAAAAACTAATTGAGAACACAATAACCCCGTATAAAGTACAATGGAAAAAAAATTCCAAAACACAATTTCTAAATAAAATATTGAAGGAAAAAATTAAAGAAAAATTATAATCCAAAACAGAAAAAAAAAACCCGATCCGAGTCCACCCAGGTAAGCATGCAAAATTTATGACCTAGTTATGTTATTGAGGTAACTTCATCGAATGTAAATTAAATAAAACTATGAAATTTAATTATCAAACAGTCCAATTAATGTTGAAGAGTGAGATAACACTGTTTATTTTCAAAATCTGTGAGAAACTCAATTGAAAATAAAAAATAAATAACAATTCCCAATCTTGAATAAAATAAGTGATGAAAGATGAAACTTAAAAAAAAAAATTAAAAAAGAAAAAAGAAAAAAACAAGAAAACCCAGATAAATATCTTAAACCTGAGTTAATCTCTTAAAATTGCAACTTGTGAAATCCTAGATCCGAGCTTAATCAAGAAGCTCAATTCCTAACAAATTTAATGTTGAAAGATAAAACTGGAAAACATATCAATTTAAAAAAAAATTACAAAGTAAAAACAATAGTAATTAAAAAAAACAATTATCAAATTTGATAGGAAAAAAAAGTATAAAATGAGAAGGAAAATACTAAAAATGAGGTGAGAAAGAGTATGTAAATTTTTTTAAAAAAACAAATACTACAAGAACTTTTCTTTCAACCCCTTTTTTTATAGTGAATTTTGAAATTTAAAATGTTAAAGAATTTATTATGATCATAATAAGAATTAATTTTTACCATAATTAATCATTAATTAGCCACTATAAATCAATCATAATTTTTTTGTTGAAAAAATTGTTTAAATTTTTGAAGGGTTAATCAAACCTTAAAAAGAAGAACCGATCTTCAAGAAATCTTCGTATAAATTCTAAAGGATCCTAAATTGTTTAAAAAGATCGTTGAGATAACTACAAAATTTTAAAATTATTGTTTTCCCTACATTTATGTGTTCCAAAAGACCTAACAATTACAAGAAAAAAAAGCTAAAATGCATCTATAAAACTAAGTGACCGAAAATATATTTCACTGTTAATTTGAAAATTAAAATGATGCTTTTGCCCTTCTATAAAAACTAACAAAGCTTATAATGGGAGGTAAAACTATTTTTTTCAGCGGATTTATTAGACGTTACAAAATTAAATGGGGATAAATTAGTCAATGCCTTTTTTTAGCTCAATAAAATGAGTTTGTTGTTTTTAAAAGAAATAAATATATATATCTTTTGTCCAGGGTATCGTTGTCTTTTCAATATTAATTATATAGTAAAATTATTTCGATACTTTCCAGGGACTTGAAAGAAAAAAAACTATCACGAGGGCTTTTTATACTTTTCCTTTATTGAGGCAAAGTATATATAAAAAAAACTATTATAAATTATAAATTGCTATTACTTTTCAGACTATAAGACGGACATCAATTACTTCAAGAAACCAAAGCAATCAAAATATTGTCCTAGTCGCAAACGGAAGACGAGATCCCTATATATTCACTCAAGCAGCCTTACAATTCTCTATCCACAAACAATTCCTTCCCCGTGCTCCGTGGTCTCTAGTCCTCACCGATCTTTCTTCTTTCAACCCCTTTTGTTGCATAAACATGGCCCGTTCTGTGATTTTTCTGCCCGCCATCTTTCTTTCTTTCTGCACGTTGTCATGCATAGCACAACAACAACCATGCACCGCCTATAAATTTTCAAACAACAAACAGTTCTCTTCTTGCAGCCACTTGCCTGTTTTGAGCTCCTCTCTTCACTGGAACTACCATCCATTATCCAGCAGAGTTGAGGTTGCCTTCAGGCATATTGGCGTGACCGATCGCAGATGGATTGCTTGGGCAATCAATCCAACTTCAGGAGGGATGATTGGTTCCCAAGCAATCGTTTCTTTTCAGAGAACGGATGGAAGTCTTGCAGTCTATACTTCGCCTATAACAAGTTATGGAACGCGATTGGAACAAGGAAATCTTAGCTTTCCTGTCTCGGACTTGTCTGCTACTAATCAGAACAATGAGATGATAATCTATGCAAGCTTAGAGCTCCAAGGAAACATCAGCACAGTCAATCATCTCTGGCAAGTAGGCTCAATGTCTGAAAACACTCCAATGATGCATAATGTTGCTCCATCCAGTCCCAACGTTAAATCCATGGGGAGTTTGGACTTCCTTTCAGGAAGGATTAAAGCGACAAGAAGTTCTTCAACAACACTGAAAAATGTCCATGGAATATTGAACACAGTAAGCTGGGGTATTCTAATGCCTGTTGGGGCCGTCATTGCAAGATACTTGAAAAGGTTCGAATCTGCAGGCCCTTTATGGTTCTACTTGCATGTCAGCTGTCAACTGCTGGCCTATATTCTTGGTGGTCTATCTGGATTTGGGACTGGAATATTTCTTGGCATAAGGTCTCATGGAATTGAACATAGCTGTCACAAAATCATCGGCATTGTCCTCTTCTGTCTTGCAACAGCGCAGGTGTTTGGTGGTCTGGTCAGACCTGACAAAGATAGCAAGTATCGTCCCTTCTTCAACTGGTTCCACTTCCTGGCGGGTTGCTCAACACTTATCCTAAGCATATTCAACATATACAAAGGATTTGACATATTGCACGCCGCAAGATTTTGGAGGCTTACCTACAGTGGTATGATACTAACTTTGCTACTGGTCATGCTACTATTGGAAATATGCACAAGATGGTGCCTGCAGATAACTAAGCGTTCGATGTCAAATACCGTGGACAAAAACACATCCACTGTCACTGTAGTGGCTGCAATGGACGTTTAGATCTGGGATGCGTAATGCTGCATTGGAACATGCAATTAAGTAAAAGAGAAACTTGTCTGCAGTTGGTCAAGGTGCGCTACTAGTGGAGGAGGTTCTGATGGAAAATATTTGATCTACACTGTTTTTAATTAGCCAAAAAGTAGTTTTTCTTTTTAATTTTCATTGTTTAACTGTAATTGATTCACAACTTCCATTTATATTGAATAATTATTAATTGAATCCCTTCATACTGATTCTATTAAGCTTGGGATCACTATTTGTTTTTCCTACTCTGCTATCCCATGCTGTACTGATCTTCTATGTTGGACATCCTCATCAAAGTCATCTTTATTGTATTGCTCGTGTGGTGGTGCCCTTTAATTATTTTTTTGGAGAATACATTTCCACTTGAGGAATGTGCTTAATACAGGGTTAGAGAACGTAGAGAATTTAGCTTATTGGTATTGTTTAGCAGATTAAGTAATGAAATGAAGAGTCAGGACGTTCGATTTTGGCATTTCCCACTGTGCATAGCCTACCTACGGCTCAACTGACACTGGAGAGGGGTGAGAGCAGTAGAGTTCTACAAGTGAAACTGCGTGGCATTATGGAACAGCTGAAACAAGTAGCGGCAAATAACATATTTGAGCTTGAATGTAGGAACATTGTCATTGAAGATTAAGACTTTATAGTTACTCTGCTTTCACATAACTACGCTTGCTAAGCAAAATAATAACCAAAAACATCAGCAATCATGTAAATGGACTTGCAGTTCTATATAGCAGTATCATATACAATTTATTCTATAGACATCGACTCCCGGAAAAAATGTGTACAAATTTGTTTTCTGTCAAATAAAGGGAAGGTAGAATAGGCTAGAGTTAAACCTGCTACCCACTCCCAATTGGTATAGAACCGCCTTCCCTGATATAACCAATTGTCATAAATTATTTTGAAGGGAAAAATATACAATATTTTACAACAAAAGAATGCAAAATTGAAGAGTTAAGCAACCAAAGCAATCATCATTCTGATGACCTTATTTGTATCATGCACTCAAATATTTTCCAGGCAAATGACCACTGGCATGCGAATTCAGATTAAAGTTACTCTCCCATGTTTTCATTATCATGCTGATCAAGTACAGTAAAAGTGCAAAATCAAAAGTAGAAACAGCACATTCACAAATTAACCATTCTCTTGTTTCACAAATCAAAAGGATTTCTGGTTACAATAACCTAGACTCCACTTGGAGGAGATGAGTTCAAGATTGCTTAACTGGAATCCATGATATATGTTTGACGTGTAGGGTTCATGGTTGGGGAGACTTTAACCTAAGTAATAATAAATTAGAGCTAGTACCTAATGAAATAATTTATAAGCAAATTTGTTTATTTTTTTTCTTAGTAATTATGATTTTTTTTTATTAGCTCTGTATTTAAATTAAATCTTAAATTAACTATCTACATATAAATTAATTTATTCACAAGAATTTGTTCGTGTTATGTTGTAGTTTTAACCTAAAATCATAATCAAGATTTTTTTTTGGGTCTCATTTGTCTTGTCTCCATTTTATTAATGTTCAGAATCTATTAATTAATTTGTTAATCATTATAAAGGCTATTAGACTAGCAAACAACAATATCAAAACCTATCTCTACGTTCAACACGTAGTCTGGTAGAAAGATTAGGCGACCATTATGTTATTTATATCCCTTGCATGTTATTGCTGGCTAAATAGATATGAGATAAAATTTATTTTTTGTTTTTAATTTATTTTAATATATTTTTAAGTAAAAAAACACTTTAAAAACAACTATTACCACACTTCAAATACTTATCAGAGGCAAACTAGTGGTTCACGCGGCCCACAAGTTGTTCTAATTTTTTTTTATATAAAAAAAACATTAAATCGATATAAGATGAAAAACACTTTAAAAAATAAAATATAAGATTTGGGTCATTGACTTGACTGAATTTTATAAACTTATCTAAAAATATAGTAAATAAAATGAAAAACAAGTCAAGAAACTCAACTCGAGCTCATCCAGGTTAATATGTCAAATATGTGACTTGGCCATGATATTGAGGTATAAACCCATCAAAAGTAAATTGAATAAAATCATGAAGTCAAACTAGGTTGACCCGCTAATCCCGCGATCATGAGCATAAGATTGTGATAATTCCATAGAAAGGAAAGTGAAAAAAAAACATAAAGACCAATTCTCAATCAATCAAATGTTGCAGGATAAAATTGATTTTTTTTTGTAAAAATTAAATGTTGAAGGATCTTCTCTGATAATGAATAAAAAAACTAATTAAGAACACAATAACCTCGTAGAAAGTACAATGAAAAAAAAATCCAAAACTCAATTTCCAAACAAAATATTAAATGAAGAAATTGAAGAAAAAATATAATTAAAAAAAAAACCCTAACCTGAGTCCTCCTGGGTTACCATGCAAAATTTGTGACCTAGTTGTGTTATTGATGTAACCTTGTCGAAAAAATTTGAATAAAACTATAAAATTTAAATATCAAACAACCCAATTAATGTTGAAGAAAACAACCCAATTAATGTTGAAGAGTGAGACAACATTGATTATTTTCAAAATCAATGAGAAACTCAATAGAAGATAAAAAAAAATAACAGAACTCAATCTTTATTAAATAAATGATGAAGGATGAAATTGAAAAAAAAAGGTTAAAAAAAGGAAAAAAAACTAAGCGAACCCTAATGAATCTCTTAAACTTGGTTTAATCTCTCAAAATTATAACTTGAGAAATCCTAAATCTAAGCTTAATCAAAAACCTCAGTTCCCAACTAATTTAATGTTGAAAGATAAAATTGGAAAAAATATCAATTTAAAATTTTTAACAATGTAAAAACAATAGTAATTAAAAGAACAATTATCAAATTTGATAGGAAAACAAAAGATAAAATGAGACGGATAATACTAAAAATGAGGTGATGAAGAGTGGAAAATTCTAAAAAAAAACACTGTAAAAACTCTTCCTTCAACCCCTTTTTTATAATGAATTTTGAAAGTTAAATGATTAAAGAATTTATTATGATCATAATAAGAATTAATTTTCACCATTATCATTTTTTAATTAATCACCATAAATCAATTATAATTTTTTGGTTGAAAAAATTGTTCATATTTTTTAATGGTTGATCTTCAAGTAATATTTGCATAAATTCTGAAGAGTCCTAAATTATTTAAAGAGATCCCCTACAAAATTTCAAAATTATTGTTTTCACTATGATTATGTGTTTTGAAAACAAAAAAATTATATAAAAAAACCTAAAATTCATCAATAAAACACTTTAAATCAAGATATTTTTCATTGTTCATTGGAACGTTAAAATAAAGCTTTTGCCCTTCTAAAAAATCTAAAAATTGGAAGGCAAAATTATCCTTTTCAATGAATTCATTAGGTGTTCCAAAATTAATTAGAGATAAATTGATCAACATATATTTTTAGTACAATAAAATGAGTTTGTTGCCCCTAAAAGCACAAAAATATATATCTTTTGTCTGGGGACTTCATTTTCTTTTTAATATTGTACACACAATAAAATTATATTGATACTTTTAATAACAAAAAAAATTAAACTACCATCCAGGACTTTTTATACTTTTCCTTTATTGAGGCAAAGTAAAAAAAGAAAAAGAAAAAACTATTTAAAATAATAAATTGCATCCTAATCCGATTAGAAAAAAAGTATACACCGCCTACTGAAATATATCTCTATTGCTTTTCAGACTATAAGACGGACATTAATTACTTCAAGAAACCAAAGCAATCAAAATATTTTTCCGAGTCACAAACGGAAGACGAGATCCCTATATATTCACTCAACCAGCCTTACAATTCTCTATCCAAAAACAATTCCTTCCCCGTGCTCCGTGGTCTCTAGTCCTCACCGATCTTTCTTCTTTCAACCCCTTTTGTTGCATAAACATGGCCCGTTCTGTGATTTTTCTGCCCGCCATCTTTCTTTCTTTCTGCACATTGTCATGCATAGCACAACAACAACCATGCACAGCCTATAAATTTTCAAACAACAAACTGTTCTCTTCTTGCAGCGACTTGCCTGTTTTGAGCTCCTCTCTTCACTGGAACTACCATCCATTATCCAGCAGAGTTGAGGTTGCCTTCAGGCATACTGGCGTGACCGATCGCAGATGGATTGCTTGGGCTATCAATCCAACTTCAGGAGGGATGATTGGTTCCCAAGCAATCGTTTCTTTTCCAAGAATGGATGGAAGTCTTGCGGTCTATACTTCGCCTATAACAAGTTATGGAACGCGATTGGAACAAGGAAATCTTAGCTTTCCTGTCTCGGACTTGTCCGCTACTAATCAGAACAATGAGATGATAATCTATGCAAGCTTAGAGCTCCATGGAAACATCAGCACAGTCAATCATCTCTGGCAAGTAGGCCCAATGTCTGAAAACACTCCAATGATGCATAGTGTTGCTCCATCCAGTCCCAACGTTAAATCCATGGGGAGTTTGGAATTCCTTTCAGGATGGATTAAAGCGACAAGAAGTCCTTCAACAACACTGAAAAATGTCCATGGAATATTGAACACGGTAGGCTGGGGTATTCTAATGCCTGTTGGGGCCGTCATTGCCAGATACTTGAAAAGGTTCGAATCTGCAGGCCCTTTATGGTTCTACTTGCATGTCAGCTGTCAACTGCTGGCCTATATTCTTGGTGGTCTGTCTGGATTTGGGACTGGAATATTTCTTGGCATAAGGTCTCATGGTATCGAACATAGCTGTCACAAAATCATCGGCATTGTCCTCTTCTGTCTTGCAACAGCGCAGGTGTTCGGTGGTCTGGTCAGACCTGACAAAGATAGCAAGTGTAACAGTGTTAAACGTGCATGGGATGCACACTTCGGCAGGCTGTCCAAAACAGGGCCTAGGGGTGCTGGCAGCCACGCCAACAGTGGGAGAAATCGACAGCGCAGATTTATGCGGCTGAAGGTTCGTCAAAGGAAAATTGGCAGCGCAGATTGTTGACGAACATTGGCTTGACGATGGAATGTCCAAGCCAGGCAAGAAAACTCGTCAAGGGCATAGGCAGACGAGAATGGGGGCTGTCGAGGAATTCGGCAGCGAAGACATTGGCAGCCTGCACGCAGATGCGAATTCGGCAGCGAAGACATTGGCAGCCTGCACGCAGATACGAATTCGGCAGCGCGCAGCGGCTTGTGCAAGTTAGGGGCTCGACTTGGTACGATCTAAAACTTGGATGAAGGACTGTCCAAGGCATACAAATGACTCAATAGCTGACGCAGCAAAACAGGCAGTTGGGACTTCAGCCGTGGGCACAGTTGGAGTTACGTAGGCAGAAAGTTTCAGACTTGTCTTCGGCCATTTCGGCTGCCGATGGATTGGCAGATTTTGGAGCAGGCGCTAGCAAAGGGAATGCTGGAGCATCTTCTGATTCGTACCCACTGATGGACAGGTATGAAATGAAAAAGAAGAAGAAAGGGCTTGGTGGAGGAGAACCTAAACAGGCTGATGGCAATGGGAAGTCAGAAGCCAAGGGCAAGGAAAAGGTCTCGAAATCAAGTTCGGGCTGTTTTATTTGCGAGGGGAAACACTTCGCAAGAGACTGCCCGCTGAGAGCACAACTTAGTGCTATTTCCGTGGAGAAGGATGGAGAAGGAACAGCATACGGAAATCCTATACGTGTGCTCAACACTAAGTAAAAGAGTTAGTGGAATGGGGCCAGCCTAGTCGATGAGGACTTAGGCAGGGCCAAACTGCCTTGGGCGAGGCAGACTTGGGGGAGTTTCGTAACTTTGACGATGGACAGATCATGGTTTAACTCTAGGCGTGAGGATGCGCCAACGAAAAACACACTGCATAGAATTCGGCAGCGATGGACAGCGGCAACCTTGCATGGACAGAGGTGAATTCGGCAGGAAGAGTTGATTGCTCTACGACGAACAAGTAAGCAATATTTAAATTTTATTACTTGCAAGTGGAATACGGAACAGTTGAGGAATTATGGGTTCGTATGGGAGTTCATATGATTCTTTGATGGGGGTTTTGTATGGCTGTATTTTGTGAAGAAAGGGACGGATTTCTTGGGTGCTAGGGGTGGCATCTAAACTTTGCGAAACAGGCTTGCGAGTATGATGTGTTTGATATTTGTTGAAAACTAACGAGCCAAAACAGAATGTTGTCGCAGCTCAGTTTTGAAACAGGTTGACGAAATTCAGTGGACTGAATTGTTGTTGAATGTGGGCAAAGCTAGAGGTTTCGTGGGGAGAAACATGGACTGTGACGAGGAACAGATGCGGTGCAAGGGTACTTCGAATCTGTCCGACGAGGGCGTCGGGTTCTTTTGGTGGGGGTGGTTTGTAACAGTGTTAAACGTGCATGGGATGCACACTTCGGCAGGCTGTCCAAAACAGGGCCTAGGGGTGCTGGCAGCCATGCCAACAGTGGGAGAAATCGGCAGCGCAGATTTATGCGGCTGAAGGTTCGTCAAAGGAAAATCGGCAGCGCAGATTGTTGACAAACATTGGCTTGACGATGGAATGTCCAAGCCAGGCAGGAAAACTCGTCAAGGGCATAGGCAGACGAGAATGGGGGCTGTCGAGGAATTCGGCATCGAAGACATTGGCAGCCTGCACGCAGATGCGAATTCGGCAGCGCAAGAATTGGCAGCCTGCACGCAGATACGAATTCGGCAGCGCGCAGCGGCTTGTGCAAGTCAGGGGCTCGACTTGGCACGATCTAAAACTTGGATGAAGGACTGTCCAAGGCATACAAATGACTCAACAGTTGACGCAGCAAAACAAGTAGTTGGGACTGCCTTGTGGACATGCAGAACGTGGGTGAAGTGGCAGCTTCATAGGGGCAGAACGTGGGTGAAGTGGCAGCATCATGGGGGCAGAACGTGGGAGCATAACTGGGCTCTCCAAGCTGCTGAGATCGTGGGATCATGCCCCATCACTTGCTGGAAAATAGGCCACTAAGATCATGGAGATCATGGGGGAGAAAGTGCCCCACTATGTCCTTAAAAATAGGAGATCATGGGTGAGCCTTGCAGCTCACATGCTTGTCTATAAATAGTGGCTGCAGCTCTTGGTTATGTATGTATGTAGAGCACGAGATAGAGAGAGTAGCTTGGTGTAGCATGCAATCTTTGTGCATAGCAAACATTTGGATTTGTGTAAAGTTTCCTTTGTTTACGAGATCAATAAAGGTTGGGAAAGAGTTCCTATAAAGCTTGTTGTGCACTTTGTTTATCCTATTCTTCTTGTGTATTCCGCTTGTCTTCTAACTTGGGAAAGTGGGGAAACCTCTCGGGTGAGGGAAACACTTAGTTACTAGGCAAACACGAGTGGGATTGGCGAGGGAAGGCTGAGTCTAGTGAGGGACTAGGCTGCCGCACGGGTTTATTCGCGGAGCGAAAAATTACCCCGTGACAGCAAGTATCGTCCCTTCTTCAACTGTTTCCACTTCCTGGCGGGTTGCTCAACACTTATCCTAAGCATATTCAACATATACAAAGGATTTGACATATTGCACGCTGCAAGATTTTGGAGGCTCACCTACAGTGGTATAATACTAACTTTGCTACTGGTCACGCTACTATTGGAAATATGCACAAGATGGTGCCTGCCGATAACTAAGCGTTCGATGTCAAATACTGTGGACAAAAACACATCCACTGTCGCTGCAGTGGCTGCAATGGATGTTTAGATTTGGGATGCGTAATGCTGCATTGGAACATGCGATTAAGTAAAAGAGAAACTTGTCTGCAGCTGGTCAAGGTGCGCTACTAGTGGAGGAGGTTCTGATGGAAAATATTTGATCTACACTGTTTTTAATTAGCCAAAAAGTAGTTTTTCTTTTTAATTTTCATTGTTTAACTGTAATTGATGCACAACTTCCATTTATATTGAATAATTATTAATTGAATCCCTTGATACTGATTCTATTAAGCTTGGGATCCCTATTTGTTTTTCCTACGTACTCTGCTATCCCATGCGGTACTGATCTTCTATGTTGGACATCCTCATCAAAGTTATCTTCATTGTAATGCTCGTGTGGTGGTGCCCTTTAATATTTTTTTTGGAGAATAGATTTCCACTTGAGTAATGTGATTAATACAGGGTTAGAGAAGGTAGCTTAGTGGTATTGTTTAGCAGATTAAGTAATGAAATGAAGAGTCAGGGTGTTGTACGACGGAAGCAAGAGGATGTCTTTGATGGATTTCCTTTGACTTTCCTTGGTATTAAACCCGTTCTTTTGTGGTATTAGAGCCAGGAAAATTGGCACCAAGATATTGTTGAGGGAGGAATCCAGTGGTTATGGGGCTGGGATGAAGAGTAAGGATCCATGTCTGGCATGACTTTGCGGCTCGCACCATCTCCATGGTCTCAAGAAACCAATTAAAATGTGTTAGCTTTATCGTCATTGGATTAGTCTACACTCTAACCTGAATTCATCAAGCAATGTTTCATGGGGCATCCAATTTGAAAGGAAAGGGGATTCATTACAGAGATTTTGGCATTTCCCACTGTGCATAGCCTACCAACGCCTCAACTGGCACTAGAGAGGAGCGCGAGCAGTAGAGTTCTACTAGTGAAACTTCGTGGCATTATGGAACAGCTGAAACAAGTAAGCGGCAAAGAACATATTTGAGTTTGAATCTTGGAACATTCTCATTGAAGATTAAGACTTTATAGTTACTCTGCTTCACATGACCATGCTTGCTAAGCAAAATAAGAACCGAGATAAAAGTAGAAACATCAGCAAATCATGTAAATGGACTTGCAGTTCTATACAGCAGTATCATATACAATTTATTCAATACACATGGACTCCAGGAGAAAATGTGTACAAATTTGTTTTCTGTCAAATGAAGGGAAGGAAGAAGAGGCTAGAGTTAAACCTGCTAACCACTCCCAATTGGTATAGAACCGCCTTCCCTGATATAACCAATTAGTCATAAATTATTTTTAAGGGAAAATATACAATATTTTACAACAAAAGACTGCAAAATTGAAGAGTTAAGCAACAAAAGCAATCACCATTCTGACGACCTTATTTGTATCATGTGCTCAAATATTTTCCACGAAAATGACCGCTGACATGCGAATTCACATTATTGTTACTCTCCCATGTTTTCATTATCATGCCGATCAACTACAGTAAAAGTGCAAAATCAAAAGTAGAAACAGTGATAAGAGAATTTTTAGCATGTATATTTTCCATTATTCATGTTTGATTTTTAAATATTTTGGATATATTGCACAAGAAAATTAGAATGTTGAAACTCTTTTTGAACAATTTACCTCGTGAGAAATTAATGTGTTTTCAGATATTAGGTTACTGAACAGGCAGAGCCCGGCAGTAAAACTGAACAGTGATTCATTATGTGCTGCAAAAAAAGCTATACAACTTAGTTCCATATGTTCATCACCATTTTCAAATAGCTGAGATGAAGTTTTACAAAATATATGAAGGGCATATAACTCAGTTTTGTTGTTTCGAAGCCCAAAAAGCGAGTTGAAAAACAAGGATTGAACCAGCCCGAAATTCCTGCACTGCAAAGACTGTTTCGGTTTATGGCCCTTATCTCAACGCTCAGAGGTCCAAAAATTGCAAGATCAGTGTTGTTGGAAATAAAATTTGATTCTCTACAATTTCTCCAGAAATAGAGATCTTTGAATTCACACGTTTCCTACCTCAAATCTGGCCCGCAATGTCTGAGTAGGAAGGAATTCAATGCAGAAAATGAAACTTTCCTCATTACTGCAGGGGTAGAAAAGCCACAATATAAAAGAAGAGAAACGGGGTCTGCAAACGGAGGAGTGAGACACGTAGAAACCCTATAACATAGCAAAGAAAAACAGAGGAGGCGGCACCAACAGGAACAAAAAAGAATAGAGGCAAAAATATTGAAGACCGGGAGGACAGCTATCTATTCCTTTGAAATTCTTTGCTTTTGAGTGATGTTTATCGTATTAAGTTTGTTTCTCTTTAATTTAATTATGGAATAGATTTTTATTCTGGGATTTTTGATGTAACCTTACTATGAATATGTGAACAATTTCTTCGATTGAATTATTACATTAAGATGTTGAGTGTTTCATTCTATGTGTGATGCTTGCGTGTGTTTGGCCAACATCTACATGATTTAGAATTCAATTTAAAACTGAGAAGTAATAATTGTTTTAGTTATTGTTTGAAATACCTTAAGAAATCTATAGGATAGAAATATCCTAGGAATTTTTGTAATCGTTACAGGTTTTACAGTACTTAATAAATTTCGACAAGTTCAGAACTTTCATAGAGTATATGAAATTTATTTGTCGAAATAATTTATTGATGCTAGAGAAAGATTAATATTTACATTAGGAAAACCTAATTATCAACATTAGGAGTAATTAATTTAATCGAGAAAGTTCACATAAGCATAGTTACGGTAAGTCAAAAATTCTAGAACCAGTACAATTGAATTCATTTATATTTAATCATTTGGTTGTTTGTTTTTTAATCATTAATTTTTTGTTTCATAAACTATCTCATTTGATTTCTCAAATAGATCATAATTTAAAAGACTTTGGTAATTAGTAGTAATTTTTATAAATTCTCATGGGACGATACTCTACTCATCACTTTATTACTTGTTACGATTCGTGCACTTGCGAAATTAACCAACAAACAGCACATTCACAAATTAACCATTCTCTTGTTTCTGATCACATTATTACACCAAGGATCATATGGTCAAGGCTTAGATGGGATGGTTGCCTCAGACTCTTCCTTGCTTTTCTGCTGTTCAAACTTATCAATAGCAGTCTGAAGTTCGTCTGTCCCTCCAACAGCTCTCATGGTGTAGAAATAAACCCCAAAAACAAATGCTGACAAGCCTCCAGCAACTACCAGATTCTTGGTCTTAGGTGCAAGGCTACTGAATCCAGCCATCTTGTAACCGAAACTTATAGCAGAAAATGTGTTATACTGCCAAAGTTGCAGAAGTAGGACAGGAAATATATTAATTAATCTGTTTTTCTAGACATCTTGTGGCCAACAAAAGATGCTTCCATGGAAGGGAATTATAGCACCGGATTCAAATTCTTTCATTGGAAAATATTACAGGAGGTATTCTCTACTGCTAATGAAGATTTTACCCAATTGAATTGCACCCATGGACTCAACAGATCTCACTAATCCTGAAACTTCATGCAATTAAACTCAGAAATGTTTTCAATAGTTTCTCACCCTCACAAGTACACTACTATCATCAGCTCTACACCTGCACTGTTATTTTTCTCTTTCACTAATCTAGCTCTCCTCTCTCTTAATCTCCTTTCCAATTGTTTTCCGAATTTTCACTGCCACTCATGATTTGAAAAGTTAACCGCACTCTGTTGACAAGCATAACTTGAGGAAAGAGCTGAAAAGGGGAAAGGCCCAGGTGTCGTTATGGGCTTGATAATGGAAAGTGGTTTCAAGGATATGATGTAATGGGTTATTGGGCGATGAAGGTTGAAGAAGAAGAGATTAGCTTATAGTACAAGAACTCCTACAAAAATAAGTTCTTTGTATGATTTAGGGAAATCTTTCCATGTTTAAGTCGGTAAAAATGTTGGAGAAATGCTGCCTTAAAAGATGTGTGCTGTTCATTAGATATAATATATGAAGATGATAAATATAGAAGACATGGTGTGGTTGGATTCCTGGTTACAATAACCTAGACTCAACTTGGGTGATATGAGTTCAAGATTGCTTAATTCGGATCCATGATATATTTTTGTCGTGTGGGGTTCATGGTTGGGGAGACTTCAACCTAAGCAATAACAATTTAGAGCTAGTAATTAGTGAAATATTTATAAGCAAATTTGTTTATTTTTTTCTTAGTAATTGTGATTTTTTTATCAGCTCTGTATTTAAATTAAATTTTAAATAAACTATCTACATATAAATTGATATATTCATAAGAATTTGTTCGTGTTAAGTTGTAGTTTTAACTTAAAATCATAATCAAAACTTTTTTTTATCCCATTTTTGTTGTCTCGATCTTATTAATGTTCAGAATCTATTAATTAATTTGTTAATCATTATAAAGGCTATTAGACTAGCAAACAACAATATCAAAACCCATCTCTACGTTCAACACGAAGTGTGGTAGATAGATTAAGTCACCTTTAAGTTGTTCGTATCCCTTATTTGGCATTGCGGCCCAGACAAGGTCGGCTAAAATTTATTTTTTTAATTATTTTAATATAATGATATAAAAAATAAAAAATAAAATTAAAAAATTAAAAAATATTATTTTGATGTATTTCTAAGTAAAAAAACACTTGAAAAACAATTGTCACAACACTTTAAGCACTTATTAGAGGCAGATTAACAGTCCGTGCGACCTACGAGTTGAATCTAATTTTTTTTATATAAAAAATATTAAATTGATGTAATTATTTCTAAAAAAGCAAAAAAAAAAATATAAGATTTGTGTCATTGACTCGATTGAATTTTATAAACTTAGTAAAAAAGGGTAAATAAAATGAAACAAATTGACAATGAAAAACAAGTCAAAAAACTCGACTCGAGCTCATCCGGGTTAGCATGTTAAATATGTGACTTGGTTGTGTCACTAAGGTATAACTTCATCAAAAGTAAATTGAATAAAATCATGAAGTCAAACTAGTTTAACCCACTAATCCCTTGATCATGGACATAAGATTGAGATAATTTCATAAAAATAAAAGCGAAAAAAAAAACACAAAGACTAATTTTCAATCAATCAAATATTGAAAGATAAAATTAAAAAAAATTATTTTTTAAAAAATAAATGTTGAAAGATCTTCTCTGATAATGAATAAAAAACTAATTGAGAACACGATAACCCCGTAGAAAGTACAATGAAAAAAAATTCAAAACTCAATTTCTAAATAAAATATTGAATGAAGAAATTAAAGAAAAAATATAACCCAAAACAGATAAAAAAAAACCCTGACCTGAATTCACCTGGGTTAGCATGTAAAATTTGTGATCTAGTTGTGTTATTGAGGTAACCTTGTCGAAAGCAAATCGAATAAAATAATAAAACTTAATTATCAAACAATCTAATTAATGTTGAAGAGTGAGATAACACTGATTATTCTCAAAATCTATGAGAAAGCCAATAGAAAATAAAAAAAAATAACAAAGTCTAATTTTCAATTAAATAAATGATGAAGGATGAAACTGAAAAAAAAAAGCTTAAAAAAAAATCCAAGCAAACCCTAAAAAATATTTTAAACCTAAGTTAATCTCTTAAAATTACAACTTATGAAATCCTAGATTTAAGCTTAATCAATAAGCTTAATTCTTAATTAATTTAATGTTGAAAGATGAAACTGGAAAACATATCAATTTAAAAATTTTAACAAAATAGAAACAATAGTAATTAAAAAAACAATTATCAAATTTGATAAGAAAACAAAAGCATAAAATGAGAGGAAAAATTCTAACAATGAGGTGATAAAGAGTATGTAATTTTTAAAAAAAACACAACAGGAACTTTTCTTTCAACCCTTATTTTATAGTGAGTTTTAAAAGTTAAAACGTTAAAGAATTTATTATGATCATAATAAAAATTATTTATTAGTATTATCAATTTTTAATTTATCATTATAAATCAATCACAATTTTTTTTGTTGAAAAAATTGTTCAGATTTTTGAAGGGTTAATCAAACCGTGGAAAAAAGAACCAATCTTCAAGTAATCTTAATATAAATTCTAAAAAGTCCTAAATTGTTTAAAGAAATCTTGAGACTCATACAAAATTTTAAAATTATTATTTTCACTACATTTATGTGTTTTAAAAAACCTAACAATTATAAGAAAAAAAATTTTGAAAGGCATCAATAAAACCAAGTGATCCAATAGATATTACACTGTTCATTTGAACGACATTTTTGCTCTTCTATAAAAACTAACAAAGCTTTCAATGGGAGGTAAAATCATCTTTTTCAGGAGATCTATTAGGCGTTACAAAATTAATTGGGAATAAATTAGTCAACATACCTTTTTTGGCACAATAAAATGAGTTTGTTACGTTTAAAATAAAAAAATAAATTTGTCTAAGGGTATCATTATCTTTTTAATATTATTTTTACAGTAAAATTATATCGACACCCTTAAAAAACATTATCACCAGGGCCTTGAAAAAAAAAATACTAGCACCAGGCTTTTTATACTTTTCCTTTATTGAGGCAAAATACAAAAAAAAAAAAAACTAATTAAAATAATAAATTGCATCCTAATCCGATTGGAAAAAAAGGATAGACCGGCTACTGAAATATATCTCTATTGGTTTTAAGAATATAAGACGGACATTAACTACTTCAAGAAACCAAAGCAATCGAAGTATTTTTCCGAGTCGCAAACGGAAGACAAGATCCCTATATATTCACTCAACCAGCCTTACAATTCTCTATCCAAAAACAATTCCTTCCCCGTGCTCCGTAGTCTCTAGTCATCACCGATCTTTCTTCTTTCAACCCCTTTTGTTGCATAAACATGGCCCGTTCTGTGATTTTTCTGGTCGCCATCTTTCTTTCTTTCTGCATATTGTCATGCATAGCACAACAACAACCATGCACGACCTATAAATTTTCAAACAACAAACAGTTCTCTTCTTACAGCGACTTGCCTGTTTTGAGCTCCTCTCTTTACTGGAACTACCATCCATTATCCAGCAGAGTTGAGGTTGCCTTCAGGCATACTGGCGTGACCGGTCGCAGATGGATTGCTTGGGCTATCAATCCAACTTCAGGAGGGATGATTGGTTCCCAAGCAATCGTTTCTTTTCAGAGAACGGATGGAAGTCTTGCGGTCTATACTTCGCCTATAACAAGTTATGGAACGCGATTGGAACAAGGAAATCTTAGCTTTCCTGTCTTGGAATTGTCCGCTACTAATCAGAACAATGAGATGATAATCTATGCAAGCTTAGAGCTCCATGGAAACATCAGCACAGTCAATCATCTCTGGCAAGTAGGCCCAATGTCTGAAAACACTCTAATGATGCATAGTGTTGCTCCATCCAGTCCCAACGTCAAATCCATGGGGAGTTTGGACTTCCTTTCAGGAAGGATTAAAGCGACAAGAAGTTCTTCAACAACACTGAAAAATGTCCATGGAATATTGAACACAGTAAGCTGGGGTATTCTAATGCCTGTTGGGGGCGTCATTGCAAGATACTTGAAAAGGTTCGAATCTGCAGGCCCTTTATGGTTCTACTTGCATGTCAGCTGTCAACTGCTGGCCTATATTCTTGGTGGTCTGTCTGGATTTGGGACTGGAATATTTCTTGGCATAAGGTCTCATGGTATGGAACATAGCTGTCACAAAATCATCGGCATTGTCCTCTTCTGTCTTGCAACAGCGCAGGTGTTTGGTGGTCTGGTCAGACCTGACAAAGATAGCAAGTATCGTCCCTTCTTCAACTGGTTCCACTTCCTTGCGGGTTGCTCAACACTTATCCTAAGCATATTTAACATATACAAAGGATTTGACATATTGCACGCCGCAAGATTTTGGAGGCTTACCTACAGTGGTACAATACTAACTTTGCTACTGGTCACGCTACTATTGGAAATATGCACAAGATGGTGCCTGCCGATAACTAAGCATTCGATGTCAAATACCGTGGACAAAAACACATCCACTGTCGCTGCAGTAGCTGCAATGGAGGTTTAGATTTGGGATGCGTAATGCTGCATTGGAACATGCGAAAAAGAGGAACTTATTGCAGGTGGTCAAGGAGCGCTACTAGTGGAGGAGGTTTTGATGGAAAATATTTGATCTATACTGTTTTTAATTAACCAGAAAGTAGTTTTTATTTTTAATTTTCTTGTTTAACAACTACCTTTTATATTGAATAATTATTAATTGAATCCCTTTATACTGATTCTATTAAGCTTGGGATCACTATTTGTTTTTCCTACTCTGCTATCCCATGCTGTACTGATCTTTTATGTTGGACATCCTCATCAAAGTTATCTTTATAATGCTCGTGTGGTGGTGCCCTTTAATATTTTTTTTCGTAGAATACATTTCCACTTGAGGAATGTGATTAATACAGGGTTAGAGAAGGTAGAGAATTTAGCTTATTGGTATTGTTTAGCAGATTAAGTAATGAAATGAAGAGTGAGGGTGTTGGACTAGGAAAGCAAGAGGATGTATTTGATGGATTCCTTTTGACTTTTCTTGGTATTAAACCCGTTCTTTTGTGGTATTAGAGCCAGGATAGCTGCATTGCAGAATCTGACAACGCAGTTGTGAGGAAAATTGGCACCAGGATATTGTTGAGGGAGGAATGCAGTGGTTATGGGGCTGGGATGAAGGGGATGATAATGGGTCATACAATTCCGGAAGCTGGGAACAATGGGGTTTATAATAATGGAACATTTGAGATTGATGTGGAATGTCAAAAGATGTATAATGAGTTGCCTGACGTTTTGGAGATCAACAGGAATTCAGAGTTATGAGATATGTCATCAAAACCTTGGTATCAGGAAAAAAAAAAAAAACAGAGCAATTTCTTCTATGGGTTCTTTTGTCTGATAAGATCTGATGGATTTTGGGGTTTTAATTCTTTTGTAGTTTTGATGGAGGTTTATGTAGGGCTTGAAAGATTTCAAAAGAAAAGAAGTTCATATCTTGATGTTCAGATTGCTTCCAAACAGAAAGTTGCTCGGAGTTTGTGTCTTGTTCCTGCAATTTTTCAAGCGAAAATGCAACTGGTTGCTGCCAAGAACAAGAAGAGCAAGGAAGAAAATTGTTGCAACTAGTGGCTACATGTTGTCTCTTCTTAATAACGCGGTCCGATGGCCATGACATTATAAATACGATGCTCTAACCTCTGAGCTAAGCGGGCTCACATAACAGAAAGTGCACATGCATAGGATTTAGTTTGGCTGAGGATCTGTTATATATTGAAGTTGGGAAGTTCCTTTCCAAATATCCCCCTCCAGTACTTGCTGTGTCGTTTAAGTAGCTGTGTTTGGCAGGCACCATGGAATTGGTATCAAATCAACCATTTGTCATGTCTGGCATGAGTTTGCGGCTCGCACCATCTCCATGGTCTCAAGAGACCAGTCAAAATGTGTTAGCTTTATTGTTATTGGATTAGTCTACACTCTAACGCTGAATTCATCAAGCAATGTCTCATGGGGCATCCAATTTGAAAGGAAAGGGGATTAGTTACAGAGCTTTTGGCATTTCCCACTGTGCATAGCCTACCTACGGCTCAACTGACACTGGAGAGGAGCGAGAGCAGTAGAGTTCTACAAGTGAAACTTCGTGGCATTATGGAACAGCTGAAACAAGTAAGCGGAAAAGAACATATTTGAGTTTGAATGTAGGAACATTCTTATTGAAGATTAAGACTTTATAGTTACTCTGCTTTCATTTAACTATGCAAAATGAGAACCAAGATAAAAGTAGAAACATCAGCAAATCATGTAAATGGACTTGCAGTTCTATACAGCAGTATCATATACAATTTATTCAATAGACATGGACTCCAGGAAAAAATGTGTACAAATTTGTTTCCTGTCAAATGAAGGGAAGGTAGAATAGGCTAGAGTTAAACCTGCTACCCACTCCCAATTGGTATAGGACCGCCTTCGCTGATATAACCAATTTGTCATAAATTATTTTTAAGGGAAAATATACAATATTTTACAACAAAAGACTGCAAAATTGAAGAGTTAAGCAAAAAAAGCAATCACCATTCTGACGACCTTATTTGTATCATGTGCTCAAATATTTTCCACGAAAATGACCGCTGACATGCGAATTCAGATTATTGTTACTCTCCCATGTTTTCATTATCATGCCGATCAAGTACAGTAAAAGTGCAAAATCAAAAGTAGAAACAGCACATTCACAAATTAACCATTCTCTTGTTTCTGATCATATTATTACACCAAGGATCATATGGTCAACCCTTAGATGGGATGGCTGCCTCAGACTCTAATGCCTATCAAGTACAGTAAAAGTGCAAAATCAAAAGTAGAAACAGCACATTCACAAATTAACCAATCTCTTGCTTCTGATCACATTATTACACCAAGCATCATATGGTCAAGCCTTAGATGGGATGGTTGCCTCAGACTCTTCCTTGCTTTTCTGCTGTTCAAACTTATCAATAGCAGTCTGAAGTTCGTCTGTCCCTCCAACAGCTCTCATGGTGTAGAAATAAACCCCAAAAACAAATGCTGACAAGCCTCCAGCAACTACCAGATTCTTGGTCTTAGGTGCAAGGCTACTGAATCCAGCCATCTTGTAACCGAAACTTGTAGCAGAAAATGTGTTATACTGCCAAAGTTGCAGAAGTAGGAAAGGAAATATATGAATTAATCTGTTTTTCTAGGCATCTTGTGGCAAACAAAACATGCTTCCATGGAAGGGAATTATAGCACCGGATTCAAATTCTTTCATTGGAAAATATGGAAAATATTACAGGAGGTATTCTCAACTGCTAATGAAGATATTACCCAATTGAATTGCACATTGAATTGCACCCATGGACTAAACAAATCTCACTAATCCTAAAACTTCATTGAATTAAACTCAGAAATGTTTTCGATAGTTTCTCTCCCTCACAAGTACACTGCTATCATCAGCTCTACACCTGCACTGTTATTTTTCTGTTTCACTAATCTAGCTCTCCTCTCTCTTAATCTCCTTCATCAACCATCAGTGCATTGAAGAAAAAGAAAGGACCTTGAAATTCAACATGAAACGTATTTTTTTCTTCAAAAATGCACCTGCTAGCAACATGTAAAAATACCTTGAAAGTTGACACTGAAAAAAAAAGGCCCTACTGATCAGTCTAGCTTCTGGAATAAACAAGAAAGACAAAGGCCCTACTTGGTAAAGAAATAGTTTGTTCTTTCAACACTTATCATTGCTCACACACACATATATGTCCTTTCCAATTGTTTTCGGAATTTTCAATGCACATATGATTTGATTTCTCAAAATTTAAAGTTTTCATTCAACTATATGAATCACCATTTGACAACCAGAACCCCAATTCAACTTCTTTCCTTGGCAGAAATGCAACATAAACACTCATTCCTCTTCACAACAATAGTAAAGTAATAACTCATCGGCCTACTATTAACGATAAAAAACCCGATCACACCATGTAAAAATCAGGGAATCCAAAATTCAATAAAACACTCATCAATCCAACACTAGAATGACACTTAATCCACAGTTTGGCACCTCAAACCAGAGAAAAATGAAGAAACAAAATCTGGGTTTTGAACATCATGTTGACTTTTAACTTCCCAGCAGCTGAAGATGAAATTTTACTAATCCAGACAGCTAAATCAAACTAAAGTAGAAAAATAAGCAACCAAACAAAATACCATCAAGAAAATGAATTCGAACATCAATAAGTTACAGCCTTGCAAATTAAAAACGAACCTGAAATCGTGGAGTTCTTTCAGTGGAAGCTCAAAACCCTTTAATAAACCCTAAGAACTGTGACTTCTTTTTGTCCTTTTATGATTTCTTGGGTTCTTGAGAATTGCTGACGACAACAAGTGGTGGCTACAGAATACCGACTAGCACGGCATGTAATGGTATATGGGCCAGTTATAAGATCGAGATGGGCTATGGGCTGCGAATCTGTTATTAGGCCTCCTCTTATTGGTGCTGGTTTATCAGAAGCCCGAAGCATGATTGCCTTTAATTAGATTGAAGATTTGTTAAACTTGGCCCAGCATAGTTTATGTCTGATTTACATTTTTTTAATTTTTTAAAACTTTATTTTTAATATTAGTAAATTAAAAATATTAAAAAATAAAAAAATAATTTCAAATAAAAGAAGTATTTCTTCTTTAAAAATAAAAATTTCTGCTTAAAAAACAAACTTCCACTGTAAGAACATGACAAGTACAAATCAAATTGACAAAAAATTAAAAGTAAGCGAATCTCTAAAATTGCAAAGGCCAAGGCCAGTTTTTCAACTCCTCTTCTTGAACTTTTCCATTTCTATCAAAAGAACCAGCGCCACTCCCATTTCCTTCTGCAAAAGCATAGTACCTCAACAAGAAAGCAAGAACCAACACAACCCATTCCAAGCAAAAGATCAGCAAACAAAGCCCACCAGCCAACTTCAAGATGACAGCACCATCTTCCTCTCTCACGTAAGACTTCAAGTACCCCAAGAAATCACCAGTCTGTGTAAAGATAAGGATCGAAACTGATCCTTGAAATATTGCTGTTAGAGAGGTGCTGATCATGTGAGCTGCATACCATTTGTTGGATCCAGATAAGGCCACAGAACAGCCAGATACAGCTGAAATGATGGTGAACATGTGGAGGAGAACGACAAAGAAGCCGCAGAGGGAAGGGAATAAACGGAGAGAAAGAGTGAGGAATATGCAACTAGAGGCTGCACACAAGAGAATGTAGTTGCATATGGTGAAGAATATATGCGTTGAGTGGTGGGATTCAGTCACTGGACAAGATTTGTGATTGTTAATGAGACCCATTTGAGAAAACTGATGATTTGCTGTAATGAGAAGCTGGATTTTGAAGATCGAAATACAACTTTTTTTTTTTTTGTTGAGATTGTGACTGATTTGTTGAAACGAAAATGGGATGGCAAGTATATATATATGCAAGGGGTAGAAGCTGGTGCAGCAGGGAAGTGACCGTTAAAAGAGGGTTTGCCATCGGCTAGTTTTCCTACTGTGATTTCATTGGTCACCAATAATTCTAGCAGGCTGGTTTGCTTATCAACGGCTAGTTTTAAGCACAGATATATGACCCGATCCATGGGTCAACTGGCCCAAGGTCTGGGTTGTAGGTTGGGTAGGTTGACCTCATCCGGGTCAGACCCCAAGTAAGCAAATCATGGACCCGAGCTGACTAGACCGGGCTGGGACCAGTCTTATACCTAACGGTATTATCATACTCCAGCCGACAAGGCAATCATTCCAGAAATGCTCCTAAGGAAATGCTCTCGTTGTTGCCAACAAATCATTCCAGGGAGACTGACAAAACTGTAAGATACAAATTGTTGCAGCTATATCACCATGCTTGGACAGTGAAAATAGTTGGAAACTTGCTTAGATCAAAGAGTACATACAAGTCCAAAAACTTTATTTCATATCCAACAAACACTCACTGTGCGCATATTCATTGATACTTCAGTAGAACAAGATAGCCAGCAAGTAATAAGGACTACAAACAAGTCAGCAAGATATAAGAAAGATCAGTAAAACATACATCAACATCACATAAGTTGAATTCAGCTCAAAAGCTACATAAGTAGTACAACCTATTCAATCATTTAGTTGGGTACTGACAAGCAGGCCCCAAAATATCTTCCCCGTTACTAACAACTCATTTTGGACAGGCTGACAAAGCAGTGATCAGATTTCCCCAAGATAAATCTGTTTGTCACTGCTGCATGATCCAATGATAGGCTCAGTAGGGTGGAAGACACACTCATTGACAGATCCAGCGTGACCAGGAAGCTTATACAAGATGCGTCGAGAAGTTGTGTCCCATATGTAAACCATGCGATCTGCACTACCAGCAGTGACCTTGCTTCCATCTGGTGACCAGCTACACTTTAACAAGTTCTTTTCAAAGTTGTGTTGGTGCCCTTCAAAAATCTTTACACATCGATTTTGTGGTGCATAGGGGCGCATGTCCCAAATGCAAAGCTTGTTGTCCATGCCATTCGTAAGCAGATATGAGCCATCAGGACTCAACTGCATACTTGTTATCATATCTTGATGGCCCTCAAGTGTCATGGTCACTTCACCCTTGCGGATGTCCCATACCTTGACATCATTATCTATACCACCTGTGAATATCTTATCCGATGCATCAGAGAAACTGACAGCTGTGATTTGGTATTTATCTGGAAATGTTTGGATGGCACCCTTCTGGCGCAAATCCCAAAGTTTTGAAGTTCCATCATCAGATCCACTTACAACAAGTGGAGGCCCCCTACGGGAAGGGCAACATGAATTCACAAAAGAGGAGTGTTCTGCCATTTTCTTTATCTGTTTTCCGGTCTCGACATCCCATGCCCTGACAGTTTTGTCAGGACTGGCTGATATTATCTGGGACCCATCAGCAGTCCAATGAAGATCTAAAACTGCATTTTTGTGCCCTCTCATAACCATGAAGTTTTTGCATTCCCCATGCATGTACCACAGAAAAATTTCCTTGTCATGAGATCCCGATGCAATGACATTTCCAGCTGGATTGAACTTCATAGTATATATAGCACTCTGGTGACCAGTAAGCAACATGATAGGTGATTCCAAGCTAGATCTACGCTGCTTACCATTATGTCCAGGTCCTTGTGACCCTGTATATGGAACAGTAGACCACTCCATTGGCCTTGGACCGGAGACAGACAAAGCACTTTCACTCTCCCTAGGCACAACTTGCATCTTGACTTCTGCTATATGAAAGAACTAAAATCCTGAATGGGAATACAGCATAAAGTTAATATCCAGTGCCAAATTAAATAAGTAATATGAAATAGGAGAAACATCTTATTGCAATTGCAAACCAGGCATGCCTAAACACTCTGATCTATGGGACTCTTAGCTAAGGTTTACGAACATTTCAGACTAAGAAGTAGATAAATCCCCCTTTCTTGCTTGTTTCCAAAATGATCATAAGAGCCAAAGGCGTATAACAAACGGCATGTCACATCAACTGCAAACCCACTGATATCCTACTGAAGTTGACTACAGGCATATTCGCATGTTAGCATATGACAGAAGAATGAAGCAGTGAAAAGATAAATATGACTCCGGAGGGGAGAGGAGGCTAAGGCCTCAAAGCATTTAACATCCAGACCTAATGAAATGGAGAAAGATTTAAATCGCAAAATGAACATGAATCTCACATAAAGATAACACGATGCAATCTAAAACCGGTAATGTATCGTACAAAGTTTCAACAAGGCAAGAGTAACATAAACACTTGCAGGATGTGATCTTTACACTCATAAATGGTGAAGCAGGTAATGCTCAGACCAAAACAAGCATGACTCAGCTTGCCAGTGACCAGCAAGAACCACCATCTCACCAAACATGAGAAAAGAGAAGATCAGTACTATACATTAATAACAACTAACATAAGCCACATTTAACCCATTGAAAGTAAAGATATTAACTAGACCCTTCCATATTTCTTTTTTCTAGCCTGTACATTAAAAAGACAAAATCAATTCGCATGCTGTTTTAGAATATCTTGTTGCAATTGCATACCAGGTAGGGAAAAAGAATAAGAGTTACAAAGTTTCAGAAGTTGAAAGAAATCCTATGAGTGCAATGAAAGACATAAAAATCTCATCAAATGCAAGCCAAGTAATCTCATAATGAAGTTCAACTAATGACAGAGTCACATGTTAGCACAAGACAAAAAGAGCCAGAGAGTGAAAAATAAAGCCAGTCAAGGCCTCAGGGTTAGAGACATGTAACAAGTAACAACTAGTGCATTAGAGCTAAAAATCAAAAAGTGAAATAGCAAAATGGAAATGAATCGCACAAGTGAAAAAAACAAAATCCACACTACAATCCATTTCTAATTCCCAGATAGAGACTTCAGTAGCCTAAATTAGTGTTATTCTTCCAAAAAACACAGCATGAGATTTTTAAAAACAAAGCCCGCCCAATGAAACACAGTGGAATCTCACAACTTACAATTGACAAGCAAGAAAAAAAACTGGAGCAACAGCTCAAAGAAGAACTTGGGCTAAACACTAATCACAGCTATTGGAAACCATACTTGACTCATCAAAAAAAAAAAAAAAAAAACTTGACTCTTACATGTTTCCCTTTTCCTTTATGGTGTGAATAAAAAGAAAATCAACAAGCATTTTGTGTTCGAAAAACATAGAAACATTTCAGCTTCATCTTGAAATATAATCAATCACCAGCTGCTAGGTGGGGTGAGATTCGAGATGTCTCATGTTTAATAGGTAAATAATAAATTTTCCCCTATAATCCATCCTAAACTAAATGAAGAAACAATAATATATCTATCAATCAAGCTAAATATTATTTACACTGTGAAATTCAAGAAAACAAGCAAATGACAGGAACAATGTATCAAGAACGAAGACTTTTTTATGTTAACATTTTTAGGGTTTCTTAAACTAAAAGAGAAAAGAGGGCTCCCCCGAATTAGGCAGCTAAGTTAGGTCAAAACAGAATATGAAGAATCCCATCAGTTTTTTAGGACAGTGTGATTTGATTCGAAACTTATCAAAACAGGAAAAAAAAAAAAAAAGGAAGGCAAATAATCTTTTCTACGGCTAAAGGGTTCTTCTTTCGGTGAAATACAGAGCTTTGAGAGCGAGAACAAGAGAGGAGAGTACCTTGTGATGACGGTGAGAGATTTCTCTTCTCTCTGCTAAACCCTGGCCTGGAATGGAGGCGATCTATTCTTTATGAGCCCCTCTTTTTTGTTCTTTTTTTCTTTTCTTTTTAACGAAGTGCCACTGACAAGGCTGTTTGACCCAAGCCTCATGTTTTGGGTCAGAGCTTAGTATATGAGTATCGAATCATGAGCCCTAAGCCCAAAACATGGGTGGCTTTGTCAGCTGCTAATCCAGCAATTTTTTATTATTATTAAAATTAAATCATTTTAATAAAAAATAATTTAGTTTGCCATGAAATCAGCCTAATATAGCTTTCAAATCCGGAGGTCCTAAATTAATTTACCAAACTAAATTTTATAACTATAACATAAAATGTTATAGGGAAACAATATATATATATATATATATATATATATAATCATGGAAGATTGGCTTAGAACCATGATCTAATAAAATCTAATTTGATTATGGTAAAGCAATATAATATAATATAATACAATCACAGAAAATAAAAAATTTCAATCTAAAGTTTAAATTATACAGTGACAAGTTAATCAGAATAAATTAAAATAATATTATTTTTATTTTAAAAAAATATTAGGTTTTAATTAAACAAATCAAATTATAAATCAGTTTATTAGATCCTTCAAGTCAATTTTTTTTTAACCTAAATCAAGTTATATTTGAATCAAACAAATCGAATTAGAAGAAAGTTTAATAAATATGAAGTATTCTAGCTAAAAAAGGAGAATGATTAAAAAAATAATCAAGTTCCAAATTTTAAACTTGTTCTTTGTGTTTACTTTTGACTTTAGAAGGCACTTACTTTCCAGACAACTTACTAAGGACAAATTTGCACACATCAATTATTTTTAAAACCACAAACTAATCACTACAAACAAGCTCTTTCACTATCAACTTTTTTAAATATTAACATTAAGTTTTATTAAAGACAACGCTCCTAATCATTTGATTAAGTCTCCTTCGTTAATCCCAGTTAACTCAACCTTAAAATTAACTAATTCACGTTCAACTAGGTCAAGTGTCCGGTAAAATTAATTTAAATATATCCCTGTTTGTTTTTGTTTTTATGTTTCAAAAGTATTTTAAAAAAAATTTAATTTTTTTAATTTTTTTTACTTTAAATTAATATTTTTTTATGTTTTTAGATAATTTTGATGTGCTGATATCAAAAATAATTTTTAAAAAATAAAAAAAAATATTATTTTAATATATTTCTGAACGAAAAACACTTTGAAAAACAACCACACTTCCAAACAAATTAATTTGATGGAGTTAACTTACACTTATAATCATTATGAATAAATTGACTCAATTAAAATTTAATAAAAATTAAATTGATTTAAAAAAAAACAATATCATTTAACTTTAAAAAATTGACCCATATCAATTTTAAATTAAAACTGCTGTTAAATTGCATCTAAACTTGTGATTTGGATTGAATTTAATTATTATGTTTTTAATATAAAAATATTTAATTATAGTATCATTTGAATTTATATAAATAAAATGAAATTAAATGAAAAATGCATTTAAATAAAAAAAAAATAGAAAGTTTTCATTTAAGTAAATTCAAGTAAGAACGAGTTAGAAATCCAAGTTTCGACTCATATTAACGCTTGTTTTGGGTCAACTTACTAAAAAAAACCTGATTTTTAAAAAATAATATCATTAATATTTTTTTTAAAAAATTAGATTTAACTCTTCTGTAAAACAACCAGCCTTTGAAGCAAGTCAACTCACGGGTAAAGACTTGTAACTATGGTTAGTTAGAAACACTAAAAAATAAATAAATAAAAGAAAAAAAGAAAAAGAGAACATTAGCCTTCCTAAAAGCATCTCTAATCATTAATCAAACACAAAGAGAGAAACTGAGAAAGCATTTCAAAAAAGCCCCACCATGTCCCTTGACTCCCAAGACTCTACTTCTCCTTCCTTCAACAGGGACTGGTTCTTCCCTTCACCTTCCTTCATCCACCAATCACCTCCTAAACCTCCTAAACCCCACCGCAGATTCTCCACTGCTTCCAAACATTCTCCAGGTTCCAACATCTCCAATCCTCCCTCGTTTCGTTCATCACCCTCTCTCTCTCCCACCACCACTTCTAAATATGGAAGACTTCGCCGGCGCGTGGAGTTACCTCGACCACCTGATAAATATTCAATACAACACCAAAATGACTCCGTTTTGGACCGCAAACCTGCTGTTTCCAGTGAGAAGAAGCAGTCTACTGTGAAGGTTTCTTCTGGGTCATTGGGCCATCGGGTCAGAGTCCGATGGAATTTGGCCATTACAGTAGCTGTGAGTATTTATATAGTAATGTTTCTGACAACTTGATTGTGTGAAAGTAAAAGAAGAAGCTGTTTTTTGAAGTGGGTTTTGTTTTTGGGCTGTTGCAGATTGTGATTACAGCTTTGACTTCATTAGTGCACAAGAATTTTACTTTACATAACCAAGTAATTGTTTTGCAGGTGAGTTTTTCACTTAAAAGTTTTGATTTTTATAATCAAGATTGGTGATTTTAAATCTGTATGTAGTTTTATTGATCATTTAAAGTATTTACTAGTTGACTTTGACCTTAATGCACGGCTTTGTTGTTAGTTAACTGGGATTTTTTATTTTTCGGATTGCAGGATCAAATACTGAAACTAAATGTTAGATTACGAGCGTGTAATTTGTTATCCAATGTAGATACTTTTGATTCAGTTATGCAGGAGCTTGATGATATTGGTTATGGTAGTGATAACGGGTTAAAGAATTTGGCTTTGATTGTTTCAGTTACGCTATTATCTATTCCGGTTCTTGCTTTCAAGTACATTGATTTTGTATCGAAATCCAGATCATCGGATAGTGTTTCGGAAGAGGCGTTGTTGAATAAGCAGCTTGCATATCGGGTGGATATTTTTTTATCAGTTCATCCATATGCCAAGCCTTTGGCGTTGTTGGTTGCGACATTGCTGGTTATTTGCCTTGGTGGATTGGCGTTGTTTGGTGTGACAGATGATAATTTAGCGGATTGTCTTTGGTTGTCTTGGACGTTTGTAGCGGATTCAGGCAATCATGCTAATACCGAGGGGATTGGTCCAAGGCTTGTTTCTGTTTCTATTAGCTTTGGTGGGATGCTTATTTTTGCTATGATGCTTGGACTTGTGTCTGATGCTATTTCTGAGAAGTTTGATTCATTAAGGAAAGGAAGAAGCGAAGTGGTTGAGCAAAACCATACTCTAATTCTTGGCTGGAGCGATAAACTAGTAAGATTCTGATTACACAGCTTTTCAGTGTGATGAAGCTTGTTTTTGAGCATACGTGTGCTCGCACTTTTTAAAACGACTTAGTTGTGAATAGTGCAGGCAGGTCATTTCAAAGAGAACCTTAATATAATCTGGGAACAATAATCTCCATCCTAATTTAAAAATCTCTGAAGAAATTCCTAAAAGGGCGTGGATAACGAAACAAATATATTTAGGTACTTGAAGAATCTTTTTGCAATATTTTCCTCAATAACCAAGTAATTTGTTCTGAAACTAGGGATCACTGCTGAATCAACTTGGAATAGCCAATGAGAGTTTGGGTGGAGGAATTGTAGTAGTGATGGCTGAACGAGACAAAGAAGAGATGGAAATGGATATTGCTAAAATGGAGTTCGACTTCAAAGGAACATCTGTCATATGCAGAAGTGGGAGCCCCCTAATTCTGGCTGACCTAAAAAAGGTATGCATAGTTTCTGTGATATTGCTTATAAGTTGTAACATAGAGATGTCTTATCTACTGAAAAGCTGTGGTAGCGGGATGGATTCAGTCTTCTGCAGTTGTACAATGAATTAGTGATTTCTTAAATGGCCTGGTTAGATATCCTCTCGAAAATTTATGTTTGTTTAGTTTAGTTTAGTTTCCGGCCACATTCACTCCCCTTTGTTTGTTAGGGTTCATTCCTAATTTTGCTAAAGCATGGCAGTTCCCAAGAAAGAATTCTATGATTAAAATTTTGCTTTAAGCATTTTATTGTACAATGTTACTTCATATTCTTGAAGATTGCACATAGCATTTCTTGTCATGATTTCTGCTATGAATATTATTTCTCTGTACATTCTTTGAGTCCACCTTCTACTTCCTTTCCCTCTCTTTTTGCGTTGGGGTTGGGTTGGTGGGGGGGGGGGGGGGGGTGTTTCTAATGGCTATTGTTTTCCCAAGTACACTGGTTTGTTATAATCTTCTTTCCCACAATCATTCTATGGTGCAACTTGCCTGTGTTTGGGCTTCTGTGAAGTTGTTGCAGCTAGCAGTTTTAATGATGTTAGCATCTACCTTGTCATGAGTGGTGAAACCATTATTTTATCTGTTGCTTTTCTTGATATGGTAATGCCTGAGTTTCAGGTATCTGTCTCCAAGGCCCGTGCAATAGTTGTCCTTGCTGAAGATGGAAATGCTGACCAGGTCAGCTACTTGAGTGCATAAGTAATGTTCTTCATGTATGGTATTGACAAGCATTGATAGCCATTGATGTTTATGGTTGTATACAGAGTGATGCTCGCGCATTGAGAACCGTCTTAAGTCTTACAGGAGTGAAAGAAGGTCTAAAAGGGCACATTGTGGTGGAGCTAAGTGATCTTGACAATGAGGTTCTTGTGAAACTTGTTGGTGGAGATCTTGTCAAAACTGTTGTAGCTCATGATGTTATTGGCCGCTTGATGATTCAATGTGCTCGGCAGCCAGGACTTGCACAGGTTAATTCTGCACTCTTAAAACTCTTGTCATGTTCTGTTAACATCATTGTAAGCGTTATTGCCTGGCTGATTTATTTCACAATGATTTTTTACCGCTGTTTATTATGCTGCTGTAAACTCTTTCCTGCTTGTTTGTGTATGTGATCAATTACGGATTGGTTATGACAGATATGGGAAGACATACTTGGGTTTGAAAATTGTGAGTTTTACATCAAAAGATGGCCGCAGTTGCACGGCATGCAATTCGAGGACATACTAATCAGTTTTCCCGACGCTATACCTTGTGGGATCAAGGTTGCTTCTTGTGATGGTAAAATTATCTTAAATCCTGAAGACTCGTATGTTCTTCAAGAAGATGATGAAATCCTTGTCATTGCGGAAGATGATGATAGCTATGCTCCAGCAGCATTACCTACGGTGCTTTCATTTTCCTTCATAAATAAAGATTTCTTATAGATTGCATGCTTCTTTCTTTTCCCTAGCTTGTGTCTTTGTTCTGTCATCCTAGGTTGTATGTGCATGATAAGAGACGGGACCTACACCTGACCCAGTGCAAAAGAAAGTCGTCTTCTCTTACCAGATCCAGGATGCTCATTTATTGGAGATAAATTACAAAATGAAAATGAAAAGGCCTTGATAAAGGCAGCAAATATCTGTATACAAAAGAAAACAACGTCCTAGCTATAGACACCAATGCATACCCATAGATAAATAGTTTCTTAGTTTTAGCAAAGTATGTTATTGCACAGATATGCATGAAGTCTTTGGTGCTGTACATGATGCTGTGTGGTTGGTGAAAACTATCACATTGGACCTGATGTGTCTACCATAGACCGTTTATGGATGGTTCTTTTCTCTGATTACTAAATTGTGTAATTTAGTAAAGGATATAGCTTTTGATATAATGTAAGACTATCAAAAAAAATAAAAAAAAATAATACATGATGTAAAGGGGCTGATAAAACTGATAAGGGAAAAAATGAAAGTGAAAATAGCAGATCATGCTCGGATTGGTTAAGGACAAGTTCAGTTGTGAACATTAGAATGATGCCTTCAGTGGAAATTAGGTAAGTGGATGCACCATAAAAGAAGAACTTACATAATATAATAAATTTCATCATTCAGGTCAAAGAGGCATCATTCATGCACATTGCCCGACCTGCAAGAATGCCACAGAAGATTCTACTTTGTGGATGGAGGAGGGACATTGATGATATGATTGTGGTAAGCTCTTTTGTGAAGCCCCTAATCTTTCTTTTCTTCGCCTGGATGCTGCAGGTATGGAGAGGAAGTCTACCCAAAGACTTTATTGGTCCAAAGTCTGCAGAAAAGATATTATTCTGTGGTTGGAGACGTGACATGGAAGATATGATTATGGTAATGTTATAAGGATAATGAAATCATAACTTCTCCGTTGCGGCAAAGTGGTGGTAGACATTTCAGAATTCTTCTGTGTTATTATTGCAGGATTTTCAGTTGTAGTTGCAACAAGTGTGCCTATTGAAACCATTCTTTCCAGTTTCTACATGTACTTTTTTTTGGGCAACAATGAGCTCTCTTTTTGTCTCATTTAGACTATTTCATTTCTATAACAAAAGTAATTATCAGTTACTCATCTCTTCATGTTTAGGTGTTGGATGCATTTCTAGCACCAGGTTCAGAGCTCTGGATGTTCAATGATGTTCCCGAAAATGAGAGGGAAAAGAAGCTCATTGATGGTGGTCTAGACTTAAGTAGATTGGAAAATATACAACTTGTCAATCGAGAGGGAAATGCGGTCATAAGACGTCATTTAGAAAGCCTTCCTTTGCAATCTTTTGATTCAGTAAGTGAATAATACTAAAATAGTAGTGGGTTTTGAATCAAACTATATGACATTTGGGATTGTATTTTTTGAATGTAATTATCCTTATTCTTAGTTAAAAAGATTTTGATGCAGTATTTGGTGTGTCTAGATTTTAATTTTGGCTGATGAGTCAGTGGAAGATTCAGCCATTCAAGCCGACTCCCGATCTCTTGCCACATTATTATTGATTCGTGATATTCAGGTACTCGATCTAACTAAAGTTCTGGTGGATAGGCTATTACTCATTCATACAACATAAGTTCTATTGATTAACCAGTATAAATTTCACGACTTAAAAAGACATTTCACACGGACAACTGAAATGGGCTCTTCAACTTTCAGCCTTCTTCGAAGTTTCACGCCATCCTCCAAGATGCCCTGTAATCTTAGGTTTAGAATAGCCTTTTGCTTTCTTTTCTGAAGAGTACTTGGCCAACTCCTCTTCAACTTTAAGGAAAAGCCAAAAAGATTTTGTTTATTTTCTCCTGAACCCAAGAAGATAATTGTACAGGATCCAGGTGTTAATGGTGCAATTTAGTGCTTTTCGATCCTTTGTATTCATGTGTTCTTATTCTCATGATCCATGCAGTCAAAGCGTCTCCCAATGGTAAACCAGGTTCGCAGAGGAACCTTCTCTCAAGGTTCGTGGATTGGGGAGATGCAGCAGGCTTCAGATAAATCTGTAATAATAAGTGAAATTCTGGACCCAAGAACTAAAAATTTATTATCCATGTCGAAGATCAGTGATTATGTTTTATCAAATGAACTTGTCAGCATGGCATTGGCCATGGTTGCAGAAGATCAACAAATAAATGATGTATTAGAAGAGCTCTTTGCAGATGAGGTATTCTTTTGTCTCACTTCTGTTAAATTCTGAGATCTTATTGCACTCTATGGAAAACCAAATTTTGAAGGGCGAAGTAGGCTTACAAAATTGCAATAGAAAATTCCAACAAGTGCATGCAATGTTTTCTTTTCTCATAGTTTGCATGTCAGCACCTTATCTATATGTTTTCTTTTCTCATAGCTCACGCTATGTTAAATCCTCCCTCTCTCTCACAAAAAGCCATCTGCATCATGTATACTATAGAGCCCATGAAACTTTTCTAGCTAAACTAAAGGATGAAATCTTAAACACATCAGGTGATTATTAACTTCGTTCCCTAGTGCATTTAGTTGGTCACTCCTTTAAATCATATATTATAATGACTTTGATGCCCTGCTTCTTATATTGAGAAAGTAGCATAGCGTGAGCCCTGCATCCAAATAATCATTTTGTTATTATGGTTGTGATAAATTAAGCTAGTTAATATGTTGGACCACAACAGCAAAGGGTTTGCTAGCATGTTCTCTCTTTACTGCTTAGAACAACCCTCTAGCATTGATCAGAGTGATTCCTTTGTTGTGTTAGTGAAATTGCTGCTATTGATGATGTTGGAATTTAAGATCCTTTAATCAGTTAAATTCATCATTCACAAACATTTTGCCTTCATCAGGGAAATGAGCTACAAATAAGGCAAGCAGATCTTTACCTCAGTGAAGGCGAGGAATTGAGTTTCTATGAAGTACTATTACGAGCACGACAGAGAAGAGAGATAGTCATTGGTTACCGTGCAGCTAATGCTGAAAAGGCTGTTATCAATCCGCCTGCCAAAAGTGAGAGACGTAGGTGGTCACTGAAAGATGTCTTCGTGGTAATTGCAGAGAAGGAATGAGGATGAGGTTCTTCTTCATCCCCTGAACATGATATTCTTTGAAAAAAATTCGATGGACACCGAAGAAAACAACAATAGGAAGTGTTCATTAGTTTCTGCCAGTCTGAAAAAAGAAAGAAAGAAATGCTACAGATGTACAGTCACATCTAGTATACTTCTTGTAAAAAAACTCAACCTCAAAGTTATGGATTTTTCTCGCTACCTAAATATGAAAGAGTTGTAACGTTTCCCAGGACATGTGTTTGGAGCACTAAATTGATATGAAGGCTCTACTTGGCGTGAAACATTTGTGATTTGCAAGAATGATGACTGACAGCACAAGAAATGAATAGCTTCAAGCTGGCTTCTTGCTTCGCCGAAGCATGTTATAGCATGATAATTGAAGCTAGATGGTTGGAAGTATATTCTGCATCGTTCAGGACAATCTCCTTCCTTTGGAATACTAAAATGAAAAAACCCTCTTCTGTAATCTCAACGTGAAAGCAGAACCAGCCGACGCTTTATGGTAAAATCTTGATATCTGCCTATCGCGACGACGTGTGTTGTGGAGGTTTCCATCCAAGGATGGATTGGGGAATTATTCCCCTTTAACTTCATCAGCTTATTACTTATAGCCAATGAAGAAATCTCAATCGTATCCATATCACATTCAAAGCAGGTAGATTAATTAAATTGGCTTATTTGAATGTTGAAAAAATCGACTTTTCGATGCTTAATGTATAGCGACGCGAAATAACTTTTCATTTTACTTTATAATATAGTTGTTTTCCACAAATAATGATGAAATTTAATCAAATTAAAAATAATAATTTACAGTAGATAACATGCTTGCACTCTGTGCTGCTATACAAATAAATAAATAAAAAAAGATGTTGTGATGCTTTCAATGCCATCATAAAAGGCAATGTTTATTCATTGAGAGATGGTGCACACGTTGCTCGAAAAGCATGAACGCCTCCTAGATACATGTATCAACTACTTTTTATTTTTTAATTATATTTATATTTTTCAGAAGACTAAATTGCCTTTAATTTACATTAATTATAACTAAAAAGCCATAATAAAAATATAAAAACACCCTTGAAAATCAATTTTAATTTTTTTTGTTTTTAAAAAATATAGTCATTTCATTGTACTATCAAAATATTAAAAGACTAAAATACCCATGGATCTCAGTTTTAAAATTTTTACTTTTAAGATATTTAACTTATTTTACTTTATTTCTAAAATGTTTAAAAACTGATTTGTCCTATTATAATGATAATAAATCACTTTTAATAACTAATTAAATAACTTTATTTTAGAAGAGCAAAATAATCATTCATTATTTTAACTCGCAATTATAGGTGTCTTTAATGTATAATAAATGACTAAGCTCTTAGTTTTTTTTATTAATTTTAATTTTAATTAAAAGACATAGCAAGTTGTTAATTTTTTTTTTATTAACGTGGGTGTCCGGACCAGCTTACGCGCACCTCGACTAATCCCACGGGCCCTAAAGTTAACGACCATGTAAGTCTCCAGTGGCCATCATATAAAAAACCACAGGACTCCAAAAGTTGTCTAATTAAATAGCTTAGTCTTAGCAGTAGTCTATCCCATATTTATTAAATCCAAGCCATAAGAGTCCAGAGTCTATCTGGAAAAAAAAGCCAGGTCTTGAATTACATTGATGGGTCTGGGTTAATTTAAAAAAAATTAAAAAAATTGTTTGTATTTCATATAAAAAAATTAAAAAACAATTTATATATATATATATAAAATTTTAAAAATTATTTTAAAAAATATATTTTTTTCTTCTAAAAGTTTTAGGTAACGCCTATACTATCTCAACATTCCCTTTTGTTCTTGCCCCGCCTCATTGATTTAATGTTTTTCACCTTGTTATACAATTGGGATCGTTTAAGCAATTTTCACCTTGTTTTTCACCTTGTTAGGAGATAAAAGATGGACTTAGGGTGGGGTGGTTTCGGTGTTTCAGTTCACCTGTTTATCGGTTGTTTTTCACTGGAACATCTAGATTCCGAGATGAAGGTCAAGTGGGTTTTACTGTGCTAATTGCTGGTTTGGTTTTTGATTGATATAGATCCGGCTAACGCCCACTTCACCAAACAAATAATAATAAAAAAAAATAAACACAACCATTATAATAATATAATCAGATGCTCTTTCCTGCCAATCACAAATAAACAAAGAACAAGAACGGAAGTCAACGATCACCCTCTGTAGATGAGAAAATATTTGGATTTGAAACCCCCATTATTACAATTATACATATGCCTAAGCTACTGATTCAAAATCGTCCTCATCTTTTTTCCTTGAGCTACTTCCGTTCTCTCCCTTCAGACTTGCCCTGCCACAAGAGTCTCACTCTTGTTTCTTCGACTTTTTCTCCACAAAACAATGGCAATGTTTTTCTTGTTTCTCTCTATCTTTTTGTTTGTTTATATCTGGAGATTCATCATACGAAGCCGTCATATTTCTCCATCCCCATCTACTCCTTCCACCTTAACCACCGCCCAACCACAAGTAATTAAATATGATGTCTTCCTTAGTTTCAGGGGAGAAGACACTCGTTTTGATTTTACCAGCCACCTCTATGCTGCTTTGAAACGGAAACAAATCCTAACTTTCATAGATTATCAGCTTGTGAGAGGAGATGAGATTTCGGCATCACTTCTGAGAACAGTTGAAGAGGCCAAGCTTTCTGTGATTGTTTTTTCTGAAAACTATGCATCTTCCAAATGGTGCTTGGAGGAGCTTGCAAAGATTTTTGAACGTAGAAAAAATAATGGACAGATAGTTATTCCGGTATTCTACCAGGTGGATCCATCCCATGTAAGAAATCGAACAGGTAGCTTTGGGGATGCATTTGCTAGACTTATAAAGAAGAAAGCTTTGACGATGGACAAAGAGCAGAACTTCAGAGACGCTTTGACGGATGCAGCCAATCTATCTGGATGGAGCTTAGGGAAGTCTGAGTAAGCTCTTGAAATATATCCCATAAGAAAATATTCGTTCATTTGTTGAGGATTTGAAATTTAATTTAAAATTATTGAGAATGATGAGCTCTGTGAATCTATATTTATTTTATTTGATTTTGAAAACGTTGTAGCGAGACACTTGTACAGATCTTAAGTTTTAGGAGACAGAAAGCAGATACTTAGGAATCCTTATATTAAATTTTATCAGGACAATCAATGTTTTCTTCTATCGTTTCACTTGAAATTGGGTCATTAATAGTCTTTTTTTTTATTGAGATGATTCTATATACGATGATATGAGAAAACATCTTATGCATTTGCATTTCATTGATTTTCCTCGATAAACACCAATTACAAGTAGTTTCCAGTTTCAAGGATTGATTAACTGTAGCATGAGATAAGTAGGGAGCTGCTGCATATATCTGAACTCAAATGCATTCTCTCGAGAGGCCCAGTAAGAGAATCTTGTCCAGGTTTATGAATACATGCTCACCTTATAAAAGAGCAGAATATGGATGGAGGCTCTTCCTTTCTTTCCCACCGTATAATTCAGATCCTATACGTGCCTACTATGTATAGATGTAGCTACTAAGGAGTGAGTATGTTTATATGTTTGTTGTTTCTTCTAGTCTGGTCCATTTTGACTAACAAATATGTGTGTGTTCTTCTTGTTTGTTAGGCTGGAGTCTGAATTTATTGAGAAAATCGTTGAAGATGTTTTGAACAAATTGCATGACATGTCTTCAAGTCACACTACGGGTTTATTTGGAATTGATGTTCGCGTTAAAAAAGTTGAGTCTTTGTTAAATATGGAATCTCAAGATGTTCTCATTGTAGGAATATGGGGAATGGGTGGTATCGGTAAGACAACGATTGCTGAAGCTGTGTGCAACAAGGTTCGTTCTCGATTTGAAGGAATTTTTTTTGCAAACTTTAGGCAAGAATTAGAACCAGGTTCCATGGCTGATTTGCAAAGAAGCTTTCTTTCACAGCTGCTTGGCCAAGAAATTTTGAACATGGGCTCCTTGAGTTTTCGAGATTCTTTTGTGAGGGAGAGACTTCGTCGTAAAAAGGTTTTTATTCTTCTGGATGATGTGGATGATTTAATGCCTTTGGAAGAATGGAAAGATTTGCTTGATGGACGACACAGTTCATTTGGTTTGGGCAGTAAAGTTCTCATAACAAGTAGGGACAAGCAAGTGCTTAATAATATAGTAGATGAAACTTACGAGGTTGAGAGGTTGAACTATGAAGAAGCTCTTCAACTCTTTAGCTCAAAAGCCTTGAAGAATTGCATCCCTACAATTGATCATAGAGACTCGATAAAAAGGATTGCAAGTCATGTACAAGGCAATCCGTTGGCTCTTATAGTTTTGGGTTCCTCTCTCTATGGTAAAAGCCCAGAAGAATGGTACAGTGCATTGAATAAACTAGCTCTGAACTCTCGAATCGAAAATGCATTGAGAATTAGTTACAATGGGTTGGATCAAGAACAACGATCCATATTTCTTGATATAGCACATTTCTTTAGAGGATTTGAGCAAAACCAAGCGACAAGAATATTAGATGGCTTTTATGGTCGGCCTGTGATTTTCGATATAAGCACGCTCATTGATAAGTGTCTCATAACTACTTCTCGTAACATGCTAGAAATACATGATTTACTACAAGAAATGGCATTTAGCATTGTTCGTGCAGAATCTAAGTTTCCTGGCAAACGTAGCAGGTTGTGTCATTTTACTAACGTCGTTCATGTATTGGAGGAAAATAAGGTTAAAGTTGAAGTCTTTAGATATCTTTCTTTTCTCTGCTCTGACATACTAACCAAGAGGTTTCATATTTGCTCAAAAGTTGATGTTTTGAGTACGTTGTATTATTGTTTGTTTATTCTTTATTCTTGTTTAACAGGGAACTGAAGAAATTGAAGGCATATCTTTGGACATGTCCAGGTTATCGAGACAGATACACTTGAAATCTGATGCCTTCGCAACGATGAATGGTCTTAGATTTCTCAAATTCTATTTCGGTCATTTCTCCGAAGATAACAAAAATAAAATGCACCTTCCTCCTACTGGCCTCAAATATCTTTCTAATAAGCTGAGATATTTGCACTGGGATGGATTCCCTTCGAAATCATTGCCACAAGTTTTTTGTGCTGAACTCCTTGTTGAGCTTAACTTACGAAGGAGCAAGGTTGAAAAACTTTGGGAAGGAGTACAGGTATGATTTAATTGCTGCTGATGTATGATCAGAAATATAAAGTTGGAGGTGCTAACTTTCTAATTATGCCTTTTCCTTTTGGTAGGATGTTGGAAATTTACGAAAATTTGTACTATCTTTCTCTCCATATTTGATGGAATTGCCAGATCTATCAAAGGCCAAAAATTTAGTGTGCTTATACCTTGTGGACTGTTCAAGTTTAACTGAGGTTCCGTCATCTCTTCAATCTCTTGACAAGCTGGAAGAACTTGATCTCTATTTTTGCTATAATCTTAGAAGTTTTCCAATGCTTGATTCAAAGGTTCTCAGAGTACTTGCTATAAGTCGGTGCCTAGATATGACCAAGTGTCCAACTATTTCACAAAATATGAAAAGCTTATATTTAGAGGAAACTTCAATCAAAGAAGTTCCACGATCAATTACTAGCAAGTTGGAAAGTCTTGGTCTGCATGGTTGCTCAAAGATCACCAAGTTTCCAGAAATCTCAGGGGATATAAAAACATTATATCTAAGTGGAACTGCTATTAAAGAGGTGCCCTCATCAATCCAGTTTCTCACAAGACTCCGCGTATTGGATATGAGTGGTTGCTCAAAACTTGAGAGCTTCCCAAAAATTTTAGTGCCTATGAAATCTTTGGTGGATCTTAACTTGAGTAAAACAGGCATTAAAGAGATACCCTCATCATTTAAGCATATGATATCTTTGAGAAGTTTAGGGTTAGATGGAACGCCTATTGAAGAGCTACCCTTATCAATCAAAGATATGGTATGTTTGAGATATCTGGCTTTGCATGGAACACCTATTAAAGCATTACCTGAGCTTCCACCTTCACTGAGGTCTCTAACAACACATGACTGTGCATCTCTAGAAACCATGATATCAACCATCAATATAGGCAGATTATGGGATGGATTGAATTTTGCAAATTGCTTCAAATTGGATCAGAAACCACTGATAACAGCAATGCATTTAAAAATTCAGGTATCTCTCTTAACCCAATCGTTCTTTCTTCTCTCTTTCTTTCCTGCTTCATCACATTTTCAAAATGTGACTTTTGTGTAATAGTCCGGAGATAAGATCCCATATGACAGAATGCAAATGGTTCTACCGGGGAGTGAAATTCCGGAATGGTTCGGTGACAAAGGAATTGGATCTTCACTCACCATACAGTTGCCCTCAAATTGTCGTCAACTCAAGGGAATTGCTTTCTGCCTTGTCTTTCTACTCCCTCTTCCCTCCCATGAGATGCTTTATGAATTCGATGATCATCCTGAAGTTCGCGTATATTTTGATTGCCAAGTTAAGAGTAAAAACGGTGAGCATGATGGTGATGATGAAGAAGTCTTCGTTTCCAAGAAAAGCTATAGTATATTCAATTTCTTGAAGACATGTGACTCAGATCACATGTTTCTACACTACGAGCTCGAATTAGTAAATCATTTCCGTAAATATTCTGGCAATGAAGTTACATTTAAATTCTACCATGAAGTGGTCAACGGGAGTACGAATGTAGGTCATGAGATTCGAAAGCCTTGCAAGTTGAAAAGCTGTGGTGTATATCTGCACTTTGATGAAAATCTACAGGCCGACACTTTGTTAAGGATCTTCCTTAACAAACAAAAGTTTAGAAGAAAATTGAGGGAGAAATAGAAGAAATTGAAAGGGAGAGAGAGAGAGTTCTGCAATTACTGCAAATTGTTCTTCAAGTAGTTTTCAAGATACCTGTACTAGCTGCTGCTTCTGGTACTACTAACTTGCTGCTGTTGTAACCCTTCTCTATGACTAACTAACTTTGACCTTACCCTGCAACTTGTAACACACTTATGATGAGGATTTGAAGCGAGTAGTTCTGAGAAGGATTCAGTTTACTATAACTGTCTTTATGCAACCAAATTCTACTAATAAAGTCACCTTGTAAAAACCCTAAATTCAAAAAAAAATCTGTATTTTTTAGTTTCCCTCTTGAAAAGTTTATAACTATTTAAATAAATTCAAAATAGCTTAAATAAACTAAGAAATCTGAAAATAAATTGGAAAAATAACAAAACTAGCTCAAACAATATTTTCTCTAGATTTGGTTGTAGCTAACTAACATTGTTAATTATAGAATTAGACTTGTAGAATCTCCCTGCAAAATTTGAATGATCCAAAAATTATGAATCTTTTTGTCAGGTCAATTACTTTGAGCAACGTAATTCTCTTTTTAGATTTACGAATTCCCATCAATCCATAAACAACATTGCAAATCTGGGTAATCAAAACCAATGGAAGGATTGATGATGGAAAAAATCATAGGGAGTACAAAATAAAAGGAGGGACAAATTTTTTTGCTATGTCCACAGTAGCGAGAGATTTCACTCTGGTGGTATTTTACAGGTAGTGTCTTTTTTCTCTTGTTTTTTTCATTTTTTACAGCAGCAGCAACAGCAGCAACAACAATAATAATTTTACACATCTATGCTTGTTTACGGTGTTGGATGCATTTATAGAACCGGGTTGAGTGCTCTAGAGGCTCAGTGATGTTCCTGAAGATGAGGGAAAAGAAACTTATTGATGCTTGTTGTCTGAGCTTCAGCAGGCTGGCAAAGAAACCCGATTCCTTCAGGGCATGATCCAGTGCTGGTTGAAGGCTGAATTGCCGACAGGCTTTGGATTTGATATTTTGTTGGAAAGACTGCCGATTCCGGTAACTAGTGTAGCTTTTATGTCGTGTTCATGTACATTTCATTAGTTACCATGGTCATGTCCAACAATTTGGTGACGGCCCTAGTATGATTCAGAGTATGATTCAGTGACGGCAAGAATGGAAAATTAGGGAATGAATGTATGATTCAGAGTATGATTCAGTGACGGCAAGAATGGAAAATTAGGGAATGAATTAGGCAAACATTCTCTTTGCCTAATTCATTAATTATTAATAGCAATCCTGTGTTGGCGTTCCTGAGCACATGATATCAATGCACTTGATTAGAGAAATGTACAAAACTTGTTCTTTTATTAACATACAAAATTTGTTTTCCATGATGTCAGCAATGATAGAATGCTTCTTATTCTTTGTACATGTATAGCTCAGTTAAGTTCTCAGAATTATACACCACACTCCAGTAAATGCCGCCTCAATGCCTATGCTTCTGAAAGATCTACTTTCTCATTTAATGGAGTCACTGATTCAGGTGATGGATTCTGAACTTCAGTTTCAGATGGTTGGGATTCATGCTTTGCATCAGCTTGCAGCATCCGGTTTTGAACATCTGAGGATGAAGATGATGTAGGTAAACCAATGCGGTTGTTTTCCTGTTTTCCTGCTGCCCATGAAAATTAATGCCTGGACACCAAGTCTAACAAGAGAGAGCAAACGCCTTCAAAGAAGCATTTGAAATCCCAGTTAATCAAGATCTCAAATCCAAAAACTTGGTTAAACATGATCCTTGAAAGAACATTGATAACCTTGATAATGTGAAAATGATTAAATAACTTCTAAATGTCTGGTGGAGGTTGGGAAATATTAACCATGATAATGTCATAGACAGTTTGGTTATCAACACGACTCAGACTTCTGACATGATCAGAATATGCTCAAGAACTTAGTGTTGACAGAACATTTAGACACAGAAAAGAATTGCTATATACAAGATTTTCCATGCCCTTTAATGTGCGAACACCAAGGTTCATTTTGTTAATAAAAATCCATCGTCCCAGTAAACATGTTCGTTTTGTTTCCATTATGGTTTACCAAATTGTGCAACAAAAATTCATTGCCAAATTGTTGCAAACTTTAGGCAACAATCTAATATGCAAAGAAGATTTCTTTCACAGCTGCTTGGCCAAGAAATTCTGAACACGGGCTCCTTGAGTTTTCGAGATTCTTTTGTGAGGGATAGACTTCGTCGCAAAAAGGTTTTTATTTTTCTGGATGATGTGGATAATTTAATGCCTTTGGAAGAATGGAAAGATTTGCTTCATGGACGACACAATTCATTTGGGCCGGGCAGTAAAGTTCTCATAACTAGTAGGGATAAGCAAGTGTTTAAAAATGTAGTAAACGAAACATACGAGGTTGAGGGGTTGAACTATGAAGAATCTCTTCAACTCTTTAGCTCGAAAGCCTTGAATAATTGCAACCCCACAATTGATCATAGAGACTTGATAGAAAAGATTGTAAGTCATGTACAAGGCAATTCGTTGGCTCTTATAATTTTGGGTTCCTCTCTCTATGGTAAAAGCATCAAAGAATGGCGTAGTGCATTGAATAAACTAGCTCAGGATCCTGAAATCAAAAATGTGTTGAGAATTAGCTACAATGGGTTGGATTCAGAACAAAAATCCATATTTCTTTACATAGCTCATTTCTTCAAAGGGCAGGAGCAAATCCAAGCAACAAGAATTTTAGATGGCTTTGATCATCGGCCTGTGATTTTGGATATAAGCACGCTCATTAATAAGTGTCTCATAACTACTTCTCATAACATATTTCTAGAAATGCATGATTTACTATAAAAAATGGCATTTAGCATTTTTCGTGCAGAAATGGCATTTACCCTGTAAAAGCTACCATCTCTGCTGCTTTGACAAGAAAGAAGTACAAAAGCCCATATCCACAAACCATCCAATCCTCCTTATCCATATAAAAACCCATATCCACAAACACTGTTGTTCCCTCCCTCTGCAATTCACTCTCCCATTTCTCACTTGAAGAAGATCAGCCCAGGAAAACGGCGGTGAAGATTCGTTTAGCAAGACTGGGATGCAAAAACAGGGCATTTTACAAAATTATTGTTGCTGTTTATAGCCATACTCCAAGAGATGGCAAACGCCCTTTAAGTTATTGGTTTCTACGACCCCTTAGCAAGTTCCCTCTTCTTCTTCTTACCCTTCTCTTATTTATTTTCATATGCTCAGTTCACATGCAGATTTTTTTTTTTATTTCTAATTTCAAAAACCTGGACTTTGAAGGCCTATGGGGTTTATTTTTAAGTTCTCATTGCATGGTATGTATAGATAAATCGTGCTAATATTTGAAATTCAATAATCGAATATCAAATAATAAAATTTTTAAAAAAATTCAAAAAAAAATTCAAAGTTAAAACGGGTTAATATTTAAAATCAGTTATGGAGGTCATGAGACAAAGATTATCCTATGGAAGGGAAACACGAAAAAACCACGAAGCAAAATCCCTACTCATTCAAGATTTAACAAACAAAACAAATAACAATAAAAAAAATAAAGACCAGATTTTGTATAAAAATAAAATGAAATAAAATGACGAGAGACTATATTGAGAAATAAAATAAATCAATAAAATAAAAAAATAACAATCAAATAAATGAGTACGAAATTCGATAAAAAAAGTAAATGAAATAAAATTTCAATTGATGAAATTAAAAATAATAATAATAAAAAAATTAAAAAAAATAGCAATTAAAAACATGAAGACAAAATTGGATATAAAAAATAAATGAATAAAATATCAAAATATGAAATTGAAAAAAAAATCAACTTTTAAAAGCATTAAAAGCAAAACAAATAGTAATTAAAATAATAAGAATAAAATTGATACAAATATAAATTGAACATGATATATTTAATTTTTGAAAGAGCTAACTTAAAACTTAAGGCTAGGAAAGAGAAAAGAGGGATGAAAAGAAAAAAGTATGATAGAGCCCAATCACTATGCCGCCATATACATGTACTTGACCACTAAAAAGAGAATGTTGTGACACTTCCAACGCCATCATAAAAGTCAGTGTTTATCCGCTGAGAAATGTTACAAGTGCTGCTCAAAAAGTGAGAGTGCCTCCTAGACACAAGCATCAACCACTATTTATTTTTTTAATCATATTTATATTTCTAAAAGATTAAATGACTCTTAATTCACATTGATTATAACTAAAAAGCAATTATGAAAATACAAAATAACTCTAAACATTAATTTTAATCTTTTTATTTTAAAAAATAATGTAGTCATTTTACTGTACATCAAAACGTTAAAAGATTGAAACACCTATGGATTCTAATATAAAAAAATATTTAAGTTATTTCATCATGTTTTTAAAAATTTTAAAAATTAATTTGTCCATTTTTAATATAACAATGATAAACAGATCACATAAAAAAATTATATTATTTTTAATAACTAATTAAATGATTTTACTTTAGAAAAGCAAAATAATCACTTCATTATTTCAATCCACCATTACATGTGTCTTTAATGTACAATAAATGACTAAGCTGTTGGTTTTTTTTATTAATTTTAATATTGATTAAAATTAAGACATAGCAAGTTGTCTAAACCCTTTTCACAGACAAAGCAATGATTTCAGTTTTCATGGGTCTTATCATGCATAAGAGTTCAATTGTTTCCAGCCTATCTAAGTAGCTTAGTCTTAGTATATAGTAGTCTATCCCATAGTTATAAGATCCAATTCAGGAGTATATTTGACTTAAAAATCATGTCTCAGGTTATATTGATTAATCCGAGTTAATTAAAAAAATTAAAAAAAAATTAATTAAAATTTTAATATTCTATATAAAAAAAGTTTAAAAACAATTTATATGAATAAAATATATAGATTATAAATAATAAAATTTCAAAAATTATTTCAAAATATTTTTTTTGCTTTTAAAAGTCTCAGGTAACGCCTATACTATCTCAACCTTCACTTTTGTTCTTGCTCCTCCTAATTGATTTAATGTTTTTCACGTTGTTATACAATTGGGATCGTTTAAACAATATAGGACAAATTCTTCGCTTGCTTTGACTCAGCCTGTTTGGAGATGAAAGATGAACGCGTTGAAAATTAGGGCGTGGTGGATTTGATGTTTTATTTTTTGGTTCATATATAAAAAAATTAACAAACACTTGATTGTTGCGTGTCTTTATTGGGGTCGAAGACTTGATGCCCTTTCCTACCATATCACATCTAAACAATGAACAAGACCGGAAATTTCCAGGAAGTCAACATCTTTTACCCTGCCACCAGAGTCTTACTCTTGTTTCTTCGACAGTTTCTTCACAAAACAACGGCGGTGTTTTTCTTGTTTCTCTCTATCTTTTTGTTTGTTTATATCTGGAGATTCATCATACGAAACCGTCATATATCTCCATCGCCATCTACTCCTTCCACCTTAACCACCGCCCAGCCACAAGGAATGAAATATGATGTCTTCCTTAGTTTCAGAGGAGAAGACACTCGTTTTGATTTTACCAGCCACCTCTATGCCGCTTTGAACCGGAAACAAATCCTGACTTTCATAGATTATCAGCTTGTGAGAGGAGATGAGATCTCGGCATCACTTCTGAGAACAATTGAAGAGGCCAAGCTTTCTGTGATTGTTTTTTCTGAAAACTATGCATCTTCCAAATGGTGCTTGGAGGAGCTTGCAAAGATTTTTGAGCGTAGAAAAAATAATGGACAGATAGTTATTCCGGTATTCTACCAGGTGGATCCATCCCATGTAAGAAATCAAACAGGTAGCTTTGGGGATGCATTTGCTAGACTTATAAAGAAGAAAGCTCTGACGATGGACAAAGAGCAGAGCTTCAGAGACGCTTTGAAGGATACATCCACTCTATCTGGATGGACCGTAGGGAATTCTGAGTAAGCGCTTGAAATATATCCCATGAGAAAATATTCGTTCTTTTGTTGAGTATTTGAAATTTGATTTAAAATTATTGACAATGATGAGCTCTATGAATCCGTATTTATTTTATTTGGTTTTGAAAACGTTGTAGCGAAACACTTGTACATATCTTAAGTTTTAGGAGACAGAAAGAAGATACTTAGGAATCCTTATGTTAAATTTTATTAGGACAATTAATGTTTTCTACTATTGTTTCACTTGAAATTGGGTTATTAATAGTCTATTTATTTGAGGTGAAAAATATCATGATGTGTTTAAAAATAATATAAATCATATGTTTTGAGATTTTCTGCAAACAACTTAAACTTTTTTAATTAAAATGATTATATGATATGATGATATGAGAAAACATCTTATGCATTTGCATTTCATTGATTTTCTTAGATATACACTTACAAGTAGTTTCCAGTTTCAAGGATTGATTAACTGTAGATTTCTGAACTCAAATGCATTCTCTCGAGAGTATGTTTATATGTTTCTTCTTGTCTGGTCCATTTTGACTAACGATTATGTGTGTTCTTCTTGATTGTCAGGTTGGAGTCTGAATTTATTGAGAAAATCGTTGGAGATGTTTCGAACAAATTGCAAGCCATGTCTTCAAGTCACACTACGGGTTTATTTGGAATTGATTTTCATATTAACAAAGTTGAGTCTTTGTTAAATATGGAGTCTACAGATGTTCTCATTGTAGGGATATGGGGAATGGATGGTATCGGTAAGACAACAATTGCTCAAGTTGTGTGCAACAAGGTTCGTTCTCAATTTGAAGGAATCTTTTTTGCAAACTTTAGGCAAGAATTAAAAACTGGTTCCATGGATGATTTGCAAAGAAGCTTTCTTTCACAGCTGCTTGGCCAAGAAATTCTGACCATGGGCTCCTTGAGTTTTCGAGATTCTTTTGTGAGGGATAGACTTCGTCGTAAAAAGGTTTTTATTCTTCTGGATGATGTGGATGATTTAATGCCTTTGGAAGAATGGAAAGATTTGCTTGATGGACGACACAGTTCATTTGGTTCGGGCAGTAAAGTTCTCATAACAAGTAGGGACAAGCAAGTGCTTAATAATATAGTTGATGAGGCATATGAGGTTGAGGGGTTGAACGATGAAGAAGCTCTTCAACTCTTTAGCTCAAAAGCCTTGAAGAATTGCATCCCCACAATTGATCACAAACACTTGATAGCACAGATTGTAAGGCATGTACAAGGCAATCCGTTGGCTCTTAAAGTTTTGGGTTCCTCTCTCTATAGTAAAAGCATCGAAGAATGGCGCAGTGCATTGAATAAACTAGCTCAGAACCCTCGAATCAAAAATACGTAAAGAATTAGTTACAATGGGTTGGATCAAGAACAACAATCCATATTTCTTGATATAGCACATTTCTTCAGAAGATTTGAGCAAAACCAAGCTACAAGAGTATTAGATGGCTTTTATTGTCAGCCTGTGATTTTTGATATAAGCACGCTCATTGATGAGTGTCTCGTAATTACTTCTCATAACATACTAGAAATGGCATTTGGTATTGTTCGTGCAGAATCTAAGTTTCCATTATAATTTACCAAATTACACCATAAATACATGAAGGACAAAAGACTTATGGGGCCATTGTAAGAAGCAACCGGCCGATAAATAGTCAGGTGGAGTGTAAGAAACCAATAATTAGAGAAATTCAAGGTTCACTAAACTAAATTTAACAATGACATAAAACTTTCCATCAAAGGGGATCTAGCTTAATAGTCGAATGCATGCTATTTTTATGGAATACATCAAAGGATCTGAGTACCACTACAATATCAGAAAAGTGTGAAGTTTTTTTTTTTTTTACTATTATCAGCTTAGAAATCAACATCTCTGTGTGTGAAAGAAACATTTACCAAACCACTATAACAAATAAGAGTATACCTGACTGAAGCCAACGATGGCAACAGTTTGGCAAGAAGAATGTGAGGAAAGCAGCAACAAAGAAAAGGAAAAAAAAATAAAGAAAACCTGAATTTATATCATTGGTTCCATATAATACCGCTGAAGTATTTCAAACTCTTCAACATTTTAGGGAGTTTGTTCTTGAAAAGTAATAGAGAGCCTGCCCATGAGGAAGAAAATGTACTGATAGCAATGCATATGATGCTGCAGCAAAATTCTGTCCACAGCGTAAATATAGTATAAGTAAAGCATGCACTGGACATTTGCATGGTAAGCAATAGATATTTCTCAATCATGGATTGATGATTAATGAAGACCTCATGTAAACAGCATGAGTAGTTCTAGTTAACCATATACATATCTTTGTGGAATCATGTCTCTAGACTATACAGAAGCATACATTCGAAATAAAGAGAAAATGGCGGTGAAGATTCGTTTAGCTAGACTGGGATGCAAAAACAGGGCATTTTACAGAATTTTTGCTGCTGATACCCATACCCCAAGAGATGGCAAACACCTTCAAGTTGTTGGTTTCTACGACCACTTAGCAGGTTTCTTCTTTTTCTTCTTACCCTTCTCTTATTATTTTCATATGCTCAGTTCACATGAAGACATTTGTTTCTAATTTTAAAGACCTGGACTTTGAAGGCTTACTGGGTTTATTGGGTTTAAGTTTTTTTATTTTTATAATGTGAACCCTCTGTAATAATGTGAACCCTCTGTAATGTACTAAGAAAATATTTGGGTTTAAGTTTTTTTATTTTTATATTATTTTAATGTATTGATATCAAAAATAAAATTTTAAAAATAAAAATATATTATTTTAATATAATATATTTTAAAAAATAATCATATAAAAAAGGTTATCATTGCCCGAGCATCAAGAAGAGGATTGGCCCCATCCCCCGTCCCTTCCTCTCTCCTTCAATATAACTGTATCAATTTGTTTTTTTTTAAATTCATATTATTGGGGCAGAGAGAGTAACAAGTTTTTCCCAACGAAATCATTATAATAATCACTATAATATAATGTGAAGTCAACAAAGTCGTAGTACGTGCAAACACTTGATGCCCTTCCTACCACATCACAGAAAGAAAAAACAAATAACAAGACATTATTAAGCCTTTTTCAACACAGGAAATTTCCAAGTAGATGTGCACCCTCTGTAATGTCCGAGAAAATATATGGATTTGATTTTTTTATTTTAAATTAATTTTTATATCATTTTAATGTATTGATATCAAAAATAAATTTTAAAAAATAAAAAAAATATTATTTTAATGCATTTGCATGTGAAAATTATCTTGAAAAACAACTGTTACCACAATATCAAACAAGTTCTCCAATAAGTTCTTTTCAATCAAATTATCAGAACCATTATAGTATAATGTGAAGGCGAAAAAAGTGTTCGGCATACACAAACACTTGGATTAAAGAAATAGAAGGTGTTTGTGAGTGTAGTAACAGTTGATTTTTAAAATGTTTTTCTCTTAAAAATATATCAAGATAATATTTTTTTCACTTTTAAAGAATTATTTTTGACACTAATACATCAAAACAAATAAAAAAAACTAAAAAAAATAATAATCTCAAATAAAATATAAAAAAATTTCAAAATTTATTAAAACATTGTTTATACAGCGAAGACAAACAAAGCTTCCTACCGCATCACAAATAACAAGACTTGTGATGCCCTAAGAAAATACTTGAATTTGAATTTTGTTTATTTTTTTTACTTTAAATTAATTTTTTTGTTTTAATTATATTATTTTGATGTTCTAATATTAAAAATGAATTTAAAAAAATTATTATTTTGATGTATTTTTAATCAAAAAACAGTTTAAAAAATAATCACTAGTACAATATCAAACAGGTTCTCTAACAAGTTCTTTTCAATTAAATCATAGTAACCATTATAATATAATGTGTAGGGAACAAGTTCTCTAACAAGTTCTTTTCAATTAAATCATCGTAACCATTATAATATAATGTGTAGGGAAAAAAGTCCTCCGCAAGGCAAACACTTGGACTGAAGATACAGAGGGTATTTATAAGTGTGGTAACAATTGTTTTTTAAAGTATTTTTCACTTAAAAATATATTAAGATAATATATTTTTTATTTTTAAAAATTTATTTTTGGCACCAACATATCAAAACAAACCAAAAAATACTACAAAAAATTAATTTAAAATAAAAATAAAAATAAAATCAAAATTTATAAAAACATTATTTATACCGCAAAGATAAAAGCGCATAAATGCCCTTTCCTTCCACATCACAGAAAAACAAATAACAAGACCTGAAACCTTTTGTACATGAGAACTTTACAGGAAGTTAACAGTGTGCACGCTCTCTAATGTCCTAGAAAATACTTGGATTTGATGCCCCTATTATTATAATTATACATATGCCTCTAATTATATTTATAAGTGATAAAAGAATAAATTGTCTTTAATTCATATTAATTATAACTAAAAAATTATGAAAATAAATATAAAAAAACACTTGAATATCAATTTTAAATTTTTTACATTTAAAAACAATATAGTTATTTCATTATGCTATTAAAACGTTAAAAGACTGATACCTATAAATCCTAGTTTTAAAAATTTTTGTTTTGAAGAATATTTAAATTATTTCATTATACTTCTAAAATGTTAAAAAATTGATTTATTTCCTATTAATATGACAAATAGACCTCATTAAGAAAACCGTATTGTCCTCAAATTATTTTGTATAGGAATGATAAAATGTCACCTCATGATTTCAATTCACATAACATTTATCTTAATTTACAATTAATGACTAATGGCTTATGAATGACATGTTATCTATAGGCCTTGTATAATAATTTGATGGTATTTTGGAGTATAATAGGGATTTTTTAAAAAAGTTATTTTTAACTGTAGTATATCAAAATAATTTAAAAATATAAAAAAAAGTTAAATTAAAATAAAAAATTAAAATTTTATAAAAAACAGTTTATTTCTAAACAAGCCCTCAATAGTCGTAGCAGCAGCAATAATCAATGGTGCTCTGACATGTTTTTATATGACCATTATCAAAAGCAACCGTTCCTTAAAAAACAAAGACAAGAAATTCGTAATTTCCAGGAAAATTATAAAAGAACTCGAAGTAAAAATTAAAAGACTAAAGAATGATCGATGTGGGACAGAAGTGTTTAGTGTTTTTAAAAAATATATAATAAAAAAGTTAAAGTTGTTGGTTTCTACGACACCTTAGCAGGTTCTCCTCTTTTTCTTCTCACCCTTCTTTTATTATTTTCATATGCTCAGTTAACATGAAGATTTTCTTTTTTTCTAATTTTAAAGACCTGGACTTTGAAGGCTTATTGGGTTTATTTTCAGGTTCTCATATCATCAATGCATGGTATGTGTAGATAACTCAAGACTTGTGGGATAATGCATTTGTAATTTTATTTTCTGATGTATATGTAGTTTTATATGACCATTGATAGCACTGATTGTTCATAGTTCATTCTGTCATCAGTTAAAGTCTCAAAAATATGTTCATAGTTCTTAGTTATAGTAGTTTTTGTGGGTTAATTTTTATCTATTTTAATTTAAATCTAGTCCAAACTAAGGTCACTGGATCAAGGTTTTAAGAAAGAGTATTTCTTTCCTCTTTCCTTTTTTCGTATAAGGTTGGATGGAAGCCAGAAATGAGATGCAAGCTCACATCATGAAAATAGGTCAAAATTCAAAAACATTCTATCAAATTGCCAAAGCCTGGGCCAATCCTCTTCTTGATGTTCGGGCAATAATAGTCATATTCATAGGGACGACGACTTGACCTTAAGTCTTCCTTGAAATTACGTGTTTCCTTTTTCCTTTATATATATATATATATAAAGGAAAAGGGAAAAGGCATCTAAAAAGGAAAAGGCATCTGCCGATAAAAAAGAAAAAAGGAAAAAGCATCTGCATCTGCCGACACCGTTTGAAAACGCAATGAAACCGTGTTTTTAAAAAAATTAAATTTTTTTTTTATGTTTTATATCGTGCTTTGATGTATTAATCTTAAAAAAATAAAAAATATTGTTTTAATATATTTTAAAATAAAAACACTTTAAAAATAAACCACAATTATACTTCCAAACAAACTTAACAAACTTAGTTCAAGTCATCGTCCCCTTCAATATAGGAATTATTGCAGGAGCATGAAGAAGAGGATTGGCCCATCCCCGGTCCCTTCCTCTCTCCTTCAAGAAGACTTCTTCTTCTTCTTCTTCACAACAAATAAATATATATAAAGGAAAAAGGAAAAGGCATCTGCCGATTTATTTGGATAGATTGTGATTTTTGCAAAATCACATACATATATATATATATATATATATTAAAATCGAGATTTAAAATAGCAGATTCTCTCTCGACCAGTTCAGGTTCAAAGGAAAGGGTGATCAGCGGGACCCAGACTTTAGATCTCTTCTCTATGGTGGGAGGACATTGAGACGAATGAATGCCGAAGAAAGGAAAAGCAAGAAGTTGAACCTATGAGGTCTGGATCTATGAGTTGAAAGATCAAGGAAGGGCATTGGTCTATGTTGTTTTCTAAAAAAACAATTAAACCATATTATTTCTCTAACTGTATCATTTTTTAAAAAAATTCCTATTATTGGGGCAGAGTAATATAATGAACAATATAACTCGTTATTTCTTCCCAATAAAATCATAATAACCATTATAATATAATGTGTAGTCAACAAATTCACATCTTTTTCCTATTCTGAGCTCACTTTCCATGTCCCATGTAATGCAGATTAACTGTTAAAAGGGCTGCATACAAAGGGATAACCTCGCACGGAGAAAAATAGAACTCTAAAATTTAATTATCGGTAAATCTAACGTTTAAGACAAACTGGAAAAAAAAATGTTAAAAAAGGATAAAAAAAAACTTAACTTGAATCAACATGTCAAATTAACATCTTGACAATGTGATCGGGATAACTCTGTACAGAAAAAATTAAAAAAAACAAAGAAGATCAACTCTCAAGCAAACTAAATGATAAAAAGCAAAACTAAAAAAACATTGAAAAAAAAAATCAAGTCAATCCGGGTTAACTTGACTAACTCATGACTCGAGATATGAGATCAGAATAACCCCACAAAAAAGAAAAAAAAATCAAGAAGTTCAAGGCCAAATAACTTAATGTTGAAGGATAAGATTGAAAAAAAAATAATTTTTTTTAAAAAAGACCGAAGTTAAATCAGACTAATATTCTAAACTCGTGACCCATGTAATGAGATTGAGATTATCCTATAGAGGGCAAACACGAAAAAATCATGAAGCAATATTCCTAATCATTCAAGATTAAAAAACAAAACAAATAACAATAAAAAAAATAAAAGATTAAATTTGGAATCATTATGAACATTTTCGAAAGTCACCGTTAAGACAAGAAACACGGAATTTTAAGGGAACACAACTTCCTGAACACATTATCCAACAAAGTGTTGGTCTAACGGTTAAGATATCGTTATATCTTAAGGGTGAGAACATAAATTTAATTTTTAGAAAGCAAACTTATTAAGAGAGAAAGAGAGAGTCATAAATCCTGAATTGTATTAATTTAGCCCTGTAAAGGGTGCGAGGATACTGGAAAAAAAAAATTCAGCTTCCCGAACACACTGTCGAAGCACTCGGCAGGATCGAAGACTTAAGGTCAAGTCGTCGCCCCCTTCAATACATCAATTATTGCAGGAGCATGAAGAAGAGGATTGGCCCATCCCCGGTCCCTTCCTCTCTCCTTCAAGACGACTTCTTCTTTTTTCTTCACACTGAGAATTATGGCCCGTCATTCTTTTGTCTTGTTTTGATAATTAACGAGACATGAATCCTTTTGTACATGGGAAATTCCCAGGAAGTCAACAATGTGGGACAGAAGTGTTTATATAATAATAAAAAAAAATTGAAGAGAAAATAACAAAAGATCCTAAAGCTGCTAATACGCTAAGGGAACAGCTAATCCATTTGAAATATTAAAAAAATTATCTATCACAGTTGTGATATGATGATACACGAGAATATATGTTTCTTCTAATTACAGTAATAATTGTTTTTTAAAAAATATATATAAAGATAATATATTTTTTTTTTTAAAAAAATATTTTTTTATATTAACACATCAAAATAATTTTAAAAAATAAAAAATTCAAATAAAAAAATTATAAAATTTATAAAAACACTGCCAATACCAAAAAGAAAAACAACAACTAAATGCCTTTTCCTGCCACATCACTTTGTACACTTGATAATATTAAAAAAAATATCATTTAAATATTTTTTAAAGGTTTCGATAATCTTATTTGTTAACAAAATAAAAATTAAATGAGTACGAGTTAACCTCCTACAGGGATAAATAAAATAAAAATTTGAAGTTCAATTACTAACAAATCAAACATTGAATGATAGATTGAATAAAAAAAATAATGTTAAACACAACCTAACTCGAGTCAACATGTCAAATTCATGACTCTGTCATGAGATCATGATAACTCTGTATAGAAAAAATTGAATAAAATAAAGGAGGTTAACTCTCAAGCAAACTAAATAATGAAAGGTAAAAATTAAAAAAAATAATCAATTAAAAAATATTTTAAAAAAATCAAGTCAATCCAGGTTAACTTGACTAACTCATGACCCTAAGTTATGAGATCAGGATAACCCCACAAAAAAAAATATAAAGATCATGACCCAATAACCTAATGTCAAATGATAAGATTGAAAAAATATATATCAATTTTTTAAAAAAACCTAAAAAAGATAGAAGTCAAATAGGACCAATATTCTAAACACGTGACCCAAATAATAAAACCGGTATTACCTCATAAAAGATAAGTACAAAAAAATTACAAAGCAATATTCTTAATCATTCAAGATTAAAAAAATAAAATAAATAGCAATCAAAACATTGAAGATAAAAATTGAAATAAAATAAAATAATAAGGGACTAAATTGAAAATTTAAATAAATCAAGAAAATAATAAAGAAAATAGCAATCAAAAGAATGAGTATTAAATTGGATATGAAAATTAAATAAAGTAAAATGCATATGAATGAAATTGAAAAATAAATAAAAATAACAACAATGCAAATAATGAAGACCAAATTGGATACAAAAATCAAATGAAATAAAATGTTAAGGGGTGGAAATGAATAAAAAAAATAACTTTAAGAAGCATTAAAAGTAAAGCAAATAGTAATTAAAAGAATAAGAACAAAATTGATACAAATACAAACTCAATATGATACATTTAACTTTTAAAAAAACTGACATGAAACCTGAGGTTAGGAGAAATAAAAAAAAGAAAAAGAAAAAAAATATTAAAATTAAATTATTATGCAGTCATGCACATGTGTCTAACCACCAGAAAAATGATGTTATGATGCTTTAATATAGTCGTAGAAAGAGGTGTTGGTCTACGGAGAAATGTTACATGTGCTGTCCAAAAAAACATGAATGCTTTTAAGATGCAAATGTCTCTAATAATTCACTTTCATTATAACTAAAAAATTTTACTTTAATTATTTTACCGAAACACCCATGAATCGTAGTTTTTAAAATTTTACTTTAAAGAATATTTGAAACATTCCTCAGTGCTTCTAAAACGGTTAAAAATTAATTTGTCTCTAATCATAATGACCATTAATTATCGAAAGCCACCGTTAAGACAAGAAATACATAATTGCGTAATGTCAAGGGAACTTAGCTTCCCAAACACACTGGGCCCCAAGCACTTGCCAGGAAGAGTCGAGGTCAAGTCGTCGTCCCCATCAAAATGGCTATTATTGCCCGACCATCAAAAAGAGGATTGGCCCATCCCCCGTCCCTACTCAAGACAACTTCTTCTTCATTTTTAATTAAAAGACATAGCAAGTTGTCCAGCCCTCTTTGTTGACAAAGAAATAATTTAAATTTTCATGAATAAGAGTTCAATTGTTTTGTAGCTTAGTTTAGTGGCAGTCTATTAGTTAAACCCTACACTAACACTAGAATAATTTAATTTTTCATCTGATTAATAATTTAAATCTTAAATTTTCATGAATAGGGTTAATCTTAAATTTAAATCTTAATCTAACACTATACAGTTTGGAGGCCAAAAATGACATGCAAGCCCACATCATGAGAATGGTGGGGGTAAAAAACATTCTATCAAGTTGAATTTTTTTTAATTTTTTTATTTCAAATTATTTTTTTATTATTATTTTGATGTGCTAATATCAAAAATTAATTTTAAAAAAGAATATTATTTTAATGTATTTTCAAGTTAAAAACACTTTAAAAATAATTATTACTACAATGAGAAACAATTTCTCTAAAAAATTCTTTTCAATCAGATCATGATAGCCATTATAATATAATGTTAGGCAAAAATGTCATCGACATGCAAAAACTATAGTTATTAAACCAGGTCTGGGAGTTGACCCGGTCAAGGAACCGAGTCTCTGGTTTCATGGATCAACTCGGTTCAACACAGAAAAACTAAAAAAAATAATAAAGTTTTAAGAACTTCTTCTTTATTTTATTTTTATTTTATTTTTTTCAAGAGTAATATAGTTATTTATGTTATGAAAATGTTAAAAAGACCAAAACACTCATGGATATTAGTTTTAAGAATTTTGTTTTAAGAATATTTAAATTATTTTTTGTACTTCTAAAATGTTTAAAAATTATTTTATCTTTGATAATTACAACAATGACAATGATAAATGAATCTTATAAAAAAAAATTCAATAACCAGTTAAATGATAAAAAATAATTATTTTATTGTTTCTTCTTCTTCTTCTTTTTCTCGTCAACAGTCATGTTGACGAGAAACATGTAATTTCCAAACTCAGCTTCCCGAACACGCTGCCCTAGCACTTGCCAGGAAGAGTACTAAAGGTAAAGTCGTCGTCCCTGTCAATATGAAGAGGAGGATTGGCCCCATCGATCCCCCGTCCCTTCCTCTCTCCTTCAAGACGACTTCTTTTTCTTCTTCTTCTTCACAATAAATAAATATATATAAAGGAAAAGGGAAAAGGTATCTGCCGATTTATTTGAATAGATTGTGTGTAACGAGGTGGAAGAAAGCATGTAAAAAGAAGAAGAAGTAATTATAATTACATGGCTGCATGCCAATTATATTGCCAAAAGCAGTAAACAGAACAACGATTGTGATTTTGAATCGCTTTTATATTAAAATCGTAGTTTAAAATAGCAGTTTTTTTTAAAAATCTATGTTCTTTATTAAATAAATAAAATCAAACCATATTATATATTTCTCTAACTGTATCAATTTGTTTTTTAAGAAATTCCTATTATTGGGGCAGAGTAACAAGTTTTTCCCAATGAAATCATTATAATCACTATAATATAATTGGAAGTCAACAAAGTCCTAGTTCGTGCACACTTGTATCGAAGACTCGATGCCCTTCCTACCAAATCACAAAAAGAAAAACACAAATAACAAGACATTAAAAGTTATTTTGTCTCTCATAATTACGAATAATTTTTAGTTTCTTTTTTAATTAAAAGACATAGCAAGGTGTCCAGCCCTCTTTGTTGACAAAGAAATAATTTAAATTTTCATGAATAAGAGTTCAATTGTTTGTTTTGAGCGTATCTAGGTAGCTTAGTTTAGTGGCAGTCTATAGCCTTTCTGTCCACAGGAAATTTCCAAGTAGATGTGCACCCTCTCTAACATCTGAGAAAATACATGGATTTGATTTTTTTTTATTTTTAATTAATTTTTTTTATTTTTATATTGTTTTAATATATTGATATTAAAAATAAATTTTAAAAAAAATATTTTAATGTATTTTCAAGTGAAAATAATCTTGAATAACAACTATTACCTCAACACCAACTAGATTCTCTAACCAAATAATCATACAGAGAGTGAATGCAAAAAAGGTGAATGCAAAAAAGTCTTTGGCATGTGCAAATACTTGGATTGAAGATATAGAGAGTGTTTATGAGTGTAGTAGAAGTTGATTTTTAAAATATGTTTTGATTGAAAATATATTAAGATAATGGTTTTTTTTTTTTACTTTTAAAGAATTATTTTTAACACCAAAACATCAAAACAAACAAAAAAAAAATTAAAAAAATTTAATGTAAAATAAAATATAAAATAATTTCAAAATTTATTAAAACATTGATTACACAGCAAAGACAAACAAAAGCCTAAATGCCCTTTCCTACCGCATCACAAATAATAAGACTTGAAGCCTTTTGTGCATGGAAGATTTCCAGGAAGCTAACAATGTGCACCCTCGGTAATGCCGAGAGAAAATACTTGAATTTGAATTTTGTTTATTTTTTGTTTACTTTAAATTAATTTTTTTATGTTTTAATTATATTATTTTGACATTCTAATATCAAAAATAAATTTTTAAAAAAATATTATTTTAATACATTTATAATAAAAAATAATTTAAAAAATAATCACTAATACAATATTAAACAAGCTCTCTAACAAATGTTTTTCAATTAAATCATCATAACTATTATAATATAATATGAAAGCAAAAAAGTCCTCTGTAGGGCAAATACTTGGACTGAAGATATAAAAAATGTTTACGGAGTATAGTAACAATTATTTTTTAAAGTGTATTTTATTTAAAAATACATTAAGATAATACATTTTTTATTTTTAAAGAATTATTTTTGACACCGACATATTAAAACAAACCGAAAAAAACTAAAAAATAATAATCTCAAATAAAAAATAAAAAATAAAAACATTGTTTACCAGCAAAGATAAAAGCGCCTTTCCTTCCATTTGCATGGCAGCTCCCTTGGGCTGCTAGGGAAATTATAATGTATTAAAATATTATTTTTATTTTTTAAAAAATTATTTTTAATTTTAGTATATAAAAAAATTTAAAAATATTAAATTTAAATAAAAAATTATTTTTTTATAAAACACAGTATATTTCTAAAAAGTGCTCTGACAGATTTTGATATGACCATTATCAAAAGCAACCGTTCCTTAAAGAACAAAGACAAGAAATTCGTAATTTCCAGGAAAATTATAAAAGAATTTGAAGTAAAATTTAATAGACTAAAGAATGATCGATGTGGGACACACAGAAGTGTTTAGTGTTTTTTAAAAAATATATAATAAAAAAGTTAAAGAGAGAATAACAAAAGATCTGCTACTTCGCTATGGGAACAGCTAATACATTTGAAATATGAAAAAAGTTATCTATCACAGCTGTGATGTGATAAACAAGAATCTATATGCTTTTGATTTTTAACAATGGAATCAACAATGTGCAATCGTGTAATGTTCTAAGAAAATTCTTGGATTTGATGCCTATAAATTATACAATGCCTAAGGCAGGGTCTTAAACACGTAAAGCCTAAGCTACTGATTCAAAATCAGCCTCATCTTTTTTCCTTGAGTTCCTTCCGTTCTCTCCCTCCAGACCTACCTTACCACCAGTGTCTTACTCTTGTTTCTTCGACTGTTTCTCCACAAAACAATATGATGTCTCCATCGCCATCTACTCCTTCCACCTTAACCACCGCCCAGCCACAAGGAATTAAATATGATGTCTTCCTTAGTTTCAGGGGAGAAGACACTCGTGTTGGTTTTACCAGCCACCTCTATGCTGCTTTGAAACGGGAACAAATCCTAACTTTCATAGATAATCAGCTTGTGAGAGGAGATGAGATTTCGGCATCACTTCTGAGAACAATTGAAGAGGCCAAGCTTTCTGTGATTGTTTTTTCTGCAAACTATGCATCTTCCAAATGGTGCTTGGAGGAGCTTGCTAAGATTTTTGAGCGTAGAAAAAATAATGGACAGATAGTTATTCCGGTATTCTACCAGGTGGATCCATCCCATGTAAGAAATCAAGCAGGAAGCTTTGGGGATGCATTGGCTAGATTGATAAAGGAGAAAGCTTTGACGATGGACACAGAGCAGAGCTTCGGAGACGCTTTGACGGATGCAGCCAATCTATCTGGATGGCGCTTAGGGAATTCTGAGTAAGCTCTTGAAATATATCCCATGAGAAAATATTCGTTCATTTGTTGAGGATTTGAGATTTAATTTAAAATTATTGAGAATGATGAGCTCTGTGAATTCATATTTATTTTATTTGATTTTGAAAATGTTGTAGCGAAGCACTTGTATAGATATTATGTGGTTGGTTGTTTTGTGTTTTCAAATGGTTTTTTTTTTTAATTATTTTTTTTAGTGTTTTTATATTATTTGTGTTTATATTAAAAAATATTTTAAAAAATAAAATATTATTATTTAATGTAAAATGTTTGTATAGTTATTAAGTGGTTGTTTGTTGTGTTTTAAAATGTTTTGTAAAAACTTTAAATTTTTTTATTTTAAATTAATTTTTTTAGTATTTTTAAATTATTTTAATATGTTTATATTAAAAATAATTTTGAAAAAAAAAATTATTTGTAGCGAAATGCTTGTATAAATATTAAGGCTTGTATTGATATTAAGTGGTTGTTTGTTTTTATATTTCAAAATGTTTTTTTTTAATTATTCTTTTTATTTTAAATATTTTTTAGTCTTTTCAGATTATTTTGATGTATTTATATAAAAAATAATATATTTTTTAAAAATATTTTTTTTTATCCTTACGGTAAATTTTACAAGGACAGACAATGTTTTCTTTTGTCATGAAATAATATTCTATTTATTTGAGGTGAAAAGGATAATGCCATATTAAAAAATAATATTGATAGAGATGATTCTATTATGATAAATTAAGATGATATGAGAAAACATCTTATGCATTTGCATTTAATTGATTTTCTTAGATAAACCCCGATTACATGTAAAAGTGATTAATATAGAATGTCATGTATTTTTAGCACTATCCATTGCCAATGATGATCGATTCATGTGTTACATTAGCACTATCCATTGCCGATGATGATGCTCAATTACTCGTACGTGTCTACTCTGTTTATATGTTTCTTCTTGTCCGGTCCATTTTGACTAACAATTATGTGTGTTCTTCTTGTTTGTCAGGCTGGAGGCTGAATTTATTGAGAAAATCGTTGGAGATGTTTTGGAAAAATTGCATGCCATGTCTTCAAGTCACACTATGGCGGGTCTATTTGGAATTGGTGTTCGTGTTAGCGAAGTTGAGTCTTTGTTAAATATGGAATCTCCAGATGTTCTCATTGTAGGCATATGGGGAATGGGTGGTATCGGTAAGACAACGATTGCTAAAGCTGTGTACGACAACGTTCGTTCTCGATTTCAAGGAATCTTTTTTGCAAACTTTAGGCAACAATCTGATTTGCAAAGAAGCTTTCTTTCACAGCTGCTTGGCCAAGAAATTCTGAACAGGGGCCTCTTGAGTTTTCAAGATATTTTTGTGAGGAATAGACTTTGTCGCAAAAAGGTTTTTATTGTTATGGATGATGTGGATAATTCAATGGCTTTGGAAGAATGGAGAGATTTGCTTGATGGACGAAACAGTTCATTTGGCCCGGGCAGTAAAGTTCTCATAACAAGTAGGGACAAGCAAGTGCTTAATAATGTAGTTGATGAGACATACGAGGTTGAGGGGTTGAACTATGAAGAAGCTATTCAACTCTTTAGCTTGAAAGCCTTGAAGAATTGCTTCCCCACAATTGATCAAAGAGACTTGATAAAACAGATTGCAAGGCATGTACAAGGCAATCCGTTGGCCCTTAAAGTTTTGGGTTCCTCTTTCTATGGTAAAAGCATAGAAGAATGGCGCAGTGCATTGAATAAACTAGCTCAGGACCCCCAAATCGAAAAGGCGTTGAGAATTAGTTATGATGGGTTGGATTCAGAACAGAAATCCATATTTCTTGACATAGCACATTTCTTGAGAAGATGGAAGAAAAACCAAGCAATAAGAATATTAGATTGCTTTTATGGTCGGTCTGTGACGTTCGATATAAGCACGCTCATTGATAAGTGTCTCATAACTACTGATAACAGTGTTGATGGCTATGAAAGGCTAGAAATGCATGATTTACTACGAGAAATGGCATTTAACATTGTTCGTGCGGAATACAAGTTTCCTGGCAAACGTAGCAGGTTGTGTCATCCTCCTGATGTCGTTCAAGTATTGGAGGAAAATAAGGTTAGAGCTACAGCCATTAACTGTCGTTCATGTATTTGCACAAAAGTTGATGTGTTTGAGTAGATTGTATTATTGTTTGTTTATTCTTTATTCTTGTTTAACAGGGAACTGAAGAAATTGAAGGCATATCTTTGGACATGTCCAAGTTATCAAGACAGATACACTTGAAATCTGATGCCTTTGAAATGATGGATGGTCTTCGATTTCTCAATTTCTATGGTCGTCCTTACTCCCAAGATGATAAAATGCACCTTCCTCCTACTGGCCTCGAATATCTTCCTAATAAGCTGAGATATTTGAGATGGGATGGATTCCCTTCGAAATCCTTGCCGCTAGCTTTTCGTGCTGAACACCTTGTCGAGCTTCACCTACGCGAAAGCAAGCTTGTAAAACTTTGGACAGGAGTAAAGGTATGATTTAACAGCTACAGATTATGATCAGAAATATGAAGTTGGAGGTGCTAACTTTCTAATTATGCCTTTTTATGTTGACAGGATGTTGGAAATTTAAGAACAATCGACCTATCTAAATCTTCATATTTGACGGAATTGCCAGATCTATCAATGGCCAAAAATTTAGTGTCCTTAAGACTTAAGGACTGTCCAAGTTTAACCGAGGTTCCGTCATCTCTTCAATATCTTGACAAGCTGGAATATATTAATCTCCGTTGTTGCTATAATCTTAGAAGTTTTCCAATGCTTTATTCAAAGGTTCTCAGAAAACTTTCTATATATCAGTGCCTAGATTTGACCACGTGTCCAACGATTTCACAAAATATGAAAAGCTTACGTTTGTGGGGAACTTCAATCAAGGAAGTTCCACAATCAATTACTGGCAAGTTGAAAGTCCTTGATCTATGGGGTTGCTCAAAGATGACCAAGTTTCCAGAGGTTTCAGGGGATATAGAAGAATTATGGCTAAGCGAAACTGCTATTCAAGAGGTGCCCTCATCAATCCAGTTTCTCACAAGACTCCGCGAATTGGAAATGAATGGTTGCTCAAAACTTGAGAGCCTCCCAGAAATCACAGTGCCTATGGAATCTTTGGAGTATCTTGGCTTGAGTGAAACAGGCATTAAAGAGCTACCCTCATCAATCCAGTCTCTCACAAGACTCCGTGATTTGGATATGAGTGGTTGCTCAAAACTTGAAAGCCTGCCAGAAATCACAGTGCCTATGGAATCTTTGGTGGAGCTTAACTTGAGTAAAACGGGCATTAAAGAGCTACCTTCGATATCATTTAAGCATATGACATCTTTGAAGATTCTAAAATTAGATGGAACGCCACTTAAAGAGCTACCGTCATCAATCCAGTTTCTCACAAGACTCCAATCGTTGGATATGAGTGGTTGCTCAAAACTTGAGAGCTTCCCACAAATCACAGTGCCTATGGAATCTTTGGTGGAGCTTAACTTGAGTAAAACGGGCATTAAAGAGATACCTTCGATATCATTTAAGCATATGACATCTTTGAAGATTCTAAAATTAGATGGAACGCCACTTAAAGAGCTACCGTCATCAATCCAGTTTCTCACAAGACTCCAATCGTTGGATATGAGTGGTTGCTCAAAACTTGAGAGCTTCCCAGAAATCACAGTGCCTATGGAATCTTTGGCGGAGCTTAACTTGAGTAAAACGGGCATTAAAGAGCTACCATTGTCAATCAAAGATATGGTATGTTTGAAAAAACTGACTTTGGAGGGAACGCCTATTAAAGAGCTACCCTTGTCAATCAAAGATATGGTATGTTTGGAAGAACTGACTTTGCATGGAACACCTATTAAAGCGTTACCTGAGCTCCCCCCTTCGCTGAGGTATCTACGTACACGTGACTGTTCATCACTAGAAACCGTGACATCAATCATCAATATCGGTAGATTACAGTTACGATGGGATTTTACAAATTGCTTCAAAGTGGATCAGAAACCACTGATAGAGGCAATGCATTTGAAAATTCAGGTATCTCTCTAAACCCCCTTGTCTTTCTTTCTTCTCTCTCTCTTGCTTGCTTCATCACATTTTCGAAATGTGACTTTCGTGTTACAGTCCGGAGAGGAGATCCCACGTGGGGGAATAATTGAAATGGTTCTACCGGGGAGTGAAATTCCAGAATGGTTCGGTGACAAAGGAGTTGGATCTTCACTCACCATACAGTTGCCCTCAAATTGTCATCAGCTCAAGGGAATTGCTTTCTGCCTTGTCTTTCTACTCCCTCTTCCATCCCGTGACTTATATTTTGATGTCCATGTTAAGTATAAGAACGGTGAGCATTTCGCTTCCCGGGAAAGACAGGTTATATCATATAACTTGGGGACATGTGACTCAGATCACATGATTCTACAATACAGATTGGTAAATCAATTGCCTGAAAATTATGGCAATGAAGTTACATTTAAATTCTACCTCCTTGAAGAGGACAACAAGGGAAGGATGGTAGGTGATGAGAGCCAAAGGCCTTTCGAGTTGAAAAGTTGGGGGGTGTATCTGCACTTTGATGAAAATCTACCTGCGGACACGGATCTTCCTTAACAAACAAAAGTTCAGAAGAAATTAAATTGAGGGAGAAATAAAAGGAGATTGAAAGGGAGAGAGAGTTATGTAGTTACTGCAAATTGATCTACAATTATTACTTGGTTTTCAAGATAGCTGTAAATATTGTTATTCCCTTGCAACTGACTAACAAACTAACTTTCTGTTATTCAACTAATTCCTCAACAAACTGTAACAACCATCCATCTGGGCCTGTTTGTTTCTGCGTTTCAAAAGCGCTTTTAATAAAATTTGAAAATTTTTTATTTTTTTATTAACTTCAAATTAATATGTTTTTAGTGTTTTTAAATCATTTTGATGTGCTGATGTCAAAAATGATTTTTAAAAAATAAAAAAACATCATTGGCATGCATTTTGACACGAAAAGCTATTTGAAAAGCAACCGCAACCACACTGCCAAACAAACCCTTAAGTAATGAATCATGTGCGCATTTATTCTTGCACATGCAGAATAAGTACATTTAGTCATGTTTTGGATCTTTGATTTCCATTTACAAGAAAAACAGTAAGTACATAAAAACTTTAAATTCAAGATTTTATTATTGTATATTTTATAACTCTTTCAAATAAACTCAAAACTAGCCTAGCAAACTAAGAAATATAAAATAAAAATAACAAAATTAGCTCAGACAATATTTTTTTAACCTAATTTAGAAAAATTCTAGATATCAGCTGATTATAAATAAACTCAAAAATTCTAGATTATAACTAACCAACCTCATTTTAAAACTGGATCTTGACAAAATCTAAAGAGTCTGAAAGTTATAACTAATTCCTCAACTAATTTAGAAGAATTCGGGACCGTGTTTACCAGATATGTTAAGGATCTTTGATTTTCATTTACTAACCTAGACCTCTTCTTAGATTTTGCCGTGTGATGCGGAGGTTTCCATCCAAGGATGGATTGAGGAATTATTCCCATTTAACTTCATCAGCTTTTTACTTATAGCCAGTGAATAAATCTCAATCGTATCCATATCACATTCAAAGTAGGTGGATTAATTTATTTAAATTCATGATAATTTCATAAATATTAAAATGTAATAAATTATAAAGTTTAATTTACAAATGATTTAAGTTAATCAGTTAAATTTTTCATAACTCTGTTATCCGAGTTATATGCTCTACTAGGTTTAATAACTGTTATTTTTTCTGAAATTATTTTTTATTTAACTTAAAAATCAAACATTCAATTCAAAGGCATGACCTATTTTGGTCATTTTCTAAAACTTAAAATTTGATTAGCAATCCCAAGCATAGAATTATTTTGACATTACAAAAACAATGTGTCAAACAAATTGAAAGTAATTATTAGGTTTTAAACCATGCAAACATGATATAAAGATGAAATTGAAATGAAAACACTTTGGGAACCAAAACGAACAATTGCAAAAGGGCCAATTTTTTTTATTAAAAAAAAGAGGGATCAGTTAGGCGCAATGTGGCAGCTGATATATAAAAACGGCATAGTTTTGACAAGAAAGAAGTATAAAAGCCCATATCCGCAAACCATCCAATCCTCCTTATCCGTATAAAAACCCATATCCACAAACACTGCTTCCCTCCCTCCCTCTGCAATTCACTCTCCCATTTCTCACTTGAAGAAGATCAGCCCAAGAAAATGGCGGTGAAGATTCGTTTATTTTCATAGGCTGGGATGCAAAAACAGGGCATTTTACAGAATTGTTGCTGCTGATAGCCATACAGAGTTATCTGTTCACTTTTTGCCAATTTTGAATTAAAGGAGGAGAAAACTGATGGATCAATCTTTAGTTTGCATGAAGCTCTTGTATGGCTGCTTCTATTTGCCTGTTTGATTAAATGGGTTGGCGCAATGTCTTCATCTTGTTTAGTTGATTTTGGCTGTTCTTCTACTTGCTTCTGCAGGTATTGGTTATGAGAGCTCAGCCTACAGACACCGTGCGTGGCATTCTTATGAGAGATGGTTTAATATCGCCACCACCGATGGTTGTTATGGGGCAGAAAAAGGGACCAGCTGGTGAGACCTCGAATCCAGATAAGTAAATTACCCTGTAAAAGTTACCATCTCTGCTGCTTTTATGCTTCTTCTGTTTTGTACCTGTATGCTTGATCCAGCACTGAATGGGTTCAGAGCTAAATTTTCTTTCCAGGTTGTTGAATGAATTCAAGTTTAAAATTCTCTTAATTAATTCTTGTGTTCATTATATTTGTCCTTTATGCTTATGTCCAACCACCTGTTAAAGACAATGCTTTGAGATGATCATTTCCTGTTGTACAGCTTAATATTGCTCAGTCTAGTAAGATAGGCCGCGCATCTTCTTAAATTCACATCTTTTCCCTATTCTGAGCTCGCTTTCCATGTCCCATGTAATGCAGAATAACTGTTAAAAGGGCTTCATACATTTCAAATGTGTGAGAATCTGGAACATCTGCGTCATGATGTTCATCTCCTTGTACTTGAGAAAATATTTATTGCTGATTGTTGTGTCATTAGCAATTAGATGACTGCAGTATTAATACTTCAACTTTACACCTATTCTTATTTAATAACAAAATAAAAATTAAATAAAAACAAGATAATCTTATAAAGAAAAAAAAAAAGCTCAAAACAAACTAAAAAAATTAATTTTAAAAAAGAATGAAAAAACCTAACTCGAGTCAACATGTCAAATTTATAGCTAAGTTATAAAAGCAGGATCGATAACTTCATATAGAACAAATTGAATAAAATAATGGAGACCAACTCTCAAACAAACTAGATAATGAAAGACAAAACTAAAAAAAAATCAATTGAAAAAACCATTGAAAAAAAAAATGAGTCAATCCGTGTTAATTTGACTAACTCGTGACTTGAGATATGAGATCGGGTTAACCCCACAAAAAGAAAAGCGAAAAAAATCATGAATTTTAAGGCCTAATAACCTAATGTCGAATGATGAAATTAAAAAAAAAAATTCTAAAACATAACCTAAAAACATCAAAGTTAAATCGGGTTAATGTTTGAAACTCGTAATGTAGGTCATGAGACCAGGATCATCATATAGAAGGTAAACATGAAAAATTCACGAAGCCAAATTCCTAAGAATTCAAGATTAAAAAACAAAATAAATAGCAATCAAAAGGATTAGGACCATATTTTATATAAAAATAAAATGAAATAAAATAATGAGAGACTAAATTGAGAAATAAATTAAATTAAAAAAATAGCAATAAAATGAATTAGTACCAAATTGGATACAAAAATTAAATGAAATAAATTTCATGGGATGAAATTGAAAAAAAAATCAAGGAAAGTATAAAAAACAAAAAAAATAGCATTTAAAAGAACGAGGACCACATTGGATACAAAAACTAAATGAAATAAAATGTCGAAAGATGATATTGAAAAAAAAATCAACTTTAAAAAGCATCAAAAGCAAAACAAATAATAATTAAAATAATGAGAACAAAATTGATACAAATACAAATTAAACATGATATATTTAATTTTAAAAAAAATTGACATGAAACTCAAGGCTAGAAGAGAGAAAAGAGAGATGAAACGAAAGGAGAGAAAGAGCCCAACAACTATGCCACCATGCACACGCACACGTACTTGACCGTTGGAAAGAGGATGTTGTGATGCTTTCAACATCGTCATAAAATGCAAAGTTTGTCTGCTGAGAGAAATGTTGCATGCGCGGTCCAAAAAATAGTTTATTCTTAGTGGTAGTCTATCATGTTGTTATCAAATTCAATCCATGGGCCGATTTGGCTAAAAGATCAGGTCTAGGTTATATTAATTGGCCTGGATTAATCTAAAAAAATTAAAAAAAATTTATTTGGGGTTTTAAAAAAACAATTTATATGAATAAACTATATATGTTATAAATAATAAAATTTCAAAAAATATTTTTGCTTTTAAAAATCTCATGTAACGCCTATACTGTCTCAACCTTCACTTTTGTTCTTGTCCCTCCTAATTGATTTAATGTTTTTCACGTTGTTATACAATTGGGATCTCTTTTAAACAATATCGGACAAATTTCTCGCTAAACAATAATGAAAGTTATGATCCAACATCCACCTTTTAAGTTATCATTGAAAATTCTCAAATAATGACATTTCATCACAGTGTAATAATCAAAATTGACTTCTCAGGGTCTCCAGTCCGATAAAATGACTTCTCACGGGAATACGATTCATCACGTTGGTCACTAGATTCCAAGTTGACCCAGCAGATTAACAGGTTTTGCTATGCAATTACTGGTCTGGTTTTTGACCGATACAAACCCAGCCAAAGCTCCACATCACAAAACAAATAAAAAAAAAAGAAAAAAAAATAACAAACACTTGATTGGTGCGTCTAGGGTCGAAGACTTGTGCCCTTTCCTCCCAAATCACAAATAAAATAAAGAACAAGTCCTCTAGGGGAAGCTCCAGGAAGTCAACAAAGTGCACCCTGTTAAACAAGACAACTTAGAACTATCATCGGCTGATCAACGTAGAGACCGTGTGTGTACAATCTTTCACACCCTCTGTGTAATGTCTGAGAAAATACTTGGATTTGAAACCCCCATTGTTACATTTATACATATGTCTAAACCAGGGTCTTAAACACGCAAAGCCTACGCCACTGATTCAAAATCAGCCTCATCTTTTTTCCTTGAGTTATTTCCGTTCTTTCCCTACAGACTTACCCTGCCACCAGAGTCTTACTCCTGTTACTTCGACTGTTTCTCCACAAAACAATGGCAATGTTTTTCTTGTTTCTCTCTATCTTTTTGTTTGCACATATCTGGAGATTCATCATACGAAGCCGTCATATTTCTCCATCGCCATCTACTCCTTCCACCTTAACCACCGCCCAGCCACAAGTAATTAAATATGATGTCTTCCTTAGTTTCAGGGGCGAAGACACTCGTTTTGATTTTACCAGCCACCTCCATGCTGCTTTGAAACGGAAACAAATCCTAACTTTCATCGATGATCAGCAAGTGAGAGGAGATGAGATACCGGAATCACTTCTGAGAACAATTGAAGAGGCCAAGCTTTCTGTGCCTGTTTTTTCTGAAAACTATGCATCTTCCAAATGGTGCTTGGAGGAGCTTGTAAAGATTTTTGAGCGTAGAAAAAATAATGGACAGATAGTTATTCCGGTATTCTACAAGGTGAATCCATCCCATGTAAGAAGCTTTCGAGATGCATTTGCTGGATTGATAAAGAATAAAACTTTGACGGAGTACAAAGAGAAGAGCTTCAGAGACGCTTTGACGGATACAGCCAATCTATCTGGATGGACCTTAGGGAAGTCTGAGTAAGCTCTTGAAATATATCCCATGAGAAAATATTCGTTCATTTGTTGAGGATTTGAAATTTAATTTAAGAAAATGATGAGCTCTATGAATCTATATTTATTTGATTTGATTTTGAAAATGTTGTTGCGAAACGCTTACATGGATATTACTTGGTTGTTTGTTTTTTGTGTTTTGAAATGTTTTTGAAAAAATTTAAATTTTTTTATTTGAAATTAATTTTTTCTAATGTTTTCTTATTAATATGTTATATCAAAAATAACTTTGATTGAGATGATTCTATTATGATAATATGATACGAGAAAACATCTAATGCATTTGCATTTCATTGATTAACTGTAGCTTGAGATAAGTAGGGAGCTGCCTATTTCTGAACTCAATGTTATCATCGATTCATGTGTTACATTAGCACTATCCATTGCCAATAACGATTCCCAATTACTCGTACGTGCCTGCTATGTATATATGTAGCTACTAAGGAGGAATATGTTTATATGTTTCTTCTTGTCCGGTCCATTCTGACAAACAAATATATGTGTGTGTTCTTCTTGTTTGTCAGGCCGGAGTCTGAATTTATTGACAAAATCGTTGGAGATGTTATGAACAAATTGCAAGCCATGTCTTCAAGTCACACTAGGGGTCTATTTGGAATTGATGTTCGTGTTAACAAAGTTGAGTCTTTGTTAAATATGGAATCTCCAGATGTTCTCATTGTAGGGATATGGGGAATGGGTGGTATCGGTAAAACAACGATTGCTGAAGTTGTGTGCAACAAGGTTTGTTCTCTATTTGAAGGAATCTTTTTTGTAAATTTTAGGCAACAATTAAAAGCACATCCCATGGCTGATCTGCGAAGAAGATTTCTTTCACGGCTGCTTGGCCAAGAAATTATGAACAGGGGCTCCTTGAGTTTTCGAGATTCTTTTGTGAGGGATAGACTTCGTCGCATAAAGGTTTTGATTGTTCTGGATGATGTGGATAATTTAATGTGTTTGGAAGAATGGAGAGATTTGCTTGATGGACGAAACAGTTCATTTGATGCGGGCAGTAAAGTTCTCATAACAAGTAGGGACAAGCAAGTGCTTAATAATGTAGTAGACGACACATACGAGGTTGAGGGGTTGAACTATGAAGAATCTCTTCAACTCTTTAGCTCAAAAGCCTTGAAGAATTGCAACCCCACAATTGATCATAGACACTTAATAGCACAGATTGTAAGTCTTGTACAAGGCAATCCGTTGGCTCTTATAGTTTTGGGTTCCTCTCTCTATGGTAAAAGCATCAAAGAATGACGCAGTGCATTGAATAAACTAGCTCAGGACCCTCAAATAAAAAAGGCGTTGATAATTAGTTACAAAGGGTTGGATTCAGAACAAAAATCCATATTTCTTGACATAGCACATTTCTTGAGAAGATGGGAGTCAAACCGAGCAACAAGAATATTAGATGGCTTTTATGGTCGGCATGTGATTTTTGATATAAGCACGCTCATTGACAAGTGTCTCATAACTACAACTGAAAACATGCTAGAAATGCATGATTTACTACAAGAAATGGCATTTAACATTGTCCGTGCAGAATCTGATTTTCCTGGCGAACATAGCAGGTTATGTCGTCTTCCTGATGTCGTTCATGTATTGGAGGAAAATAAGGTTAAATCTACAGCCATTACCTGTCATTTATGAATTTGCTCAAAAGTTGATGTATTATTGTTTGTTTATTCTTTATTATTGTTTAACAGGGAACTCAAAAAATTAAAGGCATGTCTTTGGACATGTCCATGTTATCAAGACATATACACTTGAAATCTGATGCCTTCGCAATGATGGATGGTCTTAGATTTCTCAATTTCTATCACGATGGTATCTCCAAAGAAAATATAGTGCACCTTCCTCCTACTGGCCTCGAATATCTTCCTAATGAGCTGAGATATTTGCGATGGTATGGATTCCCTTCGAAATCCTTGCCGCCATCTTTTCGTGTTGAACACCTTGTCGAGCTTGACCTATGCGGAAGCAAGCTTGTAAAACTTTGGACTGGAGTAAAGGTATGTTTGAATTGCTGCAGATTTATGATCAGAAATATGTAGTTGGAGGTGCTGACTTTCTAATTATGCCTTTTTCTGCTGACAGGATGTTGGAAATTTAAGAAAAATTACCCTATCTTACTCTCCATATTTGACAGAATTGCCAGATCTATCAAAGGCCAAAAATTTAGAGTGCTTACAACTTGTGGCCTGTTATAGTTTAACTGAGGTTCCGTCATCTCTTCAATATCTTGACAAGCTGGAAGAACTTGATGTCCATTTTTGCTATAATCTTAGAAGTTTTCCAATGCTTGATTCAAAGGTTCTTAAGAAAAATTACCCTATCTTACTCTCCATATTTGACAGAATTGCCAGATCTATCAAAGGCCAAAAATTTAGAGTGCTTACAACTTGTGGCCTGTTATAGTTTAACTGAGGTTCCGTCATCTCTTCAATATCTTGACAAGCCGGAAGAACTTGATGTCCATTTTTGCTATAATCTTAGAAGTTTTCCAATGCTTGATTCAAAGGTTCTCAAAGTACTTCTTATAAGTCGGTGCCTAGATGTGACCACGTGTCCAACGATTTCACAAAATATGAAATACTTGTACTTGGAGCAAACTTCAATCAAAGAAGTTCCACAATCAGTTACTCGTAAGTTGGAACGTCTTTTTCTAAATGGTTGCTCAAAGATGACCAAGTTTCCAGAGAATTTAGAGGATATAAAAGCATTATATCTAAGGGGAACTGCTATTAAATAGGTGTCCTCGTCAATCCAGTTTCTCACAAGACTCTGCGTGTTGGATATGAGTGGTTGCTCAATGTTGTATTAAACTCAATCAATCTAGAAGGTCAAGGAAGGGAACCATCACTTGCAGCCACCAGCTGTCACCGCCCAGGCGCCAGCTACCAGCTATATGCCGCCAGCCGCCTTCACACTTGAAGGTTGAAATATCTTGTTTTGAATTCGTGTATAAATAGGTATCTCAGTGGATGTTATTCTGTGTGGAAAGAGAAGAAAGAAACACTAGAGAGAAAGAGAGAGGGAGTGTATTCAAAGCTTTTGTTTAATCTTTGTAAGCTTTTTATTGCTGAAATAAAACAGTGTGTTTTATACCCTCTGAGTGTTTCAAAGCCACCACCAGTGGTTTCTCCCACCAACAATTGGTATCAGAGCCCCGTTCGTCAGAAAACAGAAGTGTTTTGGGAGATATCCGAATTTTCAAAGTTGTCCAAAACAAGTTTTGATCATTTCAAAGTGTAGAGCTCATCCATACGAACTCACTGGTGCAACAATCAGCTTGATCGGAGACGGAGGTAGCCCACACGCGCCACCGGAAGATTCTGCACTGTTTGACCACGCGCATACCACGCGCCCAGAGGTAGACGACGACTGAGACACACGCGCGCCATATTCAAGCCGCGCCGAGCCACTAAGCCGACTTCAAAGCCGAGTCGTTCGATAGTCGCAGCCGAGCCGATAGAATATTCCGCAGAATATTCCCGGTTCAACCCCAGCGAACCGCCCGACGCCCAGATTTGGTGTTCTGACCGGTTCACCCCATTTCGGACCCATTTTCAACAAAGTCAGACCAGTTCCCTACGTTTTGAAGCATTCCGGATCGATCTACAGTGTCCGTTTTGCCAAATTGAACTCCCAGAAGGTGAAATAGTCATTCAAAGAGCAAAATGACTACAGAAAATGCACATACACTCATCCCGAAGCTAACCAAAGACAACTATGATAGTTGGTGCATCAGATTGAAGGCATTTCTTGGTTCTCAAGAGTGTATAGAGATTGTGCAATATGGTTATGATGAACCAGAGTCTAAAGAAGCAGAAGATGCTCTACAAGAGGCAGAAAAGCAAGTCCTCAAAGCAAATAGAAAGAAAGACAACAAAGCAAAGACCATCATCTATCAAGGTCTTGATGAAGCTATATTCGAGATTATTGCTTCCACATAAACATCAAAAGAAATATGGGAGGCTCTCCAACAAAAATACAAAGGTGCTGACAGAATCAAGAAGATTCGTCTTCAATCTTTGCGAGGTGAGTTTGAATTATTGCAAATGAAGGCCTCAGAATCTATTTCTGACTATCACACAAGAATTATGGTGATAGTCAATCAGATGAAAAGAAATGGAGAAGCCCTCATAGATGCTCGGATTACTGAGAAAATTTTGAGATCCCTAGATCCAAAATTTGATTTTGTTGTTGTCGCTATTGAAGAGTCCAAAGAAGTGGACAAGTTGATGGTGGATGAACTTATGAGTTCTTTGCAAGCTCATGAGCAAAAGATTGTCAAAAGAAATGGAGATAAGGCAATTGAGCATGCCTTACAAACAAAGTTGTCGCTCAAAGACAGATATGAGCAAGGGGAGACCTCAACAAGTGGATATACTACTCAAGGAAGAAGTCCACAAAGACGAGGAGGATTTCAGCAATTCCAAGGAAGAGGATCTTGGAATACAGGTTTCAGAGGAAGAGGTGGTAGAAACACCACCAGAGGAGGTCGAGGACAACAAGCATTTACTCCTAGAGGAAGAGGAGGCGGTTACAATAACCATGACAAGAGAAATATCCAGTGTTATAGATGCAATCAATTTGGGCACTATAGCACTGAATGTCAAAGGAAAGCTCCATTAGAGGTACGTGAGCATGCCAACTATGCAGAGGAGGATGCCAACAACAGAGGAGCAGCTGCATTATTTGTCCAACAAGGACTTGGCGAGACTCAGGAGAATATTTGGTATCTAGATTCTGGAGCCAGCAATCATATGTGTGGCCAACGAGAGTTATTTGGTGATCTAGATGAGACCAAGAAAGGTTTAGTTACTTTTGGAGATACCTCAAAGGTTCCATTCAAAGGTAAAGGCAGCATCCCAATCAAGTTGAAGAACGGCGATTCCAGCTACATCGCCGATGTTTATTATGTCCCAGCCATAAAGCAGAACCTGATCAGCTTAGGTCAATTTATGGAGAGAGGTTATACTTTTTACTCGAAGAATTGTCATCTGACAATTAGAGACAACAATTGGAGATTAATTGCCTATGTGAAAATGTCCAAGAATAGGATGTTTCCTTTAAACATCCACTATGATGCAGCAAAGTGTTTGAGTGCCATCACCAACAGTGAAGAATGGCTCTGGCACCTGAGGCTTGGACATCTGAATTTCACGAGCTTGAAGATGCTAGCAAGCAAGAAGATGGTCAAATGTATGCCTCACATTGATCATCCAGATGAAGTCTGTGAGAGTTGTGTCCTCAGCAAACATCACAGATCCAGTTTTGCCAAAGAAGTCAACTGGAAAGCAAAGAGGCCACTGGAGTTAGTGCACACAAATGTGTGTGGTCCCATAAAGCCTATGTCGACTGGACAGAATAGGTACTTCCTTACTTTTATTGATGATTTTAGCAGAAAGACATGGATATACTTTCTGAAGAGGAAGTCAGAGGTGTTCAATTGTTTTAAAGAGTTTAAAGCAATTGTTGAGAAGCAAAGTGGCTATAAGATCAGAACAGTGAGATCTGATCAAGGTGGAGAATATACAGCAAATGACTTTGAAGCCTTCTGTACACAACAAGGCATCAGACATCAAACAACGCCTGCTTATACACCACAGCTGAATGGTGTAGCTAAGAGAAAGAATCAAACGATTCTTGACATGGCCAGAAGTCTACTCAAAGCAAAGAAGCTGCCCAAACAATACTGGGCTGAAGCTGTATCATGTGCAGTGTATCTACTGAATCGCTGCCCAACCAGAAGTTTGCAAGCTGTCACTCCAGAAGAAGCATGGAGTGGTCACAAACCAAGTGTTACTCATCTACGAGTCTTTGGTTGTGTGGCATATGCAAAGATCCCAGATGCAAGAAGGACCAAACTCGATGATAAAAGCGAGAAATGCATCTTTGTCAGATACGGTGAGAGAAGGATGGGATACAAGCTGTATAATCCCATCACAAAGAACGTAATTATGAGTAGAGATGTTATCTTTGAAGAAGATAAAACTTGGCAATGGAAGGATGACCAAGAAGCAATCAGATGGATCAACATTGATTTGATCCTTGAAGATGAAGTGGAAGTACCACCAGTACTTGCAGAAGGTCCGATATTACCGGCAGATGAGCCACAAAGTCCGGTATACAGATTCCCTGTATTCAACAGGAGAAACACACCAGAATCATCATCAGCATTCTCATCAGAAAGACCAAGAAGGATGAGAAATCTAGACGAGTTGTACGATGCTACTCAAGTCATGGAAGATACAACTCTATTTTGTTTCTTTGCAGATAGTGACCCCCTTAGCTTCAATGAAGCTATCACAGAAAAGAAGTGGATAGAAGCAATGGATGAAGAAATACATGCCATTGAGAAGAATGATACCTGGAAGCTGACTTATCTACCAGAAAACAAGAAAGCAATAGGTGTCAAATGGGTCTATAAAACAAAGAAGAATGCAAAAGGAGAAGTGCAAAGATACAAAGCAAGATTAGTAGCAAAAGGCTACAAACAGAGAGAAGGCATTGACTATGGAGTAGTATTTGCTCCAGTAGCCCGGCTAGAGACAATCAGACTGATGATCTCACTAGCTGCACAACATAGATGGAAGATCTATCAACTCGATGTGAAGTCAGCATTTCTAAATGGCTTCCTAGAAGAAGAGATCTATGTTGAACAACCACTTGGATACATCAAAGCTGAAAATGACGGCAAAGTATACAAGTTGAAGAAAGCCCTCTACGGTTTGAAGCAAGCTCCGCGTGCTTGGAATACCAGAATTCACAGGTATTTTCAAGATAATGGATTTGAAAAATGTCCATATGAACACGCAATATATGTGAAGAAAGAAACAGATGGCAGCATATTATTTGCATACCTATATGTTGATGATTTGTTATTCACCGGCAACAACCCTACCATGTTTGAAGCCTTCAAGAAAAGCATGGTACAGGATTTTGAGATGACAGATATTGGTCTGATGGCACACTTTCTTGGCTTAGAAGTGGTTCAGAAAGAAGAAGGGATTTTTGTATCCCAAAGCAGTTATGCCAAAGACATTCTTGAAAGGTTCAAGATGGAAAGCTGCAATCCGGTATCAACTCCAGTTGAGAATGGAGTAGAACTGAGGAAGAGTAAAGTTGGAAATGTTGATCCAACTTACTTCAAAAGCTTAGTAGGAAGCTTAAGGTACTTGACATGTACCAGACTGGATATACTCTACGGAGTTGGTCTTATCAGCAGATACATGGAGACACCAGACCAGTCTCACTTGAATGCAGCCAAGAGAATTCTTCGCTACATCAAAGGCACAATAAATGAAGGTATGTTTTACACCTCAAGCAAAAACTTCAATCTTGTTGGCTACTCGGATAGTGATTGGGGTAGAGATCTGGATGAAAGGAAAAGCACAACAGGGTTTGTCTTTTTCATGGGAAATACATCTTTCACATGGTCATCCAAGAAGCAATCGATAGTAACGTTATCAAGCTGTGAAGCTGAGTATGTTGCTGCCAACTCAGCTGTATGCCATTTAATATGGTTAAGGAACATGCTGAAGCATTTGGGATTTCCTCAAGAAAATCCTACAGAGATTTATATCGATAATTGATCAGCGATTGCATTGGCAAAGAACCCGGTGTATCATGAACGAAGTAAACACATTGATACACGTCATCACTTTATCCGAGAGCATGTAAAGAACAAAGAAGTCGAGCTGATATCCTGCAAGACAAATGATCAAGTTGCAGATATCTTTACAAAGCCATTGAAGGGAGAAATATTTATCAGACTGAAGTTCATGCTTGGCATGACATCCCTCGATTGAGTTTAAAGGGGGGATTTGTTGTATTAAACTCAATCAATCTAGAAGGTCAAGGAAGGGAACCACCACTTGCAGCCACCAGCTGTCACCGCCCAGCCACCACTTGCAACCGCCCAGCCGCCAGCCGCCAGCTGTATGCCGCCAGCCGCCTTCACACTTGAAGGTTGAAATATCTTGTTTTGAATTCGTGTATAAATAGGTAGCTCAGTGGATGTTATTCTGTGTGGAAAGAGAAGAAAGAAACACTAGAGAGAAAGAGAGAGGGAGTGTATTCAAAGCTTTTGTTTAATCTTTGTAAGCTTTTTATTGTTGAAATAAAACAGTGTTTTATACCCTCTGAGTGTTTCAAAGCCACCACCAGTGGTTTCTCCCACCAACACTCAAAACTTGAGAGCCTCCCAGAAATCACAGTGCCTATGGAATCTTTGCAACATCTTTACTTGAGTAAAACAGGCATTAAAGAGATACCCTCATCATTTAAGCATATGATATCTTTGATAACTCTAAAATTAGATGGAACGCCTATTAAAGAGCTACCCTTGTCAATCAAAGATAAGGTATGTTTGGAATATCTGACTTTGCATGGAACACCTATTAAAGCGTTACCTGAGCTTCCCCCTTCGCTGAGGTTTCTAACAACACATGACTGTGCATCACTAGAAACCGTGATATCAATCATCAATATCAGCAGTTTATGGTTTCGAAGGGATTTTACAAATTGCTTCAAATTGGATCAGAAACCACTGGTAGCAGCAATGCATTTGAAAATTCAGGTATCTCTCTTTATTTCTTCTCTCTTTCTTGCTTGCTTCATCACATTTTTGAAATGTGACTTTTGTGTTACAGTCCGGAGAGGAGACCCCACATGGCACAATTCAAATGGTTCTACTGGGGAGTGAAATTCCAGAATGGTTCGGTGACAAAGGAATTGGATCTTCACTCACCATACAGTTGCCCTCAAATTGTCATCTTCTCAAGGGAATTGCTTTCTGCCTTGTCTTTCTACTCCCTCTTCCATCCCAGGACATGCCTTGTGAAGTCGATGATGATTCTTATGTTCATGTATATTTTGATTGCCATGTTAAGAGTAAAAACGGTGAGAGTGATGGTGGTGATGAAATCGTCTTTGGTTCCCAGGAAAGACGTGCTCTATTATATTTATTGGAGACATGTGACTCAGATCACATGTTTCTACACTACGAGCTCGGTTTGGTAAATCATTTGCGTAAATATTCTGGCAATGAAGTTACATTTAAATTCTACCATGAAGTGTACAACCAGGGGAGGAAGTTAGGTCATGAGATCCGAAAGCCTTTCAAGTTGAAAAACTGTGGGGTGTATCTGCACTTTGATGAAAATCTACCGGCGGACACGGATCTTCCTTAACAAACAAAAGTTCAGAAGAAAATTGAGGGAGAAATAGAAGAAATTGAAAGGGTTAGAGAGTTCTGTAATTACTGCAAATTGTTCTTCAATTATTACATGGTTTTCAAGATAGCTGTAAATATTGTTCTTCCCTTGCAATTGACTAACGAACAATCTCTCTGTTATTCAACTAATTCCTCAACTAACTGTAACAACCATCTAACTAATGAATGTTTTGGATCTTTGATTTATATTTACTAACCAAATTACATAAACTAAAACACAAGAAAAACAGTAAGTACAAGAAACAAAATTCAATCGAATTCAAGAGTTCATCTAAATATTTTTTAAAGGTTTCGATGATCTTATTTGATGACAAAATAAAAATTAAATGAGTAAGAGTTAACCTCCTACAATGATAAATAAAATAAAAATTTGAAGTTCAATTACCAACAAATCAAACATTGAATGATAGATTGAATAAAAAAATAATAATGTTAAACACAACCTAACTCGAGTCAACATATCAAATTCATGACTCTGTCATGAGATCATGATAACTCTGTATAGAAAAAATTGAATAAAACAAAGGAGGTTAACTCTCAAGCAAACTAAATAATAAAAGGTAAGAATTTAAAAAAAATAATCAATTAAAAAATATTTTAGAAAAATCAAGTCAATCCGGGTTAACTTGACTAACTCGTGACCCTAAGTTATGAGATCAGAATAACCCCACAAAAACAAATACGAAGATCATGACCCAATAACCTAATGTCAAATGATAAGATTGAAAAAAAATATCATTTAAAAAAAAACAAAAAAAAAAGATCAAAGTTAAATAGGGCCAATATTCTAAACACGTGACCCAAATAATGAAACCGATATTACTCCATAAAAGATAAGTACACAAAAATTATAAAGCAATATTCTTAATCATTCATGATTAAAAAAACAAAACAAATAGCAATCAAAACATTAAAGACAAAATTTAAAATAAAAATAAAATAAAATAATAAGGGACTAAATTGAAAAATAAAATAAATCAAGAAAATAATAAAGAAAATAGCAATCAAAAGAATGAGTACCAAATTAGATACGAAAATTAAATAAAGTAAAATGCAGATGAATGAAATTGAAAAATAAATAAAAATAACAACAATGTAAGTAATGAGGACTAAATTGGATAAAAAAATCAAATGAAATAAAATGTTAAGGGATGAAAATAAATAAATAAATAACTTTAAGAAACATTAAAAGAAAAATAAATAATAATTAAAATAATAAAGATAAAATTAATACAAATACAAACTCAATATAATACATTTAATTTTTTAAAAAACTGACATGAAACCCGAAGCTGGAGGAGATAAAAAAGAGAGGTAAAGAAAACAAATTATTGGAGTCAAACTATTATACCGTCATGCAGACGTATCTGACTATAAAAAAATGACATCGATATGCTTTAATACAGTTGTAAAAAGCAGTGTTGGTATGCAGAAAAATGTCCAAAAAAACATGGATGCTTTTAAGATGCAAAAGTCTCTAATTCACTTTGATTATAACTAAAAATTTTACTTTAATTATTATACCGAAACACCCATGAAACCTAGTTTTTAAAATTTTACTTTAAAGAATATTTGAAACATTCCTCAGTGCTTCTAAAATGGTTAAAAATTAATTTGTCTCTAATCATTATGACCATTAATTATCGAAAGCCACCGTTGAGACAAGAAATACATAATTGCGCAATGTCAAGGCAACTTTGCTTCCCAAACACGCTGCCCAAGCACTTGCCTGGAAGAGTCGAGGTCAAGTCGTCGTCCCCATCAAAATGGCTATAAATTTTCATGAATAAGAGTTCAATTGTTTTGAGCGTATCTAAGTAGCTTAGAGCCTGTTTGGCTCTGCGGTTGAACCTGTTTTTGACCGAATTTCAATTTATTTATTTTTTGTTAAAATTGAGTGTGGTTTGTACTTTTTGGATCGTTTTGATGTGCTGATATCAAAAATGATTTTTAAAAAATAAAAAAACATCATTGTCATGTATTTCGGCACGAAAAGCTATTTGAAAAGCAACCACTACCACACTGACAAACAGGCTCTAAGCTACTTAAGAGGAAAGGTTTATTTTCATTTATAACATAATCATCTCAATCGTATACCATCAGCTTTTGTAGGCTTTAGGTTTGAGAGAGTTACAAGTAAATAACAACAGCCTATTAGTTTAACCCTACACTAACACTAGATTAATTTAATTTTTTATCTGATTAATAATTTAAATCTTAAATTTTCATGAATAAGGTTAATCTTCATCTGATTGAATTTAAATCTAATCCAAACTAAGGTCATTGGATCAAGGTTTTAAGAAAAAGCATTTCTTTCCTCTTTCATTTTTCTGCTTAAGGTTGGATGGAGGCCAAAAATAACATGCAAGCTCACATCACGAAAATGGTGGGGGTAAAAGAATTCTATCAAGTTGAATTTTTTAAATTTTAAATTATTATTTTTTATATCATTTTGATGTGCTGATATCAAAAATTAATTTAAAAAAAAATATTATTTTGATGTATTTTCAAGTTAAAAACACTTTAAAAATAATTGTTACTACAATAACAAACAGTTTCTCTGACAAATTCTTTTCAATCAGATCATGATAGCCATTATAATATAATGTTAGGCAAAAATGTCATCGACATGCAAAAATCATAGTTATTAAACTCAGTCTGGGAGTTGACCCGGTCAAGGGGCCGAGTTGCGGGTTTCATGGGTCAACTTCCTTCAACCCGGAAAAATTAAAAAAAAAGTAAAGTTTTAAGAACTTCTTTATTTTATTTTTATTTTATTTTATTTTGGAGTAATACAGTTATTTCTGTTATGAAAATGTTAAAAAGACCAAAACACTCGTGGGTATTAGTTTTAAGAACTTTGTTTTAAGAATATTTAAATTATTTTTTTGTACTTTTAAATTATTTTGTCTTTGATAATTACAACAATCACAATGATAAATAAATCTTATAAAAAAAATTCAATAACCAGTTAAATGATAATAAAAAATTATTTTACTGTTTCTTCTTCTTCTTCTTTTTCTCGTCAACAGTCATGTTAACGAGAAACACGTAATTTCCAAACTCAGCTTCCCGAACACGCTGCCCAAGCACTCGCCAGGAAGACTACTTCGTCGTCCCCGTCAATATGTAGAAGAGGATTGGCCCCATCCCCCGTCCCTTCCTCTCTCCTTCAAGACGACTTCGTTTTCTTCTTCTTCTTCTTCTTCTTCACAATAAATAAATATATATAAAAGGAAAAAGGAAAAGGCATCTGCCGATTTATTTGAATAGATTGTTTGTAATGAGGTGGAAGAAGGCATGTAAAAAGAAGAAGTAATTATAATTACATGGCTGCATGCCAATTATATTGCCAAAATTAAGCAGTAAACAGAACCACGATTGTGATTTTGAATCGCTTTTATATTAAAATCGTAGTTTAAAATAGCAGTTTTTTTAAAAACTATGTTCTTTTTTAAATAAAATTAAACCATATTATATATTTCTCTAACTGTATCAATTTGCTTTTAAAAAATTCCTATTATTGGGGCAGAGAGAGTAACAAGTTTTTCCGAATGAAATCATTATAATAATCACTATAATATAATGTGAAGTCAACAAAGTCGTAGTACGTGCAAACAAGACATTAAGCCTTTTTCAACACAGGAAATTTCCAAGTAGATGTGCACCCTCTGTAACGTCCGAGAAAATCGTAGGCTTACTGGGTTTATTTTCAGGTTCTTATATCATCATTGCATGGTATGTGTAGATGTCTTTGTTATTCAAGACTTAAATTTTGTGGGAGTAATGCATTTGTAATTTTATTTTCTTATGTATATTAGTTTAATATTACCATTGATAGCATTGATTGTTCATAGTTCATTCTTTCATCAGTTGAAGTCTCAAAATATGTTTATAGTTCTAGTCAGAACTAAGGTTTTAAGAAAGAGTATTTCTTTCCTTTTTTGTTTTTCCGTATAAGGTTGGATGCAGGCGTAAAATGACATGCAAGCTCACATCATGAAAATGGTGAGGGTCAAAAACATTCTATCAAGTTGCCAAAGCAGGCCCAAAATCACCAGTTGTTGTAAACTGTGTTCATTTTCCGGCCTTGCAGCAGTGCTATGACCATTATCGAAAGCCACCGTTCAGACAAGAAATACGTACTTTCCAGGAAAAACTCAATGTCAAGGCAACTCAGCTTCCCAAACACACTTCCCAAGATGTGCAAACACTTGATGCCTTCCTACCAAATCACAGAAAGAAAAAACAAATAACAAGACATTAAGCCTTTTTCAACACAGGAAATTTCCAAGTAGATGTGCACCCTCTGTAACGTCCGAGAAAATACATGGATTTGATTTTTTTTTATTTTAAATTACTTTTTTATTTTTTTTTATTATTTTAATGTATTGATATTAAAAATAAATTTAAAAAAATTAAAAAATATATATTATTTTGATGCATTTCTAAGTGAAAATTATTTAAAAAAATAATTATTACCACAATACCAAACAGGTTCTCTAACAAGTTCTTCTCCATCAAATCATCATAACCATTATAATATAATGTAAAGGCAAAAAAGTTTTGGCATGCGCAAACACTTGAAATAAAAATATAGAAGGTATTTGTGAGTGTTGTAATAATTAATTTTTAAAATGTGTTTTTGCATGAAAATAAATCAAGATAATGTTTTTTCACTTTTAAAGAATTATTTTTAACCATTATAATATAATGTGAATGCAAAAACTTCTACAGCATGCGCAAATACTTGGATTGAAGATATAAAGGATGTTTATGAGTATAGTAGCAGTTGATTTTTAAAATGTGTTTTGCATGAAAATACATCAAGATAATGTTTTTTTTATTTTTAAATAATTATTTTTAACACCAACACATCAAGAAAAAAAAATTAATCTAAAATAAAATATAAAATAATTTCAAAATTTATTAAAACATTGATTACATAGCAAAGACAAACAAAAGCCTAAATGCCCTTTCCTACCGCATCACAAATAATAAGACTTTGAAGCCTTTTGTGCATGGAAAATTTCCAGGAAGCTAACAATGTGCACCCTCCGTAATGCCGAGAGAAAATACTTGAAATTTGAATTTTGTTTTTTTTTTACTTTAAACTTTTTTTTATATTTTAATTATATTATTTTGACGTTCTGATATTAAAAATAAATTTAAAAAAATAAAAAATATTATTTTAATATATTTCTAATAAAAAAATAATTTACAAAATAATCACTAGTACAATCAAATACTTGTAGTGAAGATATAGAAAATGTTTATGAGTATAGTAATAATTATTTTTTAAAGTGTTTTTTATTTAAAGATATATTAAAATAATATATTTTTTATTTTTAAAGAATTATTTTTGACACCGACATATTAAAACAAACAAAAAAAAACTAAAAAAATAATTAATCTCAAATAAAAAATCAAAAAAATCAAAATTTATAAAAACATTGATTACAGGCAAAGATAAAAGCGCCTTTCCTTCCATGTGCATGGCAGCTCCGTTGGGCTGCTAGGGAAATTATAATGTATTAAAATATTATTTTTATTTTTTAAATAATTATTTTTAATTTTAGTATATCAAAAAAATTTAAAAATTTAAAAATATTAAATAAAAAATTAATTTTTTATAAAACACAGTATATTTCTAAAAAGTGCTCTGACAGATTTTGATATGACCATTATCAAAAGCAACCGTTCCTTAAAGAACAAAGACAAGAAATTCGTAATTTCCAGGAAAATTATAAAAGAATTTGAAGTAAAAATTAATAGACTAAAGAATGATCGATGTGGGACACACAGAAGTGTTTAGTGTTTTAAAAAATATATATAATAAAAAAGTTAAAGAGAAGATCTGCTACTCCGCCAAGTGAATAGCTAATACATTTGAAATATTAAAAAAGGTATCTATCACAGCTGTGATATGATAAACAAGAATATATATATTTTTTTATTTTTAAAAATTATTTTTATATTAGTAAATTAAAATAATAAAAAAAATTAATTTAAAAAAAAAACAAAATTTATAAAAACACTGTCAATACCATAAAAACAAAACAACGTATAAATGCCTTTTCCTATCACATCACTTTGTAACTGGGGAATTTCCAGGAAATCAACAATGTGCAATCTTGTAATCTTCTAAGAAAATACTTCCATTATTACAAATTATACATACGCCTAAGGCAGGGTCTTAAACACGTAAAGCCTAAGCTGCTGATTCAAAGTAAATTAAGATATGAAGGGAATTTCCAGGAAATCAACAAATGGTTACTTCCGTAATGCCTAAGAAAATACTTGGATTTGATGCCTATATTTATACATATGCCTAAGGCAGGGTCTTAAACACGTAAAGCCTAAGCTACTGTTTCAAAATCAGCCTCATCTTTTTTCCTTGAGTTACTTCCGTTCTCTCCCTCCAGACCTCCCTTACCACCAGAGTCTAATTACTCTTGTTTCCTCGACTGTTTCTCCACAAAACAATGGCGGTGTTTTTCTTGTTTCTCTCTATCTTTATGTTTGCTTATATCTGGAGATTCATCATACGAAACCGTCATATTTCTCCATCGCCATCTACTCCTTCCACCTTAACCACCGCCCAGCCACAAGTAATTAAATATCATGATGTCTTCCTTAGTTTCAGGGGAGAAGACACCCGTGTTGGTTTTACCAGCCACCTCCATGCTGCTTTGGACCGGAAACAAATCCTAACTTTCATAGATTATCAGCTTGTGAGAGGAGATGAGATCTCGGCATCACTTCTGAGAACAATTGAAGAGGCCAAGCTTTCTGTGATTGTTATTTCTGAAAACTATGCATCTTCCAAATGGTGCTTAGAGGAGCTTGCAAAGATTAATATTGAGCGTAGAAGAAATAATAGACAGATAGTTATTCCAGTATTCTACAAGGTGGATCCATCCCATGTAAGAAATCAAACAGGAAGCTTTGGGGATGCATTTGCTAGACTTATAAGGAATAAAGCTCTGACGTTGGAAGAAGTGCAGAGCTTCAGAGAAGCTTTGACGGATGCAGCCTCTCTATCTGGATGGAACTTAGGGAATTCTGAGTAAGCTCTTGAAATATATCCCATTAGAAAATATTCGTTCATTTGTTGAGGATTTGAAATTTAATTTAAAATTATTGAGAATGAGAGCTCTGAGAATTCATATTTATTTTATTTGATTTTGAAAACGTTGTAGCGAAGCACTTGGATAGATATTACGTGGTTGGTTGTTTTGTGTTTTAAAATTGTTTTTTAAAAAAACTTTATTTTATTTTAGTGTTTTTATATTATTTGTGTTTATATTAAAAAATATTTTAAAAAATAAAAAATTATTATTTAATATAAAATGTTTGTATAGATATTAAGTGGTTGTTTGTTTTGTGTTTTAAAATGTTTTGTAAAAAATTTAAATTGTTTTTATTTTAAATTAATTTTTTTAGTATTTTTAAATTATTTTAATATGTTTATATTAAAAATAATTTTGAAAAAAAAATTATTTGTAGCGAAATGCTTGTATAAATATTAAGGCTTGTATTGATATTAAGTGGTTGTTTGTTTTTATATTTCAAAATGTTTTTTTTTAATTATTCTTTTTATTTTAAATATTTTTTTAGTCTTTTAAGATTATTTTGATGTATTTATATAAAAAATAATATTTTTTTTTATCCTTACGGTAAATTTTACAAGGACAGACAATGTTTTCTTTTGTCATGAAATAATATTCTATTTATTTGAGGTGAAAAGGATAATGCCATATTAAAAAATAATATTGATAGAGATGATTCTATTATGATAAATTAAGATGATATGAGAAAACATCTTATGCATTTGCATTTAATTGATTTTCTTAGATAAACCCCGATTACATGTAAAAGTGATTAATATAGAATGTCATGTATTTTTAGCACTATCCATTGCCAATGATGATCGATTCATGTGTTACATTAGCACTATCCATTGCCGATGATGATGCTCAATTACTCGTACGTGTCTACTCTGTTTATATGTTTCTTCTTGTCCGGTCCATTTTGACTAACAATTATGTGTGTTCTTCTTGTTTGTCAGTCTCGAGTCTGAATTTATTGAGAAAATCGTTGGAGATGTTTTGGAAAAATTGCATGCCATGTCTTCAAGTCACACTACGGGTCTATTTGGAATTGATGTTCGTGTTAGCAAAGTTGAGTCTTTGTTAAATATAAATTCTCCAGATTTTCGCATTGTAGGGATATGGGGAATGGGTGGTATCGGTAAGACAACGATTGCTAAAGTTGTGTGCGACAAGGTTCGTTCTCGATTTGATGGAATCTTTTTTGGAAACTTTAGGCAACAATCTGATTTGCAAAGAAGCTTTCTTTCACAGCTGCTTGGCCAAGAAATTCTGAACAGGGGCCTCTTGAGTTTTCGAGATATTTTTGTGAGGAATAGACTTTGTCGAATAAAGGTTTTTATTGTTATGGATGATGTGGATAATTCAATGGCTTTGGAAGAATGGAGAGATTTGCTTGATGGACGAAACAGTTCATTTGGTCCGGGCAGTAAAGTTCTCATAACAAGTAGGGACAAGCAGGTGCTTAAGAATGTAGTAGACCAAACATACAAGGTTGTGGGGTTGAACTATGAAGACGCTATTCAACTCTTTAGCTCAAAAGCCTTGAAGAATTGCACCCCCACAATTGATCAAAGAGACTTGATAAAACAGATTGCAAGGCATGTACAAGGCAATCCGTTGGCCCTTAAAGTTTTGGGTTCCTCTTTCTATGGTAAAAGCATAGAAGAATGGCGCAGTGCATTGAATAAACTAGCTCAGGACCCCCAAATCGAAAAGGCGTTGAGAATTAGTTATGATGGGTTGGATTCAGAACAAAAATCCATATTTCTTGACATAGCACATTTCTTCATAATTTGGAAGCAAGACAAAGCAACAAGAATATTAGATTGTGTTTATGGTCGGTCTGTGAAGTTCGATATAAGCACGCTCATTGATAAGTGTCTCATAACTACTGATAACAGACTTAACAGTGTTGATGGCAATGAAAGGCTAGAAATGCATGATTTACTAGAAGAAATGGCATTTAACATTGTTCGTGCAGAATCTGATTTTCCTGGCGAACGGAGCAGGTTATGTCATCCTCCTGATTTCGTTCAAGTATTGGAGGAAAATAAGGTTAAAGCTAAAGCCATTAACTGTCGTTCCTGTATTTGCTCAAAAGTTGATGTGTTTGAGTAGATTGTATTATTGTTTGTTTATTCTTTATTCTTGTTTAACAGGGAACTCAAAAAATTAAAGGCATATCTTTGGAAGTGTCCATGTTATCGAGACACATACACTTGAAATCTGATACCTTCGCAATGATGGATGGTCTTAGATTTCTCAATTTCGATCACGATGGTTCCTCCCAAGAATATAAAATGCACCTTCCTCCTACTGGCCTCGAATATCTTCCTAATGAGCTGAGATATCTGCGATGGGATGAATTCCCTTCGAAATCCTTGCCGCCATCTTTTCGTGCTGAACACCTTGTGGAGCTTCGCCTACCCAAAAGCAAGCTTGTAAGACTTTGGACAGGAGTAAAGGTATGATTTAATAGCTACAGATTATGATCAGAAATATGAAGTTGGAGGTGCTAACTTTCTAATTATGCCTTTTTATGTTGACAGGATGTTGGAAATTTAAGAACAATCGACCTATCTGAATCTCCATATTTGACGGAATTGCCAGATCTATCAATGGCCAAAAATTTAGTGTGCTTAAGGCTTGGGAGGTGTCCAAGCTTAACCGAGGTTCCGTCATCTCTTCAATATCTTGACAAGCTGGAAGAAATTGATCTCAATCGTTGCTATAATCTTAGAAGTTTTCCAATGCTTGATTCAAAGGTTCTCAGAAAACTTTCTATAGGTTTGTGCCTAGATTTGACCACGTGTCCAACGATTTCACAAAATATGGTATGCTTACGGTTGGAACAAACTTCAATCAAAGAAGTTCCACAATCAGTTACTGGCAAGTTGAAAGTCCTTGATCTAAATGGTTGCTCAAAGATGACCAAGTTTCCAGAGATTTCAGGGGATATAGAACAATTACGTCTAAGCGGAACTATTAAAGAGATGCCCTCATCAATCCAGTTTCTCACAAGACTCGAAATGTTGGATATGAGTGGTTGCTCAAAACTTGAGAGCTTCCCAGAAATCACAGTGCCTATGGAATCTTTGAGGTATCTTTTCTTGAGTAAAACAGGCATTAAAGAGATACCTTCGATATCATTTAAGCATATGACATCTTTGAATACACTAAATTTAGATGGAACGCCACTTAAAGAGCTACCCTCATCAATTCAGTTTCTCACAAGACTCTACGAGTTGAATTTGAGTGGTTGCTCAAAACTTGAGAGCTTCCCAGAAATCACAGTGCCTATGAAATCTTTGGAGGTTCTTAACTTGAGTAAGACCGGCATTAAAGAGATACCCTCATCATTAATTAAGCATCTGATATCTTTGAGGTGTCTAAATTTAGATGGAACGCCTATTAAAGCGTTACCTGAGCTTCCCTCTTTGCTGAGGAAGCTAACAACACGTGACTGTGCATCACTAGAAACCACGATATCAATCATAAATTTCAGCAGCTTATGGTTTGGATTGGATTTTACAAATTGCTTCAAATTGGATCAGAAACCGCTGGTAGCAGTAATGCATTTGAAAATTCAGGTATCTCTCTAAACCCCCTTGTCTTTCTTTCGTCTCTCTTTCTTGCTTGCTTCATCACATTTTCGAATGTGACTTTTGTGTTACAGTCCGGAGAGGAGATCCCAGATGGCAGTATTCAAATGGTTCTACCGGGGAGTGAAATTCCAGAATGGTTCGGTGACAAAGGAGTTGGATCTTCACTCACCATACAGTTGCCCTCAAATTGTCATCAGCTCAAGGGAATTGCTTTCTGCCTTGTCTTTCTACTCCCTCTTCCCTCCCAGGACATGCCTTGTGAAGTCGATGATGATTCTCAAGTTCTTGTATTTTTTGATTACCATGTTAAGAGTAAAAACGGTGAGCATGATGGTAATGATGAAGTCGTCTTCGGTTCCCGTCTTCGCTTCGCTCTATTATTTTCCTTGAAGACATGTGACTCAGATCACATGATTCTACACTACGAGCTCGAATTGGTAAAACATTTGCGTAAATATTCTGGCAATGAAGTTACATTTAAATTCTACCACCTTGAAGTGGACGCCAGTGGGAGGAAGTTAGGTCGTGATATCCGAAGGCCTTTCAAGTTGAAAAGCTGGGGGGTGTATCTGCACTTTGATGAAAATCTACTGGCGTACACGGATCTTCCTTAACAAACAAAAGTTCAGAAGAAAATTGAGGGAGAAATAGAAGAAATTGAAAGGGTTAGAGAGTTCTGTAATTATTGTATATTTTGTAACTCTTTAAATAAACTCAAAACTAGCCTAGCAAACTATGAAATATGAAAATAAAAATAAAAAAATAACAAAATTAGCTCAAACAATATTTTTTGAACCTAATTTAGAAAAATTATAGATCTCAGCTGATTATAAATAAACTCAAAAATCTAGATTATAACTAACCAACTTCATTTTAAAACTGGATCTTGACAAAATCTAAGGAGTCTGAAAGTTATAACTAATTCCTCAACTACCTGTAAGTATTCAAGATATTGTTATTGCATATTTTATAACTCTTTAAATAAACTTAAAACTAAGAAATATGAAAATAAAAATGAAAAGTAACAAAATTAATTCCGAATTTAGAAGAATTGGGGACCTTTACAGCTAACCAACCTCATTATAAAACTGGATCCATAGAATCTCTTGACTGTGTTTACCAGATTGATTACTCGCCACAACCTAGACCTCTTCTTAAATTTAGCCAAGTGATCTTCTTAGATTTAATGCCGCCTCCAATAATTATACACCACACTCCAATAAATGCCGCCTTGATGCCTATGCTTCTGAAAGATCTACTTTCTCATTTAATGGAGTCACTGATTCAGGTGATGGATTCGGAACTTCAGTTTTAGATGTTTGGGATTCATGCTTTGCAGCAGCTTGCAGCACCCGGTTTTGAACATCTGAAGATGAAGGTGATGTAGGTAAACCAATGCGGTTGTTTTCCAGTTTTCCTGCTGCCCATGAAAATGCCTGGACTCCAAGTCTAACAGGAGAGAGAAAACACCTTCAAAGAAGCGTTTGAAATCCTAGTTAATCAAGATCTCAACAATCCAAAAACTTGGTTAAACATGATCCAACTACTGAAAAGAATCCAACTGTGAAAATGATTAAATAACTTCTAAACGTCTGGTGGAGGTTAGGAAATATGAACCTTGATAATGTCATAGGCAGTTTGCTTATCAACACGACTCAGACTTCTGACATGATCAGAACATGGTCAAGAACCTAGTGTTGAAAGAACATTTAGACAAAGAAGAGATTTGCTATATATAAATTTTTCCGTGCCCTTTACTGTGCAAACACCAAGGTTCATTTTGTTAATAAAAACTCATCGTCCCAGTAAACATGTGATTTGGGTTGCTAAATAATGTTGTACTAACATATGACACCTATCTATCTAACATGATACTAGGTGCGTCTTATATAATTCATTGAACATGAATAAACATAGACTTGATTTCAGACCTGGTTTCCATTATGATTTACAAAATTGTGCCAATTACACCATAAATACACATCTTGCTTAAAATCTTCAGGGCCATTGTAAGAAGCAACCCGCTGATAAATAGTCTGGCAGAGTGTGAGAAACCAATAATTAGAGAAACTCAAGGTTCACTTAACTAAATTTAGCAATGACATAAACCTTTCCCTAGGACACATGCAAAATAGACAAAGGGAATCTAGCTTAATGGTCGTATACATGCTATTTTCATGGATTACATCAAAGGATCTGAGAATTAGCACAATATCAGAATGTGTGAAGTTTGTTTTAATCATTATCAGCTTACAAATCAACATCTATGTGTGTGTGAAAGAAACATTAACCAGAGCACTATAACAAATGAAAGTGTACCTGACTGAGGCCAATGATGGCAATAAATTGTAAGGTCTTCTCCCACTCTGAAACAAAGTTCAAGCTTGGTTGGCAAGAAGAATGTGAGGAAAGCAACAAAAAAGAAAAGAAAAAAATAAAGAAAACCAGAATTTATATCATTGGTTCTATATAATACAACTGAAGTATTTCAAACTCTTCAACATTTTGGGGAGTTGTTCTTGAAAAGTAATAGAGAGCCTGTCCATGAGGAAGAAAATGTACAAACCTAGCAATGCATATGATGCTGCAGCAAAACCCTGTCCACAGCGTAAATATAGTATAAGTAAAGGATGCACTGGACATTTGCATGGTAAGCAATAGATATTTATCAATCATGGATTGATGATTAATGAAGACCTGATGTAAACAGCATGAATAGTTCTAGTTAATCACGTACACATATTTGTGGAAGCATGTCTCTAGACCATACAGAAGCATACATTCAAAACAGAGAAATCAACCTGAAATTATTTTATGTCCTTGCTACAAAATAAAAAGATCATTCCCATCCCATAAACACGTCTCTCTAGATACAAGATATCCTTTAAAACAAAAGGATGGATTTTGGGGAAAAGAAATCCAAGTGTAGAAATGATTGAAATAGACTAATCATAGTGCAGTATCACAAAAAGCAATCTGATTTCTTACCACACCATACCCAAGTGTTTGCACTGGTCAAGGTCTGATATCTTATAGAATTGCTTCAGCCTCCTGAAATGATGCCAAGTTGTCACAACTCACAAGTATATTGTGAAAAGCTTAGATCTTGCACAAGAAAATCAAGCACTTCCAGAAAATACTTGTAATTATAATTTGCAATCCATGAAAAGAATAGCACAGATTGACAAAGCATATTGAATGTAAATCCTACACGACCAAATGGTCTTAGCAACAAGAAAAATATTGATTGAAATGCGAAGGTTGTTGATTTGTATGAAAAAGGAGACCAACCTTCCTCCCAGATTGTAAAATGATCCAACAAGTCAGCTTGTTGCATATATCAAAATAACTTTCTGAGTTGTAATGAATCATATCAACTTGTTTGATTGAATGTTTCAAAACGTTCATGTAGACTTGGGCTCAGATACTTGGGACACAACCTCTTGTTGATTTCTTACTACATTATCTGCACAACAACTTCAAGAGTTCTTTAATCAGTTGCACCCAACACCTCGGAAAATTTACGAAAACTACTGTTCAACTAACAATCACTTCTCCAACTGAATTCCATATAATTCAATCTGGTGCACCAAAGAAATAATTCAATCTGAACCAAAAGTCTTTAACAAGAGATGCCAATTCTAACACCATTAGATTGCATAAAGACAAAGTAATCATTTTTCTCAAGAATCAACACTTGGATACTGTGCATAATTTCACTTCATAAATCTGTGCACCGTCATGCTTCGAAACATATACAATTCCTATGGCCTGCATACCCAGTTTATGGTAGCCCATCAATTACATATACACAAACACTCAGGATGCACATGTTCATACAAGTGTGATTGCACATAGCACACTCTTTTTATTTTTATTTTGAAATCTCTCTCTCTCTCTCTCTCTCTCTCTCTCTCTCTTTGCACCGTCATGCTTCGAAACATACACAATTCCTATGGCCTGCATACCCAGTTTATGGTAGCCCATCAATTACATATATACAAACACTCATGATGCACATGTTCATACAAGTGTGATTGCACATAGCACACTCTTTTTATTTGTTTTTGAAACAAGTCTCTCCACGTAAATTTACACACGCACTGCACAGACACAAGTGCATCTCATATGCCTCTGTGTGTGCATGTTGTTCTATGCTGTGTGGATACCATTTTGATAGTATCCATTGGGCACCAATGTGCACCCAGCAAAGAAATTTCACTCTTTCCATGTGTTTTTGAAACAAATGTCAAATTAATCAATTCTCTAAGTTTATCTCAGCTGGCTGAATATATTATTGTATAATCTACAGCTTGTCATTTTCCACACATATACTTTGAGTTGATCGATGGCTTTCAGCAAATAGAATTTTGTATTTCTAGAAATTTATACTAGTTAAGAGAATATGCAAGTCATGCAATAACCTTACCTCATTAAATATGGTTAGCACGGTCTCAGGTTTAAGCTCCTTGGCTTGGATACCTTGTTTTACCCAAGACTGGAAGCCATCTTGGACCAAGTATGGTCTCTGTCACATAAAAATGCAAACAAACAATTAGCAATATGATACAATAGGTTGTGGTTCCAGATTAACAATAGACTCGCCTGGCAGTTCAAATTTTCTTATAATGCAGGTCACAAGGTTTAATTCTGTAAAATTCTACTATCTTCTGTATCTAAATTATATGATTAGTCCAGGAATGAACCATGATATCATCTAGAATTCATGCATTTAACTTGTTTCTCTGCAAGCCATTTACACAACAATACAACCCAGCAATCTATGGAGTGAAATAAAAGAATATTGAAATTGATTAATACATTGCAACTTCCCATTCAAGCAACGTAAGGACTTTTTTTTTTTTGAGAGAGAGAGAGAGATATTTTAAGGACACATGTTAGATGTAATACTAATGTGCTTTCTGAATTATACCACTTGAGAACAACAGGGATGAAAATTGGGTTCTATCTACAGCATTTATCAGACAGAAAAACATTCATAAGGAGTAATGGTTTTTGACTTGACAACATTGTAAATGCACAAAAGACATTAATGTACTCTTCCCAAATCTGGTTAATATGGATATTGTTATTTGTTTCTAAGGTTACTGATACTGAAAAACTCTCAGAAATGTTTTTTATCCCAAAGAAACTTGACTAAGGGAGAGTGGATAAATTCATTTCACCCTTCTAGTTCCACGATGAATTAGATGTTTAGGCTTTTATGTGATAAAAAAAATCTTAGAGATTCTAAATACTTTCCTTAACCCCAAGCTTTCTCAAGGATCTAGTGATGCCTTTAGAACGAGAACCATCAGCATCCATAACAATTACCTGGTAAATTTGAGACGATGTTCCTGCTTCAGGATTTAAACATGGAACACTCAGGAGATTGTGATGTAGCAACTGTACTGCATATGGTAATACCAAAACAATTTCTTGTGTCCTCAGAGGCCACTAATGCTAAAACACACAACATTGATGAAACCAAGCCAAAATCCCCCCCCTGAGAATTTCCTTTCTTTCTTGCACTACTCAGAATTCTCATTTTTCTGAATGTCTCGAAACAAAGACGGCATGCATAAACAATAGTTATATCGAAGCTCTTAAAACATAAAGCTATACCTGTACAGCTTTCAAGTTTTGAATGACTGCAGTAGTTATGATGTCATCAAGATCTCGTCCACCCTTTAAAAGCTTCCTTACTGGGCCATCAACCTGAATAAAGTTGAAGAATATAAGACAGAGTTATGAAAAAGGGATACAGCCAAGCTCCAATTCTTGTTTTATTTTTTTTATTGTTGGTTCAAAGAGTTATTTGACATTTAGAAACAAAGTAATTGTTCTAAACTATCATCCTCATACCAAATAGCAATACCTCTCCACTCATAGCTTTTGAATAGTATTATCAAATAAAACCAACCTCTGGTAGAGTTACAATTGCATAGCGAAACCGAGCAGCTCGCCTAAGATCAGGAATGCCATCTCTTTCTCTGAGAACCTTCATATAAACAATGTCCACCAAGTTCAATGCCAAGTTAAGGGGCAAAAAAAGGAAATTAATGAGGGTGCCAGATTTGAGATTTTTTTACTGTGATGTAAAAAATGTCTGAGCAGTCAGCTTTAGTATCTCTCATTGAGGTACTAAAATTTCTAACAAAAAAGAAACTTAGGAAGATAAAAGGCCAGAAAATTTACTCTCTTGCCTCAGGCCGGACATCAATAAGTATGGCGTCTTCCTTCCCTGCCAAGAGCTCCAAAGTTAATTGCGGAGACAAATCTCCAGAGTAACCACCATATACCCACACCCTATAAAAACCCATGTACAAGTCTGATAGAAAACTTAAGCTTCCCATGTAATGCAGATTAAATAAACAAATCCTTCATGCACAAAAGGACATCCAAACCACAAAGTGGCTGAGGTTCCAAGGAAAAGAACAAAAGGCACAACTGGATCATTTGGATCCATGCCAAGACTTTTCTCCAGCCCCTCAATAGCAATGTAAACCTGCTTAAGGTGTAAAAGCAGGTTTAGGAAATTCAGCTTTGGTTTTGGATCATAAATTAGTTAGATCAGCACATAATTAAGCAGTGTAACAGAGATGGACGCAATTGAGTTTTCAACTACAAGTCCTGTAAGCTGAAAGCAGTGACTGATGTCTCCAACAAAAAGATTTCTAAAATAATCCAAATATATCTTTGCACGAGATTTTTTTTTCAATTCCATACAATTAAACGAGAGTACAATGGCCATCAAAGTAAAACGTGCCAAGCATAATGTACCTGTTGAAAAGTTGCACCAATTGGCCTCAAAATCTCTGTTACCCTTTCTTCAGACAGATTCAGTGCACCCCTGATCTCTGGAGGAAGCAAATCCTTGGCAGGCCCATAAGAATAAACAACAAAAGAAGCCCCTTTTGCTATAGATTCCGCCACTGTAATGATTGCAACTCTGAGCACATCAACAGAAGTGCCAGTAGCTTTTTGTGTGGCTTCCCTCAAGCCAAATGAAAAGCTAGTCAGTCTTTGGCAGCTAATTCTTCTGTTTGATCAAAAGTAGAGAAAACTTTACTCAAGGCACCATCTACTGCTTCTGAAGCACCTTCCTTAATTGATGTTATTGAAGAAGTAATTGTGTCTAGTGAGCTTTGCACAACATTTCCTCCATTATTTACTGAAGTGTTGATGGAGTCCCTAACCTCGCCCAAAAAATCATTAAAACCAGCCTTTGCACTAGATAATGAATCGTTATCCATTTCCAGGGAATCAGATCCCAAACTGGGATTCACTGGTGTCATATCAATAGTTGATGTTATTTCAGGTTCCACAAGTCGTATTAAACTATCTGTATTATCAGCAAACTGGTCTGCAGAGTTCAAAGGTCCTTCTTCAACATCAGATATGTTATAACTTTCTAAGAATTTCAGTTTACCCCCTCCCATAGGGTGTGGGTGCAGTTCATCTATTGCTCCAACTGAAGAATCGCAATCCTTATAAAAGTTGCAATTAATGTTGCCTAGTTCATTTGGGCAAGAATGATCATTAATGAAAGCAAAGCTTTCAATAAAATTGGAGTAGAAAGACTTTATAGCTTGTGTTTTGAAGGAAATTCTTTGGTGATGTGTTATATTTGACATTCCCAAAAGTACCATGTCTACAACATAACATCTGGACTCGAAATCCTTCCAGACTGAGCAAAATGGTTGCAGACCTCCATGGAATGTTATCTGCAGTAGTTGTGGTTTCAAATACATGAATGAAATTTTTGACAACAGAAATACCATGCCAGAGGTATATGAAGAAATATGTGACATGATAACACAAAACTTGGTGACTTGATAACCGATGTGCATGGAAGTTACTGCCTGCAAGGCTTCACTGAAAATTGTCAAATTCTGTTCTTTAAAGGTGGCAAGGAATTTGTATATTGAAGAGTCTCACAGACCTCATATCTTAATTTTATATTCTGATGTAAGTAATCAGATTAAGAGCGTGTTTGACATTGCGGTAGCGGTTGCTTTCAAAGTGTTTTTTGTTCGAAAACACATCAAAATAATGTTTTCTTCATTTTTTAAAATACATTTTTGACATCAGCACATCAAAACGGTCCAAAAACATCAAAAAAATAATTTTAAGCAAAAATAATTATATTTTTGGCAAACGGTGTTGTGACAGCAATGCTAAACACACTCTAAGTGGAGAGAAAATGCCATCATAATCCAATGCAAATGAGAAGAAAGTTGGTGCTAGGGAATCACACCCAGATGCTTAATCTACTAAACGGAGATGTACAAGCAGATTATTAGGCCATGCAAAACTTTCTGCTAGATTGTTAAGGGATTTACTCAGCATCCCTCTGATGTGTAGGCCTAGAAGGAAGAGCATGAGAATCAATTCAAAACCTTCACTTAGGCACATAAGCTCTACATGATGTCATACTCACCTTTATGCTTAAACAGTTGAAGCTTAATTTATACCTTCATTCAAAACCTTCACTTAGGCACCCCAGATTTTTCAACTCAAATACATCAAACATATTTTATAAAGAGGCAGACATGTCTAGCTACATCAATATTTTTTCTTTTATTTTTTGACACCAGAATTTTTCTCTTTAGCAAAAGTTCAATTATAGTCCCGGCTTGTTCTCCACCTAATTAGAGATCATGCATCTCCAAAACTAAGGGCATAGATGAAATCCGAGGTACAGGGATGATAGAAACTTGGCAACAACACGAATTAAATTACAGTCTAGGAAGTGAAACTCACCTGAGAATGAGAGGAACAACACTGAGTGGCAGAGCAAACAGGCAACATCTTTTGTTAACTCAATATAAACCTTATCAAAATCACCAAGCTTCTTTGTTCTGCATGAAAGTAAGACTTTACAATTAAAATGCAGTTCAATCTCCAAATTCTCCCATGAAAAAAAGAGCAGTAATTAAACCAAGCTAAGTTGAATAAGGGTTATTTCCATTTCTGACAAGCAATCAACTTATAAGTGGATTCCTTGAAATTCAAAAAAAAAAAAAGTAACCTCTTTCTCGAATAGTGAAAACAAATGGCATCAATGTGGATCAAAACTACGAAAGACAAGTGAGAAATGGATCAAAATGAGCAAAACTGAACCATGACCGCTTCAATTCATTATACCAAGATGAACGATCCTTAAGTTGGCTTCTAGAAACTCAAGCTTGAGCTCCATTTTTAAACAAAATCATGAAAAACAAAGAACTCGTTCCACAAAACAACATATTCAAGTGTATAGCTCACAAGTAAGTAAAACACACTAAGCTAAAACAAACCAAACCGGAGATTCAGAACAAATGAACCAATTCCCCAACTGGGTTCCTCACAATACAATCACTAACACCATGATACTACAAAAAGTGACGTCCAAGTACAGCATTCAACAAAAAAGACGACAATTTACAACATGGTAAGCTAAGCTAAATCAAACCACCCACTTCAAAAAAGAACTAAAACTTACTCAAATCTAGGAAACTGAAAATGGGTAGTGGAATTTGTGTTGCGACTTGTCAAAGGAAACAATATATATCATGGTAGAGAATCGAATCGTGTGGCTTGTCGATGCCGTTAGCTCATCTCTTTGGTTTCTCTCTGCCTCTCGTTTCTTCAGGTGGGGACCGACCAGAGATTTCATACAGGCCCGGGGTCTGATCGAATCCAAAACCCGATTAGCTGATTGGCTGATTGAGCAAAGTCAATTTCAAAACTAATTGTTTTTAGTTTTATTTTTAAAACTAAAAAAATATTGTTTTCAAAAAAACAAATTAGATATTTCACTCATGTTTTTCTATGAATTAGATTTTTTTAATAAAAAATTAAAGTTTTTTAATATAAAAAATTTCTAATTATAAATTAAAATGTTTATATATACAATAAGTTATATAAATTAATATTTGATCAATAAATAACTAAATAAAATTAAGATATTTGATAACACAAAAAAATTAAATGTGAAAAAAAGTAAAAAGTAAAAGAACAAAGATCTTTTCCTTAAAAAATAAATATTAGGGGTGAAATTTAAAAAAAATAATTATAAAAAAAAAACTAAAAAGATAAAAATCTACACGTGTAAACTTTTGAAACTCATGATCATGACTATAAGACGAAGATTAAGGAGATCAACTGCATAGAAGATAAACACTAAAAAATAACAAAACAAAATTTGAAATAAAAAGATGCCTCCAATTAAATTGAAAAAACAATTAAAATAAAATAAGATTTGAGTTGTTCGAGTTAACCCGGGTTAACACGTTAACCTTGTGACCATGTGTATAAGAATGAGATAATTCCACATAAAGAAAAGAGAAAAAAAAAAGCATGAAGACCAATTCTAAAAAATCTAACGTTAAGGGACATAAAAAAGACCAAAATCACCTCATGTCAATTTTCAAAACTCATAATCCTAGTCATGAGGCTAAAATTAACCTCATAGAAGGTGAAAAAAAAAGAAAGAGCAAAATCCTCCATAAAAAATAACGAGGGATAAAATTAACAAAGAAAAATGCAATAAAAAGAAAGGATCTTAAACAAAATAAACATCGATAAAAAGAAAAAGGACAAAATTCGATATAAAAAAATTGAAATCAAATGCTAAGGATGAAAGTAAAAAAAACTCAATTAATAAAAGGATAAAATATTCTAAAGAATGAAAACTAGGTTTGATATAAAAAATTAAATTAAACCAAATAATTAGAAACAAAATTGAATATAAGAATAAATCAAAAGAAGTTAAAAAAACAAAACAAATAGCAATAAAAAAAATAGAAGAAAGACAAAAAACTAATGTTGAATGTGAAATTTTTATTATTTATTTTTTGAAAACAAAACTAATATCAAACGACGAGATAAGAAAAACAATAAGCTAAAAAAAGGATGTTAGTCCACGTTAACCTTTTAAACTCATGATCTAGGTTATTAGACAAAAAATACCATATATGAAAAAATCATGAACCCTGTCCCTAACAAATTAAATATTGAATGATGAAATAAAAAAATCATTAATGCAAAATATTTTTAAAAAAATTTAAAAATAGTAATTAAACGAATGAGGATGAAATTGAAATAAAAAATAAATTAGAAGGCAAAACCAATTTTTTTATTAAAGGGTTAAATTGAAAAGAAATATAATTTTAACAAAAGGAGAAAATCAAAAGAATGAGGACCGAACTAGAAATATAATACACCATAAAATTGGATTGAATGATGAAATTAAAAAACAATAAAACTTTCACAAACAGGGCAATGAAAAAATTTAGAAATCAAATAACAAGGATCAAATTGAAAAAAATAATATATGATAAATTGAAATTGAAGAACTAAATTAAAAACAAATAAAACTTTACAAAATGGTTAAAGAAAAGAATTAAATATGGAAAGAATAAGGATCAAAACTGAAATATCAATAATAAAAATGACCAACCTGTAATATTTAAAAGAGAAAAGAGAAAAGAAAAAAAATAACTTATCAGCAACAAACTAACCTCCATTAAAAGGGCAAATTTGACCACTAGAGGCACGAGCACGTCTTCCAAAGAGTACAAGTGTTCCCATGTGATGATATGTGAATTGTATGCATCAATAAGTTTTTGAGTTTAAAAATTAGTTAATTATTTTAAAAGGACTAAATTGTTCATTATAGTTCTGGAATTAAAAAAAAAAAAACCTATGTGAATAAAAAAAAATCTCTAGACCAATGATTGATTTTTTCTTGATTTTCAAGAGCAAATATGTTTTTTTTTACTGTATCTAAAAAAACCTAAATATACTTAATAAACAACATTAGATTTTTTTTATACGGGGTTTTAAAAAATCATTTTATCATGCATAAGAAATAGAAAAGTTACATATGTCCTAGTCAAAAAATTGCCCTTAACTCGTAAGCTTTTGGTTACATATATGTTTCCCGGTCAAATAATTAATTGACCGATGCCAAAAAATTGAATTGCCCTTAACTCATAAGCTTTTGGGTTTTTCTTAGAAGGGGAAAAATATAATTAAACTGTCGCAATAAATAGTTTTTTTTTGGTCTATATGCATAGTATTTTCTATAGTATTTTGGTAACATTTTTATTGTTTCTATTAATTAAAAAATTATTAAAATTGACTCTCTAATTTTACCAGATTAATGTCATGTATTTGTGATTTAAAGAATAGGATTGCAGGGGTGAAATCATCTACACCGATGATTTTGCTGGTGCTTTCTGCATAAGATCACATCAAAATGGAGTCATTCGTTTTAGTTTTTGCAGATTCCTTGGAATGCTGCTAGTTATTTTGGTGCTCTGCAATGTTTTGTGGAGCAATGCAGGAGTTTGGCCATATCACTTGATAGTGTGATTTGGCTTACTGTTATATATCAGTCAGTCAGTAACAATGGTGGTGGATATACTGCTCCATTGCCACCAGGCTGGGAGAAGCGATCTGATGCAGCGACAGGGAAAACGTATTATATTGATCACAACACTAGAACTACAACCTGGAATCATCCATTTCCAGATAAACCTTGGAAGAGATTTGACATGGCATTTGACGAGCTCAAGAGATCAACAACTCTATCTCCTCTGTCTCCGCTGGCTAATCTTTTCGTTCTTGCCGGCGATATCCACGCGACACTTTATACTGGTTCAAAAGCTATACATAACAAGTTCTTCCCAATGAAATAATATATAATAACCATTATAATATTATGTGAAGCCAACAAAGTACTCAGTACGAGCAAACACTTGGATCGAAGACTTGATGCCCTTCCCTACCAAATAAATATAAAAAAAAAATAACAAGACATGAAGCATTTTGTACATAGAATATTTTTAGGAATTATTTTAAATTTATTTTAAATTAATTTTTTTATTTTTATATTATTTTGATGTGGTTATATCAAAAATAAATTTTAAAAAATAATAATAAAATTATTATTTTGATATATTTTCATATAAAAAAAACTATAAAAAATAATTATTGTCACAATACAAAATAGATTCTCTAACAAATTCTTCTTAATCAAATCATCATAATCATTATTTTGTTTTTTTATATTATTTTGATCTCCTTGTATCAATTACCCTGTAAACGTTACCCATCTCTGCTGCTTTTATGTTTCTTCTCTCAACTGAATGGGTTCGGAGCTAAATTTCCTTTCCAGGTTGTTGAGTGAATTTGAGTTTAAAATTCCCTTAATTCATTATTGTGTTCATTATATTTGTTCTTTATGCTTATGTCCAACCACCTGTTAAAGACAATGCTATGAGATGATCACTTCCTGTTTAAGGTGTCGTGGGTAATGCTGGATGTTTAGCAATGTTTAGCTTTTGATTCTTAATTGCTAGACATCTATTTTAGGCAGGAGATAACTTCACATTAAGAGAGTTATCTGTTCACTTTTTGCCAATTTTGAATTAAAGAAGGAGAAAAGTACTGATGGATCAGTCTTTAGTTTGCGCTACATATTTGACCCATGTTTCACCACGGTTTAGATATATTTTTTTTCAATAAAAAATTTATATATAAACTTTTTCAACATGTTTTTGTATTTTAAAAAAATTCTAAGTGAAAATTAAAAAACTTATATGTACATTTAATCAAATAAATTAAGAATTATTTGTGTTAATAAGTGAAAAAATCAATAAACGATGACTAAATATAAAAATTAGAAAAATCAAGAGACGTAGATCAAGATATTTAATTTCACAAGACATGACATTTACACGGTTGTATTTGCTAATTTGTTAGTTAAAATAATGTTTTTATTCAATCAAACGATAATAAAAATAAACACACATTAAATTGGTTGAATAAAATAAAAGAGAAAAAATAATATGCAAGGCTACACATATTAGAAATATTATTTGAAAATAATTTTTTTTTTATTTTCAAAAAAAAAGTTCATTCTACCTAGAGACGCCTTTTTTTATATTTTTTTTAGTTGATTATTAACTCATTTCAAAGATCACTATATAAATGCTAGAAGAATGTTTTATTTTTATAATGTGAGATTTGAAGCTCTTTAGTATATATACTCTATATTCACAAGAAAAAAGTTATGTTTTTTCAGCGTGGGATAATAAACTTTTTTGGTTTAAAAACTTCAACTTAGAAGAATAAGATAGTTTCTTTTCAATGTGGTATAAAAACCTTTTGAAATAATCTTTTAAACTTAATTATTTATAATATATATAGCTATTGGGTCTGGCTTGTAGACAGACCTAGATATAACCAATTTTAATTTTTTGCCTCTTTAGATTTTTTTCTTATGTAATTTTTTTTCATATTGTAAAATTAAAATAAATTAATGAGACTTTTTATATATTGTACAAAAGTTGCGTGATTATATATATTTTTTTCATTTGAGGTTGAGTTGGTTGAATTGTTTTCTGCCAGCGTTGGGTCCTGCTACCTAGCAAGATCCAATAGCGTTAGCCCCTGCTGCAAGGTGGAATCCAATAAAATTGGGCCTTATTTCTGTTAGAACCCAATAGGGTTGAGCCCTGCTGTCGTTCGGACTACATAGAGTTAGGTTGCTATCAGATCCAAGACACTTAATATATTCTCTTTATTTTTTATATTTTTTATATTTTTTAAAAAAATATTATTGATTTGTTGCGGAGTGTATATCTATATATGCTTGAATATATATAAAAAGAAAAGGCATCTGCCAAATTATTTGGATACATTGTGATTTTACAAAATCACGGATATATTAAAATCATGATTTAAAATAGCAGGTTTTTAAAAAATACTTATAATGTGAAGTCAACAAAGTCCTCTGTACGCTCAAACACTTGGATCGAAGACTTAATGCCCTTCCTTTACCAAATCACAACAATAATAATAATAATAATAATAATAACAATAACAATAACATGAAGCTTTTTGTACATATTAAATTCCTAGGAGTCAACAATATGCACCCTCTGTACATGAGAAAATATTTTGATGTTATAATATAAAAAATAATTTTAAAAAATAAAAAAATATTATTTTGATGGATTTTCAAATAAAAAATACTTTAAAAAATAACTATAACTACAATATCAAATTAGTTGTCTAATAAATTTTTCTCAATCAAATCACCATAACCATTATAATATACCGTGAAAGCAAATAACAATTGTTTTTTAAAGTGTTTTTTTATTAAAAATATATTAATATAATATTTTTTTTATTTTTAAAAAATTACTTTTTTACAACAACAAATCAAATATACTGAAAAAACAAAAAAAGATAAAAAAAAATTATAAAAACATTGTTTATACCATAAAGACAACCTAGTTCTATTATTTGAAAGACTAGAAAAAATAAAATATTGAAAGATGAAATTAAAAATAAAATTAATAACGAGATAACAAGCAAAAACCAGGAAAATAATGGCAAATGAAATTATCAATTATCAAACATCAATGTTCCCTCTGGTTTGAACTTTGAATTATGGTAACCACATACGTATGGATAAACGATCTCGAAGAGCAGAGAATCACCTCCATACAGGCTTTCTTTATTGGTGGCACAAACTGATGATTTTGTATACTCAACTTGAGAAATTCAAACGAGTTAAGTACAAAACATGATATTTGTACATCTTCCATTGCACTTTCCACTATGATTAACGTTGGAAATGATATTTGTACATCTTCCATTGCAGCAAGACTCTCCAAATTTGCACTTGTTACCACATATTCCACAGTTGTTCTTGTCTCCCAGAACATTCCGGCAATGTTTCTTGCAACAATAAACTACCAAGCTGTTATATGTGTCTTTAATGTACAATAAACTACCAAGCTGTTAGTTTTTTTATTTTTTATTTTTATAGACAAAGTAATGATTTCAGTTTTCATGGGTCTTATCATGCATAAGAGATAAAAGATGGACACGTGTTTAGTTTTCATTTCCAATTGAAAATTTGGGTGGGGTGGATTTAGTGTTCTTGTTTATCGGCTGGTTCATAAAAAAAAAAAAAAGTCTTCATGGGTGAAATTTCAATTGACCCGGTAGGTCAAGCAGGTTTTGTTAAGCCAATTACTGGTTTAATTTTTAATTGATACAGATCCAGCCAAGGCCACGTGTCACCAAACAAATCATAAAAAAAAAAGAGCGAATAAAAAACACAACCAATATTATAATAATATAATGTGAAGGCAAAGAATTCCTACGGGGTCGAAGACTTGATGCCCTTTCCTGCCACATCACGGATAAACAAAGAACAAGACATGGAGCCTTCTTGTACATGGGGAATTTCCAGGAAGTCAACAATGTGCACCCTCTGAGGTTGATTTGAAACCAAATCTGAGGTTGATTTGGTCAAAAGGCAGTGTTTTGGATTATATTGGTTAAGTTAATCTAAAAAAAATTTAAAAACATTATCTGAAATTTTAATATTTTATATAAAAAATTTAAAAAACAATTTATATGAATGAACTATATATATCATAAAAATTGAAGTTTAAAAAATTATTTTAAAATATTTTTCTACTTTTAAAAATCATAGGTAACGCCTATAGTACCTCAACCTTCCCTTTTGTTCTTGCCCCTCCTAATTGATTTAATAGTTTTCATTTCCAGTTGAAAATTAGGGTGTTTCAGTTCGCTGGTTTACTTGGCCGGTAAATTGGATTTTGAGTGTATAGGAAACGCGGTTGAAATCGTGTTTTTAAAAATTTTAATTTTTTTATTTAAAATAATTTTTTTAATATTTTTAGATTGTTTTTATGTATTGATATAAAAAATAATTAAAAAAATAAAAAAACTTTATTTTGATACATTTCTAAATAAAAAATACTTTGAACCGTTACCACTATCACAATTTTAAACAAACCCAGTACACCAATTACCTAGCTAAAGTCCCGGTTACCAAACAAATAACAAACACAAATCATAATCAAATCAACAATTATAATGTGAAGGCAAGGAAGAGTGTGTGATCCTTCTAGCTTAGAGTCTCACCCTCGGCTTACTGAATTACCTTTTCATTTTTTTTATTTTTGGGATTCAATTATGAAGTGTGGTGTTTTTTAATAAGAAATATATTAAAATAATATTTTTTAATTTTAAAAAACTTATTTTTGACATTAATATATTAAAATATATGAAAATACTAAAAAATATTAATTTAGAATAAAAACAATAGAAAACAATGGCAATGTTTTTCTTTTTCTCCCTACATTCCCTTGAAGTAGGCTTACAAAATTGCAATAGAAAATTCCAACAAGTGCATGCAATGTTTTCATTTCTCAAAGTTTGCCTGTCAGTACCTTATCTATATGTTTAATTCGAATGAACATACGGGAAAGGTTAAAAGATAAACAAATGAGGTGCCATAGCTTTCCTCAATTCAGCAGAAATTTGGAAAGTTCTCAGTAGGAGGTAGTTTGACAAGCACTATCATGCGATGTTCTTTACAGGATTGCTCTAGTTTTTTGCCCAACTCTTGCTTGAGGGAAGATATTGAAAGCACTTTTAACAATCACATAATCCTCTCTCTCACACAAAAAGCCATCTGCATCATGTATACTATAGAGCCCATGAAACTTTGCTAGCTAAACTGAAGGACGAAATCTTAAACACATCAGGTGATCATTAGCTTCGTTCCCTAGTGCATCTAGTTGGTCACTCCTTTAAATCATATAATGACTTTGATGCCCTGCTTATATTGAGAAAGTAGCATTGCGTGAGCCCTGTATCCAAATAATCATATTGTTATTATGGTTGTGATAAATTAAGCTAGTTAATATGTTGGACCACAACAGTAAAGGGTTTGCTAGCATGTTCTCTCTTTACTGCTTAGAACAACCCTCTAGCATTAATCAGAGTGATTCCTTTGTTGTGTTAGTGAAATTGCTGCTATTGATGATGTTGGAATTTAAGATCCTTTAATCAGTTAAACTCATCATTCACAAACATTTTGCCTTCATCAGGGAAATGAGCTACAAATAAGGCAAGCAGATCTTTACCTCAGTGAAGGCGAGGAATTGAGTTTCTATGAAGTACTATTACGAGCCCGACAGAGAAGAGAGATAGTCATTGGTTACCGTGCAGCTAATGCTGAAAAGGCTGTTATCAATCCGCCTGCCAAAAGTGAGAGACGTAGGTGGTCACTGAAAGATGTATTCGTGGTAATTGCGGAGAAGGAATGAGGATGAGGTTCTTCTTCATCCTCTGAACATGATATTCTTTGAAAAAAGTTCGACGGACACCGAAGAAAACAACAATAGGAAGTGCTCATTAGTTTCTGCCAGTCTGAAAAAAGAAAGAAATATATACTACAGATGTACAGTCACATGTAGTATATTTCTTGTACAAAAACTCAACCTCAAAGTAATGGATTTTCTCGCTACCTAAATATGAAAGAGCTGTAACGTTTCCCAGGACATGTGTTTGGAGCACTAAATTGATAAGAAGGCTCTACTTGGCATGAAACATTTGTGATTTGCAAGAATGATGACTGACAGCACAGGGAATGAATAGCTTCAAGCTGGCTTCTTGCTTCGCAGAAGCATGTTATAGCATGATAATTGAAGCTAGATGGTTGGAAGTATATATATTCTGCATCGTTCAGGACAATCTCCTTCCTTTGGAATACTAAAAAGAAAAAACCCTCTTCTATAATCTCAACGTGAAAGCAGAACCAGCCGACGCTTTGTGGTAAAATCTTGATATCTGCCTGTCGCGGGGTTTCCATCCAGGGATGGATTGGGGAATTATTCAATCCTAAGTAGAGACTTATTTTGACATTACAAAAACAATGTGTCAAACAAGTTGAAAGTAATTATATGAAGATGAAATTGAAATGAAAAAACATTGGGAACGAAAACGAACAATTGCAAAAGGGACAATTTTTTTTTATAAAAAAAACAGAGGGATCAATTAGGCGCAATGTGGTAAAAACGGCACAGTTTTGACAAGAAAGAAGTACAAAAGCCCATATCCGCAAACCATCCAATCCTCCTTATCCGTATAAAAACCCATATCCACGAACACGCCCTCCCTCCCTCCCTCCCTCCCTCCGCAATTCACTCTCCCATTTCTCACTTGAAGAAGATCAACCCAAGAAAATGGCGGTGAAGATTCGTTTAGCAAGACTGGGATGCAAAAACGGGGCATTTTACAGAATTGTTGCTGCTGATAGCCATACTCCAAGAGATTGCAAACACCTTCAAGTTGTTGGAGGTTCCCTCTTCTTCTTCTTACCCTTCTCTTATTATTTTCATATGCTCAGTTCACATGAAGATATTTTTTTCCTAATTTTAAAGACCTGGACTTTGAAGTCTTATTGGGTTTATTTTCAGGTTCTCAAATAATCATTGCATGGTATGTGTAGATAACTCTGTCAGCTTTCACTGGATCATCCAGATTTCAGGTTGACTGGGCCAATTGCTGGTCTGGTTTTCGACAGATACAGATCCGGCCAAGGCTCCACATCACCAAATAAATCAAAGAAAAAAGAAAAAAAAAAATCAAAACAATTGATTGTTGCGTGTCTATAATAATAAATATGGCCCATATCACAAATAAACAAAGAACAAGACCTGAAGCCTTTTTGTACATGGGAATTTCCAGGAAGTCAACGATGTGCACCCTCTCTACATGAGAAAATATTTGGATTTGAAACCCCCATTATTACAATTATACATGTGCCTAAGCTACTGATTCAAAATCAGCATCTTTTTTCCTTGAGTTACTTCCGTTCTCTTCCTACAGACTTACCCTGCCACCAGAGTCTCACTCTTGTTTCTTCGACTGTTTCTCCACGAAACAATGGCGATGTTTTTCTTGTTTCTCTCTATCTTTTTGTTTGTTTATATCTGGAGATTCATCATACGAAGCCGTCATATTTCTCCATCCCCATCTACTCCTTCCACCTTAACCACCGCCCAGCCACAAGTAATTAAATATGATGTCTTCCTTAGTTTCAGGGGAGAAGACACTTGTTCTGATTTTACCAGTCACCTCTATGCTGCTTTGAACCGGAAACAAATCCTAACTTTCATAGATTATCAGCTTGTGAGAGGAGATGAGATTTCGGCATCACTTCTGAGAACAATTGAAGAGGCCAAGCTTTCTGTGATTGTTTTTTCTGAAAATTATGCATCTTCCAAATGGTGCTTGGAGGAGCTTGCAAAGATTTTTGAACGTAGAAAAAATAATGGACAGATAGTTATTCCGGTATTCTACCAGGTGGATCCATCCCATGTAAGAAATCAAACAGGGAGGTTTGGGGATGCATTTGCTAGACTTATAAAGAAGAAAGCTTTGACGATGGACAAAGAGCAGAGCTTCAGAGACGCTTTGACGGATGCAGCCAATCTATCTGGATGGAGCTTAGGGAAGTCTGAGTAAGCTCTTGAAATATATCCCATAAAAAAATATTCGTTCATTTGTTGAGGATTTGAAATTTAATTTAAAATTATTGAGAATGATGAGCTCTGTGAATCTATATTTATTTTATTTGATTTTGAAAACGTTGTAGCGAAACACTTGTACAGATCTTAAGCTTTAGGAGACAGAAAGCAGATACTTATGAATCCTTATATTAAATTTTATCAGGACAATCAATGTTTTCTTCGATCGTTTCACTTGAAATTAGGGCATTAATAGTCTATTAATCTGAGGTGAAAAAGGATTACGTTGTCTTGGAAAATAATATAAATTATATCTTGAGATCTTCTTGACTTTGTTTTTTATTGAGATGATTCTATATACGATGATATGAGAAAACATCTTATGCATTTGCATGTCATTGATTTTCCTAGATAAACACCGATTACAAGTAGTTTCCAGTTTCAAAGATTGATTAACTGTAGCATGAGATAAGTAGGGAGCTGCTGCATATTTCTGAACTCAAATGCATTCACTCGAGAGGCCTAGTAAGAGAATCTTGTCCAGGTTTATGAATACATGCTCACCTTATAAAAGAGCAGAATATAGATGGAGGCTCTTCCTTTCTTTCCCACCATATAATTCAGATCCTATACGTGCCTACTATGTATAGATGTAGCTACTAAGGAGTGAGTATGTTTATATGTTTGTTGTTTCTTCTAGTCTGGTCCATTCTGACTAACAAATATGTGTGTGTTCTTGTTTGTTAGGCTGGAGTCCGAATTTATTGAAAAGATCGTTGGAGATGTTTTGAACAAATTGCATGCTATGTCTTCAAGTCACACTACGGGTTTATTTGGAATTGATGTTCGCATTCACAAAGTCGAGTCTTTGTTAAATATGGAATCTCAAGATGTTCTCATTGTAGGAATATGGGGAATGAGTGGTATAGGTAAGACAACGATTTCTGAAGCTGTGTGCAACAAGGTTTGTTCTCGATTTGAAGGAATCTTTGTTGCAAACTTTAGGCAAGAATTAAAAACACGTCCCATGGCTGATTTGCAAAGAAGCTTTCTTTCACAACTGCTTGGCCAAGAAATTCTGAAAATGGGCTCCTTGAGTTTTCGAGATTCTTTTGTGAGGGATAGACTTCGTCGTAAAATGGTTTTTATTGTTCTTGATGATGTGGATGATTTAATGCCTTTGGAAGAATGGAAAGAATTGCTTCATGGACGACACAGTTCATTTGGTCCGGGCAGTAAAGTTCTCATAACAAGTAGGGACAAGCAAGTGCTTAATAATATAGTAGACGAAACATACGAGGTTTGTTAGGAAATGAAATATTCCCGTGTATAGAATAGCAGAGTTGTATAAAATAGAAGATATGTATTTATTCACTTTCCATTGTAATGCCTAATATGTCGCTACTGAAGCTACAATGCAGCAACTGATTCCTGACTTGTAGGAATCAGTTGCAGCCTCCCTGTATAAGTATATGATTCAGTATCAATAACAATCACTCTGGTAAATTCAATCTTTCTCTTCATTCTTTTCATGGTATCAGAGCTGGCTTAGAATCCTAATCCATTACTGCAATTAAATCTCTCGCCTAGCATCTCTCTTCTTCAGCTACCATGACCAACAATGAAACGTCATCAAACCTAGAAGCTCATACAGATTTTTCAAGAGGGAATCTGTCAAATCCCTATTTCACTCACCATTCAGATCATCCAGGTTTGGTTTTGATTTCCAAACCCTTGAATGGAGACAACTATTCTACTTGGAAAAGGGCTATGACCCTGGCCTTGAATTCTAAAAACAAGCTAAGTTTTGTTAATGGCTCAATCAAAGCCCCTTCAGAAGAAACTGATCCTGAAGGATATGCGGCTTGGTCTCGATGCAATGATATGGTCCATTCATGGATTATTAACACTCTCAATCCAGAGATTTCAGATAGCGTGATATACTACTCTACCGCCCATGAAGTTTGGGAAGACCTTCATGACCGATTTTCTCAAAGCAATGCACCCCGTATGTTTGAAATTCAGCGAGATATCGCTTGTTTTAGGCAGGAACAACTTTCTGTTTCGGTGTATTACACAAAATTGAAGGGACTGTGGGATGAACTTGCTTCCTACAATGATTCACTACATGGGGCGCAGCAAGATCAACAAAGATTAATGCAATTTCTGATGGGTTTGAATGAGTCTTACAGTGCTGTTCGTGGACAAGTTCTCTTGATGAATCCCCTTCCTTCAGTTCGGCAAGCTTATTCCTTTGTCTCTCAAGAAGAAAAGCAACGCCTTTTGAGTTCAGCACACACCATCAATGATTCCGTTAACAGTGCAGCCATGGCGGTTCAAAGCAACAACAGTAAGTTTAATGACAAAGGTGAGCGTTCCTACCATTCTTTTAGATCGCAAGACAGATTGACAGATAATTTCAGTGGAGGACGCAGATTTGAACAGGACAGACGCCGGTTTGGACCTAGACGAGGACGGCCTCATTGTTCCCACTGTGGAGAACCGGGACATTGGGTCCAAACCTGTTATGAGCTCCATGGGTATCCAGCAGGGCACCCCAAGGCAAAGCACAATTCAGCCAGACGCTTCAACCATAACAACAAATCTGCAGCAAACCATGTGTCAGAAAGTTTTGCTAAAGAAAATGGCAAGTCTGTTGTTGGAATTTCAGAGACCCAATTGAAGCAGCTCTTATCTCTTCTTAATGACAAAGGCGCCGAATCCAGTTCTCAAGCACATGCTGCAACTACTGTAACCAAACCAGGTTTGCCTAAAATTGCTTCCCGCAGTTGGATTATTGATAGCGGGGCACAGGATCATATTTCTTCATCATCTCAATCATTTTTTCAACGAGATAACAATTGCTCATTGCCTCCTGTATTACTGCCTAGCGGGGAAACAGCTAATATTGTTGCAAAGGGATCATTACCTCTGAATTCCACTTATTATTTGCATGACGTGCTTTGTGTACCCACATTCAAAGTTGACTTGATGTCAGTCAGTCGTTTGACAAGAGGTTTGAATTGTTCGGTAACCTTTTTCCCTTATTGGTGTATTTTGCAGGATCTGGCTACGAGGAGGATGATTGGTTTGGGTAAACAACGTGACGGACTATACTACTTGGTGGCAATAGCAACGAAGAAATCTATGGTTCAACCTTCCCAACCATTACATCGACCAGCCTGCAACCTCACCATCTCATCCACTGATCTCTAGGCATAAACGCTTAGGCCATATCTCACCTCATCGTTTAAGTTTCATTGCCCAACAATTTTTAAATTTTTCTGTTCAATCCAGTCATGTTTGTCCTATTTGTCCTTTGGCTAAGCAAAGTCGCTTGCCTTTCAATTCTAGTGTCATTTCCTCTATAAAACCTTTTGAAATAATTCATTGTGACATTTGGGGTCGTTATCGACACCCTTCCATTTCTGGTGCTTATTATTTTCTTACTATCGTTGATGATTATACACGTTTCACATGGATATTTTTGATGCGACACAAAACTGAAGCTCAATCTCTTATAAAACGCTTTTTCAGTTATGTTCTCACACAATTTGAATCTCCTATTAAAATTTTCCGAAGTGATAATGGTGGTGAATTTATATCACTTCGTTCCTTTTTTCAAGATAAGGGTGTAATTTTTCAGCATTCCTGTGTTTACACACCTCAACAAAATGGGGTTGTGGAACGCAAACATCGTCACATCTTACAAGTAGCTCGAGCTTTGAAATTTCAAGCTCAACTCCCAACCCAATTTTGGGGAGAGTGTGCTCTTACTGCTGTCCACATCATCAATCGACTCCCTTCCTCAGTGCTCTCCTTCAAAACTCCATTTGAACTTCTCTATTCAAAACCGCCTTCTTTTTCTCATATCCGGGTTTTTGGTTGCTTAGCTTATGCTATCAATGTACATCCTTCTCACAAATTTGACTTTCGCTCAATGCCCTCAATTTTTATTGGTTATCCTACCGGTCAAAAGGCATATAAATTATTTGATTTATCTTCCAAAAAAATTTTCACTAGTCGCGATGTGCGCTTTCATGAACATATTTTTCCTTATGCATCTGCCAAACCCGGTTTTGTTCAACATCCTTCACCCATTGAATTTGGTCCTATTCCTCTTCTAACTCATGCCACGACTTCTCTTTATTCCAGTCTACAAACTTCTCCTCCTGTTACAGCACCTGCACCTTCCTGTTCACCGCCATTTGCCTCCTCAAATCCCCACCCCTCATCACCCCAGCCTCCACCCATCCTCCGCACCTATACACGTCGCCCTCGGCCTTCTGACCCAATTCCCCCAGCTGAAAATACACCACCACCCGAACCCGCCCCACCTGAACCCAGTTGGCCTTCTGAAAATCCACCACCACCCGAGCCCGCCCCACTTCGTCGCTCCAGTCGCCATACTGCTCCACCAGCCAAGCTCAACGACTTTGTCTGCTCCAATGTTTCCTCCAACCAATCAGCCACCTTACTGCCAGGTCCATCCAAAGGTACGCGATATCCCATGGCCAACTTTGTTTCATATCATCGTTATACTCCTGCATATCACGCATTTGTTGCTCAGCTCAGCACCATCCCAGAGCCTAAGTCTTATGCAGAGGCTGTTGTTCATCCTGAATGGCAGCAGGCCATGCGCTCCGAACTGGATGCTCTCCAAGCCAATGGCACTTGGTCTCTCACCTCCCTGCCGTCAGGCAAGACACCAATTGGCTGCAGATGGGTCTACAAAATTAAACACCATTCGGATGGTTCTGTCGAGCGGTACAAAGCTCGTTTAGTCGCCCAAGGTTTCACTCAAATGGCAGGAGTCGACTATCATGATACATTTTCTCCTACTGCCAAAATAATCTCTGTCCGTTGTTTACTTGCCTTAACTGCAGCTCATGGCTGGCCCCTGCACCAGATGGACGTCCACAATGCTTTCCTTCACGGAGACTTAGCTGAGGAGATATATATGTCTCTGCCACCAGGTCTTCGGCGCCAGGGGGAGGATCATCTAGTTTGTCGCCTCCACAAGTCCCTTTACGGTTTAAAACAGGCATCCCGCCAGTGGTTTGCCAAATTTTCCGAAGCTATGCATTCTGCTGGTTTTATACAATCAAGAGCAGATTATTCTCTATTCACCAGGAAGCAGGGTATGTCCTTTACTGTTCTCTTGATATACGTTGATGATATCTTGATCACTGGAAATGATCTGGTTAACATTGCTGCAACTAAACAATTCCTGCATAAACATTTTCATATCAAAGATCTTGGTGATTTAAAATACTTTCTTGGAATTGAGGTGTCTACTTCAAAGAATGGAATTTTCATTTCACAACGTAAATATGCACTGGAAGTCATTGAGGATGCAGGTTTGTCAGGTGCTGCTCCTATTAATACTCCTATGGAACGGGGCTTGAAATTATCAGACAAGAGCACCCTGCTCAAGGATACAAACCGGTATAGAAGATTGGTGGGTCGGTTAATTTATTTGACTGTATCAAGGCCAGACATAACGTATGCTGTACATGTCTTGAGTAGATTTATGCAGCAGCCCCGAAAACTTCATATGGAGGCAGCTCTTCGAGTTGTTCGATATCTAAAAGGTGCACCTGGCCGAGGCTTATTTTTCTCTTCGAAGAGTGATTTAAAATTGAGAGCTTATTGTGACTCAGATTGGGCAGGCTGTCCACTCACTAGGAGATCTACAACAGGCTATTGTGTTTTTCTTGGACCTTCACTGATATCCTGGAGGTCGAAGCGCCAGAAAACAGTTTCGCTTTCTTCTGCTGAAGCAGAATACCGAGCAATGACAGGAGCCTGCTGTGAGTTAACATGGTTGCGATGTCTACTGAAAGACTTGGGAATTTCACACCGTGAATCTGCCTTACTATATTGTGACAATAAAGCTGCATTACACATTGCAGCCAATCCAGTGTTTCATGAGAGAACTAGGCACATTGAAATGGATTGTCACTACATCCGAGACAAGATTCAAGATGGTTCCATTACTACAAAACATGTCGACTCTGCACATCAACTAGCAGATGTCTTGACTAAGCCCCTGGGAAAAGAGATCTTTGTTCCTATGGTTAGCAAGTTAGGAGTGCAGGATATCCACTCTCCAACTTGAGGGGGAGTGTTAGGAAATGAAATATTCCCGTGTATAGAATAGCAGAGTTGTATAAAATAGAAGATATGTATTTATTCACTTTCCATTGTAATGCCTAATATGTCGCTACTGAAGCTACAATGCAGCAACTGATTCCTGACTTGTAGGAATCAGTTGCAGCCTCCCTGTATAAGTATATGATTCAGTATCAATAACAATCACTCTGGTAAATTCAATCTTTCTCTTCATTCTTTTCAAGGTTGAGAGGTTGAACTATGAAGAAGCTCTTCAACTCTTTAGCTCAAAAGCCTTGAAGAATTGCATCCCCACAATTGATCATAGAGACCTGATAAAAAGGATTGCAAGTCATGTACAAGGCAATCCGTTGGCTCTTATAGTTTTGAGTTCCTCTCTCTATGGTAAAAGCCCAGAAGAATGGTACAGTGCATTGAATAAACTAGCTCAGAACCCTCGAATCGAAAATGCATTGAGAATTAGTTACAATGGGTTGTATCAAGAACAACAATCCATATTTCTTGATATAGCACATTTCTTCAGAAAATTTGAGCAAAACCAAGCTACAAGAATATTAGATGGCTTTTATGGCCGGCCTGTGATTTTTGATATAAGCATGCTCATTGATAAGTGTCTCATAACTACTTCTCGGAACATGCTAGAAATACATGATTTACTACAAGAAATGGCATTTAGCATTGTTCGTGCAGAATCTAAGTTTCCTGGCAAACGTAGCAGGTTGTGTCATCTTACTGACATCGTTCATGTATTGGAGGAAAATAAGGTTAAAGCCGAAGTCATTAGATATCTTTCTTTTCTCTGCTCTGACATACTAACTGAGAGGTTTCATATTTGCTGAAAAGTTGATTTTTTGAGTACATTGTATTATTGTTTGTTTATTCTTTATTCTTGTTTAACAGGGAACTGAAGAAATTGAAGGCATATCTTTGGACATGTCCAGGTTATCGAGACAGATACACTTGAAATCTGATGCCTTCGCAATGATGGATGGTCTTAGATTTATCAAATTCTTTTTCGGTCATTTGTCCCAAGATAACAAAGATAAAATGCACCTTCCTCCTACTGGCCTCGAATATCTTTCTAATAAGCTGAGATATTTGCACTGGGATGGATTCCCTTCAAAATCCTTGCCGCATGTTTTTTGTGCTGAATATCTTGTCGAGCTTAACTTAAGCAGGAGCAAGGTTGAAAAACTTTGGACCAGAGTACAGGTATGATTTAATTGCTGTATATTTATGATCAGAAATATGTAGTTGGAGGTGCTAACTTTCTAATTATGCCTTTTCCTGTTGACAGGATGTTGGAAATGTACAAAAATTTGTACTATCTTACTCTCCATATTTGACGGAATTGCCAGATCTATCAAAGGCCAGAAATTTGGTGTCCTTACGCCTTGTAGACTGTCCAAGTTTAACCGAGGTTCCGTTTTCTCTTCAATATCTTGACAAGCTGGAAGAACTTGATCTCAATTTTTGCTATAATCTTAGAAGTTTTCCAATGCTTGATTCAAAGGTTCTCAAAGTACTTTCTATAAGTCGGTGCCTAGATATGACCAAGTGTCCAACGATTTCACAAAATATGAAAAGCTTATATTTAGAGGAAACTTCAATCAAAGAAGTTCCACAATCAATTACTAGCAAGTTGGAAAATCTTGGTCTGCATGGTTGCTCAAAGATCACCAAGTTTCCAGAGATTTCAGGGGATGTAAAAACATTATATCTAAGTGGAACTGCTATTAAAGAGGTGCCCTCATCAATCCAGTTTCTCACAAGACTTTGCGTATTGGATATGAGTGGTTGCTCAAAACTTGAGAGCTTCCCAGAAATCGCAGTGCCTATGAAATCATTGGTGGATCTTAACTTGAGTAAAACAGGCATTAAAGAGATACCCTCATCATTTAAGCAAATGATATCTTTGAGAAGTCTAGGGTTAGATGGAACGCCTATTGAAGAGCTACCCTTATCAATCAAAGATATGGTATGTTTGAGATATCTGGCTTTGCATGGAACACATATTAAAGCGTTACCTGAGCTTCCACCTTCGCTGAGGTCTCTAACAACACATGACTGTGCATCACTAGAAACCATGATATCAACCATCAATATCGGCAGATTATGGGACTGATTGAATTTTGCAAATTGCTTCAAATTGGATCAGAAACCACTGATAGCAGCAATGCATTTGAAAATTCAGGTATCTCTCTTAACCCCATCTTTCTTTCTTCTCTCTTTCTTTCTTGCTTCATCACATTTTCGAAATGTGACTTTTGTGTTATAGTCCGGAGATAAGATCCCATATGACAGAATTCAAATGGTTCTACCGGGGAGTGAAATTCCAGAATGGTTCAGTGACAAAGGAATTGGATCTTCACTCACCATACAGTTGCCCACAAATTGTCATCAGCTCAAGGGAATTGCTTTCTGCCTTGTCTTTCTACTCCCTCTTCCCTCCCATGAGATGCTTTATGAATTCGATGATCATCCTGAAGTTCGCGTATATTTTGATTGCCATGTTAAGAGTAAAAAGGGTGAGCATGATGGTGATGATGAAGAAGTCTTCGTTTCCAAGAAAAGCTATAGTATATTCAATTTCTTGAAGACATGTGACTCAGATCACATGTTTCTACACTATGAGCTCGAATTAGTAAATCATTTCCGTAAATATTCTGGCAATGAAGTTACATGTAAATTCTACCATGAAGTGGACAACGGGAGTACGAAAGTAGGTCATGAGATTCGAAAGCCTTGCGAGTTGAAAAGCTGTGGTGTATATCTGCACTTTGATGAAAATCTACAGGCCGGCACTTTGTTAAGGATCTTCCTTAACAAACAAAAGTTTAGAAGAAAATTGAGGGAGAAATAGAAGAAATTGAAAAGGAGAGAGAGAGAGAGAGAGAGTTCTGCAATTACTGCAAATTGTTCGTCAAGTAGTTTTCAAGATACCTATACTAGCTGCTTCTTCTGGTACTACTAACTTGCTGCTGTTGTAATTCTTCTCTATGACTAACTAACTTTGACCTTACCCTGCAATTTGTAATACACTTATGATGAGGATTTGAAGCAAGTAGTTCTGAGAAGGATTCAATTTACTATACGAATTATGAATGATTAACTTTGTGGGGGTAATGCATTTGTAATTTTATTTTCTTATGTATATGTAGTTTAATATGACCACTGGTAGCGCAGATTGTTCATAGTTTATTCTGTCAGCAGTTAAAGTCTCAAAAATATGTTTTTAAAGCACAAAGGTCATCAAGTATAGGGAAAATAATTTTTAGTTAGAATGTTTTGGGTTTAGGCCAACATTATTGATAGGACTAATACTATTGCCTATGTATCATCAAGTGAAATAATTGTATTTAGTCTATATTCCGGTAACCAAAGCTTCACTCCTTCCTTATGATTATGTCGTAATGCTGACTGAATCCAATCCATAAACCCGGAAACGAAACAAAGCTCGTTCCCTTTCGTCACTGAAGCACTAATCATGCTTAATTTTTCTCTTAATTCATTATTGTGTTCATTATATTTGTTCTTTATGCTTATGTCCAACCACCTGTTAAAGACAATGCTTTGAGATGATCATTTCCTGTTGTACAGCTTAATATTGCTCAGTCTAGTATGATAGGCTGCGCATCTTTTTCCTATTCTGAGCTCACTTTCCATGTCCCATGTAATGCAGATTAACTGTTAAAAGGACTGCATGCATTTCAAATGTGTGAGAATCTGGAACATCTGCTGATTGTTGTTCCTGCATGTCCTTGTACTTGAGAAAATATTTATTGCTGATTGTTGTGTCATTAGCAATTAGATGATGTTGTGACACTTTCAGCTCTGTCACAAAAGGAGTGTTTGCCTGTTGAGAGATGTTACATGCGTTGCTCATAGAGCATGGACGCCTTCCAAAAGCACACATCAATTATTTTTTAATTTTTAATTATTTTTTTATTTTTAAAAAAATTAAATTGCCTCTAATTCACATTGATTATAACTAAAAAGCCTTGAAAAAATATAAAAAAACCTCTGAATATCAATTTTTTTTTTAAACAATGTAGTCATTTCACTGTACTATTAAAACATTAAAAGACTGAAACACCCATTAATCCTAGTTTTGAAAATTTTGCTTTTAAAAATATTTAAATTATTTTACTGAAATTCTAAAATGCTTAAAAACTGATTTGTCCTCATTTAATAGGATAATGATAATACATCACATGAAAAGACTGTATTGCTTTTAATGACTAATTAAATAGTTTTATTTTAGATATGCAAAATAATCACTTCATTATTTTAATTCACAATTATATGTGTCTTTAATATAGCTGTTAGTTTTTTTATTAATTTTAATTTTAATTAAAAGACATAGCAAGTTGTCTAAACCCTTTTCATGGACAAAGCAATGATCTTCAATGATAAAATAGCATTTTGAAGCATGTAAAAAACAGACAAAACAATTGCTCTAAGAGTTCAATTGTTTCAAGCCTATCAAAGTAGCTTAGTCTTAATAGGAATGTATCCTATAATTATTAAATCAAATCCAGGAATGTCTAAACGGGTTTGCTGGGCTAATTGCTGGTCTGGTTTTTAACCGATACAGATCAAAAAAAAAAAAAAAACAAAGAACAAAGAACAAGACCTGAAGGCTGAAGGCTGAAGCCTTCTTGTACATGGGAAATTTCCGGGAAGTGAACACCTCTGTACACATGAGAAAATATTTGGAAAAAGGAAACACGTAATTTCAATTTTTAAGGAAGACTTAAGATCAAGTCGTCGTCCCCATCAATAATTACTTCTTCTTTTTACATGATTCCTTCCAGCTCATTACACACAATCTATCATCGGCAGATGACTTCAGGAACACTCGATGCCCTTCCTACCAAATCACAAAAAGAAAAAACAAATAACAAGACATTATGCCTTTCTGTCCACAGGAAATTACCAAGTAGACGTGCACCCTCTGTAACGTCCAAGAAAATACATGGATTTGATTTTTTTTATTTTAAATTATTTTTTTTATTTTTATATCATTTCAATGGACTGAATAAAAAATTAAATTAAAAAATTAAAAAAAATATTATTTTGATGCATTTTCAAGTGAAAATTATTTTGAAAAACAACTGTTATCACAATACCACAAATCCATCATAACCATTATAATATAATGTAAAGGCAAAAAAGTCTTTGGCATGTGCAAACACATGGACCAAAAATATAGAAGGTGTTTGCAAGTGTAGTAATAATTGATTTTTAAAATGTTTTTTTGCTTGAAAATACATCAAGATAATTTTTTTTCACTTTTAAACAATAATTTTTGACACCAACAATGTTAAAACAAACAGAAAAAACTAAAAAAAATTAATCTAAAATAAAATATAAAACAATTTCTAAATTTATTAAAATATTGTTTATACAGCAAAGACAAACAAAACCTAAATGCCCTTTCCTTCACATTAAATTTATTAAAATATTGTTTATTAATATCATTTTAATATACTGATATTAAAAATAAATTTTAAAAAATAAAAAATATATATTATTTTGTTGCATCTTCAAGTTAAAATTATCTTGAAAAACAATTGTTACCTCAATACCAAACATGTTCTCTAACAAGTTCTTCTCAATCAAATTATCATAACTATTATAATATAATGTGAATGTAAAAAAGTCTTCGGCACATGCAAACACTTGGATTGAAGATATATAGGGTGTTTATAAGTATAGTAATAATTGATTTTTAAAATGTTTTTTTGCTTAAAAATACATCAAGATAATATATTTTTTTTATTTTTAAAGAATTATTTTTGACACAGACACATCAAAACAAACCAAAAAAACCAAAAAAAAAATTAATCTAAAATAAAATATAAAATAATTTCAAAATTTATTAAAACATTGTTTACATAGCAAAAGACAAACAAAAGCCTAAATGCCTTTTACTACGGCATCACAAATAACAAGACTTGAAGCCTTTTGTGCATGGAAAATTTCCAGGAAGCTAACAATGTGCACCTTCTATAATGCCCCGAGAAAATACTTGAATTTGAATTTTTTTTATTTTTTGTTTACTTTAAATTAATTGTTTTGTGTTTTAATTATATCATTTTGACTTTTTGATATCAAAAATAAATTTTAAAAAATAAAAAATATTATTTTGATGTATTTCTAATCAAATTTTTTTGAAAAACAACCACTAGTACAATATTGAACAGATTCTCTAACAAATTCTTTTCAATAAAATCATCATAACCATTATAATATAATATGAAGGCAAAAGAGTCCTCTGCAAGGCAAATACTTGAACTGAAGATATAGAAGGTGTTTACGAGTATGGTAATAATTGTTTTTTAAAGTGTTTTTCATTTAAAAATACATTAAGATAATATATTTTTTATTTTTAAAGAATTATTTTTAACACAAACATATTAAAACAAACCGAAAAAAACTAAAACAAATTAATCTTAAATAAAAAAAAATCAAAATTTATAAAAACATTGTTTATAGGCAAAGATAAAATCGCCTTTCCTTCCATGTGCATGGCAGCTCCACTGGGCTGCTACGGAAATTAAAATGTATTAAGATATTATTTTTATTTTTTAAAAATTATTTTTAATTTTAGTATATTAAAACAATTTAAAAATATAAAAATATTAAATTTAAAAAAGTATTAATTTTTTTTTTAAAAGAGTATATTTCTAAAAAGTGTTCTGACACATTTTGACAAGAAATTCGTAATTTCCAGGAAAATTATAAAAGAATTTGAAGTAAAAATTAATAGACTAAAGAATGACGTGGGACAGAAGTGTTTAGTGTTTTTAAAAAATATATAATAAAAAAGTTAAAGAGAAGATCAGCTACTCCGCCAAGTGAATAGCTAATACAGCTGTGATATGATAAACAAGAATATATATGCTTTTGATTTTTAACAATGGAATCAACACTGTGCAATCTTGTAATGTTCTAAGAAAATTCTTGGATTTGATGCCTATAAATTATACATATGCCTAAGGCAGGGTCTTCAACACGTAAAGCCTAAGCTACTGATTCAAAATCAGCCTCATCTTTTTTCCTTGAGTTACTTTCGTTCTCTCCCTACGTACAGACCTACCTTGCCACCAGAGTCCTACTCTTGTTTCCTCGACTGTTTCTCCACAAAACAATGGCGGTGTTTTTCTTGTTTCTCTCTATCTTTTTGTTTGTTTTTATCTGGAGATTCATCTTACGAAACTGTCATCTATCTCCATCGCCATCTACTCCTTCCACCTTAACCACCGCCCAGCCACAAGTAATTAAACATGATCTCTTCCTTAGTTTCAGGGGAGAAGACACCCGTGTTGGTTTTACCAGCCACCTCTATGCTGCTTTGGACCGGAAACAAATCCGAACTTTCATAGATTATCAGCTTCGGAGAGGAGATGAGATTTCGGCATCACTTCTGAGAACAATTGAAGAGGCCAAGCTTTCTGTGATTGTTTTTTCTGAAAACTATGCATCTTCCAAATGGTGCTTGGAGGAGCTTGCAAAGATTATTGAGCGTAGAAGAAATAATGGACAGATAGTTATTCCAGTATTCTACAAGGTGGATCCATCCCATGTAAGAAATCAAACAGGAAGCTTTGGAGATGCATTGGCTAGATTGATAAAGAAGAAAGCTTTGACGATGGACAGAGAGCAGAGCTTCAGAGACGCTTTGACGGATGCAGCCAATCTATCTGGAAGGAGCTTAGGGAATTCTTGAAAAGATGGAAGAACAATGTGTATTGATTGAGTGAATGAATAAAGACCTTAGGTCATGTATTTGTACAGCCAAGGCATTCCTATGAGTTAGGAATGGGAACTACATTACAGGAAAATCAGCTACAATATAGGAACTAAAATAGGAAAATAATATGTACTGATTATCTATTTCTATATAAAGATAATGTCAACATTTATCTTGTCAACACTCCCCCTCAAGTTGGAGAGTGGATATCCTGAACTCCCAACTTGCGAATCATAGGGATGAAACTTTCCTTTCCCAAAGACTTGGTCAGGATATCCGCTAGCTGATGTGTAGAACTCACATATCTCGTGATCACTGAACCGTCTTGAATCTTGTCTCTAATGAAATGGCAGTCCATCTCAATGTGCCTAGTCCGCTCATGGAAAACTGGGTTGGCAGCTATGTGTAAGGCAGCCTTGTTGTCGCAAAACAATAGGGCTGCTTCATGATGTATTAGACCCAAGTCTTTCAATAATTGACGCAGCCAAGTCAACTCACAGCAGGCTCCTGTCATTGCGCGATATTCGGCTTCGGCGGAAGAAAGGGAAACTGTTTTCTGTCTTTTCGATCTCCAGGATATCAATGACGGTCCAAGAAACACACAATAGCCTGTGGTGGATCTCCTAGTGAGCGGGCAACCTGCCCAGTCTGAGTCACAATATGCTCTCAACCTGAAGTCATTATTCGATGAGAAAAATAGGCCTTGACCTGGTGCACCTTTCAAATATCGGACAACCCGAAGTGCTGCTTCCATGTGAAGCTTTCTGGGCTCATGCATAAACCTACTCAAAACATGCACTGCATAGGTTATATCCGGTCTCGAAACTGTCAGATAAATCAATCTGCCAACCAATCTTCTATACTTACTCGGTTCTTTCAACAAAACACCCTGGTCTGATAATTTTAAACCTCGTTCCATAGGAGTGTTAATTGGGGCAGCCCCCAACAGACCCACATCCTCAATAATTTCCAAAGCATATTTACGTTGACAGATAAAAATACCCTTCTTGGATGCAGAAACTTCTATGCCAAGGAAGTACTTTAGATTACCAAGGTCTTTAAGATTAAACTGACTATGCAGGAATTTTTTAGTGTCAACAATGCTAGCATGATCATTTCCAGTTATTAGAATATCATCCATATATATCAAAAGTGCAGTAAAGAGCTTGCCTCGTGTTTTGGTGAACAAAGAGTAATCGGCTCGAGATTGGATGAAGCCAGCAGAACACATGGCCTCCGAGAATTTTGCAAACCACTGCCTAGACGCCTGTTTCAAACCGTACAACGACTTATGTAAACGGCACACCAGATTATTCTCCCCCTGTCGCTGAAGGCCAGGCGGTGGAGACATGTAAATCTCTTCTGCCAAATCGCCATGAAGAAAGGCGTTATTCACGTCCATTTGATGCAAGGACCACCCACGGGCTGCAGCTAAGGCAAGCAAGCAGCGCACTGAAATAATCTTCGCTGTTGGAGAAAATGTATCCTGGTAATCTATGCCTTCCAATTGGGTGAACCCCTTTGCTACCAACCGTGCTTTGTGCCTTTCAACTGACCCATCTGATCGGAGCTTGACCTTATAGACCCATCGGCAGCCAATTGGAATTTTACCAGTGGGAAGTTTGGTAAGAGTCCAGGTGCCGTTAGCTTGTAAAGCCTTCAACTCAGAAGTCATGGCCTTCTGCCACTCAGGATGAACAACTGCCTCTGAATAGGACTTAGGTTCACTGATGGTGCCGATTTGAGCAACAAAGGATCTGTAATTGGGCATGTATCTGTGATATGAGAGGTGGTTAAACAGAGGATGTCGAGTTCCTTTGGTTGGACCCAGCGACAAAGAGAGTGATTGGTCAGTGTAAACATTGTTGCAGACGAAATCCTTGAGCTTGATCGGTGGAACAGTCTGGCGACTTGAGCGACGGAGAGGAATAGGGGCAGGAATGGGGTTATTTGGTGGAGTGGTGGTTGATGAGTGCTCGAATGGTGGAGCTGAAGGAGGTGGCTGTGGGAGTGGTGAAGGTGACGGTGGGTCACGAGGTGAAGGGGACATGTGTGATGGCGTCGGTGAAGGAGAGGAAGATGGTGAATTTGGTAAAGGTGAGGTAAGGTGATTTGGCAGGTAAGTGTCTGATGTGGAAGGAGAAGAATTGGGCCAAGGGATGTCACGGGCCATAATTGGGATTGGGCCGGTTTCGGAAATTTGTGGGCCAGTTTCTGGTGGGTTAATGGGCTGGACAGATGCATAGGGAAAAATGGTTTCATGAAATCTGACATCGCGGCTAGTAAAATTTTTTTTATTTGACAAATCAAACAATTTGTATGCTTTTTGTCCAACGGGATAACCAATGAAAATGGAAGGAATGGAACGCTGATCAAACTTATGAGAAATGCGCACATTAGTAGCATAGGTTAGACAGCCAAAAACACGGAGATGAGAAAAGGCGGGTTTTTTTGAAAAGAGAAGTTCAAAAGGAGTTTTTAGAGAAAGAACTGGAGAAGGCAAACGATTGATTATGTGGACGGCGGTAAGAGCACATTCCCCCCAAAAAAGGGTAGGGAGATGTGCTTGAAATTTTAAAGCGCGAGCTACTTGTAAAATATGACGATGTTTACGTTCCAGAACCCTATTTTGTTGCGGCGTGTAGACGCAAGAATGTTGAAAAACGACCCCATGATTTTGAAAAAAAGAACGTAAAGAAATAAATTCTCCACCGTTATCACTTCGAAATGTTTTTATTTGAGTTTCAAATTGGGTCCGAACAAAACTGAAGAAATTTTTTAAAAGTGATTGTGCTTCATTTTTATGTCGCATTAAAAATATCCATGTGAAACGAGAAAAATCATCCACAATGGTAAGAAAATAATGAGCACCAGTAAGGGAAGGATGTCGATAACGACCCCAAATATCACAATGAATTATTTCAAAAGGTTTTATTGAAGAAATAGTACTAGGACTGAAAGGTAAACGACTCTGCTTTGCCAAAGGACATATATGACAAGCATTATTTGACCGAATTGAAAATTTTAAAAAATTCTTGGCAATGAAACTTAAACAAGGAGATGATGCATGCCCTAAGCGATGATGCCAGAGATCGGTGGATGAAATGGTAAGATTGCATGTCGGCAGTTTTGTGGGTGGGGAGGCGGTGTTTATGGTTTTATTCGTCACAAGTGCCGTTAGATAATATAAGTCGTCTCTTTGTTTACCCAAACCAATCATCCTCCTCGTAGCCAGATCCTGCAAAATACACCAATAGGGAAAAAAAGTTATTGAGCAGTTCAGGCCTCTCGTCAACCGACTAACTGATATCAGATCAACTTTGAAAGTAGGAACACAAAGCACATTATGCAGATAATAAACAGAGTTCAAAGGTAGCGATCCTTTGGCGACAATATTGACTTTCTCTCCACTGGGCAGCATTACCGAATGTAATGAACAACTTTTATTTTTACGGAATAATTTAAGTGACGAAGAAATATGATCCGTTGCCCCGCTATCAATGATCCAATCGCGGGAAGTGATTTTAGACAAACCTGGTTTGGTAACCGCATTTGCCTGAGATATAGAGTCATCATTCTTACTAACAAGTGACAAAAGTTGTTTTAATTGATCCTCCGAAATGCGCATGAACTGGCTGCCATCAACTTTGGGATTGGTCTCGGTAATGCTATTGGCTGGAGGCCTGGCCCAAGAACTTTCGGCCACATGATTCACTGCAGGCCTGGCCCAAGAACTCTCGGCCATATGATTCCCCGCAGGCCTGGCCCTGTTGTTGAAGCTGCGTGAGCCCGGCTGGAATCTTCCTCTCGAATGGCCCATTGGATAGCCATTTAATTCATAACACGTCTGGACCCAGTGTCCATTTTCTCCGCAGTGGGAGCAATTTGGTCGTCCTCTACCTGCGAAAGTCCCCTGTCTCCGTCTGTCTTGGTTGAAACTTTCTGGTTGTCTCTCCTGCGACCGTGGTTCGTGCGAACCGTATGAACGGTTGAATCGTCCATGTCTGGCTGGGTTGGGTCTTCCTCGAACAGCCATAGCTGCACTGTTGATGGGTTCAATTGTGGTATGCGATGAAGTGAGGATTCGCTGTTTCTCTTCCTGAGAAATTGAAGAATATGCCTGCCGAATTGAAGGAAGAGGATTCATGAGGAGGATCTGCCCGCGAATAGCACTGTAAGAATCATTCAGCCCCATCAAAAATTGCATTAACTTTTGTTGATCCTGCTGTGCCCCATGGGTTGTGTTGTCATAGGATGCTAATTCATCCCACAGTCCTTTCAGTCTGGTATAATAGGAAGAAACAGACAGTTGTTCTTGCTTGAAATAAGCAATTTCTCGTTGTATCTCGAAAATTCGAGGAGCATTGCTTTGGGAGAATCTCTCATTAAGGTCTTCCCAAACCTCATGTGCAGTAGAGTAATAAATCACACTGTTGGAGATGTCTGGACTGAGTGCATTGATAAGCCATGAATGCACCATATCATTACACCGAGACCATGCTGCATAACCTTCGGGATCAGTTTCTTCTGAAGGAATTTTGATTGAGTTGTTGACAAAACCTAATTTGTTCTTGGAATTTAAGGCTAAAGTCATAGCCCTCTTCCAGGTGGAATAATTATCTCCGTTTAGAGGTTTGGAGACTAAAATCAGACTTGGGTGATCGGAGTGATGAGTAAAGAAAGGATTTGAGATGTTTGATTTTGAGGGATCTGCAGAGGCAGCAGGAACGGCTGCTTGATTGTTCATGCCTGTGTTGGCTGATAATTGATTTTTTTTCTGTGGACATGGTGATTGGGAAAGTAGATACTGGGTAGCCAATGTAGTGAAGGGAAACGGTGGATCAAGGAAAGTTAGGATCTTTGAATATGCTCTGATACCATGAAAAGATGGAAGAAGTATTGATTGAGTGAATGAATACAGACCTTAGGTCATGTATTTGTACAGCCAAGGCATTCCTATGAGTTAGGAATGGGAACTACATTACAGGAAAATCAGCTACAATATAGGAACTAAAATAGGAAAATAATATGTACTGATTATCTATTTCTATATAAAGATAATGTCAACATTTATCTTGTCAACAATTCTGAGTAAGCTCTTGAAATATATCCCATGAGAAAATATTCGTTCATTTGTTGAGGATTTGAAATTTAATTTAAAATTATTGAGAATGATGAGCTCTGTGAATCCATATTTATTTAATTTGATTTTGAAAACGTTATAGCGAAACACTTATATAGATATTATGTGGTGGGTTGTTTTGTGTATTAAAATGTTTTTTTTTTAATTTTTTTTTTGTGTTTTTAGATTATTTTGATGTATTTATATTAAAAAATATATTTTTAAAAAATATTATTTGTAGCGAAATGTTTGTATAGATATTAAGTGGTTGTTTGTTTTTGTGTGTTTTTATAAAAAATAAATAAAAAATATTTGCACTGAAATGATTGTATAGATATTAAGGTTTGTATTGATATAATTAAAGTGGTTGTTTGTTTTTAGTGTTTTTATATTATTTTAATGTATTTATATTAAAAATAATATTTTTTTAAAAAATATATTATTTCAATATATTTTTTAAAAATAGTTACTTAGAAATCCCTACGTTAATGAGGACAGTCAAATAGTCAATGCTTTCTTCTATGCTTAAATAATATTCTATCTATTTAAATTTTATTTGAGGTGAAAAGGATAAGATAAACACCGATTACATGTAGTTTCCAGTTTTCAACGCTTGATTAACTGTATCCATTGCCAATAATGATGCTCAATTACTCATACGTGCCTGCTACTAAGGAGTGAGTATGTTTCTATGTGTTCTTTCTATTTGCCAGGCTGGAGTCTGAATTTATTAAGAATATCGTTGGAGATGTTTTGAAAAAATTGCATGCCATGTATTCAAGTCACACTATGGCGGGTCTACTTGGAATTGATGTTCGTGTTAGCAAAGTTGAGTCTTTGTTAAATATGGAATCTCCAGATGTTCTCATTGTAGGGATATGGGGAATGGGTGGTATCGGTAAGTCAACGATTGCTGAAGCTGTATGCAACAAGGTTCGTTCTCGATTTGAAGGAATATTTTTTGCAAACTGTAGGCAACAATCTGATTTGCGAAGAAGATTTCTTAAACGGCTGCTTGGCCAAGAAACTCTGAACACTATGGGCTCGTTGAGTTTTCGAGATTCTTTTGTGAGGGATAGACTTCGTCGAATAAAGGTTTTTATTGTTCTGGATGATGTGGATAATTCAATGGCTTTGGAAGAATGGAGAGATTTGCTTGATGGACGAAACAGTTCATTTGGTCCGGGCAGTAAAGTTCTCATAACAAGTAGGGACAAGCAAGTGCTTAGTAACATAGTAGACGAAACATACAAGGTTGAGGGGTTGAACTATGAAGACGCTATTCAACTCTTTAACTCAAAAGCCTTGAAGATTTGCATCCCCACAATTGATCAAAGACACTTGATAGAACAGATTGCATGGCATGTACGAGGCAATCCGTTGGCTCTTAAAGTTTTGGGTTCCTCTCTTTATGGTAAAAGCATCGAAGAATGGCGCAGTGCATTGAAGAAACTAGCTCAGGACCCTCAAATCGAAAGGGCGTTGAGAATTAGTTACGATGGGTTGGATTCAGAACAAAAATCCATATTTCTTGACATAGCACATTTCTTCAATAGAATGAAGCCAAACGAAGCAACAAGAATATTAGATTGCCTTTATGGTCGGTCTGTGATTTTCGATATAAGCACGCTCATTGATAAGTGTCTCATAACTACTTTTTATAACAATATACGAATGCATGATTTACTACAAGAAATGGCATTTAACATTGTTCGTGCAGAATCTGATTTTCCTGGCGAACGTAGCAGGTTATGTCATCCTCCTGATGTCGTTCAAGTATTGGAGGAAAATAAGGTTAAAGCTACAGCCATTAACTGTCGTTCATGTATTTGCTCAAAAGTTGATGTGTTTGAGTAGATTGTATTATTGTTTGTTTATTCTTTATTCTTGTTTAACAGGGAACTCAAAAAATTAAAGGCATATCTTTGAGCACGTTCATGTTATCGAGACAGATACACTTGAAATCTGATGCCTTCGCAATGATGGATGGTCTTCGATTTCTCAATTTCCGTCAACATACTTTATCCATGGAAGATAAAATGCACCTTCCTCCTACCGGCCTCGAATATCTTCCTAATAAGCTGAGATATTTGAAATGGTGTGGATTCCCTTCGAAATCCTTGCCGCCATCTTTTCGTACTGAACGCCTTGTGGAGCTTCACCTATGCAACAACAAGCTTGTAAAACTTTGGACAGGAGTGCAGGTATGATTTAAATGCTGCAGATTGATGATCAGAAATATGAAGTTGGAGGTGCTAACTTTCTAATTATGCCGTTTTCTTTTGACAGGATGTTGGAAATTTAAGAACAATTGACCTATCTGACTCTCCATATTTGACGGAATTGCCAGATCTATCAATGGCCAAAAATTTACAGTGCTTAAGACTTGCGAAGTGTTCAAGTTTAACCGAGGTTCCGTCATCTCTTCAATATCTTGACAAGCTGGAAGAAATTGATCTCTTTTCTTGCTATAATCTTAGAAGTTTTCCGATGCTTGATTCAAAGGTTCTCAGAAAACTTGTTATAAGTCGGTGCCTAGATGTGACCAAGTGTCCAACGATTTCACAAAATATGGTATGGTTACAGTTGGAACAAACTTCAATCAAAGAAGTTCCACAATCAGTTACTAGCAAGTTGGAACGTCTTTGTCTAAATGGTTGCCCAGAGATCACCAAGTTTCCAGAGATTTCAGGGGATATAGAAAGATTAGAACTAAAGGGAACTACTATTAAAGAGGTGCCCTCATCAATCCAGTTTCTCACAAGACTCCGTGATTTGGATATGAGTGGTTGCTCAAAACTTGAGAGCTTCCCAGAAATCACAGGGCCTATGAAATCTTTGGTGGAGCTTAACTTGAGTAAAACAGGCATTAAAAAGATACCCTCATCATCATTTAAGCATATGATATCTTTGAGGCGTCTAAAATTAGATGGAACGCCTATTAAAGAGTTACCTGAGCTTCCCCCTTCGCTTTGGATTCTAACAACACATGACTGTGCATCACTAGAAACCGTGATATCAATCATCAAAATCAGAAGTTTATGGGATGTATTGGATTTTACAAATTGCTTCAAATTGGATCAGAAACCGCTGGTAGCAGCAATGCATTTGAAAATTCAGGTATCTCTCTAAACCCCCTTGTCTTTCTTTCTTCTCTCTTTCTTGCTTGCTTCATCACATTTTTGAAATGTGACTTTTGTGTTACAGTCCGGAGATAAGATCCCACACGGCGGAATTAAAATGGTTCTACCGGGGAGTGAAATTCCAGAATGGTTCGGTGAAAAAGGAATTGGATCTTCACTCACCATGCAGTTGCCGTCCAATTGTCATCAGCTCAAGGGAATTGCTTTCTGCCTTGTCTTTCTACTCCCTCTTCCCTCCCATGACATGCCTTACAAAGTCGATGATCTTTTTCCTGTTGAATTTCGTTTTGATTACCATGTTAAGAGTAAAAACGGTGAGCATGATGGTGATGATGAAGTCGTCTTAGTTTCCATGGAAAAATGTGCTCTAACATGTAACATGAAGACATGTGACTCGGATCACATGGTTCTACATTACGAGCTCGAGAACATATTGGTATATTTTTTACGTAAATATTCTGGCAATGAAGTTACATTTAAATTCTACCACCAAGAAGTGGACAACATGGCGAGGAGGGTAGGTCATGAGATCCAAAGGCCGATCCAAAGGCCTAATTTCGAGTTGAAAAGCTGTGGGGTGTATCTGCACTTTGATGAAAATCTACCGGCGGACAAAAGTTCAGAAGAAAATTGAGGGAGAAATAGAAAGAGATTGAAAGGGAGAGAGAGTTCTGTAATTACTGCAAATTGTTCTTCAATTATTACTTGCTTTTCAAGATAGCTGTAATTAAATATTGTTCTTCCCATGCAACTAACTAACAAACTTTCTGTTATCCAACTAATTCCTCAACAAACTGTAACAACCATCTAACTAACTAATGAATCATTAGTGCGCATTTATTCATATACAAATTATGAATGACTGTCTTTATGCTCTTCTCCACCTTAATTCACTTGTAAGTTTGGTTTTCTATTTCTACAAATAAATAAATATATTTGTATACGTCCATGTTTTGGATCTTTGATTTCTATTTACTAACCAAATAACGAAAACTTGTTTGTCTCAAGCAATAATTAACCATCAAACACTAAAAGAACCAACTTTTTCATGGGTTCATATCAGCATTAATTCAACCAATTCTTGTTGCTTATTCGAACAAAAACCTCGCAGAAATCTCAAGAAAACGCAGGATGCAGCTCTCCCTCTCTGTGATGAAACTTTCGGTGGGCTTAGAGGCAAGATCAAGAACCAACTTTATCAAAAATCACAGGAGCCACTAAAACCCATCTTTCGAAAAACACAATTAACTGATAACAAATCTTATGCAATGTATTATATAAATCTCCACTTTCAAATTGAAGTTACAATCATCTTCCTCAGTTATCATATTCTCAATTGTTTGGCAAACATAAACAACAAAATATAAAAGAATATAACGAGTTAGTAGATTCTCAATTCACAAAACCAAGTTTAATGACTAATGAAGAAACCAAGTTGTTCCGTGAATTCACAGTTTTCCTATCTACTGGGCAGAGTCTTGAAAATTGCAGGGGCAAGAAAGATTTAAATGACCTGAACTAGACACCATTTAAAATTAAAAGAATAGATGGTGAAGGCCCCAGCATGATTCAGTGACGGCAAGGCAAGGAAAATTAGGGAATGAATTAGGCAAACATTCTCTTTGCCTAATTCATTACATTATTAATAGCACTCCTGTGTTGGTGTTCCTGAGCACATGATATCAATGCACTTGATTAGAGAAATGTACAAAACTTGTTCTTTTATCTGGTATTAACATACAAAATTTGTTTTTCAAGAGGTGAGCAATGATAGAATGTTTCTTATTCTTTGTACATGTACAGCTTAGTTAAGTTATCAGAATTATACACCACACTCCAATAAATGCCGCCTCCATGCCTATGCTTCTGAAAGATCTACTTTCTCATTCAATGGAGTCACTGATTGAGGTCATGGATTCTGAACTTCAGTTTCAGATGGTTGGGATTCATGCTTTGCAGCAGCTTGCAGAACCCGGTTTTGAACATCTGAGGATGAAGGTGATGTAGGTAAACCAATGCGGTTGTTTTCCAGTTTTCCTGCTGCCCATGAAAATGCCTGGACTCCAAGTCTAACAGGGGAGAGAAAACGCCTTCAAAGAAGCATTTGAAATCCCAGTCAATCAAGATCTCAACAATCCAAAAACTTGGTTAAACATGATCCTGTTAGAATATATGAGAATATGCCTCTGAAGATAACTGTTAGACTTAGTCTTTGGAGTATTGTTTCTTAACAGAGTCTGATGCAAGTTTTACTCAAGTTTTACTATTTTTTCTGTTATTAGAAGTAATCCAATAATCTCTCATGTCTGTTGAGATTTTACAGCATATTATTTCAGTGTTTTTGAGTTTGATTGTAAGTCTTTAAATAGGTATTCTTATTTTATAATACTATTATCTTTCAGCTTCAACATTCTCTCTTTTAAGAATTCTCTGCAAATTGTTATTCATTGCAATTGCAGATTTTAACACCAAATACTGAAAAGAATCTAACTGTGAAAATGATTAAATAACTTCTAAATGTCTGGTGGAGGTTGGGAAATATGAACCTTGATAATGTCATAGGCAGTTTGGTTATCAACACGACTCAGACTTCTGACATTATTAGAACATGGTCAAGAACCTAGTGTTGAAAGAACATTTAGACACAAAAGAGATTTGCTATTTACAAGATTTTCCATGCCCTTTACTGTGCGAACACCAAGGTTCATTTTGTTAATAAAAATTAATCGTCCCAGTCAACATGTTCATTTTATTTCCATTATGGTTTACCAAATTGTGTCAGTTATACCATAAATACATGAAGGACAAAAGACTTCTGGGGATCTAGCTTAATGGTCGAATGCACGTCATTTTTATGGAATACATCGAAGGATCTGAGTACTAGCACAATATCAGCTTAGAAATCAACATCTCTCTGTGTGTAAAAGAAACATTGACCAAACCACTATAACAAATAAGAGTATACCTGACTGAAGCCAACGATGGCAACAGTTTGGCAAGAAGAATGTGAAGTAGGTTTTTTTTCTTTTTCCCATCACGTCCAATTTATGCTGTATTACTTCTATAAGTTATATGCTTTCATTCCTTGTCTCTTTTTGCTTTTATGTTTCTTCTGTTTTGTACAGCACTGAATGGGTTCGGAGCTAAATTTCCTTTCCAGGTTGTTGAATGAATTTAAGTTTAAAATTATCTTAATTCATTACTGTGTTCATTATATTTGTTCTTTATACTTGTGTGTTAAGACAATGCTATGAGATGATCATTTCCTGTTGTACAAACTGAATAAAAAACCATTGAAAAAAAAACGGATAACGGATAACAAATTGAATAAAACAACAGAGACCAACTCTTAAACAAACTAAAAAAACCATTGAAAAAAAAAATCGAATCAATCCGGGTTAACTTGACTAACATGTGATTTGAGATATGAGATCAGAATAACTTTGTAAAAAAAAAAACAAAAAAAATCATGAATTTCAAGACCCAATAACCTAATGTCGAATGATAAAATTAAAAAAAAAAAAACTCTTACAAAGAACTTAAAAAGATCAAAGTTAAATTGGGTTAATATTTGAAATCTGTAATATAGGTTATGAGATCAGAATTACTCTATAGAAGATAAACACAAAAAAATCACAAAGCAAAATTCCTAATTATTCAAGATTAAAAAAAATATATATCAATTAAAAAAATAAAGATCATATTTTAAAATAAAATGAGATAAAATAATGAGGGACTAAATTGAAAAATAATATAAATTAAGAAAATTAAAAAAAAAAAGTAATCAAATGAATGAGTATCAAATTGAATATAATAATTAAATAAAATAAAATTTTAAGGGATGAAATTGAAATAAAAAATCAAGACATAAAAAACAAAAAACACATAGCAATTAAAAGAACACGGATCAAATTGAATACAAAAACTAAATGAAATAAAATGTTGAAAGATAAAATTAAAAAAAAATTCAACTTTAAAAAGTATTAAAAGTAAAACAAATAATAATTAAAAAATAAAAAAAATTGATACAAATATAAATTAAATATGACATATTTAATTTTTGAAAGAGATGACATGAAACTCAAAGCTAGAAAAGAAAAATAAAGAAGAATCGAACATGACACATTTAAGGAAAATTTTAAAAAATTAATTTAATTAATTTAAAATTTTTCTTTAAGAAACATTTAATTTATTTCACTGTGTTTCCAAACACTTGATTGTGGCGTGTCTATTACTGGGGTAGAGTAATAAGTTCCTCCCATCCCAATCAAATCATCACAGCCATTATAATATATTAAAAATAAACAAAGAACAAGGCTGGTGTAGGTATCGACTGCTACACCGTGTGTGTGTGTGTACACAATCTTTCACACCCTCTGTGTAATGTCCGAGAAAATACATAATAAGTTCTTCCCAATGAAATCATAATAACCATTATAATATGGATGGAAGACTTGATGATACCCTTCCCTACCAAATTACAAAAAACAAATAAAAAAAATAACAAGACATGAAGCCTTTTGTACATAGAAAATTTCTAGAAAGTCAATAATGTACACCCTCTGTGATGTTTTAAAAAAAATACTTGGATTTGAGATTTTAATTTTTTATTTTAAATTATTTTTTTTGTTTTTAAATTATTTTGAAGTACTGATATCAAAAATAAATTAAAAAAATAAAAATATATTATTTTGATGTATTAAAAAAAACACTTTAAAAAATAATCACTACCACAATATTGAATAGATTCTTTAACAAATTCTTCTTAATCAAATTATTATAATATAATATGAAGGCAAAAATATTCTTGGCATGCTAAAACACTTGCCCTCAAGATATGGAAGGTGTTTATAAGTGATCTAGTAATTGTTTTTAAAAGTATTTTTTGATTAAAAATATATTAAAATAATATTTTTTATAATATCCCGAGAAAATTCTTGGATTTGAAATTTTTATATCAGCAAATTAAAATATTTTATGTTTTTTATTTTAAAAAATTATTTTTATATCAGCAAATTAAAATAATAAAAAAACTAAAAAAATTAATTTAAAAAAAATTAAAATTTATAAAAACACTGCATTACCATAAAAACAAAACAGCGTATAAATTCCTTTTTCTATCACATCACCTTGTAACTGGGGAATTTCCAGGAAATCAACAATGTGCAATCTTGTAATCTTCTAAGAAAATTCTTGGATTTGATGCCCCCATTATTGTAATTATAAATATGCCTAAGCCAGGGTCTTAAACACGTAAAGCCTAAGAAAATTTCCATTATTGGATTTGATGTCTTGTTTCTTCGAAGTGTTTGCTTATATCTGGAGATTCATCATACGAAACCCCCGTGTTTCTCCATCGCCATCTACTCCTTCCACCTTAACCACCGCCCAGCCACAAGTAATGAAATATAATGTCTTCCTTAGTTTCAGAGGAGAAGACACTCGTTTTGATTTTACCAGCCACCTCTATGCCGCTTTGAACCGGAAGCAAATCCTGACTTTCATAGATTATCAGCTTGTGAGAGGAGATGAGATCTCGGCATCACTTCTGAGAACAATTGAAGAGGCCAAGCTTTCTGTGATTGTTTTTTCTGAAAACTATGCATCTTCCAAATGGTGCTTGGAGGAGCTTGCAAAGATTTTTGAGCGTAGAAAAAATAATGGACAGATAGTTATTCCGGTATTCTACCAGGTGGATCCATCCCATGTAAGAAATCAAACAGGAAGCTTTGGGGATGCATTTGCTAGACTTATAAAGAAGAAAGCTTTGACGATGGACAAAGAGCAGAGCTTCAGAGACGCTTTGAAGGATACAGCCACTCTATCTGGATGGACCTTAGGGAATTCTCAGTAAGCTCTTGAAATATATCCCATGAGAAAATATTCGTTCTTTTGTTGAGCATTTGAAATTTAATTTAAAATTATTGACAATGATGATCTCTATGAATCCGTATTTATTTAATTTGATTTTGAAAACGTTGTAGCGAAACCCTTGTACATATCTTAAGTTTTAGGAGACAGAAAAAAGATACTTAAGAATCCTTATGTTAAATTTTATTAGGACAATCAATGTTTTCTTCTTTGTAAGTCTATTCATAAAGACTTATAAAGAATCGGGTCATTACTAGTCTATTTATTTGAGGTGAAAAAGATTATATAAATTATATGTTTTGAAATTTTCTCCTAACAACTTAAATTAAACTTTTTTAATTAAAATAATTATATGATATGAGAAAACATCTTATGCATTTGCATATCAATGCTTTTTTCTGTTGTTTTACTTGGAATTTGATCACTAATAATTTATTTATTTGAGGTGAAAAAATTATGATGTGTTGAAAAATAATATAAATTATATTTTAAGATTTTTTTTTCTAATATCTTAACTTATTTTGCTTAATATTTTTTTATTGAGATGATTCTATGATAAGATGATACGAAAAAACATCTTATTTATGTATTTGCATTTCATTGATTTTCTTAGATATATACTTGCAAGTAGTTTCCAGTTTCTATGATTGATTAACTGTAGCTTGAGATAAATAGGGAGCTGCTGCATATTTATAAACTCAAATGCATTCTCTCGGGAGGCCCAGTAAGAGAATCTTGTCCAGGTGTATGAATACATGCTCACCTTATAAAAGAGCATAATATAGATAGAGGCTCTTCCTTTCTTTCCCAGCGTATAATATAGTTTCCAGTTTCAATGATTGATCCTTTATTTGTTATTGGATGAGTCACTAGTCTTTCCTACTCGATGTCATCATCGATTCATGTGTTACATTAGCACTATCCATTGCTAATAATGATGCTCAATTACTCGTACGTGTCTACTATGTATAGATGTAGCTACTAAGGAGTGAGTATGTTTATATGTTTCTTCTTGTCCGGTCCATTTTGACTAACAATTAGGTGTGTTTTTCTTGTTTGTCAGGCTGGAGTCTGAATTTATTGAGAAAATCGTTGGAGATGTTTCGAACAAATTACAAGCCATGTCTTCAAGTCACACTACAGCTCTATTTGGAATTGATGTTCGTGTTAACAAAGTTGAGTCTTTGTTAAAAATGGAATCTCCAGATGTTCTCATTGTAGGGATACGGGGAATGGGTGGTATCGGTAAGACAACGATTGCTCAAGCTGTGAGCAACAAGGTTCGTTCTCGATTTGAAGGAATCTTTTTTGCAAACTTTAGGCAAGAATTAGAAACAGGTTCCATGGCTGATTTGCAAAGAAGATTTCTTTCACAGCTGCTTGGCCAAGAAATTCTGAACAATAGCTTCTTGAGTTTTCGAGATTCTTTTGTGAGGGAGAGACTTCGTCGTAAAACGGTTTTTATTGTTCTGGATGATGTGGATGATTCAATCCCTTTGGAAGGATGGACAGATTTGCTTGATGGACGCAGTTCATTTGGTCGGGGCAGTAAAGTTCTCATAACAAGTAGGGATAAACAAGTGTTTAAGAATGTAGTAGACGAAACATACGAGGTTGAGGGGTTGAACTATGAAGACTCTCTTAAACTCTTTAGCTCAAAAGCCTTGAAGAATTGCAGCCCCACAATTGATCATAGAGAATTGATAGAAAAGATTGCAAGTCATGTACAAGGCAATCCGTTGGCTCTTATAGATTTGGGTTCCTCTCTCTATGGTAAAAGCACTGTAGAATGGTGCAGTGCATTGAATAAACTAGCTCAGAACCCTCGAATCGAAAAGGCATAAAGAATTAGTTACAATGGGTTGGAAGTTGGATCAAGAATAACAATCCATATTTCTTGATGTAGCACATTTCTTCAGAAGATTTGAACAAAACCAAGTTACAAGAATATTAGATGGCTTTTATTGTCGGCCTGTGGTTTTTGATAAAAGCACGCTCATTGATGAGTGTCTCATAACTACTTCTCATAACATGCTAGAAATGGTATTTAGCATTGTTTGTGTAAAATCTAAGTTTCCTGGAAAACTTATGCGGAACAATAAATGTAGGCTTGGTTTCAGACCTGGTTTCCATTATGATTTACCAAATTGTGCCACTTACACCATAAATACATGAAAGACAAAAGACTTCTCGGGTAGGTTATACTCACATCTTCAGGGTCATTGTAAGAAGCAACCCGCCGATAAATAGTCTGATAGAGCGTGAGAAACCAATAATTAGAGAAACTTAAGATTCACTAAACTAAATTTAGTAATGACATAAAACTTTCCCCAGGACGCATGCAAAATAGACAAAGGATCTGAGTACTTGCACAATATCAGAAAAGTGTGAAGTTTGTTTTGAACATTATCAGCTTAGAAATCAACATCTGTGTATGTGTGAAAGAACCATTGACCAAAGCACTATAACAAATAAGAGCATACATGACTGAGGCCAATGATGGCAATAAATTGTAAATTATAAGGTCTTCTCCCACTCTGAAACCAATTCAAGCTTGGTTGGCAAGAAGAATGCGAGGAAAGCAACGAAAAGGAAATGAAAAAAATTATAGAAAACATGAATTTATATCGTTGGTTCTATATGATAATAAAAAAGCTCATAAAATCAGTCACAGCCCAATACTAAAATATTTATTTTAATAGAGAAAATGGGTGAAGATTCGTTTAGCAGGACTGGGATGCAAAAACAGAGTATTTTACAGAATTGCTGCTGCTGATAGCCATACTCTAAGAGATGGCAAACACCTTCAGGTTGGTTTCTACGACCCCTTAGCAGTTTCCCTCTTCTTCTCTTATTATTTTCATATGCTCAGTTCACATGAAGATTTTTTTTCTAATTTTAAAGACCTGGACTTTGAAGGCTTATTGTGTTTATTTTCAGGTTCTCATAAAATCATTGAGTATTTCTTTCCTCTTTTGTTTTTCCGCATAAGGTTGGATGTAGGCGTAAAATGACATGAAAGCTCACATCATGAAAATCACCAGTTGTCGTTATCAACAGTCATAGCACTCGCCAGGAAGAGTACTTAAGGTCAATATGAAGAGGAGGATTGGCCCCATCGATCCCCCGTCCCTTCCTCTCTCCTTCAAGACGACTTCTTTTTCTTCTTCTTCTTCACAATCAATATATATATATATATATATATATATATATATATATATATATATATATATATATATATATATATAAAAGGAAAAAGGAAAAGGCATCTGCCGATTTATTTGGATGGATTGTGTGTAATGAGGTGGAAGGAAGCATGTAAAAAGAAGAAGTAATTATAATTACATGGCTGCATGCCAATTATGTTGCCCAAAGCAGTAAACAGAACCACTACTGTGATTTTCCATCCCTTTTATATTAAAGTCGTAGTTTAAAATAGCAGTTTTTTTAAAACCATGTTTTTTTAAAAAAAAATTAAATTAAACCATATTATATATTTCTCTAACTGTATCAATTTTTTTTAAAAAAAAATTCCTATTATTGGGGCAGAGTAACAAGTTTTTCCCAATGAAATCCTTATAATCACTATAATATAATTGGAAGTCAACAAAGTCCTAGTACGTGCAAACACTTGTATCGAAGACTCGATGCCCTTCCTACCAAATCACAAAAAAAAAAAAAAAAAACAAATAACAAGACATTAAACCTTTCTGTAACGTCCGAGAAAATACATGGATTTGATTTTTTATTTTAAATTAATTTTTATATTTTTATATCATTTTAATATATTGATATAAAAAATAAATGTTAAAAAATTAAAAATATATATTATTTTAATGTATTTTCAAGTAAAAATTATCTTGAAGAACAAAAGCAACTGTTTCTTAAAAAAATAAAGACAAAAAATTCGTAATTTCCAGGAAAATTATAAAAGAATTTGAAGTAAAAATTAATAGAATAAAGAATGATGTGGGACAGAAGTAATTATTTTACTGTTTCTTTTCTTCTTCTTCTTCTTCTCGTCAACAGTCATGTTGACGAGAAACACATAATTTCCAAACTCAGCTTCCCGAACACGCTGCCCAAGCACTCGCCAGGAAGACTACTTAAGGTCAAGTCGTCGTCCCCGTCAATATGAAGAAGAGGATTGGCCCCATCGGTCCCCCGTCCCTTCCTCTCTCCTTCAAGACAACTTCTTTTTCTTCTTCTTCTTCACAATAAATAAATATATATATATATATATATAAAAGGAAAATGGAAATGGCATCTGCCTATTTATTTGGATAGATTGTGTGTAATGAGGTGGAAGGAAGCATGTAAAAAGAAGAAGAAGTAATTATAATTACATGGCTGCATGCCAATTATGTTGCCAAAAGCAGTAAACAGAACCACTACTGTGATTTTCCATCCCTTTTATATTAAAGTCGTAGCTAAATGCGCTTTCCTTTCCCTGTTCCCCATCACAGAAAAACAAATAACAAGACCTGAAGCCTTTTGTACATGAGAAATTTACAGGAAGTCAACAGCGTGCACCCACTCTAATGTCCTCAGAACATACTTGGATTTGAATTTTGTTTATTTTTTTTATTTTAAATTAATTTTTTTATGTTTTAATATCATTTTGTTATTTTGATATAAAAAATGAATTTTAAAAAATATATTATTTTAATATATTTTCAAATAAAAAAACAGTTTGAATAACAAATGCTAACACAATATCAAATAGGTTCTCTAACCAGTTCTTTTCAATTAAATTATTATAACCATTATAATATAAAATGAAGGTAAAAAAGTCCTCCGTAAGGCAAACACTTGGACTGAAGATATGGAGGGTGTTTACGAGTATGATAACAAATGTTTTTTTAAATATTTTTTATTTAAAAAAATATTAAGATAATATATTTTTTATTTTTAAAGAATTATATTTGACATTAACACCTCAAAACAAAAAAAAAATAAAAATAAAAATTAATCTCAAATAAAATATATAAAAATTCAAAATTTATTAAAATATTAGTTATACCGCAAAGACAAACAAAACTATGCGTTTTCCTTCCCCGTCACAGAAAAGCATATAACAAGACCTGAAGCCTTTTATACATGAGAAATTTACAGTATGTCAACAGTGTGCACCCTCTCTAATGTCCTCAGAAAATACTTGGATTTGATGCCTCAATTATTATAATTGTACATATGCCTCTAATTATATTTATAAGTGATAAAAGACTAAATTTTCTTGATTTCATATGGATTGTAACTAAAAAGCTATGAAAAAAATATACAAAAAACTCTTGGATATTAATTTTATTTTTTTTGCATTTACGAGCAATATAGTCATTTCATTACGTTATCAAAACGTTAAAAGATTATAACACTTATAGTCATTTCATTACGTTAAAATTAAACAAAAAAATAACAAGTTTGCTATATAAAAAATAAAAATGGATGCATGTCATTCCCTCATTGAAAAAATTCCACATGTGGACCTAGCCTTTCTAGGGCTAAGGGAGCAAATCTTACAAATTAAAAAGTTGAATTAGAATGAAATTGAAAAAAAATATAATTTCATAAATTATCTCAAATAAAATAAATAATAATCAAAATAATAGAGATCAAATCTAAAAAATAAAAAAATAAAAGATGAAAAAATTAAAATAATAATAATAAATATTTCATAAATTATTTCAAATAAAATAAGTAACAATCAAAAGAATGAGGATCAAATTTGATAGATAAAAAAGTTTAATAAAAAAATAATAAGAGAAAAACAAATAACAATTATAAAAATGAGAACCAAAGTTAATATAAAAATTAAATTTTAAGAGATGAAATTGAAAATAAATATTCAAAACAAAATATATATAGCAATGAAAAGTTTGAGGACCAAATTTGATATAATCAGCAAATAATATAATATTTCTAAATTTTTCATAACTTCCAGATAATATAGGTAAAAAAGAGACAAAACAATTGCTCTAAGAGTTCAATTGTTTCAAGCCTAACAAAGCAGCTTAGTCTTAATAGGAATGTATCCTATATTAACAAAATCCTCTAAACCGTGTGGGGGATTTACTGTTCCCCCACACACACAAAACACTGTGGATTACAACAGTAATTCACAGTGTTTTTTTTTCCTTCTTTTTTTTGCTAACTTTTCCCTTTTTTCTTTTTTTTTTTTTTTTTGTTTTTTTTTTTGCAAAAAAGTTTTTTTCAACTTTCTTATTTTTTCTTTTTTTTTCATTTATTTTTTTTTCAAAACTATTTTTTGTTGATTTTACCTTTTAAATATTGACATGGTTAAAATTTTTGCTTTGTAATTTTTTTTTTAAATACTATGGATTGCTGCGATGTTTTTCCACTTAGTTTTTCTATTTTATTTCTTTATTTTTCAAAATGATATTTGTCGATTTTTTTTTAATATTGAGCTAATTGAGAATTTGGTTTTGTAATTTTTTTCTTTAAAACATTGTTGATTGCTACAGTGTTTCTCCGCATGGTTTTTTTTCCTCCAAAATTATCTTTATTTTATTTTATTTTTTAATATTGAGCTGGTTAAAAATTACAGTTACAATATGTGAGGAAAGCACTATAACTTTTTTTGAAAATTACTGTCCATTGCTGCAGTGTTTTTTCCCATATGGTTTTTTTTATAATTTTTTTCAAATTATCCTTTTTAATTTTATTTTTTTAATATTGAGTTGTTTGTTAATTACAATTACAAGTCATTATAAATAAGGCTAAATCATGTGAGGAAGCACTATAGCTTTCATCACAAAACACTGTGAATTGCTACAGTGTTTCCAACATGATTTTTTTTTCCTTTTTTTTGTGTTTGTTTTGTTATTTTTTTTTTATAAAATTGTCTCTATCAATTTTGTTTTTAATATTGAGCTGACTAAGAATTTAACTTTGTAATTTTTCTTCTTTAAAACACTGTGAATTGTTGCAGTGTTTTCCCATGTGATTTTTTTATGATTTTTTCCAAAATTATCTTTGTCGATTTTTTTTTAATGACCTGGTTAAAATTTTTGCTTTGTAATTTTTTTTTAAATACTGTGGATTGTTGCGATGTTTTTCCACTTATTTTTTCTATTTTATTTCTTTATTTTTCAAAATTATATTTGTTGATTTTTTTTAATATTGAGCTGATTGAGAATTTGGTTTTTTAATTTTTTTCTTTAAAACATTGTTGATTGCTACAGTGTTTCTCCGCATGGTTTTTTTTCCTCCAAAATTATCTTTATTTTATTTTATTTTTTAATATTGAGCTGGTTAAAAATTACAGTTACAATATATGAGGAAAGCACTATAACTTTTTTTTGAAAATTACTGTCCATTGCTGCAGTGTTTTTTCCCATATGGTTTTTTTTATAATTTTTTTCAAATTATCCTTTTTAATTTTATTTTTTTAATATTGAGTTGTTTGTGAATTACAATTACAAGTCATTACAAATAAGGCTAAATCATGTGGGGAAGCACTGTAGCTTTCATCACAAAACACTGTGAATTGCTACAGTGTTTCCAACATGATTTTTTTTTCCTTTTTTTGGTGTTTGTTTTGTTATTTTTTTTTATAAAATTATCTCTATCGATTTTTTTTTTAATATTGAGCTGATTAAGAATTAAAATTTGTAATTTTTCTTCTTTAAAACACTGTGAATTGTTACAGTGTTTTCCCATGTGATTTTTTTATGATTTTTTTCAAAATTATCTTTGTCGATTTTTTTTTTAATATTGAGTTGGTTAAGAATTATAATTACAATAAAACTAAATCATATGAGGAAAGCGTTGTAGTTTTTCTCACAAAATACTGTGGATTGTTACAATATTTCTCTAAATGTTTTTTATTTTATTTTATTGGGAAAAGTGTTATAGTTTTCCTCCCAAAACATTGTCAATTACTACTACGTTTTTTCTCATGGGTTTTTTTCCTTCCAAAATTATCTTTGTTGGTTTTTTTTTTTAAAATATTAAGTTGGTGAAGAATTTAGCTTTGTAATTTTTTTTTTTTTATTAACTGAAAAGCTAAATCATGTGATGAAAATACTGTATCTTTCATCACAAAATACTGTAAATTGCTATAAATCATTTTGTTCAGTCTCTAAGTTTTGGATCGCCAACACAACTTTTTTTTCGTCATGAAATATTTGCTCCATCATACCTTTAATTTCTATTACTTATATAGCGCTGGTTCACAATTATAACACTATCAAGTGCATTTGTTTTATAAGCCCACGGCAGCGCGCGGGCATGTCATCTCATAATTATTAAATCAAATCCAGGAGTTGACCTTGTATGTCAAACGGGTTTGCTGGGCTAATTGCTGGTCTGGTTTTTAACCGATGCAGATAAAAAAAAACGAATAACAAACACTTGATTGTTGCGTGTAGAAGACTTGATGCCCATTCCTACCAAATCACAAATAAACAAAGAACAAGACCTGAAGGCTGAAGCCTTCTTGTACATGGGAATTTGGTAATTTCAATTTTTAAGGAAGACTTAAGATCAAGTCGTCGTCCCCATCAATAATTACTTCTTCTTTTTACATGATTCCTTCCAGCTCATTACACACAATCTATCATCCGCAGATGACTTAAGGAACACTCGATGCCCTTCCTACCAAATCACAAATAAACAAAGAACAAGACCTGAAGCCTTTTTATACAGGAAATTACCAAGTAGATGTGCACCCTCTGTAACGTCCAAGAAAATACATGGATTTGATTTTTTTTTTATTTTAAATTATTTTTATATCATTTCAATGGACTGAATAAAAAATTACCAAGTAGATGTGCACCCTCTGTAAGCCTTCTGTGCATGGAAAATTTCCAGGAAGCTAACAATGTGCACCTTTTGTGATGCCCTGAGAAAATACTTGAATTTAATTTTTTTTTATTTTTTGTTTACTTTAAATTAATTTTTGTGTGTGTTTTAATTATATTATTTTGACTTTCTGATATCAAAAATAAATTTTTTTAAAAAAAATATTATTTTGATGCATTTCTAATAAAAAAACAATTTGAAAAATAACCACTAATACAATATGAAACATGCTCTCTAACAAGTTCTTTTCAATTAAATCATCATAACCATTATAATATAATATGAAGGCAAAAGTGTCCTCCGAAAGGCAAATACTTGGATTGAAGTTATAGAAGGTGTTTACGAGTATGGTATAATTATTTTTTAAAGTATTTTTTATTTAAATATATATTAAGATAATATATTTTTTATTTTTAAAGAATTATTTTTACTATAACATATTAAAACAAACCGAAAAAAACTAAAACAAATTAATCTTAAATAAAAAATAAAAAAAATCAAAATTTATAAAAATTAACATTGTTTATAGGCAAAGATAAAATCGCCTTTCCTTCCATGTGCATGGCAGCTCCACTGGGCTGCTACGGGAAATTATAATGTATTAAAATATTGTTTTTATTTTTTAAAAAATTATTTTAATTTTAGTATATTAAAACAATTTAAAAATATAAAAATATTAAATTTTTATTTTTTTTATAAAAAAAAACAGTATATTTCTAAAAAGTGTTCTGACACATTTTGATATGACCATTATCAAAAGCAACCATTCCTTAAAAATGAAGACAGGAAATTCGTAATTTCCAGGAAAATTATAAAAGAATTTGAAGTAATAATTAATAGACTAAAGAATGATCGATGTGGGACATACAGAAGTGTTTAGTATTTTTAAAAAATATATAATAAAAAAGTTAAAGAGAAAATAACAAAAGATCAGCTACTCCGCCAAGTGAATACCTAATACATTGGATTACTCAACCAATGTGCAATCTTGTAACTGGGGAATTTCCAGGAAATCAACAATGTACGTGCAATCTTGTAATGTTCTAAGAAAATTCTTGGATTTGATGCCTATAAATTATACATATGCCTAAGGCAGGTTCTTAAACACGTAAAGCCTAAGCTACTGTTTCAAAATCAGCCTCATCTTTTTTCCTTGAGTTACTTCCGTTCTCTCCCTACGTACAGACCTACCTTGCCACCAGAGTCCTACTCTTGTTTCCTCGACTGTTTCTCCACAAAACAATGGCGTTGTTTTTCTTGTTTCTCTCTATCTTTTTGTTTGTTTTTATCTGGAGATTCATCATACGAAACTGTCATATATCTCCATCGCCATCTACTCCTTCCACCTTAACCACCGCCCAGCCACAAGTAATTAAACATGATGTCTTCCTTAGTTTCAGGGGAGAAGACACCCGTGGTGGTTTTACCAGCCACCTCTATGCTGCTTTGGACCGGAAACAAATCCGAGCTTTCATAGATTATCAGCTTCGGAGAGGAGATGAGATTTCGGCATCACTTCTGAGAACAATTGAAGAGGCCAAGCTTTCTGTGATTGTTTTTTCTGAAAACTATGCATCTTCCAAATGGTGCTTGGAGGAGCTTGCAAAGATTATTGAGCGTAGAAGAAATAATGGACAGATAGTTATTCCAGTATTCTACAAGGTGGATCCATCCCATGTAAGAAATCAAACACGAAGCTTTGGAGATGCATTGGCTAGATTGATAAAGAAGAAAGCTTTGACGATGGACAAAGAGCAGAGCTTCAGAGACGCTTTGACGGCTGCAGCCAATCTATCTGGATGGAGCTTAGGGAATTCTGAGTAAGCTCTTGACATATATCCCATGAGAAAATTTTCGTTCATTTGTTGAGGATTTGAAATTTAATTTAAAATTATTGAGAATGATGAGCTCTGTGAATCCATATTTATTTTATTTGATTTTGAAAACTTTATTTTGTAAAAACTTTATTTTTTTTATTTTAAATTAATTTTTAGTGTTTTTAAATTATTTTAATATGTTTATATTAAAAATAATTTTGGAAAAAAAATATTATTTGTAGTGAAACGCTGGTATAAATATTAAGGCTTGTATTGATATATATTAAGTGGTTGTTTGTTTTTATGTTTCAAAATGTTTTTTTTAATTATTCTTTTTATTTTAAATATTTTTTTAGTTTTTTAAGATTATTTTGATGTATTTATATAAAAAATAATATATTTTTGAAAAATAATTTTTGATCCTTACGGTAAATTTTACAAGGACAGACAATGTTTTCTTTTGTCGTTAAATAATATTCTATTTATTTGAGGTGAAAAGGATGATATGAGAAAACATCTTATGCATTTGCAGTTAATTGATTACATGTAGTTTCCAGTTTTCAACGTACGCTTGATTAATATAGAATGTCATGTATTTTTACATTAGCACTATCCTTGCCAATAATGATGCTCAATTACTCATACGTGCCTGCTACTAAAAAGTGAGTATGTTTCTATGTGTTCTTCTTATTTGCCAGGCTGGAGTTTGAATTTATTAAGAATATCGTTGGAGATGTTTTGGAAAAATTGCATGCCATGTCTTCAAGTCACACTATGGCGGGTCTACTTGGAATTGATGTTCATGTTAGCAAAGTTGAGTCTTTGTTAAATATAGAATCTCCAGATGTTCTCATTGTAGGGATATGGGGAATGGGTGGTATCGGTAAGACAACGATTGCTGAAGCTGTATGCAACAAGGTTCATTCTCAATTTGAAAGAATCTTTTTTGCAAACTGTAGGCAACAATCTGATTTGCCAAGAAGATTTCTTAAACGGCTGCTTGGCCAAGAAACTCTGAACACTATGGGCTCCTTGAGTTTTCTAGATTCTTTTGTGAGGGATAGACTTCGTCGAATTAAGGTTTTCATTGTTCTGGATGACGTGGATGATTTAATGCGTTTGGATGAATGGAGAGATTTGCTTGATGGACGAAACAATTCATTTGGTTCGGGCAGTAAAGTTCTCATAACAAGTAGGAACAAGCAACTGCTTAAGAATGTAGTTGATGAGACATACGAGGTTGAGGGGTTGAACTATGCAGACGCTATTCAACTCTTTAGCTCAAAAGCCTTGAAGAATTGCATCCCCACAATTGATCAAAGACACTTGATAATAAAGAATGTAAGGCATGTACAAGGCAATCCGTTGGCTCTTAAAGTTTTGGGTTCCTCTCTCTATGATAAAAGCATCGAAGAATGGCGCAGTGCATTGAAGAAACTAGCTCTGGACCCTCAAATCGAAAGGGCGTTGAGAATTAGTTACGATGGGTTGGATTTAGAACAAAAACCCATATTTCTTGACATAGCACATTTCTTCAAAGGACGGATGCAAGGCGAAGCAACAGGAATATTAGATTGCTTATATGGTCAGTCTGTGAATTTTGATATAAGCACGCTTATTGATAAGTGTCTCATAAGTACTGCAAAGGATTACTTTCATCGTGACAAGCTAGAAATGCATGATTTACTACAAGAAATGGCATTTAACATTGTTCGTGCAGAATCTGATTTTCCTGGCGAACGTAGCAGGTTAAGTCATCCTCCTGATGTCGTTCAATTATTGGAGGAAAATAAGGTTAAAGCTACAGCCATTAACTGTCGTTCATGTATTTGCTCAAAAGTTGATGTGTTTGAGTAGATTGTATTATTGTTTGTTTATTCTTTATTCTTGTTTAACAGGGTACTCAACAAATTAAAGGCATATCTTTGGACATGTCCATGTTATCGAGACAGATACACTTGAAATCTGATGCATTCGCAATGATGGATGGTCTTCGATTTCTCAATATCTATTTCAGTCGTTACTCCAAAGAAGATAAAATATTGCACCTTCCTCCTACTGGCCTTGAATATCTTCCTAATGAGCTGAGATATTTTTTATGGTCTAGATTCCCTTTGAAATCCTTGCCGCCATCTTTTCGTGCTGAACACCTTGTCGAGCTTCACCTAAGGAAAAGCAAGCTTGTAAAACTTTGGACAGGAGTAAAGGTATGATTTAATAGCTACAGATTATGATCAGAAATATGAAGCTGGAGGTGCTAACTTTCTAATCATGCCTTTTTCTGTTGACAGGATGTTGGGAATTTAAGAAGAATTGACCTATCTGACTCTCCATATTTGACGGAATTGCCAGATCTATCAATGGCCAAAAATTTAGTGTCCTTAGATCTTACGGACTGTCCAAGTTTAATCGAGGTTCCGTCATCTCTTCAATATCTTGACAAGCTGGAAAAAATTTATCTCTTTCGTTGCTATAATCTTAGAAGTTTTCCAATGCTTGATTCAAAGGTTCTCAGATTCCTTCTTATAAGTCGGTGCCTGGATGTGACCACGTGTCCAACGATTTCACAAAATATGGAATGGTTATGGTTGGAACAAACTTCAATCAAAGAAGTTCCACAATCAGTTACTGGCAAGTTGGAACGTCTTTGTCTAAGTGGTTGCCCAGAGATCACCAAGTTTCCAGAGATTTCAGGGGATATAGAAATATTAGATCTAAGGGGAACTGCTATTAAAGAGGTGCCCTCATCAATCCAATTTCTCACAAGACTCGAAGTGTTGGATATGAGTGGTTGCTCAAAACTTGAGAGCCTCCCAGAAATCACAGTGCCTATGGAATCTTTGCATAGCCTTAAGTTGAGTAAAACAGGCATTAAAGAGATACCCTCATCATTAATTAAGCATATGATATCTTTGACGTTTCTAAATTTAGATGGAACGCCTATTAAAGCGTTACCTGAGCTTCCCCCTTCGCTTCGTTATCTAACAACACATGACTGTGCATCACTAGAAACCGTGACATCAAGCATCAATATCGGTAGATTAGAGTTAGGATTGGATTTTACAAATTGCTTCAAATTGGATCAGAAACCACTGGTAGCAGCAATGCATTTGAAAATTCAGGTATCTCTCTTAACCCCCTTGTCTTTCTTTCTTCTCTCTTTATTGCTTGCTTCATCACATTTTCGAAATGTGACTTTTGTGTTACAGTCCGGAGAGGAGATCCCAGATGGCGGTATTCAAATGGTACTACCGGGGAGTGAAATTCCAGAATGGTTCGGTGACAAAGGAATTGGATCTTCACTCACCATGCAGTTGCCGTCCAATTGTCATCAGCTCAAGGGAATTGCTTTCTGCCTTGTCTTTCTACTCCCTCTTCCCTCCCATGACATGCCTTATGAAGTCGATGATGATATTGATGTTAATTTATATCTTGATTACCATGTTAAGAGTAAAAACGGTGAGCATGATGGTGATGATGAAGTCGTCTTAGCTTCCGGGGAAAGATGTCATCTAACATCTAAAATGAAGACATGTGACTCGGATCACATGGTTCTACATTACATGGCTCTACGTTACGAGCTCGAATTGGTAAATCGTTTACGTAAATATTCCGGCAATGAAGTTACATTTAAATTCTACCACCATGAAGTGGTCAACATGGCGAGGAAGGTAGGTAATGAGATCCAAAGGCCTTTCAAGTTGAAAAGCTGTGGGGTGTATCTGCACTTTGGTGAAAATCTACCGGCGGACACGGACGGGTACAGATATTTACCCGTTAACAAACAACGGTTCAGAAGAAAATAAATTGAGGGAGAAATAAAAGAAATTGAAAGGGAGAGAGAGTTATGTAGTTACTGCAAATTGATCTTCAATTATTACTTGGTTTTCAAGATAGCTGTAAATATTGTTATTCCCTTGCAACTGACTAACGAACTAACTTTCTGTTATTCAACTAATTTCTCAACAAACTGTAACAACCATCCATCTAACTAATGAATCATGTGCGCATTTATTCTTGCACATGCAGAATACTATAAATAAGAGAGTAAAAAAGCAATTCAATCCAAATACACTAATAGTAAACTGAAGGAAGGATTCAGTTTACTATACAAATTATGAATCACTGTCCTTGTGCTCTTCTCCACCTTAATTCACTTGTAAGTTTGGTTTTCTATTTCTACAAATAAATAAATAAATAAATATATATATATATATACACACACACACACACGTCCATGTTTTGGATCTTTGATTTCTATTTACTAACCAAATAACGAAAACTTGTTTGTCTCAAGCAATAATTAACCATCAAACACTAAAAGAACCAACTTTTTCATGGGTTCATATCAGCATTAATTCAACCAATTCTTTTCTAAATTGCAAGCCTAACCAAATTGAGATGCATTCTGCGAGCGTAATTCACAATTAGAGGCAAGATCAAGAAAACGCAGGATGTAGCTCTCCCTCTCTGTGATGAAACTTACTGATGAAACTTTCGGTGGGCTTAGAGGCAAGATCAAGAACCAACTTTATCAAAAATCACAGGAGCCACTAAAACCCATCTTTCGAAAAACACAATTAACTGATAACAAATCTTATGCAATGTATTATATAAATCTCCACTTTCAAATTGAAGTTACAATCATCTTCCACAGTTATCATATTCTCAATTGTTTGGCAAACATAAACAACAAAATATAAAAAAATATAACCAGTTAGTTGTTCCGTGACTAATGAAGAAACCAAGTTGTTCCGTGAATTCACAAACTTAAAAGTTGTTCCGTGAATTCACAGTTTTCCTATCTACTGGGCACTCTTCCTCTTTTCCACGCCTACGCTATAACTAATTCTCCGCTTGTAGACGCTGGATGAGACCAGAAGAGGGCATCTCTGATCTACCGATTCACCACTGAACGGCTTTGGCTTTCTTCTTCCCTATATAGTAAAAGATCACTTGGATTACGTTCCTGAGAGGCTGAGATACCAGATCTCTTGGTTTTTCAAACTTTAAAGAAAGAAATTAGGGCAGAATACATGGTTCTTTACTTCTTTGCTTTTGCTATTAGTTAAGTTAATACACGCACATACATGCTGGGTCTCGCCCGGGTCAACCGCGTCATGGGTCGACTCGCTGAGTTCATCGAGTTTTGCTGGTTTTTTATAATTTTTGGTTTTTTATCTAATTCGAACTGATTCAAACACCAAATCAACTGGGTTTTAGGTTGACTCACTGAGTCGGTCCGGGTTTAATAAGCTTAGAATCTCTTAACAAAATTTAAAAAGTCTGAAAATTAAGAGCTTTTTTACCAGGTTGATTACTCTGCGGAACCTATACCTCTACTTAGATTTAGCCAAGTGATCCATTGCTTGTTGAAGGCTGAATTGCCGACAGGCTTCGGACTTGATAGTTTGTTGGATAGACTACCGATTCCGGTAACTAGTCTAGCTTTGATGTCTTGTTTATGTTCATTTCACTAGTTACCATGGTCATGTCCAACAACTTGGTGAAGGCCCCAGCATGACTCAGTGACGGCAAGGCAAGGAAAATTAGGGAATGAATTAGGCAAACATTCTCTTTGCCTAATTCATTACATTATTAATAGCACTCCTGTGTTGGCGTTCCTGAGCACATGATATCAATGCACTTGATTAGAGAAATGTACAAAACTTGTTCTTTTATCTGGTATTAACATACAAAATTTGTTTTCCAAGAGGTTAGCACTGATAGAATGTTTCTTATTCTTTGTACATGTACAGCTCAGTTAAGTTATCAGAATTATACACCACACTCCAGTAAATGCCGCCTCGATGCCTATGCTTCTGAAAGATCTACTTTCTCATTTAATGGAGTCACTGATTCAGGTGATGGATTCTGAACTTTAGTTTCAGATGGTTGGGATTCAGCTTTCAGCCCCCGGTTTTGAACATCTGAAGATGAAGGTGATGTAGGTAAACCAATGCGGTTGTTTTCCAGTTTTCCTGCTGCACATGAAAATGCCTGGACTCCAAGTCTAACAGAAGAGAGCAAACGCCTTCAAATAAGCATTTGAAATCCGAGTTAATCAAGATCTCGACAATCCAAAAACTTGGTTAAACATGATCCAACAAGTGAAAAGAATCTAACTGTGAAAATGATTAAATAACTTCTAAATGTCTGGTGGAGGTTAGGAAATATGAACCTTGATACTGTCATAGGCAGTTTGGTTATCAACTAAATTTAGCAAAGACGTAAAACTTTCCCTAGGACACATGCAAAATAGATGAAGGGGATCTAGCTTAATGGTTGAATGCATGCCAATTTTACAGAATACATCAAAGGATTTGAGTACTAGCACAATATCAGAAAGTGTTAAGTTTGTTTTAACCATTATCAGCTTAGAAATCGACATCTATGTGTGTGTGAAAGAAACATTAACCAAAGCACTATAACAAATAAGAGTATACCTGACTGATGCCAATGATGGCAACAAATTGTAAGGTCTTCTCCCACTCTGAAACAAAGTTCAAGCTTGGTTGGCAAGAAGACAGTGAGGAAAGCAACAAAAAAGAAAAGAAAAAAAGAAAACCAGAATTTATATCATTGGTTCTATATAATACAACTGAACTCTTCAACATTTTGGGGAGTTGTTCTTGAAAAGTAATAGAGAGCCTGTCCATGAGGAAGCAAATGTGCAAACCTAGCAATGCATATGATGCTGCAGCAAAACCCTGTCCACGACATAAATATAGTACAAGTTAAGGATGCACTGGACATTTGCATGGTAAGCAATAGATATTTCTCAATCATGGATTGATAATTAATGAAGACGTGATGTAAACAGCATGAGTAATTCTAGTTAACCATATAGACATCTTTGTGGAAGCATGTCTTTAGACCGTACACAACCAAATGGTCTTGGCAAAGCATATTGAATGTAAATCCTACACGACCAAATGGTCTTGGCAACAAGAAAAATGTTAATTGAAATGTGAAGGTTGTTGATTTGTATGAACAAGGAGAACAACCTTCCTCCCAGATTGTAAAATGATCCAACAACTCAGCTTGTTGCATAAATCAAAATAACTTTCTGAGTTGTAAAGAATCATATCAACTTGTTTGATTGAATGTTTCAAAACGTTCATGTAGACTTGGGCTCAGATACTTGAGACACAACCTCTTGTTAATTGTTAATTTCTTACTACATTATCTGCACAACAGCTTCAAGAGTTTTTTAATCAGGTGCACCCAACATGTCAGAAAATTTACTAAAACTACAGTTCGACTAAGAATCACTTCTCCAACTGAATTCCATTCGATTCAATCTGGTGCACCAAGGAAATAATTCAATCTGACACAAAAGTCTTTAACAAGATATGCCAATTCTAACACCATTAGATTGCATAAAGACAAAGTAATCATTTTTCTCAAAATTGCTTCAGATTTGGTGCATTTAATTATCAAGAATAAACACTTGGATACTGTGCATAATTTCACTTCATAAATCTGTGCACCGTCATGCTTTGAAACATACACAATTCCTATGGCCTGCATACCCAATTTATGGTAGCCCATCAATTACATATATACAAACACTCAGGATGCACGCACATGTTCAAACAAGTGTGATTGCACATAGCACTCTTTTTATGAGTTTTTGAATCAATCTCTCTCTCTCTCTCTCTCTCTCTCTCTCAGACACACACACGCACACTTCTGTTTATGTGTTTCCATGTAAATTTACACACGCCCTGCGCAGACACAAGTACATCTCATATGCGCGTGTGTGTGCATGTTGTTCTGTGCTGTGTGGATACCATTTTGATAGTATCCACTGGGCACTAATGTGCACCCAGCAAAGCAATTTCACTCCTTTTATGTGTTTTTGAAATAAATGTCGAATTAATCAACTCTCTAGGTTTATCTCAGCTGGCTGAATATATTATTGTATAATCTACAGCTTGTCATTTGCCACACATATACTTTGAGTTGATCGATGGCTTTTGGCAAATAGAATTTTGTATTTCTAGAATTTTATACTAGTTAAGAGAATATGCAAGTCATGCAATAACCTTACCTCATTAAGTATGGTTAGCACGGTCTCAGGTTTAAGCTCCTTGACTTGGATACCTTGTTTTACCCAAGACTGGAAGCCACCTTGGACCAAGTATGGTCTCTGTCACATAAAAATGCAAACAAACAATTAGCAATATGATACAATAGGTTGTAATTCCGGATTAACAATAGACTCACCTGACAGTGCAAATTTTCTTATAATGCAGGTCACAAGGTTTAATTCCGCAAAATTCTACTATCTTCTCTATCCAAATTATATGATTAGTCTAGGAATGAACCATGGTATCATCTAGTATTCATGCATTTAACTTGTTTCTCTCCAAGCCATTTACACAACAATACACACCAGCAATCTATGGAGTGAAATAAAAGAATATTGAAATTGATTAATACATTGCAACTTCCCATTCAAGCAAGGTAGAGACTGTTTTTTTTAGAAAGAGATAGAGAAATTTTAAGGACATGAGTTAGATGTAATACTAATGCACTTTCTGATTTGTACCACTGGAGAACAACAGGAATCAAAATTGGGTTCTATCTGGTTAATATTTATACGACAGAAAAACATGCATAAGGAGTAACGGTTTTCGGCTTAACAACATTGTAAATGCACAAAAGACATTAACGTACTCTTCCCAAATCTGGTTAATATGGATATTGTTATTTGTTTCTAAGGGTTACTGGTACTGAAAAACAATCAGAAATGTTTTTTATCCCAAAGAAACTTGACCAAGGGATAGTGGATAAATTTTCTTTTTGCCCTTCTAGTTCCATGATGAATTAGATGTTTAGCCTTCTATGTAATTAAAAAAATCTTAGAGATTCCGAATACTTGGCTTAACCCCAAGCTTTCTCAAGGATCTAGCAATGCCTTTAGAACGAGAACCATCAGCATCCATAACTATTACCTGGTACCTGTCCTACAAGTATAAGAACAAAAAAATCTCTGAGACAATGTTCCTGCTTTTGAATAGTATTATCAAATAAAACCAACTTTTGGTAGAGTTATACTTGCATAGCGAAACCGAGCGGCTCGCCTAAGATCAGGAATGCCATCTCTTTCTCTGAGAACCTTTATATAAACAATGCCCACCAAGTTCAATGCCATGTTAAGAGGAAAAAAAGGAAATTAATGAGGGTGCCAGATTTGAGATTTTTTTTTACTATGATGTAATAGAAATGGGATTGAAAAGTGGATGGTAAGTAATATTTCCTAGTGAAAAGAAATTAAATATTGAAAATATGAAATGGGGTAGCTAAAAGATAGAAGGTATTAATGAACAGAGTTGAAAAAACAGTACAGACCCTTCAGTAAATGTCTGAGCAGCCAGCTTTAGTGTCTCTCATTGAGGTACTAGAATTTAACAAAAGAAACTTAAGAACATAAAAGGCCAGAAAAATTTACTCTCTTGCCTCAGGCTGGACATCAATAAGTATGGCGTCTTCCTTCCCTGCCAAGAGCTCCAAAGTTAATTGCGGAGACAAATCTCCAGAGTAACCACCATATGCCCACACCCTATAAAAACCCTTTTACTATGAACTGCTCCTACTTTATTTTTAAAGTAATATGAAGTAATATGAAGATTAAAGTTAATTCATTTTTGACATCAGCACATCAAAACAATTCAAAAACACCAAAAAAATATTAATTTTAAGCAAAAAATATTAAATTTTTGGCAAACATGAGAATCAATTCAAAACCTTCACTTAGGCACATAAGCTCTACATGATGTCATACTGACCTTTATGCTTAAACAGTTGAAGCTTAATTGATACCTTCATTCAAAACCTTCACTTAGGCACCCCAGATTTTTCAACTCAAATACATCAAACATATTATATAAAGAGGCAGACATGTCTAGGTGCACCATTTTTTTTCTTTTATGTTTTGACACCAGAATTTTTCTCTTTAGCAAAAATTCAATTATAGTCCCGGCTTGTTCTCCACCTAATTAGAGGTCATGCATCCCCAAAACTAAGGGCATAGATGAAATCCGAGGTTCAAGGATGATAGAAACTTGGCAACAACACGAATTAAATTACAGTCTAGGAAGTGAAACTCACCTGAGAATGAGAGGAACAACACTGAGTGGCAGAGCAAACAGGCAACATCTTTTGTTAACTCAATATAAACCTTATCAAAATCACCAAGCTTCCATGTTCTGCATGAAAGTAAAACTTTACAATTAAAATGCAGTTCAATCTCCAAATTTGCCCATGAAAAAAAGAGCAGTAATTAAACCAAGCTAAGTTGAATAAGGGTTATTTCCATTTCTGACAAGCAATCAACTTATAAGAGGATTCCTTGAAATTCAAAAAAAAAAAAGTAAACTCTTTCTCGAATAGTGAAAACAAATGGCATCAATGTGGATCAAAACTACGAAAGACAAGTGAGAAATGGATCCAAATGAGCAAAACTGAACCATGACCGCTTCAATTCATTATACCAAGATGAACCCTCCTTAAGTTGGCTTCTAAAAACTCAAGCTTGAGCTCCATTTTTAAATAAAATCATGAAAAACAAAGAACTCGTTCCACAAAACAACATATTCAAGTGTACAACTCACAAGTAAGTAAAACACACTCAGCTAAAACAAACCAAACCGGAGTGGATTCAGAACAAATAAACCAATTCCCCAACTGGGCCTCACAATACAATCACTAACACCATGATACTACAAAAAGTGTTGTCCAAGTACAGCATTCAACAAAAAAGATGACAATTTACAACACAGTAAGCTAGGCTAAATCATACCACCCACTACAAAAAAGGAATAAAACTTGCTCAAAATCTAGGAAACTGAAACCAATTCGAATATTGGTTTCTCTCTGCCTCTCGTTTCTTCAGGTGGGGACCGACTACAGATATCATACGGGCCCGGGGTCTGATCGAATCCAAAACCCGATTCGCTAATTGACCGATTGAGCAAAGTCAATTTCAAAACTAAGTGGTTTTAGTGTTTTATTTTTAACTAAAAACAATATTGTTTTATAAATAAATAAAAACTAGATATCTGACTTTTATTTTGCTGTGAATTAGATTTTGTTTCATAAAAATAAATAGATAAATGGGCTTTTTCATAAGTTTTTTTAATATAAAAAAACTTTAATTATAAATTAAAATTTTTATGTATGCATTAAATTGAATAAATTAATATTTGATTAATAATTAACTAAATAGAAATAAGATATTTGATTAAAAAAATATGAAAGGAAAAGTAGAAAAAAGTACAAGGATCATTTCTTAAAAATTAAATATTAAAGATGAAATTTAAAAAAAAACTAAAAAATAAAAGTTTACTCGTGTAAACATTTGAAACTCATGATCATGGTTATGAGATGGAGATCATAGAGAATGACTACTTAGAAGATAAACCTTAATAAAAAACATATAAAAAATTGCAATAAAACGATACCTCAAATAGAACTTTAAAAAAAAAACAAAGAAAAAAAATTCAAGATAGCTCGAGTTAACACGTTAACCTTGTGACTGTAACCATAAGAATAGGATAATCTCACATAAGGAAAAACACGAAGATCAATTTCAAAAAAACAAAACGTCGAGGGATATAAAAAAACTAAAGTCATCTTGTGTCAACTTTTAAAATTTATGATCTTGCTCAAGAGGCTGAAACTAACCCCATAAGGTCAAAAAAGAAGAAGCAAAATCTTCCATAAAAAATGATGAGAGATTAATTAACAAAGAAAAATGCAATAAAAAAGGAGGACCCTAAACAAAGAACATGAGGACAAAATTCAACATAAAAATTTTGAAATCAAATAATGGGGATAAAACTAAAAAACTCATTTAATCAAAGGAAAAAAAAAATTAAACAATGAAGACCAAATTTGATAAAAAATTAAATTAAACCAAGTAATTAGGAATGAAATTGAAGAAAAAAATAAATCAAAAGAAGCTAAAAAACAAAACAAATAGCAATAAAAAAAATAAAAGTGATATTTTTATTTTTAATTTTTTGAAAACAAAACTAATGTCAAATGATGAGATCAGAAAAAAATAAGCAAAAAAAATAAAATTGTTATTTCATGTTAGCTTTTCAAACTCATGATCTAGGTTATTAGACCAGGAGTACCATACATAAAAAAAACACGAAGCCTTATCCTCAAAAAATTAAACACTGAATAAATGAAAAAATTATTAATGCAAAAGAATAAAAAAAAATTAAAAATGGTAATTAAACAAATGAGGGTGAAAATTGCAATAAAAAATAAATTAGAAGACGAAACCAAATTTTTTATTAGAGGGTTAAATTAAAAATAAAAATATTTTTAATAAAAAGAAAAAAATTAGAAGAATAAGGATCAAACTAGAAAAATAATATATCATAAAATTTGATTGAATGATGAAATTAAAAAATAATAAAATTTTCACAAATGGGGCAAGAAAAAAAAATAGACATTAAAGAACAATGATCAAGTTGAAAAAAAAATATATGACAAATTGAAATTGAAGAATTAATTTGAAAAAAATAATATGTGACAGATTAAAATTAAAGGATTAAATTAAAAATAAATAAAATTTTTTTATAAAATAATTAAAAAAAATAAGGAAGAAAACTGAAATATCATCCAACAAAAATTCAACCTATAATTAAAAAAAAAAATTACTCGCTGATCACAAACCAACAAACCTCCACTAAAATGATAAAATTTAACCACTAGATACGTCAATACGTGTGGCCTTAAAAGCAGTATATATGTCTTTTTACTGCTTTAAAAAGTAAACGACCTAAATACTCACTGTTAACAACGTTATATTTTTGTATATAAAGGCTAAAAAATTTATTTTACTATGCATAAAAAATATAAAAAAAGTCACGTATATCCAGTCAAAAAATTAAGCCTTTGGTTACATATGCCCCCACTCAAATAATAAATGACCACTGGCGATTTAAAAAGACCGGGAAAGGGGAAAAAAATATATAATTAAACTATTGCAATAATTTTTCTATAGTATTTTGGTAACATGTTCTATTGTTTCTATTAATTAAAAAAATCATTAAAACTGACTTAATTGAGTGTTATTTAATCAGATTATGAATTGATATATTGATCCACTCTAATTTTACCAGATTAACATCGATTTTGATTTGGCAAAAAAAAAATAAAAAATTTCTAACCCAAATTACATTTTGAGTCAAGAACTCCCCAATTACTCCGTCAAGAGTCCACCAAGTTAATTGTAAGTCACCAAGCAAATTACAATTAATTTTCTATTTGTTGTCTGAGTTGCCGTGACACTTCTCAGTTCTCACCATTCTGGGCTGGCCGAATGGAGACCTGCAACTTTACAAAAGAGTTTATGTATGTCTTGTAATTTGCTTTAAATAAATGTAAAATAGTTGTAGGATGGTTTTCTTAATCAAATTAAAAGGATACACTTTTTAATTTATTTTATTTTTATAACATGTCATGTATTGTATTCTCAATATCAGTTACTTGTAGATAGCTCTCGTCAGAAGCAGCTGGAAATGTTTCTTGGGATGAGACTTTTCCAGCATCTTCCATCAGTTCCAGTTCAACCTCTAAATGTATGTTGTGTATTCTCAGTATCAGCTACTTATTCCGGGATTCCTTCACGCAACCCATGTTTTCTTTGGTAGATTCTTTGCTCCTGCCAAAGCAGCAATACCAGTTTCATTAGGACCATAAAGTCACTTGTTGGTTAGCTCTATTCTTCATGCCTGCTCTCTTCCTCGTTATCTTTGTTTTCTTGAAGGGAAGGAGTTTCTTTTGTGCACCTTTATATTCATAACCCTTGCTTAGAGCACCTCGCAATTAAATCCCAAAGCATTTCGAATTTGATAACATTATCATGTCTGACACTTGATGTTTTCGTTCATTTACTTTCCGTTGACTCCATGTTCTTTAACTAGGATGTGCTCATATGTCTTATCATTCTATTTTACCTCAAAACTTGTGTTGGAAACATTCCTGTAATGCAAATATCAGATTCATGGTTTGGTGCCAAGATCTCTATCAATCAGCTCATAAAGTACTCAATTTAGTTGTGTATTAAATCCAATTCATGGTTTGGTGCCTTCTCGGCCTTCTGGTTTCCTTCTCAAGCCAGTTCCTAACATGAGTCCAAGTTCCAATGGTGGATCAAGTCCTCTGAGTTTCAAGAGAAAAGACTTGATATGGGTAATTATCTGCTTATTCTTTGCATCACAAGTAAATGATATGCAAGTTATGAAACTCACACAATATCTTTCAAGTTGAAAAATCTTCTTCTAGGTTTTTTTCTTCTCTTTTCATGTTCTTTCTACTCTACGAGAGAGGAAATTGAGTGCGGCCATTGGATTTTTGGCTTCCTTTCTTCTCTATCCTTGTTTTTGACCAAGAACTTTTCCTTCGTTTCGCTACCCCTGTTGTTTTACATTTTCCTCTGATAATTTCCTCCTACCAAATAGACTAGAATTCTAAAAAGCGTTGGCTTCTGAATGGACTATGGAGCAACTGTGAAGTTGTCAAAAGGCCTTGATAAATTCTGTAAGAACACAGCAATTCTTTGTTTTTGTAGATTTCAATTTTTCCCACTTGGCTGGGATCTCTATCCTCCATATATAGACATGTTAAATTTCACTCTCCCCCCCTCCCCCTCCCCTTCACTACAAATTCCTAGTCATCATGGGAGATGATGCTCAAACATGAAGCATGGCACTACCCTGTGGCTGCCAATGCAGGGTCTCAAAGTCCCGACCGGTGGATTTTTAAGCCGTGTATTTATTCTTGGATATGGCAGTCTTAATTCTACAGAACTGAAGCTTACTGTTAAAATAGATGGCAGTTAAAAATGTCTGCAGAGTCTGTATTCTGATCACATGATACAATACGAAGTCCTGAAAATGTCCCTCTTGTGTTGCCATAGCTAACCCTGTTTCTGCATTTCTCTTCACTCGATCTACGCTTATAGCATGATAGTCACTTAACGTGAAAACTACAGGCTCTCGGTTACAGTGATTAATCTTATGAGGTGACGGAGACATTAGGGAAAAAGGAGAGATGTCCTCATGTCTTTCATGTTAAAAAAATAAAAAAATTCAGAAATAAACTAGTTTACAAGGTCATGCCACTGAGAGAAGTGTATTTAAAATCATGACAGGAGGACTTGATTTCCCAGGCTGGTTCAAGAAGACGTTGAAGTTTTGGTTGCATAATAGAAATGTATTTATTATAGTTATTAAACCCCACTTTTCTTAGCGGGTTGAATTGAAAATCCGTGATGAGAAGCTTGATGCGAGTTAAGTTTTTATTTGAAAAGGTAAAAATATTAATTTGGTAAAATTTGATTCATCAGATTAAATTTATAATAACATAATTGATTTATGTTGATTAATTCTAAAAAATTATTTTTTAATAAAAATAATTAATTAAAATTGATTCAGCAACCCCATAAATTAACCTAGATATTGTTTATTTTTATAGTTAAACTGCACTTTGAATTTTTTTATACTTTAAATTAATTTTTTTAAATATTTTTTAATTGTTTTAATAGGTTAATATTAAAAATAAATTTAAAAAATAAAAAATTATTTTAAAATAAATTTATTTTTTAAAATTAATTACAACGCTAATATTAATCATCATCTTTATAACTTAATAATATATTATATTAACTCTAAGTGGTATAACTTAATTGGTCAAACCTGAGTTTACTTCCTAAAGATCATTAGTTCGAGTCTCACAAATCTCAGGGCTGCTAGAGATTTACATGGTCGTTAATTTTAGACCCCATAAAATTAATCAAGGTACATACAAACTAATCTGGACACTTATATTAAAAAAAATAAAAATAAAATTATCTCCTTTTATCGTCACCATAACTATGATTCCAATGTTCTATTTCATCCAAGAAATTTTGGACTTTGGGTCTTCAGCCTGAATAACGAATTGGGCTTTGTATGCTTAAACTGGTGGCCGAAATGACCAAAACGCCATCCAGTCACAAATCAACAAAACCCTTGCGGCTACAAAAAATCTAATCTCAGCCGTTCATCTGAGGAGCCAATAGGCCAGTCACTAGGGAATAGGGTTTATAACAAGTTCCATTATATCTCACACCTCTCTCTCAAACCCTACCAGCCGTCTAGCCTCTCCCAGATCAAGCTTCTACAATGGTGAATCTCAAAACCCTAGCTTTCAACTACATTACATGTGTTCTTTCATTTCTTCTTAAAAAAAAACGAACTGTTTTTTAGATTTCATTTTATTAGTCTTAAAAAGCCTTGGTTACGATAGAAATTTCATTTTTTTTTTCTGTTTAAAGCTATAAATTAAGTAGAGATTAGGGTTTTGTTGAATTTTTAGAAATGGGCTTGTGCTAATATGTATGTTTTTTTTTCTGTTGTGTGCTTGACAGGCCTTTGCCAAGGCGCAGAAAAGCAGGGCTTACTTCAAGAGGTATCAAGTCAAGTTTAAGAGAAGGCGAGGTAAAGATTGTAACTTTTTGGTTAATTAGATGTATTGTCTGCTGATAAAGTTCATTCTCCTCAATGGGTTTTGGTGATTTTTCCTTTTTTGATCAATGGATAAGAATTCTTTTCTTGTAGCCGGGAAGACTGACTACAGGGCTAGGATTCGCCTGATTAATCAGGACAAGAACAAGTACAATACGCCTAAGTACCGATTCGTTGTCCGATTTGTATCCTTTTGTTTGGTTTGTTCTTTAACGTGTTGTCATATTCATTTCTTGTTACTCTGTTCTTTTTTTGCGTTTTTGTTAGCATTGTTAGCCACTAATTTTTGGGATCTTTATTTGTTATATGCTGTAAAACAGTAGAAATATAATTAGTATTACTGCATTTGCTTTTAAATAAGGCTATGGATCGTGCATGAATGTTGACTTGAATTGATGTTTTTGTGTTTGAATTGAATCATTAGGTCTTGAGATGTTATTCGTGGTGCAACTGCTTTTGGTGTGTACTTTGGGTGTAGGGTACTGCTCCTGCTCAATAGGGCATTTAAAAAACAATTTATGTACCGTTATAGATTGTGTTCTATATGTTTTGCACCTTAACGTTGTGTTTTTAGACCAACAAGGACATTATTGCACAAATAGCATCTGCAAGCATTGCTGGAGATATAGTCCTTGCTTCTGCTTATGCTCATGAGCTTCCTCGATATGGGCTTGAAGCTGGTCTTACAAACTATGCAGCAGGTAATCCTTTGGTCTGGAAACTATGAGCTTACCTAATATGTTATTCTAACCTTTTGTTTGATTTGGAATCACGTTCAGCTTACTGCACTGGACTTCTCTTGGCTCGTCGTGTATTGAAAATGCTTGAGATGGATGATGAATATGAAGGAAATGTGGAGGTATATTGTGGGGATAAAGGATTCACCTTCTCTGACAACCAATTTTAACTCTTCATGATGCAACTTAACTCAAAAAAATTAGCTGTCTTACACAGTTTTTGGCTTATGAACTTGAATATCAGGCTACTGGAGAGGATTTCTCTGTTGAACCAGCTGATAGCAGGAGGCCATTCCGTGCCCTACTTGATGTTGGTCTGCTCAGAACCACTACTGGAAACCGTGTGTTTGGTGCCCTCAAGGTATATTAAGACAATTAATTTTGCAAAATCCTTTTCCATTATGTTTGTTCTGGGAAGCTTGTCATAAAATGATTCTTCGTTGTAGTATATTTTTTGTTAAAGCACCAATGCATGCAATTCAATCAATTATTTTGTAAATGTTATCATGCAATGATATTTGGATTATTGCTGTCATTGCCACGTTGTATCTGAAATGCATTAGAAGTTGCTAGTGATATTTTCACTATAAAACCAGTTTGGTGGTTTTACTTTTGCCCCTTTTTATCCATTAAACAAATATTTATGGTCTTGTTCTTTTTTTTCTTTTTAGTTTACATTAGTTGCATTATCTTTGAATTTCAATATTCAGCATCTGAATGCACAACACCATTCACCTATCATATTATTTATGCTTGAGAATTATGATAGTTAGATTGGTGCCGTTGATGTGTTTCATTGAAATAATTCGTTCTGTTTTCTTTTGTAGGGAGCTTTAGATGGTGGTTTAGATATTCCCCACAGTGACAAGAGGTTTGCTGGCTTTGCAAAGGACAATAAGCAGCTTGATGCTGAAGTTCACCGCAAATATATTTATGGAGGCCATGTTGCTGCATACATGAGGGTAAATGTGGCTAGCTTTAATGAACACAATTTGTTATATTTTGTTGTTTCCGCGTCTTTAATTGCATCTGTAAAAAAATGTGCTTGTATATTGTCTATTATAATTTTCAGATATTTATTGTGTTTCTTCACCCCAGACATTGATGGAGGATGAACCTGAGAAATACCAATCCCACTTTAGTGAGTACCTCAAGAGAGGAATTGATGCTGATGGTATGGAGGCATTGTACAAGAAGGTTCATGCTGCCATTCGCGCTGATCCAACTGCAAAGAAATCAGAGAAGCAGCCACCCAAGGAGCACAAGAGGTTTGTTGCTATTTAATTGATAACTATTTGCACGCACCCCACACAACTTTGTGATAGCTTATTTGTTTGTATGGTAAATCACCACTTCCATCTACCTGTAAGTTGCAAGTCCATCTTCTCATGCCATTTTTGCATGGAGCTACTTGAAATTATATATTTAGTATTTTCCTTCAAATTGTTTCTGTGTATCACAGGTACAACTTGAAGAAGCTAACCTATGAGGAAAGGAAAGCCAAGTTGGTTGAGCGATTGAATGCTCTCAACTCAGCCGCTGACGATGAAGATGATGAGTGAAACATTGATGCCTGAGCTCTAATGTCAGTTTTCCATGGCACACAGGCTACTTTTGAGTTTTTATTTGAAACCTAGTTATGTCCTTCAGATTATTTTTGCTTATGGCTCCATTTTTGTCTCCTTAAGTATAATTTTCTTAGATTACAAGATTGTGATTTTTTTAAAACTTGATATTGAATGCAATTTCAAATTTGACTTGGCTAATTATAATTTGCTTGATTAAATTCCGGATTACTTTTGTTTGTTGAAATAATTGCTATGTGGATATGAAGCTGGTGATCATTCGTTTTGATGTTGTAAAACTTGATCAAAAAATTTAGATTTTGAAGGAACAAGAGTTCCCCTTGTTGGAATATGGATTTACGCTAGAATGTAACTTTGAAATTCAAGGTGTTAAGATAGTATTAATAATCTATTGTTAAGAATCATTCCTGACTGGGAATCATCCTATTGCTCAAGTACAATGGGAAGCATATTTTTTAAACAGATGTTACTTGTGTAGTATGAAACTGACGCTGTGAGTACCCTAGGGTTCGCGAACTGTCGTGATTTTGTGCTGTAGAATCTTGACCCCTATTTGATTTCAGAAATTAGCTCCCGAATGCTAGAAATATGCCTGTGCCAATTTTAAGCCTTTACCTCGGCACAAAGCCACAAGCCAGAGTCACATGGAAGGGTGTCGTGGATATCAATGCTAACCAAAGAGCACAAGAATAAAACCGTCAGCCAACGGATTTCCACTTCCCATTACATCCAGAGCTCAAAATACGATCGACTTATAATTTCTTGCCACGCACTGTTGACATGATAAATTTGCCCTTCAATTTTTTCCTCCCGAATTCGAGCAATCCTCTTGAGTATGAGATACAGTCATGACTCGTTCACTAACCTCAACACCAGCGACCCCAATAACACCTATTTCAGCCAATTCTAAGATCTTCTCTTCCATCTCTAGGCTTTCTAAGAACGATTGCTTGCCATGGAGATTCCAAGCCATTTTCAGATAACAAACTTGTTCATGGCAGGTGGGCATCTTTCTCTTGATTTAAGCCTTTGTATAATGTAGATGAATCTACGTTTTCTATATGATGAATTTGGTGCAACAACTACTAACATACTTGCAAGTCTCACTAAATACTTGAATGAAATATAAGTTTGCTGATACGTTTAGCCAAATGTACACCGATGTTATACTGCTTAGCATTTTATATTTCATGGGGGTTCATGCCTCCATGTTGCCGGCCAATGACACTGGGCTTGAACATTGGTGGTTGGGATGCAAATGCAGCTAGAAGGCCACCACCTCCACCGCCAGAGGCCAAACTAAGAGAGAAAGGAAAGGCAATAAACGAACCATCTGAATAGCAATAAAAACAACACCCGCTTCCGTTCTTGTCCGATCCTCTACCAAATTTTCTTTGAGTTGAGAGGAAAATGTGTGCTCTAATTAACATTTGAGCTTTTATGGAGGAGTTTAGCATGTTTCAGTTGGAACTTGGAAGGCCACGATAAATTATTGTATATAATGTCGTATAGCTTTATAAGAAATTTGAAAACAAGAAGGGGAAAAAATGCACAAGTGAGAACACAACAAGGGTCATTCATTTTGTTATTGCATCATAACCAAAACAGATGATGAGAGGGAGAAAGGCAAGGAGTAATATTCATATAGTCAAATAAAGAGGTATTATTAGAAATCAGTAATATCTCTTGTATGGTTAAGGTTTACTATAAATATATATTATTGAAACTCTAATTTTATATTATTGAAACTCTAATTTTATATACAGAAAAATAACTTTTTTCTTCTATGAATATAGATATATTGTCAAACCATGTTAAAACTCCTCACTCTTGCACTAGATTGACATGATAAAGATAAATAGTGTAATAAGTCCACAACATTAGTTTAAAACAAAGTTATGAAATTAGACCGATCTAACTGGTTAATCTAAGATTTGACCAATTAATTTTTTTGATTCAAGTGAAGAGCAAAAAAAAAAAAAAGAGAGTTAACCTAGAATGGAGTCAAGATTTTCTAAACATATTTAGCTCAAATTCAGAAATAACATAGATATTTGATGATAAAATTAAATATAAATTAAGTTGTAAAAAAAAAAAACAGTTTCAATTTGGATTTCTAAAATATGCATTTTGTATCCCTTACCCATTTTGGAGTGCATTTTTTGTCCAATAAATGCAGTTATTTTGAAAAAAACTTGATATTTTTTTTAAAAAAACTAATGGGAAAAATATGTTATTTAAAATTTGGTTAAAATTTCTATTATTTAGGATTATTTGATTTTTATCCTACTTTTTCAATGATTGGATTTTGAGCATAAATTTAACTCAGTTTTATAGACACTATTATGGCTTAGAGTGTTTATATATTCACATGAAATGTAATCCATTGATTTCTGATGAGTTCTCCTTTATCTATATAATGAATTAAGATTTCATGGAATCCCTTAAAATCCAAGACTAAAAATCTTAAATCCAAAAAAAAAGAAAAAGAAAAAAGAAAAACAATTAATTGAACAGTCCATGAATAGTCATCACTTTCATGCATTATTCATTATTTTTTTCATGGATTTTAAGATATGCTGACTTGGATTTAAGAAATCATAATTCTTTTTTTTTTTAATTATATATACCTCATTTGTATTTTCTTCTTCATTTCCTTATAGGTAAGTCTTTTTTTAGAAGCTTATAAATAAACTTCATAACCAGACTTTCTATTAATATATATTTTCTTCAATTAAACTTCAAATTTCTAACAAAAAAAAATCGTATAAAATGAGTTCAAAAATTCAATTTGTTTATCGTTCTATAGATTGTGATAAATATTATATATTTTTATTTTTTCGTGAAAATTATGTGCTGATTTAATGAAAAAGTTGTGCTCCATTTCTTGGACCCTAGCAGTGTTCTATGCAAAGAGCATGAGTACAATAGGTAGAAGAATTAATTTGAGTTTTTGTAACCTTTTCAAAAGCCACAATTTTTAAATCTCTAACTCGAATAGTTAATTTGATGACCTATTAAGTCGAAGAAGGTAAATGAATTATTTAATTAATTTTAAAACTACAGGGACTAAATAATTGATTTTGATCAACTACATGGACTAAGTTATAATTATCTCAGTAAAATAACCAAACTAGGACTATTTGTCCCTCCATAGAGATAAAAATGAAAACAGGTTTTGACTTCAATTTCAAAAGATAGAAGAAGAAGAATAAGAAGAGAAAGATAATGCTACAGTCCTCTGAACTACAGCTTTTCCAGACCTTTAATGGCCTCCAACACATTGCTAAAACCCATCGGTTCAAGGTAACCAAACTTACCATGACTGTAGATGTGTCAATTCTGCAAATTTTGGTGTTTATTTTGTATATGCTTTCAAAGATTAATTTCAGTTTGTTTCTTGTTAATTCACAAAATACTACTATATCTTACAGTTTAATAGTTTTTAGGATCCGGGTTCAAATGGGTTTGCTTGAATTGCGTTGAATTCTATATAAAGCTTAGAACTTGGCCAGTTGGTCTTTCTTATTGTTTTGGATTACATTGTACATGAAGTAGAAGTTTTGCTTATTAATTTGGTAATGTGTACCACAGGCATGGTTTTTAGATCAATTTGGAGTACTTCATGATGGAAAACAACCTTATCCTGGTGCAATTTCAACATGTATGTGCTTATTCATTAGTTTTGGCATCTGGATCAGTACGTTGCTGATGTTGTTATAAAATTTTATGTTGGAAGTGGTTTCTATTTCATGTATTGGTGGCAGTGCAAAAGCTAGCTACTACCGGTGCCAAAATGGTGATTATAAGTAATTCTTCGCGGCGTGCATCTACAACAATGGAGAAAATGAAGAGTCTTGGATTTGATACTTCTTTATTTCTCGGAGCCATTACCAGTGGAGAATTAACACATCAATATTTGCAGAGGTTAGTTATTCAGCTTTATGGAGTTGAGGAATTATGTTCAATGTTTGGTGTTGTTTTGGTGATTGAAAAGACTGTTGCTTTTTTGTGTTTATACGGTATCAATTTTGTGTACTGAATTTTCATGTATTTTCACTAATATCCTTACATATAGGGTACCAAATTTTGTTGAAAAGAAGTGGACTTTATGTCTAATACTATTAGAGAAATGTTGATTGGTTTGAAACCCTGCAATATCCTTATTTGTGAAAAAGAATCCATCTTCATCTTCAATGATTGAAAAACAGAATGATGGGAACACTTATCTCTACCCTCCTCCTCGAGGATCCATCCTTCAAAGTGATTGATAATTCTTCCATTTAGGGAAGGTATCAAAGGCATTTCTAAAATGGGAAAGATTTTTTTTTAAAAAAAATCATTTTATAAGCCAAACTTCTTCCTTTTGACTTAGTTATGCCATAGTTTATGGTTTATACATCTTTTAAATGCATGTAAATACGTATAGATTTCCTGATTCATATGTTGAAATTGATAGGAGAGATGATGGTTGGTTTGCAGCATTAGGAAAATCTTGCATTCACATGACTTGGAAGGGCAGAGGTGCCATATCTCTTGAGGTGTGTGGTTTGGTTGAATTCTTCTCTACACTGTTTCTCTGGTTTCTTTTTTTCATTTACACTTCTAGTTTGCCTTACCCCCTCCGCCTCTCTCCTCCTTCCCTTCTCTCTCTTCCTAAGTAAACAAAGACATTGGACATGATTAAACAAACCAGGAAGCACCCATTACAAGATCTTCTGCAACTCTTTTTGTAGCCAATTTCTCCATCTGTAATTTTCTTTTCTTTGGCCCTGAACAGAATTTTGGAATAGATTTCTGTTCAACCTGAACTATCTTTGAGTAGATAATCTATTGATCACTGCATTTTCTCTAGTTGTGCTAGGTGATTGTGTTAAGAGCCATGAATGATCCATTGGATCTAATTAGCAGACTTACAGTTGATAATCTTGATTATTCAAGTGTCAGAAGACCTTAGACACTCAGAGTCAGACTCATAATTAATACTCTGCTTTTATGCCCATTTTTCCTTGCAGGGCTTAGGCTTACAAGTTGTTGACAAGGTTGAAGAAGCTGAGTTTGTTTTGGCTCATGGCACTGAAGCATTGGGGCTGTCTTCTGGTGCTTCTTGCCCTATGACTCTTGAGGAGCTTGAGAAAGTATTGGAGCGCTGTGCTGCTAAACAAATTCCTATGGTAGTAGCCAATCCAGACTTTGTAACTGTTGAAGCTAGAGACTTGCGAGTCATGCCTGGTAAAGATTTTGAGTCATCTTATCCTCCTGTTTACAGAATACATTCTTAATCAGAAATGACTGTCTCTGTGAATGGGAGCTTAGCATGGAAGTCTCATTTCAATGGAGATGTAGTTCTGTTTTTTGTTTAGTTTCTAATAACCTAAATGTTTGGTTTATTTCCAAAAATCCCAATGCCCTTGTGAAATTAGAGAAGCCATGTATGAAATCTTTATTAAATGAGATGGGTTTTTCTACTAAAATTCCCTTGAAGATGTTTCTTGGTAATCTAGTAGCAATGGTATAAATTTTGGGGGATCCTTTCTTTTCCATAGTGTATTTCCTTTCCTTTCCTTTCGTTATTTTCTTCATTTATCTAAATACAGCAGCAAAATGCATAGTCATAAACCTAATGTTCTATGATGAAATGAACAAATTGCCGTTGATTGACTTTGTCTGGCATATGATTTTAAGAGGAAAATTTCATTTTGTTTTGATAATTTGTGATCAATTTGTCTAGAAAATATGAACAACTACTCCTCTATTTATTGCTTGAATAATAATATAAATTTAGGAGTTAGCTACTCTCTGCTTTCTTTCTCATTTTCTCACCCCTTATATATAGATCAACTTGCAAGAAAAACTTTAAAAAAATAAAAATACGGAGAGATTTATTTTGTTAACTCTTGTGATACAAGTTGTGCTATCTTGTTAGGTACATTGGCTGCCAAGTATGAGAAGCTTGGTGGTGAAGTGAAATGGATGGGCAAGCCAGATAAGGTACTGCATATTATTCTTGCTAGTTCTTACTCTTAATTCGGAAATGCTTATCATGTCCTTTGGTGATATGGACAACCATGTATTTGCCTCAAATTGCAAGTACAAACTAGCATTGAATTTTTAATTTTTGTTCTATGAACTACTGCTATTTCCTTTATTTTTAAATATTCTATACAAAATACAGATTAAGCGATTAAAATCACTCACTGACATTTGACTTTTTAGTTTGAGATGTTCAGGAATAATCTACATTTTGCTCATATTTTATATAATTAGTGTATTCCTTTAGGGCAAAGCTATTGTTATCACCTTCTTTATCATATCATTGCTGTTTTTTTTTTCTTGGTTATACATTTCCTTTGGCTGCTCTGATTGCTGTATCAACTTTTTGGCAGATAATCTATAAATCTGCTATGGAATTGGCTGGTGTTGATGCTTTTGATTCTATAGCTGTGGGTGATTCTCTTCACCATGATATCAAAGGTGCAAATGCTGTTGGGATCTGGTCAGCATTTATAACCGGTGGGATTCATGCAACTGAACTTGGAGTCAATAGTTTTGGAGAAGAAGCAGCTTTATCTTCTGTGCAGGCCCTTGCATCCAAATATGATGCATACCCATCATTTGTTTTACCATCATTTACATGGTAGAAACTCATGCCGGTAAACATATCTCATTTGCTATCTTTAATTTTTGGATGTTTGTCCCTTTTAATGAAGCTATCTATAAGGCTAAACTTATTGCAAGTCAAGCATTGAAAAATTATCAATGAGCAAGCAATTAAGTTGTCTATTTTACACTATTATAATATGTTTATCTTTTCTTGGTTCTGCTTCATTCATCTTCTACCTTTTCTTGACATGCTCACTCAGCTCTCTGCACTCCTTGCTTGCTCTTCATTTTGGATATTCATGAGTAGTTTTCGTGGGGATCTGGGTAGATTGGCTTATGTTGAAGCAAACATCTTTTACTTTGTTTCAGATTCTAATGCCTTGTCCACATGCTCTAGATTAGGTTTTTTTTATGTTCAATATGTATCATGAATCGAAATTACGGCTTTGAATTGCTTATTTAACTGTTTTCAAACAAGCACATAAAGATTCAATCACATTGCATAATAAATTACACAAACCATATTCATATCTGTTGTCTTTCAAGTATTCTCCCTCGACTACACCATTCTCTTATGATCACCACTTAGAGGTTGCAAAATATTTATTTTTGGCTAGTTTTCTGGCATTATTTGAGAGTAAAAGATATTCATATTCAAGTAGCACTAACTCATCACATGGAGTTGATTATACGTCTCATCATGCGGCTTCCTAAGTTCTGTCTTCATGTTGCTTCATGAGTCTGACAGATTGCATTGGTTTGCTCTGCCCCTCCTCCCATTTGTTGCAGTAATTTACTTCTATAAAGAATTAATATTCTTTTCTGGGGCCTCCAGGTTTTTCTTAAAATGCTTAATTTTGGCTGGAATGACAAAACTTGCTGCCTCAATTCATCTAATTCCTTCTCCATAAGATGAATCTCAGTGATCCTTTAAAACAATACAATTACTTCTATACAAAAAATCTCAGGATTATTATGGAGTTTCACTGTTTATATAAATAATGAAGCTATTTTTAGCCTTTTCATTTTTTTTTCATTTCCCTTTTTTTATATTTCAATTTGGTCCCTTTTTTTCACAATTTCATTCTTAGGCTTTTTTAAATAAATTCATAGGTTGTCTTTGGACTGACCAAGTCAATTGGATCATGTCGAAGTAACTCTTTCACGATTTAATTTTAAACTCGAGTTAAGTAAGGATTCAGGTCTAAGAGGTATTTTTAAGTCAATTTAATCTCCTTTTTCCTCAAGTTTTTCCTCATATTTTTTTTATTTGTTGGTTATGTTATTTTTGGATCGGTTAAGTTGACTGTCATGTTAGGTAACTTTCACATTATTTAATTTTAAATTTGAGCTAAACAAAAAATTGGGTCGAGAGAGTTTTTTATATCATTTTTTTTTTCAAATTCATCACTAGATTTTTATTACTAGTTGTCTGGAAAGCTTTTTGACCAATCAAAGTCGACTGAGTCTTATGAGAGTAATTTTTACATAGTTTAATTCTAAACCCGGACTAGATAAAAAGTCGGATTAAGATGTTCCAAGATTAATTTGATGGGTTGAATTTAATAAAAATATTAAATAGATTTTTACAATTTAAATATTTTTTATTTAGTTCAAAATTTGTTTGATACAAATTGCGAATATGAAACTTATGATTGACTTTTAGGATCAGTAGATAAATGGCAAATGATAGAGTTTTTAGAATCAGTAGAATAGTTAAGTTGATTTGCGTTTTTAATCCTTTCTTTGGATCCCGAAGAATTCCAAACCTTTTTTCATTCACAACAGCATTAGCAATAGCTTCCTCCTCTTACCGTTTTAAGCCCTCTGATCTTCTCAAGAGCTCAACTGTGCAGCTCGCCCCTGGAAGTTGCAAGGAAGTTTTAATGCAATGAAGCTCCATAAAAACTACAGTGAGGTATGTTATTTTCAGCCATACGCTTAGAGGAAGCACCCGCTGCTGCAGATGTATTGGCCAAGCAAGGAGTTTATAGGCAAATTGATCTGATATCTTGACTGTAGTCCCATCCTCCATAACCCCATTTTGCAGGTTAAATTAGAAACAAAAAAAAAAGAAAAGAAGAAGAAGAAGAAGAAACTTTCCCCATTTTCTTCTTTGACAACGATAGATTACAACTTTCAAAGCCCTTAAATTAAGTGCAAATAAACAAATTTTCCAGAAGTGAAAAAAGCTGTCATACTCTGCAATCCTGATAAAGTCCAATGACAGTTAGCCGACTTATGAAAAAAAAAAAAAGACAATTGACAATTTCTTTTTTTCCTTTCCAAAACATAATTTTCATCAACTCTCCAAACCTGAGCTGTGTTTTGTTGCAGGTAGGATAAATTTTTTAAAATATAAAAAAAATTAAAAACATGAATAATTTTTAATTGTGTTATTAAATCTAGTTTAATGGGTCAAAAAAATAAACTAAAAAAAACCAATAACAAAAAAAAATCACAGGAGTCCATTCGGATTATCAAACAACTCAATGCTAACCTATTTGAAGGGAAAAAAAAAAGGGTCAAACTTCAAAAAACAATTATAGAAAACATCAACTTAAAAAATAGAGAAAAAAAACAAGCAAACCTAGACAAATTTCCTAAACCTAGTCTAATCTAAAAAATACAACATACTAAATCATGGATCCGGGTTCAATTAAGAAGTTTAAATGTCATCTAATTTAATTTTAAAGAATGAAATCGTTGAAAAAAATATTAATAAAAAATCTTGCAAAAGAAAAGGAAGAACAAAAAAAAAGAATGGAGCTAAAATTTGACAAGAAAAGACCCAATAAGGATGAAATTTTAAAAACAATTATGGCAAACTTAAAAAATTACAAATAAAAAAAGTAAGACCAAACTTGAAAGATTAAAAAATTATAGGGGGGTGAAATTGAAAATTATTTGTAATATGATAGATTATTTATAAATTAAAAAATGATATGAGTGAAATAGAAAAAAATTGTTATGGGCTAACCCAATAAAATCAAATTGAAAAAAATAAGAAACCAAAAGTTAAAAAAAGAGAATTAAACCGAAAAACAATAACAAAAATTTAAGATGATATCAATTTAGAAAAAAGAAAAAAAGAAAGGTACGCAAATCTCTTAAACTCAGTCTAATCTCTAAAAGTTATATCCCGTGAAATCTTTTACCAGGATTTAATCAAGAAGTATAATTCTCCACTAATTTAATTTTGAAGGATGAAATCAGTAGAAAAGTATTAATAAAAAAAAAACATGCAAAAGCAACAAAAACAAATAAGAATAAAATTTGATAAGACAAACCAAAGGAGGATGCAATTTAATGAAAACAAATAAAAAGAATCCCAAATAAAGTAAATATTAATTAAAGAAATAAGAACTAAATTTTAAAGATTAAAAAAATTATAGGGGGTGGAATTGAAAACATATGTAAAATTCAAGCAAATTTAGACAAACATTCTAAACATGATTAAATTTAAAAAAACTCATAATTTATAAAACCCTAGATTCGGGTTCTATCAAAATATTTATTATAAGTCAGTTTAAAAATATAAATATAAAAAACTTGTCAAAGAAAAAAAAAGATAAACAAAAAAAGTTTTGAGTGAACTTAAAAATTAATTTGGGACAACAAATCAAATACATGATATATGATATAAAATTGAAATAACATTATAAATACAAAATAAAAAAAAAATACTGGTAAGAAAATATTAAAAAATACTTTTAAAAAATGAAAATTAATTCGGCTAATTCTTCGTATAAAATGACGAGGGAAAATAGTGAAAAGAGTAATGATGAAGAGATAAAATAGTAATTATACTATTACAATAAATAGTAATATACATCTTGAAACATCGCCGGGGGATTAGTTTATTTGGAAAATAATATACTACTTTGTAATATGCTCAATAGCTGCATCAAGTAGCAATCAAACACTGCTTTGAAATAACCATGGTGGTGATAAAGTGGTAATAGCTTGGGACCAAGAGATTTGTTCTTTTTATGGTTTCAGGTTCGAGTTTTGTGGTTGCTCATATGATGGTCACCGGAGACTTACATGGTCGTTAACTTCAGGGCCCGTGGAATTAGTCGAGGTGCGCGCAAGCTGACCCGGACATCCATGTTAAAAAAAAAAAAAAACACTGCTTTGAAATATTCAATAACCGATCGAGATCTTGACGTGTAGCCCAGGCAACATGATCTTCAAGTCGTGAGCAATTGTCTAGCAAAGTTTCAAGTCTATAATAAGAAGGCGAGTATCCAAGTCTACGGCGACTTTGAAAGAGACTTAACTGATCAAGTGAGATGCTCGCATATTCTACCATGCTTGTTTACACACGCAAGTATTTATGTTTGTATGTTCTTCAATTCTCTCAATTGATTTATTCTATGAATCCTGCTCCCTCAAGATTAATCAACTTTTCTCAACTTTTAGATTCTTCTATCAAGAAGAATCTTAAAACCATGTCGTTGTTTCTACTTACTTTGTTAATGCTTACTTCACAACATGTTTCTGCTTCAAGTACTGATCATCAACAAGCTGATGGAGGAGTGCTAGAAGTGGAGGCGTTACTCAAATGGAGAAAGAGCCTCAGTGGCCAAGCTCAATCTCTTCTCTCTTCATGGAAACCCGTTCCCGGATCAAACATAAGCCCATGCACTTGGTCTGGGATCCACTGCAATGATGGTGGAAGTGTCTCCACCATAAACCTAACCAATTTCCAGCTGAAAGGTACGCTTGATGACTTCAGCTTCTCATCCTTCCATAATCTGTCTTGTCTTGATCTCCAACACAATTCCCTCAAAGGAAATATCCCTCCCCATATCAGTAATCTATCCAAGCTTACCATTCTCAATCTGGGTTATAATCAATTCACCGGATATATTCCTCGGGATATAGGAACTATGATGAAACTCAATGTCTTGAGCTTCTCAAACAATCTTCTTCTGGGTTCTATTCCTGCCACTTTTGAAAACTTATCCAATCTTTCAGTACTAAACCTTGCCAACAATCGCCTATCCTGCTCAATCCCACCGGAGCTTGGAAGGTTGAAATCCCTCAGTGAGCTTCGTTTGAATTTAAATGACTTGACGGGTGCAATCCCTGCCTCTATAGGTGATCTCATAGGCCTCAAGGTTTTGTCTCTCTATGGAAACCACTTGTCTGGTCCACTACCTCCAGAGATCAACAAGCTTACCAATTTGACGTTGTTCTTTTTGTCAAACAATAGCATTTCTGGTTTGTTACCTGAAAAAATTTGTCATGGAGGCATACTTGAAGATTTTTGTGCAAGTAACAATCGCTTTACGGGTACTATTCCTAAAGGTTTGAAGAACTGCACAAACTTATCTAGACTTCGACTTGACAGGAACAACCTCGTTGGAAACATATCAGAAGACTTTGGTGTGTACCCAAATCTTGATTACATTGATTTGAGCTACAATAATTTTCATGGACAAGTATCACCAAATTGGGGAAAATGCCAGCGGCTCACAAGCTTGAAAATATCCAACTGTCATGTCACTGGTGTGATACCGCCAGAGCTCGGAGAGTCAACAGCTCTGCACTATTTAGACCTTTCTTCAAATAAACTTGAAGGCAGAATACCAAATGAGTTAGGAAAGCTGAAGTCGTTGTTCAATCTAACTTTGAGTTTCAATAGTCTCTCAGGCAAGATTCCTCCTGAAATTGGATCGTTGCCTGATCTTTCCTATCTTGATCTAGCAGCAAACAATCTAAGTGGCACCATACCCAAACAACTTGGTAAATGCTCAAAGATGCTTTACTTAAATTTGAGCAACAACAGTTTTCATGATGGCATTCCTGCTGAAATCGGGAATTTGGTGTCTCTGCAAGTTCTGCTAGATCTTAGTAGAAACTTGCTTTCTGGGGAAATTCCGTGGCAACTTGGGAATTTGATCAAATTGGAAGTTTTGGTACTCTCTCACAATAACTTCACTGGTTTCATTCCATCCACAATGGACCAGATGCAGAGTTTGAGAATAGTTGACCTATCCTACAATGAGTTGGAAGGTCCAATTCCTAAAAGCAAAGCCTTCAAAGAAGCACCACCAGAAGCATTTACACACAACAAAGGCTTGTGTGGCAACCGCACTAGCTTGATGAATTGTCCAGCTCCTCCCGTAAACACTACGAAAGACGGCAAGCATCTACTACTCCTGATCGTCCTTCCTGTTTCTGGAGCTTCATTCTTCTTGACCATTCTTATTGGTTTTGTTTGTATTCTAAGAAAAGAATGGAGGAAGAGCATGAGAAACAAGCTCATTGATTCACAGCAAGGAAATTTGTTTACGATCTGGAGCTATGATGGGAAGCTAGTATATGAAGACATCAATGAAGTGACTGAGGGTTTTAATGCCAAGTACTGCATTGGAGTGGGAGGGCATGGAAGTGTTTACAAAGCCAAGCTGTCAACAGGTCAGATTGTAGCAGTAAAGAAGCTTCACCCATTGCAGTATACAAGATCGGACGATCTGAAGACATTTGAGAGTGAAATTCAAGCATTGAATAAAATTCGACACAGAAACATTGTGAAGCTTCATGGTTTCTGCTTGCATGCCAAGCAATCATTTTTGGTTTATGAGTACTTGGAAAGGGGAAGCTTAGCTCGGATCCTGGATAATGTAGAACAGGCTACAGAGTTGGATTGGTCTAAGAGAATCAATATTGTCAAAGGGGTTGTGAATGCTCTTTGTTACATGCATCACGATTGCAAGCCGCCTATTATTCATCGTGACATATCTAGCAGCAACATATTGTTGGATCGCAAATATGAAGCTCGGGTGTCTGATTTTGGCACTGCTAGACTTATAAAGCTTGATTCTTCGAACTGGACAGGGCTTGCTGGCACTTACGGATACATTGCACCAGGTAACATGAATCTTACCATAAGTCTTGAAATGCAAACTTTTCCCTTGTTATTTTCCTATTTTTAATGGTTCATTTCTCTTCGAAATCGTGGGTCTGCAGAACTTGCTTACACGATGAAGGTCACTGAGAAATGCGATGTATATAGCTTCGGAGTTGTTGCACTGGAAATAATTATGGGGCATCATCCTGGTGAACTAATAGGTTCTCTTTCAACTTTGTCAACATCTTCGGAATGGAATCCCGGGAGTACTACGTTGTTGAAAGATTTGTTGGACAAACGCCTAGAAACTCCTGCTCGTGAATTGGCTGTCCAAGTTGCCATAATTATCAAGCTCGGATTCACATGCATCAATGCCGATCCAAAATCTCGCCCCACGATGCCTCAGGTTTCTCAAGAGCTATCGATTTCAAGGCTTGATATCTCCTCCGCGCCATGGCACACACTTACTTTAGGAGAGCTTGTGAACCTTGATTTGCAAGTAGAGGAACCGTAACGGTGTGAAGTGCCGCTGAGGACCACAACTTGTGTGTGTATTTATCCTTAACAATGTAACTTCTATTACCGTCAATCAACTTCTGAGGCTAGTGTAAATCATTTTTAACCACAATTATTTTCTTAAATTATCTATTACCGAGAACGACTATTGTGTACCCAAATATTGATAAAAAGTCATTTCTTGAGAACCTAATCATGATCCAAGAAATGACTAGAGCTAGTGTGTAGACGAGGGCTTCAAAGTATAGTTATAACAACAATCTTGATCTAAGGTTGGGGTTACAGGTTGGGTACCAACCTGTGGATATTTATTAGGGTTTTTTTTTTAAATTTAAAATAATATGTTTTTTATTTTTTTTTAAATTTAAAATAATATTGTTTTGGATAAATTTTACAAAAAAATAATTGGGTCACTTAGTCGCAGATTAATCATCAAATCACTTGGATTTAACCATATTAACTCCATAATCAATTCAAAATAAAATCTGACTCGAGTCGTGTTAAAAAACCAATTCAACCCAATAGCTTAAGCTGTTAGGTGAAGTCACATGATATAATTTATATTATTCTCTAATACACCTCCTCAAGTGAAAGCCCTTTGAGCTTGAAACTTGCACAGACCCATATTACATGTGCTTAATTTTTATCAAATAAATAGGGATGATGAGATTCGAACTTGTGACCGCTTGGTCATCAAGACTCTGATATCATGTCAAAGAACCATATTAACCCCAAAACTTAAGCTGTTAGGTGAATTCTTAAGATATAATTTATATTATTCTTTAATAAATCAGGTCCAGAATCAACATATCATCAGGTCAACCAGCCAATCCAAGCTAAATTTGATAACCATGATTCAAAGGTTTAAAATGTGCATTGGGATTAACAATGGTATATAAGGTAGGTTTAAAATGTGCATTAGGATTAACAATAATATCTAAGGTTTGGTTTTTAAATTACAAAGCTATTGATTTAGGTGGGCTGAAGAATGTACAAGTCACAAGTACTTTGTGTTTGATTAATATTTTAAGATAAAAAAGACACATATAAAAATAATAGAAACATGTTTGATTGGAAGGATACAAATAGAAATATAAAATAAATTTTTATCATTTTAAAACAAAAAATAAATAAAATATATTGTATCTATATATTATCTTCGTTATGATTGTAACTATACTCTAATTGGTGTTACACTTAGGTTTCATGTGCCAGGAAGGCTGAAAAGTCACATATGTGATAATCACGTAGACTTATGATGTAAGAATTTTACAATATTAATTTTCAAATGACAAATTAAAAGTTAAGAAACGGATCCCCGCAGAGAAAATTGAACGAGTGGGAGGGGACCCTTTTTCCACATTTCTGGTGCTCGATCGGGATACATAAAATCAAAGTCAAAGATTTTATTTTTTTTATTCTACTAAACTGTCTTCTGACTTTTTTAAAAATCTCAACTTTAGAAAATGAAAATGTGGACAACAACCAGTAGTAGAACCAAATAATGGCAGTGTTTGTGCAGTGGCTATCATGGCCGACTCAAAACATCAAGACATCATTGTCAAGTTTGTCTTTGGAATATGAAAGCTTCCGTCTTTAACAATATTGTCGTTTAATGCTTATTTTAATCAACAATCCATATATCATTCTAATATTTTAATCAAATGTTTAATTGATTTTTTCTCTCCTTTGCTATCACACACACACACACGCACTTGGGAGTTGCTAATATCTTTTTGCAAGATGTTGGACTTATGCTATCTACATTTGACCAAATGGACATTGCTAAGATTTGAAATAAAATAAAATAAAAAATAATAATTCCGGATGTTTGGACATGTCCCAAACGGTTGGACTTTTTCCAACCTGGTTGGCGTTTTCAATGGCTGGAATTCTAGCTTCAATGGCTAAAATTTGAGCTCAAGTTCGACCCCAAACGACTGGAATTTTAGTGTGAGATTGACACCAACCTTAGCCTGTCGTGTCTGGAGGCATCCTTCTATGTATTTTTCCTGGTTTCTAGAAGCCGTGTCCGTAAACTATTCATGAACACAATTTCTGTAAGGTAAAGCAGATATTTTATGCAATGACAATGACCATCATAATTATTTCTACCGATGATACAACAACCAATAAAATCACGAGGACCAGCCAATGATAAACTAATTTCTCCACCAATAATTTCGTGTGGTATCCACATTCATTGAACTGTGGCACAAACACGATAAATGATATATATTAAGTTTTTTTATTTTCACCGTGATCGTGATAATAATATTAATGAATGCTATGTCCCGAAAAAAATATATATATTGATAAGGAAAGAGATATGCAACATGAGCAAACAAAGAAAAATCTTTTTTGATATGTTAACCAAGATCAAATAATTTTCAAAATTATATCTTCATCTTTTAAATTTTTTGAATAAAAACAATGACTTTCTCTGCATGACTCTCCGAAAAATCTCTATTGCAAAATCTCAATTTCTCCATTAAAATCTCATGACTCCATGAAAAATATTCATGGTATAATCTCTATATCTTCATTAAATTCTTTATATATCTATATTTTCATTGAAATTTCCGTACATGACTCCATGAAAAATCTCTATTGTGAGATATGTATTGAAACAATACTTTAACATTGCTTTCATGAGAGTATTTTTTATTTTCTGGATAAAATTTTTCTCTACTAGAACTTTATAAAATCTCGTCCCTTTGCAGGAAACACTCTCACGTTAATAAAGGCCATAAAGGTAACACTTTTCATGCAAACAAAGATAAAGTTTATATAGCAAACAATTTCTTCTTCGACTCTGGCTGGTTAAAGTCCTTTAAATATGATTATTTAAAGGATTTAGAAGAAAAATGATAGTGCTCACATTAAAATAATAATAATAATAATAATTTAGTCTTTTGGGTCAACCCAAACAGCTTGACTTTTTCTAACCTGGCTTTCCAGCCTGAATAGTTGGAATTTCAGTATGAGAACAATACCGATCTTGGTCTGTTAAATCCTACTTGGGCATGCTCTTTTAAGTATTTATTTATTTTTTTTTTTTTTTTAGAAACCGCTCTCATATAATTTTCCTCCGCACACATAACTTTTACTATGAAGAACAAGTACCATTTTCTACGCCAATACTAGCCAATGATAGCACACTAATTTCACTACCAATGATACATCTCCTTCCCTGTATATAAAAAAAAAGTTCGAGAACTAAGTGTATAAAATACACCTAGCTAGTCATATGACAAAATCTAGATCCCATTCTTGGCCAAAATTTCACTTAGCCATTGAAAACTAGGAACATTCACTTATATTTAAGCCATGTCATTCTAAGCCTAGCCTATAATTTTTTTTTTAATATGTATTTTTCTTCATACACACTATTCCCCTTTTATACTTACTGACTTAAAACATGAAAGGGTCTTATGTTTCAACAAAAATCTTGTTTTGTCAGAATGCTCGTGAACTTACAATCAAGCTCAGCCACACCAACAGTCCAAGAGACCACCATGAAAAATCCTATTTTTATCTTTTTCCGACTTCATCATAAGGGCTCGTATTAGTTTATACCAATATATTATAAACTCCTTTGCTTCTAACAAAATTTCAAGCATTCTTGGAAGAGTAGTTTCCATCTGCACTCCATTTCCAAATGATATAATCATCGAATTTAAAGGGATAAACAGCACTGCAAATGGCACTCTACACAACCACCATAGCATCAGATCTTGTAGGAGTCCAAAACCAATCATTGTGGGCAATATTAACAACTACCACCTTGGCATCAAAGGACCTCTCGATTCATTAGCAAGTCTCGCTCCAAGATTTTTCTCTTAAGGCCCAAAAGATGCTAGAAATCCTACCAAAGATGAGTGTCTTTTTAATTACCAATAATATGCTCAATTAAACACCAGGCAGTACTTCTTAATTCCAGCAATTGTCTCCACATTCAGGAACAATCAGCAAGGATTTTTAAACTCCGAACACAGACACCCTTAAGTTTGTAAGACTGCATCCAGGCCACCCACAAGGATCTATAATTGAAAACAATATACAAAATGTTTCTTAGAAAAACAGCAACATTCCATTCTTTTAATTTCTTTAATCTCTATAAAGAAAGGTATTGAGTGAAATAACATACTGTCAAAACGTAACAGTAAGGTTCCCTCTCTCTCTCCATATATATACCTTTCTTTATATCAAAGGCTTAAACACAGCTGCTGCCGTGGGTGGGTGAACTCCAATCAGCAGCTTTTATACAGTATCCTTAACAATCCCAATGCTCTTTCTAATCAGCAGCTTTTATACAGTATCCTTAACAATCCCAATGCTCTTTCTTGTTTAGGGAGAGTAACAATGCTCCAAGCATCTTTGGCACTACGAGCAGAAGCATCTTTACCTTTCTAGAAAAGAGAATTACACTTCTTCTACAAGCCTCACCACCTTGGATGGAAGGACAAAGATGTAGCTCTAGTAATTTTGAACACTAAAAAGTACTGAAGAGATCAACTGTAATCTTCCTACATAAGAAAACATTTTTAGGCCTAACGTTGCAGCTTCACATAAATTTTATCCGAGAGAGGCTTGCAATCAACTGACGATACCAGAAAAAGAAAAAAGAAAAAGAAAGGTCTTCGGCCTGGGCTCCAGAGTCCAGACAGCTTTTTGTCTGCGGTCTGGGCTGCAGGCTGCTTGCAGCCCAGAAACGAGGGCCGCACAAGCAGCCCCCTCTCAGTATTATTTTTGTGATACACGCGTGTTATTATAAAAATATTATTTTACATTATTGAATCTATTTTTATCGCTCTCTAGTTCACACTGGAGAAATAAAGTATAAAGCATCACCCTATCAGCTGAAAAGCTAAGCTACGATATCCTATCGCTAAGCTACAGTAGCGTAAATCAAAGAATAATTTCTTGATTTAAGCGTGGAATCCAATCAAGTGAGGAGAGGCTCACCAACACAATAACACGAATCTCTTCTCAACACATAAAAATTTTATTTTATTTTTTATTGAATTTTTATGCATTTTTCATTTAAAAAAACTTAAATATTGAAGGTTTATTGTTCAAGGGGATTATTTATTAGGATCAACACAAGTACAAAAATTATCAGTTAAATAAAATTATTTTTTTTATATGAATTGTTTTTTGACGAATTCATTATTAATAAAGTCAAGTTTTCGTGAAATGAGAGAGTCTAATAACATGTTTGAGAGTGTGGTTGTGGTTGTTTTTTAAAATATTTTTCATGTAAAAATATATCAAAATGATATTTTTTTTATTTTTTAAAAATTATTTTTGAGATCAGTGTATGAAAACAATTCAAAATATAAAAAAAATTTAGTTTTTAATAATAAAAAAAAATTAAATTTTGGGCCCTCTAAATATCTAACAGGAAGATTACCGAGCTTTAGCCCAGAAATTCTTGGCAAACACTTAGCTGAGCAGGAAGAAATACCACTACAAAATATTTAGTTCTTCGAGGGATTAAACTTAAATTTTAAAATTAAAAATTAATACTAGATTAACATCACCGGCATCCAGCATCCAATTATATAGTAATCAATCGTAAGTTTTGTTGTTAGTAAAATCACTCAAATTATAATTATTATTAAGAACATAGCTTAAATTAAATAATCTTTTAAAGAAATTAAAAATCTTATCTAAGAAACTACATGAATGGTTTAAGAAATGATTTTTTTTCTTTGAAAAATACACAAATATCATAAAAAAATAAGTAAAAAAGAAATAATAATCAAAGGTATTTCTACCACCCTTTCAATATTTCAATTCTAATGAATTGTTCAATGTGCAGTTGCAACAAAGTTATTTTGTAAATTTTAATGACTAATTTGTTTTTAGGTGAATCATACAAACATCTTAAATTATTGATCATTGAGATAGAGACTCTTTTTTATAGATTAACATCTCTTTTATTATATGCAACAATTAATATAAAGACCCTTTAATTTTTTTTAATTTTAATTGAAATCCCTTATATATATATTGAATTTACTATATGAACTATGATGAGTGATCTCTCTCTTAGATTTCAACCAATATTAACCATGATACCATCACTAAACTAATTAAAAGGGTTTAGCAATATGAGTTTATTATTTGTATCAATTTTAATCTTAATCATCACTAGATTTGACTTTTTTAAGAGTTAGAAATTTTAAATTGAAAAATAAAAACCAGATTATTAAGCTTGATTTGTGTTTAAAAATATATAGTTTTAGATATCAAAATATTCTTTGGGAGGTTGAAATAATTATTTTAATAGTATTTTGAGTTGATTTATATACACAATTGTGTTTAATAACTTTGTTTTTTTAGAATAATTTATTTATTTAATCAAACAATAATAGAAACAAACACACACATTAAAACGATTGAATAAAATCAAAGAAAAAATATCACGCAATATTGCATATATTAAAAAAATGTTATAATTTTATATAAAAACCAAGTAAAATATAAATAATATGTAACCAAAAACTAAATTGAAAACTTGAGAAATAGATGTGGTTGTTACATCAGATCTAGAAACACGGGCTATGAACTCAATTATATATTTAATAACATTTTTTATTAGAATCAATGTTTTATTTAAAAAGAACAATAATAAAAATAACACACAAAAGAAAGTGATTGAATAAAATTAAAGGAAGAAAAATTTAAGAAAGAAAGAATGCCTCCTAACATAAAAAATGATGAAATCTTATTCGTAAATCTAAGTAAAAATATAGGTACAAAAAACCAAAACAAATGACCAAAAAATGATCTAGGCAGGCAAACTTAAACTAGGTGGCCAGTGTGCTCATATTTAAAAAATCCCAAGAGCGCGAGCATTTCAACCTAGACCCATGCACCCAGGCTAAAAAAAACTCCAGGTGTGTGAGCATTTTTTTGTTTATTTTTGAGAAAGAAATAAGTTGATGACATGTCATCTGTTGGCCTAATTTCAAGTAACCAAAAGGTTATTAGAAATCCAGGTTAATGTCTTTTTTTTTCCTTATAAAAAACTCGATTTTCATCCAAAACATTTAGAAAACACTCCCTTGACAAACATATCAATGACCTCATATAACCTATAAAACAGCCCAAAATACCAAAATTGATCTCAAACTAAAAAACTTCTCATGCTCAAATCAACCATCTCAAACAAGGTGTTGGGAAAATAACCCAGAATAAACTCTTATCTTTAAATGAAACTTATTGACACTAAAATCAATCTCTCTTTACAATTAAAATTTAAGAAGTTTCTCTCTTCTTTATTAAACCATGGACTGAAAAATAAGAAAAATAAAATTTTATACCATAATTTATTTTTTAAAATATTGAGGGACCAAATTGATATCATTTAAAAAGTAAAATGGCAAAGTGAAGTTTTCAACCCATTTTTTAAATTACCACTCAATTTCTCCTTGTTGCACACCTTGTCTCCTTTTTTTTTGTTTTTTCCAGTTATGACCTTGCTTAACATTTTTTGATAAATTGGTAATGAAGGTAGGCATAAAAGGATGAGAGAAATAAACTTTAAGGACTAAATTATAAAAAAACTCCACTATAGATTGGTGCAATAAATTTTCCACGCGTTTTAAATTTCTTCTGTTTTTTGTATTTCAAACAATTATTTTTTATTTAAAAAATAATGAAGTCTATAATAAATTGCTTTGAGAAAAAGTATAACATGTTTTGATTTCAAAACAAAACAAACCTTAATAAAATGAATAGATCATAAATAAAAAAATAATTATTAAACCTGTCAACTCATTAATAAATAGAATCAAGCGAGAATGAGGTCATAAATAAACCAAGTAGTATATTTATTAAATCTGTCTCCCCTATGAATCGATCTGGAATTTGACTGGTGCTGATTTTATTTTAAAAAAATTATTATTCAAAAATTGAATTGGATGATCTGTTCATCTAAATATGAGTTTGTGATGCTAAAGTAGAACAATTGCTTTTGCTTCCAAAATGGTAACTCAAAATTAAGCAAGGAATTTTATTTCTACATATAACATACTATTTATAAAACCTTATATCAATGATTCAAGAGATCGGTTTTGTTTGTTTTTGTATTTTAAAAAAATTTAAAATTTTTTAATTTTTTAATTTATTTTTAAATTAATATGTTTATTTTTTAAAAATAAATAAATATTATTTTAATAAATTTTTAAATAAATTTTTTTAAAAAAAACAATTGATCGAGCTTTCTCTAACCACACAAGTCATTTCTGGAGCTTTAATGATTAGCAGTAGGGGAAACCTCAAACATAGTCCGAAATATTTCGGTAGTATTACTTTTTCCTCCAAACAATTTTTATATCAGTTTTGTCTCCATAAAATCTGGATTTCTCAAATGGATCCTTTTGTAAGAATTCCTTACTAGAAAATGTTAGATTCTTCTTATAGAATTGAGGAAGATATAGTCCTTGATGCCATTTAAGCGTTTCGGATCACAAATGTATCAGTTTCATTTATAGTTTTAACCCAGCCTGACTTGACAGATCCATCCGGAACTAGAACCGAGCTAAGTTAAAGAAAAAACAGGAAAACAAAAAAGTTCGGTATGACCCAGCAGGTTGATCCAGCGACACGGTTGACCCGGCAAAATCCTGTCAAAAACTCGGTTGCAACCCGTTGATCCTTATTTATTTTTTGTTTTATTACTAAAATGACGTTGTTTTGATTTTCTAAAAGAACAATTGACTTAAACGACCTGATAATCTAGTCAAAACCTGAAACTTGGACCTTAAACCGCACTGGACCAGACCTTAAAAGTATGGTTTCATCAGAATGAAATATGTTGCTCTAAAGAAATTCAAAACAAAGTGTATAGTGAGATCAAATTTGAATGGAAAACCAACAAGGAACAAGCCTTTGTTGTTATACAGGATATTACCATACATGTGTAAACTTCCTTCTAACATCTATATATCTTACAGATTTCAAGAAATTGAACTCAGATTCTAAACTGTAGTGCCAAGCGTCTTACTATCATTTTATGCTAAGTTTGGTGCTTTAGTACTGTTTAGAATTCCCAATTAGTCTTAGGATGATGAACTGCAAAATCCCATAGCTCTGAATCCAACTCTATTTCACTTGTGGATCCACTAATAAACCTGTTCAGTCTCTCAGTTACTCTTGCAGCTCCAAAACCATCAGCAGATCCCTTCATCTGCGCAAAATAAATTCAAATTGATCATTCAATTGTCAAGAAAACACGTTGAGGATTAGAAATGAATCAGCATAATGGATCAAATATAATTATTACCTGTGCATGGACTATATGGAAAAAGGAATCTCCAAGAGCTTGAAAATTAGCACTGACAACTTCTACACCTTCTTCATGAAGAATGCTAATAATCTCATAAAATAAGAACTGATTACCTAGCCCACTTGTCAAAACTATCTCTAGAGCCGAACCAATTTCATGGATTTTTAGCTGAGGTGATTTTGATGCAGCACTTGATATAGGATCAAAAGTGCATGTATATGATCTTTTTCTGCTTCTTGCTAAGCTTTCTTTCTTTTCCCTGGCTTTCTCCAACTTTTCCTCCAGACTCTTTATATAGTTTATTGCTCGATCTATCTGATCAGGCAGAGGTTGTGCTTCCTGCATATATACCCACAGCAAAAGGAAAAATATTTTCAATAATTTTGCCAATTCAAGAAACAAAAGAGAACAAGAAATATCATCCAAACGCAACTTGTAAATCCCAAATCTTTCTAATCCAAACGCAATAATCTGTCTGCAATAACATGAGAGCAAGGACAGCTTGGCCTCTTCATGGGAGGTTAAAGGCAGCATGCTAGAATGAAATAATACAAGAAGACATGAATTTAGAGAGAGTGAAAGATGGAGAACCTTGAAGTTTTGATTAGGGAGGAGAGAATTGAGACTGGAGTAAAGGCTTTTCATTTGATTTCTCCTATTTCTCTCAACGACTTTCCTCTCTGTTTTTGTAGAAGAAATATTAGACCTACTACTCCTACTCTTCATTACTGTCCCTCCAGTTTTTGCAACCATGACTCCCCTCGGAAACCTCAGAACAGAAGGGTGAAGATGGCAGATCCATTTACTTGACATATCTTTATAGACACCATCTAAACAATATTCTATGAAAATTCATTTTTAAAAAAATTAATTTTTTTTAAATTGTTTTATATATATATATATATATATATATATATATATATATTATTTTGACATACTAGTATTAAAAATAATTTTTTTAAAATAAAAAAATATTATATAAATTTATTTTTTTAATAAAAATACTTTAAAAAATAATGAATATTTCATCCCAGCTTCCATGAAAAGAAACGAAAAGTTCAAGATAAAAAAAAGAAAAAGAAAAAGTAAGAAAGCAAGTGGACCGAGGGCATGAACGCAATCGTCACGCATTGGACATCACTTTGTGTTGTCATCCTCTTGTCATCCTCTCTCTATTATAAGCTGCCAATTCGGAATCTTAGAGTAGATTTTTACCTGTCTCCTTTTCATTTTAATGGAAGGAGTTTTGATTGATTTGATGATGTGAGAGAAAAATCATTTAGAATCTAGAGCTGACTCATACCTTGGGTATCTTTATTTTTTCAATCATAAAAATAAATATTGAGAAAATGTAAGAGTTTCTTTTTTAAAAAAAATTGAAAATTAAATTATTTACTTGACTCGATTTAATAAATTTAGTTAATTTAAATAAAATAAATAAATTGATTAAAAAAATAAAACCAATTAACCCTTATCATCTGTAAACAAATTCAAGGTCACTTAATAAATTATATATTTACAGTCAAGTTAATTTTTTCTTATTAAATTTTTGCTATTATGGTTTATTCAATTTCTCTTTTTAAATTTTGCCATGATGGTCCTTTAATTTCTCACATAATAAATTTCATCACTATAAACAAATTTAATGTCACATAATAAATTATGTTGTTATAGTCAAATTCAAATTTCACCCCAAAGATATAACAATAACATGCGTGGGCGCGTGTACATAAATAGCTCAAATAAATAGTTATCAGTTCACTAATTTTTACCTCTCAGCTAAAATACCCAATTCCATCCTCTTTGGGTTTCGTTTCCATTTGTTCATAAATTTTTATTATTAATTTGTCAAAATTTATTATGCGAGAAATTAAGGGACCATCATGGAAAAGTTTTTTTTAAAAAAATAAATAGACTGTAATAGAAGAAATTTAATAAGGAAATAATTGAATTAATCGTAACAACAAAAAATTTTATGTGACCAAGAATTTGTTTGCAACGACAACATTTATTTTGTGAGAAATTAAGGGGCTACCATGGAAAAGTTTAAAAATGAAAATTGAACAGACCACGACACCAGAAATTTAATAAGAAAAAATTGAACTGACTGTAACAATAAAATTTATTACCTGACCTAATTTAATTTAATAAGGAAAAATTGAGTTGTCCACAATGACGAAACTAAAAAGAAAAATAAAAAATAAAATTCGTTGCAATGGCGGATTTAATATACTAAATGTTAATCTAGCCACAACAACTAGAGATATTATATTTTGAAGTATGAGTTATGTATAATTCAAAAGAATTGGAAATTATGGATAATTTAATTAAGCAATATTGGGAAGAATTAATGCTTGGGATTGATAATTTCTATTTGTAAGCTGTAAATGAGGCCATGAGAGTCAAAATAAATCAATAAAAGTTTAGTGGGTAAAAAATGACGCAAAAACAGATGAAAAACACTAATGATTAATAAAATAACTTGTTTTGTTTTAGGAACTATGAAGGGAGTGGTGCAATAACAGATGAAAAACACTAATGATAAAATGGAAGTGATAAAAGAAAGAGTCAATGAAACTCAACACACACATTGAAATTACAGGGACAAAATATTTGTAAGGAGGAGAGAATGTAAACCTCCAAGTAAACATAGGATATAAGGTAATAAAATCTTGACGAGTAATGAAAATTTGAGTTGAAAAGAAATAAACAAATGATGGAAATAATAATAAATAGAATGTATAATAGAGGGGACGACCTCCATAAATAATTTTAAAAAGGTATTATTGAAGTTAGAATGAGGATTAGGAATTTTAGTTAAAAACTCATAATATTGGTGAAACCATTAATGAATTTTGATGGATAAAAGAATAAGAAAAACTTAAAATAAATATGTTTTAAAAATGACAAAATAACTTCAGATAATGGAAATGAGGAATTCAAGTTAGGAAAAAATTATATGAAAAAGTGTCGGTGTAAATCCCGGGTAAAAAATCGATAACATTACTAGTGTGAAATGATAATAAGTATGTTAAATGAAATAAATGATGAAAAGAAAAAAAAATATTTTATAATATGAAAATGGTCCCATGAATTTAGTGGAAAAATTGATATGATTTGTGTGCAAGGATTGAACAAAAAAGATTGAATTTTGGCATAAAATCACCAACTGACTAGTTTTATGATAACGAGTATAACTCTCAATCCAATCATTAGACCAAACTTATATTTTGCACGTAGTCTTCTAATACATGGTTCTACCTTGGGTTAAAATTTCAAGGCAATCGAAGTTCAGGAAGGCCTCATAAAAGTATTGTTGGTTCCATAAAATTATACATAGAATTTTTTGGTAAAATGACTAATAAATATCTTTTTTTTCTCCTTTATAAAGTTCAGTCCAAGGAAGGATATAGGGGGTGAGTTTAGAAAGAAAACACATTAAGGGCAAGAACTTCGATAACCATATCTCTATCATTTATTGTTGGATTAAGCTAATTTTTGGGTATGTTGTTCTTCTCAATGTACTCTACATTTTGATAGGAGGGAGTGTCAGCATCAGATTCCATATGAGAGATATTGCCGGTGGAAAATTTTTAGAAAAACACCCTTTTAAGATAGTCTTAGTCACCGATCGTTTACTCCTACATCCATCACTGGATTGAGCTAAATTTTGGATAAGTTGTTCATTCAGACATGCTCTAAATTCTGAATAGTGAAGTTCTAAAACAAACAATCCAGCCAGAAATTGATCTTTCTAAATAGTAGGTTTCTAATTTTCAGGTCAATTTAGTTTGTTTTCTGATCTAGAGAGATTTAGCTATTGGATTTATTTGAATTTTTGATATGTTATATTAAACATGATGATGCATAACTTCATCGTTGGAATGCTCAAGTATTGAGTTTGCAATAAGTTATGATGGTTTGAATGTATTGCTCATAAACTCATTATGCACCGTTCCAACAACATAAATTATTATTCCAACTCGGTATTATAGTAACTTGAGAACTATTACTCTAGAAGTGAATTTTATGGTTCATTCAAAAAATTATGGTTTAGGGTTGTAAAGGTGTTAAATAAATGAATTTAGTTAAATTGTGAAAAAGAATAAAAGGAAAATTGTGCTTTCTTTAACACTTTTTTAACAATTAAATTGTAAATGTGTTAATGAAGGTGTTAAAAGAATGCATGGATTTCCTTTTATTTTTTTACAATTTAACTAAATTCATTCATTTGCTATAGTTCCATAAAAATCACATATGAAATAATAGTTCCTGAGTTGCTACAATATAATGAGTCAAAATAGTAATTAATGAGTTAGAACAATGCATAATGAGTTTATAAGCAGACATTCAAACCACCATTCCTCTCTAAAAACTAAATATGCAATCAATCACATTGATGAAGTTATACATTATTATGGTTAACATAACATATCCAAAATTTCAAATAAATCTAATGGTTAAATCTCTTTAGTTCAGAACAAAAATTGAACTGACCTAAAAATTTAAAACCTATTGTTTAGGAATAACTATATTTTTTTCCAGAGTGTTTGTTTTATATCTTCACCGTACAGAATTTAAAGCATGCCTGGATGAATAACTTATCCAAAATCCAGAACTATCCAATGGTGTATGGAGGAGAAAACAACCAACAACAGAGACAGGCCCAAATGGTTTTTTCTAGATATTTCCAGCTAGTAATATCTCTTAAATGAAGTGTGATATTTAAAATCCATCCGATCAGAATTCATACGACATTGATAAGAACAACATACATGAAAAAACAGCCTAATCCAATGGTGAAAAGTGGGACATAGCTACTATAATTCCTACTCTTAATGTGTTTTCTCCCTAGCTTCTCTCTAAACTATCTCCCTCTATCATGCCTTGTCCTGAAGCTTACGAAGGAGAAAAAGATGAAATTTTTTGGTCACTTTAAAAAAAAAACCCTAATTGAATTCATGCATATTTATGTTTGACCAATAGTCGCGAGGCCTTTCTAAACTTTGGTTGCCTTATAATTTTAACCCAAGGTAGAACCATATATTAGAAGACTCCATGTAAAACTCCAGCCCGATTCAATGATTGGATTGAGAGTTATACTCAATACTGTAAAACTAGACAGTAGGTGATTTTACACCAAAATCTAAGTTTTCTTGTTAAATCCTTACACGAATGATATTGATTATTCCATTAAATCCTTGAGATCATTTTCTTATTTCAAAATATTTTTTTTATTTTTATCATTTATTTCATTTACAGACTTATTATCGTTTCACAATAACATTATCATTATTTTACCTAGAGTTTACACCAATACTTTTTCGTGCATTTCTTTCTTAACTTTTATTTCTCATTTCCATTATCATTCCTTGAAATTATATTCTCATTCTTAAATCTTATTTATTTGAAATTTTCCTTATTCTTCTATTTGTCGAAACTTATTACCAATTTCTCAAATGTTATGAATTTTCAACTAATTTTCCTGAACCTCATTCTAACTTCAATAATGCATTTTTAAAATTATTTATGGAGGTCATCCCCTTCATTGTACATCTTATTTATTACTATTTCCATCATTTATGTATTTATTTTCATCCTAAATTTCTATTACTCATCAGAGTTTTATTATCTTTGATCTTATATTTACAAGGGGGATTATAAAGTTTTCCTCTTGGAATGGAAAAATGATAATTACACTATTCTCATCCACACTACCCCAATCAATTTCTTTTTTTGTAATCTTATTTTTTTATTATAATATTATCCAATTTTATCTAATACTAAAAACTTGTACAAGTGCAAATTATAATATAATAATTTCATGTTTGTCTGTTTAAAAACTCATAGTTATTAAATCTGTCTCGGTGTCAAGCTTGGATCACAAGTTAGGCGGATTAATTTAGGTTAATGATCTTTTTTTTTAAATGTGAAAATAATAATAAAAAAACAATCTTATTTTGATCAGATCGACTTGGTTAATGGTTATATATATATATATATATATATATATATATATATATATATATATATATATATATATATATATATTACATTGACCTCTCTTGTAGTTTAGTCATTTTTGTTTTACTTGGTATCCATTTGTTTTAATTACAATCCACATCTTCAACAACCATAATTTTTAAATTTGAATAAAAAAATATTATATCCTCATATATAACTTTTAAATTCTTAAATTTTCTTATCCAATCAATATATGACTTGTCTCCTTGTTTCAAGCTTGGTTTCATAGCTTCCAATCCTGCTATCATTGAGGGCACAAGATTTTTATTCATTTTTTTAAATAATATCAACAAAATTCCTGATAAATTTTTTATTAATTTTTATTTTTATTTTATCAAATATAATATTGTGTGCTATTTTCATTGAAAATTACTAATGAAGACTTTCCATAATTATTTCTATAAAAAATTATGTTGGTATTTTTATTGTTATTAGCTAATTTTCTGGTAATAAATTAGAACAAAAACAAACATGTTCTTCATATGAATCTCATCTTTCTACCCTTATTGAGTCTCGTCTTTTTTTTTAAAAAAAAAAAAACTTCAAGACATATTTAACAAAAATCAACCTACCTAGGCCAATTCCCATTGCTAATTAACTATACACTGCTATCAAAGTAGAGTATTAGTTGAAACAAAATTATACTCTAGATTATGCATATATGAAGACTTGAGTTCTATGGTTGCAATTAAAATCAGTTTTCCAAGATCTTGAAATTTTTTTCGTGAAGAAACGAATGCAAGAAACACATTTTTGATACATAAAATGATTATCTGAAAGTTCATGGTTCTAAAACACACAATGCTCATGATCAGATGACAAACAGCCAAAACATGTTACATGCACACAGATTTCTTCCTTACAAGTCCTCCTATAGAATTGAGGAAGATACAATCCACCAATATATATTGATGCCATAAGTGTTCCCCATATTGATTACTTTCTCTAGCATGATTTCACCAAGTAATTCTAGAGATCATACCAGTTTCATCAGAATGAAATATGTTGCTCTAAAGAAATTCAAAAGAAAGTGTAAAGTGGTATCAAACTTGAATGGAAAACCAACAAGGAACAAGCCTTCATCAGAATGAAATATTACCATACATGTGTAAACCTCTTTCTAATTAACATCTATATATCTTACAGATTTCAAGAAATTGAACTCAGATTCCAAACTGTAGTGCCAAGCGTCTTACTATCATTTTATGCTAAGTTCGGTGCTTTAGTACTGTTTAGAATTCCCAATTAGTCTCAGGATGATTTGCAAAATCCCATAGCTCTGAATCCAACTCTATTTCACTTGTGGATCCACTAATAAACCTGTTCAGCCTCTCAGTTACTCTTGCAGCTCCAAAACCATCAGCAGATCCCTTCATCTGCGCAAAATAAATTCAAATTGATCATCCAATTGTCAAGAAAACACGTTGAGGATTAGAAATGAATCAGCATAATGGATCAAATATAATTATTACCTGTGCATGGACTATATGGAAAAAGGAATCTCCAAGAGCTTGAAAATTAGCACTGACAACTTCTACACCTTCTTCATGAAGAATGCTAATAATCTCATAAAATAAGAACTGATTACCTAGCCCACTTGTCAAAACTATCTCTCGAACTGAACCAATTTCATGGATTTTTAGCTGAGGTGATTTTGATGCAGCACTTGATAGAGGATCAAAAGTGCATGTATATGATCCTTTTCTGCTTCTTGTTAAGCTTTCTTTCTTCTCCCTGGCTTTCTCCAACTTTTCCTCCAGACTCTTTATATAGTTTATTGCTCGATCTATCTGATCAGGCAGAGGTTGTGCTTCCTGCATATATACCCACAGCAAGGGAAAAATATTTTCAATAATTTTGCCAATTCAAGAAACAAAAAAGAACAAGAAATATCATCCAAACGCAACTTGTAAATCCCAAATCTTTCTAATCCAAACGCAATAATCTGTCTGCAATAACATGAGAGCAAGGACAGCTTGGCCTCTTCATGGGAGGTTAAAGACAGCAAGCTAGAATGAAACAATACAAGAAGACATGAATTTAGAGAGAGTAAAAGATGGAGAACCTTGAAGTTTTGATTAGGGAGGAGAGAATTGAGACTGGAGTAAAGGCTTTTCATTTGATTTCTCCTATTTCTCTCAACGACTTTCCTCTCTGTTTTTGTAGAAGAAATATTAGACCTACCACTCCTACTCTGCATTATTGTCCCTCCAGTTTTTGCAACCATGACTCCCCTCGGAAACCTCATAACAGAAGGGTGAAGATGCCAGATTCATTAACTTGACAAATATTTATAGACACCATCTAAACAATATTCTATGAAAATTCATTTTTAAAAAAAATTAATTTTTTTAAATTTTATATATATATATATATATATATATATATATTATTTTGACACACTAGTATTAAAATTAATTTTTTTAAAATTATAAAAATATTATTTAAATTTATTTTTTAATAAAAACACTTTAAAAAATAATAAATATTTCATCAGCTTCCATGAAAAGAAACGAAAAGTTCAAGATAAAAAGAAAAAAAGAAAAAGTAAGAAAGCAGTGGACTGACTGAGGGCATGAACGCAATCGTCACGCATTGGACATCACTTTGTATTGTCATCCTCTTGTCATCCTCTCTCTATTATAAGCTGCCAATTCGGAATCCTAGAGTAGATTTTTACCTGTCTCCTTTTCTTGTAATGGAAGGGAGTTTTGATTGATTTGATGATGTGAGAGAAAAATCATTTAGAATCTAGAGCTGACTCATACCTTGGATATTTTGTTTTTTTCAATCATAACAAAAAAATATTGACAAAATGTAAGAGATTTAAAAAAAAATTAAAAATTAAAATTATTTACTTGACTCAATTTAATAAATCTAGCTAATTTAAATAATATAAATAAAACAAATAAATTGATAATAAATAAATTGATAAAAAAAATAGACAATATTAAGAAAACTTTGATGCAAGCATGATTAATCTTGCTTTTAAGGTCAATATAAACTTTATACTGTACTTTAAATATATATAAAAAAACTGAATAACCCTTATCATATGTTATCGTAAACAAATTCAAAGTCATTTAATAAATTATATATTTATGATCACGTCTTTTTTTATTATTATTAAATTTCTGCTATTGTGGTATATTTAATTTCTTTTTTTAAACTTTTCCATGATGATCCCTTAATTCTTTACATAATAAATTCTGTCATTGCAGATAAATTCAAGGTCATGTAAAAAATCTTGCTGTTACAATCAATTCAATTTTTCCATGTATAGATAAGTATAGAAATTGATTTAACATCTTGTCTTTTGAAAGGTAAAAAAAGAATAAAGGAGTAATTAATCCATGTAAAAAAAACGAATTGAGAATGTAAGTGATAAGAGAAAGAGTTAATGCAACTCAACACACACATTGAGATTACAGGGACAAAATATTTGTAAGGAGGAGATAATGTAAACCTCCATGTAAACATATGATATAAGGTACTAAAATCTTAATGAGTAATGAAAATTTGAGTTGAAAAGAATAAATAAATGATGAAAATAATAATAAATAGGATGTATAATAGAGGGGACGACTTCCATAAATAATTTTAAAAAGATATTATTGAAGTTAGAATAAGAATTAGGAATTTTAGTTAAAAATTCATAATGTTGGTGAAACCATTAATGAGTTTTGATGGATAAAAAAATAAGAAAAATTTAAAATAAATGTGTTTTAAGAATGACAAAATAATTTCAAGGAATGATAATGGAAATGAGGAATTCAAGTTTAGAAAAAATTACATGAAAAAGTGTCGGTGTAAATCTCAGGTAAAAAATCGATAACATTAATATGAAATAATAATAAATCTGTTAAATGAAATAAATGATGAAAAGGAAAAAATATATATTCTACAATAAGAAAATGGTCCCATGAATTTAGTGGAATAATTAATATGATTCGTGCAAGGATTGAACAAGAAAATTTGAATTTTAGCATAAAATCACCAACTAACTAGTTTTATAATAACGAGTATAACTCCTAATTCAATCATTAGACCAGACTTATATTTTGCACGTAGTCTTCTAATACATGGTTCTACCTTGGGTTAACATTTCAAGACAATTGAAATTCAGGAAAGCCTCGCAAAAGTATTGTTGGTTCAATAAAATTACATAAAATTATACATAGATTTTTTTGGTAAAATGACTAGAAAATATCTTTTTTTTCTCCTTTATAAAGTTCAGTCCAAGGAAGGATATAGGGGGTGAGTTTAGAGAGAAAACACATTGGAGGCAAGAACTTCGATAACCATATCTCTATCGTTTATTGTTGGATTAAGCTAATTTGTGGGTATTTTGTTATTCTCAATGTATTCTACATTTTGATAGGAGGGAGTGTCAACATCAGATTCCATATGAGAGATATTGCTGGTGGAAAATTTCTAGAAAAACACTCTTTTAAGATAGTCTTAGTCATCGACCGTTTACTCCTACGTCCATCACTAGATTGAGCTGAATTTTGGATAAGTTGTTTGTTCAGACATGCTCTAAATTCTGAATAATGAAGTTCTAAAACAAACAATCCAACTAGAAATTGATCTTTCTAAATAGTAGGTTTCTAATTTTCAGGTCAGTTTAGTTTGTTTTTTTGATATAGAGAGATTTAGCCATTGGATTTATTTGAATTTTTGATATGTTGTGTTAAACATGATGATGCATAACTTCATCATTGGAATGCTCAAATATTGAGTTTGCAATAAGTTATGATGGTTTGAATGTATTGTTCTTAAACTCATTATGAACCGTTCCAACAACATAAATTATTATTCCAACTCAGTATTATAGCAACTTGGGAACTGTTACTCTAGAAGTGAATTTTATGGTTCATCTGAAAAATTCTGGTTTAGGGTAGTAAAGGTGTTAAATAAATGGATTTAGTTAAATTGTGAAAAAGAATAAAAGGAAAATTGTGCTTTCTTTAACACTTTTTTTAACAATTAAATTGTAAATGTGTTAATGAAGGTGTTAAAAGAACACATGGATTTCCTTTCCTTTTTTTTACAATTTAACTAAATTCATTCATTTAACATCTTCATTAACACATTTACCACCTTAAACCAAAATTTTCTGGATGAACCATAAAAATCACTTATGAAATAATAGTTCCTGAGTTGCTACAATACTAAGTCAAAATAGTAATTAATGAGTTAGAACAATGCATAATGAGTTTGTAAGCAGACATTCAAACCACCATTCCTCTCTAAAAACTAAATATGCAATTAATCACATTAGTGAAGTTATACATTATCATGTTTAACATAACATATCCAAAATTTCAAATAAATCCAATGGTTAAATCTCTTTAGATCAGAACAAAAATTGAACTAACCTAAAAATTTAAAACCTATTGTTTAGGAAGAACTATTTTTTTTCCAGAGTGTTTGTTTCATATCTTCACCGTACAGAATTTAGAGCATGCCTGAAAGAATAACTTATCCAAAATCCAGAACCATCCAATGGTGTATAAAGGAGAAAACAACCGACAATTGAGACTATCCCAAATGGTTTTTTCTAGATATTTCCAGTCAGTAATATCTCTTAAATGAAGTGTGATGTTTAAAATCCTCCCGATCAGAATTCATATGACATTGATAAGAACAACATACATAAAAAGCATCCTAATTCAATGGTGAAAAGCAGGATATAGCTACTATAATTCCTACTCTCAATGTGTTTTCTCCCTAGCTTCTCTCTAAACTATCTCCCTTTATCATGCCGCCTTGTCCTGAAGCTTATGAAGGAGAAAAAGAAGAAATTTTTTGTTCACTTTACCAAAAAAACCTTTATTGAATTCATGTATAATTTTCTATATTTATGTTTGACCAATAGTCGCGAGGCCTTCCTAAACTCTGGTTGCCTTATAATTTTAACCCAAGGTAGAATCATACATTAGAAGACTCCATATAAAACTCCAGCCCGATTCAATGATTGGATTGAGAGTTATGCTCAATACTGTAAAACTAGGCAGTATGTGATTTTACACCAAAATCTAAGTTTTCTTGTTAAATCCTTACACGAATGATATCGGTTATTCCATTAAATTCTTGAGACCATTTTCTTATTCCAAAATTTTTTTTATCATTTATTTCATTTACGGACTTATTATCGTTTCACAATAATATTATCGATTGTTTTACCTAGAGTTTACATCAATACGTTTTCGTGCATTTCTTTCGTAACTTTTATTTCTCATTTTCATTATTATTCCTTGAAATTATATTCTCATTCTTAAAACATATTTATTTGAAATTTTTCTTATTCTTCTTGAAACTTATTACCGATTTCTCAAATGTTATGAATTTTCAACTAATTTTCATGATCCTCATTCTAACTTCAATAATACATTTTTAAAATTATTTATGGAGGTCATCCCCTCCATTGTACATCTCATTTATTACTATTTCTATTATTTATATATTTATTTTCATCCTAAATTTCTATTACTTATCATAGTTTTATTATCTTTAATCTTATGTTTACATAGGAGTTTACAAAGTTTTCTTCTTGGAATGGAAAAATGATAATTACACTATTCTCATCCACACTACCCCAATTAGTTTTTTTATTGTACTCGTGTTTCTTTATTATAATATTATCAAATTTTATCTAATACTAAAAAATTGGAAAAGTGCAAATTATATTATAAAAATTTCATGTTTGTCTATCTAAAAAATTATAGTTATTAAATTAGACTCGGTGTCAAGTTTGGATCACAAGTTGGGTGGATTAATTTAGGTTAATGATTTTTTCTTTTAAATGTAAAAATAATTTTGTTTTGAAAAATAATAATTAAAAAATCAACTTTGTTTTGACCAGATCCATCTAGTTGATGGTTGATATATATATTGCATTGACCTCTCCTGTAGTTTATTCATTGTTTTTACTTGGTATCCATTTTTTTTAATTACAATCCACATCTTCAACCAGCATAATTTTTAAAATTGAATAAAAAAAAATATTATATCCTCATATACAAGTTCTTAAATTCCTCATTTTTCTTATCCAATCAATATATGACTTGTCTCCTTATTTCAAGCTTGGTTTCATAGCTTCCCATCAAGCTTGGTTTCATAGCTTCCAATCCTGCCATAATTGAGGGCACAAGATTTTTATTAATTTTTTAAATAATATCAACAAAATTCCCCATAGAATTTTTATTAATTTTTATTTTTTATTTTTATTTTATCAGAAATTGCAGATAAAAAATATCATGTCGCTATTTTCATTAAAATTAATGATGAAGACTTTCCATAGTTATATCTATAAAAAAATATGTTGATATTTTTGTTGTTATTACCTAATTTTCTGGTAATAAATTAGAACAAAAACAAACATGTTCTTCATGAATTTCATCTTTCTACCCTTATTGAGTCTCATCTTTTTTCTAAAAAAATATACTTCAAGATATATTTAACAAAAATCAACCTACCTAGGCCGATTCCCATTACTAATTAACTATATACTGCTATCAAAGTAGAGTATTAGTTGAAACAAAATTATACTCTAGATTATGCATATATGAAGACTTGAGTTCTATGGTTGCAATTAAAATCAGTTTTCCAAGAACTTGAAATTTTTTTCGTGAGGAAACGAATGCAAGAAACACTTTTTTGATACATAAAATGACTATCTGAAAGTTCATGGTTCTAGAACACACAATGCTCATGATCAGATGACAAACAGCCAAAACATGTTACATGCACACAGATTTCTTCTCTTACAATTCCTCCTATAGAATTGAGGAAGATACAATCCACCAATATATATTGATGCCATTTAAGTGTTTCCCATATTGCACTCAAAACATTACTTTCTCTAGCATGATTTCACTAAGTAATTCTAGAGATCATACCAGTTTCATCAGAATGAAATATGTTGCTCTAAAGAAATTCAAAAGAAAGTGTAAAGTGGTATCAAACTTGAATGGAAAACCAACAAGGAACAAGCCTTCGTTGTTATACAGGATATTACCATACATGTGTAAACCTCTTTCTAATTAACATCTATATATCTTACAGATTTCAAGAAATTGAACTCAAATTCCAAACTGTAGTGCCAAGCGTCTTACTATCATTTTATGCTAAGTTTGGTGCTTTAGTACTGTTTAGAATTCCCAATTAGTCTCAGGATGATGAACTGCAAAATCCCATAGCTCTGAATCCAACTCTATTTCACTTGTGGATCCACTAATAAACCTGTTCAGCCTCTCAGTTACTCTTGCAGCTCCAAAACCATCAGCAGATCCCTTCATCTGCGCAAAATAAATTCAAATTGATCATCCAATTGTCAAGAAAACACGTTGAGGATTAGAAATGAATCAGCATAATGGATCAAATATAATTATTACCTGTGCATGGACTATATGGAAAAAGGAATCTCCAAGAGCTTGAAAATTAGCACTGACAACTTCTACACCTTCTTCATGAAGAATGCTAATAATCTCATAAAATAAGAACTGATTACCTAGCCCACTTGTCAAAACTATCTCTAGAGCCGAACCAATTTCATGGATTTTTAGCTGAGGTGATTTTGATGCAGCACTTGATATAGGATCAAAAGTGCATGTATATGATCTTTTTCTGCTTCTTGCTAAGCTTTCTTTCTTTTCCCTGGCTTTCTCCAACTTTTCCTCCAGACTCTTTATATAGTTTATTGCTCGATCTATCTGATCAGGCAGAGGTTGTGCTTCCTGCATATATACCCACAGCAAAAGGAAAAATATTTTCAATAATTTTGCCAATTCAAGAAACAAAAGAGAACAAGAAATATCATCCAAACGCAACTTGTAAATCCCAAATCTTTCTAATCCAAACGCAATAATCTGTCTGCAATAACATGAGAGCAAGGACAGCTTGGCCTCTTCATGGGAGGTTAAAGGCAGCATGCTAGAATGAAATAATACAAGAAGACATGAATTTAGAGAGAGTGAAAGATGGAGAACCTTGAAGTTTTGATTAGGGAGGAGAGAATTGAGACTGGAGTAAAGGCTTTTCATTTGATTTCTCCTATTTCTCTCAACGACTTTCCTCTCTGTTTTTGTAGAAGAAATATTAGACCTACCACTCCTACTCTGCATTATTGTCCCTCCAGTTTTTGCAACCATGACTCCCCTCGGAAACCTCAGACAGACGAGTGAAGATGGCAGATCCATTTACTTGGCATATCTTTATAGACACCATCTAGACAGGTCCCGAAAAGTCCAAGAAAAAAAAATTAATTTGGACTGAGGTCATCAAAGCAATCGTCACGTAATGGTCATCACTTTGCCTTGTCATCCTCTACATCATCAGCTGCCAATTTGGAATCTAGAGTAGCAATTTACCTGTCTATTTTTTAGTTTAATGGATGGGGTTTTTATTGATTTTGGTTATGCTTGTCTTTTTAATTTTTTAATTTATTTTATTATAAAACCCGTTAAAATAATTTAAAAATATAAAAAAAATAATTTAAAATTTCAAGTTTATTTTAAAAACACAGCATGACGAACATGTTTTCGATAATGTAAGAGAGAAACCATTTATAATTTAGAATTCACGGTATTTTCTTATTAGAATATTATCCAATTTTATCTAATTCTATAAATGTTTGATATATATATATCAAACATTTTGTCTTGAGACATTTAACCGTATTTTGTTTCTAATTTTCCTGGACGAGGTCCCACGGGACCCATTTCACATGCACCATGCACCTTGGTCGAAGCCTCACGGTCTTGGGTTCCATGAGAATTCCCACTGGGGTCGACTTCCTTGGCTTCGGGATCATTATAAACACACTAATTAGATTGTAAACACACTAATTAGATTGTAAACACATGAACCATGCAACTTTAGTTTTTTTTTTCTTTTCACACATACTAATATTTATTATAAACACACTAATTTTTATTTTTATTATGAGAAAAGAGGATGCTGCCACTTAAAAATTGTATTATTTTCTAACAAGATATATGAAAAAACAAGATCTTGAGTATTTTTAAGATCAGCATATAAAAATAATTTGAAAATATCAAAAATATATTAATTTAAAATAAAAAAATTTAAATTTTTTTAAAAATACTTTTCAAACACATTCCCAAACACTAATAATTATTGCAAATTAAAGTAATTTGAAACTACAATCTTGTAAGGAAAAACATCCACTTTTGTAATTAGGTTAACTTCGTACCTTTGTATGGTCCGTGTTTGTGTTGATATGAAAGGTGCATGATATTAATTATGGAGTGTTTCCATCTGTGATTTCAATTCATGAGAAACGCCATTAATCCCTTTACGTTGTACGTAGGGCAAGTTCCTGGATCATACGAAGGGGTCAAAGAGGATCAAAATAATGCGGCATGTGGCAAATAGACGAAACTTGCTCCTATGTTCTTGACTTCACATAAGAGATGTTTAAAAGTGAATTTTAATTTGTTTTTTTTTTGTTAAAATTTAAATTAATAAGTTTTCTAATATTTTTAAATTATTTTAATTTTTTATTATTCATTAAAACAACTCCTAACATGATTCTAAACCTTTTAATAAGATGTTTTAATAAGATATTTGGAATAGATAATTGTTGTTTTTTAAAATGTTTTTCATTTGAAAACATATTAAAATAATATTTTTTTTATTTTTTAAAAATTATTTTTAATATTAGCATATCAAAATAATTAAAATAATTTGAAACATCGAAAACATATTAACTTAAAATAAAATTAATAAATTTTTTTTAATTTTCTCACGAAGAATTCTATAATACCAAACACTGTTTAATATACTTTAATATACTTGAGTGTTTCTTGGAAATTTGCTGTACCTATCTCGGCCCCGCGCTGTGGATAGGAAAGGATCAGTAGTATACTTTGTCAAAGAAAGCCTGAGGTCCTTCAATGGAAATTGACTGTGCAAATTGCGGCTTCAGTGTTCTCACAGAAGACTGGGTTTCCAAATAAAAGTGGGCACATATGTGGTATAGTGTTGTCGTCGTTGTCAAAAGCATATTGCTAAAGTCTCATTGTTTGAGAGTGGGTTGATTTTGTGTCTCAGTGAATTGCTTATTTGTTGATCCAAAACTTGCGTTTGGGATTAGGTTTTTCATATAACTATTTTGGATATTGTCTGGTTAGATTCGAGTGAGGTATAATCTAGTTAATTTTTTAAAAAAAATAAATAAAATCTTATTTAAAATAACATCATTTTAATTTCTTAAAAAATAATTTATCAAAACGGTATCATTTTGTCAAAAATTTGAGTTATATCTAACCGGCCAAACAACTATGGAAAAAAGAATAAGAAAATAATAATATTGTCGTGAACCGACCACGAATTAGTTCTGGCATTTGTGCTTTGAACTCGTCATAATTTCATGGAAATGGGCAATAGAAATATTCTCCACGATTTTAATTTAAATAATATTAAAGATGAGATGTTTTCATCTGTGTTCAAGACAATCATGGAATGTCTCTCGGGCACTCCCTTCTTTCCAAGTCAAGTTCTGACTTTAAGGTAGGCCCTTCTGGCTTTCCGAAGAACATCAAAGAAATAGAGAACCATTGGTGCATATATACTTCTTTATCCTTCACAATATCCAGGAAATATCTCCACCGCTAATAAATTATAGTCTCTGGCGTCAAGAACGGGCTGCACAAATGGCTATTATACTGAAAACTTTTGATAGAGAAAAAGAGACAAGATATAAATAAATATTTATATAAGACTGGATTTTAATTATTTTAAAATATAAAAACAAATAATTATATTTTAACCACCTTCGTCTCTTCTATTCTGATATGATAAGTATGATTGCAGTTACTTTTTAAAATGCATTTCACCTGAAAATATATTAAAATAATATTTTTTTTATTTTTTAAAAATTAATTTTGAAATCATCGCATCAAAATGATCTAAAAACACCGAAAAAATATTAATTTGAAGTAAAGAAAAAAATAAAATTTAAATTTAAATTTTTTCAAAAATACTTTTAAAACACAAAAACAAACAGAATTAAATCATCTCACTAGATTAACTTTGTTTACACACACACACTTAGCCTAGATCAACTAGGTTTTATGTCAATTTATCCCACCATGCCGGGTGCATAAATATGCCTAAAAATTGATTTACATCTCTCACAAAAGAAAGAATATTGGAATTTTTCCCTTTTAATTTCTCCATGATCAACCAAGGGCTTAGATTTTAAAGATGTTAAGAATTAATTTGGCATATTCTTACACAAAGCTTCTTCCAAAACAAAAAATTCTATTCTTTACCTTTAAAAAATAGAATGTGAATTTATGGTAATTCAAAGGATTTATATTTGCCTGTATCTTTGAACTCCACGCATAACTTTCTGAACCATAGAAACCTACCACTTTCTTCGCATCGAAGAATTAGCTAGCGGGCATGGAAGCATATATTCCTTCTATGCTCTTTTTTAATACAGATACAAAAATCACCGTTAAAATCCACTATTGATATGAAAAGGGAACCACCTCAACATTATTTTTTTCATTTAAGTCCTTTTTCTTACTGGATTTTTTTTTCATTCAAGTTATTTTTTTAATTGGGTCCTTTTTGCTTCCCATTTAACAAACCTCAATCTTTTTTCCACCTCAATTTTATTTTTTCCATTCAAGTTCTTTTTTTTATTGGATTTTTTTATTCAAGTCCCTTTTTAATTGGATCCTTTTGCTTTTCGTTTAACAAACTTCAACTTTTTTTCTTTCATTCGTGTCCTTTTTTTTCTTTTTCTAATGGATCATTTTACTTTCTATATAATAATTTTCACATGATGAATAAAGGTCGAATTAAGGACCTGGATTTTAAAGGTGCTACAAAATTTAACATATTTCTACACAATGTTTCATTCATAACAAAATTTCTATCATTCTATCATTGTCAAAATATAAAAATTTAGCACAATATTTTTTGTGGTCCTTCCAGAGCTAGAAAATAAAATTAAAGAGAGTCAAGATTTCAGTTATTTTATTATTTTAATTAAAACTATAAATATTATTAAAAGAAGGGCTGGAAAAACAATCTTTTTATAGAACCCGACCCCAGTCAGCTCCCCTGTCTCCGCCACTATCCTTACCTTTTTCATCTTTTAATATAAATGGGAAGAGAAATGTCATGCATTTTGTTTTAACATGAGACTAATGGTGAATTGTTTCTCGGGTGCTCCTATCTTCCAAGTAAGGTCTTGACTTCAAGAGTCTATATCCAAAGAAAATCAAACCACTACAAGACCATTGATGTCTATGTTTCTACGCACTAGAATTTATTTTTTTATCAAAAAGTTTACATTTAATTATTTTACTACTTGTCTATATGAGACAAAACCACTCATTCCATCGGGGGAAAAGAGATCGCAAGAGAGAAAATTAAATATTAGGCTTTGTGGCGTAATGCAAGGTTTTTATTTTTTATTTTATTTTTTCAGTGGATCATTTAAGTTCATAGAATTACTTTAAGAGTTATTAAATTAATCCTATTCAACTCCAAAGTGAGAGGCAATGTTACTAAACTCCAGCCGGATTAGCTGGTACATTCTATTCTAAGTCAAGTTTTAAAGATATATAAAAATTTATTTAAATAAATCTAGATGATTTGGTAAGTCTATTCTTGATTCGGTTCAAATTTAATTTAATTTGTTTTATTAAAAATTTAAAATAATATTATTTTAAAGTAATATTATTTTGATTAACTCGGGTTAATTTTCTTAACGTATAAACTAGCTTTGAATTGGATTTTGGATTGGACTAGAAAAATTTAATAATTTAATAACTATATAATGGGATGCTACTCACTTGACCCACTATGTAAAGCCATTGCAAACTTACTCAAAGGTTTCAAATTTAGAACTGCTGATTTTATCTTTATGCTTTTTATATATATATTAATATGAATGTTTGGACCAATTTATACATTTGAATGAAAGAATTGCTACTGCCTCATTGACACGGGCAGAAGGGTTTCTCCACCCTCTCACCAAGGTTTATTTTGGTTTTTATATTTATATAAATTATGTAATCATGTCCCTTAGAAATCTAAATTAGCCTCTCTTGAAATTTTATGGAATAAGAGATCTTTAACAATAATTAGTGGTTCCTCATGTGATCGATAATTTTATCTAATATATATTGAACTAAGAGAAAAAGAATAATTAAACCATTTATTTTTCTATTTAGATAATATGCTCTAAAGTTGGAAAAACAATATATGAACTAAGTAATACACACACACACACACTAAATTAGTTGTATGTCTTGCATTATGGGATACGTTTTTATTTATGTGACTATTTATATCTAATCAGTTATTAAGTAATTTGATTCTATTATTATAATTTTATTTATGTGTTATTATAGTTGTTATAATTATGTGTATTTAAACACAAGTAATAGTAGATCTCATAACTTTTATAGGGTATTATTTTTTCCCCGACTTTTTATTTTTTTATTTATTGAAATCAAATTTAGAATTTTTTTCTCAAACTAAAATCAAAAGGTAATAAAGTATTTTTAAAAATATATGACATATTTTATTTTCCTAATTCATATCAAATTTAAATTTCTAAATATTTTTTCATAAGAAATACTACTGTATCATTTGATTTTGTTATTTTACTGAAAAAGAGCTTAATTATTAAAAAAAGAAATCAAATAATACACAATTGAATTTCTATATTGTCAAAAACTGTTGAACTATTTTGATATTGGTTTATCTAGTATATAATATATATGAGTTTGTTTTTCTATTTTACCAAAAATATTTAATATGCATCTTAAACTAAAATTGAGCTTTCTATTTGTTTAATAAAAAATAACTTGCAAATAATCTACGATAAAAAATTATGATTAAAAATATTTAGCATATTCTTTTTTTTTTTCCGACTTGATATAATATTTTGATTTTTCTATTTTTATTTGCCTACATTATACTTAAGATAGACCCATTATATATGTTTAATTTTATTGGCTAAAACTTACTTATATTGATTCATAAGCAATCTATATATCATAATTAACCATAGCATTATTTTAAATTAAATTCATTTTAAAAATTTATATGGGACAAGTAACGAGGATAAAAACTATACACTTGGCATCAAAAGAATTGGACGAGATGTCCTGACTTTTATGTCCTGACTCCACCACTACACAGACATGGAAATCTCTTATGGGACATCACATGTGGGTATTAGGACAATGATTGGTCACCAAGTTTCTAAAGAGCTTTTGAACGAAAAGATATGGTTGATCAATCCCAGGAGAGTACATGATAGTTATTGTTCTAGTGGATTTAGCTCGAACAATAATATATTTTTTTTAATATAATTTATGATTTTGGATTCAAAAGAAAAAAAAATTCCTAGAAAATAGTTTTAGAAAATTTACTTATCTAAAATGTTGTCACCAAGATATTTAGCTTAGTTATACAAAAGCAAGCCATAGCTGTTTTTTTTTTCATCACTCCAGTAATTATATTCTTACAAATATAGTTATGTTTAACTTTTTTTTATAGAGACTAAGATTGTTATTAATTAATATGTTATATCATCACTTTTTATTTATTTATATTTTAAAAAAGTTTATCGGTTCACACACACACACACATATAATGTGATATTTCTTCAACTTGTTTTTATACGTTTAATTGAGTTAATTTTATCCTTCAGTATACACTAAGTTTCTTATATATTCTTCTATTATATTTTAGATAGCATATTGAAATTAGTTAAGTTATTTGCATATAAATATAAGAAACACATGACTTATAAACTTAATATATGTTAAAGTATAATTAAACTTATCATCATGTGCAAATCATGTAATTGATTTTGATAAACTGACTTGAAAATTTCATCTAAATGATAAATTAAAAACTTTACTAACTTACTTAATGATAAGTTCTAAAATTCAAGATACTTAGAAATAAAAATGATGTATTGAATAATTGATTCATATTTTAGTTCAAGTAATTTAATTAATTTTTCATAGTTAAGGTATCTTATATAAAAAGCTTATGGGGTTGATAACTAGTAGCAAGTGATGCTTGGTAAGCTAAAGTTACCGGTAGCTGTAGTAGTACCAGGTGGTGTCTGGTAAGCTACGTAATCATTAGCTGGTATCTGTAAAAAGTCATCTTAACCCAATAGTTTAAGTTGTTAGGTGAGGTTTCAAGATATAATTTATATTATTCTCTAACACTCTTTGATGGATGTAAGGACTCTCCGAACATAAAGTTAGTAAATTTATAGAGAGAGAAAGTGCAATGATATTTTAGAGAGATGGACTCTGAAAAAATATATGCTTAATATATTAAAACTAAAGAGATTATGAATCTTTAACTTGAAGGATTCATGGTGTATTTATAGCTTATGAGTCTTGTCCTGTTGTGAAGAAAAGAGACAAAATATAATTTTACCCTTGTGATATTTTAAGTTGTATTCTACTCAAAATAATATATATTAGATTAATATAAAATATTAAAAGACTCACATGAGGTATCAAAAAAATCTCTAGCAAGTTTTGGGCTTAGGCCCATTAGAGATAAAAAATAAATCTGGACAAGCTATTTAGATCCAAATATGTTGAATTTGAGAGTGGAAACTTGACCTCGCACCAAGGATACTAAGCAGCACACCCAACAAGTTTAGCATGGGCTCAAACGAGAAGCTCGAGCGCATGCCTTCTAGGGAGTTGGGCTCCCACTTTTCTTGACCCTCTGCTATACTTTAAGGTCATGCTACCAAGCTCGAGTTCAAGAGAGTTTTTTGGCCTAATCTTAGAGTATTTTTTGGATCCATATTTAAATAAAAATAAAAGTATAGACGGAAGAAATAACCCATGATTGCATCATAAGAAAATACATGCTTTCGAACAATCATTTTAAAAATATATACAAAAATAGAAAGTAAGACAAATCCCCTTTTAAGAGAAAAAGTTTTATGTATCCTTATCATACAATCAACCAACCCCACTCAATCACCTAACTCTCAAACCCAACACAAATGCTAGTATTTATTTACAACTAAACATAGACTAAACTAAACCGTGGACAAATTAACTTTATTTCTCTACAGAAGCAAAACTTGGGGTTATTTAGCGCGGCACAAGTGTCTGAACTTGAACATGTCAAACGTTTTTTTTGAGTCTCAGTACTCGTCAAGGAAGATCATCAAGCCAAGTTTACATGCATGGATATTGAAATGGATAATTAAGCTGTCTCCAAGGTCCCCATTGCAGGAATCCCTTTAGGCATAATCTTCCGAAATTTGAGTCACAAAACTTGAACTGCTGTACAGTGCCAGACAGGCAAAGCCTCCGATAGATCACAAGTTAACATGGATGCCCTAGACTTGGGCGGCCGGTCCGAAAATCCACCAGGAAAATATGGTGCTGGTGTTGTTCTCTCACATGTGCCTGCCCACTTAGATTGCATATACTTAAGCTTCCTCCATGGACCCAAGTGCATCTTCTTCTCCTTCATGCACTCTTTAGCTGCTGAACATAATATCTTGATCAAGGCTTTTAGCCTTTCCGTCTTGCCTACATATACCTCCGGTAACCGGTTAATTAGCTGTTTGTATTCTTGATTTGCTTTCGCCATCTCAAATTCGGCTCGAAAATTCAACTCAATTACCACTCTCACTTCTCCTTTCTTTGAATTTAATTTGTCCACCACTTCCAAAAAAGTGTGTTCCCCTGCATAAATTTGCAGAAAAATGTTTAACCCCAGCAGTCACTTAGATCATACGTGTCTATATAGCTCCATTAATAACATCCTATGGTCTTAATCAATACTGATTATTTCATGATAATCATCTTAATTATGGTTAACAGTGATAACATTTTTGTCATGAGAAGATAGAAAGAAATGATTTATTTGTTGAACCTGAAGGAATTTCTTCAGATCTCTTCCACTTGGACTCGCAAATGGCACAATTATAGCCTTGATTTTGAAGCCGAATTGAAATTTCTCTTTGCAAGCAATTCCGGCAAGCTCCGGGCATCGGTTTCCCACACAAACAATACATGCCCACCCCATCAATTTCCTTCATAGCCTCTTTTGTAGCTTGACGAATTTTGGTCTCAAGAGAACTTGTTCTATACAATGTTCCCTGCAAAAGCAACCATAAATAATCAATACTAATTTCCATTACGCATAATTTAATCTCACAGTGACCTTAAAGTACCTTGGGCACATTGTAAATTGAAAAGAAAATGAAAATTCACCTGAAGAAGTTGGATTTGTGTTTCCCAAAATTTGTTGTTCTCTTCAACATTACAAGGATTAATCTCATCATCATCATCATCCTCATTATAATCACCGGAGGTACATAAACTCTCATGTGACACCTCCTGTTCTTCCCAAGACCCGAAAACAATGTCAGTAAAATACGCCGGATCATCAGAAAATCCGACATCCTCCTCAAAACCCCGGTAGTTTAAAGGTATTCTGGCTATGACTTGAGCCATGTAATTCTTAAACAAACAAGCTTCGAAAAAAGAAATGTTTCGGTTGTGGTTTGAAAAAGTCCCTGAAAGAGTGGCGTATTTATATTAAGATTTTGTGTCCTAAGTGGACGTACTATATGCCGCATACATGAAGGTTGTCTTTGACTTATGTGGCAAGTACTCATTGGATCTCGAGCAAGTTTATTACAGTGGCAGCTGTGCTCCACGTCAGTCTGAGCAATAATTGTTAGCTGGATAACTCTGGATATGCTCAAAATATTCTATCATGAGATACTACTATGTTACAGAGTATTGGTCAAGTTTATTAAGATAATCACAGAAGGAGTGATCATTAACTAATTTGAAAATTTGTGAGGTTTTATCCTAATAATAGGAGGTTGTGGGGTCTGTTATAATTAAATTAGACAAATAGAAAGTTGCCATGTGGAGAAGGAGTTTTGGCATGGCATTTTTTAGGGTTTTTTTTTGGGTTAATCCAAATTAAGTGGGGGTCTAGGAACCATGATGATGTTTCTTGGCATATGCCATCAGGTTATGCATAATGCTACTTGCAAGGGGATATAAGGATATTTTTACTAGGATATTCTATAATTTAGTTTTCTTTGTTTATATTGTATTACGGTGCATATTTTTTTAAAAAATATTTTTTAATGAAAAATATATTAAATAAATATTATTTTATTTTTTTATATAAGTATATCAAATCATAAAAAAATAATCTAAAAATTATAAATTTAATATTTTTTCAAGTAAAAAAAAAAATTAAAAGATACTTTGACAAGCTAAACTACAAAAATAAACACACCATTACTCTTTATTTATCTACATTTGTGATAACCGGAAAATTAGGGCTTGTGTTTTTTTTAACCAAAAACCTGTTTTTCAACCCAAAACACCTTAGAAACCATGATAAACCTATCCATAGCCTAAAAGCATAAAATAACCATTTCAAAAACCAAAATTAACTTGAAATAAAAAATCAAACCGATGTTATATATGTTATTTCACGAGCTTTAAAGGTAAAAAAACTTAATATGAACTTTTCTCATCAAATGAAACCATTTGAAACAAACATCTATCATTTTGGTGGTCTAAATCGATGTCGACAATATTTTTCTCTCTACCACCATAATTTGGCTACCTCTCTCAATACTTTCTCAACTATGGACTAAAAATATAACAAAAATGAATTTTTGTACTAAAATTAAATTTGAAAAAAAATAGAGGCACTAAAATCATATAATTTGTATTATTTTTAAAGTTAGAGGACTAAAGTATATTTTTCCTAAAATTTCTGGCACACCATCCATGTTTGGTATCTTTTTAATTTTGATCCTTATTTTTTCAATTCTGCTTTCGCCTAAGAAATCTAAATTAATTAGCTTTTAATCAAGATTAAATCGTCCAAAATAAAACTTTGAGGATTAAAATGAATTTTTAAAAAATAAACAAGGTTATGTATAGTAATCACCCCACACGTTTTAATACTGTTTTTTATACTTTAGCACTTTAAAAATTAAAAACAAATAAGATAACCCATAAGAAATATCTAGAAAAATAACACATTTTAAAAATAAAAAAAAAGAATAAAATAACACATTAAAAAATAAAAAAAATGAGTTATTTTAACTTTTCAAGGTGGAGTTAGTAAAAATACTCGTGGTACTTAAGATAGGGCCGTATAGTTTGGGGTCAATGATTAGGCAATACAAAAAAAGCAGTTTTAATTAATAAACCATTTTACTTCATTCATTTATGGACATTTAATTAATATAATGTTTTTAAAGGAATTCGACCGATTATTAATTGAAAGCATAGGACGTTAATTCAATGTAAAATAAATGTTTAGTCCCAAACAAACTGAACTAGTTGTTAAATAAATGGATAAGAGAAACTTGTTTGTCATTTTAAAGGTGCACATGGCGTTCTGGTTAAATGGATTAAGACAAGCTCAATACAAGGGGCTCAAGTGGTTTTCGTTTCTCTTTCGGTGAAAATCATTAACGGGGCTCCATTTCATTTCCAAGCTCAATTTTGAAAATGGAAACTTCAAGATTTGTTTTTTTCTTTTTATTTTTCCTGTAATTAATTTTGATATTTTTTAATTTTTTAAAAACAAATCAGGTTTTAATTGTATTATGGATTGATTCATTAAATTAACTTTGATTTATCTTTATTTTTTTTTTAAGATTTGGTTTGAGCTAGTAGCTTGGCTAACTGGATTCCAAATCAATTATTATTCGTCTAAAGTTAAAAATAAAAATATATTTTCATAAAACCAGTTTTAAAAGCAGAGTTGTTTTTGAAATTTTAAAAAAATACAGACATAACGAGATTTGTTTAAGAAAAAGGTGTTGGAATTAAACAAAGTTGTTATTAATTTTTAATCCTTATAGTTTAAGGATTTCATCTCCTACTAAGTTTAGGTTTTTTTGTTGATATAAAATTTATTAAAGTTTATTTTCTAGTTAATGTTGGATTTGTTGGTGGTTGGTTAGAGATTCTATAAATATAGTAGCTGGTTTTGTGTCTGTTGGTTTAAATAAACACTAGTACTTTGTGTGGTTTTAAAAACAAATTATTGTGTTTGTGATTTAATTTTCTTATAATTTTATTAAATTGTGTGACACGTATCAAAAATCAATTCATTGATTAATAAGATTATTATCTAAAAAACCATATATTAAAATTGGAAAAAAACAAATCTTGAATTAGAAAAAAGAGATAAACTTTTTAAAAAGTGATTCTTTAAATACAGAGTTCATAAAAAACAATACGGAGAAAATTAATTCATAACAAAAAAAAATAACAAAGCAAAATGCATCATTAATCCTGAATAATAGTTTTTTGCTCACAAAATATGTTTTTTTTTTCCAAAAAAGTGATTAATGAAAAAGAGATCTCCAAAGAAAATAAAGCTTTGCATCTTTTAGAAATAAATTGGTTTAATTCATTTAGATCAAATCCATAAAGTAACAGTCTCCTTATTATGCAATGAATGATGAAAGTACTTTTTAGGAAAAGCAAAATATACAGGAATAAGCAATCAATGGCTATTGGTGATAATACTTTACTATGAAATATGTAATTTAACTGATTAAATTTTAAATTTATTTTTTAAAAGATTATTAATTTAAATATTATAAATTTCAGATGGTTAAAGACTTATATAATTATTAACTTTGAGATTTCAGAAAATTAATTAAAAAAAATGTAAATTAAAAAAAAAACTTTGCATTTCACAGGCATGCATGCTAGGAGCATTAGGTTAAAGATAGGTCCTTAACCCTTGAGCACGCTCCACGAGGTATATCACAATACAAGGGAGAACCTAAGACCATCTTAAGGCCTTCTTCTAGTTGGGTTCGGGTAAGACTGCCTAGATTTAGCTTTTTGAGTCACTTAACTCACCAGTTGGTACTTAAATGTTAATGCTAGTGATCCTTGTACAATGAAATCCTTTTTGTTGTGAGATATTGTTTGTCTTTTTTGTTGTGATTAAATTGATACTATTAATTATGTTTCATCATTGTACTACTATGTGAAATTTTTGTGATAGATTTATTTATTATTTCATGTATTTAAGTTGTTTATTTAGAAATCTCAATCAAGATCTTTAGTAATGGTTCAGATTAGGTAAAGACAACTTTCAGTGTTAGACTATTACTCCTTTGCAAAGATTTTTATTGATTTATCTGGTTAGCTCGCAATCGACTCATTTTTGAATCTAAGACTCTTGACTGAGATGTGATATTTTATATATCTTATCTTTTATCGTTTGGTTTTTTGTTAAAATTCTTAGTTAGAAATTTTAATTACACAGGGTTTGATTTGATTAGAAATCTTGAATCTGTTCTAAACTTGACTAATTAGTTTGGTCTTTTGTTTATTTATTTATTTAGATGTTATCTTGTAAATACTTTTTTAAAAACCGAGTCAAAAATTTTTTTGACTAGAAAGTATTTTTTATTGATCAATTTTTTTATAGTAAATAAACACAAAAAAATTTGATTTTTTTCTTCAATAAAATCACTTCTTATAAAACAAACAAACGAGATTATAGTTTTAAATGCTTTTCTTCTTTTACATTAGTGGGTGCTTAACTATTAGAGGGAAGGTCCTCTAAACTAATTAGAAAACTTGTTTTTGCATCAAAATTCAAAATTTAACGCTCACATTCAACTACTTGATCTTCAAACCCATCAACTTGTTAAGAAGAAGCACCCATCATTCTCTCATAAGATTTGAGAGCAAGGCCTCGTCAACCATGGTTTTCATGTTTTTTTTTTCCATACCCTTTGCACCCTTTTCACCCTTTTCCTCACTTTATTAATTCAAAAGAGCATTCAAAGTGCACCAGTTTTTCCATGTTTTTATCTACCAAATTAAAAAAAAAAAAAAAGTAAAAAAAGGTGGTGGAGACCAAGCAGTCCTGCATTCTGCCATCGAGATCAGACTTGAATGATTGAAAAAAAATAGATTTATGGTGTGTGAAAACCTGTTGATGGTAAGAAGACACTGATGAAGAAAATTATTGGATTAACAGAAGATTGTCGGAAAAGTACCGTGGACAAGACACATTTTAATGCGCCTTGAAATAGTAAAATCATATTATTTTAAACTAACTCAAAATTTAATCTTAAAATTAAAAATTAAATTTAATTAAAAAAACAAAATTAATAACTAATAAACACGTATACTAGATTAATTTTATAAAAAATAAAATAAAAAAAATTATAAATCTCAATTTCTAATCGATTCAATATTAAAAAATAAAAATATAAAATCATAAAATTAAAATCAAATTTAACATTTAAAAATAAAATAACATTTTTTTTTAGAGTTAGACATAAAAACAAGCGCCAATGAAATGTAAGACTTTTTTCCTGAACTTGAAAGAATAAAATTGAATAGCAAACAACTTGAGTGGAAATAAAAAAAACTGGTTATTATAATTCATAATTCATAATGAATTTTTAATTTTTAAATTGAATATCAACTGAGTTTATTTTTTTTTTTAATACTGCGAGAACCCAATACAAAGCTAATTAAAGTAGAACTTGGGACCAAAAGATTTACTTTCTCTGTGGTCTCAGGTTCGAGCAGTGTGGTTGCTCATATGATAGCCACTGGAGGCTTATATGGTTGTTAACTTTAGGACCCGTGGGATTAGTCGAGGTGCGCGCAAACTGGCCCAGATACCCACATTAAACTATATAAAAAAAATTAGAGAATCAAGCCTGGTCTCAAATAAACTGAACTTGAAAAGATAAAATTGAAGAGCAAAGAAACCTTAAGTGGCAAGGAAAAAAAAAAAAAAAACTAGCACTACTCAATTGTTCTCAATCAATGAAAACAGTTTTTTAATTTCCAAATCCAGCATCAACGGAGTGACAATTTTTACTCGAAAGCCAAATCTCTGGAAGAAAAAACAAAAGACAGGTAAGAACCCTAAAATAACCCTTACAAAACACCCAAGCCTTCCAACATCATCAAGGGCAAACACTAGTCTGCAGAAACAAATTTCATGCCAAATCTCCTAACTCTGATACAAAAGAAAGTGTCTCAGCTTCAAGTGATGGTTCGACATCATCAACAACTACTTTCTTGTCTTTCCTTTGCCCTCTTCTCAAGCTTTTCTCTGTAAGTGTCTTTAACAACTCCTAGCTAAAGAAACATTTTTCATTTCTCTGTAAATGTTGAAACTTTCATGTTATATAGTAAACTGGATTAGAACATGAAAATTTTGATCTTGGCTATAAAGGTTGGAACTTTTTCTTAGTTTCTCTTGTTGGTCCATCTGGGTCTTTATATAATCCTTGTCATCATCAAGAAATTTATAGGTTTGGTTGTTCTTTCTTGCAGGGAGGTGATCCCTCTCGAGAACGGAATTATACTTTAAAGGTAATCTTTTCGGACAGTTCCCTTGTTTTAAGCATTTATTGTTTGTTCTTTAATTTTTTTTAGACGGTTCATTAGCAATACTTTTCTCTTTCAGTTAGTTTTGGTTGATATTCCTCCTCAATTTGTATTAAAAGTTTTTGAAATGACATTGGCCATTGTCTTAATTCTGCAAATCTTTTTTTGTGTCGATGTTGAATGCATAAATTAGAAAATGCTTCAATTCCTGAACACTTTTATCTATATGTTTTTGTTGTTTAAGGCAGAAATTGTAAACGAACTATTTCAACCCAATAACTTAAGCTGTTAAATAAAATATTGAGATATGATTTATATTATTCTCTAATACATCTTCTCAAGTGAAAGTTATTTAAGCTTGAAACTTGCTCAAGTCTATACTATCTTGTGCTTGATTTTAATCAAATAAATAGATATGGTAAGATTTGAACTCGTGACCGCTTGATTATTAAAATTCTAATACGGTTTTCAATCGAATAACTTAAGTTATTAGATAAGATTTCAAAATATAATTTATATTTTTTGAATAGCAACTTATTCCTTTTCTACATTTACAATACTTTAGTGGGGTTAAGATCGCTACTGAAGAATTTGGACAACCAAGAGCCCAACCACATCAGATCCTCCCAAACCTTTGCAACTGTGTGAGCTTGCTATATTTTGTTCCGATAGCGTGATCAGAATTCCGATATCACAGTTGCTCGCACTGCATGCTATGTAGAGAATGAACATTTTCTTCCTCTGTTTAAGTGCATCAACAGTATTTAACCATATGTTCTTTGTTGTTTTAGTGTGTAGTCAATAGATTAAACATTTGGTGTTAGCTTATGATATAGGTAGATTGACTATGACTACCCAGCGAATTATTCATACATTATGGGCTCCATTATGCGTTCAGACTTGCTTGCTTTCAAGTTAGTTTTTATGCAATATGGTACTACGATTGGGACTTTCAAGTCAAAACCAAACGCTCTTTTTAAACAAAAGCATGCCCCTTTTGCAGGAGGGTCTGAGAGGCGATGCATGATTGAGCTAGATCTTTCTGTAGAGGTGAGGAATAACCTTACATTGATTTCATTGTGCTTGGTTATGTCATGTCGATGTAGGTTGTAGCCTTGTAGGTGAGGTAAATTGATGTCTTATTATCCCAAGAAAGTCTCACCGTTCACATTTTAACTTTCTGTTGTAAGCAAAGCTCACATTCCCTTCAAATTTCATGGGATTTATGTGTTGGCACGAAGAAGATTGTGGCATTTTTCTACCCTCATTCTGCTAACATATGATCAGCCAAATTAAGAGTAGGAAGTGGATCTTTTCATAGGATTTGAACTCAATTATCATCATATTAATTTTAGGCCCCAAAAGAAAATAAAGATAAAATAAATATGTTTCTAAAAAAGTCCATAGATTTTTGTGCTACACGAGAGCAATCAGCATAGAAGTCTTAAAGATATCCAATTTGAGTTGTAACCACATCAACTAATCAAACATGCATTTGCATTGTATCGTACATCATATGCCAATTATATAGTAGTCCTTGTTTGTGGTATGATTCTTTAAACTCCAAGATTTTTGGTATATCACAGTAATGAAGTTATGATATTGAATATATTAAATCAATTGGATTTCAATTTAGTTTGTTTATGAAGAAGGTCATATATTCAGGTTGGATTCAATTGCACCTCAGATTTAGTCGATTTTCAGCCTTGAATGTTGTTGAAGTAAAGAAAGTGAAAAGGCTAGAAAATTACAATCCAATGATAAAGACCTAGGGCTTGCTGTCACAAAGCCCAAGTCTGACCAAGTAATCATCTTTAAAAATTAACATGGACATGGAGTTGAATTTATATGTTCTGTCTCAAGTCCCTCCCTTTTTGGTAACTTCACTTTGAATTCTTTGATAAATGGTTTTCATACAATTTTTCTCATCTATTGCTTTGACATGTATGCACCGGTGTATCCTTGTCTAGAAGGCTCTGTGAGGCGTAGGGAAATAGTCAAAAAAATTGGTGGCAAAGAGCCGTATGTGATTACTTCAGTAAGATTCTATATTATGTATATGTGAATTTGTGATAAGCTGTTGTTGTTGTTGTTGTTGTTGCACTGAGTCACAATGAGCTCTAGGCTTTTTTTCGATCCTTTGTCGAGCATCAACGAAGAATTTCAAGTACGTATGTCTGTTGTTTTGGTCCAACATTCACCGAAAAAGAAAACCGAACCACTAGGAGAAGGAAATACATAAGAGTAATCGATGTTGGCGGCAGCGGCTGAAGTGAGAAGAGGTTCAGAAGCCTTTTTTACTGGGTCCGAAATTCATCGATGCCTAATGAAAATAATGGGTATGTTTCTTTTATCTCCAACTACTTCATCACTGTTGTCTAGCAACCACTCCAAATCCATTTCTTCTTCTAGCACTAGCAGTAGGAAGCCCAAAAATCATGATGCTTCTTCTTCTTTTAGAAACATTGATGATGCCCTTGCTTCTTTCAATCACATGCTTCATAGGAAACCCCGGCCTTGTATTGATCAATTCAACAAACTGTTGTCTGCATGAGAATGTGCTTTCTCTGTTCAGACAAATGGAATTGGGAGGAATCAATCAAGTTTTTACTATTAATTGCTTTGCTTGAAACGTGTGGATCTTGGGTTCTCTGTCTTGTCCAAAATCATTGAACTTGGTTTTCAACCCGATATTGTCACATTTTCTACCTCAATCAATCTGCTCTGAAAAGTGGGTACAATAGCCCGAGCCGTGGAATTCTTTGATGACATGGTGGCAAGAGGGTGTCAACCTGATGTCCACACCTATAATACAATTATCAATGGCTTATGTAAGATTTTGGGGAAACTGCTGCGGCTGCTGGATTGTTTAAGAAAATGGAAGAGGCAGGCTGCCAGCCGAATGTGGTGATATACAGTATACTCGTTGACAGTCTTTGCAAAGATAGGCTGGTGAATGAGGCTTTCGATATCTTCTCCAAGATGAAGGCTAAAGGCATCCCCCCAACGGTTGTCAGTTACACCTCTTTAATACAGGGCTTATGCAATTTCAGCCGATGGAAGGAGGCTTCGGCAATGCTAAATGAAACAAGGAGTTTGAATATCATTCCGAATATTGTCATCTTCTGCCTGTTGATTGATTGATACAATTTGTAAAGAAGGCAAGGTTTCAGAGGCTGAAGGAGTGTTCAAAACAATGACTGAAATGGGTGTGGAGCCTAACAACGTTAGTTAATATTCCTTGCGAACAGAAGTTCTTGAAGCTAGAAATCTATTTGATGTCATGATAACCATGGGCTCTAAACTTGATGTTCTTAGTTATAAAATCTTAATTAATGGATATTGTAAGGCCATGAGACCTAGCAACTTTTGAATGAAATGATTCATCAAGGCTTAACTCGAAACAATGTCAGTCACAACACTCTTATTGATGGCTTTTGCCAATTAGGGAGAGTTAGGGAAGCACAAGAGCTTTTCAAGAACATGCACACTAGTGGCAAACTCCTAGAATATTTCTTGATGGCATTTGCAAACAAGGGTAATATGATAAGGCACTCAGACTGTTTCGAGCAATGAAAAGTACTTGCTTGAAGCCTGTTCTAGTGATGTATAACTTCCTGGTTGATGCCATGTGCAAATTCAGGAATCTTAGAGATGCAAGGGAACTGTTTTCAGAACTCTTTGTCAAAGGGTTGCAGTGTGGTGTTCAGATATACTCTACAATAATAAATGGACTTCGTAAAAAAGGATTGTTAGATGAAGCATTGGAAGCTTTCTGAAATATGGAAGAGGATGGCTGCCCTCCAGATAAATTTTCCTATAATGTTATTATCCAAGGATTTCTCCAGCACAAGGATGAATGGCAATGCAACTTATTGGTGAAATGAGAGACAGAGGTTTCATTGCGGATGTGGGACCACAACCTCGTAGAAGATCTGTTATCTAATGAAGACAATCTTGTTTTGAAGAAGTATCTAGGCTTACGTGAAGTTTGTCAAGGTGAAAAGGTGATGCAAACTTTTATTTCTCGATGCTGCAAATTCATGTGGCAAATATCAAGCAATTTTTCCTCAACATGGAAGTTATTTTTAGTTCAATCTTGTCAACATCTGAACAATGGCGCCAGTTACATGCCACCAAATCATTGGAATTGCTAAACTAATAGTTCATCTTGATGAATGGTTCTGGTCTTACATTGAATCAGATTTCTACATTATGTTTTCAGTGGCCAGAAAAATGATAGTTCATCTTGATGAATGGTTCTGGTCTCATATTGAAGATGGCCACTATGAGCTAAATAAACTTGTCTTCACTGAATTTGGTTGTTTAACCTGAACAAGGACTTCCAGCCATCCCAGCAGGGCCGATTTTACAAAACCATTTTAGACATCATATATAAATCTGCAAAGAGAAAGCAGGCAGGAGCCGGTGCTTTGATCTGGCGGTTGTTTGTTGAAGGAATGGACGAGTTTTGATTTTGGGGTTGTTCCATGGGAAAGGGAGTCAACATACAGAATTCTAACTGATCAATCGTGCAGATTTGCCAGAATCCAGGGATTTACCCTACAAAATCCATGTTTGAAGGAATTGTGTTTGTAGCGGCAGTGAAATTAAAAAGTTCTGTCCAATGTTTTAATTTCTGTGGGGGGAATGTGTTCTCATTTGTGGTGTGGGATTGCTCCAGCAAGGGAATCATGTCACAGGTCTTGTGCCTTATTCTACTCAATCACATACAAGTTATGAAATCAGGTAGATGAATTAGATAACTATATAGCAGTATAGAGATTGCAGAGACTGATGTAAAATCTTATGCTCTTCACATCAGAGGCTTTTTATTTGATACCTCAAAGAGGTTAGATTCAGGAAATTTATGTTTCCCTGCAATCAAAAGTGTGAAAGTTTCAAGGTTGTACAATTTGAAGCTCAAAAGGGCAAATGAAATCGTCACTTATCTCATGGTTTGCTTTTAGCTTTTCCACTAAAAATTGTCATATGCCATTATACATTGTCGTCAGCATGTACTTCATATCCTTAAGCGAACAGTAACTCAATTTCCTTAAGCACGGCTACAATTTTTAGTGTTTTGTTCAAAATTGGAATTCAGGGGACACGCCATTTCTAAATATTGTTGTCTGAACAATTTCCTAGTATTTGTGTTGGCAACCGCTGGCGCAATCCGTTCTATAGCTTGACAAATCTCTGCTTCAGATGCCCCGTAACAACAAAATGAAGGTATGAAATATGTACTCTGCCCACTTCTGTGTACAATTTGAAGCTGAGCTGGAAGAGCATTGCAATTTGCAGGTGATTCCATTTAAAGCTGCATTCTGGATTTACCAAAATGCATTCTGGATTTTTTCAAACTCCTCAAAATCTTATCAATGAAGGAAATAATACAATAAACATAAATATGCCAAGAATAATAAAGAATGTGCCCAACGTCATATAATATCTTGATTGATGCCATATGCAAATCAGGGAGGGAATTGCTTTCAAAACTTAACGTTGAAAGGTTGCAGCCTAATATTCGGATATACACTACAATAACAATGCACTTTGCAAAGAAGGGCTGTTAGATGAAGCATTGAAAGCTTTCTGAAATATGAAAAAGGATGGTTGCCCTCCAGTGAAGGTTCTTATAATGTTATTGTCCGAGGATTTCTCCAGCACAAGAATGATATAGAGGCAGTGCAACTTATTCGTGAAATGAGCGACAAAGGTTTCGTTGCAGATGGGGAAACAGGAAACTTGATACTAGATCTGTTCGTCAAGGTGATGTAAATTTTCCATGGTTCTAATTCATGTGGCCAATATCAAGTAGCTTTTTTTCTCTGTAAATTTTCATCATCTTGTGTAAAATTGTGATGCTTTTGCTATAGTTTCGTCAGAATCCAGAAATCTAGATTTTCAGTAACTGTGTTGTTATTTTTATTATGTGTAGCCTGTAAATTCATGGTCAAATCTAGAGATTGCAAACATCCTTTATAATACTTCATATATACTAATAAACATTAATTTCTGCTATAGGTTGGGCAGGCAAAATGTCCTTCATCCAGAGAAAAAGGAGAAAAAAGAGAAGGATATGAGAAAATTCACATGTATGTGAGCGATCGATTTACAGGTTCTCTCCCATGGTTTTGATTATATATATATATATATATATATATATATATATATATATATAATCATTGTGAAACTAACAAGACTCGGAGGACAACATATCACCATAGTTTTGAAACCCGGCCGGCCTAGCGGATCGACTCAGAACCCGTGGTTGGAATCGGGTCGGGTTTAAGAAAAAATAAAAAAAGTTAAAACCTGGAACGACCCGGCAAGACCTTATCAAAAACTCGATTGCAACTTGCTGACTTTTATTTTATTTTATTTTTTACTAAAATAACATCGTTTTGATTTTTTAAAAAAATCAGAATTAACCTGGGTGACCCGATCAAAACCTGGAATCCAGGCTTTGGACCGGGCTAGCTACCCTGCCAAGTTTAAAAACTCTGATTATTACTCCTAAGTTTCTCTCCTATTTAGTCATCAATTAATGATATAAAACTAATGTGATGTTTTCTGCTGGATTTACAGCATGAAATATTTTTATAAATTGTATGGATATATCTTTAGAATATAATATGTTTTCTTTTAAATTAAATTATGACAAGCTTTTCAAGTAAGTTGGCAATTGAATTCCTCAGAACTTCAAGCCAATGTCGGGACAGTATGGTGTCGGTACTTTTCATTTTCCACTAAAACCTAGAATAATAGTCTTAAAGCAAACTTGATTCTCAAGACTTCGTTGGAGTTTTCTTGGGTGCTTCATTCCAATGTTGTCGTTGCTGAAGAGAAATCAAATCGTTAGTTTTTGAAAAGAAAAAAAATAAAAAATAAAATTTGTAGTTGCATATCTAATTATAATTACTCTACGCTCCACGGTAGGTCAATAATTTTTTTTTAAATATCAAAAAAATATAAAAAATATTTTAATTAATAATATATTTATATTATTTTGTATTATTAATTTTATATTATTATTTGATCATGAAAGTGTTGATATAATATTAAAGAATTATATTAATTCAAAAACTTAAATTATTAATTAACATCACAAGATATAATTTATATTATTTTTATTATTATAACGTTATTTGGTTAACAAATATTAAAAACAATAAGGAAAATCTGGATTGGGTTTTCAAAACAGAAAGAGAAAAGGGCACACACCGTAAAAGACAATTAAAAGTTTATTTGTGTCAATTAACCCTAAAAAACTAAAAGAAAAGCAAAGCAGAGATCAAAAACCTTTGTTCTATGGCTGACAACCAATGTTCTTGGATAAAAGAGAGACCCCCCCACCCCCACCAAGAAGTTTGATGGAATTTCGTGGAAAAGATAGGAAAGTTGTACGCAGGTGTCTATCTCTCACCCTAACTTGAGACCAAAGCACATAAAAGTGAAAGAATTATGATAGCAAAGAAGCCATATCGTCAAGAAGTCAAAGAAATAAAGAGAAGAAAGCTTGGGCTAGACACTGCACACGCAAAGTATACGAAGAAATTAAACAAAACTTCTCGCGAAATTAACAAAATTTTTCACGAAAAACACTGCTTAAATCCATAGGAAAAACACTCTTAATCTACAGAGATTAATTTCTGATATCTTTTAGTTTTTTTTTTGTTAATTTAATTATACATTGAAATTGTTCATCTACATTTATTTGAATGCCTTGAATGATTTGATGAATATGATCAAATAGTTATTGATTTAATATTTAGCTGTTTTCTTAAGTGACTCAAACGCCTTGAATGATTTGATGAATATGATCAAATAGTTACAAATACTGTCATGGGCGAATCCAATTCAAAAAAAGTTGAATTTTGTCCTCATGTCTTGTCAAAAATTTTGATTTCTGGAGTCTAGATCACTCTAATAATTTAAAACTGCCGTTGGACTGTTTTTTTTTTAAATTATCTTTTTTATATTTTAAAATTATTTTAAAATACTAATATTAAAAATAAATTTTAATATGTTTTTAAATAAAAAAATATTTTAAAAAATAATCTCTTCTGCATTCTTAAACAAACATTAAAAGAGATGATGAAAAGAAATACCTCATATGTAAATTATGTAATTATTTTGTTAAATTGGATAGAAAAGTAAAAATAAATATTAAAAAAATTCATTTATTGGCCCGATTAAAAATATAATAAAAATTAGAAACTCGTAAAGTTATCGTTTATTTTTCTTTTCTTTTCTTTTTCAAATTTTCTTTGCAATTGCTTGACCCTCACAAAGAAAGAAGATGGTGGGGCTTACGAAACTTGTAAAAAAGTTTTGGGAAGGCGGTGTGCTTTTTCTGTTATATTCTTTTTTCCAAAATAGTAGATTTTGAGTTGAGACAAGGTTTGAGCACAAGTGCAGCGCAGTTTCATGTAGCCAAAGATTCATGCTTTTCAGTAAAGGATAAAATATAAAAATTCATACAATAAATGGAAAGGAAATAGATGAACGAAAAAAACACATTAGATCGGGAGCTTCATGCTTAAAAAACTAAACTTGTTTTAATTTTTATTTAATTTATGCAAGTTTGGACTTTATCCAATATAATTTGTAATTAAATTTGACATGTTTTTTCTTGTTAAAGAATCATCTCAACTCATCATCTCTCTCATGGCAGAAACATCATCAACAAATTCTATTAAAATTGGTACTAAAATATTCTCAACCCAATAGCTTAAGCGGTTAGGTGAGATTCTAAGATATGATTTATATTATTATCTAATACACCGTTTCAAGTTAAAGCTTTTTGGGCTTGAAACTTATATAGGTTCACATTACCTTGTGCTTGATTTTTATCAAATAAATGGGAATAGTGAGATTCGAACTCGTGACCGCTTGGTTATCAAGGTTCTGATATCATATCAAAGAACTATCACAACCCAATAGTTTAAGCTGTTAGATAAGATCCCAAGATATGATTTATATTACTCTCTAACCTTAATTTCTAATCCAAACTCCATAACTTTTGATCAATTTTAATTTAAGTCCAAAAAAAAAAGTTAAATTATTTTCATATGTTTTGTCAATACTTTGAATTTCTCCTAGCTTCTAAAGAAGACGGTGACAAATTTAACCAAATTAGTATATATTATTTACTATCAATGTTTTCTTTACAAAAAAATCTCAAGCCAAAATTGTTAATGTATATTACAAATAATTGCATTATCAATATAGTATTATTTATTTCAAAATAATAATATGATTAAACTTGTCTCGTATAAAATCTGTTTTGATATAGTTTCAAGAAAATTAAAATAAAATATTTTTAAATTAATGTAGATTAACTTGTCTGCTTAGAAGTCGAGTCCAGTCATTGACTGTACGGATTTTAATAATAATGACTATATGACCCTTAAGTGTGAACGGAAAATCGAGATATTGAAAATGAGTAGAAAATTTTGATGACAGTTCACTCCCTATTTTCTTCTTTCCGTGGAAGAAGTGAGGAAAGAGAGAACAGAAAGATAAGTATTGTGCAGGTTACATGAATTTGCCCTTTTTTTTTTATGCTTGCCATTTGGATAAAAATTATAATTCTATTTTCAAATTAATTTTCCCCTATTTAATTTCAAGTACTTTCCTTTGGTTCCCATTTTTTTTTTCCAATAATATTCCTTCCTAATAAAAGAAGAAAATCATAGCAAATGCCCATTATTATGATAATTAACAGCTACAAACACAATTAATATGTGGTTAATATGGTTTAATCCATCTTTATATACAACCTAAACATAGAAATCATGTGAAATTCAATTAAAAAAATTAGTTAATTTAAATGATGTATTTCATTTAAGGACAAATGAAATACTTATTGTATTCCGAATAAAAGACATCTTTATATAACAATTTTTTTAATTTCAATACAAAAAAAATTAAAAATACATATAGAGGAAAAATCATTTGTTCAAATAAAAATTAGAAACTCGCATAATTATATAAGGAAAAACATTATTTTCTTTTCTTTTCTTCTTTTCTTCAAATTTTATTTCCAATTGCTTGCTACCCACGAAAAAGAAGATGGTGGGGCATATGAAACTTGTAGAAGTGCAGTGCAGTACTGTGCATTTTATGTTATATTCCTTGTTCCAAAGAAACGCGGCTTGAGCAGAAGTGCAGTGTAGTTCTTCCCTATATAAATGTGATGCCTTAACTTGCTGTCCCCGGTGCCACAGCCAGCCACACCAGTTGAGCTCCTCACTTCATATTTCGTTTTTCCTTCGAAAAAAGAACACTTGTAGTCCTCTTGTTCATCCCTCTTCAATGTCTACAGCTTCATCTTATTCAATTAATTAGAGGCCTAGCTAGGTCCTCGATTCCTGTTTTAGGAAGAGGAACGAAATATATACATGCTTCTAACAGTGAGTGTATCTTATTTTATGCTACTTTTCTTGCAGGCACGCATATTTAACGGCAAAAGATGACACCTTCTGAATATAACGTTGGAGATAGATTTAGTCCGACTAAGGAAGAACTAATAACTCATTTTCTAATGCAAAAATTACTTGGGAATGATCACCTAGTCAGCAGAATCACCCTACTTGATGTCTACCAGAGTGATCCCTGGGATTTACCTTGTAAGTAGACGATCCGTGTTTTGTCTTTCTTTCTCTTATAAATTTTCAAGTGCGGACTAGCTATCTAGTTGTGTTAACTATTTTCTAAGTTTGATTAGATTTTGCTGGGACAGATTCAGATGATGGAGAGGGATATTTCTTTTCTCCTCTCCATCCTAAGTACCCCGGCACAAATAACGGGAGAATCAATAGGTCAACAAGAACAGGTTCATGGCTAGCAAAAGGAAAGGATTATGAGATAACATCTCAACATAATGGAGAAGTAATTGGTATCAGAAGAATTTTTGTTCATTCTTGTAATAAAGATGGGATCAAGTATGTGATGCACGAGTTCAGTATACCCAACCAGGTGCGTACTCTGTGTTTATATACATGTGTGTGTGTCAAAGAGTAGAAGAAGATTATTGTTTATATTTCCATCAAACAGCTTAAGTTTAGTTTTGATAATTAAGTGATCAGGAGTTCACATCTCACCATCGTAATTATATAATTATATTAGAGCGAATTCGTATGGTTCCATCATTTTTTAGTTGTGTTTCTTTAATCCCATTTGCCGGTCCATCGTTTGTAGAATTCTCTGGTTCTGTGTAAAGTAATGAAGAAGATGCCAAGTAAGAAGAGTGGAGGAACATGTAAGAAGGTTAAAAAGAGAAAGGAGGCGGCTGAACTGCCACTGCCAATATGTAACGAGGATAATAGTACTCTATCATCTGGTCTAATGAAGAAGAAGATGCCAGATAAGAAGAGTGCAGGACCATGTAAGAAGGTTAAAAGTTCAGAAAAGAAGGCTGATCATATGCCATATAACGAGGAAAATATTACTCCAGTACCAGATGAAGGTTTTGATTTCGAAAACTGGATTACTAGTGTTATGAGTGATTATAATAATATTATCGATAATAAAGGTGAGGTAGGAGGTTCAATTTGTCGTAATCTATTCATCAAGAAACAAAAATAATAATGTCATCTTGAAAATGAATATGCAGAACAGCAGACAGAAAAATCTACATTTGATAATGGCGGAACAAATTGCCTGAAGACTTCTTCTGCTTCTGTATACCATGTCGCAGATTCTACAACTCCAGAAGATCATCAGGTGAGACTTGAGGGCGGATTCTCATGGGAAACTTTCAATCTTTACATATATAAGCCTAATGCTTGGTTTTTTTGTTTCTCTCTACAGGGAGGCCCAGAAATACTACCACATCTGCAATCATTCTCTGGTTATGATCAGCAGGATCTTAGCCTTCATGACTTCACTCTAGATGATCTACCATTGATGCTTCCAGAGCAAGTCAACACTAGCAATGGCCCTGCAGGAACTTCCATGTCCGTACCGAAGGATGATCTTTACATCTGGCTTGAACCTCTGTGGTCTTGACCAGTCGGTGGAGAGTGTTTCTTAGCTACAGTACCCTCTTGTGTACTGATAAGAAACATAAACTAGAAAATAGAAAGTAAGAAACAAACTCTCTTTTCCCCCTAAGTTGATTTGATCACTGGGGTTAATATTAACACTAGTAATCAGCAACCGATTATGTAACTTGTAGAAGTGTGTAAATAATCTTCTTCGAAAACAACCTAAATTTTTAATACCATTTAAAAATAATAAATCAAATATATTTTCAATTAATTTAAGAAATTAATAAGGTATTACATATAATATATATATTTATTTAATTAATTTCAAATTAAACAAATATAAAATGTAAAAATCCTTTTAAGCCTGATACTTGGGCCTAGCAACACAGACATTTACAGAGTTATTTTTTATTCTGTCAATGTTTTTTTTTTAAAATCTGTTAATTCAAATAAAGTATTATAATTTTAGTTAATTTTTCTTATATGAAAAAACTACATAATATCTTGATTAATAATACGAGATAGAAATTTATTTTAAATATTTTTTTTTCATGTGTTAATTAAAGATAAAAAAAAAGGGTGCAAATTACATATTTGTCTTGCATTATTGAGTTCCTAAGAAGAGAATAATCGGATTTTAGAAAATCAACTTGCAGTATAGTTAACATGTATAAATTTATTAATTTGAATAGTGTGTGTGTATATATATATATATATATATTAACTAATATACTAAAACGTGTGGGGGATTTACTGTTCCCCCGCACATAATTCACTGTGGATTACAACAGTAATCCACAGTGATTTTTCTCTCTTTTTTTTTTTTTACTTTTTTTTTCGTTTTTTTTCAACTTTCTTTTTTTTTTATTTTTTTTCAACTTTCTTTTTTTTATTTTTTTTTCATTTATTTTTTTCAATTTTTTTTTCAAATTTCTTATTTTTTCTTATTTTTTTATTTTTTTTCAAAATTATTTTTGTTGGTTTTACCTTTTAAATATTTACCTGGTTAAAATTTTTACTTAGTAATTTTTTTCTTTAAAATACTGTGAATTGCTGTGATGTTTTCTCACTTAGTTTTTCTATTTTATTTTTTTATTTTTTAAAATTATATTTATCGATTTTTTTTAATATTGAGCTGATTGAGAATTTGGTTTTGTAATTTTTTTCTTTAAAACATTGTTGATTGCTACAGTGTTTCTCCGCATGGTTTTTTTCTCCAAAATTATCTTTTTTTTATTTTATTTTTTAATATTGAGCTGGTTAAAAATTATAATTATAATATGTGAGGAAAGCACTGTAATTTTTTTAAAAAAATTATTGTTCATTCCCACATGGTTTTTTTTTAAATTTTTTTCAAATTATCCTTTTCAATTTTATTTTTTTAATATTAAGTTGTTTGTGAATTACAATTACAAGTCATTACAAATAAGGCTAAATCATGTGGGGAAGCACTGTAGCTTTCATCACAAAACACTGTGAATTGCTATAGTGTTTCCAACATGATTTTTTTTTCTTTTTTTGGTGTTTGTTTTGTTTTTTTTTCTAAAATTGTCTCTGTCGATTTTTTTAAATATTGAGCTGATTAAAAATTTAACTTTATAATTTTTCTCTTTAAAACACTGTGAATTATTGCAGTGTTTTTCCATGTGATTTTTTCTAAAATTATCTTTGTCGATTTTTTTTTAATATTTAGTTGGTTAAGAATTATAATTGCAGTAAAACTAAATCATATAAAGAAAGCGTTATAGTTTTTCTCACAAAACACTGTGGATTGCTACAACATTTTTTCTCATGGGTTTTTTTCCTTCCAAAATTATCTTTGTTGGTTTTTTTTTTAATATTAAGTTGGTAGAGAATTTAGCTTTGTAATTTTTTTTCTTTTTATTAACTGAAAAGCTAAATCATGTGGCGAAAACACTGTATCTTTCCTCACAAAACACTTTAAATTACTACAAATCATTTTATTCAGTCTCTAAGTTTTGGATCACCAACACAACCTTTTTTTTCGTCATGAAATATTTGCTCCATCATACCTTTAATTTCTATTACTTATCTAGCGCTGGTTCATAATTATAACATTATCAAATGTATTTGTTTTATAAGTCCGCGGCAGCGCGCGGGCATGTTATCTCGTGTATATATATATATATATATATATATATATATATATATATATATATATATGTCATGGTGTAGAAGGATATATTTAAGATTCAAATGACAATAAAAAAACATAATAGGTGTGTGTATGTGTATAAGTACTTACCGGAAACATCATTAATTTAAAATATAAAGACGGATGAGCTATTTATCTATATCATAATAAAAGGCATCATCTGCGAGTTATGTAATTATTATGTTATTTTGGATAGAAAAAAAATAAGAAATTGCATTTATTTAAAAATTAAATTAACACAATTACGTACCAAAAACTAAAAAAAACTGAAGGTGGCCACGGTTCATATGAACAATTAGCCTTCTGTGTAGTTTTTATTTTCAATTGTATCATTTATAGTCTAATTATATAAAATTAATGTCTAAATTAAAATACAGAAAAAATACATAAATCACCCTAAAATCATGATAATTTTTACTTTGTTTTAAAAGTTTATTTTTCAATTCCTGAGTTAAAAAGAAAAAAGAATTGTTGAAAAACGATGAAAGAAAAATGAAATTGTTGATTGTCATAATACTAAGAACAAAAATTATCAAACTTGATGTCAATAAATTTTATTTGACAAAAAGAGTTTGATGGTGGTGGGTTTTTTCTATAAACATATTTAAAAAATGAGACAGAGCTTCTTCTTGAATTTTAGGTTTGGTTGATTTTGATATTCATGGGTGATTTTAAAGTATTTTAAGATTAGTATGTAGTTTTAGAAAAACATGTTAGCTTCAAATTTTAAAAAAAAGTTAAAACCATTTTATTCTAGTCGTCCATGTTGCTTGGCCAAGCCCACACACCTGGGTTTTTTTTTAAGGCCCTGATATGTTGGGCAACTGAAATCCGCACGCCTAACTTGACCAGTTTTTTTCTTAAACAAAAAATCCTTCAACAATGGGTTTTTGATGAATTTGTTATTTTTTTTTTAATTTTATTCTTTAAGATTTGGTTGGTTTTGAATTGGTCTTTATTTTTTTATCATATAATTAAAATAAAATAAAATTGTTATTGAACTCATTGGAATACAAACCCGGATCATGGATTTAATAAGTTAACTTGGGTTAACTAGAATTAATCCAATATATCATCATCTCAATAATAATAAAAAAAAGATGACAACTTTAATTTTTTTTAAATCAAATTTTTTTTATTAGTCATCCAGGTTCTCTTTAAATTTGTGCATTTGATCTTTATTTTTTATATTATTTTTTTGTTTTTTCATTGTTTTTATTTTTAAACCTATTAAGTCATATCAAAATAATTTTTATATAATTTAATTAAAAATCTGAACCTCACAAAAACTTGAGTTGATAGTTTTTAAGTTTAAATTGTTATAACAAATTTAATAAAGTATCAAAAAAATCCCCCGCAACTTGAATATCCTCTTTTACATCATAAAAATTTTAGTTCAGTCACAGCGCCAAGTAAACTAGATTAAAAGATAATAAAAGAATAGAAACTCGCATCATTATATTATATAAGAAAAAACATCATTTTCTTTTCTTTTCTTTTAAAAATATTTCTTTCCGAGTACTTGCTGCCCAAGAAAGAAGATGGATGGGGCCTACGAAACTTGTAGAAAGGTTTTGGGAAGGCGTTGTGCTTGTTCTGCTATATTCCTTTTTCCAAATCAACGCGGTTTCAGCGCAACTGCAGTGCAGTTTTTCCCTATAAAATGTGCTGCATCTCTCTCTCCAGTGCCATACCAGGTGAGGTGCTCGCTTTTTATTTCGTTTTTACTCTTGATCTCTCTTCAGTATCTAAATCTTCGTCTACAATTAAGAGGGCCTTTTGCTAGGCCCCCCCAATTCCTGTTTTAGGAAGAGGAATGAAATACATGCTTCTATCAGTGTGAGTATATATAATTTTATCTTTTAGTTTTTTTTTTCAACTAATAACGATGTAGACAGCTGCTGTTCTTAATCATATATTTAGCATCTTGTCACTGCTTCTTGTTGTTTATAGTTCGTCTTATGCTAGCAGGCACGCATATTTAGCGGCAAAAGATGACACGCATGACAACACCTTTCGAATTTAACGTTGGAGATAGATTTAATCCGAATGATGAAGAACTAACGTATCATTATCTAATGCAAAAATTACTTGGGAATGATCACCTAGTCAGCAGAATCCCCCTACTTGATCTCTACCAGTTTGATCCGTCCGATTTACCTTGTAAGTAGACGATCCGTGTTTTGTCTTTCTTTCTCTTATAAATTTTCAAGTGCGAACTAGCTATCTATTTGTGTTAACTATTTTCTAAGTTTGATTAGATTTTGCTGGGACAGATTCAAATGATGGAGAAGGACATTTCTTTTCTCCTCTCCATACCAAGTTGGGCACAAATAACGGGAGAATCAATAGGTCAACAGGCGCTGGTTCATGGCTAGCTACAGGAAAGCATTGTGAGATAACATCTCAACATAATGGGGAAGTGAATAGTGGTATCAGAAAGATTTATGTTTATTTTAAAGATGGGATCAAGTATGTGATGCATGAGTACAGTATACCCAACCTGGTGCGTAGTGTGTGTTTATATACATGTGTGTGTGTGTGTGTGTGTGTCAGAGTAGAAGAAGTTTAGTTTTGATAATTAGTTCACATCTCATCATCTTAATTATATAATTATATTAAAGCGAAAATTCGTATGGTTCCATCATTTTTGAGTTGTGTTTCTTTAAATCCCATTTGCCGGTCCATCTTTTGTAGAGTACTTCTCTAGTTCTGTGTAAAGTAATGAAGAAGATGCCAAGTAAGAAGAGTGGAGGAACATGTAAGAAGGTTAAAAAGAGAAAGGAGGCGGCTGAGCTGCCACTGCCAATATGTAACGAGGATAATAGCACTCTAGCATCTGGTGTAATGAAGAAGAAGATGTCAGTTAAGAAGAGTGAAGGACCAAGTAAGAAGGTTAAAAGGACAGATGAGAAGGCTGATATGCCATATAACAAGGAAAATATTACTCCAGTACCAGATGAAGGTTCTGATTTAGAAAACTGGATTACCAGTGATAAGAGTGATTTTTCAACCTATAATAATATTATCGATAATAAAGGTGAGGTAGGAGGTGAAATTTTTCGTAATCTATTCATCTTGAAATCTAATCATCAAAATAATTAATGTTCTTGAAAATGAATATGCAGATCAGCAGACTGAGAAATCTACCTGTGATAATGGCGGAACTCCTGCTTCTGCATACCCTGTTGCAGATTTTACAACTCTAGAAGATCAGGTGAGACTTGAGAGCGGAGCCTCATGGGCAACTTTCAATCTTTGATAAAAGCCTAATGCTTGCTTTCTTGATTCTCTCCACAGGTAGACCCTGAAATACTACCACATCTACAATCGTTCCCTGGTTATGATCAGCTGGATTATAGCCGTTATGATCACTTCACCCAAGTTGATCCATCACTGACAGAGAAAGTCAGCACTAACAATGGCCCTGCAGGAACTTCCATGTTCGTCCCAGAGGATGATCAGTTCAACGAGCCTGAAACTTTTTGGAAATATTTGCTTTCCAATACCCTGTAATGTACCGATAAGAACAATAAACCAGAAGGTAGAAAGTAAGAAACAAACTGCCTTTCCCCCTAAGTTGGATGATCACTGGGGTTAATATTAACACTAGTAATCAGTAGCTGTTTATGTACCTTGCAGCAGAAGTGTGTGCTTTCTGTAAGTGGTTGTCTATGTTAGTTTTATTCTGTAGATGAGCAGCTTGGTTCTGCAAAGGTAGTTGAACCTCTGTATTCCATCAACTCTGTTGTCTAGTTTGATGAAATAATTATCTAGAACCAACTAATCCAGAGTTTGCATCACATTATACATTATAGCAACATGAAATCTCAAAGGAATCGTTGCATAAATAATTTTCATCATGCCATGAGAATCCAGAGCCCTCATAAACGCAGTATAAGAAGCTGTCTCAAGCTTCATACAACCCTTTTTCGTCGCCCCATACAATTCAACTTCTCTTGAAAGGGTAAAATTTACCATATCCCTAACATTCTATTCCTTTCATTGAAGTTCTTCAATTCTTTATTTATGTTTTTCATTTAATTCTTTATCTAGATACAATGCCAGTTTCAGAAGCAGATTCAAATTCTATAAATAAAGCATTCAACCGCTAACACTTCCAAAGCATGCTTCTTTTCACTGACTATGGGATCACACTTGTTTCATAAGTTGGGCTGCTCACTTCCACATCCAATGTCTACGATTTCCATCGAAACCAACTTTGAATACTAGGAACCATGGCAATATAACAGCAACGAACACATCATCCAAATCATTTAGTGTCCCAGAACATAAGAAACGGATCCAAAAGGAACAAAAGTGTTTGTTTGAAAGTACAGAAATACAAATGTAAAATAAATATGTTTTTGAGATAATTTTGAAGTGAATTTCTATCCTTTCAAATCAATCAACAGATACAGGAGGACTCATCCTCTCTTTCTCTAATGTTTTTGTCTCTTCTATCTCGAGATCGAGATAGGAACTAAATGGTTTTTAAAAGTACCTCTGAAAGCACCAATAATTGACGTGGAAGGAAGACCATGCTTTAATAATAAAATTCCAACATGTCGATGATTTATGATCAATTCAATCAAACCTTGAAGTATAAATCATCATAAAAGCAGATGAAATACGCACCACATTTTTTTCTGACTTTTCTTACAAACTATGGCATAAAACTCATATCCTAGTTGGAAAGCTTTCTTGTAAACTAGATATGAGCATAACAGTTCCCTGAACTGCATGCTATCTTCAAGTACTGCCCTTGAGTCATCCCTGTGCTGGAGAAATCCTCGGTTAATAACATTATAAGAAAATTCATCTGGAGGGCAGCCATCTTCTTCCATATTTCAGAAAGCTTCCAATGCTTCATCTAACAATCCTTCTTTATAAGTCTATTCATTATTGTGGTGTTTATATATATGAACATCACGCTCCAACCCTTTGACAAAGAGTATTTGTGAAAACAGCTCCCTTTCATCTTAATTTAAGATTCCCGGATTTGCACATGGCATCAACAAATTCCATTTGTTTGGTCAGAGAAAGCACATTCTCATAATGTCTCATTCTAACAGTTGCAGACAATAATTTATTGAATTGGATAATACAAGGGCGCCGGGGTTTACCATGAAGCATGTGATTGAAACAAGCAAGGGCATCATCAATGTTTATAAAAGAAGAAGAAGAAGAAGCATCATCTTTCTTGTGTTTTTCTCTACTCCTTTTTTTTTATTTTTTATTTTGTCAAACATGATCTTAAACGCTAAAGATTCGGTCCAGTCTCGTTAGCTAGGCTTTCCAGCCCATCCTAAAAACCGAAGCAAGCTTTATTTAAAGACACAAGAGGGCTTTAAAAAAGCAATACATGGCCCAGTGGCTTTTCTTTTTAAAACGAGTTTGGAAGGGCCTGATCCATTACCAAAAAGCAAGTATTATTTTTATCCATCAAAATAGATGTTTTGGCAACCAAAATCCCAAAACTTTCCTGCTTTTTTTTTTTAAAGAAAAAAACACCTTGCCCAGAATTAAAAATTTTCAGATAAAATTTGATACATCTAAGAATGATTTTTATTATGTAATTATAAAAACCTATATAGAATAATATTGATTTTATGATTTTCATAAAAAAAAATCAATTTCCTTAAATTTCTAACTTAATTATAAAATTTACAAAATGTAATTGATGCTCATTAAAACAACTCATTATTTTTTTAATTATAACACTTTTAAATTACAATTTCATCATATAACAACAAAATTCAATTTTTCTCAAATCCCAAACAAACCTTAACATACAAATCATTTATTAATATAACAAATTTCTCAAAAACAAATTGTAAATTAAAACACATAAATATATACGGATACTAAAAAAAACAAATCAATAAATTAATCTAAAATATAAATGGGTTATAGAAAGATGAGCGAGTCTGTTTATTTTGTGTATTGAGATGTTTACAAATCCAATGACTTATATGAATTTTTAAAAATCTTTCTTGATGCATATAAATTTATATTAATATGCTAATTAAAGACATGGAAATGATGTAACTTAAATTTAAGAACCGTTGAAGTTATCTAATGTCTACAACAATATGACAAATATAGGAAGACGTCGATGGGCACAAGTTTCTCTCTCCAAAGCGAGCATGCTTCATGAGTTCATGAGCGTGTTGCCCCATTTACTTAATTTCTTTAAGGCATTCAATGGTTAATTGTGACTAATGAAAATAACCACTTTTTAATTTTTTTAATAAGTTAGTGTTTTAAACTAATAAATCATTGTCATCAGGACCCACCAAGGTTTCGATATTCCCAATTTCCCATGGTGAATAAAAAAAAATTAAAGATTTTCAACTCCATTAATTAGCATACAAGATAGCAGAGATTTGTTCAAGAATAAATGCCAGCAACATCATCTTTGGTTGGAAGACAAAAATGTCAATGTCTTCTTCCATTAAGTAACACTATGATTTGCTTCTTTGTGTTTATCATCTAATTTCTTTGTTTAATTATGGAAGCTACTTTATAATTTCCATGAAAAGTCCGCTGTCCACTCTTTTTAAACCCTGATGCAGACGCTATTACCTTAGGATTTAGCCAAGTGTATGGTGGATATCAACCTCATTTTGCATGAGCTACACTATAAATAGCAGGTCAGAACCTGGTAATTGAATCATCAAGAGTGAACCAGCTTGAGCAAATTCAGTTTCTAAGCAAAAGCTTTCCAGGCCCCTTTATCCTATTTTACCTGCAGAAAATGTCTGGCTGTAGCTGTGGCTCTGACTGCAAGTGTGGCAGTGGCTGCAAGTAATTACTAGTTCTTTTCTTGTCAAGATTCTACTAATTAGTCCCTTTAAAGATACTGAAAAGGGCACCAATAGATTAGTTACTTATATTCTCTCTTTTTTCTCCTTGAATTTCATTAGACTATAGTCTGAAACTCACTTTTCTGTGGTTGCAATCTTCTTGTGCTTGGCAGATGTGGCATGTACCCTGACTTAGGTTTCTCAGAGAACACCACAACTGAGACAATCATTGCAGGTGTTGCACCAGTTAAGATGTATGTATCACACAATTCATATACTATTATTTTCATGCATCAAAGTTTTACTAAGTCCCAGAAGGTGGCTCTGACTCACTGGGATTCCAGTGATTAAAGATTTGGATTTCCAATTAATATTCTACTCTTATATTTAAGATCCAAAAATGTTGTCTGAATAATATAGTATTTTAGAACACAAATGTTGTGTTTACTGATATTGTTTTGCTATTTCTGCAGGTTCTATGAGAGGTCTGAGATGGACTTCGGTGCTGAGAATGGCTGCAAGTGTGGATCAAACTGCACCTGTGATCCATGCTCCTGCAAATGAGGACACATGGACATGGTTCCAACAAAGCAGTAGTTAATCTATCAGTTGGTCAGCTCATGTTTGTATAATGGTGCTTGTTGTTAAATAATAATAAACAGCAAAGGGTTCCTATAAATCCTTTGTCTTGTGTACGCGTCACTGCTTTGTTGGCTGCTTCAACTTTCAAGGTGTTTTCATGTATGCTTGGAAACTTGAACTATGTGGAGTTGATGATTATTAATGAAAATGCTTAATTAGTTTCTGTTTTAATGGTTGTAAACCTTTTCTTCTCTTTTACCTATAGATCATAGACTTCTTCTTACCTGCTTTGACAGTATTGATTTGGCCATTCCAAATATGCTGATAACAGCGGAAAAAAAAATTAAATCACAATATAAAATAATATAAATTATATTTTAAAATCTCACTTATCAGTTTAAATTTTTAAATTAAATTGAACTTTTAATATAGTATTATTGATGACCAAACGATCACAAATTCAAATCTAACCATTCTAATTTATTTGATAAAAATTTAAGTACAAGATAATATAGACATATGTAAATTTAAATCACTTGAGGGGTGTTAGAGAATAATATAAATTATATTATGAGATTTCACCTATCAACTTAAGTTTTTGGGTTAAATTAATTTTTTAATATAAAATTTAATAATTAAAATTAATTAATAACATAAAATAATATAAATCTATAAAAAAAAAATTAAAAATTATTATTTAACAGTTTAACCTAATCTTTCACATCCAACTAGACGTTCCAGTCACGATCTATTTTGACATTTTTAACAAGTTTTGTGCCGTGATGGTCTTATCATGTCCGATTATAACATTGAAGTCTACAAGCATACAACCATATGAATCCAACCAGAAGAAGCTTTCCTATGAAAAATCACTTTGTTTACAACCGCATGTTCGGGCGTGTGCAGTACAAAATGTTCATAATATTCCTAAAATAAATGTTTTTAATAAAATAAAATAAAAATTATATCAACTAATAAATTATTAAAAAAAAAATATTAACACTAAAGATGGAATGCTGAAAGATAAATGCAGTTGTTGTCTTGTTGACATGGGGCATTCTTCGAATTTTAATTAATTCTATTTAATTATATGGCAATAAAAATGGAGTTTTAGCACAACTACAATAATTTAATAACTACAGCATACATAAGATTGATTGGTAGTGAGCCTTTGTCTGTATTTAGCAAATTGATCCTTATATTTGCATGTAATTTCTTTGGCGTGTGGGATGCGAATGCTGCCAAGATGATACGTGAAAGTTAAATATAATTCATGCACCATTACAGAACATGATCCAAGGTGATATTTGTGACTTGCACGTCACGATGCCCAACTCACTAAGAACGGATCTTACTCTAATTCTATTAACACTTTTTCTCTTTTATTTGTTTTTTTCTCTTTTAAAAATAATTAATAATACATCAGTAATTACGTACTTTCGTAACCTGGTGATCCCTCCTGAGAAGCAGGGAAGGGAAAGTAAAGTTTAATTTCAAGTTGAATTCATCATGGTAATTCTTGAAGGCAAAGAAGAACAAAGATGCAAGGATTACTATAGCTATATAGAGTTTCAGTTCCATTTAGAGATATTCACATGGAGAGGATAAGTAGAAACTAAACTTCAGATTACACAATCCACCAAGCCCATCACACAACACAATTTCTTAAACGGGAAACAACCTTCCCTTTTGCACTTGAGACTGGAGAAATTGGGTAGAAAAATCAAGCATCGGACCAATGTATTTCCATTTCGCCCCATTGGTTTAATGGCACTTCCAGCGCCGTCCAAACAGCCTTAGATGCATCAACAATGTTGTTAGGACAAGGAGGCTGGTAATCATGGTCAGCATCACACCCCATAGTAGAGTCACATTCATCGACTACCATGGCTTTGACACTCCTTCCATTACCATAGATGTTGATATAATTCAAGCACCTACTCTTGTGATTAAACCATCCTGTCGAAAGTGCGACGACCGGTGTGTCATCAGAATGGTACTGATTGTCACATTCTGATGGCGCGCCACCATCTCCACCCTTCTCGAAACTATTAAGAGTTAGAGTTGCCTTTGTGTGATTAGTCGCTGGTGGTGAGCATTTGTAAGTGGTGTAAAGCCTTCCTTTTATACAGCAAAGAGAGTCATTCTCTTCATTGCATTGTCCTTTAGGAGCCTTTCTCCCCATTATCTTACCGCTAGGCCTGCAGGTCTGAGCCTCAACACATAAAGAACTTGCAAAAAGAAAGGACAGGCAAATGAGAAGAACACTAGACCAAACCTGCTTCTTCATATTTTCTTTCCTCTACTATTGTTTTAGATATGGTTTGGAGTGAAGAACTTGCATTAGTGCAATACTTTATATACATATTAGCCTCTCAAAATGGATGAAATCAAGACATTATTGTGGTCTTTTCATTTTTAACAATCTTCTCAGACTGTTATCTCAGCTCCTTGTTCAGTATTACGAAGTATCAAGACTCGATCGATGTGACATACTGGCATGGTGTCTTCGTTTGATCAACCAAGCAATCTACTAAGACATGAAGCAAATCTGAATTTTCTAATACGTTGATCTCTAATTAGTCAAGACAGGCCGCATAAAAAAACCCATCACAAATCATTGGGCCGTAATAGTTAAGTTAATAGAATAATTAGAAAAATATTATAATCTTTGCTGCATGTGAATGGGATTCATTTACCTTCAAAACCTGATGCCTTATTTTGTTTTTTCTACTCTAGCAGGCTCCTAGCATAAAAATATTCCTAATTCCAAGTAGTTGGTCATCAATCTATCATTCTCAGACTAGCATGAGTGTTTGAGCAGGCCAATGTTATACATTACCCCTTTGAGAGATCCTGAATTGCATAATCAACAGTTCAACACAGTAAAATAGAAAGGAAGCGAGAATCATGAAGAGTTCTTGCTTAAAATCTTCCATACTCCTTCTGGTCATTCTTCTGTTCGCAGAGTATTGTTAAAAAAATTAATGAGGCTCATAAATGTCAACAAGTGGCAAAGTGGTGGGAAAGAAACTCCCACCTGAGGAGAATGACTCGGATCTTTGTGTTCCAGGCAAAGTCCTACTCAACCTACAAATGTTCGCCGCCAGTCTCTAGCCATACCAGGCCTTCCTGACATTCAATGTCTTTGAAGAAAGTGGAGATTCCCCACCTTACTGTGACGAAAAGTTCCATCCTAATGATACACCAGTTGTGGCATTATCAACTGGATGGTACGATAATGCTAGTAGGTGCCTTAAACACATCAATGTAACTGCTAATGGGCATAGCGTGCTGGCCTTGGTGAATGTGACTCAACTGTGGGTTGCGATAAAGATCATGATTATGAACCTCCTTATGCTAACAACGTTGTGTCTGCCTCAATTAGTGCTGTATGGAAAGCCTTAGGTGTGCCTCATGATCAATGGAGTGGTCTGAAAACACATGGTCCGATGCTTAATTGAATTTCAATTTGTGCCTTGCATGTTAAAAGAATGCGCGCAGTTTATTTCTTATTTCCTATGTTGCTTTATTTCCAAGTGCATGTCAGGATTCAGGAGTGTAGCGTGGTGAATTTATATGGTATAATCCATTTTACTCGCTAAATATCTCTAGTAAATGGTTTTAAAATCTTAATTCAAAAGATTACTGAAAGTTAGGCATGGAAATTTAGTGGCTCTCTTCACTGTCTGAATCAAGGTGTCTCATTTTCAAATATGCTGCAAACAAAGGTGTGGGATTCGATTTTGGGAAGAGATTAAAAGATGCAAGGTTATAAGAATTTTGCCAACATCACTAGATTTCTGTGAAGGACAATATTGCAAAATATACAGTTTCTAGTCTTGCACATGGAGATGTTCTGATTCCTGATGACCCATTTCCTAGTTGTCATACGGGTGCTGTATTATCAACCTCAATGTCCATGTATTTGTAAGTTGCAAACCTTCATTTTCCTGGTTGAATCTGTGCTTTGAAAATTGCCATCTAGCAATGGCAGCTTAATCATTCCCTTGCTGCAAACGCTTCACCGCCTGAAACGATTTTAATGGCATTGTCAGTGGTAGGGAATTGCCTAGCTTCAAAGTTTTGGCTATTTCATTTCCTTTTCTGTTTCATGTTTTGACATATACATGATAAAGAATTCCAATGGTAGCTACTCTTGGACTAACCTTTGGCCCAATAACTGGCCTTTTGCTTCGGAACTAGAATTTTTTTGCCTAGAACTCGCTCATCTTCAAAGCTTTATATTTCCCAAGGGTGCTGTGAAAAGAAGTTCCTTAAGAAGCCTCTGCCTCCTGTGCTTGCATGCTTTTTTTCTCTCTCACATCCTTGTTTTTATTAGCTAGGCAGAGGGAAAAATTGAATTTCTAATCTCTGCATCAATCCAGGCTATGTATTGACAACTTCTCTTTGGATTTATTGAATAAATGTTTAGTTGAGTGCAAGAAGTTTATAGTTTTGCAAGCAAAGTCTTTTGCTAATATTGTTTGAGAAACTGTCACTTCACATTTTTCTTAAAGACTTCGAAGACATCTTTTATTGGTTTATTGTCATCCAATTACACATGAGCCAGTTTGTTTTCTTACAGAATTGACCACAATCTCCTTAGAATATTGATTATGAATTTGAGGATTCTTTTCCCAGGGGAGTACCCCTTCCTGTCTTTTAATCTTCGTAAACTACAAGCCATCTTCCAAGATTTGAGATGAAACATCTGAATTGTGCTCATGTCGATAATATTTATGAACAACACTTTAAGACGACGTAGTACTTCTATGCAGAATAACATCTGCAGAATCAATTATGACATGTTCCTTGTTTGAAAATGTTATTTAAACAGAAAAATATTGGAGTTTCATATAATTTTAGGAGATGTCATTTCATTTGAAAACCATATAAATATGGGCTTGAGTGGCAGAATACACAGAGGGGATTGGAGCAATAAGGTGAAGAACCAGTAGCCATGACATGGATCAGTAGGAAAGTTCTGTGATATGTAAGATCAGCAAGAATATTATCTGCCTTTCTGATGATGCCACTTGAAAGACACTGAATCTTGAAAAATGATCATTAGTTGACATCTTATTTTTCATATAGCTTCCCTTGAAGGACTAGGAAAGCATGCTGATTAAAACAATTATAAACAAAGCATGTACCAAGGCAAAATCTTCTAATAGGGCTACCTATAAACCAGACAAGAGAAAACGTGAAGGAGAGGCGATGATGATTTTCGTAACTCAAGTCACAATACATGATAGCCTGCTAGGCCTTTTCAAGCAGAGGATTAAGGAAAGTGTAAATAGAGTGGAGCAACAGAATTATGTAAGTTATCAGTGCAATCAAACCAGCAACTAATGCTCCTGTTACTTGGTTGCAGTACTTGGTGACTTGGCCGCAGACAGGTAGCCAACCTGCACGAGAATTCCCATTCTTTCCCACCTGAGCAACCGCCAAGGCCGCCGAAATGCTTGAAATGAGCAACATGGTGAATACCTACTTGAAGCAACAAAAGAAACGGCAATTACTACCAAAAAAATTCCGGTCAGAATTCTTTCCTGTATTCTTCAGTTCCTGAAATCATAGTGTAAGTGTACTATAGCTTGTAGCACTAATGTTTGATATAAGGCTCAGTGTGCTGCATAATTACCAAATCCAAGGCAAGAACTAATCGCCAGAGTGGACTCCCTGGAAGATGAAACAGAACAAGAAAACCATAGACAGTAACAATTGCATTTGCTATCACAAAATACCTGCAGAAGCCCTTTTCAGTAGTCAAGACAAAGGTACAAGCAAGTATAACTGTAGAAGAATAGTTGATTAAACTTACTTGAAGGCTGGTGTGTCAGTGTACTTTGCTTCATATGATACTGCAAAGAATGTACCCTTCTCATGGCTTGTTGCCATGATAATCACTGCTGCAAGTGTGGCACCAACGGCAATAAGCCTTAGCAGGAGGCTGAGTAGCCTCTTGGGCTTCATCATTGATACTAACTTGAAAGTTTGAGTGCACTAGAAGCGTTGAGAGTTGTTGTTTGTAGACAAAGCTGGAATATAAAGCAGAATTGATGAAGGCAGTACGTTTCTTTATACGGTTGTCAGCTATGAAGGCAGAAATGAAGGGTGGTGGTGACTGGTGCGCTAGTTTTGGTCCTTGCTTGTGCTTTGTTAATTAGTTGAATTCCCCACCCGTCACCAACACCGTCCAGTAAGGTTTTTTTCTACTTTTTCTGCCATGCAGACTTTAAGGGCATGCAGCCTATGGCTTATATTGGCTTGTGGAGTTGGTTTTTCTTGATGTGGATGAATTTCATATGGCTATGAATGATTAAAAGAGGAAGAATCCATATTGAACCCTGTCCCAATCCATGCTTTAGGTAATCAGTAATCTATCATCTGACGACTTATAAGTGATTTATGTATGAATATGCAAGTAAAAGCTTAGAAATACATGGCCATGGACATGTCATTTAATTTGACCTACCAACTAATAGCACTATAATACATCATATCCCAAAATGCATATTTGAAATTCCTCTCCCTTAAATACCAATTAATCAAGAAGATCAACAATATATGAGTCTCCACCCTAAAAGATTGGCCCCACCTCAAATCACTCTAATCTCAAATTTCAGGTATCTTCAAATAATGAATCTCTAATGACATGAAAAGTGATAGTAATGGAAGCGATGATGTTAATAATGGTTTCTTCCTTAACAAGCTAAAAGTTGAGGAAAAAAACATCAAAGATGTTAAAAAACAAATATTGATTTAGACAATGTTTGTTAATATCATCACAAAAATAAATTTATTCAGGAATTTTATATATATAAAGTGAATTTGAGATTTACAATTCATAACATGCTATAAGTCAATAGAACAAGAATAATTTGATTCTTTTTTATGTAAAATTTAATATAAACCGATTAAAATTACAATATTATTAAAACTGATACTAAAAAAAAGAGATGGGTAGTCTTAATTAGACATCAAAAAAATCGAGACAAAAACAATTACTTGAACTTTAGTTATTTTTAACTTAGAGAGACTGATGCAGAGTTTTATATTACTTATTATGTTTTATTATTTAGTTTTATAATTTTTTTTAATCCAGTTTAGTTCTAAAACTATTATAAATATATTTATCTAATTTATATTTTAGCATAGACTTAAATGAATAAAATAAAAAATTTAGGTTTATTCTTATAAATTTAGTGTTCTTGGCCTTTATGAATTTTTTCTTGTAATAAATCAGGTTATCTTTTCCTCCCCGGTGCCTCACTCTTTTAATTGTATATGATTTATTAACATACGTAGGTTTTATTCCGAGCAAGAACGGCATGATGTCACGACTGGAACCAAAGAAGATGAGGGCTAGCGCAGAAGAAGAGGGATTTAATTCAAATCAAGCATAAAACGACAGCGTGGGAAGGAAGCGGTAAAGAATTTAAAACATTAGTTAAACGGTTGCGTTTCATGCAGCCCGGATAGTTTAAATGAAATAATCAAGCCACATGTAATGGCTAGGGAAAATATAGAATTAAGGGAACAATTTGGTATGATAAATACCCAAGGATGTAACAGAAACATTCCAACTTTTGATATAACAGAATTCAGTATCTTTTCCTAAATTCTCTCCCTCTCAATCAGTGTGTAGGGAAAACCCCATGCTGAACGTATGACCTGTTCTTCCTCACTCCTTCAAAACTTCTTCTTCCCTCCCATGGTAGTTTGATCATCCTCTAGAAAACTAACTTGCAGCAAAGTGGTATCAGAGCTTCATCTTTGGATCTCCTCAAAATGCCTCCAGAGACCAGGTCCCAAGATGTGAGAAGGTGTGACGGTTCCTTGGAAGCTGCTAACCAAAGAATCGATGGAATAGAAATCAAACTGAACACACAGTCGGATGATCTTGGCCAACTCAAGGCTATGATGAAAGAAATAGCTACTCAGCAGATTGCGATAAAACACACCCTACAAACTCTCACTAGAGAGACTAGCTCCTCCCAAAGGCCCCATGCTCCTCAACCGCCTACAACAACCTGCAGTCAAGGGTGGGTTGGAGAAGGTTCACAAGGGTCTTACAGGTTTCACAAGCCCAAGAGGAATTTTCCAACATTTGAAGGCGAAGATGTGCATAAGTGGTTGTATAAATGCAATCAGTATTTCGACCTTGAAGAAATAGCAGAGCCAGACAAATTGAAACTGGCCTCCTACTACTTGGATGGGTTGGCACTGTATTGGCACCAGAACTTCATCAGAAACTTGGAAGGACAGGACACGACTTGGGCAGATTATGTTGAAGCCCTGTGCTGCCGGTTTGGAGGACAAAAGGACCCCTTGGAGGAGTTAACAAAACACAAACAAGCTGGGAATCTTGAAGACTATATCAAGGAGTTTGACATGCTCTGGAATAGAGCTCAGGTATCTGAAAAGCAAGCCTTAGTATTTTTCTTGGGAGGGTTAGAGACTGAGATTAAGAACTTAGTAAAAATGTTTGAACCCAAATCTCTCAAACAAGCATATAACCTAGCTAGGCTCCATGATAACACACTCACGTATAGAAGAAACACTCCCCATTACACTAAACTTCCAGCTCAAACAAACACTTACCAACACAACCAAAGGCTAGCTTACCCCACTCCCTCCAGCAGTTCAACTTCCAACTCCACCTTCACTACGTTTAAATCTTCCCAGCCTGCCTTACTACCTACCCCTAACAGGCCACCATTCAACAACGCAACTGTCAACTCCAACCCCAGACCCTCCAGACCTATTAGAACCAGGGAGATGGATGAGCGTAGAGCCAAGGGATTATGCTTTTGGTGTGATGAAAAATTTGTACCAGGACATAGATGCAAAAACCGAAAGCTATACTCACTATGCATCATCGAAGACGAAGAAGAAAACTCTGAAGAGGAGGAAACCATTGAAACCATGAATGTAGAAGCCCTTACCCCTCATCTGTCATTACATGCATTGCAGGGCACCACGGGGTGCCACACCATCAAGGTATGGGGCAAACTAGACAAATGCCCTATATTCATTTTGATTGACTCAGGCAGCACCCACAACTTCCTTAATGCCAACCTCGCCAGTAAACAGAATTGTCTCCTAACACCCATCAAACCTATGCTAGTAGAAGCAGCAAATGGGGGTACCATGTCTTGTACTAAGCTCTGCAAGAACCTACAGTGGAAAATGCAAGGCGTCCAGTTCCAGGCGGATGTTTTTGTAATGCCTTTACAAAGCTATGATATGGTCCTAGGCATACAGTGGTTGAAGTTACTGGGAAATGTATTAGCCAATTACGAAGACAAATGGATGAATTTTTGGTGGGAAGGAAATGAAGTGACACTAAAGGGGGACAATCCTATACTCACCCAGTCCATTCGACTGGAAGAGTTAAGTGGACTACTTGCACGTAAAACACTGCTGGCAGAGGTGAATATTTGCAGTCTAAGAGTGCTGGAGGTGGAGGGCACAACACTCAGCTATCAGGAAGGGTACCTTCCTTCCCAGCATGCAGAGGAGTTTCCAATTCAGGCACTATTGGATACTTATTTCCATATTTTCAGAGAACCAGTAGAACTACCTCCTGCCAGAGGACATGATCATAGGATACCTCTGAAGGATGAAAACCTGACAGTCAACCTAAGGCCATACAGATACTAAGGGTTGTAAAAGGATACCTTGGAGAAACTAGTGGCTGAAATGCTAGACGCTGGAATTGTTCAACCAAGCCACAGTCCGTTTGCTTCTCCAGTAGTGCTAGTCAAGAAAAAAGATCATACATGGCGATTTTGTGTGGACTTTCGCGCTCTCAACAAGCTGACTGTAAAAGATAAGTATCCCATCCCTATTATTGATGAATTATTAGAAGAATTGGAAGGAGCAACCATTTTCTCTAAAATTGACTTAAGGGCAGGCTACCATCAGATTCGAATGGACCCTAAAGATGTGTATAAAACTGCATTTCGCACTCACAATGGCCATTTTGAATTCCTTATCATGCCTTTTGGGCTCTCTAATGCCCCAGCAACCTTCCAGAGTTTAATGAATGACATCTTTAGGCAACATTTGAGGAAGTTCATTTTAGTTTTTTTTGACGATATATTGATCTATAGCAAGAGCCGGACAGACCACTTGCATCACCTTACTGTTGTGTTTGACCTATTATGTGCCAACCAGCTTGTTGCGAAGAAGGAGAAGTGTGTATTTGGCAGCAATCAGATGGAGTATTTGGGCCACATTATCACCAAAGAAGGAGTGGCCACCGACCCTAACAAAGTGGTAGCAATGATGAATTGGCCTATTCCTACTAATATCAAACAACTACGGGGATTTTTGGGGTTGACTGGTTACTATAGGAAGTTTGTGAAGGGGTATGGGGAACTCTGCAGACCCCTTACTCAGCTGTTGAAGAAGGGCTCCTTCAACTGGACTAGTTCGGCCACTATGGCCTTCAATCAATTAAAGGACGCCATGGCTAATCCCCCTGTTCTGACGTTGCCAAACTTCGACAAGACTTTTGTCGTAGAGACAGATGCATCAGGAGTGGGTATGGGAGCAGTTTTGATGCAAGAAGGGCATCCACTCGCTTTTATCAGCAAAGCCCTGGGACCTCGACAACTAAATCTATCAGCATATGAACGGGAGCTATTGGCCATTGTCTATGCTGTCACTAAATGGAAGCATTACCTAAGAGGAAGACGCTTCCTAATCAGAACCGACCACTCAAGTCTCAAATTCCTACTCGATCACAAGGCAACTCATGAGGCACAACAGGTTTGGTTAACTAAACTCTTAGGCTTTGATTATGATATAGAGTACAGGAAGGGCAAAGACAACTTGGCAGCAGATGCTCTTTCCAGGATCTCAAGCACAGAATTGAGTGCCTTAACCCTATCCTCCATCTCCACCAATATCATGGAGGAAATCAGACAGACCTGGGCAGCTGATCCAAACTTACAGAGAGTCATTAAGGAAGTGAGAAAGGATGCCAACTCGCATCCTGCCTATGCATGGGTCAATAACACTCTCCTCCGGAAATGGAAGGTAGTGGTGGGTCGAGACTCACAACTACAAACTAAGCTCACCAGCTTTTACCATGACTCTGCAGCTGGAGGACATTCAGGAGCCACGGTCACTGCAAAGAGACTGGGGCAGGTATTCTACTGGAGAAAGTTACAGAAATTGGTAAGGCAATATGTCCGCGAATGCTCCATTTGCCAACAAAACAAGACCGAGAATGTGAAGCTTCCAGGACTTTTACAACCTCTACCCATTCCTATTGCCCCCTTCATTGACATTAGCATGGACTTCATTGAAGGCCTACCCAAATCTGAAGGGAAGGAAGTCATCCTGGTAGTAGTCGATCGGTTTAGCAAATATGCCCATCTCATGGCTCTCTCCCACCCCTACTCTGCCCCCACTGTAGCTAAGGTCTTCATGGAGCATGTCTACAAACTCCATGGAATGCCAGCCACCATAGTAAGCGATAGAGACAGCATTTTTCTCAGTCAATTTTGGAAGGAATTGTTCAAACACCAGGGCGTCAATCTGCACTACTCCACCGCCTATCATCCCCAATCGGATGGCCAGACAGAGGTGGTTAACAAGTGTATCGAAGGGTACCTCCGATGCATGACAGGGAATGCCCCAACCTTATGGGGAAAATGGTTGAGTGCTTGCGAGTGGTGGTACAACACCAACTACCACACTTCAACAAAGAAGACACCTTATGAGATACTCTATGGCATGGTACCACCAATTCACATTCCCTACACTCATAAGGACTCCCCAGTTGAGGCTGTGGATCACTACCTCACACAACGCGAAGAAATGTTCAAAGAAATCAGAAGTAATCTCCTACAATCTCAACACAGAATGACCCAGCAAGCCAACAAGAAAAGAAGCGAACGAAGTTTTTTGGTGGGGGATTCAGTGTATGTCAAACTACAACCTTACAGACAACACTCCGTTCACAAGAGAGTTTCCCACAAGCTATCAGCCAAATATTATGGTCCCTATACAGTTATTAAGAAAATTGGCACCGTAGCATATGAATTACAGTTACCTGCTACAGCGGCGGTTCACCCCGTCTTCCACGTCTCCCAGCTCAAGAAACACGTGGGCCATCATGTCGTCCACTCCGATCTTCCCAATCCTCCGCATCGATCCCTGTTGCAGCCTCTACAAATCATCAAGAGAAGAATGATTAAACAAACCAATACAGCGATTACTCAATTTTTAGTAGTATGGAAGGACATACCTTTGACAGAAGCCACCTGGGAAAATGCTGAAGAGTTCTGCTTCCGATTTCCTGAGTTTCACCTTGAGGACAAGGTGGTGGTCATGGAGGGGGCATTGTCACGACTGGAACCAAAGAAGATGAGGGCTAGCGCAGAAGAAGAGGGATTTAATTCAAATCAAGCATAAAACGACAGCGTGGGAAGGAAGCGGTAAAGAATTTAAAACATTAGTTAAACGGTTGCGTTTCATGCAGCCCGGATAGTTTAAATGAAATAATCAAGCCACGTGTAATGGCTAGGGAAAATATAGAATTAAGGGAACAATTTGGTATGATAAATACCCAAGGATGTAACAGAAACATTCCAACTTTTGATATAACAGAATTCAGTATCTTTTCCTAAATTCTCTCCCTCTCAGTCAGTGTGTAGGGAAAACCCCATGCTGAACGTATGACCTGTTCTTCCTCACTCCTTCAAAACTTCTTCTTCCCTCCCATGGTAGTTTGATCATCCTCTAGAAAACTAACTTGCAGCACATGACTTTCTCCAAATGATAAGAAGCAAACAGCATGAATTATCACCAAGAAAACGAATGTTGAATGAACCCAGAAACGTGCTAAGCTTACAAAATAAGTTTGGCATGACCTTCATTTTCATATTCAATATTTACTGCAACACAAAGAATGATCCAATTCAATACAGAAAATCTTGTTCTTTGAGATAGTGGAAGAAATTAAAGTTGAAGTTTGCAACAATTTAATGAGAATTGTAAAGAATTAGCGATGAGGAGAAATGAAAAGAAGTGGCATAAAAAAATAACATGAATATATTAAAAAATAAGTCGTAGATTTGGAGGAGGATACAGAAGAATCCTTGCATCTTGACAATTACATGTTGTTTTCATTATTGACCTGTAACTTCTTCGATTTTTCATCACTAACCTCTAACGTTGTCATTGTCCAAGGCAAGGTTTTACCAGAATAGTCAATACAATCTTGATTGTTTAAATAAAAAAGATTAATTTTCTTTTCGCAGATTCATTGGGTTTGTAATTTTTTTTATTTACTTCTATCTCATTTTGTTTTATTTGTTTAATTCTACTGTTTTTTTTCAATTTTATTATTTCTTTAGCGAGTATGTTTGTCCAATTCTTATCAAGTTTAACACTTGACTTGGAAGGAAGGTTTGCATGAACATAAAATAATAATTGCAAAGCTCAAATTAAGAAATTAAATTGATAAAAATTCTATTAATAAGTTAAAAAAAAAAACAGATAAACCATGCAGGTGGTTTAACCTTTATACGAAGAAGCCCTTCAAGAGAATTATACTTTAATAATTAAGGTACCTTTATACGAACTTGTAGTATCATTGAAGAGATCATGCAACGGAGCCTCAAATCAATACCTCTCAATCCTATAATTAATAAATATATCTTAATGTGCTTTTTTGCACAAAATTTTAGAAATAAAAAATTAATCAATTCGCCTTTGTTTTAAAAATGTTATTAAACTTTTACCCCAGTTAATATTATTTATATAATTAAATATTTGTTTTGAGTAAAATTAAAAATTGTTTTCTTGAAATATTGGTAAAATCATAAATGATTTTTTTATTAAATTATTCATCTTTCTAAACACATAATTAGCTTCTTCTTTTTTACCAAGAATAAAATGGCATGGCTTCATTAAATATTTCAACATTTTTTTTATGGATCATATATGTTACACGGTAGATCTATTATTTCTTGATTTATTTCGATGAAGAAAGAAGATTTGTGTATGAAAAGGCTCCCGTTAAATGAATAAGTTAAATTACTCTCTATATAAAGCTTTTGGCATATAGAACTCATGAAACACAAAATAATAATAATAATAATAATAATAATAATAATAATCATGTTTCTTCAAGGGGAAAGAGTCATCATAATTGGATCCAGACCTGCTTCTCGTTTGAAAAAATCCAAATCGAGGAAAATCCAAAAGCAGTTTTATTTGTAACATTATCATCCAAATTAAAGCAGTAATTTCCATGTTTCATAATATGACTCAGAGAAGATGAACAATTTCAAGAGCCAGCATATTCATCAAGCACCCCTTTTGCCAGCACCTTGTCTTGATCCAATTCTAATCATGAACAGATAATGGACAGGTATCATAATAATGGAGGTGTTCTGTGTTTAGACAAGATCAGTAGACAAAGATTGGAGAGGAGAAGATGGAAAAAACTTGGTTCCAGTAATGCTTGTTCTTCGTTTTTTTTATATAAAAAGAAGAAAAAACTTGGTTCTTGCCTTTCCTCCCTCTTCTTATGCGGTGTCTCGTCGTCTAACCTTGCATGATCATTTGATTCCTTGAGCAAAACTAGCTAGACTCCATAAAAGAATATCTTGCGCATGGAAAAATCGTGGCTCCCCTAAGATTTCATGAAGAACACAAATTGCTTGGCTATCTGGATCGCACGAGAACTGCTCTGCGTTCATCGTACACACTGGTCCTCCACCTTTTGTGTACTTAGTTCTGAATTGTTTGGCACTTGTGTTACTTTTTTTTTTATTAACGAGAAATATCTTTAAATCAGATTATGCTTTGATTAAGTTGTTGAAAATCTCGTCTTTCAAGACTGATGAGGTTGAAAGACGGGCAATTGTAGAATGGGTGGGTTTGGAATTGTAACAGTGATGATAATTTAAAGTATTATTTTTGTTAAAAAAATATATTAGAATAAAATTATTTTTAATATATAACATCAAAACAATTTAAAAATATAAAAAAATTATTTTAAATAAAAAAAAATTAAAAATTTTAAAAAATATGTTTTACACTACATTCACAACCACACTAAATAACACTGTAAAACAAACTCAATTTTAGGTTGCGTTGGCTATGTACAATTGATGACGAGTATTTTAACGTTTTTATTGTCTTGGTTTGCAGTGAATGGAGTAATAACTTGTTGGAGATTTTTTTAGATATATTTTTGAAGTATTTTTTATTTAAAAATATAATAAAATAATATTTTTATTTTTTATATTAGCTTATTAAATAATATAAAAACATTAAAAATTTAATTTAAAATTAAAAAATATTATCCAACCACACCACATATAGAAACACTGACTAAATCAAGTTGGGGCTTACGTGCTTATGTGTACATGAAGTGGTAGAGGGTTAATGTAGTATTTGTGAATGTAGTTAGAGTTGTTTTTTAAATGTTTTTAGTTTTAAAATACATTACAATAATATTTTTTTTATATTTTATAAAAATTATTTTTGATATTAATATATTAAAAAAATCTAAAAATATTAAAAATATAATTATTTAAAAAAAACACAGTTTAAAACACAATTTTAAATAACCTATAAATAAATATATCAGGCAGCATCTTCACGTGTTGGAGGGTTGCTAGGATCTTGGGATGCATTAAGCAATCGATGATCCCAAGCCCAAAACGTGGGTAAATGCCTCGGAAGATATTGGGCCTTCAATGTATCCCGAATCCAAATCGAGGCTCATGCTCGGATGATTACAGGCTGGGCTATTTACACCTATGTAAGTCTAGGGACTCGCATCACTATTGGGCCTGCATTCTTATTGGACCAAGAAATGTAAGATTGTTCTTGGACTTGGTCTGAGCTGGTCACAAGATCAAGACAAGCACGAGTTACTTTTAATCTAGACAGATTGACATATAGTTTTTCTTTACTTATTATTTTCTTATTTAGTTTCATAAAAAAAATTTAATCCAGCTTAGATCTAAAACTATTATAAATATATTTGTCTAATTTATATTTTAGAAAGGACTTAAATTAATAAAATAAAATATTTTGGGTCCATTCTTGTAGGTTTAGTGTTCTTAGTCTTTATCGATTTTTACTTATAATTAATAAATCAGCTTCTAGAAACGTAACTTTTTTCTTGTATATGATTTATATATTCACATACGTTGGTTTTATCACGAGCAAGAACGGCATGACTTTCTCCAAATGATAAGAAGCAAACAGCATGAATTATTACCATGAAAACGAATGTTGAATGAACCCAGAAACGTGCTAACAGTACGGAATAAGCTTGGCATGACTCTTTCATTTTCATATTCAATATTTACTGCAACACAAAGAATGATCCAATTCAACACAGAAAATCTTGTTCTTTGAGATAGTGGAAGAAATTAAAGCTGAAGTATGCAACATTATAAAAAGAAGTTGAAATTAAAGTTAACTAACTCCACCGCGTATCTAAATCTACTCCAACAGAAAACCCCTAACGTTAAAAGTTTTTTGCTGTTGTTCTGTAGCATGTTCGTGTAGTTGTCTTTGCTTCTTTTTTCACTTCTTCTGAGTAGGTTTTTGTTTCTACTGTGGACAAAACTTCTCTTCTTTGATGGGTCAAATTTTGCTGCACGAAATTGAAAATCTGTTGTAAATGTTAGCCAGTGCATTCGGGTTTGTTTAGTTGAAACAAAATGGACTCATCCACAGTTTATGAACTATTCTTTAAATTTAATTAAAAAAACAAAAACAAAAACTTGGTTCTTGCCTTTCCTCCCTCTTCTTATGCGGTGTCTCGCCATCTAACCTTGCATCATTTGATTCCTTGAGCAAAACTAGACTCCATCAAAGAATCTTGCGCGGAAAAATCGTGGCTCCCCTAAGATTTCATGAAGAACACAAATTGCTTGGCTATCTGGATCGCACGAAAACTGCTCTGCGTTCATCGTGCACATTGGACCACAAGTATGAGTGAAACGAAACACTGAAAGAAACTTGTTAAATTATGAATCGATCGTACTAATGTAGGCAGAGCATGAACTAGCTAGGAAATGTCGTTTGTGTTACTTTATTTTTATTTTTTTATTAACGAGAAATATCATTAAATCAGATTATGTTTTGATGAAGTTGTTGAAAATCTCGTCTTTCAAGACTGATGAGGTTGAAAGACGGGCAATGTTGTGCCGTAGTATTTATAACAACTACAAAACCAAGTCTTCAAAACTCAATAGTATTTAAGGTTTAAATAAAAAGGAATAAGATGATCTTACCTTAAAACTAAAGATAGCATTGAACCCACATGTGCCCGTACAAGGAAAAAAAATGGATAATGTGTTTGTCATCTATGATTTTATAGTATTTGAAGATAAAGACACAATAGTGACAATGAATCATTGAAAAAACAAACTATGTAGAATTGATGAATAAAATCATGGTTGTTTTTGTATTTTAAAAACATTTTTGAAAAAATTAAAAAAAAATTATTTGCTTTAAATTAATATTTTTTTGTGTTTTCAGATTATTTTGATGCACTGATATCAAAAATAATTTTTAAAAAATAAAAAATATATTATTTTCATACATTTCCAGTGAAAAACATTTTGAAAAGCAACCATACTCCCAAACACATTCTAAGATAACACATTTCTCAGTGTGCATGTATGTTTTTATTGTCTTGGTTGGTAATGAATGGAGTAATAACTTGTTTGAATTTATGGTAGATGTTATGTTTTTAAAGTGTTTTTAATTTGAAAATATAATTTATTTTTGATATTAACACATTAAAATAATATAAAAACATTAAAAAATAAATTTTAAAATAAAAATAAATTTTAAAAAATTTTAAACATACAATCCAATTGCACAACATATAAAAACACTATCTAAATTGAATAGAGGCTAATGTGTGTTAGGTGTACACCAAACATCTAGAGTTAAGGAGAGTGTTTGAGAATATAGTTGTAATTATTTTTTACAATATTTTTTTATTTGAAAATACATCAAAGTATTTTTTATTTTTAAAAAATATTTTTGATATCAGCACATCAAGAGAATTTAAAAACATAAAAAAAATTAATTTTAAATAAAAAAAATTAATTTTATAAAAAACAACATAATTCTAAATATTCCCAAGATGAGGCAGCATCTTCGCTAATTGTTGGAGGGTTGCTAACATCTTGGGATGCATTAAGCAACCAAGGATCCCAAGCCCAAAATGTGGCCTCGGAAGGTATTGGGCCACCAAGGTTTCCCGAATCCAAATTGAGGCTCATGCTCGTATGAGTCGAGGTTGGTCTATTTACGCCTAGGTAAGTCTAGCGACTCGCATCAATATTGGGCTTGGTCTGAGTTGGATAAAAACTTTTTATTGGGCTTGGTCTGAGTTGGGCCCATCATACTTCAACCGAAACTAATTTCTTTTCCTCGTCAATCTTAAGGACATATTTCAATATCAGTTTTGTACATTCAGACAGATTTATAAATTCTCTCGATGCTATGGTGCTGTTTAGAATTACTTTTTAAATTGTAAGAAATTTAAAAATATTTTGTTTAAAATTAATTTTTTTTTATGATTTTAAATAATTTTGATGTATTGATATTAAAAATAATTTTTAAAAAATAAAAAAAATTATTTTAATATATTCATAAACAAAAATTATTTTAAAAAATTAATTTTGATGATGGGGTCTATCTTCGTATAAAGATTTGAATTCATAACAAAGCTTTTTATATGCTAGGCAAACCCATCGAGTATAAAGATCTGTTTTGGAGTATATATAAAAATTATTTTTTAAAATGTTTTTTATTTAAAAATATATTAAAATAATATTTTTTTATTTTTTACAATTTATTTTTGATAAACACATTAAAACCTTCTATATATATATATATATATATATATATATATATATATATAGTTACACCACCTTACTGAACCAGGCTTAAATCTTTTTCTTTATTGGACTGGGATATCGAAGATTGCAAGGTCTGCGAGTTGAGCAATGAGCCTTCCTTTAGAATCGGGCTGTTCAAAGTTATAAAAAACAATGCAGCTTCACACCATGATTTCTTTTCATTACATTGATGACAAGATATTCATCATTTCGCTTAACGAAGAGCTCTAGATATTGTCAGTAGTCCACAAGTCAAAACCCTTCAATTTTTTCTGAGCAACCAAACAGACAAGAGAAAGGAAAGAATGGCACTATCTTTCTCTCGAACTTCTCTCTCGATAACCCAGAAATACTTTCCTTCAAAAAACCCCACAACAAAATCAACAATCCTAAACCTCCTCTCTTATAAACCCCATAATCTCAACAAGTTCTCTACAATCTCAAAACCCAACTCTTTCTCTCTGACCATCACAAAACTCTCAAAAAGCCCAAAACCCAAATCCCATCTTCAGCCAGTAAGATCACTCTTCACTGGCATAGTTGAAGAACTGGGCACGGTTCAAAGCTTGGGTGATACCAAAGACGGTGGCTTTGACCTTAAAATAGAGGCAAAAACAGTACTTGAAGGTGTGCATTTAGGTGATAGCATTGCAGTTAATGGGACTTGCTTAACTGTTACTGATTTCACTAATGAAGACTTCACTGTGGGGTTATCTCCTGAAACTTTGAGAAAAACATCTCTAATTGAGTTAAAGACTGGATCTTTGGTTAATTTGGAGAGGGCAGTCCAGCCTGATAGTAGAATGGGAGGGCATTTTGTGCAGGGTCACGTGGATGGCACCGGTATGATCGTAGAGAAGGAGCCAGAGGGTGATTCTTTGTGGATTAAAGTGAAAGCAGATAAAGGGCTGTTGAAATATATTGTGCCAAAGGGGTTTATTGCAGTGGATGGGACTAGTTTGACAGTTGTTGATGTTATGGAGGAAGAAGAGTGTTTTAATTTTATGTTAGTGGCTTATACACAGCAGAAAGTTGTTGTTCCTTTGAAGGAAGTTGGTCAGAAGGTGAATTTGGAGGTGGATATTTTGGGAAGGTATGTTGAGAGGTTGCTTAGTAGTGGGTTTGTCGATTCCTTCAAGGGTTCTTCATGATTAAAGAAAAATGGAGGTAATGAATGTGGTTTTGTTGTTTTGAATTTGGAATATTTTTTTCAACTTTTTTATGTAAAGGAAATTTGAATAAAGATGATAGGTTTTTGTTGTTATTTCGACTGATTTATGATATTTGTGGTTGTGTCTCTGTGAGTGTTAACGAGGAGATGTCTAGTGGAAATTTGATTTTGATTTGAATTACTAGATACAGTGAAGTTGTATAGATTGTTCCTTCTTGTTGTTATAACTTGAGAAGAATAAATTTGCAGAAATCCTGATCTTCATTTCATACGTAGTCACTAGCATTTCGGAGAATATAGTTTGCAGGATTGTGCTCTTGGCCTTTACTAGCTGAGCAATAGTGTCTTTAGACCAATTCATACTTTTTATCCATTTTAGTTTGTAGAAGTGGCAATTGTGAAAATACCAACATGTTTAGCATGAACTTTAGTAAGTTTCTTACTTTGTTTCTTCTCCTTCCATACCTTTTGTTGTCAACTGGGAAACCTCCAATAGTCAATGAAAAATTAAGTAGATGATGTCGGGCAACCATGGGAGTATTAAATTGAGAGCTATACTGCCTTTTAGGCTAAACGAATCTGGTGGAAAAGGTTTGGAATAAAGTCATTGAAGTCCAGAATAATGACTATAAGAAAGATCAAAGTTGGATGTGTTCTAACTAGCCGCAAGGAAAAATTGGAGGTCTGCTAGTTAGCCTACTCTAGCTGCATCATAATTTTAAATCATGGATGTGGTCGCGATCGTTATCACAGATCGCGGCCTATCTCACACATAAAAGAATGGTCACGGTCATTGTTGTTATGAATGCATTAGCAACTCTAAACAAATTTTAATAATTCATCATTTTCTCATAAGTTTGTTAAACATATACAATAATAATAACTATGAAAAAGGTGAAAAATTATGAAAAATTAACTTGAAATACAAAAATATTCAAAAATTAATCTTATAAGTGAACTGTTATTGAGCTGTTTGCAATACAACAGTCATTACCATTATATAACAGTGCTATAGCCATTATTGGTGTTATTTGCCAATAATGATTCTATAACACTGAATAGCAGTAACAGGATACCTTGATTCTGTTAAATAATGATTTAACAGTTGTTACGTTAAATAATGGCTGTTATTTAAAACTACTGGCTGCATAGTAGCCTTGTGGAGGGCCTAGTGGACTTCTTGAAAGAGCTGCTAAAAACAATATAATCTATGGTCTAATTCCAGACTTAGGACTCATCCCCTTGGTTTTGGTTTTTTTATTTTTTCTTCCTAATAATCACTGACTGGAATGCTTAGTTGTTGGTGGGAAAATGATGTGAGGCAGGTCTTAAGTTGTGCCTAGGATTTGTCAATTAACTTGTCAAGCTGCAGAAACCAGTGACAATTACCTTATGATATTATTGGGGATATATAATTATCAATCAAGGCACAATCTTTGCTTCAGAAGTTCCAAAATTGGTTTTGTTAAATGCTAATGATAGCCTTCACTTAATTTCCCAAGTTGCAGTGCATAGTTCCTTTCTAAGATTAATGAATAAAAGCATGATAACAATTCTGTATTATTCGTTAAAAAAGAGTCTTTTTATGAAAAAAACACTGTTTAATTGGTTAAAAAAACACTGTATAAATGGTTAGTCTTTGCCTCTCAATTGGTTGATTTTTCTTATTTTTCTTCATCCATCATAAAATCATCAAGCTTTCTACAGTTTTCTCATCTTTGTTTTGTTGGATCGACAGTGAGAGCTGCAGTTTAAGAGATTTTGCTGCTGAAAACTTCTCCACTCTAAGAACTCATGTTATTACACTACCATTTCAACTGGGAGTCTAGGACGAGGTTTTCTAAAGTTCCAAGTTAAATTTTGTTTTCCCTTGTTTGTTAGAAATAAAAACTAATTTGACAAATACAATTTAGTTTCCTTTAGTTTGGCAACTTCAAGTAAACATTGGGCATAATGTGTGGAGGAATATCATAAGCTGTTTTTATCTTCTTCCCAATAATAGATAATTTTATCCCTAAAAATTACAATGAAGTTCATTCTTTCCCTTAGTGTGATATTATTCTCAGTGTCTTAAATTTTTTGTCTTGTGAGCCACATAAAAATTATGATAATCTATTTGTTAAATCTAAAAAAAAAACATTCTAATAAACAATCACCATGATATGAAACTTGGGAAATTGGGCTGATTACAAATACTTGGAAATTTAAAAGGGGCATTGCAGATCAAGTTGTTTGTTCTCATTGTTCATGCAGTGAGGAGACCTGTCTCCGTTTGCATGATTGTGTCTTGGCAAAGACAGAGTTCTTCTCTATAGATAAGGGGCATTGGTTTGCCTCTATTTCAGGGTTGGTGTTGTAGAGCTCAATCCAGTGGTTGGGGTTTTAAGTTTGGCATTAAAACATGATATTATTTTTTTAAGTATAGGAGTTCTGGTGTAGGTACTGCTCTTTGAGAAGTTGAGATATTTGTGAGGTCAAAATGCCTCAAGATGTGGTAGCAGCCACCACTCTTAGACCTTGGAATTGAATCGTGGTAGATGGAAGCCAACTGATCATGCTTGGATTATTTTGAACACAGTTGGGGCTTGTAAGAGATCTCCTTGCTTTGCTGGTGCTGGGGGCATACCTGCATGATAACAGTGGATTTGGCGTTAGGTTTTTCATTTCAGGTTGGCTATTGCTCAGTTGTTGTTACCTAGATTGATTCTGCTTTCATTCTGTGGTAGTTGCAAAAGCGATCTTGTGCTTCTTCTTCCTTGTTTGGTAAGTTGATGGAGCTTAGCGAAATTGGGTTATTAAGAATCATCATGTAACTTGTGTGTCTATAAGAGAGCAACTCCTGTGCAGATATCCTTGCCAATTTGGCTGCTATGGGTGGTGTAACACCGGCTTTGCTTGTTGATCCCCCTTAATGGTGTGATAACAGTCCTGTTTTTGGGGCCTTGCCAATTGAAATTGTGCAATGTCAACTCAGGCTTACGATCTGTCCAGAGAACTCGACCCTGTTACAAACCATCTCTATTCCCGAGTTGTGTTTGGTTGCCTAGCTAGAAAGAAAAACAGTTGGCAGATGGAAAATGCCAAATTCTAGTTGTAGGTATTAATAATATTGTGATGGATAGCTAACTTTATAGGATGCATGATCTGAATGCATGTTTTGGTGTCTTCTCTGTACATACTATGCTTCAGTCTTCTCATTAATTCCGATTTTCTTGCATGCCGTGAGTCATCTGTTGGAAATGTTGTTTTTGATTGTGGACGAGACAGGAATCTTGGAACTGCAATGTGCTTTAAGAACATGAACAATGGATTCCTATGATTATTTTTCTTCACAAAAGAGTGAAGGAGGGAGAGGGTGAGAGGCATACCGTATCTCAATATGCTTGATGCCAACATTTACTCAGGGTCTATTCATGATATGATTCGGAGCTAGGTTTTGTGATGCTGGTGACTAATAATTACACTCCAACTAACAACAAGCTCTTTGACCCCATGTCAGGTCTACTGCTACCAACCAATTTATCAGATTCCCAGTCATTATTTAAGAGAGAATGCAGGAGAGCCACCTAAAAAACAATTCACAATTCACGCTTGATGCTATCCCTCTTTGAACTTCTTTGTTATTTATGTTGGTGTCAGGTGGAAGGTGGGAAAATGAGCTGTGGACTTGATTATGGACAGCCTAACTAGCTGAAGCTGACATGCTCAAGTAGTTTGTGATACCTGGATTTGTTCGGGCCTAAACATTGTCGAGCCGAGAAGATGGAGGATGCCTGTATGTATGGGAATAGTTCATAGATTGAGGTCTTGTCTGCTCAACGTCACCTGCCTTCCTGCTTTCCAATCTCCAAGCTGGCCTTGTCATGTTCTTCGCTGTCGTTATTAATGATTCATGAATGAGCTTAACATTGAAACCATGTGATGCAGCTGCATAGACTATCTAAAGTTAGAATTTATTTTTCATCTGCTAGTCTTCATCTACTCATGAATTTTCAGCCATTAAATCTTTGATCCAACAACCATAAACACGATTTTTTTTTAATGTTAGCTAATATTGATTATCAATAATCAATCTCTTACCATCTTGATGTTCATGAGGCAATGAATCGATACCATATGATCAAAGGGGACCCCATGTAGGATTTTATTAGAAACAAATAAGCAAAATACTTGAATGTTCACCATCAATATCCTGATGATCACACCATGATGATTCATACAAGTCTTGTATGAATGGTAGTGGATTGCAACACCCAATGGACCTTTCTCAACAAATCTATAATATTTTAAAGAAATTTTGCAGTGTTTGCAAGTATTTTGCAACAATTTTCAATACCCATTGCTACAAGTTTTCTATAGTAAGAAAATGTAATAGATTAATTTAAAACAATATCATGATATTCAAATCATTTACTATATAAAATAATTTAAAGCTCAAGTCACTGATTTGATAGAGTAATTAAAACAACTTAAAACAATATTATTTAAAAAAATTAAAAATTAAACTAAGTTTTATTTGAGCCGTGAATTGATCCATAAGATCATTTGAGTTTTAACTAAAGTAACTTTTAAATTATTTTTTTTAAACTCGATCGGATCTTAAATATTATATTAAGTTTAATAAAATAATATATAGTGAGTGATTGGTTGGTCTCTCATGCTATCAAAGGAAAAGATGATGTGTGCTTAACAATTATTTTTCATACATATAGCAAATTAACGGCTATGAAAGTAGTTTATTTAACGAGTTGTCCTTCTCATAGGTCACGTGCGCCTCCTTATTCGGTATAGGTCATGTTTTGAATTGTCGGCCCCAACCTTTTTTGGTGCTCGCTAAATTATTGTGAAGCTTTAAAATTAAGCACTGTTATGCATTTTAAAAATATTAAATTAGTTTTTTAATATTTTTTAATATTATAATATACAAATGATAAAAATAAAAAGATATTTTCACTTACTTTCAAGCTAAAAATACTTTTACAAAGCATTTGTATCACAATATCAAATAAACACTAAATTTATAATGAAATGTTATTCTAATTTTTTATTGTTTCTAATTATTCATATGTAGTTTACCTAAACAAAACAATTTTTCAACTTTAAAGATAAAATTAGAGTTTGTTTTTTTATTGTGTTCTCGAAACGTTTATGAAAAAAATTAAATTAAATGTTATTTTATTTTAAATTGTTTTTTTTTTTTGTATTTTCATGTCATTGTGATGTGTTGTGTCAAAAATAAATTTTAAAAAATAAAAAAATATAAATTATTTTAATATATTTCTAAATAAAAATTATTTTAAAAAATAACCACTATCATGATATTAAACCGCTATAAATACATTCATGGCTCTATGCAATTGTTAAAGGCTTTTGGGATGATGAAATCATACCGTCCATGCACTAGATTGTGAAAATCTTGTTGGATTTCATTTCACAAAGGATAGGTACCCTGATTACATATGATTGTGTAATGGTTCACGGTCAAGAATTTAAAAATGTATCATGAGTTTGACCTCTTTTTTTGTAGTTTATAATAGTTACTCGTATCAAATTAATGGAGTTCATGGGATGAACGTAGTATTAAAATGTAATAGTAGACCTTTGATTTGTTAATTTTGTTGAGTACTTTATATCGTTCATGTTATCGTTTAGGAACTAATTTAACAATAAGTCATGGTAAAAAAAATTTATCCGAATCGGCTTGAGCTGGTTTTATATTAATTTAAATGAGAGTTGATCTAATCAAATTAAATTCCTTGATAAATTAACTTATGAGCTGAATAACCTGATCAAAACTCGGTAATGAATTTTTTTTAATTAACACAAGTATTCGGATCAGCTTGAGCGTATCTCGACTATTCCCACAAGCCCTAAAATTAATGACCATGCAAGTCTCTAATAATGCTGAAAGGACTTGATCTAATAAAATTAAATCCCTTGATAAATTAACTTATGAGTTGATTAAATCAATCAAAACTCGGTAATGAATTTTTTTTAATTAACATAAGTATTTGAGTTAACTTGCGCGTATCTCGATTAATCACACAAGTCCTTAAGTTAACGACTATACAAGTCTCTAGTAGTCCTAAAATAACTTGAATTTATAACAATTAAAAATCAAACTCAACATCTAATCAGTTAACTACCCTCAAAATTGATAATGAATTTTACTAAGAAAGAAGGTAACAAGCTAGATAATTTCTTAGAATTCCTTGAACATGTCACCTTCCTCTCTTGAATCCATACAAAAAACATGTTCCAAATGGCCCACCTGTCAACAGAGCTTTTGTTTGGAGGTTAACTTCACCTTGGAAACTTGGCGTCTGCTTTCTCTCTTGTCAGCTGAAAATAACCTCTGCTTTGTTTTCGTTGTGGTGGTTCCGTTCCCTACCTTCTCCCTTAACTGCTAGGCCTCTCGACCAATGCCGACCACACCCACCTCTACAAGATTTGGAATAAAAATAGTGGTTGACAAAATAGTTTGTATGACACGTGTCAACCCCAGATGGCTGATGATCTTTTCTGCCGAGAAAGGACAACCTCATTTATAGAAAAATCCTGAGCTCGTCTGTATGTTTGTTTGGGCATCGTTTCAACTAGAATCTTTAAAAATGTTAGATTTCTTTTCTTCTAAATTAGTTTTTTAATAATTTTTATTTATATTAATATGAAAAGTAAATTTTAAAAAATAATAAAAATTATTATTTTAATACATTTTAAAACAAAAAACACTTTAAAACAACTATTACAACTTTTCCAAATAACTCATTATATTGATCAACCTCAAAATTTAAATTAAATTATATAAAAATTAACAATTTGATTCACATAATAAATCAACTCGTAATCTAATTAAAATTCAATTAAAATTCAATTTAAATAACAATATTATTATTAACGCCCCCCCCCCCCTTTTCTTTTAAAGGTGTATTTTTGGATCATTATAGTCTATTCTTAATGTTTTAAGTTTATCCATCAAGATCATACCAATTCATGTATGATGTTATTAACTTGCATTATTAAGTGGAATTCCATGATACGTTTTTGTCATCTTAGAAACTTGTCCTTTTAGTTTACAACTATCACTCTCTAGTTTTTTTTTTTTAATTTTTTAATATAAATTAGAGACTTGAATCAAATAAATCTTCATTTTAGAACAATTTATTTGATAAAATAACTTCACTCTAAAATTTCTTGTCAAGAATTCTCAAGTTATAAAATATTAAGGGTTGCAATATATAATTAATTTCCTTTTCTTTTCCTTTAAGTCTCAACAATAGTCATAATATAAGTAAAACACTAATTTAGTAAAAATAAATAAAAATAGTGAGAGGGTATTGAATTTGTATGTTGATAAATAACTTAAATATATAATAAAATTTATGTTTTCAATATATAATATATAATAACGACTCAAAATTAACAACAACAAATTCTTAGCTCTTTAAAAATAACATAAAAACTGGTTTATATTGGTACGAAATAATTTAATAAATAAGGTAGATTGATACCCAAGAAAATGCTATATTTTTCCCTAATTATATGTAATATACCTAATTTAAAAAAATAAAAAATAATTTTGAGATTACCATGAGAAAATAGAAGGGTATAATAGAAAATTGGGATCACACATTCAAAAAAAAATCATTTATAGTATCTTCGCTCTCTACCACTCCATTCATCTCCAATACCTTTAAAATCTTGTTCTTTTCCATGTCACGATCCAGTTTTCATTCTCAATAACTTTGTGAAGCTAGAGATGCTAGCGTGCTCCCATCTTGTCCATACACGTGTCGACCATTAATTGACTACTTCATGAAAAAATCAACCTATCAGGACTCACTCCCGACACGTCGTCTTTAAGAAACCATCATCGACAAGCCGCGAAAAAACCTCTGCTCGTTTGTATTATTACTATATTGCTCCTTTTTAATTTTAATCGGATTCTAGAAGTAAAGTTCCCCTTTTACAGGATTACCCTTCCCTTCCCTTCCATTTTTTAGATCGAGTTTTGAGTTTTCTATTTTTATTTTTAAAATTTATTTTTAACATTAATATAACAAAACGATTTAAAATTATTAATTTTTTTAAATTTTAAAAAAATAAAAAAATTCAAATTTAATTAAAAATACTTTTAAAACATAAAATCGAACAAGATTTTAAAAAGGTTGATGCGTGTATAAATTATATGGGTATTTTTTTTTCTAGAGTTTTTTTTCTTTTTTTTTTGATATATTAAAATAACTATTTTTATTTTTAAAATTTATTTTTAACATTAGTATAACAAAACGATCTAAAATTATTAAATTTTTTTAATTTAAAATAAATAAAAAAAATTCAAATTTAATTAAAAATACTTTTAAAACATAAAATCAAACAAGATTTTAAAAAGGTTAATGCGTGTATAAATTATATGGGTATTTTTTTTTTCTAGAGTTTTTTTTCTTCTTCTTTTTTCGATGTACAAAAAACGTTTATCTCAATTGAGTAATTCAAATAATTTTAATTATTTAATATTCAATCCAATAATTAGGATTCATTAATTACTTCAAATCCATAACAATTATTATTATTATTCAAAAAACTCACAAGATAGATATTTTAAACTAAATAGTATGTATAATAGTTTGTTTTTATTAAACTAAATATTTTATGTATCATTGATTTGACAACAAGTAGTCTAGCTCTATTCTTTACCACGCCCTAGCATACTTTAAATTGAGAATAAATCATGCAGATTAAATATATTTATATCAGACGCCATGGATACCCTTCTATCTATGCTAATATTACTGAAGTTTTTATATTAAAGATTCTTTTACATTCTTGTCAGTATTTTCTATATTTAATTTAATATATAATGATATTATTGGGATATATATATATAGAGAGACATATATAGTTTTTAAATTTATTGTCAAATTAGCCTCAAATTCTTCAACACAATACTGAACAGTAGCTAACAAAAACTAAATGAAATCAATATATATATATATATATATATATATATATATATATATATAACAAAAAATTTCATGGTGCTAAAATTGTAATTAATAGCATCCTATTAATTACTCAATAAAATCGACATTAAAAAAACAAATACAAGTGTGAGGAAAAATAATAATTAATAATTTATTAAAAATGATAAAAATATTTATTTATAGTATTTCTCTCTTACGTATATCTAATTACTTTTTAAAATATAATTTAATAAAATAACTAGTAAAATATTATTACTAATCACCGTTTGAGCGCTGTAAAACTTCTTGTAATATCATTTAACCATAAAAAAACTAAATCTTTGAATTCAATAATGGGATGAACAAACCCCACCCATTCAACGCATCAAATTCATGTATTGATAACATCACTCTGAAAGACCAAATTTAAACAAAAGGAAATAATTCAAAGAACAAAGTCAAAATTGTAAATTCAGAACCCAGAGAAGGTGATAGTTGCCGCGTTAATATTCGAAAGTTACCCTCACTGACCAAAAATCCTTCTCAGTCACTCTCTCTCTCTCTCTCTCTCTCTCTCTCTCTATATATATATATATATATATATATAGACACACACAGAGACACACACCATTCTCTCTCAGCTCTCTCCAAGAAACCATTTTCCAATTTCCTGTCCTCTACAAAATTCCAAGGATTTGAATTCCAAACAGATCACCATGCCAATGAAGAAACCAAGTCTCTTTGCAGCCTCTGTTGCTGCTGCTGCTGCTTCTGCCTTCCCTGTTTCCTCCTCATCTTCTAGCTGTAACTCCCATGTTAAGGTAAGACAGTTGACAAAACAATTCTGGGTTTGTGTTTTTTCTTGAATTTTTTCGTGGGAGTTGGTGTCTTGTGTTCTTATCTCTGTTTTTTTTCCCCTCGTCTTGCCCTGTCTTGTGGTCCTGTAATTGATTCCAGAGAAAATTGAGATTTCTTTTCTACCGTAAAGATTCTGCCTTCTACTCTCTTGTATTTTTTGGGATTCATGGAATTTTAAATCACCCCTTTTGGTGCTTGATCTCTTTAAATTTTCTTGGTTTATTGATATAATTCAAGCTTATTTGTTAGTTTGTGACTGATCTTTGTTTTTCCAAACTATTAGTCTTAAAGTTTGATACCTTTTCTTTTATAGGAAGCTGGCTCAAACAAAGATCAACAGAGATCGGCTTCCATGGATAAATTTGCACCAAGGTATGATGGGTTGAGGTTCATTGAAACGCTGGTCACTGCTCACAGATGACGAGAGAATCAACATCTGGTCTTGATAGCTCCATGGATGATACTGATTAGTTGTACTAATTCTAGCTAGCACCCATCATTTCTCTTCAATCCAGAGAAAAAAAGATGGCTAAAGAAAGTTTGATTGTTTTAAATTTCTTTGAGTGAATATGGTTAGGAGATCAACTGTAATTTTCACTCAAAAATTGCTAGTCCTGATCATAATTCATGGCTGATTTTCTTTGTGCCATTAATTTTTGTGGGATTAGAAAACGATTGCTTGGCAAAGGTTGCTTGCTAAAGTCATGCTCCAATACTTACCTTTTTACAGCAATATTTTGTACTAGGCAGGCATCTTGAGGTTTCGTGTGGATGACAAAGTTTTGTAGCACCACAACTCCGATATATGGTTCTGAATTTCTGATGGAAGTCCCAAAGGGGAATTCCAAGTTATAAACAATTTTCTTTCATTGGGGCTTGATGACCTTTTTATTTACAATCATGTTTTTAAAAAAAATTAATTTTTTTTAGTTTGAAATTAACTTTTTTTATATTTATTGTTTTGATATGCGAATATTTTTAAAACTAATCTTCCCTGTACTCCCAAATGCCCTAATTGAGAGAGAGAAAACGAAGTAATTCCATGCTTGGATGAATTTGGGAGCTCATTTGTGACCAACCAAGATCAATTGGCATGTTGCTTGCATCCATTTGTTTTGTTGTTGTTCTTGAGCTGACGAGAAGGCCACCTAAAGCCCTATTGGGTTTACTTCAAAATTATTTTTCTTGGAATAACATAGCCAAATTCTTGATTTTGCACCAGGCTCTTGCTTGAGTATTTTGGGGTTTCCTAAATTTGATCTGCTACCGCCACGAAGTGTGCCAAGTTCTTGATTAAGCACCATGCTTTTGCCTGAAATAGTTTGCCAGCAATATCAAAAGACATGAGACTAGTCTGCAGACAGCAATGGAACAAGCTGAACAAATTTTTTTTTTTTTTTTAGTTTAACGTGGGTGTCCGGGCCAGCTTGCGCGCATCTCGACTAATACCACGGACCCTGAAGTTAACGATCATGTAAGCCTCCAGTGGCCATCATATGAGTAACCACATGGCTCGAATCTGAGACCAAAGAGAGAGCAAATCTCTTATTTTCAAGCTTTTACCACTGGGCCACCACCTAGATGGTTAAGCTAAACAAAATTTAATGGAACAAGAATGTGATCAATGGCCCAAATGGCAAGGCAGCAAGAAAAAGAAATTAAGAGGGGCTAAATTAGAAAAAAAACTATTACAGGGGAGCTAAAATTTCTTTCTTTCTATTTTCTAGGCTAAAACTATAAATACCGTTAGTGGCTTGAAAAAATAATTTCCTTGAAGATACCGGGATCTCTACCAGCCTCCTTGTCTCCGCCGCTGCCAAATGGCCTAGTGGTGTCTCATGCTTCCAAAAGAAAGGTAAAAAATTAAAGCAACTTTTTTGAATTTGAACCCATGATAATGGGGACGGATGAGTTGTATATTTTCAATGGTCAAAAAGAGAGAAAGAAAGGAAGTGGTGGAATAAGTTTATGCATCCTTGGAAAATGGATATTCTTGATTCCACTAATCTTGTTTGATTACGCAATCTAAATACCATAATTAATTCCAAAGCTAGTTGCTAAAGGGTTTGTATTATCTAGGAAATATTTGTTTTCTTGTTTCAATCTTTGTTTTAAATTATTTTTTATATTATATTTTTCAAAGCATCTAAGAATATGCTTTTACACTTTTTTTTTATGATTATGATATATTGATATAAAAAATAAATAAAAAATTTAAAAATTATTTTAATATATTTTTAATTGAAAAACAACATATATCGTTTGTTAGTCGAAAATTACAATTACTTTGTTAAGAAAATATTCTTGTAAAAGTTACAGTTAATACTAGATAGGTGGTTCATACTACGCTATAGATTGGGTTAAATTTTTTATAACATAAAAAAAGTTATTCAGGTGATGCCAATGTCTTTTAAGAAGAAGAAAAAAAAAAGAAATGACACCTAGGTTATTGATTTGACCGGGTTCAATAAAATTAATTAATTTAATAATATTATTAAAAAAAAAACATGAGAGTAAATAAAGCAAACAAAATTCTTTTGTAATAATTTCCTATAAAAAAAAATAAGTTTTCAATATAAATTCAAGTACTGCTTTAAAAATTTTGAAGACCAAGTGCAAAAATTTAAGAGGAAAGAAGAAAGAAAAGAACAAAAGAAAAGACCACCATCACTATACTAAAATTTATTTACTGCACGCACCGCTCAAAGATGAAAGGATTGTTGAGAGGATTCAAATATCACCGCTAGTGTTTGCCCACTCGACAACATCTCCCGAATAGCAAGGCTAAATTATAATCTTCGCCTTCTTCCTAGCTATAATCTTCTTAAACTTGGTAAACATACATACATAACACGACTTTATTTCTCCTACACTAATGCTATTTTAAGTATTATAGGAACCCTAAACTCGATAAAAAAAAACTTGTATTTATAGATATTCATGCTATCTAAATTCGGTGTTCTAAACCTTTCAACCCATCTATATGTCTACGAAAGAACTTGACCTTGATGAATTTTTCTAGGAACTTCATAATTGAGATAATGCAATCGACTGCATTTTCTTTGGCCTTAAAGCTGCCTAAACCAGATGCTACAACATACTTATAGTGGGCTTGATGCTGAACAACTAAAATGGGTCTCATTCACGCATTGACTAGTTTGCCAGTGGCTAATTTATGTTAACTTCGTTTAGATGTCTTGATTTGTCCTTAATATGTAATTGTGCATCATTGTATTGCAGCTTGTTTTAAGCTATCAGGCTCTTATATCCATTATAGCCTTCCTCTTTTAGTCACTTCCACAAGTAATCAATGCTTCCTTCTCCCCTTCAATGGAAGCAATGAATGGGAGAGATAAGGGTGACAATGACTAGAAAGATGCATGGAGTTTGCTATTGGATCACTGGAGAGATAATGTGCTGTCGTAAAAAGCTAATAGATTTAATAAGGGAATGCTTTTTCTTGGACAGCGAAAACAGAGGAAAAATGTATGGTTACCAGCTAGCTTAATATATGGGTAAAAAGTTATATGGTAATCACCTAAAAAAGAGATAAGGAATCCGATTCTTTATTTGTGAAGGGAATGGACAAGTATGGAAAGAAATATGTCAAATCCAATTATTTGGGAAGAGAAAAATCTACCCTTATCCAAAGAATATTGAACCTTTCTGCTGGGAATTTGATACAGAACAGACCCAGGAAGCAGGGGCCATGAGATGAAAGTTATAACTGCGTTGGAAGCAATAATAGATATTATCCAGATGCTTTTTCATGCAGTTGTCCTTTCTTGTGTGGCCCTCTCTCTAAAATCTATATTTTTCTTAACACATGATTCATGACTTTATGCTTCCATAACCTATCAACACTCTTACAAGATGTGCAAATTCGGCAGACATCTGTACTACTGCAGTATGACATTGCAGTTCCAAGTGCATAGAGGGGTAACGGACATTGACATGATACCAGAATCTTCAATTATATCAGGGGACAAGCGAACAGATCGAACCCGAATACCCCAGCATGATAGCAGACTGAAATTCTCGCAAATCCAATTTTACAAATTGACAGTAGAACTTAGTCAACGGTAATGATACATCAGCATTAATAATTCAAGAATTTCTTCTGAATGTCACGTAGCTACACAGGTTTACAGTAAAACAGGACATGACTTGTCGAATTCGAAAGAATCCGATAGAAAATTGTGCACCAATTAATAGTTAAAAGAATGCCAAATTGTAGCACAAAGGTGGAGAAAACAATGATGGTGGAACCACAATATGATGAAGCAATACTTTGGGATAGGGAGGTGAAACAGCTAGGAAATGAATGGTTATCCACTCTTAACCATCTAGAATAATTGGAGTAACAACGCTATGAGCCCGGCTGTGAGCATCAACAATGAGGATTGAGTAGCTGCAATTTAAACTCCTACACTTTTCTTGGATTGTTCCACCTTTTGGCAATCAAGACCATTCTTATCTTCTCTGCACTCATTGGCAAACATGCCAAGAGGGTATTTCCCATAGGGATTTATGTAGTTGATCTAGGTCTCAATTTTTTTTTCCCTCTAAAAGCTTCAAATCCTTAACAATCTCCATAACTTTAGCAGGCAGTGGAGATAATGCTCCCCGAACTTGCCACGCCTGTAATGTTATAGTGAAGCCATACCAATGTCTTTGATATCAGATTTTGTTTGTGCAGAATGTGAAACAGAGTTCAAGACGGTTCTTGGTGCAGACTCCATGTGGGTTTTGAGAGAGAAGGCTGGAGATGGAAGTGAGACTTTGAACGTCAATGGCCTTGTTGCTGAGACTAAAAGCATGGTGGTTTTGCCGGGGTTTTGTGTTTTCTGCTTGGCTTCTGGGCTCTTTCCCTCAAGCAAAAACCGAAGGAAACTATTTCATACTCTCGGTCTGTAAGCTTGGGCTTGGGCTTTCACATCATCTTATAATATAAATTAGGTCTTATATTTTTTGTGCTGAATCACATCATTGGATTTCCCTGCCAGAAAATCAACGTACAAGTCTCTTCCCATGGAAGTGGGTAAGCTGGAGCATCTCGGTGAGCTAGATGTTCTAAAAATAGGCTATCAAATGCGATTCCCAGTTGTCCAGGAAGTTACACAAGTACGGAGTTTTTGAGTTCGAAGGATAATTTTTCAAAGGGTTCACTCCTGATCAGTCTTTGAGATTGCTTCAAGCTCTTCATATCTCAACTTCTATATATGATTATCAATTCTGGCTAAGATTTGCTTCTGGTGAAAGATTCACAAGGGACCAACCATGCAAATTTATCAATGCATGGTTTGAAAAGTAGAGTTTATTACACCTGACCCAGGTCCAGCCTTCTTTTGTTCCATCAAGTATTGGACTTCCATGTTTTCTTCTAATCAAGAACTCTTGAATGATTGGTTGGCTTAATTCCTCATTTAGGTCCAATGACTGAACGGCATCGTATATGCCAAGTGTAACACTCTATGTAGTCAGGTTTGCATAGTCAGGTGTGGATCTATTATAATTATATAAAAATTTACCGTAAATAGATTATATAAATAACCTAGTAAATATATTTATGGATCAGTGAGATAAATATAGGCTCAATAGAAGATTTGGTCATGCTATACAAGAATCATGGCTTAAAAAGGTAATAATCTTGATTCGATCACACTTAAAGTAGCCAAGAAACCCCTACTCAGACCATCAAATCTTTAGATATTAAAAATCTTGTCCTAAGATCTTGATTTTGGTAGTTTTGTAATTTTTCTTATTATTTTTGGATTTCATGTATTGTTTCGGATTCTATGGTTGTTTTCTTGTTAAGATAGAGTTTTTGGTCTATTTAAGATTTTATATTATAAAATAGTGTGTTTGGAAGTGTGATAACAGTTGCTTTTTAAAGTGTTTTTTATTTCAAAATACATTAAAATAATATTTTTTTTTATTTTTTAAAAATCATTTTCGATATCAGTATATCAAAATGATATAAAAATATCAAAAAAAAATTAATTTGAAGTAAAATATTTTTTTTTCAAAAACGCTTCCAAAACACAATGTCAAACACACTGAGTTCATTGTTTTTATTATTATTTTAGAGAGAATAAATTTATAAATTTAGAGTTTATATTTCCAAGTAGTCTTTTATTTGTTGTTTTCTTCTACTTTTATTTTTAGATTCATACGGCAGGGTATGCCAAGTGCTCTGAATGGTTTGGGGAAGGCACACTAATACTCCTAGTTTTTCTCTTCCTTAAATATCTGTCAATGAAGTTGGAAATCAGGTTTAGTGTTGCCGCTTGCAAATTCGAACTTGATCATCTTTTTTCTGAGCCATTCTGCTTTCTCTTCCTTTCTGTGTGAAGATTTTCTTTCATGATTTTGATCGGTTAGACGAGATAACGCAAGGCAGCTTTCTTTTGGACGCATGAATGGTAATGGAACCCATCGGGTCCATTTTGAGTGGTGATTGAAAAGATTCAACCTTATTTTCAACACAACACAGTGTAGGAAAAAACAAAGGATTCTCTTGGCACCATAGTCTTTCGTGCGAGAAAATTCTGTGGTGATAAAACTAGCCTAACTACTAGACCAGACAGCTAGCCAAATCTCCGAAGCTCGGCTCATATATATTTTCATGTCCATCAATATATATGATTCTGACACCCCCACAAATCCAATAAACTACATATTGGATCTCTTATCTCGTCAGGCAATGCGTACCAGTAGAAATAATTCAGGGTAAACAATGAACAGGAGATGTGGTGACGTTGTTGATTGAAGAAAGATGCGGTGACTTGGTCAGTTAGTTCTCAGACATCATGATTAAATAAAATGCTGTCAGAGATCTAGAATATTTGCTTGCTTCCATGAAAAGACAATAAAAGAAAATTGGAAGTGGAAGTCATATATATCTTATCCCATGGTGAAAATGATGGATAACAAAATAGACCGCCTTGATGATCATTTCGCTTCTTTAGTAGAGAGGTCCATGGAGTATGGACTAGACTGCAACGAAGCTCTAATCTTGAACTTATCATCAAATGGGTCGCAACGAATAGTCTATTGGAGCGTGCCTCATTGCATTGACAAATACTTCTTCCATATCATGACAATATCTTCTTTTATCTCTTTGAATTTTAACCAAAATGATATTTGTCTAGATATTTTGGTTTTGGTTTCAATGGAGTTTACATGGGATGAAGTTTATACAGAAAGTACTAGATTGGAGTCGAGGTATCGGCTCAATAAGATAATATTCCCAGACTGATCTTGGATCCCTTCCTAGTGGATTTACCACGCATCTCCTAGAATTCTTCTTGCATTTTTTTTTTGACTCATTTTAGATACTGTGTTTTTAAAAATTTAATTTTTTTTTTGTATAAAATAATTTTTTTATATATATTTTTAGATTATTTTAAAGTGTTGATATCAAAAATAATTTTTAAAAAATAAAAATTTTATTTTGATACATTTCTAAACGAAAAACACTTTAAAACATCATCACTATCACAATTTCAAACAAGCTCCAAGTCCCTAAGTACTCTCTCATATTAGAATTATACTCTTGAATTTATCTGTTATACCTAGATGTATCCAAATCCAACTATTATCATGGATATATTATTTTCATAATTAAATTTGATTTACTTGTCATCAACTATAGAGATAAATCCAATAATAAGAGAACTAATAAAACACCCTTGAACCCAATACTAAGACAACTTTTGCGAATTACAAAATTATAAGTCACTCATATGGATTTAATCAAATATAAACATCCTTGAACCTCTAAGGTAAAGGATGGTCTCTTGAATAGAGAATTAAAGCTCCTTTTTTTCTCATCTTCAAGCTTTACTTTGCAAACAAAAGTAACATAACATCTAAGGTTATTTTTCTTCATCAAAATGCGGATTTAAATATCAGAGGATACCTAAACTTAATATAAAACTTGTTTTTGCAGGTCATGCTATCCAAACCCAACATTCTAAACTTTCTATTCTGTTTCCTAGTTTTAGAAAGAACTTGATCTTTGATGGGTTTTCTGCGAATCTCATCACAAGTGATCCTTATTCAAATTATATTGAAGAATTTCTCTCTTACAGTTGGGGTTATATAAGTTACTTATTTTCATGTTTATTAAATTAAATTGGATGGACTTGATACTGCAATTACAAAAATGCAATGAGTTAACTTTTTTTTTCCTCTCTTGGACTTGGTTTGATAATAAGGTTAAAGTTTCAGCCTCATTAAAAACATCAAAAAGATGTTTTTTTAGGTGCAATCAAACATAATCTTAATCTAAACAATTCAACATTACCAATCAATAATCAATGGCCATTGAATTCTTATTTTGCCAGTTTCTGCAAGTTACTAAGCTTTACGGATGGCTATTTCTTTATCACCTACAAAACTCTTAGTTTGATTATCCATTGCAGGCCATGCATGGAAGCTAGCTTTAGTTCAGCATTGCCAACAGTACTCAATACCTGCCAGGATATGTGTGGCATCCTAAATTAATAATGGTTCATTTTCAATGATTAATTAAGCGTATAAAATTCTACTAGTAGAATAGCAAACCTAGGAAATATCTTAAATTTTTGTCTAAAAATAAAACATTCAGCTATGTGTTTTGTTTAAATTAAGAGAAAGGGAATCAGGGGGCATGCAATGTATACGGTAAGACAAGATTCCATTGTTTTTTTTTTCTTTTAATTTTTCCAAGACCCCTCTAATAGAGGCTAGGCTCCATGTGTTCCAAGCTATGGTCGGCAGTGACATGCATGCACCCATAATTAGATCCCAAGTGGAGAGGAGCTGAGACTTGACTGAATGTTCTTGTTCAAGATCCCAAGTTGGACTCTTGCCAAGTGCAAACAAATTCATGGGACCATCGGACTTGATCAAAGCCTATGAATTAACTGTAGTTTATTTACAGGAAACTCCTTACCAAGAGCCTATGCATCTTTAGGTTTAGTTGGGTCTCATCCTGATTACCTGGTGCTAATCCAACTGTAGTTTATGATTACATAAATAAAGAAAACATCTAATGATTAGTTAACTTTTTTTTAATGGAGTCAATAATGCACCGCGTATTATGATGTTTCATAGTAAATTAATGAAGCACATGACACTTCTTCATTTGATATTTCTTCAGCAACTTGAAAATTCTAATGTCAATCAATTGTTGTTTAACTATTAGATTAGGTAATTAGATTAGGTAATCCTCATATTTTCTTAATTTCTCTAAACCCATCAAAACATTTAAAATATTTTCACGCGGTTCTACTATTATTCTACCGTTCCCCTCGCAACCTTTTTCTATTGTTTTTCCACGCTAGTGTTCTTACTCGACAAACTGTCAGCATGTTTTGATTTGACTATGCTCTAAATGGATATCATTTACTAATAATATTATCGATTATAATATAAAAAAAAGACCATAAACTACTGAATATCCTGATGCTTAAGAAGCGGATTAAGCCTTAGCTAACACTCCATGCGCGCGCGCGCTTGTATTAAATATTAAGAGATATCAAATCAAATACCATTGACTTAATTCTCAAGGACAGTGTATGGATTATACGTGCTAAATAGCTGTATAAAGTTTAACAAAGTTAGATTGCAAGTAGCCTATACTTCACCTAAAAGGTTATTTTCCAAGAACATGTACACAAGAACTTACTTTGCTAATTTAATATGAACAATTAGGTAGTTCTTAAGCAAAAATTAAGGTAGATATATCTTGCTAGCTAATGATTTATGGTTGACATGGACGAAATTATTAATTAGTTGCCGTATCCATTACTGTTGATCAACAAATGGGAAGTCAACTCCTCCATTCTAGTGTGTAGAATGCATGGTAGTTGAAGAGAAATATAATTCTTAACATATTGCTTAGTCAACTTTTCATTTCTTATTTATATATATGGGGACAATATATAATAGTCAATGTAGGGATTTATAATATAAAATTAAATCTATCAATATTTCCTAGATATATACATTTTATATTATATAATTTCCTATAATAATAATGTTTTTAAAAATAGTTTTTCACTTAAAAATATTTTAAAATAATTTTTTTTACAGATTTTTTATTTTATTTTTAATATTAAGACATCAACATTATTAAAAAAACACTAAAAAATCACATTATGTTTTTCAAGCTAAATATAATTTTTAAAAGCATTTAAAACGTAATAATCTATACCCTTAAATTAGGTACTTTTATCCTTCTCTACTATTTTTATACAAAAACATTTCCATACCCACCTCCATCCAAATAAATGAATCCATAACACTCAAACCACTCCCACAGAGCGTAATAAATTGCATCTTCACTACATGTAGACACTGTGTACCTATAGAAAAGCTGAAAAATGAACAAGAGATGTGATTCCTTGGTCACAGAAGATACTCAACGTCAAGTCACGATATAATAAGATGCATTCAAAGACCCGATCATTCTAAACAAGCATCTGAAAACATATAATACTCGGTGGTTCCATGATTCTTGCTAAATGAGAACCACTTTACTACTATTCAGAATATTCATGCCAACTGGTAGGATTTGTTCACGTATTTATTCATAAAAAAAGATGCTAAGGAAATGTCAAATCAGTTTTGTTCTAATGACAATGCATGCTAGGACGGGAGAGTAAAATTTACAGCGGTAGTCCTAAACCTTGTTTGATAGCACAAAATTGTAGGAAAGCATATAAAAACACCAAGAAAGCTAACGATCGAGAACACTCATGGATGGAGAAAAGAGAATACAGGATATAGGGATAAAACTCAAGCATACAACCTCACAAAAGAAAAGAGAGTTGCAAACAAAGAGATAACTGAAAGGGTATTTATTTCCTCTGGGAGACCAGAAAGGCCAATGATTTTAGATTTTAAGATGGTTTAAAGCTTTGTTTTCTTTTGGTAAATTCTACAAATGCAGTCATGAATGTGTTTGGTAATATGATGTGAAATGTTTTTTAATTAAAAAAATATTAATACAATGTTTTTTAAGTTATATTTTTTTATTTTTGACATTAAGACATTAAAATCATTAAAAACTATTAATTTAATTTAATGTTATTTTAGTCAACAAATAATTTGAAAAATATTGTAAGAAACTGAAGCAAACACATTAACAAATTGACACTAAGTATTCTTGAACCTTTTTTCTCTTGTTAACATGATATTAAATTTCCGGTGGTGGTTGTGGTGGTTAATTTAATTTAAATTAGTGAAAATCTCTTTGATGGTTTCCAAATCTTGGACAAATTAATGATGATGATGCCTAGCTTTGAGAATCATAGCTAAATCCCACCAATTACTGTGATGGTTTCCAAAACTTGGATAAATTCATAGGCAAATCGCACACGTACTTTGAGGGTTTCCAAGTCATAAATAAATTTTATACGAGATTCATAGATCATACGAGTTCCCCATGATGGCGTGACAGAAATCTGACAAGTCTGAAATCACTTTCAGATTATTTTTGTAATACTGTCGATTTCAGAATTACAGAAAAATTAATCACATTGAGAATAAGAAAGATTATTAGGTTAATTTTTTTTTAATTGAGTCAATTATGTACTACTTGTATGCATACGTACGAGTAAAATGGAGTATGACATTTCCTCAGCGTTTGAAAAAAAATAAAATAATGCTAATATTTTTGTGGTTAATTTACTATCAGATTAGGCAGTCCTCTTATTTCCTTAATTTATAAATCCATAAAAAAATCTAAAGTTGTTTTCCCAGGTCATTATATTTGACTGCTCCCCTGGTAAAGGAGGATTTATAGACGATACTAGGACTGAAATTCACATGATGCATACACAAGGATCATGGAAATATCTTCTTGACAGTGAATGCTTTCCAAATCTTTGACTGTTAAATTTCTTAAGATTAATATAATTAACCAACTAAACATGGGAAGATTAATCAAAAACTTATTAGTAAATAGTAATATTCTTTGGATTGATCCTACTAATAATTTCATGTGTTTACCTACCCTTGCTAGCTAAAGCTCTGTGTACATATATATATATATATATATATATATATAGCAATATAACATCAAAAATCCAGTAAACAATTTCTAAACATAAATTAAACATGTCTGTCTGGTATTGTAGTAGTATTGTAATAGTTTTTCCTGTTGAGGTTTGAAAAAGATAATTAAAAACAATTATAAATTATATATTTTTAAAAAAAATAAAGGGCTAAGAAATTCTATGGCATGATATTAGTAATCAAACACTCTTAAATCTATGAATACAACAAAATCACAACCCTGACCACAAAAACAAATTAAAAACAAATTAAGTTGTATGCGTGTTTGATCTTAAGATTAATTAACAATGACTTCTTAAGATTAATATAATTAACCAACTAAACATGGGAAGATTAATCAAAAACTTATTAGTAAATAGTAATATATATATATATATATAACATAAAAAATTCAGTAAACAATTTCTAAACATAAATTAAACATGTTTGTCTGGTATTGTAGTAGTATTGTAATAATTTTTCCGTTGAGGTTTGAAAAAGATAATTAAAAACAATTATAAATTATATTTTTTTTAAATGAAGATCTAAGAACTCTTAAATCTATTATTACAACAAAATCACAACCTGACCACAAAAACAAATTAAGTTGTTTGGGTGTTTCATCTTTAAGTTTTTCAAGTTAAGATACTATTTATTTTTGTATTTTAAGAATGTCTTTGAAAAAAATAATTTTATTTTATTTTTTAATTATTTTAAATTAATTTTTTTGTTTTCATATTATTTTAATATGATAATGTTGAAAATAATTTTGTAAAAATAAAAAAATATTATTTTAATATATTTTTAAATAAAAAATATTTAGTTGAGTTACAAAATATTAATTAACAATGACTTCGTAACAATCAGTAAGACTTCATTTAGTTGAGTTATTATATAATAAATCCAAGTCCAGGTAATTATAAATAAATGAGTCAAAAACATATTTGGTGTCTTTCTTCAATTTCTTTCATTAATTATTCTTATTTATTTTTTAAAATTGTGATTATAAACTGCATAATACACCTTCATCAATTTTCTTTTATATATGTCGTATGTATATAAGATATGTGTATGATTTAATTATTTGAACATTTTATAAACTGTCTTCAATGTTAGTGGGACTTTCAACTGGATCCATCCACACCATAACTTCAAGAAGGAGAAGAAGAAGAAGAAGAAGAAGAAGAAGGAGGAGGAGGAGGACTGCCACAAGAAGAGACGATCGAGGGAAGAATTTATTAATATTATTTCTAGTAACGAAAGAACCCCTAATTACAATGTATATATTATGTTTCAATAACAGTGGCCATGCGCAGGAAAATCCAAAAGCTAGATCAAGAAGGTTCCATCCTATAATTTGTGGGTCGTTCTCGAGCGATGCCATCTCCTCTCCAGTAGGATTCTGCCGTTTCTCAGGCTGACACAGACGATAGATCAATATTGTTTCATATTGCTGTCATTTTCCACGGTTTTTCTCTTCTAGAATTTCAGATGCATTTATTAAGAGAAATCTTTCATCTAGAACGAACTGATTAATTATTTTATTGCATGATTCCTACCATTACAATAAATAATGACAATTTTCACCTTAGTTGTGTGTGAGGGATTGTAATTTCAAGATGTGGATTCCATTTAATTAATTTAATTAATTGATTTTACTTTGATCTAAAGCGAATCATGAGAAAATTTAACTTTAGGAATTAAAGTTTCTTTTGGGTTACATGAAAATTAAGTGGAGGAAAGGATAACGTTATGTCCATTATAATAAAATAAAAAATGAAGAAAAAAAAAAAGGTGGACGACAAGCATAGCCTTTCAGGTCCCATTAATGTGCTTGGTCGGTTTTTTAAAAGGTTGTCTTTTAAAGCTCGGGCATGATTAGGATGGTAATTAAAATTAATTTAATTTAGTGGCTTGGGAAGTGATTGTTGTGGTATGGTAATCAAAATATTTAATAAAAAATAAAAAAAACATTTTTAATTAATTGTTGTTTCAAAGCCGCTTTAGTTTTTTAAATTGTTTACTGAAAATAAATAAATATAGCAATTCAATATTTTTTTTTACTTAAAAAAAAATAAAAAAGGAAATTGTTGTCATACCAAAGGGCACGTTAGTTTTTAAATTTTGTTTTTTAAAAACTTACTTTAGCATATATATATATATATATATATATATATATTTTATTCTGTGTGCGGTTGGTGGTTCTGACAGTACTCCTTACTTGCAACCTGTCTTTTAAGGTTTATTAAATAAATTGAATTCTAAAATCTTTAATAAGATGTTTGACCTTAATGGCTTTTCTATCATATCGAGTTTAATATTCGAGTTATCAAATAATAATAATAGTAATAATTTAAAGGTTTAAAATATGAGGTTAAACTAATGAATAATTTTATATTATTTTTTAATATATATTTTTTTATTTTAAACTTAAAATTTATATAAATTCACTTTTACCTTCTCATTAATTTTATTAATTGAAGTTTAATGAATGATAACATAACTACTAAATAAATTTTTTTTAGACTTGAAATTTATTTATGTTCACCATTTCTCCATGCTTAATTTTATTTATTTAAATAATTAGAAAGAGGTGGTATCAAACTCTTAATAAATTAGCGGTTGTTTAGGGTTGCAGTGCAACTCGCATTTCATGATTTTTTTAAAACAATTGTTTAAAATTATTTTTTTTAATATTTTATGATTGTTTAGATATACTGATGTTAAAAATAATTTTTTAAAAAATAAAATAAAAATATTATTTTAATGTATTTTCGAGCAAAAAGTATTTTAGAAACTAACTGTCACCACTCTCTCAAACACTCTCTTAATTATTAAATCTTGATATCATAATAATAATAATAAAATTTAGCTCTACCTACAAACTTAAATCATAAAGGGAAACTTATTACATAGTTTTTGTTATTAATTTACCTTGAGTTTTAGACTTGCCAACCTTAGGGTTGGTGAGGCAAGTCAAGATTTAATTAATTATTTGCATAATATAAAAGATTCAATATTATAGGAAGCAATTAACAAGTATGTGGTAGCTAGTTGTTGGTATGTGTTGGGTATGCAACACTTGTCAAGAGGATGACACAACTTTGCATATCGCACAAACTATTTATTTTGTTTCCATAGCTATGAGCAGCAAGCAAGACTGCGTGGCAGAGTATTTCAGAAATGGAGATGTTCAAAGCATGTAAAATATGTAGATGTTGAAGCAGCAGCAGAGCGCAGGCCTAGACAAAAAGATACTGATGCAGGCAGTGGCGGAGGCAGGGGGAGGCTGGCAGGGACCCGGGTTATTGCAAGGAAATTTTTTTCAGCTTTTCTCTTTGTAAAATATTTAAAATTTTAATTTTTTTAAAATTTTTTTTTTAATTTGGTCCCCTTATTTTTTTCTTCTTGCTCCGCCTCTGGATGCAGGCCTCATCTTATTTACAATTTTTTTTATAAAAAAATAAAAATAATAGGGGTGAGTAAAAATATTGAAAAACTGATTAAACTGAAAAAATTAAAAAAAAAATAACTGAAAAAATCGAACCGTGAAAAAAAACCGATTAGAATTTTGAAAAAACTGTCCGGTTCAGTTTGGTTTCAATTTTATAAGCTTGAAACCGAAAAAACCGAACCGAACCCAAACCGAAAAAAAAAAACCGAGCAAAACCGGAAAAAACTGAGCCAAACCGGTTTGAACTAGTTTTAGTTCTAAAATAACCGAACCGAAACAGGTCGGTTTAAACTGGTATTGTGAGATTTAGATTGAATTTTAATTTTTTTTTTAATATCATTTGAATATTTTTTTAAATAAAATCATTTAAAATTAATTTGGTATTGTGACCATAGTTATTAAACCTAGACCGGCCCAGCAGGTCGACCCGGGACCCGTTCGCTGAACCGATCCAGGTAAGGTGAAAGACCGGCAAGAACAAAAAAATAGTCGAACCCGGTAGAGACCCGTGTTTTGTTTTTAAATGTGTTTTTTTCTCCTAACCAAAAACATCTTTTTTTTCATATTTTTTAGTTGGTTATTAACCATTTTCAAAGTTCATTATATAAATACTAAAATAATATTTTATTTTTTCAATGTGAGATTTGAAATCATTTAGTATATATACTCTATGTTTACAAGGAAAAAATTATGTTTTTTCAATGTAGGATAAAAAACTTTTTTTGGTTTAAATACTTCAACTTAAAAAGATAATATAGTATCTTTTCAATGTGAAATAACTTATATTCATTTTTAAATTTTTTATATAAAATATTACAAATTCAAATATTTTTTTATTTTTTTTAGTTGATTCGAATTGATATAAATTAAATCATTTCTAGCCCTTGACCGGGTCAAGACCATTCGGTTTGATAATTATAATTGTGACTCACATCTTAGATACGGACCTGGCAGACCGGTTTTATAATTATGATCATAAGCGCCAAAGCGAAAGCCACGTTAGTAACGTGAGCGTACAAGAAGCGCTGTATTTATCTTTTTATATATATATATATATATATATATATATATATATATATATATATATATATATAAAATTTATTATACTTTCTCTGTATATTATTTATGTGATACTTCTCTCTATATATCTGTCTGTTTTGCTACCTCTCTTTCCCACTCTGTCATCACCACCGTTATCTCTCCATCTCTCAATCACAGCCATTGCGCCATAACTTATTTAGTCCCTTCACAGTTCATCTTTCTGCTCTATTCATTGATATAACTTTCTCTCTCTGTTGTTGAAGAAAGCTGTATTCTTTTTTGTTTTCTTTATTAATCCATAATAGCTATGTTTGATCAATAAAGAAACTCGTAACCTTCTGTGCAGAGAGCCAAGTGTTTCTTTCTTTATTAAACAGAATCAGACTTGACAATTCTTGGGTATATGTTCTTTGTTTGTTTGTTATCTTTAATGTCCGTCTGTCTCTTGTTTTGCTCTGCATTTTTCTGTCCTTACAAAGAAAATCTGGATCTTTGATTTGTCTTAATGAGTTAATTCATGTTTTAGCGGGACAATTTGCTTAAGGGATACGTTCTTAAACTTGGGTTGTTGTTGTTTTTGGCTTCTAAAATGTGAAGATTGAGCTGTTGTTGTTTATGTGTGTCATGATTGATGAAACTGTGTTTCAAGATAAGTTCCTTTTCTTTCGAATTCTAAGGAGGGAAGTGATTCTTGAATTGTTAATATTAGCCCGTGCATGTTTGTTTAGAAAGGAATCACTTGAAGTAATTGGTTTCATAAGAAGATTTTGTCTAGAGGCTTCATTTACGAGAGGGTTGAGGAAAGGATCACCCCGGCCCTATTAGTTTTCTTGGGATTAGCTTTGTTATTGGGGTGGAAGAATCATCAATTCCTTTGATGCTAGAAGTTTTGTGGTTACCAAGGCATGGAAACTTAAATTTCTTCCAAGGTGGTATCGGTTTTGTTTCTTGTTTGCTACCTTCCTTCTTATCCTCTTTGTTCTTTTCCTATCACCCGGTGGTGACAAAGTGGGTCTGTAATCTGAAAAAGGCCTGAGAAATTTTGTATTTTTGTGGCTGCACCTAGAGAAGTTTTTGTTTGCAGTTAGAAAACCATGTGCAGCTGTTTTTTTTAGTAACAACTATTGATTTGTTACTAAAGTTATCCTTGAAGAAGGTTGGCGTTTCGTGCAAGATTTCGTCTATTGAATCTTTGTGTCATCTCATGGCTATATTTCCATTTGTGTGTTGTCGGGATGATAATCCTTCAATTCTCCAAGATAATTAAAGCTAGTTAAAAATCTCAGACTGTCCTCGAGTAAAACTTTAATGACTATTCAATAGAGGTAGTTGATCTTCTTGAGAAAAGACAGTTTTCATCGAGGGTTTAATTCTTAGATGTTAGGGCGTCTCTTATTCAAGGTGAGAAAGGAAGGTGGTTGGATGGCTGATAATCAAGTTGATTTGATGTTAGCTTTTGTGAAATTTAGTTAGGTGACCTTATGGTGGCCTAATTCTCACCTACAGGAACTGTACGTGCAGATCTTATCCAGGCTTGCAATCTATAAAATCGGTGTCTTCCTTCTTTCCTCATAGGCCTTTAAAAGGATTAGAACACCCCACCCACTTAGCTAAAACTCTGACATATTGTTTTAGGTAATTTACTCCTAAGGCTTGGGTTTCTTTGATCTTATGTTTCTAATGACTTTGCAGAAGTACTCATTTTAGTTTAGAGTATATTTATGTTTGATCCATTTTATGCTACTTGCCATTCATAAATTCAGTTTATTTAATGCTAAAAAAAGCATATTTGGTAGCAGAGATAAATTTAAGTAATTTTGATCCAATGATTTATGCCTAATCCTGTTTCTTTGGCATAATTTCAGATCTGAGGCAGCAAAAAAGCCCGACGTGAACAGACGCTATGGCCACAGAGCAGTACTTGGAAGAAACCGTGGCTCAGAATGACTATAACAGAGAATATAAGCCATCATTGCTGAACTGGAAACCTATTCCTAAGACAGCCATAGATTCTGACGATAGCCCCTCCAATGGTTTTGATTGCAATATTTGCCTAGATTCCGTGCAGGATCCAGTGGTCACACTTTGTGGTCACCTCTACTGCTGGCCCTGCATATACAAATGGCTACACTCCCAGAGCATCTCTGCTGAAAACCAAGATCAGCAGCCACAACAGCAATGTCCTGTTTGCAAAGCCGAAGTTTCCCAATCCACAATAGTTCCTCTCTTTGGCAGGGGCCAAACCACAAAACCCTCCATGAGAAAAGCCCCAAATGTCGGTATAATCATTCCACATAGACCTCCTGGTCTTGCCTGTGGGTTTGACTCGCCGAGAACACCTATCGCCACAGGTAGTCCACGCCCAGTTCAGCAAATTCATCATCGACATAATTATCCACATCAGTCACAACTCCACTATTCCCAGCCAGGGAGCTACTCTGCTTCCCCTATGCATAGCCCAAGGGGCACTACAATAAACATGGCTGATCCAGTGGTTGGGATGTTTGGCGAAATGATATACGCAAGGGTTTTTGGTAACTCGATAACCAACATGCCGAGTTACCCAAATTCGTATCATCTCGCAGGAAGTGCTAGCCCAAGAGTGAGAAGGCATGTAATGCAAGCTGATAGGTCTCTCAGCAGAATCTGCTTCTTCCTCTTTTGCTGTGTATTTTTATGTTTTCTCTCGTTCTGACCAAAGATTTACGTTGTTCTGATCTCGAATACCTCTAAAACTTTACGAGTAAACAGCTGGATGTGCTAGAAATGGAGACATGCTGCATATCCCGTGCTGCCTTATATGTAACTATGAGTCCTTTATCCTTAGCTTTATCATGTAACTTGATGAAAAATCTTGTTCCTTCTGTTTTGGCCAGATGATCAAAGATTTGGATTCTCGCTCTTACTTTCCTCTTTTGTGAGAGATGGTGTTTTCTTTTCCCTTTAAAAGCTCTGAATTAAGGATGAGTTTTTTGAAGTTAGAAATTCAGAAAAGAAATCTTAGTGATGAAGTGTCGAGGGAGTAAAACATTTTTTATGGGGTAAAATGTTAAGAGAGTTTGAATTTAGTTGGAAAAAAAAATTATGAGGATTATTAATAGATATTATGATAAATATTAAATAATTTATATTTATGGGTCCAAAGGTAAGAAGTGGAGTGAAGAAAAATGAAAGTTTTCGTTTAACATTTAACCTCATTTATTGGATTAAAAATTATATATATTTTTTTATTATCTTACTTCATATAAAAAATATCTTTAAAACATATCCTCAAAGACCAAAAACAATAATATTTATAGGTTAGAGTCTCTTGAAAATCTTATTTCCTCCACTCAATGGAAAGGAATCGAATCTAAAATTCAGCTTCGAACGACGATAACGTGCTACCATCTTTTTGATAAGCAAGTAGCCTAATAATCTCAAGACTCTTTTGCTTTATAATTGTCACTCCAACATCTAGGTTTTTGACCCTCGATCGGCTCCACGTTATCATTTGGTTCGAGACTACGAAAGGTAAATTTCTTGTGAATCTGAGCTCATCCCACATGAGCAACTTGCGCCCCCACTAGGGAGTTCTTTTCCCTGCATGAAATCCTAGCAATGGAGGTTGGCTCGAAGAGAGAATGCAGGCAAGTTTATGGGATATGTTCTTATCTAGAACAAAATGAAGGTGGATACTCACTGGTAATGATCATTTGAGTAGTCACTTTCCATGTTAATTTGTAGTGGGGGTCGTGTCTCTTTAAATTAAGAAGCCGATGACTTCAATGAGTCCCAAAGTCTACTGGTGGTCCATAATAAAGACAAATTCAGCTCCTTGAAATGTCAAATCTAACCTTCTCTGTAGAGATGCGTATATGGTGTCTTGTTTGCATGCAAGGATAAGCTTTTTAAAACTTCAGAATTTGGCATGAGGGTTTTTTTTTAATATGGTTAATCACAAGGTAATATGTTTTCTTTTTTATTTAAAAAACCTAGAAACTAGTGTCCAAATACAGATTCAAAACTAAAATTATTAAATATGCGCAACCTCAAAACTAAAGTTATTAAATTTAAAATAATAAGAGTATAACTCAACTAGTCAGGTTTTAAATTTACTCTCTAAAGATCATCAATTTGAGTCTCATAAATCTCAGGGTCATTAAAGGTTTACATTAACTTCAGAGTATTGAGAGATTAGTCAAGGTGTGTATAAACTGACCCGAATATTCACGGTTATCAAATTTTTTATATTAAATTTAGCAAGGAAATAACTTGACTCGAGACCGATTCAGAGTTAAGTGGGATTCAAATTAGTTTAAAATGTTATTATTTTAAGAATTTTTAAAAAAAAATATTAAAAAAATATTATTTAAAAAAAAATATATATTTTTTTAAATCAAATTTATATCAGCCTAAAAATTAAGATTATCAAGTGCTCGATACAATTCACTTTTTGGAAATGCAGCCTAAGCAATGTATTTTAAAAATTGATTTTGTTTTTTTTGTTTCAAATCAAGTTTTTTTATTTTTTAAATTATTTTAATTTATTAATGTTAAAAATAAATATTACGAACAAAAATTAAATATACTAGTTAAAACATGGCTATGTCAAAATCCATGTTCTTAATATTAAAATCAAATATTATTGTCCTTTTCACTGTCTAATCAGGATTAACTTAATTATATCTTTGTTTTGGATGAAGAAAATGGTAAAAAGTTGGCTGTGGTGTCCACAGGTGGTGGAATCAGTGAAGAAAAGTCCAAGAAAATGGGTCAGTTCGGCCTTGTGAACCTGTTAGTCGATCATGTTTGACTCCTATAGCTTCAGGCGTCGGAAGGAGCTTAAAGGGGTCACCGCCACCATTGAAAATGGGTTACTTCTCCCCTTAATAAACTCCAATTTTTGCAGCCAGCTTTGAATTGAGATTGTGTCTCCTTATAGCCAAAATTGCTCACATCCACCTTAATTTAAAAAGAGTTTAGGAGATTAGGACCATTACTTTCATTGTAAATTGTAGCATGAAAAGTATTTGAGTGTTTGGAAATGCAGACGAACTCGTATTTTTAAAAAAATTAATTTTTTTAATGAAAAATTAAATGTTTTTTTTTTGTATGTTTTAGATCTTTTCTGATCTTAAAAATAATTTTTTAAAATAAAAAAATATTATTTTGATATGTTTTGACATAAAAAGCATTTTGAAAAACATCCGCAACCACACTAAAAAAACCCATATTTTAAAACAAAAAATCAATTGAAAGTGGTTCAATTCTGCAAACTAGATTATAAGGATATCACCTTATTTTCCTTTTATGGATTTAAACCCAACAATTTCACTGAAATAGAAGTACTAATTATGTTGTAAATTACATTATGTTGTCAAGAAAGTCTTTAATTTTTGCCATTTTCACCTCTTCACTAAAAGCTTGGCCACCTCAACTCTTTAATTTTTGCCATTTTCACCTCTTCACTAAAAGCTTGGCCACCTCAACTCTTCTACTTGGAGTCACTTTCTAGATATTAATCCTGAATATATATGACGAGAAAGTGCTGGAAGTGTTTGAATCAGAGGGTTGGTGTACCCAAAAACTTAATAGAGGATTAAAATGAATAAAATTAGAAACTAAAGAGACCATGTAAGTGCAATTTACCCTCATGAAAATTGTTCATAAAATTTTTAATGACCTAATTTTAAGCGAGGCCGAGTAATTCCAACATGAGACATCACCATTAACCATTGAAATAACCATAGTTATTAAATTTAGCCAAGTCAATTTATTGACTTGAATCTAGTTTAAATTAAGTTTTTTTAAATATTATTTTAAAATTGATTCAATTAAATTTAAATAACTCCATCAAAATCATGTGAAACTTAAACAATTAACTCTAATATTTGTTTTGTTTTTATTTAAGACAACATTATTTTAAAAATATTATTTAAAAAGATTTCGTTGGAGTTATTAAAAAAATTAAAAAAGATATTATTTTAAATACATTACAAGACACTAGCAAACTCTTGAACGGATCCTGAGTCCAAATCATACCTAGGGCCACGATAACTATAGATTTAACCAAGGACAGCAAAGCTTTTATTTTTATAATTCAATCTATTTCTTAAAATGTTTTCTAAACTTAAAAAATATATTATTTTAATTAAAAATATTTTTTATAACACATCTGTTACTATCAAAAATACATTTAATATATAAATACACACTAACTTTTTGTCATTTCAGTCATGGCTAAGCAATCAGCTCAGCCTCCCATCACTGTATGATTTGACGTGCGAAGAGATGACCATTAATTTCCCTTATAAAAAATAAAGTTGAAGGAAGATACGGTATCCTCTCATTTTCTATCTCCAACCAGAGCCATGCTGACCTGGTCATCGTCAGCATGAACCTTCATCAAGCTTTAAGACCCGTTCAAAAGCGTTCCCATTGGTCTCTGTTGCTGTGGGAAAATTTATATTTTTTTAATTTATATCAGACAAATAAACAATATAAATTATTTCAAGTAAAGTATATTAAGGATGTTAATATGTTTTTTTTACACAATAAATTTTATTACCTGAATTTTAAAATTAATTAGAGTTTTTAATAACTAAAATATTAGCTAATGAATTTAATTTTTTTATCAATAAAAAATGAGAATTTCATGTCCCTTGTATCTATATCATTTCTAATTATCTCGATCCAAGATAATATATAATTGCCCCGACGAGAAACATTTATTACAACTATGTTTTTAAAAATAAAGAAAAACTTGCACAAATTGCCAGACTGACAATACCTTCATTGTGGAGACGACGAGCCAGCACGAATTGAGAGAGTGCAGAGGGTGTTCTTCTTATACCCTACTTTACATTAATGCATGTGGACTTCTGCTTGATAAAAAAATTCCAAATTGGTTGACCTAATTCTGGAAATCAGCAAGAAGAGAAGGAAAAAAATGCCTAAGTTGCGTAAGGTCCTAACCTCTGTAAATTAAAAAAAGGTTCCTAATCTACGCAGGGAAGGCCAAGTCAGTTTATTGCACATGTTTGATTTTTTTCCTTTACACAACGTGCTGGTGCAAGAAAGCCTCTTCGTTTCTCCTTGCAGCAAAGTAAAGAAAGGAATTGTAAATGGAGGCACGCAAACCAGGACGGGAGAGAAAGAGAGATAGAGAGTTTTCATCTGCCATAACTCTCCGTTAGTCAAGATCATGAACTGGTTGTATTATTGGATTCAGAACGAATAGACTTTCAATGAAAGATCTCATAGAATTTCTGATGCTTGTGCTAAAATCAAATGGTTTTGTATATAAAATAAATTGCAAACCTCACCTTCATATTATCGTGGTGATCTCAATTTTTAACCCAAATTATTATTATTTTTTATTAATTCTACCATCATACTATTTTGATTTCTCAATCAAAACTTTTGTTAGAATTACTTAATGAAAAATATTAAATTTCTGATAAAATATTTTTTTATAAAAATAGATATTATAATTTGGTTAAGGAAAAAAAGAAAAGCTTTTGCAAACTACATAAGCTTTGAAAACTTAGGTAAATACATTTGTTTTACATTCTTAATTTGCATCAACAAGGAGAACACGTTTTTTGTGAAAATTTGATGGAATGAAAATAGAATTTGATATATATTTTACCCAATCGAACACCTAATAGTGTTTTATGGATATAATGGTAGAATAATAATATAATAACATCATACGCACAAAACATTTTACCTGACTTGTATAAATTTTGTAACATATATATTTTTATATAGTCAAATTCAAATAATATCTAATAAAAAGTTCAACCTGTGAATCCCTTGAATTTAATTGACTAGAAATTGCATGCTCATCAAAAGATTAATATGAGTAATTTTTGGTATTTTTTAGGTTTTTTTTTAAATATTGTCATCCAATATTTAATTTATTAGAAATTAATTTTTGTGTTTTTTTTTAATTTTTTTTTTTACCTTACAACTTTGAATTATGTAATAATAAAGCTCTAGTTTGTATTTTATGAGATTATTCTAATATTATGATATTAACTCGAATAAAATTGGGTTGTAAATTCGGTGAACTTGCCTACACATGCTGTACATTTATAGGATTAGTCCAAATGCATCTTGATCCCAGCAGAACTTTGGATGTGATATAAAATCTTTAGCAAACATATGTTCATCGATTTTTTGGCTGGATCAGTCAATTCGGTTTAGTTTAAGAACACTACTATCCTGACTCTTGTACCTCCGAGGACGTGGGATCAGCAATATATGGTTATAGTCCTTTTAATAACCAAAAGCTTATATCTCTGCTTGACAACAAATTTAAATGCATATATAGATTGCAACCATGAGAGATGGACAAAAGCTTCTAGTGCAATACCATAACAACTTCATAAATTTCTATCAAGAAATTATTACAATACAAGAAAATTTATTACCACAAGTCCGTGATATATATTACAAGTGCTCATGTCCATTACACTTGTGCACTCTTTGAGCAAACATATGCATAGAGGATATAAACTTAAATGGAAAATGCTGAAAGATAACCATATGCATCGGCAACGCCACTCCTTCCATGAATATTAAGATAATTTTTGACTCCTTGAACAGATGAGGTTCTCATTTACCAATCTACAGAATGAGAAGACAGTGTTAGGAATCATTAATAATCTTAATTGGTTCGTTCAGGAGTAGGATTTGTATTGTAATTATGGAGCTTTACCTTGTGGCCTAACCGAAACAATTTCATGCTGCCCACGCATCATGCTTCGAGAAAGAGAGTCCCTAATCTGCTTCAACTCAGACACAACATTGCTCATATCCATCCTCTCTGGTGGCAACTCGGCAGAACAAGAAATTCCCATCTTCAGAATTGAAACCAGACATTCCAGGATTTTACTACTCTCAATATGGTTCATCCTATTTCTATGAGAGGAGGATTGAGCACTACTTTCCTCGTATTCTCTGAAAAGCATTGGATCCACAACTTCTGTAACACGTCCAGGCAGTGCTTTTTCAACGTAATTGTGAAGGTTCAGTCCGTCTTGAAACATGTCGTCTGTAGGTCTTTTGCCTGTAAACATCTCCAACAACAAGATGCCAAAGCTGTACACATCCCCATAAGTAGACACATCGCTTCCAATACCATACTCTGCAATTCAAGAAATTCACTTTATAAAAATTTAATAGCTTCATTTCTTAATGTATGATATGTAAGGAAATAAAATGCGCAAATACTTTCAAAAGGGTTGATGTTTCCTTTGAAAACAAAGAAAATAAAGTTAAATTGTGATCATGTTGATGTTTGACCATATGGAAACTTAGCGTTGTTTGTTTGAAAGCTTTCAGAGAATTTAACTGGCTTAGAACCGGATGACAAACTAAAAAATTGAAACAGTCAAAAGCAATGAAACTCTTGTCATCTTACCTGGTGCTGCGTAGCCAATGGTGCCTTTTAAACCAATAGAGCTGGTCTGATAAGAAGATAATTGACTGGAAACTTCTGGTTGAAGCCTTGCTAATCCGAAGTCTCCAACACTAGCAGTCATGTCACCATCTAACAGAACATTGCTCGGCTTCAAATCACAATGAACGATAGGCGTGTGGCAGTGATGGTGCAAATAGTCGAGCGCATTAGCCACATCAATTGAAATGTCTAACCTCTGAGTGAGATTCAAACTTCTTGGCTCATGTGCGTTGTTTGGCTGATGATGAGTCGAATGCAACCATTCTTCTAGACTTGCATTGGGCATGAGCTCGTAAACTACAGCCTTAAAATCATTACCCTGAAAGTCAATGCTAGAGCATGCAGTTATTACTCTAACAAGATTTCGATGCCTAATGTTGATCAAGGCTGTGCATTCTGCCAAAAAACTCTTGGAAGCTCCTCTTCGTAGAAGGTTAAGTACCTTCACAGCAACAGCCATTCCATCCGGAGGAAGGATTCCTTTATAGACAGAGCCAAAACTACCAACTCCAATTAAATTGACCGAAAAGAATTCATTCGTTGCTCGGAGAAGATCCTGGTACGTCACTCTCCTAAATGATATCCCCCAAGAAGATGTAGAAGCAGGATTACCTTTTGTTTTTCTCAAGCAATAGCAAAACACGGATGAAGTCAACAAGATTGCTCCGAGAAATCCACCAGACATTGCAATGATCAGTATCTTCTTGGTTGAAGATTTCATCTTTCCAGACTCATTGGTTGTGCATCTAGGCAGATTCAACAGAGGTATACCTCCACAAAGCTTCTTGTTTCCTGTAATGGAAACCACATAGCATTGCCAAAGGCACCTTGCATGGGCACCTCACCTTCAAAGTCATTAAATGACAGGTTCAGACTCTTTAACAACTTAAAGTTTCCCAGGAACTTTGGAATTTGGCCACTTAAGTTGTTATGAGAGAGATCTAGAGCGTCAAGTGCTCTCAAAGAACTCAAAGACTTGGGAATGAACCCTTCGAAAACATTCTCCCCCAAATCCAAAAACTCCAAACTTGTGCAGCTGCCAAGACCAAGGGGAATCTCTCCTGATAACCTGTTTTTAGAAACATCTAGCTTACCAAGATTCTCTAGCTTACCTATTTCAAAGGGAAGAGTATCAGCTGATTTGCTGACAGATTTAAATACAATGACAAGGATGTAATACTTGTGATTTCTTTGGGTATAGGACCGCTCAAATTATTGTGAGAGAGAGTCAGAGCCAACAAGTTCTGGCAATTTCCAAAACTCGATGGGATGCTTCCTTGTAAATTGTTGAGTGATAAATCAACATCAACGCAAGCAGTCATATTTCCCATTGACGATGGGATACTTCCTGAGATTTTATTTGTATTAAGATACAAAATACCGACATTTTGTAGCTTACCGATAGAACTTGGTATAATGCCTGTCAATTGATTTGCTTCGAAGCTCAACGCAACCAGGCTTCTAAGATTTCCAATCCCATTTGGAATGGTTCCACGTATTTGATTTCCTCCGAATATCATGGATTTCAGCTTTGTGGAGAAGTTGCCAAGTATTTAAGGCAGCGCCCCTCCAAAATTGTTATTATGTATAAGCAAAATTTCCAAAATGGTGTTGTTTGCAAGGGCAAGGGCGGAGCCTTTCACAAGGCTCCGGTGGGCTGTAGCCCAGGTAGGATAATAATAAAAATTAAAAAAAGGAAGCAAGTTTCAAATGGGGTTTTTCTTCTTTGTTAAAGTTTCTGTTTCCAAGGGTTTATCATCATCATTAGCCAAGTAAGAAAAGGGACGCAGAGGAAGCACAAGGAGAAGACAAAACTCTATTATAATCCCTTTTAAAAGGTTTACGGTACTATCGTAGGAAAGTTCAGGATTTTCTTTAAATTTTAAAATTAATTTTTTAAATATTTTTATATTATTTTTATGTAATTTATAAAAAAAATTTAAAAAACAAAAAAAATTATTTTAATATATTAAAAAAAACTTTAAAAAACATCTATTATACTCCTAAACAAACCTACATCTCGCAAAATAAGTCGAGAAACCAACTATATTAGTTACTTTTTGGATAAATTATAAAATTAGCATAGTTATTTTTAAATTTAGGTAGAATAATATATTTCAAAAAAATTATGGCGATATAACACACTTCTTCTGCATATCACTATTGAGAATCAAGATATTTAAATGATGTCATATATTATAATCGTGACATTTAAATCGATGTTATAGTTGGGGATCATAATAAAATTTTAATTGATATCGTAATTGATTTTTCTATTTAGTTAGTTGCAGCAACTAGAAATGAGATTTTTATTTGGTTATTTTTCTCAAAATTTACAACCATTATCAATCTTATTAGTGCTTCTCCCACACGTCATACCCAGTTACATGATGCTCAGGCTATAGAAATTGTGCATGTGGTAGCTACTGAAGAACGTGAGACTGGTAGAGGGGCTAATCAAATCGGTAATTTAGATCGAAATGGAACTACTCGCTCGAGCTCTCATTTTGATTCTATTTGCAGTTTAATAGATATGTATGGTGCAACTATTATTGTGCTTGAAAGTATGGTTTAAGAAGGATATTCTAACTCTATACGTGGAGAAGCTGGTGGTTGTTTGATTGTGATGAAATCTTTTGAATTTATATTCATCTCATATTTGATGCATAAAATAATGAGGATTATTTATTTACTTTGTCGAGCTTTGTAGAAAAAATCTCTTGACATCTTAAATGCAATGGATCTTGTATCAATTACTAAAGCATTGCTTTGAACTTTGAGAGATGCCGAATTTGATCTTCTCCTTGCAAACGTGCAATCTGTTTGTACAAAATATGAGATTGACATACCACATATGAATGCTTCATATAAAAAGACTACAAGTCATTCATGTCAACAACAAGGTTCAATGACAGTTTACCAGCATTATCATTATGATATATTTAACTCAACAATAGATTTTCAGTTGGAAGAATTAAATTCTAGATTCAGTGATGGGACAGTGGAACTCCTCGTACTTAACTCTACTTTAGAACCTAAGAACAACTTTAAATCATTTAAAATTGATGCTATTTACAAGCTTGCCGAGAAATTTTATCCTGAAGATTTCAATGAACAAGAGATGTATTATTTGGGATCTCAGCTAGAGCATTATCAGATTGATGTAATTCATCATGAGAGCTTTCAGAATATGTCTACCATTTCTGAATTATGTCGAGGATTAGCTGAAACAAATAAGTCGCAGCACTATCATTTGATTGACAAGTTGATTCGTCTTGTTTTGACTTTGCCTGTTTCCACTGCCACTATAGAGCATGCATTTTCGGCTATGAAACATGTTAAAACTGTGCTTTGCAATAAAATGAAAAAGGAGTTCTTAGCAGATTCTATGATGATTTACATTGAACGAGAGCTTGTTGAAGATATTGATTCGGATTCGATCATAGATGAATTCTATTCTTCAAAACATCAAAGGGTGCAACTTTGTTAGTGTAATTTATTTTTATTTTTATTTTGAATTTTATGTACTTTAAATTTTATTTTTTTATATATTTTGTGTTATGTATTTGAATTGAAACTTTATTATTAACTTGAAAAATTTATATATCCGAATTAATAATTGATCTTAAAAAATAATTTACGTGCATTTATATCATAGCCCAGGACATGAAAAATTCCTGGCTCCGCCCCTGTGCAAGGGGGTAGAGAAAATTTAGGTTATCGTCCTCACCATTTCCAAGAACATTGTAGTAAATTGACAGGAACCTCAAATTAGGCAAGCTTCCTACTAAGGTAGGAACTAACCCAGTGAAGAAGTTGGATGAAATTTGAATATTAGAGAGACTTGAGGCATTAGAGAGTGTCACTGGGATTACACCTCTGAAAAGGTTGGTGTGAAGTAGAAGGACTTCAAGATTTGGAAGAGTTATGCCCAAATCAGGGGGCAGACTCCCATGAAGTTGATTGACTGGCACACCGAAATTAATAAGAGAAGAGAGATTGAATATGGAAGGAGGAATTGTACCACTCAAATTATTTCCATCTAAAAATGAGTACTTGCAATTTTGATAATGATCCAAGTAGTGCAGGAAGCTTACCAGTAAGATTGTTACGCTCCAAATCAAGATTCAGGAGATTCGAGCAACGTGAGATGTTGACTGGGATTTCACCACTAAAAGAGTTGATCCCTAGTCTCAACATCTGTAGCCGAAACAATTGACCCAGTTCTTGAGGGATATTGTGGCCGAAGCTGTTGTTTTCCAGGTTTAGCACCCTAAGAAAACTCAAGTTGCCAATGGAGGGAGATAGGCTGCCCACCAGTCGATAAGAATGAAGGTCAAGCTCTACAACTCTCTGATGCCGACGTCCACATGTAACACCTGACCACTCGCAGAAGTGTACTGATTCATTCCACGAGTTCATTGCTCCAAAGGGATCTCCTATAATTTGAGCCCTGAAAGCTATCAAAGAGAGTTTGTCTGTCTCATTTCCTCCATGTAACGTGATGGAAAAACAGAAAACAGTCACTTGCAAGAAAAGTAACAACAAACTCATGCTTGTTTGCTTTATTTTTATGTGATGGATCTGAGAGCTCAAGTATTAAAAATATGCTTAAAGTGCTCTTTTATATATATATATATATATATATGGAAAGTGCTAGTGTAAATTCAACAACATTAATCGAAAGTGCGAGCCACAACTTTCCACAAGTGGGGAGTTAAATTTTCCACAATGCTGTAATTGTTATCAGGAAATGAAGGCGAGCTCCCATGAACACGTTTTCTACCGTGCAAAAACTGCAAGAAATCTCCCCACTAATGTGGGCCAGGAATCATACAAACAAAACAAATGATTTCCAAATTTCACTCTCTTAATTTTCAAACAGTTGGAACAAAATTCAAGACGGTAAGAATTCAAGGTGATAAGACATGAATTGATATAAGAAAAGATACTGGAACTCAATTTAAGAGGGTAAGGATTAATTTTACAGAGTAGGAATCGATTTTAGAAAATTTAGAATAAAATTTCAGAAAAAAATCATTTTTAGAGGTAAGGAATGAATTTCAAATATATGATAATTGATTCCAAAACTAAATTAAACAATATATACACAATGATTAATTGTTATTTTATATATACACACACACACACACAAACAAAATTGAGTGAAAGTCAGTTGGTTCAACTCTAATTCATTTAATTATTTTTTTAAAATAATTATATTCAAAACAATGAAGTTTGAGTTATTTTAAAAAATTAAAAAATATATTATCTTAAGATAAAATCGAATTAACACTGATATACTCTTGACCCGGTCCGTAGTCCAAATAAGACACAGGATCATGTACAATAACTATAGATTCAACCAAGGCCAGCAAAGCTTTTATTTTACTTTTTTGAAAGCAAAAACCATGAAAACACATACTCTATAGGTCACAATATATTTTTTAAATGTTTATATATTGTTTTAATTTATTAATATTAAAAGTTAAAAAATATTATATTAATATAATTTTAATTAAAAAATATTTTTATAAAATCAGACAGATAGTATCACATTAGCAAACAAACACTTCCTGTACACACATGGGATAACTGCTTTGTCATTTCAGTCATTGTACAGTTAGATCAGCCGTCAATCACTGTATGATTTGATGTGCCGATAAAGTTGAAGTGGGCATGATATTGAGGATGATCGGCAAATTGGCCGGAAGCTATGGTATCCTCTCATTTTCTATCTATCGCCATAACCTCTTTCCTCTTCTCAATCATGCATTATGATATTTAACACAACAATGGGATATAAAGGCTCCACTTGCCTACCGAAGATATTTTACTCAAAAAGTGGATCGATCACTTGTAAATTAGAGCTCAGTGTTACGTAACACTCTGTATTTTGCACAGTAAAACTATATATTTATCCTTTAAAGTTCAAACATAATTACATTAAGCTTGGACGGTCCTATAGATAGAAAATTTTTTTTTCACTAGATACATTATACATTGGACATTGCAAGAAAGGACGGGTTATATAGTATTTTTATATTTTCATGGTATAGTATGATTACATTTAACGTCTTGAATTTTAATTTTTTTACATCCTTTAAGTGTATAAAAGTCCTTCAAGTACTCACTATATTCCTATCAAATATTAATATAAATGTAAGATATATTTATCCTTTTTAAATGCTATCAGGGTAAGATTATATCTTTTAGGTATATAAAAATTCTTCAAGAACCTATTATATTTCCATCAAACATTAATATAGATATAAGAGATATTTATCTCTTATTAAATGCTATTAGGGTAAAATTACACTCTAGCTCTCCTCTTCACAAAAAAAAAACAAGACTCATGGGCTATAAAAACATTTTTATTTGAAAAAAAAAGAATACTTTTTTTTTATTTTAGTATGATCACCTCCATTTTTTTCTTATTAGATTTTATTATCATTCTTTTGATTTTTTTTTCTTTGCAAACCTTTTAGATTGAAATTCATTTTTTACTCGATTTCATCTTTCTATAATTAATTGCTTTGGATTTGGGCTTCTCAGGTAAGCCTGTGTCTAGGATTTTATGAGTTGCAAGTTTTGGAAATTAACCAAGTTTTTAGAGGTTCGCTCAAGGTTGCTTTGGTTTTTTTAATCATTTTTTAAGTTAATATTTTTTTTAATTTCATCTTTTAATATTTAATTAATTTGATATTAGGCTTTTTTTTCGGCTTTCTATATCCTTTGTTTTTTTTATTAGGTTATCTTTGGGTTTTTTGTTAAATTTATTTTTTAAAATAAATTTTATTCTTGAATTATATAGAATTGATTAAATGAATATAGATAGATGCTCACTTTTATTTTGTTTGGTTTTCTTTTCTAGGATGTTGCTCTAGCAACCCATTCAACTTTTTTAGATGTTATTGTGCAACCTTTTGTATTGAAGTTTGAACCATCCTAGCAAATTCTTTTGGTTTTGAGTGATGTTCATAATAGAGTAATAGTGAGTCTCCAACGATCTTTTCTTTCTTCTCTTTACAAGTATGATATTGGTAACTCATTTGTTTTAGTTAATTGTCGCCAAATGTTTTTTTAACTATTCATCCGCTATTGTTGCCTACAATTTAAATCAAATTATTAAATTATCTTATTTTATTGAATTCAGTAAAGTTAATGATCCGATTATCGAGTTTTTCTTGCTTTTTTAAAACACTACTATAACTTTAGCATCCTTTTTGTACGTTAAAAAAAATTAAACCAGCATGCGGCATAGTCCGGGTCACCAATATATATATATATATATATAAGTAAAATTTAAGAGACATGGAACAACCTTGATCTATACTGTCACACAACTCATCCCACCTAAAACCTATGGTGCTTTTTTGTCACTCTAACCAAGTAGGACAAAGATTGTCTATTTGAGCTCAAAATGTATCGGTTTGTAAAGGATCTACTTGACATTTTCTCTAGCTTCTATGAAGAAGAACATTACTGCAGTTGTTGCATTGGGGTATCATAGCAGCCAGCGTGGATAGTTTAAGAAATCGGTAGCGCAAAGCAGAAGCAGTATGAGAAACAAAAAAATAACGAACCTGTATTTTATCAGCTTAATTCATGTATAATTTGTTTGCATACATCCACTATGAAAGTAGATACGTAGAGAAATGAATAATCAAAGACGGTATAAACTAGAAAACAAAGAACATAACCTGTCTTAGTTCATAACTACCAAGTGTAACTTAACCTCTCTTAGAATAAATCCTATTTATCATGCATAAGAATCAGCAGAGACTTTAGCAAATGCCATCGTCGAACGTCTAAAACTGAATCAGTTGATGCCAGGCCTAGGTCCAGAAGGTGGCAGGGGTGCACCTTTTGGTAACATAGCCGAAAGGGTCCTAAGAGCTGCCTCGAGTGATGAATTCCGAGCTTGGAATCCTGAAACATTCATGTGCGGGAGCGGCCTAGCCTGAGAACTTCCAGCAAGTGTTAAAACCAGCGCAAGAACAACTAGAAAGCATATGAGATTCTTGCACCTCTTTGAGCACGCCATTTATTGTGTACCTAATGTTTGACAGACAAAGGTTATATATACAGGAAATCCATTATGCTGCAAAATGACCATGCAAGACGGGCCGGCTTGTCAACTGGGATTTGGTAAAGGTAAATTTCTCTGGAATAACCTTGCCTGCAAATGGTCCTGCTGTACAGTCTTTTCGGCCGAATGGTAATCTGAGAAGACTTTCTTTCTCTCAAATGTGAAGGATTTTTATGCGCCGGCTCGTTATTTCAGTGAAGAGACTAATTGTAATTGGATATGATTAAGTATTCTAAGCTCATAGATTAATATAAGTGATAAGATTTTACCTGTACAGGTAAACTGTCACATCTATATAAACGTAAAACCATTGACATTAAATTGTATATAGCGATAAAGTTAGTTCTGAGTAGGCCTGTTTACATCCTTCTAATTCATGAGCTTGGCACAAGTGCTACTTCAAGGTGCAACAAGTTCCAAGGTACCCGAGATTATTAACTATGAAATATGGTTTCTGAACCAGGTTTGACCTCTGCTGCACCCAATCCCTCCTAGCTTGTCCAGAATTGATCCAAGGTAACTAAACTTTTAAAAGGCTCTATAGGACAAGGAGCACGAGCTCTAGTTGCATGACATCAACACTCATTAGAGGTAGGGTGAGGTCATAGTTTCTTGAAGCACACGGTCGAAGACTTTCAATTTTTTATGGAATTGTCAAATAACTTGATAACAAAGTGACATCAGGTATAAAATTCCTGGTCCGGGATGGAGCTCCAGGTGACAAATGGCCTGGATAATTTGCATATCTCCCAACAAGTTTAAGGCAAATTAATATTGTTAATTCCTAGCCAGCAGGAACAAAATAATAAACTAATTATATACATCAATCCAAGAGTGATATGATTTCCAACAAAGATATGATTCAGCCTTGTCAAGAAGATCATAAAGAGACACCAAGCTTCAAAACTTCATGCAATGGCAAATAAACAGACATCTCGAGCCTCCGTACAAGAGCAAGTACGTGATAACAGGTAATGAAAGAACTGTCAGTTACTAGCCTCAAGCCAACCCAGACAAATGGAGGCTAATCCATCAAAATTCGAGATAGGATGATGATAATTCCTCATTCAAGAACAGACTGGTAAAAAAGTTGAAGAAGCAAAAATTTATATTAACAATACCAATTCATCACAATAAAAGTTGGAAACAGAGATCAGAATACCTGAACTGGCTCTCCAGATTCTGGAGGGAAGTGAAAACCTGTTGAGCACTTCTCCAAGATCTCAGGACTTTTCATCCATCCTTTATATCCATTACACACGTTCATCTGGAACTGGAACACCTGAAACAAGAAGATCATGATACAATGAACAAGATTCCTCTAAGAATCTCTCTGTTTTATTATTCCAAAGGATTTTCTGGTAAGGAGAACCGTTTTTATTGAAGGAAAACTAATCACAACCCCAAAGCTGAAAGCTAATTAGTCTTCCCTTAAAATTCGCTCCATAAAAACAACAAATATTTGACAATAGAAATTTATCATTTAACTGGAGAGAAAGTTCTGTAATTTGCTGACATCATTGGCAAAGTGCACAGAAAGAACATAAAAACATCACAATGGCATGAACGAGTGACAGAAACCATACCTCTGAATGAGAGGCAGGTGTCTTCTCAAGCTCATCTCCCTCAATGTTCACACCAGTACCTTGGCACTCTGGACAGAGCACAGATACAATTGGGTTTGAGAAAGTGTCCACTGTTCCATCCTTTTCCTGATGTATTAGATTTGTCTCCGTTCTTGTTCCTAGATCTTTTCCCCACTTTGGGACTGACTGACTGATTGCAAACAATCTCAAACTCAATGCTGAGCATCCAGAGTATAAGGCATGAAGTGTGGTATACATGAAATGCCTGCTTACACAAAAAATATTCTTTTAAAAATAAACTCAATAAATTTTAATGTCAAATCAAATCAACAGAAATAAATTTTGGAACTCATAAGGAGTGCATGTCACAACAAGTATGACAATGCATTTAAAAGCTACAAGAGATAACATAATCTTGAAGAAATCACAGGTAAGATAGAGAATGTTACCCCATACACATTTCTGCTACTGCAAGCAAGTTTTCCAGTCTTCCTGTTCCTCACAAGAAAGTTTTCCAGTACCGGAGAACTAGAAGAGAGCAATAGCTTCACATCATCGTATATTCCTCTCCTTCCCAAATCATAATCATAAGCAAAAGTAACACTGAAGTCATGATCCAAAACCTTGATCCTATCCTCATCATTAGAACTCTTCTTCCCCAGGCATTCACACCATATTCTACTAATCTCATTTGAACCATGATCCTTCTCATATATCCTTACAGCAATCCGTCAGAATCCATTAACCTCACTTTCAAATCAAAAACTTCTTCATAAAGACGCACATTCAGAATCACCAGATCAGAACCCTCTTCATTACCACTTAAATTAAATCCTCATTACATTCAACATCCACATGGCAACCAGGTTTCAGATTTTCACCATATTTAACAACAGCAAGATTATCACTGTTCTTATCCAACTTCAAGGAACTCCCCTTTTTACCATTCTTGATAGCCAACTGTTTCTCATTCCCACTCGAAGCATCAAAGAAATGAATCCCATCAATAAAGGTTGCTAAATTTATGTTTGATACCGTGGTGTATAAATTACACTTCAGAAATATTTTTTCTTGAAAATATATTTAAATATTTTTTTATATTAAAATCATTGAAAAGTATTGTTTTGTATTTAAAATTATGTCCAGATGCATTTTAAAAATTTGTTTGGCATTAAAAAGCATTAAGAAATGTTTTTTTTTTAGTTTTTTTTTTATAATTTTGATGTACTAATATTAAAAATAAAAAAATATTTTAATTATTTTCAATTAAAAAATATCTTACATTATAATACCAAATATATATTTAATATTTTTTTAAAATTAAAAACACTTTTAAAATTCATTTGAATACAAATTAAAACGGAATATCAAACAAGTTTGAAAATACAAAGAAACGAACAGACAGCCGTAGAAATTAATATACACACAAAGAAGACGAAGGAACCTGACGTTTTTCATTCCCAAGAGAGGGAGGGAGTTGGGTTTTGGATCGGATTTAAAATCTGATTTTATTTTTATTATCTTTGCCTGAATCCAATATAAAATATCTTATTTATTTGGGCTGTTTAAATTAATATTTAATGAATTCGAATAAAACTATTATCATTAAACCCATGTATATAGTGATTTCATCTCTTTACACTTTAAAGCAGTAGCAATAACAATGATCAATAAATCACAATTTTAAATTACATTTTTTATTTTATTTGTGGTTCATTTTATACATACATACATGTATGTATGTATATATATTTGAATTGGACCTTGAGACTTGAGTTGTCCAAGAGAATGATGGAGAGATTCTCTCCTTTCAAATCCTTTTTTCTACGAGCCAAGAAAAATCTGATGCCAATAGCAGGGTTCCATCTAAATTGTTTTCCACGATTAGCGGGCTTCAAAACAGGACTGTTCATCCTTTTTAATGTGAACCAACAAGTCTTAAATGCTTACGTTAAATTTAAATTATTTTAAGATTATTTAGATTTATATGATTATTAACTTTATGTAAACTGACTTGAATACTTAAGTTAAATTTAAAAAAATTGATTTGTGATAAAAAAAATATTACTTGAAATTTTTATTTTGAATTTTGAGATCAGTAAAAATCATTATCTTAAATGCTTAAGAACCCAATATGTAAAAGCAAACTACTTGAATACTTATCCCTTACCTTACCCTAAAAAAATATAAAAAAAACTTTAGATGATGAAAAAGAGTTTTTCTTTTCTTTTGGATAGTTCAGAGATTCTAAAATCCTCCCTTATTTTCCAGAGGTTATGCTGAAAAAAAATTCCGAGTGAAAACTTTTGATTGATTTATAAAATGACTACTGATTCATCGCGTCTATCCTTGATAGAAATGTTGGCATAAAATCAGGTAGAATTTATGGGATTATATATAGAAAAGTATATGTATAATAAAAGTCTGAATAAAATAAAATAAAAAAAATAGACAGAAAGGGTCGGTTTTTCCCTAGCCAAGTTGTGCCCAAGGGCATGCATTGGTCGTCGAGGCTGGCCCAAGCGGGCTGAATCAAGCCTTGCGGCTCTCTTTTTCTCTCTTTTTATTTTATTTTCTTGGATCATCATTTATGAAAAAAATTCAAATAAATCAATCAAGAATATTTAACCTAATAAGTAATAACCTCAGTAATTCAAATAAGTAATTCTCAAAAGCATGATTCGTCCACAAACGAAAAAGAAGAGCGCAAGCGTGAACCACATTGAACTACAGAGTGTTTTTTTTCCCTAGACTAGCACACGGGGCAAAAATATTTCCCATAGCACAATTCATAACAAATTTCACAAATTATCATAATTTAAATTAGGGGTGAAAAAAAAACTGAAAAATCGAATAAATTGAGAAAATCAGAAAAAAATAATAAAAAAAACTTAACCGTGAAAAAAACCGATTAGAATTTTATAATAACCGACCGGTTCGATTCAATTTAGATTTTATAAGCTTGAAACTGAAAAAATCAAACCGAACCAAACCCAAACAAAAAAACCCGGAAAAACATAGCCAAACCGAAACCAAACCGATTAGAAATTACAAAAATAACCCCAAAAAACAATATAATTTTTAGTTTTAATTGGTCCGTTTGAACCGGTTTTTGTTCTAAAATAACCGAACCAAACTAGAACCGGTCTGTTTGAACCGGTTTTTGTTCTAAAATAACCAAACCAAAATCGGTCGGTTTTAACTGATTTCAGTTTGGTTTTGATTTTTTTAAAATATACTAGTTTAATTATTATTTTTTATAAAAAACAAGCCAAAAAAAAAATTATCCTAATTTAAATAGTTATGCAAATCTTACATGCCCTTCTCACAACTCAATTTGTTATTTTGTTTGGCATGTATAACGCCAGCAATTCAAAAAAAATAATTATTCTAGCGTGTGTATCACAGATTCACATGTACTAAACATAAATAAATAAATAAATTGTTAGCTAATTACACGCGCTAGCAAGTGAGTACATCACCGCCTTCTTTTTTTCATGATATTGATAATGTTGTAATGAAAGATTCTTCGTATCTCCAGCATCTCATATTTTGTTTCTTTTCTATTTTTTCTCTCCTACTCTTATTATTGTGTGCTAGTTTAATACTTTGGTCCCTCAACTTTTATATAATCTTAACTTTAGTTCCATTATTTCTATCATTTCATTAATTAAAATAACAGACGAAACCATTATAATAAAGAAATTAAAGTTGACTAAATATAAAAATTGAGGCATGAAATAAAGAAATGGGCTAGAATTTATTTTTATATTTTGGGCATGTGAAAGTCGAAATCATGTCAGTTGTAAATTTTTTTCTCAAATGTGAAAAATATATTTTTTTCCATGTGTACAAGCCAATAGGATCCTAAGCATAAAATTGATAGGCTCACGAATGCTTAGTAGACAGGTGGGAGCTTGACTTTGAATATGAACCACCATTTCTACGCCGCAAATTAGTAAAATATCCCAATTCATATCTCTAAGAATTTCCTGCTCAAGACATTGAATCCTCAGCACCATTCACACAACTAAGAATCTAGGGTTTTCCAATCTCAAGATCCAGCATTGAACATGACATGAGCTACCCCTTCTGTCATCCTTTCACCTTATGTTATGCAAATCCTATTGGGCTGTTTTAAAATAAATTAATTAGCATAATTTGTTCTAAAATTATCTGATTGATGACATATGAACTACCATTATAATAACATACTTTGATGGCTCTATGAAGTGTGAACACTAGAATCTTGGTCAGCTAGCATCCAAGAGGACCAAGACAACACCACAAAAAGGATGAAGAGAGACAAAGCAGTAGAGTAAAGAAATTTACATCAATAAATCCAATAATAAATCATCAACATGGCAAGATCGCAACACAAACATGATTAGAACAACATTAAGGACCAACCCAAAAACAAAATTAATAAAGAAAAAGCAAGCCTATAATGTCTTAAACATTACAAGAACAAACAAAATAACACCCACATGAGATCCTTTTCCATTCATATATATAGAGAGTAACAAGATCAAACATGGGGTTTGTTGGTAATAGTATTCATAACAACATCAATCAACGTTTCTTCATGTTCTTGACCTTAATCCATCCTTTCTTGCATGATTCTCCCACGATCTTGACTCCTTTCTTGAACAAAACCGTGAGCTCCTTGGCTCTCACCTTCACCTTGTTCTCAAAATCACCCATGTCTAGAGATGGAGAAAGGGCGAGAAGGGGAGAGAAGATAATTAACACAAGAAAAGGAATAACCTTTTAGTAGAGAATCTAGAGGTATATATGGACGAAGAGGAAGTTAGGGCAAGCTAAGATTTGGGTGTCTCCTTTCTGTTAACGAGTAAAGATAGTTGCTTTGCAAGCCTAGCAGAGAGAGAGATTCTAAGGAAAGAAGTGATGGCTCTTCTTGGTTGGAGGCTACTTAATGTTAAGGTAATAACGTGGGATCCAACGCATTGAAGGACACGTGGCAAAGATCAAGTGGGTTACATGACTTTTTAGGCCCTGATTGTCTCATATTAGACGTTGCGTGTTATGGTCTTGGTCGAACTGGAGGGTTCGTTTTGTCAGGCAATAGGCTTTAGTTTTGTCCGAGCTTCGTGTTTAAGACAGGTAAATTTTAGTTACCATTTCTCTGAAGAATTGTGGTAAATTTAGATATTTTCTAAAAAAACAGAAGCCTCCAATAGATTCTATATATAAGAAATTCTTACTGTTTAGAAAAAAGACATATTAGAAATAAAAATGTATTTAATTAAAAAAAATCATAATCTTTAAATGAATTCTTGTAGTTTTTTTTTTTTTTAAAAAAACTACTCTTATCTTCTTAAACAATAACTAAGTATTTATAAATAAATATATATATCAATTTAATAATTCGGTCATTTCTATTTAATATTTATGTATGAATTTTGATTTTTCTTGAAATATTGCTAATGAAATTAACTTTCGTCTCTCATGAAGTATTCTTGGAAAATTTAAGAGATTTTAGTTTTCACTTTAAAATCCCATCTTAAATAATACTACTACTAATAATAATAATAAAAAAACATATTATGCAACGACTTGCTAGCATTGTTGACTTGCTAACCTAGATGAGAATCAAGATTCCAAAGCATTGCTATTGGGATTGATTAGATATCCAGATCAGAAGAATAATTAATGAAGAAAATAAAATTTAAATGTAATATTCTTATTCTTTTTCTGTGGGAATTTCTTCTTTCTCGTAAAATATGTGAACTTGTTTTTCCTTTACGAGGCCATTAATTTAGATTATTGCTCCAGCCTCCAACGGCAAAGCACTGACTTAATCTCTCTCTCTCTGCTTGGGAGATGGGACCATAAACGCCAAATGCTTTAAATCATAAATACTATTAAATGAAAAAAAATGGTTTGGGAACTTGGAACAGCTCATTGAGAGGTGTTAAAGTGTTCTAACAAAGTTTTTTCCCCAGCCTGGAACAAGCCGAAAGGAGTCAAACTTGACACAAACCTTTAATACCGTGCAGCCATTGTGTAAATACAATTTAGTAAAGCAACTAGAAAGAAGTGTGTGTGTGTGTATTGATAACTTATTATTATTTTTTATATTTGAAATAAAATACTTAAATCATTTATTTTTGTTAAAAAAAAATTTATTTGGTTGCTACAAGAACCCTTATATTAACCACTTTTCAACTAATATTTTCACCATCTTTATATTAAATTTAGTATCCGATATTGGACCGCCATGAATTTTCTTGTAGCACAAGAGAAAAGCTTGAAATCGGCTGTTTTCCTTTCTATCTGCAAAGATCTTCAGGTGAATGAAGCCACGATAATAGACAAAAAATCATGTGAGAAGTAATTGATGCACTTTTCAAGCACATGGCACAGCTTAGCTTCCATGCAACCAGAGTTTATCAGGCAAGGATGATGATGATAAAGGGTCCCTTGTCCACCTGCAATGTTGAGTTTTATGTTTTACTTTTCACAGCCTGAGAGTTGAGCTTTAACAGCATACTGGGAATATTACTATCTCTTTATCGGACAGTGAACACTTGGAGGATTGCAACGGCTATGGATAAAGCTGAAGTTGGCATCACTTCGAATTTAAAAATATAAGGAGGACATCAAGCTGCAGATAAGATCAAACGTCCTTGTGAATTCGACTTTCAAGTCTTTTTTTAAGATTTTGGGTCCACAGTGTGTTTAGATTCTTTAGAATATTCATGATGTGGGCCAATTGATCTTGCTGTTTATATCAAGCAGCATTATTGGACGTTCGATATGGGCAGAGAAAAAATGACTTTGATGGCTATATTCCAAGGAGGAGGGGGGCGAAAGACAGACGAAAATGTTTGAAGGAGAATGATTGGATCTTCACAGGAACCAAGACTTTTGGTCCGATCATAATTGTGTCTCCTTAAAATCAAATATGGGTTCAACGTGGAAGCTTCATGAGAGCATCACTCATTTCTAAACCTAAGGGAACGTGGATATTTTTGTCTGTTAAATTATATTTGGTTAGTGTTTTGAAATAATAATAAAAAAAGTATATTGGTGTTTGATTGGAAAAATAACTGTGTTGGGTTAATTTTCAAAATAAAAACGTGTTTGATTAAAAAAATAATAAAATAAATAAAAAATAAATTTACCATTAAAATAGTTTTAAAATGATATTTTATCATTTTAAAATGGGAACAATAAAAAAAACATGTTTTTTATTTTATTTTTCAATTATCTCCATCACTTTTGTTTCAAGACCATAACACAGACTATCTTAAAAAAAACACCCCTTTTAATATCTATTAATTCCATTGAGTTATTTATATTGAAATTCAATGCCAAACATAAATGACCCATGTTGGTTTAGTTGTAGAAGATCATGGTGTATAGTGTTTTTAAAAATAGTTTTTTACTTGAATGTATATTAAAATAAATTTTTTTAGATTTTTTTTATTTTTACATTAATATATCAAAATTATAAAAAAAAACTAAAAAAATATCAATTAAAATTTTTTTAAAATAAAAATACCTAAAAACAGAATCAGAAACACTCTCAAACTACCATCAAGATGGGTAATTCGATACCCCCTTACCACAACAAAACTTCAGGTGCAAGAACTGCAAAATGGCCAAAGAAATGGGGATGGCAATGCCAATAATGCAAGGCCAATTAATATAAATTTTGCTTTTAAAAGTAAAAGTGCGGTAAAAATTACTTATTAAAATACTTGAAAATATATTAAAATAATATTTTTTTTATTTTTTTTAAAATTAATTTTTAGTGTTAGCATATCAAAACAATCTAAAAATACTAAAAAAATTAAATTAAAGCAAAAATAACTCAAATTTTAATGAAAAACAGGTTGCACTACAACTCCAAATACCCTCTCTGAACTACGCATCAATAATCCAACGGTAACTTCTGAGTAAATTATAAGAAGATCAAAGATATTAAAATGGCTCAAAAATTTATATTTAACTAAAATATGTTATGATCAGTGTCAGGGCATTGTACAAGGAATGTGTTAGAATGGGAGAACATAAGTTCCCAGACCAAGAATAGGAGCATCCAAGGACACACCCAATTATAAACAACTGTATAAAATTCTCACCAGAGAAGTGAGCAGCACTAAAAACAGCTGAGCTTAGTAAAACTGCCTGCTGCCAGTTCATGGTAGAGGCAAGAGATTTCAATAGAAAGCCTCTGTAAACAATTTCTTCCAGCAGGGGGGTGACAAGGCAATAAACCAGGATGCAGGCAACTTTCGAGATGCTGCTGCTCAGAAGAATCTCCTTCACAATAGGGTTGTTCACAGCCTGAAAACATCATTTCAAGAATTTATCTCTGGAGGCCAAATTTGTTATCATCATTCAACCAAGAAAGAAATATCACAGCAAAAGGATAAGTCACAAAGAACTCAAATAAAAGAATTAGAAAGCATACACTGTCTACAGAATAAATTTACAGGATGGTGTTACGATGAGTTCATACATATTATTGAAGCAACAAATAATGGAAAACTTTGCATGCCCTATCATGTAAATTGGTCTAAATCCCAATTGAATCTATGGTAGGACCATAAATGCCAATGAAATCGATTTTGGATTTTTTCCAGAACAGATGATGCATTCTGGACTCCCCTGTCCATAAAACTATCTATTTTGCATAAAAAATTAGTCAGATGAACAAATCACAACATAAGGTCGAGCTACAGGCATTGTTATGATTATTTTCCAAATGAAACCACAGACTTGTAAAGCAACATTATAGAGGCTCTATGCGTTTAGAAATAGCAAACCTTATGAAGTTGTGACAAAGTTGTTTCAAATTATATGTACAACATGGGCAAACCATTTTGTTTCTGTTGCACATACCTATACCTAATGCAACTTAATGAATGCTCTAATAGCAGAAAATGAAACTCCTCCGGACCCCTTATTTCCCAACCTTTTTCTTTCATGATATATCAGTCTTCCTTTCACGTGAATGGCAAATCATCGTTCCAAAAGTATCAGTAGTCTTAGGGGGAATGGAAAAAATATAGCAGTTCCGGTCAACTCAATGAGTCTGAAATATAACCCGTACACCCACAATATTGTTGACCACTTTGGTTTAAAATGGTCAAAACAGAGTTACAGTAGACTATTCATCACTTAGAAATTCAGAGGATCTATCAACAACAATTAAAATCCATAAAACCATCCTGCATCAAATAAAAAGATACCAAGAAAGTCAAGGTAGGGGGGAACTCATATTTGTTCCATCTATTGAAAGAAAAAGTAAGCTACTTAAGATAACAACTCAAGCCTACAGGATGGCGAATAAAACTCTCTACTCTTACTTGAATTATTTTAATTTTTTTTATAATATAACCATGACTTGTATGGTTTCATTTCATTGTATATTGTTATGAAATCTCATCTAAAAAAATTTCAAACACATTATAACTTAGTTAATCTTAATAATAGGTATTAGAATTGTACCAGTGAGCTTAAGTCATTGATCCCAAAAAGGAATCATCAAGATTGAGGCGAATCAAAATTAAACTAAGCCAGAAAGATCTGTGCATATTTTATAAAAGCAAAGAAAATCAGAAGCGCCAAAAACAAATAGACAGTCAATTAATTGATAATACATTATGCCCTGGCTTCGTATACAAAATTTGAATAAAGCCTCATCCGGAAATTGTCAATGCACACCATCAATGATATAAAGAAGGCTTGAAAGCATTTAAGAAAAGAAATAGATAAATCCAAAAACCAACCTTAGGTCCAATTAGTCTGTCAGCAACAAGTGATGTAAGGAACACCAACAGAACAAGAAAGCCGAAACCTAGTGATGAAGCCTGCAGCCAGTTCCTCTTCTTTGACAATTCATCAGTTTTAAAGAAGCTCACTACCTCATATTCTGGCTTAGCAGTGCTCTTAAGTAGAAGCAGAGAAGCAGCGAGTTCTAAAATTTGGATTGCAAGCAGTGATAACACCTGCAGTATAGAAAACAAAAATCATTATGCAACTGCTTGGATACAGAGATGAACACCTGCACTGCTTCTAATACAAAATATATCGAGTTACCCTCTGCTGAATGAAGTTCTTGTCATGAATGTTTGATGATGGCATATCAGAAGATGACCATACCACTGGTGTAGCTAAACATGCAATTGATGAAGTCCTTGCCAGGAAAATCCTAGCAAATCAATTTGTATAATAATGAAAGCCAACTGACATTCGAATTATTTAGAAAGAGTTCGTTTTGACACTAAAAGGAAAAGGAAAAGGAAAAGGAAAAGGAAAAATGTGAATCTTATGGGTTTCTATGATTTACTGCATAACGAAGAATTATTAATACTGTCCATGGATCCATTGTAATTGATACCCCCATGGCAGATTCCATTCTATGAAAAGAACACCTAGTTGTATTGCGTAAAGTTCTGTACTAGCAGCTGCATTTGGTTTTTGCATTTGTCTAAGTTGTGGATTATTAGTCTCTGTTCGATGATGGTTCCCCCTAAAACGAAAATCATAAATCTGGTCCTAATCAAGAAAGGTACAGGTATCAATGCATCTGGTTACCAAATTGGCCACACCCTGCCTCAACAAGCTATGGGTTTAGACTCATGGTGCTTAGACTCATGGTGCTTAGACTCATGGTGCTTAGACCAATATGGAAAACATTATTCTACCATGCAAAATGAAGGTAAGAGAAACTCACTCACTTCCGTCTGAGGATCAAGAACAGGTTGATGCAATACATTGGCAACTATAGACAAGCCTCCAATACCCAAAGGGATATGAAAATTGAACATGTACAAAGCCATAGTGCTCCATATACTCCCTCTCTCCCATGGAATATCCAACGAAAGCACTGAAAATTCCTGTCAGCATTCACCCCACAAATTAAAAGAAAAAGAAAAAGAAAAAGGAAACCATGCTTACATATCACAACAAACCCCATTACACGATAATTTAGCTAGAAATTAACTAAAACTGAAAGAAAAAGCAAACCCATTAAGAAATTTGCTTCTGTAAAACTCAACAAATCCAAACATGGGTCATCCTTACTATACAAGAACAAACCCTATTCCGTAATTCTCTTTCAAGTCCTGTTAGCATTCACCCCAATGATTAAAAAAAAAAAACAAGAAAAAGATAAACCCACGTTTACTTATCACAACAAAACCCCATTTCAACAATATAACTTGACAACGACTAAAAATGAAGAAACAAACCAAACCCATCAAGCAATTTACTGAGAACTACCAATTTACATACTCTGCAACTCAAAAACTAAACAAATCCAAACATAGGTCATTTTCATTATACAAGAACCAACCCTACCAATTGCTCTCTTGTCTAAGCGTGACAAGTTACGCAAGCTTATATTACAATTTAATGCAAGAAAATATCATGATATACGGGTTTTGAATAAATTATACATACCTCAGTGGGTTTATCAGTGATTTCTTTCTTGATGCAGCGGCATTTGAGAGAAGATTTGAAGCCGAGATTGGATTTGAATTTGAGTTTGGAGGTGTGATAGAGAGGGTTTGGATTTTGAATCAACGATTTGTTAAAACTGAACCCAAACTTGGCGGGTAGTATACCAACGGTTAGATAAGGCGCCATAGTACGCCTTTGCTTCGCTCCCTCTGTCACTCACTTTCTCTTGTACTTATTATATGTGAGAGAAAATGAAATAAAACTATAGAAATTAAGGTAGTATTTATTACGACGGATAATGATAAACTGAACATAATAAAAAAAAAATTTGAAATTGTTTGGTGTATTTTTAAATAATATAAAAAATAAATTTTATCATGTTCAGGTTATTCTAATTAAAAAAATTTTGTCTCGTTAAAAAAATATAACAAGTTTGTTTAATTCTCTGTACAAGGGATAATCTGAGTTAATCTGGATCAATGTAAAATTTTTTTAAAAAATTGTTTTTATAGTTTTAGAATTGACTAGAGGGTTAACCTAAGACTGGGCTAGGTCAAGTTGATCATTGATTTAGGTCAATTTAAAAATAAAATTAGTTATCATTATAGTTTTAAAACTCGACTCGATGGTCATTACAGGGTAAGGCTCAGGTTGTGAGTCAGATTAATTATTGATCTAGGTCGTAAGGAAAAAAATAATTATTATCATAGTTTTAAAACCTACTTAGGGGTTGACCTGGGGCCAGGCATTGATGCAGGTCAATGTGAGAATAAAAATGGTTATTATCATAATTATAAAACCCGACTCGGCGATCAACCCGAGAGAAGACCTAGGTCATGGGTTGGGTTGACCATTGACTGGGTCAATATAAGAATAAAAATAATTATTATCATAGTTTTAAACTCATTTGGGGTCGATCTAGAGTCAATCCCTAGTCGGGTTGACCATTGACCCAGTTCAACTTAAGAATAAAAATTGTTATTATTATAGTTTTAAAAACTGACTCATGGGTCAACTCGAGACAAGGCTCGGATCACATATTGGGTTGACTATTGATCGAGTCAATGTAAAGATAAAAATAATTATTATTATAGTTTAAAAACTCGACTTAAAGGTTAACTTGGGGTCAAGTTTTGGTTAGGTTGATTATGACCAAGGTCAATTTAAAAATAAAAATAATTATTATTATAATTTTAAAATTAAATTGGGGAATAAGATGATACCTAAAAACAAGTGTAACTAAATAGAAGTGTCACATCAATTTTACCGTTTTTTCTTCGTGTTAAGTCCCTTTTTTCCAAACGTTATGCAGACATTTTATATAAAAACATTGTTGTTTTCTCAGATACTTCTCAATTGTTAGGAAAAAAATAAACACTGATGGTCCAATTTAGCAAATTTATTTAATAATGGTTTAATCATGTTAAGAAAAATTACACTAGATATTATAATAATTAAATAACAAGAAAAAGGATAATTTTTTTTATTTTCATAATTATCATTAAATAACGAAGTTATTTACAAGAGATGCACAATTCCATATCGCTCTTTTTTTTTTCTTTTTAAGTAAATAAATAGTTAGATTTCAGGCATGAACGACAATATAAGTTAAGGAATGAATTGCTTTTAATAAACAAAAATAATGGATAGGTTACGCATCATATTTTGTCATGATCGAACACAGATTTTTCGAGGCTATACATAACATTTTATATATAAAAAAGCACCATTGTTTTCTGCTAAGGTGTTTTTTCAATATTTACCAAGAAAATAAAAATAAAGTCATACTCTAAGTTAGCAACTTCATCAAATCATGGTTTAATTATGTTAATCAAATATTAAAGTAAATAACATAATTATCATAAGTGCAGTTTTTCAGACGTTATGCTTACATTTTATATAAGAAACATTTAATTTCTTTTTGTCAATTTCTAGGAAGAAAAATAAAGAAAATCTCTAAGTTAAGAATAATTATCCTATTTGAAGAAAAAAATGTATGTAATTAGACGAAAGGTTAGACTAAATAACTTAATTATCTTATTTGAAGGGAATTTTTTTTAGTTGCATAAGTATCGTTAAATAATTATGCACAATTTCATAATTTTCATGTTTTAAGTAAATAAATAATTTCATTTCAAACATGGCAATGTAATTTGAAACTAAAGTGGGTTACTTTTGTTAAAAAAAATTGCTTTTTACAATGCAAACAAGTTGATGCAGGAGTTTTTTTTTATAAAAAAAATAGATATTAATTTTTCTTTTCTAATTTTATTTATTTTATATTTTTATTATGTTTTTTTAGGGAATAGCTTTTCTACTTTATTTTTTATTCAGTATTTTCTCATCAATTGTTAGGAAAAAAATAAAATCATAGTCTAAATTAGCAATTTTATATAATCATGGCTTAACCATGTTAAACAAAAATTATATTGAATATTATAATCATTGTATAACAAGAAAAAATATATAAAAAAAATTATTTGCATAATTATCATTAAATAATGAAATTATTTCAATAGATGCATAATTTCATAACGCTAACAAAAAGAAACTCCTTTTTTTATAAGTAAATAAATACTTGCATTCCAACATGACAATATATTCACAATGGTGTGGGAAATATAATAAGCATTTGCTAAGCACATATATAAAAAAAGATTCTTCCTATATATGGTGGTATATATGGTGGGTGGGTGGTTTTGAAGATTCAGATATTCTTGAAACTGCAAATTTTAATGTTGTTTGTAATTATTGAAGTTATGTATTTTTATTGTAATAAGAGGTGTCTGAGAATATAATATAGTTGTTTTTTAAAGTATTTTTTACTTAAAAGTATATCAAATAATATTTTTTATTTTTTTAAATATTATTTTTTATATTAGAATATCAAAACAATCTGAAAATACTAAAAACAATATAATTTAAAATTAAAAAAATATATATTTTTTAAATACTTCTAAAATATAAAAACAAATAGAGCATCGACACAACCTAAACTTTTATAATTAAAATTGAAAGGAAAATCATGAAAGATAAAAACCGAGGACTTGAGATAACCCTAAAGGTTACTTAAATTCTCACACATAATCTCGTAAAAAGTGTTGTAAAAATAACTTATAATTGTTTAAACAGGCACTAAACAAATCTAATTTGGAAAGGTAAAGAAACCCTAAAATAGTTAAAAAAAATTAAATATAAAATTATCTAAGAAAGTACTAACTAAGAATTCAAAAACAACTTTTTCTAATCCTAATTCGAAAATCTTTCGATCTTAATTATCTAGTTATATAGGGTATAAGATATGTAGAACATATATCCTGTCTAAATTAATCTGAGCATAGTATAATTGTGCTTATTTTTCTTAGAAAAAAAAAAAAACTTGTATGACAAGTACAAACTTTTTGTCATATGATCCATAAAGATATTTGCTATACATTCCATATTCCATGTACTGATGCAAGAAATCCAAATATATTATGCTTGATGAGATAAAAGAATTATTAAAGAAAAGGATAATATTAAAACAACCTGTTCACTCCACCGTGGATGCCTCTATGTTGCACGTTCATCACAATCTCTATTTAAAAAGAAAAGAATGATTCTCTAAAAATAACTTATATTAATTGTTTAAATAGTCACTACACAAATCTAATTTGGAAAGGAATAGAAAACCTACAATAGTTTTAAAAAAAATCTAAAATTATCTAAGAAAATACTAAGAATTTGAAAACAATATTTTCTAACCATAATTCTATATCATAATTCTATCATATTTGAAAACAATTTGAAAACAATAGTTCAAACCTTTTTTTAATCTAATCTATAAAAATATATATTTGCTAGGCATTATAGTTCAATTAACTTTACGCATGATATGAGAAAAGTATTATTAAAAAAAGTAATATTGAAACACTCACTCCACCTTGGATGCTATGTTGCACGTTCATCATCACAATTTCTATTTAAAAAGAAACGAATGGTGTAAAAGAATAAAGTACTGTAAAAAAATGAATTGCATTCAAAAGGACCAACCCAGAGGAGATGCTTTACATGTGATCCACGCGGAAATTATGAAGGAGATTAACAATATAGAAAACTCGATTAGTAAAAATTATTGTAAATATAAGCTCTAAATTCATAATTTATGCTTTTAAAAAATAAAGCTAAAGAAGTCTTTCTCTTGAGAGATTTCAAGATATTTTAAATAAGTTAGAAAACCTTATTATTGTTACTGAGAAATAACTAAAAATCTGAAAGCAGAAAGGAAATTAATAAAATCCAAATTAAAACAATAAATTCAAAAAACTAGAAAAAATAATAAAATTAGAAAACACAACAACTTTTGAATTTAATTCTGAAGATCCAACAGTGTAATAAGTGACTTGATTTTCTATGATCAGATTTTTCAACATGACTTGATTTTCTTTTGGATTTAAACTTATTCATAAAAATATATGTCAAGCCTTTCAAATAATTTCTCTATGATATATTTCCATCTAGCTAATTACTACAAATCTCCATCCAAAAGCTCACAACTTCAGAATCTGCAAGTGCTTAGGCAGCATCATTAACAATTCTCTTAATTTCGTCTTATCATTGGAAGGGTAAGTACTCTTGGTATCATTGCTGGCGAATCAAATTGGACCTTTCTTCACTTTGTCGTACTATCTTCTGCATGCAGAAGGTGATCTTCTTTGTATATCCATGCACATTAATTTATATAATTTCTTTCATGCAAAATTTAAGTCCTTTTGCTAATTAAAGACTGTAAAAGAATCCACGAAGTTGGATAAATTAATGTCGCGCGTCTCATCTCATTGTTTTTAGGCCTTCTTTTTCTACTTTCAAAAGATCACTCTCCTTGTTAAATGTTAATTACTTTATTACAGGGATGGTGTTGTACGATGATTCTGTTAAAGCCTTGCTTCTTCTTCTTTTTTAAGATTATCAGTTTGACGCCTAAAGTGATGGCTTTAATTAATTTAATTAAGGCCAGCGTGTATATTGTTTGAGCCCGATTGCAAACACTGTGCTTGGATTCTAAGTAAGAGCACCATTGCTCCTTTTGAGTTCTGGAAATTTCCCTCCATTTTTCTATTCACTTGTATGCTAATAACAGCTCCTTTAGCCATGGTGAAGTTTGTCCTGACATATTCTATCAGCTGGTTCCTCTCGAGTTGAGACAAGGTATTGATGCAGGTGAATCAGAGTGAACCTCACTTCACTTCGGATTCTATTCATCTATAGCCTACGGGTCTCCTTCTATAAGTAGAAGACCAACTTGGTGGCAACAACAAAACTAATTCAAGAAATAATTAAACTGTCATCGCTGCACTAAATACCTTCTAGAAAGCCTCTCACTGCCACTGTTGCAACAATAGAGCTACATCCAAGAACCATTTCATAATCAGAGTCATGGAATTATCGATAAACATATCCGGACAAGCCTCGAATCAGAGAGACGAGAACTTCCGAAAGTGGAAGGCAGAGAGTTTCCCAGCACAAATACCACCTGATGATGACCCAAAGAAGTTGATGGATAAGGAGTTATACAAGTACGCAGAAGAAGACAAATTTGATGAATTATTTGGTGAACTGCGGCGTGTTTCATCAGCGGAACTATCATCCATCATTTACACACAAGTTAGCCCTTCTGGAAATTCATTGCTTCATGTTTCAGCAAGCAATGGAAGTAAAGATGTGACAGAGCTCCTTCTTCAGCACTTTCCGCTTCTAATGACAAGGAAAAACTTCCACAAAGATACTGCACTTCATTTAGCAGCCGGAGCTGGACAGCTGAGAACTATTACAGTTCTTATCAACAAGGCAAAAGGCCATGGAGAAGCCAGCGACTTTTCTAGTTTTTTGGAGATGAAGAATGATAGGGGAAACTCTGCTTTACATGATGCAGTCATTAATCGTCACCACGAAGTTGCCCGTTTTCTGGTTTCGGAAAGCTCGAAGCTTTTATATACTCAAAACAATGAACGTAAGTCTCCCTTGTATCTTGCAGTCGAGAATAGCATTGACAAGCAGAGTGATGATAAGATGTTCACTATTCTTTTGGATGCTATACCTGATGATGTTGATTTACTTAACAAGCTAGAAGGAAAGTCTCCTGTGCACGCCGCTGTCCAAGGAAGCAAGAGAAGTAAAATATTGATTTTTTTTTATTTCTCCATATATGTTCCCTTGTAACATGCCAGTGTTTCTTTCATTATTTGATCGATTATTCATTTGTTTTAAATTAATTTCAGAAATATTGGAACAAATAGCGAAAGAAAAGCCAGGCCTTTTGCGCCGGAAAGATGAGAAGGGGGGGAATCCACTTCATTGTGCAGCATCCATGGGTTATGTTTCGGAAACTCAATTCCTGTTCGATAAATATCGTGATGGTGCAATCCAGCTAAACGAAGAAGGCAACATGCCTATCCATGTTGCTAGCAAAAAGGGCCACGTTTGTGTAGTTGATGCATACATTTCCAATTGGACTGAGGCAACAGAATTTCTCAACAGCAAAAGGCAGAACATTCTTCATGTCGCCGCAGAGAGTGGAAGGCATCTAGTGGTGAAGTATATCCTACGAAATAACAAGCTGAAAGAACTTATAAATGAGCAGGATCTAGATGGAAATACACCTTTGCATTTAGCATCAAAGAATGGCCGATCCATTGCAACATTTACTCTTGTGCGAAACTCTATGGTTATGAAACGCATAGCCAATGGCGAAAACTTGACACCATATGATGTTGCAGAGAAGCAATCTAAAATAGTGGGAGCAGAATACTCAGGTGAACCAATTCCGAACGGGAAGGTATGTTAAGTAATAATTGCAAAACTAAACTACTTTGGCGTAGATGAAAAAGCAGCAACTATTCGAATGCTATACACATCAAATCAGTAGGCTTTTAGCTTAACAGTACTTCTACAAAATAAAATTTCTAAGTTTTTTTTTCTTTTCTTTTTCCTTAAATTATATACATAAACATCTTTCTCCAAATATTCTTGGTGGGTTTTTTCGGTGTAGGACGACCAAGTTGATCAAAAGAGTGAAAACTATGGACCGAAGCCACTAACAAAGGACAAATCAGATCATGGAGTGGTATGCCTTTTTTCTTTCATTCGATCTTTTATGACATAACTAGTTCCATATTCTATTTTTCAGGTTCTTTTTCCTAAATCATGCCTATAAAACATCTTTTGGTTTTTCAATGTAGGGAAACCAAGTTGATCAAGATGAAAAAAGTGGAGGGAAGGGAAAACTAGATTATTATGGAGTTGTATGTATTCTCCTTCTTCTTTTCCTTCTCCTTCTCCTTCTGCATCTTCTTGTTCTTCGTCATCATCATCATCCTTCTTTCAATTTCTTTTTATCAGAAAACTAGTTGCATATTTAATTTTAAAGATTCCACAATATATGAAACAAATGAGCTTAGGTATGACATTTGAGATAAATTACCGAAGGTACATATGATAATTTAATATTTCGAATTTTAACTAACCCGGACACTTCTTAACTAAAAAAAAAAAAGGAAAATTCTGAATACATATATTCTTTGTCAAGTAATTAATATATAGGTGGCTCATCTCTTTTTATCTGTTGTTGTCCAGATGATGACACTATCGATCTTACATTTCTTTGCTAGCCCTAACAAATCCAAAATAGAATATTTCCGAATTAAGAGCAGGCCTCTACCAAAAGAGGAAATCAAGGGCAGGATCGATTGTCTTCTTGTTGTAGCCGTGCTTATCGCTGGTGTAACATTTGCTGGTATACTCCAACTTCCTCGAAGTGCAGACCTGCCTGAAAGCGGACCTTCTAAAATCACCACCACCACCACCAATAGTACCCAAAACCAGGGCATATCAGCACAAAATGAAGGCATTCTAAGGAATGTTTATATTTATTTTGACATGGTAGCCTTGAATGCCGCGGTCATGGCATCGATAATCCTTTGTTGGGCTCAACTATATGATGTCAAAGTAGCAGCACATGCAGTTTGGTTGGCATCAATATTAACAGGTGGTGCTATCTACTTGATGTGCTTAGCATTCGTCTTTGCCGTTGCTATTAATGTAGGGAACAGTTTTGCCTTCATCGTTGTCACCCTTGTCGTCGGAGGAGCGCTTTTTCTTGTCCAAACCGTGCTTTCTGCTCCATTGATTATTCCGCCGAATGCCAACCAAATCATTGAAAGAATTGCTTCCCCGTACCTCTATTTCGTGTTCTTCATCTGTTATTGCGCTTTTGAGTGGCTGCTTTTTAAATTTAGCAAACGCAGTAAGAAAAAAGGGGAGCAACAATAAACAAAGTCTTCTTGATATGATGCTCTTCGGATCAATGGATTTTGTGTTTAATCATCGTAATAATTTCATTTTGTTGATTGTAACAATTATTTGATAGTTTTATATTTGTAATAATTTGAGTGTATTAAATTCTATGGAAATGTACGGCTCTTGGATGAGCTTTTTCTTTGATGAATAAAATAAAAGAAATGTTTTCTCCTAATATAAGTAATTTTTTTATCCAAATTAATGTGATACTATGTTAGCATTCCATGCAAAATTTAACAAGCAATTCCTGTCCATGAGATGCACTTCCTTGATTTCAAGTTTAAAAAACAAAACAAAAATGTTTTCTTTATAATAAAAAGATGAAAACTACACAATAAACAAATACTTCATAAACAAGGAAGGGTCGGAAACTTCCACCGTTGCTGAATAAATTTTTAGCCTATACCTAGATCTTCCAATTTGTTAAGTTCTCATTGCTTGAGCTAGTAGAAATTGAAGATTTTTGAGCTGAGTGAGGATCTTACAATAATAGATGAGAATATGATCTAACCACACTATGTCAATAGCCTACATATGTTTTTATGGACCAATATAAAAGGTCTAATCGCACCATACTAGGTTAGCATCTTAAAACTGAAATAAAATGAGATCTATTATTGGATTGAGTTTAAAATTTTCTAAGTGATTCTATAGGTAATTTTCAATGAGAAGCCACTTTGTCGTTTATCATATTGTTGGATCTTCTAAAATTAAGCATAAAAGTTGTTGATTGGGCCAATTTTATTATTTTTCTTGATTTTCTTGATTTATTATTTTTATTTTGGATTATGTTTTAATTTCATTAATATTTTTAGAATTTAGGTTGCTTCCTAATAGAGGTAGGTTTTCCTAATTTATTTAAAGGTCTTATAAACCCTTTAAAGAGGCAGCCACCATATACTTAAATTTTAAATAATAAAATTATGAATTTAGAGTTCATATCTGTATCTATTTTTGCTCATTAAAATTCTTTTGTTTTATGTGTTATTGATATCCTATTAGCTTCCTTCTGCGCTGGTTGGTATCAAAGCCTAACGATCCTAAGTTTTATAGTACTTGTTGTGTGTTTCAATTTCACGGATAATTGTTAATTTGTTATATGCTGCCAACAATCATGGTATGAAAAGGTCTTGGAATAGGATGTGGCTAAGGGGATAAGAAGGCTCCTATTTAGAAGAGAAATGTTCAGGAGCTTTTTATGAAGGGCATGTAGAGACAGATCATAAGATTTGACTCAAGGTTAGAAGATAAGGGTTAATAAGAATATACCTAGGAGAGTGACTATGGGTTTTTGGCTAGTACCAAAAACCAAAAGCATGATCAGATGAGACATCCTCATGAAATAAAACAGATCAATTGTGAGGATTTCAGGTTTTCGTATCAAAATCCTTAATTTGTCATAACTTTACAGGTAAAGGAGTTCATAGACTAGTTGAATGAAGTTAAGAGAATTTTTTTAATGTAAGAAGGTTCTTGAGTAGACACGAGTTAAGTTAATCACAATCAAACTAAAGGGTTGAATATCTACCTAGTGGGAACAGTTGAAGAAGACGTGAAAAAGACAAAAAAAAAATCAATGATTAAGACCAGATGAAAAAGAAGATGAGGGAGCACTTCCTCCTTTCAGATATTCCTAAACCCTATACTACAAGCTTTACATGCTAAAATAAAGAGGTAAGTCAATCATTATTGTATTGATAATTTCTACTAGTTAGTAGCTCTGAACGTTTTCGCATAAACTAAAGAACAATTAGCGGCAAGGTGTCTGAGTGGTCTACGGAAGTCCATATAGGATGTACTATATATCTAGTATTTATGGATAGTTTTTGTAGGCTTGTTAGAGGGTTTTGATAATAGAGAAGCAGCAAATTGTTATGGTTGTTAAAAGAATTTTCTGAGTAAGAATTTGCTAATAGATGCTTTAATATATATGAGTGATCCTAAGTATGATAGTGACTTAGGTAATGATGGTGAGATTTTGCAAGGAGATGGTGATACAACCCTTGTTATTAGAAAGAGTTTGTTAACACTCATTGGTGATTTAAAAAAGGATTGGTGGTGTCATAATATCTTTCATTCTATGAGAATTGTTAAGGAAAAGGTTTACAGCTTGATTATAGACAATGTTAGTTGCCAGAACATTGTATTTGCAGAAGCAATGAAAAAGCTTAAAATGATAATTGAAAATCATTTTAAGCAGTATAAAATAGGTATAGCTAAATAGAGATTTTGAGGTAATTATTGACAAACATTGCCTTGTTTTATTTTTCATTGGACAAAAAAACATTTTAATAATACTAGATATGATGTTGTTTTTATAGATGCATAACACTTTCTATTAGAGAGCCAAGGTAGTTCGATAGAAATATGATGTGTTGTAACTCAATTTTTAACCTCCTATTATTATATATATATTGAAAAATTAGAGAAACAAATCCAAAAATATGTTTTTTTAGTAATTTTAGTTAATTTTAATCATTTCATTATTTTCTTCATTTTTATTTAATTTTTTGTATTAAAAAATTCTTGAAAATCATAAAAATACAAAAATACAAAAAAAATACAAAAATACAAAATATATCTAGGTTTGAAATTGGATCAATAATCAAACATCATAGGCAAAAACGAGGATCAATAACTTTTGGGTTATAATTGAGATTTGAATTGAAGAGAAAAATGAAGAAAATGGCTTATTTGATTTAATTTGGCTAAAGTTAAAAGAAATTTAATGTTCAAGGATGATTTTGAAATAAATAGTCAAATTAAAAATTATTAAAAGACTTAATTAAAGAAGAAAATTAGAATTGAGAGTTAGATTAATCAAAATTGCATAATTTTAGAACCATGAATAAATTTATAACACGGTGTTAAATTTGAAGATCTAAAATTTGAAACTGACTCAAATAAAGACACAATTTAAAAAAAAAAGATATAGAGAGATTAAGGGATTTCAAGAAAGTAATGACTAAATTGAAATTGGAAAGAATAATTAATTTAATTTAGGGTTTAAATTGAAAGAAATTTCAAAATTAAACATCTTAAAAAATTGAAAGCCAAGGACTGTAATTAAAAGGAATAAATATTTTAAGGACCAATTTAACCATTTACATAACTTCATTTATGTCCTATTTGTTTTAATCAAGACAATTCAGTCCAATTGGTTCCAATTAAATTAAACTGACTTAATTCAATTCAGTCCAATTATTTTTAATTAATTCACTTTAGTCCAATTAAACCCCAAAATCCAACAATTAATTTTAGATTCTTTATTGGAATTCCAAGCAATTAAACCTGAGATTGCAATCTCCCAAATCAAATTCTTGAGCAATTAAATTGAGGATTCCAGCAATTAAAATCCCACGATCCCACCTCCTCGATCCCAAAATACCTGCCCATATCCAAATCTTCAATCCCTTGGATTAAGTCCTGAAATCATTCTCACCAATCCAACATTTTCTCTCCATAAAGGGAACAAATACACAGCCACACTGACTAAAAGGGGGGCTCTCGGATTCAAACCAAAGAACCCTGAAAATCAAACCCATCCTCCTCACCAGCAGTTACCCCCCGGCAGGGCTCATGATCATCATAGCCTCCACTGTCTCTCCATTGCCAAACCAGCACCACTCACCATAACCTCCCTCTCCGCCACCAAAACATCCAACCCATCCTCTGATTCCAGAGAACTAGACCAATTTCCATAGCGAAAACCATTGTCCATTCATCAACTCCAATACTGGAAGACCCAACACTCATAGCCTATCCTTCTTCCACAAAGCACTGGAACCAACAGAAACTCTCCATCACTATCATCTTCACCAACGGCCTCTGCCTTCTTCCTCATAACCTCCATCTTCGAACTAGCCAACAACCACCTGATCCTCCACATAACCTCTCTCCCATTCACCCGAAACAACGCCCTCGACTAACACACAGCAACCAAGAAAACCAGTAGCCATGGCCAAAACCATAATCAACCTGAGCCTCTCCAATAAAAACCTTCACTGACTTTCCTCTCGATAAAAACCCAATAGATAAAAGCCAAGAACCATAAGCCCATTCTTTCACCCTCCATTAACCAAAAAGAGAGGCATCCATCCAAATCAACTGTTTCTCCTCCACAATAACCATTGAACCACGACCTATCTCCACCATCACAGACCAAACTCGTCTTTGCCCAAAAACCACTAGTCTTAAACCCCATACAAAATCCTAGCCACCAAAACATTGCCTAAATCAGCCACCATTCACCTCTCCCTCGCCACACCTTCTCCAGTAGCGCCATGAGAAGTTGAACATCTCTTTCACTTCCATGACAAACTACCCACACCACCAAGGCCAAAACGCAGTACCTCTATCTTAAACTACACTAACACTTTAACCCAAGACCACTGACCCTCAACCACCAAGACTTCCACATCTACCACCCCTTTCAGCTGATGAAGAACAACCCAATTTCCCTTCCGTTCTTCCACCCGAACCAACCCAGCAGTTCCACAACATAGCTGAACCAGCCACCACATGAAACCAACATCACCTTAACACCTAAGTCAGACCCGTATCCCTTCTCATCTTTGCAAGCCACCAACAGATCCTTAATCTTTCTCCCATTACCCACTGAAAACCCCAAAAAAATCAATGTAATTTTTTTCTTTGTTTTACAGGGGGAGAAAAAACCAATAACAGAGGGAGAGAAGAAATAAATGGCCACTGGTGTTACGAAATGAGGTTTGATGGGCTTTATATACAGCGCGTGAACAACACACTTCTTCAAGCTAATTTCTACAGATAAGTCACGCGTGTTCACACTCGCTCCACGGGTCCCAGCTGATTTTCCAGCAATTCTGTTGTTTTTCCATCCCAAAAAGTCAATTTCAAATCTCCAATAAATATTTTTGTTATTTGTATGTTTAAGTCTCATGTATGTTGATTCTTTTAGTTTTTTCAATTGTAAAAATCTAAATATTTTTTGTTGTTATATTCTCATATAATAAATAAAACATATAAAAATAATTATTGTAATAATAATAGTTATAATATAAAAAACTAACAAAAATAATTGGGTCAAAGTCCAATCCTATTAATACCTATCAAGCTAATAGTTGGGTCAAAAGCTCAACTTGCATAATCCGAATGTGTTCAAGGCTTGTTTATAACAACTTCAATGCAAGCAATTTTTTTAGGATAAGCGTCATTTTTGACAAATCTTGTTTTAAAGGGATCGATATTCAGATTTTAAAATTAAATATAGATTCTACCCACTTTTAGTAATTTTGATGATAATTGCTTTTTAGGACTTAACATCAACATCTTTGACAAGTCTTTTATTTTTAGAGACTGATGTTATTTTCAGACTGATGCCATTTTCTGACATGTTTGAAAACCGATGTTATATTTTTCACAAAAATAATCAAAAAAAAAAAAGTTAAAAACATATAGTGATGATAATCTTTCACGAGAAAAGATGTTATAAGGGTGACATCGTTCTTTCCTTAAGCATAACTAACTCATTACCTGATTCTTTAGAACCAATGAATATTTTAGGATCTCTAGTTTTCTCTAATTACTAGGTGACAACTCCTAATTTTCCACGATATACATTTTAGCTCCTCGCTTGTGACATCCACCAAGGTATGACATGCATGATGGCAGAAAAAATATGCACACCTTAAACATTAAGAGGAAACGTATAATGTTGGCACCTATAAAGAGAAGGTGGGGACGAGAACTAAAAATAGAAAAAATATGCTGTCTTTATCATAGTTTATAGAGGATATATTTGAAGAATAAATAGCGAATGCTCTAGTTCCTAGAAGTAGAATGGTTGGGGAAGAGGATGGTGTTGTTAAAAATCTCGAGAAAGTACGAAGTGTGCTAGCAAAATTTATAGATTTGATGTCAAATAAGTTACCCTATGCATTGCCTTCTATGTGAGATATCTGACACCAGATTGACTTGAGTCCAGGTTTTAGTCTCCCAGCACACTAGCTTATAGACTTAATCTCAAGAAAGTCAAAGAGCTATAGAGGCTGTATGTGGAGTTGTTAGATAAGGGTTACATTTAGAAAAGTATGAGTCTATTTGCAGTCTCAGCTCTCCTAGGCTTAAAAATCTATGATTTATGGTGTTTGTATATTGATAATCGAGCTATTAACCAGATCATAGTAAAATAAACATTTCCAATACCATAGCTAGATTGTCAAGTATTTTTGAAGATTGGTTTCAAAAGTGGTTACATATAAGAATCAAACTTGAAGATAAGTAGAGGAAAAACTTTAAAACACAACAAGGGTTATACAAATGGATGGTTATGCCATTTGGTCTATCTAATGCCTCCACTTCATGATATTCATGTATCAGGTATTGAGGTCAGTCATAAGCAGATTTATTGTGGTTTATAGCCCTAATCTAGAGTCTTATCTAGAGCATCTACATGTTGTTTTGACACTTTAAAGAATAAACAACTATATATGAATAAAAAAAAAGTGTATGTTCTTTATTAGTACTGGTACTTTTTTTATGCTTTATTGTGTTTGTTAAAGGGGTTTAAGATTATCCATCCAAGATTTCTATAATTATGGAGTGGCTGACTCCAATGAGTGTTCATAATGTTCTAAGCTTTTATAGACTTGCATCTTTTTTAGGAGATTCATCTGAAACTTCAATTCTATTATTGCACCTATTATGAAGTGTCTAAAAAAGTATCTTTAAGTGGACAAATAAAGCCAAATCCAGCTTTCAGTTAATGAAGCAGAGGATGACTAAAGCTTTTTGACATTTTTAGAATTTGAAAAACTATTTGAGGTAAACTTAATGTATTTGGGTTAGGCGTTGAGGGAGTTCTTAGCCAAGATAAGCAACCAATTCAATGAGAAGTTATTTAGCTCAAAGAGAAACCACTCTGTCGCACCCGACATCGCGGCGGCCCTAAAAAATAATTCTTGAATACGGAAAAAGAACAGATTTCTGGCATCTTGTTCTTTTAGGGAAAAATGTCTTGTTTGAAGAGTCGCCACCTAGTATTATGGTCACTAGGAACCCTAACTGGTTAACAGAGATTCTATGGCTCGGGATTGGTTATGTAAAATGGAAGATATTATCACCCCTTAAACGTTCCGCCTAAGGCAGACTGCATTGCTGGTTTTGTCTTAAATTGCTAAATGTTTATTAGTTTATGCTATGATGATTTGTTTATAATATTCCTGACTCTGGCGCCAGTGAATATTCGAATAAAAAATAAATTTATTTTTATGCATGCACATATATTTTTTATTTTTCTAGCTAAATAAAATAAAACTACAACGAATAAAAATAATATAAATTTAAACCGGTATTTTTATTCCTAACTCTGGCGTCAGTAAATAAATCAATAAATTTATATTATTTTTATTCATGCATATACATTTTTTATTTTTTTTTTATTTTTTTTTGCTGGGCCTAGCTCAGCCCACATGGGCTGGGCTAGACCCAGCCAGCCCAGCCCGGTCACTGGCCCAAGCCAGTGACCCGGCTGGGCAAAAATCAAAGAAAGCAGGAAATGAATTAAAGTCCAAAGTAAACAGTAACCGGTGAATTAAAATGAAAAGCGGGGAAAGAGAAGCTTACTTACCTGGTAGCTCTGAAGATGAAAACGCGATGGAAGATTCGTAGGTTAAGCTCCTCTCTGTTCCCTTCTCCTTGGTTCTTGCTTTGTTGTCCCCTGTCTTTCACGTTCTGCTCTGTCTTCCCCCTTGTTTCGTTTGCGTCTCTCTTTCTCATGTCCAATGCGCTTTCGTTTTTCTTTGTGTTCGTCTGTTCAAGAGGTGGTGCAACCCGAGACAAGGCTGGTGCTTGTGCGTTGGCTGGCCAACGCTTCTCTCTGTTTCTGTCTTCTCCAGTTCCCCTGTTTTTTTTTTTTTGCGTTCTTCCTCTGTTTATTAGTGTTCGGTCCCGGTTCTCTCCTTCTTTTTTTTCTTCTCCTTCGTTTCTGCCCTTTTTCCCTAGCTTTTCTTTCCCCTGTTCGTGGCTTTTTCTTCTCCCCGGTTTTTCTCCTGGTTCAGCCTTGGCTCTGCCTTTTTCTTCCTCCTTTCCCCCCTGTTCGTGGCTTTTTTCTTTAGCCTCCTCTGTTTCTTTGAGAAGAAACAGAGGAATGCAAGTCTGCTTTTCCTTTTTCGTCCCCTGTGCGCATCCCTTCTCTGGCTTTTATAGTCGGAGAATGGCATCCGTCTCCCTTGGTAATGAAGACTCAGGACTGTTATTGCAGGAGTAATGAGGGAATGAGGATCGTGCAGTGTCCGTTTCTTGTTTGAAGAAGATGAACAGTGTCCCTTGAAACGACGCCGTTTTGAGATGTGAAATGGCCATTTGCATTTTGGCCCTTGAATGTTTGAAAGTTTTGCAACTAAGCCCCTAGTTAAATTGTAATTGAACCCCTGCAGTTTGGCGCCATTTTCAAGCTAGTCCTTGGATTTTAAGTTTTGCAATTTAGACCCCATTTAAAACCCCAAACTTTGATATTTCTTTAATTATGTCCTTGATTTGATTAATTAAATTAATTCCAAGCTTAATTAAGTCTCAAAACTTATCAATTCTCCAATTAAACCCTTGATTGGATTAATTAAATTAGTTTCAAGCTCAATTAAGTCTCAAAACTTATCAATTCTCCAATTAAATCCTTGATTGGATTAATTAGATTAATTCCAAAGTTTAATTAAACCTCAAAACTTCCAATCATGTTGCCCTTAACCCAAATTTTAATCAATTCTTCATTTATTTCATTTTACTTGCTTTTCATCATCATTATTTTTTTTCACCATTATTAAAAGGATCAAAAATTGGGTTATGACACACTCAATGTATGATCTGGAGTTATATACTATTATTCAGAGTCTTAAATATTGGTGATATTACCTAATAAAGAAGGAGTTTATCCTAATCACAGATCATGAAGCTCTTAAACATATGAATGGGCAGCATAACTTAAGTCATCAGCTTACAAAATAGGTGTCATTTTTACAAGAGTTCACTTTTTGCTAAGGCACCACCTAGGCAACTTAAACAAAGTGGTTGATATCCTCAATATGTGGGTTATTCTACTCAGTACTATATGTACCTAAGTGACAAGGTTTGATGCTTTCAAGAAGCTATATTCAAGTAACTCATCATTTAGACAGATTGATGTTGAGTTGACAGATGAAGGTAAACGATATAACTTTGTACTTATGAGTGGTTATCTATTTCATGATTTGCAGCTTTGTATCCTAGATTGCTCCTTACAGAAACATCTGTGAATTGCATTAAGGGACACTTTGAGCGGGATAAGACATTGACCCTAATGTTTGCAAATTATTATTGGTCTAAGTTGTCTGACCATATATCTATTTTTATAACGAGATGTGTTGTTTCTCAAAGGTTTAAGGAAGCCTTAACAAATGTTGGACTCTCTACTTCATTACCTGGTTCTTGATGCTTCGTGGTTGGATGTCAATATAGATTTTATGTTAAGGTTTATCATGTACCTAATAAGCCATGGATTTTATTTTAATTGTTGTGGATAAGTTCTTAAAGATGATTGTTTCACAACCTGTTGAAAGACCATGGATACAACATGAAAAGCCTACCTCTACTTCAACAAGGTGATTTGTTTACATGACATTCCTATGTTCATTATTTCATACAAAGATGTGAAGTTTATGAATAACTTTTGGAAGAGTTTATGGAGTAAGATAGGAACTCAACTAAACTCTGATAGAGCATATCATCCATAGGCACATAGGCAGATGAAGGTGTTTAACCTAGGGGTGAGTAAAATAGATTAAACTGAGAAAACTAGAAAAAAAAATAACCGAAAAAACCAAACTGTGAAAAAAACTGATTAAACCGATTAGAATTTTTTAAAACCGACCGGTTCAGTTTTGGTTTTATAAGCTTGAAACCAAAAAAACAGAATCGAACCCACACCGAAAAAATACCAAAAACAATTGAGCCAAACCAGAAAAAAACCGAGTCAAATCAGAAAAACCAACCCAAACAAAAAAAACCCAGCCAAACCGAACCGAACCGATTAGTTTGAACAGGTTTTCATTATAAAAACCAAATCGAAACTAGTCGGTTTGAACCTGTTTTGGTTCGGTTTCAGTTTTTTAAAAAACAACTTTAGTTATTTTTTTTTTATAAAAACCGAACTGAACTGAAAATGATCTTCCCTAGTTTAACCAAAGCCTTGGTAACTTACTGCGAAGTTTAGATGGAGATAAGCCAAAATAGTGGGATCTGACCTTTTTACAAGTAGAGTTTGCATGTAATAGATCTTGAAATTGGACTACCCAATTAAGTCCATTCGAGATCATCTATAGACAAAACACTTTTAGAGTGTTAGAGTTATGTCACTCTTCTAGAGTGTCCAAGATGATAGTATGGCATATTACTTACATAATATTCATAACCAAGTCAATAACACAATCCCTAACATAAATGTCAAGTATAAAAGCCCTGGTTAATACTCATCGTAGGAGAGTGGTGTTTGAGGTTAGTGATCTAGTATAGGTGATGCTTACTCGTGAGATGTAAGGTGTTGCAGAAGATAAATGAAAATGCTTATAGACTTCACCTTCCTAGGCAACTAAATACTTTTGATATCTTTAATGTTTAGCACATGCCCTCTATTAGGTTGATAATTCAAGTTAATCTTGAAGAGATGTCAAGATTTATGGTATTTTCCTCCTTTAAAAGTTGTCGGGATCACCATTAAAGATCTGTGGGATTTTGCTCAAACACTACTGTCAAAGATTGACATACATTTACCACTTAAAGATATTTAATTATCAGCGTCTCTTCAATATCGAACGTATTATCCTAATTCCATTAGATCCTATAAAATCACCATTTTCTAAGTGGTAAAATTCAAATGAAAAGTGTGAATATCATAATGGGATTCTCAGCCACTATAAAAAAATTACAAGAATTACAAGTATCAAGTCTAAAAGCTTATGACCAATGGACAAGTTGAGTTTGTGAAGGATAATGGTACCTACTACATTGTCACTAGACCATCCTCAACATACCAAGTGATTGAAAATGCTAGTGAGACACATATATTGCTAAAGAAGTTGATCTAAGAAGGGTGCTGCATTGTCAATTATTTTTGTTATAGAACTTTGTTGTTCTTGTTTTTTTTTTTCATGTTTGTTGGGGCCACATCCCATCTTTTAATGAAATATGCACTCTTTTCATATCTTTTTTGTTTTGAAATCAATAGATGTTTAGCATTTTTATTTTTGACCATGAAAAAAAAATTGATTAAACCCCAAGGTGAACCAAATAAAATGCTAAGAACTCATTAACCCTTATGATTTATTCCATGGCTCGTTTAATTGAAAACTAACAAAACTTTTACAAAAGTGGCAAGGCAAAAAAATAGAAATCCAAAGATTGAGTACCAAATTAAAAAATATAATATTTGGTAAATTGGGATTTAAAAATGAAATTGAAAACAAATAAAACTTCTACAAAAAAACCATTACTAAAAATGAGAAAACAAAATTAGAGACTGAAGTTGAAATACCAACAACCAAGAGGGTAAAATAGTGATTTTTGGGGAAGGAGAGAGAAAATAAGGGAAAAAAAAGTATAACCGACAACAAACTGAACCATCACCAGATACACGCATCAGACCAACATGAAAAGGACACTATAACGCTTCCAAAGACATGACAAAAGGGTATTTTTGGAGACCGAGAGGCACAACACATGCCGACCGAAGAGCGCAAATGCCTCCCATACACCCTAGGGTGTGCCACACGCGCACATCTTTTTTTTTCTCTTAAATTTAGCTAAATACAAAAATATCCTTAAGCTGACTTTCTAATTAAAAAAAACCATTATGAAAACCAAAAATACCCTTTGACTTTAGGCTTTTTTTGTATTTTGAGGGTATTTTTATCGTTTTACTTTGCATTTTAATTATTTGTTATTGATTATATTTGTTTACATGTCAAATTGCCCCTCAGCTTAAATTGTAATAACAAAAAACCATTGTAAAAATACAAAAATACCTTTTAACACTAGGTTTAAATGTTTTCATTCTAAAGGTATTATGGTTGTTTTACTATGCGATCAAGATGAAAAAAAATACTTATTTGTCCCTAGTCAATATGAAGATGACAAATGATCATGTTAAAGATTTTAATCCTAATTGATTTTATTAGCTATTGTAGTAATCATTAACTTGATTATATTCTGGACCTTGATTGTTGTTTACTATCATTATTAATCCTAATTGTCATAACATTTTAGTGATGTATAAGAGCAATTCATTTTGACTAATTCCTAGAAACTGTTTTATGTTTTTTATTTTCTTAATTGAAAGAATAGATGGAAAATCAAAAGCATAAACAATAAATGGCCAAAATCGAGTGAGTAAATTGATGCTAAGATTGAGTTGAACGAGATCAAATGTTAGTGTATTGGTATAGGATTCTCGGGAAAATCAGAACATAGCATTCAATTAGGGAAAAGGTAGAAGGGTCCAAGGACATTGGATTTCAGAACAAAAGGGTTTTCATTAATGAAATTGAAAATATTTATTTATTTATTTTGTGATAAGAAATATCATAAAACTAGTTTGTGTGGGTCAATCAATACTAAAATAAGATCAAAGTAAAGTGAAAAAGAAGAAGGAGAAGAATAAAATTGATAGAATCAAGAGGTAAGATAGGAAAAGAATAAAGTTACAAACTTGTGCAATTCAAGCTGTGTGCAACCAAAACATACATTAATCTTATATATTCAATTAACATTAACAATTTTACAAGTCAAGAACCCATGTTTTTTTATATAATCATGCAGTATATATAATTAAGAAAAAAAAAACTCTCATTTAAGTATAAGCTCTTTTCTTCATCTATTTAAAATATTAAATCAGGATTTCACCGCAATATATTTGGTTCATGCAACTTTCAAACCACACAAAATAATAATAATAATAATAATAATAATAATAATAATTAAGGGTGCTGCAGTGTTTTATATATATATATATATATATATATATATATATATCAATCATTAATATCATCCTTCGTTATTGTAAAACTATGTGAATCATTAAAACTAATATATGAATCATTAAATTTAATTTTTTCAAAAGCACAGAACCACTGTAAAAACAAACACCCCTAAAAAAAATATCTTAAAATACACAAAAAGTTTTGGATCTGAAAGGAAAAATATGCAACATTAAATTTTCAAGTGGTTTGTAAGTTTTTATAAAAATCCAAGTGTTAATGTATTTTACCTCTAATTTAAAACCATCTTGATTTTCATGGAATGGTTTAAAATTGTAGATATTATATTTCTTTCACAGCCATTGTGCATAATGTTATTTGAATTTTATATAATTCGACCAATCACATGGTGTATATAACGCTAGATATGTATCAACAAGTCTAATTTTAAGAAACAGTACGACCACATAAAGTGATTTTTTTAATAAAACAAATATAATTTTTAATTTAACCTTTGAATCAAGCTAAAATTGATTCTTTATTTTCATAATTATTTCTTAATTCTTTTCCTAGTTAGATCTTAGAGTTTTAATTTAATTTGGTTTTAATTAGTTAGATCAATTTAGTAATTATTTAAATAGCTTTGTAGCTTATTCTTCTAAAATACTTATATATATATATATATATATATATATATATATATATATATATATATATATATATATATGTTATATTCAAGTTAAGAATAAGCACAATCGTCTAGGCTTTTTCCTGTTACGGGACATTTTTCCCTTTTCCTGTTCTTGTCCTAGATGCTGCTCTAACCATGGCCATTTGCTTTCTCTGTTGCTATGTTCCATGCAGAACAAATGGGTGGAGTCTTTGAGTACTCAAAGTATATCCATGCAAGTGAAATCAAAGTAACCTCACATCACTATATATTCTACTGAAATGCTTCCCAGTCTATTCAAATAGAAATCCATTCAAGTACAAACACTATTTCCTTTTTCTTTTGCAATGTATCCCGTAGAAATAAACGTACAAGAAAATTTGACCTCAAGAAATGATGATCAAAATGTATTGATGGATCGTTTCTTGTATGAATATGTGAAGGAGGACAACATTGTGACCTTTAAGAGCTGTGTTCAGAAACATTCGCCAGATAAGCTAGTGACTCCCTCTGGGAATTCACTACTTCATGTAGCCGTAAGCTATGGAAGTGATAAAATTGCAGCTTATCTGGCAGAAGAGTTTCCTTCGCTAATCACCAGTCGAAACGACCAGGAGGACACAATCCTTCATGTTGCTGCCAGGGAAGGAAGGCTTAGCAATACAATTAAAACTCTGGTCGGATCGAATCCCAGCTTGGTGAGGTTGGAAAATAGAAAAGGAAACATTCCTTTGCATGATGCAGTGATCAGGGGTAATAAAGAAGCTGTCGCGTGGCTGGTATGCAAAGATCCAGGAGCGGCCTTTTACAACAACAATACACAAAAGTCTCCATTGTACCTGGCTGTTGAGAGTGGCCATAAGAATGGGATTCTTGATGATCTCCTGAATATCGAAGCTTCCTCTGGCGCGCTACAAAAAGGAAAGTCCCCTGTTCATGCAGCCATCGAGCAACGTAACAAAGGTGAACACAATGTGTATCTATACTCATTAGAAAATGATTTACATAAAAAACAATTCTTGCAAATATATCATCGTTATGTTCATTGGAAACTAATTCTTTTGATTTTCAGATATATTGGAAAAAATTGGAAAGGCAAAACCAGAGCTATTAGGTTTCAAAGACGAAGGGTTGGGAAATTCCCTCCATTATGCATCATCCATGGGTTATCTGGATGGAGCTCGCTTCCTACTACAGAAGTTTCCTGATGGAGCAAATGAAAGAGACCAAGAAGGAAACTATCCTATCCATCTTGCATGCAAAAATGATTCTGTTGATCTAGTAAAGGAATTGATGAAAGTCTTCCCATATCCAAAAGAGTTCCTCAATGCAAAGGGGCAGAACATTCTCCATGTAGCAGCTGAAAATGGACAAGGCAAAGTGGTTAGGCACATACTCAAACAGGATCAGAAGCTCATCGAACCACTGCTAAATGGCATTGATGAGGATGGAAACACACCTTTGCATTTGGCAACACAGTCAGGCCAATCCAATGCTGCATTTGCTCTAGTGCGCGACACCCGCGTTGAGCGTTCAATTGTCAACAATGCAAACAAGACACCGTATGATATTGCTGAAGAACAATCTAAAATAGCTGTGAATCAATATGAAAAAACAGATGAAATGGTACACTAGTTGATCATCATTTAGCAAGATCTACAAAAGTGTATATTTTAGGAGAATAATTGGTTTAATATTTTTGTATCTGTGCTAATTACTCTTTGTTGCCAGCTTGCTGAGGAACGAAAGCAGTTTGATTCAAAGAACAACACCCCTGCTGACGGGACCCAGGTATAAGAGTTCAAATGATATGTTCTTCGCTTACATTTTAAATATTTTGGGTAAAGATATGTACTCGATATTACAAGAATATTCTATCAAGTAATGGAAACAATCAAGCAAGATCAAGAGACCAAAAAAATTCAAGATTTAACACCTAACCGTTTAAGGTTTTTGAGTATAATGATGTCATGTGATTTGAACAATTATAATTTATGCATTTCTTCATGATTTCTATTTTCTGAGACAGGACAAAGCAGTTGATCCAAAGAAGCAAGATAAAAAGAAACCCTCAAAGGATTACAAACTGCTAGATTATTATGGAGCGGTATTGTTTCTTTTCTTCTTTCCTATACTTTTGGGTTTTGATCTTTTCGGTTTCCGGAAGAGGTAAGACTTTAAGAAAGAAAAAAGATGGCTGTGTCTTGGTTTAAAAGTGGTGCTGAGCTACATGCTTAACTTGTATTCTATAGTATTCAAAATTCTGAAACCATTCCAGAATTTTGCTATCTTGCGTCCCCAAAAAGGCATTTCAAGGCCAGATGCTTTTGGATAATCTTCGAAGAGCGAAAAACTAAAAAAAACCATTAAGTTTTTTTCCTCTTGCTATGCAGATGACAACATTATCGATCCTACACTTCCACGCCCGCCCCAAAAAATCCCTACAACAGCCTTTCAGTAGTTCTCAAGGCAAGCCACCAAGGAAAGAGGAAACAAAGAGCAGGATAGAGAATCTTCTTGTGGTAGCAGTGCTTGTTGCTGGTGTAACCTTTTCTGGTGCTATACAATTGCCACAGCTAAAGAATATCAGTAACTCAAATGAACATCATCATGACTTTAACATCACTAGCACTGTCTTCCATAACAACACTGCCTTCGACAGTCCTACTGGTTCATCCCTTCTGGATGGCTATTTATGTCTTGATGTGTGGGCTTTGAATACCTCTGTGGTGGCAGCTATAATCCTTCTTTGGACGAACTTGAATGATGTCAAATTTGCACCATTTGTCGTTTGGTTTTCATCCTTAATGGTTGGTGGAGCTATTTACATGATGTGCTTGGCGTTCTTTTTTGCTGTGAGCATAGCATTAGGTGGATCCGATTATGGAGTGTTAGCAATCATCATTATTGTGGTGGGGGTTGTGTTTTTCCTTGCTCAAACGTTGCTTTATATTCAATGGATTCTTCCACCATCTGTCAACCAAATTCTTGAAGGAATGCTCTCGTATTATGTCTACTTCCTCTCGTTTCTCTTTCTATTCTACAGTTGGAGGTGGCTGCCTGATAAACTCTCGGAGCTCAAGAGAGGGAGAACAAGCAACGAGAGAAATTCAGGTTGATCTTCAATAGATGTCAGGATTTCTGGGATTTTCCTCCTCTAAAAGTTGTTGGGATCAGTAAGACTATTTGCAATTGCAATAATGAATCGAATGTGTCTGTACTACTTTCCTTTATTCAAAGCAAGTTCGTTGATTGTCCAAGAAATACTATACTAATGCCAGTGGTTTTAAATATACCAGAGAAGGGTTTGTCTCGGAGAACTGGATTCAAAATTGTCTTTCCTACTAGTGCTTCTCAGAGTTCTTGGCGTTCTTTATCAGTTTATCGTTATATTATCTTCTGCGTAAAGAAGACGACTAGCCTGTCCACTTTCCTGTTCTGCCTTAATTTGGAGTTGCCATAAATTATTTCAAAACTGTAAATCAATACTTTTTGTTTCAACTCCAAAACTAAAACACATTCTATACATAAACCAAATATAAAACTATATCAACCTAAATTCATATATAACAATAATTCATTGATGGAGCAACCGAGTTTCGCTACTCCTCTATCCCAAAACGGGTCAACTCATAGCAAAACTCATTCCTAAACTAAATTAATTATTGAGTTGTATAATCATTATATATCTCATTAGCAAAGGATGAAGAAAGTGAAAGAACTGTCTGAAAAAAATCTAAGTGGAAGAACTGTCCGAAAAAAATCTAAAGAAAAGAACGAAGGTTTCTTTTTTTTTTCTTCATCATGGTTTCTAGGTTGAAAGGAAAAGAGAAAAAAAAACTACAAAAAAAAAAAAAAAACTAAAGGAATGATTTTTTATTTTGACAAAAACCATTTTAGCATCCCTTCGTTGGAGACCAAAAAACAGTTGAAGACCAGTTATTTTACCGGTTATTACTTATAGCTTTTTCTTTGGCTCTCATGTTGGAGATGCTTTGATTTTAACAGATTCAAACCGTGGGACCAAATTGTTATATGGTTGATAATTGAGCCATTGATAGCAAAATTCAATAGGATGGGGACTGACTTGTGAAACCCATTATAGTTGGGGGGCTGATTTGTAGTTATCCCTATTGAAGTGAATGGAGGCAACAATTTCTAAGAGCAACGAAAATGTATATTTGCTTCGTGAGAAAATGTATTATTAGTTTTTTTCTAAGCACATTTCTTTCTTATTTAACTTTTATTTTGACCTAAATATTTCAAAGCTTATCCTTTACAGCAGCCGCAAAAATGTAGAAATTGTAAAACAATTAGGAGAAAAGGAATAGCAAGGAATTCAACAGAAATAATGTATAAAAAAGATCAACATATTATTGATTAGAAAATTAATTGTATAGTGTTGCTGCCCAGGATCGAACTGGAGACCTTTAGTGTGTAAGACTAACGTGATAACCACTACACCACAGCAACTTCATGTCCTTGATGCTCAAACAACAATATATCATATCAATATTGTGAAAGTCTTAGCTAACAAGCAACAAATGCCCTTTAAACACGGAAAAAACCGTGACAGATCGAAAGTGAAACCTTGAAGACTAAGAGAACAATTATCATTTGATTCTTTGTGTGATTTAAGCCCTTAAGATTCTTAAAAATCTTGGGCTTTCTGAGGTTTTTTTTTTTAATTGGTGAAATTAGTCCATTTGGTTTGGGTTGAAGAAGTAATAATAAAGAAGGGAAAAAATGGCCAGTGTCATGAGGAGTTGCATACAATCAATATTAAAGTTATTGAATTGTGTGATAGGAATGGTTGGCATAGCAATGATGTTGTATGCAGTTTGGCTTATCAGAGTGTGGCAAAGAGAAATTGGTGATTTTCCATTTTTTGATGACGACGACGACTTTAGTCCATGGTATGCTTTTCTTTCTTGTTTTTGTGAAATTTTGGTTTGTGGGTTTTTTGTTTTATGTGTTTTTGGTTCATGGGTCAGCGTTAGAATTGTAAAAAGATGCTTTCTTTTGGTTGTGGAATGTGGGTTTTGTTTGGTTGGTGAGGAAAATATTTGAATTTTAGGATTGGTTTGTTTGATGTTCCTTTGGGTTTGGTATTTTATGGTTTAGTCTCATTTGAATGTTTGATTAGTTGCTAAGTTGGTTGATTTATTTGTTAATTGGATGATGCTTGGGTGGAGGGAAAGCTGGAAAAAGAGGAGCTTTAGAAAGTTGAGGACTGATTTTCTATTGTTTGAAAAGAGAGGAGCCTGGCTGTGATTTTCTCTTAATGCCATTACTTTTTAAGAGGGGGAGGTGTGATTGGCCTAATTGGTTTTGCTTGTGAGTGGAACATCATTGAGGCAGAAGTCTGTCAATATATGCATCTTCTTTGCTTGCCTCTATTTTTTGAAGTGCACGTGTATTAAATTTGAAAAGGAAGTTTGCTTCTATCTAATATAGAGCGGGCTTCTGATCTTTTCAAGTGGGCCAAATATCTTTACAACTTTTCGGTTTGTGATTCATGTACATTTTCTATTTGCTTTTAACATTTTCATCAAGTTTCTGGACAACCAATGAAAAGGATAGGAAATTGAAGTTTGGAAGATTTTGGTGATGCTATTTTGCTTGTGATAGCATGAAACTTGAGTCTCTTTGATTAATTATTCAGTTTAATGGAGGTTTTTATTTCTCAATTGCCAAATTGGTAATTCAATTTTTTGATTTACTACCTAACCTTTCCCATAATGCTATTAACAATCAAGAAGAGCTTTATTTTCATGGCTTCTATAGAGTTGTTACAAATTTTGTAATTCTACAGTTAAAGCCATACTCTGGTTTGTATTGCAGGAGAATTAATAATGACAAAACTGTGTTATTAATGGAGCTGCTTCTTTGAATGGAGATAAAATAATTGATTTTGGTTGGTGTTTGATCATTGATTTGTGATGTTAGTTGAAACAAGAGGTATAAGGGGGCATGGGCTGTTTTCACTTTCGATTTTAAAGTAATAGTCTGTATGCGGCTGGGTAGAGCTTATTTAACTCATAGTCAGTAAATGAATGGTGTATGGTTGTTTGCTGCTTTCTTGCCTGATTATCTTTAAAGCAATGTATTCATAAAATGCAGGTTCATTTACACATTTCTTGGCCTAGGTGTGACTTTGTCCATGATCACATGCTTAGGTCATATTGCTGCTGAAACTGCAAATGGTTGCTGCCTTTATCTAGTATCCTTTCCTCGAAGCAGTTAAATAAGTATCTACATTCCCTGCTTTATTAGTTTTTTTGTTTAATTATTCTAATAAATATTGGTTTATAGCCCCATACATTACCTTTTAGCATCTGATCAGCATCATAATTTCAGTTTGATTTCGTTGAACTACCCATGTGGTTTAGTTATACCCATATTTCATCATGGTGAATAAGATTTTGAATTCGTACAATGAAATTCTGTTTTCAAAATTGTTGTTTACTTGAGAAGCACAACTTTGTTCATTCATGGAGCTTTAGTTTCTTAGAATGCATGACCTTTTTGGCCAATTTTGACCTTAACAGGATTCAGTATATGTTTTTTGTATTCTTACTCCTCATGCTGGAGGCTGGAGTTACAGCTGATGTATTTTTAAACCGTGACTGGGAAGAGGTATGCTACTATGACCAAAAACTCAATTTGATTATCACCTTATGGTTTTGTGGTTACAAGTTACCATAAGTCCTTACTGAGAATTTATATGGTTACCATTCTATTTTGCCCGACTTGGCGCCAGGACTTCCCAAAAGACCCAAGTGGGAGTTTTGATCAGTTCAAAGGTTTCATCAGATCAAGCTTTGAACTCTGCAAATGGATAGGCTTATCAATTGTGTCTGTGCAGGTCTCTCTCTCCCAGTCTCCTTCTTCCTCTATCTCTTTTTCCTTGCATCTCATTGACAAGGGAATTGGAGTGGGGTGTGATAATGAACTTATTTGAATAATTCAAAGCTTGTGAAATGCAGAAAACATTTGAGCATTACAAATAATTTCATAAGATGTAAGCTTGATGATAAATTAATTCTAGACCATCAATCAGTTCATGTTAGCATACGTGTTCGAAACCACTGTTAGCTGTTCCAAGACCGCATCCCTTGGCTTGCCTTTGTGATGTGTATCCTCTTGATTCACATGCTATGTTTTTATTTGATTCACCTCTAACTCTTTCCTGTTTAAGCTATTCCCTGCATGCCTCAAGTCTTGAATTTAAGCAGCAATATTGTATTCCTATATTAAAAATGATAATTAACTCTAGGTTTTACAAGTCTTGCTTTATTAATATTTTCTAGTATTCACATACTTGAAATTGTGAATCACCTGTGCCTTCAAATTTGCAGGGACTGTCTTTTCTAGTAGCAATGATACTCAAAGCTGTTGGGCCCCATCCATGTTATGACAGTGATGATGATTATGCTTCTGATAGGGTTCCACTCCTGAAGGATGTTGTTCACCCACCTCCTTATGTTGTTGTTAACCCTGTCACTGGATCTAGAAATGATGCGTGGAGTATAAGGATTAACGAGAAGGTAGAGATGCTTAATTATTCTGGCATTCATGTTACTGTCAATCAAGAACTTCTCATATCCACAACCACCATTATGCACCATGCTCCCCACCCGCACACCTTTTGTCCCTCCAACTTGGTCCGTCTCTTATTCTTACTAGGATGGTCGTTGGTCTGCATTGCAAAAGAGAAAATCATCTCAGCAAACTTCGTTTAGTTATTAGCTTATATTGGCTATACACTCATAGTTATCCTGCCATAACTCTATTGACTGGTAACTAGTAATACAAGTGGTGGTTGTGGTTACATAAAACCCTTTTATGCGTTCTGGCTGACCTCTGCTCTAGAAACTTTATTTGCTCCATCAAGTTTCCTTCAAATTTGCTACTAGACCTTTTCAGCTCACCCTCCTTTTTTTTGTCTATCCAGTTGATGGGCTTGATCAAAAATTGATTCGAGATAATAAAAAATGTTAGTTCAAAATATATCTAAGCTAGCAATTTCCATGTTTTCCCTTGTTCTGGGCCAACTTCTAGATATCGAATTTTCTGCTCAAAATCATATCCAGATTCCTGACCGTTGAACTTCTGCTTACAATTTGATAATTACTAGTTAGTTGAATATAATACGTGGTCTAGCCGCTCTTGATCAAAATGGTGGCTGCATAATTATCTTGTAATAAAAGATAATTTATTCCTGAAGGTTCGCCATTAATCAGTCTAATCATCATTTGGAATCAAATCAATTTTTCCTTTCCTTCTGCTGTTCTTAATGTTTACACACATGATATGAGAAGAAAAAAAAAATCCAAAAAACGAGTGGCTTGATGTTTTCATCAGCAACATCTCTGTATCTATTTATATGATTTGTGTTCTTTCCGACCCTGAATCAGGCAAACAGGTGATAGCTTTCACAAGGATGGGAACTTGCATTTGGACGATTGGAAGTGCAATGTCACAACCAGCTTATATCATCTCATGTCCAAGAGCTTGTACAAGTGCTGAAGCTTTCGAGAAGGAAAAGGCTCTGTGGATGTGCCGTCAGTACATACAGGATTTTGTGTACTTTTGTACCCAACCTTGTGCAATTAACACCATATAATGTAATAAAAATCTTCACCTTCAAGTGATGAATTCTTTGTTGTTTAATTAAAATCTGGTGTACAGATCTTCCATGTATGTTGTTTATCCCAGTAATGAGCAATAGTGATAACATATCTATCTAGAGGTTCCATCATCGGTAGGTTTCAAGCAGCCTTCATTTTCAATAATATTTATTCTCATTTTGCATCATCACCATCAAGAGTATGCGCATGATGTTTGCTGGTGCTGTCACACACTTCCGAGTACCTGAAAGAATTGGAAACTGATGTAGCAGCACTACAACTGTGAGTTTATCATTTAATCAATTCTGGCAGACGCAACTGAACTTAAATAATAGGAATCAAATGGATATAAATTAAATTTAGGAAGAATGGATCAAACATAAACCTTAATCTGGGGTTTAATTGTTGAATAATTCTCTAAAATAGGTCTTAAGCAAATCTTTTAAAAAATAAAAATAATTAGAATTCTAATTCAAATAGAAAAATAGCATAAACCTGAAAATCGAGCTAAAAATTAAAAATTAACCAAGAAAATAACAAGACTTATAAAAAAAAACTTCTAAATCTAATTTAAAAGCCTTTTCAACCTTATTTGATTATAACCTCTGAAAAAAAAAATCTGATTCAATGATTCAACAATTAAATCTAAAGTTATGATTTTTTTCATTAGATTGGTTACCTTTTCTCAAACCTGTACATGTGAATCTCTCATGTCTCATGTCACCGGCTCGCTGTTGCATACAAATTTGAAAAAGATATGTTAATTTACAAGCAATAAGGATATATGTGAATTATTTGGAACATCACGACCACTATTTGGCAATGGATTGTAGCTCAACTGATATTAATTTTTATAAATAATAAAAAAATAAAATAAACAAGTCTTCCATATTTCAATAATAATCGTGTCTTTTCACGTCAGTACTGCAGTTCGATATTGATCGAGATAATTCATGCCAGTTCTTCAGTTGACAAGATATGAATATTGCCATCGATGCTCTTCTAATCCACTCGGTGAAGATGCATCCAAGTCCATGTTCTTGTCTGATCAAATCTGTCTAACGGAGCGTTTATGTCAAAGAGTCATGTGCCACTCATCAAAAAAAAAAAAAAACTTCAACTTTAACCTAGAAACACCCTAGCTCTAGCATGGAGCTCAAACAACCCAGAAGAAGCCTTCACAGCTTCATCAAAACACAAGTGAAAAGGCCAGAAAGTTGGAGGCATAAACAAAACGAAGAAATTAACCACAATATCAGGCTTTTCTTTTCCGTGCCCTTTTTCCTCCCTTGATACTGCCTTGGCAAAAGCATGATCTGGGTGCTCATACTATGAACACCTGTGCCATATCAATATCAAAAGTTAGTTGGATTCAATAAAATAATCGGTGACAGTTTGTGCTATAAGCTGAATGGATTTACAATATGAGATTTGCCGGCCCCAACTGTAGCTACTTTAACAACCAAGATAATCATACTTTACTATTAAAACACAATCAAGGCAATCTCTTGTCAACTTCAAAATACTCCTTTATCATGCTATCGTGTTATGCGTGTTTAATTTATATATTATACTTTTGCACATAACCACAATTAGGTAAGACCTCAAGGGCCATTTTAGGTTTTTACTTGAAGGTTTGATATTCTAATCATAGTTATTAAATACGTGTTAGCTTGACAAGTTGATTATAGATTCAAAACTTGATTTAGGTTAGGTTTTTAATTGTATCAAATAAAACATTGACTCATTAAAAATTTTATTAATTGTTAGTGATTCGTTTTCCCTTTTACCTTGTCAAATCTAGTATCAATTTAATAAGGTTAACAAAAAAAATATTAAAAAATAAAAATTATTGTTATTATTAACATTAGATGACTTGTTTACCTGCATTTAACTAATAATTCAACAAATTAGATTCTTCGTTGTAATCTTGGAAAGGATGGGATTGGGAAATAACGACCTGTTTGGAATTATGGTAACGGAAGCAGTTCAAAATATTTTTTTACTTAGAAAAGCATCAAAATGAATTATTTTTTATTTTAAAAAAATTATTTTTAACATTAACACATTAAAACAATATAAAAATATATAAAAAAATTAAAAAATACAATTTGCATTGCATTTCCAAACATACCCTACCTACTTCTATAACCCAAAATCCATTGCATCTCTAGTGAGAGAGGGAGAGAGGGGGAAAAAAAGTAAGTATTCAACGAAGCGTGTACAAAGCTCATTCATTTATCTCCTTTTTATGCAAGGCAATTGTTTATACAGGAATCCTCTAAAGAGAGTTATGAAATGGTCAAAGAATGGTTTTTATTATAAAAGATTCATCAAATCTTCTTTTAAGAGCACTAAACCCTTGATTCGATCGATGCACTGTTTTTAGGCTTTACACAGTGCATAAATTCGGATTCCCACTTCCAACTTCTTAACAGGATTCTCGATGATTAAATAGCGTATCATCAGAATTTAATCATGTGCCATCTATATATAACAAGAAAATACAGCAGGAAAAAGTATTTAATGGTGATTAATTAGTCATGTGCATCATTGATTTTAAAAAAAAAATCATATGCTTAATGATTTTATACACCCCTTTGACAATCAGGTTTTTTTTGGTGATAATTGAGAAGATGATGGAATTGTGATTATATGCATTATGAGAATTACTGCCAACCATCTCATTGAAGAGAAACAACTATCAGTTTTTTGTTTTTTTTTTCTTAAGTGGTGTCTTTTGAGATACTTTTGCCACAGCTTACACCTAGATCAAGATTTAAGTTTATGAAAACTCAAAATTATGTTAATTTCTTTTTGATGCAAAATTAAATTATCCCAATTTGAGATTTCCAGTAGAAGGGTGACGCAGGCAGAAGCAATAGCACAAAAAAACACAGAAATTTTAATGATTGAAAAGAGTTACAGATATATATATATATATATTCTGAATTTATAATTTTATTTTTTAAAATTTAAGTATATGATAAATGTCTCTTCAAGAGGAAAACCTATCTTTATTAGAAAACAACCTTAAATTCAAAAATTAAAATAGAATCCAAAATAAAAATAATAAATTTAAAAAATCTTAGAAAAATAACAAAAATTAGTCCAAATAATAACTTCTAGGCATAATTCTGGAAGATTCAATGATTCAAAAAACAACAAAATTCTTTTTATAATAAAATTATCTATAAAATTACTTGAAAAAATTTAAACCTGATCCTCTCTTATTATCTCAGTTTTAAGATGTTAATCTCACTTAGTGAGAACAAGTCTTTTCTTGGATTTAAAATTATCTTACTAGTTCATAAAAGTACTTGTTATGACATTTATATTGTCTACTTGGGTAATATCACTATATAATAGGGTCTATTTGAGAGTGCGGTAAATGTTGTTTTATTTTGTGTTTTTTTTTTAGAAATACATTAAAATAATATATTTTTTATTTTTTAAAATTTATTTTTGATATCAACGTATCAAAAAATCTAAAAATTTTAAAAAATTAATTTAAAACTAAAAAAATTAAAAACACAGTTGAACAATAATACCGAATAGAATCATAGTCAAATCATCTTCTGCATGTTTAAGTTTTATACCTTTCGTTTTAAGTGTAATAACTGTTAAATGTTGCAGTGAGAGAAATACACCAATTAATTATTTGTAGCAAAACAAAGCATATTTCTATAAATTAATTACACAGATCTGTGAGAGAAGTATATTATTTTTGTAGTGAGAGAAGTATACCAATTAATTACGACTCTTTCCAAATTTTACCTCAGTAAGTATATATGCTAAATATTAATGCGGTTCTTTGTCTGGTTCAATTAAAACTGCTTACATTGTATAAATAAACTATATGTTATATTGTTAAAATAGATTATATTATATGCTTGCTGAGTATAAATCGCCTGCTATCAAGTTGTCACATGTGGACAAACAAGAATATTTATATAAATCTCCCTTTGAAATTTGTGGAGATGAAACTCTTCTAATTTCTTGTCGATAAATTTTGGAGTTTCCTTCGTAGTCAGATCATCGTCCAGAATTTGTGGGCATTGGATCAGTCACAGATTCCCATTGCTCCAAAGAACAAACAAAAAGGAAACATTTTTTTTACTTTTCATTGAATCCTGCCTCTTGTAACCCCACTAGGCCACAATACCCTTCTTTTTTTTCTTAATTTTCTTACCAATTGTTGCATAATTCACTAATTTACCTGGTTATTAACCTCGGCTAGCAAGTATATCAATCTGGCTCGGGCAGATTTCATAGTAAATAATAAATAAAATACGCCTCCAGATTTCATAATTGCAATTTAATTTTGTTGACGAATTCGAGTCACGTCTCTTACATCATGAATTATTACAAAAATAATTGAAACTCTATTATCGGGTCTATCCCAAAATCCAACTGGGTGGTCCAATTAGCGAATAGACAAAGGAGCAAATGCTAGACAAAAAATTGCCTGCATGGGCCACAAAAAAGTTCAATTATTGGGGACTTTTGTGCCAGTTCTTCTCAAGTGCTTTCATGTTTATTCAGATTTTGATAGAATCTTGCTTGGCAAAGGAAAAACATTTCTTCATAGAGAAATTAATGCTATGCAATAATTTGTGTTTCCTGCATGTGAATTTACTTGAGTTATCTATGAAGAATAAAGGTATTCGGAAAGACTCCATCGGCACCTAGGCTACGTAAAGGCTAAAGCAAACCATTTTTTTCAGAAAGAAATAGCAATTATAGCAAGCCAATTGTCCTTCTGAATTGGACTATGATCATAAATGTCTCAAATTTCCTCTTTTGCTAGGTTATTATATGATTACTTTTGTTTTATAACTAATGATATTTTGAAATTATAATGCTGACGATTTAAAATATTTTTTATTTAAAAAGATATTAAAATAATTTTTTTTTAATTTTTTAAAAATTATTTTTAACATCATAATATAAAAACGATTTGAAAACATAAAAAAAATTATTTTTGATAAAAAAAAATCAATTTTTGTTTTTTAAAAAAGGCTAAAGATATATTAGGGTTAGCTTAAATCTTACTTCTTGCAATCTCAAATGAGATCTCACTTTGATGTTTGAATCTTGATAACTATCATGTGAAATTAAATGGCATTGATTGACTGAAACTACTCGTCAAGAAGTGAGTTGAAAATAATGGTCGGTTCAGTTGTGTACACATGAAATTTATTTCTTACCTAGAAATAAATCGACTGACACCAAGAAAATCAGATTTCGAGGTAATCTCAAGCAACAATTCTGGGCCCTCTGCTTTTCTTTTCTTTCCTTTTCCTTTTTTTGTTTTTTGTTTAATTTTTGTTTGGGAGTTTTACTGCTTACAAAATCACAAATATACTTCACCCTCTTCCTATTTTCCCAAATTAACTATGAATTTAATAAGATCTCAGATTTTTTTATATGGCTACGCACTATAGAGAGCACATTTTCATATATGGTCAACTCTTGGGCTCACCTTCCCCTCCCCTCCCCTCCTACAAAGAATTCTGAGTTTATTTGAATCCCTCTGAATTAAGTTGATAAATTTGTGATACAGTGTTTTGCTTAATGTTTTGTATATAGGTGTTAACAATGATGTTATTTTCAACTTTACAGCATCAAAATCATATCTAGTTTTAGGTTTAGATTTTAAAATGATCATTCACATGTGAATTCAATTTGAGAAAAATTCTCACGATCTATTCTTATTTTCAATTACCTAAAAATGATGTATCCCATGAAATGAAATTCTCAATGACATGTAATTTCATCTATATACATGATTTAATTAGTGGGATTAAATCATAGTTGTTAAATCAAAAAAAATATTGAAATAATATAACTCGGTTGACACGACTAATAAGTGAAAAATATATATATATTTTTTTTATACTATATTTTTTCATTAGTAAGTTATGAGAAGTAACGTTATCATTATAATTCTTTTAAATTCAAGTAATTATTTTTTCTTGTTTAAAATTATGCTATTGATTTTTATTCAAGTTTAATTAATTGTTTTGAGATGTCGTATATGCTTTCTAGTTTTTTTTTTTCATTCTGTAATTGTTGTTAAGGATAAGAAGCAAAAGAATTAATTTGATTATTGCAATTCTTATTTTGATTTATTAGGGGAAAATAAACTAAGTTAAGTTGTCAAATTTTTAAACGTTTGTTTAGAATAATTCCACAGATTTTATTCCTAAAGTTACTACCGAGTGAATGAGAATTGTTTTCAATATTAAATTCACTTGATGGTAAGAAATTGATTAGAGAGCTTTGTTTAATTAATTTACTCGTATTCTCGTTGATTTCCCCCAGTTTTAAGGAATAATAAATTTATTTATTTGATGAAAAATAATATTTATTTTACTTTGATGATCAATAGATTTATAAGAATGAATGTATAGACTCTTAAATTGAATTAACGAGATATCAATTTATTATTTTTATTTTTAAAATCATTTTTTTAATTTTTTTTATTCAAATGACCCATTCTATTTTGTTTTAGTATCTTGTAGGAAAATTAAAAGAAATTTTTCTTGGATCTGACTGCTTTTTACAATTTTATTATGAATTTATTTTGTTTGTAATATCAAAATCAGAATTATATTTTAGGGTTCCGATTAACAACCAACAACCAATAATTTTAATAACTTGATTAAACTTAATCCAAACTTAAAAAAAAAAAACATTTTAAAAAAAACTAAAACAATAATATATTAATAAAATAATTATCCTCTTTCAAGTTTAAAACACAAATACGTACTCCCTCTCATGGTCTCAAACTCCAAATATTATTACCGCGGGAATCAACGACTCCTCTTTTCATTTCCCTCTCACACTCACTCACACGTGCTCAACAAAAAAAAATCATTTTAACGGTTGAAAAAGCAACTCCTTTTCATTCTCTTAATTGACTAAACTACCCCTACCAAGCCTTTCAATCTCTTTCCAGCCGACACGTACGGTTATGCGGAATTAACGCCTTAACCGTCGGCGGTACCCGAAATCATAGTGGCAATCTTGTAAATAACACCAAAACCAATATACCACACTGTCATGGAAAAATTAAAGAAAAAAAAAAACAAGAAGCCTCAGTTTTGTTCTTCTATATAACAACCTGACACAGAGAACTCAGTTGAACAACACCACCACTTGAGTACATAGCGAGTGAAAAACTGTCGGCAAAGGTTGTAAAAAAACTGTTTCTTTAACTGTTTTTCTTGGGTTCTCCGCCTGGAAAGTGACATTGTGAAGTATAGATAGTGGTGGTTGCGGTGGTGATTGGTGGCGCCGCCTGTTTGTTAGAGAGACTATTTGGTGCGAAGACCCTTTTGGCTCACAATGCAGCTCTTGGGGTTATATGTTGTGGTGTTCTTAAAGTGCTTTTTGGGTGTCTTTGGGCAGCAAGTTCATCCTCAACATAATGTGGCTGACTTACACTGGAAACCGGCTACTGCCACCTGGTATGGCAGTCCTGACGGTGATGGTAGTGACGGTGGGTGTTCACTCTATGTACTCACTATTGTATTTCCAAATTTGTAATTTTTGGTGCAACATTTTTTTTTTATCTTAGATCTCGTTTTCTTTGTTTTCATGGTCAAACTCGGTGAGTTGACTCACAATTTGCCTCGTCCACTAGCCTTGGTAAAAGTTAACGGGGAAAGTAATTTCTTACTTTTTCTTGTTTCTTTATTTATTTATTTTTTGGTGATAAAGAAACCAGGTACTCTTTCTTTTGTAAGGAGATGGCGCGTATACTTAGCTTAGCAATTTTGGCACCATGTTTCTTAAATTCTCGCATTCCCAAAACCTAAATTTGCATCCCTAAAGTATGTGACAGCACGTAATGTGTGCAGGAGGGGCATGTGGGTACGGGTCATTAGTGGATGTGAAGCCATTCAGGGCCAGAGTTGGTGCAGTGAGCCCAGTACTCTTCAAGAATGGTGAAGGATGTGGGGCATGTTACAAAGTTAGGTGCCTAGACAAGAGCATATGCTCAAGAAGGGCAGTGACCATAATTGTTACAGATGAGTGTCCAGGTGGGTATTGTTCCAATGGCAACACTCACTTTGACCTTAGTGGTGCAGCCTTTGGTCGCATGGCTATTTCCGGTGAGAATGGTCAGCTCAGGAACCGAGGTGAAATCCCGGTCATTTATCGCAGGTATGGTCCTGGCTTGTGTTTTATATGTGTGTACTGTTTGTGGTCAGTCATTTTCTTCTCCCTTTCTAGTTTAACTGCCTGTGTTTGTCATGTTTATTTTGTCACTTCTCTTAATAATTTTGGTTTTTCTCTTTAATCTTTCTATTTTAAAATGACACAAAACCCCTTTTTGTAGGACCCCATGCAAGTACCCAGGGAAGAACATTGCCTTCCATGTCAATGAAGGCTCAACAGATTATTGGCTATCCATTCTAGTAGAGTTTGAAGATGGTGACGGTGATGTTGGATCGATGCATATAAGAGAAGTAAGCGATCTTCTTCCTTAATTTCTGTTGTTATTCATTACATTTTGGACTTTAGGCTCCGGAATCTTGGCCATGTCTAACTTCGTAGTGTGCATATAAGAGAAGTAAGCGATCTTCTTCCTTAATTTCTGTTGTTATTCATAACATTTTGGACTTTAGGCTCCGGAATCTTGGCCATGTCTAACTTTGTAGTGTGCATATAAGAGAAGTAAGCGATCTTCTTCCTTAATTTCTGTTGTTATTCATTACATTTTGGACTTTAGGCTCCGGAGTCTTGGCCATGTCTAACTTTGTAGTGCAGAGTGAGATGCCATTTACTTCATGCGTCATGACTCGATAAAGTGCAAATAATTATCTATCATCTTTAGGGGTGTTGGTGCGCGCTACAGTGCATCTTCGAAAGTGTTCGCGTTCACTTTTAAATAAAAAGAACTGCCTAAAGGCCCTAAACATGCTAAATTAGATAATCAAAGTAGTGCCCATTTCATGAAAAGCAAGGGTATTGCTAATTTTAGACCTTGTAGTCAAGTGGCATAGTCCAACATCACCCCATCTTTGTGAAGTAAACTTTGCACTTTCTAGTTCTGCACTACTCTGTTTTTCCTGCTTGGTTTTTTATCTCCTGTTCAACTATTTTCTTGACTCGTTGCATGTGATAAATGGGCCACTCTCTGAAACTCAAGAATCTGAAAGGGAAAATCTAAGGACTTAGTGGATTCTAATTTCTGAAAAGAGATCTAGAGATAAAGAAGGAAAAAGGGTATAAATCTCTGTATTCAAATAGAAATTCTATGCTTGTCTCACATGATTTTACATCTCTATTGACAGGCAGGAGGCACTGAGTGGCTAGAGATGAATCACGTATGGGGTGCAACTTGGTGTATTATCAGGGGACCCCTGAAAGGACCATTCTCCGTGAAATTAACAACACTAACAACAGGAAGAACACTGTCTGCAAGAGAAGTGATTCCAAGAAATTGGGCTCCAAAAGCTACTTACACCTCTAGGCTCAATTTCTTCCATTAATATGGCAAGGCTCCATGCTTTTTCTTGGTGTGGAACCAAAGAGAGAAACAAGCCCATTTTTATGACTGGAAAACGTGCCTTGTTCCCTTGACGCAAAAGTAGCCGTTGACTGGCGTGGTGAAATCTTTTTTTTTTAAGGAAAAGTAGCCGTTGGATTTTATAATGGCATCCAAAGCCCTTTTCTTTTTCTTTTTCTTTTTTCTCTTTTTTTTTTGTGTCTACTTTTGTGGTGTGTTTTAATTTAGATCATCAATGTAGCCCTCTCCAAAGGAGAGAGAGCGTATAATATCTATTTTATGTTTGTGTAAGTTTTTAGGCCCTTTGTGTCATCAATGAATTTGGACCGTTGAATATTAGAGATTAGAGCTTGCTTGTGGGACCTTGTTCATCATTTCTTCACTACCAATTCATTGTTTATCAGTACCTTTTAGCGAACAAAACTTAATTTGTTGCATAATTGAAGCCTGTTCATGTACTGAAGAGATCGTTATTATTCTCATTACAAAATCCTTTAGTTTTCATGAAAGAAAGAGATGCAAAAGATTTAGTTACATGATGTTAAATAAGTTCATCAACAAAACCGTCTACAAGATAACTGTACTTGTAGGGGTAAAGCACTTACATATGAACTTGTTCATATACTTTACTTACACCTCGTAACATATGAACTTGTTCATATACTTGTAGGGGTAAAGCACTTACATATGAACTTGTTCATATACTTTATTTACACCTCGTAACAAAGCTAGGGTAAAGAGTTGATAACGATTTAATAAAATTACAGTTTCTCTGTCAAAATCTTTTAGGTGTTCGCTTGGATAATTACCGGATATGTTATTCTCAAGTATGAATCTAAAACTACGTTATATATATATAAAACTCTTTTAATGAACTTACAAGTTTAGGTGTGGATGATTTACATTAAACCTGATTGGAAATAGATTTAGTCTCGATTCATAATTAATTTTGGTCAAGGATGATTAAAAAAATGGCTTACCTGTTAAAGGGAAACTGTTGTCGATATATGATATCTTCGTGTGTTAGAGCATGTGAATGAAAGAAAATCTAAAAGAATCCAATGGATCGGAGAAATATTCAAACTTGAATAACATTAATGTTTGTTGTCCTCAAATATCTTGTATATAAGGTTGGAGGTGTTCCACGACCTAATTAAGAACGTGAGAGCGAGGCAAAATATAAATACATTAAACTCACATGCACACTGCTTGTTATAGATTTATAGCAACTAACATGTATAGCTTGGTGGGTTGTGGACTTATGGCGTGTGGTGACAAAGAAAATTGTGAATACTCCATGTGGAAGGAGGTCCCCCAGCTGATTGCAACTTGTGAAAGGATGTTCATATGATTCGCTCAAATATTATAAAGGCGTACGTGTCTTCATTTGTGTTTTATCTATGATAATACTAAGGAATGTCTCCTTGGTAAAAAAGAAGAAGAAAGATTTAGAATCAAAGCTAGCAGATCCATTTTGACTCGTTGTAACTCAGTTGGCAAAGGTGGCTAGCTATGGCTACTTTGGCATTTACCTCCCTTTGGGTTCTTGGTGATTTAATTTTTCGTTTAACCCATCAACTATAAGAGACTATAAGAGATGATGTGTGTTCTTGATAATACCCTCTTTTATTTTTAATTAATATAAATGTTTAAATTAGCTTGTATTTATCTCGGTTAATCTCATACATTCTCTGTTCATCTTCATCACAAATTCTAGGTAACACTCTTTTACTTCATGTCAAATTGGTAGCAAGTTCTATTTCAATGCACTCACGGTAGAAAGTTATTGAGATTAATTCTTTATGTGGGCTTAATCATGGAAATCCTTTTGTTGTAAGCGCAAGTGATTGCATGCATGCCTACAATTAGTCTACAACTAGTTTTTTTTTTATCCACGTGCAACGGCTCACATTTTTTTTTAATCTTGTAAAAGATGCTATGAGTAAAAAAATTCTAGGCATGCTATTCTAAAAACAAATCCCAATAGTCTTAAAGCAAGTGTATTAAATCAAGACAAATCCCCAATCCTAACCTCTAATTAAATAAACTTGGAAGAATAAATTGAAGAAAAAAACTGAAAAAATAATAATTAAAAGGACGAAATAAGAGAGAGGAGGAAAACACTGTGCCCTCTGATTCACTTAGCCCTCTCAGTTTTTTGTTTAGTAAATATTATTTTTGCTGGCCACTTGTAACCCAAACCCAAATTTCTTCATGATCTATCTCTATCAACTATCAAGAAAGGCTATCCTATGTCCTAACTTCCTGTGAGCGAGGGAACTAGGCAGCACTGGACCCCGGGCAGGGACCCATTTTCTTTTGCTCAATTGATAACACGTAAAGGGTTAATTGAGAGTGTAGTAATGTTTATGTTTAAAATATTATTTAAAAAGATATTAAAATAATATTTTTTTAATTTTAAAAAATTATTTTTGATATTAATATATCAAAACAATTTAAATATATATAAAAATTAATTTTTAAAAAATATTTGAATTTTAAAAAATACAGTTTCGACTGTATTTTTAAATCATGTATTAATTTTATGATTATATTTCTGCATGGCAACGAGTTATCCTCATTAATATCAACCTTCTCAAGGATTTCCAATTACATAATATATCGGGTTTCAAAATTGAAGAACAGATCTAGCTAGATAAATTTGGAAAAAAGTGCTTTGCCTGCCATGCCTGTTGTACATATGCTTGTTTGCTCCAAGAAAACTAGTTCAAAATATATATTCCATCACTGATCAGCATGGACATATACAAGTCTAATCAGAAAGAAAAGTTTTTCTTACCACCAGAAATGCAGCAACTAACAATATATACAATAATAAAAAAAAAAATGTACAAAAAAAAGAAAAAAAACAATTTCTTACCAGAAGTAATTAAACTAAACGTAATGATTCTATATGTCTATTAATAGCTACTCGTCAACCCAAAAAGAAAGAACTTGTTCGTGATAATTCGAACCCTTGTTAAAAGCAAGCTTTCCAAACGAGCATGCATGAAAAGGATGAACTGAAAAGGTTCATAACTTCATAAATACAAACTTCCAAACATAGCATCAAGCACTATGGCGAAAATGTATAATTAATGCCAAAGGGTTTACAATGCTGATTTGGTTAGCTACAACATCAAGCACTAGTTAAATTGATAGCAGCACATTACTGTCATGTCATGGAACCACAACTTTATGATGGCCTATCATGTTGAGCCAAATTAAACAATCCACCAGCAATGTTCATGACCAGTAAGCAAGCACAGAGGAGCTTGTTATTCAAGGGGGCAATAATTCGAGCAAATCATAGCATTATTTAAAGGATTAAGAAGTGGACAAGTGTTGCATCCTCACTAATCAGCCATTATAAGCCAGTCCTCGCTATGATGATTGTGTTAGTTGTTGTCATAATAGCACCAAAATACAAATTCCTGTGCTACCACACATTATATGCAAGACATGTTTAGCCAAAAATCTAACAAGACACAGAGTTTTCCTGCTAAAATAATTCTATGTCAAATGAGTTGATACACCAGGTCTTTCTAACGCCCACAGATCTGCCTTGAAGATTGCTTTGTAGACATGCAAGACACTCTCCAAATTTAAGACCGACCTTTCCTTCGGAGATCTTAGTACGAACAAAAGTTTTTCCATTGTAAATTCGTACAGAGCTATTGACAAATTCTGGCAAAAGAGTCGATCTTCGTGACCAAATTTTTCTGTTTGAAAGGCTCTATTTCTTCTGCTTCGGACAAAACAGGAAAGCATGAATAAAAGGTTGTTCAGATGCAAGACCTGAAACATAGATGGCAAAGTCAATAAAAAAGCATTCATAATGCAAAACACACATCAGCATTTAGAATTCAAAGCAACAATCATTCATCGCTACCTCGAACAAAGAGGTTTTTTGATGGAATGCAGCGAAAAGAGTTCAGCATAGAAGCCATTGAAACTTGCCCATTCTGCGAAATGCTCTGCCTAGCTAGGCTCCCAAGTTTGTTACAGAATGCCATTTCAATTATGGACTACACTTCTACAGCAAAACCACGATATCTCCAAACATTAACAGCATTCATCCTGAATAAACTAGAAAACATTTATCAATATGCAATCAAGCAACTTTCAAAATTCCAAAATCAAACAAGGGCCGTTCTCCCGATACCTCCTCTGATAAGATATCGGATAACTACAATTGTTTGTCAAAATCTCAAACTTGAAAATAATTGATGAGCGAAACACAGACGTTGTTCTAATACGCTGTACTGGATTATGTTTGAGAATAAAGAGTATTCCATCTCTTAAAATTTCCTGGCTAATGTCTCATTCCCCCCTCCCTTTCTTTGGAACGAGTTATCCACGAATCGAACTAGATGAAACAAAAGATAGATTCCGGAGGATCTGCATAAGTTCATAGTAAAAAACATCTCACCAGGGTGGTCTCTCGAAAGCTTAATCTGCCTCTCCAAATTGACTCGGATAGTAATTTGGTAATGCTTCATCATTAGCATGCTCTTCTGCTACAGCCCCTGTGCACAAACACCAGCTCGCCCACATATAAACCCTACATCCCTATGTTATCAAACGCATTCAACAACATCACCGAAAGTCAGAATCCACCCCCTTCAGTTTAGTAGCTTCAGATTTGCATATTGCACAAAGTTCTAATCAAAAACCAAAACCATATCACAAACAAAATGTACCATAAGTTGAATCACAAACAAAACATACATTGAAACAAAATGTTTATGGATTATCAAATATATTTATTGATCATAGCACAACTGTTAAGTAACTTTTTGAATCTCACGTAGTTTTTTTTCCTGTAAAAAAACATGAATTTATTTTAATTTCACCGATCAAGTGATTAGACTGACAATGGTGTTTCTTTATGTACTAAAATCTCTTACGTGACTTTTTTATTATTCAAAATGATTCATCTTAATGATTTTAACTGGGAGTTTCATATGAAAAATCATATATATGACTATTTAAGATAGATTCCGGAGGATCTGCATAAGTTCATAGTAAGAAATGTTTAATAAACATCTCACCAGGGTGGTCTCTCGAAAGCTTAATCTACCTCTCCAAATTGACTCGGATAGTAATTTGGTAATGCTTCATCATTAGCATGCTTTTCTGCAACAGCCCCTAGTGCACAAACACCAGGTCGCCCACATATAAACCTTACATCCCTATTTTATCAAACACATTCAACAACATCACCGTCAGAATCCACCCCCTTCAGTTTAGTAGCTTCAGATTTGCAAATTGCACAAAGTTCTAATCAAAACCCAAAACCATATCCAGTTGGCTCATACCATAAATTGAATCACAAATTAACAAACCATACATTGAAACAAAATGTTTATGGATTATCAAATATATTTATTGATCATAGCACAACTGTAAAGTAACTTTTTGAATCTCACGTAGTTTTTTTCCTGTAAAAAAACATGAATTTATTTTAATTTCACCAATCAAGTGATTGGACTGACAATGGTGTTTCTTTATGTATTAAAATCTCTTACGTGACTTTTTCATAATTCAAAATGATCCATCTTAATGATTTTAATTGGGAGTTTCATATGAAAAATCATATGACTATTTAACAATTTTGTTTACTGAAATTAATTTAAGAATTTGATTAAGAATTTAGGATGTGTTAAGGATTTGATCAAAAATCTAATTTAGATAATAATATTTATAGTTGATTGTAATATAGATCTCAGTTATAATATGGAAGTTGTACGTGTCTATATTTATCAAAGATTTACTAAAAACTCTTATAATTAGTCACCAGTGGTATGATAGTTCATGGCTTGAAAAGGAGAATTCCCTTTAGGTCAAATCTCAGTTATTTAAGAAATAAATTGAATTAATATCAAGAATTTGATGGTAATTAAAAAGAGAGAGAGAAAATATTTTTGGATGTTATTCATGTGTCATGAGTTATTATTTATGATGGTGTCTCTTTCATTTTTTTTAATTCATACTTAATATTTAAGAAATATTGACTTAAACCAAAACTGAAGTCGAGTATCTAAATAAATTTAATTTAAAGGTGATAGTATTAAATGTTTTATAATATCATCATATTCCAATTAATGATTGGGAATTAAAAAAGAGTTTGTCATAATCGAAAAGCTTTTTTATGGTGCTTATATATACTTTGGTTACGTGATAATTAATTTTATTAACATTTAAACCATGATAAATTATTTAGCAAAATCTTTACAAATTCTTATATAACTTACCGGTTGGTCTACATTAAAATTAAAATCTTCTTTTGTCAAAATATTTATTATACCAAAAGATTTGGGCAGAATGTGTAATTTCTTATACCTGAGGAGGAGCTTTAAGTTAATTTACTCTTACAGAACATCAAGACACCTGGGAGAATCTTTGACCCAGCTTAACAGATCCGAACACAACGTTAACTGCCATAACGACCACCTAGGAAAAGCAGAGAGGAAAATCTCCAAATAATCTCCATTAGCCCAAAATATTAGAGACAAGAAATTGCATCAAATCATCAACCATGTCATCCTCTTTTGATTCATTCACCCCTGAAGGAGATCAAAATGACCCCACAGTGCTGCATGTCCAACACGATCATGTGTCACCTACCTCCCACCCTTTTGTTGATGATGGCTACACAGGTGATGACTCGTCATTCCCTGGAGAAACACCATTGCCACAAGAAAATTTCTTCAATGACAACATGCATTCTTCTGAGGGGTATGGGTTTGGTTTGCCTTCTCCAAGTACTGAATTTTCCTCACCCTTTGAGACTGATGGTGGTGGTGGTGGTGATGGTGTTTTTGCTTCTGATGGGCCAATTCTGCCTGAACCTGGTGAAATGCAGGAGTTAGGAGTCAAATTCCGTGAGTGGCGCAGGTGAGTTTTTGTTTTTGTTTGTGGAAACAAGTTAAATTTGTTTTCTTGAATGGATCTTGGTTCGAGTCTTGTACATTTGGAATTTACAATGGGGTGATTTATTTATGCATGATGAGATCTAGGATCACCAATATGGCCATTTTAGCAAAGGGTTCTTATCATTTTAATGTAAGCTGAAAAGTATTGATGTGATAGCAAATTTATAGAAAGACAGGCCTCAATCTTGTAACTTTGGGATGATCTCATTCTATGTTTTTGCTTATTGGTATATACATAAACTGACATAAGAATTGGTCATTGGAGACCATGAAAAGGAAAATGTGATGTTGATGTGGGAGCCTTCTTTTTTTGGAAGCAGTAAAGCATCTGTTTTGTCTTAATTGATTTATAGCTGGCACCTTCATCATCATATGATCATTGTCCTACTTGATTTATGTTTTTGGAGGCTAGCTGATATAACATTTCTTATTATAGCACCCATATCGAATAAGAATCTGTATCCTTTATAGTACAGTGAGGTTGAATAGTCAGCCTATGTTTTGCCAGAATTTCCCCAAATAGGTTCGAAACGGTTTCTTGCTAGCATTAGCAATCAAGGTCAGCCTTCATTAGCCTCCACTGGTAATTAACACCCCCTCCCCGAGGTTGTAGCTGACGGATTACCTAAAGAAGTAACTTCTTTTGGAGTTTTAGAAATAAATAGAAAAGATGGAAGTGTGCAAGCCAGTTCTCTAATAAATGCAACTGCTACTGCATTATCTCATTCTTTTTGGAGCAGGCGCATGTTTACTAAGTTGGTGTTTTTGTCGGTTAATTAATTGTGAAATATAAGAACGAAGCTGGCAAGCAAAGATTAGCAGCAAAACTAAATGTCCTGTGCTAATTAATGTTTAATATTTTTTAATTGAGTTCATCTTTGTGGCTACCAAGTTTAGAAGTGGAGGGTTGTGAAATCAAAGTTGTGATTCTAACGAAATTTAATTAATGGTTGGAAGTTTAAAGGAGTTTATTTTAGAAAACATCTCTCTTCTGATTGCTTTTAAAATAATATGACAAAACTTGCTTGATATGAAGCAATGGAGTACTAAAAACCTCATTGATTTTTACATGCTGCTGTTTTTGCGTTACACCATACTTGTACTGCACCACGGCTAATTCAAAATCTGAATGTTGAAATCTTTTAGACCAATGTCTTTTTAATGTCTGAAAGGGCTTCTAATTGTTATAATTTCATCAGAATGTTGAAATCTTTTAGACCAATGTCTTTTTTTCTCTCTCTCTCTTGATCATCTGTCATGTATTTCACTAATGGTGTTTCTGACATCATTGAGATTTTCTCAGCCATCTGTTATGATCCATTCTAATGAAAAGAAACTTAGAAAATAGAACAGACTAGAAGTTGCTGCAGCAGGCTAGCTTTCTTTGATAAGGTGCATTATCAGTGCAGACTCGAATGGTTTTTGTTTTGCCTGATCGCATGCATATATGATGGAAGTTCTTTGGGGATGAGCAAGGCACCAAACCTATAAATGGATAAAAGTTTTACATTTTCGGCGTGCTGAAACAGATTTGACATTCATCTTTTGCAGGCAAAATGCCCTCCATTTAGAGGAAAAGGAGAAAAGAGAGAAGGAGATGAGAAACCAGATCATCAATGAAGCTGAAGAGTATATACGAGCTTTTTATGAGAAGAGGCAGCAGAATTGCGAAACTAACAAAGCTCAGAACAGAGAAAGAGAGAAGGTAAAATCTCTGAAAAGCCACTTTTCCTTATCTCCTCCCTATCTTTTTCGAAGCGGATATGAGCTCTCAAGTTTTTCCGCATTCCTTCCATCTTTATTATGAAGTAAATAGAAGAATGCGTTTTTTCTGCAGCTGTACTTGGCCAATCAAGAGAAGTTCCATAAAGAGGCAGACAAACATTACTGGAAAGCCATTGCAGAGATCATTCCTCGAGAGGTGCCGAACATTAAAAGGAGAGGGGGTAAGAAAGAGGATGATAAGAAACCTTCCATTATGGTAATTCAGGGTCCAAAGCCTGGAAAACCCACTGATCTTTCAAGGACGAGACAGCTTTTCTTGAAGCTGAAACAGAACCCTCCACCTCACATGATGCCTCCCCCTCCCACACCTGCCAAAGATGGAAAGGATGCAAAGGATGGGAAAGATGCAAAGGATGGGAAGGATGGGAAGGATGCAAAGGATGGGAAGGATGGCAAGGGTGAAAATGAAGGGAAAGATGCCAAGAATGAGAAAACTCCCGCACCAACATCTGCTACTGCAGCTGCAGCTGCCGATGGAAACAAGCCTGCTTCACCCTGTAAAGACATTGCCAAAAGTAGTTCATTTGACTTGTCGAAATTAGATGTTCTTGCTGCAGCTGCTGCCGAAGGTGAGCAAGCTGCCGAAGGTGAGCAAGCTGCTGAAGGTGAGCAATCTGCCGAAGGTGAGCAAGTTGCCGAAGGTGAGCAAGCTGCTGAAGGTGAGCAATCTGCCGAAGGTGAGCAAGCTGCCGAAGGTGAGCAATCTGCTGAAGGTGAGCAAGCCACTGCTTAGTGATGGTTCCTATTATTCATACCATCATTTCCTATTCTACTTGTAAGGTCTCAGCTTAACCATTCGTTATGCAAACTGCGAATAAGTTCAGCTCTCTATAGATGTTATCGAGCTTCCTTCATGAACTGTGGAGAGCTTTCTTCCTAACTATAGGATGTTCTAGGCTTTACTTGCAAAAGATTTCTGTTAATTCCAATTTTTTTCCAGATTCATTGTTTAGCTAAATCTTCTCTCGTGCTTTGCTTCTGAGTGTGATGTTTATGGACGTGCCCTTTAAGCATATTTATATGTTCTACTACACCTATGCTAGCAAGAAAGCCACAAGTTGTTATGATAATTATGCATCCTAAAATTTGTCTGCGACCATGTGAATTACACTCGATCAATGTGGCGGTGCATTCTTAGGGTTTTTTGAAGAGGAAATTCAACGTTGATTGATTTGCAAGCTAGACGAGGATATATACTCCTTATTGCCCCAACTTAATCTATTTCATGTAATTTTTCTTTCGGAAAATTTATTTTTTCCCTTGGAGATTTATCAATATTCCACTTCTCTATATTTTTAAAACCTCTTGATTTTACCCTCCAAAACATTTTAAAGTTACCACCTTAAACCATTAAGTGTATATTTAATATTACAAAATAAGTTTTAAAAAACACTATATTTGACTAAAATTACAATTAAAATTGATATTGAATATAAAAAATTAAGAGATATTTAGTTAAAATTATTGTTAATAATAAAATAACTAAAATTAACATGTAGTAATTTTATTTTATAAGTTCAAAATATATAAGAAGAAGTGTATGATTATTAATACAAAATAAATATAAGAAGTCTTATTTTACATGAGATCATTCTAATTATACATGATTTAGTCGAAACAAAAACAAGGAGGTAAGGTAATCACAAAACAGTGTTTAGGGACCTTATCATATCAAAAACTTGGGCGTTGATGGATGTTGATTTTCTATAAATTATTGTGTTTGGAAACACGTATTTTTAAAAAAATTAATTTTTTATTAAAAATTAATTTTTTTATGTTTTAAATTATTTTGATGTCCTCATTTTAAAAATAATTTTTTAAAAATAAAAAAATATTATTTTAATATATTTTAATATTAAAAATACTTTAAAAAACAAAATATAAAAAAAATACATCTTCAGCAAAAACTTGGGTCTCGGATTTCCTCACCAAGTTTTTAGCTTCTGCAAAAACTTCCCAACGATAATTCTTTTGATTAGTTTAAAGGATGGTGAGGTTATTTTGGTCTTGTAGCAAATTCAACGGTAATAAAAAGCTGCTCGCAGAGGAAAGTGAACAAAAAGCATAAGTTGCTTTCCAAAAACTGAGGGCATACCTCATTTATTGGTGGGACTAAGGGACAAAACTTGGGTTCCATTTTATAACCAAAACAATATAAAAGCAGAAGCAATCTCTCTGCAAAACAGAGGATGTTTTATATTATTGTAAAAACATTTTTTTAAAAGTGTTTTTACTTTAAAAATATATTAAAATAATTTTTAAAAAATTCTTTACATTAATATATTAAAACTATTAGAAATATTAAAAAATTATTAATTTAATTTTTTTAAGACAAACACACCTTCAAAACACTTCTAAATTAAAAAAAAACATGCTTAAATAACAACTTATTAAATTGATTCTAAGGTTTGTTTTGTTTTTAATGTTTTTTTTTTCTATAAAATATTATAAGAACAGGAGAGGAAAAAAACGCAAAAAAAAAGTGAGAATTTTTTGGTTATTTAATAGTAATGGTTGAAAATGATACTATTTAAGAAGTGGAACATGGAAGAATTTATAAGGGCAAAATTATAATTTATCATTTTATTTTTTATTAAAGTCTTTTTTTCTCTCTCTCTTTGAGAGAAGTCATTTTGAACTTCAAATTTATAATTCTCATAAACTAGGTTTATTTATGGGCCAAGCATGAAAATCATGTACCATGTTTGATTAAAATGGGCCAGGAATTCAGTATACAAAGTTTGGTCCAATAATGAAAGCCCATGGATCATTATAGGATTAAAATGGGCCACTTAAGACGACGAAAGAAGGCAGAACCTGATGAAGGAACGACAATAACAAAAAGACAAGGCAGAGAGCTTTTTGCTGATGCATGACATTTGATTGATGCAATGGAAAATCTGGGAAGCTTAAAGAAAAATGAGGATTGTTTTCAGAACTCTTTTTCAAAGGGTTGCAGCCTAATGTTCAAATATACAGTACAATAAGATTGTTAGATGAAGCATAGAAAGCTTTCTGATATATGGAAGAGGATGGCTGCTCTCCGAATGGATGTTCTTATAATGTTATTATCCGAGGATTTCTCCAGCACAAGAATGCAGCAAGCGCAGCACAATTTATTCATAAAATGAGAGACAGATGATTCTCTGCCGATTCCCCCACAAAAGCCTTGGTGGTGGATCTGTTATCTGGTTAATGATGGCAATCTTGTTCTGAACAAGTATCCAGGCTTCCGAGAAGGTTGTCAAGCCGAAAAGGTTATGTAAAATTTTCATGCTCGATGCTGTTAATTCATGTTGCAAAAGCAGCTTTTTGTCAGTGTAAGTTATTTTCAGTTCCAACTTGTGAAAATCTGGACAGTGGCACCAATCACTTGTTGTTTCTTCATACTGTGATTAGTTACATGTTTTGGAATAGCATTCACCTCTTGTCGATTAATGTGTACTTAAATAGAGTTAGCTGATGAAAGCTATCGAAGTTTTCTCATATTGATGAAATCCAATGCTATTGACTAGCTTACTCACTTATTCCTAATGAACTATCATGAAGTTTTTTCCTGATGAACTATCCTTTCTTTCAGCTGTGCTTTCGCTATATATTTTTGTGATCCTTTTAAACGGAAACAAACGCAGAAGAGATCATAGTTGGCTGCAAGATCACTTGAGACAAGCTAGAATTGAGCTGGTGAATTGTCACCGTATTATTACATTATGTGTATAAACTTTAAACATAACTTCTCTGCAGGTAATGTCATCCATATAGAGAGACAAAATTTCAAATTGACTAACAAACAATGGAGGGAAGGTTGGGGGTGTTCTCAACTGACATCAACCCGTGCCTTTTTCTTATTATGAACTTGTGTTCAGATCCTTTAGAACCTTATTTCTGTTTCTTACCACTTTCTTGGCTTCTAAGCGCTCGGAATCTGCTTCAGCTCTCCCTGGCTCTTGAGAATATTTAGGAAAAAAATGCATGATCAACGTTGGAGCATTGTCATTTGTTACAACTCATTCTAGGAGCTTAGAACGTAAATATCATAACAGAGGAGATAAACGACACTGACATCATACCTGCTATCTTGTTCTGCAGAAACCTGAGGGCATGAGATCATTTGAAACACAATTAGGACCTGGTAGCAAGAAAGGAATATCAATGGATACAAGACCTGACACCCTCTCAGGGTGGACAACGATAAAAACCTGGTGCCAACATCAAAGCATTACATTTACATATGTGCATAAGATCAAAATGAAGGTCTTAGGAATTATTTTTCTTTTTCGTTATCTGTTTCTTAAATACTTCCCTAGCTACAAGGCCTTCAACAATACTGGATATCCAACATTTAAAGGAAAATTCGTTGTCGATTCATGCATGCATGCCCTGCAGAGCTTCTTGTTTTCCTTACCTTTGTTATGTGAGAAGTTGTTGCAACAATGTTGAAACTGATGCATGCTTGACACTTCAATCACATAAAGCTCACTTAAATTGCTAATTAAGCGAAGGTGCTGATAAAAATTACGCGAATCCCTCACGGTGCATATATTATATATGATATAACACTAATCAGATGAACAATCCACTTTCATGACGCAAGGAAGGAAGAATAACAAGATGGTTCTCAGACTGAGATAGTAATGTTTGATCTGTGCATAATTCTCAAGGCAGGAAACAGACCACATGAAGGCCATTCATTTTCTGACACCAGAACGAAGATCTATAACAAATGGGACGGTGAAATAATTCTTGCACAGCTAGTTTAACCATCAAGCAGCTCAACACTATATGATGTTAAAGTTGAAGATCAAGTTCACCAAGATCACAGGCTCACAGCAATACGGCTCAACTAATAAAATTAGTGCACAATGAATGACCCATGTTTAGCAAAAACAAAAAAACAACGACAAGGTAAAGTTGATGGGAGTTATGATCAAACTCAAACTCATGAAAGCACCAAGGTTAGCATTAGTGTGGTTCATATGAATCAAAATTTAAGTGATGCATTATTTAAAACCAAAAATCCATGCAAATCATGACCACATTTATGCCAAGAGTGTCAAGAAGGGCAACAACATTATCTACAAGGTCCATGAAGGTCCCTTTCTCTGGTTCAGCTGGCTGTTCAGAGTGGCCATTATCAGATCTTATACTTCTTCGTCATCTTCTTCAAGCACCACATCTAGCAGTAGAAGACAAGATGACAAAGTGGGTTCTTTTAATTTTAGGATGAACATCGATGATGCCTTAGCTACCTTCCATCACATGATTCATTTAGATCCTCTGCCTTTTGTTGTCGAATTCAATAAATTATTGTCTGCAATTGTTAAAATGGGACATTATGAGACTGTGATTACTCTTTCCAAACAAATGGAATTAGCTGGAATCTCTCATAATCTTTATACTCTTTCTATCTTGATTAACTGCTTCTCGCACTTGAATCATATCGATCTTGGCTTCTCTGTCTTGATCAAAATCGTTAAACATGGTTTTCAACCCGATATCGTCACATTTTCTACCTTAATCAATGGCCTCTGTACAGTGGGTAAGGCTGCTCAAGCCGTGGATTCTTTTATGACTTTGTAGGGAGGAGGGTATCAACCTAATGTCCACACTTATACTACGATTATCAATGGCTTATGTAAGATTGGGGAAACCACTGTGGCTTCTGGATTGCTTAAGAAAATGGAAGAGGGGAATTGTTTTCGAAACTCTCTGTCAAAGTGTTGCAGCCTAATTTTCAGATATACACTACAATAATAAATGCACTTTGCAAAGAAGGATTGGTAGATGAAGCATTCGAAGCTTTCCGAAAGATGGAAGAGGACGGCTACTCTCCAGATGAATGGTCTTATAATGTTATTATCCGAGGATTTCTCCAGCATAAGGATGCATCAAGGGCAGTGCAACTTATTGGTGAAATGAGAGACAGAGGGTTCTTTGCAGATGCCCACACCAAAGCCTTGATGGTGGATCTGTTATCTAATGATGAAAATCTGTAAAATAGCTCCAATCACTTGCTTTTTTTTCATGTTTTCCATTAGTTACATCTTTTTACTAGCTTTCACCTCTTGTAGATTATTCTTGCACATATGTGGATGTTGATAAATACTTGGTTGAAGACTCAAGTATCTTTGGACAAGAGCATGCCTTTTTTTATTTCCCTGATGAACTATCCTTTATTTCTGTTCTGGTGTTGCTATATATTCTCGTGATCCTTTTTAATGGAAATTAAGGTAGAAGAAATCATAATTTGACCACAAGGTAAATAGAGACGAGCTGAAATTGAGCTGGAGAATGGTTGTTGCAGTGCCTGCTTCACCTTCAGTACATCACATCAGTTCTAGGAAAATGGAATCATTAGAACATTTATTTTATGCTACTAAACCCTCTCATAGTGTTGCCTCATGCACTTGCTAGTGTTAGGACTGGTCTTCCTCATTCCTCAACTAAATCTTAAGCAGATCTTCATCTATAGTTTCTGCAGGTTATATTAGCAAGTGAGACATTTGATTTGCTTTTTTATTACAGAACAGTTAAACTCAGCTTTGTGGTGGTTATTTGGAACTGAAACTCCAAAAAAACCTGTCTCCTTAAGACAAGCACTGGACTTTTACTGCTAACAGTGGCGGAGCAATTGCCTCAATTTTATTTTTCAAAGTATTTTTTATATTAAAATATTAATATAATATACTAATTAATCCAATCTCTTTTTTTTATTATTATTGTTCCTGTCTCTTTTTTTTTACAAAATTTCTTTTCAAACCCTAGACTATTAATTAGTTAAGCAAGTAATCTTTTATGCTTTATGTTTTAGAAAAGTTTTCTTTATCTTTTCTATTTGTTTCATTATCTAATTTTAGTTTAGTTTTTTATAATTAGTTATTAAAAATATTGGGGTTTATAATAATTTATGGATTTGTTGAATTAATATGTATATGGTTAATATTATAAGCTAATGGATATGAATTGAAATGAGTTTTGATGAACTGATAAGTATTTTGCTATGAATTTCATATGAAAAATGATGGTGATGAATTTACTAGTGATTAAAAATGAAGTACAAAACAACTCAAAAATTAGAGATATAATAGATAAATTAGAAAGAAAACATTTAATATTTATGTTTAATTCACTTATACAAAACAATAAGTCAGCAAAAACAATATCAATTTATGACTTAGATGTTATGTATCATATGTCAGTATCGAATTGTTGTCAAGAACTTTCGTAGTCCTTATAAAGCAGTTTTAGAAATAGATAAATAAAAGTTTATTGTATATATTGAGAAAAATATTTTTAATGAGATTAAAAAAAATCATTATGAAATAGTTTTAAAATAAAATTTTTTGAAGAGAACAATTATAAAGTAATTTTTTTTTAATTTTAAAAATATTTTTAAATTAATTTTACTTGACTTGAGTTGATATATTTCAAATTAAATTTTTTATATAACATATATATGTATAGTATATAATATCAGTAATTTGTTTTTTTATTTAAAATATTCTAACTCCGTCACTGCCAGCCAAGAACACATCAAATGAGCCAAAAGATGATAAAAAAAAAAAAAAACCATTTACAAATGTATTGAAGGAACAAAATTTTGCTTAAAGAATAAGAAAAAATAATTAATAAGCGCAGACCTCTTTGTAGATGGAGACAGTAGAAGGGAGTACAGAGGCTGCTTCTATACAATTTTAAATTATTTAGGAAATATAATTAATTTTAATTGTTTTGTAAACTAACTCCAAAAAAAAAAAAAAAGAGACTTTTTTATACATTCAAGGTGAGCTGCAACCCATAATTTGGTGGAGACTTGACCCATTTGGCTATGGGCTTGTAAAGGTAACTGCTGGTTTTAGTGTAAGCTGTCTAAAATATAAGGTAGGGTTTTTGATCCATTTAGCACCGCCGTTCAACAAGCCCAGAGTCCATTTACAACCAACTGAACTATAAGATAAGAAATGAAATGGTGAGAAGTGTTTGATTGAAATAAATGAAATGAAAAAAAACTAAAAGTGAGAGTGAAAATGAAAATCAAATATAATTTTATTTTTATAGAAAGAGATGGAAATAAAAACAATGAATAAAATTGGAATTCTTTAAAAACAATATAATATTTTTATTTATTATATATTAACTATTTTTATTACCATCATTACTCCAATCACTATATTTTATCTACGGTGATATTAAAAATTTAAAATAAAAAAAAATATAATATTATTATTCTAAATTTTTATATTATTATCGTCATTTCAATTACTATATTCATCACCATCATCATGCTTGGTGATGGTGAAGAGAAACACAAGCCGAAAAGTATTTAATTTTTTTTTAATTGCTTAAATGATTATTCAATATATCTTGGATATTTATATAGCATCATAACCTAACCTAAAAAGGATTTTAATTGCTGAAAAACAACTAATAAAAATAATCATAACCTAATATAAGATAGTCGGAAGAAATTCAAAATTCATAACTCAAGTTAAAAACCAAGTTTGCCCAATTTGACTAGTTGTCTTCAGTAATGTTTCAGCAGCACATTATACCTCTTTTTTTTTTCCTTTCCTTCAACTTTGCCTTGTAGTATATATATTTTTTTTAAGAAGTTGTCTGAAAAATATAATTTTTATTTAAAAATATATTAAAATAATATTTTTATTTTTAAAAAATTATTTTTAATATTAGTTAATCAAAACAATTAAAAAACATCATAAAATTTAATAAAACGCAGTACCAAACCAGGCATGTCCAGTTGACGCAAGAAATCTCACTTTAGTTGCTGACTTATGGTTGCTGAAAATTCTATCACAAAAACTCCTTCCACTGACTGACCTTGCCGCTGGGATTTCTGCTTTCCCTTGCTTCGTCTTCATCCTTCTTGCTTTATTGCAGGCATTTTACAGCCTTCTACCTTGGTCCTCGTCATCGTATAATCACTCTTCCACCATCCCCTTCACTTTTCTTCCATCACCTCTCGTGACGGTGGCATTAATTTTTTTTATAATATATTATCATTATTACCATAGACCCCATCATCTGCACATCTTCCATCATCACGATCACATTTATTATTTATAGAATCACTATTCATTGTATTAAAAATGTTAACTTTCTTTCTGATTTTTTGTTATTATTTCAAATACAGTGTTGGAATTAAAATGACATTATAATTCCTCTACTTCTATTCCACTTCTTTCATTTCTATTTCAGATTTTTCACTCATGATAATTATTTTTATTTTTTTCCCTGGGGAGGGGAGAGGGGAGAAAAAACCCAGCTTTTTAAAAACACAGGAAATTGTTGGAGTAATTGTAGTCTCCTTCAATCTTCTCACGGGTCCATCTGTAAAATTAAACGAATGCTTATTTAGAATAAAGCATGAAATGAATCATCAACAACACACAGACGACAACGCCACTTGTCAAAAAACTAAACAAAATGTATGGGATGATGTTCAAAATCCAATTGCTTAAGAATAAGGTTTTTTTGTGGTTGAATTATAGATTAATTAAGTGTTTATAAAATTAAATATACTCTTTATAGTAAAGGAAGTTAATCTCTTGATGAAACAAATCTTGATACGTACAAAAAAAAGTTGTTTTTGGGTTTATTTGAAGACCCTTAAATATTTAAGTTAAAATCTTTATAGCGAGAAAATATAATAAATGTCAAAAAAAATAAATTCTAAGAATAAGAATGTGTTCTTGTTTTGGTATAAAATGAATGCTTTAGGTAAATAAATAGTATGTATGTGTTGAGAATGAAAATTATGAATTTTTTTACCTAGGCGATACATGAGATATTTATACTTTATGAACTTTGTTTTTTTACAAGTATCGGACCTAGGCCACAAAGCCATGCCTAGAAAGAGCTATAATATGTGTCGGGCCCAAAACATCGAGCAATGTACATGGGTTGGGCATGAGACTTGAGTCCACAAAGCGTTGGATGTAGGCCTCGTGCCAAGGCTCGGGCACCACGACCAAGCCCATAGGGCACCATTTGGGCTTGGACACCACGCTGAAGCTCAAAGCTCATAAGGGCGCTTGGCGTGTGTCCATCATCTAGGCTTCAGCATGGTGGCCGAACCCATAGGCGCTGGCAAGTGTTCAACAACTAGGCTCTAGTGCTACATTTGAGCTTACAATATCAAAGAATCATCTCAACCTAAAAACTTAAGTTGTTAGGTGAGGTCCTAGGATATGATTTATATTATTCTCTAACACACCCCCTCAAGTGAAAGCCCTTTGGACTTGAAACTTGCACATGCCCACTTTACCCTGTGCTTAATTTTTATCAAATAAATAAGGATGGTGAGATTCGAACTCGTGACCGCTTGGTCATCAAGGCTCTGATACCATGTCAAAGAACCATCTCAATCTAAAAACTTAAGCTGTTAGGTGAGGTCCCAGGATATGATTTATATTATTCTCTAACATACAGATGGTGGCAAGTGCCTAGTGTTTAAGTGGTTTGGGTTTAAAGCTTGTTTTTAAAAGCCTACATCATTATTAAGATAGGCTTGGACCACTAAAAAATATTTTTTTAAAATATTGATAAATTTTTATCCATCAAAATGATTGTTTATTATATCTTAAGAACCTAAAAGAGAAAGCACTCCAAATGTTGACCATATAGTAAGCTTTTAGTTTATTAAGTTAATCTCTAATTTTCTATAACCTTTTTTAAGAAGTAATTGATCAATTCTCTAAATAATCCCCCCAAGGACTCTGGAACCGGCTGAATTCAAATCACAAAACACTCAGTATTTAATTATATGTATATATGGTCAAGTCCTATTCATGTTTCCATACCAATATATTCACACAAAAAAAAAAACAAATGTTCTTACGCATAGATAATGACCGCAGCCACACCTTGACATCAAGATGTTGGGTTTGGTTTGCAGAAAGGAACATCAACATCTTAGTCCATAGCTGCCCCTCCCACCATGCTAGATATTTACAATGCCTTGTCAAGTTCATGATTAGCAACTACATATATTTTATAAACTACATCGTTTTCATAATTTAGCATTTTCTCATCACTAATCCATCGTTATCGTGCCGTCGAAAGTAAGAAAAATGTAGATGATCTCATTGGACGGCAGAAATGGCCCCCACAATTTCAAATTAGGACAGCAAATGCATTAGCCTGGCTAATCTTAAAGGTTTACTGCCATAATTGATAGTTGTTTATGGTTGCCTCTTTATTCCATAATTTTTATAGCTATGAGATGTGATAAACAATTCCTGAATCCGGTGAGGATTCCCAGACAAGAAATATTATCTACAAAGAAGATTTTTTAAAAAAGAAAGACTTCCATATTGTTCACATTTTCGAAGATTATTCCCCTCAGCAGAATATGCCTGTGGTCATTCTGCTTTGAATCCCACTATGTTTTGTAGATTTTACGATTCCTCTCATTGTCTTGTAGGTGTCTTCTCTTGCTCAAGATTTGTGTTTTTTAGTACTTTATTCTTCCTTTTTTGGGCTCGAGATATCGTCACTTTGAGTTTTCATTTATCAAGATTGATCAAGTCTTTCAATATATAATAGGTTTCAGGTAGATATATATATTCTAAATCCCATTACAGATCTAAGATAATAATATTGGAATGTATTTATTTACCGTTCGAATCAATATTCGAGAGTAAGCTCTACCAAGATTTTAGTTGTTAGCAAAGCTCGATATTTGAAGATGGTTGATAGCTTTTGGTTATAATCATATGATAGAAAATACATAAATAGTGAATCAATATATTTTTTATTTTAGAAGGATAAAAATTAATTATAAAATTTTTTATAATCATCTTTTTTATTTTTATATATTTGTCTTCATTTTTTAACTAAACATGTCTCTATTTTTTTTTTATTTCTTTTTTTACAGGTACATTAATCAAACAAAATCTTAAAAATCATCACATTAAGTTTTAAACTTCAACAAGTAATAATGCCATACACATTCCAGCATGCATATTGAAAATGACTTTAATCATGTGGATCATTTGTTTGCTCCATCTTCTTCTTCTTGTTAAAAATTTTATTAATTTAAAAGTTTAAATTATTAGGTAAGGTATTAAGAATAATTTTACATTATTCTCTAGCACATTCCTCGAGTAAAAGCTATATAATCTTAACACTTACACAAACTTATATTATCTTATACTTAATTTTTATTAATTAGAATAAATGTAGTGAGATTGATCTCATAACTATTTATAATATCAAATAATCATATCAATCTAAAAAATTAAAATGTTAGATGAAGTTCTTCAACACTTGTTTCATTGGACCATTACCAAATAGTGTATGAAAATAATATTGGATCCATGCAAATTAGTATGTTTATGTGTTAATTTCCTGTATTCGGAACTCTTTGTTGATTTCATACCTGAGGCAGATTCACAAACCTCAGATCTTCCATAGAAATTGATTGTAACTACAATCATTCCACACCAGAATTTATGTACCGTGAAATAGGGTTTCCATCAAATAGCGAAAAAAAAATGACTGAAAGCAAGCAGAAATATAAAAGAAGGGTTAAAATGGAATGAAAACAGCACATAATGATGAAAAAGAAAGATGTGGTACTGCAAATTGCATACTATGTATCATTACAACTACTGTTCATAAAAGAGGAGACATATCATTACAATGTTAATTAAGATCATAAAATACTCCAAAATCTATAAAATTACAAATGTCTGATTCCATTCTCCAAGCAGAAAAACTAAGCTTGAGATGGATAGACCAATGAAGAGGGAGATCACCAAACTGTCTCCTTCTATGCTGGTCCTGATCTTAGGAGTTGACTGTCTCCAACATGACATGAACATCTAAGGAAAAAAAAACACGACTGGGAATACAGAATGAGACTACCTAGAGACTTGATAGATAATATCATCTGGAAAGAGAATGCAAGAGCTATAAAGCTAAATTCTCATTGCATAAAGGCCTGAAATATGCAGCCTTTGTGCAATAGATGCAATGGAAAAGGATTGAAAGGATCAAGAAAATATGTGAAGGAGGTTTGGAAAGAAGGAAAAGAAAAAAAAATGAAGGGGTTTGAAGCTTCTGGAATCCTGATAAGGAAGCTCAGCTCCGAGGGAATCACAGGTTGTTTGTGAAAAATCTGCAACCAGTGAGGAAAATAAAGTGGGCCTAGAGATCGAATTTTCCTATGCACATCAGGTCACAAATTGGTTTGCTAAAAAATCTGCAACCTGTGAAAAAAATCCAAGGGCTGGTCCAAAAACCTCCTACAAAAGACTAAAATTGAGAGAGAAAAAGTAAGAGATATCGGCTGCTACGCTATACCAGAAGAAAACTAGACTTGTGGGTAACTATGTCAATCAATCTTGATCCTTCCAAAAGAATGGCTTCGTGGGGAAGGAAGAGGAAGAAGAAGAAGAAGCTGAGCCCATGTTGTCTTGTTGTCTCTGGAGATCAGAAGAATCAGTAAACTGCTGTTGATTTGGAGTAACAAAAGGAAGGTGTGATTGTAATAAAAAATTGTTAGTGGTGTCCAAATCGTCCCACACAGGACTCCCTGGACCCCAACCTGCTTGAATAGCATTATACCAAGCTTCTGCCATGTCTCCCCACATCAGTTCCTGAGACCCCGAAGTGCCTTCCCCTGCACTGGATCCCACTGCCTGAACCTCATCACTCACCGTAGCCCCACTTGAACCCAACCCGGAATCATCATCAGGATGGTCTCCTTGGGGCTGTTCTGGTGGCGGCGGCGGCGGCATGGTTTCCACCTGCAAGTTAATGCCTTCCTGGGCTTGTTTTGGCATTGAACTTTGATTGGGGGTCGGTGGAGAAGAAACTGATGAACTTGGAGCTGTGGAAGTTTCTTTTTCTTTGTTGAGGAAAAGTTCAGGGAAATTCAGCTTAGCATTCTCTCCTCTCAACTTGAAGGCCTCGCGATCATAAGCTAAGGCAGCATCTTCTGCATTGTCAAATGTGCCTAGCCAAAGGCGAGTCCTATTTCGAGGGAGACGAATCTCGGCAACCCATTTTCCCCAATGCCTTTGCCTCACTCCCCTATAAAGCTTTGTTGTATTTATAGGCTGAATCGGTGGCCTAAACAATGGCCTCCCATTTGGCCCCAGCCTGTTCATCATCATCATCCTTCCTCTCGGACTTAAGTTCAATGCGTCATTCCAGTACTGAAACAGCTGCTGTTGCTGCTGCTGCTGGTTAGCCAATGCAGATTCCCCAGCAAAAAACGGAGGATATGCAATGCCATATTGCTGGTTTTGACCAAAAGAAATCATTTGCTGCTGATTCTGTGCAACTTGAGATGGTGGACGAAAGATAGTTGATGAAGGGTTTGTTCCAACTTGTTGGTGGAATTGAACAGGTTGATTAGACCCTTCAAAGGCAAAAGGAAACTGAAGTCTTGAACTTGAAGATGACACAGGCGAAGACGACAAAGAAGGCGGATATAAAGACAGAGTAGAGGCAGAGCTAGAAGAAACAGAGAAAGAAGGTGGCAATTGATGAGCTAAATATGCAGAGGATTGAGTTTGTTCTTGACGTTCAGGGCTACGGATTTTTTTGGAAGGCCTGTCTGACAAGGAAGCTTCACCAAAAACCGGCTTCCAGTGCCGCCTCTCAAAGCTAATATCAGCTTCTTTTCTGCCTCTATCAAGCTGCCAATCTTGGTCCATTGCCAGCCTTTGAGTTTCATCAACAACACCCTTCTTGGATTTTCCAGTGTTATTCTTAGCTGAATCCATTGGTAGCTACCCGCTCGCTCGCTCTCTCTTGAAAGATTCTATTATATGCTAAGGGAAGGAATAGAATTTTCAGGATAAGACACCACGCAGAAGCAAATGGGGTAAAAAAGAAGAGTGGAATCAAACGTATCAGAAACAAGAAAACCAAATCTACAAAAGCAGAAAAATGAAAAGTAACAATACCAAGATCCAGATTTAGTCAAAAAGATTCGAGAATCTTGTATGGAATTTAATGGCTAATCTGATTGAAGTAAAAACAGAATCCGATGCCAAACATATCAAATCTTGAGCACTCCATCTCTAAGTCTCATGAAAATGAATACTGATAAGAGAGCGAGCGCGGGGAAAAGAGAGGTAGAGAGATCCAATGGGATGTTGTCGCTGTTGGGTTTTTCCTGTTGGCGGTGGTGTGAGTTTCGGCTTTTGGTATCGGAGGAGTAAAATTGAGAGAAGTTCAAAACAGAGAGAAAGCAGGGGATAAACAGGGGAGTGTTTTTTTTTGTAGTTGTGAGAAGGGGGAAAGCAGGGGGTGTGGGTTTATATGTAACTTTTCGGGTGTTAGAGATAGAAGAGAATTTGTAGAAGGCTCGTGGTTGGTTAGCTTAATTTGGGACCCACACGTTTTGTTGCCTTTCAAATATCGTTGCTTCTACACTAATTTGCCTATTTTACTCTCTTTCTCTCTCTAACCTTCCACACAAATTCTATATTTTTATTGCAAAAATGTTAATTTGGTTTCCTTCAACTTAAATCAAAGTTAAACTACTATCCTACGGTGCTGTGTTAGAATTGATAATATATTTTAAAAATATATATTTTTAAAAAATATTAAATTGAAATTTTTTTATTAAATCTTAGTAATTTTAATATATTAATATCAAAAATTAAAAAAACATATTTTAATATATTTACAAATAAAAAACAGTTCTCAAAAAACATCTCACATTAGAATACCAAACAAACATTAAAAAAAAGAGAGAATCTTTCTTATTAAAAAAATTATATTTTTTAAATTTTTTTCTTTTATATTTCTCTTTTCTCTTTTCCATGATATAAAGATCGTGTAGTAATAAATTTTTCATGATTTATATTTTAGTATAAATCCAAGTATGATTTTGCTCATAAAATATGGTGAATTTATTTTTAGTTTAATGTGGGTATCCGGGCCAGTTTGCGTGCACCTCGACTAATCTCACGGGCCCTGAAGTTAACGACCATGTAAGCCTCCAGTGGCCATCATATGAGCAACCACAGGGCTCGAACCTGAGACTACAGAGAGAGCAAACCTCTTGGTCCCAAGCTTTTACCACTGGACCACCACCTAGATAGTTAAATTTTTTTAATTTTTAATCTTCCTTGATATGAAGATAATATTTTAGTTTTTCTTTTTCATATCATTATTGCAAAATCATATTGAATAAATCAATTGATCTACTTCATCGTGGGGGCATCTCTCCTATCAAAGGACAAGAAAATCGAAACTACTTGACAGAAAGAAAAAAAAAAAAAAAAAAAGTCTTTCTTTCTTCATCTAACTTAGAGAAATTCAAGTTTAAACGCTTTTGACAAGAAATTAGACACCTACCAGTACCACCTGGCTAAAATCTTTGGAGATTCATGCACGCATTTGTTTCTTCGAACTTTCAACCGTGACTGGCCAATTAGGAGCCACTAAAAGGTGTGGAGGGTCGGCAGAGTAAAATATAGTAGCTACTCGAACTTCAATGTCCGTACAGTTGTTAGAGATAATTTTGTATTGTTTTCAAGTGACATTACTCTGTGTGTTGCTCACTGATCGATAAGGTCTCGAGGAACACATGCTTGTGACTTGTGAGAGTGTGGTTCAAACAGAATCTTGGGCGAAGACAATTAACAATTAAGAAATCCTTTGTCTATAAACTAAGATCAATGTATGTTGCGGGATTATTTTTTTAATTTAAATAGATAGTTAACGTGTTTTCTAGTATTGTTTTTATATATAAATGATGTGGGGTTAACGTGATCTATTTAATAAGTTTAAAAATATTTTGAATAATTTATAAAATATAATTTGATTAAAATATATTCAAAAATACATTTGAAATAACAACATGATAAAACAACTAAGGTTAATTTATTAAATTTATAACTTACATCATAAGATAGTTATAATTTTATAAAAAATAAATTAAAATAATTTATGAAACCTAATTTTTAATAACTCAATGTTAAATGATAAAATTAAAAATAAAATCAATTAAAAAATAATTAAAAAAATGGCTCGAATCAACCCGGATTAACCTACCAAAACCTCGAATCGAGTTATAAAACTTGGATAACCTCATAGAAAGAAAGTTGAAACAAATTATGAAGGCTAATTCTCAATCAATCCAACGTTATATGATGAAATTGAAAAAAATCAATTAAAAAAGATTAAAAAAAAACTAATTCAACTCTAGTTAACCTGTCAAACCTGCGATCTGAATTATAAGATCATGATAACCTTATAGAAAAAAATTAAAAAAAAATATAAAACTCAATCATTAATAATTTTAATATTAAAAGATAAAATTAAAAATTAAAAAAATAGTAAAAAAAACTGAAAAGAAAAATCAAAGTACTGTTTTAGTAAATAATGTTTTATAAAAAAGTGAACAATACATTTATTTTCTCTTTTAGTTTTTGTTAATATAGATTATTTGTTTAAAATTTAATCATAATTTAAAAATTACACATACCTCAATAGATTATTAGAAGATTAAAACGTCTTAAAACTTGCATATATCTATCTTCTCTTGCCCTTGAAATTCTAAAGATATAAATAAAACTTTAATCTATTAATTTAAACACCATCATACCATATAAAAAGTTTATCAACCTAAAAAGTTAGATAAGGCTAGAATATATTTTATATTATACCCTCCAACAATAAAAATTAAATATGCTTTTGTGTACCCTTAAAGGGTTAGTACTAGGTTACACATTGAAAACCACACAAGGTATCCCTCTGCCCACAATAAATAAATGAAACTACAGGCAACTCAAGTCCACACCAAGCAAACATTTTATATTATGAACATCATCCTTCCTTTTGCTTGAATACTCACAAAAGTTTGGCATCCATCAAAAAACTAGTCAAAGTTTGGTCACTAATTCGTTGCAATATTTCTCTGATATTTGTACATTATTATTTTAGAATTTTTTTTTATGAAAAAGCTGTGTTAATTATTCGATGATATTACTAATTCGGCTGCAATTAATTGAGCGCATAAAAGCACCCAAAATAAATAAATAAATACAACCAGAAAAAGAAAAGGAGAACCTAGTTATCATGCTATTGCCGCAATACCATAAAGCAAGAACAATAAGTTTTTCAAGCAATAAAAGATAACAAACAAATCATGGTTCTATTTAGAGGAAAATGAACTAGTAAGATTTGTCTGATTTAATGAATTAACTCACGATAACTTTATCGATTTAATCAAAAAATTATTTATTTATTTTAAAAAAAATTAAAACCATGTTATTTAGATTTCATTTAAATAGTATTAAAAAAACTTCATTCTAATCTTTTTTTTAATAATTTTAAAACTATTTTATTTTAAAATAACTCTAGTCAACACACGTCAATCTATTTAATTTATAATTGGAGTTTTAGACTAGTTGATGACCAAACCAAGTTTGATCAATGATTTTCTATGTTTACCATCTATGATTAATAGAGTATCTTCAACTGATTGCCTATTTGATAATTCCCAAGAATCATTAATTCACAAATTATCATAAAACAGTAAGATTTGAGTGTGTTTTAAAACTGTATTTGGTATGAAAAAGTATTAGATCGATAATTTTTTTAGTATTTTTTAATAATTTTGATTTGCTAATATTAAAAATAAAAAAATTATTTTAATATATTTTTAATATACATCCTTCACCACAGTATCATAAACAGGAAGAAGAGGACGACTGTGTGGTCTTTCTTATGCCACAGAAAAAAATGATCATCCATCCACTTGTATTAGGGTTATAATCACTTTCGGTGAAAGGTATTCAATCAAGAAACAAAGAAAGAAAATTGTCGAAGATTCTTCTCTGTTTTTTGTCTTTGGAAAGTCAACATTATCACAGTGTGTCGGTGTAAATCGGCACGTGTCGGTGGTCCACCCAGCTACCCCATCATTTTTTTATTTCTTTATATTTCTCGAAGTCCAGCACTTCAAGAAAATTAGTAACTTTCGACGTTGAACTCCTTTTCTATTTCTTTAATAGAGTTTGGTTCGAATGATAGGTGAGTTTTTTGTAATAGCATTTTAATCTACAGTATAAAATTATAGCAAAAAAATTGTTTTCCTGAATATATTAATTGCAATGCAAATGATTGAATGTAGTAATTTAATTAATGTGCATAACTTATCATATTTATTTTTTAATATTCAAAGGGAAAAAAAAATTATCTATTCTATGGTAAGATTAGTATGAGCTTCCCAAGTTTTGTACTAATTAAAGTTTTTATTATAATTAATAATTATTTGATTTGACTCCGACTAATGATAAATATTTAAAATATATGATAAGAAAAAAAATTTAGTAGTATATATTATTTGTATCATGAATACACTTCTTAACACAATTTATTGTTTAGTAGCCCTTCTAATAGTCAAATTTATTTTTTATATCAGCATATCAAAATAATAAAAAATTTAATTTCAAGCAAAAAAATTTTAAATTTTGTAAAATATATTTTCTACCGTGAAAAAAAAACACGTCTAAAGAAGATGAAATTGTTACTAATTTTGCTCAATGGGCATATAATTAAGCAAAATCCACACAGAAAATACATATAAATATTAGAAATTATAATATTATATGTTAGTCACTAGAAACTCCTGTTCTAATCGAAATTTACTATAAACAATGCCTGACACTCTCAAAAGTTATTGCGTGAGAGTGACTTGGAAATAGAGGAAACCCAGGATAGCAAAACCTGACCATAACGTCTTCTTCTCTTTGAAATAATTTTTTTTTTTAGGAGGTCAAATATCAAGCCACCTTAGCTTAGTGACCAAGACAGGAAAAGCTTTCTTTTGAAGCTGGTGACCCAAGTGAAGGACACGTGGTACCTATTCCATCACTGTGGCTACAGCATGAGTATCTATCTCCAGAACTAAAAAGAAAGAAAATATCTTTGCTAGTTCTCACAACCAATCAAGAACAGTGAAACATGTAGATGTCTTAATTTGAAATTAACCCAAAAATATCTATCTTATTGGAACAACCGGGGAGTTACCATTTTTTTTATATTAATATGAATATTTAGATTAGTTTGCGTGCACCTCGACTAATTTTATGAGTATTAAAATTAACGATTATGAAAATCTTCAATAATCCAGAGATATATGGGACTCGAACCGGTAATTTTAAAGGAGTAAATTCAAGACCCGACTAGTTAAGTCATATTACTATCTTAATTTGACAAGTTACTATTAAATGATCCCACTCGTTAAAAACTCAGTTGAATTAAACAAGTTCTTCTTATTCTAAAAAATATCTAAGTTATTGAAATAACACATGAATTGTTATTTTAATTTGATGGATTAATATTAGTAATAAATTTTATGAGATTATCTTAATTATTAAAAATTCAACGAATTATTATTGTACCGGCCGGTTCTTACGTCCATGCAAGAACATGGAGACAATTTTTAACTGCCTGTTAACTCTCTTTCTTCGACCATCCAACATGCAATCACACCAAATTTATCTTATGTGTGTCTCTTTCTACACAAATCGTGGGGCATATGCATGAATATGTCACGGAGTTTGTGAGAGAACCCCACGGAGTTTGTGAGAGAACCCTTTGACATTTGCGAAGAAATGGAAGCATGCATGAGTATCTCACAGATTATTGGACTCCTTTCACAGACATAATTCCATGGATCCATCATACTTTGGCTGACAAGGAGGCAGCCATGCTTCCCGTGGATCATTTCAAAACATGGTAATTAATTGATTTAAATTTTATCCATGTCAATTCATGCAAGTAGCTGTCGAAGGCCTATTCGTGGTTATTTGTAATAAGTAAACTCGTAGTTATCACCAAGAATCATGATGCATAAAGAAGATAACCAATGCTATTAATTATTTGTATTATAGTACTAATTATATATTTTGTTAATGAAATATAAGTAAAGAATAATGAAATAGCTGTCAAAGGCCTATTCGTGGTTAAATACTTGATTAGTTGGTTCTTCACTAATTTAATTAATTTCTCAAGAGCTAATTTTAATTTCATGTGGTCAACACATATTTTCATTGGTTCCTGCCACTCTCTTTCTTAGTGAGCTTGAATTCCCGATTCAAAACAAAATCTTGGTCCTTACTAGCTAGAAAGGGACTGCACTAGACTAGAAATTAACCCTAAATTATTGAAAAATTAGACATCATTATAGGACATGATATATCACAACAAAATCAATTTTCACGTGCAATTAGCCTTGAGATTTAAAATATCTCTCACAGACCCATATATTGGATAAATCAGTACTGTGTTCAGCAGTTATATATAATTAAAGCGTGCATAAACTGACTAGAATATCTATGTTAATATATATATATATATATATATATATATATATATATATATATATATATATATGACTATTAACAAGAGATTGCACTTCAGCAACCTCTTCCATATATGTTTTTTTAAATAAAAATAAAAGCAAAAACTTAAGTAAACTTTTATTGCGATTCTGAAAAGAACATAAAAAATCAAAACTCCTACTATTTTTTATTATCCATTGTAGTGCTCGGAGAATATTTCACATCATATATAATGGTTACTAGATGGCATGCCTGCGCAATGCTGTGAGCTTATGAAATAAATGTGTTTGATGATATTATAATTACGAATAAATATTTAAAAAAATAAAATTGATAAAGATAATTTTAGAAAAAATCATAACAAAAAAGAAAACAAAAAAAGAGAAAAAAACCATATAGGGAAACACTACAGCAATCCACAGTGTTTTGTGAGGAAAACTACAATGCTTACCCCACATAATTTAGCTTTACTTGTAATTATAATTCTCAACCAGCTCAATATTAAAAAACATCAAATCGACAAAGATAATTTTAGAAAAAAAACATGTGGGGAAAATACTATAGGAATCCACAGTAATTTGTGAGGAAAGCTACAGTGCTTTCTCCATATATTATAATTATAATTCTCAACCAGTTTAATATTAAAAAATAAAATCAACAAATATAATTTTGGAAAAAATCATGTGAGGGAACACTGTAGTAATCCACAATGTTCTAAAGAAAAAAATTACAAAGCTAAATTCTCAACCAACTCCATATTAAAAAAATAAAATTGACAAATACAATTTGAACAAAATCATAAAAAAATGAAAAAAAAAATCTCATGAGGAAACACTATAGCAATCCACAGTGTTTTGTGAGAAAGACTACAGTTGTAATTCTCAACTAACTTAATATTAAAAAAAATAAAATCGACAAATAATTTTAAAAAACATTATAACAAAAAAAAACTATGTGGAAAAATACTGTAGCAATTCACAATGTTTTAAAGAAAAACAATTACAAAGCTAAATTATTAATCAGTTCAATATTAAAAAAAAAACTAAAATCGATGAAGACAATTTTGTGAAAAGAAAATTTAAAAAATGAAAAAAACAGAAAAAAAATTGGGGAAAAAAACAAAACTAAAAAACAAAAAAATAAAATCGACAAACAATTTTGAAAAAAATCATAACAAAAAAACAATACGGGGAAACAATACAACAATTCACAATGTTTTAAAGAAAAAAATTATAAAGCTAATTTCTTAACCAGTTTAATACTAAAAAAAATTGATAAAAATAATTTTGTAAAAAAAATTAGGAAAAAAATAAAAAAAATTGTGAAAAAAAACAATAAAAAAAGTTGTGGAAAAAAAAACACTACATAATAATATATAAAAAAAACTATATATTTTCCCCACATGTTTTAAAGTATTACTTAGGGGGATTATCAAAGATCATTTCTAATATTAGCTAAGAACTAGAATTCAAATGCGAAGTGGAGATTAACATATAGTCCGAATCGTGATGGTACGCACCCCATTATCATATATATATATATAGGTCTTAAATTAAATAGTCAGTGCTGAAGTCATTTGCTTGCAACTAATTAGTACTATGCGATGACTTTTCGATTGGCCATTGGTTGCCCACAACATATTTTTCCTCGAAATGGATTAACTTAGGAATCTATTATTAATAGATGTGAGAAAGTCAACTCCAATTTCGTCGAGAACACAGAGTGTGGGTCTAATGGAAATAATGCTATCATACACTTCCTTATTGGCCCGTTTTTGTAATGGTTTAAAAAAAACAAATGCATTCCACTCTCTCCATTTCTGTGTATAGTACGAGCAGAAAATGGTGGACCATGCCAGCTTCTCTGTAAGAGTTTCATAGCGCACGAAACCTTCGAAAATGGAGGTTCTGTAAACAGTCCTCGTCACTAAATTTGAAAACCTTTGTTTTTTTTTTTTTTCCATCTAAATTCGCATGTGAAATGTGTTAAAGCTCCGAAACTGGTGAAAAAAGTTAATTTAAATGCGTGTTTGGGAGTGTAGTTGTGATTATTTTTTAAAGTGTTTTTTACTTAAAAATATATTAAAATAATATTTTTTTAAAAAAAATTATTTTTGATATCATAACATTAAAATAATATAAAAATATAAAAAAATATTAATTTAAAATAAAAATATAAAAAAATATATAATTTTTTTCAAAATTCTTTAGAAACATAAAAACAAATAGGAAGAAACAAACCTGTTTCACGATACACATTCGGTTGATAATTGAACTAGAAACAGACCAGTCTAGTTATCATTATTTAATACAGAGTACAAACATTTGAATACCTTATCCAGCCAAATTATATATGCCGGCAAGTTGCAAGAATGCAAGAGCAATAAATTAATGGGACCATTTGCCTTGTTCTTTTTATGCCGCCAAAGACCGAGAGGTGAGCGACTGCATGCTCTCCACCAGTAGAAAGATTTGATGAACATAAATGCCGAACAGATGCTATGTATACACTGCAACGTCAAGATCATTGTATCAACATCTAGAATATACGCCGCCGTGTGAGGAGTACTGGTGCTCATTGATGTTCATAAATTTGTTTCTTGGTTTATAAGCAGATTCGAACCAGAGTCTAAAGGAGGATGAGAATGACCTTTGCTAAAAAAAAAAAAAAAAGAATAACCAGCTCGATAGCTCTAGCTTGTACTTTAAAGTAAGGAAACATTTCTTTTGCGACAAAAGAGTGCTAAATAAGCCAATAAGGAATGTGCATGGGCACGTAGAAATGGAGAGAGTGGAATTAATTTGAAATAATCATTGGTTTTTTCACACAAAAAAAAACTCTTTGTTTTTTAAATTTAACTCTTGATTTATGGTGGGTAATTAAATATTTGATTATGGTGAAAATTAATTCTTATTAATTTTTTAATCTTTTAACTTTCAAAATTTTCACTATAAAAAATATGAGGTGAAAGAGTTTATAACTTGAATTTTTCAGATTTTTTTCACACTCTTTCTCAACTTATTTTAGTGTTTTCATTGCTTTTTTGTTTTAATTTTCTGTCTATATCTAAAATTTAAATTCATCTTATTAAAAAATATTTGAGTTTTATATATTTTTTTTATTTAAAAACCTTGTCTAGACGTAACCCTAACATGCAAAGGGACTCAGCCCAGGAGCAAAACAAATTGGACATGTTGAGCCGAAAGTCAATAAAAGACATACCAGCACAAAATAGGTATGTGGTCGAGCCCAAAGCCTAGGGAAGACAACGAGTGCAAAAAACAATTTTTTGATTCTTTTTTTTTAGTTTAACGTGGGTGTTCGGGCCAGTTTGCGCGTACCTCGACTAATCCTACGGGCCCTGAAGTTAACGACCATGTAAGCCTCCAGTGGCCATCATATGAGCAACCACAGGGCTCGAACCTGAGACCACAGAGGGAGCAAACCTCTTGGTCCCAAACTCTTACCACTGGGCTACCACCTAAATGGTTAATAATTTTTTGATTCTTGATGTATTATTAAGTGTTTTCAGTTGAATTGAGATTAACCGAAGTAATCACTGTAGTAATTATCTTCTCGATGTTTTATTAGAATTTTGATTTTTGTAATATCTGCTTTTCTACAATATTTCTTTAGCTGGTATAGCAGAATGGGGAATCAATAGGGCCTTGCTCTCTCTACAGAATTCCATGGCTGGTTCCACAAAACGAGTAATTTTTTTTTTCGGCAATCAAAGGTAAGACTCAAAAACTTGACCTCGACATCAACATACATAACTCTTACCGCCACACCTGCCATCATTGGTATTCTAAGTTTTTATTATAGTTGTTAAACTAAAACTAAATTAACGAATTGATTAGCTGAATCAAGTTTTTAGTTGAAGAAAATTAAAAATTTACCTCGCAAAACCTGATTGATCTAATAGGATCAAACTAAATCTAAACCTGATTGAGTTAATATAAAAAAATATATATCATTTTAATAAAAATCATTTTTTATAAAGAGGTTTTAGGTGTAGAACTAATATAAATATGGATGTTTAATATATTTTGAGAACATTCAAATTCAAATTATTTAGATTTTTAATAAAATATCAAAATATCAAAGAGTTTTCTCCACAACTTAAGTCTATATATAACCTTAGGGCTTAAGAATTCTAATTTTTATCCTTCATATACATCATGTCAATTGGTATCAGAACAAATTAGCCTCTTTGATGGATGAAGATGGTAGTAACCCACTTCGCGATGCAGGAGTGAAGGCCTTCCGGAGCAATATGTGGGCTCGGGAGGAGAAACTAGATAGTTTTGCGCTACCTCGGGAACAAAAAATTGATTGTTTGAAGCAAGTCATAACAAATCTAACTCTCTAATGGGTAACACAAATAAGGTTCATGAAAAGAAAAGGAACTTCCCTAACGACTTACCTTGAGGCAGGCCATACCCCAAACCTATTCCTAGATTCAATGAGATTCATTAATTTCTATGATGAAAGATATTTGAAGAAAAGATTTATTAACTAGTTGATAGAATTGGAAGCTTATTTATCATTAAAAAGTAGAATTTGTGATACACAAACTTTCTTGTGATGCTAGAGAATGGTAGTTTGAATTTCTAAAATTTAGAACTCGTATTGGTATGTCTTTAATACCATCATAGTAAGATTTGAGACAATAATTAATTATGGAGTTTATACAAGATGATTATGAAGATATTTTATATTGGGTAGATAAGCAAATAGATTATTATTATTTGTCTTCTATTCAACCTTCTTATATAACAAAAAAAAAAATGGACAAAGTCTCATCTTTTCAAAGTAGAAAGTTTCAACATCACCTCAATGATAATAACACTACTACAACTACTATTCATCTACTAATTCTGAAGAAGAAATCAAAGCTCATAAATTAGTATCATATAGTAATTTTCAAAGTCTTGAAACACTAAAAGAAAAGCTAGAATAAGTTATTGGAATTGCTTAAGAGGTAAAATTGACATCAAAGAGGACTTAAGTGTGGATGTGTCGTCCAAACCAAGCTTATTAATGTTGGATCAATATTATGAAATTATCAAATTAGCTAGTGATTAAGACATTATTGTGACGGATGACTAAACACGTTAACTAAAGTTGTCATCAACTCAAAAGATATTTCAATACGAGGTTAATTTTTTTGGGTCCTAAGAAGTTTTGCAAATATTCAAAAATTCTACATGGACATATCTTTGTTGAAATTGAATTTAAGATATTTAGAACAAGTTACCTCATGCATAAATTGATGACATTAATGTTACATTCAAAATATTTATGCTTTTGGTATGATTGAGTTTAATTTCTTATAGTTAATTTGAGGATGAGTTTTTTTGCAAGTTGAGGGGATTAACATGGTACGCTTTTTTCTTAATTTTATAGAATAATTATTTTTATTGTAATATTTATTTAGTTTTGAGATTTACAAGAATTTGTTTAATTTAGAAATCCTAATGCTAGATGGATGGATTCTATTAACAATGTTAGTTTTAATTAGGAATCTTATCTTATAAAGGAATTTAAATCTATAACTAATATAGATAAAGATGTTTATTTTATTTTGATAACATTAAATTCAAACTTTTAATAAAATATCAAAATATCATAGAGTTTTATCTAAATTTCTTTGTAGCTTATGTTTGTATTATTAGGGCTTAAAACCCTAACTTTTATTCATGTTATACATTACATTAGTTAACCAGATGATCCAGTGACCCCAACTTTTTTTGAGTCGGTACTTAAACTTAACAGCTACGAATTTTATACTATTGGTGGACTTAATATTGAAGCTATTAGAAATTTGGGGTGCTAATTTATATTCAATTCACCGAGCAATGGCGTATTATGTTGGAGTTGTATGCTTCTGGTTTGGTTGGTGAGCTAAAAATATAATAGAACTTATTTGTACGTGAAAATGTATCTACTTTCTTTTTATACCGAACCAGGACAAACAAATTTCTGTATTTCAATCAATTGCTACTACAAAACCAATAATTCTAGATCTTCAAGGGTAGAAAAAAAAAATTCTACAAGTCATTCTAAACAAGTAAAATGTTGTTGCAACCTTGTTCAATCTGTCTATGCTGGTCTGTTCGTTGCATGTTCTCTCTTGAGAGCCGTGAACTTAGCTGCAGGGTGGACATAAATGGGAGATTCAATGGGAAATGAACTGCACCGCTCAACATTTTCCCTTTACTGTATTTGGATCTTTCTTGCGGCATTGTCCTGGCTCTTAGATAGAGGGCCTTGGTTTCTTTGCTTGCCAATGGACTAGTTGCCTTGGGAATTGGATCCGTGGATGAAATATTAATGCAGGTAGAGTTTCGTTTCCATTGCTGATCAGGCTGCCAATCTGGGCTGGTAAAAAAATCACATGCAGAAGCACCAAATTCACAGCTTTTTCTCCTCGACCGCCGCGGGAAGACATGCCATTCCATTTCTGTATCTGATTCTCCAATTGTACGACATTGGCAATGGTGAATAACAGTAAGGAATCTCTTTTGATTCCAAGGTGGAAACCCATGAGCAACTCTGCCATCATCAATGCAGAATTAACATGGGCGGTCCAAGCAGCAGTGGTTGGAATAGTGAGAATGTTTCTGTCTCACTATTTCTTCACTTTTTCCTGTTGCAGTCTTCTTGTGATGATTACTGGGAAGATGCGATCTGGGCTTCTGATCAGTTGTGTATCACTTGCATGGTGTGTCGTAATAAATCACGTATTCGATATCCTTAACACTTGAATGCTCTCGAGATAATGATCTCCTTGATCTTCTAACAGTTTCATCCGCTCTAGTTCTTGAGTTACTTGAACTAGACTTCTCACTCTTTGTTTCATACTGATCCATAGGTTTTACGTCACAACTGCCTTCTACCTTTTCTTTTCTAGGCAGGGCTGGAGATGATTTGAACTTGAAAATTCTCTTGTCCTGGCAGCTTCCTTGTTTTGTAATGGATTGAACCTCCTCTACATAATCAAGATAGATTATCATCTCCTCTGGAAACTGACGTCGACTTTCTGAAGAAGGCGCTGCCATCTTTCTTTCTCCTTTGTGTTCTGGAGCAGTAGTATCATAGCTACTAGCCACCGGTCTTTGTTCGGTGCCTAGAGCAACCACTTCATATTTTGACTGTGAATTAAGTCTAGAGAAATTGTACTCTTTCTCTGCTTTGTTGTGCATTGGATATACCAGCACATCCGGTGAAGATTGCTGAGATATAGAAGAATTCATGGAACTACTACTTGTACGACTATTCTGACAAGAGTGAGTTGATATTGAAGAGCTTCGGCTTGTTGACATTGAATCAACGTATAGAGTTTTCACTTTTAGATTGTTGTCAATTAAAACCGCAATTTGAGATTCTTCTATTTCGCTACCATAATTTTGAACATCTGTATCCAGGACCTGATGTTCTCTATGTTCCTCTTCCTGTAGTAACATGAAACAAAGAACTTCAATATTTCTTTATATGAATAGCCAAACATTAGCTTATACATATTAACAGAAGTATCAATACCTGTTGCTGCCGCCCGGAAACGTATACAAGTGCCAAAATCTCTGGTCGGAAGCAGTAATCTTTAGCAATCTCATCCGCCAATCTTTTCTTCACAACATCAGGAACATATATACTGACTGAATTGTATGAACTATGAACTATAGCAGAAACTTTTAAAAGATATTTGTTATAACTTATAAGCAATGATATAAAACCAGAAGATTAATAAAGTTCCCAGGCGATAGTTTAAGAGCTGTCTTTTCAAATCTTTGTCCATAATGCTGTCCAAAGAGCTTCCAGACAGCACGAAGCTTCGGTATCCCCTTATCTTACAGATGCAAATATAAGACTTGAAACTGCTTCATTGACATCGTTAGGACAAACCCTGAAATTAACCACAAGATTCCGAAAACGAAATGGTTTTAGAAACACACACCATGGGGTCAGAAGAAAGAAAGAAGCAATATTTATGATCCACATGTGACTAGAAACTTCATTTCAAAAGTTCTCTACATACTTGTGCCAGCAGATGTATGACAGGTTGGTAATGATGAATTCGCAGAAACTATCCAATAATTCATAAATCGCCACAATGTTTCCATCTTTAAAAAGAAGCTCATCCTGGAAATCAGAATCAGAATCACCTGTTAACTAAAATAAGTATTCTCGAGTCTTAATTCCCCTTGTGATCACACCATCAAAGCAATAGCGGGGAGAAAAAAAAACCACACAAGATCTTTGTGCAAATTCTCATGCTACCATATCTTCTGTTCCATCAAATTTCAATGGCATGCTGATAAGACTAAACAATTAAGCTTAGATGATCATTTCTATCAACCTTAACACTCTATCATTGCACATACACATATCATGTTGATAAGAAAAAAAAAACTATCAAACCTGTAATTGGTTTTTGGTTGTAAAGGAGAGCAACCAGTTCACTCTCTTCAACATTTGGTCTTTCTTTCTTCATGCAATGGCTAAAATTTCCACAGCTCCTCGAAAATCATGTCTACAACACATTTTAAGCATTTTAAGAGTTCATTAATGAAAAAAATGATACACAAAACATGATCCAAGATTTTATCAACACAAATCAAAATCAATCAACCAAATATTATTCACGCGGTAATGTAAGATTTAAATCAAACTCTGTAGTGAATGCCTGTATATCATGCATCTAATTTTCTAGTAGCAGCATCAACAATACAGCATGTTTCTGTTTCATCTCATTTAAGTGAAAAATGCTGCATAAACTAAGTGCGTGTTTGTTATTACGGTCGCAACACCAAACAATACTTTTTATCATTCTCTTTACGTTTACATAAAACCCTGCTATCGCTTTTTTTTTTTCCCTTATTGATTTAACGATTTACAATGAACGAAAATCAGTGAAATTTTGACGCATATGATTTGACCACTTCTACATATATATCTCCACAATGAATGGAAATCAGTATGAATAAAGTAGATTAGTCCATCAAAGTTGTAATACTATGCTTTATAAACTCGATATTTTCCCAAACAGTTATACTTGATAATAATAGTAGTAATGATTCCGGTGATAAGTCAATAGAGATTATTTCTTTAATTTGGGATTTGTCCAATTTCTATTTAGTCCCTGATTTTTTGATTTTTTTTAGTTCCACCCGTAATTGCCTTTCAACTTTGAATTTCGTGTAATTTTATTCATGTCAAACTTAATTGTCAACCCCAAAGTTCAGCGCCCTTTCCAATTCGGTCCTCGATTTTTTATTTATAAAAATTGACCCTCCATTAACTATCAAACTTTTAATTTTCTTCAATTTTGCCCTTGATTTTGTTGATTTCAGTCTCTTAAATCTTGCGTCTTTTATGGTTTGGTCCTTGGTTTTAAATTTGTTCATTCAAGTCCCTACTTGCCTTTCAAGTTTTACTATTTATGTAATTAAGCCTCTAATTTGACCACGTTAGCTTTTTAAAATTGCAATTCAACCCCCAGACTTCAAATCTTTCCAATTAAAGCTCAAATTGAACTTAAAAACTATTTTTTCTTACAATTAAATCCTCAATAAATTCAATTAAACCCTGAAAACAAAATCCAATTGAGTTCTTAAACATCAAATCTTGAATTTATCTTTTCAAATTGAATTTTTTTTGTTAATAGAACCTTCATCAGTTAAAATTGAATTGTCAATTTTTTAACTTTGGATATTTCAATCATTCCCAACCAATATTTGAAAATTTTCTGGACATTTTTCATGACCAACCCACTTGTATATATTTTTATTTTCCCAACTTTTTCAAAAAAAATTGTATTTTTTATTTCCTTTTTTTCTGATTTCTTTGTATTTTTATGTAGGTCGCAAAATGAATAACAACAGTACAATTAAAGAGATCTCAAACATAAATTTTAACATAACCGAAAACTAGATCAGAGATATTGCTCGGATACCAAATATTAGCAATATCATAATGAAATTTAAATAAATTAAAAGCAGAAGCCCAATAGAACATATCTCTAGCCATAGCAATAAGATTCCAAGAAAACACAAATACCAAACTACAGAAAAGAAAATTGATAGATCTTATCTAGTCTTTGCAAACTTTAATCTGTGCACTTGACGAGGAAATATGTGGTTTTAAAATTATGAAACTTTTAAAATCTAAAACTTTTAAATTTATAAATTCCCTTTATAATGCAATAAAAGAGATCTCAAACACAAATTTTAACGTACGGAACCCAGAACTAGACAAGAGATCTTGCTCTGATAACAAATATTAACAATATCATCACAAAGTTTCAATACATTAAAAGCAGAAACCCAAGAGAACATAAGAAAGCACAAATAGAAACCGTGGGGAAGAAAAATGATAGATCTTTATCTAGTCTATCCAAACCTTAATATGTGCACTTGATGAAGAAATCACATATTTTTTTTCTACCAGAGACCCTTTTCTTTTTGCTTTCAGGAAAAAACAACGTATTTGGAAAATTTATTATCTGAATATAAATATTAAATGAACCAAAGCACTTTGAACACATTTCATGACAGAGAATGTCAAGGCCAACCAGAGAAATAAATGGTGCCTTATTATAGGCAAGGCTTATGTATAAATACAGCCGATTAGCTCTCAATATTTCTTCAATCCCTGCCTCCTGTTAACACAAGCAGTACTCATTGGCCCGTCGATCGATCACCTTTCGGAACAATGTCGAAAACATTGATGGTTTTTGGGCTCGCCGTGATGGTGGGATGTGCATGTTTTGCAGAAGCGGCCGGTGTACCAACTGTTGCTGACAATAAAACTCCCTCTCCTGTGATTGGCTATGGAGCTATTGGTCGAGGAGGCAATCATGAATGCGGTCCAAAAAATCCCAAAGCATGTAACGATGTACCGGCAAATCCATATTACAGAGGTTGTGAAAAAGAGGATCACTGCCACAATGGAGGGAGAAAGTTAATTGGAGAAGAAATTCAAGTGAATGCTCCCGTCCATTTTATACAATGAACGGGGCACCTTTTTTTCTCTGCAGCATAATTTATCGGTATTTTATAGCAAGCTCAAACTTAAGCTTGCCTTATTCTGACAGGATTTCCGGTTGCAGACCACTATATAGTCGGTGGTGATTGCGGTATTCGACTACATATATTCCAAGATGCATTTATAACCATAAAATAGAAATCAGGGAATATCTATGTACTTGTTAATATAGATCATGCTTCAAGAATTTCTTTCAGATGTATATGTAGAAACTAAATTTTTTTACCAATCAAATTTCACCATATTTCACCATGTATTATTTTTGTTTTTATTTTTTACAAGAAAGAATGAAAAAAAATTGAAATACATGACATGGACATGCATGCTAAAATCATCTTTGAGTCCTTTCTAGATAGGTGGGTCTTGTAGTTAAGTTCCCTTCTGCCATTGCACTTGAAGGTCAATCTCTATCTAGCGTGGAATTAATTCATTCTAAAAAATAGCCTATCTTTTAGGGTTTTTTTTAATCATAAATAGGTTTGAATTTAATCATTAGTATTAAAAAAAAACATTGAAAGCCATTTGCCTTTCACCATGCAACAAGATATAGTTCATTGTAAATTAGAATGGTGAAATAGTTATTTTGTCATTCTCAATAAAAAAATTAAAATAAATAACATGAAAAATAAATCAGCATTCACAAATATCAACCAATAAAATTATGTCATGTGGTATTAGAAAAGGATTTGAGCGCCCTACAGACCTCTATAAATAAAGAGTCTCAACCTAGAAAGAAATGATTATAAAAGATATAAATTTTTTTTTAGACAAGCTCTTCAAGTAAGAAAGCTCTCTTTTCAAGTAAGGAAGTTTTTTCAAAAGTTTTCAAACCTCCTTCATCTACACTTGAAGTTTACAAAGAATGAAATTCGATTAGATCAAGCCTAAACGTCCCATAAGAGTTCTTCAACAATATTTTGAAGACAAATCAAAAGTTCTCTTCAAAGTATCAAATCATCAAATCTCGCTTCGCAATATATGTCCAAATTAATTCGCGTTCTTGCATAGCACAAATCTTGGCTTCATTTCTCATATAAATCAAGTCACCATACATCAAATCCAAGAGAAGAATCAAAAGATGGTCTTATTCTTTTGATAGAATACTTTAGATAGAAATTATACCCGGTCATATATTCAATAAAATCATACATTTGTATACATGTGTTCGTTTAATTTCAGGTATGTCTACAGTATCAATTTTATTCTTTAACTATATAGCGTTGATGCAATCCTGACTCCATGCTTGGAGCTTAATTAATATATATTGCATAGTGCATGGAACATAAGCTTTGTTGTCATATTTGCCATATTTTGGGCTATTCGGCCTCCCATTGAATAAAAAAATCTGAAAAAATAATTCATTATCATTAAACAAAAAAATTCATTCAGAGGATGGTTTGTAGAATGTACAGAGCAAACGTTGGAGGAAAACAACAACCACATCTTCTCAACGAGCCGGAAGAAAGCTGAAATATATGTTGTAAATTGCTTTTACGTTTTGGGTTTGCTTTGTATGAAAAACAGATTTCTACAATCTATAGCTAACAAAAACAGGACCATAACATACTACATAATGCATCATTAGTCAATTTCAACAAGACAAAATAAGCAAGGATCTTGATGAGTCTTAATTCACCTTTTATTATGCCATTGAAACAAAAACAGAGAGAAAAGGAGAGAAAACAATTTAATTTGAAATTTATCTGCAGAAAATTAGCAGGTGTGAATTGAGGCGCAATGAAAATATAGCTTCAGGGATGGAATTTGCTGCGTCAACTTACAGGATTTATCATTTTTTTTTTTATCTTTCCCCTAGCTGAAGGTGAGTGATTACCTTTTGATTTACTAGAAGCTGAAAATGAATTAGTAGAAGGTTATTAAACCCAATATTCATGTATTAAATTTGGTTTATTTTATGCTGGTGAAGAGCGAGGTGCTAAAACCTTCTCATCAATGTGAGCTCTTGGGCAAGATGAACCTATTATCTACCCTAGAATAACTTTTATTCATTGAACGATGCCCTTCCACTCGTTATTGTCTGGTCACTAAAATCAACTTTTGTCCTTCTCATCAACACTGAGGCTCTAACATTGAACCACTCGCCTTGATATTCAATGGTAAAAATGTGAACTTATCATACTCAACTTCTCCAGATTTTCTAACTCTTGTGGGTTTTTCAACAATTAGATCCATATTGACAAGTACTGGTAGAGTAGGTTGAACAGCTGAGATATGAGCAGTAAGCTGACATTCTAACAATGAGATATTTCCCCTACAAGTGTGAGTGCAGTTGGGGCTTCAATAAAAGGATGGTCTCCAGATTTCAGTTGATCCTTCTCTAGATTTGGACCCCAGTGCTTGTTCGAGCAAATTTGTGAGCCTATAAACTTCACCCCTGATGCTCTCAATCTCTTATTGATAACGATTCTCTATCTAAGCCTTATTTTTTTTGTTTTTTGTTTTCTTTTGGAATCGAGCATGGTGGATTCTGAGAGGTAAACATGCATGCGCTAAAATCAACTTTCATCCTTTCTAGATAGGTGGGTCTTGTAGTCAACCTCCCTCCCTTCTCCTTTGCACTTGAAGGTCAATCTCCATCTAGCGTGAAATTGATTCATTCTAAAAAATAACCTATTAAAATAGGGTTTTTTTTATTTTTTTAATCATAAATAAATTTGAATTTAATCATTAATATTAAAAACAAAACAAAAACACTAAAAGCCAAGACACAGTTCATTGTACAACAATGAAATGATTATTTTGTCATTCTCATAAAAAAAAAACATCAATAACCTTGCTATTAGAGGTAAGATAGTCTTTTCTAAATATATTTGGACAAATCAATCTTATCATATTTTTTTAACACAATAAAATGACTTGATTATCTTTAAAAACAAAAAAAAATATGAAGAAAGGTTTTTTTCAATTTTTAAATACAATAAAATAACTGAAATACCCTAAAAATTAAAAAAAAAAAAAACTCTCAAGATGGCATTCAAGGACATTTTCATCTTTTCATTATGTTTCTTTTTATTATAATCACGTTCACTTGGGGGTATTTGGTATATTAACAAATATAAATATTATTAAAAAAAAAAGTGGTTGATGTTGCGTTGCATGCATCAACGCGTGAACAGTTCTCATGTCCTATGAGCAATGTTTATAACATTGTCCAATAATCAAACACTGCTTTTCACGGCAGCATTTGAATTGTATTGGTAGCTTCTCCATGATGCTACAGTGCATGTCACCAATGGGTCTCTAGTTTGGTGCTGGTGATATTTTTTTTTGTCATTCTTCTCTCTTTTCCTCAATTTTCATGCTTAATCTTTAAAATTTCAAAACAACCTTTTAATTTGTTTTTCTTCAAATTTGTTTCCTTTTCTTTTGATTTTTATTTGTTTTACATGAAATAATTTATAAAATTCATAAATAACAAGCCTGCTGCACGTAAAGGATGATCCACAAGACATTTTTGCTTGATTTGAACTTCATATTTACACGCAGTAGAGATATATATATCCAGTACTGCTTGGAACTAGCCGTGCCAAGACTTAACCACTTTTGTGAACCCTTTGGGATTAGCTTCGGCTGATTCTACCAGAGGTTTTTGGGCAACAATATTTAGCAAGTCTTCCATCATTCTACATTTGCAGCATGTGCTTGGTTGCAGGGAAAATGGAAAGGAAAAATGACTATATCTGGGATTATGTTTCAATAAAATCAGTGCTTGGATTAACAAGTGATGAGCTGAACATGGAATAAGCTTTCTAAATTTGTGCAAATAATAACAAGTTCAGGGTGAAATATACATTACAGAATTACAATACTGCTACATAAAGTTACGTATAAATTCCAACAGAAGCCTACACAGCACAAGCTAAAGCTGCATAACATACACTTGTTTTATAATCAGCAATCTACACAATATAGCCTGCAGAACAAACTCTTCTGATTTCATCTCTGAGAGAGGAAGCAAATGGCATGGATGCTATTAGCCAACTCTGCTTCTCCTTTCCCTTCCATCCGGAATTGATGATGCTAATGAAGAAGAGGAAAATAAAAATATAAGGGTCATATTTTGAGCGTAATACCTTCGAAGGCATAGGTATATGTACTTGATAGAATCCGAACCCTTTTGTTGGGTGCCAAGTTGTCAACAACCAAAGAACAGTTGACATTAACCATAACCTGTCTCAATGCAAGACTTTTAACCATCACAGAAATAGGTGCCTTTACGATTACAAGTAAAGGGATCCTTCCTGTTTCCCTGTTGTCCATTAGAGCTTCTTGAAGTCCTGAACCGAACTCGCTTTTTCCTGTCAAAACAACACGGATCATCGTTGTGTTCTCGAACGGTTGGTGAAAGGCAGGAAGCTTGCCAGAACAAAGAGTTGAATCTGAATAGGCTACAACGACCGAGCTGTCCTTGCCATAGGTGAAAGCAATCTCTTTATTAGGATTGTTAGCTTTCACGACGACAACAAATTCGGTATAGAGGCTAAAATCCGGAGCCATGTTGAAAGCATTGACCTCAAAACTTTCGATATTATATTGAGGCATTTTGGGGTCTAGTGTTACGTAAAGAACGGAAAGAAGGCTAGCAAGAACGATAATCACAACAATCGAGAAGCAAAAGCAACAGCATACACATTTTAAACAACAATGTCCATGAGAATGATGATGGTTTGAATGGTACCTAGGAATGTTACGCCTTTGAGGAGGAGGCCTTACGCTTGAAGAATTACTATTGTTGAGCATAACATATTTTGATGGGTATGCAGGGGCAGTTTCCATTGCTGCCTCAACATCAGATGGATGCACCCTGCGCTGAGCATAGTCCATACAAGATAGGAGAAGAAGAAAGAAAAGCCCTTTCCCTTCACGTCTAAGAATCTTGAACTTGGAGGTAGAGAGGAGACAGGGGACCTTTTTGGAGAATTTTGCTCCACTGGTTTAGGTTATTGTTATATAATGTGAGGGCATGGATTGGAGGATGATAGTAATTGGCATGGTTGTTACACAACTCTCTATTTCTCTATTTTTAGCACAAACTATCTGGGGTTGCAGCTGATATTTGTTAAGACCATCCAAGGAGGAGCTAATTTAGGAAAATCTAACAATTCTTTGCCATATCGTTGTGTAAAAAGATTGGCTTACATAGACAAAATCAGTTACTCATAACAAATGGTAGCTACCAATGACAAATTGCAGTCTGTCAATACAGTCCTAAATGGTAAATGATCATCCTATATACAACTATAGCCAACACTTATGATTTTCAAACCACCCAAAAGAAATGACAGTTTGGAAAGTCCAACTCCAATCTACATAGCGAAAAAAATTCTCTTGGTGTTGCAGACTACTCCAGGAATTTTGCACACTTGACCTACACAGAACCAGTTGGAGCCATAGGAACTATGTATGATAACCACATTACATTTATGAACCAAAAGCCTAGGATACAATGAAATTAATGAGGAAAGTTATAGGAAGCGTTTGGTACGTGACACTGAATAAGAGTAAACAGAACGAGAACCAGAAGCATAGGGTGCAATGAAATTAGTAAAGAAAATTGGTACTTGAGACTGAATAGGACTGAACATGACAAGTACATAAACAGAAGCTTTTGTTTCATCCCGTGCATATGTATCTGTCTAATCTCCTTCCATAGGGCAGAGGAAGAGAAAAGTGTCGAGGAATATAGCAGACAAGCAATAAGCCTTTCTATTATATACAATTGTGATATTTCTTGGGTTGTGTTTGGTTAGTGTCCCAAACAAAAAATTAACAAAAATATATTTGGTTAGAAAGATATAGAGAGAAATATGAAATAAATTTGTTTACGAGATGTTTTTGAGTGAACTCTGTGTTTTCAAAATAGAAAGGAAAAGAGAACGTGTATCGTCTACTCTCACTGTGTTTGCTCTTCTGAGATGGTATCCAAAAGTTCCTTAGAGACTAGAGTGTCAAATCTTTGCCAATGTATCTACCTAAAAACAGATATAGATACATAATCATAGAATTGCAGCAGCAAAAGATGCTTTATTAAGAAGGAAATCAGTTCAAGAAATTGGAAAAAAATTAAAAACCTAACAAGACTTGCTGAGTTGCATAGGAGAGGAAGCAGAGATTGATGATTTAGAATTACAAGATTTTAAAGCATTTCCCCTCATAAACGAAACAGCTGATAACACAGCCATCCTAACCTTAACCACCACCTTCTTCAGCTTCAACGATCTTGACCTTCTTCTTCTCAATTCGGTTCTTGATGCTAACCTGTAAGACTTCAGAAAAACCTGTCTTTTCTTAGCCCTTGCACTTCTATACCCCATGTCATGAGGATCATCTCCATGCAGAGCATCATAACGATCCAATGGCTGATAACCCTTTAATCCACTGCTAAAAGTTTTTGTTATGGTGTCATGGACAAGGGTGGTGGTGGTGTTCATGCCTGTATAAACAGAGGAAACAGCAGACAAGATCTTGATTCTTGGGGGTAAGTGTACTAATATATAGACCTAGAAAAAGGGTTTACGTTTGTTAATTTATTACCAGTTTTCGTTTCTTGGCAGCCGTACATGAATTACTATATTTACAGGGACTCAGAACCTAGTCTTCGATGTTAAATAGGCAATGAATTTGTGCATTAAGCTTCCTATTTTGACCGTTGACAAACAAGGTACCATGTTTATTCAGTGTATAGTAAGCATGAATTGAAACTATCTCTGGGGTAAAATGTACATACATGGATTGATGTTTATGTTTTTTTTCAACCAAAATCTTAATATTAAGACCAAACTAAAACCGAAACCATAGAAAGAAAAAAAAAACATGTCCAAAACGCAAAATTATAAGACAAACATGATAAACAATTGAAAATATAAAGGATAACAATGATTAATTCGAAAACATAAAAGCAAATATAAAAAAAAAATCCTAACCTCAAGGACCAACCAAGTATTTTGCCCACTTTTCAAATAAATCAATACTGCTAGATTAGAAAATATTTTTTTTAATTCTTCTAGTTTGAAAAATATTTTTTTATTGTGTTAATGTTGACTATGCTAGATTAAAAAATATTTTTTAATAGTACTAGTTTGAAAAATATTTTGTTTTATTGTGCTAACGTGGAGAAAATTAGGCAAATTCCGATCATAACTGGTGTGAACTGGCTATGGTAAAATGTGCAATCAACAACTTGTCCATCCCCAAAGCCATCTCATGAGGCTTCACAGTGTTTTATAATCCTTTTATATCTTAATTTATTATAATTTGGATTTTATCCTATAAGGATTTCAACCATGCTAAGCAAGAACTGCAACGTCACAGCAATATCATATGATACATCAAGTTCCACATGCTTTGACTTCCCACCTCTCACAAAATATACATCAAAAAAATTCTAATTTTTTAACTTTTTTTTTGTTGAAAAATCACAATTTTCCGAACATGTACATGGATTTTTTAAAATCCGGGATTAAAAAAATAAATAGAACTCAATTTAGTCAAAAATCACAATTTTTTGAACATATTATACTCCAGTCTAAGTCGAAACCTCACCATACTAGAATCTGGCTTGTGCGGGGATTAAAAAAATAAATAGAATTTGATTCAGTCAAAAATAATAATTTTTAGGACATGTATCTGAAATTTTTTTAAAATATCATTGTTATTATACTCATCTTAGTCGAAACCTGCCCATACTAGAATCTAGCTTGAGTGGGGATTAAAAAAAATAAATGGAATTTGATTCATTCAAACCCAAGTGACTTAAACTTAATCAACTAAAATTTAATTTGGTTTTTCTAAAAAAAAAAACAAAATAATATTTTAACTTAAAAATGATCTGATCCATTTGACCTGCACATCTAGCATTTTTATTCACTGTGAATAACCAGAACTAAGCCCAGTGAGTCACCAACCATTTTACTAGTGACACCTACTTTGTACTAATCATGAACCTGTTTGAAAATTCAGAGATGGTGGAATTAATATAGCTAGCTATAAATTTAAAAAAAAAAAGGCGAACCTCTGACATGCAGCAATTTGAGCTCTCTGCAGCAGAAATCATCTCCCTAAAACGATCTCAGTCCCGGACTTGAACCGATTCGTGGAGTGAATTCGCTCTTTTCCTTTAAACTATCTAGTTCTCTTTAAGAATCTTTCCGAAGGGTAACACGTGAATAATTGCATATGCTTTGTTTATTTACAGGAAGAAAATAGTGATGCTCACAGGAATAATAACTTATGGTCTTCAACTTTATTTTGTTTTGACCATATCAATTAACCATGCTTTGGGTTTTCTTGGGGGGAAAAAGAAGAAGAAATGGAGTTACAACAAGAATGGGAGGAAAAAATAAATAGATCAATTCACGGTACGGCTATCACCAGTAAAACTCACCACTGGCAAATCAAAAAACCAAGAGAACGAAAACTCAACCTTGTATATCTGATACAGTTTGTCCCAAAGCCAGTTGCTTGTGACGTAAAGTTGCTGTTGCTGCAGTTCCATGGCCATCAAGATGGAATGATAAAAAGGATTACAGGAGGTGACTAGGATATGGCAGCAGCTTCTTTAGCACTTTCTTTCACCATTGTCTTGACAAAGAGTTCCCCTGCTCTGTAAGAGGATCGAACCTGGAAAATAAAATCGAAAGCTCTTGTAGGTAAATTTAAAAGGGTCGATAGAGTGTCTTGGAAACAACTAAAGGAACTCAAGCTCAGCTAGTAAAACATTGAATTTGAAGCAAAACCATGCATAGGTTTGCAAAGCTTTTATTATAGAAGCAGACTGAAATTTAGACCCAACAGGATTTTAATGAACACAAATGGATTTGAACAGGGCTGCATTTACAAATTATAACAGTAACAATTAGCCTGTCTTCCCATTTGTTGTTCGTGTAAGAACACAAATGCTGACATCTATAACCTCCAACGTAAATAGTTATCAAAGAACTTACCAGAGGTCCACTAGCCACATAACGGAATCCAATAGACTCTCCATATTCCTTCCAATAAGCAAACTTCTCAGGTGAAACATACTCCTTAACCGTTAAATGTAATGGAGTGGGCTGCAAAAGATAAGCAGTTTCATATCGAGAGCTAAGCCTGCAAGAGTCAAATAAATGTAGCACCACAATATAACACGACAACACAACAAATGCCTTGGCAGTGTTGAACTGAAACCATCTTTTGGCAATATGAGAATCATTCAGGCAGTAAAACACTAGACTATGGCAAGCTTTAAGAGTTTAACATAATTAAGAAAGCAGAGGCCCAATTCTAGGCATAAGACGTGTATTACTCGAGCTAAATAGCATAAGAGCATAGTGGCACATAATTTTACCTGTAAGTACTGTCCAAATGTTAGAATATCAACATCTATAGCCCTTAAATCAGTCATGGCTTCCTTCACCTCATCATCAGTTTCTCCCAGACCCAACATTATAGAAGTTTTTGTTATCATTCCCTTCTTACTGACTTTTGCATGTTTCAAAACTGATAAACTCTGTTCATACCTGCATTTCCCATTCTTAAAATAAGAATCAAAATTAGCATTCACGACAAGTTTTCTTGAAAGAAAGACCAATCTGCATAAGATTTCTTGCTATAAGTACACCAAGCCTGGATTTGGTTTATTCATGCAAATTTTGTCCCGTTCTCAACAAATAATAGAATACCTTTATGTATCATCTGTATAAATATCCTTTTGATGGAGAATGAAGGGCAACAATGGGAAATGGTATTTATTTGTTTAGGAATTTTAATATTTTATGATTATTCTAGATTATTTTATTTAAAATGGAAATTGGTATTTATTATTTGATAGTTTAATTAGGATTTTAGTTTCATTATAGAATTAAGACTTATTGGTTTTCCTAAATAATAAAAACTAGTATAATCATAAAATATTAAAATTCCTAAACAAATAAATACCAACTCCCATTGTTGCCCTTAATTCTCCATCAGCTTTACTTGGCGATAATCGTGAATGTTATATAATACTAAATATTGTTTATAATTTGCATCATGTGTAAAGTCAGAAATAGCCTAGAACAAACCACCAGAAATTTTCCATTTGTTTCAGCTTTTGTCTTTTGTATTCAAATACTATAAACTGATCATCAAATACAACCATGGCTGGTAAGCCTCAAAACACAAAACAACTGATATGATGCAGACAGATCCATGTTTTGTGCTTGTACAGAAGCAATAACAAGCCACTCACCCAGCTCGGGGATCTCTAACAATTCGTTGTAGGCGTTTAACAGTCTCAACATTGTGGGCAAACACATCCAATCCTGAATGTACCAGAGTATCTACAGCCTTTAGGTCACCACGGAAATCAGAAGTTAAGCATTCAACCATGATCTCTGGCTTCAGTTCCTGCAGAAAAGGTGTACAGAATCCAATATGTGATTCTTATACTCTGCAACAGTAAATAGGAGCATGACATCCATAAAGTAAGCCTGATAACATACAAACCTTCATAGCTCGAACAGTTTGGGCAAAATGGCCACTTCCCCCATCCGATAGATCATCACGGTCTACACTTGTTATAACAATGTAATCCACACTACATTGGGAAAGAAGAAACATACTAGATTAGTTCGATGCTTAAAGCAAGTTGAACACTACAGTATGACCTACTGTCTATCTTTTCATTTCTTCTTACATATTGAAGGAAATGGTATTTTGAGATGAAAAAAAAAAGCCTTTCATTTGATAATCTAAAACATACTTGCAAACAGTACAGAAACAATATTTCCATAGTTAATTCTAAGAAACAAACTCACCCCCAACTTGCAATAGCCAAAGCAGTGTTAAGTGGCTCCATGGGGTCAGGAGGAGGAGGGGTTCTGCTGGTTTTAACAGCACAAAATCTACATCCACGGGTACAAGTATCACCCAAAACCATAATAGTTGCTGTTGCAATACCATCCCCGCCTCCATTCCAACACTCTCCAATATTGGGGCATTGAGCTTCTTGGCAAACAGTGTTGAGATTCAAGCGAGAGATAGATTCTTTTACCTCTTCAAATCGTTCTCCTTGAGGAGCTCTCTGCCTCAACCACTCTGGCTTCTTCTCATTGAGATCCCTCCCAGTGTATGGCCCCATCTTTCCACCTCCTGGATATGGGTATGGGCCCTTCTCATTGTTCTTCAAATCCACAGACGCTGATGATGAAGAGCCATTATTGATAGTGGTAGAATTCTGTGGGTGTTTTGCATCAATTTTTGTCAAAGAGGGATAATCAACAGATTCACATCGAATTTTTGAATAGGAACAAAAAAAGGAGGATTTGGATTTAGGGGCTTTAGGAATGGGAATTGACAATGAGAATGAAGGTTTTGAAAGAGATTGCTCTATCATTTTTATTTTTTCTGGGTTATTCTTTGACTCAAATGAAGAGGGAAAAAAAAGGACTCTTTTCGCTTTTGGTTTATTTGCCTGAGTAGCAGCTGCTGTAATATATCTAAATGCTGTCAACCAACGGTGCCTGTGTCCACTTGGATGACATTGTATGGATCAGAATTCCATCCAGTTGTTTTGCTACAGAAAATTTACAAAGTCCATTCAACTCCACTTGAAAGACGCAATGCTCACTTGCAGACAAACAAAACATGAATTTAAGGAAATGGATAAGAAAACCCCATCATAAATGTAAACATGAAAGCAATAAGAAAATGAACAGAAGATAAACATTTAGAAACACACACATCCCACAGCTCAACTCCATTAATCCACCACAACTCTGCATTGCAGAATTATGGAACAAGCGGTTCTAGCACAAGACCAGGAGGTTTTACTGGCTACACTACTGGAAATCTGTGAAGGTTCTATGCTGTGTTGATTTTCTTTCATATTAGTCCTTAGTATTTCTTAAACATCCCAACACAGAAAGACCATAACTTTTTTTTATAGAAATGAAACAAGTGCCACTAATGCATCATCAAATCCAAAGATACAGTATATCAAGCTTCAAACTTTAACATTTCCAAGGATCTTACGTTTTGACTACAAGAATTTCCAGGCATCACCAAAATGCATAACTACATATCTAATGCAAAAAACTCAGTGATTTACAATCAAAACATCAAATAAATCACCAAATTATTCAAAACTCATCTCCACACTCAAACTATACTGCAAATTTTCCAAATATCTACAAGCATCAAAGACTAAAACCCAAAAAAGTTATCATCTTGCAAGTTCACATAGGCATTTTAACAAACACCAAAATCCCATACCATCATTCATTTCACACACATGTACGAACAACAAAATGCAAGCAAGATTAAAAGAGAGAAAGGCAAGCACAAACCCACCTGTGATAAGAGAAATCTGTGATGAAAAATACAGGCTTTGTGTTTGATGAAATGATATGACGCCGGGATTTGAAAGAGAGGGCTTTTGTTTTGGGTCTTTGAGTTCTACGTCCGAACAATAGAAAGACCTTTTTGTTTGTCATTGGTAGTTGCAACTGTAATAGAGCAGTTAGGCAGCGATCACGCAGACGACATGTCTTTCAAGAGAAACAAGATAGCAACAAGACTATAGATAAATGTTTAAGGACTCCCACTAAATTAGTAGAATCTATCATAATAAAAAAAAATTTATGAATTTTTATGTGGAAATCATTGATATTTTCATATAATATGGTTTTTATACAAGTAAGAGATAAATACATCGTGGCTATTTAATAATTTTATACTTATATATTTTAATATATAATATTAATTATAGTTATGACGGGAAAATATAAAAAAATATTTATTAAAATTTTTTAAAAAGAATATTTTATAATTTTATAATTTCTTTTCAAGTTTCTAATATTATTTATATATAAAAAATAACTCAATGATATAATGGAAAATTTTATGATATTTATAGAGTAATCAATGATAGCATATTAATTACTCCATTGAATCTATTTAAAAAAAAACAAATGAGAGAGAATATAAAATTCATAACTCATAAAAAATTATAAGAGTATTTTCATTTAAGATTTTTTCTAATTGTATTTGAAAAGTAAATCTTAAAAAGTAACTAATAGAATATTATTAGTTATTCTCTAAATATCATTGTGATCTTATTAAATATATTTTTATCTTATTTTTAAAAAAAAATTCAATGATATTGGATTTTAGGTTTTTTTTTTTTTGTCATTGGAAGTTGGGGAAAATTTTTAGTAGGGATAAATATTTTTTATTCAATTTGATTTTGAATAGAATAAAATAATTAAACTAAATTTTATAATATTTAAAAAATAATTAGTTACTTTAGATTTGAGAGAGTAAAAAAGATGAAGAGAGTCTCGAAGGGAGTAGGGATTATTAGGGTGAGAATAAAATAAACTTAAGTATTTATAGTCATAGGTTTTTTAACCAGGTTTAAACTATTCCGGTTTGGTTTTGTTTCAGTTTTTGAAAATGAAATTAAACTAAACTGAATTCTTTTAAAAAAATTCTAATCAATTTAATCTTTTTTTTTATTTGGTTTTCTTAGTTATATATATTTTTATTTTCTTGATTTAATTGGTATTTTATTTGTTGCTCACCCCTGGGTCTACTGGTTTCGGCCATTACCGTGCTATGATTCGGCCTTTGTAGCTGGATATTGGCTTTATTTCTGACTTTTTAAGTGGGCCTGCCTCTAAGTTAACGTACTCTTCAGTTTGGTCGTGCTCATCTTTTGTGAGCTCAATTTGTATTTGGGTTTGGGAAAGAATAATAAAATTTATAAAATTACTCTAAATTTCCAGTGCGGTAACACTGTATTTTTATTTTTAAAAAAATTATATTTTACATAAAAGTCAACATCGGGAGCATGTTTTTTTTTTACTTTTTTAAAAAAAATGAATTTTTATTTTTTTCTTCAAATTTTATTTATTTTTAATATTTTAAGATAATTTTAATATACTAATATCAAAAATAATTTTTTAAAAAAATTAATATTATTTTAATATATTTTGAAACAAATAAATTATAAAAATCAATTATTACAACAATAACAAATCAATCTAGATTCATATCTCGACTAAAGTACTAAAAAAACCCTGACTTTTTTTTACCCTTTCCCTCTTCTTCTTTTTTTCTTCGCTTTCTTCTTTTTCTGCTATTTTCTCCTCTTCCTTCCCCGCAGGGGCGGAGCAAGTAAAAAAAATCAAGGGGGGATTAAAAGAAAGTAGGTCCACCTTCAAAAAAATCAATATTGACTCTGGATGATACAGGAAGGGGTTGAGAAAAAGAGAAGAAATAGGTCCCCCTTGAAAAAAAAAAAAAAAGAAGAAGTAGAGAAAGGTAGTTAAAATTTTAATTATTTTATACAAGGGAAGGGCTGGGAAAAATTTTCTTAAAGGGGCTGGGACCCTGCCACCCCCCTCCCCCTCCCCCTATCTCCACTCTTCTCTTTCTTTATAATGAACATCCATTATCTCTCTTCACCCCCTTTCTCTTTAAAACAAGATCTTAATAATAGATAAATATATTGAAACTCTCTCTTCCATCGTCGCAATATAAATCCAGGATTAAATTCTAAGTCAAAAAACCACTACCTTAATTCATAATAAAATAAAATAATGTTCTTAAAATGACAACCACCTATGGCGTGGTGGGTATGGTTAAAGATGGTTTGAATTAATGGCACGGTGGCGGGTCTGTTTTGAGTGGTTTCAATGGTGGCAAGCATGGTTAAAGGAAGTTAGAATCGAAGACAGAAGTTGGTGGGTCAGTTCTTGTGGTGATTTAAGAGGGAATGGTAGTAAACCTAGTATATAGTGGTTGAAAATTGGTGATTTTGTAAAACATGATGGTAAAGTGTTACCACACTTGAATATTAGAAGTATAAGAATAATTTTCCCTAATAATAATTATAACAATAACCCAATCCTTGTAGCTTATTGAAAGTAATTAATTACTTCTTGGGGGTATGAAATCCAACTAAATAGTTTTTTTGACGAGTATTGACCATCCTCAATTAAATTGTTTCTTTTTAAAATAATGCCTTGTTTTCAAATCAAATTTCTATCCTACCTACTTCTCTTATTTCAATCATGTTTTTTTTTTAAATAGAAAATAGATAATAATTAATTTGGAGAAGAACTTCAATTCACAAAAGGATTAAGTAACAAACAAATTTTAAAATATAAAGATTAAAGATAATGTTTAATTCTACATACTTATCAAACACGCCTAGCTCATCAGGTCGATTTGGTAACCTGCTAACTTGGAATTTGGTACACATCAAGTTTGCTTTTGACTTGTTTAAACAATTGATTCGGTCAAATCTGGGTAACTTTGTAGGATAACTCACGACCTAGTTGACCTAGCCAAAACTAGGCAAGACTCGGTTAAATCAAGTCCAATAATTTTTTTATTATTTTTTGTTAAAATGATGTTATTTTATAATAAATCTAAGTTAATTTCATGATCCACAAGTTAACTCGACTAACTTGAGACTCGAGTCTGGTTCAATCCCAAACTTAATCCGATAACTATGGTTGAAACTATAATAATAATCGGGTTAGACCTTAGACCGGGCTAGACTTTATAACAATCTTGATAACTATAATTTTTAAAACTATGAGAGTTAGTTAATTAATGATGTCAAGCTATAAGTGTGAAATTATAATTAACTCAAAGAAAAAAGCAAAACATTCAATAGATGGTCAGATGTAAGAAAAAGAATTATTCAGTCTAAAGATTCAAATTTGAGTTCCATCCTAGATTTATTTAGGCTTGTTTATTTTTATATTTTAAAAGTGTTTTTAAAAATATATAATTTTTTTATTTTAAATTTATATTTTTATAATGTTTTATGTAAAAATAATTTTTTTTTAAAATAATATATATATATATATATATAATATTTAATATATATTTTTTAAAAAAATTATTATAAAAAACAAACTGATATCATACTTCAAAGACGCACCAGCGTATCTATATTTGGTCAGCATATCTATACTGGTGTGAAAGGACAACATTTTTATACCAAATGTGCATTGTGTTTAGCTGACCCTTTAGGCTTCCCGACAACAAGGACGATGTAAGTTAAGGTTACAGCCATTTATGTATGACCCATTAAGAATTTGATAGGCTGAACATGCATAATTGCATAGGATAATCTTCTCTAGCTAACAAAACAACTGGATTTATTCTTTCTGTACGACTAATATACCTCATCATAGCGGTAATTCATGCATAAATTACACGATACTATTTGGTTATTGTACAAAGAGATGGAGGTAATGAGAAATAAAATATATTTGATCGATTGATATAAAAGAAATTAATTTTTAAAAATGTTGATATAAAAAACTAGCGATTGCTTCTTTTTTTTAAGAGTTTGTATACTCTAGGACAAAAATCTTATCTATTTATAGATGGAACTTCAATAATAACTAGGTCTACAGGGAAATTATAAGCAATGATATAAAATAAATTTATATATTTTTAAAATAAAAAATATATAAAAACATATCTTTTATATTGTCTCTTTCTCGGAATATTAATCACTAAGTTAAAAGTACTTACATTCATTTATTGCTAAAAATAAGGAGAGTCAACTTCCATGACCACATTATTTGTCTTCCTCTTCACTTTCGACCATCTAGCTAAGTTATTTGTGTAGTCGGCGGTCAGCCCATAGAATAGTTTCCCGCAGAAAATGGAAAATAAATGAGTTTTATTGGTCCCATTAACTAGTTCGCAACCATGTACAAATTAACCAAAAATTAATTGGGCCATCAATCATAAATCTATGGTAATTAATTAACTATTGATCTTCTAAAACTATTGACTGTATATAGGGTGTTGGACATGTTCTCTTGAGTAATTTGTAGATACTCTAATATGGATAGGCCAATATTTGTATAGAACAAGGTATCAAATTTTCTTGGAATTAAATAGCTTCGGGGTGGTCCAAACTCAAGCATATAAATGTAGAAGCACATTAATGGCAGTCACATTACATCTACAGTGTCTAATTTATTAGCTCCTACAATATGGCCTCAAGCTTTTCAGAGATAGATTCGGTAAAATTTGAAAATCCCTCCAAGCATTTATGGCTATGTAAGCAATTATGCCCTAAGTACATTAGTCAGAGAGTCACGTAGAAAAAGCACTTGAATTCAGTTAATCCTTCCATAAGTCACCTTAATTTCTTCCATGGAACCACACACATGCTAAGGCTTGAGTCATGTGACTATTGTTAGCAAACCTGCGTCGTGCAACCCTTTTCATGTGACCCTCTCTTGTCACACTGCTTCGGCACACACTCTTGCCTGTGACTTGCTTCAATACTATCCTTTTGCCCACCTCTTTATATATCCCTGTGCTCCCACACTTCCACTCTCACACTTTTGTCTCGAATTTTCTTCCAACACTGCAAGTACTCCAATAATTAGCTAGCTTACTCAAAGAAAAGAGTAACACGCCATTAAAGCATACCAAAGCCATGAAGATTTTTGTTGCAGCATTAGTCATTGCTCTCATTTGTCTTCCCACGGCCATTTCCGCGAGGCACATAGGCAGGCCACGAACACGTATGAACCTCTCGACGTTTACTCCTTTTGCTTCATTTCTTTTTAAATATAAGGGAGCGGTTCAAACTTATGTGTGAAAATTATGTTGTTAGTTCTTGATACATTTTGGAACTGAGACTTCGATCTATTCTTTTCCCTTTTTGCTAGGGTTTCTATTGATACTGATATTGTTCCTTAAATGCTGAACAGACCATGGGCACCACCATTCGACACAGCCTCGAATTAAAGATGGGACGGTGGCACAACCCAATTTCTACAGGGAAAGATGGCCAGCAAAGAGAAGGGGTGATACTGTCCAAATTGCTGGATCAAGCTTGCCTGATTGTTCTCATGCATGTGGGTCATGCTCACCATGTAGACTAGTAATGGTCAGCTTTATTTGTGCTTCACTTGAAGAGGCTGAGACCTGTCCCATGGCTTATAAATGCATGTGTCATAACAAGTCTTATCCTGTCCCATGAGCCATGACTCCCTTTTTCTTTCTTTTTTTTGTTAAAATGTACCCTCTCCCATGACTTAACTTACCAAACGTTTAACTTTGTCTAACTAGTAGATTTAGGTACCCATGTTTTTGTTTTTTCCCCTCTCATTTCCCCAATTTGACCTTTCTATTGTAGACATGCCTTTATTTGTGTAATCAGAGAGTTAATCAGCTTCCTTCATCATTACAAGATCATTGATATTATTATTTGCTAGCTTTTCAATTTATTATTTTCTAATATAGTACTTGTTTATAATTTGCTAGAAACTAAACATTTCCCTGATTTTTTCATATTCGGCTACATTTTAGAAATCTGATAAACAAAATTCACTGTTCCATGAAGTTATATAGTAGATAGATAATAAATGGCCTTGATTATGGGAAAATTGTATAATAACTTTTGATTCAACTCCCTTTCTTTTCTATTCTAAAAAAAAATACAGCTTTTCCTTTATTTACAAGAATAAATTGATGACATCTTGAACTAGTGTATGTTCGAACTTTTGTTGGTTGTAACATATCCCTCCAACATATTGAGTTCCCTTTTCAAGATTCGAAATGAACAACAACCTTTGAATGTTTAAATTTCAAGACAACATTGGAGTAGTTGCGAACTTTAAAATGGGGATAAAGAAATTTGTGATATGTTTGAACAAAGAATGAGAGAAGCTAAGAGTAGAAAATCTTATTGTTTTCTCAAGGAACGGAAACAATATCATGTTTCTGCCAAATGAAGAACACTTTTGTCATCAAATTCCGGTGTTATACTTGGACTTAGCAAAAGAAATTTACAGAGTTACTTTTTTTTTTCACGGTCATACTATCAACAAGCCTAGCATTATGGCCATGGAGTTTGTTATTGAACTTAGTTTTATTTGTGGCCTGTGAACATGGGTCTTCTTTTCCTTTCCATTTTGAGCCTAAAAGTTCAATTGTTACAATGATCTTCTATCTCGTAAACTAAAAGATCAGGAGAGGTGAATATTGCAATATACTAGGAAATAAAGGGGCTTTAATATTTCTTTTCTTTTCTTTTCTTCTTTTTGAAGATGGGAAAAATTGTTTTTTATAAAGTGATTGAGGCGGGATCCACTAATCCAACTAAACTACCAATCGAGACCATAACTTTCAAATCATATGACAATATAATAAAATATGATTTGAAGTTTCAGTCTTTTTTCTATAAAAAAATAAAAAATAAATCATCATTTTATAACATACCTCTCTCTGATGAATAAAATAAATCATCATTTTATAACATACCAATCTCTCACACATCCTCTACCAATCACACCAAGTAGGTACGTGGTTATGGCTTCATCACCATTGCTTGTACAAAAGAGAGTTGTGAAAATTTTATTTCTCATACCCTACAGAAGATAATTAAAGAGATTTTTTTTTGTTTATTTAATGAGATTGGCATCTAAAAAAAATAGTTTTCTTTAAATTAGAACTCATCAAAAATAATAAAAATATTTTTACCTAAAATCTCACTATTTCTTGTATCTATTAAAATCTTTTTAAAATAATAGGATAACAAATCTTTTAAAATTCCATAGAATAGATAATGTAATTCCATTAATTAATCAGATAATACTAAAAAAAGGTTTTGAAGTTTTAGTTGCGTCTATTTTTGGTTAGTCAAAACTTTATTTGAACCTAGTTTTAGCTAATAATTTTAGAGAAAAATAAAGTTAATGGGATTTGATCGTGTAAAAAAGTTGGATTAAAATAAAAACAATTCTAGTCAAGTGAAGAAAAAAAATAGATAACTACTCCACATGTTAAAAATAAATGAAAAATGGGCCGTGGTTAACCTCTGCATTATGAGCAGTGGGTTTAAAGTCTAAACGCCTAAGGTAAGGTAATGGCCAATGGGCCTTATCAGATCATGACCCACTTGTCATTCAAAAATCAAAAAGGATTTTTCCGACCTGCCGGATTCGAACCAGCGACCTAAGGATGGCTATTTGGATTTTACCCACTACAGTCCTCCGCTCTGCCAACTGAGCTAAGGTCGGAAGCTATCCAGGTTGGATGGCTAGCATTATATAATAGCATAAAACATGAATTTGTGCCACAATTTGTGATCGTCATATCTGAAGATTTTGAACTAGCATATGTTCGTTTGGATCTACCTGTAGTGTTTTGATTTAATTTGTACATTAGGTTAATTGAATCTTTAAGTCGCATTAAAAATAATAAACTAAAACATTAGGACTCAATTTTACTTTATTAAAAAAAAATCATTTGTCCGTATTATTATTTTATTATTAATATAATTTTTTAGCATGAATAAGTTTGGTGAAGTCTCAAATTTTAATCTCATTTTATTTAAAATTCTAATATAATTATATATAAAAAATGTATATTTATGAAACTCAATCATCATCTAAATCTGCTTACGTATCGATATCTTGAGCTCTCAATCAAACCATTTCAGTCTTGGAAAAACCAATATTCAAAGGTAATTAACGTAGAAATATAATATTAATTTATCTATATACATAAAATATGTGAAAGCAAGTAGTAGTAAGATAAATGCAAATTCATCTGCCCTTTTCCTGTTTTTTCTTTAATATAAGATAGCAAATCTCAAGTCGCGTCACTTTTATAATTTTTTTTTATTTAATATTATATAATCTTTCCCAAAATCATTCTTGACGTAGTAATATCACCTTGATTATAAAAGAAACAAGGAGCATAAGCTACCGATCTTCTAATCATAGTTTTAAAACTTAATCTAAAAGTAAACTCATATTAAGGCTTGAGTTGTTTTAGTTTAGTAATCTCTAAAATAATTCTATAATTATTCATTAAGATTTTTTATTCTTTTAAAAGTAGATCTAAGACTAATATAAATATAGTTATTTAATTTATATTTCATAATATTCCTTTGAAAAGAAATTGTAAGTGATAAAATCTTGAATTAAGATTTTTATATAATAACACAATTTATTTTTATTTGTTATTTTTTTTATATTGTTTTTATTTGCTCCATTTATTCATCTTTTGATTTCAAATCTTAAAACTCTAAATTTAGAGTTAATTGAAGTAAAAACAGATTTGATAAAACTCTTATTATCAAACTAAAAAATTAAAAGTATTAATAATGAGAGATGTAGTTTAATTGGTCAGATTTTGAGTTTGATTTCCAGAAATCACTAATTCAAGTGCCACAAATCTTGGGGTCACTAGAATCTTATTTAATCGTTAACTTTAGGTCATTGGAGGATTAGTTAAGATGTGTATATACTGATCTGGACATTTATAATTTGAAAAAACACGTGAATTATTAATATATGTTGATGATGATTCTTCCTTCAATTTTTCTTTTTCTCACAAATGAAGATACAATAATTTATTTTCTTGTTTTTGTAGTGGATATTGCATGATTGGTGAGATGAAAATTGTGTCAAAATTGTACGAAATTGCCGCAAAAAGCAATTGCAAAGAAAACTGGAATGCTTATTTTGATGGAAATATATAGCACTACAGCCTAATGATAACAATCAATTTGTCGATATGGGACTTGCTTTTGACCTGGTGCTGCTTACTCATACCAACGGTGGAAAACGGAGAACTGAGCCGGAATGAAAGAAATTATTAGAAGGAGTCTTCCCACGCTACAAAATCCTTAACATTCCTGCTTTGCCGTCTGTCATTGAGGCGTATCCAGAGTAACAAATTTTGAGCCACGTTAGCATACCACTTGAAATAAAGTTGTATCACTGAATCATCATCTACTTTAATTTTGGAATAGGAATACTATGATTTATGATTTATTGGAGGTAATTGAAGGTTAATAATTGTGAGAATTAATTCTTTATGTTTATAATTTTATTACATGTTTATAATTTCAACATGATCTATTAAATATATTTTTTATGTTTTAAATGCTTTTGTTGTAAGTTATTACTAATATAATACATTTCCCACCTTGTAAAAAAATCTTAAAACTTTATTTAATTTTTATTAGATTTTGTTTAATTTATCTTGTGATGATGATGATGATAATAATAATATAAATTAATTATTTAAAAGGTTTTTAGCACCTTTAATAATATATATATATATATATATGTTAAACATTTTATTTTTTATCTCAAATAAAGATGTATATAGTTCACTAACTATCAAAAAGTTTTATGGTGCGTGGGTAATAACTAGTGGTATTCTATTAGCTACTTTTTAAGATCAATTTTGAATAAAAAGACATAACAAATATAAGAGAGAAAATAAAATTTAGGATCCAAAAAAAATGATAAAAATATCTTCACTTAAAATTTTTGTTATTTTTTATATCTATTAAATATTTTTTAAAATAATGGGATAAAAAATCTTTTAAAATTCCATAGAATGGATAATTCGACTCCATAAATTAGATATTACTAGAAAAGGGTTCGAAATTTCTCTTGCATCTATTTTTGGCTAGTCAAAGCTTTATTTGAACGTAGTTTTAGCTAATTAATTATAACTTTTTATTATTATTATTATTTTAGATAAAAAAAAAATGGGATTTGATCGTGTAAAACAAATGAAGCTTAATTACTCCACAAATGAAAAATGGGCCGTGGTTAACCTCTGCGTTATCAGATCATGACCGACTTGTCATTTAAAAAACTAAAAGGAATTATCCGACCTGCCGGATTCGAACCAGCGACCTAAGGATGGCTATTTGGATTTCACCCACTACAGTCCTCCGCTCTGCCAACTGAGCTAAGGTCGGAAGCTATCCGTGCAGGGTGGCTAAACTTATATAATATAATATAATTTGTGCCACAATTTACGTCACATCTGAAGATTCTGAACTTGCGTATGATCGTTTGGATCAACCTATAGTGTTTTAATTTAATTTGTACATTAGGTTAATTGAATCTTTAATTTGCATTAAAAATAAATAAACTAAAACATTATAATTCAATTCTATTTTATTAAGAAAAATCACTACATATATAAAATATGATTCGTTATTTTTTAATACTATACAATTTCTCCTCTAAGTTATGTCTCCTCATGTTATTATTAATGTGATTTTCTATCATAAATATGTTGGGTGAAGTCTCAAGTTTTAATCCCACTTTATTTAAAATTCTAATAAAGTTTTTATATATATATATATATGTGTGTGTGTGTGTGTGTGGACCTCTCAATCAAACTATTTCAGGAAACAATACATTGTTTTGAAGAATTATGAACTACTTAATATCATTTATCTATATACATAAATTGTGAAGCTAGAAATAGTAAGACAAATGCAAAGTGACCTACCCTTTTTCTGTTTTCCCCCCCTTAATCTGAGATAGCAAGTCTTAAATAATGTCACTTTTATCATTAATTTTTATTTGATATCATATAATTTTTTCCAAAATCATACTTGACATAGCGATATGACCTTCGTTATAAAAAATATTAATTATAACTGGATTTAGCACGATTATGTATTGCTAGTTTTGGCCCTGCAATTCTTAATGGGCCAGCTTATTATTTTTTTTTGTCAAATATAATATTCAAGTATTATAAAAATGTTTTTTTAAAAAATATGTGATTTTGGTTATATTAATTAGATGATAAAAAAAAAACATTAGCATCAAATGAAATATATATATATGACTACACTAACATAAGGAAAAAAACTCTTTTTCAAAAAAAAAATAAAAATATACAGTTCAATTCTTAGCAAATTAAATACGAACATATAAAATTAAATAAAAACAAAAATAAAAAAAATATTTCAAATCAACTTAAATTAGAATGACAAACTTGTCATTCCACAAATTAAATGGTTGCTTTTCAAATTTTGAAAAGCTAGACACAAAAACTGACAAGGAAAGATAAAAGAAAAGGGAAAAGGTTCATTACCAAGCCGAAGCTCTATTGATCACATGAGCCTCCTAGACGTGGAGGAGCATCAAGATGACTCTAATCTCATCCCATATTCCACTACTTGGCTACCATGAGACGTCACATAAACCATCTAAAGAGCAAATTTATGACGGCCAAACAATTGGTTTTTTTTACCGCGGGCAAATTTAATTATTTTACTGTGAAAAAAAAATCATAATAACCCCAATAATCAAGCCTATGTTTTCTTGAGAAGAGCATATTTATAATTTCACTGTTTCAATCTATATGAATCTACAGCTCCAGTTTCTTGGCGCCGTTCAAAACACACTTTCATTTTAGTTTATTCTTTATGTACATCCATGTGGGTTTCTTAAACTTTATTTATTTTGTTAAAAAAGAAAAGCAGTTGGACTATCTCAACTTCTTTCTTAATTCTTTCTTTAGGGATAAATCAGACTTCATTTAGGATCAAGAAGAACAAAAGAAAACCAAGTTCAAAAGGAGACAAACAGGTCGCATAAGTAACAAAAGACACCAAACAAAAATCAGAGACGAGGCTACCTGAAATTTTAACTATAGTTTTAAAACTTTATCTAGGATTAACATGTTACATATAAGAAAAGTTAATTTAAAAAGAAAATTTTTCTATGAAATTAAAATAATATCATTTTAACATGCGCCAAGACTTTAATTACATATCAAAAAAGTTAATTTAAAAAATAATTTAAAATAATATCATTTTAACATGCGCCAAGATTCTAATTACATATCAGAAAAGTTAATTAAAAAAAACCACGAGTCAACACAGGTTTTTTATTATGTCAATTTAAGTCAATTTCTTTACTTATTTTTTATTCAACTCAAACCGATTTAGGTCTTCGATCTCATGTAGATACAATCTTGATCTTATAACTATATATGCTTTTAAAATAACAAGTTAAATTCATTTCATTCGTATAAGTAAATGTATATTTAGAAAAATATCTACTATACTTGTATCAGAGCCGAAACTCAAGATATAAAAGGATACAACCCCATGATTCCAACCATAATGAAGTTCTTTTATATGCTGTTTGTAGCCATATATATGAATTAAGTTCAATCAAAAAATTTTAATTAAATTTCTTGTTTTAAAACTATTTTAAGTGTATTCTAAATAGAATTAAATTTCTAAAGATAGTATAAAAATAAATCAAATATCAACTCCTCAATATTCATTCATCTTTTGTTTAGATATTTTTAAAGGAATAAAATAAAACTAATAAGGATAATATAAAAATAAAATAAAACATATTTTATTTCTTTCTTTCAATCATGCATGCGAATACAAGTTATTCATTAATTAAACCAAAATTGAACGCAACGTCATTTCATGAACATTTTCAGATTATATTTACTCAAATCATACATTGTTGAATGCCTCACGCAATTCATTATATATCCCTGTAGTATGTTTGGTATGTATAAATTTTCAAGTTTGGTAGGGCTTTTAATCCTCTCAGGTCAAAATCTACTCAATACTACGTGGTAGACGTTGATTGATAGCAATATTTAAAGCACATTTCAAATAAAATTAACTAGTGGGTCAGATGCAGAAGTTGAAAATCTTGCCTCAAAGCAACACTAGGAAAAAACAAATTCCGAAAGTTATCACATTTTATTTTTATCCAAGTTTTGTGAGTTAATGTTTACCTGATACACCATTTTTCTTATAAATATTCCCCTCATCTCAAAGCTTTAAGTGGAGAGCAAAAAGTTTAACAAGTGTTGGCAGAGAGAATGGGATCATTAGACGAAGAGGCATTACTGAGAGGCCAAGTAGAAGTATGGCAGCTCATGTTTGGCTTCGCAGAATCTATGGCGTTGAAGTGTGCGATAGAGCTAGGCATAGCAGACATCATAAATTCTCTTGGTGGTCCAGTCACTTTGAACCAGATAGCTTCAGGTTCTTTACAATTTCCACTCGTTTTTTCCATACTCAGAATAATTTTATAGTCGTCCATCTCATTTTATTTAATTTTTTTTTTTTGTGGGGGGGGGGGTTCAGGAATTGACTCACCTTGTGTTGACATTCCCTACCTTGCTCGAATCATGAGATTTCTGGTCCGCAAACGAGTCTTCACACAACACATTCCATCTGATGGAGGAGAGACTCTCTATGGTCTAACCGACAGTTCAAAATGGCTATTACGTGACTCGGAGGTAAGCCTTGCGCCAATGGTTCTGATGCAAAACTATCCATGGCAACTAGCACCATGGCATTACCTCAGCCAATGTGTCAAAGAAGGTGGCATAGCTTTCAAGAAAGCTCATGGTTGTGAAATTTGGGACTTGGCCTCCCAAAATCCTGAATTCAACAGGATTTTCAATGATGCCTTGGCATGTACTGCAAAGATCATTATGAGGGCAGTTGTATCCCATTATAAAGGTGGTTTTGATGATGTTGAGACGTTGGTGGATGTTGGAGGTGGTACAGGAGGAAATTTAGCTGAGATTGTCAAAGCCTATCCTCACATCAAAGGCATAAACTTTGATTTACCACATGTTGTGGCCGCAGCACCAGCATATAATGGGGTGTCACATGTTGGAGGCAGTTTTTTTGAGGCCATACCTAATGCTGATTCAATTTTTATGAAGGTAATTAAGCGTCCCTTTAGTGCAATTTTCATGTTGCTGTCTTGTCTAACATCTTTTTTCTTGTTTCTTCTCTTAATTCAGTGGGTATTGCATGATTGGGGAGATGAAGATTGTGTAAAGATATTAAAAAACTGTCGGAAAGCAATGCCTGAGAAGACAGGAAAGCTGATTTTAGTGGAGATTGTTCTGCAACCAGAAGGAAATGGCCAATTTGGTGATATGGGAATGGTGTCTGATCTAGTGATGTTTGCACACAGCACAGGTGGAAAAGAGAGGACTGAACTTGAATGGAAGAAATTATTAGAGGAAGGAGGGTTTCCTCGCTACAAAATCATCAATATTCCTGCTTTACCATCAATTATTGAGGCCTATCTACAGTAATACAAATTTGATTTCTATGGTCATATGTTGTACTAAAATAAACTTCAAGGTCGGTGCTTTCAGAAAATTTGGCGAGTGATATGTGCTTAATGGCCACAAAAATTTCACATGACCAAAGCTGAATTGTTTTTTTCCCCCCGTTCCTGGTATGTTTCTTTGCTGTTGTTGGTGGCATAGTTATTAGATAGACTGGTTTCCATGATCTGGTCCAAGGTTCAAGATAATGGGTTGGATAAGTTTACTTGTGTTTATTTGTTTTTTAATAAAATATTATTGTTTTAGATAAAAATTAAAAAACAAAAATGAATTACTTTTGAATAATTTAAAAAAATGGTTAAACGAGTATGATTGGGATTTTGACTGGTCACATACGTCATGAATTGACTCGTCGGGTCATCTAAATTTGACTAGATCAATTTTTTAAATGGTTTAAAAACAAACTCAATCCGAGTCAAGCTCAAGGTTCGATAATCTAATGTTAAAGGATGAAATTGAAAAAAAAAATTTTAAAAAATAAACATCAAAGACAAAACTTGAGTTAACCCGGGTTAACTTTACTAACCCGCTACCTGTAAAATGAGATTGGGATAAAAAAATTAAAATAAAAAAAATAACATTGAAAAAAGATCGAAGTTAAATCAATAAAAAAAATACAGAAAAAAACTCGAGTCTACCGGCGTTAACTTGACTAACTCAAACTCAGGATAACCCCACATAAAGAAAAACGAAAAAAACCGCAAATCTCAAGGGCCAATAATTTAATGTAAAATGATGAAAGTAAAAAAAAATCAATTTTAAAATAAAATATTGAGAAAAAACACCTGAGTAAACACGGGTTAACACGATTAATTCATTACTCGGAATATGAGATCAGGATATCCCCACAAAAAGAAAAACATAACAAATCTCGAATCTCAAAATTCAATAACCCAATGTCAAATGAGTTATTAACAAAAAAAAATCAATTTGTAAAAAAATAATTTAAAAAAGGTTGAACTCAAATCGGGCTAATATTCAAAACCAGTGACTCAAGTCATGAGATGACGATTAACCCATGCGCCCAGACACGAAAAAATAACGAAGAGAAATTCTCAATCATAAAAAATAAAAAAAACCAAACAAATAACAATCAAAACAATAAGAATCAAATCTAGTAAAAAAACTAAATGAAAGAAAATACTTAGAGATTAAATTGAAAAACAAAATAAATTAAGAAAGTGATAAAAAAAAAAAGCAATCAAAAGAATGAGGACCAAAATTATATTAAAAAATTAAATAAAATAAAATGTTGAGGGAAAAAAAAAACAAATCAAGAAAATGATAAAACAGACAGCAATCAAAATAATAAGGATCGTATTGAATACAAAGATTAAATGAAATAAAATATTGAGGGATAAAATTAAAAATAAAAACTTCAAAAAGCATAAAAATCAACACATATAACAATCAAAACAATAAAGATTAAAATTAAAATAAATACAAACTAAAGGATGGGATTGAATTTTGGAAGGTAAGCATGAATCCCTGGGCAAGAGAGAGAAAATAAAAGGGAGAAGAACAAACATACTGTTGCCAAACCATCACGAATTGAACTGCACGCTCCACCCACATTGGTGACGCTGTCATACGACATTTTAGGAGACATGACAGTTGGCTATTTTTCACCGTCAAATGTAATTGATATATCAATTAAACCCCATGAAAAGATTTTTTTACTTTTAAATTTACTCTTCCTTGGTTGTCATTATAAGGAGCAAAAACATCATTAAACTAAAGTAATTCACGATCTAATAAGTCTTGCTCCCCCTAGTTATTTTTTTTAATAATAATGATATTATCTGTCTTAAATATGATAAGTGATAAAAAACCATAATTAATTCCAAGTGGACCTTCAAAACGCAAGTCAAATGGTCTGGGGAACTGACAGGAAGCATTGCTCTACCATGAAAGACATATTCCATCCCCATAACCTTATCAACATGTAGAAGAAGCTCACAAAGAATCAAGGATGTGCTCTCTACACTTGTGGACAACCGCCCAAAATATACAAGTCATCAATGGTGAAAGTGTTTTTCCAAGAATTTTTCTGCTGCTTCTTAATGTTGTTTTTTAATCGGGGAAGTGATCGTTTAGTGATGAACACGGATTTTTTTTTTAAAAGTGAAATAAACAATACAAATATCCAAACACCTTAAAATACATAATTCAAATAAAAATTCATACATGGTTTAAATAACTTAAAAATACGAAAAAAAAAAATAAGATTGAACAACTATGTTTTATTGATAGAGTTTCAGAACATTTTCTAGAGAACATGTCTTGAAACACACTGCAGACAACTAGTGAGATGATACAACATTCTAAGGTATATCACCAACTTCAAAAAAAAATTAGCAGGGACCAATACAGTGAACCCGCGACAACGAGAACAAAAACATACACAAAATGACATCAATTTAATCTCATGCCACCTCACCTTCCACCTTTGTTATGATAGTAACAAGTCCTAGAAATAATGTTCAAATATCCCACCAAGCAAGGCATGTATTTCAAGTTCTCTCTGAGTATTTGTCGTCTTTTTTTGTAGTTAACAAATGGTTAGTCTAAAACACAATATTTCTCTCTATATAAGTATTCATATCTCTTATTTTACTCATTTGATTCCTCACCATCTACCTCTGTCTTCCCATGGTTTCATCCTTCAATCATGCCTTCCCGGTCTAAAATACAGTATAAGGCTTTCTCATACCCAAGATCCTCTAATGCTAGTGTTAGTCTACTAAAATTGAAAATTTGAGATTCGGACAACGGGGAAAGGGGAGATTGGGGAGTGGGGACTATGTAGTGGAGTGTCAGGGAACTTAGATAGGGAGGCGGTAAATTTTTTAACTTTTACGGGTTAAAACTCGAAATCGATCAAACTCGGTCAATATCAGTCAAACTCGTAAAATCGGTCCGATTTTACCGATTTTAACCGAGCTTGACTGATTTTGACCGAGTTTTAACCTGATTTAACATGTTATGTACATGTTAACTTATAAAATCATAAGATTTTAAGAGTCAACTCGTGATTTTAATAACCTTGGTTAGGAGAATCAACGATGATAAGAATGTTTGGTTTGGCCTGAGCTTGATGGACGGTGGCGGTGAAAGGAACGATGGTATTTGGGCGGTTGGTCAATGCCTACCACCTACGTCAGTATACACAATAGGATAGGCCTGTGATTTTGACCTGTTACGGATTTAAAACTATATAAAAAAAATTAAAGTGAAAATTAAAAAATTTTAAAGACAAAAATAAACACACTGACGTAGTATTAATTTTAGCAACTAATATTTCTACTCGACTACAACGACGTCGCACTATCTCAGTACACGGTCCAAAAGAAAGATGACAAGTGTACGGGGTTGCTTCGGGAAAAGGCGAAGTGATGAGCTGCAATTACGTCAAAAGAGGTGGAAAAGATATCAATTAAAATCTGGACACGTGGATTGGATTGGAGGCTCAACTACTCATGATTGAAATTCAAAAAGATGGTGATGGTTGAAACTTGAAACAATATTTATTTACATTATCTTTCTTACATGGAATATGTCTTTCAAATCGATGAATTAGGGTTCATCTAGTCATGAATCAACCCAATTGAATCGAATCAACTAGGTGCTTTGAAATCAACATCTTTTTCAATTTAATTGATCAATTATTTTTCAAATCTATGAATTGGGGCTTGACTAGTTTTAACAACTATGTTAAAAAAACTTAACATGCGATGACAGCCCCATTTGCAACAAGTAAAGTGGCGGTGGAAGAGAGAGATGGTTCTTTTGACAGGTTCTAGACTTCTAGCTGTTAATTAGGCCTGGGCTCTTTTTGGTCTTGGTAATTAAGTGGGCCCGTTGAATTATCTTGATGGGCCTTGGATCTAATATAAATGTCCTTAAGGTTGGATATTTTTTTATCTGGGCTTAGCATGCGCGCGCGCGCGTGTGTATATATATATATATATATATATATATATATATATATATATATGGGCTGATATATTAGTAAGGACGAATTTTGGATAGGGTTTTGGCTCGCACTTCCTTCTCCTAACGGTCTCCATGAGGAATGATTCTTAGAAATGATTAACTGTAATGTCCAACCAGTCACAAGGAAGGATGGTAATGGGCTGGCTAAAAAGCAGGTGTCCGTCCATTTAGGTCCACTATGTTCCAATTAAGGACTTATTTGTATGAAATGTTAAATATAAATACCAAAAAAACTTCCTACAAATGGATTAAGGATTAAAATGTAAAATACTAAAATACTATTTTTAACATTTACGGGCCGGGAATGATCTACTAGCCTAACCTAAGCGTGATACTCATGCATGACTTTATCTCTATTTGTTCAGCCCATCAAGTAGGCTTTCAATGGGCCTTTAGCCCATGTTTTCATTTTTTACTTCAAAAATAGAGAGGTAAAAAAAAGAAGATAAATTGGTATTGCCATTAAAACTCATTTGCAGCAAGGATGTCGATTGAGTACTCATGGCTGAAATTTTTTGATATTTATATTTTATTTATTATTTATCGAATAAAAAAATTAGATGTTGATAAACTACTCATCGAGTTTTAGATATTTAATGTGAATTTATTATCTATTATTTTATTATTAATTAATAAAAACTAAATAGTAATATATATTTGAAATATGTATTTTTATATTAAATTATAAATATTATTCATATATGTGTATTTTATGTCAATATCAAAGTATGTATATATCATATTGTATTAAAAAATTAAATATTTTATAAATATATTTATATATTATAAATATATATATTTTGGATTAGTTTCGGGTGGATTTAAGATCTGGATTGACAATATTTATATCTTATCTATTATTCATAAGATCAAAAAAAAAAATAGCCACTCATTTGGGTATATTTGAGTCAATAATCATTTGATATTAAATTGTTATTGGTACTTGGTATGTTTGGAAGGGAATAGAGAAATGAGAAGTCAAAAGTAATATGAAAATAGAAGATTGTGGTTTTTTCTTCTTTTCATGAGATAAGCTCTTGGGAAATTAAAATAAATTAGATGAAATTATTATGCGAAAGTCATTGGAAAATCACAATTTAGTCCTTGACACATTATCCCATTATAAATTAATACCTTTTGATTTTATCATTTTCATCTCAAACATAATGGACAACAAATAATGTCACTCCTAAATCCATCTAACATTATAAGTGATATTCAAATATTTCCTTCTATTTCAATTTGCATGTGTTTGTTAAATATTTTCATTAAAATCAATGAATAAACTTCAATATAATTTATTGAATAAAAAAAATTATCGTAAAATAATCATATTTTTTCTTTTCTTTCATTAAAGCTAGCTAGTGAAATGGAGGAAAGAAACTAAATATTAAATATATTTGATGTTATTATTTCTTAAAGCATATTGGCTTATTTTGACATTTTAAATGAAAGTATTTAGTGAGCACATACAAATTGAACAAAATATCTAAAAAATATATATATAAAATAATTTTAAATAAAAATAATAATTTTTAGTCGATCCTCATTTAAAACACAATACCAAAAAAAAAACTCAAATTGCAATGATTAAAATCTTATCCACCAAGGATGAAATATGGACCTTCTCATATTGGTTTTACATACAGGAAGTTACCCCACTAGATCTTTAAAAATTAAGGGGTCAATTTAAAATCTTGAAAATATTTTAGTTTGTCATGTTGTTAACCTTTCTCACTCAACTTGAGAAATGTTAATCAGGGTTATTAAATCTTATCAATACAGGTTAGTTGTAAAGAAAATATTTTGAAATTAATCTAATTAGACCCACTCAATTCAATTCATTACCCAGTCAACCTGATTAAAATCAATTTGATATTTTAAAAACATTTAAAATAATACAATTTTAATTTAAAAATAAAATTAAAACAGCATTTTGATTAGCTAGACTTCAACAACAAACATGGCCTGGATTTTAAGGATAAGATCCAACATAGGAAAAAGATATGGGTAAATTCTGGAAAACATGGAAGTGAATTGGTTAGCCTTATCTTATAGTTGATGTGTTCAATTAATATTTAATCCAATATTATTTTATAGCTTGAAATGCAGCCTAAAAAGACATGTAACCTGACACCTGTGTGTGGAACCAGGGATTGCGAGCCGAGCGGATATATATTAAGCTAAAGTGGGATATATCTTTGTTGGTATTTTTTTTTTTATATATATATATATATATATATATATGGACAAGGACTTCATAATCCAAGTATAATCTAAGTGGCATACAACCAATCTATCCACATGCCACCTTTTGACTTTTAAAACAAAAAAGGTCCCAGAAACCCATGTCTATAGCTAGTAGCTAGATAGGTAAATTACGCTTTACCGGGTGTGTTGTATCGATTTTTTTTAATGTAAAAAATATTCAAATATTACTAATATATATATATTTTTTAAAAAATCTCATTTAAGTTATGGATTCTATTGGTCCTATAAAATAATTTTATTTAATTATATAATAAAAAGAAACTACAGTAAATAGATTGAGATTAAAAAAAATGTGATAACGATAACGCTTGCTAAAGAATTACAAAAATTAAATTTTAACTTTTAATTTTTCCCCTACCTCGGAACACATAACTTGAAAAAAAGGACTCACCATTGAAAAAAGGGCTTAATCTTTACTTGTTTTATATTAACAGAATTGTATTTAGTTTTGTGATATTGAGCATCAATCAAGAGCTAGGTTTGTTCCTTGACACAATAAATACATAATATCATGACAACCAAAACAAATAATAAGATGGAATTCAAAATGCACTTGACGTCATGATCTAGTGGGGGAAGGGATTTGTTCCTTTCATCTGCACCCAGGTTCGATCCTCTCTGTGTATATCTGTCACCCCCGCGGTGCCTTACTTGCTCACTGGGCTTGCAGGGTGTTCAGTGAGCGTGGGGATTAGTTGTGGTGCGCGTAAGCTGGCCCGAACACCCCGAGTTATATATATAAAAAATAAAATCTAAAATTAATCTAATATAAAAAGTTCAAATTAAGAAAAAAAGTCATTGTTTTTTAAGTATTTTTAGATTATTTTGATATATTAATGTTAAAAATAAAAATAAAATCTAGAAAAATATTATTTTAATATGTTTTTAAATAAAAAATTATTTAAAATAATATTACGATACAAAACTCTTTGAATAGTTTCAGAAACAAAAAACTAATCACAAGTGGACAGAAAGTGGATGGCACTTGAAAATTTAGAAGCTATCTGGCTAGTATTTACGTCAATCAAATGCTTTTGTTTTTTTACAAACCACTAGCAACGTCAATCAAATGCATTTGTTTTTGATAATCCACTGGCTAGATCATGAGCTACAATCCATGTTTATAAACTTGTCTGGTTTGACAGGTTGATTAAGATTTTAATTAAATTTTAAATAAGTTAAACTTGGATTTATAATTGAAACAATCAAACTTAAATGATTTGTTAAGTTATTCTAAAAATCCAGGTGATTCAATATAACCCTGCTGAGATTTTTTTTTTTTTTTACATTTTTTTTTATAAATATAAAAATATAAAATAATTTATGAATACTTAGCTTCAAATATTTATTTATAATCTACATTCACATAAATTATTTTTTAACTTTTCGACATGAGATAACTATACATAATCTACTTTCACAAACTATACATAATCTACTTTCACATTAATTATTTCTTAACTTTTTGATGTGGGATAATTGTACTATACTTCACATTTTTTTTATATATTTTATATTCACATGAATTATTTCTTAACTTTTAACATAGAATGATTATATTACACTTCATACCTCATATTTTTTTATAGCATACATCAATGTATATTGCTTTTTAATTTTTCAATATGAAATAACTATATTATTGAGCTATTTTTTTTTCCAGTACCTAATCAGATGAATTGGCATTCTCATTTCATCTTTAATATTTTTTTTTATCTTTTTTTAATTTCAAGTGTGATTTTTTTACCATATTTTCTATACCAAACATACAGAAGAGGCAAGAATTCCACAGCACAAGCACCATATCTATGATGTCCTTTACCAGTAATTCTTGGTCCCTAGGAATCTGGGTTGCGTGCCCTGAAGGACACAAAGGCTACAATATGGCAGCCATTCATGTCTAGTGCAAGTGTACAATGTACATGTCTTGACAAGAATGACAAGCTCACCAAACATTTGGCATGGTTATCCATTTTGTTTTGCCACAAGAAATTTAGCCTCATAACCATAATTCAGATAACATTTGGTATTCTTTTTTGCCCGGCTGCATAGAAAAATTGTCTGATTACTCTAATATATATATATATATATATTTTTTTCAAAACCAGCAGAATGCATAACCACCAACAACTAAAGTGCTTGGTATCGACCGACATGAGCTTAAATGCCAGCACACATGAGCATGCACCCCAAGTCACTGGCACAAGAATGTGTTAATGGGCAACAGGTGTTTAATGGTTTTGGAAATTGCAACCAAAAGAGTCAAAAACAGATTTATAGTGGGATTTTTCAGCAGCAGCATCAAGGACCCACTCTTGCTTTGGTTTAGACTATCCTTCGAGCTTCATCATTATTGTGAGGGGATGATTGAGATGCAGGTAATAGTTATTTTTTAAAGTTTTTTTTTTTAATATATATTAAAATAATATTTTTTTATTTTATTAAAATTATTTTTAACATGAAAATATTAAAAAATTTAATTTAAAGTAAGGAAAAAAATAAAATAAAAATTATTTTTTGTTAAAAACGTTTTTGAAACGTAAAAATGTACACACCCTAAATATATGATTTTTTTTTATTAACGTGAGTATCCGGATCAACTTGTGCTTACCTCGACTAATCTTATGGATCTGGAGTTAATGATCATGTATATCTCCAGTGGCCTTGAGATTTGTAAAACTCAAACCGGTAACCCTAGGAAACAAATATATAGCATGAACAGTTAAGTTACATAAAAATATATGATTTTTATATTCATGGATAGGTGATATTTCACCAAGAGGACAAGTTAATCAAGTTTAATCTAGAACAATTAATTAAACTGGATTATATTCTCAAGTAAATAAAATCAAACCAAACAAATTCTAAATGGACTCTCTTTTAAAACTAGCCCGGGCTTTTGATCGAGCGCGGGTCAGGTCTATCAAGAGGCCAGATTAGATTTAATGACACTGCTATCTAGTCCAATCAATCTGACAGGGAAGGAGGGGAACATGCCGCTGAAATGTGTATGAAATTTTCTGAAGATTCTTGGCTTGATTTTTTCCCAGAGGCCAAATTCACAAGAATCAGAGTCCATCTCCAAGGTGAACGTATGGCTGTCATCAAACATATAGAATATGCCACTATATGGTGATTCATGATGCAAGAAAACAATAGATTTATAGTAATGATCAAGAGAGAGTGCTGAGTGCTGTGCCGGACAATCCAAAAGCACATTCACACACATGCAAGTTGCTGTGGCTTTAGAGACATGGAGGAAGCTTGCAAAAGTATTCAGTGATCTCCTCACTTTCAACGATTTCATGATGGTCAAGAAAAAGTGTGTTGCACAATAAAAGGAAGTTCAAAGTTCAAGAGCCTCTAATCCTACTATCTCTCAGGGACCTCGACCATCACTCTACACATAACGAGGCCCCATTTACCACTTAAACAGCAGCCAAAAGAAGAGGAGTAACCTCATCAACACTGACTGGCTAGAAATTGAGCTTGGTTGCGAGAAAGAACTAGCTAGAGTCCTCAGACACAAAGTCCACGCCGGAGATCCAACAAAAAAAAGGAGGATTTTAGTAATCAATCCCCCTGTTAAGGGGAAGTTTCAAAAGTGAAATCTTTTAAGTTATGGTACTGGCCACGCCTAGTCCCCGTGAAGTAATTGAAGTCATGGTGCTCGACCCATAGTTGCTTTAGCCATGAATCTGCCACGCTTAGAAGTGACACTAGCCTATCTTGGTCCCGACCGCAATTGCCTGAGACCCACACGTTCCCTTGCATCTTGTAAGTGGCCAAACCAAATGGAGGGAGAGTGATGTTTTCCCCTTCCTTTCGCTTCTTTTCCGGACTCTCAATGTCATCTTCTACGTCCATATCTGAAGGCATAAACATACATTAAACGCGTACTAAATAAGCTAATCAATCAGCATATTCGAAGCTCTCTAGGTGAAGATCAGAGAATTGGGCTAGAAAAGGTACCTTGAAAAGATGATGAGAGGGTGTGGTACGTGAGGAAGCATGTGGACAAGTCCTTTATGGTTCTTCCCATTGGAATGTGATAGATAGGGTACCTGCGTATAGTTGAACACAAATGCTTCGATGTTATTAATATAAACATGCTGATGGGTGTGAAGAATAATGATTCATTGAAGCTTATCAGGGAACTCCCATGAATTGAATAACAGGATAAACAATTAGGCACCATGTTAAATGTGGAAACCATGCCTTTGAGTATACTTTAGTTAACTTAATTATTTTGATTGCTTGTCGTGCGAGTTTCTGTAAGAGAGAGATTGAGAAACCAACCAGGCAATTGCCATCCAACTTGCCGGTGAAAGATCTACACTTCTCAATGATGTTAAACCCGGAAAGCGTCGAGCAAATCCATTAATCTGTAAGCAAAAGGCCAAGAAGGTGTCATAGAATCCAAGCTTTAAAACAAAGCGAAGGAATTAGTACATTTTAATAGTCAAAATCAACCCCAGTTTTAAGAACTCATTTTGTTGATGGTCTCATGGATTCTTCTTCCAGACAACAGTATAAAGTTAAAGAGACAATACCGATAGAACGTGCGAATATATGCTCAGGAAACACCATGATGAACTAAACAACGAAAGATATGAATCTATTAGCTTAAGACATTGCAGTTCTTTATTTTATAGTACAAAAGTCAAAAGTTGCAATTCCTCTTTACAAGATGCCTATCATGAAAAGGATGCGGAATGATTCTCAACAAATCAATATAGTTTTGCTTTGTCTTTATCATTCATAATCTTTGAAAACTGCTGAAAAATGCTAATCAAAGTAGATTGAAAAAAGCTACAAGCTGTAAGATTTGCGCAAGAGCAAAAAAGACACCAACCTTGTCCATCAAAGGAACTCTTCCATAAGGAGTTGATCTCTCAAAGTATTGAAAATATAGGCGCCCCAGTCTATCATTTCTAGGACAAGGGTTGTCTTGCTCTGACCCTCCTTCTGATGAGCATCCATCGCACCTGCATTTCTTGTCACTCTCACTATCATCACTCCACGAATCGCTGAAAGAGTCTCTCGTTTCGCCATCACCAGACTCAGTGTCTTCCCTGCAAACACCAAATCAAAAACATTCCAAACATTACTTTCTCGGCCTCGTCTGCTTAAGATGAACACTCAAAATTCACACAATTCACCCTCCCAGTTAGTATGTTACAGACTTCCAACAATCATAATTTAAAAAACTTGAACAAATGAAAGGGCTAATTGCAACAGTATTGGTCACAAAATCAATAAGTTTTTAGCTAATGCATCTGGGATTTTGAAACACTTCTGTGATCTTCTTTCATCAATTAACATGATAACTTACATGGTTCATTAATTTCAAGAGGAATATTAAAGGTGCATAAACACAAGAAAACAAAGTGATACCTGAAACTGTTGACTGGAGAATTGCTTGTGAAAATTTGGATAGCAGAGAGGTAAGGCACATAGTATTGAACCAAGGTTTCACCATTGTCCAAAGCAATAGGAACTCCAGCCCCATAAGCACTCCATTCATCATAACAATTCCATAGATCACCCAGAGTAAAATACTCCACTGTGTCTCTCTCCCATGGGTGCCATAGTCTGTTTAGATTCCTAATCTCCCTCTAAAACACAAATAAAACAATTGGCCAACAATCACGCACAACTCAATTTGCAGATAAACTCTTCAGAAGCAAGACAAAAAAACACAAACCTTGTGGAGGGATTGAGATGGGACCAGCGGAGTTGTGCAATGAAGGAAGCAATCGAGGTTTGATTGCATTGACCCTTTGTCGAGAAACATGATTTTAGACTAAAAAAGACAGGAAATCTCGAGTCAAAGAGTCTTCCTCTTGTCCCTGTGAAAACAGAGGAGGGACAATAGAGAGATAGGAAGAAAGAGCGGAGAGAATGAGAGATTATAGGGATACGATTTCCCTATTCAAAGAAAGAAACAGAAATGTTAGAGAATTCTATTTTTTGACGTTTGGACATCTAAATATAAGGGGAAAAAAAAATCTCACTTCTTTTACTTTATCTTTATCTTTATCAAACAGAAACTAAAATAAATAAGTTTTTGTTGGCAACAAGAAGGAAAAAATGACAATGTTGTCTAAAGATCAAATCTTTTCCCTGTCACCGGAGACTGAAAACTCAGGCAAGATTTTTTCTTCAAATTGGAACACTAAAACCTTCTCTCGAGTGGGAATTACTCCTTTGTTTTATATTGTTTTGTTTTTTTCTTGAAGGAAACTCAACCGTTACACTACAAAACAGAGACTCTGCTTTGATCAATATTGAAGAAACCAAATTACTTGTCTTGGTAATCAAACAACACAAACTCAACGTTAATTCTTCAAGTTAAATCAAGACCCAGCTAGAAAAACACTTTAAATCAACAGAAACAGCAAGAAACCACTCTGAATTTTGAAGGAAGGAAAGGCAGAGTAAATACAAGAAAGTGAGAATTTAAATACTCCTCTGCTTCCTTTTCTTTTGTAGCTCTAAGATCAAGAATGTATTTCTCTTTATAACTGAAAGTGATAAAACGGAATCAACTTTAAGTGAAAAGAACAGCAGATGGCGAGAGCTTGGAAAATCAAGAAACAAACCACTATCCAAAACAGAGTATGTTGATGTCTTGATGTTTTGAGAGGGATACTAAGCAGAGTGTAGTCAATTAGAATTATCCAAATGGAAGAGAAGCATACAGCTTTTGATTTCTTGTGAGAGAGAGAGGGTGAAAATATGGGATACTCGGTAAAGGGGTCAGAACACAATATTTATATCATTTATGGTTCTCACTCTCTCTTCAGGGTACAAATTTTTTCTTTGTTTTAAATTTTTTATGTGGGGAGGGAGGGTTTTTATGGTTTTGCAGTGGGACTTGGTCCCTTGGAATTTTTAGCAGGTAGTATAGGATCTTATTTTTCTCATTTTCTATTTAGAATTAATAAACAAAAAGCTTGGTAAAAAAAATCAAGAAATCTTTTTATGATGAGGAATTTTTTTCAACTGTCTTATGTATTTGGATTAAATTTATTAAATATTAGATAATATATATATATATACTTGAATTTTTATATTTACAAAAAAATGTTATTTTTTATCACCACTTCTTAACTTAAAAACAGAGATAATAATGGAAAACAAACTCATATAGTCACAAATCAAATCCTTAGAATGTTCAACTTAAAAAAAATTAGATTAAAAATAAATATATTAAATTTTAACCAAGTTACGAATTCATCCATTAGATTATCCAAATTATATTAAATTAATTTATATTTAATTTAATTTAAAACTCAATTCATATAAAAATATTAAATTAAAGGATAAGGTAGACCCACGCACTGGTTAATAGTGAAAATCTATCACATATTAGTCAAATTTCCGCATTCAAATAATGAGAATAAAAAATCTTACTGACTTCTAAGTTTTATATGATATATTTATTTCCTTTTTGTTTATTATAGTTATTTCCTTTTTGTTTATTTAATGAGGTTATTATATACCACATTTCTTCCAACTCTAATTACGGTTAACCTTAAACAATATTGATAACTATCGTATTCAACTTTAATCAATTTATTAACACGAGTTCCTCTTATCCTAAGTACAATTACTTATTAATTAACCCATCTAGAAATGGCACTAGCATTTATCGTCATCTCATGCAAGGACGGGTTCAAGTTCAAAGTTTTGATCAGCCAAAAGTGAAGTCTTTAAAATTTAAATGCCATTTTCCTAGGACCATGTCCAAGTAAAATTAATGGGAGTTGTTGGAAATTTGAATTTAAAAAGAAAAATATATATTAAAAAAAAAGTACGAAAATTTTATTTCAAAACTTAATTATGGCAAGTTATTGAATTCGGCAAGTTATTGAAATTAAGATATGTAGTAGGGTGAGGTTCTTAATTCACTAGGATCTTTTCTCGGAAAGGAAAAGGAAAAGAGAGAGAAAGACATCTAGGTTAGGATTTCACTTGGACCTATCATGGCAAGGATTAAAAAACGACAACTTATTATTTTTTTTTTTTTAAAATGCAAGCTTTTCCTAATTTTATTGATAAATAAAAAGGTAAAACAAAAAATAACTCTCAAGCCAAGAAATGAAAGTTTTTTTAATTAAAACTGTCGGTTTTGAATCTTATATTTTAATAATTTTAAAAGATAAAATGTTTATTTCTAATTAGTTTTATTCATAAAATATTTTACAATACAACTAATTATATATAAAATATTTTTTTTTCAATATTAAATATTATTTAAAAAAAAAACAATATGATATACGGGAAAAAAAGCTAAAATATACCACAAAAGTCCTAATCACAATTGTTTTAGCCTTAAATTGAAGTTTAATACTTTACTATTACTTTTTAAATTGAGGTTTATTTTTCTACTATTATTTTTTAACCTTTAATTGAAGTCTAATATTTTATTATTATTTCTTAACCTTGAGTTAAAGTTTAATCTCTTACTATTATTTTGTTTTAATTATCAGAAAGAGCAGTAAAGGAAACCGCGTGAACGCGAACAGTACTTAAAAACTATTACAAAATAATTTTCAACTACGTACGCCGGATGTCTGTTAGCTGTAACTGATTGACCGACTCCTCCACTGCTTCCTTTCTCGTCACTCATGTCAAGCCGACAAAGGCAGAGGATTTATTTTGTTTCTTGGAGAAACCTAGATTTAGTCTTTAATGTATTATCTTATTGTCAATTCAGTCATCGTTATTTTGATTTTATAGGATTTTTTTTTTGTTTTCAGATTGTTTTAATGTGCTAAAATTAAAAATTATTTTTTTAAAAAAATATTATTTAAATATATTTTCGAGCAAAAAATACTTTGAACACAACCGCTATCATATTTTCAAACACTTTTTTTTTATCTTAAATGGAGTCAATATTAGACAATATCATCCCGTTTTCATATTAGAAATACTCTTGTTAGCTTATTTTGTAGTTATATTTGAACGTTGACAAACGAAATTGGTAGTGTTTAAGAATGCGGTTGAACTGTGTTTTTATAAAATTTTAATTTTTTTTCTTTTAAATTAATTTTTTGAGAGAAAAGATATTTTAAAAAACCTTTATCACACTCCTAAATAGGTCCATTATCTAAATTTGATTGTGTTTGGATAAAAAATGATAAAATAAAAAATTTCGAAGCTCAATTAGTAATAGAGTAATATCTTGGGGACGAAATTGAAGTTTGACGCTGTTGCTTTTTGTCACATAACTAAACAAGAAGGAAAAAAGGTCATTCATGGAGAAAGCAACACGTGGATATCCAGCACGGCATGGGGCATTTTATAGTGACAGATAGAGGGATAGAAGGGTAATCTGAATAGAATAATGGGGTGGAGCCCTTATTCTGACTATTTGTTTGTTTCTCTACGGGTTGATAGATGGATTTACGGTTGGGCGTGCATTTTCATTCATAGCCATAAGTAGAAATTGAGAAAAATATGTAGCTTACAATTTTGAAAAAATAGGTGGAGGGTGATTTTAGTTTTATGAAATAAAAAAAAATTAAAAATATAGTTTATATCATGTAAAAGAAAAAAACTAAATGGAGTGATTTAAAATGATAAAAATATAATTAATAATCGGTGAGAAAATTTTGAAAATAATAAATATAGATGAATTTATGACATCTCAAATGCTAAATATGAAAAATATAACAATAAGAAAATTCAAGAATGTACTTGTGTTATTGGACCATGATCTTAAAATACATATATATTTTTAAAGTTTTTTTATTATGTTTTCTTTATATTTAGCATTATTTAAAAATAATCAACATCAATTGAGAGATATTATTAATTCAACAGCTAAAAAAAGAATTAATCTTATTAATCAAGTGCTCTAAGCCAAACTAGAAGTAAATTAATTCCATCAATTAGTTAAATGGTATAATCAATTAAGGCATGTAATGCCATGTTTTTTACAATGATTTGTTCTCTATTTTAATTTCATGTGAAAGGGGAAAACATAATTGAAGTCATTCAATGCACCAAATCTTATTCTTGACAATGATCTGTTCATGTTTTGTTGTCGTAAGAATTTTGCTTGGTGCATGCGTGGATTTACTAATTGATATATATATATATATATATATATATATATATTAAATAATTTTTAATGATTATTTATATAATTTTTATTAATAATAATAATTATAATAATAACTTACATCAACTAAAGGATATTATTATTAATGATTTCATAAGTAAACTTGTGGGTGATGTTTATTAAAGGATTTTAATGGATGTGTTTACAGGTCTTTTTTTTAATTTAGGTACCAATTATAATCTTTTATTAATCTTAATTTCACTAGCCAGAAAAAACTATTAAATTTACAAGAAATTAAAACTCCAATTACAAAAACATATCCTTGTTATGTGCACTTTTAATATCAAATATCTTGATTTAATTTATATATTTCAAGATTATTAAACTCTATTCTATTCAAAATACAACACATAAATGGAAAAAATAAGCATAAATTTCTTATTTTAATCATTTTCTTCCTATTTTGTTTCCAAATCGAAAACAGATATCCAAGAACCGAACATGAAGGAAACGACATAGACTCCCTTAATGTGAACATCCTAAAATCAAGAGACTTTCAAGGCCACAAATAAAAATCTATCAAAAAAATGCAGAAAATAATTATAAAAAGAAGGGTGAAAATGACACTCACATGCAAAAAAGCGAAGCCAAATCACGTGTTCAGTTTTTGTGTTTAAATTGCATCGATCTTCCATGAGGGGTCCTCTGGGATTTTTCTCTTTATTTTTCTTTCCCTGTCCCTAATCTTAATTAGGTAGGGACTGATGTGTCCTTTTTCTCAAGAAATTAGATTAATAAGATGGAAAAGAAGAGATTAAGAACTAAATAAAACCACAAATTAGATTAACAAGTCGATTTTGTGTATCTGTCCCCCTCTGTCTTGATTTAAGATGGGGTCGATTAAGATTTGGGCTGTGGATTTATTAGACTCGTTAAATTAATTGATGAGATAGTTGAAGGAAAAAAAAATTAAGGTTCCAAAAATTCAAAGCTCATCCACCTCTTGTCCCATGCACATGCAAATAAAATCTGAAAAACTAACGAGTCATCAATAATTAGGAAAAAAGAATGGGATCGGCCTCACATAATTTAATATGAAACAATCAATTTTGAGTACAGTAATTAAATTTGTTTTGTCGGTTCAATTCTCGATCCGTTCAACTTAAAATCAAATTTAATTTAAATTTATTACTGAAAAATTAAGTGAAATCACCGATGATTTTTCTAATATTTAAGAATCATGACACATTACTAGATGATATATCTAATCTTCAAATATAAATTAATCAATTGCTGAATTGATGATAAATTAAATTGTTTAATTTATTTAATTATAATTATAATTTATATTTAGGTCAACATATTAGAAACCTAATGAGTTACACAAATTAAGAACCATTAGTCAGAAATTAAACTAGGATGATTTAATAAAGTATAACTTGATTAAAAATATATTTTAAAACTCAAGGACTAGAATATAATTAATACATGGATTATATTTCTAGACCTAGAAAAATCAAGTAAGGATTTGATTGAGTTAATTTCTAAAATGATCTTGAATTAATATATAAATATTATTTACAGGGTAAATTGATATTTTTTTCCTCTAATTTATAGGATTTTTTATATTTCTCTATAAAAAATAAATTATACCTCTTATTTTAACAGAGAAGGCATAAGTTGGAAAGAAAAACTATATAAACACAATATTAGAATTAGCACTCTAAGCGTAACAATCTCTCTCGTCTAAATAGAGATTTAAAAAATTTTAAAAATTTTATATTACCACATCAAAATTATTGGAAAAAACTAAAAAAAAATCATTAATTTAATATTTTTTATAATAAATATATTTTTAAAATACATTCAAACACTGTTTAAAACACAACCTTACTCTCCGATTGTAAGAATCTTTAAACATTAAAAAAAAAAAGAGGCTGTAGACTTTCAATTTGGCATCAATTCACCCACCGTTCATGTGCTTTACGTGCAAAAGAGCACCAAGTTTTCTACCTTCCACGAATGAGTGATATCTTTGCTTGACCATTCAGAGTTGATAGCCTTCATCGTTATCGTTAACTGAGCTTTCAGATAAAATTTACTACAATTTGTTATCTGATTACTTAGATATAATTTTATCAAAGTGTTCTAGAAGCTAGCCTTGTCTCTTGTAAGACTGTTTTTATATCTAAATTAGGTTTAGAAAATGTTGTTTTGGTTTAATTTTTCCGTTATAGACTAGGCCAGTTTAGCTATTATAAAAATAGTTAGGTTAGTCCGCTATTTTTTCAATCAGTTTTATAAATTACTATATTTATATTTGAGTTATTTTCTATAATTTAATATTGTAATCTTTGAACTTGAAAAACCCAAGCTCTAGTTTTTCACTATACAATATGTCAATTTAAATCTTTGAAGAAGTCAAAATAAAATATTTTCTAACAAATATATTTGTTTGGATATGAAAATTTGTTTGGTTTTATTAAATAGGAAAAGTCAGAAGTAGAAAGATAATATTTGAAGATTTTATATTATTTTCTTCTTGATAAATTGGAAAATTTTGTGGTCAAAATTAACTAATTTTTTTTTAATTGTGTAGAATCTCTTCCTATAATTTTTCAATTTTATTTGATTCTCCATTTTATTTTTATTTTTCTCATTTACATGATCTTTCATTATATTGTTTTTATAAGTCCTATATAGATTATTTTGTTAAAAAATAATATAAATCATATATTGAGACCTCATCTAAAATTTTAAGTTGAGATCCAAAAATATGATTTATATTATTCTCTAATACATTTTAATACTTTTTTTCCTTCTCATTTCACTCCCTAAAATTTTATTTTTATTTTTCATTCTTCAATCTTTTTCATTTTTTTTATCTATAAACTTGATCTCATAAAATAATATTAATCAATGAAAGCGCCTAAAAATAAAGAAATGACATAAATTGATTGAAATTATATTTTTGATATTTTTATGTTTTTGTAAATACTGGAAATTTGGGGGTAAAATACAAGTTATGACATATTTTACGGTTTAATACCTAACATTTTGAAAAAAAAAAAAAAACCAAAATCATCAAATGTTAAATTAACAAGATGGAAAATTAACCAAACAAAACAAATTCAATGAATCTGAACCCATGCCCAAGCGAGAGTTGAGTGCACGTCGGTGGTTTTAAGCTAAACCCATGCTGCTTAGATTTTTTCTCTCTCTAAAAGCTTTGGTTGCCTAAAAAATTCATTTTACTTTCCATCCAAGACACGACTACATACGATATTAAAAAAGCTTGTGATCTCTCAAGATAAGATAAACATTTGGATTTGAGATTTTCTTATCACCTAATAATTTCTTAAGATCAATCTCTTGTTGGCTTATAATTAATTTTATATGTGTTAATAATCCATTATAAAGAACTTATATTGCATAAAATTTTTAAATAAAATCTTAACCTCAAATATGAGCAGAGTAGATTTTGCTTTAATTTTATCTTATATCCATAAATCATATCAAAAATTAATTTTTCATCGTGGCCTAGCGGTTCTGGTAGGGAATTCCCTGTCTCTGCACCCTAGGTTCGAACCTTTGTGTGCATGCTGTCACCCCTGCGGTGTTTTATCTGTCTACTGGGCTTACATGGTGTTCAGTGGATTCGGGGATTAGTCGTGGTGTATGTAAGTTGGCCCGGACAACCCGGGTTATGAAAAAAAAAAAAACTAATTTTCCAACACTGTAGGAAATTAAAAAGAAAACAGTATTTGTTGTATATAAAATATTATCCGATTAATCTTACCATTAAACAAAAATGGACAAGTTTTAAGAAATTCAGGCTCTCATTTTTATGATTTTAGAGGCAAAGATATTAAGACAAGGAATAACTGGATAATGTTCGATTGATAGAAGACTCGATTTAAATATTTTCCTATTAATTAGATTAATTAGATGTAATTAATTGAGAATAGGATGATCATAAACGAGAATAAGAATATCCTTTTCACAAAAAAAGTATATCCAAGAGCTTTCTAGTGGCTTTCATTTTGACTACGTTGCCTATTTAGCTCCATCGATCCTTAGAAAAAGAAAAAGAAAAAGAAAAAAACTATGGCAAGTCAATGCGAATCATCTATGGTCCATCGGCATGGGGGTTCATATTCTTTTGATAGATGGAGATTTTCTTGGATTCTTTCATTTCATATTTAACCATTTTTTTAAGATTTAAATTAATAAATTTAAAATTAATGGCAATGATCTAAGAGCCCCCCCTTTTTTTTTACATTTTAAAAATATTTTTTAAAAAATATTATTTTTTTTCTTTAAATTAATATTTTTGTATTTTCAGATATTAATATCAAAAAATAATTTTTAAAACAATTATTATAATATATGTTATAACACATTTTTAAATAACTGTGTATGTTAAAAATGATGATGGCTAAATAATTGATTTTATTTTTGAAACATGATTGGTTACGTTTCTTTTCGAAAACAAGAGGATCTAAAATTATTTTCAGATGTTACGATTTTTCTCGTCACCCAATGACAAAAACAATGGAACAACTTGATCCTGACATCGCATTGAAACCACAGTTTGACACTGTAGTTTGTGGAAAATAAAGGCTAGCAAGTTGAGTTACAAAGCTTAGTGCATGGCTACCGTCCTTTGATGGCTGCCCGTAAACAAGCCAAAAATGTCAACTAGACTTTTGAAGACTATTTTTCCTTCGCACTCAATTATGGAGCTATGGAAGTCGGTCGAGAGCCATGCAGACCATGACCATAATATATTTTGGACATTTTTTAAAGCTAAACGGGTGGTCTTTTTTGTATTATATTCCTAATTTCTGTTGGTTGAAATGTATAATAAAAAACCACTAAATAAAAAAAAAATCAGCAGATTAAAATATCAAACTTGGATCTATTGGGTGCAAATGGCCATTAGTTTTAATCACTTCAAATACTTCTTTTTCTCTTGAAGTTAATGGCACTCGATCGGTCAATATTTCTTTATATCACCGCTAGTCAAGGGTAGAAATTTTGATAGGAATAAACAAGCACCAATATAAAATTCATTGTATGTGTCCATTGGATTTATTACAAGAATAAGAGAGTCGAGATATTGAATAAGCCTAAGCCTATTCATGGTATTTGTAAACTTTGAGAATTTCTTCTAAAATAATTTCAAACATGAAGTGGAGTTTAAAAAAAGATTAGGTTTTAATTAGTATAATTCAAACAAGAAATGAGATCACTTAACATAACATATATTTGACTACATAATTTTATATTAATATATAATCTTAACTTTTTATTTGATTGCTGGATCCAACTGAGAAATTGCGAAATAATTTTAAAAACCTTGTTTTTTATAGAATTGAAAATTTATAGCAGTCTAATATCAAAAAAGTTTTTAAATAAAACCTGGAAGTTAGTATCCGGGAATATATAAATTGTGTCTTATTAAATACAAGCATGAACTTTGTAATATATTCTTAATAAATAACTTTAAAATTTGAATTCAATAATTATCATAATGTATATATCAATACCTTTACCTAGCTTCTATGTCCATTCCCCCCCACCCTCAAGATACGAATTTTCTAACCAAACACAACACAAGAGAGAAGACTTTCATTAATTTAACAATAAAATCCATAATTAATTTCAGATTAAGCTGGACTCCATAAGCAGAATGACTCGACCGTCCACCAAAAAGTGCTCAGTTCATTGAAAAAGTATGAGTTATACTTAAGAATTAAATAAATAGAAACTTTAGTCTTGAGACAAAATCAACGGCCAAAATTATGGATCACATAAAAAAAATTGTTATCCAGATAGTCAAATACTTTTGCCCTTCGAATTCCATTCATAGAAAAGGTAAATTAACTGACCGCAAACAACAGCCTGAGAAAATAAGAAAACAAAAAACAAGAAGAGAAGGAGAGAGAGGAAAAAAAAAAGAAAAATTCCAATTTTAACAAGTGCCATCTAATTTAATTAGAAAACAAAGTTATTAATCTTCTAGGCTTGAATTGAGCTTGGATTGTATTAAAATATTTTATTAATAATAAAATATTTTATAGTTAGAAAAAAATATAAAATTATCTATTAGACTTCGTTTAATTTTTCAAATTGAATTGGTTATTTGATAACAACACTATGGTCATGATCTAACTCATTAATCATTTAAATTTTCAAATTGAATAAGTTATTTAATAATAATATTATGATCGTCTAATTTTATCTTTAACATTTGCACCTGTTTTTAATTCTTTAAAAAATGTCCATGTAAAGGGTACTGCAAGATCAATGAGTTTGAGAATGGTGGAGGAGCAAATTTAATCTCAAGAACTTCCAACAAATCATGCTCGGCAGTAGAAATCCCAAACATCAATTTATGGGCCACCGGCAGGGAGGGGGAGGCCATTTAATGGTGCTCTTTCCCCATTAAAAGAAGAAGAAGATATAGTTTCGATAGAGAAAAGGAGGAATTAAAAAAAATACTAGTTGACCTGAGTCGCTGTTTGTGGAAAAGAAAGGCGAGAAAGTGGAGGTGCAAGGCTAGTGGCTCCACTGCTTTGGATGGCTACCCAACAAGAAAGGCAATAAATTAATGACCTTCGAAGACTTTGTTTCCCTTCGGCAGGCATTGAATGGATGGAAGCAAGTCAAGAGCCTTACTGTGGGAGTAATTGTCGAAATTGTAGCAGTGTTTAGCAACACGTTTCAACTTGTATTTTTAAAAAATTTGAAAATTTTTTTTTATTAAAATTTAATATAATTTATACGTTTTAGATCATTTTGAGGTGCTAATGTTAAAAATAATTTTTAAAAAATAAAAAAACATCATTGACATGTATTTTGACACGAAAAAGTTATTTGAAAAGCACCATCAATTACACTGCCAAACACGCTACAGTAAACGGTCGGAAATTTGCTCTGAAAACTAATGAGGTGGTCATCACTTGTTAATCAACTTAATTTTCATTATCAGAATTGAAAACTAGAAAATATATATAAAAAAAATCATAAGAAAATAAGAAATATAAACAAGAAAGTAAAGGAGAAGAGAAAGAAAGTGTCGATTGAATGAAGTTCGGTCAAACGAAAAAACAAATAAAAACTCTCATCATAAAAAGCTTATACACACCTGATTTAAACAATTTTATTAGTGGATTTAAATTTCTAGTTCTTAAAATGTTTATAATTAATTAAATCTGTGTGTTTATTGGTTGTTTAAAAGTAATGTTAAATTTGTGTCTATAATATTCAATTGAGTGTTTTCATGTTTTATTTTTAAAAAATAATTTATATTTATCTATATGGGTAGCTATTTGACCACAATTCAATAATAAAACCAAACTAATGAAAGATTGGAGAAGACAATAACGAACAATGATTAATTTAATCTATTACTTTTTTTAATTGAGCTTTGTTCAAAGTCTATATATATATATATATTAATTTGTTCATTTTTAAATATTTTAGTTTTGCATGGTAAGGCAATCCATGTCCATGAAAACACCAAAAAGGGAGATTTAAGATCAGATTATTGCACGGTAGATTCGTACGTCAAGGACCATATCCTAACAACCAAATCCTCAAATATCAAAATAATTAATTAGATAGCTGATACACGATGCGCCACGGGTTCAGTTAGTTTCTTTAAAAAGAAAATGTTTGCATCATGCTAGTAATTTTTTTTTAAACTCATTGTTACTTCATTGTAAACACCATCCACCAACTAATAAAATAAAGATATTATGAAGTACACATCTCATATTTATATTAAATTAATTAATTTAATTTAAAAATAATTTAAAAAAAAAACTAAATTCAACTAATAAAAAAAATACAAGATAACTTATGTAATTTTCAAAATCATTGAAAATCCATCATAATATATATAAAAAAATATAATAGAACCGGGTCTCTAATTAAATAAATATTGAAGGATGAAACTGAAAAAAATATGAATTAAAAAAATACAAAAGCAGACTTGGACAAATATCATAAACAATGATTAATATCCTAAGCTCATAACCTATGAAATCATAGATCCGAATTTAATCAAGAAACTTAATTCTCATGTTTATATTTAATTAATTAATTAATATAATTTAATTCAAATAAAACACAATTTCTTTTAAACAAGCTAAGTTTAACAAGGAACAACAAACAAAAAGACAAGAAATAACCCAAGTCATTTTCAAATTTAGTGAAAAATTCTATAGGAAGCAAATTAAAAAAATAACAAAGTTCAATCTCCAATTAAATAAATGTTCAAGGATGAAACTAAAAAAAAGCTTAAAATATGAAAAAAAAATACTAGCAAAGTTGGGTGAATTTCTTAAACCTGGGTTAATCTCTCAAACCTACAACCCGTGAAATTCTAAACTCTGACTCAATCATGAAACTTAATTTTCAACTAATTTAATGTTAAATGATAAAATAAAAAAATATATATGAATTTAGCAAATTCTCCAAAGTTAAAAAAATATTAATCAAAAGAATGAGAATCAATTTTTATAGAAAAAACTGAATGAGGATTAAATTATAAAAAAATTCAATTTTAAAATTATATAAAATAAAATAAATAAAAATCAAAAGAATAGGGACTGAATTTAACAAATAAAAAAATTAGAGTATAAAATTTAAAAAATATAATTTATAAATTATTTCAAATAAAATAAATAGCAATAAAAAAATAAATCTGAAGAAGAAATAAAAAATCCCCTAGAAGTCAATTTAATAACTTTTATTTTTAAAGGAAATTTAATCATTTTAATGTATTAAAAAGACTAAAAAGTTTTTAGACACTAGTTGAAATTCATTTGTTTTTAAAAATAATTAAATCACTTTATTATGCTAGAACCTTTATAATGCTAAAAAAATATGAGGATATCAATTTGTCCTAAATAACTATGGTAATGACCCATGAGTGTTAGAGAAAATATTGTTTTACTTCTAATGGCTAATTCATTATTTTTATTTACTAATGGTAAAATAGTTATTTTATTTCACTATTTCATAATAATATATATTTTGAGCGACAGAAAATGACCGATGATTTTTAGTTTAATTTCAATTTTAATGTAGCAGGAAGTGGTGGCTACTAGCTAGGTGATGTCGAGGATAGAGTTACCTTGTCCAATAATTGTCATGGTGCAACAACTACCCATTAATTCTCCGAGTTTTTTTTATGCATTCAAAACACCAAAAAGTTTGTGAATTCAAAGTAAATCTATTCGTTCGGTTCAGTTTTTTTTGAAAAAAAACCAGTTCAAATCAGTTTGATTTAGTTTTTCCGGTTTGATTCGGTTTTTTTCTGGTTTGGGTTCAATTTGATTCGGTTCGATTTTTTTAGTTTCAGGCTTATAAAACCAAAACCAAACCGGTCGGTTTTTTTAAAATTTTAATCGGTTTTTTTTCACGATTTGATTTTTTCAGTTATTTTTTTTTAATTTTCTCAATTTAATTGATTTTTTGATTTTTTTTTCTCACCGCTACACCTTTCAATAAAATTTGAGTGAAAACTTTTTCTGGTTGGGAAGACAAATCCCATCATTAAGAAAATGCTTACAATCTCATAAATCGTAGCTCTTGATTATAATAACCCTTTCTTTATGCCAGATGATTCTATGAACCCTAAATTGATCTATCCGTACATACAAAATAAAAAGATGGGAAACTTATTTCATAATTAGCATACTGAAGTCTTTTTGTTCACAGGCATATTTTTTAAGATCACAAGGCCAAAGATTAGTGCTATTAATTAATGTGGCTAAGACCTAGTTAGAACTAAATTAATCGGTGATTAATGCAGAAGCCAAATTAAATAGGATGGGCATATCCCTTTGGAAGACTAGCCAAGTGGGAACTCCATTTATAAATTTTATGTCCACAATTACAATTTCAACTCCATGAAACAATGGAAGATTTGACCACCAGAAATTAAGGAGTGGTATGTGTTGTATGGATAAGGATACGAGTATTCAACATACAAATTAAAATACACCAAGTCATTTTGGTCAAGCTACAAGAAGATGGCTCGTAGGAAATCCCTTAATTTCAATGTAAAAAAATCTATTTTGATCACGCGAGGATAGATTTAATATCTAAATTCATGCAAGATTTGACCTAACTATTCAAAGTACAAAGCTATATTATTTTAGCTCGTAGTTTTGTCCCTTCAACTAGCATTGGTTTTTGGGACTAATTAATTGCCTTGTAGCAAGTCAAAACTTTGTTATAGGCATTTGAGGGTTTAGTTGTTGTGGTCAATCGTGTGACTTGTTCTGTTCCCGTTTCGGGTTCGACCCTCTATGTGCACGTCTGTCACCCCCGTGGTGCCTTACCTGCTCCTGGGCTTGCAGGGTGTCCAGTGGGCCGTGGGGAATAGTCGTGGTGCGCGTAAGCTGGCCCGGACACCCCAAGTAAATCAAAAAAAAAAAAACTTTGTTATAGTGTTGAATATTGTTTTGGAATGGTGATAAAAGTTGTTTTTTAAAGTATTTTTTATTTAAAATTATATTAAAATAATATTTTTAATTTATTTTTATATTAACATATCAAAAATAATATGAAAATATTAAAATAATATTAATTTAAAATAAAAAAAAAGTTGGTTAAAAAAAGTGGAGAAATAGTCTCCAAATTGAAATAGATATAGCCACGTAGGAATATTCCAAGATTGTCAATGCTTCAGTTTTAGGTTTCTAGATAAAGCACGGTCCATTACTGTACAAGAAGACCATCTCAGTCATGTGATAAAACTTACTATGGATAGAAATCTGGGTCACCTTGTACACATGGGTTTTGTTGGCCATAGATGTGTTTCATGTAAATAGAAACGGTGCATTTTATAAATAAATATTTGTTATTTATAAATAGATAAACTAAAGATGAAGATGGTTTACCGACTTTGAATTAATTGGTGGTATCACATCACATGTGCCTAAAATTAATTTATTCCGTATTATTTGCCTAAAATTCAGTTCAGAATTGCATTTATGTCGCCATTGTTCATTAAAATTCTTTGACAATTTTGCGATCTTTCTAGGCATAAAGGCCAAACTTGAAAAAATGTGGAGTTTTTTTTTTTTTTTCCTGAAAATAGGCATGACTTGGTTCTTTCCTAATGCCTTTAGGAGGTTCGTTTCTTCTTTTATTAATTTGGCATCTGAAGGAGTATAATTCCCTCGATGTGTTAAGTTAACATAGATGGAACCAAATAAATTTGGAGAAAAAAAATCACTATTGATGTACAAATTCATTTAAAAATACCTATAAACATCCAATAATAATAATAATAATAATAATAATTTCTCAATAAAAAAAAGAAGGGGCAAAGTTATTAAATCAAGTTCAGCCAATAACTAGAATTATGGATTGGATATGTTAATCTTAGTTAACCTGAATTAATTCGAAACAACATGGTAAAGTGACAAAGTAACGTATAAATAAATGTTGGCATGTCAAATACCTTATTTCTTTCTTTGTAAACGAAGTTCAGAATCAACAAGGTAAAAATCGATGTGGGTGTACTACTAGGGTGCAACCCTACTTTTGTGTTTATAACAATAAAGAGATAGAATAGAGTTCTTCACGAAGTTCATTCCAAGATCTTTTTTTAAAAGTAAAACGATATTATTTAAAAAAAAATAAAAAATCAGACTAATTTTTTATTGAATTATAGACTAACATATTATATTAACTATTATATTAACCAGATCAATTCTTATATAATTTAATTTAAAACTAATACGGTTTTATTGATATGAATAGTGGGTCGGAGCGGGTTGAGTTAAATAATAACGAGAAGGGGAGAATTGGGTTAAATAATAATAAGAAGGGGAGAAATAGTAAAACTTCTTTGAAAGCATGGGCTAACACTGAGTTTTGTTGGGCTGATTGAATATCGCTGCCATTATGTGGCCTGAACATGCTTACCAATTTGTGTTGCATGAAGAAATATCACGTGGAGGATTTGGTTAACAAAAAAAAAAAACGACTATTTTTTTTAAAATCAACATGTCACGTGGCCTTTTTATGAAATGGACATAAAATCGGGCCTACGTCAATTCACTGGTATGACTCTGTCAATCATAATTATCCTCAAAATTTGGCTGAGCAAATAAGATAATGGAAGATAAATTGATAAGAGTAATACTTTTCTTCCCTGTCTCTCACTCTTTCCTGCCATAATTATCGGCAAGAAATTGAGACCGGCAGCATCTCTTACCAGGACCAAGGTTGTCTGGTCTCCATGTCAAACCATGTTTATCTGCAATAACTTTGGGTTGAATACGTTATTGTAAGCTAAATCGGATTCATAACCCAAAATGACACGCATCCATGTCCAGGATGTGGAAGGAACCTCTCTCGCCTATCATGGAGTTCCCATTACCCTTTGTGTTATCTTTCAAAATTTGGATTCAATCCTCCCATTCATTAAAAAAAAAAAAAATCTTGTTGCCTCTTTTTAAATCGAAGCCCAGAACAATGATATGAGATCCAAACTCATTTGTTACATGAATATATAAGGGCCTGTTTGTTTCTGCGTTTCAAAAGCGCTTTTGACAAAATTTGAAAATTTTTTATTTTTTTATTAACTTGAAATTAATATGTTTTTAGTGTTTTCAAATCATTTTGATGTGCTGATGTCAAAAATAATTTTTAAAAAATAAAAAAACATCATTGGCATGTATTTTGGCACGAAAAGCTATTTGAAAACTTGAAAGGTAAAGCACTTCCTAAACTAAAATGCTTCTATGATTATTAGATATCGGTACCGTTTAGTATTGCAGTTTAATTGTGTTTTTAAAAATTATTAAATTTTATTTTAGTTTTAAATTAATATTTTTTTTAGTTTTTAATTTTTTATATATGAATGGAGTAATCACTCCTGGCTTTTACTCTATGGATAATTTCTTTGGGCCATTTCTCACAGGCTAAAGACTTTGTTTGTCGGAGCTGATGGCCTACCAACCTTCATAATTCTGATTCTTGTGGCACAATAGTTCAGCTGAAACCCACCATGACAAATTATATATACGTGTGTGTGTTTGAGTCTAATAGCTCAATGCACACAATCATCTATTTAAAAAAAAAAAAAATTGGAACTCCACCTATATGAGATTTTTATTTTGTTTTAATTTATTTTCATAGCTGAAATGAGATTTAATTTTGGTTGATATATAAGTTGGTTTGAATTACACTTTTATCATCTAATTTTTAAAAAAATATTTACTCAACTTTTAGTATTAATATTAATTATTCTCGAATGGATTTTAAGCAATTTATTTAAATTTAAGTTTTTTTTCTAATATTTTAAGATGATAATATTTCAAATAAGGAATGTCAAATTCCCAAGAGAAAAGTACAGATTTTTTTTTATCAAGGAGGATAAAATATTTTATTAGTGTTTCAGGATATAAAAAATAAATAAAAAAAATATATATATTTGAATGCAGTGATGAAGATAGATTATGACAAAAAAAATTCTACCCTAGAAATAAATTTATGCACCTCTAAAAAAAAAAAAGGATAAGAGGACACGAGGAGACTATATAGAATTATGATTTTTTTTTTTCAAAAAAGACTTCACAAACTTTTCATATTTTCTGGTCATGACCCCGCATTTGAATCTAGACCCTTCATGTTCTATACTTCTATACATAAATATCACACAAGCGGTCGTCGACAATGTTAGTCGGATTCCGACGAGTCTCCCCAAAAAATGATGAGATAGTTATAGAGGAAGAAGCGCTTTGTTTGATCCTTTGCTTAAGGCTTGGGCTGCATCCTAGCTTAGGCTGGTCTGGGCTTCATTCCAAGCCCATTAGTGTCTATAATTTGGCACAGGTCCAAGCTTATTATATTTCTTTTTTTTAGCCAGATCCCTTCCTTTCTTACATTTATTTTCTAAAAAATATATATGTGACATATATATTATTCATTGCAACATTGTTGTATCACAGAGATTTATTTATCATTTTATGAAATGAGAAATAGATGAAAAATAATTAATCAAAATATAATTTAGATTTTTAATATATTTACGCTACATTTATTTATGTTTTTATTAGAATTTATATTAGTTTATGTTTTTACATATAACTCTAGATTTAATATATGAAACTTGGAATATTAATAACTTAGTAGATATAATCTATAATATTCATTAGAAAAAAAATTGTATGCTCACTACTAGATTTTTTAACTTGATTTTAATTAATGAAGAAATTATCATTTCAAATTATTAAACAACAATAACTAATATTTTAAAAGATATTCAAACAAGTCAATTTTAATAATAATAACATAAATCAAGGGTAAAATATAACAATTAATATATCTAGTATATAATTGTCAAATAATCTTATCTTTATCATATCGTGGATGCATTACATCAAATCTTGTATTGTTTTTATTAGAGAATAATATAAATTATATTTTAAGACCTCACCTAACAACTTAAAATTTTGGGTTGAATTTGTTTTTTGACATGGTATCAAAATCTTGATGATCAAGTAGTCACGAATCTAAATCTCATTATCTCTATTTATTTAATAAAAATTAAGCACAATATATTGTGAATTTATGTAAGTTTTAAGCTCAAAGAGTTTTAACTTAAAAAAATATATTAAAAAATAATATAAATCATATCTTAGAATCTCATCTCATCTAACCGCTTAAATATTTGGATTGAATTCTTTCATAAACAATTTTATCCTCGAAGCATTACCTAATTGTGATTGATGATAGCACATTGGTTTTGAAACAAAGTTTAGCCAAGATTTACTTTTCATAGAAATGGGGGGGAAATAATGAGCTAGGACCCCAATCTCCATTGACTACAACTTGGATCCATTCAACTTTGTGTAATTTATGCAAGCCACCATGTATTGCCCATGCTTTAAGGGGATTTCGATTTAAAATATTTGAAGATAAAGTGCTTGTTGCTTCGTAAAGAAGATAAGGTTAGAGTTTTGTCATCCCCTTTTTAATCATTTTATTTTGTACCGTTTCACTTAGTTCCATGCCATTGCGCATTATCCTTCCTTTCTTACCTGAAAAAGCTGAAGCTTTTTCTCCTGCTAGCTGCCTCGAAGGCACATAATTAATTAGGGCTAAGTGTATCATTCAAACATCATCACCAAGTCAAGCATCCTCCTGTGAGAACCAGAGGAGCTGTGAAGCTTGCAGGAGGAGAAACATCCTTGGACAACAAGAGAATTAAGTTATCGTTTTATTTTTTCCAGAGAAAAGAAAGAAAAGATTATGATTCATAAAAGAGAGAGAGAGAGAGAATTTTAATATTACTTGAGAGGGAAAGGAAGTAAAATAGAAATAGAAATACCCTGGTGTCATTAATTGATTTTTGTGAAGCTAAATTAAAATAAATGATCGGGATTCTCTTGATGTTTTGTAATATTTTTAAAATTTAAATATGAATACGATCTAGTGCCTGCGGTAATTCAACTTCTTATTATTATTTTTTTAAAGTTTATTTGGTATTACGATAATTATTATGTTTTACTTGGAAATGTATTAAGAAAAAAAATTTGAATTTTTTTTTATATCGACATATTAAAATAATTTAAAAATATAAAAAATAAAATTTTAAATAATTGTTTTTTATGAAATTTCATTTGGACCCTTTTCAAACAATCCCATTAATTTCAATCCAAATCATTAAACCATTTCAATAATAATTTATGAAAATCAACAAGATTTGCATAATAAGAAGGAACAGGATGTGATTAAAGATCGAGACATATATAGAAGAAAGGAGTGTGGAGAGAACATGAATGGTGGGTTGTTGTAAAAAGAAAACGATAATCATGAAGGCACTAAATAATGATTTGTGATACAAGGAATTGAAGTGAAGAAATGCATGTACAAATTAAAGGGAAGAAGAGGGCCTACATTCGTAGACTACGTTGTAAAGGCAAAGAGCATTAGAGAAACCATCCCAAAAGGTCGTGGAAAAGATAGCAATTCTTTTGATCGATCGCCAACACCAAAAGAATAAAATAGTGAAATAAATTTAAAAAAAAAACTATGAAAAAGGTTCTAGATATCTTTGAAAATTCAATGTGTGGGAATGGAAATTATGAATCTGTAGTCTTTTGAAAATTCTAAAGGGCTTCTCAAAAACTAGATTTTTTTTTATTAACATGGATATCCAGGTTAATTTGTGTGCATCTCGACTAACCCCACGGGCCCTGAAGTTAACGACCATGTAAACTTTCGGTGGCCTTGAGATTGCGGGACTCGAATTGGTGACCTCTATGAAGCAAGTGTAGTGCCTGATCAGTTGAGTTACACCCATCGAGATAAGATTAGATTTGGAATTATACTTGTAACAAAATATATTTCTTCTGTCAAGATTTTAGTATATTACCTTCTTTTTTTTTTTTTTTTTACAACTTCAAGACTAGTTTAAAATTGTATTTTACTATTATTTTAGATAAAAAAATAAATATATATATAAAAAAACAAAAACATGTTTTGATTACATGAATGAGATGAATTTAGAATGAATTCATGCTCTTATGCTCTTTTCAAATAGATAGGTCAAGGCAACATGTTTTTTTGTAATAACCGTCTCTGTTTTTTTTTTTTTTGAGATAATAACCTAGCGCTATTTAAGTAACTACAATAAATATTTAGGATTACTAAAAAGAAAAAAAAAGAAAAAAAGAAAATTTTTGCATTTATATTCCTCAACTAAATTTGGTTTGTTCATTAATTGTTATCAACTTTATTTTCAGGTCAATACGCTTCCAAGTCATTGTCTGATTGGAGTTGGAGATGGTTGAATCAATTTTTCATTATCATAATTCTAGAAATAAAGAATGAGGACCGATTGACATACCAGGTGGGTGGTGTGTAATATTGTAATAAATATTATTATTTATTTAGAAATATATTAAAATATATTTTTATATATTTTCACAATGATTTTATTATTATTATTATTATCATGTTATATAATGAGAAATTTAATATTTGAATAAATATAAAAAATAAAAAGCACAGTAAAACATCAAAATAACTTAAAAATAAAAATAAAAATAAAACTAGCATTAAAATATTTTTTTGTATTTTCATAATGATTATTTTTTGTTATCATCACATACCTAACAATAATTTGGTATTTGAATAAATAAATAATTAATTATATATGTAATATACATAACATTGAATATCCATCTAATTTATATATGCATTCAGTTTCAAAACCAACAACACTCCATGCCAGTAATAATAACACAGCTGCTAGCCCACACAGGCTGCATATGTCCTCTAGAATGCTTATTTCCCTCCTTCATCAGCCTTGAACTCTAGAGTTATTGCATAATTAATGTACATGATACATCATCCAACTTTGCTAGACTTTTAACAGCCACCACCTCACCTCAATACTTCCTCCTTATTTGGTTTTGTGTTTTAAAAATATTTAAAAACAAAATAATTTTTTTTAGTTTTTTTCTTGTTTTAAATTAATATTTTTTTGGTAATTTTAAATCATTTTAATGTGTTGATGTCAAAAATAATTTTTAAAAAATATTATTTTGATATATTTTCGAGTGAAAAACACTTTGAAAAGCAACCGCTACTATACTTTCAAATACTCCTTATATAGGACAAGAACATTTTGGCTCCACTCCCCCCCTAATATTGTAGTGTGGTATAGTTTGATATATTTTTATATCAATCATAATTTTAAACGTTGTTTAATTTTCATTGTTTGAATCTATTTTTCATCTTGAATAAGTGAAAAATTATATATATTTTTTAAATTGTAATTTTAAAAGTTATCGTAACATCAAATACATTAAAAATATTGCATAATTAATGTAAATGATACATCATGATCCATTATCCAAGAGGACTAAGACTTTTATAACTTTAAAATTATTTGATTTTCATTTCTTAAACTTATTTTTCATCTGGAATGATGGTGATAATTTATAATTTTATTAATTTTTTTTTTAAAATTGTAAACTCAAAAGTTATTGCAGTATCAAATCTACTAGAAATATTAGAGGAAAAACTTGCATATATAAAACTCAGCAAAAAGTAGGGCAATCACGGAGGGGATATTCATGTATAATTATGAACGAATAGACTACAATTGATTAACCCCAAGCCTCTCTCGTGTCTCATAAGATATCAACATTAATGCTTCGTATGGTTGAGAAGTTAGAACATTGAATATTTTTGGTTGACTTTCCATTTTATTTACTCATCAATTAACAAAGGAAGCAAGTCATCTCTAATTATTTTAAAGAAAACATTAATATATAAGCAACGAGGGCTCAAAATTATAAAATTAAAGAAGATAGATTGTGTCGTTGCAAGTGTATAAAACATGGAAGCACACTTTTGCATGGGCAAAAATTATTTATTGGCATATAGATACGTTGGGTATGTTATTAGGGGTGAGAAAAAAACCGAGAAACCGAGAAAACCGGAAAAAAATAACCGAAATAACCGAATCGTGAAAAAAAACCAATTAAACCGATTAAAATTTTGAAAAAACTGGCCGGTTCGGTTTTATAAGCCTAAAACTAAAAAAACCAAACGAACCCAAATAAAAAAAAACCGAGCCAAACCGGTTTGAACTGGTTTTTGTCCTAAAAAACCGAACCCAAACCAGTCGGTTTGAACTGGTTTTGGTTTTTTTTAAAAAAAATTTAGTTTGATTATTTGTTTTTATAAAAACCAAACCAAACCGAAAATAATCACCCTACGTGTTATTGAGATTGTAATAAATATTATATTCAAGAAGGCCCATCCAAGGCCCATCAACTTTTCCCTCCATTTCGTCTACAAGAATTAAGGTATTCTGTGGAAAGAAAAGAAGAAAACAGAAACTTAGTATTTATTTATTTAAAAAGAAAAAGGAGAAGAGAGGACAGCAGAGCTAACACGGAGGGTGAGTGACTGTGGGCCTGAATTCTACCACTAGCAAAAACCTTTTTCGTGGCCCATCATTTAATTCCCTTTTCCCCTTATACTGCCACGTCACGTGACCCCAACCATGTGTCCGTTTTTGGCCTGCCCCTTTAACAGTAAATCCCCACCCTTCTGAACCTTGAACTCGTTCCCTTTCACGCTCTCCGCTTCAAGTGTAAAACACACGCTTCCAACAAGGGACCCGTAGGCCATCACATGACATTCAAGTTTTGGTTGTGAACTTATAAAGATAATTTATAATAATAATATTTATTCTTTGAGATATTTTTTTTATTATGATTTAAAATAATAAATTTTAAAAATTTATTACTCGCAATATTTTTTTAATTAAAATTTTTATTTTATAATAAAATCCATATAAAATTATGATTCTTTTTTTTTATTGCTAAGCATTGAAAATGTATTTCTAATCTCTTATTATGTCATTTCTCTCTTGCCATGCTTATTATTTATATATCAAGTAATATTAGTGTGACATGAACAATTTTGGTTAGATTTTATATTAAATTATTATAATTTAAAAACTCATAAAATTAAAGTGTAGCTTTAATATTTTTGGTTCAACCGTTATAGAAATCAACAAATTTTAAACTATAACTAAAATATCATTGAAATTCCCTCTAAAAATCAATTTTTAAAATGTGTTTGAGAGTGTGGTAGCGGTTACTTTTAAAAAAATATTTTTTATTTCAAAATGTATCAAAATAATATATTTTTTATTTTTTTAAAATTAATTTTAATACCAATGTATTAAAATTAATGTAAAAATATATAAAAATTAATTTATTATTTTTTAAAATTTCATAAAAAACCATTTGAAATGCAAATTTAAAAGCAAATCTTAGATGCCTTAACTCCATCCTCCTTTCATAGTAACCTCTCTTCATTTTTGCAATCAACATTTGGCATGAATTAATGCATCAGAAACCAACGCGCTTAACAAATGCGAGTGTTATTTTCCTTAACAACAAAATTATCTAAAAGGAAAAATCATGATTTAGGCTCTGAGCCCACACCCTTAACACATCAGTTACTGCCGGCCGACGTCCCTCCCTCTCGCCTGCTTTGCTTGCTTTTACAATTAATGCATCCACACACAAACAAGTCCATCTCTCTCTCTCTCTCTCTCATGTTTTTTATTTCAACATATTTTGTTTCTCTATGGGTTTTGCTCTGTTCTTCTTATCCTAAACTCTGAACTTGTTTTGTTTCACTTCTCGACAAAATATTGAAGGTGCTGTCTTTGTTCCAGTTTTGAATGCCCCGTTTCATGAACTTTGCTTGTCTTTCGATGATAAATGTGTTTTCTTTGTTTGCTTAAGATAATGTTAACACTTAATGCAAGAAGGCTTAAAGATCTGACACGTTTAACTTAAAGTGTTCATTAGCTAACTCTAATTGTTTACAGAGGCAACTGAGGAAACCAAAGGATAAAAGAAAGATGCATGCTTTATGGATTATGGAGTGTTTTTGCTTTTAAAAATTGAGACTTTCTGTTCTCTGCTATGGTATACAAAATGGGGTTCTTGAAAAATGGAAAATTTTGAATTTATATTCTTTGTTTTTTGCATTTTTTGAGTGGCCAAAGAGGGAAACAGAGTTTGAGTTGGGTTGAGTTGGGTTGGTTGGCCATACAAGTTAACAGAGTTGGGTTGAGTTGGTTGGCCAAACAAGTTTCCAGTCCTAGTAAATTTTTGTTTTGTAGTGTGTTGTTTTGCTCCTCTTTTTTTTTTTGGTTCTCTCGCTTTGTTAATGATAATTATGTAATAGTTGATATCTTTGTTATATTCTCTTTTTAAGGCCATCTTTTGATTCTGTTTTGACAAAATCATACCTTTGTTTCGTCCTTTTTTACTTTTCTGTTTCTGCTTTATCTCTTCTTGGTTTTCTCTCTAGTGGGAATTCAAAGTTCTACGTTTCCTCTCTCTCTCTCCCCCCCTCCCCCCCCTCCCTCCCTCCCTCTTTACTTTTAAATAATGGTCCAGTCTTAATTTTGAATTTGCTTTGATGGGTTTCTTTTTTTAAGTGGAAACTAATTGCAAAATGCATACTTTGTTCTATCTTTAAGTCTTTTATGGACAACCCACCAGAAATCTGAGGGTTTTAATTGAGATTGTGCCAAATAGTATACTACTTGTCAACTCTTTGTTTTGATCTCTTCTTTGGTTCTCTACTCAAGCATAAAAGGTAAGAATTCAAGAATCATGAAAATACGTTCATTTTATTCTTATGATTGTAGTGTATTTTGATGTATTTTACTTGGCAGGACAAACAGGTTTCTTGTTTTCTGATTTGTTCTTGAATTTTATGCTTCTCTCTTTGCTGGCTTCAGTTTTTTAATTATTTGTTTGTGGATTCTTAAGTAACAAGACTTTAACTCTCTAAGTAGTGTGACAATAATGTGAATCCTTACGAAGGACAAGATATTAGGACAGCCTTTTAAGAATATCCTATTCCAAGTTGACATGGAAGATTATTAAATTTGGTTTTGTTTGATTTGTTGAGAGTTTAGTTACTTGCAGTCATCTCTGGTTTCTAACGAGGTATTTAATTAACAATCATTAACTGTTGTCCTTTTGTTTGTGCTCAGCCAGTTTAATCGTTGATTTGCGCAATCACTTATGGATTGTATTTGACCAAGATTAAAAAGGTCATGGTTTTCTACACTGGGGTGTACAGTGACTAGTGTGGGAATCTTTGATGTTTTGGATAGTCTTTTTCTTGGTTGACTAGCTAGCAAAATTCGGAATTTTATGCGAGATCTGTTCTGGAAATAAGAGGAAGCTTGTCTATTAATTAAACCATAGATGTCTTTGTTCTGGGATTGAGCAAATGGGAGCTTGTGTTTCAACTAGTCGGAGTACTTGCAGCAGTAAGAGCAATGGAGAGCCAGTTCCTCTGCCTTGCTTGGGGATTGGTTTTTGCCGGCAAAAGAGAACTAAAAGAACATTCTCTGATCATGTGGTCACACTACAACATTTACCATCCATACCTAACAGGGTTTTCACCAATGGAAAGAGCCGAACTTCTTGTATATTCACACAGCAGGGTCGAAAGGGCATAAACCAGGATGCAATGATTGTGTGGGAAGTAAGTTTCATTTTCCATCGAGATTAGCTTTTAATAACATTTGGTGTTAAATGCTTAGTCTCACTTTGGATCTATGTAGGATTTCATGTCAGAGGATGTGACCTTCTGTGGTGTTTTTGATGGTCATGGTCCTCATGGCCATCTAGTTGCCCGCAAGGTCAGGGATACCCTGCCTGTAAAATTACAATCATTCTTGAACTCTTGTCAGTCAAGGCAAAATGGGTCAGATCAAACTTGTTTCAAGGGGAATTCGATGAAATCAGATGTTGGGGATTTGGACAAGGATGGCTCTATCGAGGATAAATTGAACTCTTTATGGAGAGAAGCGTTCCTGAAGTCATATAAGGCCATGGATAAAGAGCTGAAATCCCATCCGAATTTGGACTGCTTCTGCAGTGGGAGCACAGCTATCACTATTGTGAAACAGGTATTGTAGGGTGGTCAGCTCACTGTTGATATTTCATTCATTTAGCTTGTAGGAAGTATAGATCACTCTTCATATTCCACTTGTTTAGCTTTAGCCTTATTGTATACATTTATTTGTGATTTTAAAGGGCTCCAATCTATTCATGGGATATATTGGGGATTCCCGTGCAATCATGGGATCTAAGGACAGCAATGATTCCATGGTGGCAGTCCAGTTGACCGTTGATCTGAAGCCTGATTTGCCAAGTAGGTCATATGCATTACAATTAGCTATGTGTTTTGGTGGTACCCATCTTTGCAAACCCATGAGTTGACATGAAACGAAATTGTTGCAGGGGAAGCTGAAAGAATTAAGCGGTGTAAAGGTAGAGTGTTTGCATTGCAAGACGAGCCTGAAGTGCCAAGAGTTTGGTTACCATTTGATGATGCTCCTGGCTTAGCAATGGCTCGGGCATTTGGTGATTTCTGTTTGAAGGAATATGGAGTGATCTCCATACCTGAGTTTTCACATCGGACCCTTACAGAGAGGGATCAATTCATCGTTCTTGCCTCAGATGGGGTATGTTTTCACCACTGATATATTTTTCCGAGCAGTTCATTTTCTATCTGTTAATATTAAATCCGGATTTATTTTATTTTGAGATACTCAGCTGATGAGACTTTTCAATTTGATATTTCTAAGGTCCTATATATTACTGACTGAATGTTTAATGACTCTGGTTACCATGTGGATGCATGGTGGAGAGGAAAGCTTGTAGAGGAGTGTCAAGTGTATATAAATACCAATCAGGCAATAACACGTTTTTTTGAAAGGCCTACAAGGGAAAAAAGAGAACTCAGTGTGGTGGATCATGGATTTTGTATGCCTATAGATTGAATTGAGGGTTCTTCAAACCTAAGCAGCAAATAGATTGACCCAGCTGTCAGCTGCCATTCCATGACAGCTATGTTACAATGGCCAGTCATGTTTTTCTTTGAACAGTGTTGCATTGTTCTATGCTTGAGCTTTTGAGTCAAAATGAGTTCCTGATGTTCCCAATCTATTCTGACTTCCATATAATCCTGTCTTGTGCAAGCTTTTCCAAATGTTATTTTTTGATATATTGAGTTTCTGATTGTGATACATGTGCATCATCTTGATTGGATTGCCAAATCTTTTAGTCTCACCTATCCAAATTCATCAAGAATACAGAAATGCTAAACAGTAATGTAATATCAAAGCTAATTACACCTCAGCAATTTTGAAATACCAGAACTGTAACCTTGATATGTTCTTTTTTTCTTTTTCCGAGACAATGCTTGGCAATATTCTTTTTTTTTTTTTAACTTATGCACTACTTTCTTCTGTGCTAAATGTTAAGTTTGAATTGCACAGGTTTGGGATGTCTTGAGCAATGAAGAGGTGGTTGAGATTGTATCCTCAGCTCCAACACGGGCATCAGCAGCAAGAATTCTGGTGGACTCAGCTGCTCGTGAATGGAAGCTTAAATACCCAACTTCAAAGATGGATGACTGTGCTGTTGTTTGCTTATTTCTGGACGGGAAAATGGACTCGGAATCGGATTATGATGAACAAGGCTTTTCCTCAGCAACTCTTGATCAGAGCAATCATTCTGGCAATGCTGCTGAATCAGACGATGGGCAGAAATCTGAGCCATGTTTGCAAAGAAATTTTACAGTTAGATCAGCAGAAGAAACTGATACTTATGGAAGGCAAGCTGTTGAAGTTGATGGAGATGGCGAAGCAGTGAATAATGCTGAGGATCAGAGTTGGCTAGGTTTGGAAGGAGTCACTCGAGTGAATTCACTTGTTCAACTTCCAAGATTTTCTGAGGAAAGACCAGGCCCATAATTTTTGTGGTATCTACATAGATGAAATGGGGCTGCCATCATTGTAATATTTTGGCTCTTGAGCCTCATTATACTCAGAAAGTTCTCTTGTTCTGGTGGCACAATGTTTTGAAACTTTGTCCAGGTAAATTATTGCCCCGGTCCCTTTTGTTGTATGTTCACAGAAATGTAGAAAGACAGCTTTGTTCAGAGGATTGAACTAAACATAGCTCTGTCAATACCACTTTATCTTCTGTCAAGATTCTGAATGTGCTTGTATAAGGTCTTCATGGTTACCATATCAAATTCTTGTCGCCAGCAAGTTTCTTATCCCAGATGGGCGTTTTCTCCAAGAGCTACGATAGTAGTCCTGCCTGACGTTCAACCATGATTGCCTTGCTGCTGAAAAAAATGGAATTGATTCTGAGAAAGAGAGGAAATGCAAACGCGGTGTGGGATACATTTTCTTCCTGTTTGAATCCTGCTCCCTTTCAACTTGTCTACATCTTCACATATGCCAAGGATTGGGGGCAAAATAGTCTATCAGGGGTCTTTGCTTTCTATGATGGTCAAGATCAAGACTCAGTGAATTCAACGGGCAGCTTATAGTTTTGAGAGCAGTCATTTCATGCAAACATGTTTCAAGTGAAAGACCCTCTACGGATTCCAAGTACCATCTAATTTCTATAACTTGGATGTTTCACTTAGATGGTAAGTGATTTAATCCCATCAATATCATCTCGAAATTTGAATCAACGGGTGGCTGCGACAGAATTTCTTGTTAACGCACCAACAAATCTCTATGCAATCTTCTTCTTCTTCTGCTGCTGCTGCTGCTGCTGCTGCTGAAGGGACACCCTTAACATAACCACGATAATTTTGTAATGTTATGCTAACCCTTGCAAACATGACACATTATTTAACTGATATTATCCATGCATTCATTACTTCTTCATTTACCATCTTATCAGGAAATTATTCCATCTCTTGGTTTGTTGCATCCTCCTAACGTTTACGGTAAACACATTTGTAAAAATTATTAATGGACACGATCACAAAACCAAATCAAATTTACTAGAATCATATGAACAGGTATAGTTGTGGACAGACATACCATTAATAGCATCTCTCATCTGGTCACAAGGACACATATGTAGTTAGAGGGATGGAAGAGATCAATTTAATGGCCGCCGGGCTTGGTAATGAAAAATAAGACCCAAATGTTAGGGAAACAAGGTTAGCTCTACATGTTTCAACTTGTCAATAAACAAGAAACCACCAAGCGATTTTTAGAGGGAAATTTCCAATTTCCATTGCCTTTAAGAGGGAAGCATCATTGGTTCATCCTTTATTGATCAAGACTACTTGGATTTGTGCCATCGCTACCAATCGTCTGTATGATTTTGTTTTTCATTTTTAAAGGTTTTTTTCAAAACCAAACTTAATGAATGTGGTTTCTAGTCACCATCAGCAACATTTAAATCAGTCTCTTCCAACCATGACCTACCCATCTCTTTTATCCTTCATGCAAGCAGAGACAGTAACACATTTACATCTTGCTGGAAAACCATCTTTGATCACGAGCAAAACCAGACAAAATCTTCCAACAACCACCCAAAAGTTCAATCAACAAAAACAAATCACATTAGTAAATAACGGCAACACGTAGAAGATAAATAATAACACAAGATCTCTAATAGTTTTTCATTCAAAAGAGAATGCTAGGTTCTAACTTTCAAAACATGACAGGAAATGGCCAATAACCAACCATTCTGATTCTCTGTTCTATAAAAAGGGGTTTTTTTTTTCTCATTTCAGAAGTACATATTTTCACCATCAGGAAGATATGAAAAACTAGAAACCTTATCCGAAGGTGAGCTGGGAGATAACCCCTTAATTTGGAATGTCCAGAAGGGAGAGCTGGATGTTTCACAAAGAATAATCTGCAGCGACGATTACAATATTTCCAGGTAAGTATAAAGAAAATAGGTGGGGTAAAAATCTTTCAGAGAGCAGCACACAAGAGGGACAGTATGTAGATCTTTCTGTTGGAGTATAACCTCTAGCATAATCTTATCATTGACTAAGGAGAAGATCAATGGAAAATGTAAAATAGCACTCAGTTCTCCAGATCGAGACGCAATACACAGTAATTTCTTAGTCACACTGTGCACTTGTCTTCTCCAAAAATGAAGTCAATAAAACATTTTGAGCTGCTTTTAAAGCATCATAGCTAATCACTTTCAGAGAAACTTTGCCACAATCAGTATGTTGGAACTAATTAGCACGTGTATCCACCGAATATGGTGTGTACAAGAAATGAAATGTGTTTGCCATAAAAAGAAAAAAAGAAAAACCATAAATCTAGAATCTGCCTGCTCGTAAAGGTCCCAAACATCAGTTCTGCTCCATCTTGTAACTATAAATGTGGGAATTATCTCATTTAGTGTCATGTTTTGATTCAGTTCAAGATACATGATCCAGGAACCAAACAGCATTACGACTTGAGCTGCCAGTTTAAGAACTTGAAGGGTGTAAATTAGTCAGGTTCTAGATTTGCTCTGTAAAGATCACCAGTTCGAATCCCACAAATCTTAGAATCTCTGAAGATTTACATGGTCGTTAACTTCAGAACCCGTGGAATTAGTCGAAATACGTACAAACTAACCGGACAGTCATTTTAATAAAAAGAAGAAGAAAAAAACTGTACTCGATGTTCAAATGTTGTCTCTGACCTTCATAATAAATCACTATCATTTGAAATAAACTAATCTTTGAAGTCATCGATGCCCGAGAACCACTCCTATTCATAGACCAAAATCAAACCTTTTATGCTTCCCCTTCCCTCTTACGCTACCAACTCACATACAATGCAACTAATTCAAGCATCCATATCAAAACAATATGCAATCTTTAATACCTAGATTTTCTATTTGTTCGCTACAAAATTTCTAAATTTTGTATCTTTTAATTTGGACTAAAATCTTTCTTGGATTCCAAAATAATCTTTTATTTGATTTTTTTAAAAAAATAGATGCTCCATGGTATTGAAGGACATATCTTAATTTATAAAATTAATCTCTCACGATTTGTTAGGGAAGAAATGAAAAAAAGAGAGGATAAATCCTATAGGTTGACACTACAAATTCCATCTCCCAATACATATATTAACTGTACTCAGATTGATAGGTAATCATAATCAGTGATGACATCACTATTTTCATTGCTATTACATAACCATACATGATATTTTCACCTTATATTATTTCTCGAAAACCATAAATAAATCTGAAGGCTAAATCATATTATTTATCTTATAGATATGATCAAAATCTATCATATGCCCTGAATTTCATAATTTTACCAATGTAATTTTGTTTATTATAATACTAAAATAAAACACTTATATTTCAATGAATATTGATATAGGAAAGATGGAAGAAAAAGGATCTTTTTTTTTTTTATCTATTGTGATTATATTTTTTCCCCTATTCTTCCTTCTGAAAGGAAAAAAAAAAAAAGGATTAGCCCATTCACTATAGTCATTTGTTTAATCGGTGGATAGGAGCATATTTTGGATCAGAATCCTGAGGAGTATTACTGATCATTATTACTAATTTAAAGCCTCAGTTAATATTATTTTTTTGAATAATTCATTACAAATGTCTTATTCATCATGGTGTTACTAATTTAAAGCCATTATCTAATCTTATCTAAATAAAAAACAAAAAAATAAATAAATTTAATACATTTTAAAAAACTTATTTTAATATATTTTTAAACGAAAAATATTTTAAATTTTTATCATATTCTCAAACAAACTTAAAATTTTATTTATTTTTATATAGTTAAATACAATCTACATTTTACCTCAATTTAAAAATACTTGATTAATTAATACATATCCAAATTTTATATAAATCCTATTAAAAACTCTACTAAAATTTTAATTAAAAAAACTATAATTTATAATTTTTTTAAATCACAAAGTACAATAATACCATTCACACGCTACCCATGCTATGACTGCTGAATTCACGAGGAAATATTTATTTGTAGCCTTGGAACACCCTGACCGAGAAGGTGAGGATACCTGCCAGTTTCAGAATACGAGCATAGACTGCCTGTCATGTCATCCACATGCTCCTCACTTATTTGTGTTTGTAACATGCATGGATATTTTTTTTAAAATATTTTTTATTTAAAAATAAATTAAAATAATTTTTTTATATTAACATATCAAAACCTTTAAAACATAAACACATTTTTAAAACACAGCCGTAGGACAAAACACAAAGCCAAAGAGCCTCTTTAATGGCATGTCCTCCATCTGGTGTATGCAGCCCGGGAGATCCGATTTGTTGTCCCTGTTTCATAATGGTCAATGCATAACAGTCTTGAGGAGAGAAGGAAAATCATATGTTTCATTTACTTTTCTTCTATAGCTCCATGTTTCAATACATTGCTTCTTGATTGATTGGTCCACGACTGAGTTTGAGGACCAGGTCCGTGTGATAATTTCTCCCAATGCAAGAACCTCCTTGAATTGCAAAAAGATCCTTTGAAGGGTCGGGTGTCACAACCTTACTACTATACTTTCAGGAAGCTTCTTCTGTATTTTGAAGCTCGTGCTCCAAGTAGCAAAGAAACAATCTGCTGTTGCAGCAGCCACCGAGCCTCACCCTAAAACAATATTAATATACAGTATACACATCAACAAAACAACAGGCAAATTACGGTAGAGGCTGTTCTTGCACAGCAAGTCTGTCAATGTTTGCCTGATGACAGCAAGTGCACCACCCTTCTTGTTGGGACATGATTTTCCAGTTCATTTATTTCTGCAAGGTGAGATAAAGGGAAGGATATCAGCATATAGGAAACTAAAAATCAACTGCATCACAACATGAACCTGTACAAAATTGTGGTTCCTCTGACCTACAGTATAGGTTCGATTACTTGACGCAAAGCCTAGAGGAGCGGTGATTTTTGGTCACATTGTTCAGAGTCAATGGACTTTCCAATAATATAGTTTTATCCATAATGGGATTATTTGAAAGGAAAAGTTTAATTGTGATGTACCTCATCAGCACTGCCTGAAGAGCTTGAGTTTGCCTCCAAGGTTGTGTCAGAAATTCGAGCTTCTGATTTCTCATTCGAATAACTGAAAACAGAAAAGAAAACACAGTGTTAAATAGAAAATCAGCAAAGCATTTTACATAGAAGAAAGGCTATAGCACAATTTTAACACCGGGAAAAAAACCCCACCAAAACTATGATAATAGTTACAAGTTATCACCAGAAACAGAAATCGAAGAAAGATGCAATGCTACACAAACGGTAAGAATAAAAGACATGCTCCTTTTGAGTTCACAATGGTTTGTACCTGGGGTCCTAAGCACTTCGGAATCCTTAATTGTCATATGTTAATTACACTACGCAACCAATTAGCCACCAAAAATGATAGGTCGTATGAATAGAACAAAGCAAAAAAAAAAAGTAATTTTATAATTCAATCCTATATATCAAGTCATAAGATTCAGTTGCAAATTAAACAAACTATAAAGAGACCAGCCATTCTAGCAGGTCTAATTGTTGAGACTGGTGCTACTCATTAGATACTCTCATTTTTAGCTGGTTAATGATCATGAATACTTACGTTGAGAGTATTGTCACCCAGATGAGCTCCACACAATCTACCCAAAGAAGCCTTTGTTCAAGAGGGATAACACCATAGGTAATCAAATGAGCAAATGGCCAAAGCTTCCATCCTGCCTATCAAGCAGATCAACAGAAACAGTTTACTATCACCAAGACACGATGTATAACTGAACAATTATCTATCAGTTGAATGTTATTTTACATGGAACTCAAAGCATAAATGAACCTCAAAAAATTGCCTCGGTGAAAATCATTCAACTACATCAGTGTATAAAGGCAAGAAAATGGACCTTTACCATTGTAATATTCTTTCTTGCTGCTAGTTCATGCTACTTTTAGCACCATTGGAGACAAATGAATGCAATTTAGATTACATTGAGCTGTTCAAGATTTTTTCTCTTTGTGAAAAAAATGATTTCAAAGATAATTCCTTTGTCAAACTTTTAAGGGTTACAACAGGTAGGATGCTAGTGGCAGTCTATAGCCCTTCTATGTCATCTTCTAACCAAGGGCCTCAATGCGAGCACAAAAATCTTTCTTCTTCATATTCTCAATTGACATGGAGGACATTCTCAGGCAGGCTATTAATTTGTCCCTTCACAATCCCAAGATCATATGTTCAGTAGAAGCCTCAATCCTGCAGTCTAAATTAGAAGAGACCTATTCTATCCTTTATTCGGTTTTTCTATAGAAACATTTTAGCTGAATTTAAAAGCCAATAGCAAATTTCAAAATGCAATGAAAATGCTGATAAATAAGTTTGGTATAAAATCAAAATCAAAGCTGGTAAATCAATGACTTTTTTCCCAGACAACAATGTTAGTATCATGGACAAATTGAAATCAAGGGGAAAATGTTTCAATCAGGAGCATTTATCTATAGCATTTTCAACTTGCACATGGAAAAATTTGAGGAGCTTCTTACAGTCAACATTAGCCAAAACGTTGCCTTCAGCTCGCTAAAAATATTGTCCGGGGACTCAAAACGCAACAAACCTAGCGCCACATAGTAGATGCTGTTCCAAAGTGCTGCCCAAACTGTTTGGTCAAAGGCAACTTTGGCTGGGACCACCCACCAATCTTCAAAAGGAAAAAGAGCCTAGAAACCAATGTAAACGATTTCAGCCATCCAAATGACATCAACATGACAGCAAGTGAAGTGAAATGAACAAAACCCAAACAACAATAATCACCTCACAGAATTGATAGTAATAATGAGAGAGGGATCCATGTAGACTAAACCCAACAAGCCCTGATCTAAACGTGCGAGTCCGGTCAAACTCGAAAATTGGTTTTCCTTCATAGCACTGCATTTCAGAACAATATAAACACATGAATTGTGAAAAACAAGTTGATAACTCTGCTAAGCCACCTGGGAAAAATCCCAAACAAGGGAAACAGAAGACTTACTTGAGCAATCCAATCTCCTATAGAGTAGACCATCCCACTAATTGCCATTTTGGCCAAAACAGGGTTCGCTTTGAGAGCTTGTTCATATGCAATCCAATTGTGCTCAGGCAAATACCTTAGAATCTCATAAAGGGTCCATCCCTGAACGCTATTAAAAATTACGAAAAGTTTCCTGAAGGATAGAAATGCAATAACTAGAACAATAATTCTGTTCATTACTGATAAAATGTAGCAAGGAAATTGATATTAAGCTTTCTTTTCAGCTTCTTCATCACTGGATAAAACTTCTATTCTTTAAATTACGGAAAACATCAAATAATGCTGATCCCACAATTTGTGAACCAATTCAGGTGATGCTTAACCTCACAAAACATGATTCTGACAATCAAAGGGTATCAAACCTCAAAGATTAATATCAGATTTCTAAGAGCCAAATTACAAAAATTGAGCAATTAGTTTCACACATGTAAGATCAATGAAAAAAGAAAAGTTCTTGTGCAAACCAAGAATGAACCAATCCAAATTTTGCACAATACATAACAAATTAACATTACAAACCAAAAATTAAAAACAAAAATCCCACCTGTTAATCATAAACAGAAGCAAACTACAAAGAGCACAACTTTCACCCATGTTCATGGTCAGCATAAACAGAACTGGATTCATTTACTAACCACAAGAAAAAAGAACGGAATTTAAGGTAACAAAAACATCACTTACATGCCAATAATCATGATCAATAGTAAGCAACCTAGAGACAGCAAGAGTACCAAACCCCAATACAATGGTAGCATTAATAGCTCTACTTGTCATTCTCTCTTCTTCATCATCAGTCTCAACAGTAGAAGAAGAAGATGATGAAAGAAGGTCAGAATCTTTGGACCCATTAACAAGCAAAGGGTTACTTTTGTCTTTCAAAGGTTTATCTTTGACTGGAACAACTTCTTTGTCTTCTGTGAGCGATCCAGTGATCAAAGTTCTAGTCTTTTTGGTTGAGAGGATTGTGTTCTTTGATGGGTTGGATTTGGTGAAGGGTTTTGTGGAGAGGAGAAGTGAAGGAGAAGAGGAATAGGGTTTGTGGGTTTTGGTGAGCGAAGAGAATTTGTGATGGGAAGGAAGCGTGTAAAGAGTGGCCATGGATCAGAAAGTGAGCTAAAACCAAAAGTGCAAGAATGGCAATGAAGACAATTTTGATTGGAGCTGTGATTGTTCTTACTTCTTAAGGTTATATCTTTCTTTTTTTTAAGCTAAAATGCATAGTTCTCGAGGAAAAGGGAAAATGAGTGGAGTTAATTCTGCACATTTTTCTAGTTAAAGAAGTCGAGTAGGAGATCTTACATTCGGACCTTAAAGAGAAGAGCATGTGTAAGATAAAGGAGCCACATCATGTGTTCGATCACCATGTACAGTAAGTCAGCATTTCAAACTTTGCCGACCTTTCCTGTGGAGGTTTTCTTGCCACATATCTTCACCTTCCCTTACGAGAAAACTTTTGATAAATTTTAGAGATCAAATCCCAAACAATGACCACCTTGTTAATGTCACTCAAAACTAGATTCATTGACATTTCTTCCTAAATTGGCTTGTAGTTAGACATTTAAATCGGCTTGATTTTTAATTTTGAAACAATCATAAAGGAATTCCTTGTGTTATTAAAATCTACATGCCTATATATGTTGTCTCGGTGACTTATTGATTTGACTTCTTAGTCAAGTTAGAATTTTTTTTTAGTTTAATGAAAGTGTTCGGGCCAGCTTGCGACTGGATTAGAGTTGATTTATTCAATAAGATAGATTAATTAATAATTTATTTGACATAGTCAATTTTAACTTTTTTATTTTATTTTTTAAAAATAATATCATCTTATATTTTTTTAAAATCTTAAAATGATAATATTTAAAATTAATTTAGGTCAACTCATTTGATTAGTACCCCGAGCCTTTGTTAGGACAGGTTAGGTTTAATGACTTTGATAATAAACATGTTGATAGGAAATTAACTATTTTTGCAACTATAATTAGTTTGCATGTTTGAACTATGCTACGATTCAAAATAGTATATAAAAAAAACTAACAAAAAATATATAGATTGCAGATAACTTTTGATATTTTTATTAAACTAAACCAAACAGGTTTAAAATCTCTTGGTCCGACTCTTTACCTAACTCGGGTTTAAAATTAAATTATATAACAATTGACTTGACCGATCAAAAGACATTCCGATCAATTAGTAAAATAAGCAAGAGGATAAAATTGAAAAAAAAAAAGAATGAAATCAATGTAAAAAAAAAACTTAACTTTTTACCTAGTCCAAGTTTGAAATCAAACCATATTAGAATTTTCCTTGTATGACTTGACCGATTGATAAAAATATTTGAAGATAAAATTAAAAAAATGATAAAATTGAAAGAAAAAAACCTCAATACATGTCTCTTTGCTTAGTCCGAGTTTAAAATTAAACCATGTAGAAGTCACTCCAACATGATCTAGTCAATTTAGTTGGTTTAAAAACAATGTAAATAATTGCTAAAAAAATTGAAAATAAAATTAAAAAAAATAAAATTAAAAAAAAAAGGAGAATGGAAAAAAATAGAGGGATGAATTGGAAAAAAGGAAAAACAAAATATACCAATGGAGCTACTTAATGATCTCAAGTTTGTTTTTAGTATATAATTAATATTTGCCAAGATAATCGTAATTCTTCCTTTGATATAAATCCACTCTTAATTCTTAATTATTTTATATACTTTAGCAACTATATATTATAAACACAATCTAATTTATATGGTAGTTTTAGGCAATCCAAATGGAATTTTCCCAAAGGGAAAAGGATGTAAAGATCCCTTGGTTAAAAGTAAATTTTTTTGTAATTGTGCCAAGGCAGTGGTAAGAGAATATTATTTGTTATTATTAAAAAACAAATTATAAGAGATGGTGTTTTTAATGTTTATCACTTTATAAAAGTATTATTTACTGTAATAGTGTTTTTTTTTTAAAAAAAAAAACTATATATTTTTTTTAACCTATCCTTTAATATTTAGTTTATTAAAGATTAAACTTTATCATTTATTACAATTTATCACAGTTTTGACATATTAACCTAGTTGACTCAATTTTCTTGTCTATTTTTTTAGTTAACATTTTTTTTTTAGTTTTACCCTTTAACATCTTTAATATTAGGTTGATTAAGAATCAGACTTTGTCATTTATTTCAGTTTATTTTCTATAAAGTTATCTTGATCTCATGACCCAAGTCATGGGTTGTGCAAGTTAACTCGGGTAAACTCAAATTGTTTTATTGTGTACTTTTTTATATTGATTTTTTTTTCAATTTTATCATTCAACAATGAGTTTATTAAGAAATGAACATCATAATTTGTTCCATTTGCTTTCTTTAAGGTTATTCTAGTTTTATAACTCAAGTCGTGCGTGTGGTAGGTCAGTTTAGGTTGACTCATGTCATTTTTTATTTACTTTCTATTAGGTTATTTTAGTCTTATGGTCTGAGTTATGAGTTTGATGAGTTAATCGGAGTTATTTTTTTTTGTTTTTTGTTTAAATTAATTTTTTTTTCAATTTCATTCTTCAATTGAGAATTAAACTTTATAATTTATTTTGATTTACTCTCTATGAAGTTATCCTAGTTTTATAACTCGAGTTATGAATATGGTAGGTTAACTCGGGTTAACTTTGATTGTTTTTTTTTTCCTTTTTAATTATCCTTTTCAATTTCATGGTTGATTGAAAATTATGCTTTTATAATTTGTTTTGATTTGATTTTTATAGGGTTTTCATGGTCTCATAACTCTGAGTTACGGATTTGAAATGTTAACTCGGGACGATTCAATATGTTGTCATCTTAATATTAAAAAAAAGATATCATCTTGAATCTTTATGAGTTAAATTATATTTTTACCAGTTATTCAAATTATCTTTGAGTTTGTCGAGACCAAATCATATTAAGTGAGCTCTCACGCTATTTATTTATTTTTTTAATTGAAAAAACATTAACTATACCTACATATATTTTTTTATATTAAAAAAAATTAATTTCACCCCCTGGTCAGTGATCCAGTTCCATCCATGTATTTTTTACGTAGCAATGGAAATTGAGATGTCCTTAATCGTAGGTTACATCGATCACTTTCTTCTCTCGCGTAGCTTCATGATAATCTTTAGATTTTCATACTCATCTCTATTGAAGATCTATTAATTTTTTTAGATTTGGATATGAAAAACAAAATAAGTGTAAAAAAAAATTAAAATATTCCATGTTCATTAAAATAAATATAAAGACTAGACTTCACTAGAAAAAAATAGAGAAAAAAGAGATCGATTGTCTAAGTTTTTTCTACAGCAGACTGATCTCCAAAGAATCGAGTTCATAAACTAAATTTCAACAATATTTCATAATACAAATAATAAAATAAAAAATATAAATCTAAATAACAAAAATCAGGTATAGAGATTAATGGAGTTGGAGGTTATTATATGTGCCTCCACCATCAAAGAAATCTGTGAAAAAAATAGTTAGAAAAAATCAAGGTCCCACCGAGATTTGAACTCGGGTTACTGGATTCAGAGTCCAATGTCCTTACCACTAGACCATGGGACCTATGGTGATGAGTTCTCCCTCAAAATATAGTTTCCAAATGTTGTTCTGTCTTCAAAACCTCTGCCATTTCTGTCACTCAGTGTGTCACTCAAACACCCAAAAACCCTGATGAGAAGAATAACCCTTTTGAGACCTCCTCCTTCCCTTCTCCCCGCAACAACCCTTCACTCTTTTACAACTCTCCTACCCTATAACAATGGCGGGTCTTCATCAAAACATCCAAAAAAGCGACCTACGCTGACTTTCACTTCAAATTCTAGGTGGGTATTCACAGACAGCAACTATCTCCCTCCACCTGAATGGATAGAGCCCTTTAATGACCTCTCTGATATCGCCTCAAAACCCCCTCAAGACCTTAAACCCTCTCCTTGGGTTCACCAAATTATGAGTCTTTTGTTAGATGGCCCGGTGGACATGGAATCAAGATTGGATCTTTTTTGCAACAAGTTCTTGATCAAGTTATCGCCAAATTTTGTGTCTTTTGTTTTGAAATCTATGGAACTTCAAAAAAGACCTGATCTTGCTTTAAAGTTCTTTACTTGGGCCGGTAAGCAAAAGAAATATACTCATAATCTTCAATGTTATGTTTCTTCGATTGATGTTTTAGCTATAAATGGTGATTTAGATAATGTAAAGTCAGTTTTTTGTAAGTTTAGAGGAATGGGGTTTTTGATGAATGTTTCTGCTGCGAATTCTTTGATTAAGAGCTTCGGTAGTTTAGGGATGGTAGAGGAGTTGTTGTGGGTGTGGCGTGGAATGAAGGAAAATGGGGTTGAACCAAGTTTATTTACCTATAATTTTTTGCTTAATGGTTTGGTTAATTCAGTGTTTATTGAATCCGCTGAGCGTGTTCTTGAGGTCATGGAGAACGGAAAAATTGGACCTGATGTTGTTACCTATAATACTATGATTAAAGGCTATTGTCAGGTCGGGAAGACCCAAAAAGCATTTGAGAAGTTTAGAGATATGGAGTTGAGAAATGTGGCACCAGATAAGATTACGTATATGACTTTGATTCAGGCGTGTTATGCGGAGGGGGATTTTGATTTGTGTTTAAGTTTATATCATGAAATGGATGAGAATGGATTGGAAATTCCGCCTCATGCTTATAGTCTAGTTATTGGGGGGCTTTGTAAGGAGGGGAAATGTGTGGAAGGATATGCTGTTTTCGAGAAGATGATTCAGAAAGGATGTAAAGTGAACGTGGCAATATATACAGCCTTGATTGACTCAAATGCAAAATGCGGTAACATGGGAGAGGCAATGTTGCTTTTTGAAAGGATGAAAAAGGAAGGACTTGAACCAGATGTGGTTACTTATGGGGTCGTTGTTAATTGTATGTGTAAGAGTGGGAGGTTGGATGAGGCTATGGAGTATTTGGAGTTTTGTAGAGTTAATGGAGTGGCAGTTAATGCCATGTTATATTCTAGTCTTATTGATGGCCTTGGCAAGGCTGGGAGGGTGCACGAAGCTGAGAAACTTTTTGAAGAGATGGTCAAGAAAGGATGCCCACCAGATTCATATTGCTATAATGCTCTTATTGATGCCCTTGCCAAATGTGGTAAGACCGATGAAGCATTAGCATTCTTTAAGAGAATGGAGGATGAAGGGTGCGATCAGACTGTATATACATACACCATAATGATAAATGGATTGTTCAGAGAGCATAAAAATGAAGAGGCATTGAAGATGTGGGATATGATGATAGATAAGGGTATCACGCCAACTGCAGCTGCTTTTAGGGCTCTATCTATTGGTCTCTGTTTATCAGGCAAGGTAGCCAGAGCTTGTAAACTTTTGGATGAACTAGCACCAATGGGTGTCATTCCCGAGACAGCTTTCGAGGATATGCTCAATGTGTTGTGCAAAGCAGGCCGTATAAAAGAGGCCTGTAAGTTGGCTGATGGCTTTGTTGACAGGGGCCGGGAAATTCCAGGGAGAGTTCGCACTGTTTTAATCAATGCTTTGAGGAAAGCTGGCAATGCAGATTTGGCTTTGAAGTTGATGCATAGCAAGATTGGGATTGGGTATGATAGAATGGGTAGTGTTAAGAGGCGAGTGAAATTTCGGATTCTTGTTGAAAGTTAATTCGTCTGCCTTATTTTTGCTTCTATGCCTCTGGGCAGTTTGCTTTTGACCATTAATTGGAGGATAGCGTGCCTGCAATGACTCTGCAGTTCATTCCTGTACATAATGCTATTCACTTTATGAAGAAGCTTTGCCACCAGATCTTCTGTCCAAGTGACATCTTTTGGATAGCATGTTCAAGATGCAAATGAACAGCTCTCATTCTTTGGAGTGGAAGGATTGATGCCCAGCCAAAAAGAAACAAGGGAAATAATGAAGCTTTTACACTGCCGTCCTTAAAACTCAGCCCTACAATTGTCTTCTTTGCATCCAAGCGATCCTTACTCTGAACTGACAATAATTCAAAGACCAATAACCCTCCTTATGTCAAGTCACCATTCAGTTTAATTTTGGTCCCTTGGATGTTTCATGCCCTCCTCACTTCTGCTGGTACTATAACTCACCATGCCTTGCTGGCACTCTTTAAAGCCATGGCCTTCTTCTCTATGTTCTTCAACTGTCAAGCTTTATGTAATGTCATTAACACACTTCCATCTACAATATAGTATCCCAGTGTGATTCCTTGATATCTCTTCCAAGTAGCGGAGAAATCTTTTCTTTTCCTTTCCTTTTTTATTTTTTTGCTGTTACTAAGTTTTCTCAATTTGGATATTTTTAGGCGGTTAAATCCAATAAAATAAATGGATTTCATTTATTTTAATTTGAAAAAAATCAAAATAGTTTTGGAATCAATTTAACACTAAGCTGGCTGAAATATAATTGAGCTGGAAAGTGAATCCTTTCTCCTTAAAACTTGACAGATAAATTTGAATTTTATGTGCAAAACAGATTCCTCATTACAGAAACATGCCCAGTGTAGCATTGGGTCAAGCTCAAACTTCATAGTGATAGGAGCATCTCTCTCTATCAAAGACAGATCCATACAGAGGTATGTCTTCTTGTTTTTTGCTTGGGTATCCATGTAAAATTCTGACATTAGATACACGACATTGTTCGCCCTTTTTGGCTCCATGTTACATCCCAAAATATAATGACTGTTTGTCCTTGAGCTCCATGCTCCATGCTCCATGCTTCAATACCATTAGTTGTTGTTATTCCCCTTTGTTTGTCAGCTTATGAGTCTTTTCACCGATAAGCATTATCTCACTGCATTCTTGGCCATAATAATCAAGTGTCTGAAATTTTTCTATATTTTTTGACCTTGTGGCTGTGCTGCAGATATTTTTGCTATGACCCAGCATGTTAGTGGCAAAAGCCACGAGCTCAAAACAATTGGCCTTGGGGACCATATCCAAGTGGATTTCATTATAGTTCCGCTGAGCAACGTTTTAAAAGAGTTAATGTTGGAATCTAGACAATATTGTTATTCTTTTCATGTTAGCAAGTGTTGGTTTTTTAGCCTGATTCATTCCAATGATTGATAACAATACTGCAACTGCGCCAGCCATTCAAATGCACTTAAGTAATAGCTTGATACCATGCATATAAAGCTAATGTACACAAGCATCAGTAACGATCCTGGTGTGCTTTTCTTGCTGATACCTAGACTCGCTATTCACACTTAGGGCTTTCTGGCAACTAGTTTGCAAGTCTCAATATGATTGAATATAAACTATTATGGGGGCTTCTTTTCTGTGATCTTGCTTTCATGATAATCCATTCCCTTGCACTGGGGTGGGGGGCGGGAAATTTGAGATTCTGGCAACATTTATTCATAGTTGCTGAAAGATTGATGACTGATCGAGTAGCTTTGCCAGCCCCTTTAATACCAAGATTAGTTATTTACTTTGAAGTGGTCCCCTTCAACAAGTACTCGATATTTACTTTGAAGTGGTCCCCTTCAACAAGTACTCGATATGCTTTGAGCAAGGTTAAAAATTTTGTTTTGTCTGAAATGTCAAGTATTATCTTGTTTCAATTAAAAAAAATGAAATAAATGAGAACAAATTTTATGTTGCTTTCAATTCTGATGTAGTCATATCAGGTCAATTCTCGTATTTTTACTTGTGTTTCAAATTATATATATATATATATATATGAACAAAATAGCTTTGAAAGGGCACGTTAAAATGCTCCGTTCCAATTCCAATTAAAAAGAACAAAACGTGACAACCTTGGATTTGAGGAGTCCCCTGGTGTGTGTGTTTCTGTCTATCAAAGTGCCATTTTCATCGGTTCATTCTCTTTCAATGGCAATGGCTGGTCTACATTTGGTGAAGGTGTGGGGACTGTACGTTTATTTCTCAGCTCAAGAAAGCTTCTTTGTCTGGAATGTGAAAGTTAATGGCTGCTTTAGAGCGATGGTCGGCAATCCTAAGGGTCGTTAACGCGGAGAAAAAAAATAAATAAGGCAAGGGTTTGATGAGCAAGTGAGAATTCCCGCAAAGTCCTAGAAAGTTTTTTAGGAAAATAATTCAGCTTAATAAATTGTGTTGTTGAAAATAGTGTTATCCATTTATAAATTGATTGATCATAACAATGCAATCTTTTTTCTTTTTTTAAAAAAATATGCAAATTCCTCTATTGAGAACAACAAATTTTGAGGTTGCTCCGTTACCCAAAAAAACAAAAAAGAAATTTGTGAAGGTTAGCAAACTTCAAGGATGTTCAAATTCTGGGCATTCATGTGTCCGCCAAATCTTGAACTTTTACTACATTTGTTTGTCCAAATCTTGGACTTCTACTTAAAAAAAATAGATAAATTTGAAAATAAAATAAGAAAATAAGATAAGCAAGTTGCAAACCAAAGAGTTGGCCCAACGTTATTTTTTTTAAATAAAAATTCTAATTTTTTTTTTGATTCGAGGAAACTCCATCCTCTGGAAAGTGCACTTTGTGGGTTCAGGTGAGCGAGTAAAATCCCGGTTGTTCCAGACTCTTATAAAAGATACACGTTCTGATTCGAACTTGAGACCTGCTGTGCAAATCTCAAGCTCTTTTTCATTACGTTAAACCTCTTGAAATTTAAGTCTGGATGACCTAACATGAATCCCAATATTTTACCGGCCGGTGAGTTCTGAGAGCAGTCCATTGTAAGTGGGATCGCATAAAAACCCACATGGGGCTATGTGTGCCCCTACTAGGGTTGGTTTTGGATCTCTCGGAAAGAAAATGTCTTCGTTTTTCGTCTTGCTCAGTACAAAAAAGGCTTCCCAACCTTGGTGAAATAGCAGAAACTCCCCCGAAGGCGCTTCAAATCCCAAGTTATCTTCTCCCGACGTTGCAAAAACTAGCTGTGAAAAACCCTTAGCATTGAAAAAAAAAAAAAAATCCCTTTTGTTACCAAATTTAATTTGTCTGTATATATTCATTCATAATTGAATTTATGCTCGTTATGAACTTCACTTGTATGATTACAGTATCTGTTAAGAGTGTGATCATCTTTGACTAACTAGTGACAGCATAATAATATCTTTTGCTAGTTAAAGTGGTTCTTAATTAGCAATATCCAGGAATTAATTTCTAGTTGAATGACTCAAATAAAATCTTAAAAAAAAGTTGAATTTTGGACACTACATGAAAATCAACGGTGAGTGAATTTTGTGGGGGCAGAGATTGTAACTTAGCTTTACTGTTACACCAGCTTGTGGCCACTTCATTATCCGTCGTTTCTTGCTTGATTAACTTCATAGCAAGAATATTTCGTTTTCATAACCTAAATAGATAGACAGAGATCATCAAAAAGAAAATATTTTGATGACAAGAATTGCAAAAAAGAATCATTATTTTTACAAATAAACAAAATCTTGATGATTAATTTTGTATATTGCCTTAGGAGCTGTATTTGGTAACGCATTTAAAACCATAATTTGATTTTTTTTTTAAAATTATTTATTTATATTTTTATCAACTGTGATACCACACTCGCAAACATTCCTTGAATAACCTACAATCTCTTCATTTTGAGAAAGCTAATTCATTGGCTTTACTGAAACATGATCTGGACGAGGATTCTTGAAGTGCATTGGTCAGCATTACAGTATGCCTTGGTGACGAAGAAAATACAAAAATGTTGACAGCCATTAAAGATTGGGGGACCTTGAGCTATTATATACTACAAAATATGGTGGTGACTGAAGAAAGTGACACTACAAATATGATCAAAACTACGTTAATAGGGGTCTGTATTTTGAGGCCACAGAAAATGAACTGCAATTAATGGTCCAACCCTTCAGGCCAGGTGAAAATGCCAGCCGATTTACATGGGCCAATCTATTCCAATATGCTGGTCATTTTTCAACCACGCTAGTACGTGAGATGGTAAATTTTCAATCTTCTTAATTTTCTTTGTTTTTTTTTTCCTGTTTTTGAAAATAAATTTTCAACTTTCTTTGTAATCTCTTAAGCCAGTTTAATTAGTATTGCAGTTAAATGAAGTTGGAAGTATTGTTGAAAATACAAAAAATATTTGGGTTGATTTACCAAGATAGAAAAAATAAATATATAAAAGATAAAAATATAGTTGGTTAAAGAAATAAAAATAAAAACATAAAATAAATATATTTTTGAAATAATTTTAGAGTTAATTTTATACTTTTAAGATATGAAATACAAGAAGAAATGTTTATTTTACCTCAACTCTCCATGTCTCTTCCGTCTAAGATAGTACTAACCAAACATTAGTGCTTTTTCAATCCAATTTTATTATTAAACATGCAATTACAAGAATAGTTATTAAAATCAGCATGGCATAATAGTCTGACTCGGTAACCCTTCAATCTAGACCCTAGTTTAGGTTGGGTTTCATTTAAAATTGATTTGGAGATTGATCTAATCAAGCCTGAATTAACCTAATCAATTCTATTTCGAGATGAGTTTTATTTTACTTTAAACTAGTTTGGAGATTGATATAGTCAAACTTGGCCGACCCGGTTGACCTGACCGAGTCAACTCCAAGTTATTATTTTTTTTAAAAAATATTTAAAATCACGTCATTTTAGTTTTTGTAAGCAATATCGTTTCATTTAAAAAAAATAACATCTTTTTGGGTTGATTTGGCAAACCTAGAACTGAACCTTGAACCAGATCTGATAACTATGCTTATATGTAAATTTTTTTAAAAAAAAACTAAGAAGTAGCCTTTTCTTTTTTTAAGGTTACTAAATATTTTCGAATAAACTTTGAACTTTAGTAGGAGACTGGAACAAAAAGTCACTAATACAAAAGTTTATTGTGTATTCGGTATTGTGGGGTATTATATTTTTTAAAAGTGTTTTTCAATTTAAAATATATTAAAATAATTTATTTTTTATATTTTTTTTATTTTCAATATCAACACATTAAACTCATCAAAAAAACACATAAAAATATAAATTAATTTGATATTTGTTTTAGTGAAATATACTTTTAAAACACACCCAAAACAAAAACTTCTGCCATATTTACAGACACTATATATTTTAATGGTCAAGAAGAATCATTAATTTTTTTTTTAACAAGTATAGATATATATGTTTCTACAAGTATGGTAACCTAATATATGATTACATATTCATACAATTTGGTAGCTTACACTCAGGCTCTAGTGTAGAGGGAGAGAAACTTTGATCTTTGCATGAGAACTTATAAGGTACGCAGCCAATCACTTATCTATATTTCTTTATTAAAATGTTCTTCACATCCTTCGAATCAAGGTAGCCCACCCTCAAGTATAAGACCTACTCCTCTTGCCTTTTGAGTCAACTGAATGAAGTTTACTAGATCTTAACATCGTCTTTATTGGCCATCTAGCTTATAGCTTAGGATCGTAGGCCAATATCTATACAAGGATCTGAAAAAGTCAAGCCAGTTATTGTGGATAAGGTCAAAGTTTTGTTGTTGATTAAGGGCTTATGCACTATATATATATATATATATATATATATATATATATATAGAAGGGATACGAGGTTTAAAATTTTGGATAGACGAGGAATAGTAAACCCATATTTAACTTATCCTTTACATTCTATCATTAATAGAATAAAAAATGACAAATTCTTTTTGTTTTTGTTTTTATGACCAAAAAACAAAAAAAAAATCAAAGAATTCTAATTCTATAAGGTTGAATAAAATAAAAAATTTGATTGCTTATCTATGTTTAGTGTGTGATCACTTGTTGGTTTTTCAACGGTCAAAATAAAAAAAATAGATCAATGAATACTATAAATTAATAAGTATAAATATAAAATTTATTATCAATTCATCACTTCATATTATCTAGATTTGAATAAAAAAACCAGTCAAAATCTAGATAGAATCTGTTAATTATTTTATTGTACCAATTGAATTTTTATTTTGCATAAATAAACTTAAAACCAATAGATTATGAATTATAAAGCAAAATAAAAAATTATACAAATAAATGGAAGGATGAGAGAAAGGGCGAATATATATATATAAAATTAAGTTTGGATGTTAGCAAATTAAGTTATTTTTCAGTGATTTATACCGCTTACTAACTTAAAATAGGAGAAAAATCAAATTTAATCAAGGAGATAATTAACTCTCTCATGTTTCTCACATAATTGTTTTTTATTCAGCGATAAAAAAATATTTTTGAATGAACTAGTAAATTTAGTTCATAATTTTTTTTTAAATGTTCTTAAATATACACCCCCAATATTAACTAGATATATACATTTAAAAATGTTTAATAAATTTAATTGAATATTAGCATCATTCTAAATAATCAAAAAAGTATATATATAAATCCTTTATCAGCAAACCAATTGTCTTAGAATTTCTCGAATTCCTCACTCTTATGCCCTAGCCACCCAGGAACGGCTGGAATTCTTGCAAATATAACCATATGTTTAAACATCCGGTCATCCACCAATCATAGTATCTTTGGTTGTTCCCAAGACACAAGAGAAAGAACCCACGAGTCGTTGGCACCAAAAATTGCTTGATGCCTAGCTGTCTAAGCAGAAATGTATAATGGAATGGTTTTTTGGTCCTGACTGCTTGTCACATTCTTCTCCATACATCACTCAATTTGAATGAAGAATCTTTCTCTCTCTCTCTCTCGTCTAAGGAGCTTGATAACATGGCCTTGTCTTGTGGTCTATAACCTATCGTACAATTCCAAGATGGAGCTTCAAGCAATTTAGATAGGAGCTTTTGTTGAGCTTTTTAACAAGGCGACAAACCTCAAGATAAAATTACCGTAGCTAATTAAGAGAGCAATATTTCAATGTATGCGGGCTCTCCTATACTTGTTGATGTATCGATTGTACACAAAGTGCCCCCCAACTCCTAGCTTCATTTATATTGGTTCCATTACTTGTTTATTCTTGTTTTGTACCTAGCTTGCTCAGCTCCATCAACTTCATGGAAACGAAAAACACCAATGGGTCAAGAAGCTACGAGCATGACATTATCGGTTGGTTTGAGGACATATCCGAGAAGGCCGGCCAAGTCCAGACCGAGACTCTTCGCCGAATTCTTGATCTCAACTGGGGTGTGGAGTATCTCAAGAAATGGTTAGGGGATATTGATGTCCGAGATATGGATGCAAGTGCATTGGAGTCTCTTTACACTTCTTTGGTGCCTCTTGCTTCCCATGCAGATTTAGAGCCTTTCATTAACAGAATTGCAGATGGGGATACTGCTCCTTTACTCACTCAACAGCCCATAACACTTCTATCCTTAAGGTATGCACTTCCTTTTACCTCCTTTTTTTTTACCAGTTCTCGGATGCTTGGACAACATTACGATAGCATAAGCTTATCTTTTCAGATATGATGTGGAAAATGGAATCAGAATATATACAGGATTATCATGGGTAATGGGCTCTATTAGGCTCTTCTTCATTTCATGAGATACCTTACGGTTGTCTTTTAGGATTGGCTAATGGGTACAAAAGCTCAGCTTTTTTACATTGATTTGAAAGGATTCCATTAGCCATTATTTCCACCATTTGTGTCAGAATATTTTCAGATTTATTTTCCACTTTCTTGGATGATTCTGATTTTGTTCACGGTCACATTTTTATCAAGCTCTGGAACCACAGAAGGAAGGCAGAAGTACGTTCCTTTCACTGACCATAGTGCCCGAACCACTCTTCAGATTTTCAGCTTGGCAGCAGCCTACAGATCAAGGTTCATCCAATCTCTCTCCCTCTTGCACAAACACAACCCAAATCTTTATGGTCTTTAAGAAGATCATCTCTGGAATCAAATGTCACTCATACTTAGAATATTAGATAGACAATTAACTTAAGAAAAGATGGATAAGTACACTTTATACGTTGTGTGGCCCAACTGTCGGACACGAGAAAAAAATATAGTAGACTATACTCTTAACTTAATTATAACAGAACTGTTCAAGATATTTATTTTTCTTATACTCTCTCATTGTTCTATGTGATGGACGTAGGGTTTATCCAATAAGGGAAGGAGGAAGGATCCTTGAGTTCATATACAGCAGTAAACAATTCAAAACAAAAGGAGGGTTAACAGTAGGAACAGCTACAACCCATTATTATGCAAGTGAGGAGTTCAAGATCAAGCAAGAAAAAACAAAGTGCTTCACTTGTAGTCCACCAGAAGTCATTTCTGGTGGAGACTACAAGCAATCTACTTATTGTCATCTTCTCCTTGGCCTCTACTTCGGTGATCAAGTAGAGTTTATAACATCTACCTTTGCTTACAGCATAGTTCAAGCCTTTAGAGCATTTGAAGATGTTTGGAGAGAAATATGCGATGACATTAAACAAGGTACTCTAAGTGAAAGAGTACTCACCTTGCCAAAGATGAGAAAAGCTGTGCTGGCTATCATCTCTCCAAATCCAAGCTTAGCTTCAAGAATAGAAGAAAGCTGCAAGGAGTTGGAAACTCTAAACTGGCTTGGTTTGATTACTAAACTCTGGCCAAATGCCAAGTATGTTTACTCCATAATGACAGGCTCCATGCAACCTTACTTTAAAAAACTAAGGCATTATGCTGGGGGCTTGGCATTAGTGAGTGCTGATTATGGATCAACAGAGAGTTGGATCGGAGCTAATGTGGATCCTTATTTGCCTCCTGAAGATGTTACTTTTGCAGTAATACCCACTTTTTCATACTTTGAGTTCATGCCACTTTATAGAGAGAATCAAGATTGTAGCTCAGCCATTGATGACTTCATTGAAGATGAGCCAGTACCACTCTCAAAAGTTAAGGTTGGGCAGGAGTATGAGATTGTCCTCACTACTTTTACCGGTAAGTTTAAATCTTTTTATCCTATAGTTTTTACTATATTTTCCATTTTGATCATATCATCAAGTTTTTCCAGTAAATTAAATGTCCATTTCCTGTCGGTGATATTTTCATCATATATTGGACATGGTGATCAAGCTAGCAGCTAAAATCATTGAGTATCTTTCATGGGAATGGACATATTGTGTCCTGCACATTTAATGTCCCTGGAAAATCATTAGTGCATTAATGATATGTTTGTCAGCCATTGATAATTATAGCCTCCGTTTGTTATTGTGTTTTAAATGGGAATGGTTAAAATTTATTTATTTTTATTTAAAATTAATTTTTTTTATATTTTTAAATTTAATGTAAAAAATAATTTTAAAAAAATATAAAAAAATACTATTTTAATATATTTTTAAATTAAAAACACTTTAAAAAACAATCTTCCTACTACTTAAAACACCCGCAGCCCTTTTCTACCATTGATGTAACATGTCGACAATTCACAGAAAAAACGTGAATCTATTATCCCTTCACATGATTGAAGATAAAACCCGTACAATTTAGGAAGTCGGTTCCAAAAACTTGAAGCTAGGTTTCCATGGTCACAAGACTGTCCACAAGCCATGGTTTTAGAATACTATACTTCAGTTTCTTGTGGTGTAAACATTCCATTGGTTCAAAAAATTTCTAATAAATTCAGCCTGGTGTTCATGGTTTATTTGATTATCAAGATCGTTGATCTTTTTTTTTTCAATTAGATAATCACTTTAGAGGGCATTGAGTTTCCAATTATCTTACATCAGGAATTTGTAATGAGTAATTGATGGAAATTCCTTAAAAACTCATGCAGTATAAGTTTGATTTGAATTCTTTGAAATCAGAACCAAAAAAGAACGAAACCAAAAATGAGAAAGCAAGGGAATTAGAGGATTAAACATGGGTTCAAATCTTATCCTATTTCACGGGTGGGAATTTTTTTTTTTTTTGATGAAGATATATATCAAGTCACCTAATTATTATTATTATTTAAATTTGTTCAGGGCTTTATAGATGCAGGCTAGGGGATGTGGTGGAAGTGGCTGGCTTTCACAAAGGGACACCGAAATTGAACTTTATATGCAGGAGAAAGCTAATTTTAACCATAAACATTGACAAGAACACTGAAAAAGATTTACAATTAGTGGTGGAGAAAGGGTCTCAGGTACTCACGAGCAAGGGTAGAGCAGAACTAGTGGATTTTACTAGCCATGCCGAGGTAGAAAAGCAACCAGGTCACTACATAATTTACTGGGAAATCAAAGGAGAGGTCGAGGAAGGGATTCTTGGCGAGTGTTGCAAGGAAATGGATGCATCGTTTGCTGATCATGGCTATGTGGTATCAAGAAGAACCAACTCCATTGGACCTCTCGAGCTTCGCGTTGTTAAGATAGGGACTTTCAAGAAGATCTTGGACTATTTCATAGGCAATGGGTCAGCATTGAGCCAGTTCAAGACTCCTAGGTGCACTAGCAACCAAGGAATATTGAAAATTCTCAATGGTAGCACCATTACGAGGTTCTTCAGCACTGCATATTGTTAGTGATATAATTCCAATAATTTTGTTTGTTGTCATAGTACTCAATTAATAATTTGTAACCTCGATTTAATCATTTTATTTTAAGAATTTAAATTTTTGAATAAAATTATATTGATTGAATATTTTTATATTATTTTCTAACAAACATTAATTATCCTTAATTGATTCAATTTTAGAAAGAGAAATCATCATGGAGGTGACAAGTCTTCTTGTCACTGGCTTTTATATAAAATTTGGATTATTATAAAAAAAAACCCTCCTCCTGTATTTCCTAAAATTAAAAAGTACATTCAAATAATATATATTTAATATATTTTACAATTATCATAAATCTTAATCATTTTCTCTAGTAATTTATCCTTTAAATGTATCTTACCAACACACCCAAGAAAAGAAATATTCTAATTCAAACCCTTAACTATTACTATTATATATAACAATGTACCTTAATATTTTTTTTCTAATAAACAAATTAATGTATTCTAAGACTAATTAAGGACCGTGATCTCATAACGATCGAGAAGTCAATTTAAGGTGGTGTCCCAAGCCTTATCATGTTTGCAAAAACAAACCATGTAATAATTTTGGTTTAATTTCAATTTACCTTAATATTTAGAGCGAATCCATTTTCTTCTTGAGTTTTCAATTATATATGTCAATGTTCTCCTTCAAGTTACTCAAAGTAAGAGAGAACAATGTTTTTCTAATCTCTAAACTCTAGAAATTTGACCAGAACCCTTTTAAAATAATTTGTTGAGATCAAATCTTCTACTTCAATAAAAAGAATTCAAATAATATCACATATAAATATTGTATATGTTTAAAATTATAATATATAAAATTACAATTTATCCTTTTTAAATATGGTTTACATTGATGATAAAGAAAAACATAAAATATTTTAAAAACAATAAAAATATTAAATTATAAAGATCATAAAACATTAATGCCTTAAAACTTAAAAGCTTAACGCCTAAAATAAATAAAACATTAACTTTTTACTGGTAAAACGATATAAATATTATCAACTTATAAAGTAATAGTATATTTAATTAATGTTGACATTCAGAAGTGATTCAACAGTACTTGACTCATAAGAGAAAAACACAAAAGTAATTTATTTATTTATTTTTAATAAGCCCCATGGTTAATTTTAAATTTCCCTTTGCATAAAATTTTTAGTTTTATATATATATATTCTACTTTTTTATGGTTTTTTATTTATATATTTAGCTATAAATAATGTTCACGACATGGTTTAGACCTTTTAATTGCAAGTAGAAGATTTTATCTCATCAAATCATTTGCAAGAAGTTCTAGTTAATCAAATCTTAAAAGTTTCAAGATTGAAAACAAAAATTGTTAGATGATTCGGTACCGAAAGTTTGGGAACATCGAAGAGAGAAAATGGATTCATCTCAAATCTAAAGGGGTAAATTGAAACTAAGCTAAAATATTTTCCATTGCAATTTGCATGCCACAATATTTTTTTTATAGATATCCGAATTAATTTGTATATATTTTAATTAATTTTATAAATTTTAAAATAAACTCGACCGATTCTCCATGCAACTTGTTGTACAGAAGAAGGGGCAGCAGCAGCAGTGAATTGTACCATGTGCATGTCCTTGTTATACCATGACAATTATAAGCCCACTGCTGTCTGTACGAGAAGATTGAATTCTTTTTTTTTTTTTTATATATATATATATATATATGAATCCAGGGCCTACTCCACAGACTGAGTTTCATATATATATATATATATAGGTGATGTGACTCGTTAAAAAACCCTGACATGGTAAAAAATAAATAATGTTATTTTGATTTTGTTTTTTAAAAATAAAAAATGTTATTTAATTTTTATTTTTAAAAAAATCAGTTAATCCACCTGATTTACGGTGAACCCCAAATTAAGTTTAATTAAAAAAAAAGACTAAAAAAATGCAGGACAATTATTATACATATACCTTGGTTTATTGTGATTATAATAGTGAATTGATAATTTTATCATTAAAAAAATCACATTGAACAGTTTAGATACGATGATCTTTTCACTTGATTCATTTGTCATTCTAAAATTATTTAGGACATCTCGGTCTTTTCATTATTTTTTGTACAATAATATTACATTATTGCCCTTTAAAGCATAAAACATTTACCTATGGTCTAAGAATTTTTTTGATATTTCATATTTTTTGCTACAGTGTAATAACTCTCTTGTCATTAGAATCAAATTTTCAAAAGTTTGACTATAAAAGTTTATTCATCATTTTACAATGGTATTTTCATAATATTTTTTTGGTCCTAAAAGCAATATGGTATTTTCATAAATATAAAAAAAAAAAAAAAGCTAATAATATGTGTGTTGCACGAGTCAGCCGCCATATTGTCTTAAAGCAATGCGCATGTCTCACTTCGGTGATTAAAATCGTTCTTTCATCGCCTCATTCGATTCTTCTCGACCTTCTCTTCTTTCTTGTACAGTGCATCTGATCAATGAACCTCTTATGCGGCACCAATAACCTCTTATTTTAATTTTTTTTTTTAAATCAAGTAATCCACTTGATTTACAGTGATCCCCAAATTAAGTTTAATTAAAAAAAGAAAAAACTAAAACATGCAGGAGAGTTATTGTACATATACCTTGGTGTATTGTGATTATAATAGTGAATTGATAATTTTTTCATTAAAAAAATCACATTGAACAGTTTGGGTATGATAGTCTTTTCACTTGATTCATTTATCATTCTAAAATTGTTCAGGGCATCTCGGTCTTTTCATTATTTTTTGTACAATAATATTACATTATTGCCCTTAAAAGCATAAAACATTTACCTATGGTCTAAGAATTTTTTTGATTTTTCATATTTTTTGCTATGACTCTCTTGTCATTGGAATCAAATTTTCAAAAGCTTGACTATAAGAGCTTATTCATCATTTTACAATGGTATTTTCATAAATATTAAAAAAAAAAAGCTAATAATGTGTGTGTTGCATGAGTTAGCTGCCACGTTGTTTTAAAACAATACGCACGTCTCACTTCGGTGATTAAAATCAGTGTTTCATCGCCTCATTCGATTCTTCTCGACCTTCTTGTACAGTGCATCTAGTCAATGGACCTCTTATGCGGCACCAACAACCTCTTATTTTTCTCTTCAATTTTTTTTTCCTCCTAGAAATTCATGTCTAGCCCTCTGAACTTGCAAATCAACCCTTCAACTTATTGTTCTTTTGATTTCGCTCCCTTTTTTATTTTCATTTGTTTTATTTTAATTGATTTCTCAATTTTGATTTTGTTTTTAATTTCATACTCGTTTAATTTTTTAATCTATCAGGTTTGATCCTTATTCTTTTGATTTATGTTTTTTTTAATAGTTTTTGAATTTTTTTTCTTTTTTCAATTTCACTCTCCATTTTTTTTTCTTCTTTCATATTTTACGTTCATTCTTTTTATTGTTGTTTTTTCTTACTTTGGTAAGTTTTTTAATTTGAGATTTTTTTTCTCAATTTCATTTTTCAATATTAAATTGACTAAGAATTGAACTTTTTAATTGAACTTAGATCTGTAATTTCACAAGTTGTGAATTTGAAATATTAATCCTTGTTTAGAAAATTCACTAGGATTAGATCATTTATTGTGTATTGAAACGATTAATTTAATGTTTTGTCCTACAAAAACTTTCACATTCGCCCTCCTTCAATTATTATGAATTAACCCTTTTTTAATTGATCGAAGTTGCTACAATGGATGTTTAAAAAACTAAGTCATCTGTAATATTTATATTATTCGACTCGAACTAACCCGTCAAAGTTGGTTAATGTAGATATTAAAAATAATTATGGGTTAAAAAACCAAATAAATGGATATTATAGTTTGAATACGGATTGAGATTTTAAAAAACCACCCTACCCAACCCGCATAACTCAGTTAGTTAGTGAGTAACCTTAATACTCAATATAAATATTTTTTGTCCTTCTCTCTCTTCATTTTTTTTATATATATCATTTTTTCATCTCACGTTTTAATATATCATTTTTTTTTAATGTTTAGAGCTAACTATATGTTTGAGATACTGTAAAATACATTGCAATATTAATTGTGATTAAAAACAAACAATTTATATTTTTACTAGAATACTCTTAAAAGCAAAACAACACTTAACTTGAGTTTAGGGTTTTTTTTTAAAAAAAAACAAATTCACTCTTAAAGCTTGACTTCAAGGGATTAATTGTAATCTTAGAGGCAATTTGATCTTTTAATTAATATCAATAATAATTAAAAAAATAATTTTTTTTATCTCATCCTTCAATGTTGGATTGGTTGGGAAATAGATTTTATGAGTGATTTTTTATGCTTCGTATATGATTATCACGATCTTGAACAAACATCTGTTTTAGGGTTGATGCTCAAAATTGCGAGCATCTACTTTTTATTATATAATTAAGTAAAAATTATTTTAAAAAAAATAAAGTTATTAAAATTAGTTGAATCTATGAATCAAGTTGCGGGGTGACTGGGATCATCCAATATGTCACTGTCTAAATACTTTATAAAAACATTTTCATCTTGGTATTTTTTATAAGGTAAGCCATATTTTTACTAGTCATTAGAGTTATCTTTGAAAACATGAAATCAACCGACTCACATCGGGTTAGTTCTAATACGATTTAATTAGAAATTTGCATTAGGTAAGGAGTCGAGTTAAGAAATTTCAAGATTTACCTACTTACCTAAGTTTAATGATATTGTCAAAAAAATTATCCACCCACCCTCAATAATTTTTTTATATATATTTAAGAAAATTTATACGGCCCTGTTTGTTTTTGCGTTTCAAAAGTGTTTTTAAAAAAAATTAATTTTTTTTTTATTATTTTGCTTTAAATTAATATTTTTTGGTGTTTTCAGATTATTTTAACGTGCTGATGTTAAAAATAATTTTTTTAAATAAAAAAAATATTATTTTAATATATTTCTGAATAAAAAATACTTTTAAAAAACTCAATTATACTTTACATGTCACTGTAGTTTCCATGGTACATTTGGACGGAGATGCACAGGCCATTGTACTAGTAACTATAAAGGCATGAAGAGATGGACATCAATTTAACATCACTTTTTACCTTACCCTTCTTCTCATCCCCAAAATGGGATATGGCTTCCAATTACCCCGAATGCAAAGCTTGGTTCCTTTTTTTTTTTTTAACCTTTTCTTTTTCTATAGCAACTTTAAATAATTGGTTTTGATGGTAAGAAAAAATTCAGTCAATTTAAACCTCTCATGTTTAAGTTCTATTAATCACTTGATAAGGTGGCATATATCTATAAATATGGTCGATTAACCCTTTTATTTCAGTATTAATTCACGATTCTATGTTATTTTTATTTTATGTTCAGCACATGAGTGACTAGGGCATACTATTTAAGCTATTGTTTTGCGATTTGGAACCAATTATCTTTTCAAAAAATATTCAAACTTGTGATTAGTTTTCCTATAATTTATTACTATTTGTTTCAAGGCTTTGAGTTAATAAGTTCCTGTTTGATATTGCATTTCAAGCAGGGATAGATAAATTTTGAAATTCTTTATTTAAAATTATTTTTTTATATTTTTAAATTGTTCTGATAGATTAACTTTTTAAAACTAAAAAATCCCCTAAATCCTCTAAAAGCAATTATTATTACACTCTCAAAATCCCTTAAATCTCGTTCCTTTACATGATACCTTTATTATTATTATTCCCTTGTCCGTCAAAGTCATGGTTTTAATTTTATTATTTTTTAAAATAAAAAGTTTATAGCAAAAAATGTTTTTTTATTCCTTTTTCTAAAAACGTGAAACAAGCCGCAGACGTCACCAAAGAATCCTTTAGTTTTTCTTCATTATTCAAGAACTCCCACCTCTTCTCTTTTGAAATTTAAACATGATACCTTGTAATAAAAATCTCAACAATGTTCTTGCGAACCACAATTAAATTTAACTTGGTACTACCAAGTACTATATATTATGAAATGTCAATATTGTTGTCATGGTGTCGACTTTACAATGTTGTCGACTTTACAATGTTGTGGTTCATATATATATATATATATATCCAATATGAAAACTAGCATTTTGCTCTGTTAATGGAACTAAATAACTCTGATTTTCTATTATGAACTATTTCGGTTAATGAATTAGTTTGATTTAAAGCTTGAGACTTGTTAGAAGAAAAAAAACATCAATACGATGTTAAATGTCTTTTTAAAATTATTTTTCTTATAATAATTGAGATTTTGTAGAAAAGTTTGTGTAAAAAAAACTTGGTTAATTAGAAAAAAAAGTTATTTTTGTATGCATAGGCAAAAGAAAAAAGAGAGAGAAAGGAAATAACTTCTAAATGCTTTCATATTTTTATTGGTGCCGTAGTGAGTATTGTTTTGAAAATAATTTATATTGTTTTGTAAAGCTTTTCATGTACGAAACTTGAATTAATTTATTAAATAAAATGAGGATGTCGAGATTTGAACTCGTGATCACTTGATCATCAAGACTCTGATATCATATTAAAAAATCAATTATTCAATTTACTAGCTTAAGTTACTGACTCAGATACCAAGATATAATTTTAATTATTCTTATTCTATAGTTATAACATGGAGGGAAAAAAAAAAAAAAAGGAATGAAAGATGGTATAAACGACACTACACTATCTTTGCTAAATCCGAAGATGATAGATTGATTATAATGTTTGTAAGAATAGTACTACGACTGAAGGAGGGCCATGAACACAAGAATTTATAAAGAAAGAAAAGAAGGGACGGCGGCTTAGGAAATGGGAGACACAGAGACAAAATAGGAGAGCATGCGCGCAAGGCTGATTATTAGAATGAAGATCGATGGTAATCAAATCAGAAATCAAAGAAATTAAAATTTGATCAAGAGCTTAATTAGCAATTAATTAGATTAATCAGTGTATATTATATATATATATATAAAAGGAGTTTGGAGTTTGGAGTTTGGAGTTTGAAGGGAGACGTGCAGCAAGCAAGCATTGGTGCCCATGCGTGATGTGATTGGTCGGTCTTACTTTGATGTTTGCTTTTGAGCCGCACGTGAAAGACTGATGGCTTGTTTCTGTTCATCTCTCCCTGTCCCTACACCCTCCTTCTTACCACTAGGGTTTTTTTTTTTATAAGAACAATTTGGACTTTAATTACATCCAACTATTTTTTTTTTTTTTTTACCTGTGCTGTGTAGCGTGCTGAATTTTATTTCTTTATTCTTTAATATTAAAAAAATTATAAAAACATTAGGAAGTAAGAAGTTAAATGAATGCTAATATAAATACTTTTAAAATATTTAATCGGTAACATGTTGGAAGAAGTATTTTTTTAAAATAAAATATTAAAACAAGTTAAAAAAACCAATTATAATAAATCAAATATTAAAAATAAAAAATGTTAAGGCGACACTAAGATAATATTCTCAAATAATACGAAGGAATTAAAAGATAAATTTAGTTAATTTAATAGTATAAAAAGGACGACACTAATTTAATAGTAAGAAAAACAAAGAAAATCATGGTAAATCTCCTAAATTTAACTTAAAATTCTAAAATTATAACTTTTGAAATTTTATATCCGTGCGTAATTGAGAATGTTAAATTCTAATTAATTTAATACTGAAAGATAAATATATAAAAAAATTTGCAATTTATAAAAACTCATATCCGGGTTTAATCAACAAAAAAAAACACTCTAATAAACCTATATTAGTGGTTGTCACAACAACTAGGATAATATTTCGAAATAATATGAAAGAAGCAAAAGATGAGTATAGTTAATTTAATAATATCCAAAATTCATTGATTCAGGAAAGGGAAAAGTCCAGATAACAAATAACATCCACACTTACAAGGATTTATTCTTCAGGGATATTGATTTCTTTGTATCCTATATATCTCTTTGAAAAAAAAAGAGTTTATTAATTAATCTATGCTCAGTATAGTATAATCTAAGATATATCTGCAATATTTTTTCCGCGGGATTTAGGTTCTGTTAATTGAATAGCGAAGTTAAGAAATTCATGCAGAAATATCTCCTGTGTTCTTTTTCACATGAAAGCATTGAAAATTATTTTCATTGCTATTTTTTAATATTTTTATATCATTTTATATACTAATATCAAAAATAATTTTTTTTAAAATAAAAAAAATATTATTTTTATATATTTTAAAATAAAAAACACTTTAAAAATTAACATCAATCACATCTGCTAATTCAACCTTCAATGTTTGAAACAGGAAAGCTTAGAAAGCCAATTATTTGAGCATTGGTCGAGTATCGGGTGGCTTTCAAATCCACTATATTTAATTGGAGCATTTTTTTAAAAAATAATAATAATGATTGTAGAAGTTGAAAGTAGTTCACTCTATAAAAATATAACAGCTTTTTTAATATATATAAAATGAAAATAAACAATTTTTTTTATTTCTTTTCTAAAAATCTGAAACCAGAAACGCAAATGTCACCAAAGAATCCTTTAATTTTTTTTTCTTCATTATTCAAGAACTCCCACCTCTTCTCTTTTGAAATTTAAACATGATACCTTCTAATAAAAATTTCAAACATCAGCAATTGGGATGTTCTTGTGAACCACAATTAAATTTCACTTGGTACTTCTAAGTATTAAAAAATAATGTTCGCATGTATAAATTTTAAATCTAAAAATTTTTAACTTAAAAACATAATTGATAAATAATATAAAATTATATCTTAGAATATCGTTTAATAATTATATGTATGCGCATGCTATCTCTCTCTATATTAACAGTACTTGAAAATCACTTTTTCTGTACTACTGACTGCAGATTTTGCTTTGATAGAAACCTAGCTCCCAAACAGGGGGCGGGGGCACGTTCTACAATCAAAATTACAGTCAAATAACCACTGCCACACCTCCCCATATAAGAGAACTTTCTCCATCACTACTCGTCCTTGACAATGAAACAACAAGAGAGGGAGGGCTGTTAATTCTTCGATTTCTGTAATTGTGGACCTATTACAAGGTTATCGTGGAATGAAAAACCGCACGTTTTGTAAGAAAATGGGGAGTTTCCCACTTGTTTGAAAAGATGTGTGTGTTCTCAACCATTTCCATATATGTAATGAATCAAGGGAATTATTCAAAATCAAATATGTGCTTATACACATAAAAATAGAGTCCAAATATATTACTAATATAGTTTAATACATTATACATTATTAAAAAATTATGTAACTTCTTTGATATCATATTGATAAAACACAATTTTTATATTAAAAAAAATATTTTTTTTAGCTATTTAGTCACCTAGTCATAGACAAACATGCTAGAGTACAGCCAAACCTACTAGGTAGGACCATTCAAGCCATACAAGGCATTTGAGAGTTCCTTGTTTCGAATTTCGAACTTGGTGCTTGTGTGAAAAATCCGACCCGTTATAAAATATGCTGGTTATAATGCGTAGGATCCTGTATGTGTTAAAGTGTTGCTCTATTTTAACATGGACGATTAGCACTACACATGGAATCCTGTATGTCAAATGAATGGCGTAGATATATGCGTAGGGAACCTTTCACCGGAAAAGCCAGATTGTTTCAGAATGCAGAGTTCAGGGGGCCTGGCAGAAACGGTACTGAACTGCAGCAAAGAAAACAAGCATATCTGCTGGTCCAGCCCTCAATTTTTGAAACAATAAAGTTCAGAGAGCCAATTATTTGAGCATTGGTGCAGTATCGGGTGGCTTTCATATTTACTGGACATGCCCCTATGACAACTGGCTCATTCACAGTTCTACTCTGATGCCTAAAGGAGCTGCCATATTCCCATTGAACACTTGCCTGATGTGTTTCTCTGCGTGTAAAGATGCTTAAGGGCATGAACATTTTAGTTTTAACTTCCAAAACTACAGCGAAATTGACGAAAGAAACTAAGTAAATGAGAGGTAGTTCTTCTTCTAAATACCATCAACAGAATTACAAGTAGAATTATATCTAAAGCTTTTGTTCCTGACAGTAGAAAGGTGAAGAGATTTGAACTCTTGTTCAGATCCTTAATCACAAGATCAATTCCTTAAACAATGTGAAGTACTGTTTTTGATATCATATAAAAATAACAAAATATTTATATTTCAACAAATTACATGAATCTTACAAATTTATATTTCAATAGAATTAATTAATTAATGTATCAAGGGTCAGATACCAGATCAATCTTATGTTTCACCAGATTTTGAAAAAAAAAATAAGAAATTGTCGTGAGGGAGATTCTCTCATGTTCCCCTTTGGGTTTTACAAGAGATTTTTATTCTACTACAAAGAACCCTTCATGTCAACAATCGATGGCAACGATGGCGACCACGACAAGAAAACAGAAGAAATTCTTTTTTATAAATTTGTGCTATTTAATCTCAATATGTTCTTTGCTTCTTTCATCTTTACAAGAGAAGACTCCATCGTTGGTGTGAAAGCAAGCCCCTTCGAAGTATTTGCCAACATGCACCAAACCCTCATGCTTTACTGTATCTTGAAAAGGGTCTTCAATTTAAGAACCAGCTTCCAATCTTCCATAGACAGATCATCCTACGCATAAAAAAAAATATTAGCAATTACAGTTGATATTAGCGTTGAATGAAATGTAAACTGTATCCAGAATTGAATAAAACCTACCCGATAATAAGCTTTAAGAACATCGATTGACCTTCTTGTAATGTGGCTGACTAATTGATCATCATTGTCGAAATGCCTGCCATGCATTTTTTGCTGCTCCTCCGGATTGGTGCCTACGATCTTCAATATCACCACAGAGCAACAAATAAGACCAACTCGGACAGTATGGAGAAATTTCAAGGAAAGATACCTAAAACAGAGATTGAATCTGTAGTTTGATAGAGTTTTTCTACTACCCCTTCTTCATAATCATCCAACTGTTACTTCTGCCATGGTTCTAATCTTTTTTTCTTTTGGACTATACATGCTTTCAATTTTTAAAATCAAAGGAAAAAGGTGAGACCTTTCACTCATTGGATTAACAGAACTAAAATATAGAATTTCCATTATCATAATTATGCTGCAAACTAGTAATTAATTTCAATCAATCAACAACAATGTGCCATACCTTTATGGTCACCTTCTGGCCTTTCCTTGCATGATCCACTGCTTTCTCGTTAAACCGAATGGAAGCAATCCGACCAATGTCAGTGAAGTCTTTTTGTAGAACACATACTGGAGTCCCAACCTGTGCAAAAGGGCACACAGTTTCAGAGGACAGTAAAGCATGTGAATCCTAATGGAACTAAGAACATGTATGTTGACATGGCCAAATTTATAGTTTATGTCAAAAATTGGTAGAAGCATACAGCAGGCTTCACCCACATACATCTTTAAACAAGGTTACAATGCGATGAATCATAATGATTATTATAACTATCAGCTTTGATCTTTGAAATTATTGCATGCGTAACATCCAAAAGAAAATGTTCACACCATCCTAGCATTCTGTATATCCTCCAGAAACCTTGTTGGTTCATTGTACAACTAGGAAACCAAGAACTGCAAAAAACATATGTATAATGTACTGAAACATTCAAACGGCAGAGTTGCATATTTCAATGTCTCAGTTAGCTCTGTTCATGAAATACGAGACCAGTAACTCACCAATGTATGCATGGATGAATAGTGGAAACAAAACAAAATGCCTTAGAATATAGTTTTACCTTGAGTATGCCCTCAAGAACATCAACCCCCAAGACGATTGGAGCTTTCTTGTTGAAAATGCACTCTGGTATTATCTCAAGAACACAAGGGAAAATAGCTTCACCAGCAGCTTCCCTCTTCCTTTCCTCCTTCAGATTCTGAATGTAAGCCTTGAATTCTTTAGAAAAGCAATAAATGGTATCCTCTTTGAAAATCTTCACTCCTAGTTTATCTGCAAGTTCCCGAGCCTCAGGTGTCACTTCAACACCAAATGCCAATATGTTGGCATACTCCTTTTTCTTCTCAAGCATTACACTGGCCTTGATGACATCCTTTTTATGTACTGGGCCAATGCCTATACCACTAACAGGAATGCTTGGTTCCAGGGACTTCAAGAAGTCAAGCAACGCTTCCAGTGAGCCAAGGGAAGATGCTTGTACACAAACTCCCTCGCCACTTCTATCAATCCGACTCGTGACTGACTTCATGTCTTGCATTGCAGATTCCTTGACCTCTTCCAAATCATCATCACGCCGGACCACATATAGACTAGTTCCAGCAATAGCATGTTCAAGGCCCTGAATAAAATAACAATGCAAGAAAGAAACCAAGAAAATTTATTACCAGGAGTTAAAAATATTTACGAACTCTGTAGAGGCATGTGCTATGTATGTGCACAACATAAACTAATCTTTATTGCTATGTTTGCGAATTACAATCACCTGTCCAGTGATCTTGATACCTTGTGCAGCCTTGATTTCCTTATGGTGCAGATATGTCCCCTGAAAATGGAAAAAAAAAAACATAAAGAAAAACATGGGGTTAGTATCTAATCTATCAACACTTTTACTCATTCACAGAAAAGTAGAATCCAATAAAACAAATGAATTTGAGCGGAGGGGTTGCTGCTCTGAAATCTGAGAAATTGTGGTAGAAATGGCCACTAAACACAGAGGTGAAATTGAGAAATTTTGACACACACCAAGTCAAAAGATGGGTTAAGCCCAAATCAATCCCTGATCACGCATATTATATATAAGAACGAACTATGGAGAGAAAATAAAAAGAGGTAAAGAAAGCGAAACCACACCTTAACCCGGAGTTCCTGCATTGGGTGAGGCGTCAGCAGAGCTCGAATTGTAGTAACAATGGGACCCTGTGAAGCAAAATAAATTATCAACAACTCAGAAACTAGCAGGTCAACAAATCTTCAGGAAAAGGAAAGTTTTGAGCTTGCCTGTAAGCTGCAAAACACAATTTGATCGCCTTCATGGAGCACACCATTAACCAGCACAACATCAATTGTTGTTCCATGGCCTTTAGTAACCTTGACCTCCAATACCGTACACTGGAAAATGTACCGAATTGCAATCAGATATCTGTGTTATCTTAAAGCATTCTGCATGTTAATATATAGTAAAAAATAAAACTTGCCTGCACTTCGTTTCTGAACGTGAGTTTCTCAACCATAGTTTTCTGAGACCATTGGATCAGTAGTAATAACAAATCAGGAATGCCTTCTCCACTAAAACATATAGAAAACCAAAGCATTAGCACAATGGATGCAAGGGAAAAAACAGGGTAGATTTTAAAGCCAATGAGGCTCAGCCTAGTTATGTGATGGAAAACTAGGAAATCTTGGGCTTACCTAATCGCACTTGTAGGTACGATGTTAAAAGTTTCTCCCATGTCCTTGTTTTTATAGTACAATTCAGTGTTTAATCCTTGCTCCTTCAACTGCGTTATGACCTGGGATTCAGGAGAAAAGGCAAACATTTAAAGAAAGGAACAAGATGGTAAAACTCTTCGAAGGAAGCAAGAAAATTCGGTGACCTCTATGAGCCTCCTGTCGAATTCATTTTGCACATCTTTTGACTGCTGCTTCAATGCCTTCCTAATAGGTGCATTAGGTTGTGTTTTCCATCCATAGAGTCTGTCGATCTGAAAAATTGAAAAGATAAAGAAACAGAACCTAGCATCAATCGAAGGGAAGATTATAGAACTATCCCTATATCAAATTGAAAAAAGAAGAAGAAGAAACAAACCTTATTTAATGCAACAATGAACTCCGTGTTCCTCTTCCTCAAAAGATTGAGTGATTCTATGGTTTGCGGCTCCAAGCCATGCATTATGTTAACAACCAGAATGGCAATGTCGCATAAACCTGAACCGTGTGACCGTAGATTGGTGAAAGCTTCATGGCCAGGGGTATCAATAACTAGCAGACCAGGAACATTTAATCTTGCATCAGCTTTCAATTCCTTAGTCCTGTCTCGTATGTTCTCAACAGGAAAGAATGTTGCACCAATCTGTTGTGTGATACCCCGAGCCTCCCCTTCCTGAACATGGGTACCTCGAATATAATCCAGCAGCTTGGTTTTGCCAGTATCGACATGGCCCATAACACAGCAAATTGGTGAGCGCAGGGTCTCTTCACCTTTATGAGGGATGGCATCTGAAACTGCTCCTTTACTTTTCGCAGCAGCATCTTTCTTCCTGTTTTTGTCAGAAACTTCGACCCCAGCCTGACTTTTCTTATCTTCAACATCGTGAGAGTCCATTGGCTGTGATGTAACAGGTTTTCTCACAGCAATTGCAGGCTGTGCAGCTGCAAGAGGGGCTGCAATTATAGTAAAAGAATGAAAGGAAAAAAAATTAATTAGCAATCAGAAACAAAAGCAAATGGTAAAAAGAGAACATACAACTTGATAATCCAACAGGAAATTAATCAAAGCAAAAACTAATTCTAATGCACTGCGAGAGGCTGGAGCTGAACCTTTTGTTTCCTTCTTCAAGACAGGTTCAGGCTCAGAATCCTCATCATCATCATATGCACCCTTAACATTGAGATTTACATCATCCCAGCTCTTTGCATCCCACTCCTCATCATCATCATCTTCCTCCATTCCATCCTCCACAAGTACATTAGCAACTTCTGTTTTCTCTTCCTCCACTGGCTCAAAATTCTCTAATTCTAAGGATTCGACCTCGTGGACTACTTCCTCCTCCTCCTGCTCTTTTTCCTTAGCTTCTACAGGTTCCTCTATCCTGATACCATTTGCTTGATCGTGCACTGGTCTTGACCTCCTAGTCTGGTACCTAGGACGTCGTGTAGGTCCACCATCTCTTTCTGCATTAGGGACGGTAATAGTTGCATTAGCAAGTATTTGATACCTCATAGACTCTAGTCGCCGTTGTTCTTCCTTCTGCTTCCCTGTTAGAAGCTTGCCTTCCTGTTTCTTCTTCAAGAGTCTCTCCTTTTCCCTTTCCTTCTTCCTACGCCTAGCCTCTTCTGCTTGCCTCTCGAGTTCTTCTTGCCTTAGCCTTTCCTCTTCTTCCTTCCTCCTCTTATCCTCTTCCTCCCTCGCCTTTCTCTCCTCCATTTCTTTTCGCCTAGCAAGTGCCTCTTGCATCTCTCTAACATGTTTTGGAAGCTTCTTCTCAGAACCTTTACCCTTTGCATCAGTCTTTTTTGGCTCACTTGTTTCAGCTTTTTCTTCTTCCAGTCTTTCTTCCTTTGCTGCTGCCTTCTTCTCTTTCTCCTTCTCTTTCTTCTTCTTCTTCCTCTTCTTTGCACCAGCAGACTCTTCTTTTTCATCTTCACCCTCCTTCTCAGCCACAGAATCTGGAACTGAAACAGGTTCAGGCTGAAGATTGGGTTTCTCCTCTTGTGGAGGTGGTGCCAAGGATTTTGAAGTAGGTGGCGCGTCACCAAGCTCCGCAAGAATCTTATTCAAATCATCCTCTTCTTGAGCATCCCTTGCACTCTTATTCTTCTTCTTCTTCTCATGCTTCAAAGTTTCTTCCACCTGATCTTCACTCTTCTCATCAAGCAATGCTGCACTAAACTTATTATTACCACTCTTTTTGTTAGACTTGGATGAAAATCTCCCAGCAACCTTCTTACCACCCTTTGACGACTTCTTCTTCTGCCCCGTAAATTCAATGACAGGCACGTCATCGTCGTCATCCCCATCTTTATCCATCACCTCTCCATCATTCTCACCATCATCGGTAGCATCAAATCCCGAAGCACTAAACACACTACCACCACCACCACCACTCTTCTTATTGCCCTTACCCTTTTTCTTCCCTTTAAAACTCACAACCGGCTCATCCTCCTCCTCCTGATCACTATCTTTCTCACCAGTCAACTTGGATATCTCCTCATCATCACCATCATTATCATCCTCATCACCACCTCCCAATAACCCAAAATTCGACCAATTAAAACCAGTATTCCCACCAGCACCACTCTTCCTCCCTTTCAACTTCTTTTTCCCAGAAACAAGCACAACTTCCGGCACCTGCTCATCCTCCCCTTCCTCTCCCTCATAATTCCCCTTCTTCTCCGACAACTCAGTACCAATCGAATACTGATCATCATTACCAATCACCAACCCCTTCTTCCTTGACTTCCCTCCACCACCCACAGCCGCGTTCTCATCATCACGCCCGGATGCCTTCTTTCCAGCCATCGATATTTCGACGAGTTAACTTCCTTCTATAACAAAAATAAATACACCCGATTCTTCTCCTATAATTTCGAAATAAATTTTTAAAAAAATCAGAATATTAAAAAAATTGTGATTAGAGCGAGAGAGAGGGCTTACTTAAGACGATGATGTTGTTGTAGTTTACTACTTATTTATATAGGATTTTGCATGCAGCGGACGTTGTTGTTGTAGCTAACTGTGTTACTACTCCTTTCTAGGGCTGTATATGGAATGGGCTGGGCTGCGAAATATTGAACACTGTTGTTTTTGATGAGGTCTCAGCAGCCTCGTTGGATTTTTGAAAATCTCTTATACTAATTATTAAAATCTAAACTCACAAGTATATGAATCTTTCAAGTTTTTATTGCTTATCACACATTTAAATTCTTTATATATTAGTTTTTATATTTATAGAGATTAATAAGGATTCTAATTTACTATTTAATTCTATTAATTAATTAATTTAACACAAATCCTTCTAGATTAAGGATTCCTGGATTTTAACTAATATCTCTCATGGAATTAAGGTGGCTTAAACTCAATGACGTCGATGGCAGTTCGGTGGGTGATCAAGGTGCAGAAGGATTTGATTGTGCGAGCTGGCATGATGGTTTCTCATGTTGGAATTGATTTTGAAGTTTTTATTTAAAATATCTTTTAATTTTTTTAAGTGTCTTCTAGATTTATGTATAAATATTAAAGAAATATTTATCTTTTAAGTTCTTGAATTATCCTAAATTAATATAATTACATCATTGGAGTATTGTAACACGTTCGTCGGCTTGTGGCCGGTGGGACAAGTTCGTCGGCTTGTCCACGTGGGATTTCGTTGGCTGAGGTGTATGACGCGGCACTTGACGAGTGGAAAGCATTGCCTGACATGAGCACAATAAGGTGCAAATGTGTTGGGGTGACATGGCAAGGAAAGATCCATGTGGTTGGGGGATTTGCTGAGAAAGGAGTACATGGGTTCCATGGCACACGTTGGAGCGGTGTTCTGCTGAGGTGTACGACTCGGAGCATGACAGGTGGTATCTCGTAGTAAGGATGTGGCAATTAGATGTGCCACCTAATCAAATAGTAGCTCTTGAAGGAAACTTATTTAGCTCCGGGGATTGCTTGAATGCTTGGAAAGGTCATATAGAAGCATACGATGGAAAACTCAATATTTGGAATGTGGTTGATGGTTCACGTTTGCAAACCCTATTCTCTCCCATGCATCTCCACGTTGGACTCCACGGGGGCAAACCGGCCACCGTGCAAACGTCAACTCATGAATTATCGATCAATTTAAAATTGTATTATTTTAGTTTTTTTTAAAAAAAAACTTGAGATTTTCCCTATATAATCTCACTTTTTTCTAGGTATTTGTTCGAATCAATAATATTGCAAGTTAATTTGCTAAGTTATTTAAATTTAATCAGATCATTATCTAAAATAATTCAAAATAAAAATTAATCTAAAATAAATTATTTATTATTAATTAAGTTATTAAATCTACCTTTCAAACTAAATTAAAATATTAAGATACTAGTAAAGATTGTTTTTCAAAGTTTATTTTGCTTAGAAATACTCTAAAATATATTTTTTTATTTTATAAAATTTATATTTAACATCAAAATATTAAAATAATTTTAAAATACTAAAAATAAATTAATTAAAATTAAAATTAAAATTTTTTAAAAACAACAGTTGAACTGCACTCCCAAGTGCAATAAACCGATGATAATAACTATGCAAATAGATACGTAATTCTATTGCAAGAGGAAGACACCGAGATTACCTAACAACAACCAATTGTCTCGTATCTTTTACTTTCCAAATAACATGGCCCCACAAGTGGGCCTATCTGCTCAATGAAAATGAACAGAAGTGGGCCCGAGCTGTTGAGTACTAGAGGATTATTGAGCCCAACCCACAATTGTATCGTAATATCATCAAAAGAAGAGAAAGCTGATGAAACTCTCAAGTCTCAGCGAAAGAAACCAATAAAAGGGTTCTTCACGTATGGCCCAAATTTGCACGGGCCCTCTGTGACTTGGTCCTGCAATTTGCCAAGCCTCACCAATCACTAACCCCTACCACAGTTATTGAACCCGGACCGGCCCGGCGGGTCGACCCGGTATCTGGACCGGTCCGGGCAAAGTTAAAAACCGGCTTGCGCAAAAAACCGGTCAAACCCGGTCGACCCGTGACCCGGTCAAACCCGGGCGAGACCCGGCATATATATACATTAACTTTCCTTTGAGCCGCTGGCAGTAAAATGAAAGTTGAACAACTAATTAATCAGTCTCTGCCCTAATTTCTTGAGAAGAGCAGCCCGCCCCTAATTTCCTTCTCTGTTATCTTTTGCAAAACAAATAATTGGTTGAGATTTCATCAGAGAAATTGGAGTTTATTTCTACAGGTGCTCTGTTTTCCTTACGCTGCTTACTTTTTTATGTTTTTTTCTTTGTTGAGATTTCTTATTGCAAACAATTGCTGCAGATTTTGAATGATTCCCTCTTTTTTCCATGTTTTTTAAGCTCTTCTTCGGATTGGAACAAATAATTGAAAAAAAGTATTCATTTGACAACCATCCTTTAGTCACCCATGAAGAGAAACATCTGATATGATTTGCAAACATGAACTTTGTTGTTGTCGGTTTCATTCTCCATTAACAAATTCACATTGAGCACCGACTGTGAAGGCATCTCCTCCATGTTGCCCGTATTATTAGTTTTTGATCTTTTTGTTGATTGTGAGTTTTTGATCGTCTTATTGATTGATTAGCTTTGCAATGGTGAACATATAGGAAATGAATCGAGTGAGCTTTAGTTTTTTCTTCTTCTTATGTTTAATGATTTATTGTGATTTTTAAGGAATCTTTTGGATTTGTTGGAAGCTAATACCATTCTATTTTTGTTCCACTGCTTAAATTTTAGTTACACTGGGTAGGAAAATGTAAGCAATTCATCACTGGGTTTTGCGGTTTAGGGATGATGTAGCAGTTTGATTTCTTTAATCTTTATATTTAAGGAGAGGGGTTGACCCGGGTTAACACGGGTTGACCCACAAAACCCGTGACCCGGTCATTTTTCGGGTCAACTACCGGGTTGGGTTTTATAACTATGACCCCTACACGCCCTATTGCACGTGCCATTGACCCTTGAGTAAGGTGACGGCCCTGATTCAAATGATTGTCCTGCTCATCTCGATTCTTGGGAAGGATCAGGTTCTTAATGTTTCACCACGTGTCATGTTGTGGGTCCATATCTCTGGGATCTGTGACACGAGAGGCACGTGAAGCCTGGTACCTGTGTTATTATCCTGCAGTCACTGCAGGGACTTCACCAGATAATAGCTTATCCAGTTTTTTTGTTTTTTTTTATTTGGTTGTCAAGCCCAAATAAGGCCGAGGTTATATGTAAATGAATTGAGTCAGATTAACCTAAATTATCAACTAGAAATTTCATTTAAAAAATTTCAAACAATGCCACCTAGGAAAAAAAACAAAAAAAGTTAACTTATTGAGAGTTAGGGAAGTCGGGCTTGGGATATAGGTAAATCTTGATTTTTTACCAATGTCGACAGTTTTTTTTTTAAATTTAGATTAATCTAGGTTCCAAATTAATGGGTCACAAGTCGTCCTACCAGTTCACTACGAGATTAATAACAGTATCAACAAGACATCACTTGGTTCTTTTACCATTCTAGCATCTTTTGGTAAGAAAAATTAAAAAAATAACACAAATTATAAGAAAACAATCTAATTTGAATATAAACAACTGCTAAAAAAACAGTGGTTATTTCAAAACTCATTTCTCATTCAAAATTAATTAATATATATAAAAATCAATGCAAAATTAATTAATTCATTTTAAACACACATGATATTGTTAATTTTTTTTTTGATAAGACGAATCTAATCATGCCTTGAAAGACTACTAAACAATATCTAAATTAATTAGAGATTTTGTTTAAGGTTAATTTAAGATTAATTTAGGTTTATTTTCAAATTGTGCACCTTATATTATTCTTCCAAAAATTTTACCAGCCCTTGTTATTTTTCAAAAAACAAAAATTCAGATAACTTGCATAAAATAAATCTAATTTATTTACCAACCAATGACCCAAACCCATATCTCTTCAAGAAAAAACTCAACTTTATCATACAAAAAGCTCTTGTTCCCACCTTAGAAACTCACAGTTCTCTACTCTCTCTCTCTCTCTGTGTCCGTGATTTGTAGTAAAACATTAAAACTTTGCTTTAGAAGCACGAGTACATTGTTACTACCGTAAAAGCCTTGATCTTTGCACTCATAAAGAACCCACCTCTCTCTCTCATTCACTCCACTCTGCTACCTTCACTAGCTTTATCCCCATTTCCATGCTTAACAAAGCAAGTGTTAAGACCCTATGACACCCTGAAAGAAACAGGCAACCGGGTTTGCTTTGGCTTCTCTTTCTTTAATGAGAGACAAGAAGGTAGAGAAAGCTTGGATATTTTTGCTAGACATATATAATTGGTTGTAATGGGCGTGGAAGATAGTTGGGATACAGTAGTGTCACCACCAACAACAACGTTAGTGCCTTTGAATTTAGAAAGAGATGATCATTGGAGACATTTTGATAATTCAGTGAATGCTGTGTCTTTTGGGTTTGTAGCTACTGCTATATTGATATCTATGTTCCTTGTTATGGCTATCTTTGAAAGGTTTTTAAGGCCAAGATCATTGTCTTCCTCTGCTGGTACTAATGGCAGTTCTTCTTCTTCTTCTAATGATCTTGAAGCTCAAGTTGTTTTCCATGGCAAGCTTGATTTCCCATCTCTAAAAGTACTCTCTCCCTCTCATTTCATTGGCTTATAAATTGGATGCAAGAACACAATTTGGTTGCATTTTTGTTTTTGTTTCTTGCTTTTGGTTTCTGGGTAAGGAAGCGATAGTTTTTACTATTTACTAAATTAATTTTTGTGGTGACAAAAGCAGCATTAATTTTGATTTCCTTTCTTGTTCTGTTTATGTCTTGAATGTTTATGGGATGACCTGCAAAGTGTAATGAGTATACCTGCAAGCAGGACCGTGACTGCTCCTTTTGCTTTCTTTCTGTTTGCAATGATAACTAATCTATGGCAGTTTGACTGGTATTATGCGAATTGAAATATTTGTATTTATGTGTTAAAAGCTTTTTCTCTTTTATGCTTTCTTAAATTTGTCTTTCTGAAATCACCTTTTGTCTTTGGTTTATTGTAGTACTAAGTAGTAACCAATGAGATATCTATTTTTTAGTGGTTTAGGCTCTCACATTATGTATACATCTACTTATTTGACAGTAATTAAGATGAAAAAGATTAAGTCTTTATGCATAGATTAAGTATCCGATTTTTCTTGTATCTTATTTCATCAGAACTTGAAATGAGTTCCTGATTGAAAGAATACTATGTCACATGAGACAGAAGGCTGAAAGCTGGGACCTGTTGATACGCATATACACCTTCCAATTGATTGCTCTATATTGGACTGCCCATGCTGGTATGTCCTTCAAGTTTTTGCTGATTGAATGATCCTTTTCAACTTTTGATTACTGGAATTAATCCCTTCCACCGTTTGATTTTCAGTATGTAATTGCCCTTCCAATCATTTATTTAGTCTACCCAGTAAGTTTTCATTTTAGTTTAACTTAATGTCAAGTAGTAAATTATCTTTAGCTCCTAGTGTCAATGATCAGTTTTCTAAACCATGATTATATATGTCACAAGTGATTTAAGATTATGATTAAAGATGATCATTGTGACAATTAAGCTTTAGCTAGTTGAAGTATGGTGGCTTAATTTGTGGACAGATCATGCAAATTTGGAAGATTAGTGGGAATTATTTGGAGCTTTTGTACTTTGCTGATTTCTGTTAAATAATTCATCATTTGCACTATAATATTACATTATGACGGCTCTTTAACGCAACCTCATTCAATTACGAACATCTTAGAATAATAGAAATTATTATCCTAATGCATCTTCATCGTCATTAAGAACTATAATATTATTACCTTCACACCTTTCTTATTTATCATTTACAAAATATACGGTATTGCTTTCTGTGCTCGTGTGTTCAATACAGAGGATTTGATTAATTCAACAGTGTTTGTTGAGCCTTTTGTTAACTTAATTCTGTAAAATGCATTCACCTCAGCCAGAATCTACTGCTACGCCAAAGTCTAAATCTACTGCTATAGTGCTGTAATTTATGAGCAGCTGGTATTGTTGACATTGCTGGCTGTTGTTATTGTGATTAAGCTGTGTGTATTATATTATTGATTGATATAGGTGTCTATTAAACAATCCAGTGCTTTTTCTGTGTGGTTAATTATGTTAAAAGCACACATGGGAACAAAGCCATTAATTACATTGATGTGCTTATCTATTCTAGTTTATCAGGCCAAGGGGTCCATTATAGCTTTCCAGCATGTGATTTTTGTCTTTATTGCTTAACACCATTATAGTATCTCTATGGACTATGAGATTGCTTGCTAAAGATTAAATCATGAAAGAAGAAAAGTCCTGCTTTATTTACTCACAGAGAAGAACAAGGAAATGATGTGTGAAATTCTAATATGCATAAAAAGTTGTGTGAAACAGTTGTTGGCAGATCTTAGAGATTAGGGTGGCCTGAAAACTCTCAAACAAAAACATTTATCATAGACAATCTCTCATTCCTGCCTCTCAAGACTTGTCCTATGCCATTAAATGCAACTAAACATGTCCAGACACAATGGTCAAGTTTTTCATGTCTGAATTTGTTGATTAGCTTCAAGTAACTTGCAGCAGGCCAACAGCACCACGTGATGTGATGCTGTGTGTGAGAGAAGATGTCTTTTGAAACATAACTGGTATCTATGTTATGTGCCCATTGGTTTTCCATGTCTCATTGCTCCTTACCTTCCATAGTTAAGACATGCTAGGCCAGCTTTTCTTTTGTCTTGTTCAATATATTTTCTTGGCATGGCTACCTAATTTTTTACCTTTCATATTTCAACATGTTTCAATGATGTCACATTTTTTCTACACTAGATGCTCGCAAATTGATTTGAAGTTGATTGAGGCCCTTGATTTATGGAAAAGAGGTATGAAATCCGCAGACAGTGGAGATAAATGTAGGAGGTATTAGTGCTTGTTAAGAAATCATTCTACTCCACTATTTCATGCCTTTATACTTGTATCTTAAGAATGATTAAAGTAAAACCCTTTTGTCTCTTTTTGCATGGCTTCATTTTTCAGCTTCTCTCTGCTTGAAATTTGTTCGAAAGTGTTTATGTTCATTAGCTGCCGAACCCATTAAACCTTCCATGGCTGGAAAATTCTTATACACCTTGTTTACTACATTAAATATGCCATGGAACTTGAAAATGATGCCTTCCACTAATATCTTGTTTCGTTGTCCTAAGGATTGCAAAAATATGATGCCTGAATAGTGATTCTTGAGTTTTACATGTATCTGGTTAGTGCCAGCGAAATTCACAGCAATTGTTGCTGGTGCTTAGTCCATGTTTTCTTTGATAACTTCTTGTTTCATTATGCAGATGACAGTTTATGAGAAAGGGGTATCAGTCCTGATGCCCGGTGATGATGTTCCTACCTTCCTTGCACACCCAGCTCCCGCACCCTGCCGTCCCGAGCGCATGATCATACAACCACTCCAACAACATAGCCTATGCCACAGCTTCACCTCAACCTCTACTTCAAGCTAAAAACCTAACATGAATCAAAATAACTAACTAGAACAAGGGGTTTTTCTCTTCCAATCATTGCCATCAACCAGATTTGTTTTGAGCTGTGAGCATTACTTATCATGAATTTGTGTACATTTGAATTCAATGATTACGTATCCATTTGGAGGTTGAATCTACTTTTTGTTTAAATTTGAATTTCTTTTAATAGTTTTAGATAATTTTGATGTCAAAACTAAATTTAAAAAATATATATTTTAATATATTTTCAAATAAAAAAAACTTTAAATTCTCAAACAAGTCCATGCAAGTTGGCTCTGCTTCTCTGAATCTATATCAACACAGCCGAGAGTGCCACTCCTTTCAATCTCCTTGTTTTGTTTATATTAGTATTAAAGATATTTTTTCATCAACTTATTCCTATTAAAACAAGGAATTATTTTCCTTCTTATTCATAGTAAGCATACCCACTTATGGACGAGGCTAAACCTACGAAAATGCATGCATATATATATATATATAGAGGAGTATAGATAGTTTTTTTTTCGATAATTTATGTTTCTGACTTGGAGATTTTGAAACTATAAAATTCGGTTTACTTGATTAGGTTTTAAATCACTTAGTCAACTAAGTTAAACTCTGTTCAAATATTGGATCAACACTAGAATTTAAAATAAAATAAAATAATATCTTTTTAATTATAGATCAGAAAATTCATAAACAGATCTGTCTGGCAGGATTGTTATAACTTCTAGCATTCTAAACAGTTCGAAACCACATGAAAATGCAAGGGAAGAGATCACCGTGCTGTCTGTACCTTCTCAAAACCACCTTCTCTTCAATTGGTTGCTTTTAATTGTTGATCGTCTTCCATGAGATACTCCAGTGGTTTAATTTCTGGACTTTCATTTTTATTACAGATCAGAAAATTCATAAAGATTTTATTCCTTGTAATAAAAGGGTAATACATTCATTTGACCACGAGGGTGGTAATTAACTCCTGTTATTGATGTAAGAAGTAACTTCCAAACTACAAATTACAGCACTTTTTTTTCTTGTTCATCCCTCAAAATCCCATATTCAAACCAAGGATGGATGCAGGCTTTGTATAATGTGACAATAATGCATTGTGTCAACGAGATGGAAGCGCTCTATGTTTGTTAAATTCAGTTTAGTTCCAGTAAATGATTTAGAAAACTTACAATTCAAAATTTAATTTAAATTGAATATCAAGTTAAATATAGTGAATATCACTAGATTTTTAGTGATTTGATTAACTTTACAAAACCTTCTAAAATGAATTGAATCAACGTCAATGAATTTTTCTTTTTAAAAAAGTAAAATAATATTATTTTAATACTTTTTTTTCCATGTTAGTACTCCGACCAAGCCCCCGACAGTTATGGTCAACAAACGACGCAATGCAGCGGCAATTGCTCTAGCAAATGACCTTGTGTACTCATTACATGGAAGAAAGATGCAAGATGCGGTCAGTCATGTCAGCAGCAGCAGCAGCCGCAGCCTTGAGCTAAATTACACTACCGTTTCACACATTTCCTCTGGGTCCCAAGTCCCAATTCCAATCACTTTCCATATTTTCAAACTTTAACATGGAAGTATTGGATGCATGGTCCCAAAGAACAAACAATCAAATCTTAATAGGCTTGAATATTTCCATTTCAAAAGAAAATATTCATGTTATCAGAAGAGAGATCATTCGAAGTTCCCAGAGAAAATTTCTTAAAAACCATAATATTTTTTGCTAGTTCTTGTGGACCTGTTGTTTCTTTAGTTCTAGCCATCATGTACATGGGATGCATCGCATATAGCAAAAGGGATCGTTAACCTCTTAAGATTATCAAGTTATGTCAAATAAAAAATAAGAAAGAATAATAACTATTTAGGTGGTGGTCCAATGATAAAAGCTTGGGACCAAGAGGTTTGCTTCCTCTGTAGTCTCAGGTTCGAGCCCTGTGGTTGCTCATATGATGGCCACTGGAGGCTTACATGGTCGTTAACTTTAGGGCCCGTGGAATTAGTCGAGGTGCGCGCAAGCTAGTTCGGACACCCACGTTAAACTAAAAAAAAAAAATAAGGCAGAACAAGCTTTCATTAAGAATGTGATTGATGGCTATAAGATTCAGGTAATGGTGTTACCATCGAGCTATGAGCCCGTTTGGCACTGCGGCTGCGGCTGCGTTTTTTTTTAAAACGCAGTTGCAGCCGTTTGGTTACAAAAAAAAAGCAGTTACTGTTCACTGGGTCCCACCTGTTTCCTGCGTTGGAAACGCAGTATTTGCAAAGCAAGAATTACATGCTTTTTTTGCACTGTTCACGTAATTGCACTGTTCAATGAACAGTGCAATTAACATGAACAGTGCAAAATGATGCACTGTTCATGAACAGTGCACGAAAAGTACACTGTTCATGTTAAAAATAGTGAACAGTGCACTTTTCTTGCACTGTTCACTTGCACTGCGTGGGATGATTTTTTATTATTATTATTTTTTTTTTAGTGTGTTAAGTTTTTTTTTGTTAATTTTTTTTTAAAAAAACTAATTTAGAGTGAATTTTATACATGATAATATTTTATCTAATTTTATTACACGCTAAAAAATTATGGAAACTGTAGTTCTTGTCAGATAAATTTTGTACGTAATGGAATTGTAGATAGTTTAATAGAACAATAAATTTTTTTATATATAAAGTATGATTTATTTCATAATGTTACCGCAATAGTTAAATCCACAATATTTAAATTAAAAATCATCAATATTAATTTATATTTTTTTAAATTATTTTATAACCTCAATTTCAAAAACATTCTTAACCAAACACATTAAACTACTTTTTCTTCAACCTCAATTTCAACCACAGTTTTAACCAAACACCTATTTTTTCAAACCAACCACAACTAAAAGTACTTTTTATAAAACAACTTTTTTTAAATCACAACCACAACAGCTACCGCAATACCAAACACACTCGTGGTCGCTGGTGGTTGTGACCCGTGTGCTCTCTACGGCAGCTAAATGAGCCAGTCCCGGAGCAATGCCCTACCAACCAGAGAGTGATGGTCCCATTTTGCATCAAAATGGCCCTACTTTTGTTATTCAAGAATCTTTTTGTACATGGAGACTCTGTATAAAAATCAACTCAGTGAAGCACCAGCTTGGTTTCAGCCCCTGGTTGTCTCCTTGTACACAGTTTCTATAATAGCTAACACTCTCGAGATATATCGGATAATAAATGAAAAAGAAGACGCGACAACGTTAGAGGTATATTTTTCATGGGTAGAATTTTAAGTTGATTTTTAATTAAAAAAAAAATTCATATCATGTACGCATTTTTTGGATAATTTTCTTCATAGTTATCTATTTTCAAACTCAGATTCCAATCCAAATTTGCAATCCACCTTCTTACAGAATGATGTTGTTCTCCAATCTGCTCTAAGGGATTTTTATAAATAAACAGCAAAATCTATAATATACAGTAGAAAGCGATGGTGTTTATAGAAAGCAACCTTTTAAGCCCGTAAAGAGAGAGGAAGGAATTTCTTAGGAACCTGTCAATTCAAGACTGGAGGTTTAATTGTTCTGTTCCAGAGCCAACCACTTCAGGCACAAACCAACAACAGCAACCGAGTTAATGGGGCTCCGGCATGGACATTGTTGGAGATTACAAGGATAATAGATTTGTGGCTAAAAAATTGCCAAGGAAAAAAAAATTGAGACTCGGGGTATTTCTTCATAATTTAAATAATATAAATAAATAAATATAATAATAATAAATAAATTCATAATAAATAAAAGGACCTCAACTTGAGCCCAGATTGCTAAACAACCCAATATTTTATTGGAAAAAATGAGAAAAAATAATTTTAAAAAAAATAATAAAAATATACCTGATTAACTAGATTAATTCGCAAACTTTGTAGCTATAGGCTTAAGATTGTGATAATCTTGTGGAAAAAAAAGTAGGAAATAAAATCTGAAAAATAATTTCTAATAAATCAAATGAGAATGTGATAATTTCATCGAAAACAAAAATAAAAAAGTTGTAGCTCAGTTACTAGCAAATACAATGTTGTTGGGCAAAAATTAAAAAAAAATATAAAAAAATAAAAAGTCTAAAAAACTTGATCCGACCATACTCAAATCAAGATATAAAATATTTAACCCAATCATAATATTAGAGTAACCATGTTTGAAAGCAAATTGAATAAAATCATGAAACTTAATTATTGAACAACTTAATGTCAAAGGACAAAAATAAAAAAATAATAATTAAAAAATTAACGAAAAAAACCCAAGTCAACCTGGATTAAATCGAGAAAACAAAAAAAAACCAAACCGTGAGAAAAGACCGATTAAAATTTTGAAAAAACTGACCGGTTCGGTTTTGGTTTTATAAGCCTAAAACCGAACCGAACCCGAACCGAAAAAACCTGAAAAAACTAAACCAAACTAGTTGAACCGGTTTTTGTCCTAAAAACTGAATCGAAACCAGTCGGTTTGAACTGGGTTCGGTTCAGTTTCAATTTTTTAAAAAAAAAATTCAATTTGATTATTTTTATTTATAAAAACTGAACAAAATAAAAAATGATCACCTCTAGTCACAACCATAGCTCCATAATCAGGATAACCTAATAACGATGAAGGCAAAAGAATGGTAAAAAAATCACCTTGCCACCGATATCAAATTCAAATACATTATGGTTCAAGAGCACTCTTATTATTACACTGTTATAATAAAAAGTGTTTGAGTATTGGTGAAGAATAATTTTCGTTTTTTTGTTAATTATATGATAATATAAATGTAAAACACTAAAAAATATTATTACCAAAATTGTCTAGGTAACTAACTTGAGATATTACCACGCAAAAAATTTGAAGCAACGGATCAATAAAAAATCAAATCAGTGTTATTTTAACTTTTTAAAAAGAATTAAAATTAATAATTCCGGAAAAATTACCAAACCTTCGACCTTGTAATGCACATGTTCATAAAAAATAAAACATTATTATTTTGACAAAGCTTTCAACCTAATCTGTAACTTTAAAAGAAGCACAGCGAATAAGAAATTCGAGTCATCATCCTCAATATGGTCGGTGACGGTAAGAGATTCTCGATGGATGACAGCTTTGCTGCGAGGGCTCCAATTAGGATAAAGAGATAAAGACTGTTTGCCTTTTCCATTTATTTTTTAATATTTACTCCAATTGATTTCTCTTTCGGTTTTTTTTCAAGACTTTCTTCTTTTTTGCCCGTTGAGAGGGGATAAAAACGGAGGAAAAAACTGCTTTTTCAAAAGTGGCCTTTGTTACCTGGAATTTTCCCATGTAACGACAAACGGTGCCGTAACGGTCCTTACCCCAGTTGTAGAAAAAGTAGACAGAATTCATCACTTGCAAGTTTACTACGAGCTGTCACCCTCACCCCTCGACCCACTCAATTTTTTGATTTGTTAAAAAGATAGAGATAATAAAATAAAATAAATATGTTTTTCAACATAGTAATTTTTTATTTTTAAAAAATATAAGATACAATGAACATGCTTCATTTATTTATATTATCTTTGTTTTATCTATTTCAAAATAATAACCGGATATACTTAATAAAAAAACCACTTTAAAAAATAAAATCCAAAAAAAAAAGAAAAAGTAGTAATTTAATATATATAATTTGCTATAGATGATGGGTCTTGAATCTCCATTTGGTTTGAGTTTTAGTGCGGTGAAAAAAAATTTAAAATTTGCTTTTGACGATGGCTTTTTATGTATTAAATTGATTGTATATTAAAAAAATTTATCATGAAAAATCCACTATACCTGCGTTTTTAATGCAGGAATTATTGGGTCCACGCACGTGAATTAAGTTTTCATCCGTTATCAAACATTTATTTTCCGTGATTGACTTAAAACACAGAAGCAATCATGAAAACAAACGCCTCATAACCATACTATGCTCTCAAAGTCTCTACCCCTTAAAATAGGTATAAATATAATTAAATATAAAAAAATTGTACATTTCATTTTACTTAAAAAGGAAAACTTATGTTGGGAGTGAACAAAATTCAATCTCTTATGTTTCCATTGTAAAAAATAATTAATCATGTAATTGAATTGGTTGAAACTTTGGTCTCCTCTACGCATGCTTTCTTCCCTTTTTATTTTTCAAACATCAAGAAATTATATTGTCCTTTGGCAACGATATTCACCCACATTAGTCAATGATAATTACCCCACATCTCTCATTTTTTATGTGCTTTGTCTAGGAATACCAAGGCGAGGAAGAAAATTGGTACCATCGGGTTGCTGGCATGGAGATGCTCCCTTGAATTATTTTTTGTTTGATTGCTATAGCTTCTGTAGTTTCATTTTGACGATGACACCACTCCCTTGTAAATTTGTTTCTGGTGTCATTTTCAGGGGGGGGGGGGGGGGGGATGTATCGAAGTATGATTTTATTAGTGTTTTAATTTGGGTTTTTGGAGTTATTCGATAAGTCGTGTGCTTTCTATAGTATTATTATTATTCTGTAGAATTCTAGCTAAAAAGAAAGTTGTGAGGAACTATTTTATGGTGAATAAACCTGTTTGAAAGTATATCATTTGTTTGAAATCTTGACACAAAAAAAAAAAGAGATTTAATCTTCATGTACAGAGTTAATTAAATAATAGTTATTAAATTCAGTGTAAATTTATTATTTGACTTTCTCAAAAAATAATATAAATCATATCATAAAACCTCATCTAACAGTTTAAGTTATTTAGTTGAATTGATTTTTTGACATGCTATCACTTGAGACTAACTAAGTCCATATTTTAGTTAAATTAAATAAAATCTAATTAACTCAACCAGGTTTTTAATAATATTGTGTAACCTTGTCAGGTTAATATCAGTGAATTATTAAAAAATATAATTATTATTTTAATAAAAATAATCGACCTGATGACTTGTAAACTGATATAATAACTGAGTGATTCTAGTCTTTTTTTCAGATGAATTTTCAAATCATATCTGATAATCAATGTTATTAAATCTAGTTCGGTTTAACGGATTAATTTATTCACTAGTCAATTTAGAATCTAAATTAGGTTTCATATAAAAATTAAGGGAAGCTGATCGGTTTAATTTAAAAAAAAAACTTTTCAAAACAAAATTTTTTTAAAGAAGAAATTGAAACAACATAATTTTAAATTAATCTTACCTAATACGAGACCAAGATCTTAAAACGGTACAAGTTTAATAACATTCTTGACAACTATGACTTGAACACAAACTCTTATTTCAATTTGTACATTGACCAAGAACCGAAAATAGAATGGAGACCTTGACTCTTCTTGTCTCTTGAATCCCAATGGGTGTGATCCTCAAGCAGAAAAACACAAACTACTATTCAAGTCTTCGTTAGAATGGATAGAATTGCAACGTAAGACTCGTGTCCAAATCAAACACAACATTCTAAATCAGGATTTACATGTGAGGAAAGTTGTTAAGTCAAGAGAAAAATGATGCAAGAAGGACTCTATCCTCGTCAATTATCAACTCCATGCATCTTTCAATTAGTTGAATTAGTGGATTCTAATAATACTTAGTGAGGTGTGCGCACACCAATATCTTTGTAAAACATGATTGAAATGTTGAATTGAAAAATGGAATAGAATGATGATTTATTTACATTATCAAGCAAAAATACCAAATTATTTAGCCTCTTGTTTGGAATTGCGAATAAAACAGGAATTATGTAAATTTTAATTTTTTTTATTTAAAATTATTTTTTAATATTTTCAGATCATTATCAGATATCAAAAATAATTTTTTTAAAATAAAAAAATATTATTTTAATGTATTTTCGAGTGAAAATCACTCTAGAAAGCAACTATTACCACAATCCTAAATACCCCTTTAATACATTATTCCACTAATTGTTTTTCTTAATTACTTGGGTTAAGTTATTATTTTTTGAACAAGAATATAAATGGGATGATAACCATACCAACACAATTTGGTCGGCTCAATGATTAAAATGGAATTTGGAGCAAAATATTTTTCATCCATTCATAGATGGGAGAGAGAACCTACAAAGTAAAAAATAAATAAAAAATACCATAGCTTTATGTATAATGACAAATTTGGAATAGTATGTTTGTCATTTATTCTCAACATCCAAATCAATAAAGAATCTTACTATAGAGCAAGTTTTCTAATATTAGTAATGCGTACATGTTAATTTAATAATTAGATCTAAATAAGATTTATTTTATATTTATATTTTATTCAATTAAATAATCTTTTATCTGACCATTTTTATTCTGTCATGAGACAATAATCTAGTAATATTATCTTGGATTACTCATTAAATTTGGGTATTATTAGATATAATATATACATATATTTTTCTTGTAATTTAAAGATTTAAAATAAATAAGGCCTTGCTAACAATTATTCGGCCACGCACGTGACGCCCATAGAAAAACTGACGGCTAATTGGCAATTACGACGCCACGTAATTTATCACCATCTTGGATATCTTGCCGTTGAGTGCGTCAGTACGCGCACTGGGAGGACGTGACAACACTGTCCACTAATATCATAGCATAAATTTCCCATAAAATGCACTCAACGCTCTTTATTTGTTCTTCTAGGAAAAAATATTTTTTTTCGTTTAGATTTTAATTAATTATTGAAATTAAATTCTTGATACTCTTCAATTGATTTAGATGTCATCATCCAAAGCAAGAAGGTTTAAGAGTTTATTAATAGCCTATTTAAGATTGTAATATTTTAAAATATTTTTTTATTCGAAAATATATTGAAATAATATTTTTTTTATTTTTTAAAATTTATTTTTAATATTAGAACATCAAAACAATCTTAAAATATCAAAAAAATTTAATTTAAAATTAAAAAAATTAAAAAAAAATCCAAAAAAATAAAAATAATTGCAAGTTCAATCATAAAAGTTATCTTTCTCATCAACCTTTATTAAATTTAGGCATAGATAGTAGTATTTGCTCCTTTATTTTTTAAGAAGGAGATATAATATTTTTACTTGTCGGAGTGTTATTATAACCCAAGACCCAATTAGCTTAAGGTATAAACTAGTTTAGATGTAAGAAAAAATAAAGAAAGAATTTACTTGATTTAAGAATGATTCATTACTTGATCAATCTCAGGTAAAATCTAGATAAAATCCAAGCAAAAAAATCATTTTTAAAAAAATTATTTTAATCAAACTAATATTATTTTAATTAATTTTTTAAAAAATTATTAAAAATAAACTCACAACTCAGATAAAAAAATTATTAAGCCTTATCTTAACCCCTGCTTTTTACAACTAGGCCATGGACAGTAGACAAGGAAGTGGAATCAATTCTCTTTTACAGCAAATAGAACCCTACCTATCTTGAGCCTATTCACAACTCTACTAAAAATAGCCTCTCAACTGTACATAATTTTTGGGGATTTTTACCACAATCATGAGTGCCATCCTCACTTCCAAGCCCCATAGACAGAAACACCCCATTCCACGCGCCATCATAGCGCGTAAAACACTATTATCACCAAGCCAGACACATCGTTAATGGTGCGTTTGGTTCTTCTACTCTCGATTTCATCTTATTTGATCTCTATTCTATTCTTTGTTTCAATATCACCCCTCTTTTATTTATTTATGCAGTTATTTGATCATTTTGTGAACTTATGACTTAAGTACAATTGTATCAATAACTGGTTTAGTATTATAATAGATGTTATTTTTTAAAGTATTTTTTACTTGAAAATATATTAAAATAATATTTTTTAAAAATAATTTTATTCTTGACATCAATACAATCTAAAAATATGAAAAAATTAATAATTTGAAGCAAAAACTTTTTTTTAAATTTTTTTAAATGTAAAAACAAACATACTCTAAATCCGGGCATTAAATTACACTAGTTGCTTCATAGAATAAATTTCAACAACTGTTAATATAACAAACAATTATTAAAATTATAATTTAATTTTCTCATATTAAAAATAACAAGATCAATTATATTACCAACATCACATTAAATTCAATAAAAAAAAAGAATGTGAGCAATAGTAAGTTTTTACTATTTTCAAATATGCTAAAGATTATGCTAGGTTATTTTGAATTTGATGGGTCCTTTTTTTTCCAACAATAAAATTTATTTTTTAAAAAAATTATGTACATCAAATTCCTTTGGAATGATCTTAAAAACAACCCTTTTATATATTTTAAAAGAATAAATACCTTTTTATCTCAGCCTTAATTTCTTTTTATTTATTTATTAAGAGGTCTGTTGAGTCTTTGGACTACATAATAAAGGGGTTATCTTCCATTATATAATAATCAAATAAAAAATAGTTACTAGATTTGGAATTACTTCCATTAAAAAAGTCACTAGATACACATTAAAGGATTTTAATTTTAAAAACATTTGTTTAACTTTAAAGGCAATTATATCAATTTTACTAGCAATTATGATAAAAGTCTATAGATAAACAGACATTTAATTTAAATGACATTCAATTCAATATAAGTAAAGATATATCATAATTGCAATTTAAATTAAAATAAATGTAGTTAAGTATATATAATAGTAAATAATGTTATTATAATGTATATTTATCATAAAATTTATTTTAATTATTTTTTAGATAAATTCCATAAAAAATTTATTTATTTGTAGTGCCCATAGAAAATAGAACTTGATCCTTTAATGAACATGAAAGGATCCAAATCCAAAACAATGAAAATAGAGGGATGATATTAGAGCACAAAAAAATTCAGGTAAACTAAACTAAGAACTAAGAACAAAATTCAAAGAAGACACACATGAACATGACTTGCACTACTCAGACACACAAATTGTTCACAGCTCTTATGCACTCCTACTTGACTGGCTTGTGGTCTTAGAGAGAGAAAAACACAGAAGGAAGCAAAAGAAAAAAAATCCTACCTCTCTTTTTCTCCACATTTTCTGCTCAAAACTCTCTTTCTGCAACTCTCTTTACTGTTCTTTACGGAAGTAAGTTCTTTTTCTTTTTTATTTGGATTTGGTTGCATAAAAAACTGTGATGTAATGTCTGCTTACGTCCATTTCTTGCTCTCTCCATCTCTTAATTCTTTGAATCTTAGCACTTAAGTTTCTCTGCTCTACTTTTAGAAAGAGCTTCAAGAAAGTAAAAAAATAAACTTTCTTTCATTTTTTACTGACAACAATTTGCTTCATTTAAGCTTGACATTTGTCAACTTTGTGTTTTTTCTGCTCATTACTGGTTTTTTTGTATGTTTTTTGTTGTTGGGTTTTCATGGTTTGAGTTGTTGAGCTTTGATAAGATCACTAACTGTGTGTTTTTGTGGTTTTCTTTTGTGGGGTTTGGTGGTTTTTTACAGATTGGAAAAGTGGTATAGAGAAAGAAGAGATAATTGAGTTTGGGAGATTCGATGGGAGTCAAGAGATCTGGTAAAAGAGAGGACTTGAATTTGGAGATCTATGGAAAGTTTTTTACCGCGTTTGTTTTGATCTGCACAGCAAGAATTTCAGTTGGTGTTACTAATCCAAGTGATGGTAATTAAGCTTGACTTTGTTTTCTTTTGCTCTTTTTTTTCCCCGGTTTTCTTTCAGCTGTTTGGTTTATGAGAAAATGTGGGATACGAAAATAAAGTGAAGTTTTTAGTTATAATTACAATGGTATAAGCTATCAAACCAAGGTGGAAGAAGTGCTTTGATTGGTTTGGTAAACTTTCTGTCTTGCTTTAAGTTTAATTTTTCTCCAGCAACCAAATCAAGATTACTGGTAATTAGTGTGCAGTTTGGAGCTGGAAATGAAGTATTTGTCACATTTGTGTGCGTGTGCATGCGTGTGGATATAGTTGCTCGTTAATTTTGTTTTATAGTACATGGAGCTTTGAATCTTATCACCGGCATTGTTTTGATTGAATTAGTTACTGCAATTAATAGCTTATACCTTTCTCTGGGATCTCCTGTACTGCCTGGGTGGGTCAGCATTGGGGGAGATCCGTGCGGTGAAGGGTGGCAAGGCGTTCTATGTAATGTTTCAGAAATACAATCCATGTATGGAACTCTGCTTTAGTCTCTTCATGTTAATTGCAATTTTTCGGTATGGATAATGTGAAGCTGTGTAATGATTTTTTTTCTTTTAAAACTTGCTGTTTTACAGAGTTCTTAATGGTGCAAATTTGGGAGGAGAACTCGGTGATAACCTGGGAATGTTTGCTTCTATCAGATCAATGTAAGTGGTAGTCTCTCAATCTTTGGGAGCAGAACTTGTGCATATGTGCATAGGTGTGAGCTTATGAACGATGTGGTTGCCTAATTGAAACTTCTGTCCTTCCACCCCCAAACATTTTTTAACCTATTCCGTTGATGCTTTTAGAATCATCTGTTTTGATTTTTATTTAAAGTGTGAGGAACGGAAGGGGCATTTTACATGTGCCTTTGACTGTTATTGACTACAAGAGGCATTGAAGATATTGCATGGGATTGTTTTACATGTACAGGTGCTTTTAGAATTTGAGCCGGGGTTGCTCCATTGCTTACTTGGAAAACACTGCATTGTTCGAGCAAAATGCCAATGGCATGGCGCTTTATACTGGATATCATTCTGAAGATCCTTAACTACTTTACAGGAGCCACTAAATGTTATTTATCGACCCTTAAATGAACGGTCTAAATTTCCTGATACCCCAACTTTGCATTTCTAGTTGTTTGCTTCACTTTAGATGAAACTCAGAGGATGTATAGCCAAAGTACATAAACTGCATTTGTTTGAATATTAGGCAATATTCGTTCTTGTGATATTAATGGATGCTGACATTAATCTTTGTGTTTCTTTTCTTTTATTTATTTCCAGAGATCTAAGCAACAACAATATAGGGGGGAGTATTCCATCCAATCTGCCTGTTACCATGCAAACCTTGTATGCTTCCCCTTTACATGAGATAACATATTTGTTTCTTTGATTTCATTTATCAATTCTGGGTACCCTTTTATGCAACAGCTTATGATAGTCTTTACCTTTGACAGTTTTCTTGCAGACAATAACTTCACCGGAAGCATCCCAGATTCTCTATCATCTTTAACTCTATTGAAAGACATGTAAATTTCAGCTCCTCTTTTGCTGGTGTTGATTCCGACTTGTCTCAGTTTTGTAATGCTTATATCCTAACTTTTTATGCCCCGCAGGTCTCTTAATGATAATTTTTTAAGTGGAGAGATACCGGATGCCTTTCAATCTCTTCCAGGGTTGATCAACTTGTAGGTTCTATTTTTAAAGTTGGCTTACTTTTCCAGTTTTATTAAAGGTTCTTTATGGTTAGTGTAACCACTTATTTTTTGCAGAGACTTGTCCAACAACAATTTGAGTGGACAGTTGCCTTCTTCTTTCGTAGATTTGGCTAGTCTTACAACCCTGTAAGTTGTCACAACAAGTCCATTTCTATTGCAATCACTTAATCTCCACGTGTAACGCTAACAACTTAGTTGGCAGACGCTTGCAGGACAATCAGCTGTCTGGGACCCTGGATGTTCTACAAGATCTTCCCCTGAGAGATTTGTACTATTCCTAACCATGTCTCTTATAATTTTAAATGATAATACTTTGTTACTTATTCAGGAATTTCATTGTCTAGTTTCGTATCCTGAATTTTGTGGAATAATTCTCTGCCTTACTTTTTGTCTCTTTGCCCCATTTAAAACAGGAATATAGAGAATAACCTGTTCTCAGGACCCATACCTGACAAGCTCCTGGCCATCCCAAATTTCAGGTGAAAGTCAAAATGTATTTCAGTTGAAATAGAGCTTGATGTTTGTCAAAAGCATTCATGTATCCATATGAATTGTGCCATCAGGAGGACTTGAATTGTTGAATGTTTATGTCAATGATATATCTTGTTCTCTCAATTTAGGAAATTTCTGGTATTTGATAGTTCTTGACAGTTGTATGAAAACTCCACTAAGGTTATATCTGTGAGTGGGTTAGTAGAGGATGTGGGTAATGATTAACGCATTTCCATTGCCTTGTTGCAACCAGAGTATGAGCAATCAAATGAAGTGTCTCTTAACAATCAGGTCCTGGAAATCGTACCAGGTTGACATGTCCAAACAATTCAGACTGATCATGTTGTTGACGGGGTGGTCTATTAGAAATGCATGGATTTTTTTAAGCCAGGATTTTTTTTGAAGATAATAAACATGCGAAGAAACCTGTGATTCTCTCTTGGAACTTATGGGGAATAATACATCCAATTCATGTATGTGGTAATTGAGGTGAATCACATAATTATATGCACATATTTGTGCCTTACAGAACTGGGAGCTGGATGAGTTCTTGAATGCCTGTCAGAAATTTGCCCAAGTTGTCTGAGCATTATTGATCATAATGTGCACAATTAAATCTTGACAATGGCATGGAAATTATTCCAGAGGGACTTTCTGATCTCCACTTTCTGATGCAGCAAGTCAAAAAATACCATATGATTTTTATGGCTCCTACCAGCTATTAAATCTTTAGGCTTAATAGCCATGATGGAGGCATTTGCTTTAACTTGCAGTCTACTGTGTTTGGTATCTAAGTTCATAGAACTGTGCAATGTTGTTTAAAGTGAATAGGAAGCCTGTTTTGTGTGGTTTGGAAAATTTGGTTATCACTTGATTCATTTGTTTGCTAATATGGTTGCTTGTTGCAGAAAAGATGGCAATCCATTCAATTCATCCACTTCTCCAGTACCTGCACCCATGTCCCCACCACCATTGACACCACCACCACCATCAGCACCACCACCACCTTCAACACCAACACCACCATTTTGGGTCCCACCATCTCCTCCTTCTCGAAAAACACCTGGGAAGCAGGCTGATGGGCCGTCTTCAGCAGAGGAATCGAATTCTGGAGGAAAAAAATTTCTAACTACTAAAAGATTAGTTTGGATATCCATTGCAGGGGTATTGTTGTTTGTAATACTGGCATTAGCACTTGGGCTTCTTATTCCAAAATGTAGCAGAACAAGGAAGGAGGCCAGTAGAATTTTCAAGCAGCATCAAGTTGGTGCTTATAAAGGCAACAGAGAGAACCCAAGGGACAATGGATCCTCAGCCCAACCAACTAATCAGATTGAAAAAGGCAAATGACTTATTTAACTTGAATCATCTGCTTCCATTGGAGATTTCAATTCTTTTGATCACTGACATGTTCTAAAATTTTTCTAACAGTTCCGAAGGAGACTTTACAGCAGCCAAAAGAGGACCATCCAAAGCCGCAAAATGTGCACAAGAGAAATGAACCTAAAATGGACCTTGCACTAAAGAGGGATGATTATTTAATAGACGTGAGCAGACTAGATTCAGATTTCACGCTGCCTCCGCCGCCTCCTCCACCTCCACCACCACCGCCACCACCTCCTCCTCCACCCCCTGTTGAGAATGTCATTGTTAAGCCAAATGTTCCAGCTGAAGCAAGCTCAGGGAAGCCTTCTCGTAAAACTCGGACCCTCCTCACTTCTGCTAAGTCTTTCACCATTGCATCGCTTCAACAATACACAAAAAGCTTTTCTCAAGAAAATCTCATAGGAGAAGGCATGCTGGGAAGTGTTTATAGGGCACAGCTTCCTGATGGAAAGGTATGTATGATCTTTTATTATGATCGCTGTTGTTTGTAGCAATTTATTTATGGAGATTAATGAGCCAAGATATTCTATCAGTGGATTTGCTGTGTTATTATGTTAATTTTATTGTTTTCTTCATGACTTTGTTCCTTCTCTCTCTCAAAGACTCACTTTTTAAATCAGTTTCATTGCGTGCTCTTTTCCTCAATTGCCTAAAACAATTGATTTTTAATTGTTGAAACCATTATTACAAATCCCCAAACAAAATATATCAATGAGCTTTAAAAAGTTAGAACTTTAGTGGGTTGGTTACTCTTACTGCAACCCTCTTTTATATGGTGCATCTATCTGATTAAGCAGCTCAATTTTGTTGTAAAAAAACATATAGTTGAATGTCTTTGGTTTTCAACCTTTAATGTATTCGGTTGCTTTTGTAGCTTCTTGCTGTCAAGAAACTTGATAAGAGGACTGCAGAGCAGCAGAAGGAGAACGAGTTTATTGAATTGGTTAACAATATTGATCGGATCCGACATGCTAATGTCGTTGAGCTCATGGGTTACTGTGCAGAGCATGGCCAAAGGCTTCTGATCTATGAGTATTGCAGCAGTGGCTCTTTACAAGATGCACTACACTCAGATGATGAATTTAAAAGGAAACTTTCCTGGAATGCCCGCATTAGGATGGCACTTGGAGCTGCTAGGGCCTTAGAGTAAGTGAACCAACCACTGTGATAGAACCAGCTGTCCTTAGAAAAAAGTCTAAATTAACTAGTAAGAAACACGAATTCAAAGAGTGTGCATGTAAAGAGAGACAGATATGAATAGCAGAAAATTTAAGTCTTCTATTGCTATATCAGATGAAAAGACATAATTAAGTAGTCCAATATGCTGGAAATGGTTTATAGATTCAGGTCTATAAAATGGTCAGCAGTTCGCAAACAATCTTTCTATGGGATGAAGGTGGGAGGTGTGTGTTTTTTTTTTTTTTTTTTGCCTCTTGTGCATACTTAATTTGTTCCATGTGTGAAGGTATTTGCACGAGGTCTGTCAGCCACCTGTCATACACAGAAATTTTAAGTCTGCCAATGTTCTTCTTGATGATGATCTTGATGTGCGTGTTTCGGATTGTGGTTTGGCTTCGTTAATATCATCAGGGGCTGCCAGTCAGGTAAGTCATGCTCATACAATCAGGCAGTGGTCCATGTTGAAATAGAACTCTCTTGGTAGTTGACTTTCAGACGTGTTAAATTGAGTTAATTTGCGGAAATTTATCTACCCATGAAAGTGCAATTAGAATATAAAACAAAATGAATTTTGTTGATCAAGTTGATAGCAATTGATGTTTTTCAGTATTTGGAAAAAGCTCTTCAATTGGTTTAGGGATGTGTATAGCTTTTTGTTTCAATGTCCACTTACTATCCTAAAATAGTTCCTCTTATTTTCAGTTGTCAGGCCAGCTGCTAACAGCCTATGGTTACGGGGCTCCAGAATTTGAATCAGGAATTTATACTGTCCAGAGTGATGTTTACAGCTTTGGTGTGGTCATGCTAGAACTTTTAACAGGCCGGAAGTCCCTTGACAGGTATAAATGTAAAAACATGCTGTGTTTGTTATCCTATGCAATTTTTTGTTTCTTAAATGTCCCTCTTTCTTCAAATTTTGCCTAGGACACGGAATCGAGGTGAGCAATTTCTGGTGAGATGGGCAATCCCCCAGCTCCATGACATCGACACATTGTCAAAAATGGTCGATCCCTCTCTTAATGGAGAATACTCTGCCAAATCTTTATCACACTTTGCCGATATCATTTCCCGCTGTGTTCAGGTGAGAATTACACTGTTGGTTATGGTTTCCACAAAGACTTGATTCATCATTAACAAGTGAATGCCATCTAGTTGTAGTCATAGATTTTTTTTCCTACGTAAAGAAATATAGGATCAGCTTTACCTAACCACAATGATATCTTGCAGTCTGAACCAGAATTCAGGCCACCAATGTCTGAGGTTGTCCAGGATCTAACAGACATGATAAGGAGAGACCGCCCCAGCAAAGAATCAATCAGTGACTGAGTCAAATTGGTACATAGAACTTGTGATTCAACTTGTGAATGTAAAGCTTTGAAGTATTAATCTCCCACAATGTCAACACTGGAAGATGCATCATCATCCGTAAACAAATGCAGCAAGCTAACACAATAACTGTTCACATCCACATCTCAAGTTTATACCTCGGAGAAGTCTTCAAGGTAGCTGTAGCAAGAAATGTGAACAATCCATTCTTCTGGTCAAATCATTTGTGATTTCATTGTTCATTAAATCATGCAACCAAGCTTTGCTTTTGCAGAAATCTGCTAGCCAATTGTTTTGTATTATTATTTGTTGGCAATTCTTGACAATGAAATTTTGGTGCAATGCACCTGAATCTGAGTGAAACTTAAATTTAGCTCCAGCAAAATCCATATCATTCAGGTTCGATGGATTTTTTCAGTTCAAATGAACGGTTTGAACCCATGCTCATCCTTGAAATGAACAAGGAATTAAAAAAGGTTACCTGGCCTCTCTGTTGTGGGGTTAATTTTTGTTTGAGAAAATGAAACTTAGATAATGAAAGAACACATTGGTCTAATAAAATATAAGGCTGATGGCGACTTGCAATGCTCTTGGTCACATGGAAACTTGTATTTTTAGCTGTAACATCCTGGGAAAAAACCAAAGGAGCTATAGGGTTGACCCGCATGGCAAATTGCTTGATAGGTCTGAACTGGCTGCAAACCTGTGTTGATTGTGACATCTTGACGGTGATCATGTGTCTCTTTCATTTTTTTTTTTTAAAATTAATTTAATTTCTTCATAAATCATTAGCTTCTGGAAGAAAGAAATTGATGACTCGTTATCACCGAATTTGAAAATTGATTTGGGCTATTGAGTTAAATCCGAGGCAAACTCCGAATGGGGTTTTATAACTATACCTAGAACCCTCCATTTAAAGTCCTAGAAAGTTGTTCTCTTTTTTTTTTTTAAAAAAAGAAAAATTCTATAAAAAACTAACCAATTTTCTGAAAAAAATAAAATAAAAAATCAAATCTCGGTTCAAACCGAGTTGACACGGAGTCGATCACACATATATAAACTCGGCACCTCTCTTCCCCCTCTCTCCCGCGAATATTTATCTTCCTTAACGGCCAAATTTTTTTATTTTTTATTTTTTATTTTTCTCATTTTCACCGCTTCGATTTCACCAATCCGTCTCTTCCTCTCCATAAATTTGAATCTCTAATCAGTCACATTTCCTCCTCTCAGTTTTCGATATCCAAATCTGAAATTACGAGTTCAGATCTGGTGATTACTCAGTAAGAACTAATGAGTCGGTACGATTCGAACCCGTTCGAAGAAGAAGAAGTCAATCCTTTCGCTGTACGTCTAAATATACGTATTTTACTTGTTACATCTGTGTATGATTATTAGTAATATTCGCGTATGTACGTAAATTATACGCGTATTCTTTTTCGAAATTTTGGATTCTTCGTAATGTAGTTTTTTTTATTGTGTTGTTTGGTTGCTAAGAAAATGCGGAGGATTTTGAGAGAAAATTGAAGAAGCTCGGATCTTATTTAGACTAGAAAGAAAGTCACCCTCTCTCTCTGTTTTTTTTTTGCTTAATTAAGGAGAGTTGTAATGTTAGTACTTAATTTAGCAATATTAATTATAGATTTACATTCTAATTATTTTTATTTTTTTAATTTGAGTTGTTGAGATGAAGAAATGAAGCTCTTATATTTTGCTGTTTGTTTGGTAATGGAAGGATCAAGGAGGAAAGGGGAAAGGATCAGGGCAGTCAAATTATGGCGGAGGCGCGTTTTATATGCCTGTAACTTTCTGTTTCTCTCTTAATTTTCAGCATTTTAGAATGAGTTTGGGGCCGCCGTGCTGCTTTGAACATGGAAATTAAGTATAATGTGTAGGTGTAATATGATGGAAGATGAAATTTTTCAGTTGGTTGTAGGATAGTTTGTAGCATTGTTGAAGCGAGAAAGTTTTTCGCTTTCGAGAAATTGTGAATCTTTTTTGAGTTGCTATATTTTGTTTGTATGTTGGATCTGAGATGGTTATAATTGCTAGTCCAATATGAATCTCAAGTCTGGATGCTGAAACTTAATCTTAATTACTTGTTCAGTAGGAATGGAACCCGAGGATGAAGTTAAGAACCTGTAAGTGACATGCAAGGAGAAATGGGAACACTAGCTAATAATGCTTAATGTCTCTCTTAAAACGTAACTTTTTTTTTTATGGCCAATTTCTTGTTTAGTCACTGTCCTTTATGGATCTTCTACTTGCTGCTGAGTGCGAGTCCCAAGCTACACCTGGATATAGTGTGGCAGATTTACTTGTTCTTGCATATGTATGGATGTTATGAATTGGTGGTGTGCTTATTTTTTGGTGTAAAGATTCTCCGGTAATGCTGTTAACTTATTCTCGTGTTTTGCTGTATTCTTGCAAAATTTCTAGAATCCCGGAAGTGTCCCCCCTGCAACTTCAAGGCTTTCACCCCTTCCTCACGAACCTTATGATCGTGGTGCAACCATAGATATTCCCCTTGATTCTGGAAAAGTACTATAAATTCTTCAAGAAGTGTGTTCATGTAGTCACATTATCTGAATGTTGCTTTCTTAATTTTGTTTCTGTTCTTTGTCTGACTCTAGGAATTAAAAGCTAAGGAGAAGGAACTCCAAGCGAAAGAGGCTGAATTGAAGAGGAGGGAACAGGTGAGTGCTCTGTTATAGTGGCTTGTGTACATAGGTGTTTACACACGCGTGCTCTACAAGAAGTTTGGTCATGCAGTCACATTATCTTAAGGTTGCTTTCTTATTTTTGTTTCTGTTCACACACACACACACCCCAACTTTATTTTGGAAATCAATAGCATGTTCAGGAAAATCCTGTTTGGCCAAAGATTGTTGATTTTCATTGTGTTGTCCTTGTGTCAAACTTCTAGAATCCATGAGTTTTGCAGTCAATGAAACCTTGAGAGTCTCGCAATTTCTTTCATTTTTAAACTGTATTATCCTCAATGGTAATTTAGAATCCATTTTCCTTTTCTTTTCCAGGAACTAAAACGGAAGGAAGATGCAATAGCACGTGGTATGTTTATCATATTGGTGTTTTATTTGTTGATAATGAGGCTGTGCATGGTGATATTTAGTTTAACATAATGTTCTTTTTTTGACAGCTGGAATTGTAATAGAGGACAAGAATTGGCCACCATTTTTTCCGATTATCCATCATGACATTGGAAATGAAATACCAATCCACCTACAGAAGATTCAGTATGTTGCATTCACAACATTTTTGGGTATGTTTTAAATTCTACTTCTTGGAAATTCTGTTTGATGGCCACTTGTCATTTTTTATTGTTTGCTGTCCTTGATAATCAATTTTGTTAGGTAGTTCGTCAAGTCTCAGTCCTGTCAGCGAGAACCAGGAGACAAGATTTTCTAACTGTTGCATTTTCATCTCTAAGATGGACGATGCATCTTAATTGTCAGCATTTCATTTTGTTTAGTTGGGTTTTGGTCATTCCTGTGATCGATCCTGTAGCTCAAATTGTGTAAAACAGTTTGGTTTAGTTGGGTAGAGATGGATCAATTTGAGAAATGTTTTAACACAAACAACTATCAGCTGTGTGGTAACTTAATATCATGAAATTGCAGGTTTATTTGTCTGTCTTTCATGGAATATTGTAGCTGTTACCACAGCCTGGATAAAAGGGGAAGGTTGGTGCAAATCCATTCAACATGTATAGTGCATGATCACATTACCTGTTTGTCTAAACTCGTTTTCTTTTCTAGGTCCAACAATTTGGTTTCTTGCTATCATCTACTTCATATCAGGGGTTCCTGGAGGCTATGTTATGTGGTATCGCCCTCTTTATCGTGCAATGAGGTGTTCTTCTTTGACCGTTGGCCAGTGAAATTTCTTCTATAACTATATCTGTACTTGTATAGCATGTGTTTCCTATTCTGGCTCTATGTTTTTGAAATGTTTCTGGATGCTGTAAGTATTTAAATATGATTATAGAAGCTTGATTCCTGTGTTTGCAGAAATCAGAGATAACCTTATGGATAGTGTGGAAACCTGATCTTTCATGTTCGATAATAATGAAGCTGTAAATGATGATTACTTAGACATGGTTGATGACATTTCATATGTGAAAGCATGATTTGAATTGAATATTTGAAGATCCGAAGTATCGTCTTGTAAAAGAATATATACTTTTTTGAAATTGTGGGAAGAATGTGATGTTGTTCACTGGTATGACCTAAATTTACGAGGGAGGACCAACCAAAAAGAGGGGGAGAGGGAGGTGGGGAAGCTGAAAAAAAGGGAAAAAAAAGTGCAATGCTGTGTAGGTGGGATCATGTGTAGTTTATCTTCTGTGAGGTGGCATGCTAGCTTGGGAGAGAATCATAATCCTGTTATGCTGGATAAGAATGATTGTCAGACAATGATGTGTTTTGAACTTTGTCCTTGGTATATGATGGATGAACGGGTTCAGATTAGCTAGATCCTTTTTTTTTTTATTTAGCATCATTAGACAACTATGGTAATTTTTGTGTGTTATTTTAGCACTAGGCTAATGAAAAATATAGGGAGGGGTCTTAAAGTACTTCCTCCAAACGAGAATTTGATGGTTTTACTTCTACAGTTGTACTAGTCTTTTTTCATTTGTTCATTATATGCATGCATGATGAATTGATGTCCCTACTTTTATTTAATTTTGCATCAACTCCTTTTGCAGGACAGATAGTGCTCTGAAGTTTGGATGGTTTTTGTTGGCTTACCTGGTAATCTCATTTATGTATTTCTTTCCCTTTTGAAGATCCTCTAGAAAATCCCTCATTTGTTGTTTCTGTGCTCTCCATGCAGCTCCACATTGGCTTTTGCATCTTTGCTGCTGTTGCCCCCCCAATTGTTTTCAAGGGGAAATCTCTTGCGTAAGTTTCTTTAAGATGTTGCATTGAAGATGGTTCTTTTGCTAGAGAATCAAATACATCATAGCTTGTTTGGAAAATGAAGCAACTATTCTGGGCAAGGAGGATTTTCTCACTCATTCAAATTTCATATTATCGTTGTTTTCCTGGAGTGTCTTTTCCTGAAATTTTGGGTGGACCGATGGGGTAGAAATTATATTGATCTGATCTTCTTTTAGTTTCTCTACTCTGCTAATGTTTGTTTGATCTTTTGTGGACAGGGGTATTTTGCCTGCTATTGATCTTATGGGCAGCCATGCTTTAGTTGGGGTAAGTTTTCAGCTTTGGTTGTTCATTTCTTGATAATATCAGTGTACCTGCACTTCCATTATGAAGTATTTTCTCACTCATTCTGAGCATAATGGGAGAAATGCATTTACATATTTGATCGTGAACTGTTATTATGTAGATGTCCAAGCAAGTCTCACTCTAATAACATCACAATTTTTGTTTGCAGATATTCTACTTTATTGGATTTGGATTCTTCTGCGTTGAATCACTCCTCAGTGTCTGGGTTATTCAGGTTAAATAAATCCTTTTACGACTTGTGCATGCAACGCTTACTGTTTCATTATGGCTTTGCTCAAGATTCTTTGTTTGCTGGTCCTGATTTGCAGCAAGTCTACATGTATTTCCGAGGCAGTGGAAAAGCTGCAGAGATGAAGCGGGAGGCCGCAACAAGGACCATGATGGCTGCCCTATGACAATGCTCCACTGGACAAAAATGCTATTCTTGGATGGAACTAGAAGACTACGCTTCTTGCCCACCTTTTCCCTTCATACATAACGCGTCTTGCTTCAATATTAACCTTGTTCATGTGTTCATCTTTAAATACAATTCCCAAACAAAAGAACTTGACAGATTAGAAAATTGAATAGGATCGACTTCTAGACTCTAGAGTATTGTGTTCAGCCGAGACGTAGACTTAGACAGAGGTTGATACATTGTTTCTCCCTATAAAATGATTGGCACTGTATGTGAATTTGTTTTGCTCTTCTGGTGATTGTAAAGAGAGGCAAATGCCAAGATCACAACCAGTGGTCTTAGGCTTTAAGGGGTTGATTCAATACAAAGTTGGCCTGTTTTGTTCATGTCCAGCCATGGAAAGTAGCAGGAGAGAACATCATCTCAATACTAGAGGACATGAAATCGAATCCTTCGGGTGGTCACGAACAGCAGATGCAGGAAACTTTGGTGTCGACGGATTGTCTCCGCATCGATTGCTCTTGAATTTTGAACCTGTATCGATTTTGTTCATGTCCATCCATGCATGTGTGCATTCATCACATAAATTCTGCTTAGTAATGGAGTCATGGATCTCCTCCCTTTCACTTTATTTTATTTGTAGATCTCGGTTGAGCCACTTTGAGAAGGTTTAGTCGGCCGAAAATTAAGCTCGGCTGGGCCTTTTGTTTTAGGTCCAGCTGGGTTTTTTTTTTTCTTATACCATCACACTGACTATGCATATAATTGAACAGCACAAAACCTTTAGTTTGTACTTCTTAGGATCTGTTATCGGATAAATATATGTGAATTTTGTATTTTTTTAAAAAATTAATCACCACGAATATTGAAAAGTGCATCTTATATTTATAATTCCAAATATCTTCATAGAAAATAATCAAAAGTAATAATTTAGTCACGATTAGTGAAACATTATGTAAAATATTCAAATTCGAAATATGAAATAAATTAATTAGATGTGTTATTTTTTATACTTGTATATGCGCGTATTGCGTAGTTGAATGATGCATGCGATTGACGAGGCATGATCTAGTATAATTATCGCAGCCTTTTCAAGATGCATGAACTTTTCCAGGACAATGCTGTCAGGACAAAATCCAGACAAGTATTATTCCTTGAGATCTGGAGAAGAGATTTTTAATGATTTATAACGGATTTCCATGCCAACATTACACTTTCAACTCGCTCTCTCTCCTGAGATGCTAAGATTGCAAAGTTTTGTCGGACAATCAACCACTTCCTTTTCAAGTCTTTCACCTGAGATGCCAAGGTGGCGAAGCTTGGAACTAACAAAACATGAGCTTTTCATGTTGATACTGCCGACGACATCACCTCTTTGAAGCCGAATTAATTTCCTTGATGTTGGGCCAGGATGAGATCCATTCACCGAAAGAGGACCCATCGTTAACTCTCTTAGACTTCGACGAGAAGAATTGCAAGTTCGGGAGCGGAATTGAGGAAGGCAAATCCCAATAAAGCATTGGTTTATTGATGAAATCCAAAGTTAGATACCTCAATGACCCACATCTATGGAGGGAAAATGGCAAGAAAAAGCAGGGCTTTTTATTACCATTGACAATAAATTCGAGATAAAGCACTTCAACTCCATTGCGTATCGCATAAATGCAGCGATGTCAAAGGCCGATAACGATCAAACCAACGAAGGTGAAAACACAGCATCTTTCTTTCGCCACGGTGAGCCAAGAACCGTTCCAAATAATCAACCAATTTGTTTGCATATCCTTCTCCTCCTTTCTTGCCACTGAAATACGATAGAAAATCGAGAGTCAAGAACGGTGTGGTGAGGCATAGTTCTTGGCACTTTTTCGATGAACGGTATAGCGCCAAGAAGTATGGAGTTGGAAGCAAGGAAATTATATAAAGATGGCAAATGATTTCCTGTGAAGGGTTTTTCGATCCTTGTTTAGAGAAGAAGAAGCATCGATGGTGGGCATGAAAATATAATGGTCAGGAGCGTGCAGGATTAGGCTATATAGCAAAATAGTAAGATTGTTTTGACTATTCATCAACTCAAGGTTTTTATATAAAAAAATACATATTTATTAAAAACCATCTCAATTCAATAATTTAAATTGTTATGTGAGATTTTATGATATAATTTATATTATTTTTTAACACACCCCCTTAAATAAAATCTCTTTGAACTTGAAACTTACATAGACTCACACTACTTTATGCTTAATTTTTATCAAATAAATGAGGATAGTAAGATTCGAACACGTAATATTTGGTCATAAAACTCTAATATTATGTCAAAGAACCTTCTCAATCTAATAGCTCAAGTTATTATGTAAGATTTTAATATATGATTTATATTATTCTTTAATAATATTGAAATAGATAACATGAATTATATGAGATATTTGATTTATCAAAAATATATTTATTTAAATATTTTTATTTGAGAAAATTTTATTGATTTATCCAAAATGATAATAACCCTTTTTTAATGTTATATTCCTATTTATAAGCAATATTGAACCATAAATAATATAAAATAGACTTTCAAAATTATCCCCAGCTAAACTATGTTGGATATAGTACTGTTGTTTTTTTTCATTTTTATTGTTAAGAATCTAAAATTATTTAAAAATCAATATAATATTTTTTCAAGCTAATCGAACATCCCTATGTATTATATAAAGTAATATCGTTTGAATTGTACCCGCATGGATTTTCTCATAGCACTTGGATTTGCACCCACGTTCGAATTGGCAAGATTTACAAATTCTCCGAACCCAGCCGAAAAATGGACAGAAACCTAATAATTGCCACCCACATTCTCTCTAGTCAACGAAGGCTACCAGACTGGCCTCCATGCTTGCTGGCCTTAACAATGACATTGTTGTTTACAGTATATGGCTCCCTTGCACGAGAAGGGCAGTAGACCACCACCTCCATTAATGGATGGCTAAACAACGAACGACTCTTCCCCCTCATAAATTTGTAATCAATCACTTTTTTAATGTTTAGCCCAGCGTGGATTTGTTGTTTGTATTATATAATCATTTATATTCAAAATAAATGCTGCTAAAAAGAATTTTTTTATAAATATAATAGCAAGATTAAACGCAGCTTGACTCACATAGCCGACCAGAATATATAGGCAACTTAAACAGTGATTCAAGACCCTCACTTAACAAAAATATCTTAAAAATAAGTAAAATATACTTGTTAATTATACAAAATAAAAATTATTCAAGGCCACACTTGTTAGGCATATATAAAGAATAATAAAAAAATATTTTTAAAATATTTTAAAATACCTCATTTATAATTTTCCCCAAAACTTCTATTAAACCAGTTTTGTTGCACAATTAACCCAATTAAAGGCTAGGGTGACAGGTTGGATGGGTTAGTGCTAATTAAATTATAAATTGTCATTATTTCTAAATTTTTCTTAAGAAAATGAAAAGGATGTTTAAAAAAAACCAATTAAAATAAGTTTTAACTTAATCATGAATCAATTTGTTGAGTTATATCAAATTAATTTTCATCTAATTTAATTTAAAATATAATCTAGACTAGAACTCAGATTAATAAATCATTGAGTTGGCAAATCAAACTAAGGCCATGTTTGTTTCCTGGAAAATAGTTTCTGGAAAACCACTTTCCAAACTTTCCTGTGTTTGTTTGCCATTAGGAAAGTTGGTCAACGGAAAACACTTTCCAGTCAACGGAAACACTTTCCGATCAACGGAAAACACTTTCCAGTCAAAGAAAAATTTGGTTTGGTTTCCAGGAAAGTATTTTTCCTTTTGGCTGTGTTTGTTTTCCGAAAAGTGGTTTCCGGGAAATCACTTTCCAAACTTTCCTGTGTTTGTTTGCCATTAGAAAAGTTGGTTAACGGATCGGAAAACACTTTCCAGTCAAAGGAAAATTTGGCTTGGTTTTCAAGAAAGTGTTTTCTTGGAAAATTTGGGCGGAAAACACTTTTCGAAAGTTGTGAAAAATTTAGAAATGTCATTATTTGCTGATTATATCAAATTTGATCCTCAAACTTTTGATTGCTATATATAATTTGTTTTGAATATTTATTTTTCAATTTCATCTCTTAAAATTTAATTTTTATATTAACTTTGGTCTTTATTTTTATAATTGCTATTTGCTTTTTCCTTATTATTTTTTTATTGAAATTTTTTATCTATTAAATTTGATCATCATTCTTTTGATTGTTACTTATTTTATTTGAAATAATTTATGAAATGTTAATTATTATTATTTTAATTTCTTCATCTTTTATTTTTTTTTAATTTTTTAGATTTGATCTCTATTATTTTGATTATTATTTATTTTATTTGAGATAATTTATGAAATTATATTTTTTTTCAATTTCATTTTCATTTAACTTTTTAATTTGTAAGATTTGTTCGTCATTATTTTAATAAACTTGAGAAAAATAAAACATTAATAAGTTATTTTCCAGCTCATTTTCCATGACATAACCAAACACTGAAAATTGTTTTCTAACTTATTTTTTATTACACTAACAAATATTGGAAAATACTTTCTTGGAATTCACTTTCCTGAAATTTATTTTTCAAAAAAAAACTACTTTACAGCAAACAAACGAAGTCTAAGAGTGATTTAAGAGTGTGTTTATGCTAGTTGTTGTGCGTATTTGTAGTGATGAGGCATAACAAAAAATTAAAAAAACCATAGCAGAAGCATGAAAATAATAAATGCAAGCCGGTTATACCTGTGTTTTGTGTTTTCCAAGGTTATACCCTATAATAAATGCAAACTCAACCGACAGCAGAAACCAAGTTTAATTACACTGTATATTAAAAGGGAGTAGACTACTAATAATAATAAAAAATAATTGTCAATGGCTTCAATTTTATTATTCAAAAGCAGATTCGAAAATTCTTACAAAACAAATATCAAATATCTGTGTATCTAACGGTCAAAGACCAATGAAGTTGCTCGATCTTTAACACCGCTCGTGCATATATAAATGCACTTGTCTATCTGATATTTCTGTGCTTGCCAAACCACATCGCCCTCTCAAGTCCGAAAATCAAAAAACACTGAAGCGCAAGAATAACAAGACTAGAACACCATGGTTTGCTTTTGTTTTCTTGTTGATCAGACCCGGAAGGTGAGAAGAAGCAAGCCGGCAGCCGGAATTTGTTCAAGGTGTGGTGGTGGAGCAAGTGTAGCTGATATGAAAACTTGTACAAGATTTTGCTATGTGCCATTTTATTGGAAATCTTGGAGAGCTATCATGTGTACTTTCTGTGGAGCTGTACTCAAATCTTACCACTGAATTATTTTGTTTTAGAGGACTTCTAGCATGGTATTTCTTTCCCACTTAGTTTATAGCATTTTAGTTAAGTTCTGTATGCTTTGGAGCTAATTATAAAAAAACATGCTTTTACCCCTAATTTTTCGTGGCTTATTATAGAATTTTTTCCCTCTTCTGTTTGTACCATTTTGTAATGTGAAATTTGCTTGAGGAAATTGTAGAAAGCAGCATTGTTCTTAAAAAAAGAAAAGGAAAAAAAAAGTTACAGAGAGCTCCTTCCCAAGAGGGAGATGTGCAATTTTTTTCTTGTTTGCACCAAAAAAATATAAGACAATGGTTTGGTCTGCAGTCCTGCAGTTTGTGCAGGATTTGTAATAAATTTACAGGTGGAAAGCTTTTATTAGGAGGATGGAGATGGCTGAACAATGATGCCTCATCAAGTGGAAAGGACATGGAAGGTGAAGTGTTGGTGATGCCGATAGCTATATGTATGTATGGAGTCTGTTTTCAGAAATAAATGAAGTGTGATTGAACCTTCCATTGACCTAAAACACGGCAGCAATTATACAACAATTAATTTTCTGTTTTCAAAGTTTAGGCCGCTCCAATCTTCTCCCAATTTCTTCATAATATTGAACTTAGTTTTCTTTGATGATCTAATGAAGGAAAAGTAGAAGTGTTAAGCTCAGTTCAATGAGTGGTTTATTTTTTAATTATTTTCTAAGTTAATATTGAATTCTTATTGTTTTTTTCTGCATGGTTTTAGATTTTTTTTTTTATTAAATCAGTTTTTATCTGTATATAAATAGTTGGTATATTATTCTTTTATCAAATTATTGAATTAAAAAACTACTAAGAATAAATTAGAGAGTTTTTCTATCTTAATTTCTCTGTAATTTAAGATCGTAGTCTTCTAACCTATAAACCCTAGTTTTTATCCATCCTACTTTATTTTAAGTGATTTAATTATGTGGTTGAACAATATCAGCTATTTTATCTTTTCATTGCCGTTAAAGCAGTGAAGAAGACATGCACCTCCTGCATATCAGAAGATCTGTCTGCTAAAACCTACCAAAATACCCATATTGTAGTGAAATGAAGGTGATTTTTCAATCTTCTTCACATGCCTAGTTATGTTTAATTAGGCCAGGGACATGCCTTTCAATTCCCCTCGACGAGAGATGATGGATATACAGCTGTGCCTGTGAAGGTGTTGAATGAATTTGTCACTGTTCATGTGAAATTAATGCCAGAGAGAAATTAAAGTGTATCGCTGTTAGTGTTCCAGTTTCAGCTCAGTAAAATCATGAGAAAGGACGTAATAAATGTTCGACTTGATGAGAATGCCAGTAGGATTCGAATATATTTATTTGAAGTGATGTATTTAGTTGACAAGTCCTTATCATAATAAATAAATTTCGTTGAGGGTTGAGAGTTGTCTCCCTTTCTCTCTTTCCATGCTTAAGGATCAAGAATCGTTCCTATTAAATACGATCTGGTATTGACATAGCAAATTATTAGCTTGTGAGCTGGATGACGCTTCTAAACTTTTTCATGTTAAAATCAATATTTTTTTTTCTTAAAAAAATAGCAAATTTAATTATGACTCGGAAACTGATCCAAAAACCTAATATTTGTAGAAATGAACCTTATATGCCTAGCTCGGTTACAGTATATCCATGTAGCATGCAAATCTCCGTTTGTTTTTGCCTGTGAACGTGTACACTACTAGAACTTTTGTGTGGGCTGCAGAGGAGCTTCAAATATTCTTGTACATTGCACATTTTTAATGCATATATATATACACACACGTATAAACAGAGTTCTGGGTATATCAGTGTCCGAAATTTTCATAGCTCTTAAAAAAGTATTAATTTAAAAAAAAAAAAAAAAATTCAGATTTTTTTAAAACTTTTTTGAAATGCAAAAACAAACATGCTTTTATAATAAGAAAATTCAACCCAACTTCAAATGAAAAAAAATTATTAACGCCCAACTTTTATGCAATATAAAAAAAGTCTCATCAATTTATTTTCTCTTTACCGTATGAAAAAAAAATTAAATAAGAGAGAAGAAAAAAATTTAAAGAGGAAAAAGTATAAAATTAAAAATATCTTAAAAGAAAAAAGGTTGTGCAGTGAGACCCAATCTCCTTGCAGAGCCACACGGGCCACACCTAATAATTATTAAAAAAACAATTATCATCACCAACTCCTCTTGGGTTCAACCTACGGTTGAATCCAATTCCTCTTGAAATGAGAATCTTGAATTAGCATGTAATTAAGAAAATATCGTTTAATATTTATGTTAGCCATCCAATTTCTTAGAAGGGTTACATTTAAAGAAATTGATCATCATATGGAAGGAGACATGAGAGGATACTAATCCCATATCTTTTAAGGTATGGGATACTAGTCCCGTATCTTTTAAGAATATTAATCCTAGGGGTGTTCACGGTTCGGTTCAGTTTAGACTAAAAAAACCAACCGAACCGAATTACAGTATTTTTGTAAAAAATTAACTGAATCGGACCGGAAATCGGTTCAAACCGAACTGGTCCGGTTTAGTTAAATCCTGTTTTTTAAGGAAAAAAACGGGAAACCTAATCCCATGGGTTTTTTTTAAAATTGGCTTAGCCTTACATTAAATTAAGCTTTAAATTTTAAAGCAAACTGATGTTCAGCTTTTAAAAATTATAAATTTAATGTTAAGCTAATTCACATGGCTAACTTTTAATATGAATTAAAATCTGGACGTGAATTTGAACATTAATTAAAATCCCACAAAGATGCAAATTGGCTGACTTTTAATATACTTTCCAAAGTGCTAAATCAATGCAATATGCAAGATGCATGATCAAATTTAAACACCTCAAATTAAAAGTTTGTTCGCACTAGAAAAGTGGACAAGCAACTGATGATATCTTTGGTCATGGAAGCTTTAGTACTATTACAACCCACTACACTGAACATATTCCAAATAGAGAAAAAAAATGGAGTTCTAGAGAGATTAAGAGTTGCACTATCTTTCCTGCCAGTACAATTGAAATATGCCGTTGGAATTTTGATAGTAACGCTGCCTCTTTCAACTGGAATATTCACCACCTCCAATTTGATTGAACTTATAAAAGCTGTCGGAGGGCGGGCAGTTTGGTTGCATTCAATTCTGAACCACTCGTCCTTGTAACACTCTCTTTTAGTTCCAAAGCGATATGGAATGCGAATCTCTCCACATTGATCTGCGCAGCCAAACTTTACTAAGAGTGCTGCTGTTGCTAACTGTAACATTAACATCATCGTCAGCAAAACCATCTGAACCATCAAAACCATTTTATCCATTCTAGTTACCTTAGAGCAGAATTCTTTCTCCACAAACACCAACAATTACAACAGTGAATAATAGTGTAAATATGCTAGACTGCTACCACAACAAGAATTAGACTAAGTTTTACGAGAAGAATCGTATTTATTTTAGATTACATGTCATCTTATCATAAAAAAATGTCATAGTCATACAAAATAGGAAATTTTAAAACCATGGCTTTGCCATGTGAAGCTGCGGTTCTTACAGCTATAGCTGGCGGGGATAAAAGTTGTTCTGTGTGGCTGACAAACGTGACCTAAAAATAAAATGGTGGTTCATGAATGAACTTAAGTGATTCAGTCTTCATCGGCACTGTCGGTATTATTTACTTAAAATCGCTACATAATTAACATCAATCAGCCTTTGTGATATATATACATATATATACCATTTAATTATCCTAAAAAGAGTTAATGCATTGTCATATATATATATATATATATATATATATATATATATATATATATATAAACACCTTATAACACGTCCTTCTAATTGTAGCATATAACATGTCCTTCTAATTGTAGCATATATATATAAAAGAAACACCATATAACATGTCCTTCTTATAACACGTCCTTCTAATTGTAGCATATAACACATCCTTCTAATTGTAGCATATATATATGTATATAAAACACCTTATAACACGTCCTTCTTATAACACGTCCTTCTAATTGTAGCGTATAACACGTCTTTCTAATTGTAGCATATATATATATATATAAAACACCTTATAACACGTCTTCCTTATAACACGTCATTCTAATTGTAGCATATAACACATCCTTTTAATTATATATATATGTATATAAAATACCTTATAACACGTCATTCTTATAACACGTCCTTCTAATTGTAGCATATAACACGTCCTTCTAATTGTAGCTTATATATATGTATATAAAACACCTTATAACACGTCCTTCTTATAACACGTCCTTCTAATTGTAGCATATATATATATATATATAAAAAAAACAGCTTATAACACGTCCTTCTAATTGTAGCATATATATATATATATATATATATAAAACACCTTATAACACGTCCTTCTAATTGTAGCATATAACACGTCCTTTTAATTGTAGCATATATATATGTATATAAAACACCTTATAACACGTCCTTCTAATTGTAGCATATATATATGTATATAAAACACCTTATAACACGTCCTTCTAATTGTAGCATATATATATAAAAAAAACACCTTATAACACGTCCTTCTAATTGTAGCATATATATATGTATATAAAAAACATCTTATAACACGTCCTTCTAATTGTAGCATATAACACGTCCTTCTAATTGTAGCATATATATATATATATATATATATATATATATATATATATATGTATATAAAACACCTTATAACACGTTCTTCTAATTGTAGCATATATATATATATAAAACACCTTATAACACGTCCTTCTAATTGTAGCATATATCACGTCCTTCTAATTGTAGCATATATATATTTATATAAAACACCTTATAACACGTCCTTCTAATTGTAGCATATATATATGTATATAAAACACCTTATAACACGTCCTTCTAATTGTAGCATATAACACGTCCTTCTAATTGTAGCATATATATATATATGTATATAAAACACCTTATAACACGTCCTTCTAATTGTAGCATGCTACAATTTGAAGGACGTGTTATATATATATATATATATATATATATATATATATATATATATATATAAGCGGATGGGTCCATATACTTACCAATATTCATGGTTTGGGTTCTTGTCTGACGTCCTCGATCGTTACTTTTGATGAGTTATAGATACTAGAAACCTCATCTGTTTCAAATTTTGGATTTGTTAGGATACTGGCATGCAAACCCAACAAGATAAAAGGCAAAGGATAGGATAAAATGAGAAATTAGACACACAAAAATTTACGTAGTTCACCCAATTTGGCTACGTCCACGGGCAAGTATAGAAGGATTTTACTAAGTAATGTGGGAATTACAACCTCTCTCTACTAATAGGAGAAAAACTAAAATCTCTCTATTACTCTCTCTTCACTCTCTCTCACAAATACCTCACAACGTTGTAAACTAATGCACTCGGTCCGATAGCAAAATTTCAAAATATTATCCATCTATATTGCTTTCCATGTATTTTGCAGCACCCAATTGGCTTTATCCCAACTAAGATAGATCCCATCTTCCTTCATCAACGAATACACGGTTCCATGATGAAGGAAGATGGGATCTATCTTAGTTGGGATAAAGCCAATTGGGTGCTGCAAAATACATGGAAAGCAATATAGATGGACAATATTTTGAAATTTTGCGTTCGGTTTTATGGTAATTATCGGACCGAGTGCATTAGTTTACAACGTGACTCTTTCGTGTAATAATAAATTGATTGTTACCGCTATTGTTCGTTTAATAATATTATAATACATTGGGGATGGATTTCAAGTTAATTTAAAATGCAAGAGTTGACCAGTAGTCATTATCAACATGCAAGATTGTAAGCCAATTTCCACCCCACTTCCTATTAACTTCAAATTATCCTCAAGTATGTCTCCTAGCAATGAAGCAGAGAGGATGAAGATGTCTCGAGTACCGTATGCATCAGCAGTGAGAAGTTTAATGTTTGCCATGATATGTACAAGACCAGACATTGCACAAGCAGTGGGAGTAGCTAGTCGATACATGGAAAATCCTAGTAGAGAGCATTGGAATACTATTAAGAGGATTTTGAGATACATCAAGGGCACCTCAGATGCTGCATTATGTTATGGAGGATCAGAATTTACCGTCAGAGGTTATGTTGATTCAGATTTTGCTGGCGACCTTGAGAAAAGAAAATCCACTACAGGCTATGTGTTCATAATTGCAGGAGGAGTTGTGAGCTGGGTCTCTAAAATTCAGACTGTTGTAGCTTTATTCACAACAGAAGCTGAGTACATGGCAGCTACACAAGCTTGTAAAGAAGCAATATGGATGAAAAAACTTATGGAGGAGCTCGGGCACAAACAAGAGAAGATTCCTTTATATTGTGATAGTCAGAGTGCTTTACATATTGCAAGGAATCTCGCGTTTCATTCAAGAACAAAACACATAGATGTTCAGTATCACTTTGTTCGCGAAGTGGTGGAAGATGGAAGTGTAGATTTTCAGAAGGTTCACACAAAGGAAAACCCAGCAGATGCTTTGACCGAACCAGTCAACACTGACAAGTACATAGGTGCAGATCCTCTTATGGCTTAACAGAAATGTAAGCAGCATGAAGATGACAAGTATAGAAAGGATAGAAGAATCACAGATGATCAAGTGTGAAGACTTGATTAAATCATCAAAGTCTTCAAGTGGGAGAATGTGAAGCCAACTAAACATTGTTGGCAAAGTCAACAATGTTGGGCACCAATTTGGTACCACTTGCAGCACCAATTGGTGCCCCTTGTCCTTTGCTTGGATGTTTGCCTATAAATAGGCAATGCATCCAAGCTTATTTTACACACCACAAGAGAGAAACTTGAGAGCAAGTAGAGAGAAAGAAGAGAGAGTGAAGAGAGAGTAATCCCACAAAATTGTAAGGTATTTGTAAGATAGTAAGTGAGGTGTTTTCTCCTAGTAATAGAGAGATTTCAGTTGTTCTCCTATTAGTAGAGAGAGGTTATAATTTCCACATTACTTATTAAAATCCTTCTATACTTGCCCGTGGACATAGCCTAATTTGGGTGAACCACGTAAATTCTTGTGTGTCATGATTTCTCATTTTATCCTTGTACCTTACCTTTTATCTTGTCGGGTTTGCATGTCAGTATCCTAACAAAATGTCTGTGTATCTAACAGTCAAAGACCAATGAAGTTGCTCGATCTTTAACACCGCTCATGCATATATAAATGCACTTGTCTATCTGATATTTCTGTGCTTGCCAAACCACATCGCCCTCTAAGTCCGAAAATCAAAAAACACTGAAGCGCAAGAATAACAAGACTAGAACACCATGGTTTGCTTTTGTTTTCTTGTTGATCAGACCCGGAAGGTGAGAAGAAGCAAGCCGGCAGCCGGAATATGTTCAAGGTGTGGTGGTGGAGCAAGTGTAGCTGATATGAAAACTTGTACAAGATTTTGCTATGTGCCATTTTACTGGAAATCTTGGAGAGCTATCATGTGTACTTTCTGTGGAGCTGTACTCAAATCTTACCACTGAATTATTTTGTTTTAGAGGACTTCTAGCATGGTATTTCTTTCCCACTTAGTTTATAGAATTTTAATTAAGTTCTGTATGCTTTGGAGCTAATTATAAAAAACATGCTTAATTTTACCCCTAATTTTTCGTGGCTTGTTATAGAATTTTTTCCCTCTTCTGTTTGTACCATTTTGTAATGTGAAATTTGCTTGAGGGAATTGTAGAAAGCAGCATTGTTCTTAAAAAAAGAAAAGAAAAGGAAAAAAAAAAGTTACAGAGAGCTCCTTCCCAAGAGGGAGATGTGCAATTTTTCCCTTGTTTGCACCCAAAAAATACAGGACAATGGTTTGGTCTGCAGTCCTGCAGTTTGTGCAGAATTTGTAATAAATTTACAGGTGGAAAGCTTTTATTAGGAGGATGGAGATGGCTGAACAGTGATGCCTCATCAAGTGTAAAGGACATGGAAGATGAAGTGTTGGTGATGCCGATAGCTATATGTTTGTATGGCGTCTGTTTTCAGAAATAAATGAAGTGATTGAACCTTCCATTGACCTAAAACACGGCATCAATTATACAACAATTAATTCTCTGTTTTCAAAGTTTAGGCTGCTCCAATCTTCTCCCAATTTCTTCATAATATTGAACTTAGTTTTCTTTGATGATCTAATTAAGGAAAAGTAGAAGTGTTAACTTCTCATAATTTATATATGATCATGAAATAGCAGGAGGATGAAGATTAAGAGAATTTCCCATCTTTTTTTTTTTTGTTACTGAGGGATTCAAAAAAATCCCCAGACTATAATAATGCCATAGAATTGGAAGACTCTCAAATTAAGTCTTGAAGTTGTTGTTTTTGTCTTTTGAATATTATTTTCTAAGTTAATTTTGAGTTATTATTAGTTTTTCTACATGGTTTTTGGATTCTTTTGATTAAATCGGTTTATATATATAGTTGGTATATTATTCGTTTTTTATTAAATTATTGAATTAAAAAACTATTAAGAATATATTAGAGAGTTTTTCTATCTTAATTTCTCTATAATTTAAGATGGTAGTCTTCTAACCTATAAACCCTAGTTTTTATCCATCCTTCTTTATTTTAAGTGATTTAATTATCTGGTTGAACAATATCAGCTATTTTATCTTTTCATCGCCGTTAAAGCAGTGAAGAAGACATGCAACTCCTGCATATCAGAAGATCTGTCTGCTAAAACCTGCCAAAATACCCATATTGTAGTGAAATGAAGGTGATTTTTCAATCTTCTTCACATGCCTAGTTATGTTTAATTAGGTCAGGGACATGCCTTTCATTCAATTCCCCTCGAAGAGAAATGATGCACATACAGCTGAATTTTGAGTTCCTTTTGTTTTCCTGTTTCAGCTCAGTAAAATCATGAGAAAAGGACGTAATAAATGTTAGACTTGATGAGAATGCCAGTAGAATTCGAATTTATTTATTAGAAGTGATGCTATAGTTGATAAGTCCTTATCACTGTTACTGATCCAAAAGCATAATGTTTGTAGAAATGAACCTTATATGCCTAGCTCGGTTACGGTATATCCATGTAGCATGCAAATCTCCGTTTGTTTTTGCCTGTAAAATGTGTACACTACTAGCTAGAAAGAAAATTATCAGATATAAATAACAATATTGATGAAAAAAATACCATCATTAAATTATAATATTACTATTGTAATAACCGGTAAAATAAAAATAACTGATGATATATTTTTTAACTATATTTTTTGTTTATTATTCCATCAATCGCTGTATTTTTTATGAAATTAAGTTTTAGACATCGAAGACATATTGTATTGGTGTTTTTTTATTTTTTGGTAGTGATGTTTTATAAACAAAAACCAAGTTTAAAAGTATAATCTTCTACGCTATTCAACTTCTTTTTATTTTTCAAAAAGCAAGATCATAAGCAAAACCTCTAATAATCTATTCTTTTTCTTTAATGTTTAAATTAATTCACATGGAAAGAAATTAGTAAATGAAGCAACGTAGTACTATAGTGTTTGAGAAAGCTATCAAAACTATTTTTCTTATAAATTTTAAAAATATTTATTTTAAATTAATTTTTATATATATTTTTAAATCGTTTTGATGTGTTAAAATTAAAAATAATTTTTTATTTTAATATATTTTCAAGTTAATATTATTTTTAAAAAAATTATTATTATAATCCAAATATCATAAAAGTAAAAGTGAAATACTTTAGGTAACCTAAATAAGTCAAAATCAAAGTCAAAGTCAAAGAAAAATACCTTTTGCTGGCCTTTATTTCCATTTTACTTGAGATATTCTTTAAGTACCTAGATTTTTGTTTTAACTATTTTCCAATAAACAATTCATTCAATTGAAAGTCAACTCCATGTGCAGTAGGTTTAGAAAACGGTGATCTATCATAAATTCTGCAGCTTTTAGTCACGTTGTTGCGTGTAAAATAAATAAAAATAAATATACATCGCCAATGCAATCTGCGTTGACTTTTGTTCTTAAATGCTTACAATTTTTATTTTATTTTTGAAAAACCACTGAATTTTGTGGATTACCATCGGCACACGTAACCATTCAATGAGAGTTGACTTAAAAAATATTCATCATGTGAATGCATAAATATGAATACAATTTTCCATCCAACTTATTGAATGCAAAATCCACGATGAATTTTTTTAAAAAAATATTAAATAATAATGATAAAGAAATGTAAAGGCTTTTTATGGATTTTCTTTAATAAATCATACAAATAGTTTATAAATTAATGATATTTTTTATTAACATGGGTGTTCGGATCAATTTGTGCGTACATCAACTAATCTCATGGATTCTAAAATTAGCAACCATATAAGTTTTTAATAACCATGAGATTTGAGAGATTCGAACCAGTGATCTTTAAGGAGTAAATTTAGAGCCTGACCAGTTAAACTATATTCTTCAAAGTTTATAAATTAATAATAAATAACCCAAAAAAATTGAATCGACGATAAAAACATTTGTCCCCTTTCTTGATTTTTAGATTTTGAACACTAAGGGCAGTATTCTGTTAATTATTTTTTTAAAATGTATGGGAGTGTTTTCTTAAAATCATCTAAGAAATCAGATTTAATTAATTTTAGTTGATATACGAACTAATTTGAGAATACCCCTTACATCAAATAAAAAAGAAATTGAATAACATATAATAATAATAATTTAAAAAACTTTTATATAAAAAAAGCTTAATTTATTAGATAAATTACAATAAGTGATTGTATATGATTTTCTAATAAATCATTTAAATAAAAAGCTTTTTAGACTTCAAACCTTCACATATTCATTGTTATTTTATAATTAATTTAATTTATTAATTTCATTATAGAGAATAGGATAATAAAATTGAAACTCTGCATTTTTTGTTATATTTTAATTATTGGAGTAATTTGGATACCAATGAAACATTGAATTGGATTAATTTTATACTAGTATAATACAATTGTTATTTCTTATTATTTTAATTTTTCAAAGAAAATCTTAAAACAAGATTATTTTGGATTAATTTAAGTTAATCTAAGCTAATATATTAAATTAATTTGGCTAACTTATAACCCGGACTATAAATCTTACTAGGTTTAATAAATTTTTATTTAACCTATCAAGAAAATTCTAAAAAAGAAGGGATGAAAGGAAGGAGCCAAAATATCTTTCACATGATTCAAAATGCTGGACCAAGAGGAGCCCAGCCCACAGAAATAAGAAACCTTAGCTCAAGGATAAAAAGCCCACGAAAAACCAAAACCCCAGTACCTTCCCATCTGGGGTTTAAGAGGCAAGCCCTTGTTCCAAACAGAACAGAAATCATAACTCACATACAGAAGAGGAAAGAAAAAAAACAAACTTTATATAGTAGCGATAAAATTGTCTCTGTTTTTCAGTTATGAAATTTCATCGCAACATAGACTCTCCTCTCCCAAAATCCAAACTTAAAAATGGTGGGGTTTGTATTTGAGCCCTCAACTACTGAAGAAGAGAACAACCAAATTTCAAAAGCTAGAAACTTTAAAGACCCAATTCAACCTTTTGATCAAAAGCTCACAAATTTCGCTGATTATTTTCTTGATTTTGATTCCATAGAGGAGTTTTTTGGGGACCCAGAAAGGGTTAGTTTGGATTTTGAGAAGAGAATGGAGGTGGAGGATAAACAGTTTGTTGTTAAGGATTTAACTGTTGATGGGTCTGATTTAGTTTTTGAAGAGAAGAAGGGAATTGTTGATGGGTCTGATTTGGAGGGTTTAATGAAGGTGAAGGGAGAAAGAGTGGAGCTTGAAAGAGGAGGGAGTTTGGAGTGTTCTATTGAGGAAGAGATGGGAAGGGTTAGTTTGGTTGCCGTGTCGAGTTTAGTTGTTGCTGATGGGGGTGGAAAAGTGGTGGGTGAAGAGGCAGAGATAGATAATGGTGGTTTGATAAATGTTTCGGGTTCGGATATTGGTAATGGTAGTGGTGTGAATGGAAAAGTGGTGAATGATGAGGACGAGAGAGAAAGTGAAAGTAGTGAGTCTGAGTCAGAGAGTGAAAGTAGTGAGTCTTCTAGTAGCAGTGATGATGATGGTGAAGAGGACAGTGAGGAAGAGAAGCAGGAGGAGAGGGAAGTTAGGGAGGTAGTAAATAAAGAGTTAGATGATTTGGGTGACATGGAAGAAGGTGAGATAAGGGATGTTAATGGAGAGGAAATGGTTGGTAGGGATGATACTGATGTTGAAGTGTTTGAGGAGGAGGATGGAGACAAGATGGTCGAGTGGAGTGATTTCGATGAAGATGAGGATGCTGTTAATGAAGGAGACCCTATTAGGTCGAAGAACGAACTCAAGGTAAATTGTTTCTGCTTTGATGCTATTCTATGTGAGTTGTTTTTTGCTTATTGTCCGAGGCTTTGGAATTGTTAAATCTTGCATCTCAAATGTTATTGATAGTGTTAGTGTCATTTATGAAGTTAAATATAGAAATGCAAGTTGTTCATATACACGATTTTTTTTTCTGGTAAATAAATGTGAGGGCGTTTTATCATGTTCTATGATTCGGTCTGGCAATGTGCGATTTCTTCACTTTCCAGAAGATGAAGGTCAAACAGGTTAATATGAATACTGTTAGAAAACAAAATTGCGGTTATAGTTACTGGAGCATGGCCCAATTTGCATCTGGTGAATACGATGAAGAGCTAACTAAGGAGGCAGAATTGTCAATAAATCCTATGCAAATTATTTTCGATAGCTGTGAGAAAATAAATAAATTGTTCCTTCTCTATTTAATTGTCACTGATTTTTATGATTTTACATTAACAGGTTTATTGCTTTGATGATGATAATTCAATTTAGTGTTGTTGTTAGTTTAAACATAGGATTTTTTTTGTCTTGGCTCCTCTGTTTGTGATTTTCTATGGACCAGTACTGTAATGTTCATTGATGACAAGTACGCATAGCATGGCTTCTCCTTTACATTCCTGACTAAAGTGGCAGATTGAAATTTGATCCAATGGCTTACTATTCAAGCATTTTCATGTTTTCTTTTTATGTCATATTGCTTTATCAGATAAACTGTATCAAATCTGCAGTTTCTCCCTCCAGTTCCTCCAGTGGTTGCTTCCTTGGAACCGCATCATCAGATGCAGGCTGTTGGAGCTGTTTTGTCGGTAAGTCCATAGAAGCGAAGTGCGTAGTTTTTTTTTTTTTCTTAAGAAAAAAAAATATAGGCCTTAAATTTAACGCAAGTCTATCTAAATCACAACTATTTTTGCTTTTCCTATTAATTTAAGCTCTTGGATTGACTTTAGATTGGTGATAGCTGTATCAGTAAATCATGTATTCTTGATTTTTCAGGCTATAGGTTCCCAGGTTATAGTAGAAGGGGTGGAAAAGCACAACCCTTTGAATGAGGGTTCTATCCTTTGGATAACTGAAAAGAGATCCCCATTGGGGTTGGTAGATGAGATTTTTGGACCTGTCAAGAACCCATACTATGTGGTGAGATACAATTCAGAGAGTGAAGTCCCTGGAGGGATCCACAATGGTACTGTGATATCTTTTGTTCCTGAGTTTGCCAATCATGTGCTCAACGACAAGAATCTTTACAAGAAAGGGTATGATGCATCTGGTGAATTCGATGAAGAGCTAACTAAGGAGGCAGAATTTTCAGATGACGATGAAGAGGCAGAGTACAAGAGGATGTTAAAAATGTCCAAGAGGGGAATAGATTGTGAGATGGTTGGAAAAAAGAAAAACAACAGAAGGAAGGTGAAAAATAGGGGGGGTGGTTGGAAGAACAATAAACCTTCAGGGGAGCAAATACCTACTGGTGTAGATCAGCTATCACCCGATCAAAATTTGTTCAATGAATCTTCTGTTGGAACAGCATTTGCTCCAGTGCCACAGACAACTGGTGTTTTTACTCCAAATGGTGGATGGGTGAATGAGGCACCTTCTCATCAGCCAGAGACTTTAGCAATTCCAGGTGGATTTCCAGCTAATAATATGCCTTGGGCTGCACGGAGTCAACTTCAGCATCCCTATCAGATACCTAGGGCAATTGGTATGCCAATTCAGCAACAGTTCAATCCTTGTAAGGGACCACTTCCTAATGCTTTCTTCCCAGGCGGACATCCAAATTTCTTTGCTGGACCTACATATCCTCCACCATGGCCTGCAGTTGGAGGGCAAAACTACTTTAACCAAGCTGCATTTGGAACAGGATTTCAGGTTCAACCTAATCCCCAAGCTATGAATACAATAGAACAAGGAATGATGTCCAGAGGACTGCCTTTAGAACAGAACTGCAGTTTTCAATCACCAGCCATCCCTCCTGGAAACATAAAAGCTCCTCAGCAATTCAACACGGGAGCCTCTTCCAGCCATGGAAGGAAACCTTATCGTAGAGGGGGTGGTTGTTTTTCAGGTGGAAGAGGCAGGCAGCCATCAAACTAATTTTTGTCTATAACGAGCTGTAACTTAAAATAGGCTATGACTGAGTGGACCAGCAGTGTTCTGCAGACCTGCCTACTTTTTGTAAATTATCTCACGTTGATGTCTGTGTTAAAGAAAATGTTTGCTACATTGCTTTTCTGGTGCTGGATTTACCTCATTTACAGTTAGTGCTGCGATATTTCTCTCGCTTTTTTTTTTCCTTTTTCTAGTTCTTTATTGAAGTGCTATTTAAGAATTATGTCTGGCAAGGTGGGGTGGTTGATAATGGTTCCTCATAGTTGCAATTTGTACGTTCGTGGTGGTTGCGAGAGCCTAAGGGATCCTTCGCAGCAAATTCTGGCTGTAACGTCTTATATTCTTAGTACCTTAAAAATTTCCTGTGCAAGCTAGGTCCTGCTTCAAAATTTGTTGTCTTCTTTGCAGGTATTGATTGTGAGAGTCAATCCAAATTCCATGTCCCACTTATTTGATCGGCTTCCTCTCTGTTTTGCTAGCTAACCATTCAGCTCCCTCCCCCTCCTCCTTTACTTCTATGCTTGTGCAAGCTTATGGCAATTCATAGGTGCTGAAGTCTGACCAGCCTGATGGCTGACAAATCACCTATTTTCGGTCTTTGTATTTTGCTAGATGAGGGTGCTCATAAATCATAACCAGTGATTTGATTTTCACATTACTAAACGATATACAGACTCGAGCAAGCATAGGCAATTTTGTTTCCATTAAGATCATGCTGTTAAATATAGTTTCAGAACATTTCATAAAGCCCTTTGCTTTGGGCTTTACGTTAGTTCTTTCAGTGGCCTAAAAGCATCACCAACTTGTCTTTCAATTTCCTTATCAATTCACTAGTAATTTCCTTCCAAATTTAATCAAACTTGGAGAAATTATCACCATCAAAGCAATCCAATGGTACCAAGAACTTTTGGCACTTCTATGACTAGTTGACTTCACAACTACACTCGCTCGCCTTCCTCAGCAAAATCCAAGAATAGTGTACTATTCTTTAGTCCTTGAGTCTTTAACACAATTATAATGTAGTCTTTGCTGTTTCCTATAGCTTTGTACCTTAGGTTTTCTTGCCAGGTTTTCGGCAAAAACATATCTTACTCTTTTTCATACTTTTATCGTTGATTGTTTTGAGAATATCAATAAAATAGTGTTTAGTTATTGTTGTAAAACAGTGAAAACATGTTTTTATGTAACTTATATTCTTATACCTTAAAAAGAAAAAAAAAATTGACTTTTTTATATTGAAACACTAACGCAACAAGGGATTAACTTATAAGTTATCAAACATGAAATACACCTGACTTTTAAATTATTTTTCACAATTAATTATTTTTCAGGTTTTTTTTATAATTTTAATATATTGATACTAAAAATTAAAAAAAAAATCTAAAAAACACCTTTTTTCTTCGCAATACTAAACACACTAATTTCAAAAGTATATATCAATACGCTAAACGCCCACCATTAATTCAATTTCACCATTTTAATTTTGATACCACCCCAGCTCAGCCATCTCAACTTTCAGCTCTGTTGTCAACCAATTTTTCCAGTGGCCGCTTGATGATGGAAATGGAACAGAGGAAAAAGACAGTACCAGGAGATATAAGGATGTAAAAGAAAAAATAAATGAGATAGATTACTAAATTTAGAAGTTCTATACCAGCCAATGAGAACAACGAATGCCTATCTCACAGACTGGAATTTCAAGTTTAATATGAGAAAATGTTACTCAAGGCTTCTCTTAACTGTGGGAGCAGGGGATTAAATGAAGCAACAATGCCATGGAAAGGCACCAAATAAAAGGGATATCAGGACTGCTAAAGCATCATTGTTTTGAACTCAAACTTTTGCATTCCTGGTGAAGTCAGTGCAGGTTTGGCAGCTGCAATCTGAGAAGCGACAGATCTCACACCCAAAGCACACACAGGAAGTGCAGCCCTTGCATGTTGGAGAACGGGTGCAACCTCTGTATACCCTTCGGCTTGCTCGTTCTTCATCATCATCACATGTTATTCTGAAATACAAAACGTCTGCATTATTCATTTCAAACTTGACATGTGGTTATAAATCCTTGAAAACCCATGAAACCACAACATAGTTAAATTTATACTCGCAAAATTTGCATGCAATGGCAGACCACTTTGCTGGGGACCAACTTAAAACTTTTATAGACAAACTAGTTAGATTTATACATTCAGGTTGTGCATCAGGCATACTTAATCATACGTTAAGTTCATCTGATAACGGCAAGAAATTTCATAACTCCTGGAGCCATTCAAAACATTGTCAAAGTGTAAGAAAGAAACACAACAATGGGAAAATATATGGAAAACATGACAGCTCATGAAGATACACAGGTGCATTTGCTTCTTCAAAGGAGATACATTTATGAAGCAATCAAATTTGGGAAGCAATACAAGAAATAATCACAATGAAATATAGAGTGAAAAGGTGGCAGAATATAAAAATTGGAAATGTTTCAAATTCTGCAAATGGGATCTCAATAAGACCTGTTTAGAATGTAAACATGCTCCAGCAATTATCAAGTACAAACATTTTCAGTGGTATTTCCTCGCATTTCACTCAGCACAGATACGCTATAAAAGTAGAGTGAAATTTAGAAAATAGAATTACTTAAAAATATTATTATATTCTGAGTTCACTCTATATCTTCTCATCAACAGCACTTCAGAATTAGAAAGTGCAAAGGTGGTGACGCAAGGTTGGATGACATCTTTGGCTATGTTTCAAGAACTACATGATTCCATTATTATCATGGAGGATAAGCAATTTTTAAGAAGCTTCAGAAATTTAAACACGCATCAAGCACAATTATATCTCTGTTTTTTAATATTTTTCAACATGCTAATAAATGGTGCTTAATTCATGGAAAGCCTGAAGAAAACTTAATGAGTTCTGCTCTTGCAACATTTTTATAATCCAAATTTACAGAAACTTGGCAAATGCAATCATCAGAGGATAAAAATTGACAAGCATAAACATACATCATAACAGAGATCAAATAAAAATGCTTCATAAAGAGAACACTTGTTGAAAAAATGTCCAGAAAAAAGATAAAATGCATGAAGTCACAATTCATTCTAATAAATCTGAAATCCTTCTATGACATACCAGAGATCATATCCTTTATTTATGATGTATTCAGCAAGAATATCTTATTTCTTTAATCCTCTAAATGTCCTTTAGCTCTCTCCGATACCTCTTAATAAGAATAATCTATCTATCAATGAGGATAATTTATTTGGCCAGATATCAGCCTAATCATGTAAAGTTGAAACCCAATCGATTGTACTTTTATCAATCCTGACCCATAACTCACTTGTATAGAGGCTTCTACTTGGCATCAAGCATTAGTCATATAAGCATGAAGGTGCATTATATAACATGAGCTTTTGTTTCTAAAGCATCTGCATACTTCCATCACCGAAATAGTGCAATATTCCATCTTCCATTATCAATGTCCATGCAAGCTAATTATTCATGTTATGAGCGATGATGCGCTAAATTCTATGTAAGAAATCACAAGTCAACAAAGTAGAGATGCAAATAAGGCAGCGTAACAAACGAAATTGGAATGAAATTTTTTTTGAATCCATAGCCTCCTTTTGCTCTCTAAAGCGTGTTCAACCACATGAGAAACTTTACCGGTTGAGCAACAGAGAGAACAAGAAATAATCAATAAATGTTATATTAAAAACTGCAAAAATGACTGAATCTCTATACACGCATGAAATGCATAGTCAGGATCTAGCTTTCAATGTAAAAAAGAAATAGATTTTAGAATCATGGTTCAAAATGGCTGATGAACTAAAAACTTCATGAAGATCAAAATAAAGCAAATCATCAACAGTCAGTGATTTTATTTTCATTTGATGCAATGTAATGGGAAACTTACTTGTCAAAAGGCATATCAGCACATTTCCAGTTCGCATCAGCCAAAGCATCATGGTGAATCTGACACTCCTCTTTGGTCCGTAATCGGAACCTGCGTTCCTTATTACATTTACTACAGCGAACAAACTCATCACGGTGACAAACTCGTCCATTATTTGACCTGTGGGATCCATTGCCATTTTTTGAGGCCTGATTGTAGTATTTGAGCAACACAGTCTTTGACAATGGAACCTTCTCCCCATTAACTATGACCCAGACATTGTTCTTCCATTTTCTAGCTGTCTCTCTTCCAGAGTGCTTTTCAAATGCAGCAGGAGTCATCGTATCTGGTATCAACCATTCAAATATTTTCAGAAAATAAAACAATCAAAAAATATAAACAAATATTAAAATAAAGGGGGCAAAAGGAATATACTTCAATACAAATAGCTATGATCACATGCAGAGAACAAATGAAAGCTCCACAAAGTCAAGTCACATAGAAAAAGATATTACAAGCATCCTTAGAATGCAATAAATTTTTAACATTCAGGAGCACCAACCGCCATTTTTTAAGAATTGTTGGGAGGTTATCAAGTGATTGAGACATTAGATATAAGCCTAACTGGACTATTGTGACAGAAAAGATGCCACCTTCTTCTGCAGGAGACACAGAATGGCCAATTGAGCACAAGGGAGTAGTTGCATAATCTTGGCTCTAAAAGTTACCAGGTAAGTCCAGCGGAAGGTAGTTTCACTTGCGAGTATTGAAGATAAACAGTATGACAGTTTTCTCCTTTCAGTGAAAGGACCACAAGAGCTATTCTTACGAACAGAATGCATTCCCTTTCCTATGAACCTAACACTTTTAAAGGGTGAAAACTGCCCTTCCTGCAGTCAAAACAACTTTTACTATCAAGACCTTGCAAGTCTCCGGTCCTCAACAGATGTTGAAACCTCCACTTATACCATCCCAAGGCCTTGATTTTCCAAGATGATATCAATTCTTGAATCAACTCTGAGGAGTTACAGGCACAGGTTAGACAGGCCTTCCAGTTGCACTGTGGCAAAATAAAATTTATAGCAATGTCAAAGCAGATAGATCTTGAGTTGTCAGAGGATGTATCCTAACTTAACATTACGTAGCCAGAAGCTCATGCACACAAAGACGTTGTCCCAGCTTAAGCATCGGTGTGCATGATAGCCCTTTAGAGGTCAACTTCCAAGATTGATCCCAGCCAGTAACCATCCTTGCACAAAACGACGGATTTTTTTCATAGAGTCAACTTGAATTTGAACATAATCTAAAGCAACAACAGTAAGGGTAGAGAGCTATAAGGATAGAGTTGCCAGAGGGAGTACTATAAAGTATATATAAGAGTGCCAGGTGATGCTACACAAAGGCTTACTCTGTCCAACAGGAAGAACAGAACTCTGGCATCAAAAACCAAATCTTAGAGCACCAAAGTCAACCATTGTAATCAAAACAACAAAAGCAATGCAGCTCCATCATAAAGAAGACCACTCAAAGACCACTTTTTGAATCAAAACACAAGCTTTAGTCCAATCTGAACCAGAAAACATCAGGTTGAAAAAGTCCACAGACAAAACTGCATTATCTAGTTGAGCAATGGCATGCACAACCCACTCTCTCAGACAAAACAACATACACTTAGAGATTGTAATAATACCAGAAAACAAAATTTAAACCATACAACTGGCTAAGATCTCTTGTCACTTTTGATTAGAGAAGAGACTGATATCCATCAACGTCAAAATATAACTACATAAGACCTATTCAACACGCATAAAAATCAAACCCCATTTCATCAACACCCTAAAAAAAAAGGGTACAGAAACCAAGACAAAAACTTGTCAAAAAAAGAGACCTTCATCGCAACCAGGAGTGCATTCACATGTGATTTCAAGTTCACCATTGATAAAAACCCTAAGCCTACCAACAGCATCGCCATATCTATGGCTGGTACACCCACACGTCACTTCTATGTACTCTTCACCTCTCTTGACCCCACTCATCTCTCTCAACTCTTCTTCACTAAACAACACCACCAGCTCTCTCTCAACCCCATTAGCCATTTTTGTCCCCCTTTCAAAAACTCTCCCTATTCTCCTCTCGAAAAAACAACCTAAACCCAGATGCCAAAATGAGATCTTTAAGCCAAAAACACCAAAGAAAAAAAAAGATAGGATTTTGAGTGATGGGTATTGATAATAATAACAAAACCCCACAAAACCACAAGGTTCAAAAAGGCTAAAAAAAAAGAGAGAAAGTCTCAGGCTTTCTTAAGAAACACGAGTCTCCAAGAGATCTGGTGGAGAAAACGTTGAAAGTGTCATCAGATAAATAGAGATGAGCGGAGGTCGTTGTTTTGTGGTGATTTTGGACAGAGAGAGAATGAGCTAGCTAAAGGTTCGTGGGGGTGTGTGTGTGAGAGAAAGGCAAGGTTAAAAATCCCTTTTTATGTGCTAGAATGAGTGCTATTTCCTATTGCTAACCTTCCTTGCTGCATGACATGACACGAGAGAAGAAAATAAATATATAGAGAGAGAGAGAGAGAGGAGAGAGAGATTTGGGGTCAGCCAGGGGACGGTGGGGTTTATTGGGGGTATGGGAAGAACTAAGTGAGGAAACGAGGTTTATTTACTAGGGCATATGAAGAGGATTCAGTTTATGTTGGAAAGCTTCACTTTTGCTATGGTGGTTTTGTGGTTGCCTAATATTTTTTTATTAAAATAATATTTTTTTTATTTTTTAAATTTTATTTTTCTATTAAATAATGCAAAAAATTAAAAAATAATAATTTAAAACAAAATTTTATTTTCCAAAAACACAGTTAAATCGTCAAACAAAAATACATTGAAGATCAACAACTTGAGCCGTGTGGTAGAGCAAAATTTTGCTACTTTTCTAGCCTGGGTTTGGTTGGAGTTATTCGAAGAGTCAAAGAAGTTGTGTGAGGTCTCTAATTTTTAGAATTACCTATGATTTTATCATAATCAATGAAAAGAAAAGGAGGAGATTTTTATTTTTATATTTTTGTTATGAAAAGGATAGCCTAATTTAATGTTTAAGTTATACTCCCATCCAAAATTTGCATATTTGTGTAGCATATGGTTTATTTATGTATCCAAAAGATAAACTTTATAGTACTCGAATTATAATTTATGGATATTTACCATATAAAAGATAGATACAAAGAAAATAATGAGATAACATATTTTTTTAAAAATAATTTTTTCATAAGAAAAGAATTCATATCATTTTTTTTGTGAGACCATATGTATTTTATTTATTTTTTATTATTATTATACGAAGACAAATGTGGTGGTGATGTAGCCATGTTAGCGATGAATTTGTGCATGTAATGAGCAACAAAAAAACAATATAGTAGTTCTTAGTTTCTAGGTTTGACAATGGTGGCCATGACGGCTAGGCATGCTTTCATGTACGATCTAGAGGTTGTTGCGATATGGTTTAAAGACGGTGGTGAATTCATAAAATGTCTCATGTGGTGGAGGTTTTAGTGGAAACTGTTGATCGCAGGACCAACTAGAACCTCCTTAATGGCCGCCGGATTTTGATGATGAATTTATTTTGCCGTGATCAAAAGGAAACCTCCATTGCTACAATTACTTCAAATTAATTGTGGATAATTAATGAAGAGGATTGATTATTTTGATTTGTGGAGAATAACTTTAATTAATTGAATTACAACACCAAGTAGAAGGTTTATATCCAAGTTAAGATATACGTGTTTTTATCAAACAAGGGCTCTAAGAAATTTATTTTCTTTTATATATATATATATATCATTTTAGATATGGATTATCTATTTAAAATTTTATCTTCAATAGATTTATTTTTAAATGTAAAAATTGATGCAATATTTATCCCTTTATTATTAATTAATTTTAGGGGGGGGGGGGACAATGATAATAAACACGAATTCACTTACTATACAAGTCAATAAGTCAAGGAATAAGTTAAATATATAGTTAGTGGATGAGTTTAAAACTTGGTGACTATTAAACTATTAAGTTACAATAAAATAATTGAATACACCTACTAAATTTAAATCTAATGGTCCAGAAGCTATCGTTAACTATCAGCCGATATTAAAATCGTTGCAATATTATTGGATATATTTTGAGAAGAGAGAATGAATTTCACGCAACTAAAAGAAGTGATTAATTAGAATTTGAATACGGACATAAAATTTATTAGATTTAAGTGGGCTAAATCTAATAATAGTGTATTCAAATATTTGAAACAACTACAATTTATTTATTTATAATAATACAACAAAATAGGACCCAAAACATAATTATAACACTTGAACTGGTTTGAGCGAGTTGATAAAAAACTCAATTAATTTTAAATTTAAACTAATTTAGATAAAAGAAATAATTGACCTGATCTTGAGTAAAACCTGGTCAAACTTATTAATATTTTTTTTATAAAAAAATTACTTAAAATAATATTATTTTAATTTTTTTAAAAAAAATTAAATTAATTTATTTTTATTTTTTTAATTTATAATCTAGATTTGATCCCGAGTCAACTAAAACTGATTTTAAAACTATACCCAGAAAAGGTAATTGCTTAGGGAGAGCGGTGTCACCTTGGAGGCCTCGATACATGATACGGGCTGCCAAAAGCTGGCTGAGGGAGAAGTAGTTCTCCGCTGATTAAACTTGTAAAAGATGCTGAACACTATTTTAATTAGTTACGGAATATAATAAATACTTTTAAAAGCACTTGCTTTATATCAAAGTTACCCATCCCATCGTAGAACAATAATTTTTTTTTATATATATAATCATATAGGTGGTGATCAGTGATAAAAATTTGGGACTATAAAATTTACTTCATCTGTGGTCTCAGGTTCGAGCCTTGTGGTTACTCATATGATGGCCACTAGAGACTTATATGATCATTAACTTCAGAGCCCGTGGGATTAGTCAAGGTGCGCGTAAGCTGACCTGGACATCCACGTTAAACTAAAAATTAATAAAAAAAATTTGGATGCCTGACAAAATATCATATTAAAAGTTAAAAAAACTCGAGTTAGTAAGTTAATAATAGAGCAATTTGAGAAATATCATGTTAATTAAAATATAATTTTTAAAAAATAATATCATTTAATTCTTATTTTTAATTTGTAGTTATGATTTGATTGAAATTGAATCAGGTTTGATCTTATTAAATATATTACAAGTTAATCCTTTAGATTATCTTAATTTAATCATGTCAACATTAAAAAGGTATAATACTTCTATTTTTTTATACTTTTTAAAAATATATTTATCTTAAAAAAATTAAATTAATGATTTTTAGTTTTTTTATTCATCTTGATATAATAATATCAAAAATAAAAATAAATTTAAAAAAAAATATTATTTTAATATATTTTTAAAAAGATATTATAAATTACAATATCAAACACTCGTTTAAATTGAAACCTAATCTATATCAAGTTAGGAACAGAGAGTTTGCTGTATCAAATGGCGAAACTAACCTTAATAATAATAATAATAATAGAGTTATTTATTTATTTATTTATTTAATCCGGGATCATAGGTCATAATTGCTGAGTTGTCATCGTTGAAGCCAACAAAAAGAACCTTGTCACGACTCACGAGTCATGTTCAACTTGCAGCTACCCAAGGATTTCATCTGTTCATTAGGTCATGTTTTGAGCTTTTTTCTTCCACTTTCCTTTATTTCTTTTCCTTTTCATTTTTTGGGCATTTTCGTGTAAAGAAAAAGTAGCCTCTAACCATAAAGTTGACATCCTCTACTATTATGCATCTCCTACACTTGTGTCAGTTAATTCTCCTGTGTTTCTCATATGGAGCCCTAAACATTAAAGATTAATAATAATAATAATAATAATATATGGACCAAAATGAGAAGATTAAATATTAAATACAAAATCCATTTTGACTAAAAGTCGGGATAGTTGTTTTTTAAAGTGTTTTTTTGTTGAGAAATACATTAAAATATTTTTTATTTTTTAAATTTTATTTTTTAGTATTAGCACATCAAAATAATTTAAAAATATCAAAAAAAATTATTTTTTTACAAAAACAATATCAAACAACAAAATCAAAACTTACCTTGAAAAACTCTTTTACCAATTGTCCATATAATATAATAGAGATCGCCACAACTTGTACTGTATATGGCTGGATCATTCAAAGAGACTTCACACTTTTCATTATTAAAAAACACACCAATGATTAGTAGTCAAAGGGGAAGATGAAGAATTCGTGGCCTCCAATGCACAAATTGGGAAAAATGAGGAAGTCCTTTGATCACAAACTAGGCCTCTTTTTCATGTGCCCAGCTCCTTTTGTATTCCTACTGAACAACTTTATCTTATTAATTAGTATTCTGTTCTTCAGAAGCACTCATTCAAAGTATGCATGGTTTTGTTTATTTCATTATAAAGTGAATGATTGCAATCTCAATCACGCATGGAAGTTGTGCCCCCATGCTATGCATCTCACCTCCTTGTGTTAGTTGCAGGAATTTTTTTATCAAGACTCGTCGGTTGTGCCAAAACAATTTCAATCGAGGGCTGCATGAATAGTGTTTTAAGACGTATAAAATAAAAAAATTATGTTTGGTTAAAAAAATTAAAATAAATATATTTCTGAAAAAGTTTTATAATAGGAGATGTTCTCTTTATCCCATTATCTTCCATCTTTTTTATTTCAAAACAGTAATTAAATCAATACTGTTTAGAAATATGATGGGTTTTAGAAAGAAAAAAGAAACTATTTTTAAATATTTTTTAAAGAGTAGACCAAGTTTATGTAAAAAATTATTTAGTTTGTGTGCTTCTACTGAGATTATGGTTTGATTGTAATAGGAAAGGAAATTGATTACATTATTTTGGCTGAAATTTATGTAATAATTATCAGGTTTTCATGAATAAAACTCATCTTAACTTGTGCTAGTTTTAATTTAATTTATCACTACCTAAACAAAGTCACTAGCTCCTAGTCTTTGAGCACATGAGACTATTTTCTCTGAAATGCAAGAACAAGATCGCTACCAGAAATGAGTTTGCTTTTCTGTTTCCACTGACATGTCCAGGGTTGTCTACTGGCACATATGATCTTAGTTTTAACCTACAAAAGCTTGCAAAATGTGCCCATTCCCCCGTTGGTTTTGCCAGGAGACACCAGGACAAGTGAGGAGGCTACTGGATGGATAGTAGATCTCACCTGCTTTTATTGCCATTGGTCAGAAAACAAGCATCTTGTTGCCCTGCTTGTCACTGTATGCTAAGTAGCTGCTCTCGAACAAAATGAAGGCATGAGGCAGGAAAATCCTGTGCCTGATACTCATGTCTGAAGAATGGCATATTAAGATATCATGACATGACACTGTCCCGTCTACTGATTAAACCACTGTGATTTATGACAGTGTCTGCATTAAATCTAATGCTCCATTCTAGACATATAGAATAATCACTTTTGCTATGCTCTAGAATGCATTAGTCCCATTACAAGAACATTTGCATGCCAGCATGTCGCACCAAATTGGCATGTCAAGAAAAAAGTTGGCTTTCAATGGCAAGAATCCCTATGTGATTCAGCCTGCATTTCTTCATTGCTGCTTTTCTTGTGTTTGTTCAATGAATTTCGAGAAGCCATGACAGCTGCCTTGGAAATTTGTTTTAATTAGACAAATTATGAACAAATGATAAATTAATTCTAAAGAACTTTTGTTTTTCTATTAAAAAAAACTTTTGATTTTTTTAGATTTAATTCTTGATTTCTAGTGATTAATTAAATGTTGATGATATTAAGAATTAATTCTTGATTTATAGTGATTTTATAATTCACTATAAAAAGGTGAGGGAAGAGTTTCTAACTTAAGTTTTTTAAATTTTATACATTCTTCTTCACCTCATTTTTTTAGCATTTCTCTTCTCTTTTTTATACTTTGATTTTCCTTCAAAATCTAAAGCTCAGGTTCATCTTGTTGAGAGATATTTGAGCTATATAATCTTTGGTTCAAAGACCTTGTTTAGAAGTGTATCTAAACCAAAGTAGTAGTGGTGAAATATTGGGAGGTATATTGTAAACATCCTAGTTGTACAAGTGAAGAGCAATAAAATTTTAAAGATAAATGATTCATCCTTAACAATAATAAAATATTCATTATTTTAAAGTGCTTCAACAAGTAAATATCTTTCTTGTTTTAATTTAAGCATGGTTAATTTTATTATTAGTATGTATGCTAGGTTTCTTGATTTTATATCAATTGCAAATATATTTTTAGTAAGCATACTAATATTCTTTATTTTTTGTGAGTGAAAACATGTTTGCCATTAATTATATTGTTGCATAGGCTTTCATTAAAAGCTTTCTTATATTTAGCATGCCTTGTTATGGTAAACTAAACATCATCGTTCACTAGTCTAATATACACAAAAACTATCAGCATGCGCTTCAATCAAAATACTAAAATAAAATTTGTAGTGATCTATTGTAATACATGCATGATTTATATGTTAATATACCTACGTACTAGGTGTATACTAACACTATGGCCCATGTTATGCTGCGGGCGAGGTCAAGTTTTTCCTAACGCAAAAAAAAAAAATGCTCAAGCAATGATAACATTTTTAAAGGAGAAATAAAAATGTGAGACCCAGGTCATTAATTTAAATTGGTTCAGTAAGCTTGTTTAATTTAATAGTATGCTTTTATATATATTGATAACCTCGTACAAAAAAATTGAATAAAACACTGGAGGTCAACTCTTAAACAATTTGACCTATGGAAAAAGAAATTGAAAAAAAAAACAATTAAAAAATATAAATAAAATTTGTGTCATCCCAGGTTAACTCGACCAACCTGTGACCCGAGTTCCGAGACCAGAATAACCCTATAAAAAATTACGAAGATCAAGGCTAATAATCTAATGTTGAATGATGAAATTAAAAAAAAAGTTTTTAAAAAATAACCTAAGAAAGACCGAAGTCAAATTTGACTAATTTTCAAAACCTATAACTCAGGTCATAAGACCGAGATTACCCTGTAAAAGACAAACACAAAAAAAGCTTGAATCAAAATTCTCAATCATCAAAGTATCAAAGGATGAAATTGAAAAGAAAGAAAAAATCAATCAAGAAAAGGATTACAAAAACAAAATAAATTACAATAAAAAGAATGAAGAACAAACCTAGTAGATAAACTAAATGAAATAAAACAATGAGGGAACAAATTTAAAAATACAATAAATGAAGAAAATAATAAAAATATAGCATTAAAATGAATGATGACCAAATTGGATATAAAAATTAAATGAAATCAAATGTTAAGGGACAAAATTGAAAAACAAAATCATCTACAAAAAAAATTAAAAGCAAAACAAATAGTAATAAAAAAACAAGGGTTAAAATTGACACAAATACAATTGATATGACACTTTTAAATTTTTAAAGGGTTGGTGCGAAACCCGAGACAAGGAGAGAGAAAATAAGGGAAGAAAAATGTTTGTTGATCTGCCGCCAACACGTGCTCTACCTCATGGAAGATCTCGGTGCACCACTCCAAATACCACCGTGGAAGGTGATGTTTGTAGGTTGGACAGTGTTGCTTGCGCTACTTACATGCTGACGTGTGCAACCATTTCTTTTGTTCAATAATATTAATATATATTAAAATACTAAAATGTTCTTAATTCAACTTGATTATAATTAAAAAACACCTAGAAAAAAAATACACTAAAATGTCCATGTACGCGACCTTAATTTCTTTTGTATAATTTAGATATGTTACTATCTTTAGAAAAGTGAAAAGATAAAAAAGCATCTAGATATCAAAGTGACTACTTTTTTTGCTTAGTAAATAAGTTATTTTACTATGTAAGCCATGATAAATATAATAATGATTAATAAATCATGAGAAAAATATCATAATACCGAATATACTTGAGATTTTTTTTTGATAATGACAAAACTATTATTTTATTGTTACAATCTATCACGAAACTATGTTTTGGTGAATAGCAAAAGAATGAATTTTTTTTTAATTTAGTGTTTAAATATTAGCTTTTCCATCCTTAATAGTTATTTCCGTAGTAATTTGATTTTTTTTAATAATAAAATATATTTTTAGATAATTTTTAATATACTGAACCCAAGTTATCTCTTCGTCAGATCATGACAAATTATTCACAAAAGTCAACGAGATTTATAATAATTTTAACTCTCACCTACTTCGAATTTTGAACCCCGATAGCATTGTGAAGGCCATAGGGAAAGCTTGCTTGTAAGTGAATATTTGCATGACTTGGATGTAAAGATGACAATTCCATCCAATTGTACGGATGTTTGGTGTTATTTGATATCGATCGAATCGAATTTTTATTATGATTGATTGAAATCAAATTAAAAAATATAAAAAATCTGATTTGATTTGACTAGAATATATAGACGTAGGTACCCCAATCTGCCACACGATTTTTTAACCTTTTTTTTTTTTTTAATTTTATAGGTTTGTAATTTTTTTTAATATAATGCGTCGATTCTTACACTATAATTCACGGAGGATTTTTTTTAGCATTATATATGACATTTAAATTTATTTTATGATTTATAGAAAAATATATACTTTGTTTTTTAAAATTAATTTTAAATAAAAAAATCAAGTGTACAATGAAATAGAAGATCCATCCTAACTTATTCCTATCTGAACTTTGAAGAGAGAGAATATATTAATATGTTGATTATTAAAAAATTATTTTAACTTAAAAATTTAATTTATTAAATAATATCTCAACTTATATATAATTTATATTATAATTAAATTTATTTTTTCAAATGAAAATTTTTTAAAATTGAAACTTGTATAATCAGTACTATGTTGAGATTTTATTAATTATAACGGAATGATAAAAATCTGAATTCTTAACCACTTTATCAAGAAGTCTTTAATATTATATTAAAAAATTATTTTAATCCAAACACTTGATCAGTTAAAGAAAATTTAAAATATAATTTATAATAGATGATTTCTCAATATATAATTTATTTCATATTCTAATATATTCTTTCAAGTAGAAATTATTTAAACTTTAAATTTGCATAACCCATATTATTTTGAGATTTTATTAATTAAAATAGAGCAATGATATCGTAAGTACTCGGTTAATAATAATAGAAGATGGAAAATAATATGATTTATATCATATTATAAGGCATGATAGTAGGGAAGGACCACCACCTCAATGATTTATATCAAATTACAAGGCATGATGGCAGGGAAGGACCACCACCTCAATTCAAACTTGATAATTGGCCTAACATTTTGAAGCTGCATATGATGACCACGCACGTACATAGACTGCTATTGCTCTGACATTTCATTGGTACTTACCTGTATATAATTCGCTTGGTGCTCGCCGACTATTAGCCTCTGAGTCTTCCTTTTACTAGAATCCAAGGAGGATTTGCAATTTCAAAAAGATTTCAAATCCACCAACTATGTTGAAATATAGTAGCCTCGAACTACTTAGTTTCCCTCTGTCCTTTTCTCTCTTTTGCCTACCACACGCCCCCTATAGCCCTAGAAAGAGAGCCTGAAGAGTCCAAAACACTTGAATGTTCAGCCTCTAAAGATCACCACATGCATCATTGTTTTGGGTTTGATTTATTTGCATGTTCATATGCCATGAATGGACCTTGCTTTTGTTGCCACCAGACTAGCTATAGCTAGCCCAGAACCCCCTATGCGGCTCGCATCATGGAGCAAATCATGATCGCCACCAGGTCAAGCCTAGCAGGTACGCAAGAGTTCGAAGAAAAATGGGAAGGCGATAGAATATTGTGCTGCAAAATATTGCCCAGTGACAGATTTTGTACAGGACAGCTTGGTGAATGCAGATTACGACAACCAATGTGTGCGAATCACTGACTCTGTCCGTAATTGGTACATTGGGACAGCATGTGTGTAGGCTTTTGCTAACACTTGAAAGCTTACAATTATGTCTTGATCTTCGTCAAGGACTCGAAAGCTTACTTGGACTGTAATTGTACTTAATTTACCCTCTGTTAATAGGTATTTTTGGGGTTGCGGTTCTACGGTGATTTTCAAATATATTTTTTTAATTTTTATATATATATATATTTTTTAAAATATTAATATCAGAATAAATTTTAAAAAAATTAAAATATAATTTTAATAAATTTTAAAGTATAAAACACTTTAAAAAACAACACATATCTCACTCCAAACAAGCAACATTCATGTATTTATAATTATGATAACTTTTACTAATATTACAGTTTGAAGAAACGTATTCATAAAAAGTTTTTTTTTTAAATTAAAGTATTTATCACGATTTGAAATATTAAAAAGCAAGTTTAAACTATGAAAATTTAACGTGTAGAGTTATGGTATCTAAAATCATCTTTAATTCTAAAATTTAGTTACATGTATTACTGTAACATTATGGGACTCCATTGTTAAGCATTATCCATGGTTATAGTAGAATGATCAGCAGGGCTGAATACCAAAAGAAGCCACCATGAAAAACTACCAAGGAAGTCGAGAAGATCAACCAAACCTCACCATGGCGCACGTAAATGCAAAAAAAGCAATGGACTGTAATAAGATACGTGGCCTAGCTAGGTGTGGCCATAGCATTGCTAAAAAGAGCACAAACGACTTGGCCTGTTTTAATTTCACCTTTTTTGCAATGATCATCGCCGCTAATTGTCATTATCATTGCCAACTTTTTCACTCTTTTTCCTCCTCCTTTTTTTGGGTTTTCTCAAAGTTTCAACTTTGATAATGTACTCTTGTTGTTACCAACAAAATCTTATCATCTGGGGAAGAAAGGGTACTGCAAGTAGATAACATTCTTGGAGGGATAATGACTCTCCAAGTGCAATTCTTCCTTCTAGGCTTGTTTGATATTGACATGGAATTGTAGGTTAAGAGTATAAAATTCATGTTTGATAATTATTTTTTATTTTTTTTTATTTGAATATAGTAGATAATAGACGTTTTGGAGAGGAGCTTGATACTTTAAATGCATAATAACACCAAATAGTCACTTAAGCTTCAAATTAAATTCGAATTTATCCCACTTAAAATATTTATGGCACAATGTATAAGCAATTATTGCAAGATAAAACCCAGAATGTTAGGAGCCCATTTGAGGTGTTGATTCATTTCTTCGTAACCTATTGATGCTATGCATGCAAAAGACTCGCATGACCTATGGCAATATGTGGATCCTCCAAGAGGAAAGATAAGTTAGAGGTTTTTCATTTTTTTTTAATTTTATATCAATGAGTATCACTCCAGTTTCAGTCCTAATGTAATAAATATTAGTATTTCTTATATCTTGAGTTGGAACATTTAATTTTTAATAAAAATTCTTCATGAATCTCCTAATTGACAAAAAATTTGATACGCAAAAAGTATGAAAACACATGAAATTAATTAACAGCCCATTTGATATTCTGTTTAAAAAATATCAAACTAATATATTTTTTAGTTCTTATATGATAATTTCAATATGGTAATGTTAAAAATAAAAAAAATAAAAATATTTTAAATAATTTTAAATAAATATTATCTTTAAAAATATATCTTAATACCAAATACACCAAACAACTTGAGGAATCATTGGTAAAGGGTGGGATAATAATTTACGAGCTCGTAATTGAAGTCATTCACTCTCTAGTCTCTATCATTGTGTAGTTAGTTGGACCTACACGTCTTTTTCAACTTGTAAATCACATCAAATTAGCTAAAGATGTACCCATGATTTTATCTAACATGTCACCCTGGGAATACAGCTTAAATGAAGGTTTGTTAAAAAAAAAATTATTAAATTTTTTTATATATAGTTTTGATGTATTAATATTAAAAATAAAATTTTAAAAATAAACAAAATAATTTTTTTAAATAAAAATTACTTTAAAAAATAATAACAATTATACTATGAAACACCCTACTTGAAGTATACGAGTGGCTGTTTCTGCTTATAAAAAGAAAGGAAAAAAACGATAACAAACAAAATATGTTATCTACAAAATGGTATAACAAAGTGTCATTTATAAGTCTGTTTCTTGGAGTCTTTGAGCTTGTCAATCTTGCATCTCATTCTGGCCCTACCGCCGTAGTAATCAAGCCCCCACTGATTTGTCCTTCGTCAGGTAAGGTTGGCACCTCCATATCAGGTGGCGATCAGCGTGACGGGACACTTGTTGGTGTCTTGGTGAGGATGGGAGAGGTGGGTCACTGCACAATGATAGATGTAACTGGCCTCTTCAGAGATGCTACCTTAATTGGCAATTAAGAAAATATATTGTTTTACTATATATATATAAACACAATTTATAAAACATTTTCAAACACAGTTCAAATGTATAATTTATATTTTGTTAAAACCACTGAAAACAGTACTTGAAAATACATTTTCAATCTAAAATATATATGCTTCACATAAACATTTATACTACGTTATTAAATACATATAAATAATTGAATAATGTTAATGTATATTTTGAATATAAAACATCTTTTGATTTTTTTTTGATAAATTTAGTTTTAGTAAAAAAAGAACATGCATGATTTCTTAAATGCATTGCTAAATATTAAGAAAAATCTTAAGAAGAAAACACGCACAATCTACTAGAGATTGTGAGATCCACCATTGTAGCTCATATTAAATTAATGATAATAACTTACAATCTTCTAGATTTTTTTTTTCCTTTTATTTACCATTTTTGCTGTGATAATGAGTCATTATGTCATATTATTACTGAATTTTCTGGCCACGATGAGAGAGGTATATACTGGTTAATTTACTTGGAATCGTACATGAACAAAAACATCCATGTGCACCTACATGTGGCCTAGGAGGAGGAGGAGGAGGAGGCCTAGGAGGAGGAGGAGGAGGACGACTCCCAGTTTCATTTTTGCTCATCCCTGCTTTTATTTAGCATGCATGGTACAATATAATAATTCTTTCTCTTCCCTGATTTGAAGGCATTTTCAACTCATTCTTTTCGTTAGGTCAATGAAGCCTATACGAAGTGAAGTAATAATTCTTTCTTTTCACAATTTGAAGGCATTTTGAAATCGTTCCTTACGTTACATCAATGAAGCCCATCCAGAGGGTCCATTTCACATGGGCCTTTACTTCTTTGGGTAAGTTTAGAACGTTAAGCTGAGGAGATCATGTAGTATTCAGTGTTGCTGGTGGGATTACTTTTTTTAATATAAGAAATATGTTCAAGCATTGCTAATATAGTTTTTAATAATTTTTTTAATTATTAAATCAAAATAAAATATATATTAGATGATATTTAAAAAAAAAATATTAATACGATAATGATATATTTGACTAACTCAGGTTATAATATCATGATAACCCTATAAAAAATAAATAAAAATAAATCATAAACACCAATTTCTAATCAATCTAATGTTGAAGGACGAAACTGGAAAAAAAAAATATTCGAGTCAACTTGCCAAACTCGTGATCCAAGTCATGAGATTAAGATAATCTCATAAAAAACATAAAACATATAAAAAAATAACGAATCCCAATTTTCAACCAACTCGATATTGAATGATGAAATTAAAAAAATAATTCAAGTCAACCCAGATTAACATATTAAATTTACAACTTTGTTTATGAAACCGAGATAACTTTATAAAAAACAAATAAAAACATTCAAGTTTTTTTATTTGATATTTGTTTTTTAAAAATTAATTTTTTTTTTAATTTTATTTTTTGATATTAAATTATTAGGCCTTCAACTTTGTGATCTTTTTCTTTTTTTTAGGAGTGTACTAATCTCATATTCAAGCTAACGTGATTATCAAGTTTAGTCAGGTTAACTAAAATATTCATCACGTGGATTTTTTTATATATTAGAAAAAATCTAACCTGATTCACGGCATACATGAAATATCAAAGCAAATCCAAACATAATTGGTCCAATCTTTTTGAATAAATAAATACATATAAATGATTTATCTAATCTTTAAAGAATAACGAGAACCCATTCCCTTGCAACAAATCTTAATTCACTAAGGTCTTAGTTCTTATCGGCATCCACAATAAATGATTATTCAAATTTCGAAGGACCCCCCATGGATGCAAATAGCTTTGTTTTGCTCTGCACAAAATACTCAAGAATGGGAAGACAACTTGGATATTCACTAAAGATAGTTTCTTGAGATGTCCTTATCTGACATCTTTAGCCATGCTGTTATAGCCATTGAACGCTATATGTCCCCCCAAAAGTGCCTAACACTTTCTTGACTGTGAGCCTTGACCTAACCTAACCGCTGTGAATAGTGAAGAGAAGATCGCTCAATGGTCCACCGAACCAAAAACTTCTTGCAGGTGTTTGGAAACGTGTAGTTATTTTTTTAAAAAATTATTTTTGATATTAGAATATTAAAAAAATATTAATTTAAAATAAAAAAATATTTTTTTTAATATTTTTTTTTAATATTTTTAAAATATAAAAACAAATTGGTTAAAATTTAAATATCAAAAGCATTATTCTACCCCGGACGTGTCCAGCAGAATCAACGTTTTGTAGCTACCGGCTAATGGGTCCCGCAGCAATTTTTATTATGGAAAACTTAGATTTAGTCCCTAACTTATTATTTTATTATCAATTGAGTCTACAATCTTTTGATTTATCAATTTTACTTTAAATGGAATCTACATTAATTCATCCTTTTGAAGCGTTAAAACAGTTCTCGATTTATTACCAAAGACAACTGTAACATTAATCAACACAAGAGGAAAGTCTTAAGCATCTAAATATTTTAATTTCCTTTTAATCAAATATTAGATAATAACATCTCATCTATTTAAAGTGTTGAAATTAGTTTAAGTCGCCATCCCAAATTACAATCTTAATATTAAAATTAACACAAAATGAAAGATTAAGCGTCAAACAACCCTAACTTTTCCTGCTCCTATTGGAAAATGATAGTAAAAGGCATAAAATGAAAAAAAATAAATTAAAACTTTCATTTTTTTATTATTTAGAACTAAAATCCATGCTGTCCAAGGCAAAAACACAACGGTTACTACCGACAGAACAGGGTTCCTAAGTTGTTTTAAACTGAAGAGAAACAGAACAGAAGATGGTTCAGAGTTTAGAAGATGATAAAGCCAAGGTTTGAGATGCCCGAACTTCACGGTGCTCTGTAAGATTCCGAGATTAATGTCTCATTAATTCATGCCATAAGTTATCTTTTAAGTTTTTGTTAACACATCCCCTGCTTGCATTGGCGCGTGGGCTAGCCTTGATTTTTAGAATTTGTTACCTATTGTGATTTAATTATATTTTTGAATTTTAAATTATTATTTTGATATTTTTGAATCATTTTAATGTGCTAATATAAAAAATAAATTTTAAAAAACAAAAAAAATATTATTTTGATACATTTAAAAACGAAAAGTATTTTTAAAAATAAACTTTATCACACTCTTAAACAAACCCTTAAAACTGATTGTTTTTGTGTTTAAATGTGTTTTAAAAATGTATTTGACTTAAAAAAAATTAAATTAATGATTTTTTAGTGTTTTCTCATAGTTTTAATGTGTTGATGTAGATAAATAAATTATTTCAATATGTTTTTTAGCAAGAAATATTTTTTTAAAAATACTCTCACCACAATACTAAATACACTTAGATTTTTGACAATTATCTATGTTAATTAAAACGTAATAAACATAAGAATGGTTAAACTATGAGACAATTTATTGACCATGCAGCTCATTGTATGTTGAAAGATTTAGTAACAAATGTTTAACTTGGATCAGAGGTTATTTTTGTGTGATCAAAGGTTATATATATTAACTATGATTTTATGGAGTAATAAAAAAAATTAGTATAGTAAAAACCACGCGCCATGAATTGACCTGGGAGCTCTTTCAATTCCTCAAGCGTCATTGTCTATGCTTCAAATAATTACCAAAAAAACAAGCAAATTAATCCATGTTTTCACCAAATAATTTAATACAAATCCAAAATCTTGATCAATTATTCTCTATCAGTGTTCCCATTACCTGACGGTCCTATCGCCCTCTCTCTTTGAAAGAATTAAAAATCAGCTGATTCTGCTCAAAGCTTCAACCTTTGAATCTCTCATTTTAAAAAGATCGCAACTTTCCCTCTCCTCATCTCTCTCTTAACTACAAACTCTTCAAACATAGTAAGTGTTTCTTCTTTTATTTCCTCTTTTTTGTAGTTCTCTTGTGTTTGAAGTTTCAAAAACTTGTACTCCAAGCATCTCTTCTAGTCTCCCCATGCCTATCTCTTTCTACTAACTTTTTGTGAGTGATAATTAGATCTGGAACAGTTTTAAGCAAAACCCCACTTTTTATTTATTGCATTTCTTAAATCTAACTGCTTCTTGGTCATTAAAGTTTGAATTTTTAAGTTGAAAGTTAACATTTTTATTGATTGCTTTTATCAACTGTAAATGCCTTTCTTTTATTGGAATTATTAGGTGTGCTCAGCTTTTTCCCTGTAACTGTTAGTGCCATGGAGATTTCTTTTTGATTTTGCTAATTTGGAAATTTGAGTTCTTAATCTGGGAATCTTGTTGAGGTTTTGTTATTAAACATGCTAGTGCAACTTTGCTTCAAAGTCTTGATAGGTTAGATGCTGTTCATTTATCTGAAAAGGAGGCTTTGGCTCTATTACAGAACCTCCCTGCTTCTGTTTGGCTCTTTGCTGTTCAGTAGATTGGTTGGGGTTTTGCTTTAGCTGTTGGCGTTTCTGGGCTTCCTCTGGCAAGTTGGAGTTCGGGAGCTTTTGAGTTGGAGGAGATCGATGTCTATCAAAAAGGCATTTGTGAGCATGAGGAAGAATGGAAATTCCCACCCAGGAAGGTTGTTTGGTGATAGAAGATGGCTTATTCCATTCTTTACAAGCTTGCTTGTGTTTTTAATCCTGTTCTCTTCAGCTACTTTTGGGGTATTTACATCTTCTTATGGGGTAGAGAAGGTTCCATTTGACACTGTTTCATATAAAAGGCCGGAGAACTCAAATGGGTATTTTGTAGAATCAGATTTAAAGAAATGGTTTAATAGAAGTAGGTATTCAGAATTGGAACCGCCTAGATTAGCTTATCTCATTTCAGGGACGAAGGGTGATAGTCAAAGAATGATGAGGACTTTGCAGGCTGTGTATCATCCTAGAAACCAGTATATCCTACATTTGGATCTTGAGGCACCCCCTCGAGAAAGGTTGATGTTGGGAGTGTATGTGAAGAGTGATTTGACGTTTCAAGAAGTTGGGAATGTGCGTGTAATGGCACAGTCCAACTTGGTGACTTACAAGGGGCCTACTATGATTGCCTGTACCCTTCAAGCAATTGCAATCATGTTGAGGGAGAGCTTGGAGTGGGACTGGTTTATCAATCTCAGTGCTTCAGATTATCCTCTTGTGACACAAGATGGTTAGTACATGATGCTGCATTTTTACTTGTTTTATAATTATTATTGTTGCCTTTTTCTTGTTCTGTTGTTTACCTTATTTTGTTCCATTTCCATAAGAGGATCGGTGATGTTTAAGAATTGGTAATTTACCTATTGAATTAATTTGAACTTATCTCCACATATGCAGTGAAACTGTGCTCTGGTTCTTGTATCCAGTATAGGTAAATATCAGACAAATTGTAGTAAAAGAATATTTAAATGTGGATGGAGTGAAGATTGATGCAGTAAGTTGCTAATCCAAAACAATAATGGGTCTTTCAATCTTATCCTTGCTTCAGTTCACAAATAAGTTAAATCCATTAACCTTTCCTGTGTGAACGTGGTGTGTTTGGATCCAACCAGGTTTCCTTCATGCGGTTCACATATCATTTCTCAGTGCTGATGCCATTCCACATCTTTAGTTCTAATTAAATGAAGCTTCAATTTTTTGCCTTTAGGGCAAAGCTTTGAGTTATAGTTCTCAAGTAGGTTTTGCGCATTTTGCTTCTAAAGAAAAGAATGTCTTTGTTCTAAATTGGGGAAGGCATGAAATTAGCATACTCAATCGATCACATTGTCGTGCCCTCTTTTTGCACATCAGCAGTCATGTATGTTATAGAAGATGCATTTCTGTATTGCATTTGTAAGATGTTTTGGAGATTACAATCATGCCTTAAATGTTCTTATGGGGTTCTATTTATATTCGAATACACAAAGAACAGAATTTTGACACTGAGAGTTGCACATGGAGTCTAAAGCCATTTAACAGCCTTTCAAGGGAATATAGCCACTGTATTGTTGTGATCTGCTGGAGGCTGGCTCACTATGTGCAGCTGCTAAGTGCTAACTCAGTCTTTGGGGTTCAAGGAACCTCAAAATCTCCGCAAAAAGGAGACTTGGTATCAGGGCTGATAAAATTTATTTCTATAGGGAGACTCTTCTTGAAAGTTGTGGACTGGATTCTGGGGTGAGTTACTGTCTCCTGGAGCTCTGCTGTATGTCATTCTGGAGTGAGAAATTTTGCTATGTGCCTATTTTAAACATTTCTCTTGCCCCCTAATAACTAGATTTATGCTTCCACATGTTTTTCTCAACTCTAGTTATTTTTAATGGAAAAGATCATCTCCTGTGCTCTCTTATTCCATCGTGCAAGGTAATTCTCTTTGAAAAAAATCTATTTTCTTACAGGGGCAATACTAGGTGTTGGTTCTGCCCAAGTGATTTCCTGCAAGGTTTAATTTGAAAACTCGTAAACTGTATAAACCATAACAAGATGTCAGCATTTATCTTATTAGATCAAGGATGCATTGTCTTATGCTATGGTTTTTGGTATACAATCATGTTAAATGGTTGTCTCTCAACTCTTTGATTGACTTGCTATTCATAAGTTGCATTGAATGGATGAACTGACAGAAACAGCATTCTGCCTTCAAATCTTTTCATGCTGTTCAGCAATATGAATAAGTTTTGTAAATTGACTTGCAAAATTTCTCTGGAGAATTATGAAGGGTATAGGAGGATTGAATTTTTTTTTCTTCCTGAAGTTCTGGCAATTCTGTTTCTTGTAGATATGCAGATGCTTTGCAGTTGTGAAATCTGATTGTATTTTGACTGCAGATCTGCTCCATGTGTTCTCAAATTTGTCTAGAAATCTTAATTTCATTGAACACACACGGCTAACTGGATGGAAAATGTAAGTGAAAAGAACACAGAACTTTGCATTACTGCATTAGCAAATCTTCATCCGCGTCTATTTTCTGAAAAAGAGTTCACTTGGGGCATTTTTGATCTGCCAACTTGTTGCAGGAACTCCAGGGCAAAACCAATTGCTATTGATCCAGGCCTTTACTTATCAAAGAAATCCGACCTTTCTTTGACCACTCAACGTCGATCACTGCCCACTTCTTTCAAGTTGTTTACTGGTATGCATGTCTATTTAAGCTTCAAGGGTTATTTTTAGTTTTTTATATACAATTATTTATCAATGAGATGCTGGTTGTAACTTTGTGGGATTGCATTGCATTTCTGATTCATGTAAGCTTGAAACCATTCATAGCTGAATATTAAATTCACTGCTTATCCCATACTCTATCACCCTCTTGCTCTGTGTATGTGCTGTGTGCGTCCAACATGTTTACCGATGTACTTGCATAGAGGACAGGAAACATGGTGTAATGCATGGAAAACACCAATACACAGGGCATATTGGGGAATGCATATAGCAACGCATTACCCTGACCAAAGTTTGGCATATTGGGGAATGCATATAGCCATACTGACATCTTACATGTGATAAGGATGAATGCTGACATGTCATCATTATCATCTTAAATTCATGTAGGTTTTAAGAGATCTCTCATGTTGCATTATTTAGTTGCGCAGTCAGTTACTGCAAGTTACAGAGAATGCAGTAGGTGAAAACAAAATATTATCTTGATCTTTTGCCTGAAAAGTGTCTTTAGAATCTCTCCTCTCAAGTTGGCTATCCTGGATAAGTATAGTAAGGGTCTTCTTTCTGTATTTTGTTTTCTACCCTCCCTTTTTGCATCTTTTTTCTTCAAATTTGAGTTGTTTTAGTTCATCCAGTTATGATCCCCACTTGAGTGACATATTGTGAGTGAGAATTTAGAGAGTCACCCGTCATTAGTATTGCTTGAAGCGGCTTCTCTTAAGAATTGAAGCTGCACAAGCATTTGAGTTTTGTTACACATCCATTAAGAAGCAACTCCTTTTGAACCTCATGGAGCCTGTTGATGGTCGCTAGATTATCTTTAGTGGTGGTTCTTAAGCTGGTATAAGACTCGACCAGAATCCTTGCATGATAGAGAACTATGAGGCTGAACGCCTTCTGGTCATTTGATTCTCGTAACTCTGCATCTAGATAATTTCCTGCAATTGTTTAACTCATGGCCTCTGGAAAATTGATTAGTTTCTATACAGAGACCTCGTCCTTTATTTCTTTTGTTTTAATATGAGAAAGAAAGAGAGAAGAGAATGTGAATTTATCTTTCTTCCCGTATTCAGGTTCAGCATGGATAATGCTAACTCGATCGTTTCTTGAGTACTGTATAATGGGATGGGAGAACCTTCCACGAACTATCCTCATGTACTATACAAATTTCGTCTCCTCTCCTGAAGGATATTTCCACACTGTTATTTGCAACACTGAAGAATTCCAAGACACAGCCATAGGCCATGATCTCCACTACATAGCCTGGGACAACCCTCCTAGGCAGCACCCCCTCTCGTTGACAATGAAAGACTTCGATAAAATGGTTAAAAGTAATGCCCCATTTGCCAGGAAATTTGCAAGGGATGATCCCGTTTTAGACAAGATTGATAAAGAGATTCTAAACCGCACAAGCAGGTTTGCTCCTGGAGCATGGTGCATTGGCAGCTCAGGCAATGGATCTGATCCATGCTCCGTGCGTGGTAATTATTCCCAATTTCGACCAGGTCCTGGTGCTGAAAGGTTGCAAGAACTGCTTCAGTCATTGCTGTCCGAAGATTTTCGAAAAAAACAGTGTTCATGATGAAATAAAATTTTGACATAACTTTGAATTGTACATTGGTATATTCATAGATCATACAGCTTGTGTACACAACAAAACTGTTTTTTAAGATGAAATTGTAACAGTTACGTTGTATTTTGTTAGTGTCTTGCGATAAAAAGAACACACACACACACACACAATATATATATATATATATATATATATATATATATATATATATGACACTATTCATTCAATAGATTACTACCAAACTTCTTCATCAGGTTCCAATTTATCACATTGACTTGTATATTAAATATGTAATCGTCTAATGGTTATAATCAAATCTAAATAGAGAATCATGCAAGCTTATACTTGTATAAACGAGTTTCCTACTGGTTTATTGCCTACTAACAAGCACTTGTAAAATGTTTTAATGTTGCCTAGGCCACAAGTATCGTCTACATCTTATATTACTAGTGATAGTAAATCTAGCAAGTTAATTTGGTGATCCATTAATTTGATACCTGATGTAAATTAAGTTTTATGTGAAATTCAATGGGAATTGATATGGTTAAATTCAATCAATCTAGTCAAATTTGTGATCTAGGGGTTAATTTGTTATCTAGTTAAAATCTTTGAATTTTTTTGAAAATTTCTAGAACTGAACTGTTTCATTTTTTTTTTATTAAATCTTGAAACAGCACCATTTTTAATTTATCTATCTAACCTGTGACCGACTCTTAGGTCATGCCATGAACAAATCATGCTTTGTAACTACGGAAACGACTAGGTAAATTATGTGGACGAGCGGATAAACTCCATCAGTCTAGCAAAGCAATACTTGAAGCAAACTTCAAGAGGATAAAATCTTGCAATCAAATGGAATGGATCCTGGCAGCTGATGAAAGCAACTTGTGTAGCTTGGAGAGGTTGGAGCTTCGTTATTTGGACAAATTAAGAAGAATCTGTCGGGTAATTGCACCACCTAGAGGTCAATGACTGCAACAGTCTGAAGAGTCTATTTCCATTAGAATTGATGAAGAACCTCAGAAACCTTGAAGAGAGTGATGTTGAATGATGCCAGAAAATTCAGAAACTGGCAACTGGTGAAGAAAACAGTAGTTCATTTACACGTCCAAGTTTACAGAAACTGGGAATGAAGTCCTTGCCAAGAATGAATCCCTGCACGCTATTTAAGTTGTTGATTGCCCACTCCCAGAATCACTACCATCTGCTCTCAAGCAAATCAAAAGATGCAAAAAATGGTGGAATTCACTGACGTGGAACAAACTCTAGCACTCTTCTCAGTCCATTCTTCTTAGAGGATGCAACAAGAAGATAAGAATCAGGAATAGACAACGAGTAGGAGCTGGAAGTTGAGCGAAGAAACGAATAGCAAGTAATTGAAGAAGTAGGCAACTGTATAACTTCTATTTCTCATCCAGTTTTGCTTACTAAAGAAACTTGTTTTAGATTGCGGTTGTGTTCAGCTATATACGTGCATTGTAAGAGTCTAGCTCACTTGATATATGCTGCTGCTGCTATTGACCGTAAGGTGGTTTTTGTGTTGATTTTTCCTGCTTGATTTTGCTCTTACGCTTGGCAATGTCTTGACAGCTTTAGCATCATTTGAGAGTTAAAACGTTTCAATTATTGTTATTAGGTTATGTTCTTTGAGAATCTGACCATTAGATCAATCGAAACTCGACAATCAATAGATACAATTAAGTGTCCGAACAAGTGTTTGATCAGTCTCTCCTAGAAGAGATTAAATTCATGTACTTCTCAACAATCATTTCTGGTGGAAAATCTGTGAAGTAGCCCTTCTCTACTTCCAATCCTTCTTGGGCTGCCAGCATCTCAACCTCTGCCTGGACCCTTTCAGCTCCAACCTGATTGGGCTCTAAGAGGATACAAGCGATCTCAAATGAATCATCACCGTGAACGAGCGCCAATGCTTGCACGGTAGGAAGCCCGCCATCACGAGCCCTCACCATCCGTGCAATCTGTCGAGCAGTTGAAACATCGGTGCACACTACAGGAATGTTGTATAATGCGACCCATGGTCGAGCCCCAATCATCACTATTCCTCTTGTTCGCGACACATGGGTCGGACCTTCATCAGGGGCTCCAGGGAGAATCTCAGGTATGGTCCACCCAGCCCATTGGTTGCCCATGAAATTAGGCGTATAGTACCCCAGCTCGCGCCTGATGGTGTCAGGAGCCCTGCCTGTTGGATGTGCTGCAGCATAAAGAAATACTGGCACTGCAATGCATCGAGGAAAACAAGAAAGGAGATATAATTCAAGAGCTACAAAATCCTGTTTGTCATGATATATTGAAACCTATATCATGTAATTTCATTATAATGCTAAGAAATCTCAAGTCATGGATAAATCCCATTCCATGCAAAGTGATAACTAAGATGCTACATAAAAGTTCTGGACCAACCTTGAAATCTGCTGCCCATATCTGCTGCCACTGTCTTGGCCAGCCAGGCTGCTTCATCCAGCGAGGCCCGAGCCAAAGGGTGGAAAACAATGTCATCTACAACACCAAGCCGAGGGTGTGCACCGGAGTGCAACTCAAGGTTAATGGCTCCATAAGCAGCCTCAACCATGGCTAGCACAGTTTGGTGCAATGGACTATAAATGGGACTCCCAGTGCTATCAACAACAACATATGATACAATAGTGAACCTGATCCTATTATAAACTCGGTCCTCAAATTTGTTTACAATAACACTTTCTGGGTCGAGCCTAGCAGCTCGTTCAATCAAGTCCAGAACTGCGCGGTTACGTGCCTCAGAGATGTAGAGCATGCAACTTACCAGCATGGATTCATTTGCAGTTCTTTTGTTCTATGCATCAAAGAAGAATAAGAGCTACTTAGATATCTAATGACACTGGAAAAAATGACTGAGATTAGTTACAGAGGTGGTAAGAGAAGTATAAAAAGTGTTCACATGGGGTCAGAAGCCAGAGATTGTTGAATGTTAAGAATGCAAATCTGTGTGATTTGGTGGTAATATTCATTTTCTTTCTTTCTTGATGAGATAAGACAAAATGTAGATGAACATTCTTCAAAATACAAGGAGTCTGTTTCTTTTTGTGTTTTTTAAAAAAATTAATTTTTTTTTAGTATTTTTAGATTATTTTTGTTATAAAAATATAAAAAATAAATATATTATTTTAATATATTTTTAAATAAAAAAAACTTAAAAAAAAACCAATACAATACTAAGCTCTAAATATATTTAATTTTATCAACAAATTGATCAGTTTTATAATAAGGATTGAGGTTGATTAGCTGTAAAATAAGAGTTTAGGCAGGGCGAAGCTACTAATATTTGACAGGGAAGGTCAAAATTAATATAACAAAATAATTAAAAAATTTATTTATTTAAAATAAAAATTATTATACTGTTTCATATTTAAATACTAAATAAAAAAAAAATTAAAATGTTTTGCGGGAACCAGCTTACCTCCCGGCCCCTAGTTCCGCCCTGAATTTAGGTATAAGTGGACATCTATAACAATAATTGGAGCTGAGCCAAAACCAGAATAATTTTCTAAAGATGCCAAAACCAGAATAATTTTATAGGAAGAGCCAAAACTTAATTTTTTTTTATTTCTTGTGGGACCATACGTATAAAATATATTTACAACCTTAGAATTTTTTATTTTTTATTTTTTTTGCAGGGATTCGAGCCCAGTTACCCTCCCTCTCCACCCTGTTGTATAAAAGTCGTAACTTGCTGAGGTAAAATACATTATCTACTGGGTTTTACTCTGTTACATGTGCAATTGGTTTAGCTTCAAATGCTTCTGAATAGTTCTATTAAGAAGAAAATACTTACATCCATGGTAATTAAACATACATAAGAAGTAGAATACCAAAGTATAATAATTCAAGAAGACTAAAAACTAAAAGAATACCTAAAGATAGCAAGTACATGGCATTTAGGGAGGCAAGAATAATAAAGGAGATTAATGGAAATAAACTACTCCAATTGCAGATTTTTCATGGAATGATGTCGAGTACTTTCTTCATTATTTTTAGCAAAATAATGATTAATTGTTGTATTATTTTTTTAATTGTGAAGATTTTAGGTTATGAAGAGTTTGAGAAGAGTTTAAAACATCATTGAATTGAGTTTGAGATTTTGATAGAAAACTCTAAACGCCATGCCTATTCTTTAAATTTCTCTATAGCTTATGCCTATATAATAACTCTAATTTTATCCATAATATGAAAAAACTCAAATGGGGTGCTTTGGATTGTTTTAATTCACACGTAAAAGTAAATTTGTATGAAATACGAACCTTTTCAAGTGAAAACTAACTTCTGAGCTAATTGTCTAATTCATAAATGGGTTTGATAAAAATTCAACAAAAAGATCAAAATGACTACTCTTGCAGTACATGTAAGAACATGAACATGAACATGAACAGGAAAAGAAAGATAACAACGCAACTCGAGCTCAAAAACTAGAGAGAAGAAAAAGGTAGCTCAAAAGAGAGGAAGAAGAGAAATAAAATTCTATAGAAGTTACCTCGCAACTTGAGTCAGAATCCATTTCTTGCTGCTTTGCCTTGGCTTTAGTCTTCAGGGGAAGTAATGATGGTGAGAGGATAAGTCATTTGTGTGCGTGTGTGTGTGTTTATATATACAAGCCATGAAAGAACTGCTAACAATTAAGCTTGTGTGACTCAGCATTACGCAAATTCATTAGAAAACTGTCCCCACGGTTTGAACCCTCAAAATCAACTGCCATGGATAAGGAGAAATCTGGCTTGTTTGCCAAAAGCATGATCCACATGGTGCTGAATAGCATCATATGTTACTCACATAAGCAAACATTGTGTGATGTATAATAAGAGTGAATAAAGAAAACAACACAGGAAATGTCCAACAAACTGACTCGACATATCACAATGCCACACCAAAGCCCACGGACAAGTTAGAAAACTCACTATGCCAAGAGTAGGTAAGTGCTCTCGTGAACCTAATATCTCCGAGAGGAGTTATTACAAGAACACTCTCCTGTCCACAAATTAAGATATTTGTTGAGAATTATTGATTTCATATGGCTGATTACAAGGACACGAATGCATGTTTTTTTTAAAAAAATTAATATGAGTAATCGAGCTAGCCTGCGTGTACCTCGACTAATCCCACAAATTTTAAAATTAATGATTTTATAAATCTCTAATAATTCTGAGATTTATAAAACTCAAACGGATTAAAATATACATCTCTGTTTGTTATATAACATGGTAAAACAACGTGTGATCATTTGTTAAAGATTTTCTTTAACTCAGCCAAGTTGGTGACACACCTAGGAAAATGAACTTTAACATGATCTCCAGCCACTAAAAGATGAAATCCATCAAGGGCCTCGTATACCAAATTGAGATTGATGACGAGAAGTAAAACCCACCTCATTTTTAGGCTGTTAGATATGAATTTATGGGTTGAAAAAACTTTGAAACAACGCTGTTAACGTTGGTTTAAGTGAATATAAATGGGCTGGTTTAAGTGAAACAATTTATGAGTTAATTTATCAAAATTACAAGTCATGCACGAGATGATCATGGGCTGGATTGATCCTGTTTAATAACCTTGATACATTGTATAGTCTTCATAATTATTTCTGGACCCTAGACCTCTCTCGATTCATAATTTAAAACTTTGGAATTACTTTCAACAAACCATTCTTTAAGGTATTTCACATACTCTGTAAAACTTGATGTGTGCGTGCGTGTCCCCGCGACATATATATCAGATACCAAATACAGATGAGTACTGTTCTTGTGTGAAGATAGATGCCGATGATACAAAATAGAGAAACTTACACTGAAAAGGACAAGGAACCTCCTCACACCAACCTTATCTTTCTAGAATCTTTTTGACCAATCACATCTTCGTCTCTACAGAACAAGTAAAAGATGATCTAAACATTTATTTTTCTTGTATTTGTTCTTTTTTCAATATGGATAGATCAATTTGGTCATGCATTAGATATCAAAATCAATGAATTATTATCTGTGTGCTATGTGTCCCTTTTATTTGTTTTGCTGACAAAATGCAACCTAACAAAAGAAATTCCTAATGAAAATAAAAACTGCTTAAATTCGAGCATTTTCTCCAAGCTAAATTATTACATCCGAGTGTCATTAATTTCTTGCTACAGACAACAGTATTTCCAACTCATCTTGGCAACACGGTTTCTATTCTGATAACGAGAACCAAGTTTCATACAAAATACATCAGAACTTATGTGAAGAATTAGATCAAAGAAAAAATCAAACAACTTTCTTATCCAGTCTATTATAACAAATGAGAGGGTTAGGTTAATTACCTTGTTACAAATCAAGTGATTTCTACTTCTGATGTAAGCAGAATCTGCATTGACTCTCTTGTTATGCTAGCTGATAGTGCTTTCTGCCCTAGCTGAAAGACTTCTCTTAATTGTCTTACAAGCAATCTGCAAAATTGAGGCTGTTAAGGTCCCATTGATCTCCTAAGCAGATAAATCATCAAATTTCTAAGAGAGAGTTCGGTATTTGTCTTTATAAGTATGTTGTAAGTTTCCATACTTTACAGTCAAGACCAGAGACGCCAAGCAGTAGCCAGACCATTATTTCTTGTCTGATTTGCTAAAAAAAGACTTCCTACAGATTTCAATTAGAATGTCATGTAATTGTTCACCAGACCATGAGATAGCGATTCAGGTTCAATCTCTCAACATTTTTCTGAAAGCAACTCTACTATCAAACAATTCCAGATTGTATACAACGCTATGTTGCTTGCCTGATCAGTAAGCTTTGCTTCAACTCAAACAAAATCCCTGGAAACTAATCTTCAAAGTAGAGAACTAATCCCACCTTTATGCTATCCACATGCGTGAAATTCAAGGAAAAAAGGTGTTAAAAGCACACAGGAAAAGAGAAGATGAAACTAGTGAAACCTAAGGGTTGATAATATCATATTTTAATTAGCATAATATTGCAGAACATATCATAGTTTTAAATCTTACAGGAAAATGTACTCTCCAGACATCTGAACTGACATGGTGATCTGCTAGATAACTTTTATGACAATTTACATACGGTAGCGTTTGATTATTTCACTGAGATAAAATAGATGAAATATAATAATAGAGATGATCAGGACTAAATGCTCAATTTATTGAAATATTTTTCAATGTTGTTGATTTAAAACAATATTTAGGGTTTTAGGGACTAAATTTAATATTGAAACATGCATGTGAGATTGAAATTAACAGGCAAAATAAAAATGGCTGTACACGCCAAAAAGTGAGAGAGGGCATATCGCTCAAGCAACTCATATAACCTCCTCCAGTGGCCAAAATCAGTTTTTCATCATAAAAGAGTTGCCTGCCCCTTTGCCATGGCTCCCAGAAGTTTTTTTTTTTAATTTCTCTTATTTGTTTCTTGAATTTACACGTTATTTCATAGTATAAAGTTATTCATTTAGTTCTCATCAAATTAACTTATTTTCTAATTATTCTTTTTTTTTTTAAACTATTTTCTAACATGATTATTAAATCTAGTTAATTCAGCACTTGCAAGTCTACCTAGTAATCCGAGTCAATCCAAACTTGAATCAGACTATGTCTTATTTTTTTAAAACATTGATTCGATCAAACTTGGATGATCAAATTGATACATCTATACTTTTAAATATATCCTTATTTTCTCTTATATTAGCTCCACTATTTCGGAAATTCTAGTTATATAAATCCGGGTTTAACTGTTTAAGTACATAAGCACCCAATTCTTATATCAAACAATTTCTTTCGGTTATCATGATAGGTATAAACAGCTCCTGGTGTGGACAATTTTATAACCTATTGACTAATTTGCAACCATGATCTCTTATTATAAAATTTGTCGCCAATTCAAGTTCATACTTCATAATTAATACTTGTAAAGTTAAAGTGGGCCTTATGGTAAAATCATTGGGTTGCATGGAAACTTGAAATATATATATGCATGGAAACTTGAAATATATATATATATTCCAGAATCAGCGCCTGGAAACAGTTCCCATGCTTCCACAACCTTGTTAACTCCGCTCTTATGTATGAGAGAGATTAAGAGGAGTAGATGCATGGCTCTTTTTACATGACAAGCAAGGTCCTGTGAATATAAAATTCTACAATTATACCTTGCTAAGGAAAAGGGAGGGGAAAGAACTCATTAATTTTTTCTTCTTCTTCTTGTACTACACAACTAAGAGAGAGATCGAGGGAAAAAGAGAGGATCATGGCTGCGGGAGGAGCCCACAAAGGAAATGGTAATGGAAATAGAGGAAGGCCGTATGGGTTGATGCTGCTTTTAGCATTTGGGGCTGCTTTGCTTGGTGTTATGGTGCTACATAAGTTCAGAGAGAGACGCATCTTCAACCTCCTTGTCAAAGAGAAGGATCGTGAGCTCATGTCCCTCCAGCTTATCTTGCAGGTCCCTCCCTCTTTCTTCCCCCCCCCCCCCCCACCTCTCTCTCTCTCTCTCTCATGCATGCATGTTACTTTTGAGGTGTCTTTCTGTCCGCATGACAAACTAAGAAGCTTTACGCACGCTTTCATGGCTTTCTTCACCATTTGAAAAGTGTGGAGGAGGGCTGTATAGCATTTTGAGTTGTGAATTAAGCATGCAGGGTTCAGTTATGGAAAACCCACCATTTTTTGGGACCAATCTTGCTCTCTAGCTAGTTTTTGACGTGGTCTCTTTCTTCAATGTGCTTATGATATCATGTGAATTAGGTTGACCACGGCTTTCATTCTGCCATTTCTAGGAGGTAGAAGATAGCGCATGATCCCAAGATATTGACTGATTTATAGCAGATCTCAAAACAATACCACCAATACAGCCAAAAGTCCTTCATAGAAGGTTGAAAAACTCACCTGTAAAGAATGATTATCTGCCTATACAACTTGCTAGATGCAATTTGCATGTTCAGGACTAGTCATTTGGTTAGAAGGTCCTGTGATGTGATGACATTTCACAAGATGGAGATGTTTGATAAAATATTTCTGGTACATTAAATTCTTCTGGTACATTAAATTCTTCCGGTACAGATCAGTTGAACTGGACCAAACTAATCTTGTGTTTTATTAAGCACAAATCCCATGTAATATTATATTAAATTCCCTTACTATATTGTGTAAAGCACATGGTTCGATCAAGAGTGGCCTCCCTTCCTCTGTCCATCTGTTGACAAATTATTATGTACATTGCAGCAAGAGAAGAAAACGAAAAAACTCCCCCATTCAACACACTAACAACTAAAACGAGGAAGAGTTCAAAAAAAAAAAAAACCTAATGCATCATCTGCAATTGTTTGTGCATTATCAGTTTCTAATTTTCCTGATTCAGTTGTGGAACTCAGTTGCTCCTCTATATTTTAACCTCCGGCATCACTTCACTTTTCTATTGATTTTATACTTTAATTATATCCTCGAGATCATAGTTATTAAATTCAGTTCAGAGTTGACCTGACCAACAGATCAAGTCACGGGTCAACCAGAAAAAATTAAAAAAATAATTGAGATTTTAATAGCTCAAGTAGAAAAGTTAATAAATAATTCATATAGATTTGATTTCAAATGTGAAAATAGATGATATATATATATATATATATATATATCAAAAGGTTAGAAAACATTTCATTAGAAAATAGACATGTATATAGTTATTCCACATCAAAAAATTAAGAAATATGTTTTAGAAAATATAGCTAAGCATTTATAGATTAATTTTATATTTTTTAGATTTATTAAAGAATATAAAAAAATTAGGTCTCATTTAAGTTATGTGACGTTATCCGGGTTCTGAATTGACTCGACGGGTTACTTGAGTTTGATCGGGCTAATTACAAATCTGAGTTTTGTTTATTTGAAACTCAACCAAGACCATGCAACTAGCCATATCGGTTCTCATAACTATCCTAAAGATGCAATGTACTTGATTATATAGTTTCCAAACCCAATCTTCTCCACCAATCGAAAAGCTAGGGCGCCATGATATGTTTAAAAACAAGCATGCACACATGACAACACTCAGAAAATTAGAAGCTGAACTTTGCTTTGCGGTGTATAATCTAGATCATGATGTTTAATTCTTACTAGATTTTTAGCACTAAAAGTTGTCACATCTTTTCTTTTCCGTACTCAGAAGGAAAGAGAACGCAGCAAAGAAATGAAAAGAAAGGCAGAAGAGATGAAAGGGAAGATATACTCTCTAAGAACCCAAAAGATGGAGCTTGACAGGAGGCAGCTGGAGATGCAGTCCACAATTGATTCCATAAAGGATGAACAAAAGATTATGGAGTCTGCCCTCGAGGAGAAGCAAAATGAGATCAAAATGCTAAGAGAGATGAACATTGATGCAGATAAAGGAAACCTTCAAATGGCGGATCTTATAGAAAGTCTGAAACAAAAGGAAGCTGAAATTGAGGAATTGAAGCACCACCTTGAATACCCAGCTAAGAAATGGTCAGTGAGCACAGACGACCCATCAAGCCCACCCATAAACATGACTGTATCCTTAAACATGGTAAACGAGGGTAACATAGAAGTCGATAAGAGTAAAGAAGAGGAGGTTCAATTGCATGAAACTGCATATGATGGCAATGGTTTGGATTCAAGGGGCAATGGAGGCAACTCTACTTCCACCAATCTAGAAAAGCAGGGTGATACTGCCATAGTTGAAAATGCAAGTGAAAGCAGGGTAGGCATTGCAGACAGGAGAGAAGTGTCAGAGGAAAAGGAATCACAGAAACTTGATGGATCTAGAAATGGAAGTTCCATTGGCATTGATAAGGATCAAGAGTATGAAAATGAAAGTTCTCAAGGGAAGCGTGCTTCTGGTGCAGGAGAGGAAAATAACACTTCAAATGCAACCGAGACAATTGTCAGCAGAATCGGAAGAGCATCAAAAACTGCTGATGCACATAATGATGAGAAATCAAGGGATAGAGAAGAGCATAAATTTAACCTAGATGGGCAACCTGGGCTTGAAAATGTTCAGGAGGCAGAAGATCGTCAAGAAACATTAAGAGGTGGTGCGAAGCGGGAAATGGTGGATAACTCCAGAAGTAGGGGGAACGAGAGGTACCACCATGCTAGCAGAGTACGAGGAAAGAGAAGGACAGTGGTTGCCAAGAATAGGCTGCTGGAGAGCAGAAATGATGTAAACAATGTTGCTGAGAAGACAAGAAATAGAAAATTTCCTATGGATGATCAAGGTAGACTGATATACAGAGAAGGGGGAAGAGCATCTATTGATGGAACAACAGAAGAAATAACAAAGGCAGTAGGTTCTTCTAAAACCAAATCAATAGAGCATCAAAACCATGAAGACTCTAAGGACCTGGAAAACAAACTTGGGGAAGATCGACAAAACCAGCAGATGAGTGAAGTCCATGAGACAATGAAAAGGCTCCCAGTAGCTCATGACGCCAAAGTGCTGACAAATGGAAGCCTTGATGGCCAGCTCAGTAACATCAGAAGCAATGACAGAAAACAGAGCCTGGATGAAGATCAACAACAAGCCAGGGGCACAGAAGAAAGCCGAAACAGTAGCAATATGAACACTAAAAAAAACAGTGATGAACAAGTGATAAATATCAGCAAGCATGAAAGGCAAGAACAAATGGAGGATTCAGATGTAGAACACAAGACCGATGCAGATTCTGGAGATTTTTACAAGGAATCAGTTTCTGATTTAGAAGAGGATAAAGAAGAGTACAGAGAGGAAACTGATGAGTCCGACTTCTAGCTGATTACCAGCATTTAATATTCTTGCTTACTGTAAAGGTTTTAAATATCTATCTTCACGACTGTTAGGACAGTTATCAAGTTTGCTTAGTGTTTAAAACTAGAGATGTATTGGAATTACCATCCCAAATCCAAAAATACAATACAAAATTTGCAGGAGACTGCTGGTTAAATAGAACCGAAATGCCCAAGAGAGTAAGCTTCAAATAAAAACCAGGTGGTAGGGATTTTCACCCTTTTCGCATCCAGTTCTTCCAGATAGCTACATTGCTCCATTGTTGTCAACTTATTCTTTTAAATAACCTAATCATTAATTTCTCCAGACCAAAGATTAATTTTTCATATTTGTCCTCGCTTCAATTACTTCTCTACAAAGCTTCAGGTCAAACAAAGTGTCAACTCGACACACTCAACCAAGGACTGTAATATTATCAAACTTCAGTTCCTTGTTGGTTGAGCCATACAAATGAAATGATGCACTTCCAGAAAGCAATCCGGCGTCAGTCTCAGACATGATGGGCATAATCTAGCATATAGAATCCTCTAGGGCAACAATACTCAACAAAATACGTTCCCATGAGATAATGAATACAGATGACTAGTTGATAAGAAAACAAATGCCATTGTTTATATGATTAGTTCCAAAAGCTGCCACATTGTCTATTCGGGTAACCTGTTGATTAAAAAAAAAAATGGATTTCCTGTTGCAATACCATTAATTGAATTTGAACTTGGAGAAGATAGCATGTGATAATCAGAATATAGTAAAAATCAAACCATTAGAGTGACAACAAAATGGCTATGCCAATGTAAAGGGCTTATTTTCTTACCAAAATAAGCAATTTAACTTCCAAGTTTAATCATCCATCATCCATCACTAAAACAAATCACAATACTTTTTGTAGTATCATCTGCAAACAAGGAAAATTGATCCCATGACATGTGAAGTACAGCCGAACACATTATTACCAGAAATGTCATGGCTCGATTACACACTTCAAGCCTCAGTGTGCTGCTTCCAATGGTTTCTGTAAACAACAATCAAATGTAAGGAAAAAAAAAACTGCAATCTCAGAATAATTCTAGCTAAAATTGGTTTAATTTTTTTTTATTAAAAGTTACATTCCATCACGAGTTTGATTTATGAGTTCAAATTGTTAGTTTTCCTGAAATTAAAACCACATTCAGCTAATAATCTCTTTGCTCGAAAGCCATGAAATATCAAGTTTGCAAATGACTTGAGCAATTGAGAGGTAACCTCATAATTGTGGAAACTGTGTTCTCCTAAATGGCATTCCATCTATAAGCCTCGCTATCCCCATTAAAGACAAAAACTAGCCTCAAACTTTGATCTTGCTACTACTCTATGTTATACACTATACTTGGGCACAATCTCTCTCCTGATAGCCAGATTCCCTCTTAAGATAATTGGTGTAGTGATGTGTTAGGTGTAGCCATATTCAATATGATCATTGCCTTTTTATATATCATCAATATTTATGAGGTCCATGCATTAGAAATTCTTAAGAGTCAAACGATCTACACATGACTGTTCGCAAGTCAATTCCTTGGATAATCGTGTATCACACAATCAAATTGTTTAGCACAAGATTGAAGAAGCTTTTCCTGGTATGTAAAACTACAAATGAAAAGAGAGAGAGAGAGAGAGACTTCAAAGAAGAGAGAATGAGAATAGACATTGAGAGGAGCCTTAACCTTCCTCCGTGCAATTCAAAGTTAAAGATGCCAATGTGTTTGCCTAGGCACCCCAGATGAGGCCTTGGCGACTTGAAAGCTTTTTATCTGGGTACTTAGAGATAGGCACTATGCACTTGAGGCATTTCCTAGGAACCTTCTAGGGATAACTGTGTTTGAAATTGTTTTGCACTACTTTCATAACATTACCCTTAAGGGTTTTTTTTTTTTATATTACCCTTATTTAATAGCTGTCTTAAAGGGTATTTTCTAAAGTTAATGAAAATACAAAACACACGTACTTCCTTTGATCAAAGAGAAAATGGACCACCTACTGGTGCATGAAAAGTAAAAAATAGGTATTTAGATAGTTTGATAATCTGTTATGCAATTCTTTCATCTCCCTTCTAATTAGTTCCTCTCTTTCTCCATCATTTTCTTTCATCTCTTGACTTTTAGCTTTCTAAGTTATTAGAATGCCAATTTTTTTTTGTTTCTTCCAATTCCTATTCTCCTTATGCTGCTGCAGTATTTTCTTTCCAACATCCAAACTATTACACTGCTCTGCAATTTTTTACAGCCTTTTTTTTTTCAATTCCTATTCTCTTAGTTGCGGAAAGTTGTCTTATCAAACTAGCTGGCCTTAACACCTTATGGCACTTTGAACCTTTGGCAACAATAGCCCCATTTTATTTGTCTTCTATTGGATTTCCAACTATTAAAGAAGCGATTCAATACTTTGCCTATTGTACATATTAAAAAAAAGAATATCTATATCTTGAAAAATGCACAAGCCTATGTATTTTGAAACATGGTTGCTAAATATCATAATAATTGGAGATAAAATTTGAAAAATTACATTTTGATATGCACTTCATTTATAAAAAGGAAAACAATTGTTAAAAGATGACCATCTGTTAAAAAGGGGGATAAATGGAGCAAAGACACCATTCCAATTTTCTGATGGAAAAGGAAGAAATAACAGTAGAGTATAAGGTAGAAACAGTGAAAAAATATATATATCCAAAAGTACCTCTTCCTTATTGCTCTTGCCTCCTGTAAAGAACTTGTAACCCCCATAGATGAGTACACCCCAGCCGCTTAAAGAGACAATAACAAACTGCAATTCAACATCCAACAAACAATCAAGACAGCTCATATGACACACATACCTTCCATCATATCCATTTCCCCACCAACATCAACAAAATCAACATGGCAAAGGACAAGAAACTCATATAAAAGGAATCAAACATGAAAACTCCCATAAAAAACCATACAACTATTCAATCACAGAATATAACTCAAATTCAAAAGTTTTATTTTCTTCATATATATAAAACGACAACACTACCAGCAATACTACTCCAAAAAGACAATGCTCTAATATTCCATAAATACACAAAATTCTGAAAAAATCACAATCAAAATACTTTTGGTGTGGAAAAAAAAAACTTATGCGAAAAAAATGTGTGGGCAATAAATTGAGCAGATTCGTTTTTAAACAAATATAAAAACTTTATAACATCAAACATATAGTATGGTATAATATAAAATGCAAATGACTAACATGCTCTTCCTTCCACTTTGATGGGCTCATTGGATCTTGCCAGCAGTTAATCCTCGGTGGTCCATGGTGGTCTGCAATTATCAACAAACATAATGTAAAATTCATAATCTCCAAGCAAAAATCTATCATTTATTTTTTTCCTAGAAAATTTAATAATCTATTATTTCCACTGAAAACTTTAATTTCAAGATTTAATTAAGCTCAGAATTTTCAACGACTGAGCTAAAGGTTGCAGCTTTAAACAAAATTAATGAATTTAATCAGTTTCTGATCTACGGCAGGGTGATACAGATCGACAGCACGAATACATACGTATGCGTGAATGTTTGTTGGTAAATTTATTCGTCGTATATGTTAGTATGTGTATGTGTTTTGCGGGATGGATTTACCTGCAGCACCGGCGAGGCCGCGGCGGTGGATGAGGGCGGCGGCTTGAGCGGGTGTCTTGGGAGAGGAGACTCGGGAGAGAGTGACGGCTTGTCGAGCTGCCGCCGCCGCTAATGTGGCCATGGATTTCTTTTCTTTCTTTGTAGAGATCGATAGAGAGAGGAGAAATGGAGATGAGAGTAGACGATGGTAAATTTTTGCTTAAAAGAAGGGGGAGAGTGGAAAACTCGAAAAGACACCGAGTTTGTTCGTTTTCGTCAAATATGGAACTGAACGACTTGTCAGTTAGTTTTCTGGGGAATTTGCTTCTTGTTTGGACTTTGGAGCTTCTATCATCTATGCCATTCTATGCATTCTTATCGTACCTTGCTCGTGTCGTTTGTTGACTGGAATTGAAAATTTAAAACAACTTGGATTTATTAAAAAATAAATTAAGGGTAAATGGATCAGTTTGAATTTATTTTAAATAGATATTACCTTAAACAAAAAAAAAAAAAACTTTAACAACATTGTTTTAAATGATTTGTTTTTTAATTTGACCCAAACAAGTTAACCATCATTTAATTTACTTGAATTTAATTGGATTAATTTTCTAAATAAATAAAAAAACAAACCTAACACAAATCATGCTATGGGTTGATGAATTATTGATCATCTTAGACAAGTTTTATAATTAGCTTAGGAAGTATTAGTTTTTGTGCTTCAATATATTTTTCAACATGTTTTTTGCTTTAAAAATATTATATTAATGTTTTTGAGGTGTTTTTTTTTAATGATTTTGATAAGTTGATATTAAAAATAGAAAATAATATACATGAAAATATATTATTTTAATTAAATATTTTTTTTTAAAAAAAACTATCTACAATATTACTAAACACACTTAAACAAATCTGATAACTATGATTTTATGTGGTGTAATGTCACATTAGTTGGATAAAAAAAGCTAAATTTTTTTTGTACTTTAACGTGATATTATCCGACTAGTTTTCTGAAGTATATATATATATATATATATATATATATATATTTTTTTTTAATAATCAATGGTAATTTGGGGTTAATTTTTTTGTATCAATCCATCATCTCTTTATTTTAATTAAAGTTAGGCTATTCATGTTGTATCTAAAAAATTCACAAGTACTAAGCATTGACTTGTTAGCCTTTAACCTGGCAGAAACTTAGACATCAGCTTTGCATTTACTGAGATCACTATGATCGACAAGTGTTCAGCTCTCTAACTGTAGTATAGATACTGTCTGAAGAAGTTCTAGGCACTCTTCGATTAGTAACTTCTCTTGTGCAGCCACCTCTGCTAATTGTGATTGTAGCCCAACAGTCTGCTCAGCCTGGTGCGAGAGAACTTAGTTCAGATGACATAAACAGGAGGCTTCAAGCACCAACGCAGTATTGCTTTAATAGCTGCTGCTTACTGAGGGTGAAAATGTAGACATTGTTGACTTTGATGGAAGCTGAGAGATCCGAAGCATGCTGAATTGCGAGCAAAACTGGATCCACCTATAATTCTGGATTTGCTAGTAAAATCACTTATTGCTTAGCTGAGCTGGTTTAACACTAGCTGCTAGAAGGCGTTTCGATTCGTCTCTTCTTTTCTAGGATTACCTTTGCACATTCCATAAGGGGTGCTCTGCGAATGACAGAAAGTGAACACTCTTTGGTCTTTGAAGCTGGAGATAAGTCCTGCCTTTCCATGTCTCCCAAAGCTTCCAGCAATTTGATCTACACAAGTAATTATCGGAAGCGAGTCCATGAACTTGTATGCTCTATCTTGGTGTTACATTATATTTGATATTTCTACACGGGCATTATTAATTCATCATGCAAAAAGATTTGTTAATGATTCGATAATGAAGAATAAAGTTCAGTTTCATCTCGAGTTTTTCCTTCTGAAGCTTATTTTCTTTTGCACCGAACGTCGAAACTTCGAAAGACTGTTACAAAAATTTGTTCTGCAAAACCGTCAGAAAGAATTTTTTCTCAGACTCCAATTACTGTTGAGGAACCTTGTACTAGTTGATAGGTTAGAACCCTGGCAATTGCAACCATATTTGGTATAAATCTTTCTTGATTGAGCATAGTTTCTATCTCAGATCAACAAGTAGACATTTTATTTCAAAAAATCAATCTTGAATTAATAAGTGTGAACAAGTGATAGATTGTTTCCTAACATTAATTGATCAGTTAAGTTAATCATGCATACCTCCACTTGCTTAGTATCAGCCCTATCGTTGGCATACCGCCATTGCATCAGCCGAACATGAAGCCTTCTTGGCTGATGAATGTTCTCAACATTCCCAGATCCTGAGAGCAAGGAACTAGATGACAGAGATTTTTTATCCTTAAACAAGTCTAGACCCATATCCAGCAATTTCTCAACACCTGTAGTCCTCAACGGACTTGATTGTGGTTTCGAACTTTAAAAGTTCATCAACTTTACCTTGCTTTCCACTGACATCACCCTGTAAGTGAATTTGCTATTTCTATTCTCTTTTCTTCTTGTTTGTGCTTTCGTTTACATTACCCTGTAAATGAATTTGCTCTCTTTATCACATTTTTTTATTGTAAGTTTCTTCATTTTTCGAGAAGCATCTAATGATTCTGCAGATTGAACACTAGCATCTGCTGTCCATCTTCGAGACCTTGTTGGTATATCATTCAAATAATTAGATCACTTTTATTTAATAAATTTAATATAAAAAATGGTTTAAAATAAAATTTGAATTGGATCTGGTTTTACTGGTCATTGACTTGACCTGTAAAGCGACATTGTGATTAATAATTATGATTAATGGGGTTTGCATTGCGTTTTTTTATCAGCTTGAAATTACTGTTAGGATTCCATTGACGGTGCTTTTACTTCTCATTTAAGCAGGGTAATGTTGGAAATGAAAAGATTCTGTTGGACTTCCTGAGAAGCTTCAGGAAGTAGGAGACCCAGGTGAAGTAGTGGTGTTGTTCGATGGCTACTTCTTGATTGCCGGCATTTTCGTGTTTCCAAGTGGTCTACCTGGGATTCTGCCAAGTGGCAATCATTTTTTCCCCAAAAGTAATCGATTTGTTTTTTCATTTGACTTCAGGTTTTGTCAACTTAAACATTTGGTAATGGTGACTGAGAAGCCAAAGCTCCATTTCTTGTGACCAGGATTGTTTCAACATAAATATTACCAAGCTCCATAGTTTATTTGCATTCTCCCTGTATTCATTTTGAGGGACCAAATTTTTTTTCATGGAGTCTGCCATTATGAAGACTCCTTGGTTGATAATCTGAATGCACGAGAGGTTTGCTGATAAGGCTTTGGCACCTACGCAAGTACTGTAAAAGACCATTGTTCTGCTAAGGCAATGAGCCAGTGGGTTTCATCAAGGTCAGCACCATATCCCAAGTCCAATTCTCTTCCCAGCCCAACTATACGTTCCATTTCCAGGAGTGAGAATTTTTTATATACTCAAAACCTGAGACCTCCCTCATAGGGAGTGAGAGTACCAGTTACTTGAAGCCTTCATGGTATAAATTCGACCTGATAGATCAATAATATTCTCTCATCAATCACCTTATTAGTGCCGATTGGGAGGGAAGGGGAGGAGGAGGGAAGCTTCATCACAAAGGAATAAAATGTTGGGAAATGAATAACACAACTACATCTGTGTTTGAGAGAAACCACAAAAGAAAAGTAAAGTTGATACTATAAACCAGAAAGAATGGATGAGAAAGATTCAAAAGCCCCTTACAGCTCTACTAAACTCCAGAAGAAGCAAACCCGCAATATCAATATCGCGAAGAGGTGTTGGAAAAGCAAAAGAAGATCAAGTAAAACTATAATGGATGACTGTTGGTTTGAGCTTAAAGCTAGCCAGCATAATAAACTGAAAAGACTTGCTAGGCAATAGGCAGTAATGCTTGAATAAATGATGTTAAATTAACATTCTATACTACAACAGGCACTTTTACAACCAACGGCCATGCTTGATCCTGTAAAAATTGTGCAAGCATACTTGATCTACAAAATTTAGATGTTCTTACGCACCAGGGAAAATATGAAGCTTCCATTTCCAAAATCAATGAAAATTGCACTGTTGTAATAAAGGATGACTGTAATCTACGTGCTTTTCCCAAAGAGGCTTGTATTTTTCCATCCCAATTTTCAACCATGGCTTGGAGTTTCCATTGAAGTGCAACACTGCCCCTTTCTCTATCAAGTGAGGATCAACATTTGTATAGCCCAATCCCAACACATGCCATGAGGGATCTAATGGCTCTGTCAACCCATAGAAAGTCAAAAGCCCAGGAGGTAGTGTTCCAAGTTTCCAGAGTGTCCGATCCACATTCTTTTCTTGCCAGTAGTGGTAGATTTCAGTTACATTTCGCTTCCTCCACTCAACCAAATCAAAAACATTCATTCCAAATGCCCAACCACACGCATCAGGATCAAAATGTTCTCTAATAAGAGGGTGAGAGTAGTTCAGGTACTTGTGGTATCTGTGAAATGTCTCCATGCATGTCTCAACTGCTCCATTAACGTTGCTGTTCAAGTCAACTGAAAATAGACCAGATAAATCTTTCTGAACAACTACATCATCATCAAGAAATACCACCTTCTTCAATGCAGGGAAAACTTCAGGAATATAAAATCTGAGGTGATTAAGCATAGATAGATATTTTGGGTTCCGGAACTTGATTGGAGTCCGGCCATCATCATTATGGCCTGAAAAGTAATAGCTTTGAGTTTCAGAGTCTTGGAGCTGCTTAAGCACTGGAACATAAGAAGCATTTAGCCATTTAAAGTCTTCAAACTTCTGAACCTCAACAGTAACTCCTCGGAAAGTGTTCATGGCAAACCAAGCCTTCATTGCGATGTAGTTTATTTCATCAGTTACAAGATGAAACACAACCATATCTGGATTCTTGGAATTTAAAGCAGTTGAATTGACAACAACTGAAGTTGCAAGGATATTGTCAGAGAAGACGCAGAAATGATAGAGGTTGCTATCTCTAAGTTTTGTCTGAATTTGCATTCTCTCATTCTTTTTTCTCTGTAGATTTGGATTTCCAAACCATTCAGTAGTTAGCCGAATACCAATGCAGTAAAGTCCTTTTGGGATTTCTTCAGCAGCTATTTGACCATACTTAGAGCTTTTCTCATTCACAATACCCATTTGTTCGTCAAGAACTTGGATTTTGGCTTTCAGTCTCATAATCATAGTTGCACTATCATAATGAAGTTGCTGGGCTTGGAAGAGCAAAAGTGCCATGTCACGGATAGCAGTTTCTGATTCCCTGGTTGTTAAAGGAGCTCGCCTCGTTGCGGCGCTTGAAAGGAGGACCTGGGAATTGCGGATTTGGGCACTTAATTCCCAAGCAAACTGAAGATTGTTACTTTCTTTTGCAATCACAACAAAAGCTTTTGCAAGAGAAATTTGGTCACTAAGTTGCCTGGTGATTGAGTTGGGGCTCAACATTTCATCTGTAATGTTTAGGCCTTCAATGTTTTTCTCATACTTGGTATAGTACTGCAGAAAGAAAAAGAATCAGAGTTTTTAATGTCAAGGAGATAAGCTGGCACAGGAGCAGAAACAGGGAATGCAAGGATTACAGCATAATTATTATCAAAATAAAAATTAAGGATAAATGCTCAGAAGCTCAAACACGTGGTTTACAGTTTGAGATCACTTGCTGAATATAGCAGTAAATCCAACGCATATACTACTGAAAGAAATTGCTGTTATTGTGAATATGGACACGGATACCTTCACTTCTAAAAGTTTATGGTTAAAAAGAAAATACAGAGTAAAAAAAACAAACATGACAAACTAGGTAGAGTGTTGTTGAAGATCACAACTTCGGTGGCATGGAAAACACACAAACTGAGAGTGGGGTAGCTGCCATTACTTTCAAATTTTGGGCTATTTTGCTCTCTCTCTCTTTGTGAGTTTTTTTAGTGTGTAAATTAATCATTTTCTAATCTACAGTTCAGCAGTATGACCCAGGTACGCAAGTTTCATCATTGCCCAATTCTGGAGTTTAACTTACACTCAAAGAAAATGATAGAGGAGCCAGGGAGACACTTGTCCATAAGGTTGTTATACATCAACAATATTTCACCTTTCTTTTTAAGAAGAAAAGGCAAAAATTTCATTAATCAACTAAAATAACAGTTTACAAAGAATGAAGAGTGTTTGCTACAATAAAAGCAACAAAACTAAACTAAACAGAATATAAACACAACAGAGAGGGAAATAACTTCAGTTCCATTTGATTCCCCATCTCATGCAGATTGATATAAAACACAGAATATTTCACCATTTGCTATAAAAAAAATCCAATCACATCAATATATGAAGACATAAAGTCACAAAATGCCAGGTATTCTATGATATCACGAATATGTGGCATGTCAGCTGTCTCCGAAATAATAACATCAAAAAGCTTGCACATGAGGTGCATGTTAAAACATGATTAGCATTTCTTACCATTGTCCTCAAAAACACAACTCAAATCCTTTAGATCACAGTTTGTTTGATGCTCTTATAAATAAAACCTCAAAACACACATATTTCTTCTTATATAGCAAGCCATTCATCTTTCTTTACAAGTTCCTTTTGCTAATAAAACTGAATTTTAGCAGCACATTGGATACTTGAATAGAAAAATACTGAAAAGAACAGATCTTTCATAAATATAATTCTGTTTGCTTCTCTCAAAATTCTTCCCTGTAGAATTCAGGTAAGTTATCAAACTCATCTACAAAAAGAGTTATTCAATTTGTTCTGCATACAAATAACAACTACCTATTACCCATTCTTCTCTCATTTTCCCATACAGTATAACCTCCTATTATTAACTGCTCGTTTGGTAGCGTGGCCAACCGTGCTACCAAACAATGCCTAAATATTCTACCCTCTCTTGTCATCATTACAATATACATGGAGCAAGTGCCCCATTAAGGTATTTATACAAAATCCCTTCAATCTCAATGCCCTGCTAACTTTGTTTGTGCTTCACATGCACGGTATTGAAGCAATGTATGGCACGTACACCCAGTGCCTTAAACATAACTTTCTCAAATCAATACCTAAGAAGGTCATTTAATTCAACAGCCTGAATCAAATTACCAGCCTGGATCAAAGCCATTGCCTCCACTAAGGAACAGTACCTATTAAGCTATTGGAAGCATATGGCATATCCTAAGAATACAATCATGAAATGCAAGCTAAGGATTTTAAGACAATTTATTCACATCTACTAGTTAATGCAGCCCTTCTATCATGTAGGGTATAACTACATCTAGCTCAAGCAAAGTCACGGATCAAAAAAAAATTCCATTCTACACATAAAGACAAACTCAACAGCACAAAAGCACATACAAGCAAAAATAGCAATTTAAGCTAACAATCACGTCATAATACAGCTACAACCCCAGAATTGTATATCTCAATCTTCATCAAGCCCATTAACAGTACCAACCAAAACCCAATTAAAATTATTACATCTTCAAATCCCAAATCATAAGAATCCCAGAACTCAAAACACTGATTCCCTTCAAAATTCCTACATTTTCAGCAATCAAACACATTAACAACTACCCAAAATAATAAAATAAACAGTAAAGCACAGATCTTTACCTTATTAAAGCTGGTGGATCTTGATTCAATACGACTCTCTTTGCTAAAAATAACTATAAACAGCAACACAGATATACCACACAAAGTCCACCACACCACACTTGATATCCTCCTCCTCACTGGCCTCCTAAAGTCCACTGGTCTCCTCCTCATCTCAAACTTTTAAGCACTGTTTGGTTCCAAAGAAAGTAACTTTCTATATGACCCAGATGATGAAGAGTTGAGAACTTGAGATTGGGATCTGATATATGATTTGATCTCGTGTTTCAAGAATTTAGTTTTTGATATTTATTTTTTGGGGTTTTGTGTGTTGAAAGAAGTTTACTTTTCTTTGGAGAGGTACAGACTGCAAATACAGTTATGATTGTTATGGAACATGGATTTTAGAGAGGGAAATTGTTTTGGTTTATTGTGATTTTGTGTAGGTACTAATAATAATTAATTAATTTATAATTTAATCCCTAATATTTAAATACATTAAATAGTTAGTCCCTCTAGTGTAGAAAACTATAACTTAATCACTATATTTTTTAGCATTTGCAAATAAAAAATCTTTTCATTTGAATCACGCAACAAAGAGAAGCTCATCTTGTATTGTTTGGTTATCATTTTAAAATATATATATTTTTTAATAATATTTCAAGAGTTTGAGATAATAATAATGATTAAAATAATATATATATTTTTTATTTTTAAAATTTTATTTTAACATTAAAATAATTCAAAAATATAAAAAAATAAATTTCGAAATTTTCCCAAACTCCGGTTAAAACGTCCCATGAACACCCGTTAAATCCACTCTAATTAATTTGGAGTTAAGGCATAGAAATGGTCAATTTCTGTGATGTTAAGTTAGCGGTTGTGATACATTAACAGGGACAGCTTGGCCTTTCATAATCAAGGCTGCTAATCTTTTAGGAAACAGCTAAATAGTTGATCTTGAGGTTTTGTATCATTGCGGTTAAAAGCCTAGTTATAAAATGCAAATCACTTAGCGGATCAATTTAGAATCAGGTTCATTAGATTGATTCAGGGTTTGGATCGATTTGATTTGAGTTGAAAAAAAAACATAATCATCTTGAATCAGTTAAAAATCTAAGTTGACACATAATTAAATTGACTAGCAACCTGACTTGATGTAAAACCTAGCCTTTAACCCATTGATTTTTTTAAAAAAATTCTTGTTGATATCATTTTAATATTTTAAAAAAATTGGATTAACCTAAATTAATTCTCTTGATTTATAACCTAATCATGTTTCAGATAGAAATTAGGTTAAGCTTTATAATTATGGTTAAAATTACAAAACAGGGTCGTAAGTCAAAAGTTTTAGCATTGAAAATATTTTTATAGAAATGCAACTTTGATTTTTCAAAAATGTATTGATGCCGAATCATAACTGAAAGCTGGCTTTCTATATTTATTCTCAAACAAGATCTTTCTTTCCTTGGAATGGAAGATTAAGGGTAGGAAATAAGAAAAGAGGAAGCCGCAGAAATTTCATGGATGTTGCTTTCTTCCTGTAACAATGACAGGTGTTCTCTCTGAAAAGTGGAAGGTTAAGGCACATTCTTGGAAAAGTGTTGCCCTAACCAAAGAACTTTTGCATTGCAGAGAAGATTAATTGTTGGTGCTGAGGATGAAAAATGACACTAATGAAGTTATTGATGGCATAATCACTTGCTTTTTGGGAGAATTGATGGGGCATTATTCAGAATCTCGGTGCATGATTTTTTTACAGCTGAGCCTGAAACTGATTTAGACTAATAATTCTCAAGAAAAGGTTAGACAATAAGAAATCAGTAGAGAATGAAGTGTGAAGATTCTTTAAGGTTGTATTTTATAGAGATATAAACATGTTTAATTGAAGTGAATATAAAAAAATTGGCTAGTAGCTTGTATCTGCCTTACAGTGAAGGAGAGCACATATGACAAAGGTAATATAATTAACTCTGGTTTTTTTCAGCCATCTGCACCCACCATTCTCAGAAATGGACATCTTCACATGCTATTGTCGAGCTTCTGTACGTCACAGTCACCAAGCCATTAGTTATTGTGAATTTAGGGCTCATCATTCACTACAAATCCTTTGCATATTTTTCACACCATTTTCGCTTCCAATACATTTGTGACATTTATCAATGATGCAACAATCCTAGATTTGGACCTTAACTGGGCGTGTCTGGAGTTCCTTCTATTATCACTGCAGAATGGAATTTATTAATAACATCCCCCAGAATGTTCAGGCTAGAAAGCAAGTCGTCGACTCTGGACACATACCAATACATAAGCTGCCAATGAACATAGCAAACATTTCATGGAGTAGATAGAAAAGAATCCTGCAAACTTCAGATCATCAAACATCTGGATTACTAGGCCTTATAATGCAACAAATAATATGCATCTACTGCAGCATCCTAACATCGACCATAAATATCTTCTCAAACACACATTAGGAATACAGAATCATTGAGGTAATCAATATAAAATATGGTAGAATACAACTTTTTTTTTCTAGACTAACCAGCCCTGCTCCCTTCTCTTCCCACTTCTTATTCTTCGTTTCTCAATGTTGAGTGTGTATCACATTGTCTTTCTTGGATCGTAGTCCCTCCAACCTGAAGATGCAAGCTCTGTGGATCTTCCTCTTTTCATAAGAAAGAAATCTAGAAAGGTCGTTGGTACCCTCCTATGTTAAACAAAGTATGAATATATGCAGCATCACTAACAAGAGGGAGGTGAGCATAACCGCCTGCAAGAGCACACCTTACACACTGCAACAAGATCACAATGTAGGCAAGTCCCACGCCTGCCCAGTAATGCATCCCAAACATACCATTATAGTGTATGAGAGGAAAGAAATTACTTGTATACCACAAGATCTGTAGGCCTGTTTCCAATAGCATGCCCATCATCAGATGGAACCTAAAGAAGTGAGGCACATCTTTGTTCTTCACGATCCCAATGTAAGCAAAGTAGCAATATATCATAGAGAACCAGACAGGTAATCTCGTGATCGCTCCTGGTACAAAGTATATCAAATCTCCAAGGACATCGTAGTGTTCAAGGAAGGGTTGGATGAAATATCCTGTATCTGATATTTGCAAAGCAATCAAATAAGGGACACATGCCAGCGTTCTCCACCACCATTCAGGCTTCTCAGCTAATACAGGGTAGCGAAAACCAAAAAGTTCGTTCTTATGCATTGCTCTGGGGGGCGTTATGGATCTTCGCTGTGCAGGTGACCAGGGTATTGTATCTAATAAACCTTCGATGTCTCCAAACATTGAAGAGTGCGCAGGCAAAACATGTGACATTGTGTTCTCTGCCAATCGCAATGAAATTACAATTATGAATAATTGATGTCACAAGTCACAATTATCACCAAAATATATGACCCCTTTTGTTTCCATAACTTTGAAAAGAATCGATGCAAAGATTTCTATCTGAAACATGTATAGCCCCTGACCCTTTTCTCGACATAATCAAACCCTTACCTAACAAGATAGATAAAGATACAAAACACCACCATAACAACTACCATGGTTTAAACACCCAATAAATGCATATGAAACAATTTAACATCTATTAACACACATGTTTTGGCACTCGAGCTCTGTAAGAAAAATAATCCAACCAGGTGATCTTCTCTCTCTCTATTAGCAAATCTATACAGATGCAGCCTATTGACATATTAATTGCTCTGTAGAAAATAACATGTAAACATTTTGTGAATCAAACTCTGTAAAAATAGTTTGTCCAAACAAACATCATTTGTTACACTAATAATATACTCATACTGATGCAATGAATTAATATGTTAATTCCTCTGTAAAAAAATTACAGTAAAGATGGATTCCGCTAGATGAGGTGCTCATCGAGACATGTACTGCTGCATTGTTAACATAAGAACTTGCCATAGCTCTACGAATGCTTCTTGAGCATGAAGAACCGAGAGCAGCGTCAGCCTACATCCCGCTTATATAAAATTTTTACCACCCATTCATCGTAGATGTCTAAACTTAACGCACACCAGATAACTTCACAAAAAATTTTAGGGACTTGTTTTCAGCCCTAATACTCAAGGTTACCAGAGACATCCATATTCAGTCACAGCAAAAAATTATTTAAATGAAAATAGTATCAGAGAAACTTAATGACCTTTAGAAGACCAGCAAGGCAGCTGTTGATGAGATCTGAAACGTGAGCTTCTGCTGATCGACAAAGTAGGCCATTCAGGCAAGTTAGATTCACACGCTACACTGGAGCTACTTGAGAAGGGCTTATTAGCCCCTACGATCTCCTGACATCCATCTGCAAGCTCACTCTTATATCTGGTTGCCGTCATCAGTATAACATTAACATCAGCACAAACAGAACAAATTAGAACTAAACTCCCAATTTTCCTCTATTAGATCGCGTTTACGACTAAATACCTCTACTTCAGTACTCCAAAACTTTTATTTTAAGGAAAAAACATTAACAATCATTAACCAACAATACTCGGATATGACAATAAAGAAACAATAAAAACAGCATACACTTAACATTGATTCATTAGCTCTCAAAACTGTTATCCAATCACAAAGTCAATACGTTTTTCATTAAAAAAAAACTTGGTGTAACAAATGATGTCCCAATTATTTGATCAGTCAATTGGGCAATGGCAACTACATAATAATTCAGACGCAGAAACCAAAATGTTCAGTCCCAAATTTTCTTTCAATATAATTAAGCTCATTTCTAAACACAAGATCCCACAGACTTATATTGATTAATTAGAAATCCACTAATTGATCCTTACGCCTCTCAAAATACTAAGAATTTTATTTATTTATTTATTTTTGCCTAAATCCCATTAATAAGCATCAAAAGAACACTTTTTTCTAACATCAAGCCCTGAAAAAATCTTCAAAATCAAACCATTTTCACAATAATAAAATAAGCAATATTTTTCAAATCCTGAAAAAAAGAAAAAACATTTCAAAATAGCAACAAAATCAACTTTTTACACTATATATTACACAATCATGAATAAAAATGTAAGCCCTTTAATTATATTAAAAAATCAAACAAAATAAATATAAAAGTCATTTCCTTTCCCTTGCTTTCCCGTCCTCTCTCGAAAAACAAAAAACAGAGAAATACTTTCCTTTAAGAGAACTAATATACGTACCGGTAAGCAGCATACGCAGCGACGACGGCAGGAGCGAGAAGCGGAGAAGTCTTTGACAAGTGTTGGGCTGCGGTTGCGGTGGCGGACATCCTCCTGGCGTCGCGTTTTTCTCTTCTCCCACTTTCTTAAAAAATATAGGTGTTTCCTTTTTCATGCAAGATACGGAAGTCGGTTTGATTTATGAGACTGTCAATACGGCAGCGTTTTGGTGCAAAAGTAAGGCGGTGGAAGCAAGGCAGGTCTTATTGTAATTGTAGTCAAGTTGGGATGTCAACTCAAAAGAGTTTCCAGAATGTTCAGATTTTATAATAATAATAATTATTATTTTATAGTTGTGGTCATATATGATATTTGTTTTATAATTCATCAAAAGAGAGAAATTATTGGAAAAATATTTGTAGTTGTTTAAGGCGGTAGTGTTCTATTTCGTGGTAATTTTCACAATAGCTCTAACTAAAATGTATGATGAAATAGTAAATTAAATTATATTCGTAACTCGGCAAAACCGAGTTCAACCAAACATCAATTGAGTAGAAAAAAAAAACTATTTATAAATAATAGTGAAAAGTAACATGCTATGAAATAGTACTATTCATTAATATGAAAAGAGAGCTAAAAGGACTCTAAAATGTGGACAATTATTTTTTATTTTTACCAAACAGAATTTGTCTTTCTGATGGACCTGAAAACCAAAAAATATCCTTCCTCACTTTGAAGCCAAACAAATATAAAGCTTGTTTAGCCAAAAAAAAAAAAAAAAAAAGGGCTTTTGATTTTTTTTTTATTTGAGTATTTTTCTTTCAATTTAAAAGTATTGATATAACCCAATTTTAACACATTTGTTTTTAATTTTATTTGAGATTTTGGAGTTATTTTTTTAAATTTGGTATGTTGAAGAGACTTCATCAATTAATTGCTAAAGATAAGAAATTCTGCATTTTATCTTTTCGACCTAGTTTTTTATAACAAGTTTTTCGCTAAGTTAGAGCTTCAGAATAAGAATGCGGGTTTAATCTAAATTGAAGTACACATGTTAAGCTTTCCGGGGAGATATTATGAGCAAAAATCTGACTTATTTGGACCTTGAATCAAACCTGCAAACTCAGATCATAATCCTTCTCGCAATAGGATTCTCTACTTTCACACTAGATATTCAAACGGGTATATCTTGAGTTTCTGATATCGAAATTAGGCAATTCAAAAACTCAAATTCATCTATATATTCAGGACTACAACTTTCATGAAGGACCTCAAGTCAAATAAAATCGTTTTGAAGTACAAAATACGGACGCAATCGGATTGGTCGAAATAGGTTTCCTGATTTGATTCAGAAACTAACATCCCAATACGGTTGAGAATCTGACATAAAAATGATGGGTTTTAGAACCCAAAAAAGGTGCAAATCAAGCCTTTAATATGTCATGAATGAAAAAGTATAGTTGAGATGGTCGGATATTATAAGAAACTAAATCAGAATCAAAGTTTAATTGCAACAGAGTTAGTATTACAACAGAATTGTGACAATAGCAAAATCAGTTTTCAGCGCAAATTCTGCTGTTATCCCACTTTCTGCTCCCTGCCGCCACCCAGGCGTTCGGCCGGTGTTGCAGGAGACGCCTTCATCTCCTTTTTCCCCTCAGTCCAGCAGGAGCTTCTTCTCTTTTCCATATAGGCTTTCAGCCGGTGTTTCAGCAACATCCGGTCGGCAGAGAACTTGAGTCCCTTCTCTTCGGATAGCAGCAGTAACCTCCTCTTCCCAGCAGCGGCAGTACTACTTTCAGCAACTTGATTTTCAGTCACATCATCAACGACCAATGACAGCAGCTCCTCTCAACAAGCTGCCACTGCGAGCAGCAGAAATCCTCATCTCAGCAAGCTACCATCATGAATAGCAGAAGCAATGTCCAACATCTTATCTTCAACCGAGAGCAGCATCCAGTAGAGGTTCCCATTGCCAGCAGAAGGTAAACACAGGGAGAAGAACGAGCAAAAAATAGGGAACAAACACAGGGGTAATAACAGGGGGGAGTTCACAGAGAGGACCAAAAAAAAGCAGAGAGACAAGGCAGGAAAAAAATTAAAAAAGGGAGAAAACGAGAGAGAACGAGAGAACGCAGGAGACAGAAGGGAGAGAGACTGAAAGGAAGGGGAAGAGAAGGACGTTCTTCGGCCGGCGCTAGGATCATTACCCTCATCTTTGTCTTCGCCCAGGTAAGTGTTCTTCCTCCTGCCCACAACTTCATTTCAAAGTTTTGAAAAATAGTGCGAAGGTAATTAATTACTTTGCAAGGTGCAGTGCACGCGTGAATCAGTTCACGCCTGCCTGCTTCCGAGGCCGGGTTATTGGTCAGAACCAGTAACCAGGCTAGGTTGGATGTATCTGGCCCAGCTTGTATAGCTGGGTCTAAAAAAAAGAGAGAAGGAAAACAAATCACCCTTAGGCCCAGCCAATCCAAATTGTATTTATTAAGATTATGTTTGATAAAATATACTTTTATATTTTTTTCATGTATTTTATCTCCCTCCTGTTTTAATATTGGTCAAATAAATCCCTTTTCGATATCAAAAATTTCTAAAAATATTTGAGGATCTTCGTTGATTTATTTGTGGGCCCTCCAAGCTTTGTTTTATTTTTTTCTTTGTGTTTTGTATTTTTTCTACTATGTGCTTAATTTGTGGACTATTAACATTAAATGCAAAATCTGTTGTTCAATGTTTCTTTTATTTCCGTCTAAAAAAGACAAATAATAATAAAGGGTAAAAAAAATAAAAATGACTTAGAAAAATTCTTCTTAAAAATTTAAATTTTTGCAAGCTTATTTATTGGCGTCAGAGTCAGGAATATCATATATTTTTTGGTTTGAGTAATATTTATCAGCGTCAGAGTTGGAAATATTTGTAGGAACTGTTCACTAACGCCAGAGTCAAGAGTATGATCAAAAGAATAAAAAAAAAGAAAGAATAAATTCTTAGCAATTTTAAAACAAAACCAGCAATTTTTTGGTTTGGCTCGGTTTTGTTCCGGTTTGGCTCTATTTTTTTCTGGTTTTTTTCGGTTTGGTTCGGTTCAGTTCGGTTTTTTCAGTTTCAGACTTATAAAACCGAAACGGAACCGAACCGGTCTGTTTTTTCAAAATTCTAATCGGTTTTTTTCACAGTTCGGATTTTTCGGTTATTGTTTTTCCAGTTTTCTCGGTTTAATCGGTTTTTCGATTTTTTTCTCACCCCTACAAAACATAATAAATACATATCATGAGAATTCTCATTTTTAACCATATATATATATATAAAACATCACATTTTCGGCATTCATATTGCAAAAAAGACATCGAGGTTTCTTCGTGCCAAACATCCATGTGAGTGGATCCAATAGCTTTCTCACATGACAGAGTTGAACAAAAACTGAAACATTGTAATCTAAATTGCCAAAGTGAGAAAAAGAGGGATCAAACTGACAATAACTCTGGAAAAGTTGTGCAATGTTTCGTTGGACAGTGAGAAGTTTTTGTTTATAAATTGCCTTCAATTACAACCATGTCAACTTAGAAGTCAATAAATTAATCAGGGGAGAACTCTCTGAGATCCGACCAATCCCACAGAAAACCATGGAACCACCCAGGACAACATCCACTGATTCCCGACCAAATTCTTTCACAAAGTTTCGTGTTTCTTCTTCTTCTTCTACTACCTCAAGACCTAGTCCTCCCCGCTCTAGACAACCCAGTAATGACTCTGAGCCGTCCTTGAACATCGACGGCGAGCCCATTTCCAACCTTTCCATAACTAACAGACCTGGTGGCAGTGTTTTACAACCAACGTCATCATCTCTAGTCTCTTCAAAGCCTGCAAGGGAGATCTTACGTGGTGAGTTTCTAGCAGCTCCTCCATACATGCCCAAAATTTCATTCCTGTGTCAACATGTCTGCACTTACCTATGTATCTCGCTCCCTCTCAATCAAATCTTTTGAATGGAAGGGGGGAAAAGGAACACATGTTTTTCTTGTTCTTGTTTTTATTTTTTAACTCTACGTTTCTAGTTTTTTCCTTATAAATTAATGGTATATAAATACAATATTGTTTCTTGGCTAAATCATAATTAAACAAGCAGCTGAAGAAGAACGCACGGTTGCTGCTTCTACAAAGATTCAGCGGCAAAGCATGATCACTGAAGCAAAACCGGATTTTGAGGCCCAACTTGAACGTTTAAAGAAATTGTCGGAAATGGAAGCAGAAAGTAACGTTGTTGTAGAAATTGCTTATATTGTTAATTCCTTGAAAGCCTCATCTTCTTCAAAAAGTATTCCAGAAGAGATAATTAAAAAGTGCCAAGAAGGAGAAATGAGCCTGCGACAAGGTTTGATGTTAGCCAAGAAAGCGCAAGAATTGCTGCGATCTGCTCTTGATGAAGGGCTTTTCTCTGCCTGAATAAATTCTGCCCATAAAATTTTCATATTCACTTGTGATTGCATATGCTTGTGCCTTTTTGCAAAAGCCAAAATGGATTGTTTGTTGTATTACTTTCCTTTCCCTTTTCTTTCTCTATCTTACTTAATTTCAAGGATAGTATCGCTTCTGATTTACTAGTTTCTTTTTCTTTTTTGTTATGATTATCCTTTCATAGTTAAGGACAAGGACACACGGGGTGATTGTTGCTTCACGTTTTGGAAAAAAAAAAAAAAAAAGAGGGAAGGAAAAACATGTATACTGAGACCATTAAATTTACAAAGAACTCTTTTTGCGAGATAGGGAGTAATCTGATAATGTGTCTCTAGTATAAGAATTTTAACTAATAATTAACTTGTGTGGTGCGAATTTTGAAAAACTGGTCATTAATTAACTTTTTAGGTTAAAACATGAGGAAAGTCAAGAAAATTTATTAAATAGACGTGAAGGCACAAGGGTTAACATGAGGAAAGAGCGTCCACGTTTAAGAAATGTCAAAGAAAAGATTTCAAAAACCCGCCCGCAGAATTGCTCAAGAAAATATAAAGTGTGAAAAAACTATTTTTTAACAAAATTATTGTTCATTTACCTAAATTTACTTGAGATGCCAATGTTATATGAATAGTTCTATTTTTTAAAATTCTCACTTTCATAATTAAATTTTATTCTATTCCAATTTCATCATTGTATATTATATTGAATGTTATTTTATATTTTGAGATTGTTTTTGTATATTTTTGCAAAATCAAGGTTTTTAATAAATTTTCAAAATTTAATTTGATATCAATTTAATTAAGTACAACATAAATTTATGATAAATTTTTTTTTAAAAAGGGACCAAATTAAAAACTAAATAAAAAAACAATTGCACACAAAAAAGTTTGTTTTCATAAAAAAAAAAATCTCCATTTATGTCGCAGTTGTTAATTTTTTTAGAAATATTAGAGAAAGTCGTCAAGAGTGGAGTGAAAAAAAAAGGAGGTGATGTTAAGGTTTTTTAAAATTTTATCTTATAAAAAAAGATAGATCAGGTTTGATAAATTTTTTATTCAGTTTAGTTTTAACCATTTAAATGGTGTTTTGAAGGAGTCACTTGGTAGTGTATATTAAAGGGTAATTTGAAATATCAAGGAAATGTTTACTTAAAATAATTAATAATAATTCCATGGAGCTGGCCAAGCGCAGAAGAGCTAGGATTGCCAGTGTGTTTTTGTCTAAGATTTCAGGTTCGACTCTTGCAGGAAACTCCTTGCTGCTGAGCCTGTACATCTCTAGGTCAAATAGTTTTTCTTAACAAAAGAAACTATTTTTTTATATAATTTTAAAAAAAAAAACATGCTAAAATACTCCAAAACTAAAACATGCCGTTACAATCGAAAATAGAAAACACTAACATGAACTGAACCGAATTGACAACGAAATAGTTTTTCTGAGCTAGGATTTGACAATGTGTTCTTGTCCAAGATTTCAGGTTCAATTCTTACTAGGTGCAAATGATTCTATAAGGCCATCAGACTTGAGGAAAACCCATGAATTAACTGTGGTGTACGTACATGAACCTCCTTAGCTCTGACCCGAATACCTTCTGGAAAAATAATTTAATCTTGGCTTGTTATTGAAATTCTGATCGAAAAGTTCTCGTTCTGTACCGGTTAAATATATATTTTTTTTTCCATATTACCCAAAAAAACATGCCAAAATACTTTGAAATTAAAATATATCCTTCCAATTAAAAAAACAAAACTCTAATCTGAACAGAATTGACAGCCATGCCTCCGACCAACTAATTAACATACCTTTTGTATAATTTAAGAGAATAAAAATAACCCCACGTAATAGGACCGATTAAAGAATTCCCAACTTGCTTAAAAAATGACTAAATTGCATGTTGTTTTATGAGAAGAAAAAATGAATCCACTTAAATTCTATGCTATATATGAGAATAAAAAATGACTGGAACGCGAAGAAAAAGTGATTATTTATCTTTCAGGGATTAATTAATTAGGAAACATTTACTATCTTTTACGGGATTAAAAATGACCAGAAGGAGGACTCACTGTATCCCCTTTCATAGTTTTCTATTCACCGCCAGTGCAATGATTATTTTGTTTTTCTCATAAAAAATTACATATCTTTGAATCAATGTTTTTCTATGTTATTTTGTCAAGGGTGGTTTTTAATTTGTATATATAAGATATTTTCATTCAGTATTTTTATTTTTTATTTTTTTTCTTTTGTTTTTTTATAAAAAATTTTATGTTTTTCAATTTTATTCTTCAAATTAAGTTTATGTTTTTTCAAATATTTTGAAAAGAAGTCACTATAAATAAAATAATAAAGATTATATTTAAAATATTATTCAATTAACTATGCTAGTAGTATATATTAAAGGGTAATTTGAAATATCAAGGAAATGTTTACTTAAAATAATTAATAATCCTCTTTCAAAATTAACTACTGGTAATTCTAAAATGACCGAGTAGTAGATGCATAGCACACGGCTTTATGAGAAATGAAAAAAAATCAAGAATAAAAAATAAATTGTGAGATTTTAATTAGAATGTAAATGATGGATTCCACTAATTTTTAATATTTACTTCCGATTTCTGACAACGATAGGACAACGGCAACACGTTGAGAAAATTACGAGCCATTTGGCAACCACTTTATTGGACCAAATTAAAGAATTCTCAAATTGCTTGAAAATTGCACGCTGTTTTATGAGAAGAAAAAATGACTCCAGGCAGATTCCTCGACAGCTATGAAATTAGATACATTTACTATTCCTTTATAAATAGGACATATTTTTAAGAATGCATTTAAAAATATTGCACTGGTTCAAAGCGTTTTTTTAAATATATTAAAATAATATTTTTTTATTTTTAAAAAATTATTTTTAATATCAACCTATCATAACAATATCTAAAAATATTAAAAATAAAAAAATTTAAAACTTTTTAAAAATATAATATTAACCGCTTTACTTTAAAATTGTATGCTATATATGAAAATATAAAATGATCATACAGAGTCGACCACGCCGGCTAATTTAAGACAGCCCGGACGTTTATTATAATTCAAGACATTAAAAATGACTCCACGTTTATTATATACAGCGATAGACCAACGCCAAAAAGGTGAGAAAATTCCGAGCCAATTAGCCACCACTTTATCAGACAAAATTAAATAATTCTCAACTTGCTTGAAAATGATTAAATTGCATGCTGTTTTATGAGAAGTATAATTAAGATACCTTTACTATAATTTAAGTAATTAAAAATGCCTCCACTTTATAGGACAAAATTAAAGAATTCTCATCTTGTTTAAATTACTATATGGCATGCTATTTTATGAGAAGAAAAAATAACCTAAATTTGTTATGTTTGGATTGAAATGGCAAGTATATCTTATTTCAGTTTAAAAAAAAAACAAATTGAAAAAAATTTAATCTCGCTCAATATCTCATGGAAATTTTGATCAAAATGTTCTAGTTCTATTCTGGTTAAATAGTTTTGATCAAAATGTTCTAGTTCTATCTCATGGAAATTAATCATTTTATTGTTTAATAACCCAGTTCGATTTGATATGTTGTCATTTTATTTTAATTTTTTTAAAAAAAAAGATATCTTGAATTTAATTATTTTAAATCAAACTATATATTTTTTAATTATTTATATTATCTTTAAATTCATCAAGTTTATCCAATCTCGCATTATAATTTAAAACATTAAACAATTCACATTTACTCCTAAAAATCAATGCAGAGCCTTAAAACACGGGACTTGTTAAAGATTTCTTTAAATTGCTTGAAAATGACTCCGAAGTCCATGCCATGCACGCCAAGAAAAAGTGACTCTAGGGACAAGGCCACCTAACCAATTAGGAAACATGAAGAAAAAGTGACTCTAGGGACAAGGCCACCTAATTAATTAGGAAACATGGTGTGATTGGAAAAGTAGTAAAAACTGTATTTTAAAAAAAATTATTTAAAATATTTTTTTAATATTTTTATATCGTTTTGAAGTGTTGATATTAAATATAATTTTTAAAAAATTAAAAAATTTTATTTTAATATATTTTTAAATAAAAAATATTGTAAATCGTCACCACTATCGTAATTCCAAATAGTCTGAAAATAATAAAAGAGGATTCACTGTACCGTTTCTTATATTATTTTTTTATTCACCTATAATAGTGTAATGGTTCTTTTGTTTTTTTTTTTATAAAAAAAAACAAGGGTAAATGTTGGTTTTTTTTTTTTATATAGTTTAATATGGGTGTCCGGCCAGCTTGCACCCGGGTCAACCCGGATCAACTTATATGACCCGTGACTCGATCATTAGACCGGATTGACCACCAGGCCGAGTTTCAAAACTATGCACTCAAGTATATATTTATCTGTCTTCTTTTTCTATACCGTAAAAAGGAAACCTTTCACTAAAAGAGCTTTAAGTTATGAGAGTTTGGTTTTTTTTTTAACAAAAACTGGCAAAACTTGTTTTTTGTTTTTATTGAGTTTTTATGGGATTTTACTGGCTTTTTACAGGTTTTTTAAAACCTTTTTTTAGTTTTATGGGTCTTTTTTAAAACTTTTTATATATCTAGTTATTTTGAGCCCAAGTTAATTAATGCATGCAAGGAGAAAAGTGAATCCACTAAAGTTATCAAAAGCAAAATACTCTAATTCAACTACCAATCAATATATCATCTGGATTCCACAATTATTTATTGAACTGTGCTGGATTCCACATATCAATTTTTTGGTGAATCATCACATACATAATATATAAAAGCTTTTCCTGTAGCCATTGATTAACTTTTAGCGTCAAATACATGCATGGACAAAAGATCTGAAATTCTTTGAACAGAAAAGCTGGAATTTATGCAGTGACAGTGATAGAAAAGCAAGCAATTATGCACTATTATCCTATATGCAGTCAGTGCATCTAATTCCGACTTGCTTTTTTATTTTTTATTATTTTTATCCTTAATCAATTATTCATTTTAACATTATTTTTTTTCTTAATTTCATTCTCTTCACATAATTTTAACATGATAGTTGGGTTTGATTTGCATGTGCTGCTGTATTCATGATATAAAAAAAAATATCATGGAATTAAATTATTGATCATCAACTTTATAAAAATTAATTTAATTTTAAAAATTTAAAACTTAAAACTATCATGGCATTAAAAATAGTTTATTTCCAAAGTTTTTAATTTTATCAATTCAAAAAAAAAAATATACAGCATTGACCGAGATTAACACAAACAAAAAAATCTTTTTTCTTTTTTATTGTCTATGAAGCATGCAAAATTATAGTTTATTTCCAAAGTTTTTTTTTTCACTTTTTGTCCCTATATATGTTTTCTAGGGTTTCATGTTAGGGTTTTAATAGTTAATATTATTTGAAAGGAAAGAGAAAATTATCAAAAAAAAATATTTTTAATGCCATATTTCAAAAAACTTTACCAGTGATTTGCCATATTTGAAAGGAAAGAGAAAATTATCAATATTAAATATTTTTATCTTTTCTAGCTATATTTCAAAAAACTTTACGACCAAAAAAAAATTGACTCTTGAATGCTACATGGTATGGTCCCATAATTAGACCGTGCAAAGATTCCTTGGTCCCACAAATATTTCTGATCGGTTAACTTTACCAGTGATTTGGCATTTGCTTGGCTGGCAGCTGCTTTTGAATCTTTTTCCACTGCCTTTAGCAAATAATTTCTGGACTGATTTGATTTCTTATCTTGTCTCGTACGTAGCCTTTGCCAGCATGTTCACACGGTGGAAAGTATGAATGAACTTGGACAAAAATAAGAGCGAAAGACGAAGAACACAAGTCTGGTCCTTTTCTTTTTCCTCTCACTGGTTTCGGTGCTTTTTTGTCTACAGAGCCCAAGTTCAACGTGTTTCGCATTGCCTCAAGACCTCGTCATCCGCGGAAGAGAAGACTCTAGGATAGAATTTTTGTTTTCATTTTTAAATTAATATTTTTTCCAAAGTCTAAAATTTAAATTTGACTGACAACCTTCGTGGAAAGTTCAATTTTTGAAGTAGCTTGGCCTTCTTCGTGAATTGCAGCTGCTCTTGAACATAAAGACACTCATTATCAATCTGATCCTTTCATCCTCAAATATACTTTCTAGTCATCTTAAGGGTGTGGACTCGGTTGTGAAAATTAAGCATTAAGTAATGTGAGTCTGTGTAATTTTCAAACCCAAATGACTTTCACTTGAAGGAATGTGTTAGAGAATAATATAAATGATATCTTAAAACCTCAGTTTAAGTTTTTGAATTAAGATGGTTCTTTGATAAAAGTATCACCGCTCAACATATATTATACTATGAATCCTCTAATCTAATTAAGATGGGTTTTAACCTAGTTTGATTAGGATCCAACCTAATGTGGATATAACTTAACTTGTTTTTATTTTTTAGCATACAAATGAGTGTATGGTTCACCTAATTAATACCTAACTGTGTTTTTTTTTTTTTTTTAGTTTAACGTGGGTGTCCGGGCCAGCTTGCGCGCACCTCGACTAATCTCACGGGCCCTGAAGTTAACGACCATGTAAGCCTCCAGTGGCCATCATATGAGCAACCACATGGCTCGAACCTGAGACCACAGAGGGAGCAAACCTCTTGGTCCCAAGCTCTTACCACTGGGCCACCACCTAACTGTGTTTTATTTTTAGTATAGGTGGTGACAGTGTACGTAGACTAGCAAGAAGGGGTGGTTGATATTTCCTTTCTCTTGGCGTTGGGGCAAATTTGATTCTGTTTCTTGTATCGCCTTTGTCTTTGAATTTGTATCCTCTGGCTCAGAGTTATGCAATAAGATCTGATTTTATGGTTGCTGAAGGTTTTATTGGGCGTACTAAGAATGCTATAATTTTTTATTTTTTGTGGTAATAAAAGAAGTTTGGGACTTGTGGCTTAAATATATTCAGCGTAGGTTAATATAAGCAGTCGAGATAATTGTTGTTTCATGTACTGAAGATTCATTAAAAACCTTTCTTTCGTATTCTAGTTTTATTGACTATGGCTTCATTTGTCTCTCAATTGAGGTGAAGGAAGGAGGAGGTCATTTTCGTCTGTTTAGGTTGTCATCGGTTAAAAGCAAGAAGGATTCAAAACAATCAGTCACGTTTAATTTTTTAAAAATAATTATTTTAGATATTTTTAAATAATTTTATTGTGATGATCTTGAAAATAATTTTAAAAAAATAAAAACTTAAAATGCTAAAAAGCATATCAGTCATGCTAAAAACATCCTAAGCATACCTAAAACCTGGCATAAAAGCACATCAGTCATGCTAAAAAGTCCTAATACCCCTTTATCAAATAGATAATAAATTTATATTTTACTAAGTATTCTTCAATAAGCCACCTTTTATTCATAAAAAAGTGTCTCTCAAGTCAAAATTGGCATGTGAACTTAGTGTTGGTAAATTAGAAAGGATTCAACATACATCACTGCAAACTACTCAATAAAATCCAAGAATAATTAGTTTATCCCTGAACTATTAAAACATGTTTTAATCAGTCCCTTTATTGGTATAATAGTTAATTAAGTCCCTCTACATCAGTAATTTTTTAATGTCAGCCCTCTATTGCTCAAGTCATCAATAACTCCTTTAATATTAGTTGACATTTATTTATTCTAGAAGAAATAAAGAATTTGAGAAACATATATAGAAATTTTTACACAATGATCTACAACATTAAAAATCTATAATAACCCCGACAAGTAAATATGGATCTTATATGTTTATGATATATAAGACAAGATGTTTTTTTGTTTTTCCTTAATTTGCATTTAACAAGAGTTCAAAGTCGTTTTATCATTGTTAAAGCTTTGATATATCTAAAAATCAAGTAGTTTTGCACTGTCAACACTCTTGCATTTCCTCTCTAACAACTTTTTTTTTAATTGTATAATAGATCATAACTCAGTGTTTATATCAAAACAAACACTTTCAATTCTACATGAATAATTGATGCAATCGGTCTTGAGATAGATAATTTTGAGTGGTTAGGTGTGAATCTGTCACAACTAGATAGGAATCTACCTCAGGCAAATTATTTGGATGACATAACAGTTGTATTTATAGACCAGTAAAAAATGTTTAGGCCCAAAAGGTGGTCTTATCACTCTAAACCATAATGATGACTTAAAAAAGCTATAACTTTTTTATTCGACTGTTGGATTAAGTTCAAATACCAATGTCATTTTAGCTTTAAGGGTTTTAATTTAGGAATTTGATCAAAGTTCAATTTAGTCCTAAGACTGTTGATTTTTTTTAATTACATCCCTAACTGACTTTAAACTTTTAATCTCATGCAATTTTGCATTTGCCGAACTTCAATACCAACCCTGAATTTCAACGTCTTTTTTTATTGTGGTCATTGATTTTGGATTTATGCAAATTGACCATCATTTGACTATTAAACATTCAATTATCTTTAATTTCACCTTTGTCTTCAGCCAAATTGGATTCCTGAAGTTTAGCACTTTTTTTTAAAAAATCTTTGGCTGCGAATTTCTTTAATTTAGCTCTCAATTGACCCCAAACTTTGATTTTCTTGCAATTTTACCCCTGATTACAATCAATTGACTTTGTAAAAATTATGTTTGGTCCTCTGAAATTTCAATCTTCTCAATTAAACTTGAATTGGGCTCCCAAACTTAATGTTTCACCAATTAAGTCCATAAGAAATTTAATTTGACCCATTTAAAGTATAATTAAGTTCTTGCATCTAATTAAATCCTTTAATTGGACCCAAATTAATTCTTAAACATAATTAAACTTTTTATTTTCTTCACATGATTAAATCAAATTGGTATATTAAAAATCTAATTATGCTATTGGACTTAATTACGTCTAATAATTATTTAATTTGATTTTGAATATGCATTGTCTCCTTAGTCTTTGGTACAACAATGTATGATCAGGCTCCCGACTTCATCAAAAAATTTCAGCTTGATTTTTTCACATATTTGAAATCCTCCCCAGTTTGTTTTTGCCAAGTTGCCAATCTTCTTGTTATTATTATTATTTTATTTATTATTTTTATTTTGGAAGGAAAATTTGAGAGAATAACCAAAAAATAGGTTATGATAAAGAGAATAAAGTTGTGAATTTAAAGTTCACATCTGCAACTCCTTCTACTTATTAAATTTTTGTGTTTAATGTTTATTTGCTGTTTTTAGTTTTTGTGTGCATCAATAATTAGATCAAATTACAAGGTTTTTGTTTTCATGAATCAAGTATATCAAATATGATACTTTAAGGAACAATAGGAACAAAGTAAAGTTGAAGAAAAACCAATTTTATTTCAATTATGGACCCTCTGGTTGGACTCCTAGCGAGTGGAGAGAAGTGTGTTTGGTTTTATATTATGAGAAAAATCATAGAAAAGAGGAATTGACAATCGTTGAGAATAATTAGGAGGCTTAACCCATTGGTTAACCAACCTTTTCTATATATATGTGTAGGGCAATATACAATAGTAATGGTGAAAATTACAATACAAGAGTATGACTACAATACTTTCTATATAGTATGTCTACAATATTTTCTATATAGGTACATTCTATAATATGTCCCTTCAAGCCGAGGGTGGAGGATCAACCCGAAGCTTGAAACGAAAAGCAGTAAACGAAGCAGTAGGAAGTGGCTTAGTGAAGACATCTGCAAGTTGATCTTGAGAGGAAATAAAACAAATTTGAATCTCCTTCTTCACAACTCTATCTCGAACAAAATGATAATCAACCTCAACATGTTTTGTGCAAGCATGAAAAACAGGATTCACAGACAAATAAGTGGCACCAAGGTTGTTGTAACCCAATTTTGGCCCATTGGCTTTTTAATTTAATTTTACGGGGTTTAAAATGTAAAATTAAAAGATCAGAGATTTATTTCGATGAAAAATATGATTTGTCAGCTTGCACGGAAACTAGGGACTACAATGTACTTTTGTCATTCTATCCTATCTTCAAGATAATCTCTATCTTCAAGATAATCCTTGTCTTCAAGATAATGATAGTTATCTGCTTTCAAATTTGATTCTTAATCAAATTCAAACTTCAAAAAAGAGAATAAGTTTGATTGAAACTTTGTTTCTCACACGCAAAGGGACTCTAATGCTATAAATACAGACCTCAGTGTATGCACTAGAGGGAGGAAAAAAAATGCAGAAGGAATAATACCAATTTTCCCAGCAACGAGTGCCTGCATCAATCTTCGCTCAAGAAGTTGGCAACAGCAGTCCAACAACATGTAAGTCATTTCATCCCTTCCTTTTCACTTTTAATTACTCTCTTCCTATAGCAAGTGTGCGCGAGTAGCTTGCGCACACTAGCAAATAAAAATATATCGGCCGGGTTACTGGTCTGAACCTAGCCCAGCCCGCATGGCTGGGCTAGATCCAACCCAAAAAGAAAAAAAAAAAGTGGGCTGGGTCTGGGCTTTAGGCCTAGCTTGCCCAAATTGTGTTTGCTAAGGGTGTGCTTGGCAAAACACACCCTTATGCCTTGGTCATAATTTTTATGCCCATTCTAATTTGAAATTTGACCAAACAAACCCCTTTTCGATAACATAAAATTCCAAAAATATTAGGGGGTCTTCGTTGATTTATTTTTGGGCCCCTCACACTTTGTATTATTTTTTCTTTATGTTTGTATGTTTTTGTAGATGTGCTCAATCTGTGAACTATTACTGTTAAATGCAAGTATGTCATGCAATATTTTTTTTACTTCCATCTAAAAATGGTGTTAAAGATATCATTTATTGGTATAATAGTTAATTAATTCCCTCTACATCAGTAATTTTTTAATGTCAGCCCTCTATTACTCAAGTCATCAATAACTCCTTTAATATTAGTTGACATTTATTTATTCTAGAAGAAATAAAGAATTTGAGAAACATATATAGAAAGCTTTACACCATGATCTACAATAAACAATCTATAATAACTCCGACAAGTAAATATGGATCTTATATGTCTATGATATATAAGACAAAAGATTTTTTTTGTTTTTCCTTAATTTGTATTTAACAAGAGTTCAAAGTCGTTTTATCACTGTTAAAGCTTTGATATATCTAAAGATTTGCACTGTCCTCTGTAACAACTTTTTTTTATTGTATAATAGATCATAACTCAATTTTTATATCAAAATAAACATTTTAAATTCAACATGAGTAATTGATGCAGCCAGAATTGAGAAAACAAATGATTCTAAGTAATCAGGTGTGAATCTGTCACAATTAAAAAAGTATTTGCCTTGGATAAGTTATTTGGATGGCGTAGCAAATATATTTATAGACATATGGGACAGGTCTAAGCTTAAAAGGAGATCTGATCGCTCCAGATCATAATGATAGCTTAAAAAATCATAACTTTTGATTTGATCATTAGATCAAGCTCAAATAAAAACATCATTTTGGATTTAAGGGTTTTAATTTAGGAATTTGACCAAAGTTTAATTTACTCCTAAGACTTTTGATTTCTTTTAATTACATCCCTAATTGACCTCAAACTTTTAATTTTATGCAATTTTCCCCTGCCAAACTTCAATACCAACCCTGAATTTCAACATTTTTTGGTCATTATAGTTCTTGGTTTTGGATTTATGTAAATTGACCCTCATTTGACCATTAAACGTTCAATTGTTTTCAATTTCACCCTTATCTTGGGCCAAATTGGATCCCTGAAGTTTAGTGCCTTTTTCAAAAAAGTTCTTGGTAGCGAATTTCTTCAATTTAGCCCTCCATTAACCCTAAAATTTGATTTTCTTGCGATTTTATCCCTGATTACAATCACTTGACTTTGTAAAAATTATGTTTGGTCTTCTAAAATCTTAATTAATCTTCCTAATTAAGCTAAAATTGGGCTCCCAAACTTAATTTGTCACCAATTAAATCCCTAATAAAATTAATTTGACCCATTTAAAGTATAATTAAGTCCTTGCACGTAATTAAATCCTTTAATTGAACCCAAATTAATTCTTAAACATAATTAAACTCTTATTTTCTTCTTATGATTCAATTAAATTGGCCTTTAAAAAATCTAATTACGTTTTTGAACTTTTATGCAGATTCGTCTAATAATCATTTAATTTGACTTTGAATCTGCATTGTTTTCTTAGTCTTGGGAACAACGGGGTATGATCAGGCTTTCAAGTTCGTCTAAAATTTTCAACTTGATTTTTCTACATATTTGAAATCCTCTCCAACTTCCTTTTACCAAGTTGTTGTGATCAATTTTCTTTGTTTTTTTTTATTTTATTTTTTATCTTAGAAGAAAAATTAGAGAAAATAACCTAAAAATAGGTTATGATAGAGAGAATAAAGTTGTGAATTTAGATTTCACATTGCAATTCCATTTACTCATTAATTTTTTGTGTTTTATATTTGTTTGCTGTATTTAATTTTTGTCTGTATCAATAATTGGAACAAATTACAAGGTTTTTGTTGTCATGAATCAAGTATATCAAATATGATACTTTAAGGAAAAATATTAGGGACAAAGTAAAGTTAAAGAAAAACCAACTTTATTTCAATTATGAACCCTCTGGCTGGACTTCCTTGCGAGTGGAGAGAAGTTTGTTTGGTTTTCTATTATGAGAAAAATCGTAGAAAAGAGGAAATGGCAATGATGGAGACTTTAAACACAGATTCAACATCATAAAAAACAATACAGTTAAATATCTATAAATTAATACTCTTTGGACTATAAAAGATTATTAATTAATTTATACATTAAATATTATTTAATCAAAATTATTAATTTATCGAGATTATATATTTATAAAGTTTCATTACTTTAGAATTAATGTTTATTTATGAAATATTAATTTAGGAGGATTTATATTCTTCTTTTGGTTAGCTTATTATTTAGAGATTGAGTCAACATTTCTATATAACTTTTTTGTCTATGGTAATTAATATCCTAGAGTTAGCTTGTTCGTCGGTTGAGATTAAATAATTTTTTTGAACGATCTTATAGACGTATATCAATCTTGTGTAAAAAAGAAATATAAATAAATTCATCCTGATGCTGGTCCTGAAATTGTTTTTAAGGAAATTAAAAAAAAAATCTATCTTGAATCACCTAACCAAGTTCTCAAGTTTTTTAAGGGAATGGTCATTTGACCGAGTAAATGAAAAAGGAAAAAGAAAAAAGAAGTCCATCTTTCTCAAGTTTGTACTATAAGAGGCTTGTTTTACAGGGATGAGAAGGGAGAAAACCATCGAGACGTGGACGTCCTCATAATGGTGCAGGAGGCTCATAACACAAATTTGAATAAAAATAATCCACCTCCAAGTTCAAAAGTGTCTTCCCACCATGATAAGCTTCCATGTGAAAATTATGCTATCGAGTCTCCACGAGACATTCCTCCTCTTCCACCCAATTCCTTCCGGGATAAGCGTGATAACAAAGAGTCGATGAACAACGCCGCATCTCAACCTTCACAACAGCTGCCGCCTATGCCACCGACATCACAAATTCAATCATCTGTAACCCCTGATCATCAGGGAGAAAAACCAGACATATTCTCAACCCTCCGCCGGGATACGCGTAATAACAAAGAGTCGATGAACAACAATGCATCTCAACCTTCAAAACAGCCGCCATCTCAACCTTCACAACTGCTGCTGCCACTGTCACCAACATCACAAATTCAACCATCTGTAACCCCTGATCATCAGGGAGAAAAGGCAGACATATTCTCAACCTTTTGGGATACGTTTGATAACAAAGAGTCGATGAACAACAATGCATCTCAACCTTCAAAACAGCCGCCATCTGAACCTTCACAGCTGCTGCTGCCACTGTCACCAACATCACAAATTCAACCATCTGTAACCCCTGATCATCAGGGAGAAAAACCAGACATATTCTCAACCTTTTGGGATACGTTTGATAACAAAGAGTCGATGAACAACAATGCATCTCAACCTTCAAAACAGCCGCCATCTGAACCTTCACAGCTGCTGCTGCCACTGTCACCAACATCACAAATTCAACCATCTGTAACCCCTGATCATCGGGGAGAAAAAGCAGACATATTCTCAACCTTTTGGGATACGTTTGATAACAAAGAGTCGATGAACAACAATGCATCTCAACCTTCAAAACAGCCGCCATCTGAACCTTCACAGCTGCTGCTGCCACTGTCACCAACATCACAAATTCAACCATCTGTAACCCCTGATCATCGGGGAGAAAAAGCAGACATATTCTCAATCTTTTGGGATACGTTTGATAACAAAGAGTCGATGAACAACAATGCATCTCAACCTTCAAAACAGCCGCCATCTGAACCTTCACAGCTGCTGCTGCCACTGTCACCAACATCACAAATTCAACCATCTGTAACCCCTGATCATCGGGGAGAAAAAGCAGACATATTCTCAATCTTTTGGGATACGTTTGATAACAAAGAGTCGATGAACAACAATGCATCTCAACCTTCAAAACAGCCGCCATCTGAACCTTCACAGCTGCTGCTGCCACTGTCACCAACATCACAAATTCAACCATCTGTAACCCCAGACATATTCTCATCTTCACAAACTCTACCTTCTAAAAACAATGGAACGAAAACGTCAACTAATATTTCAGACCCTTCAGCATCTTCGAGTAGTACTGCAGGTTTTCTAACTAGTTTTGGTACCATTCCTCTACTTGTTGAAACGACAAAGCCATCATCACTGACGCGGCCGCTAACAGCAGCAACAGCGAAAACTTCTTCACCAGCAACATTGTATACAGCATCTACCAGTCGGCCATCCCGATTGCCTGGTGATACAGAAAATGGTACGATCCCATGAATAAAATCTGAGTTGGTGAAATATCTGAAGTGATTCCCTCTTCATTTACAGCTACTTCAATTTATACATCATTATCTCTGAACAAAAAATAATTAAATCAAAGCTAGAATTTTAATAAATCTTGGTTTGATGTATGTTAAAAAAAAGAGAGGTGAAATACTTCGCTACTTTCAATTTTCATCCCTCATGTTTGGTACAAATTTAGAAAGAGAGAATCATTTTAAGGAAGTTAACATTTAACCCTCATTTCGTGGAGGAAGGGTAAGGGGATAAAGAAATTTTGAAGGGGAAAAATTCTTTGTTTTGGTATATTTCCCTCCCTTCTTATTCCATTTCTCGTTTAAAACCATAAATATATTTTTTAATTTTTTATAAGTAATTTTAGGTTATTTTTATAATTATGTTTAATTTTGATTTGATTTATATTAGTATTTACTATTATCCATAAAATATCTTTTCTTAGTTGATTTAATTTACGTTCAGTCGTGTTTACTTTCACATATTTGGTTTTAAACTTTTAATTCAATCAAACTGTTCCGGTCAATAACACTTACGAAGCAAATTTAGGTCTATCCTTATCACATGCATATAATACAATTGAAATTAGCAAGTTAATCGATTTTCAATTAAACTTTCTTCAAATATGATAATTCACTTTTAATTCTTATTCTTTTAACATCTTTTTTTCAAAATTTTCTATTACAGTTGAGAAGTTGGAAACAGCTTTTAGTCCTCTTCAGTTTTTTTTAGAAAAATAAAGAAATATAAAATGCCCATTTCCAAACAAAACTTTTATAAATCCTAGCAATTTTTGCTAACAAGAATTTGTGTTTTAGACCAGGACTTGATGCATTAGGTATTGATGGGCGTCCTGTTAGTATTAACTTTCTGCCATTAATTAGTTGCTGCGAGTTGAAAATGAAATTTTCTAGACAGGTATTAAATTTATAAATTGTTTGGAAATACGGTATAAATTATATATTTTTAATTTTAATTTTTTTTATAAAATGAATATTTTTTATGGTGTTTTTAAATTGTTTTGATATTTTAATATAAAAAATAATTTTTAAAAAATAATAATAAATTTTTATTTTATATAGTTTTAATTAAAATATATTTTAAAAAACAACTATAACAACATTCTCCAACCTCTTCTTTGAATATTTAATTATAAGCAGAAAGGGAATATGTATTCTTCCTTGGTATCTCACAAAAGAAGTGCAAATGTGTAGTGTAAATATGAACTCGTACTAACTCATCGACTGCAATTACAGGTGATCATGAGTTGAAATGTCGTTCCTGCCATAAGCATGTGAAGGATTGTTGTCGGCGAAGTGTACTTGCTGCTGTACGTGTGTGTTAATGTCTCTCTCGGCTACTCAGCCTATCCCTCCTCTCCCAATATATTAATTAACACATTGCTTTTGTTCCACTGCAGTTGGGCCATAAATCAACCGATGCCATCCAGAAGGGGTCGCAGTAATTTTGCTTTAGAGCTTAGAGTCTAATGGCGACCGGAACCTGACAAGAGCACAAGAAATCAACTACAAATTAATTGATGCTTCAATTAAGGAAATTAAAGGGCCTCTTGCCTTCAATAGACAAAAGAGCTAATTGTCATATATTCATATTAATTATTGGCATTTTATTTTTGGTTTGGTGCTTCGTAGCTTGTGGCCTCAGGTTTTTTATTTATTTTTAATTATGAGTTAATTTAGCAAGACATAACCTTCTTTGTAGTGTAAATAGGAAAGCTGTCTTTTATCTCAACTGATATCACAGTAATCTTTAAAACTTTAATTGTGAAAAAAATAAATATCTTCCGTGTTATTATTAGAGAAAAAAATATCTCATTTAAATAGAATTTCATCTAGTATTATTATGGTTACTAAAAATTCTAATTGGATAATAAAAATTCTATAATACAGAACTAGTTACGTAAAAAAATATATTATCACTTTTTAAACAACCTACATGAAGTAGGTTGTATTGCTAATTTTATTTTAAATTGCTAAGAGTTTGTTGTATTATGTTACTGATAGTCTGCTTGTAATATTCTTAATTTTAGTACTAATGAATATTCGGATATGAATACTTTCAATTCTAACATTGATAAATATTATGCAACACAAAAAAGCATGGTATTCCTGATTCTAGTACTACTGGTGAATAAACCAATAAAATTTGAAATAAAAGCAAAGCATATATATTTTTTTATTGTAATTTTTTTATGAAAAAAACAGATATGAATTGCAACCAGATTCACATTTCACAATAAAAATCAACAAATCAAATATACAGTGAAATCATCAGAGAGAAAAAAGCACAAGAGACCCACAAATAAATTTAAAAGGGTCCAAGATTTTTTTTGAAATTTTTTTATATCTAAAAAGACTTATTTGGCTAGATACAAAAAAAAAAAAGTGAAATAAAATTATGAAAATTTAAGGATGTGTTTTGCCAAAAATATCCTTGCCCTAAAACAAATTGAACTGGATGGACATGAGACCCAGACCCAACCTGGCCTCAGCTATTCTCTATTTTTTAGGCTGAATCTATCCCAGCCAGCTTAATCTAGTTTGGTTACTGGCCCAAACCAGTAACCCGGCCGGTTTTTACCCGTAGGCATGCGTTAATTGTTCACGCAAGCTTGCTACAGTCGAAGGGTAATTAAAATGTAAGGGGAGGGAAAACGTAGCATACCTGGTGCTTGGGGACGAAGATGATGGCGAAGGTGTACTGGCTGGCCAAGGCTACTTTCTCCCCTCTGCTTCTGTTTTTCGTGCGCTTCTCTTCTGGTCTTGCTTCTTTTCTCTCTCGGTTCTTTCCCCTTCTGCCTCTCTACTCTGCTCTCTTTTTCTTGTTTGTCCTCTATGTTTTTCTGGTGCTTGGGGACGAAGACGATGGCGAAGGTGTACTGGCTGGCCAAAGCTACTTTCTTCCCTCTACTTCTGTTTTTCGTGCGCTTCTCTTCTGGTCTTACTTCTTTTAATTCTCTGTCGGTTCTCTCCCCTTCTACCTTTCTCCTCTGCTCTCTGTTTCTTGTTTGTCCTTTGTGTTTTTCTTCTTCATCCTCTATTGTCTTTTTTTTTCTGTCTTTGTTTTTCGTTTCTAAGTCTCTGTTTGTTTTTTTCCGTCTTTGTTTTTCGTTTCTGAGTCTCTGTTTGTTTTTTTCTGTCTTCCTGGTTTTCTTTGTTCTTTCCTCCACTCTTGTTCTCTTCTACTCGTTCGTTCAATCCCGCACTTATCTAGCCTTTCTCTGGATTTTGTAAAGCTAGAGAATGTTGTGCGTTCGTGCCTCAAGATAATGAGGCATGTTCGTCTCTGTTTTGAGAAAAAACAGGGACCAACAGTCCTGCCATTACACGACTATTGGTCACGACATCTTGGCATTTGAATATGGCATCGTGGGGGCGAGGTGGGCAGCTGGTAGGAGAAGTGACCCGAATGGTTTTGCTGCAGTTTCTGCTGAATCGGTGGAATGAAGAAGGTGAATGAACAGTTTCTTTGAAACAACGTCGTTTTCATCTGAAATGCTATTTTCAATTTGCTCCCCTGAAGTTGAACCCTAGATCAATTGTATTTGAACAATTTGAACCCCTGGATTTTGGTGCCATTTACAAAACAGTCACTGGTTTTTAATTTAATCAATTCAATTTTTAATTGGCTTTTCAACTTTTAATTCTTTCAAAATTATCCTTGGAAAAATCAATTAACCTCCCATGGTATTACCACCTGTTCACTTTGGTCCTTAAACTTTAATTTTTTGTAATTTCAACCCAAATCAACCCCATACTTTTTCCATTAAACCTCTGGTATCATTAATTAAACTAATTCTAATATTAATTAAGTTCTCAAACTTATAAATTCTTTGATCAAATTGACTTTTAAATTTATAATTTCATTCTTGTTAATTCTCAAACTTTCAATTCGTATTCATTTGATTATTAAATTTTATTTATTTATTGTTATTCATTTGAAAATCCAAAAATTGGGATAGCCCAGTTTGACAACTAATTACCTTGTGACTATGATTTTTGTTCACGATCAGATTTCCAATTAGAACAAACATTACTTTATCAGGATAATAACTTTTTTAACGAGAGAGATATATATTATATAAATAGACCTAGTAGAGAAGGGACTAATTTTCTTCACAGCCAAAAATAGGCTAAATCCAGAGATATTACACACAACATACCTATACTTTTCTTTTCTATATATTATTTATTTCTTCTCTATAAATACTAACTTAATATTAAAAAGTTTCTTATTAATTTCACGATAAAGTATTTTTTAACGAGAGAGATATATAGTATATAAATACACCTAACTCAAAGTTTTATATTGTATTATTTAATTATAATTAAATGCTAGTTACTTATGATTTTTTAGTTAAGATTGAAGTTGAAAGTATGAGAACTGAAATGAAAAAGACACCTAACATGGATGACGTACCAGAGACTTCAAGCAAAATAAACTTAGTTCCTTCATCTTTAAAAATAATATCATTCATACAATTTAGATCTTTTGAAATTTTAAAAAATCAGTTTTGATATACAAGTTTATTTATTTTATTTTTCAGTTCAAGGTTAGAGAGATGAAAAAGATAAGTGTTGTCAAATTTTAACCATGAAAGAGAAAGTCACAATTCAGAATTCTAATCGGTTTAATCAATTTTTTGGTTCTTTTCTCACCCTTACAAAACATAATAAATACATATCACAGAGAATTCTCATTTTTAACATTATATATATATATATATATATATATATAAACATCACATTTTCGGCATTCATATTGCAAACAATACATCGAGATTTCTTCATGCCAAACATCCCCTTCATGTGAGTGAGAATTCTCATTTTTAACCTTTTAATCGGTTTAATCAGTTTTTTTCACGGTTTAATTTTTTCACTTATATATATATATATATATATCACATTTTCGGCATTCATATTGCAAACAATACATCGAGATTTCTTCGTGCCAAACATCCCCTTCATGTGAGTGGATCTAATAGCTTTCTCATATGACAGAGTTGAACAAAAACATTGTAATCTAAATTGCCAAAGTGAGAAAAAAGAGGGATCAAACTGACAATAGCTCTGGAAAAGTTGTGCAATGTTTGGCTGTACGGTGATAAGTTTTTGTTTATAAATTGCCTTCACCACCCTCGATACCTCTTACTTCAGAATAGTCACGCTTCCCAGTCTCCAATCACAACCATGTCAACTTAGAAGTCGATAGATTAATTAGGGGAGAGCTCTCTGAGATCCGAGCAATCCCACAGAAAACGATGGAACAACCCAGGACAACATCCACTGATTCCCAACCAAATTCTTTTACAAAGTTTCGTGTTTCTTCTTCTTCTTCTACCTCAAGACCTAGACCTCCCGGCTCTAGACAACGCAGTAATGACTCTGAGCAGTCCTTGAACAACGACGGCGAGCCCGCTTCCAACGTTCCCATAACTAACAGACCCGGTGACAGTGTTTTGCAACCAACGTCATCATCTCTAGTCCGTGGTGAGTTTCTAGCAGCTCCTCCATACATGCCCAAAATTTCATTCCTGTGTCAACATGTCTGCACTTAATGTATCTCGCTCCCTCTCAGTCAAATCTTTTGAATGGAAGGGGGGGAAGGGAAAACATGTTTTTCTTGTTCTTGTTTTTATTTTTTAACTCTACGTTTCTGGCTTTTTCCTTAAAAATTAATGGTATATAAATACACTATTGTTTCTTGGCTAAATCATAATTAAACAAGCAGCTGAAGAAGAACACACGGTTGCTGCTTCTACAAAGATTAAGCGGCAAAGCATGATCACTGAAGCAAAACCGGATTTTGAGTCCCAACTTGAACGTTTAAAGAAATTGTCGGAAATGGAAGCAGGAAGTAATGTTGTTGTAGAAATTGCTTATATCGTTAATTCCTTGAAAGCCTCATCTTCTTCAAAAGGTATTCCAGAAGAGATAATTAAAAAGTGCCAAGAAGGAGAAATGAGCCTGCGACAAGGTTTGATGTTAGCCAAGAAAGCGCAAGAACTGCTGCGATCTGCTCTTGATGAAGGGCTTTTCTCTGCCTGAATGAATTCTGCTCATAAAATTTTCATATTCACTTGTGATTGCATATGCTTGTGCCTTTAAAGTCAAAATGGATTGTTTGTTGTATTACTTTCCTTTCCCTTTCCTTTCTCTATCTTACTTAATTTCAAGGATAGTATCACTTCTGATGTACTAGTTTCTTTTTCTTTTTTACAAAGAACTCTTTTTGCGAGATACGGAGTAATCTGATAATGTATCTATAATATAAGAATTTTAACTAATAATTAACTAGTGTGGTGCGAATTTTGAAAAACTGGTAATTAATTAACTTTTTAGGTTAAAACATGAGGAAATTCAAGAAAATTTATTAAATAGACGTGAAGGCACAAGGGTTAACATGAGGAAAGAGCGTCCACCTTTAAGAAATGTCAAAGAAAAGACTTCGAAAACCCTCCCGCAACATGGCTCAAGAAAATATAAAGTGTGAAAAAAACTAAAGGAATATTATTTTTTAACAGCATTATTGTTCATTTACCTAAATTTACTTGAGATGACAATGTTATACTAATAGTTCTATTTTTTTAAAATTCTCACTTTCATCATTAAATTTTATTCTATTCCAATTTCATCATTGTATATTATATTGAATGTTATCTTATATTTTGAGATTGTTTTTGTATATTTTTGCAAAATCAAGGTTTCTAATAAATTTTCAAAATTTAATTTGATATCAATTTAATTAAGTACAGCATAAATTTATGATAAAACATTTAAAAAAAGGACCAAATTAAAAACTAAATAAAACAAACAGGTCCTTCAATTGCACACAAAAAAGTTTGTTTTCATTTAAAAAAAGTTTCATTAAGATTTCAGGTTAGACTCTTGTAGGTGCAAATGATTCCATGGGGTTATCGATCGGGGTTATCGGACTTGAGCAAAACCCAAAAAAACAAACTGAAAAAAAAAAAAATTAATCTTGCTTAGAATCTCGAGTTGTTTCTAAAACTCCGATCAAAATGTTCTAGTTCTATTCTAGTTAAATAAATTTTTTTTTTAAATTTATATTTTTTTATATAATCCTAAAAATACATGTCAAAATATTCAAAAACTAAAACATGCAGATATAATTAAAAAAACAAAACACTAACGTGAACAGAATTAACAACCATGCTCCAAACAGATCACATACCTTTTGTATAATTTAAGAGATTAAAAATTGACAACCACTTAATAGGACCAAATAAAGAATTCCCAACTTGCTTAAAAAATGACTAAATTGCATGTTGTCTTATGAGAAGAAAAAATGACTCCAGTTAAATTCTGTTCTATATATGAGAATAAAAAATGACTGGGCAGAGTCCACGCTATGAACGCGAAGAAAAAGTGATAATTGTGAGATTTTAATTAGAATGTAAATGATGGATTCCACTAATTTTTAATATTTACTTCCGATTTCTGACAACGATAGGACAACGGCAACACGTTGAGAAAATTACGAGCCATTTGGCAACCACTTTATTGGACCAAATTAAAGAATTCTCAAATTGCTTGAAAATTGCACGCTGTTTTATGAGAAGAAAAAATGACTCCAGGCAGATTCCTCGACAGCTATGAAATTAGATACATTTACTATTCCTTTATAAATAGGACATATTTTTAAGAATGCATTTAAAAATATTGCACTGGTTCAAAGCGTTTTTTTAAATATATTAAAATAATATTTTTTTATTTTTAAAAAATTATTTTTAATATCAACCTATCATAACAATATCTAAAAATATTAAAAATAAAAAAATTTAAAACTTTTTAAAAATATAATATTAACCGCTTTACTTTAAAATTGTATGCTATATATGAAAATATAAAATGATCATACAGAGTCGACCACGCCGGCTAATTTAAGACAGCCCGGACGTTTATTATAATTCAAGACATTAAAAATGACTCCACGTTTATTATATACAGCGATAGACCAACGCCAAAAAGGTGAGAAAATTCCGAGCCAATTAGCCACCACTTTATCAGACAAAATTAAATAATTCTCAACTTGCTTGAAAATGATTAAATTGCATGCTGTTTTATGAGAAGTATAATTAAGATACCTTTACTATAATTTAAGTAATTAAAAATGCCTCCACTTTATAGGACAAAATTAAAGAATTCTCATCTTGTTTAAATTACTATATGGCATGCTATTTTATGAGAAGAAAAAATAACCTAAATTTGTTATGTTTGGATTGAAATGGCAAGTATATCTTATTTCAGTTTAAAAAAAAAACAAATTGAAAAAAATTTAATCTCGCTCAATATCTCATGGAAATTTTGATCAAAATGTTCTAGTTCTATTCTGGTTAAATAGTTTTGATCAAAATGTTCTAGTTCTATCTCATGGAAATTAATCATTTTATTGTTTAATAACCCAGTTCGATTTGATATGTTGTCATTTTATTTTAATTTTTTTAAAAAAAAAGATATCTTGAATTTAATTATTTTAAATCAAACTATATATTTTTTAATTATTTATATTATCTTTAAATTCATCAAGTTTATCCAATCTCGCATTATAATTTAAAACATTAAACAATTCACATTTACTCCTAAAAATCAATGCAGAGCCTTAAAACACGGGACTTGTTAAAGATTTCTTTAAATTGCTTGAAAATGACTCCGAAGTCCATGCCATGCACGCCAAGAAAAAGTGACTCTAGGGACAAGGCCACCTAACCAATTAGGAAACATGAAGAAAAAGTGACTCTAGGGACAAGGCCACCTAATTAATTAGGAAACATGGTGTGATTGGAAAAGTAGTAAAAACTGTATTTTAAAAAAAATTATTTAAAATATTTTTTTAATATTTTTAGATCGTTTTGAAGTGTTGATATTAAATATAATTTTTAAAAAATTAAAAAATTTTATTTTAATATATTTTTAAATAAAAAATATTGTAAATCGTCACCACTATCGTAATTCCAAATAGTCTGAAAATAATAAAAGAGGATTCACTGTACCGTTTCTTATATTATTTTTTTATTCACCTATAATAGTGTAATGGTTCTTTTGTTTTTTTTTTTATAAAAAAAACAAGGGTAAATGTTGGTTTTTTTTTTTTATATAGTTTAATATGGGTGTCCGGCCAGCTTGCACCCGGGTCAACCCGGATCAACTTATATGACCCGTGACTCGATCATTAGACCGGATTGACCACCAGGCCGAGTTTCAAAACTATGCACTCAAGTATATATTTATCTGTCTTCTTTTTCTATACCGTAAAAAGGAAACCTTTCACTAAAAGAGCTTTAAGTTATGAGAGTTTGGTTTTTTTTTTAACAAAAACTGGCAAAACTTGTTTTTTGTTTTTATTGAGTTTTTATGGGATTTTACTGGCTTTTTACAGGTTTTTTAAAACCTTTTTTTAGTTTTATGGGTCTTTTTTAAAACTTTTTATATATCTAGTTATTTTGAGCCCAAGTTAATTAATGCATGCAAGGAGAAAAGTGAATCCACTAAAGTTATCAAAAGCAAAATACTCTAATTCAACTACCAATCAATATATCATCTGGATTCCACAATTATTTATTGAACTGTGCTGGATTCCACATATCAATTTTTTGGTGAATCATCACATACATAATATATAAAAGCTTTTCCTGTAGCCATTGATTAACTTTTAGCGTCAAATACATGCATGGACAAAAGATCTGAAATTCTTTGAACAGAAAAGCTGGAATTTATGCAGTGACAGTGATAGAAAAGCAAGCAATTATGCACTATTATCCTATATGCAGTCAGTGCATCTAATTCCGACTTGCTTTTTTATTTTTTATTATTTTTATCCTTAATCAATTATTCATTTTAACATTATTTTTTTTCTTAATTTCATTCTCTTCACATAATTTTAACATGATAGTTGGGTTTGATTTGCATGTGCTGCTGTATTCATGATATAAAAAAAATATCATGGAATTAAATTATTGATCATCAACTTTATAAAAATTAATTTAATTTTAAAAATTTAAAACTTAAAACTATCATGGCATTAAAAATAGTTTATTTCCAAAGTTTTTAATTTTATCAATTCAAAAAAAAAAATATACAGCATTGACCGAGATTAACACAAACAAAAAAATCTTTTTTCTTTTTTATTGTCTATGAAGCATGCAAAATTATAGTTTATTTCCAAAGTTTTTTTTTTCACTTTTTGTCCCTATATATGTTTTCTAGGGTTTCATGTTAGGGTTTTAATAGTTAATATTATTTGAAAGGAAAGAGAAAATTATCAAAAAAAAATATTTTTAATGCCATATTTCAAAAAACTTTACCAGTGATTTGCCATATTTGAAAGGAAAGAGAAAATTATCAATATTAAATATTTTTATCTTTTCTAGCTATATTTCAAAAAACTTTACGACCAAAAAAAAATTGACTCTTGAATGCTACATGGTATGGTCCCATAATTAGACCGTGCAAAGATTCCTTGGTCCCACAAATATTTCTGATCGGTTAACTTTACCAGTGATTTGGCATTTGCTTGGCTGGCAGCTGCTTTTGAATCTTTTTCCACTGCCTTTAGCAAATAATTTCTGGACTGATTTGATTTCTTATCTTGTCTCGTACGTAGCCTTTGCCAGCATGTTCACACGGTGGAAAGTATGAATGAACTTGGACAAAAATAAGAGCGAAAGACGAAGAACACAAGTCTGGTCCTTTTCTTTTTCCTCTCACTGGTTTCGGTGCTTTTTTGTCTACAGAGCCCAAGTTCAACGTGTTTCGCATTGCCTCAAGACCTCGTCATCCGCGGAAGAGAAGACTCTAGGATAGAATTTTTGTTTTCATTTTTAAATTAATATTTTTTCCAAAGTCTAAAATTTAAATTTGACTGACAACCTTCGTGGAAAGTTCAATTTTTGAAGTAGCTTGGCCTTCTTCGTGAATTGCAGCTGCTCTTGAACATAAAGACACTCATTATCAATCTGATCCTTTCATCCTCAAATATACTTTCTAGTCATCTTAAGGGTGTGGACTCGGTTGTGAAAATTAAGCATTAAGTAATGTGAGTCTGTGTAATTTTCAAACCCAAATGACTTTCACTTGAAGGAATGTGTTAGAGAATAATATAAATGATATCTTAAAACCTCAGTTTAAGTTTTTGAATTAAGATGGTTCTTTGATAAAAGTATCACCGCTCAACATATATTATACTATGAATCCTCTAATCTAATTAAGATGGGTTTTAACCTAGTTTGATTAGGATCCAACCTAATGTGGATATAACTTAACTTGTTTTTATTTTTTAGCATACAAATGAGTGTATGGTTCACCTAATTAATACCTAACTGTGTTTTTTTTTTTTTTTTAGTTTAACGTGGGTGTCCGGGCCAGCTTGCGCGCACCTCGACTAATCTCACGGGCCCTGAAGTTAACGACCATGTAAGCCTCCAGTGGCCATCATATGAGCAACCACATGGCTCGAACCTGAGACCACAGAGGGAGCAAACCTCTTGGTCCCAAGCTCTTACCACTGGGCCACCACCTAACTGTGTTTTATTTTTAGTATAGGTGGTGACAGTGTACGTAGACTAGCAAGAAGGGGTGGTTGATATTTCCTTTCTCTTGGCGTTGGGGCAAATTTGATTCTGTTTCTTGTATCGCCTTTGTCTTTGAATTTGTATCCTCTGGCTCAGAGTTATGCAATAAGATCTGATTTTATGGTTGCTGAAGGTTTTATTGGGCGTACTAAGAATGCTATAATTTTTTATTTTTTGTGGTAATAAAAGAAGTTTGGGACTTGTGGCTTAAATATATTCAGCGTAGGTTAATATAAGCAGTCGAGATAATTGTTGTTTCATGTACTGAAGATTCATTAAAAACCTTTCTTTCGTATTCTAGTTTTATTGACTATGGCTTCATTTGTCTCTCAATTGAGGTGAAGGAAGGAGGAGGTCATTTTCGTCTGTTTAGGTTGTCATCGGTTAAAAGCAAGAAGGATTCAAAACAATCAGTCACGTTTAATTTTTTAAAAATAATTATTTTAGATATTTTTAAATAATTTTATTGTGATGATCTTGAAAATAATTTTAAAAAAATAAAAACTTAAAATGCTAAAAAGCATATCAGTCATGCTAAAAACATCCTAAGCATACCTAAAACCTGGCATAAAAGCACATCAGTCATGCTAAAAAGTCCTAATACCCCTTTATCAAATAGATAATAAATTTATATTTTACTAAGTATTCTTCAATAAGCCACCTTTTATTCATAAAAAAGTGTCTCTCAAGTCAAAATTGGCATGTGAACTTAGTGTTGGTAAATTAGAAAGGATTCAACATACATCACTGCAAACTACTCAATTTAATGGAAAGAAAGAAAAATTAAAAAAGTGGACATATAAGACAAACTACATCACTTGGTGACCACTCTCGTAGGCAAAGCCATGATTAAGTTAAGGGGGACACAAACAAAAATATACTATTTCTATAGCTTGAGAGCAGATCGGTGTAAAGGTTTTTGATTTTGGTTTTGGGAAGGTTGGAGTTTTAGGGTTTGAGATAGGGGAGGCATGTATGGTGAGGTTTTTTATTTGAAATTCAACAGTTTTAGAAAACAGTTTCTGATTACATTGAAATTCAACAGTTTTAGAAAACAACTAGATGGATACCCGTGCTACGTGGCAAACTCATTTTTTATTTTAATAAAAATTATTGTAAAATTTATAATAAAAAAATTATATATTTTTTAATATTAATAATAATATTTTTTCAAATTTATTAATTCTTTTATTAATAATATTAATTATAATAAAAATAATAATATTTATAACATAAATAATTATATTAAGAATTTCAAGGATGATTACAACACATAATAATACACTACAAGATTTCACAGTTTTACCGACGGACACATTCCGTCTGTGTGTGATTAGAAGTTCGTCGGTGATTTATTTACCGACGTCCTCACCGACGGATTATGTCCGTCGCCTTTCCCTTCATCGGTGATTCCCCATTCCATCGCTATGCTATATCGGTCGGCAAAACAAAAAAACCATTTGCCGATGGTTTTACAGACGGAATTTGCGCGCCAAAAAAAAAAAAGATTCCCGCTTGAAATATACTGACGGATTTTTATTCCGTCGGTGATATCGTGATATACCGACGGATAAAAACCGTCGGTAAATCTATCGGTAAATACCAACCGAATATATCCGTCTGTAAAGTCGCCGGTAAGTGTTGCAGCTACTGTCAAATGCCGACGGATTAAGTCCGTCGGTAAGGCTGTCGGTGAGTGTTTAAAATACCGACCGAATATATCCGTCTGTAAATGCGTCGGGAATGCTACTATCAGATGCCGACGGATTTATTTCGTCGGTAAAACCCTTGGTAATAGTTTTTTTTCTAATTTTGTTTTTAAAAAATTATTTAGAATATATAATATAAAACTATATAAATTAATGGTAATACAAACCAATTATGCAAATAAAATTTATATTGAACATCAAAAAAAAAAAAAATCAAAGTTAAATAATATTCATTACAAACTGAATTTGTTTCAAAAAAAATATTAAAGGAAATTTTGAAGGTAAATAATGTTTATTACAAATTAATATAAAGGTGGAGCTGGAGGAGGAGGAGGTCCTGGAGGAGGCTGGCGGTTATACGACCAAAAAGGATTAGGCGCACACGTTCCACTCTGTGTTGCCATGTTCATGACCATTTCGCGAAGCTCTTCATACTCCGCTCTTTGTTCTGCATGAGACGCTTTGAGTTGTGCGTACTCCGCTGATAGGTGGTCGTATTTTTCGGTGAGCTGAGCCATGTGTTGCTGCAAGGCCACGAACTCCTTAGATTGGGAGCTCGATATTGATTGGGAGCTCCCAAGGGTTGAAACACTACGGGTCGACCGCAAGTTGTCGGCCGTAGTGTTGGAGAGCCCGTAAACTCGATTTTTATCGGGTCCACCTGACGATCCAACCTCCATCCACAAATCCGGATTGAATTCCGGATGGGTCAAAATATCGTTCCCGTATCTCTCCCTCAACCGATTATTATAGGTCTCCTGAAAATAAAAAAATTAATCATCATATTCAATTCAATAAACATAATAACTTACAAAATAAAATGGTTGAACAAACATACCACGAAATATTGAGCACGGTTATCAACGAACTGTTGCGCCCCCTTTTGGCAGTCTTGACTCCGCACGTGTGTCTCCACAACAGCTCCATCGGGCTCGGCTCACGTCCAAGAGACGCAACCTATAATGAAAAAAGATATATTAACAACAACTTAATTTAACGATATATTTCATTTAAATTAATCTTACCATCCGTTTCGTATGTGCAGCAAACGAAACGGAGCCACCAGTGTGCGTTGTCACCGAGCCATGAATTGGCCGATTTCGGTTGCCAGCACCGGACTGTGAGCATCGTGTGAACCGCTCAGACGTCACGTGCTCAAGATAGTACGGCCATATATCTTCCAGGATGTATATCGGTTTGAAATCCCTCCAAACCGCAACATCGTTCCAGCCTTGGAAACCCCTATCCCTCGTGGTTTTTTTTGCACTTTTTTGTGCTTCATACCAAAAATCACGCAACCTACTTCACGCAACCAAAAATTACATTTCGAAACATAAATTTTGTCTAAAAAAAATCTTGTATTGTTTTCGATCTTACCTAGTTGCCGCGTGATTTTCCGACACCCTCCTCACAACAGTGTTATGCTCACTGTCCCAGCAGAATTTGTGCTGTGTATAAATAAACAAGTTTAAAAAATAATAATAATTTATTTACAATTATATTAATAATTTATTAGAAATAAGCTGAAAATTATAAATTAACACCAACCTGAAATCTGTCAAACCATGCATTGATTTGAGGCATCCATTCAGGATGCTTGGAAATCTGACTCCATTGAAACAATGGAATCTCCATCGACGATTTAAACGCCGATGATATTACTCGGGCGGCCTCATTATTTGTGAACCTGAAAATAAATGAAATAAATTAAATAGTGATTACTTCATAAATTATGTTGTAATATTTGTTTTTTTTTTAAATAAAACCTTAACAAACTTACATTGAAAGGTCCTCCTTCTACTGTGCCTCGTACTTGCGGGTAAATTGATTCTGCTGCGAAGGCACGCCGCCTCTGCGCTGTGAAGTAGCGCTGGAAGAGGCAGCATCGGTTGACGACGCAGGTGGTGTAAGTGCCTCTTTTTGAGAGGCACCTAAGGAAATATCATCATCGCTGCTAGACGAACTAGCTGCGACCGTACGTGAGCGACCAACTCTGGTTTTCATTCTACGTATCTCTATAATTTTATACAAATAATTATATAATTAAATTCAAATGTTAAAGAAAAATTCGACAGCACCTCCCCTATACTGGATACTACCCAAATCCACAAACCTGCACATATTAACAAAAGCCACAACCAATTGACCCAATCTATACTAATTATTCCAACATATTCAATTACTAATCCTAAGGTAAATTCAACATTAAGAATTACAATTCAACAAATTATTCAATAATTATGCCAATACAACAATAAAATATATTCAATAAAAAAAAAAAAACTGTAGACTAACAATTAAAATTAATGGAAAAAATTAAACATAAATCATGCAATAATAGAGTAAAATTAACAATTATTCCAAAATATTCAATTACTAATACTAAGGTAAATTCAACATTAACAATTACAATTCAAAAAGTTATTCAATAATTATGCCAATACAACAAAACAATAAATTAAAAAAAAAAAACTCTAGGATAACAATCAAAATAAATGCAAAAAATTAAACACAAATCATGCAATAATAGAGTAAAATTAATAATTATTCCAACATATTCAATTACTAATTCTAAGGTAAATTCAACATTAACAATAAATATTCAACAAATTAACTAATAATAATTATGCCAATACAACATTAAAAAATATTCAATAAATTCAAAAAACAAAACTATAGACTTTAGGAATGAAATATGCTTACTTTAAAATGTGTTGAATTCAATACTTTATCTACATTACAAAAAATACACCAAAACAAAAAACATAACAAAAAAAAACCCTTAAAGTAAAATGAAATAGAAGAAACACATACCTTTTAAACTGATGAAGATTCACAAGAAAACTTGCTAGAGATTGCAGCTGAAAACTTTGAAGAACGGAGAGGAAAAGAATCGAAATTTAAGGTGAAAAACTGAGGACAAGAAAAAATGAACTGAAGGGGCGGTCGCTGGAAGTTATATGGCAGTTTTACCGACGGATTCACAGACGGATATAAAATTAATTATTATTTTAATTTATGCCGTCGGTAAAGTGTGAAAAATCCGTCGGTATTGTTTGAATTTCGCACCAAAATTTTTAATGACCCTCCATATTTTTTGTGGTTCGTCGGTAATTCCGTCGGGAAGATAACGCGGTCAGAGATGCATTTAATGCACACCCCTTTGGAATTCGCACGGTCCGTCAGTAATTTTGTCGGTAATATTGACCCGTCGACAACTTACCGACGGACTTATAGCCGTCGGTATGGGCGTCAGTGACTGTGGCATTTCAAGTAATTATTTTCGAACTCTCTGTGAAATGCCGACGAACTTAATCCGTCGGGATGGACGTCGGTGATTGTGGCATTTCAAGTAATTATTTTCGAACTCTCTGTGAAATGCCGACGGACTTAATCCGTCGGTATGGACGTCGGTGATGGTGGCATTTCAAGTAATTATTTCGTGTTACAAAATATATCATCCATGATCTATAATTATTTCAAGTAATTATTATTGTGGCATTTCAAGTAATTATTTCAAGTAATAAATATTTCGTGTTACGAAATATATCATTCATAATCTAAATTACATGAAAGAAAGGGTTTTACACAGGGCTTCATTTTGATTGTTAGTCAGAATTTTCTTCTTCTTCGTCATCAATTGAATTGTCATCACCTTCATCGCAATCTTCAATATGGATATCGTCGTCTTCATCGACATTTGCTTGTCCGCTAGAGCTCAAAACAACATTCAACTCCTCTGCGTCAACATCAACAAGACTATCATCGAAAACACGAAAATTTGAATTTTCTTCCAATTCAATCGAAGGAGCAACTCGATATGGTTCAACCAACTCACTAACTTGAAAGACTTCATCTCGCACACTTGTGTCTTCGTTCTCATCTTGAACAACCTCGACACGACCCCGGGGTTTTGTTTTTAAAACGGACAACCAATCAACTCTTGATCGATCCTTTCTAAATGAATGGGTGTATGTGTAATAAACTTGTTGACATTGCTTTGCGAAAACAAAGACATCGTTTATGTTGCGGTAGCTTTTGAGTTGATTTCGACCATACCATAGTGCCGATCAACTCTGATTCCTCTGTCAGTCGTGTCATACCAATAGCATTTGAATAAAAACACTATATTCTGCTCGTTATGATATTGCAGTTCGACGAACTCTTCTAATCTATCATAGTAGTCAACTTCTAACTCACTACTAGTGGATCCCTTAACACAAACACCGTTGTTGTATGTCTTTCTTCATTGCCCGTATTCTTCAGTATGGAAAACATATCCATTGACAAAATACCCGTCGTAACACTTACATTTTCTTTTAGGCCCCAGGTTTAGTGAAGACAATGACTTAGGCGCACTCCTTCCCATTTGATAAACCTTGTATGTAATGTATATCAATAAACAGTAAATGAACGAGAATCTCGTAATGACATGCATACGTACAGTAACTTTGCAAGTTAGAATGAGTTTGTGATAGTGCTTACATGTGTTCTGAACCACGTGACAAATTGTTCATCTTGTAATTGAAAGATATGGGATTCAGTCAGCTGTGAGTTATTGGAGAGCAAATATTGTCGATGTTGCCTGCAAGTGATAGTGAGTGTATGATATTACAATATATAATTAACAGTATATTACTCACAAAGTTTAATTAGTATTACACATATATAAACTTATTGAATAAAAGGTCTCAGCTCATCACAGTTAAATAGAACATAGTTGTGTGCTTGTTTGAACTCTATTTCCGACAAATATCTTCCTCTTACGACATTTTTAGGTGTGGGTCGTCCAGTATTGGAGAATATTGACAAGTTTCCACTGGAAGACACTTCACCGCCATTATCATGTCGTGGAACGCGATTGATTCTCGTTCTCAGATGAGGTTCGAAATAGTACGAGATAAATGTTGAGATCTCCTCAACAATATAGACCTCACATATCGAAGCCTTAACATGCGCCTTGTTCTTAACCTTTTTCTTGAGATTAAACAAGTACCTGCATTGAATTAATCAAGTATTTTCAATTAAGAAAAACATAGAAAATACTTTTATATATGAATTACATTGCAACTGTAATATCTAACCGTTCGAATGGGTACATCCATCTATATTGGACCGGTCCTTCAGCTTTTGCCTTGAACGGTAGATGTATTGGAAGATGCTTCATTGAGTCAAAAAATAATGGAGGGAATATCATCTCAAGTTTGCATAGTGTCTCGACGATATTCGTTTGAAGCCTCTCAATGTGATCAACATTCAACTTGCTAGAGCATATATCTCTGAAGAAATGACTGATCTCCGTGAGTGCATCCCATATTCCCTTTGGCAGCAAATCACGAAAAGCTAATGGGATGAGTGTTTGCATAAACACGTGGCAGTCATGACTCTTCATTCCATACAATCTGCAGTCCTCTATATTAACCAGCCTTGATATGTTCGATGCATGTACATCTGGAAAACGCAGACTCTTAAGCCATTTGTAGACTAGCAGTTGTGCGTTTTTCTCTAACACGAAGCTTGCTCTTAGTTTTGCGACCTGTGAATCATCATAAACCAACTCCATATTTTTACGGTATAAAGCTATATCCAATCTAGCCTTGATGTAGTCCTTTGTCTTCCCCTTCACATCCATGACGGTGTTGAAAATGTTCTAAAACATGTTCTTTTCGATGTGCATGGCGTCAAGGTTATGGCGAAGCAGATTGGTCTTCCAATAAGGAAGCTCCCAAAAGATACTTCGCTTTACCCAATTATGGGTCAAACCAAAACCAGGAAACTTTTGCTTACCTGATTGAAGGCCAAACACAATGTCACCGTACTCTGAGACAACATCATGCAATTCTTCACCAGAAAGACGCGGGGATGCAACATCTTTTTCAACTCTGCCAACAAAGAAATCTTTTCTGTTCTTTCTGTACCTGTGATTAAGTGGCAAGAAGCGACGGTGACAGTAAAAAAAAAGATGCTTTACCTCTGTTTGCTAGCGTGAATGCCTTGTTGTTTTCCATGCAGAATGGACATGTGAGTTTTCCATGCGTGCTCCAACCAGAAAGCATTCCATAAGCTGGAAAATCATTGATAGTCCACATCAAAGCCGCCCTCATAAGGAAATTTTGTTTCCTTGATATATCATAAGTCAGAGCTCCTGAGGACCACAACTGCGCCAACTCATCAATCAACGGTCGAAGACAAACATCTATATTCCGGCCCGGGCTGCTTGGACCGGGTATGACAGTAGATAAAAACATGAACTCCGGCCTCATACACATTCCCGGTGGCAAGTTATAAACTGTGAGTATGACCGGCCAACAAGAATAAGGAGCAGAAAATGACCCAAATAGGTTGAATCCGTCTGTACACAACCCAAGACGCACGTTCCTTGATTCAGCTGAAAAGTGAGGATGCACACTATTAAAGAGTTTCCACACTTCACCGTCAGAAGGATGCACCATCACTCCATCAACCGCATGGTGTGCTTGGTGCCATGTCATGTGCTCAGCAGTCCTTGGTGACATGAATAACCTCTGCAGTCTAGGTGTGATCAGGAAGTATCTAAGTTTTTTATATGCCACTAGAGTCTTTCCCCTGCCAGTTCTAGGTTTGTAACGGGAATGCCCGCATGTCATGCACTCGGTCATCTCAGCATTTTCAAGGTAGTATAACATGCAGAAGTTAGGGCACATGTCAATTTTCTGGTATCCTAAACCGAGGGGTTTCATCATGGACTTCGCAGCATAGAAGTTCTCTTTCAGCCTGTTCCCTTCTAGTAAAATGCTTCTTGCCCATTCAATAATCTTGTCATACCCAGCCTCACTCAACCCGTGATCTGACTTGATGGTGAACACCTGTGCTATGGCCGATAATTTACTGCGGTTCGTGTAGCCATCCCATAATGGTTCGTCAGAATCTTTCAACAAATAAAAAACCTAGCTGCATCTGCATTAGGTTCTTCTTCTACGATTGGACATTGACTGACATTACCTTGATTCATTCTCATTGCATCCATAACCATATTTCTGTAAGGATTAGTGTTGTCATTTGCCGCTTCATGCATGTTGCTAGCACTAGAAGTAGACCCAACCACCGTTTCTTCCATTCTCCTCTTACTACCAAATACTTCTCCATGTGCATACCAACAATGGTAATTCTCCATAAACCCTTTGTGTAGAAGATTCATCATTACAACATCTGGATACAAATACTTTTTATTTTGACACTTCCTGCATGGACATCTAATACCGCCTCCAGTAAAATTTTTGGGAATAGATGTTGCGGAATTAATAAAACCCTGAACCCCGTTACAATAATCCATCCTCCGCAATCCTTGGGGTGAATCTCGATACATTCATGAACGATCATCCATGACTTATATCGAACCTCTATAAAATTATGATGACATCATGTATTAATTAACTAAGTTAGGTAAATAAACTTGCAAAAACATTACTTTACCTCGAGATTATCCAACAAACCAATCACAACTTCTCATAAATATTAAATATTCATTATCATTTATCAACGTCCATACAAATTGAAATATATCAATTTATGAAAATTACCACTCCGCAATACCATTGATAAAACTTTAAACGGACCCATTAAGCAAGCTATTAATTATTTCAAAACAGCACATGTACTTCGATAGTTCCATAAAGTTTTAACAATTTACAAACAAATACAATCTTACAAAATCTAAAACAAACCATAACATGTATAAAATTATACATTCATATACTACAAGTTTGTTTGAGAAATAACAATAAAACATGTACATCTACTAACAAAATACATATACTAAAAAAACAATAAAATTGACATTTAATTAAATGTTAAAATTTAAAAAGATAGAATTACTTATAAAAATTGATAAAATTCATCGGTAAATCAGAACACGGATGCTGTGACCACAAAACTTCAAGAAATATAACTTGTTGTGCTGATATGAGGGAGATTTTTGTTTGGGGGGCTGGTTGTTTGCAGATGGGGAGAGTTAGGATTAGGAAGAAGAAGGAGAAATAGGGGAGGAGAGGGTCGGCAGAGCTGACATATATTAAATTTTTCCGACGGTTTCACCAACGGATTTTCCGTCGGTGAGTACGTCGGTGATTCTGATGGAAAAATCGACACGTCACCGTACGGATCTGCCATTTCAAATCCCTCGGTGATTCCGTCAGCAATTTAAACAACGAACCGGTCACGTCACTGCACGGGCTGTCTTTTTGAATCCGTCGGTGAGTCTGTCGGCAAAAATAACCCGCCAAAACCTCCACGTCAGCGACCCGCCTTTTTTTTCAATTCGAAAACTTTTCCGTCCGTAATTCCGTCGGTACCTACCGACGGAAACTTTTCGTCGGTAGTTACTGACTGAATTACGGAAGGAAAAGTTTCTGTCGGTAATTTCGACCTCAAATTACCGACAGAAATATTCCGTCGGTAAATCCGTTACTATTTAACGAATTTCTGGTAGTGATATTTTTTATATCAATAATTTGAGTTATAATAAAAATAATAATATTTATAACACAAAAAATACTATTTTTGATCTGAACACTTTGAATTATAAGAGAAAAAATAATATTTATAACACATATTATTATATTTACACATGTGGTTGGGCACAGACGCGTCCAGCCCCAACCGCCAGTTGGGTGTGGACCCGTCCCGGTCCAACTAGGGTTCGGCGTGGACGCCTACTCGCCCACTTTAGGGTTGGGCGTGGACACATCCACGTGCCAACTCGGGGTGGGCGAGCAAGCGTCGAGCCCCAACTTGGGGTGGGAGTGGACACGTCAAGCCCAACGTGGGTGTGGGCGTGGACACGTGCAGACTCAACTTGGAGTTGGGAGTGGATGCGGCCAGACCTAACTTGGGTGTGGGCGTGGACCAGCCCTAATTTGGCGCTGGACATGTGCTCGCCTAAACCCAACATGGGGTTGGGTGTGGACGACTCCACGTCCACCTGGGGTTTCAATGATGATTACAATACAAATAATAATATTCTTTATATTAATGCTTCGAATTATAATAAAAATAATAATATTTATAACACAATAATAATATTTTTGATATGAACATTTTGAATTATAAAAGGTGGCGTATTGGAGCCGTCCAAGTGTCGGGGACGCATCCACGCCCACCTGGGATTTTGGCTTGGACGCGTCCAGCCCCAACTTGGAAATTGGCGTGCAATTTTATCAGACATACACTAAGTTGCATGGAATTTTATCTAGTTGCTAGATAATGTAGCCATCTACCTTATAGTAACTTGTAATAGTACCCTAAGTCGCATGCAATTATTTGCGTCTCCGGGAAGTTGCCACCAACAATTTGTTTATAGGAGGGGGCGATAGGCCTCAAACTCGGATCCAAGGATGCCTCGCCTGCGCCAAGTAAGCCAACGTGAGAAACTCGAGATGCCTGCTAGAAAATTTTAACCTATATTGAAATTCTTAAAATTGGCAATAAAAATTTACGATAGATATAAATTAGAGAAAAAAATGTGACTACTAGATGCATAATATTAAAGTGACTTATTATGTGTGATATGATAATCAGTTTAATAACCTATCTTCAAATGTTAAACAAATTCCGAGAGTTTTAATTAAAAAAACAATTATAATATCAACAATTAAAAAGGAACTATTATGTGCATCAAATAAATAAAAATCTCCAAATAATTAATAATCCTCTTTCAAAATTAACTACTGGTAATTCTAAAATGACCTAGTAGTAGATGCATAACACACGGCTTTATGAGAAATGAAAAAAAATCAAGAATAAAAAATAAATTGTGAGATTTTAATTAGAATGTAAATGATGGATTCCACTAATTTTTAATATTTACTTCCGATTTCTGACAACGATAGGACAACGGCAACACGTTGAGAAAATTACGAGCCATTTGGCAACCACTTTATTGGACCAAATTAAAGAATTCTCAAATTGCTTGAAAATTGCACGCTGTTTTATGAGAAGAAAAAATGACTCCAGGCAGATTCCTCGACAGCTATGAAATTAGATACATTTACTATTCCTTTATAAATAGGACATATTTTTAAGAATGCATTTAAAAATATTGCACTGGTTCAAAGCGTTTTTTTAAATATATTAAAATAATATTTTTTTATTTTTAAAAAATTATTTTTAATATCAACCTATCATAACAATATCTAAAAATATTAAAAATAAAAAAATTTAAAACTTTTTAAAAATATAATATTAACCGCTTTACTTTAAAATTGTATGCTATATATGAAAATATAAAATGATCATACAGAGTCGACCACGCCGGCTAATTTAAGACAGCCCGGACGTTTATTATAATTCAAGACATTAAAAATGACTCCACGTTTATTATATACAGCGATAGACCAACGCCAAAAAGGTGAGAAAATTCCGAGCCAATTAGCCACCACTTTATCAGACAAAATTAAATAATTCTCAACTTGCTTGAAAATGATTAAATTGCATGCTGTTTTATGAGAAGTATAATTAAGATACCTTTACTATAATTTAAGTAATTAAAAATGCCTCCACTTTATAGGACAAAATTAAAGAATTCTCATCTTGTTTAAATTACTATATGGCATGCTATTTTATGAGAAGAAAAAATAACCCAAATTTGTTATGTTTGGATTGAAATGGCAAGTATATCTTATTTCAGTTTAAAAAAAAAAACAAATTGAAAAAAATTTAATCTCGCTCAATATCTCATGGAAATTTTGATCAAAATGTTCTAGTTCTATTCTGGTTAAATAGTTTTGATCAAAATGTTCTAGTTCTATCTCATGGAAATTAATCATTTTATTGTTTAATAACCCAGTTCGATTTGATATGTTGTCATTTTATTTTAATTTTTTTTAAAAAAAAGATATCTTGAATTTAATTATTTTAAATCAAACTATATATTTTTTAATTATTTATATTATCTTTAAATTCATCAAGTTTATCCAATCTCGCATTATAATTTAAAACATTAAACAATTCACATTTACTCCTAAAAATCAATGCAGAGCCTTAAAACACGGGACTTGTTAAAGATTTCTTTAAATTGCTTGAAAATGACTCCGAAGTCCATGCCATGCACGCCAAGAAAAAGTGACTCTAGGGACAAGGCCACCTAACCAATTAGGAAACATGAAGAAAAAGTGACTCTAGGGACAAGGCCACCTAATTAATTAGGAAACATGGTGTGATTGGAAAAGTAGTAAAAACTGTATTTTAAAAAAAATTATTTAAAATATTTTTTTAATATTTTTAGATCGTTTTGAAGTGTTGATATTAAATATAATTTTTAAAAAATTAAAAAATTTTATTTTAATATATTTTTAAATAAAAAATATTGTAAATCGTCACCACTATCGTAATTCCAAATAGTCTGAAAATAATAAAAGAGGATTCACTGTACCGTTTCTTATATTATTTTTTTATTCACCTATAATAGTGTAATGGTTCTTTTGTTTTTTTTTTTATAAAAAAAAACAAGGGTAAATGTTGGTTTTTTTTTTTTATATAGTTTAATATGGGTGTCCGGCCAGCTTGCACCCGGGTCAACCCGGATCAACTTATATGACCCGTGACTCGATCATTAGACCGGATTGACCACCAGGCCGAGTTTCAAAACTATGCACTCAAGTATATATTTATCTGTCTTCTTTTTCTATACCGTAAAAAGGAAACCTTTCACTAAAAGAGCTTTAAGTTATGAGAGTTTGGTTTTTTTTTTAACAAAAACTGGCAAAACTTGTTTTTTGTTTTTATTGAGTTTTTATGGGATTTTACTGGCTTTTTACAGGTTTTTTAAAACCTTTTTTTAGTTTTATGGGTCTTTTTTAAAACTTTTTATATATCTAGTTATTTTGAGCCCAAGTTAATTAATGCATGCAAGGAGAAAAGTGAATCCACTAAAGTTATCAAAAGCAAAATACTCTAATTCAACTACCAATCAATATATCATCTGGATTCCACAATTATTTATTGAACTGTGCTGGATTCCACATATCAATTTTTTGGTGAATCATCACATACATAATATATAAAAGCTTTTCCTGTAGCCATTGATTAACTTTTAGCGTCAAATACATGCATGGACAAAAGATCTGAAATTCTTTGAACAGAAAAGCTGGAATTTATGCAGTGACAGTGATAGAAAAGCAAGCAATTATGCACTATTATCCTATATGCAGTCAGTGCATCTAATTCCGACTTGCTTTTTTATTTTTTATTATTTTTATCCTTAATCAATTATTCATTTTAACATTATTTTTTTTCTTAATTTCATTCTCTTCACATAATTTTAACATGATAGTTGGGTTTGATTTGCATGTGCTGCTGTATTCATGATATAAAAAAAAATATCATGGAATTAAATTATTGATCATCAACTTTATAAAAATTAATTTAATTTTAAAAATTTAAAACTTAAAACTATCATGGCATTAAAAATAGTTTATTTCCAAAGTTTTTAATTTTATCAATTCAAAAAAAAAAATATACAGCATTGACCGAGATTAACACAAACAAAAAAATCTTTTTTCTTTTTTATTGTCTATGAAGCATGCAAAATTATAGTTTATTTCCAAAGTTTTTTTTTTCACTTTTTGTCCCTATATATGTTTTCTAGGGTTTCATGTTAGGGTTTTAATAGTTAATATTATTTGAAAGGAAAGAGAAAATTATCAAAAAAAAATATTTTTAATGCCATATTTCAAAAAACTTTACCAGTGATTTGCCATATTTGAAAGGAAAGAGAAAATTATCAATATTAAATATTTTTATCTTTTCTAGCTATATTTCAAAAAACTTTACGACCAAAAAAAAATTGACTCTTGAATGCTACATGGTATGGTCCCATAATTAGACCGTGCAAAGATTCCTTGGTCCCACAAATATTTCTGATCGGTTAACTTTACCAGTGATTTGGCATTTGCTTGGCTGGCAGCTGCTTTTGAATCTTTTTCCACTGCCTTTAGCAAATAATTTCTGGACTGATTTGATTTCTTATCTTGTCTCGTACGTAGCCTTTGCCAGCATGTTCACACGGTGGAAAGTATGAATGAACTTGGACAAAAATAAGAGCGAAAGACGAAGAACACAAGTCTGGTCCTTTTCTTTTTCCTCTCACTGGTTTCGGTGCTTTTTTGTCTACAGAGCCCAAGTTCAACGTGTTTCGCATTGCCTCAAGACCTCGTCATCCGCGGAAGAGAAGACTCTAGGATAGAATTTTTGTTTTCATTTTTAAATTAATATTTTTTCCAAAGTCTAAAATTTAAATTTGACTGACAACCTTCGTGGAAAGTTCAATTTTTGAAGTAGCTTGGCCTTCTTCGTGAATTGCAGCTGCTCTTGAACATAAAGACACTCATTATCAATCTGATCCTTTCATCCTCAAATATACTTTCTAGTCATCTTAAGGGTGTGGACTCGGTTGTGAAAATTAAGCATTAAGTAATGTGAGTCTGTGTAATTTTCAAACCCAAATGACTTTCACTTGAAGGAATGTGTTAGAGAATAATATAAATGATATCTTAAAACCTCAGTTTAAGTTTTTGAATTAAGATGGTTCTTTGATAAAAGTATCACCGCTCAACATATATTATACTATGAATCCTCTAATCTAATTAAGATGGGTTTTAACCTAGTTTGATTAGGATCCAACCTAATGTGGATATAACTTAACTTGTTTTTATTTTTTAGCATACAAATGAGTGTATGGTTCACCTAATTAATACCTAACTGTGTTTTTTTTTTTTTTTAGTTTAACGTGGGTGTCCGGGCCAGCTTGCGCGCACCTCGACTAATCTCACGGGCCCTGAAGTTAACGACCATGTAAGCCTCCAGTGGCCATCATATGAGCAACCACATGGCTCGAACCTGAGACCACAGAGGGAGCAAACCTCTTGGTCCCAAGCTCTTACCACTGGGCCACCACCTAACTGTGTTTTATTTTTAGTATAGGTGGTGACAGTGTACGTAGACTAGCAAGAAGGGGTGGTTGATATTTCCTTTCTCTTGGCGTTGGGGCAAATTTGATTCTGTTTCTTGTATCGCCTTTGTCTTTGAATTTGTATCCTCTGGCTCAGAGTTATGCAATAAGATCTGATTTTATGGTTGCTGAAGGTTTTATTGGGCGTACTAAGAATGCTATAATTTTTTATTTTTTGTGGTAATAAAAGAAGTTTGGGACTTGTGGCTTAAATATATTCAGCGTAGGTTAATATAAGCAGTCGAGATAATTGTTGTTTCATGTACTGAAGATTCATTAAAAACCTTTCTTTCGTATTCTAGTTTTATTGACTATGGCTTCATTTGTCTCTCAATTGAGGTGAAGGAAGGAGGAGGTCATTTTCGTCTGTTTAGGTTGTCATCGGTTAAAAGCAAGAAGGATTCAAAACAATCAGTCACGTTTAATTTTTTAAAAATAATTATTTTAGATATTTTTAAATAATTTTATTGTGATGATCTTGAAAATAATTTTAAAAAAATAAAAACTTAAAATGCTAAAAAGCATATCAGTCATGCTAAAAACATCCTAAGCATACCTAAAACCTGGCATAAAAGCACATCAGTCATGCTAAAAAGTCCTAATACCCCTTTATCAAATAGATAATAAATTTATATTTTACTAAGTATTCTTCAATAAGCCACCTTTTATTCATAAAAAAGTGTCTCTCAAGTCAAAATTGGCATGTGAACTTAGTGTTGGTAAATTAGAAAGGATTCAACATACATCACTGCAAACTACTCAATTTAATGGAAAGAAAGAAAAATTAAAAAAGTGGACATATAAGACAAACTACATCACTTGGTGACCACTCTCGTAGGCAAAGCCATGATTAAGTTAAGGGGGACACAAACAAAAATATACTATTTCTATAGCTTGAGAGCAGATCGGTGTAAAGGTTTTTGATTTTGGTTTTGGGAAGGTTGGAGTTTTAGGGTTTGAGATAGGGGAGGCATGTATGGTGAGGTTTTTTATTTGAAATTCAACAGTTTTAGAAAACAGTTTCTGATTACATTGAAATTCAACAGTTTTAGAAAACAACTAGATGGATACCCGTGCTACGTGGCAAACTCATTTTTTATTTTAATAAAAATTATTGTAAAATTTATAATAAAAAAATTATATATTTTTTAATATTAATAATAATATTTTTTCAAATTTATTAATTCTTTTATTAATAATATTAATTATAATAAAAATAATAATATTTATAACATAAATAATTATATTAAGAATTTCAAGGATGATTACAACACATAATAATACACTACAAGATTTCACAGTTTTACCGACGGACACATTCCGTCTGTGTGTGATTAGAAGTTCGTCGGTGATTTATTTACCGACGTCCTCACCGACGGATTATGTCCGTCGCCTTTCCCTTCATCGGTGATTCCCCATTCCATCGCTATGCTATATCGGTCGGCAAAACAAAAAAACCATTTGCCGATGGTTTTACAGACGGAATTTGCGCGCCAAAAAAAAAAAAGATTCCCGCTTGAAATATACTGACGGATTTTTATTCCGTCGGTGATATCGTGATATACCGACGGATAAAAACCGTCGGTAAATCTATCGGTAAATACCAACCGAATATATCCGTCTGTAAAGTCGCCGGTAAGTGTTGCAGCTACTGTCAAATGCCGACGGATTAAGTCCGTCGGTAAGGCTGTCGGTGAGTGTTTAAAATACCGACCGAATATATCCGTCTGTAAATGCGTCGGGAATGCTACTATCAGATGCCGACGGATTTATTTCGTCGGTAAAACCCTTGGTAATAGTTTTTTTTCTAATTTTGTTTTTAAAAAATTATTTAGAATATATAATATAAAACTATATAAATTAATGGTAATACAAACCAATTATGCAAATAAAATTTATATTGAACATCAAAAAAAAAAAAATCAAAGTTAAATAATATTCATTACAAACTGAATTTGTTTCAAAAAAAATATTAAAGGAAATTTTGAAGGTAAATAATGTTTATTACAAATTAATATAATGTTTATTACAAAATAATTTTTTAAAAATAAAAACTTAGGATGCTAAAAAACATCAGTCATGCTAAAAAGTAGTCCTAATACCCTTTTATCAAATAGATAATACTTTAATTATTACTATTAACGACACTAAATACAATGTCAATTAACTTATTTAATTATCTTAGTTAACTTTAATTCAATTAAAAACCAATCTTAAAATGTAACCATAAAATAAAAACTTCTTGGTAACTACGGTGGTTAGGTTGACTAGACTCACCATGTCAATCATTGATTTTTCTGCCATAAGAAGACGCCCGTATATATTAACAAGAATATCGAAGGAGCCCCTTAGATAAATACATAATAATTAAGGAAAAGAAAGCGAAATCTACCACTTAGATTTAATATTTCTTGGGTAAAAATATTTCATTCAAACTTAAAAACAAGGCTAACGAACACCACATACAGAGAATTAGAGGCTAATGAAACAAATTTGAAGTTCAGAAGGAGAAATCGAAAGGAGTACAACGTGGAGCTAGCCACGAATTAGCCATACTTGCATGCAACAAGATCAGCTAGCTAGTTATGATAATAGGAAATCACCGAGTATATGGTTTGTAACGTAGTAAGCGAGAGAAGTACAATCGCAGCAATGAAAGATATAATTGTCCATGGGTTTTTGAAATAGTCTTGTTTCAAAGATGCCTTGTATCCATGCCAGCTTTTGTTATAGTACGCATCCACTTGTTCGCATAATTGGGTAAAATTAAATTCTCGCACAACTACCTGCTTGCAAATGTTGTTAAACAGATCCGTAACATCTTCATAGCCACCTAAATCATTTTGTATGATTCTCTTTTTCGCAAGTAATTCGACATCACTTGATGTATCAACAAGACGATCCATAAGTAATGCATAAGACGTCATGTATTGTCTACAACCTTGCACGCTTTGCTCAAAAGCAATGAGGTTCCGGAAGAGTGAATCTGTTGAGTCGTGGATTTGCAATGGTGGGATTTTGAAAACACCATTTTCGAAACACAAATCCAGTTGATGTTTTGTTGTATCCTTTTGGAACTTGATTCCAGCCGCACAAAGTTCTGTTGCACAAGATAATAGTTTCCATGGCCCTGCCCCGCCTCTTTGATCTACTCTCAGAGAAGAGGGTAGGTAGCTTGTGTGTAAGAGACCAAGCAAATGACAGAAATTCCCACCACTGATTACGGCACCTATTCCTTCATTGGTATTCAACTCTGGTCTGAAGAAACGAAGAGCCAGCTCCACGAGCCGCGGTTGATCCGTAGCAGTATGCCTCACTATATGTTTGTACAGTTCCGTAAGAACAAAAAATGGAATCTGATTTTCTAGCAACGCCAAATCACGTTGGAGGGTTGAGATCATCCAAGAAGTCGTGAAGATGGGATCATATTGCCTTTTCGCATCATCACTGGAAAACCTTAAAAAAAGTTCAAGGATAAAGCAACCATCGAATAATAACATTTTAGCAAAATCAGTATTAGAATAAACACGTTTAATTGACCCTGGGTAGTATGCTCGAACAAGTGCATCATGATTTCTTAGAATGGTCTCGCCACATTCATCTAATGTCTTTTCTGCATCACGTGTTCGTTCAAGTAAGGATAGAGCATAGTGCCATTTGTGTTTCTCCATGTCCAGCACATTGACGTCTGTTCCATCGTGAAGAGGACCAATGGAGATAATTTGAGGATTGTATGCACCAGCATTCATATCCCGAAGCTTACGTGGAACCTTGCAAATGCTCCAACCTGTGGACAGTGGAGTTAAGTCTGCAAAGTGCGTTTTGATGTTAATCAGCCATTGACCGCCTTCTTGTTGATCAGTTGGATTTGCTCCCGCCATTTCTTACAAATTGATTGAAACCTGGAAAAGAATGAACTTAAATTTTAGATTTCTAACCACAATCTTGTGTGTTTAATGGAGAAGTCTTCTTTGATAATTCAGAATAAAATATTACAAACGAAAAAAATAAAAAGGAACAAGCCGGTTAAGAAGAAACAAGAAACTCGAACAGAAATGCCCAAGAACGGCTAATTCTTCTTAGTTAGATATGAAAATAGAGCCAAGTAAATAATCTCTATGTCAGCAACTTCAATCAGAAAATCACAGAGGACATCAAGCATTGAAGAAAGAGTGGCGGGAATAACCAATACAGCTGCACGATTGCAGGATGAACAGGCTCGGCACTTGGAATAATATGCTGAGGCCAGTACAACCACTTTCTCACCCCGTCGTTGTAAACTAGTTAGCAAAAAGTGAGGTGGCTAGCTCAGCTGTTGGTTCTCTCAATCTCGCCAAGAAAGTAGAGGTTAAAAGAAGGATATTAAAAAATACCGGAAAGGATTGGTTGACAACATGTTGTCAATTATGCTATAACTAATAACATGTTGTCAATCAAAAGAAGGCTTCTGAGAAGTAGTGGAATTCGTCAGATTTTGAATTTATTTTTTAATAATTAAAAGTTTAAATTCTTTTAAAATTACTAGAGATTTATATGATTGTTAACTTTAAAGTTGACCCGAACACCTATATTAATAAAAAAAATAAAATAGTAAGAGAAAATCATGCTTGGATTTACTAAAAAATAATAAAAATTCTCTCATTTATTAAAAAAATAATTTTTAACTCCCTTATACATGTCTCGCTTTTTTCTTTTTCCTTTTTGTGTATCTTTCGCTCTATCTCTATTATATTGTAAATATGTATTAATAATTAGAATTGAAATACCATAAAATTTCTTGACAAGGTTATAAAGTTGGGGAAGAATTCCACACAAGGAGAAGTTTACTCCACGCTTTTATATATGGTCTCATCATGTTAAGATTCAAAAGATGAATAAAGGGTGTTAAGGATGTCATTTATCCCTGAACTATTAAAATATGTTTTAATTAGTCCCTTTATTGGTATAATAGTTAATTAAGTCCCTCTACATCATTAATTTTTTAATGTCAGCCCTCTATTACTTAAGTCATCGATCAATAACTCCTTCAATATTAGTTGACATTTATTTATTCTAGAAGAAATAAAGAATTTGAGTAACATATATAGAAAGTTTTACACCATGATCTACAACATTAAACAATCTATAATAACTCCGACAAGTAAATATGGATCTTATATGTCTATAATATATAAGACAGAAGATTTTTTTTGTTTTTCCTTAATTTGTATTTAACAAAAGTTCAAAGTCGTTTTATCATTGCTAAAGCTTTGATATATCTAAAGATCAAGTAGTTTTGCATTCTCAACACTCTTGCATTTCCTCTCTAACAACATTTTTTTTAATTGTATAATAGATCATAACTCAATGTTTATATAAAAAAAAACATCTTGAATTCAACATGAGTAATGGACGCAATCAGTCTTGAGATAACAGATAATTCTGAGTAGTTAGGTGTGAATCTATCACAACTAGATGAGGATTTACCCCAAACAGATTATTTGAAGGGCATAGTAGTTTCATTTATAGACCAATGAAAAAAGATGGTCTGGTCACTCCAAATCATAATGACGGCTTAAAAAAATCATAATTTTTTATTCGACTGTTGGATCAAGCTCAAATAACAACATCGTTTTGGCTTTAAGGTTTTAATTTAGGAATTTGGTTGAAGTTTAATTTAGTCCTAAGACTTTTGATTTTTTTAATTACATCCCTAATTGACTTCAAACTTTTAATTTTATATAATTTTGCCCTTGCCTAATTTCAATATCAACCCTGAATTTCAGCGTCTTTTTTATTGTGGTCATTGATTTTGGATTTATGCAAATTGACCATCATTTGACTATTAAACTTTCAATTGTCTTTAATTTCACCCTTGTCTCCAACCAAATTAGATCCCTAAAGTTTAGCGTCTTTTTAAAAAAGTTATTGACTGTGAATTTCTTCAATTTAGCTCTCAATTGACCCTAAACTTTGATTTTCTTGTAATTTTACCCCTGATTACAGTTAATTGACTTTGTAAAAATTATATTTGGTCCTCTAAAATTTCAATCTTCTCAATTGAACTTCCAAACTTAATGTTTCATCAATTAAGTCCATAATAAAATTAATTTGACCTATTTAAAGTATAATTAAGTCTCTGCATCTAATTAAATCCTTTAATTGGACCCAAATTAATTCTTAAATATAATTAAACTTTTATTTTCTTCCTATGATTAAATCAAATTGGTATATTAAAAATCTAATTGCATCATTAGACTTAGTTTTTATACAGATTCATCTAATAATCATTTAATTTGATTTTAAATATGCATTGTCTCCTCAGTCTTTGGTACAATAGGGTATGATTAGGCTCTTGACTTCGTCAAAAATTTCCGGCTTGATTTTTTCACATATTTGAAATCCTCCCCAGCTTGTTTTTGTGAAGTTAATTGTCAGTCTTCTTGTTATTATTATTTTATTTTTTTTATTTTTATTTTGGAAGGAAAATTTGAGAGAATAACCTAAAAATATGTTATGATAAAAAGAATAAAGTTATGAATTTAAAGTTCACATCTACAACTCCTTCTCATTAAAGTTTTGTGTTTAATGTTTGTCTGTTGTTTTTAGTTTGTGTGTGCATCAATAATTGGATCAAATTACAGGGTTTTTGTGTCATGACTTAAGTATATCAAATATGATACTTTAAAAACAATAGGGACAAAGTAAAGTTGAAGAAAAACCAATTTTATTTAAAATATGATACTCTGGCTGGACTCCTTGCAAGTGGAGAGAAGTTTGTTTGGTTTTCTATTGTGAGAAAAATCATAGAAAAGAGGAATTGGCAATGATGGAGACTTTAACCACAGATTCAACATCATAAAAAATAATACAGTTAAATATCTATAAATTAATACTCTTTGGACTATAAAAAATTATTAATTAATTTAGACATTAAATATTATTTAATCAAAATTATTAATTTATCGAGATTATATATATATATATATATATATATATATATATATATATATATTTCAAGTTTCATTACTTTAGAATTAATGTTTATTTATGAAATATTAATTTAGGAGGATTTCTATTCTTCTTTTGGTTAGCTTATTATTTAGAGATTGAGTCAATATTTCTAAATTTGTTCAAGGTCATATTCTGTTTACAAATTTGTTCGTTTGAATCTTTTTTATGTATCAATTTATATATTCTATATGTGTTTGTAGCATAGTTATCAAACCTGGTGGGTTGACCCGTGATCCGGGCGACCCGGCAAATTCCAGTAAAGACCTTTTTTTTTTAAATGTGTTTTTTCTCCTATTTAAAGACTCTTTTTTATATAATTTTTAGTTTGTTATTAACCTTTTTCAAAGTTCATTATATAAATACTAGAAGAATATTTTATTTTTCTAATATGAGATTTGAAACTCTTTAGTATATATACTCTCTGTTCACAAGATAAAAATTATTTTTTTCAATGTGGAATTTGAAGCCCTTTAGTATATATATTTCATGTTCACAAGAAAAAATTTATGTTTTTTCAATGTAGGATAAAAAATCTTTTTGGTTTAAATACTTCAACTTAAAAGGATAATATAGTATCTTTTCAATGTGGATTAAAAAACCTTTTAAAATAATCTTTTAAACTTCATTATTTATAACATATACAGCTCATATTCACATGGATTGTTTCTTAATTTTTTATATGAAATATTAAAACTTCAAATATTTTTTTTTAATTTTTCCATGTTGATTCAGATTGACCCGGGTCAACCTGTATAACCCGAGACTCGGCTTCTTGATCGGGTCAACTTCAAAATCAGGTTTGATAACTATGGTTTGCAGTAACCAAATCATGGAGGGAACAACAATGTTTTCATGAAAAAATCACTAAAACTAATAGTTTGGATGATGGTTCCCTTGTATTCGAGAAAATCCGATAAATATTGCCAAAAGTCTACGAGCAAAGAAGAAAAACGAAGAAAGTTACGATGATTTTTTAAAGTAAACTACATGTTCTAATAATATCTTTTTAAGTAATTGTATACTAAAATGTATGACAGATTTTTATTTATTTATTTCTGAAAATTATTATTTTTTCATTAGGTAAGAACTAATTAAATTCTACAAAAAAATACTTTTTTAAGGGAATGGTCATTTGACCCAGTAAATGAAAAAAGAAAAAGAAAAAAGAAGTCCATCTTTCTCAAGTTTGTACTATAAGAGGCTTGTTTTACAGGGACGAGAAGGAAGAAAGCCATCGAGACGTGGACGTGGTCATAATGGTGCGCGACGGTGCTGCCAATAACGCTCCTAACAAAAATTGGTATAACAATAATCCATCTTCAAGATCAAAGTGTCTTCCCAGTACCATGATAATTTTGTTAGGAAGCTTCCATATAAAAATTATGCTATCGAGTCTCCACGAGGCTTTCCTCCTCTTCCACCCAATTCCTTCCGGGATAAGCGTAATAACAAAGAGTCGATGAACAACAATGCATCTCAACCTTCACAACAGCCGCCATCCCAACCTTCACAGCAGCCGCCATCCCAACCTTCACAACAGCTGCCGCCACTGTCTCCAACATCACAAATTCAACCATCTGTAACCCCTGATCATCAGGGAAAAAAACCAGACATATTCTCAACCTTCCGGGATAAGCGTAATAACCAAGAGTCGATGAACAACAATGCATCTCAACCTTCAAAACAGCCGCCATGTCAACCTTCACAACAGCTGCTGCCACTGCCATCAACATCAGAAATTCAACCATCTGTAACCCCTGATCATCAGAGAGAAAAAGCAGACGTATTCCCATTCTTATGGGATACGTTTCCCAACAAAGAGTCGATGAACAACAATGCATCTCAACCTTCAAAACAGCCGCCATCTCAACCTTCGCAACAGCTGCTAACAAAATGCCCATTTCCAAACAAAAACATTTAAAAATCCTAGCAATTTTTGCTAACAAGAATTTGTGTTTTAAACCAAGACTTGATGCATTAGGTTTTGATGGGCGTTGTGTCTGTATTAACTTTCTGCCATTAGTTGCAGCGAGTTGAAGATGAAATTATCAAACTTAACTATTTAATTATAAGCAGAAAGGGAATATATACACATCGTTCCTGCCATAATGATGTAAAGGATTTTTGTTGGCAAAGTGTACTTGCCGCCCTCTACCATTCAGGAAATATTGCTGCTGTACGTGTTGTTTAATGTCTCTCTCGGATACTCAGCCGATATATTAATTAATCCCCTCTATAATACATTGCTTTTGTGCCACTGCAGATGGGCCATAAATCAACCAATGTCATCCACAAGGGATCGCAGTAATTTTGGTTTAGAGCTAAGAGTCTAATGGCGACCGGAACTCACAACTGACAAAAGCACAAGAAATCAACTACAAATTAAATGATGCTTCAATTAAGGAAAAGGGCCTCTTGCCTTCAATAAACAAAAGAGCTAATTGTCATATATTCATATTGATTATTTGTATTTTATTTTTGGTTTGGTGCTTCGTAGCTTGTGGCCTAAGGTTTTTTATTTTTAATTATGAGTTAATTTAGCGAGACATAACCTTCTTTGTAGTGTAAACAGGAAAGCCGTCTTTTGTTGCAACCGAGATCGCGGCGAACTTTAAAAGTTCAATTATGAAAAAAAACAGGTAATTGACATTTTATTAGGAGAAAGTTCTAACTAAAGAAGTTGTTATGGTCACCTTGAATATTAGCTGGTTAATAAAGATTTTGTGATATGAAATTAGTTATGCAAAATAAAAGATATTATTATTTTTTAAATATTTTATTTAAAATAGTTGTATTATTGGTTTTATTTTAAGTTGCTAAGAGTTTGTTGTATTATGCTACCGATAACTTATTTGTAATATTTGTGTCTCTAGCACTAATGAATATTCGAATATAAATACTTCAAACTTTAGTGTTGGTAAATATTACATAACACAAAAAAACATATTATTCTTGACTTTGACGCCAATAAATAAACTAGTTAAATTTGAATTGAAAGTAAAACATATATATTTTTTTTATTGTTATTTTTTATGGAAAAAAAGACATATGTATCGCATATCATATTCACATTTTACAGTAAAAATTTACAAATTAAATATACAATGAAATCATTAAAAACAAAGCGTGAGGGAGCCACAAATAAATTTAAAAGGGTCCACAACTTGTTTTAAAATTTTTTGATATCCAAAAAAATTTGTTTGACTAGATATCAAAATAAAAAAGATAAAATAAAAGAGAAAAAAATAAAGATGTGTTTTGCCAAACACATCCTTGGTCCAAAACAAATTGGGTTGGTTGAGCTTGAGATCCAAGCCCAGCCCAGCTTCAGCTGCTCTTTATTTTATTTTTTTAGCTGGATGTAGTCTAGTTATTTGGGCTGGGTTGGACTTAAACAGCACAGCCTAATTACTAGCCCATACCAGTAACCGACCGACTTTTACTCGCAGGCATGCGTGAATTGTTCACGCACGCTTGCTATAGTCAAAGGGTGATTAAAATGTAAGGGGAGGGGAAAACGTACGGAGCTTACATGGTGCTTGGGGGCGAAGATGATGGCGAAGGTGTACTGGCAGGCTAAAGCTGCTCTCTTCCCTCTACTTCTGTTTTTCGTGCGCTTCTCTTCTGGTCTTGCTTCTTTTGTCTCTGGGTTCTCTCCCCTTTTGCCTCTGTCCTCTGCTCTCTGTTTCTTGTTTGTCCTCTATGTTTTTCTGGTGCTTGGGGACGAAGACGATGGCGAAGGTGTACTGGCTGGCCAAAGCTACTTTCTTCCCTGTACTTCTGTTTTTCGTGCGCTTCTCTTCTGGTCTTACTTCTTTTAATTCTCTCTCGGTCTCTCCCCTTCTGCCTTTCTCCTCTGCTCCCTGTTTCTTGTTTGTCCTGTGTGTTTTTCTTCTTCGTCCTCTCTTGTCTTTCTTTCTGTCTTTGTTTTCGCTTCTGAGTCTCTGTTCGTTTTTTCTGTCTTCCTGGTTTTCTTTGTTCGTTCCTCCACTCTTGTCCTCTTCTTCTCGTTCGTTCGTCCTCCCCACTCTTCTGGCCTTTCTCTGGCTTTTATAAAGCTAGAGAATGCCGTGCGTTCGTGCCTCAAGATAATGAGGCATGTTCGTCTTTGTTATGAGAAAAAACAAGGACCAACAGTCCTGCCATTGCAAGACTGTTGGTCACGACATATTGGCATTTGGAGATGGCATCATGGGGGTGAGGTGGGCAGCTGGTAGGAGACGTGACCCGAAAGGTTTTGCTGCAGGTTCAGCAATTCAATTCTTAATTGACTTTTTAATTTTTAATGCTTTTAAAATTATTTCTGAAAAAATCAATTAACCCCATTATGATATTATCATCTATTCATTCTGGTCCTTGTACTTTAATGTCTTGCAATTTCAACCTAAATCAGCCCCAAACTTGTTACTTCTTCCATTAAACTCCTGATTTCATTAATTAAATTAATTCCAAGATTAATTAAATCCTGAAACTTATCGATTCTTCCAATTCTTTGATCAAATTGACTTTTAAATTTATAATTTCATTCTTATTAGTCCTCAAACGTCAAATTCGTATTGTCTTAACCCAATTATCAAATTATTTTTCATTCATTTATTTTTTATTTATTTACTATAATTGTTTTTTGAAAATTCAAAAAATTGGTTATGAGAGTTTGAAAGTGACTATGATTTTTGTTCATGATCAAATTTTCAATTAGAACCAACATTACTTTATCAAGACATTAACTTTTTTTAACGAGAGAGATATATATAGTATATAAATACACCTAGTAGAGAAGGGTAGTAGAGAAGGGACAATTTCTTACACAGCCAAACATAGGCTAAATCCAGAGATATTGCACACAACATACCTTTACTTTTATTTTCTATATATTATTTGTTTCTTCTCTATAAATACTAACTTAATATTGAAAAGTTTCTTATTTCAGGATACATTTATTTTTTAACCAGAGAGATATATAGTGTATCCTGAATGCTGTTAAGTTTTCGCAGCGACTCATTACTCGTATAAATGATGTGTAAATCCACTACACTTGCCCAATAAGAAAAAACCATCTGTATATGCGTGCCTCCTTTCAAAGGTAATCAATAAGCGTTGAAATTCCTTTTTGGTGTGCATGCCTTTAGTGAGTAAAAACCAGATGAAACTTGACTAGACAATATGAGAGAGGTCATAATTAGTTGTTCTGTGAGAGAGGTGAGGCATAAAAAAATTTACTTTGAAGATTTTAATAAGATATAAGAAACACATCAAATAAATAGCTAGTGATATCCTGAATGCTGTCAATTTTTCGCAGCGACTCATTACAGAAGTGAGTTTTTATAGTGTATAAATATAAATATACATTTTGGTGTGCATGGCATTAGTGAGTAAAAACTAGGTGAAACTTGACTAGACAATATGAGAGAGGTCATAATTAGTTGTTCTGTGAGAGAGACAGAAATCCAGCGATAAATCTGTCCTCTTCTGTGAGGTATTAATTAGAGTCTAAATGAGGGATTTAAAAAACTCTAAAACCGGTGTGGTTTTATATATATACACACGCTATAATTGGGTATTGTTTATTATATACATTCATAAAACACCGCAGATTTATTGTTTTTTAATAATAATTTATTTCGATCTTCAAAGTTTTATTTTCTATGATTTAATCGTAATTGAAGGCTAATTATTATGATTTCTTAGTCAAGATTGAAACTGAAAGAATGAGAACTAAAATAAAAAAGACACCAAATATAAATAGCGTACAAGAGACTTCAAACAAAATACACTTAGATCCTTAATCTTTAAAAATAATGTCATTCATACAATTTAGATCTCTTGAAATTTTAAAAAATTATTTTTGATACACAATTTTATTTGTGTTATTTTTCAGTTCAGGGTTAGAGAGAGAGAGAGAAGTGTTGTCGAATTCTAACAATGAAAGAAAACATCACCATTTAGTCTATTTTCGACCACCAAAATAGGTTTTATTGGTGTCCACGAGTTCCTAGATATGAGAGGGGCTTCATAGTTATTGTTTAGAACCTCAATTTCGCATAAAAACTAGATCTAAGCCAAGAGAATCAAAACGAACCCAATTTGATTTCAGATTTTTAGGTTATTTTTTTGGTATTTGGAGTTGATAGAATGGTTTTTGGGTGTTATAAGGGTGTTGGTGAAGTGTTTTGGGGATGGAATGACTTAAAAATCAAGTTTTTTTTTTTACCAAAAGAGGCATTGCCCTGATTTTCCGGGCACCACTATGGTGGTCAAAATCTAGGCTCGCAGATGACACGTCATTTGTGTTTTTTTCTTTTTAAAAAATAGAATCAAGCCCAAGCATGCTGGGTTGGGCTTGAAGGCCCACCCACACGCTTGGGCTTTTCCTTGCAATGACTCAGGCGTGCTCGGCCATGGGCCCAAGAGAGCCTGAGCTGTTTTCTGGCTTTTTTAATTAAGAGTTAAATAAAAATTTAAGAAAAACAATTATTGAACCCAGTTGATTCCATGACTCGAAATACATTTTTGACGAGTTAAGCCACAACATTTGAGCTTTTTTTTTCTTTCTAATCTTGTTGTTTTTAATTGATATCTTCTTTGAATGTCTCTTTTTCTTAAATAATTTTTATATTTATAATTCAATTAATATCACTCCTTTGTGATTTTTTTATTTAACTTTTTTTGGATAAAGATTTTTTTAATGGTGTTGTGTGTATTTAGTTTTTGGAAAGATTATTCTAATTCATCTATATTTGTTTTTAAATTTTTTATATAGATGAACTTTATTTTTTAAAATAAAAAATATTTATTTTCAGATAATATTTTTAATATGTACAACATTGCATAATTTTTTTCTTATATTTTATTCAATCAGTTTAATGTGCATGTCTATTTCTATTATCGTTTGATTGAATAAAGAATTAATTTTAATAAACAAATTCAACAAGCACAATCGAGTAAATATCTTGTCTTGTAAGATTAAATGTATCGGTCTGTATCTGCTTTTTTTTAATTATTATTAATAATTTATTATTATTTATTAACACATATAATTCTTAATTTATTTGTTTTGAATCAACTTCTCAATTTATATATATTTTTAATATATATAAACATGTCAAAAAAGGTCAGTATAAACAATTTTTTATAGGAAAAAAAATCTAACCTATAATGCATGCGTCAGATAGCTACTTTATAATCTAAATTGGTTTAGAAAAGTCACAGCCAATTTGCAACTTGGTTGAGAGAGACTAAATTGCATGCTATTTTATTAGAATAAATAACGAATCCAGACAGATTCCTCGCCAGCTAATTAAGAAACCTTTACTACAATTTAAGAGATTAAAAATGACTCCAAAAAATCAATGCAGATCCCTTTATAAATAGGAATTATTAATTAAAGAATTCTTAACTTGCTTGAAAATGCATTTTATTATAATTTAAGTCAATAAAAATGACTCCACATCAACTATAGACACAGAGTCCACGCCAGCTAAGTATGAGAATTAAAAATGACTCTAGGCACAGAGTCCACGCCAGCTAATTAAGAAACGTTTATTATAATTTAAGACATTAAACAATTCGCATTGACTCCTATAAATGAATGCAGATCCTTCATATACGGGACTTGTTAAAGATTTCTTAAATTGCTTGAAAATGATTCCTCCGAAGTCTATGCTATCCTAATAAGAGATTGGTAGCCATGATCATTATATTTTTAGTTTCTAATTATACCCATTAATGAAGTTATTGTATCATAAAACAATACTAATTAAAATGTGAAAAGTAATTTATGATTTATTCATATACTAATGATTTTTTTTTGCTCTTGCGGGCATGAATGATGGGCAAAAGGAGGAGGGAATCTTTGTTTGAGTTTGTATGCTGGGATTTATCGATTCATAGTTTCAAGAAATATGCTGGGATGCAACCAACTGCATCAAAAGTAAGTTGTTCTTATGATGAATGGCAGGAACATGTAAAAGGTTGGTAATCTCTAAGAGAGAGAGGGAGAGGCCGACCGAATACAGTAATGGTTCAAGAGTGTCTAGAAAAGGGGGTTTTAATTTGCTGATCAATGGCCAAGAATGATTGGAGTCCAAGAACATTACTTAGTTGTTCCATCACATCAAATTCTCTATCATTAAAGCTACGTGTAATATGAAACTCAGATTCCAGAAGAAAACTAAAGAATTTTCCCATATCTTCAAACAAATCCCATATCTAGTCTGACATTTAGCAAAAGCTAAAGAAAAGCTCTAAAGTCAGAAAAAAACAGAAAACTAAAAGTAGCAGGGTAACTGTTTGAGTGGTTTTTTTTTTTTTTTGGAAACTAATTATTGGTCTACCAGCTATTCGTACCAAACCAAGAAAAGAAGAGTTAATTTAGAAATATTTATACTTTCTATATACTTTGTAAACTAGATCCAATTTCACCGATTTTAGATGAGTCAAAGTTTAATTTTACTGATTTTTTATTTTTGAATTTCTTATTTCAGATTAAATACATATTTAGTCATAAAACCTTGGTTCTATGTACCATGATGTTACGTGCTTCACTCAATGCATGCAACGCATGCATGCCAGAGGTACACTAAACGTGGGTGCAGACGGGGGCAGGAACGTGGGCACAGATTAATTGCATTCAGTTATTTACTTTGCAGACATGGGCATATTAATTGCATTTCAGTTACTTTCATTCAATAATACAGAGGAATTGTTTCAGTTGAAAGGCGGTTCCTATTCTCCAGCGGCAGTTTCATTCTACAACAAATTATCCTTAGTTGTTTTATTTCTGTTAGTTGTAATGGCTATTTATATAGCCGGTTGAATTCAATAAAGGATATGATATTGTCCAGTATTCTACTCCTTGTCTTCCTTATCTCTCTGTTTCACAAAAGATTCTAAATTAAACACAACATTTGGTATTAGAGCAGTTCGGCCCATGGACACCCGTGGGAAAACTAATGTTGAATTCCGCAATGAAGTCAATGAGACTTTGGTTAGGCACGAGGCCAGCTTTGATCAACTCAATGCAGCCTTACAAACTATTCTCATTGAATTACAGACCATTCGTACCACCCAACGTACGCAAGCTGTTCCTCCTGACATCAACCCATTTACATAGGAATCTTCTTCCCATCGAGCAACCGGCCCTCCTTTTGTTGCTAGTTTTGATCACCCACATCCACCACAACTCAAGCTGTATTTTCCAAAGTTCACTGGAGAAGACCCAATTGGTTGGCTTTATAGAGCTGAACAATACTTTGAGTTTCAGAACATTAGAGCTGCACAACGCGTACAGTTAGCTGCATTCCACCTGGAAGGCATTGCATTACAATGGATTCGTTGGCTAACAAAGTTCCGTGGGCCACTCACTTGGGAGGAACTTACACAGGCCATTTCACTGAGATTCAGTCCAACCGAATATGAAGATCCCTCTGAAGCTTTGACCCGATTGAAACAAACATCAACTGTTGCTGTTTACCAGGAAGCCTTTGAAAGGCTCTCCCATAGGGTGGATGGCCTCCCCGAAACATTCCTAATCGGGTGTTTTATTGTAGGATTATGGGATGAAATTCGATTGGATGTCTCAAGATTAAACAACCCAAAACCTTGACAGACACAATTGGAGTGGCACGACTGGTGGAAGAGCGCAACCAACTGCAATGCAAGACTTTTTTGAATAATCGTTTACTACTAGTAACGACAATTCAGAGAGGGCACTCCAATCCTTCTCCTGGGATTCTAGGCTCGTCCCCTAATCAACGAGCAAATATTGGATCCTCACCTTCAACTACCCTGTTCCGAAGAATTACAAATCAGGAAGCCAGGGAACGACGAGGAAAGGGAATTTGCTATTACTGTGATGAGAAATACTCTATAGGCCATGGTTGTGAACGACCACAATTGTTCATGATAGAGGACTCTCCCTGCGATGATATGTGAACCCCCGGTTATAATTTTTCTAGTTATTTAAAAGATAAGAAATTTAACCAATAGTAAAATGGGTTAAATTAAATTAAAGAAACCTAAATCAAGATAAAAATAGTGAAATTAATGAAATAAAAGTGAATATTGTACTAAATCATTGAAAAGAAAAACATTTGTGAAGATAAAATAAATACGTAAGATCAAGAGAGGTCAATATTCAAATAACAGAAGGTTGGGAGTTTATGTACAAATGATAAAAAGGGATGGGGATAAATGTGCAATTAAAAAGATGTTAGAACTATAAATATCATTATATTTTCTCTCTTGGAGGGACTGACAAGAGTAAGAGAGAGTTTAGAGAGAGGCTGGAGAGAAGATATATTGATGGCAGATCAACCGACAGCTATAACTCCACCTTCCACCGTTGGATCAACACGATATTCGGATATGTTGTTCTCATCCATGTTGTGTACATTGTCACCACAGGGATTTTCTATATCAGTCCCCGTTTGAGAGATAGCGAGGGAGGAAAATATCTGGGAAAATACACTTCTTAATAGTCTTCTTTGCTGTCTGTTTTCTCCTTCGGCCACCGTTAGATTAGGCTATAACTTGGATATGTTGTTCTTCCTGATTCTGTCTAGATTCTGAATGGTGGAGTCTGAAACAAACATTCAATATAGAAGTTGTGTATCTCGCACAGTAGGTCTGCAAGTTTGAGGAGGGACCACCGGTATGGTGCAACAACAGCAACAGAGGAGCACGAGTAGAGCTTCTACTGCAGGTAGGTGACTTTCACCTTCCTTTTAAATAATGTTGAATAATGAAAATACTTTATCATGAATGTTACTGTATTGTGTTAATTCAGATATCAGATTGCCAAATGCTTAAAATGTTGATAAACGATTGATTAGCTTCGGCTAATGGCATCCGAATGGATGACCAGGACAAACGATTGATTAGCTTCGGCTAATGGTAATGGCATCCGAATGGATGACCCCAAATGGATGACCGGGACAAATGAATTATTAGCTTCAGCTAATGGCATCCAAATGGATGACTGGGACAAACGATTGATTAGCTTCGGTTAATGGCATCTGAAGGGATAACCGGGACAAACAAATAATTAGTTTCGGCTAATGCATCGGAAGGGATGACCGGGACAAACGATTGATTAGCTTCAGCTAATGGCATTTGAATGGATGACCGGGACAAATGAATGGATGATCGGGACAAGATCCCTTTTATGCTTTGTATACCAGCAAGAATACCTCCCAATCGATGACTCTACGTGATGGGGTTTGGTTCCACAATGATATAGTTTTTCTAAATCCGACCTCCTCCTTGATTCCATTGATTCTAGCTGACAGTCACTCATCTCCTGTGGGGGGACATTTCGGGTTCCATAAGACCCTTTCTCGGATCAGCCACAACTTCTTTTGGCTAAAGCTATGACAGACAGTGAAGGAATACCTGCAAATGTGTGCAGTCTGCCAACAATGCAAATCAGATTGCATGAAACCTGCAGGGTAACTTCAACCCCTGCCTATTTCCACGCGAATCTGGATAGATATTTCAATGGATTTCATTGAAAGCCTTCCCATTTCAAATGGTCATTCTGTCATTATGGTAGTGGTAGATCGTCTCTTCAAGTATGCTCACTTTATTCCCCTGAAGCATCCCTTTACAGTTGCTTCGGTTGCTAAGACATTTGTGGCCAATGTGGTCTGTTTACATGGTATTCCCACCTCCATTGTGAGCGACAGAGATAAGGTTTTCATTAGCTCCTTCTGGCAGACCCTCTTTCAACTACTAGGGATGCAGTTATATATGAGTTCCAGCTATCATCCCCAGACCGATGGACAAACAGAGGTTGTTAATCGTGTCCTAGAGCAATACCTCCGCTGCTTTGTCGGCCTACAACCAAAGACATGGATGGACTAGATACCTTGGGCAAATTTTAGCTACAATACGTTGACCCATTCGTCAACTAAAATCACTCCCTTTGAGGCTGTCTATGGAATTCCTCCGCCACACCCGCTCACCTATGTTCCAGGGACTGCCAAGGTTCAAGCTGTTGATGAATACCTCCAAGATCGAGACTCCCTCTTACGTGATCTTAGTAGAAATCTTCGTCTTGCTCAAGAGCGAATGACGAGCCATGCTAATCAGTGGAGGCGAGAGGTCTCATTTGAGGTTGGTGATTATGTATACTTGAAGTTACATCCTTATCGTCAGACTACAGTTGCCTTCAGAAGTTCCTTAAAACTCTCCCCTCGGTTCTATGGACCATTCTAGATACTGAGCAAAGTCGGTCTCGTGGCATACCGACTGGACCTCCTCAAAGACTGCCAAATTCATAATGTTTTCCATGTCAGTTTGTTACGGAAACATTTGGGATCAATCACGCCTCTATCATCCCAACTTCCTCCTCTCGCAGACGATTCTTCCGTTCTTCCTCAACCTGCTTCCATATTGGCCAGGTGTGAAATTCAGAAGGGGAAATATCGTCCCAAGGCAGAGGTATTATTGAAATGGGTGGGTGCATCAGAGGATGATGCCACTTGGGAAAATGAGTGACGGTTTTTTAAGTCCTACCCCCATTTTCATCCTTGAGGACAAGGACGGTTTGAGTGGGCAGGATTGTTACGTGCTTCACTCAACGCATGCAACGCATGCATGCCAGAGGTGCACTAAACGTGGGTGCAGACGGGGGCAGGAACGTGGGCACAGATTAATTGCATTCAGTTATTTACTTTGCAGACGTGGGCATATTAATTGCATTTCAGTTACTTTCATTCAATAATACAGAGGAATTGTATTAGTTAAAAGGCGGTTTCTATTCTCTAGCGGCAGTTTCATTCTGCAGCAAATTATCCTTAGTTGTTTTATTTCTGTTAGTTGTAATGGCTATTTATATAGCCGGTTGAATTCAATAAAGGATATGATATTGTCCAGTATTCTACTCCTTGTCTTCCTCTTCTCTCTGTTTCACAAAAGATTCTAAATTAAACATAACACATGACCAACATTGCAAATTTCCCAGAAAAGTAAAAGGTTCCAAAGCATGATTCCACTCCTGCAAACTTTTTTTAATGCATCTCTTTTAGATAAAAAAATAATGTAGTGCACAATTCGTGGAATATTAGCCTTTCTAATAATAGAGTGGAAATGATTAAAAAAAAAATCCTAAACATGATTCATCGAGATATTATCAAAAAGTCAAGAAGGAAAATAAATGTAATAATGTCAACGCTGTTATCTAGCCCTTTTCTTTCTTTAAAAACTGAAGAAATAAAAAAGGTCTTGTGATCAGCTGAGTGCAACCTCTTCCCTTTGTTATCTAGCCTTTCATCTGTTTACATTTCATTTAGTGAGTTTCTCTAGGCTACAAAATGGATTCTTCTGAGAAAATGAATAGCATCACCTATATGGATCCTGTCTTGTACAAGGCAGCACAAAAAGGCAATATCGGTCCCTTTGAGAATTATCAAACCCGCCTTGATCAGTTATTGACTCCAGACGAGAACACAATTCTTCATGTCTACTTAAGAAACCAAAGCAGTGAACCTGGATTCACTGATTTTGTTGATAAAATTCTTGAAAGGTGTCCACCACTGTTATTCCAAGCCAATAAGAGAGGAGAAACCCCCCTCCATTTGGCAGCAAGATATGGCCATTCCAATGCGGTAAAAGTCCTCATTGACCGTGCAAAAGCTCTACCTGTAGATCCGGAGAGCGGAGTAACAGAAGCAAAAAAGATGCTGAGGATGACCACTGAAGAGCAAGATACAGCGTTGCACGAGGCTGCTCGAAATAGGCGGAGCCATGTGGTGGAAATATTGACAAAAGAGGACCCTGAGTTTTCATATTCCGCCAATGTTCATGGAGAAACTCCACTTTATATTGCTGCTTCCAGTTGGGGTCAAGAAAAGGTGATCGATGAAATCCTAACTAATTGCATTTCAGTGGACTATGGCGGCCCTAATGGTAGAACTGCTCTCCATGCGGCAAGCAAGACGGGAGATCATGGTAGGATTTTGCGCTTAAGTCTGGATAATTAAATAATTTATATATAAAAGCCACGTATATTTGATTTTATATATCCGTGATTGCTTCATAATTAGCTTTTTTTTTTTAAATAAAATAAATTATACCACTAAAATTCTTTGTGAGTTTAAGTATTGGATATATAGTAATACACATAGACTATGTGAAATCTCTGTTGTTCATGAAGGATAACTTTTATTCCTTGTTTTGTTAGTTTCAGAGACAGCAAGAAAATTGTTAGAAAAAGAAAAAAAGTTGACGAAAACAACCGATGAGAACGGCTGGTCACCACTTCACTACGCTGCCTATTATGACTGGTCTGCTCGTACAGTGAAAGTATTACTAGAATATGATGCGTCCGCGGCCTGCATTGCTGAAACAGAGAAGAAGAGAACAGCTCTTCACATTGCTGCCATTCAAGGACATGTAGACACAGTGAAAGAGATTGTTTCTCGATGGCCAGCTTGTTGTGAGCTAGTTGATAACAGAGGTTGGAATGCCCTTCACTATGCTGTGGCCAGTAAAGATATAGAAGCGTTCGAGCAATGTCTGGAGATTCCAGAGCTTGCAAGACTTGGAACGAAGAAGGATGACAAAGGAAACACGCCCTTCCATCTAATTGCTGCTTTAGCACTCAAGGACCAAAACTGGAAACCTGTTCTTTTGCATAGAGAAGGAATATATGGTCTTAATAAGCAAAAGCTAAGCACCATGGACATTTATGAAGGAAATTTTGCAGAGATACAGGTAATCAATCCTCTATGAATTGACTGTTGTGACAATTAATGCATCCATTAAAACCATATATGTGTGTGTGTGTCAATTATGACATGGATGGTCATATATGAATCAATTTCTCAATCTGGGTTTTGAATATCTCCTTTTTTATTTGAAATCAAGTCATTTTATTAATTTTGTTAAGTTTTTCATCCATAATAACAGATTATGCATATGAATCGCATGTAACTGCTTAAAAAAATTATATTATTCAATAAAAAAACAAAAAGTAAGTACAAATGAACAAACGAAAAATACAATTAATTAAAATTTAAAGAATCCGAGAATTTTGAAAATATAAGACAAATAAAAAATGGATAAAACTTAAATAAAATCAAATGAAATAATTAAGCAGCTTATATTTACCCAACAAGAAAAACACCAAAATCAATACTTTAGACCCCAATTCTTTTTGAACAAACAATTAGAAAGAAAATTAAAGTTGAAAAATCAAATAGAAACTTAACATAATCTTACAAGCAATTAAGGAGAGTAACAATAAACAATAATATATTAGATTACCCCTCCGAGAAAATTAATTTTAGAATGAAATGATGTAGAATTAATGGTATAAAAAATTAAATCCACGTCTTAGTTTTCTTTTCGGGGATAGTTAGGCTAATGGTAAAGCATGCGGTTTAATTTCAACCAAATTAGTTTTTGTTAGCTGCTAATATATACAGTAACAAAAAAGATTTGATTGCAAACAAACTAGTTGTGGAAACAAAGGCTTCGAAGTGGATATATATGATATATGTTGAATCGCTAAAAATGATGGATTATTTGTTTAAATTTTTAGATTAAGGTTGTTTTAAAAAAATAGTATTAGAGTATTATTGACCAAGCGATCATAAATTCAAATCTCATTATTTTTATTTTAATTAAAAAAATTAAATTCAAGATAATATGAATGAATATAAAAAACAATTTACTTAAAACAATAATTTAGAAAATAATATAAAAATATTTTTAAAATTTCTTTAATATCTTAACATATTTTACTCAAAATATATATTTTTGTGAAAAGAGCTCGTAAAATCCCTTGAAGATGTTGGCAGTGGACCGATCGGCTCGGGTCCCTTTATTTTGAAAGGAGAGGTAGATGAAAACAAAGGGAAGAAATACATTGAGGAGAGAAACAAATAGCTAAAAATAATGGATTATTTGATTAAATATTTGGATTGAGGTTGTTTTTTTTTTATAATATTAAAATTTTACTAACCAAGCAGTTATTAAATTCAAAACTAATTTTTTTTAATTAATAAAAATTAAATACAAAATAATATAAATAAAGTTTTAAAAAAATTCACTAAAAAATATAAAATTATATAAAATTATTTTTAAAATCTCTTTTAACATGTTAACATATTTTACCCTAAATATTTTTTTTTTTGCAGAAAGAGATCCTAGAATCCCTCGAAGATGTTGGCAGTGGACCGATTGGCCGCGGTCCCTTTGTTTTAAAAGGAGAGGAAGAGAAAAACAATGATGAGGAAAACAAAGAAGAACAGGAAGCTTTGAGTAAAGCAAGAGAGCCTCATCTAGTAGTTGCGGCGTTGATAGCAACGGTAACATTTGCAGCAGCTTTCACCCTACCTGGCGGTTATAAGAGCGACCAAGGTCCAAATGAAGGCACTGCAATTCTTGCTAAAAAAGCTGCTTTTATAGCATTTGTCATCTCAGATGCAATGTCAATGGTGCTCTCTATTTTAGCTGTCTTTATCCACTTTTTGATTTCGCTTATTCAAGGTTTGGAAATGGAGAAGAATAAAGAGATAGGTGAGGATACCACTAGGATATTATTTGGGGTTGCCACGTTGTTTACCATGATTGGCGTGGGCACAATGATTATCGCATTCATCACGGGCACATACGCGGTTCTAGAACCTTCCTTGGAGCTTGCCATCAGCACTTGTCTCATTGGTCTGAGCTTCTTCTTCCTTGTGTATTTAGTCTTTAGGTTCATTTCCAAGGATGTAAGAGATAAGACATCCCGGTGAAACAATCAATTCTAAATTTTCTATCAAATAAAACTTCGATGTATTTTTTTTAAAATTCTTACTGTTTTTGAAAAAACATTGTGATGTCATATGTTTAGAAATCATGTGTTTGGCTCCATATCAATTTTTAATTTTTTATATTTTATTTTGTAATTGATGCGTATCACAAGTCAAGTAGTCAAAAACTCTACATTATTTTTTATTTTTTTCTTTATTTTCTTTTTCTTATGTGACTAAAATTTAACGACACAACCACTAGTTGGCACAGCTAAATTTATTTTCCAAGTATAATTTGCTTTGATGGTTTGTTTATTAATCAAGATTTTACTCAAAGTGTTTGTTTTTATATTTAAAAAGTATTAATGGATTTTTTTGATTTTTTAAATTTTAAATTAATTTTTTTATAATTTTAAATTGTTTTAATATATTAATATTAAAAATAATTTTTTTAAAATAAAAATAAATAAATAATTTTAATATATTATTAAATAAAATGTTATTTTAAAAGACACTATTACAACAATCTCAAAAGATTGTAAGAAAACTACTATGAAAAGTGGGACATGCCAAGTTTCATTCTTCATTGGCAACTGTGCCAGCTAGCTAGCTTGTTCCATGAAGTGCATGTATTGGTTGGAAAAATCTGATCGACTCCATTGGATAACAAGTCAGACCTGACAAACCAGACTGCTCTTGATATACAAGAGCGTGTTTCAAAAATGTCAAGAACTCACATGTAGGTATGAAAGGGAGAATTCTGTATGTTGAAGGGATTTTCACACAGTATGGGTTTGAATGTGAGGTTTCGATTGTGTATGCCCCAAATCATAACTCATTAAAGCAGGAATTATGGGATTATCTGGTGAATTTTAAGGGTTTGATCTTGAAAGCTTGGTGTTTAATTGGTGACTTAATGAAACTTTATATCCAGTGAACCGTAAATGAAGTTCAAAGAATAAATGTTATATGAGAGCTTTTCGTGAATGTATTAATGCATGTGAACCGGTAGAATTACCTTTGGTAGGTAAGAGGTTTACTTGGTCTAGATGAAATTCTGCAAGTAGAATTGATAGAGCTTTCATGTCTACTGTCTGGTTGCATACTTCCCCCTTCTTATCCTTGTTTGGCCTTCCCAAGTTCACATCTGATCACAGACCTATTTTGTTGAGGTTAGATTATACTGATTGGGGACCTACACCTTTCAGATTCCTTAATTGCTGGTGGCTGCAATCTTGTTTTAAAAAGATTATAGAGGATCTCTAGAGTTTGGTTTTTGAGTCGGTCTTTGGTTATGACAGAATTGTAAAGGCTGTGAAGATACTAAAGGAAGGTATCAGATAATGGAATTGTGATAAGATGGGTAATATTGATGACAAAATTAAAGCCCTAGAACAGGAAGTTGAATCGTTAGAATCTCAAAAAGAAGTCAGGGAGCTATCATCTTCAGAACTGGTAGGAAGTAAGAAGACTGTGACGGACTTAAGATCTTTATATGGAATGCAGAAATCATTAAGGCATCAGAAGTCCAGAATTCAGAGTTGTAAATTGGGAGATAGGAATACTAAGTTCATTCATTTGTCTGCAACAGCTAGAAAGAAAAAGAATGCCATCCTTTCTTTTTATGTTGATGGAAAAACTGTAACTAAGCATTCTGAGGTGAAGAATGAAATTGTAAAGTTCTACAAAGGACTCTACGCCCCGGAGAAATGTTACAGACCATCTTGCTCAAAACTTCTTTTTAAGAAACTGTTGCCTTCTTCTGCTGCAGTCTCGGAAGCCCCTTTCTCATTAGATGAAGTCAAAGCTGCAATTTGGGAGTGAGATGGCAACAAAGCCCCTTGATCTGATGGAATTAATTTTTCTTCTTAAAGAAAGCATGGGGATCTATTAGCATGGACATTTTCAGCATGAAGTTTTTTATTCGACTGGTATCTTCCTAAAGGTATCAACAACTCATTCATCACTCCGATTCCTGAAGTGCCAGTATTCAATTGCTTGAAAGATTTTAGACCAATCAGTCTTATTTGGCACTTTGTATAAAGTTATTTCTAAGGTGCTGTCTAATAGAATCAGAAGGCATCATATCTGAGGTTATTGGTGATTGTCAAAATGCCTTCATCAAAGGAAGATATATACTGGACAATGTTAATAGCAAATGAAACCATCAAAATCCTTACTAATTGCATTTCAGTGGACTATGACGGCCCTAATGGTAGAACTGCTCTACATGCGGCAACCAAGATGGGAGATGATGGTAGGATTTTGCTCTAAAGTCTGGAGAATTAAATAATTTATATATAAAAACCACGTATATTTGATTTTATATATCCGTGATTGCTTCATAATTAGCTTTTTTTTTTAAATAAAATAAATTATACCACTAAAATTCTTTGTGAGTTTAAGTATTGGATATATAGTAATACACATAGACTATGTGAGATCTCTGTTGTTCATGAAGGATAACTTTTATTCCTTGTTTTGTTAGTTTCAGAGACAGCAAGAAAATTGTAAGAAAAAGAAAAAAAGTTGACGGAAACAACCGATGAGAACGGCTGGTCACCACTTCACTACGCTGCCTATTATTTCCGGCCTCGTCGTGTAGCAGTACTAGAATATTTCAGATGTAAAATATTGCTAGAATATGATGCGTCCGCGGCCTACATTGCTGAAACAGAGAAGAAGAGAACAGCACTTCACATTGCTGCCATTCGAGGACATGTAGAAAAAATGAAAGAGATTGTTTCTCGTTGTCCAGCTTGTTGTGATCTAGTTGATAACAGAGGTTGGAATGCCCTTCACTATGCTGTGGCAAGTAAAGATACAAAAGCATTCGAGGAATGTCTGAAGATTCCTGAGCTTCTCAGACTTAAAACTGAGAAGGATGACAAAGGAAACACGCCCTTCCATCTAATTGCTGCTTTAGCGCACGAGAAGAAGCAATGGGAAAGTGTTTTATATAAGTATAGTTATAGTGAAAGGGAGATATATGGTCTTAATATGCGAAAGCTAAGCGTCACCGAGATTCATCAAGGAGATTTTGGAGAGATAGAGGTAATCAATCCTCTATGAATTGACTGTTGTGACAATTAATGCATCCATTAAAACCATATGTGTGTGTGTGTCTGTCAATTATGACATGGATGGTCATATATGAATCAATTTCTCAATCTGGGTTTTGAATATCTCCTTTTTTATTTGAAATCAAGTCATTTTATTAATTTTGTTAAGTTTTTCATCTGCAATAACAAGATTATGCATATGAATCGCATGTAACTGCTTAAAAAAAACATATATTATTCAATAAAAAAACAAAAAGTAAGTACAAATAAACAAACAAAAAATACAATTAATTAAAATTTAAAGAATCCGAGAATTTTGAAAATATAAATACAAATAAAAAATGGATAAAAATAAAATAAAATCAAATGAAATAATTAAGAAGCTTAGATTTACCCAACAAGAAAAACACTAAAATCAATACTTTAGACCCCAATTCTTTTTGAACAAACAATTAGAAAGAAAATTAAAGTTGAAAAATCTAATAGAAACATAACATAATATCTTACAAGCAATTAAGGAGAGTAACAATAAACAATAATATATTGGATAAAAAATCTAGGAAATTAATTTTAGAATGAAATGATATAAAATTAATGGTATATAAAATTAAGTCCACATCTTAGTTTATTTTAGGATTTGATTGCAAACAAACTAGTTGTGGAAACAAAAAAAAAGGCCCGGAAGTTGATGTATGTTAAATAACTAAAAATGATGGATTATTTATTTTAAATATTTAGATTAAGATGGTTTTTTAAAAAATAGTATTAGAATTTTATTATTCAATTATTAATCAAACAATTATAAATTCAAATCTGATTATTTATGAATAAAGTTAAAAAAAATATTCTAAAAAGTAATAAAAAATTATTTTTGAAACCTATTTAACATTAACATATTTTACTCAAAATATATATTTTTGCAAAAAGAGATCCTAGAATCCCTCGAAGATGTTGGCAGTGGACCGACTGGTCGCGGTCCCTTAGTTTTGAAAGGAGAGGAAGAGAAAAACAATGATGAGGAAAACAAAGAGAAAGAGGATGCTTTGAGTAAAGCAAGAGAGTCTCATCTAGTTGTGGCGCTGATAGCAACGGTAATATTTGCAGCAGCATTCACCCTACCTGGCTGTTACAAGAGCGACCAAGGCACAACAATTCTAGTTTAAAAAGCTGCTTTTATAGTATTTGTCATCTCAGATGCAATGACAATGGTGCTCTCTATTTTAGTTGTCTTTATTCACTTTTTAATTTCACTGATTCATGGTTTTGAAATGGTCAAGGATAAAGAGATAGATGAGGAAGATGCTATGAAATTATTTTAGGTTGTCACGTGGTTGACCATGATTGGCATGGGCACAATGATCATCGCATTCATCTCGGGCACGTACGCGGTTCTAGAGCCTTCCTTGAGGCTTGCTATCAACACTTGTCTCATTGGTCTGAGCTTCTTCTTCCTTGTGTATTTAGTGTTTAGGTTCATTCACAAGAATCTAAAAGGTCAGATATACCAGTGAAATAATCAAAGTAAATTTTCTATTAAATAAAACTCCGATGTATTTTTTTTAAATTCTTATTGTTTTTGGAAAACATTTGTGATGTCATATGTTTTGAAATCATGTGTTTGGTTCTCAAATCAATCTTTAATTTTTTATATTTTATTTTGTAATTGATACGCATCAAAAGTCAAGTACTCAAAAAATCTGACACTATTTTTTATTTATTTATTTTCTTTTTCTTATTCTTGACTAAATTTAGTGACACAACTACTAGTTGGGAGTTGGGACACCTAAATTTATTATCCAAGTATAATTTGTCTTGATGGCCTGTTTATTAATCAAGATTGTACTCTACATTATTTGTTTTTGTGTTTAAAAAGTATTATTTAATTTTTTAAATTTGAAATTAATTTTTTTATAATTTTAAATTATTTTAATATATTAATATTAAAAATAAATTTTTTTAAATAAGAAAAGTGGGATATGCCAAGTTTCATTCTTCATTGGCTGCTGTGCCAGCTAGCTAGCTTGTTCCATGAAGTGCATGTAAGGTTGAAATAATCTCATCGACTCTATTGGACAACAAGTCAGACCTGACAAATCAGACAAGAAAAAAAAGATACTGAAAAAAAAAAGATGGCATAATATTTTTAAATTGAAAATTGCAAAGATACTGTTTGCATTTTTTTAAAAACGAATTAAAAATATTTGAATTAATAAATCACATAATTAAGAACGGTTAAAACAGTTGGGTTTTTTTTTGTAAAAAAATAAAAATAAATGCAAGTGTAAATATTTAACCTAGTAACAATATGGTTGCTTTTTATTTTTTTATTTAATTGTATGAAAATAAAAGTAAATATTTGTAATAAAGATAGTTATTTTAATTCTCTGGAAAAAATATATTTTTATTTAAAATTCTCTTTTCATATAATTTTTTTTAATTTGAAAAACATATCTTTTCTAATAGCAATAAACTTTAATATTGGATAAAAAAATAAAGAAAACTAAAATAGAAATTAGAAAAATTGTATTGATTTGAAATAAAGAGTGAACAATGTATCTAATCAAAACTCCTTTTTTTTTTATTAGTGTTTTTTTTTGTTACAAAAACATGTTTTTTTAAAGAAGTATTGTTCTTTTAAGTTAAAACTTATCAAAATCATATATATTTTAGAATTTCTTACTTTGAAGATTTTAATAAAATAGAAGAAACACATTAAATAAAGTTACTTTAATCCCTGTGATAAATAATTTTGCCATCGAATCCCAAAATGAATTTTAATCAACGTTCTGACATTAGTTACGGCGAGCTCAAGATGAAATTTTCTGGGAAAGTATCAAACTTGGACTAGTTAATAATTACAAGCAGAAAGGGCATCTCACAAAAGAGAGTGTGTGAAGGAGGAGTGCATCAGGTAAATTGCTAATCATAAATTCCATCTTTTGACTCTTAGCATCCATGTTTGCAAACATGGGTTTTGGAGATAAGTGCTCAGTTTGCAAGTGAAAGCGAAGAAGACAATAATTTTGATTAAAAAAAAAAAAACACTTATCTGAGTCCACTTATGCTGCATAATATGAGCCAGTCATTACCCCCACCACTTCAAGAATTTGATAAGCGAAATGTATTGCAGATTTAAAATTTAAATTCATAGTTTTATTTTTTAAAAAATAAATATATACTAAGTGTTTCCTTAAAATGTCTGCAAGAGGTTTTAAATAAATTAGAAAACCCTATCTCTATAAGAAAACAATTTTGAATTCAAAAGCATAAAGAAAATTAATATAAAATGTGAAATAAAATAATAAATCTAAAAAAAAATAACAAAATTAGCCCAAACAGCAATTTTTGAACCAAAATCAAGCAGTCTGATGAATGATGGAGTGGCTTCCCACGGGAAAACAACTTATAGAACCTCTTGCAAAAATTTGATATCGACCCATTATCAAATCTCTTGTTATTTCTATTCTAAACCGTTACTATAGAATATCATAACCTTTAGTTTTTATAAACCTAACTGTATCAGTTTTGATTCGACAATTTTAAGTATCTAAATCGATAACTAAAACTTAATTAGATTAAATTTTAGTATTCAAAATTTATATGCATCAAGTTTTGATTCGACAATAATTTGAATATAAATAATATCAAAACGTGACATGTAAATACCTATCATCATCACCCCTTTACAAGGATTAAATGACCGAATGAAATAATTTGTAAAATTCTTAGCTACTAAAATGTTTGAAAACTTAAAGAAATTTGAAAATTAATTTTTTTAATAATATTAAGGAAATAAAAAATTGAAAACTATAAGTTACAAAAAATCTTAGAATATTTAGGAAATTAAAATAAAAACCAATTGGATATTAATTGTGCGAAGCACATACATTTTTCCAAGTACAATTTGCTTTGGTGGTTTGTTTATTAATCAAGATTGCCCTTGCAAAGTATTATACTGTATTAAGTGGGATATGCCATGTTTTATTCTTCTTCGGCTCCTGTGCCACGTAGCCAGCTTGTTCCATGAAGTGCATGCAAGGTTGGTCGAATCTCATCGACTCCATTGGATAAAGAAGTCAGACCTGACAAACCAGACTGGTCTTGATCATAAACAAGAGCGTGTTCCAAAAATGTTTCTTGTCCATTATAGATGAAAGTAAAGACTGACATCTTTGCCGATGAAGGTAACGTTAAACAAAGAACTTATATAAGATGAAGGTAATAGTAAACAAAGAACTTAAGCATACATTAAGCATAACAAATCGCAGAGTTTCCTACAAGAATTTAAATTTGGCATGAGGAGAGGCTCTTGGGAATTGGAAAAGAATTTCAAACATGCTTTAGCAAGAACCTCAGCAGCTCCATTTCCTTCCGACACTTCTTAGGAAGCCAGTCTTTGTCCCTCCCTGCATACTTTGATTCCATGCTGTTCTTATCGCCAATAATGCTGTGTAGTCTGATAGTCTTCAGCTTGGGAGACAGACTCTGTCAAGTGGCTTTTTGTGATTCCAAGGAGTCTCCTTTCTTGAATTGATGCTTCTTCCGGAACCTTTAATGTATCTAAAAATTCAATTTGCTACATTACATGAATTTTCTAGACTTGTAATGAAGGAAAGTACCAGTAGAAAGAAAGATGGATGAAAAGGACAAACTGTGAAAAGTTACAAGCTCTCACATAAACATAGGAGGAAGATGTGACTTCAAGTGTCAGTGTCTCAAGCTCTGGTGAGATCCTCATTAAGTGAAATATCCCTGGAAGCTCCCATTTCCTTAGCCAAGTTTCTAATGTCAAACATTTGCGACTTGAGATGGAGGATTACATCTTAATCGTCTCACACACTGAAAACATCTTTGCTCATAGGACAGGAAAGAACGAAGTGAAGAAGAAATATCAAGACCATACATTGATATGATACACATTTATGATTGGAAAGTTGGAATGCAAACAATTGTCTTGAGTTCCTCTACAATGATTATGAATGTGTAGTCTAACTTATCAGTGAGAGCAAATTAAAATTAACATACCATTGAAAAGATTTATAGGCACATTTGGGATTGTGTCCAGGATCTGTTCTGTTCCCAGATTTCAGTAAAAAAAAAAAAAAAGTGTATTTGAAAATCCTGTGATCTCCAACACAGGTTTGGCCTTCAAAAACTCAAGGCCACGATATAGGAGCTGCAACACTTTCCCAGACACTACTATATCAAAATATGTTTCAGAGATTCACACTCGCGTAAATTGATAGGGAAAATTAACTGACCTATTTTCTGAATGAAATTCAAGCAGCAACAGTTCTTAAAAAAGAAACACACAAAAAATGCATACAAGGTATGTGAAGTGTGACTTTTCCACAAATTAATAAGCATACCTGAAGACAATAATACTTCACTGAAAGAACTTTGACTTCACTCAGATCACCAGCAATTCTCAACATTTTTTTAAGAGCTTCATCATCTACAAGATTTTCTATCTTAAGCTCAAATCCAAGCTCTACTCTCTCCAGGAAAGTGCAGGACCTATCTTCAATCATGTAGCCCTCAAAGTCCATTTCTCCCCAAAGACACAATGAGTGTACATTTGGAGCGCAAATCTTCAGATCCTTACCATTCCACCCATACTGTTTTAAATAACCTAAGCACAAACTCTTCACGTTCTTCCCATTCAGGTTCACGGATTTCATATCATTACACTCCAAAATAACCAACTTCTCCAGCAAAGGACTGCCAGACAAAATTATATTCAATTTCTCATCACAGATAACATCAAATCTCTCTCAGTGGTAAGCTTCTAAGAGAGGGCCAATTAACGGACCTTATATTATAAAAACAGAAAAATACCAGTTTCAGTAAAAGTACAGAGGCAATTCGAGTGGATAATCACGGCAAAGGTCATCTTTCTACATGGTAAAATGAAACTCTTCAACCAGTCTTTTAACAGAAAAATGAATCCGTGTATAGATAGTTGACTTGAACTCATGTTTGTATTCCATATCTATTGAAAATCTACGAACCTTTTGGTGCATGGTGACTGCAATATATAAAAAATAGTATAGAAAAGAGGCAACTGCCGTAACTTGAGTTCTGTTAGAAAAATGTACAAAACAATAACCCACCAAATAATGTAGAGTATAGTATTTTAAAATATTCTTTGATTTTAGCATTTGTAACTTTTCAAAGTGACTGCATAGCCTTTATAAGTATACATTTCTTATATTGTCAGTTGATTCCTACGAACCTTCTAATGCATACTTAGCGGTTTATGCGTTATCCATTATCTTAAAAGTAACATTATTTAAATATTAGTGGATGATTGTGAGTAATTGTTGATTTTATTTTTTATTTTTTTTACACATTCTCGTTTTGGATTGAAGTTAACATTACTTTATTTATAGGCTTCTCAAAACCATTTTCAACTATTTCCAGCCAAGCTTTTATTCAAATACTTCAAGTTTTATAATTGTTTTTTGTCAACTTAGAATATTAAAATAAAAAGTTTTGATTGATCATATCAAATAATCAAATTTAAGCTTCAATACTATTTGTTGGATGAAAGTAATAGGTGTTGTAGAAAATAAAAAAAAAATAATGCAAAATCAAATAACTCAAAAACAAAGCTATAAAACAAAAAAAAAATTGAGAGGAAGGTTAACTTTATTGAAGTGTTTTTCTCTTTGATTTCACTTTCTATCTTGATTCATAATAAAAATCAAGATAGTATTGAAGCATAAGAAAATATTATCAGCATCAAATCAAAAAAAAAAAATCTCCAAGTATCTAAGATGATATATATATATATATATATATATATATATATATATATATATATATTACAATTAAAATGAAGAAAACAACAATTTCATCAACATTTCCAGTACGCGGAACAAGAAATGCAGTAATTACTGAGCATTTTTCTCATCAGTACCTACACTCCACCAATATACAAAGTACTCTTCCAAGTTTCACGTCACATGGTTAAAAGTGTCTAAGAGAGATCCTGTTGTTAACTTAAGGTTACAGTTTCTTAAAATGCTCAAACTCGGATCCAAGATTGCCTAGCCTGCGCCAAGTAAGCCAACGTGAAAAATTCGAGATGCCTGCTAGAAAATTTTAACCTGTATTAAAATTCTTAAAATTGGCAATAAATTTTTTTGATAGATATAAATTAGAGAAAAAAAGGTGACAACTAGATGCATAATATTAAAGTGACATATTATGTGTGATATGATAATCAGTTTAATAAACTAATAATTATGTTCAAATGTTAAACAAATTCCAAGAGTTTTAATTAAAAAAACAATTATAATATCAACAATTAAAAAAAACTATTATGAGCATCAAATAAATAAAAATCTCCAAATAACAAAGAAACTACTAATGGAAACCCTATTTATCATGACATTGATGCATACCAACCGTTTCTTTAATTCTTGCCTTGGATCCAAGTCTAAAATTTAAATTTGTCTGACAACTTTCGTGGAAATTCAATTTTTGAAAATAGCTTGACCTTCTTCGTCTCTTGAACATGAACATACTCATTATGATGATTGTCCTAGCTTGTCTTCCTCGACGTCAATTTCTCTGCCCCACTTGCATCTTTTCTGTCTTCACTCGTTTTTCTTATGATTATAGCTGGACCACAGTCTACTTGTTATGTTTTAACCATATTTTTAAAAAATATTATTTTTTTAATTTGAAATTTAATTATATTTGATATTTTTGAATCATTTTAATAAGCTCAATCAAAATTAAATTTTAAAAAATAATGAAAATATTATTTTAATATATTTCTAAATAAAAAATATTTTAAAAACTAATTTTTAACAAACTTCCAAACAAGTATTTAAAGTCACATTGTACTCAATAATTCTAACCATCAGAAAGAGATTGCTTTTGCTTTTATATATTTTTTAAAAACAAATCAAATTAATTTTTTTTTTGTGATTTTTAATAGTGTATTGATTTTAAAAATAAAAAAAATCATAAAAAATATTATTTGAATATATTTTAAAATAAAAAAATATATTTTAAAATTATCATCAACTGTAACGTAAAATATATACTAAGAGTCTATTTAAAATTATACTAGCAGTTCTAGTTCAAATTACTTTATCTCTTCTGCTACTTCACTAAATGCCGAGTTGGAGAATCCGATGACTTCACCGGAACATCCGCTAATTGGGGACTACACAATAGAGCTTTGGGAAGAGTTTCCATCCTATTCCGAAGAAGTCAAAGAAGTTGTTGACCTCAACTTGTTCCAACTTTTTAATATCTTTCCTGCAGACCGAAATCCCTTACAACTTTTGAGTACCTTTCTGAGAGAGATTTTATCAGCGGAATAGCAAGCGGCATTAAGGGATCGCTGATCTGTATTGTAAGGTTATGGCAGAGATGCTTGGAGTTTAAATTTCGGAACTGAAGTCTCTTTGTTCGACTATCGGATGCGCTGAGTTCGCCAAACGTTTTGTGTGCTTTGACTCAGATTTAAGTTTGGTTTTCAAAAAATAAATTCTTAGTTAGAAATACATTAAAATAATATATTTTTTTATTTTAAAAAAATTATTTTTTAGATTAGTACATCAAAATATCTGAAAACATAAAAAAATATTTTAAATAAAAAAAATTTAAAATTTATAAAAATACAATTTAAACTAGTTTTCAAAGGGACCACATGCAGTTTTTTCTAGTAGCTAGTTAATGCAATCAACTACCAGATAGTAACTTTTAGTAGTACAACCACAAATCTACACATCCAAACATTTTAAAATTACAAAATTAAAATAAATTGTTACAATTTAAAAAATAAAACGCCAAGATCTGATTTTATGGATTTTATCAGCGGAACAGCAAGCAGCATTAAGGGATTGCTGATCTGTATGGTAAGGTTATGGCAGAGATGCTTGGAGTCTAAATTTCGGAACCGAAGCCTCTTTGTTCGACTATCAAATGTGTTGAGTTCGACAAACGCTTTGTGTGCTTTGACTCATATCTAAGTCCGGTCTCTGCTAAGAGTATCCATATAAATACATTAAAATTATTATTTTTTATTTTAAAAAAATTATTTTTAATATTAGGATATCAAAATTAAACATAAAAAAAATTATTTTTAATAAAAAAAATTTAAAATTTTAAAAAATATCATTTCAACTGGTTTCCAAAAGAACCCTAAGTCACATGCAGTTTTTTCTAGTAGCTAGTTAATGCAATCAACTACCAGATAGTAACTTTTAGTAGTACAACCACAAATCGACACATCCAAACATTTCAAAATTAAAATATATTGTTATAGTTTAAAAAATAAAATGCCAAGATCTGATTTTATGGATGCTGAAGGTTTTATTGGGTGGGTAGCTTAACTAGTTAAGTTTTAGATTTGTTTTTTAGAAGTCACTGGTTCGAGTTTTACAAATCTCAAGGTTATTGAAGACTTACATGGTTGTTAATTTCAGGGTCTGTTGGATTAATTGAGGTGTGCGTAAATTGTCCTAGACACCGATATTAATAAAAAAAAAGGAAAAAAGAATGCTATAATTTTTTTTATTTTTTTTTAGTTGTGGTAATAAAAGAAGTTTGGGACTTATGGCTTAAATATATGCAGCTTAGGTTCATATAAGCCCAGATATAAGCAGTCGAGATAATTCTTGTTTCTTGTACTGAAGTATGAACATACTCAGTATGATTGTCCTAGCTTGTCTTCCTCGACGTCCATGTCTCTTCCCCACTTGCACCTTTTCTGTCTTCACTCGTTTTTCTTCTGGTTAGAGCTGGACCACAATCTCCTTATCTTCAAGTCTTAGATGTGTGAAACATTTTTTTAAAATTTTTAATTTTTTTTAATTTGAAATTAAATTATATTTGATGTTTTTAAATCATTTTAATATACTGATATAAAATTTAATTTTAAAAATTAATAAAAAAATATTATTTTAATATATTTTTAAATAAAAAAATACTTTAAAAAATAATCTTTATTACGCTTTTAAACATGCCTTTAAAATTAACTACATTGTCCTTCGTAATTCTAACCATAACAAAGAGATTGCTTTTGTTTTTATATATTTAAAAAAAATTAATTTTATGTTTTTATTTGTGTTTTTTTAATAGTTTTGATGTATTAATTTAAAAAAATTATAAAAAAATTATTTTAATATATTTTTAAATAAAAAATATTTTTTAAAAATATAATAAACTGAAATCTCATGCAATTTTATCTACTAGCTAGTTAATACAGCCATCTACCTGATAGTAACTTGTAGTAGTACAACCTGATATTTTAAAACGCTTCAAAATTAAAATATCTGGTTCCAATTGAAAAAATAAAACTCCAACTATAATAAAATATAGACAATCGTGGTATAATCTGTGTTTTGCTCAAAACGTACTAATTTTTTTTATTTTTTTTTTGTTATAAGTTAATTTGTTTTTATATTTTTAAATAATTTTAATATAATGATATTAAAAATAATTTTTTAAAAATAAAAAATTATTATTATAATATATTTTCAAATAAGACACATTTTAAAAAAAAAACAACCTATCATACTCTTAAATACCATTTAACTCCGGGGAAGCAACAAACCAAATAAATCAGCAGCTTGTGATAAGTTGAGGAATGTAACCTCTTACATTTGTGCCGCAGTGATTTCTCCCCTTCATTTGTTTACATTTCATTTAGTGAGTTCTCCAAGCTACATAATGGATTCTTCTGAGAAAATGAATAGCATCATCTATATGGATCCTGTCTTGTACAAAGCTGCGGAAGAAGGCAATATCGATCCCTTTGAGAATTGTCAAACTTGCCTTGATCAGTTATTGACTCCAGACGAGAACACCATTCTTCTTGTCTACTTAAGAAACCAAACGACGGAGCCGAAATCCACTGATTTCGTTTATAAAATTCTTGAAAGGTGTCCACCACTGTTATTCCAAGCCAATAAAAAAGGAGAAACCCCCCTGCATTTGGCAGCAAGATATGGCCATGCCAATGTGGTAAAACTCCTCATTGAACGTGCAGAAGCTCTACCTTCAGATCCGGAGAGCAGAGTAACTAAAGCTAAAATGATGTTGAGGATGACCAATGGAGAGCGAGATACAGCGTTGCACGAGGCAGCTCGAAATAACCAGAGCCATGTGGTGGAAATATTGACTAAAGAGGACCCTGAGTTTCCATATTCCGCCAATGTTGATGGAGAAACTCCACTTTATATTGCTGCTTCCAGTTGGGTTCAAGTACGAGAAAAGGTGATCGATGAAATCCTAACTAATTGCATTTCAGCCAAACATTATATTGCTGCTTCCACTATCCCGAAGTCGAGCGAAGAACGAGGAAAGGTAGTCGATGGAATCTTAGGAAATTGCATCTCAGTAGACTACGGCGGCCCTAATGGTAGAACTGCTCTACACGCGGCAAGCGCGGTGGGAGATGATGGTAGGATTTTGTGCTCAAGTCTGGAGAATTAAATAATTTATATATAATAGTGTAAACTATAGTTTAAAATCCACGTATATTTGATTTTATATATCCGTGTTTGCTTCATAATTAGCTTTTTTGAAAAAATAAAATTAATTATACCACTAAAATTCTTTGTTAGTTTAACTGTTGGATATATAGTAATTGACATAGACTATGTGAAATCTCTGTTTTTCATGAAGGAAAACTTTTATTACTCGTTTTGTTGGTTTCAGAGACAGCAAGAAAATTGTTAGAAAAAGAAAAGAAATTGACAAAAACAACCGATGAGAACGGCTGGTCACCACTTCACTACGCTGCCTATTTCTCTACTAGGTTAAATATTTCAGTTGTGAAAGTATTACTAGAATATGATGCGTCCGCGGCCTACATTGCTGAAACGAAGAAGAAGAGAACAGCACTTCACTTTGCTGCCATTCAAGGACATGTAGACGTAATGAAAGAGATTGTTTCTCGATGTCCAGCTTGTTGTGAGGTAGTTGATAACAGAGGTTGGAATGCCCTTCACTATGCTGTGGCAAGTAAAGATAGAAAAGTATTCGAGGAATGTCTGAGGATTCCTGAACTTGCAAGACTTCAAACCGAGAAGGATGACAAAGGAAACACGCCCTTCCATCTAATTGCAGCTTTAGGGAACGAGAAGAAGCAATGGAGACGTGTTTTATATAAATATTGTTATAATAAAAGGGAGGTATGTGGTCTCAATAAGCGAAAGCTAAGCGTCAAGGACATATATTTCGGAGATTTTGGAGATTTTGGGGAGATACAGGTAATCAATCCTCTATGAATTAACTGTTGTGATAATTAATGCATCCATTAATCCCCCAATATATATATATATATATATATATATATATAAGGATTCAATTTCTCGATTTCTCAATTTGGGTCTGAATTTCTCCTTTTTTATTTGAAATCAAGTCATTTTATTGATTTAATTTGTTAAGTTTTTCATCTACAATAACATATTATGCTCATGAATCGCATATAACTGCTTAAAAAAACATGTATTATTCAATAAATAAATGAAAAGTAGTACAAATGAACGAAAAAAAATACAATTAATTAAAATTTAAAAAATCTGAAAATTAAAGTTGAAAAATCAAATAGAAACTTGACATAATCATACAAGCAATTAAGGAGAGTAACAATAAACAATAATATATTGGAAATTAATTTTAGAATGCAATGATGTAAAATTTCTTTTTGGGGATAATTGGGCTAATTAATGTAAAGCATGCGGTTTAATTTCAACCAAATTAGTTTTTGTTACCTGCTAATAGATACAGTAACAGAAAGGATTTGATTGCAAACAAACTAGTTGTGAAAACAAAAACAAAGGCCCGGAAGTTAATATATGATATTTATTAAATAGCTAAAAATGATGGATATCTACAATATTTTACCCTAAACGTTTTGCAGGAAGAGATCCTAGAATCCCTTGAAGATGTTCGCAGTGGACCGCTTGGCAGCCGGATCAAGGTTTTGAAAGGAGAGAATGAAGAGGAAAAAGAAGCTATGAGTAAAGCAAGAGAGTCTCATCTAGTAGTTGCGGCGCTAATAGCAACAGTAACATTTGCAGCAGCATTCACCCTACCTGGTGGTTACAAGAACGACCAAGGTCCAAATGAAGGCACTGCAATTTTAGTTAAAAAAGCTGCTTTTATAGTATTTGTCATCTCAGATGCAATGTCAATGGTGCTTTCTATTTTAGCTGTCTTTATCCACTTTTTGACGGCATTTATTCAAGGTTTCAAAATGGAGAAGAATAAAGAGATAGATGAGGAAACCATTGAGAAATTATTTGAGGTTGCCACGTTGTTGACCATGATTGGCATGGGTACAATGATTATCGCATTCATCACAGGTACATGCGCTGTTCTAGAACCTTCCTTGGGGCTTGCCATCTGCACTTGTCTCATTGGTATGAACTTCTTCATCCTTGGGAATGTGGTGTGTGGGTTCATTTACAAGGATTTACGAGATTAGATTTACTAGTGAAACAAGCAATCCTAAATTTTCTATCAAATAAAACTCTGATCTATTTTTTAAAATTCTTAATGTTTTTGAAAAAAATTATGATGTCATATGTTCAGAGATCAGGTAGTTGGTTGCCAAATCAGTTCTCATTTTTTTTTTAATTGACACTATTTATTTATTTATTTATTTTCTTTTTCCTTTTCATGACCAAAATTTAGTGACACAAATTGTAGTTGGGACAACTAAATTTATTTTCCAAGTACAATTTGCTTTGATGGTTTGTTTATTAATCAAGATTGCACTTGCAAAGTATTATACTGTAAGGAAACTACTCTAAAAAGTGGGATATGCCAAGTTTTATTCTTCTTTGGCTCCTCTGCCTCGTAGCTAGCTTGTTCCATGAAGTGCATGTAAGGTAGGCAGAATCTCATCGACTCCATTGGATAACAAGTCAGACCTGACAAACCAGACTGGTCTTGATATACAAGAGCGTGTTTCAAATTTGTATCTTGTCCATGATAGATGAAAATAAAGACTGACATCTTTGCCGATGAAGGTAACGTTAAACAAAGAACTTAAGATGAAGGCAATATTAAACAAAGAGCTTAAGCATACATCAAGCATAACAAATCGCAGAGTTTCCTACAGGAATTTAAATTTGGCATCAGGAGAGGCTCTTGGGAATTGGAATAGATTTTCAAACATGCTTTAGCAAGAACCTCAGCAGCTCCATTTCCTTCTGACACTTCTTAGGAAGCCAGTCTTTGTCCCTCCCTGCATACTTTGATTCTATGTTGTTCTTATCGCCAATAATGCTGTGTAGTCTGATAGTCTTCAGCTTGGGTGACAGACTCCGTAAAGTGGCCTTTTGTGATTCTAGGTATTAGTCTCCTTTCTTGAATTGATGCTTCTTCCGGAACTTTTAATGTATCTAAAAATTCAATTTGCTACATTACATGTATATACATTATACACAGTAGAAAGATAGATGGATGAAAAGGACAAATTGTGAAAAGGTACAAGCACTCACATAAACATAGGAGGAAGATGTGACTTCAAGAGTCAGTGGCTCCAGCTCTGGTGAGCTCCTCAACAAGTGAAACGTCCCTGGAAGCTCCCATTTTCTTAGCCAAGTTTCTAATGTCAAACATTTGCGAATTGAGATGGAAGGTTACATATTAATCGTCTCACCCACTGAAAACATCTTTGCTCATAGAACAGGAAAGAACGAAGTGAAGAAGAAATATGAAGACCATACATTGATATAATACACATTTATGATTGGAAAGTTGGAATGCAAACAATTGTCTTGAGTTTCTCTACAATGATTATGAATGTGTAGTCTCTGTAATTAACAACTTATCAGTAAGAGCAAATTAAAATTAACATACCATTGAAAAGATTTATAGGCACATCTGGGATTGTGTCCAGGATCTGTTCTGTTCCCAGATTTCAATAAAAAAAAATGTATTTGAAAATCCTGTGATCTCCACCACGGGTTTGGCCTCCAAAAACTTAAGGCTACGATATAGGAGCTGCAACACTTTCCCAAACACTACTGTATCAAAATATGTTTCAGAGATTAACACTCGAGTAAATTGTAAATTCATAGGGAAATTTAACTGACCCATTTTCTAAATGAAATTCAAGAAGCAACAGTTCTTAAAAAAGAAACACACACGAAAAATGCATACTAGGTATGTGAAGTGTGACTTTTCTACAAATTAATAAGCTGAAAGAACTTTGACTTGACTCAGATCACCGGCACTTCTCAGCAGTTTGTTAAAAGCTTCATCATCTACAAGATTTTCTAGCTTAAGGTGAAAACCAAGCTCTACTCTCTCCTGGCAAGTGCAGGACCTATCTTCAATCATGTAGTCCTCAAAGTCCAATTCTCCCCAAAGAGACAATGAGTGTACATTTGGAGCGCAAATCTTCAGATCCTTACTATTCCACCCATACTGTTTTAAATAACCTAAGCACAAACTCTTCACGTTCTTCCCATTCAGGTTCTCGGATTTCATATCATTACACTCAAAGATAACCAACTTCTGAAGCGAAGGACTGTCAGACAAAATTATATTCAATTTCTCATCACCGAGATCATCACTCTCTCTCCGTGATAAGCTTGGGGCCAATTAACGGACCTTATATTATAAAAACAGAAACATGCCAGTTCCAGATGACAAAGGTCATCTTTATACATGGTAAAATGAAGCTCTTCAACCAGCCTTTTAACAGCGAAATGAATCCGTGTATAGATAGTTGACTCGAACTCATGTTTGTATACAAAGAGGGGGAAAACAGCTCAAGACAATTAGATACCAACTAGTTAGGGATATCACGCTACATTATGGGTAACATTCCAAACTAAGTTCTAATGTATATATATATAAAAGAAGCTATGAATCTGTGGACATGTGTTTTGATATTATAATATTTCAAAATTGAAAATTAAAAAAATGATGTTTGTACAAATTAAAAAATCTAAAAAAATAAATCACATAAACAACTGTTAATGCTAATTAAATACTAAATAGAGAGTTTTTTTTGTGTAAAAAACAAAAAATAAATGTAAGTGTAAATATTTGAACTAATAATGTAGTCACTTTTTGATTTTTTTATTTAATTGTGTGGAAATAAAAATGAATATTTGTAAGAAACATAATGATTTGAATTCTCATGAAAAAGATATATATTTACTATTTAGTCAAAATTATCGTTTCATATTAATTTTTTTTATTTAAAAAACATATCTTTTCTAATAACAGTATAGTAATTTATTAGATAAAGAATAAAGGAAATTAAAATAAAAATTAGAAAGATTCTATTGATTTGAAATAAAGAGTAGAGAATGTATCTCTCTAATTTATTACACAAACATGTCATTTTTTTAAGAAGTATTGTTTTTCTAATTTTTTTTTAAACACAGGTTATTGTGAGCCAACTTTTAAATACCAGACTAAATTTTCATAGTGCAAAACCAGCCTTTACACAGCTCTTTCTCCATGACCCGTGGCTCCGAGAGGTTTTTCTAGTACTCGAGTTCTGAAGAAGCAAACCCCAATACCCTAGTTGATATACGGCTAGACTACCACCTTGGGGTAGTTTTTTAAAACCATAATCATATATATTTTAAAAAAAATTTACTTCGAAGATTTTAATAAAATATAAGAAACACATTAAATAAATAGCTAGTGATATCCTGAATGCTGTCAATTTTTCGCAGCGACTCATTACAGAAGTGAGTTTTTATAGTGTATAAATATAAATATACATTTTGGTGTGCATGGCTTTAGTGAGTAAAAAGTAGATGAAACTTGACTAGACAATATGAGAGAGGTCATAATTAGTTGTTCTGTGAGAGAGGTGAGGCAGAAATCCTATTCTGTCAGGTTTTAATTCGAGTCTAAATGATGGATTTATAACTCTAAAACCGTGTTTTTTTTTTTTACTACAATTGGGTATTGTTCTACATTCACAAAACATTGTGAATTTATTGTTTTTTTTTAATAATAATTCATTTTGATCCTTAAAATTTTATTTTATATAATTTGATCTTAATTAAATGTTAATTACTTATAATTTCTTAGTCAAGAGTAAAATTAAAAGAATGAGAACTAAAATTAAAAAAAAAACATCAAATATAGATGACGTACTAGAGACTTCAAGCAAAATACACTTAGGTCCTTAATCTTTAAAAATAATGTCATTCATACAATTCAGGTCTCTTAAAATTTTAAAAAATTAATTTTGATACACAAGTTTATTTGTGTTATTTTTAAGTCTAAGGTTAAAGAGATGAGAGAGATAAGTGTTGTCAAATTCTAATAATAAGAGAGAAAGTCAATGTTCACTCCATTTTCGACCACCAAAATGGGTTTTATTAGTGTCCACGGGTTTCTAGATATGAGAGGGGCTTCATAATGGTTGTTTAGAGTCTTAATGTTGCATAAAAATTCAGATTTAAGCCGGAAAAAGCAAAACTAACCCGATTTGATTTAAAATTTTCGGGTTTTTTTTTTTTGTATTTAGAGTTGATGAAATGATTTTTGGGTGTTATAAAGGTGTTGGTGAAGTGCTTTGAGGTTGCAATGACTTAAAATCGAGTCTTTTTACCAAAAGAAGTATTGCCTCAATTTTCCATCAACAACTATGGTGCTCAGAATCTGGGCTCATAGACGATACATCATTTATGTATTTTTGTTTCAAATAAAAAAATAGAATCAAGCTCAAGCACGCAAGGTTGGGCTTGAATGCCCACCCACGCGGGACATGAGCTGTTTTCTAGCTTTTTTTAAGGAGTAAATATAAATTTAAGGTAAATAATTATTGAACTAGGCTGATTTCATAGCCTGAAATACATGTTTGATGAGTTAAGTCATAACATTTTTTTATCTTCTAATCTTGCTTTTTTTAATTGACATCTTCTTTGAATGTCTTTTTTCTTAAATAATTTTTAAATTTATGATTGAATTAATAACCCTTATCTGTGATTTGTTTTCTTATTTAATCTTTTTTGGATGAAAATGTTTTTAATGGTATTACGTGTATTTAGTTTTTGGAAAGGATATTCTAATTAATCTATAATGCTTTTTAAACTTTTTCATATAGATGAACTTTATATTTTAAAATAAAAAATATTTATTTCAGATAATATTTCTAATATGTGTAGCATTGCATAATATTTTTGTTTTTTTATTTTATTTAATCAGTTTAATACGTGTGTCTATTTTTATTATCATTTAATTAAACAAATTCAACAAGCATAATCAAGTAAATAGCTCATCTTGTGAGATTAAATGTATTGATTTATTTTTGTTTCTTGATTTTTTTCAATTTTATTTTTAGTTATTGTTAATGATTTTTTTTCTCGTTTATTAATACATAAAATTCTCAATTTATTTGATTACATACATGCATAAACGTCTTAATTTATATACGTCTTAATTTATATATATTTTTAATGTATAAAAACACATAAAAAAATTAGTATAAATAATTTTTTTATAAAAAAAATACCTGACGCATGATAAAGCAGAGTCAAGTAGCAAGCTTATAATCTAAAGAAGGATGGGCAACGCCAAAAAGTTAAGAAAATTCAGAGCCAATTTGCAACTTGGTTGAGAAAGACTAAATTGCATGCTATTTATTAGAATAAATAACGAATCCAGATAGATTCCTCGCCAGCTAATTAAAAATGACTCCAAAAAATCAATGCAGATGCCTTTATAAATAGGAATTATTAATTAAAGAACTCTTAACTTGCTTGAAAATGAGTCCAAATTATTAAACTCTATGCTAATTAAGAAACGTTTATTATAATTAAAGACATTAAACAATTCACATTGACTCCTAAAAATCGATGCAGATCCATCATAGACAAGACTTATTAAATTGCTTGGAAATTACTTCAAAGTCTACGCTATCCTTATAAGAGACTGGTAATCATTATATTTTTAGTATTTTACTGTAAATATTATTAATTATATCACCTGCGCGAGGGTTAATTATTTTACATAAAAAATATTAAAAAAAATTAAAATCTAAAAGTATTATGTTTTTTTACAAAGCTATAATCAAGGCCTATAAAAAATTTATAATTATAATTATAAAAATTCATTAAAAAAAACACAAAGAAAAAAACCCATAAAAGCATATTAAAACAAAAAAAAAACAAAAAAAAACAAAAAAAATGAAAAAGAAAAAATATATATATATTATAATATAATCCCCTTAGTATATTGATAATAATATGTTCATATGATTATCTCTCTATATTTGGAAATGGATAAGGATGAAGTGATAGATAAGGAAACCACGGGGATATTATTTGAGGTTGCCACGTGGCTGACCATGATTGGCACCGGGATAATGATTATCGCATTTGTTACAGACACATATGCAGTTCTAGTACTTTCATTGGAGCTTGCCATCAGCACTTGTCTCATTGGTATAAGCTTCTTTTTCCTTGTGTACTTGGTGTTCAGGAGCATTGACAAGGATTTACGAAACGAGATTTAGTAGTGAAAACATTTTAAATAATTGTTTTTGAAAACAATTATGACGTCATATGGTCAGCAATCATGTGGTTGGTTGCCCATAAGTTTTCAATTTTTTTATTGTAATTGATGCGTATCACAAGACTTGTGGTCAAAAACTCTGACACTATTTTTTATTTATTTATTTTTATTTTTCTATTCATGACAAAAATTTAGTACAGCTAAATTTATTTTCCAAGTACAATTTGCTTTGATGGTTTGTTTATTAATCAAGATTGTACTTGCAAAGTGTTTGTTTTTTATTTAAAAAGTGTTATTAATTTTTTTATTTTTTTATAATTTTAAATCATTTTAATATGCTAATATTAAACTAAATTTTTAAAAATAAAAAAATTATTTTAATATATTTTAAAATAAAAAAATATTTTAAAAAACCACTAAACAAAATATTCTGAAAAGTCGGGAAATGCCAAGTTTCATTCTCCTATGGCTGCTGCGCCAGCCAGCTAGCTTGTTCCATGAAGTGGCTGGAATAATCTCATCGACTTTATTGGATAGCATGTCAGACTTGACCAACCAGATAAGAAAAAAAGAAAAAAAGAAACCAACTAGCTATGAATCTGTGGACTTGTGTTTTGAAAGCATAAAATTTTTAAATTGAAAATTGAAAAGATACTGTTTGCATTTTTAAAAAAAACGAATTAAAAATATTTTAATTAGTAAATCACATAAAGAATGGTTAATCTAATTATAGGCTAAAACAGTTGGGTATTTTTTTTATATTAAAAAAAAACAAAAAATAAATGCAGGTGTAAATATTTAACCTAGTAACATGGTTTTTTTATTTATTTAATTGTATAAAAATAAAAATAAATATTTGTAATAAAGATAGGTATTTAAATTTTCTGAAAAAATATATATTTTTAGTTAAAATTCTCTTTTCATTAAAAAAAAAAATTAGTGCTTCCCATCAGCACTTGTCTCATTGTCTGATTTAATGTTTTCAAATAAAAAATATTTAAAAAAAAAAACCAACATCTAAAACTCTCTTTAAATACCCTTTCATCCAGGGAGGCAACAAACCACAGAAATGAGAAATCAGCAGCTTGTGATCAGTTGAGTGGAACCTCTTACCTTTGAGCCACATTGGTTTCTCCTTCATTTGTTTACATTTCATTTAGTGAGTTTTTCTAAGCTACAAAATAGTATGGATCCTGTCTTGTTCAAAGCGGCGGAAGCAGGCAATATCGGTCCCTTTGAGAATTATCAAACCAGCCTCAATCAGTTATTGACTGCAGACGAGAACACCATTCTTCATGTCTACTTGAAAAACCAAAGCAGTGAACCGGAATCCACTGATTTTGTTGATAAATTTCTTGAAAGATGTCCACCACTGTTATTCCAAGCCAATAAGAGAGGAGAAACCCCCCTTCATTTGGCAGCAAGAAATGGCCATTCCAATGTGGTAAAAGTCCTCATTGACCGTGCAAAAGCTCTACCTGCGGATCCGGAGAGCGGAGTAACTAAAGCTAAAATGATGTTGAGGATGACCAATGAAGAGCAAGATACAGCGTTGCACGAGGCAGCTCGAAATAGGCGGAGCCATGTGGTGGAAATATTGACTAAAGAGGACCCTGAGTTTTCATATCCCGCCAATGTTCATGGAGAAACTCCACTTTATATTGCTGCTTCCATTGGCTTTCTAATGTTTAGCGAAGAACACGGAAAGGTAGTCGATGGAATCTTAGGAAATTGCATTTCAGTGGACTATGGCGGCCCTGATGGTAGAACTGCTCTACACGCGGCAAGCATGGCGGCAAATTATGGTAGGATTTTGCGCTCAAGTCTGGAGAATTAATTAATTTATATATAATATTGTAAACTATAATTTAAAAGCCACGTATATTTGATTTTATATATCTCTGTGTTTGCTTCGTAATTAGCTCTTCTTTTTTCTTTTAATTTTAAGCCACTTGAATTCGTGAAATCACTGTTGTTCATGATGGAGAGCTTTTATTCCTTGTTTTGTTGGTTTCAGAGACAGCAAGAAAAATGTTAGAAAAAGAAAAAAAGTTGACGAAAACAACCGATGAGAACGGCTGGTCACCACTTCACTACGCTTCCTATTGTGACTGGTCTAATGCTCCTATAGTGGAAGTATTACTAGAATATGATGCGTCCGCGGCCTCCATTGCTGAAACAGAGAAGAAGAGAACAGCACTTCACATTGCTGCCATTCAAGGACATGTAGACGCAATGAAAGAGATTGTTTCTCGATGTCCAGCTTGTTGTGATCTAGTTGATAACAGAGGTTGGAATGCCCTTCACTATGCTGTGGCAAGTAAAGATACAAAAGTATTCAAGGAATGTCTGAAGATTCCTGAACTTGCGAGACTTCAAACTGAGAAGGATGACAAAGGAAACACGCCCTTCCATCTAATTGCTGCTTTAGCGCACGAGCAGCCGGAATGGAGATATGTTTTATTTAACGATAGTAATGGTTATCGTAAATGGCAGATATATGGTCTTAATAAGCGAAAGCTAAGCGTCAACGACATTTATGAAGAAGATTTTGGAGAGATACAGGTAATCAATCCTCTATGAATTACCTCCCCAAACTGGTTTTCTATGACCGATTTCCATCTAGTTCCTTTGCATCTCCGATTCTTTTAGCTCCGCATCTTAATCATATCCACCACATGGGTCCATATAAATTTTGTTCAGTTTCACTGTATTATTTCCTATCATCTTAAAAGTATTTTCTGTTTCTAGTTTTGTTATAAAAATGTATTTTATTCAAAAAAAATTAAATTAATATTTTTTTTATATTTTTATAATTTTGATGAGCTGATATAAAAAGAAAATAAAATTTTAAAAAGTATTTTAATATATTTTTAAAAAAACTTATAAAAACTATTTATATCATAATACCATACATAAAAGTGAAGTCATCGGAATAACTTAATAATCTTCTTTTTATTTGAAATCAAGTCATTTTATTGATTTTGTTTAAGTTTTTCATCTACAGATTATGCATATGAATAGCATGTAACTGCTTAAAAAAACATATATTATTCAATAAAAAAACAAAAAGTAGTACAAAAGAATGAAAAAAAATACAATTAGTTAAAATTTTGAAAATCTGAAAATTAAAGTTGAAAAATCTAATAGAAAGTTGACATAATCTTACAAGCGATTAAGAAGAGTAACAATAAACAATAATATATTGGATTGATATATGATTAATTTTAGAATGAAATGATGTAAAATCAATGGTATACAAAATATTTAAGTCCACATCTTAGTTTTCTTTTTGGGGATAACTGGGCTAATATAAAGCATGCGGTTTAATTTCAACCAAATTAGTTTTTTTTACCTGCTAATATATACAGTAACAGAAAGGATTTGATTACAAACAAACTAGTTCTGGAAACAAAAATAAAAGCACGAAAGGTGATATATGATATATTTGTTAATTAAATAGCTAAAAATAATGGATATCTATGATATTTTACCCTAAATATTTTGCAGAAAGAGATCCTAGAATCTCTTAACGATGGTGGCAGTGGACCGCTTGGCCGCCGGCGTAAGGTTTTGAGAAGAGGAAGAAACAAAGAGGGAGAGGATGCTTTGAGTAAAGCAAGAGAGTCTCATCTAGTAGTTGCGGCGCTGATAGCAACGGTAACATTTGCAGCAGCATTCACCCTACCTGGCGGTTACAAGAGCGACCGAGGCACTGCGATTCTAGCTAAAAAAGCTGCTTTTATAGTATTTGTCGTCTCAGATGCAATGTCAATGGTGCTCTCTATTTCTGCTGTCTTTATCCACTTTTTGATTTCGTTGATTCATGCTTTTGAAATGGAAAAGAGTAAAGATATAAGTGAGGAAGCCGCTATAAAACTATTTGGGGTTGCCACGTTGTTTACCATGATTGGCATGGGTATAATGATTATCGCATTCATTACGGGCACATACGCCGTTTTAGAACCTTCCTTGGGGCTTGCCATCAGCAGTTGTCTCATTGGCCTGAGCTTCTTCTTCATTGTGTATTTAGTGTTTAGGATCATTTTCAAGGATGTAGAAGATTAGGTTTACTAGTGAAACAATCAATTCTAAATTTTTTATCAAATAAAACTCGATCTGATGTATTATTATAAATTCTTATTGTCATATGTTCAGAAATCATGTGATTGGTTGCAAAAATCAGTTGTCAAATTTTTTTATTTATTTTGTAATTGATGCTCATTACAAGTCAAATGGTCAAAAACTTTATCCTATTTTTTATTTATTTATTTATTTTCTCTTTCCTATTCTTGACCAAAATTTAGTGACATAAATATTAGTTGGGACAGCTAAATTTATTTTCCAAGTACAATTTGCTTTCATGGTTTGTTGATCAATCAAGATTGCACTTGCAAAGTGTTTGTTTTTGTTTTAAAAAAACATTATTAATTTTTTTTGTTTTTTATTTTAAATTAATTTTTTATGATTTTATATTATTTTAATGTATTAATTTTAAAAATAGATTTTAAAAAATAAAAATAAATTATTCTAATATATTTTTAAATAAATAATAATTTAAAATGCAATTATTATCACATGACAACGAATCTCGCTTTCACCGTAAGAAAACTACTCTAAAAAGTTGGGATATGCCAAGTTTCATTCTTCTATGGCTGCTGTGCCAGCTAGCTAGCTTAATCATAATATCCATCTAGTTCCTTTGTATCTCCGATTCTTTTAGCTCCGCATCTTAATCATATCCATTAAATGGGTCCACATAATTTTTGTTCAGTTTCTCACTGTATTATTTTCTATTTTCCATTATTTTCTAATGTAAAGCATGCGGTTTAATTTCAACCAAATTAATTTTTTTTACCTGCTAATTATATATAATATATACACTAACATAAAGGACTTGATTACAAACAAACTAGTTATGGAAACAAAAACAAAGGCCTGGAAATTGATATATGATATTTGTTAAATAGCTAAAAATGATATATGATATTTTACCCTAAATATTTTGTAGAAAGAGATCCTAGAATCCCTTGAATATGTTGGCAGTGGACCGCTTGGCCCCCGGCGCGAGGTTTTAGGAAGAGGGAACGAGGAGAGAAACAAAAGGGAAGAGGATGCTATCAGTAAAGCAAGAGAGTCTCATCTAGTTGTTGCGGTGCATTCATTACAGGCACATATGCGGTTCTAGAACCTTTTTTGGAGCTTGCCATCAACACTTGTCTTATTGTTCTGAGCTTCTTCTTCCTTGTATCTTTAGTGTTTATGTTTATTGGCCATAATCTAAAAGATAAGATTTATTAGTGAAACAATTAGTTCTAAATTTTCTATCAAATAAAATTCAGATTTATTTCTTAAAAAAATTCTTATTGTTTTTGAAAAAAAATTGTGACATTATATAGTCAGAAATCATGTGGTTGGTCGCCAAATCAGTGGTCAATTTTTTTTTTATTGTAATTGATGCGCATCACAAGATTTGTGCCCAAAAACTATAACATTATTTTTTATTTATTTATTTTCATTTTCCTATTCGTGACTAAAATTCAGTGACAGCTAAATTTATTTTTCAAGTATAATTTGCTTTGATGGTTTGTTTATTAATCAAGGTTGTACTTGTAAAGTATTTGTTATTGTATTTAAATAGTGTTATTAAATTTTTTAATTTTAAATTATTTTAATATACTGATATTAAAAATAAATTTTTAAAAATAAAAAAATAATATATTTTTAAATAAAAAATATTTAAAAAACAAAACAAATTACTCTGAAAAGTGAAATATGCCCGGTTTCATTCTTCTTTGGCGCCTGTGCCAGCTAGCTAGCTTGTTCCACGAAGTGCATGTATATGGTTGGAATATTCTCATCGACCTGACAAACGAGACATTAAATATATACCAACTAGTTACGGGTAACATTCCAAAACTAAGTTGTAGTGTTAAAAAAAAAAAAAGAAGCTATGAATCTGTGGAGTTGTGTTTTGACTTTTGATAGCATAAAATTTTTAAATTGAAATGATGATGTTTGTATTTAAAAAAAACAAATTAAAGAATTAATAAATCGAATGGTTAATCTAATTAAAGGCTAAAACAGTTGGGTTTTTTTTTGTAAAAAATAGAAAAAAATGCAAGTGTAAATATTTAATCTAATAACATCTTTGCTTTTTGATTTTTTATTTAATTGTATGAAAATAAAAATGAATATTCATTAATAAAAATAGTTATTTTTAGTTAAAATTCTCTTTTCATATTAATTTTTTTAATTTGAAAAACATATCTTTTCTATTAGCAATAAAGTTTATTGGATAAAAAATAAAGAAAACTAAAATAGAAGTTAGAAAAATTGTATTGATTTGAAATAAAGAGTGAACAATGTATCTAATCAAAACTCTTTTTTTTTTTTATTAATGTGTTTCTTTCTTTTTTGTTACAAAAACATGTTAGGGTTTTTTGTGTTAATACCACTCTTCATGAAAGATGGATATTGTACAAAATCTCTTCCCTAGATGGAATCCAACACCCATGTATGCATAGTGGTGAATGATGTGGCTAAAAGCTAGATCATAAATGGATAGCTTGGTGCTTTTTTTTAATGTCCTAGTAGAAAACTAGTGCTATCATGGAGATTTTGCTTTCCAGAAATAAGAGTATTCTTATCTAGTTACACTTGCTTCCTTCACCCAAATATGGTTTTTTATTACATGATTTTTATAGACAAAAGTTTTTTCATGAAAAGTATAAAAGTATTCCCATAATGAATATTTATAGAATATTCCACTTATTAGAGCCTTAGTAGCGATAAGTTCACATAGATTCTTCGTGTTTACAATTTATTTGTTGAATCTTTAAATATATGCTTTGTGCTTTCATTCTCTTGTTGTATAATGATAAAGAGCCTAATCGTGCTATTTTTACCTAGTATGCTAGTGCTAAAATAAAAGGTTAGCTTAATATATAATTTATAAAGATGAAATATGAAGCCAAGATCAATATTGTGATACCATATCTGAGCAGACCAATAAAATATCTTGCAAGTTGAGCATATAGATTTTTTTTCTCAAAAAGCATGTGAGCAAGAGTCAAAGAAGGATTGATGGAGATTGCATATGGCTAAGATCTTTTATAGAGTGCTCTTCATAACAAGAGTAGTTTTATCAAAGAGTTGAAGTATTGTGCATATTTTACATGTTATTTTTCATATTTCTTCATAAAACTAGAGTTGTCTTTATCTTTTGGTGCATCTAATGGATCAATATGTTGTATTTCTTATTGATGAAATGGAAGAGTGATAAGCTATTATTGTATAGCTAAAACAATATTGTTGAGCACTTATACTTTATGGATGAGTTTCTGAAGACCCAAAGTTCTTATGGTAAGAGATTAATTACTCTTTCTTGTCCTAAAGTTTTGTCAACCATGAAAAGTTTTATAGTGTTCTTATGAACACATTAGCTAATTGATTTCTTATGTTTGCATTACAATGGTTCTCAAAGTTGAACTGGAAATATGTATCCACCATATATCTGCTTCAACCAAGCCTAAGGTTCATAGTCTTACGAGTTACAAACCTTTACCACGCCAATTGTGATGAACAAATAATTACAAAACATGGCTCAAAGAAAAGGTAAGACATAAAGGAAGAGTAGGTTACCCTTCAAACCAATGGTTTTTATCACTATTTTTGCATATTGCATATGCTCTTGAACATACTTGATAAGATCCTAAAAAATCCAAGCATTTTAGGGGAAATGTTTATGTTTTGAATAATTAGTTAATCTTTTGGTTCTGAAAATCTACTTCATTCTCCCTTTGAGGTGGATGGGGGCTGATACTTAATACTTGTAAAAAGGTCTCCTTTGGTGATTTTTTAGGACTCTCTGATAATTAAGTCAGTGACTTTGAAGAGAAAATATATACAGTAGAGAATGGAGATTCTAAACCATTTGTATAAAAAATTTCTAGTTTATTTATAGCTCATAAGTCTTTTACTGATGAGGAGGGACAAAAATATAATATTATCTTGATAATATTAATAAGAGAGAGAGAGAAAGAGATCAAACTTGAGAGTGAAATATTCAAGATCATCCTTGGAAACATCATAATGTCTAAGAGCCTATCTGGAGAGTTCTATTAGTTCTCTGGGTTCCAGTTAGCTTTGGTGACATATACTTGACCATAGAACGGGGTCTTATTGCTTTGTTAAGGTGGACCATTTCAAGCTATCATGGAGGGTGGAGTCATCGCACTAGAGAGAACCCTTTCCGATGAGATTTTGTAATCACACTAGGGAGAACCCCTTCTAAGAAGATTGTGCAATCACGCTAAGGAGAACCTCTTCCAATGAGATTGTGCTTTATCACAAACGATGTCAATGATGAGGTCCTAAAAAATCTAAGCAATTTAAGGGCAAGACTTATGTCTTGGATAATTGGTTAATTTCTTAATTTTGAAAATCTGGTCCATTCTCTCTTTGAGGTGGATGGAGGCTAGTACCTGATACATGTAAAAAGATTTCCTTTGATGATTTTTGGAGACTCTCTAATGATTAAGTTAATAACTTTGGAGAGAAAATATATTAATATTATAGAGAAATACTCTAAAAATAAATATACATTAGAGAATGAAGATTCCAAACCCTTTGTATAAAGGATTTCTGGTTTATTTATAGCCCATAATAGTGTTTTGAAACCCGGACCGGCCCGGTGGGTCAACCCGGGACCCGGCCGACCCGGGCCTGGGACTGGTCTGGGTCTAAGTAAAAACCCGCCAGGGAGTTGACCCGGCAAAACCCGACTACCTTTTTTTTTTTGTTTTTTATAGATTCAAACGGTTGTGGTGTTTTTTGCTTTATAACTCAGTGGCCGTGCTGTTTGTTTTCTTCATTTACTTTATAACTCAGTTACAATTCTCTCCAGCATTTATAAGAATAGATTAGAGGGGAGGGGAGCGAGAGACTGTTGAGGATATAGCTATAGAATATTCTATTTCCTCTGCTTTGACTTTGAATAGCTAGAATCAAACTCGTTGCTCATTCATTCAGAGCTCTTGTTGGTAAAGTAGATCGAGAGAGAGAATTGAATCTGCTGGAGTCAGATCAGTAGGGGAGTTCACACCGGGACTTTATTAATAGAGAAAGAACCCATACCCTGAACCGGGACGTGTAAAAAAGCTGAGAGGTAGAGGAGAAGGGCCATGGTGGAGAGACTATCAGTTTAAAGTGGTGGCTGGTCGCTCGGGTTTTTTTGTGGATTGCTGGTAAATGCTACTATGGGGAGAGGATTTGGGTGGCGTGAGAAGGGCAATAGATGTTGTGATTTGGTGATAAAAGGACTGTAATCGGTAGAGAATATAGAGTGGTGGTGGTGGAGCTGCTACGTGGTTGTTGTGGGAACTGCTACTATTGACCAGGTTTGCAGTTGTTTTGGTGAGGGAATGGTGGATTGTTGAATTCCAGCTAGGAAAGGGGCTCTGCTAGATTTATTTGGGAGAGTGACATATAGAGATAAGACTATGTAAGAGTGGATGATGCATTTTAGCTTTAGGTCTTTTCGTGTAAGACATGACAGCGACCAAACACGAATATTTTTTTTGGGTTGACCCGGTTAACTTATTTGACCCGTGACCCGATTATTAGATCGGATTGATTATCGGGTTGGCTTTTAAAACCATGGCTTATAAGTCTTTTACTGATGAAGAGAAGAAAAAACATAATATTTTTTTGATAGTATTAATGAGAAAAAAAATATATCTAATATATATATATTAATGAGGGAAAATGATGGGTTCTTGAAAGAATTTTATATATCTAATAGATTAGATGTAGAAAGAATAAAGTCGGAAAATATAGCTATATTCATAAAGAAGGGTCTTTTGTTTAACTTAGCTCAAGGAAAAATGGGTCCTTCCTTTGACCGAGTCCAAGAGAGGTTTTTTGACCCTTAAAACGGATTCATCAATACTCGTCATTATGATTAACCTCACTTGGCTTCGTAGGGGTCAATTTCTTTGCCCCACTTACGTGTTTTCTGTCCTCTTTTTTCTTATGGTTAAAGCTAGACAACAATCTCCTTATCTTCAAGTCTTCAAGCCACATTGTCCCTGATAATTCAAAACCACGGGAAAGAGATTCATGCCAAGTTGGGTGCAGTTTTGTCTAGGTTGCTGCAAATAACGGTAATCGGGCTCATCAAATATTGTGTACTTGGAAGGAAATACTTCTCTGCCCCTCAAAACATTAGGAATTGATTTTTTTACCATCAATACATTTTTACTCCGACTTCAAATTAGTAACTACACCAAATTACGAAAAATACTCAGTTATTGTATAGATGATTGAAGAAGAACAAATAAAATTCTATTTCTTTGAAGGACAAAGCAAAAATTTGTGGTTATCAGTTCCATTTTGTAAAGCAGAACTTTGTAGCAGGGAAAAAGACATTTTAAGCACACAAAGGCATTTTAAGAGAAGGCAGCTTTCCTTTTATGGCAGGTTGGGGAACCAATTTTTTGCTGTCATTATTGAAATTATCTGCAAAGAAACCATCCCAGATCCATATGTGGTCTGCTGAGGAAAGAAAGGGCTACAGAATAATTGCATGATGATCTACAATGAGTGAAACAATTGACGTTTTTAGTGCCATATCTTATTTGATTTTTATATATTTATTTAGCCTTTTTTCTTCGTGTATTGCAGAAGTTCTTGAACATGAACATACTCAGTATGATGATTGTCCTAGCTTGTCTCCCTCGACGTCAATTTCTCTTCCCCACTTGCATCTTTTCTGTCTTCACTCGTTTTTCTTCTGTTTAGAGCTGGACCACGATCTCCTTATCAAGTTCAAGATGTGTCAACCATGTTTTTTTAAAATTTGTTTTTATTAGTTTGGAATTAAATTATATTTAATATTTTTAAATTATTTTAATATGTTGACATTAAAATTAAATTTAAAAAATAATAAAAATATATTATTTTAATATATTTTAAAAAGATATAACAGCTAACAACACAAACAGTAACGTGAACTACTGGAAATAAAAAAAAAGCTTGTAAAGGATGCTTTTGATGGACCCACTATTAAAAACTAAGGGTTTTTTTTTTAAAAAAAACCAGACACCATATTCTGTGTGTCTGCTCAAAACGTCAAAAAGTTTTTGATTTTTTTATTTTAAAATAATTTTTTTATAAAAAAAAATCTGATCCGTGTGCGCTTGTCAGATAGCTATTCCATGGGCACCGCCAAAAAGTTAAGAAAATTCAGAGCCAATTTGCAACTTGGTTGAAAAAGACTAAATTGCATGCTATTTTATTAGAATAAATAACGAATCAATGCAGATTCCTCGCCAGCTAATTAAAATACTCCAAAAAATCAATGCAGATCCCTTTATAAATAGGAATTATTAATTAAGAAAAAAATATATTTTTCATGACTTCTACTTCTGAAAAATAAAGTCATAAATACTTAGACATAAATGTATATTCTATTTTACTATAAGTACTATATGATTATCTCTCTATATTTGGAAATTAAGTTTTTTAATAAAGATTTAGAAATTATACTTGATTATTATTTTAAGGAGAATAACATTTATTAACCATGTTAGATGATTATAAAATCTTCTAGCGATAGAATCTGCTAATGCGGCCAGTCCCCATTGAAACGATCAAAAGCGACGGCTTCCAATTCCCCTGTTCTTATTAATACTCTATCTTAATGACAGCTGCCACTTACTTACTAATTTGTCAGCAACTTCATTTTGGCTTGAAGAAATATTGTAATAATTGTGGGAAATACACTTCCAGTTCTTATTAATAGAGCCACCTCCATCCATAACCATGTTGTTCAACAATCACCTAAAAGATGAAGTTATTTGCATTATGAGTCTATTTGTGATTAGCATGAATAACTTTCTCCTTTGTAAAAAACCAAAGAAATCAGCAGCTTGTGATCAGTTGAGTGGACCCTTTGTGCCACAGTACTTTCTCCTCCCCTTCATTTCTTTACATTTCATTTAGTGAGTTTCTCTAAACTACAAAATGGGTTCTTCTGAGAAAATGAAACGTATCAGCTATATGGATCCTGTCTTGTTCAAAGCTGCAGCTGAAGGCGATATCGATCCCTTTGAGAAATATCAAACCTGCCTTGATCAGTTATTGACTCCAGACGAGAACACCATTCTTCATGTCTACTTAGGAAACCAAAGTAGGGAACCGGAACTCACTGATTTTGTTGTTATAATTCTTGAAATGTGTCCACCACTGTTATTCCAAGCCAATAAGAAAGGTGAAATCCCACTCCATTTGGCAGCAGCATATGGTCATTCCAATGTGGTAAAGGTCCTCATTGACCGTGCCAAAGCTCTACCTACTGATTCAGAGAGCGGAGTAACGTACAGAAGCAAAAAAGATGTTGAGGATGACCAATGAAGAGCAAGATACAGCGTTGCACGAGGCAGCTCGAAATAGGCGGAGCCATGTGGTGGAAATATTGACTAAAGAGGACCCTGAGTTTTCATATTCCGCCAAAGTTCATGGAGAAACTCACTTTATATTGCAGCTGCTTCCATTGGCTTGTTAATGTGTTCGTAATTTTCAACAAAACAACTTGGTGGGTGTTTGATACAGTAACAATAGCTGGAGTTTGTGTTCCCATAATGTACAAAGGAACGGCAGAAACTTGCGAGGAGGAATCAGATACATGCTTTGCAAGTGGAAGCTTATGTTGTGGAGGAAAGACACCATCAGCAGCAACTTGTAAATGACTGATCGGCTGTGCTGCACTACCGATGATGAGGGAGAAGTTGACGGCAGCAGTAGAATACATTTATAAAAAGCAGAGAGAAGGTCGATTACAAGGGGGAGAGGGAGAAAAGAGTTCTGACGGCAGAAAACTCTAATATCAAGTTAAGAATAATTAGGAGTCTTGACTTATTGGTTAGCCAATCTTTTATATATATATATATATATATATATATACAGGGCAATATATAATAATAAAGATGAATATTATAACACAAGAGTATAACTATAATATTTTATATATAATATACCTACAATATTTTCTATATTGATACATTCTATAATAGTTCCTTTGCATCTCCGATTCTTTTAGCTCCGCATCTTAATCATATCCACCAAATCAGCCCACATAACTTTTGTTCAGTTTCACCGTATTATTGCTTGTTGGGATAAGTTTTGTAACATCTTACGAGTATCTTCTATTTTTAGTTTTGTTTTAAAAATGTATTTTATTTTCAAAAAATTAAATTAATATTTTTGTGATTTTTTTTTATAGTTTTGATAAGCTTATATCAAAAATAATAAAAATAAAAAAATTATTTTTATATTTATTAAAAAAAAACTCTTTTAAAAACCATACAATACCAAACATATAAAAGTGAATAACTTAATAATGTTTTTTATTTGAAATCAAGTCATTTTATTGATTTTGTTAAGTTCTTCTTCTACAATAACATATTATGCATATGAATTGGATGTAACAGCTGCTTTATAAAAACATATATTATTCAATAAAAAAACGAAGAGTAGTACAAATGAATGAAAAAAAAATACAATTAATTAAAATTTAAAAAATCTGAAAATTAAAGTTGAAAATTAATGGTATATAAAATTGGACTAAAAATCCACATCTTAGTTTTCTTTTTGGGGATAATTGGGCTAATGTAAAGCATGCGGTTTAATTTCAACCAAATTAGTTTTTGTTACCTGCTAATAAATACTTAAAAATAATGGATATCTACGATATTTTACCCTAAATATTTCACAGAAAGAGATCCTAGAATCCCTTGAAGATGTTGGCCGAGGATCACTTGGCCGCCATACCTTTGATTTTAAAGGACAGAATGAGAGAAACAAAGGGGAAGTTTTGAGTAAAACAAGAGAGTCTCATCTAATAGTTGCGGCGTTGATAGCAACAGCAACATCTGCAGCAGCATTCACCCTAGTTGGCGGTTACAAGAGCGGCCAAGATTCAAATAAAGGCGCTGCAATTCTTGCTAAAAAAAAAGCTGTTTTTATAGTATTTGTTATATTAGATGTAATATCAATGGTGATTTTTATTTTTGTTGTTTTTATTCACTTTTTTATTTTATTGATTCAAGGTTTGGAAATGGATAAGGATGAAACGATAGATAAGGAAACCACTAGGATATTATTTGAGGTTGCCACGTGGTTGACCATGATTGGCATGGGGACAATGATTATCACACTCGTTACAGGCACATATGCAGTTCTAGTACCTTCATTGAGGCTTGCCTTCAGCACTTATCTCATTGGTCGAACTTCTTCTTCCTTGTGTACTTAGTGTTTAGGATCATTGACAAGGATTTACGAGATGAGATTTAGTAGTGAAAACATTTTAAATAATTGTTTTTGAAAAAAAAATTGACGTCATATGGTCAGCAATCATGTGGTTGGTTGCCCATCAGTTTTCAATTTTTTTTATTTGTAATTGATACGCATCACAAGACTTTTGGTCAAAAACTCGGACACTATTTTTTATTTATTTATTTTCATTTTTCTATTCATGACAGAAATTTAGTGGCACAAATAGTTGGGACAACTAAATTTATTTTCCAAGTACAATTTGCTTTGATGGTTTGTTTATTAATCAAGAATGTACTTGTAAAGTGTTTGTTTTTTTATTTAAAAAGTGTTATTAATTTTTTTATATTTTATAATTTTGAATCATTTTAATATAGTAATATTAAAATAATTTTTTAAAAATAAAAAATATTTTTAAATAAAAAATATTTTAAAAAACAATTAAATAAACAAAATATTCTGAAAAGTTGGGATAGGCCAAGTTTCATTCTTCTATGGCTGCTGCGCTAGCTAGCTAGCTTGTTCCATGAAGTGGCTGGAAAAATCTCATCGACTTTATTGGATAGCATGTCAGACTTGACCAACCAGATAAGAAAAAAAGAAAAAAGAAACCAACAAGCTGTGAATCTGTGGACTTGTGTTTTGATAGAATAAAATTTTTAAATTGAAAATTGAAAAGATACTGTTTGCATTTTTTTTAAAACGAATTAAAAATATTTTAATTAGTAAATCACATAAAGAATGGTTAATATAATTATAGGCTAAAACAGTTGGGTATTTTTTATATAAAAAAAAAACAAAAATAAATGCAGGTGTAAATATTTAACCTAGTAACATGGTTGTTTTTTTTTATTTATTTAATTGTATAAAAATAAAAATAAAAATAAAAATAAATATTTGTAATAAAGATAGGTATTTAAATTCTCTGAAAAAAAATATATTTTTAATTAAAATTCTCTTTTCATAAATAAAAAAAAAAGTTAGTGCTTGCCATCAGCACTTTTCTCATTGTCTGATTTAATGTTTTTAAATAAAAAACATTTTTTTTAAAAAAAAGAAAACCAACATCTAAAACTCTCTTTAAATACCCTTTTATCCAGGGAGGCAACAAACCACAGAAATCAGCAGCTTGTGATCAGTTGAGTGGAACCTCTTACCTTTGAGCCACATTGGTTTCTCCTCCCCTTCATTTGTTTACATTTCATTTAGTGACTTTTTCTAAGCTACAAAATAGTATGGATCCTGTCTTGTTCAAAGCTGCAGAAGCAGGCAATATCGGTCCCTTTGAGAATTATCAAACCTGCAGCCTCAATCAGTTATTGACTCCAGACGAGAACACCATTCTTCATGTCTACTTGAAAAACCAAAGCAGTGAACCGGAATCCACTGATTTTGTTGATAAATTTCTTGAAAGGTGTCCACCACTGTTATTCCAAGCCAATAAGAGAGGAGAAACCCCCCTCCATTTGGAAGCAAGATATGGCCATTCCAATGTGGTAAAAGTCCTCATTGACCGTGCAAAAGCTCTACCTGCAGATCCGGAGAGCGGAGTAACTAAAGCTAAAATGATGTTGAGGATGACCAATGGAGAGCGAGATACAGCGTTGCACGAGGCAGCTCGAAATAGCCGGAGCCATGTGGTGGAAATATTGACTAAAGAGGACCCTGAGTTTTCATATCCCGCCAATGTTCATGGAGAAACTCCACTTTATATTGCTGTTTCCAGTTTGGGTCAAGAACGAGAAAAGGTGATCGATGAAATCCTTACTAATTGCATCTCAGTGGACTATGGCGGCCCTAATGGTAGAACTGCTCTACACGCGGCTAGCGAGGTGGGAGATCATGGTAGGATTTTGTGCTCGAGTCTGGAGAATTAAATAATTTATATATAATATTGTAAACTATAATTTAAAAGCCACGTATGTTTGATTTTATATATATATCCGTGTTTGCTTCATAATTAGCTTTTTAAAAAAAATTAAAATAAAGTATACCACTAAAATTCTTTGTGAGTTTAAGTATTGGATATATAGTAACTCACATAGACTATGTGAAATCTCTGTTGTTGATGAAGGAAAACTTTTATTGCTTGTTTTGTTGGTTTCAGAGACAGCAAGAAAATTGTTAGAAAAAGAAAAAAAGTTGACGAAAACAACCGATGAGAACGGCTGGTCACCACTTCACTACGCTGCCTATTATTTATGGTCTACTCGTATGGTGGAAGTATTACTAGAATGTGATGCGTCCGCGGCCTACATTGCTGAAACAGAGAAGAAGAGAACAGCACTTCACATTGCGGCCATTCGAGGACTTGCAGACGTAATGAAAGAGATTGTTTCTCGATGTCCAGCTTGTTGTGAGCTAGTTGATAACAGAGGTTGGAATGCCCTTCACTATGCTGTGGCAAGTAAAGATAGAAAAGTATTCGAGGAATGTCTGAGGATTCCTGAACTTGCAAGACTTCAAACCGAGAAGGATGACAAAGGAAACACGCCCTTCCATCTAATTGCTGCTTTATCGCTGAATTGGGGAAGTTTTTTATTTAACGATAGTTGTGGTTATAGTAAATGGCAGACATATGGTCTTAATAAGCGAAAGCTAAGCATCAACGACATTTATCTTGGAGAATTTGCAGAGATAGAGGTAATCAATCCTCTATGAATTAACTGTTGTGATAATTAATGCATCCATTAAACCCCCCCCCCCCCCCATATATATATATATAATGAATAAATTTCTCGATTTCTCAATCTGGGTTTTGAATATAATTAAATCACAGCAAACTAGTTTTCTATGACCGATTTCCATCTAGTTCCTTTGCAACTCCGATTCTTTTAGCTCCGCATCTTAATCATATCCACCAAATGGTCCCCATAACTTTTGTTCAGTTTCTCACTGTATTATTTTTTATTGGGATCAGTTTTGTAACCGGTATCATCTTAAAAGTATCTTCTGTTCCTAGTTTCGTTATAAAAATGTATTTTATTTTAAAAAATTAAATTAATATTTTTTTTATTTATTTTTTTATAATTTTGATAAACTGAAATAAAAAATAAAATAAAATTTTAAAAAATATTTTAATATATTTTTAAATTAAAAAACTTTTAAAAACCATTTAAACCGTAATACTAAAAATAAAAGTGAAGTCATCGGAATAACTTAATAATCTTTTTTTTTTGGAATGAAGTCATTATATTGATTTTGTTAAGTTTTTCATCTACAATAAAAAAAAATTAGTTAAAACATATATTATTCAATAAAAAAACATATATTATTCAATAAAAAAATGAAAAGTAGTACAAATGAATGAAAAAAAATACAATTAGTTAAAATTTTGAAAATCTGAAAATTAAAGTTGAAAAATCTAGTAGAAACTTAACATAATCTTACAAGCGACTAAGGAGAGTAGCAATAAACAATAATATGTAAAATCAATGGTATATAAAATTAAGTCCACATCTTAGTTTTCTTTTCGGGGATAGTTGGGCTAATGTAAAGCATGCGGTTTAATTTCAACCAAATTAGTTTTTGTTGCCTTCTAATATATACAGTAACAGAAAGAATTTGATTGCAAACAAATTAGTTGTGGAAACAAAAACAAAGGCAAAGTTGATATATGATATTTGTTAAATAGCTGAAAATGATGGATATCTATGGTATTTTACCCTAAATATTTTGCAGAAAGAGATCCTAGAATCCCTTGACGATGTTGGCAGTGGACCGCTTGGCCGCTGGACTATGGCTTTTAAAGGAGGGAATGTTGGGAGAAACAAAGAGGGAGAGGAAGCTTTGAGTAAAGCAAGAGAGTCTCATCTAGTAGTTGCGGCGCTGATAGCAACGGTAACATTTGCAGCAGCATTCACTCTACCTGGCGGTTACAAGAGCGACCGAGGCACTGCAATTCTAGCTAAAAAAGCTGCTTTTATAGTATTTGTCATCTCAGATGCAATGTCAATGGTGCTCTCTATTTCTGCTGTCTTTATCCACTTTTTGATTTCGCTGATTAAAGGTTTTGAATTGTTCAAGGATGAAGAGTTAGATGAGAAAGTTGCTGCAAAATTATTTGTGGTTGCCACGTTGTTTACCATGATTGGCATGGGTACAATGATTATCGCATTCATCACAGGCATATACGCCGTTCTAGAACCTTCCTTGGGGCTTGCTATCAGCACTTGTATCATTGGCCTGAGCTTCTTTTACATTGTGTATTTAGTATTTAGGATCATTTTGAAGGATGTAGAAGATTAGTTTTACTAGTGAAACAATCTATTCTAAATTTTTTATCAAATAAAACCCGATCTGGTGTATTATTATAAATTTTTATTGTCATATGTTCAGAAATCATGTGATTGGTTGCAAAAATCAGTTGTTAATTTTTTTATTTATTTTGTAATTGATGCTCATTACAAGTCAAATGGTCAAAAACTTTATACTATTTTTATTTATTTATTTATTTTCTCTTTCCTATTCTTGACCAAAATTTAGTGACATAAATATTAGTTGGGACAGCTAAATTTATTTTCCAAGTATAATTTGCTTTCATGGTTTGTTGATTAATCAAGATTGAAGTGTTTGTTTTCGTTTTAAAAAAACATTATTATTATTATTATTATTTATTTTAAATTAATTTTTTATGATTATATATTATTTTAATGTGTTAATTTTAAAAATAGATTTTAAAAAATAAAAATAAATTATTCTAATATATTTTTAAATAAATAATAATTTAAAATGCAATTATTATCATATTACAAAGAATCTCGCTTTCACCGTAAGAAAACTACTCTAAAAAGTTGGGATATGCCAAGTTTTATTCTTCTATGGCTGCTGTGCCAGCTAGCTAGCTTAATCATAATATCCATCAAGTTCCTTTGCATCTCCGATTCTTTTAGCTCCGCATCTTAATCATATCCATTAAATGGGTCCACATAATTTTTGTTCAGTTTCTCACTGTATTATTTTCTATTTTCCATTATTTTCTAATGTAAAGCATGCGGTTCAATATATACAATACTAACAAAAAGGATTTGATGGCAAACAAACTAGTTGTGGAAACAAAAACAAAGGCCTGGAAATTTATATATGATATTTGTTAAATAGCTAAAAATAATATATGATATTTTACCCTAAATATTTGGTAGAAAGAGATCCTAGAATCCCTTGAAAATGTTGGCAGTAGACCGCTTGGCCGCCGGCACAAGGTTTTAGGAAGAGGGAACGAGGAGAGAAACAAAGGGGAAGAGGCTGCTATCAATAAAGCAAGAGAGTCTCATCTAGTTGTTGCGGCGCATTCATCACGGGCTCATACACGGTTCTAGAATTTTTCTTGGAGCTTGCCATCAACACTTGTCTTATTGGTCTGAACTTCTTCTTCCTTGTATCTTTAGTGTTTATGTTCATTGGCCAGAATCTAAAAGATAAGATTTATTAGTGAAACTATCAGTTTTAAATTTTCTATCAAATAAAATTCAGATGTATTTTTTAAAAAAATTCTTATTGTTTTTGAAAAAATATTGTGACGTCGTATAGTCAGAAATCATGTGGTTGGTCGCCAAATCAGTGGTCAATTTTTTTTAGTGTAATTGATGCGCATCACAAGATTTGTGCCCAAAAACTCTAACACTATTTTTTATTTATTTATTTTCATTTTCCTATCCGTGACTAAAATTCAGTGACACAAGTACTAGTTGGGACAGCTAAATTTATTTTTCAAGTATGATTTGCTTTGATGGTTTGTTTATTAATCAAGGTTGTACTTGTAAAGTATTTGTTATTGTATTTAAATAGTGTTATTAATTTTTTTAATTTTAAATTGTTTTAATATACTGATATTAAAAATAAATTTTTAAAAATAAAAAAATAATATATTTTTAAATAAAAAATATTTAAAAAACAAAACAAATTACTTTGAAAAGTGAAATATGCCCGGTTTCATTCTTCTTTGGCGCCTGTGCCAGCTAGCTAGCTTGTTCCACGAAGTGCATGAATATGGTTGGAATATTCTCATCGACCTGACAAACGAGACATTAAATATATACCAACTAGTTACGGGTCACATTCCAAAACTAAGTTGTAGTGTTAAAAAAAAAAGAAGAAGCTATGAATCTGTGGAGTTGTGTTTTGACTTTTGATAGCATAAAATTTTTAAATTGAAATGATGATGTTTGTATTTAAAAAAAAAACAAATTAAAGAATTAATAAATCGAATGGTTAATCTAATTAAAGGCTAAAACAGTTGGGTTTTTTTTTTGTAAAAAATAGAAAAAAATGCAAGTGTAAATATTTAATCTAATAACATCTTTGCTTTTTGATTTTTTATTTAATTGTATGAAAATAAAAATGAATATTCATTAATAAAAATAGTTATTCTTAGTTAAAATTCTCTTTTCATATTAATTTTTTTAATTTGAAAAACATATCTTTTCTATTAGCAATAAAGTTTATTGGATAAAAAATAAAGAAAACTAAAATAGAAGTTAGAAAAATTGTATTGATTTGAAATAAAGAGTGAACAATGTATCTAATCAAAACTCTTTTTTTTTTTTTTATTAATGTGTTTCTTTCTTTTTTGTTACAAAAACATGTTAGGGTTTTTTGTGTTAATACCACTCTTCATGAAAGATGGATATTGTACAAAATCTCTTCCCTAGATGGAATCCAACACCTATGTATGCATAGTGGTGAATGATGTGGCTAAAAGCTAGATCGTAAATGGATAGCTTGGTGCTTTTTTTTAATGTCCTAGTAGAAAACTAGTGCTATCATGGAGATTTTGCTTTCCAGAAATAAGAGTATTCTTATCTAGTTACACTTGCTTCCTTCACCCAAATATGGTTTTTTATTACATGATTTTTATAGACAAAAGTTTTGTCATGAAAAGTATAAAAGCATTCCCATAATGAATATTTATAGAATATTCCACTTATTAGAGCCTTAGTAGCGATAAGTTCACATAGATTCTTCGTGTTTACAATTTATTTGTTGAATCTTTAAATATATGCTTTGTGCTTTCATTCTCTTGTTGTATAATGATAAAGAGCCTAATCGTGCTATTTTTACCTAGTATGCTAGTGCTAAAATAAAAGGTTAGCTTAATATATAATTTATAAAGATGAAATATGAAGTCAAGATCAATATTGTGATACCATATCTGAGCAGACCAATAAAATATCTTGCAAGTTGAGCATATAGATTTTTTTTCTCAAAAAGCATGTGAGCAAGAGTCAAAGAAGGATTGATGGAGATTGCATATGGCTAAGATCTTTTATAGAGTGATCTTCATAACAAGAGTAGTTTTATAAAAGAGTTGAAGTATTGTGCATATTCTACATGTTATTTTTCATATTTCTTCATAAAACTAGAGTTGTCTTTATCTTTTAGTGCATCTAATGGATCAATATGTTGTATTTCTTATTGATGAAATGGAAGAGTGATAAGCTATTATTGTATAGCTAAAACAATATTGTTGAGCACTTATACTTTATGGATGAGTTTCTGAAGACCCAAAGTTCTTATGGTAAGAGATTAATTACTCTTTCTTGTCCTAAAGTTTTGTCAACCATGAAAAGTTTTATAGTGTTCTTATGAACACATTAGCTAATTGATTTCTTATGTTTGCATTACAATGGTTCTCAAAGTTGAACTGGAAATATGTATCCACCATATATCTGCTTCAACCAAGCCTAAGGTTCATAGTCTTACGAGTTACAAACCTTTACCACGCCAATTGTGATGAACAAATAATTACAAAACATGGCTCAAAGAAAAGGTAAGACATAAAGGAAGAGTAGTTTACCCTTCAAACCAATGGTTTTTATCACTATTTTTGCATATTGCATATGCTCTTGAACATACTTGATAAGATCCTAAAAAATCCAAGCATTTTAGGGGAAATGTTTATGTTTTGAATAATTAGTTAATCTCTTGGTTCTGAAAATCTACTTCATTCTCCCTTTGAGGTGGATGGGGGCTGATACTTAATACTTGTAAAAAGGTCTCCTTTGGTGATTTTTTAGGACTCTCCGAGAATTAAGTCAGTGACTTTGAAGAGAAAATATATATAGTAGAGAATGGAGATTCTAAACCATTTGTATAAAAAATTTCTAATTTATTTATAGCTCATAAGTCTTTTACTGATGAGGAGGGACAAAAATATAATATTATCTTGATAATATTAATAAGAGAGAGAGAGAGAAAGAGATCAAACTTGAGAGTGAAATATTCAAGATCATCCTTGGAAACATCATAATGTCTAAGAGCCTATCTGGAGAGTTCTATTAGTTCTTCGGGTTCCAGTTAGCTTTGGTGACATATACTTGACCATAGAACGGGGTCTTATTGCTTTGTTAAGGTGGACCATTTCAAGCTATCATGGAGGGTGGAGTCATCGCACTAGAGAGAACCCTTTCCGATGAGATTTTGCAATCACACTAGGGAGAACCCCTTCTAAGAAGATTGTGCAATCACGCTAAGGAGAACCTCTTCCAATGAGATTGTGCTTTATCACAAACGATGTCAATGATGAGGTCCTAAAAAATTTAAGCAATTTAAGGGCAAGACTTATGTCTTGGATAATTGGTTAATTTCTTGATTTTGAAAATCTGGTCCATTCTCTCTTTGAGGTGGATGGAGGCTAGTACCTGATACATGTAAAAAGATTTCCTTTGATGATTTTTGGAGACTCTCTAATGATTAAGTTAATAACTTTGGAGAGAAAATATATTAATATTATAGAGAAATACTCTAAAAATAAATATACATTAGAGAATGGAGATTCCAAACCCTTTGTATAAAGGATTTCTGGTTTATTTATAGCCCATAATAGTGTTTTGAAACCCGGACCGGCCCGGTGGGTCGACCCGGGACCCGGCCGACCCGGGCCTGGGACTGGTCTGGGTCTAAGTAAAAACCCGCCAGGGAGTTGACCCGGCAAAACCCGGTCGACCCGGTGGGTCAACCCGGAACCCGGGTAAACCCGGCTACCTTTTTTTTTGTTTTTTATAGATTCAAACGGTTGTGGTGTTTTTTGCTTTATAACTCAGTGGCCATGCTGTTTGTTTTCTTCATTTACTTTATAACTCAGTTACAATTCTCTCCAGCATTTATAAGAATAGATTAGAGGGGAGGGGAGCGAGAGACTGTTGAGGATATAGCTATAGAATATTCTATTTCCTCTGCTTTGACTTTGAATAGCTAGAATCAAACTCGTTGCTCATTCATTCAGAGCTCTTGTCGGTAAAGTAGATCGAGAGAGAGAATTGAATCTGCTGGAGTCAGATCAGTAGGGGAGTTCACACCGGGACTTTATTAATAGAGAAAGAACCCATACCCTGAACCGGGGCGTGTAAAAAAGCTGAGAGGTAGAGGAGAAGGGCCATGGTGGAGAGACTATCAGTTTAAAGTGGTGGCTGGTCGCTCGGGTTTTTTTGTGGATTGCTGGTAAATGCTACTATGGGGAGAGGATTTGGGTGGCGTGAGAAGGGCAATAGATGTTGTGATTTGGTGATAAAAGGACTGTAATCGGTAGAGAATATAGAGTGGTGGTGGTGGAGCTGCTACGTGGTTGTTGTGGGAACTGCTACTATTGACCAGGTTTGCAGTTGTTGTGGTGAGGGAATGGTGGATTGTTGAATTCCAGCTAGGAAAGGGGCTCTGCTAGATTTATTTGGGAGAGTGACATATAGAGATAAGACTATGTAAGAGTGGATGATGGATTTTAGCTTTAGGTCTTTTCATGTAAGACATGACAGCGACCAAACACGAATATTTTTTTTGGGTTGACCCGGTTAACTTATTTGACCCGTGACCCGATTATTAGATCGGATTGATTATCGGGTTGGCTTTTAAAACCATGGCTTATAAGTCTTTTACTGATGAAGAGAAGAAAAAACATAATATTTTTTTGATAGTATTAATGAGAAAAATATATATCTAATATATATATATTAATGAGGGAAAATGATGGGTTCTTGAAAGAATTTTATATATCTAATAGATTAGATGCAGAAAGAATAAAGTCGGAAAATATAGCTATATTCATAAAGAAGGGTCTTTTGTTTAACTTAGCTCAAGGAAAAATGGGTCCTTCCTTTGACCGAGTCCAAGAGAGGTTTTTTGACCCTTAAAACGGATTCATCAATACTCTTCATTATGATTAACCTCACTTGGCTTCGTAGGGGTCAATTTCTTTGCCCCACTTACGTGTTTTCTGTCCTCTTTTTTCTTATGGTTAAAGCTAGACAACAATCTCCTTATCTTCAAGTCTTCAAGCCACATTGTCCCTGATAATTCAAAACCACGGGAAAGAGATTCATGCCAAGTTGGGTGCAGTTTTGTCTAGGTTGCTGCAAATAACGGTAATCGGGCTCATCAAATAATGTGTACTTGGAAGGAAATACTTCTCTGCCCCTCAAAACATTAGGAATTGATTTTTTTACCATCAATACATTTTTACTCCGACTTCAAATTAGTAACTACACCAAATTACGAAAAATACTCAGTTATTGTATAGATGATTGAAGAAGAACAAATAAAATTCTATTTCTTTGAAGGACAAAGCAAAAATTTGTGGTTATCAGTTCCATTTTGTAAAGCAGAACTTTGTAGCAGGGCAAAAGACATTTTAAGCACACAAAGGCATTTTAAGAGAAGGCAGCTTTCCTTTTATGGCAGGTTGGGGAATCAATTTTTTGCTGTCATTATTGAAATTATCTGCAAAGAAACCATCCCAGATCCATATGTGGTCTGCTGAGGAAAGAAAGGGCTCCAGAATAATTGCATGATGATCTACAATGAGTGAAACAATTGACGTTTTTAGTGCCATATCTTATTTGATTTTTATATATTTATTTAGCCTTTTTTCTTCGTGTATTGCAGAAGTTCTTGAACATGAACATACTCAGTATGATGATTGTCCTAGCTTGTCTCCCTCGACGTCAATTTCTCTTCCCCACTTGCATCTTTTCTGTCTTCACTCGTTTTTCTTCTGTTTAGAGCTGGACCACGATCTCCTTATCAAGTTCAAGATGTGTCAACCATGTTTTTTTAAAATTTGTTTTTATTAGTTTGGAATTAAATTATATTTAATATTTTTAAATTATTTTAATATGTTGACATTAAAATTAAATTTAAAAAATAATAAAAAAATATTATTTTAATATATTTCAAAAAATATAACAGCTAACAACACAAACAGTAACGTGAACTACTGGAAATAAAAAAAAACTTGTAAAGGATGCTTTTGATGGACCCCACTATTAAAAACTAAGGGTTTTTTTTTAAAAAAAACCAGACACCATATTCTGTGTGTCTGCTCAAAACGTAAAAACGTTTTTGATTTTTTTATTTTAAAATAATTTTTTTATAAAAAAAAATCTGATCCGTGGGCGCTTGTCAGATAGCTATTCCATGGGCACCGCCAAAAAGTTAAGAAAATTCAGAGCCAATTTGCAACTTGGTTGAAAAAGACTAAATTGCATGCTATTTTATTAGAATAAATAACGAATCAATGCAGATTCCTCGCCAGCTAATTAAAATACTCCAAAAAATCAATGCAGATCCCTTTATAAATAGGAATTATTAATTAAGAAAAAAATATATTTTTCATGACTTCTACTTCTGAAAAATAAAGTCATAAATACTTAGACATAAATGTATATTCTATTTTACTATAAGTACTATATGATTATCTCTCTATATTTGGAAATTAAGTTTTTTAATAAAGATTTAGAAATTATACTTGATTATTATTTTAAGGAGAATAACATTTATTAACCATGTTAGATGATTATAAAATCTTCTAGCGATAGAATCTGCTAATGCGGCCAGTCCCCATTGAAACGATCAAAAGCGACGGCTTCCAATTCCCCTGTTCTTATTAATACTCTATCTTAATGACAGCTGCCACTTACTTACTAATTTGTCAGCAACTTCATTTTGGCTTGAAGAAATATTGTAATAATTGTGGGAAATACACTTCCAGTTCTTATTAATAGAGCCACCTCCATCCATAACCATGTTGTTCAACAATCACCTAAAAGATGAAGTTATTTGCATTATGAGTCTATTTGTGATTAGCATGAATAACTTTCTCCTTTGTAAAAAACCAAAGAAATCAGCAGCTTGTGATCAGTTGAGTGGACCCTTTGTGCCACAGTACTTTCTCCTCCCCTTCATTTCTTTACATTTCATTTAGTGAGTTTCTCTAAACTACAAAATGGGTTCTTCTGAGAAAATGAAACGTATCAGCTATATGGATCCTGTCTTGTTCAAAGCTGCAGCTGAAGGCGATATCGATCCCTTTGAGAAATATCAAACCTGCCTTGATCAGTTATTGACTCCAGACGAGAACACCATTCTTCATGTCTACTTAGGAAACCAAAGTAGGGAACCGGAACTCACTGATTTTGTTGTTATAATTCTTGAAATGTGTCCACCACTGTTATTCCAAGCCAATAAGAAAGGTGAAATCCCACTCCATTTGGCAGCAGCATATGGTCATTCCAATGTGGTAAAGGTCCTCATTGACCGTGCCAAAGCTCTACCTACTGATTCAGAGAGCGGAGTAACAGAAGCAAAAAAGATGTTGAGGATGACCAATGAAGAGCAAGATACAGCGTTGCACGAGGCAGCTCGACATAGGCGGAGCCATGTGGTGGAAATATTGACTAAAGAGGACCCTGAGTTTCCATATTCCGCCAATGTTCATGGAGAAACTCCACTTTATATTGCTGCTTCCATTATCACGAGGTGGAGGGAAGAAGGAGGAAAGGTAGTCGATGGAATCCTCGGAAATTGCATCTCAGTGGACTATGGCGGCCCTAATGGTAGAACTGCTCTAAACGCGGCAATCTGGGTGCGAGATGATGGTAGGATTTTGTGCTCAAGTCTGGAGAATTAAATAATTTATATATAAAAGCCACGTATATTTGATTTTATTTATCCGTGTTTGCTTCATAATTAGCTTTTTTTTTTAAATAAAATAAATGATACCACTAAAATTCTTTGTGAGTTGAAGTATTGGATATATAGTAAGTCACATAGACTATGAGAAATCTCTGTTGTTCATGAAGGAAGACTTTTATTCCTTGTTTTGTTGGTTTCAGAGACAGCAAGAAAATTGTTAGAAAAAGAAAAGAAATTGACGCAAACAACCGATGAGAACGGCTGGTCACCACTTCACTACGCTGCCTGTTATGACTGGTCTCCTCGTATAGTGCAAGTATTACTAGAATATGATGCGTCTGCGGCCTACATAGCTGAAACAGAGAAGAGGAGAACAGCACTTCACATTGCTGCTATTCAAGGACATGTAAACGCAATGAAAGAGATTGTTTCTCGATGTCCAGCTTGTTGTGAGCTAGTTGATAACAGAGGTTGGAATGCCCTTCACTATGCTGTGGCAAGTAAAGATAGAGTAGCATTCGTCCACTGTCTGAAGATTCCAGAGCTTGCAAGACTTGGAACGAAGAAGGATGACAAAGGAAACACGCCCTTCCATCTAATTGCTGCTTTAGCGCACCAGCAGAAGCAATGGCAACGTGTTTTATTTAACGATAGTTATGGTTATAGTGGAAGGGAGATAAGATGTGGTCTTAATAAGCGACAGCTAAGCGTCGACGACATTTATGATGGAAATTTTGCAGAGATACAGGTAATCAATCCTCTGTGAATTAACTGTTGTGATAATTAATGCATCCATATATATATATATATACATCCATTAATGAATCAATTTCTCGATTTCTCAATTTGGGTTCTGAATATAATTAAATCACAGCAAACTGGTTTTCCTGTGCTTCTCCGGTTCTTTTAGCTCCGCATCTTTAATCAGATCCACCAAATGGGTCCCCAAAACTTTTGTTCAGTTTCACTGTATTATTGCCTGTTGGGATCAGTTTTGTATCATCTTACGAGTATATATCTTCTGTTTTTAATTTCGTTTTAAAAATTTATTTTATTTAAAAAAAATTAAATTAATATTTTTTATTTTTTTTATAATTTTGATAAACTGATATCAAAAATAAAATAAAATTTTAAAAAATATTTTAATATATTTTTAAATAAAAAAAACTTTTAAAAACTATTTATACCGTAATATTATACATAAAAGTGAAGTCATCGGAATAACTTAATAATCTTTTTTTACTTGGAATGAAGTCATTTTATTGATTTTGTTAAGTTTTTCATCTACAATAACAGATTATGCATATGAATAGCATGTAATTGCTTAAAAAAACATATATTATTCAATAAAAAAATGAAAAGTAGTACAAATGAATGAAAAAAAATACAACTAGTTAAAATTTTGAAAATATGAGAATTAAAGTTGAAAAATGTAATAGAAACTTAACATAATCTTACAAGCGATTAAGGAGAGTAGTAATAAACAATAATATATTGGATTACAATAATCTAGGAAATTAATTTTAGAATGAAATGATGTAAAATCAATGGTATATAAAATTAAGTCCACATCTTAATTTTCTTTTTGGGGATAATTGGGCTAATGTAAAGCATGCGGTTTAATTTCAACCAAATTAGTTTTTTTTACCTGCTAATATATACAGTAACAGAAAGGATTTGATTGCGAACAAACTAGTTCTGGAAACAAAAACAAAGACCTGGAAGTTGATATATGATATATGTTAAATAGCTAAAAATGATGGATATCTATTATATTTTACCCTAAATATTTTGCAGAAAAAGATCCTAGAATCCCTTGACGATGTTGGCAGTGAGCCGCTTAGCTGCCGGATTATGGCTTTTAAAGGAAGGAATGTTGGGAGAAACAAAGAGGGAGAGGATGCTTTGAGTAAAGCAACAGAGTCTCATTTAGTAGTTGCGGCGCTGATAGCAACAGTAACAACGCTGTGGATTAATTATTTTATATAAAATATTTAAAAAAAATTAAAATTTAAAAATATTAGGTTTTTTTACAAAACTATATTCAAGACATATAAAAAAATTATAATTATAAAAATTCATTAAAAGAAAAAAACACACAAAAAAAGCAAAAAAAAACCTATAAAGGTGTATAAAAACAGAAAAAAAATGAAAACGAATATATATATATATATATATATATAAAATTATAATTATAATAATTATTATATATAAGTATAATTAAAAGGCGTGGGGAAGCTACAGTGCTTTCCCACGCCTTTTAGTATATTGTTAATAATAATAATATGATTATCTCTCTATATTTGGAAATGGATAAGGATGAAGTGATAGATAAGGAAACCACTGGGATATTATTTGAGGTTGCCATGTGGCTGACCATGATTGGCACGGGGACAATGATTATCGCATTCGTTACGAGTACATATGCAGCTCTGGTACTTTCATTGGGACTTGCCATCAGCACTTATCTCATTGGTCAAACTTCTTCTTTCTTGTGTACTTAGTGTTTAGGATCATTGACAGGGATTTACGAGATGAGATTTAGTAGTGAAAACATTTTAAATAATTGTTTTTGAAAACAATTATGACGTCATATGGTCAGCAATCATGTGGTTGGTTGCCAATCAATTATCAATTTTTTTTATTGTAATTGATGCGTCTCACAAGACTTGTGGTAAAAAACTCTGACACTATTTTTTATTTATTTATTTTTGTTTTTCTATTCATGACAAAAATTTAGTACAGCTAAATTTATTTTCCAAGTACAATTTGCTTTGATGGTTTGTTTATTAATCAAGATTGTACTTGTAAAGTGTTTGTTTTTTATTTAAAATGTGTTATTAAATTTTTTATAATTTTAAATTATTTTAATATACTAATATTAAAATAAAATTTTAAAATAAAAAATTTATTTTATTATATTTTAAAATAAAAAATATTTTAAAACACAACTAAACAAAATATTCTGAAAAGTCGGGAAATGCCAAGTTTCATTCTCCTATGGCTGCTGCGCCAGCCAGCTAGCTTGTTCCATGAAGTGGCTGGAATAATCTCATCGACTTTATTGGATAGCATGTCAGACTTGACCAACCAGATAAGAAAAAAAGAAAAAAGAAACCAACTAGCTATGAATCTGTGGACTTGTGTTTTGATAGCATAAAATGTTTAAATTGAAAATTGAAAAGATACTGTTTGCATTTTTTAAAAAAACGAATTAAAAATATTTTAATTAGTAAATCACATAAAGAATGGTTAATCTAATTATAGGCTAAAACAGTTGGGTATTTTTTTTATATTAAAAAAAACAAAAAATAAATGCAGGTGTAAATATTTAACCTAGTAACATGGTTGTTTTTTTATTTATTTAATTGTATAAAAATAAAAATAAAAATAAAAATAAATATTTGTAATAAAGATAGGTATTTAAATTCCCTGAAAAAAATATATTTTTAGTTAAAATTTACTTTTCATAAAAAAAATAATAATTAGTGCTTGCCATCAGCACTTGACTCATTGTCTGATTTAATGTTTTTAAATAAAAAACATTAAAAAAAAAACATCTAAAACTCTCTTTAAATACCCTTTCATCCAGGGAGGCAACAAACCACAGAAATCAGCAGCTTGTGATCAGTTGAGTGGAACCTCTTACCTTTGAGCCACATTGGTTTCTCCTCCCCTTCATTTGTTTACATTTCATTTAGTGAGTTTTTCTAAGCTACAAAATAGTATGGATCCTGTCTTGTTCAAAGCGGCGGAAGCAGGCAATATCGGTCCCTTTGAGAATTATCAAACCAGCCTCAATCAGTTATTGACTGCAGACGAGAACACCATTCTTCATGTCTACTTGAAAAACCAAAGCAGTGAACCGGAATCCACTGATTTTGTTGATAAATTTCTTGAAAGATGTCCACCACTGTTATTCCAAGCCAATAAGAGAGGAGAAACCCCCCTTCATTTGGCAGCAAGAAATGGCCATTCCAATGTGGTAAAAGTCCTCATTGACCGTGCAAAAGCTCTACCTGCGGATCCGGAGAGCGGAGTAACTAAAGCTAAAATGATGTTGAGGATGACCAATGAAGAGCAAGATACAGCGTTGCACGAGGCAGCTCGAAATAGGCGGAGCCATGTGGTGGAAATATTGACTAAAGAGGACCCTGAGTTTTCATATCCCGCCAATGTTCATGGAGAAACTCCACTTTATATTGCTGCTTCCATTGGCTTTCTAATGTTTAGCGAAGAACACGGAAAGGTAGTCGATGGAATCTTAGGAAATTGCATTTCAGTGGACTATGGCGGCCCTGATGGTAGAACTGCTCTACACGCGGCAAGCATGGCGGCAAATTATGGTAGGATTTTGCGCTCAAGTCTGGAGAATTAATTAATTTATATATAATATTGTAAACTATAATTTAAAAGCCACGTATATTTGATTTTATATATCTCTGTGTTTGCTTCGTAATTAGCTCTTCTTTTTTCTTTTAATTTTAAGCCACTTGAATTCGTGAAATCACTGTTGTTCATGATGGAGAGCTTTTATTCCTTGTTTTGTTGGTTTCAGAGACAGCAAGAAAAATGTTAGAAAAAGAAAAAAAGTTGACGAAAACAACCGATGAGAACGGCTGGTCACCACTTCACTACGCTTCCTATTGTGACTGGTCTAATGCTCCTATAGTGGAAGTATTACTAGAATATGATGCGTCCACGGCCTCCATTGCTGAAACAGAGAAGAAGAGAACAGCACTTCACATTGCTGCCATTCAAGGACATGTAGACGCAATGAAAGAGATTGTTTCTCGATGTCCAGCTTGTTGTGATCTAGTTGATAACAGAGGTTGGAATGCCCTTCACTATGCTGTGGCAAGTAAAGATACGAAAGTATTCAAGGAATGTCTGAAGATTCCTGAACTTGCGAGACTTCAAACTGAGAAGGATGACAAAGGAAACACGCCCTTCCATCTAATTGCTGCTTTAGCGCACGAGCAGCCGGAATGGAGATATGTTTTATTTAACGATGGTAATGGTTATCGTAAATGGCAGATATATGGTCTTAATAAGCGAAAGCTAAGCGTCAACGACATTTATGAAGAAGATTTTGGAGAGATACAGGTAATCAATCCTCTATGAATTACCTCCCCAAACTGGTTTTCTATGACCGATTTCCATCTAGTTCCTTTGCATCTCCGATTCTTTTAGCTCCGCATCTTAATCATATCCACCACATGGGTCCATATAAATTTTGTTCAGTTTCACTGTATTATTTCCTATCATCTTAAAAGTATTTTCTGTTTCTAGTTTTGTTATAAAAATGTATTTTATTCAAAAAAAATTAAATTAATATTTTTTTATATTTTTATAATTTTGATGAGCTGATATAAAAAGAAAATAAAATTTTAAAAAGTATTTTAATATATTTTTTAAAAAACTTATAAAAACTATTTATATCATAATACCAAACATTTTGTTATAAAAATGTATTTTATTCAAAAAAAATTAAATTAATATTTTTTTATATTTTTATAATTTTGATGAGCTGATATAAAAAGAAAATAAAATTTTAAAAAGTATTTTAATATATTTTTTTAAAAACTTATAAAAACTATTTATATCATAATACCAAACATAAAAATGAAGTCATCGGAATAACTTAATAATCTTCTTTTTATTTGAAATCAAGTCATTTTATTGATTTTGTTTAAGTTTTTCATCTACAGATTATGCATATGAATAGCATGTAACTGCTTAAAAAAAACATATATTATTCAATAAAAAAAAAACAAAAAGTAGTACAAAAGAATGAAAAAAAATACAATTAGTTAAAATTTTGAAAATCTGAAAATTAAAGATGAAAAATCTAGTAGAAACTTGACATAATCTTACAAGCGATTAAGAAGAGTAACAATAAATAATAATATATTGGATTGATATATGAATAATTTTAGAATGAAATGAGGTAAAATCAATGGTATATAAAATATTTAAGTCCACATCTTAGTTTTCTTTTTAGGGATAATTGGGCTAATATAAAGCATGCGGTTTAATTTCAACCAAATTAGTTTTTTTTACCTGCTAATATATACAGTAACAGGAAGGATTTGATTACAAACAAACTAGTTGTGGAAACAAAAATAAAGGCCAGAAAGGTGATATATGATATATTTGTTAATTAAATAGCTAAAAATAATGGATGTCTATGATATTTTACCCTAAATATTTTGCAGAAAGAGATCCTAGAATCCCTTAACGATGGTGGTAGTGGACCGCTTGGCCGCCGGCGTAAGGTTTTGAGAAGAGGGAGAAACAAAGAGGGAGAGGATGCTTTGAGTAAAGCAAGAGAGTCTCATCTAGTAGTTGCGGCGCTGATAGCAACGGTAACATTTGCAGCAGCATTCACCCTACCTGGCGGTTACAAGAGCGACCGAGGCACTGCGATTCTAGCTAAAAAAGCTGCTTTTATAGTATTTGTCGTCTCAGATGCAATGTCAATGGTGCTCTCTATTTCTGCTGTCTTTATCCACTTTTTGATTTCGTTGATTCATGCTTTTGAAATGGAAAAGAGTAAAGATATAAGTGAGGAAGCCGCTATAAAACTATTTGGGGTTGCCACGTTGTTTACCATGATTGGCATGGGTATAATGATTATCGCATTCATTACGGGCACATACGCCGTTTTAGAACCTTCCTTGGGGCTTGCCATCAGCAGTTGTCTCATTGGCCTGAGCTTCTTCTTCATTGTGTATTTAGTGTTTAGGATCATTTTCAAGGATGTAGAAGATTAGGTTTACTAGTGAAACAATCAATTCTAAATTTTTTATCAAATAAAACTCGATCTGATGTATTATTATAAATTCTTATTGTCATATGTTCAGAAATCATGTGATTGGTTGCAAAAATCAGTTGTCAAATTTTTTTATTTATTTTGTAATTGATGCTCATCACAAGTCAAATGGTCAAAAACTTTATCCTATTTTTTATTTATTTATTTATTTTCTCTTTCCTATTCTTGACCAAAATTTAGTGACATAAATATTAGTTGGGACAGCTAAATTTATTTTCCAAGTATAATTTGCTTTCATGGTTTGTTGATTAATCAAGATTGCACTTGCAAAGTGTTTGTTTTCGTTTTAAAAAAACATTATTATTATTATTATTTTTTATTTTAAATTAATTTTTTTATGATTATATATTATTTTAATGTGTTAATTTTAAAAATAGATTTTAAAAAATAAAAATAAATTATTCTAATATATTTTTAAATAAATAATAATTTAAAATGCAATTATTATCATATTACAAAGAATCTCGCTTTCACCGTAAGAAAACTACTCTAAAAAGTTGGGATATGCCAAGTTTCATTCTTCTATGGCTGCTGTGCCAGCTAGCTAGCTTAATCATAATATCCATCTAGTTCCATTGTATCTCCGATTCTTTTAGCTCGGCATCTTAATCATATCCATTAAATGGGTCCACATAATTTTTGTTCAGTTTCTCACTGTATTATTTTCTATTTTCTATTATTTTCTAATGTAAAGCATGCGGTTCAATATATACAGTACTAACAAAAAGGATTTGATGGCAAACAAACTAGTTGTGGAAACAAAAACAAAGGAATGGAAATTGATATATGATATTTGTTAAATAACTAAAAATAATATATGATATTTTACCCTAAATATTTGGTAGAAAGAGATCCTAGAATCCCTTGAAAATGTTGGCAGTAGACCGCTTGGCCGCCGGCACAAGGTTTTAGGAAGAGGGAATGAGAAGAGAAACAAAGGGGAAGAGGCTGCTATCAATAAAGCAAGATAGTCTCATCTAGTTGTTGCGGCGCATTCATCACGGGCTCATACACGGTTCTAGAATTTTTCTTCGGGCTTGCCATCAACACTTGTCTTATTGGTCTGAACTTCTTCTTCCTTGTATCTTTAGTGTTTATGTTCATTGGCCAGAATCTAAAAGATAAGATTTATTAGTGAAACTATCAGTTTTAAATTTTCTATCAAATAAAATTCAGATGTATTTTTTAAAAAAATTCTTATTGTTTTTGAAAAAATATTGTGACGTCGTATAGTCAGAAATCATGTGGTTGGTCGCCAAATCAGTGGTCAATTTTTTTTAGTGTAATTGATGAGCATCACACTATTTTTTATTTATTTATTTTCATTTTCCTATCCGTGACTAAAATTCAGTGACACAAGTACTAGTTGGGACAGCTAAATTTATTTTTCAAGTATGATTTGCTTTGATGGTTTGTTTATTAATCAAGGTTGTACTTGTAAAGTATTTGTTATTGTATTTAAATAGTGTTATTAATTTTTTTAATTTTAAATTATTTTAATATACTGATATTAAAAATAAATTTTTAAAAATAAAAAAATAATATATTTTTAAATAAAAAATATTTAAAAAACAAAACAAATTACTCTGAAAAGTGAAATATGCCCGGTTTCATTCTTCTTTGGCGCCTGTGCCAGCTAGCTAGCTTGTTCCACGAAGTGCATGTATATGGTTGGAATATTCTCATCGACCTGACAAACGAGACATTAAATATATACCAACTAGTTACGGGTAACATTCCAAAACTAAGTTGTAGTGTTAAAAAATAAAAAAGAAGCTATGAATCTGTGGAGTTGTGTTTTGACTTTTGATAGCATAAAATTTTTAAATTGAAATGATGATGTTTGTATTTAAAAAAAAACAAATTAAAGAATTAATAAATCGAATGGTTAATCTAATTAAAGGCTAAAACAGTTGGGTTTTTTTTTGTAAAAAATAGAAAAAAATGCAAGTGTAAATATTTAATCTAATAACATCTTTGCTTTTTGATTTTTTATTTAATTGTATGAAAATAAAAATGAATATTCATTAATAAAAATAGTTATTTTTAGTTAAAATTCTCTTTTCATATTAATTTTTTTAATTTGAAAAACATATCTTTTCTATTAGCAATAAAGTTTATTGGATAAAAAATAAAGAAAACTAAAATAGAAGTTAGAAAAATTGTATTGATTTGAAATAAAGAGTGAACAATGTATCTAATCAAAACTCTTTTTTTTTTATTAATGTGTTTCTTTCTTTTTTGTTACAAAAACATGTTAGGGTTTTTTGTGTTAATACCACTCTTCATGAAAGATGGATATTGTACAAAATCTCTTCCCTAGATGGAATCCAACACCTATGTATGCATAGTGGTGAATGATGTGGCTAAAAGCTAGATCATAAATGGATAGCTTGGTGCTTTTTTTTAATGTCCTAGTAGAAAACTAGTGCTATCATGGAGATTTTGCTTTCCAGAAATAAGAGTATTCTTATCTAGTTACACTTGCTTCCTTCACCCAAATATGGTTTTTTATTACATGATTTTTATAGACAAAAGTTTTGTCATGAAAAGTATAAAAGCATTCCCATAATGAATATTTATAGAATATTCCACTTATTAGAGCCTTAGTAGCGATAAGTTCACATAGATTCTTCGTGTTTACAATTTATTTGTTGAATCTTTAAATATATGCTTTGTGCTTTCATTCTCTTGTTGTATAATGATAAAGAGCCTAATCGTGCTATTTTTACCTGGTATGCTAGTGCTAAAATAAAAGGTTAGCTTAATATATAATTTATAAAGATGAAATATGAAGCCAAGATCAATATTGTGATACCATATCTGAGCAGACCAATAAAATATCTTGCAAGTTGAGCATATAGATTTTTTTTCTCAAAAAGCATGTGAGCAAGAGTCAAAGAAGGATTGATGGAGATTGCATATGGCTAAGATCTTTTATAGAGTGATCTTCATAACAAGAGTAGTTTTATCAAAGAGTTGAAGTATTGTGTATATTTTACATGTTATTTTTCATATTTCTTCATAAAACTAGAGTTGTCTTTATCTTTTGGTGCATCTAATGGATCAATATGTTGTATTTCTTATTGATGAAATGGAAGAGTGATAAGCTATTATTGTATAGCTAAAACAATATTGTTGAGCACTTATACTTTATGGATGAGTTTCTGAAGACCCAAAGTTCTTATGGTAAGAGATTAATTACTCTTTCTTGTCCTAAAGTTTTGTCAACCATGAAAAGTTTTATAGTGTTCTTATGAACACATTAGCTAATTGATTTCTTATGTTTGCATTACAATGGTTCTCAAAGTTGAACTGGAAATATGTATCCACCATATATCTGCTTCAACCAAGCCTAAGGTTCATAGTCTTACGAGTTACAAACCTTTACCACGCCAATTGTGATGAACAAATAATTACAAAACATGGCTCAAAGAAAAGGTAAGACATAAAGGAAGAGTAGTTTACCCTTCAAACCAATGGTTTTTATCACTATTTTTGCATATTGCATATGCTCTTGAACATACTTGATAAGATCCTAAAAAATCCAAGCATTTTAGGGGAAATGTTTATGTTTTGAATAATTAGTTAATCTCTTGGTTCTGAAAATCTACTTCATTCTCCCTTTGAGGTGGATGGGGGCTGATACTTAATACTTGTAAAAAGGTCTCCTTTGGTGATTTTTTAGGACTCTCCGAGAATTAAGTTAGTGACTTTGAATAGAAAATATATACAGTAGAGAATGGAGATTCTAAACCATTTGTATAAAAAATTTCTAGTTTATTTATAGCTCATAAGTCTTTTACTGATGAGGAGGGACAAAATATAATATTATCTTGATAATATTATTAAGAGAGAGAGAGAAAGAGATCAAACTTGAGAGTGAAATATTCAAGATCATCCTTGGAAACATCATAATGTCTAAGAGCCTATCTGGAGAGTTCTATTAGTTCTCCGGGTTCCAGTTAGCTTTGGTGACATATACTTGACCATAGAACGAGGTCTTATTGCTTTGTTAAGGTGGACCATTTCAAGCTATCATGGAGGGTGGAGTCATCGCACTAGAGAGAACCCTTTCCGATGAGATTTTGCAATCACACTAGGGAGAACCCCTTCTAAGAAGATTGTGCAATCACGCTAAGGAGAACCTCTTCCAATGAGATTGTGCTTTATCACAAACGATGTCAATGATGAGGTCCTAAAAAATTTAAGCAATTTAAGGGCAAGACTTATGTCTTGGATAATTGGTTAATTTCTTGATTTTGAAAATCTGGTCCATTCTCTCTTTGAGGTGGATGGAGGCTAGTACCTGATACATGTAAAAAGATTTCCTTTGATGATTTTTGGAGACTCTCTAATGATTAAGTTAATAACTTTGGAGAGAAAATATATTAATATTATAGAGAAATACTCTAAAAATAAATATACATTAGAGAATGGAGATTCCAAACCCTTTGTATAAAGGATTTCTGGTTTATTTATAGCCCATAATAGTGTTTTGAAACCCGGACCGGCCAGGTGGGTCGACCCGGGACCCGGCCGACCCGGGCCTGGGACTGGTCTGGGTCTAAGTAAAAACCCGCCAGGGAGTTGACCCGGCAAAACCCGGTCGACCTGGTGGGTCAACCCGGAACCCGGGTAAACCCGGCTACCTTTTTTTTTGTTTTTTATAGATTCAAACGGTTGTGGTGTTTTTTGCTTTATAACTCAGTGGCCGTGCTGTTTGTTTTCTTCATTTACTTTATAACTCAGTTACAATTCTCTCCAACATTTATAAGAATAGATTAGAGGGGAGGGGAGCGAGAGACTGTTGAGGATATAGCTATAGAATATTCTATTTCCTCTGCTTTGACTTTAAATAGCTAGAATCAAACTAGTTGCTCATTCATTCAGAGCTTTTGTCGGTAAAGTAGATCGAGAGAGAGAATTGAATCTGCTGGAGTCAGATCAGTAGGGGAGTTCACACCGGGACTTTATTAATAGAGAAAGAACCCATACCCTGAACCGGGGCGTGTAAAAAAGCTGAGAGGTAGAGGAGAAGGGTCATGGTGGAGAGACTATCAGTTTAAAGTGGTGGCTGGTCGCTCGGGTTTTTTTGTGAATTGCTGGTAAATGCTACTATGGGGAGAGGATTTGGGTGGCGTGAGAAGGGCAATAGATGTTGTGATTTGGTGATAAAAGGACTGTAATCGGTAGAGAATATAGAGTGGTGGTGGTGGAGCTGCTACGTGGTTGTTGTGGGAACTGCTACTATTGACCAGGTTTGCAGTTGTTGTGGTGAGGGAATGGTGGATTGTTGAATTCCAGCTAGGAAAGGGGCTCTGCTAGATTTATTTGGGAGAGTGACATATAGAGATAAGACTATGTAAGAGTGGATGATGGATTTTAGCTTTAGGTCTTTTCATGTAAGACATGACAGCGACCAAACACGAACATTTTTTTTGGGTTGACCCGGTTAACTTATTTGATCCGTGACCCGATTATTAGATCGGATTGATTATCGGGTTGGCTTTTAAAACCATGGCTTATAAGTCTTTACTGATGAAGAGAAGAAAAAACATAATATTTTTTGATAGTATTAATGAGAAAAATATATCTAATATATATATATTAATGAGGGAAAATTATGGGTTCTTGAAAGAATTTTATATATCTAATAGATTAGATGTAGAAAGAATAAAGTCGGAAAATATAGCTATATTCATAAAGAAGGGTCTTTTGTTTAACTTAGCTCAAGGAAAAATGGGTCCTTCCTTTGACCGAGTCCAAGAGAGGTTTTTTGATCCTTAAAACGGATTCATCAATACTCTTCATTATGATTAACCTCACTTGGCTTCGTAGGGGTCAATTTCTTTGCCCCACTTACGTGTTTTCTGTCCTCTTTTTTCTTATGGTTAAAGCTAGACAACAATCTCCTTATCTTCAAGTCTTCAAGCCACATTGTCCCTGATAATTCAAAACCACGGGAAAGAGATTCATGCCAAGTTGGGTGCAGTTTTGTCTAGGTTGCTGCAAATAACGGTAATCGGGCTCATCAAATAATGTGTACTTGGAAGGAAATACTTCTCTGCCCCTCAAAACATTAGGAATTGATTTTTTTACCATCAATACATTTTTTCTCCGACTTCAAATTAGTAACTACACCAAATTACGAAAAATACTCAGTTATTGTATAGATGATTGAAGAAGAACAAATAAAATTCTATTTCTTTGAAGGACAAAGCAAAAATTTGTGGTTATCAGTTCCATTTTGTAAAGCAGAACTTTGTAGCAGGGCAAAAGACATTTTAAGCACACAAAGGCATTTTAAGAGAAGGCAGCTTTCCTTTTATGGCAGGTTGGGGAACCAATTTTTTGCTGTCATTATTGAAATTATCTGCAAAGAAACCATCCCAGATCCATATGTGGTCTGCTGAGGAAAGAAAGGGCGAGAATAATTGCATGATGATCTACAATGAGTGAAAAAAAATGAGGTTTTTAGTGCCATATCTTATTTGATTTTTATATATTTATTTAGCCTTTTTTCTTCGTGTATTGCAGAAGTTCTTGAACATGAACATACTCAGTATGATGATTGTCCTAGCTTGTCTCCCTCGACGTCAATTTCTCTTCCCCACTTGCATCTTTTCTGTCTTCACTCGTTTTTCTTCTGTTTAGAGCTGGACCACGATCTCCTTATCAAGTCCAAGATGTGTCAACCATGTTTTTTTAAAATTTGTTTTTATTAGTTTGGAATTAAATTATATTTAATATTTTTAAATTATTTTAATATGTTGACATTAAAATTAAATTTAAAAAATAATAAAAAATATTATTTTAATATATTTCAAGAAGATATAATAGCTAACAACACAAACAGTAACGTGAATTACTGGAAATAAAAAAAAGCTTGTAAAGGATGCTTTTGATGGACCCTACTATTAAAAACTAAGGGTTTTTTTTTAAAAAAAACCAGACACCATATTCTGCGTGTCTGCTCAAAACGTCAAAAAGTTTTTGATTTTTTTATTTTAAAATAATTTTTTTATAAAAAAAAAATCTGATCCGTGTGCGCTTGTCAGATAGCTATTCCATGGGCACCGCCAAAAAGTTAAGAAAATTCAGAGCCAATTTGCAACTTGGTTGAAAAAGACTAAATTGCATGCTATTTTATTAGAATAAATAACGAATCAATGCAGATTCCTCGCCAGCTAATTAAAATACTCCAAAAAATCAATGCAGATCCCTTTATAAATAGGAATTATTAATTAAGAAAAAAATATATTTTTCATGACTTCTACTTCTGAAAAATAAAGTCATAAATACTTAGACATAAATGTATATTCTATTTTACTATAAGTACTATATGATTATCTCTCTATATTTGGAAATTAAGTTTTTTAATAAAGATTTAGAAATTATACTTGATTATTATTTTAAGGAGAATAACATTTATTAACCATGTTAGATGATTATAAAATCTTCTAGCGATAGAATCTGCTAATGCGACCAGTCCCCATTGAAACGATCAAAAGCGACGGCTACCAATTCCCCTGTTCTTATTAATACTCTATCTTAATGACAGCTGCCACTTACTTACTAATTTGTCAGCAACTTCATTTTGGCTTGAAGAAATATTGTAATAATTGTGGGAAATACACTTCCAGTTCTTATTAATAGAGCCAACTCCATCCATAACCATGTTGTTCAACGAATCAAGATGAAGTTATTTGCACTATGAGTCTATTTGTGATTAGCATGAATATCTTGTTAGAACCCCAAATCTTAATATATATATCCAAAGTATTGCCATCGTATAGGGCAGTTGAATGACTTTCTAATAATAGAGTGGCAATGATTTAAAAAAGTCCTAAACATGATTCATATATCATGCTTTGCGAAAAAAATCTTTTATGCCCTTCTGTAATTGTGATCTAGCTTTCTCCTTTGTAAAAAACCACAGAAATCAGCAGCTTGTGATCAGTTGAGTGGACCCTTTGTGCCACAGTACTTTCTCCTCCCCTTCATTTGTTTACATTTCATTTAGTGAGTTTCTCTAAACTACAAAATGGGTTCTTCTGAGAAAATGAAACGTATCAGCTATATGGATCCAGTCTTGTTCAAAGCTGCAGCTGAAGGCGATATCGATCCCTTTGAGAAATATCAAACCTGCCTTGATCAGTTATTGACTCCAGACGAGAACACCATTCTTCATGTCTACTTAGGAAACCAAAGTAGGGAACCGGAACTCACTGATTTTGTTGTTATAATTCTTGAAATGTGTCCACCACTGTTATTCCAAGCCAATAAGAAAGGTGAAATCCCACTCCATTTGGCAGCAGCATATGGTCATTCCAATGTGGTAAAGGTCCTCATTGACCGTGCCAAAGCTCTACCTACTGATTCAGAGAGCGGAGTAACAGAAGCAAAAAAGATGTTGAGGATGACCAATGAAGAGCAAGATACAGCGTTGCACGAGGCAGCTCGACATAGGCGGAGCCATGTGGTGGAAATATTGACTAAAGAGGACCCTGAGTTTCCATATTCCGCCAATGTTCATGGAGAAACTCCACTTTATATTGCTGCTTCCATTATCACGAGGTGGAGGGAAGAACGAGGAAAGGTAGTCGATGGAATCCTCGGAAATTGCATCTCAGTGGACTATGGCGGCCCTAATGGTAGAACTGCTCTAAACGCGGCAATCAGGGTGCGAGATGATGGTAGGATTTTGTGCTCATGTCTGGAGAATTAAATAATTTATATACAAAAGCCACGTATATTTGATTTTATATATCCGTGTTTGCTTCATAATTAGCTTTTTTTTAAAATAAAATAAATTATACCACTAAAATTCTTTGTGAGTTTAGTATTGTTCATGAAAGAAAACTTTTATTCCTTGTTTTGTTGGTTTCAGAGACAGCAAGAAAATTGTTAGAAAAAGAAAAGAAATTGACGCAAACAACCGATGAGAACGGCTGGTCACCACTTCACCACGCTGCCTGTTATGACTGGTCTCCTCGTATAGTGCAAGTATTACTAGAAAATGATGCGTCTGCGGCCTACATTGCTGAAACAGAGAAGAGGAGAACAGCACTTCACATTGCTGCTATTCAAGGACATGTAAACGCAATGAAAGAGATTGTTTCTCGATGTCCAGCTTGTTGTGAGCTAGTTGATAACAGAGGTTGGAATGCCCTTCACTATGCTGTGGCAAGTAAAGATAGAGTAGCATTCGTCCACTGTCTGAAGATTCCAGAGCTTGCAAGACTTGGAACGAAGAAGGATGACAAAGGAAACACGCCCTTCCATCTAATTGCTGCTTTAGCGCACCAGCAGAAGCAATGGCAACGTGTTTTATTTAACGATAGTTATGGTTATAGTGGAAGGGAGATAAGATGTGGTCTTAATAAGCGACAGCTAAGCGTCGACGACATTTATGAAGGAAATTTTGCAGAGATACAGGTAATCAATCCTCTATGAATTAACTGTTGTGATAATTAATGCATCCATATATATATATATACACATCCATTAATGAATCAATTTCTCGATTTCTCAATTTGGGTTCTGAATATAATTAAATCACAGCAAACTGGTTTTCCTGTGCTTCTCCGGTTCTTTTAGCTCCGCATCTTTAATCAGATCCACCAAATGGGTCCCCAAAACTTTTGTTCAGTTTCACTGTATTATTGCCTGTTGGGATCAGTTTTGTATCATCTTACGAGTATATATCTTCTGTTTTTAATTTCGTTTTAAAAATGTATTTTATTTAAAAAAATTAAATTAATATTTTTTATTTTTTTATAATTTTGATAAGCTGATATCAAAAATGAAATAAAATTTTAAAAAATATTTTAATATATTTTTAAACAAAAAAAACTTTTAAAAACTATTTATACCGTAATATTATACATAAAAGTGAAGTCATCGGAATAACTTAATAATCTTTTTTTACTTGGAATGAAGTCATTTTTATTGATTTTGTTAAGTTTTTCATCTACAATAACAGATTATGCATATGAATAGCATGTAATTGCTTAAAAAAACATATATTATTCAATAAAAAAATGAAAAGTAGTACAAATGAATGAAAAAAAATACAACTAGTTAAAATTTTGAAAATCTGAAAATTAAAGTTGAAAAATCTAATAGAAACTTAACATAATCTTACAAGCGATTAAGGAGAGTAGCAATAAACAATAATATATTGGATTACCATCCTAGCTAGGAAATTAATTTTAGAATGAAATGATGTAAAATCAATGGTATATAAAATTAAGTCCACATCTTAGTTTTCTTTTTGGGGATAATTGGGCTATTGTAAAGCATGCTGTTTAATTTCAACCAAATTAGTTTTTTTGTTACCTGCTAATATATACAGTAACAAGAAGGATTTGATTGTAAACAAACTAGTTCTGGAAACAAAAACAATGGCTCGGAAGTTGATATATGATATATGTTAAATAGCTAAAAATGATGATTATTTGTTTAAATTTTTAGAACAATTATCTACCATATTTTACCCGAAATATATATTTTTGCAGAAAAAGCTTGTAAAATCCCTCGAAGATGTTGGCAGTGGACCGATTGGTCGCGGTCCCTTTGTTATGAAAGGAGAGGAAGAGAAAAACAATGAGGAGAGAAACAAAGGGGAAGAGGAAGCTTTGAGTAAAGCAAGAGAGTCTCATCTAGTTGTTGCGGCGCTGATAGCAACGGTAACATTTGCAGCAGCATTCACCCTCCCTGGAGGTTACAAGAACGACCAAGGTCCAAATGAAGGCACTGCAATTCTTGCTAAAAAAGCTGCTTTTATAGTATTTGTTATATCAGATGCAATGTCAATGGTGCTCTCTCTTTTAGCTGTCTTTATCCATTTTATGATTTCGCTGATTCATGGTTTTAAAATGGTAAAGGATGAAGCGATGGATGAGAATACCACTGGGATATTATTTGGGTATGCCATGTTGCTGACAATGATTGCCATGGGTACAATGATTATCGCATTCGTCACGGGCACATATGCGGTTCTAGAGCCTTCCTTGGGGCTTGCTATCAGCACTTGTCTTATTAGTCTGAGCTTCTTCTTCCTTGTGTATTTAGTGTGTAGGTTCATTTACAAGAATTTAATAAGTTAGATTTAACGGTGAAACAATCAATTCTAAATTTTATATCAAATAAAACTCCGATGTATATTTTTTTAAAATTCTTGTTGTTTTTTTTTTAAATTGTGATGTCATAGGTTCAGAAATCAGGTGTTTGATTCCTAACTCAGTTGTTAATTTTTTATATTTTATTTTGCAATTTACGCGATCACAAGTTAAGTAATCAAAAACTCTAATATTATTTTTTATTTGAAATCAAGTCATTTTGTTGATTTTGTTAGGTTTTTCATCTACAATAACAGGTTATGCAATGAATCACATGTAATTCAATAAAAAAACGAAAAGTAAAAAATGAATTTAAAAAAATACAATTAATTAAAATTTAAAAAATCTGAGAATTAAATTTGAAAAATCTAATAGAAACTTAACATATATAATCTTACAAGCAATTAAGGAGAGTAACAATAAACAACAAATATTGGATTATCCCTCCTAGGAAATTAATTTTAGAATGAAATGATGTAGAATTAATGGTATATAAAATTAAGTCCACATCGTAGTTTTCTTTTTGGGGATAATTGGGCTAATGTAAAGCATGCGGTTTCATTTCATCCAAATTAGTTTTTGTTACCTTCTAATATATACAGTAACAAAAAGGATTTAATTGCAAATAAACTAGTTGTAGAAACAAAAACAAAGACCCAAAGTTGATATATAATATTTGTTAAATAGCCGAAAATGATGGATATTTTACCCGAAATATTTTGCAGAAAGAGATTTTAGAATCCCTTGAAGATGCTGGCAGTTGACCGCTTGGCAGTCGAGTTTTGAGAATAGAGAATGTTGAGATAAAGAAAGAATTAGAATGTCTAATTGGTTTGGTTTGAGCTTCTTCTTTCCTTATATATTTCGTGTTGAGGTTCATTTACAAGAATTTAGGAGATGTGATTTGGTAGTGAAACAATTAATTCTAAATTTTCTATCAAATAAAATTCAAATGTCTTTATTTTTTAAGACATTCTTATTGTTTTTGAAAAACATTTGTGATGTCATATGGTCAGAAATCATGTGGTTGGTTGCTAAATCAGTTGTCAATTTATATTTTTTATTTTTTTATTTTTTATTGTAATTAAGGCGCATCACAAGTCAAGTGGTAAAAAACTCTAAAACAATTATTTATTTATTTATTTATTTTTCTTATTTATGACTAAAATTTAGTGATGCAAATACTAGTTGGTACAACTAAATTTATTTTCCAAGTACAATTTTCTTCTGATGGTTTGTTTATTAATCAAGATTGTACTTGCAAAGTGTTTGTTGTTGTGTTTAAAAGGTATTATTAATTATGTTTTTAATTTTATATTATTTTTTTTATAATTTTAGATTGTTTTAATATATTAATATTAAAAATAAATTTTAAAAAAAAAAATAAATTTTTTTAATATATCTTTAAATAAAAAATATTTTAAAAAACACTTTACCACAGTCATAATAAAAATTACTCTCAAAAGTGGGATATGCCAAGTTTCATTCCTCTTTGGCTCCTGTGTCAGCTATCTAGCTTGTTCCATGAAGTGCATGTATGGTTGGACTAATCTCATCGACTCCAATATTGGATGGCAAGTCAGACCTGTGGACATGTGTTTTGATAGCATAAAAATTTTAAATTAAAAATTGAAATGATGATGTTTGTATTTAAAAAAAAATTTAAAAATATTTGCATTAATAAATCATATAAAGAATGGTTAATCTAATTAAAGCCTAAAACAGTTGGGTTGTTTTTTTGTTGTAAAAAAACAAAAAAATAAATGCAAGTGTAAATATTTAACCTAGTAACATGGTTGCTTTTTATTTTTTTTATTTAATTGTATAAAAATAAAAATGAATATTGTTAATAAAGATAGTTATTTGAATTCTCTGGAAAAATATATTTTTAGTTAAAATTCTCTTTTCATAATATATTTTTTAATTTGAAAAACATATTTTTGTAATAACAATAAAGTTTATTGGATAAAAAATAAAGAAAACTACAATAGAAATTAGAAATATTGTATTGATTTAAAATAAAGAGTGAACAATGTATCTAATCAAAACTCCTTTTTTTTTATTAATGTGTTTCTTTTTTTAATTAGGAAAACATGTTTATTTTTTTAAGAAATATTGTTATTTTAAATTAAAAATTACCAAAATCATATATATTTTAGAATTTCTTACTTTTCTATCAAATAAAATTAATATGTATTTAAAAAAATTATAAAAAAAATATTTAAACTATCTTCGAAATATTTTAAATAAAAATTCTAATAAATTTTTTTATAAAAAATATTTAAACTATTTTTTAAGTATTATAAATAAAAATCTTAATTATTTTTTTTAATTTTTTATAGATATTGGATCTGACAGTAATGCCAAATGGCCCAAATCCAAGAGCCTTGTATCTAATAGTCATGCTAAACCTAAAGTATTTTAGTATGGCCAATCTAGATCTAAAAAACTTGGGTATGACCAACATTTTAATTTGACAAACCAAAAAAGAAGAGAGGATAATTGAGCAGTTTAATTTTCAGAAAAAAAAAGTAAATAACTAGAGAAATATAAAAAGATAAAATTAAAAATAAAACTCCTATAATTGCAATACGCTCTTGATTTACCATGATTTCTCTACCGCATTTAACTTTTATTATAATTGCAATACGTTCCTTTTTAAGTATTGTAATATTATATGAATTATCTAAATGTTTAAAGATTTTGATAAAAAAAAATCCCTGGCCCTTTAGGCCCGAAAGTGAGTGCAGGCAGGCACGCTTTGTTGTATTCCTGGGATGTTAATTTTTTTAAAATATAGCTAGAAAAGATAAAAATATTTAAAAAATAGAACACTTTGATTTAATATTTTATAACCATTAATAGAAATGATAGTTGTAAATAATCATTATTGTTATTAGCACTTATAAACAGACGCTATACAGCTACTAGGCGTGTTATGTTACTAATAAAATCAGTTTTTTTTACTGTCAAAATATGGATGGTCAAATATTTTATATTTACTTTTTTTTTTTTTGTAACTTTCTCTTTCCTTTCAAATTATAATAACTATTGAAATCCTAACATGAAACCTTAGAAAACATATATAGGGACTAAAACTGAAAAAAAAAACTTTGGGAATAAACTATAATTTTCCATTCTTCATAAACAATAAAAAAGAAAAAAAAGATTTTTTGTTTGTGTGAAACTTGGTCAGCACTGTATATATTTTTTTGAATTGATAAAATTAAATTAAGTTTTATAAAATTAATGATCAATTTAATGCCATGGTATTTTTCTTATATCATGAAGATAGCACCACAAGCAAACCAAACCCTGTTAAAATTATGTGAAGAGAATGAAATTAAAAAAAAATGAATAATTGATTAAGGATAAAAAAATAAAATTAAAAAACCAAGTCGGAATTAGATGCACTGACTGCATTTAGGATAATTGTGCATCGTAGCTTGATTTTGTATCACTGTCACTGCATAAATTCCAGCTTGTCTGTTCAAAGAATTTCAGATCTTTTGTCCATGCATGTATTTGACGCTAAAAGTTAATCAATGGCTTCAGGAAAAGCTTTTATATGTGTGTGTGTGTGATGATCGTCAATTCAAAAAAAAAAAAAAAAAAACAATCCAGCATAGTTCAATAAATAATTGTTGCATGCAGATGATATATATTGATTGGTAGTGAGTATTTTGCTTTCGATAACATTATTGGATTCACTTTTCTCCTTGAATGCATTGTTAATAAACTTGGGCTCAAATTAACTAGATATATAAAAAGTTTTTTAAAAACCCATGAACTAAAAAAAAAAAAGTTAGAAAAAAACCTATGAAAATTCAGTAAAATCCCATAAAAACTCAGAAAAAGCAAAATAGGTTTTGCCTGTTTTTGTTATATATAAAAAAAAAACCACACCAAACCAAAACTAGTTGGCTTGAACTGATTTCTAGTTCAGTTCAATTGTGAAATTTTTTTTAAAAAATATTTGGTTTATTTTTTAACCAAAAAACCTGACCAATCAAAAAATAATTAAGCCTAAATAGCAACTTTTAGGCCAAAATTTAAAAGATATAGCGGTCTAATAAATGACAGAGTAGCTTCCCAGAAAGGAAAACAACTTTTAGAATCTCTTGTAAAAATTTGATCTCAACCAACCGTCAACTTGTTATCTTCGTTTAAAGCCACTACTCTAATATAGCATGACCACACAACCTTTAAACTTAGTCCTATCTCAGTACTAGTTTATAAAAGCATATGTTAAGTCATTCAAATAGTCTGTATGTGATAAATCCTCATGTAGATGATCAAAATTTTTAGTTTCCACAAACCTGACTGTATCATTTAGGTAATATATAATTATCTAAATCGATAACTAAAACTTGATTAATTGCATTAGATTTTGGTATTCAAAATTTACACTCGTCAGGTTTTGAGTCAGATATTGATAATGTTTTAGGTTTGAATTCAAGTATAGATAATACAAAAACCTAACCCGTGAATACCTATTATCATTCCTTTACAAAGATTCAATGACCGAATGAAATTGTTGTACGTGTGTGGCGTCGTGATGGGTCTTCCACTCTCATAGGTTTGTCTAGGTAATTAGTGTCGCACCCGACATCGCGGCGGCCTTAAAAATAATGTTTCATGGAAAGAAAAGATTTTTGGCATCTTGTTCTTTTAGGGAAAAATGTCTTGTTTTTAAGGAGTCACCACCTAGTATTATGGTCACTAGGAACCCTAACTGGTCAATAGAGATTCTATGGTTCGGGACTGGTTACGTAAAAGAGAAGATATTATCACCCCTTAAACGTTATGCCTGAGGCAGACTGCATTGCTGGTTTTGTCTTAAATTGCTAAACGTTTATTAGTTTAGGCTATGATAATTTGCTTATAATATTCCTAACTCTGACGCCAGTGAATATTCAACTACAGATACTTCCAACTCTGGCGTTGATAAATATTACGTAGCTATAAAATAAATTTATATCAATATTTTTATTCCTGACTCTAGCATCAGTGAATAAACAAATAAAATAAATTTATTTTTACGCATGCACATATTTTTTATTTTTCTAGCTAAATAAAAATAAAATACAATGAATAATATAAATTTAAACCGGTATTTTTATTCATGACTCTGATCCCAGTGAATAAACCAATAAATTTATATTATTTTTATTGATGCATGCACATTTTATTATTTTTTATTTTTTTGGGCTGGGTCCAGCTCAGCCCATAGGGGCTGGGCTGGACCCAGCGGCCCGGCCCGGTCACTGGCCCAAGCCTGTGACCCGGCTGGCCCCTTCTTTTTTTTACCCGCAGGCATGCGTGAACTGCTCACGCACGCCTGCTACAGAAACATGATAATTAAAATGAAAGGGGAGGGAAACGCAGCTTACCTGTTGCTGTACTTGAAGATGTGGTGACGGTAATGGAGGGCCGGCCGGTTAATGCAACTTTCCACTCCTGCGTTCCTTTTTTCTGGTCTGCTTTCTCTCTGCCTTTTTATTTCTGGTTTCCTTCTCCTTCTACCTCTCTCCTTCTGTCCCTCTCTATATCTACTTATCTCTCTGTCCTCTGCTTCTTCTTCTTCGTCTTCCGTCCTCTGTCTCTGGTTCTACCACATTCTCGGTGTCGGCCCCTTTCTTTTGTGATTCTTTGTTCTGCTGCCTCTGGTTCTGGAGGCTGGTTGCTGAAGACTGTGAAGACGATGGTTCATGCCGGTTCTTGTCTCTGCGCTTTCGTCCGCTGGGTTGAGTTTGCGTCTCCTTTGCTCCTGGTTTTTATATTCTGTCACCTTCAGTTCTGAGATGAAGGGACAAAGACGATGGTGGGGCTGATCCTCGTCTCTGTGTCGTTCCTCTGCTTTTTCTCTCCTTCTCGGTTTCTTTGTTCTTTTTTCTGTGTTATTCGTTCTCTGTCCCCCCTGTATGCTTCCCCTGTTTTTTCTCTGTTCAGCTCTGTGAATTTTTGTTCTCTGCCGTTCGTGGCTTTTCTTTTTTTTTCTCCCCCGGTGCTCAGTCGTTCTATGGCTTTTATAGCCAGAGAAAACAATGCCGTTTCTTCCAACCATAAAGTGTGATAATTGCAGAAGTAATGGCTGTGCCTGTGCGGCGGTGGGTGTCCGTTTCGGTCGTGTGAGGAAGATGAACAGTAAAGGGAAACGGTGTCGTTTCGGTATTCACAGCTATATGCATTGTGGCCCTTGAAGTTTGGAAAGTGTTGTAATTAAGCCCCTAGTTAAATTGTAATCGGACCCCTGCATTTCGGCGCCTTTTACAAGTTAGTCCATGGATTTTAATTGTTGCAATTTGGACCCCAATTAAACTCCAAACTTTGATATTTCTTCAATTAAGTCCCTGATTTCATTAATTTAATTAAATCCAAAGTCCAATTAAGTCTAAAACTTATCAATTCTCCAACTAAACCCCTGATTGGATGAATTAAATTAATTTCAAGCTTAATTAAGTCTCAAAACTTATCAATTCTCCAATTAAACCCTTGATTGGATGAATTAAATTAATTTCAAGATCAATTAAGTCTCAAAACTTATCAATTCTCTAATTAAACCCTTGATTTGATTAGTTGAATTAATTCCAAAGTTTAATTAATCCCCAAAACTTCCAATCATGTTGCCCTTAACCCAATTTTAATTTATTCTTCATTTTTTATTTGCTTTTCATCATCATTTTTTTATTATCATTTTTCAGTAAATAAAATAATAGTAATAATAATAATATAAAAATGGTTAAAAATTGAGTTATGACAATTAGGAAAATGGAAAAGACAAGAAATTCTTATCTTTTATCAGTGGAAAGAGGGAATAAGAGTTGTCACCTAATATTTTGGTCACTAGGAACCCTAACAGGTCTTAGAGATCGGACATGGGGACTGGTTGCGTAAAGAAAAGATATCGGCAAGAAGATATATGCTAAGGTATAATTGTTGTTCCGTTTATGGTTAAAAAAAAGTCATTCTCAGTAAGGAGATCATTATCTTATTGGGTAAAACATAATCATTCTAACATCAATAAAAAGAACTAGCTTATTAATATCGGGGATTCGTTTTACGTATGAGCTCGAAATCCTTAATATTAAAAGAAAACAAATTGATTTTTTTGAAATTTTTGAAATATTCACCTAGTTTTCATGAATTTAATGAACTAGTTATTAAAGCTGAAATGCATGTTAAAACATATTTTTAAATTTTTGATGTATGAAAATACAATATGATTTTTTTTTGAAAGACTTCGCTGTATGCATGAAAACAAGATATTTTTTTTGTTGTTTATAATTTTTCGCGATGTTTCGATGAAAATCAGGTATTTTAATACCGAATTTGCATCTTTATGGTATAAAAATACAAACCAATAATAATCAAAATAGATAAAAAAATACACGGGAAAATAAAAAAAATTAGAAAGGATTTTTTAAAAAAATTTGGATTGGGCTGGGTCGGACTTATCCAGCTCAGTGAACAGTGGAGTACTCTCCAGTGTTCACGTTAACAATGAAGAGTGAATTAATTCACTTAGTGAATAGTGAAGGAAACCGACGAAGATAAAGAGGAGAATGAGGAAGAAGGAAGAGGGGCGGACTTGCGGTGGCTTTGTGGCGGTGCTGGTGGTTGCTGACCGGAGAGTTGCTTGTTCGGTGGTTGGTTCTTCTTCTTCTCTGCGTATTTTCCTTATGTTCTTCTCCTTTTATTCTATAGCGGAGGCGGCGGCGGTGACATTAGAGGCAGGCCGTCTACAGGCGGCGGTTGCTGCAATTTTCTTCTTCTTCCCTGTGCAGAGGGCCCAGCCTCTGTTTTTCCTGTTGGTCGTTCTTCCCTTTTCTGTCTTTTTTGCTTACTCTGTTTTCAGTGTAGTCGTTCTCAGTGGCAGCGGTGTTGGTGGTGGAATGAAGGTGGTCGCTGTGGTGGCTCTTTTTTTTCTCTCTTCTACTTCTTCCCTCTATTCCTCCCTATTTCCCACAAACAATTCCCCAACCCTTTCTCAAACTATCTTTCTATTTCCTTCTCTCTATATTATTCTCCCAGAACGATTTTTCTCCCCCCTTTCTCTCAAATCTCGCCCTGTATTTATAGGAAGCTAGGGGAGAGGGTCACCATACCCTGTCCAAGTGCAGGGCATGGTGACCGAGGTATGGGTCATCTTTCTTTCTTATTATGGTGGCATGGACATATGAGTATGGGTTTTTTAAGGTTTGTGCAAGTGGGGGAAGAGAGAGAATAGGAAAAAACATTCAAAATCCTTCATCTTCCCTATCTCTATGTTCGTAGGGAAGAAGAAGATACACAGTGCCGTTCAAAACGGCATTATGTAATTTTTTTTAACGGTGCATGAAATGAATTTGAGGAATAACAAAAAAAATGGGTTATGGAAACTTTTTATTTAAGAAAAATATTTGAAAAGCTTAAAGAATTTTGAAAATTAATTTTGAAAAAACATATATTTTTTCATAATATTATGGAAATAAAAAATTGAAAACTACAAGTCACAAAAATTCTTAGAATATTTAGGAAATATAAAAAAACCATTTGGGTGTTAATTGGGCAAAACCACACACTCATTTGTATGCTAAAAAAATAAAAGCGAGAGAAGTTATATCCACACTAGGTTGGATCCTAGTCAAACTAGGTTAAAATCCATCTCAACCTCAATTAGACAGGATGATTCCTGATATCTATTGAGTGATGACGTTTTCGTCCCTAATTTTATGAGGTTCTTGGCTTACATAATATTAGTCCCCTATCTCTAATTGTTTTCCAAATTTGGTCCCCAACCTAGTTATAATTTTCAACCAACTGGTCCAAGAATTCTCAATTGGATATGTCCATAAAAAATTTGCTTAAGAATTTTCTCATCTGAGTCCACACCTATAGATAATTTCAAAGTATATTTGAGGATGAAAGGATCAGATTGATAATTCATAGATACTTTTTGGACCCAATTGCTTAAATATGTAGGTTAGGGACACAACTGAGAAAAGGGTAATAGCAAATAAGTTGAGTGCAAATATGAGAATATTATCCCCTTTCTAAAACATTCCAAGGCATCTCTTCTTTGGAGAAGATTTATTAGAGTTTGTGGAGGAGTACATCCTAATCCTATCAGAATGATATTAATGTAGATCAGAATTTTAATTGCAATCGGTGGCGATTTAGTTTAGTAAAGAGAAAAGATCAACGGAGCTCGGTTTTCTTAACAGACAAAACCATGCCTAAGGCACAAGTCAGAATAAAACAATTTATAAGTTGCAAAATGATACGGAAAAAAAGGCATTTCTTGTGTATATTTTATAGCTTCATGTGAATAAGGTTTAACAAAACATAAAGTGAAAAGGAAATCAGTACATGTAAAACAATGTAGCATAAGTACATATATAGTAAGAATAATATATACTACGTTGTTCACATTATAGAACAACCATGAGGGTTTTCATCGCTGAAAACTGCTCCTGTCTGGTGGTTAAAGATGGAGGAATGCACAGGATGATGATAATAACCATGATCGTTGCTATCGTATCCATGCTTGTAGTAATTGTAAGAAGAGGAAGGCTGAGGAGCATAGTAAGTAAGTGGACCGTTAACTTGGTGTTGGTTGTAGGAATGGTCAGAATAGCTATGATGCTGTGGATTGTAAGGTAATTGCCAGAGCTCAGCCCTTCTTCCTGTCTTACGAACTGTCTTAAGAACCTTCTTTTGGTCAGCCCATCCTGTGACCGTCACCTTTTGCAACCCCATATCTATATCTATGTCATCTATGCCTGTGCGTGCATACATATAATAAATACAAAAGTTTAAGATATAGTCCAAGAAAATATGTCCAAAGAAAACCTTAAAAAGAGAGGAACAGAGAAAATAATTCATGAAAAAAAAACAGGATGATTAAGATGAAAATTGTCGCATGCATAAAGTTTTTAGTGGAGGTGATTTCTTACCTTTGACTTTTTCCAGAGCATTTTTCACCTTGCTCTCGCATCCAGCACAATCTATATGCACTCTCATTTCTATGATCGACTGAGTAAAATACAACGAAAATTTTCAATACAACTGTGCCATTCTTTCTTTTTAGTTGTAATATGATACGAGAAAATTAATATTAATTAATAGAAGACTCTTACTAATTAACCTACGGTTATATAATTTCATCCACAACATCTATACACGCTTACCGCCATTGTAACTTTTGCTGCTGAAGCCTGAATTTGATTGTAGAGAAGAACAATTGAGTTGAAGAGTATGATAGTATGAATATGTCAAACAAGGTGCTATATGCTCTCTATAAATAGAACATGTAATTTGATAAAATAATGGGAATGATTGGACTTGTAACTTATTATATAATTTAATATTGGACCGACTTTCTTTTCATATAATTACTTTGCAAATGAGATGCTGGATCTTGAAGGAAAGACCAACGAGAATTAATTAATTATCAAAGAAAATTAGACTCTACCATGTTAAAGAGGACGTCGTCATAGACAAATTCATAATGCAAGGGCGTGCACATAGGTAATCATTCTCCTCTATGAGCATTGACTTTGCAGCCTGGTATTAATAAATATTGACAAAAATAAATAATTACGTAATATGGAAGTGTAAAGCAAGTTTACAATTAATATGCTTAAAAGAGTATGATTAACTCATATCACTTGACCGTTGGAACCGGTGGTGGAAATTGTAAACTTCACATGATATATAGCGATTCCATCGGATCCTGTTCTTTTCATTCTCTCATGAAGAAGTAATGATTTTATTTTATTTTAATTCGAATTAGTGTTTGATTGTTATACCAGTTAATTATTAGTAAAAAAAAAACAATATAAATTACATCCTGGAATTTTCTCTAATTGAATTTATTTAAATTTGTGAGTACTTAAAGGAATATATTTGGTGAAATTTACAAGTTAATATATTTTTTTATTTTAGTTTTCGCTGTTTTTCTTAAAAAACCATGCATGGTAATATATGCGCATTCAAGTTGTAGAAAAACATTTATGAATCGAAAAAACAAAACCTAATTACAAAAAATAAAGAAATTAGCATCACACGACAATTAGCGAAAAGATCTTCTTATATGTGTCTAAATATACAATCTTTCATGTATTTCAGTTTTCATCAAAAACTTTGCACCCAAAAAAAATAATTCAAAACTAATTCATAAAAGGAAGTGATTTTGGCATCAGGATCAGAATTCTGCGAGGCAGAAGGGCACTTGAAAATGTTTTCGAAGATATAGATATTTACTCTCTTCAAGATTCTCTCTACTATTGATGTACATGATTATTTCCTCCAGGATATAGGTATATTCTTCATCAAGAATTTTAGACGTATTACATTTAAGTATATCATCATAAAATAATTCTTCAAAGTATATATAGTTCTTATATTCTAATTTTTTAAATGCAAATTAGTTAATATGTTCCAGGTTATTATATATTATGATTTTCTGTGTCTTATTAATGTACACAATAATAATTTTCAATGAAAATAAGTCTCTCCTTCATAATGATGCACTCTCTGAGTTTCCAGAGGGATAAGGTGTGTATTCAATTATTAGAATTATTTTTTATTCTTCATTGAAAAATTAAGCACAATTTTCGTATAGATTGAGAAAAAAAAAAGATCGATCAAATCATGAGAAGGTAACTTAGTTTATTTTACTTTTGAAAACACATTTGTTCAAATGAATGTGAAGATTTTTACCTGAAGGGCACATAAATGGGCTGATGCTAAATCCAATTGGAATGTGTAATGACCAGTTGGGTTCACATTTTCTAGTTCAAATTTAATCTGCCATGTGGCTGGAAGTGAACGCGTTGTTTCCTTCATCCCTACGATGCAAAAAGTAAATATATCACAGAAGAACCAGTTAAAAGTTAGGGAAAGTGTAAAAATATGTAGCCATGCGTTGAACCAATAGAAAGAACCAATAGAAAGAAGTAGAAGTGTGAACTTTAATTGATTAGATTTTAAACTTGTTTTCTAAAATTACTAGTTTGAATTTCATAAATATTAGAATCATTAGAAATTTACAATTTTTAAATATATAAAATTAATCAAAATACGTGTAAATTAATCCGAACACTCTCATTAATTAAAAAAACAAATATATATTACTTGGAACCTGAGCAAAAAACCAATCTCGAGTTTAATTGCTTTTACCTGCGGTATATATCACATCATTCTTCGGATCAAACTGTGCATGGAATCCTAAGATATTGAATTAATAAATATAAATATTTAACACTATTTTATACTTTTTTCTTGGATTGATTTTGATGGTTAATTAATATGATATTTCATTATTCAGGTTCATCAAATAATTATAAATTAAAATCCTTTTATATATAATAATTCTTGATATTCATTCAAAATTTAACCAATGTTCTTGGTTGAATAGTTATTTTTATATAAAAAATAATAAAGAATTTATATGTGTATACATTGGTAAATGTTAATTATACACACACACACTATATGTAATGCATATCCACCCCTGCACCTTGTTATCTTTGCTTTCCGTAGCGCGCATATATATATATATATATATATATATATATATATATATATATATATATATATATATATATATATATATAATGGGCCTTGCAGCAAAATGGCCAGAACGTGGGCTTTATAGGTCTAAAGTCGGGATTATGGATCGAGTCATAAGGTCCAAAACGAAGTTGACTTCTCTTTTTAACTTCATGTGATTTCTAATTCCATCCAATCTTTCCTTTCAAATGGACTTTAACAATTAACAAAAAAAAAAAAAAAGTTGTTTTTGACGTTAGTTGTGATATAAAATAGCATAAATTGCAATGCCTTCCATTTAAGTATTGTAATATTATATGAATTATCTAAATGTTCAAAGATTTTGATAAAAAAATCCACTTTATATTTAATAAATATTACTAAAATTCCTTTACGTATCCCAAGTCTCCGTAGTTTAACCATTTTTTTCTTGGTTTAAACAATATATATAGATATAAATATATAATATTAAAATCAATTTCTATCAAATGTGTTAAAATAGTATGTTGACAAAGCATTTTTATTTAAAACAGAAGCTATCAAGATTTGATTCTTAGTTTAAATAATGTTTTTTTAAAAAATTAAACTATCAACTCCTTAACTAATTTAATTTCAAATTAAAATCCTTTTAAACTCAATTCCCAACCGACCTAATATTCAATGATAAAATTGAAAAGAAATTCAATTAAACAAAAAATATAAAAAAACAACCCAAGTCAACTCGAAATTAATCTATTAAGAACTATTTTCAGGTCATGAGATTGGATTAACCTAATAGAAAGAAAATAAAATAAATCATGAAGCCTAATTCTTAATTAAAACCAATATTGAATGATAAAATTAAAAAAAATTAAATAAGAAGGAATAAAACCCCAGCCAACTAGGTTAATTCGCTAAACCCGCGATCAGCATCTTGAGAGTGAGATAACCCAATAAAAAAAATCTAACATTAAAAGGATAAAATTAAAAAACAAAACATTAATTGAAAAGAATAAAAGGATAAAATTAAAAACAAAATATTAATTGAAAAAAAAAACACAAAAGCAAATGTATTTTTTAGAGTCACCCAAAAACATGTGGGGAAAATATGAGGAAAGTATTATTGCCATAGTACTTTCCTTTTAGATTATAGATAATGTGTTTAATTAACTTTTTAATGTCCGACAAATATTGGTGTAGTGAGATACTTTGATATATATGAGTGTTAAAGTATCAATATTCTTTACTTATAAAAGAAGAAGAAAATATTCTCTACTTACAATACTTAGATATTAATACTATTGTTAAAGTATCAATATTCTCTACTTATAAAAGAAGAAAAAAAATACTCACAATTGTTTTTTAAATTAATGTTTTTATGAACATGTTTTTGTTTCATTTGCTAAATAATGTTTTTATGAACGTATATCCAATTTGTTAACTTTTGATACCGAAGTACACCTCAATCATAATTAACCCACATGCGGTTGTTTAATCATAACTACCACCATTGAACTGTACGGGAGGATAGAATTTGCTTGTTATACACAGCACCTGCATGGCTGTGTCCAGTAGTAATGTGCCCCTCATAACATGGAACCGAAAGAAAGGTATTTGGGTGACAAAAGTGACGTGGATACACATAGACGAGTCCAAGTTCACTAATAATGATGGATGAGCCAAACAATTTATTTTTTATTTTCTCATTATCTTGATAAAACAGATATAACTTTCTCTAAATGTAATTTGTGGTTATTAACGCTTTTTCTTCCCTTAAATACCGAAGAAATCAGCAGCTTGTGATCAGTTGAGGAGTGGAACCTCTTGCCTTTGAGCCACAGTGGTTAATTTCACCTCCCCTTCATTTGTGCACTTTTCATTTAGTGAGCTTCTCTAAGCTACAAAATAGTATGACGACCTATATGGATCCTGTCTTGTTCAAAGCTGCAGAAGCAGGCAATATCGGTCCCTTTGAGAATGATCAAACCTGCCTCAATCAGTTATTCACTCCAGACGAGAACACCATTCTTCATGTCTGCTTAGGAAACCAAAGCAGTGAACCGGAATCCACTTATTTTGTTGATAAAATTCTTGAAATGTGTCCACCACTATTATTGCAGGCCAATAAGAAAGGTGAAATCCCACTCCATTTGGCAGCAAGATATGGGCATTCCAACGTGGTAAGAGTCCTCATTGACCGCGCCAGAGCTCGACCTACTGATCCAGAGAGCGGAGTAACAGAAGCAAAAAAGATGTTGAGGATGACCAATGTAGAGCAAGATACAGCGTTGCACGAGGCAGCTCGAAATAGGCGGGGCCACGTGGTGGAAATATTGACTAAAGAGGACCCATATTTTTCATATTCCGCCAATGTTCATGAAGAAACTCCACTTTATATTGCTGCTTCCATTGTCTCGAGGCCGAGCAAAGAACTTAGAAAGGTAGTCAATGAAATCTTAAGAAATTGCATCTCAGTGGACTACGGCGGCCCTAATGGTAGAACTGCTCTACACGGGTCCAGCGCGGTGGGAGATCATGGTAGGATTTTGTGCTCGAGTCTGGAGAATTAAATAATTTATATATAATAGTGTAAACTATATATAATTTAAAATCCACGTATATTTGATTTTATATATCCGTGCTTGCTTCATAATTAGCTTTTTTTTTTTTTAAAAAAAAACTTTGTGAGTTTAAGTATTGGATATATAGTAATTCACAGGCTCTATATCTTTTTTTTTTTTTTTTTCATGTAAAGTGGTTTTTTAAAAATTATTTTTAAAATTTTTTTATGTTTGTTTGTCATTAAAAAAATTAATCAACAAAAAATACTTTGCAATTAAAGAAAAATTTGACTTGGTTTTTAGGAAAGTAATTTTTTTTTTTATTTTGGATGGAAAACTCTTTTTAGAAATTGTGAAAAATTTAGAAATGTCATGTTATTTACTAATTATATCAAATTTGATCCTCAAACTTTTGATTGCTATATATATTTCCTTCTGAATCTTTTTTTTTTAATTTCATCCCTTATAATTTGATTTAATTTGATTCTTATATCAATTTTGGTCCTTATTTTTATCATTGTTTTTTTCTATCATTAATTGAATTTTTTATCTATAAAATTTGATCCTTATTTTTTTATTGTTATTTATTTTATTTGAAATAATTTATAAAATTATAATTGTTTTTAATTTCATTATGTTTCTAACCTATCTAATATTCAATGACAAATTTGAAAAGAAATTTAATTAAACAAAAAAAACACAAAAAATAACTTGAGTTAACTCAAGATTAATCCATTGAACACTATTATCAGGTCATGAGACCGAATTAACCTAATAGAAAGCAAATAAAACAAATCATGAAGCCTAATTCCTAATTAAACTAATATGGAATGATAAAATTGAAAAATAATTAAATAAAAAGGAATAAAAACTCAGCCAACTAGGTTAAATCCGCCAAACTCGCAATCCATGTCTTGAGAGTAAGATAATCCAGTAAAAGAAACTAATATTAAAAGGATAAAATTAAAAAACAAAAAACTAATTGAAAATATATATATATATATATATATATAAGCAAATGTATTTTTTAGAGTCATGCTAAAACACGTGGGGAAAGTATTATTGCTAGAGTACTTTATCCACATGTTTTAGATTATAGGTAATGTGTTCGATTAACATTTTCAAGTCTGAAAAATATTGGTGAGCGAGATACTTTGATATATATGAGTGTTAAAGTATCAATATTCTCTGCTGGAAAAAAAAATACTCATATTTTTTTAAAATGATAATAAAATGTTTTAGTTTCATTTATCAGTCCTAGATTTGCTATCAAATAAAGTTTCAGTTGTATTTTTTTTTAAAAAGTATTCATTATTTGGAATAAATTGTTAGTTACAAATTGAAAATAAAGAATTTTAAAACAATTTGTGATCAAATTTTTTAGTTTGATTCTCTGAATAGTTTATGAATGTATGTACATGTATAGTGTATTTGTTTGATTACCTTTTTGAAGTACAGAAAATATTGATAAAGGGAGATATTTTGATATATATGAGTGTTGAAGCATCAATATTCTGTGCTTATAAAAGAGGGAAAAAAGATTTAAAAAAAAAAGATAAAATTATAACATAATCACATTTCTTTTTCTTTTCACTTTTGTGTTGCAAAATCCTTTGCCTCGCTAAGAAGTTATGCTTTACACAAGGAGTTAACATTAAAAAAAATTGAAAATTTTTATTATCCTTAAAAAACAATAAGGGAGACAAGTTAGGTTATTCATATCAGCATTTCTCACGTTCAAGAGCATATACAACTTCAAAAAGCAGGCAGGTAACATCAAAATGCCAGGGTGGTCTAGGAACTGGCTCCATTTCAGCCAAAAATAAAGCTTTGATCTTTAAATGGTTATGGAGATACGGCAACTTAGATATTGGTATATGGAAAAATTTGGTCTCTAGTATTTATAAGCAGAAAACATCTTTTAATATACCTCTTAAGATGGTTAATTCAAGGGGTAATTCTTAGTGTAACATTGTCGATGCTTGTGCCAAGGAGGAGGAAATTCAGAATATTGTTAAGAATGAAATTTGTGTTGTAGTGGGCAATGAATGTGATACCAGCTTCTGGAATGATCTATGGCTTGGTAATTCTAGGTTGGCAGAGCAATTCCCAAGACTTTTTAATCTTTCACAAGATAAAGCTTCTTCTATTGCTAATATGGGAATATGGGATGGTTTGAATTCGCTATGGAACTTCAAATGGAGAAGTTCTCTTAGACTCAGGGAGATCAATTTATTCAACTCCTTGTTAGGCCTGCTGTCCAAAGTTGTACTGTCCAAGGAGACCAATGATAGATTAATTTGGAAACCTAATTGAATAGGATGTACTCTGTCAAGTCTGTGTGGTCTAGCAATTTCATTTCCTTCAAGGGTATATGGAAAGGTATAGTCCCTCCCAAGATGGAAGTATTTTGTTGGCTTGCCATTGTGGGTAGAATCAACAATAGAGGGGTCTTGGTTAGAAGAGGCATTATTGGAGTTGAGGAAGGTTCCTGCCCTGTTTCTTCTTTGGAAACAGCATCTGTGGAGCATCTTGTCATCCAATGTCAAAATCACTAGAAAATCTGGACAAAATCCTGTGAATGGTGGGGCCTCTCTTGATGTTCCCTAAGAAATTTTTCTGACCTTTTTCAGCAATGGGAAGTCCTTGTTGAAGGAAAATTCCAAAGGAAGGTATGGTTTATGCTTTTTTTGAATGAATTGGTCTTCAAAATAAAATTCCAGATTGCGACACCATATTCCTCCTTATTTTAACTAGATTTTGTGTATGGATTAAAGCTTTAGATTCTGACTTCCCATATTGTGCTCTTGATCTACTTTTATCTGGTGATGGTTTGAAAAAACTGGTCAAATATTAAGAAAATTAATTCAGTTGTTTGTTGGTCCCCCGAGGAACATGTTATTCGGAATCAAGGTGGGGTGGTGCTAGGGGTTTTCTCTATTCCAGTGGGAAATAAAGAATCATACGAGGCTGAATTGATTGCAGCAATTAAAGCTCTGGAATTATCATCATATAGGCAGGACTTTGTTGGGAGGTATTTTGTCATTGAAGCAGACTCTGCAAATGTGGTTCAATGGATGAAGAAACCCCTTATCAGGTCGTGCGTGGCGCTTTAATGATCTTTTCATCCTAGCAGGTAGATTTTCATCTTGCTTGGGTCCAGTATCCTTCACTCGTACGTACACCAAGGGAGATTAGTCACCGTGCAGATGTTCTTGCTATACAAGGAGTCCGTAGAGCAGAAGAGTTTGTGGCATTGCTATGAAAATCTCTAACTCAGATATATTATCTATGGTGTATCTGCTTGGTACTGGTCTGACTTCGGGTTGGGTTGGAATGAACATCAGATTCATCATCGAGGCTAGAGGATGCAGAAAGCTAATGGCATACAGTTCAAGCATAAATGACCTGAGTTTTGATTGCTTGAGTCAGTGGAGTTTGTTTAACTTCTTGTTGTTGTGAAAGAAAAGGAAAAATGAAGGCCAAAGAGAGAGGGTAAAGAGAAGGGTGCAAAAGAAGACGAAGAAGGGCCAATTTGTTAACTTTTGGTGAAGGGGAATCGAGGCAGCTCCTCAATCATAATTAACCCACATGTGATTCTCGTGTTAAACTATAATGTATCCTAAAAAAAATATAAATTTTTTATTGAAATAATTATTTGAAAAGTTCAAATTAATACATGAAGATAAGTACAAAAAGAAATAAAAAGAACATGAGAAAAACTAATAATTCTAGTATAAGTGTATAGCAAATGGTGTTTTAATACAATTAATCACACTTTTTTGCCTTTTCATTTTTTTGTTCCTGTGTATAAATTAGAGGAGAAAAAAGAAAAATAAATGTTAGAGATAAAGATGCACAGATAGATTGCAACCAAAAATAAATAAATTAAATATGCGAAAGAAAAGAAAAAATGAAGTACGAGAGAGAGTAAACAAAGGGATGCAAAAAAAGAAGAAAAAAGAGGGAGAACAGGAAAAGAAATGAAAAAGAAAAAGAAGGTAAACAGGGCCAATTTGTTTACTTTTGGTACCGAAGAAAAATGCGGTTGTTTAATTCTGATTCTCTACGTTGGCTTTTTTATGACTGATTGTTTTTGTGGTTAAAACGTGATTTTAATGAATTTTTTTTGTATTTTCTTTTATTCTACAGGTAATATAATAAAATTGAGATATGGAAATTCAGAAAGCACTATTTTTAAATATTGATTACTACAATGTTGTTTGTAAGGTAAACATAACCACCACCAAGGGACAGATCCTGCAGTCTGCATGGAAGATCAAAATGTAAGCAAATTAATCCCTTGCCCAAATAACACAACGCCAGCTTGCCATTGAACTAACTGTACTGGAGGATAGAATTTGCTTGTTATACAGTACAGCTCCTGCATGGCTGTGTCCAGTAATGTGCCCATCACAACATGGAACCGAAAGAAAGGTATTTGGGTGACAAAAGTGACGTGGATACACCACTATCAGAAATTCGCTAAATACCAACGGATTTATCGACGGAATATTTTCTGTCGGTATTTTGAGGTCGAAATTACCGACGGCCACTTTCCGTCCGTAATTGAGTCGGTCAAAACTGACGAAAACTTTTCCGTCTGTAATTCAGTCGGTACATACCGACGGAAAATTTCCGTCGGTATTTACCGACTGAATTACGGACGGAAAAGTTTTCGAATTTAAAAAAAAGGCGGGTCACTGACGTGGAGGTTTTGGCGGGTTATTTTTTTCCGACGGAATCACCGACGGATTCAAAACGACTGCCCGTACAGTGCCCGTAAAGTGATGTGACCGGTTCGCCGTTTAAATTGCCGACGGACTCACCGAGGGATTTGAAATTGCAGATCCGTACGGTGACATGTCTATGTTTCCGTCAGAATAACCGACGGAGTGTCCGTCGGTAAAACCGTCGGAAAAAGTTAATATATGACAGCTCTGCCGACCCTCTCATCCCCTATTTCTCCTTCTTCCTCATCCCAACTCTCCCCATCTGCAAACAACCAGCCCCCCCCTCCCCCCCCCAAAAAAAAATCTTCCTCATATCAGCACAACAAGTTATATTTCTTGAAGTTTTGTGGTCACAGCATCCGCGCGTGTTCTGATTTACCGACGGATTTTATCAATTTTTGTAAGTAATTATATCTTTTTAAATTTTAACATTTAATTAAATGTCAATTTTATTGTTTTTTTAGTATATGTATTTTGTTAGTAGATGTACATGTTTTATTGTTATTTCTCAAACAAACTTGCAGTATATGAATGTATAATTTTGTACCTGTTATGGTTTGTTTTAGATTTTGTAAGATTGTATTTGTTTGTAAATTGTTATTTCTTTATGGAATTACTGAATTACATGTGCTATTTTGAAATAATTAATAGCTTGCTTAATGGGCCCGTTTAAAGTTTTATCAATGGTATTGCGGAGTGGTAATTTCCGTAAATTTATATATTTTAATTCGTATGGACGTTGATAAATGATAATGAATATTTAATATTTATGAGAAGTTGTGATTGGTTTGTTGGATAATCTCGAGTTAAAGTAATATTTTTACAAGTTTATTTACCTAACTTAGTTAATTAATACATGATGTCATCATAATTTTATAGAGGTTCGATATAAGTGATGGATGATCGTTCATGGATGTATCGAGATTCACCCCAAGGATTGCGGAGGATGGATTATTGTAATGGGGTTCAGGGTTTTATTAATTTCGTAACATCTATTCCCAGAAATTTTACTGGAGGCGGTATTAGGTGTCCATGCAGGAAGTGTGAAAATAAAAAGTATCTGCATCCAGATGTTGTAATGATGCATCTTCTACACAAAGGGTTTATGGAGAATTACCAGTGTTGGTATGCACATGGAGAAGTATTTGTTAGCGAGAGTGAGAGGAGAATGGAAGAAACGGTGGTTGGGTCTACTTCTAGTGCTAGCAACGTGCATGAAACGGCAAATGACAACACTAATCCTTACAGAAATATGGTTATGGATGCAATGAGAATGAATCAAGGTAATGGCAGTCAATGTCCAATCGTAGAAGAAGAACCTAATGTAGATGCAGCTAGGTTTTTTGATTTGTTGAAAGATTCTGACGAACCATTATGGAATGGCTGCACGAACCACAGTAAATTATCGGTCGTAGCACAGGTGTTCACCATCAAGTCAGATCACGGGTTGAGTGAGGCCGGGTATGACAAGATTATTGAATGGGCAAGAAGCATTTTACCTGAAGGGAACAGGCTGAAAGAGAACTTCTATGCTGCGAAGTCCATGATGAAACCCCTCGGTTTAGGATACCAGAAAATTGACATGTGCCCTAACTTCTGCATGTTATACTACCTTGAAAATGCTGAGATGACCGAGTGCATGACATGCGGGCATTCCCGTTACAAACCTAGAACTGGCAGGGGAAAGACTCTAGTGGCATATAAAAAACTTAGATACTTCCCGATCACACCTAGACTGCAAAGGTTATTCATGTCACCAAGGACTGCTGAGCACATGACATGGCACCAAGCACATCATGCGGTTGATGGAGTGATGGTTCATCCTTTTGACGGCGAAGCGTGGAAACGCTTTAACAGTGTTCATCCTTACTTTTCAGCTAAATCAAGGAATGTGCGTCTTGGGTTGTGTACAGACGGATTCAACCCATTTGGGTCATTTGCTGCTCCTTATTCTTGTTGGCCGGTCATACTCACAGTTTATAACTTGCCACCGGGAATGTGTATGAGGCCGGAGTTCATGTTTTTATCTACTGTCATACCCGGTCCAAGAAGCCCGGGGCGGAATATAGATGTTTGTCTTCGACCGTTGATTGATGAGTTGGCGCAGTTGTGGTCCTCCGGAGCTCTGACTTATGATATATCGAGGAAACAAAATTTCCTTATGAGGGCGGCATTGATGTGGACTATCAATGATTTTCCAGCTTATGGAATGCTTTCTGGTTGGAGCACGCATGGGAAACTCGCATGTCCATACTGCATGGAAAACAACAAGGCATTCACGCTAGCAAATGGAGGTAAAGCTTCTTTTTTTGACTGTCACCGTCGCTTCTTGCCACTTCATCACAGGTACAGAAAGAATAGAAAAGATTTCTTTGTTGGCAGAGTTGAAAAAGATGTTGCATCCCCGCGTCTTTCTGGTGAAGAATTGCATGATGTTGTCTCAGAGTACGGTGACATTGTGTTTGGCCTTCAATCAGGTAAGCAAAAGTTTCCTGGTTTTGGTTTGACCCATAATTGGGTAAAGCGAAGAATCTTTTTTGAGCTTCCTTATTGGAAGACCAATCTGCTCCGCCATAACCTTGACATCATGCACATCGAAAAGAACATGTTTGAGAATATTTTCAACACCGTCATGAATGTGAAGGGGAAGACAAAGGACAACATCAAGGCTAGATTGGATATAGCTTTATACTGTAACCGTAAAAATATGGAGTTGGTTTATGATGAGTCACGGGTCGCAAAACCAAGAGCAAGCTTCGTGTTAGAGAAAAACGCACAACTGCTAGTCTACAAATGGCTTAAGAGTCTGCGTTTTCCGGATGGACATGCATCGAACATATCAAGGCTGGTTAATATAGAGGACTGCAGATTGTATGGAATGAAGAGTCATGATTGCCACGTGTTTATGCAAACACTCATCCCATTAGCTTTTCGTGATTTGTTGCCAAAGGGAATATGGGATGCACTCACGGAGATAAGTCATTTCTTCAGAGATATATGCTCCAGCAAGTTGAATGTTGATCACATTGAGAGGCTTCAAACGAATATCGTCGAGACACTATGCAAACTTGAGATGATATTCCCTCCATCATTTTTTGACTCAATGGAGCATCTCCCTATACATCTACCATTCGAGGAAAAAGCTGGAGGACCAGTCCAATATAGATAGATGTACCCATTCGAACGGTTAGATATTACAGTTGAAATGTAATTCATATATAAAAGTATTTTCTATGTTTTTCTTAATTGAAAATACTTAATTAATTCAATACAGGTACTTGTTTAATCTCAAGAAAAAGGTTAAGAACAAGGTGCATGTTGAGGCTTCGATATGTGAGGCCTATATTGTTGAGGAGATCTCAACATTTATCTCGTACTATTTCGAACCTCATCTGAGAACGAGAATCAATCGCGTTCCACGGCATGATGATGGCGGTGAAGTGCCTTCCAGTGGGAACTTGTCAATATTCTCCAATACTGGACGACCCACACCTAAAAATGTCGTAAGATGAAGATATTTGTCGGAAATAGAGTTCAAACAAGCACACAACTATGTTCTATTTAACTGTGATGAGCTGAGACCTTTTATTCAGTAAGTTTATACTAATTAAACTTTGTTAGTAATATACTGTTAATTATATATTGTAATATCATATACTCATTATCACTTGCAGGCAACATCATCAATATTTGCTCTCCAATAACTCACAGCTGACTGAATCCCAGATCTTTCAATTACAAGATGAGCAGTTTGCCACGTGGTTCAGAACACATGTAAGCACTATTACAAACTCATTCTAACTTGCAAAATTACTGTACGTATGCATGTCATTACGAGATTCTCGTTCATTTACTGTTTATTGATGTACATTACATGCCAGGTTTATCAAATGGGAAGGAGTGCACCTAAGTCATTGTCTTTACTAAGCCTGGGGCCTGAAAGAAAATGTAAATGCTACAACGGGTATTTTGTCAATGGATATGTTTTCCATACTGAAGAATACGGGCAAGGAAGAAAGACATACAACAACGGTGTTTGTATTAAGGGATCCACTAGTAGTGAGTTAGAAGTTGACTACTATGGTAGATTAGAAGAGGTCGTCGAACTGCAATATCATAACGAGCAGAATATAGTGTTTTTATTCAAATGCTATTGGTATGACACGACTGACAGAGGAATCAGAGTTGATCCGCACTATGGTCTGGTCGAAATCAACTCAAAAGCTAGACTCCGCAACATAAACGATGTCTTTGTTTTCGCAAAGCAATGTCAACAAGTTTATTACACATACACCCCTTCATTTAGAAAGGATCGATCAAGAGTGGATTGGTTGTCCGTTTTAAAAACGAAACCCCGGGGTCGTGTCGAGGTTGTTCAGGATGAGAACGAAGACACAAGTGTGCGAGATGAAGTCTTTCAAGTTAGTGAGGTGGTTGAACCATATTGAGTTGCTCCTTCGATTGAATTGGAAGAAAATTCAAATTTTCATGTTTTCGATGATAGTCTTGTTGATGTTGACGCAGATGAGTTAAATTTTGTTTTGAGCTCTAGCGGACAACCAAATATCGATGAAGAAGATGATATTCATAGTGAAGATTGCGATGAAGGTGATGACAATTCAATTGATGACGAAGAAGAAGAAAATTCTGACTAACTACCAAAATGAAGCCCTATGTAAAACCCTTTTTTTCATGTAATTTAGATTATGAATGATATATATATATTTTGAAACACAAAATATTTATTACTTGAAATAATTAGTTGAAATGCCACAATTATGAGATAATTACTTGAAATAATTATTGATAATGGATGATATATTTTGTGACATGAAATAATTACTTGAAATGCCACCACATCACCGACGGCCACACCGACGGACTTAGTCCGTCGGCATTTCACAGAGAGTTCGAAAATAATTACTTGGCATGCCACCCAATCACCGACGTCCATACCGACGGACGTCAGTCCGTCGGCATTTCACAGAGAGTTCGAAAATAATTACTTGAAATGCCCCAATCACCGATGACCACACCGACGGACTTACGTCCATCGACATTTCACAGAGAGTTCGAAAATAATTACTTGAAATGCCCCAATCACCGACGGCCACACCGATGGCCTTACGCCCATCGGCATTTCACAGAGAGGTCGAAAATAATTACTTGAAATGCCACCCTATCACCGACGGCCACACCGACGAATTTAAATCCGTCGGTAAGTTGTCGGCGGTTCAATTTTACCGACAACATTACCGACGGACCGCGCGAATTTCAAAGGGTTGCGCATTAAATGCGCCTCTGACCGCGTAATCTTGCCGATGGAATTACCGACGGACCACGAAAAATATGGAGGGCCATTAAAAATTTTGGTGCGAAATTCAAAATTTACCGACGGATTTTTAACACATCACCGACGGAATAAATTAAAATAATAATTAATTTTATATCCGTCGGTAAAACTACCATATAAGTTTAAGTGACCGCCCGTTCAGTTCATTTTTTCTTCTCCTTCGTTTCTCACCTTAAGCTTTTGATTTTTTTTCCTCTCCATTCTTCAAAGCTTTCACCTCCAATCTCTAGCAAGTTTTCTTCATCATCTTCATCGGTTTAAAAGGTTAGTGTTTCCTCGATTTCATTTTACTTTAATAGTTTTTTTTGCTATTTTTTTGGTTATTTTTTTTGTTTTGGTGTATTTTTTGTAATGTAGATAAAGTCTATAGTTTTTTTTGCATAATTCATTGCTAAAGTATATAGTTTTTTTTTTGAATTTTTTGAAGTTTTTTTTTTTGTTGTATTGGCATAATTATTATTAGTTAATTTGTTGAATTTTTATTGTTAATGTTGAATTTACCATAGAATTAGTAATTGAATATGTTGGAATAATTATTAATTTTACTTTATTATTACATGATTTGTGTTTAAGTTTTTTCCATTTATTTTGATTGTTATTCTAGAGTTTTTTTTTTAATTTATTGTTTTGTTGTATTGGCATAATTATTGAATAATTACTTGAATTGTAATTGTTAATGTTGAATTTACCGTAGAATTAGTAATTGAATATGTTGGAATAATTATTAGTTTTACTCTATTGTTGCATGCTTTGTGTTTAATTTTTTCCATTTATTTTGATTGTTATTCTACAGTTTTTTTATTTTTTTATTGTTTTGTTGTATTGGCATAATTATTGAATAATTACTTGAATTGTAATTCTTAATGTTGAATTTACCTTAGGATTAGTGATTGAATATGTTGGAATAATTAGTATAGATTGGGTAAATTGGTTGTGGCTATTGTTAATATGTGCAGGTTTGTGGATTTGGGTAGTATCCGGTATAGAGGAGGTGCTGTCGAATTTTTTTTTTTACATTTGAATTTAATTATATAATTATTTGTATCAAATTGTGTAGATGCGTAGAACGAAAACCAGAGCTGGTCGCTCAGGTGCGGTCGCAGCTAGTTCGTCTAGCAGCGAGGATGATATTTCCTTAGGTGCCTCTCAAGAAGAGGCACCTACACCACCTGCGCCGTCAACCGATGCTGCCGCTTCCAGCGGTACTTCACAGCGCAGAGGCGGCGTGCCTTCGCAGCGGAATCAATTTACCCGCAAGTACGAGGCACAGTGGAAGGACGACCTTTCAATGTAAGTTTGTTAAGGTTTTAGTTTTTTTTTTAAAAAAATTACAACATAATTTATCAAGTAATCACTATTGAATTTATTTCATTTATTTTCAGGTTCACAAACATTGAAGCCGCCCGAGTAATATCATCGGCGTTTAAATCGTCGATGGAGATTCCATTGTTTCAATAGAGTCAGATATCCAAGCATCCTGAATGGATGCCTCAAATCAATGCATGGTTTAACAGGTTTGAGGTTGGTATTAATTTATAATTTTCAGCTTATTAATATAATTGTAAATAAATTATTATTTTTATTTAAACTTGTTTATTTATACAAAGCACAAATTCTGCTGGGACATTGAGCATAACACTGTTATGAGGAGGGTGTGGGAAAATCACGCGGCAACTAGGTAAGATCGAAAACAATACATGATTTTTTTTAGACAAAAATTTATGTTTCGAAATGTAATTTTTGGTTGCGTGATTTTAGGTATGAAGCACAGAAAAAGGCAAAAAAACCGCGAGGGATAGGGGTTTCCAAGGCTGGAACGATGTTGTGGTTTGGAGGGATTTCAAACCGATATACATCCCGGAAGATATATGGCCGCACTATCTTGAGCACGTGACGTCTGAGCGGTTCACACGACGCTCACAGTCCGGTGCTGGCAACCGGAATTGGCCAATTCATGGCGGGGTGACAACTCACACTGGCGGCTCCGTTCCGTTTGCTGCACATGCGAAACGGATGGTAAGATTAATTTAAATGAAATATATCGTTAAATTCAGTTGTTGTTAATATATCTTTTTTCATTATAGGCTGCGTCTCTTGGACGTGAGCCGAGCCCGATGGAGCTGTTTGTGGAGACGCACGTGCGGAGTCAAGACCGCCAGAAGGGGGCGCAACAGTTCGTTGATAACCGTGCTCAGCATTTCGTGGTATGTTTGTTCAACCATTTTATTTTGTAAGTTATTATGTAAGTTATTATGTTTATTGTATTGAATATGATGATTACTTTTTATTTTATTTTCAGGAGACCTATAATAATCGGTTGAGGGAGAGATACGGGGACGATACTTTGACCCATCCAGAATTCGATCCGGATTTATGGATGGAGGTTGGCTCGTCAGGTGGACCCGATAAAAATCGGGTTTACGGGCTCTCCAACACTACGACCGACAACTTGCGGTCGACCCGTAGTGTTTCAACTGTTGGGAGCTCCCAATCAATATCGAGCTCCTAATCTAAGGAGTTCGTGGCTTTGCAGCAACTCACCGAGAAATACGATAACCTACAAGCGGAGTACGCATAACTCAAAGCGTCTCATGCACAACAAAGAGCGGAACAAAGAGCGGAGTCTGAGCAATTCAAAGCGTCTCAAGCACAACAAAAAGCGGAGTATGAAGCGGCTCAGGAACAGCAAAAAGCGGCTTATGACGAGCTTTACGAAATGATTATGAAATTGTCAAATAGCGGAACATGTGCGCCTAATCCTTTTTGGCCGTATAACCACCAGCCTCCGCCACGATCTCCTCCTCCTCCTCAAGCTCCATCATCTTTATATTAATTTGTAATCAACATTATTTACCTTTAAAACTTCATTTATTATTTTTCTTGAAACATATTCAGTTTGTAATGAATATTATTTAACTTTGTTTTTTTTTTTATGTTTAATATAAATTTTATTTGCATAATTGGTTTGTATTACAATTAATTTATATAGTTTTATATTATATATCCTAAATAATTTTTTAAAAACAAATTAAGAAAAAAACTATTACCAAGGATTTTACCGACGGATGAATTCGGTTGGTATTTTAAACACTCACCGACAGACTTACCGACGGACTTAATCCGTCGGCATTTAACAGTAGCTTCCACAATGATGTAACCATATTATTCGATAGTTTCACCCACATCTACCTAGTGTTTTGCCTATGTTTTATATATATAATGCCTTGATATTCTTTGTTTTATGTTTTGAAGGCACTTTTGGATGGAAGATGCAAAAAGGAGTAAATTGGAGGTAATTGGCAGATTTGATGTTTTGTGCAGAGCGTGAGTTCTAGAGATCGAAATGAAGTGATTCCAGTGGCACTAAAAAGCTAACATCCATACCTTTCTGTAAATGTAATGCAAGAAAAATAAAAAGAGAAAGATCATGGAAATCACATCTTGCAAAGTCAAATCTCGCATTCTGCCAGTGTTGACCTTTGGCCATTCAAAATTTAATATCTGGAGCTACAAAAGTCCAATTAATGAAAACTCAATTTTCGTGGATTCCTGACTTAAAGACCTATCAACGCTCCAAATTTCAGCCAAAAAAGATGTCATATGAGGGAGATATGATTTTTCAAAGATGATAACTGAATTCTGCCAGCAAACAGGTTTCGTGAAGAAACAAGTCCAAATTACATTCCGAAGCATCTAAACCGACATCCAAGTTTTTATATCAGCAATTTAGCTCCTCTAAGTCAGAGCTTGAAGATTTCATGCAAGGCTATTTCTCCTTTTAGGAAAAATAGTTATTGAAGTACTTAAATGTAAACTCCCAACTCAAGGAAGGACTATTTTGTAAAATAGAGACTAGGGTTTCTTAGCATATAAAAAGAAAGAGAGAAGGAGGCAGCAACCAGCAGAAAAGAGGGAGAGCAGAAGGAGGCAGCAGCCAGCAGAGAATAAACACAAATTCTCTCCTCTACAAACCCAAAAATCATGCTCTTTTCATTCTTTAGAAGTAGTTGTTCAATAGTTATGCAAGGCTAAGCTCTTTTCTTGGTTGCAAGGACACAACAAACCTTCGGATTTCAAGAACCGTGAGATTTATTCTTCCTTTTATTTTCAGTTTATGTTATGAATGAGTATCATTGTTTTCCTATGCATATTTCCTATGATTGTTGTTGATGATTGCTAGAGCGGACTCTAAGTTATTGTTGTGAACAATCTATTGCTAAGTTTAATATCAAAACCGGAGTTGTGATATATGAACTTGTGAAGCAACTAAGCTTGATAATTGTGGCGGAACTACGTTATTGAACTTAGGGAGAACATTTGAACAAAGTGACACAAGCTGCGGACAGCTTGTATGTTAATCTTGATGAAATTATCTAGTTCTTAAAGCTACCATTAAATTGAATCATTAGTGCGGACACTTTGATTGTTTGTTGGTTAGGATTAGTTATACGGCGGATCCGTTAATTAATCAACGTTAAGAAAAGATAAAATTTCAGAATATAAACTGCAATTTTTGTTTCAAGGATCGGTTCTAATTTCCGTTGGTGGATGTGTGCTTGCGACCAAGGTTTATTTTCTTGATAAGTTTCGGTTTTAATTGATTTTGTTTGCTAGTTTAATTGCTGCCATAGTTTAGATAATCACAAACCAAATCCCCCCAATTACATAACGTACAACATAAAAATCTGACTTGAAACTTCCTCGTGGGATCGACCCCTTGCTTGCTCTATACTATCTTGTGTGTTGTGTTTGAAGCTAGGGTAATTAATTTGTGCGACCGCGACATCGCAACAAATTTTGGCGCCGTTGCCGGGGAGGTAATTTTAGTTGATTCTTGTGCTTGTACTGTTATTTTTAGTTGTTGTGATTGTTATTTATATTTCTGAAAAAAAAAAGAGAAACAGAATTTTTGCTTGCGACGGTACTGTTCACCTGCGGCAGCGGTACTGTTCAAAACAGAGTTTTTGGTGGAATTAGGTATCTTCCTTTTTTTTCCTGAAGGGAAACGACGTTCTGAACAGGACTAGTGATATATCACTAGCCCCACCCTATTGAGGCCAAATTCCGCTGTTTTCTAGTGTTTTTAGGCAGTTTTAGTTTTCTATCGTAGGATTTTCGTACAATTTGCATTGTTTTCGATCTCTTGTGTGGTTACTTTCTTTTGAGTTTTCTTAGCAATTTATGCCTGTGACCCGTTCTACTAATCAAATTCAACTGCAGGTTGATCTTGAAATAGAAAGCACTTTACGCAGGTTAAGAAAGGAAGCTCGCCTCAACACCATGGCTATTGCACGACAACAAACACTCAAGGAGCTTGCTGCTCCTAATGTGGAAAATCAACCATTGTGCATAAACATTGACAATAATGTAAACTTTGAGCTCAAATCTGGTTTTATACATTTGTTACCAACATTTAATGGTCTTGCAGGAGAAGATCCTCATACTCATCTCAAGGAGTTCCATATGGTTTGTGTTGGCATGAAACTGAATGGAGTTGATGAAGAACAAGTTAAGTTGAAAGCTTTCCCTTTCTCTTTGAAGGGGGCAGCAAAGGCATGGCTTTTCTCTATTCTCCCAGGATCTATTGGAACTTGGAATGCCATGAAGAAGATTTTCCTTGAGAAGTATTTTCCAGCATCTCGAGTTGCCAACATAAGGAAAGAAATATGTGGGATTCGGCAATCTCATGGAGAGACACTCTCCGAATATTGGGAAAGATTTGAGCAACTCTGCATTCAATGTCCTTATCATCAAATACCCGATCAGCTATTCATTCAATATTTCTATGAAGGATTGATGCCTACTGACCGTAGTATCATTGATGCTGCAAGTGGAGGCGCATTGGTGGATAAGACACCCGAGGCTGCACGCCAATTGATCTCAAACATGGCAGCCAACTCAAAACAGTTTGGCACTCGTGGAGACTTCTCCAACAAACGAGTGAATGAGGTAAGTATTTCTAACCTTGAAAATAAAGTTAATGATCTTACTTCTCTTGTGCGTTCTTTGGCTTGTGGAAATGTGCAGCAGGTGAAAGTTTGTAGCATATGCTCCTTAAAAGGACATGCTTCGGATATATGCCCAACAATGCAAGAAGACTACATTGAACAAGCTCATGCAATTAATGGAACATTCAACGGACAGCCCCAGCGTAAATATGATCCCTTTTCCAACACGTACAATCCTGGATGGAGAGATCATCCCAACTTACGCTATGGCAACCCATCCCAACAAGGCAATCAAGGCCGACAGTTCCATCCCCATGGATTTCAGCCCCAACAAAATTATCAAGCAAGACAACCCCCTCCATTAACAAACTCCAATGTTATGGGGTCATCATCCAATGATGATCTTCGTGAGATGATGAAAACTTTGGCTTCTAATACTGTAACCTTACAACAAAATGTCATGTCTTTTCAACAGGAAACAAGGTCCAGTATTCACAACTTGGAAAAGCAAATGGGGCAAGTAGCTTCAAGTGTAGGAAAATTGGAAGCACAAATGAATGGAAAGTTACCCTCCCAAGCATTAAATCCAAAAGAGAATGTTAGTGCAATCATGCTGCGAAGTGGGAAAGAACTTGAAGAGAAAAGGTTGAAACAAATTGAGATGGAGGAAGAAGAAGAGATAGAAACTGAATTGAGTACAAAGAAGGAACATCCTCTTCCTCCACAAACTGAAATAAAGACCAACACTCCAAAGGTAACTTCTCACTCAATTAATTCCAGTTTTAAAACAATTGCACCCTTTCCTGTGAATTCTTCTAGGTCAAAGAAAGAGGACAAAGAAAAAGAGATTTTAGAGGTTTTCAAGAAAGTAGAACTCAATATTCCTTTACTTGATGCTATCAAGCAAATTCCCAAATATGCGAAATTCTTGAAGGAGTTGTGTACTACCAAGAGAGCTTTCAAACTCAAAGGTCATGAAACGGTAAGTATGGGTGAAGTTGTATCTGCCGTTGTTCAAAAGAATCTACCTTTGAAACAAAAAGACCCAGGTGCGTTTACTATCCCATGTGTTATTGGTAATGCTAGTTTTAAAAGAGCTTTATGCGATTTAGGTGCATCCATTAGTGTTATGCCTAAACATGTTTATGATTCTCTTAGTCTAGAGCCTTTGAATAAAACTAGCATTGTAATACAACTTGCGGATCGTAGTTTTGTTTACCCACTTGGTGTGATAGAAGATGTCCTAGTCAAGATTGATAGTTTGGTTATTCCATGTGATTTTTATATTCTTGATATGGAACATGATTCTTGTGATTCATCAACCAGCACTCCTATATTGTTTGGGAGACCATTCTTGAAAACCGCCAACGCAAAGATTGATTGTGGTAAGGATACCTTGTCTATGGAGGTAGGAGATGAAAAAATTGAATTCAATTTTCATGATGCAATGAAATATCCTTATAGCAATGTTTATTCTATCACATGCTATGATCAAATTGATAAGTGTGTGCAGCAAGTTTGTGATTTTGATTGAAGACGGATTAAGCATAGCTTTGAGCTATGGCTATGATTTCACCAAGATAGAAGAGATGGAGAGGCACGTGTGTGTTCCCCAAAACGTGCACGAATCAGTATTGGCCTTACAAGCTTTGCAAACCGTTCCCCATGGTAATATTTTTGTTGATTTAGTACTCTCACATAAAAAGCTTTTGCCATCTATTTTACAGGCCCCCGAGTTAGAATTAAAACCTTTGCCCGATAATTTGAAGTATGTATTCATTGGCGACAACAATACACTTCCCGTTATCATAGCAAAAGGTTTAACAAATATGCAAGAGGAAAAACTTGTGAAGTTGTTGTGTGATCACAAGACGGCCATTGGATGGACTTTAGCCGACATCAAGGGCATTAGTCCCTCAATGTGTATGCATCACATACTATTGGAGGACAACGCAAAACCAACAAGGGAAATGCAAAGGAGGTTGAACCCGCCTATGATGGAGGTAGTGAAAGCTGAAATTTTGAAATTGTTAGATGCAGGAGTCATTTACCCCATCACTGACAGTAAATGGGTTGCGCCAATCCATGTGGTGCCCAAAAAGACCGGAATCACGTTGGTAAAAAACAAAAATGATGAGCTCATTCCTACTCGCATCTCGAGTGGATGGAGAATGTGTGTTGATTACAGAAAGCTCAATCTTTCTACACGTAAAGATCATTTCCCATTACCATTCATGGATCAAATGCTTGAACGCCTAGCAGGTAAGTCTTTTTATTGCTTTCTTGATGGATATAGTGGATACAATCAGATTGTTATTAATCCTGAGGATCAAGAAAAGACTACATTTACATGTCCATTTGGTACATATGCATATAGGAGAATGCCTTTTGGTCTCTGTAATGCTCCTGCAACTTTTCAAAGATGCATGATGAGTATTTTTTCTGACTATGTTGAAAGAATAATCAAGGTTTTTATGGATGATTTCACGGTGTATGGTGATTCTTTTGATAAATGTCTAGAAAATTTATCTTTGATCTTGAAAAGGTGCATTGAAACTAACCTTGTCTTGAACTATGAAAAGTGTTATTTTATGGTAGAACAAGGAATAGTTCTTGGGCATGTTGTGTCTTCACGTGGATTAGAGGTTGATAAAGCTAAGATAGATGTTATTTCATCATTGCCTTACCCCTCATGCGTGAGGGAAGTTCGTTCTTTTCTAGGCCATGCAGGTTTCTATCGACGCTTTATCAAAGATTTCTCGAAGATTACAGCACCCTTGTGCAGACTATTAGCCAAAGAAGTGGATTTTGTGTTTGATCAAGCATGTAAAGATGCCCATGATGAGCTTAAGAGACGTGTCACATCTGCCCCTATCATCCAACCACCAAATTGGGATGAACCTTTTGAGATAATGTGTGATGCGAGTGACTATGCGGTAGGAGCTGTGCTTGGGCAAAGAATTGGGAAGAATTTGCATGTTATCGCCTATGCTTCTCGCATGTTGGATGGAGCATAATGCAATTACCATACAACTGAAAAGGAATTTTTTGCAGTGGTGTTTGCTCTTGAAAAACTCAGGTCATATCTACTTGGTACAAAAGTCATTGTTTTTACTGACCATGCAGCTCTCAGGTATCTTTTGAAGAAGAAGGAGTCCAAACCAAGACTGATTAGGTGGATCTTGCTTTTACAAGAATTCGATCTTGAGATCAAAGACAAAAAAGGTGCCGAAAGCCATGTGGCTGATCACTTGAGCCGACTAAGGACCGAGGATATACAGATCGAAACAATAAGAGAGACATTCCCTGATGAGCAGTTGTATATGTTGCATTCCTCTACAAGACCATGGTATGCTGATTTGGTAAACTATTTAGTCACCAAAGAATTCCCTCCAGGTTTGTCTAAACCCCAAAAAGATAAGTTACGAGCTAATGCTAAATATTATTTTTGGGACGATCCTTACCTTTGGAAATTTTGTGCGGATCAAGTAGTTAGGAGGTGTGTACCACAAGATGAATTTCATTCCATTCTCACTTTTTGTCATTCTCATTCTTGTGGTGGGCATTTTGGAGCAAAAAGAACAGCCCACAAGGTACTTGAAAGTGGTTTTTATTGGCCTTCTATTTTTAAAGATGCATATCACTTCTGCAAATCATGTGAAAAATGCCAAAGAACAGGTAATATCACTCATAAGAATCAAATGCCTTTAACAAATATTCTTGTAAGTGAAATTTTTGATGTTTGGGGTATTGACTTTATGGGTCCATTTCCTTCTTCTTTTGGCAATCTTTATATTCTTCTTGTTGTTGATTACGTGTCCAAATGGATTGAGGCGAAAGCCACACGAACTAACGATGCTAAGGTTGTTTTAGATTTTGTCAGGACTCATATATTTGACAGGTTTGGAATCCCTAAAGCTATCATTAGTGATCGTGGCACTCATTTCTGCAATCGTTCCATGGAAGCATTGCTACGCAAATATCATGTGACTCATCGAACTTCCACAGCATATCATCCTCAAACGAATGGCCAAGCTGAAATTTCAAATCGAGAAATCAAGTCCATTTTGGAGAAAACAGTGCAACCTAACCGGCGAGATTGGAGTCTACGTCTTGGAGATGCACTTTGGGCTTATCGGACTGCTTATAAATCACCTATAGGAATGTCACCTTATAGAATGATTTATGGGAAAGCATGTCATCTACCGGTGGAGCTTGAACACAAAGCTTTTTGGGCCATTAAACAATGTAACATGGATTATGATGCTGCTGGGATTGCAAGAAAACTGCAACTGCAAGAGTTAGAAGAAATTTGAAATGATGCTTACGAGAATGCAAGGATTTACAAAGAAAAGACTAAGAATCTTCATGACCGAATGCTTACAAGAAAGGAGTTTCATGTTGGAGACAAAGTCCTTCTTTATCATTCGCGTTTGAAACTTTTTCCTGGAAAATTGCGCTCTCGTTGGATTGGACCCTTTGTTGTTTCTAATGTTTTTCCTTATGGTGCAGTTGAAATTACAAGTTTAGAAACCAACAAAGTACTCAAGGTCAATGAGCATCGTTTGAAACCTTTCTATGAAGGTTGGACGACAGAACTCACCGCTTCTGTAGAGTTAGCTGAACCAATCTATGAAGAATGAGCATGCCACATGTCAAGCCAATGACATAAAACAAAAGCGCTTACTGGGAGGCAACCCAGCACAAAAAGAAAAACAATCAGATTTGCTTTCCTTTTCCTTATCTTTTATTTTTTTCGCATTTTATTTTATTTTCTATCATTCTCTTATATTCCTTTGCTTTTATTTCAACATTGAGGACAATGTTGTGTTTTAAGTGTGGGGGTGTTGGAAGAATTTTAGTTTTCTTTGTTGTTCTTTAAAAAAAAAAATTGTGTTTGATCTTTTTAACTCCCATTGGTTTTTGAGAATATGAGTATTATGTATGAGAATTAATTGAGCTAGATGAAGATATAAATCAAATGAAGGAGTATGCATGCAAATTTTTAGGTTTAATTGGTTTAGGGATTGACTTTGAGAATATGCCATGTTGACTTTATAGTGTTATACCAATGCAAGCTTTTGAGCCTTCAACATTATATTCTTTGATTGTGCATTCTTTCAATGATATGTATCTCTAGAACTTGCTTCATATCTTGTTGAGATTACATTCGCATTACATCATGAAGATGATAAAGGCATTAGGAATTTTAACCACTTGAGCAAAAAAGCCAACCTAAAGCATATTATCCTTAGTGAGCCCCTTTTGAGCTTGTTTATCTTTTCTTTGCTTTATCCATGTATAAGCCTTAACTTTTTATATGTTTTCCTTTTCCCCTGGCCAAGGATTAGTAGAGCATATATTTGTGATATCTCATGGAATTATGGTTGGAAGTTATGTGAAAAAAAAAAGTGATACTTGATGAAAAGATGGGCAAAATTGCCAAAGGTAAAAAAAAAAAAAAAAAGAAAAAGAAAATGAAAGAAAAAAGTGTTTCTTTATGTTCTTAAGATTTTATGTTGAGAGAGATTGAAATCAAAAGGAGTTAAGCATTGGTGATTAAAGATGGAAAATTTATGTGTTTTGATGGAATATCTTGTTTGAAATATCATTTTTCAGAATGCTCTACTTTCTTTGGTTTGAACCTTTTCTTTTACTCTCTTTTACCTCACCTTAACCTTAGCCCCATTACAACCGGAAAATAAGACCTTTCGATTCATGTATTGCTTGTAAATATGTTAGTAATGGAGATGAGATTGAAGAGCAAGCTTATGGTAGAACATATTCATTGATTGAATTTGAGAGATTTAAACACATAAACCCTAAACACATGAGTGTTGGAGTGTATATCAATGAGAGGACCTATCACTTTGGCATGGCATAGATTTCATTTAAATCCTGACGATTAATTGAGTTTTGAAGTTTGCATGTAAATAAATTCATGAAAATTTATACCATTTATCCTTCTTGATTGTATTCTTGTTTATAATGCTTGTACTCTTGGACATTGATGGGAGATTAAGAGATTGATCATAGTTATTTTCAATTTAATTTTATTTATCCTTTCTCGAGGACGAGCAAGAGCTAAGTGTGGGGGTATTTGATGTAACCATATTATTCGATAGTTTCACCCACATCTACCTAGTGTTTTGCCTATGTTTTATATATATAATGCCTTGATATTCTTTGTTTTATGTTTTGAAGGCACTTTTGGATGGAAGATGCAAAAAGGAGTAAATTGGAGGTAATTGGCAGATTTGATGTTTTGTGCAGAGCGTGAGTTCTAGAGATCGAAATGAAGTGATTCCAGTGGCACTAAAAAGCTAACATCCATACCTTTCTGGAAATGTAATGCAAGAAAAATAAAAAGAGAAAGATCATGGAAATCACATCCTGCAAAGTCAAATCTCGCATTCTGCCAGTGTTGACCTTTGGCCATTCAAAATTTAATATCTGGAGCTACAGAAGTCCAATTAATGAAAACTCAATTTTCGTGGATTCCTGACTTAAAGACCTATCAACGCTCCAAATTTCAGCCAAAAAAGATGTCATATGAGGGAGATATGATTTTTCAAAGATGATAACTGAATTCTGCCAGCAAACAGGTTTCGTGAAGAAACAAGTCCAAATTACATTCCGAAGCATCTAAACCGACATCCAAGTTTTTATATCAGCAATTTAGCTCCTCTAAGTCAGAGCTTGAAGATTTCATGCAAGGCTATTTCTCCTTTTAGGAAAAATAGTTATTGAAGTACTTAAATGTAAACTCCCAACTCAAGGAAGGACTATTTTGTAAAATAGAGACTAGGGTTTCTTAGCATATAAAAAGAAAGAGAGAAGGAGGCAGCAACCAGCAGAAAAGAGGGAGAGCAGAAGGAGGCAGCAGCCAGCAGAGAATAAACACAAATTCTCTCCTCTACAAACCCAAAAATCATGTTCTTTTCATTCTTTAGAAGTAGTTGTTCAATAGTTATGCAAGGCTAAGCTCTTTTCTTGGTTGCAAGGACACAACAAACCTTCGGATTTCAAGAACCGTGAGATTTATTCTTCCTTTTATTTTCAGTTTATGTTATGAATGAGTATCATTGTTTTCCTATGCATATTTCCTATGATTGTTGTTGATGATTGCTAGAGCGGACTCTAAGTTATTGTTGTGAACAATCTATTGCTAAGTTTAATATCAAAACCGGAGTTGTGATATATGAACTTGTGAAGCAACTAAGCTTGATAATTGTGGCGGAACTACGTTATTGAACTTAGGGAGAACATTTGAACAAAGTGACACAAGCTGCGGACAGCTTGTATGTTAATCTTGATGAAATTATCTAGTTCTTAAAGCTACCATTAAATTGAATCATTAGTGCGGACACTTTGATTGTTTGTTGGTTAGGATTAGTTATACGGCGGATCCGTTAATTAATCAACGTTAAGAAAAGATAAAATTTCAGAATATAAACTGCAATTTTCGTTTCAAGGATCGGTTCTAATTTCCGTTGATGGATGTGTGCTTGCGACCAAGGTTTATTTTCTTGATAAGTTTCGGTTTTAATTGATTTTGTTTGCTAGTTTAATTGCTGCCATAGTTTAGATAATCACAAACCAAATCCCCCTCAATTACATAACGTACAACATAAAAATCTGACTTGAAACTTCCTCGTGGGATCGACCCCTTGCTTGCTCTATACTATCTTGTGTGTTGTGTTTGAAGCTAGGGTAATTAATTTGTGTGACCGCGACATCGCAACACACAATCACCGACGAATTTACAGACGGACATATTCTGTCGGTATTTCATACACTCACCGACAGATTTACCGACGGATAGTTTCCGTCGGTCAATCACAATATCTCGACGGAATAAAAAACCGTCGGTATATTTCAAGCGGGAATCTTTTTTTTTTTGGCGCACAAATTCCGTCTGTAAAACCATCGGCAAATGGTTTTTTTGTTTTTCCGACCGATATAGCGACGGAATGGGGAATCACCGACGAAGGTAAAGCCGACGGACGTAATCCGTCGGTGATGACGTCGGTAAAAAAATCACCGACGAACTTCTAATTACACACCGACGGAATTTGTCCGTCGGTAAAACTGTGAAATCTTGTAGTGCACATAGACGAGTCCAAGTTCAATAATAATGATGGATCATGAGCCAAACAATTTATTTTTTATTTTCTTATTATTTTGATAAAAACAGATATAACTTTCCAGCAGGGCAAAAGAAAAGATATTGCGACAAAATATCAAAAAGGAAAATAAATGTAATTTGTGGTTATTAACGCCTTTTCTTCCCTTAAATACCGAAGAAATCAGCAGCTTGTGATCAGTTGAGGAGTGGAACCTCTTGCCTTTGAGCCACAGTGGTTAATTTCACCTCCCCTTCATTTGTATACTTTTCATCTAGTGAGTTTCTCTAAACTACAAAATAGTATGACGACCTATATGGATCCTGTCTTGTTCAAAGCTGCAGAAGCAGGCGATATCGGTCCCTTTGAGAATTATCAAACCTGCCTTGATCAGTTATTGACTCCAGACGAGAACACCATTCTTCATGTCTACTTAGGAAACCAAAGTAGGGAACCGGAATTCACTGATTTTGTTGATATAATTCTTGAAATGTGTCCACCACTGTTATTGCAGGCCAATAAGAAAGGTGAAATCCCACTCCATTTGGCAGCAAGATATGGTCATTCCAATGTGGTAAAGGTCCTCATTCACCGTGCAAAAGCTTTACCTACTGATCCAGAGAGCGGAGTAACAGAAGCAAAAAAGATGTTGAGGATGACCAATGAAGAGCAAGATACAGCGTTGCACGAGGCAGCTCGAAATATGCGGAGCCATGTGGTGGAAATATTGACAAAAGAGGACCCTGAGTTTTCATTTTCCGCCAATGTTCATGGAGAAACTCCACTTTATATTGCTGCTTCCATTATGCCGAGGTGGAGGGAAGAACGAAGAAAGGTTGTCGTTCATGGAGAAATATGCGGAGCCATGTGGTGGAAATATTGACAAAAGAGGACCCTGAGTCTTCATGTCTACTTAGGAAACCAAAGTAGGGAACCGGAATCCACTGATTTTGTTGATAAAATTCTTGAAATGTGTCCACCACTTTTATTGCAGGCCAATAAGAAAGGTGAAATCCCACTCCATTTGGCAGCAAGATATGGCCATTCCAACGTGGTAGGAGTCCTCATTGAACGTGCAGAAGCTCTACCTACTGATCCAGAGAGCGGCGTATCAGAAGCAAAAAAGATGTTGAGGATGACCAATGACGAGCAAGATACAGCGTTGCACGAGGCAGCTCGAAATATGCGGAGCCATGTGGTGGAAATATTGACTGAAGAGGACCCTGAGTTTTCATATTCCGCCAATGTTCATGGAGAAACTCCACTTTATATTGCTGCTTCCAGTTGGGGTCAAGAACAAGAAAAGGTGATCGATGAAATCCTTGCTAATTGCATTTCAGTGGACTATGGCGGCCCTAATGGTAGAACTGTTCTACATGCGGCAAGCGCGGTGGGAGATTATGGTAGGATTTTGTGCTCAAGTCTGGAGAATTAAAAAATTTATATATAATAGAGTAACTATAATTTAAAAGCCACGTATAATTGATTTTATATATCCGTGTTTGCTTGATAATTAGCTTTTTTTAAAAAAATAAAATAAAATATACCACTAAAATTCTTTGTGAGTTTAAGTACTGGGTATATAGTAATTCACACAGACTGTGAAATCTATGTTGTTCATGAAGGAAAACATTTATTCATTGTTTTGTTGGTTTCAGAGACAGCAAGAAAATTGTTAAAGAAAGAAAAAAAGTTGACGAAAACAACCGATGACAACGGCTGGTCACCACTTCACTACGCTGCCTATTTCTCTACTTGGTTAAATATTTCAGTTGTGAAAGTATTACTAAAATATGATGCGTCCGCAGCCTACATTGCTGAAACAGAGAAGAAGAGAACAGCTCTTCACATTGCAGCCATTCAAGGACATGTCAAGGACATGTAAACGCAATGAAAGAGATTGTTTCTCGATGCCCTGCTTGTTGTGAGCTAGTTGATAACAGAGGTTGGAATGCCCTTCACTATGTTGTGGCCAGTAGGAGAACCGAAGTATTCAAGGAATGTCTGAGGATTCCATTACTTGACAGACTTAAAACGAAGAAGGATGACAAAGGAAACACGCCCTTCCATCTAATTGCTGCTTTAGCACTCAAGCTCGACAACTGGTTACTTGTTTTTCGGTTTAGAGAAGAAGGAATATATGGCCTTAACAAGCAAAAGCTAAGCATCAAGGACATATATAACGGAGATTTAGCTGAGATACCGGTAATCAATCCTCTGTGAATTAACTGTTGTGATAATTAATGCATCCATTAAAACCCAATATATATATATATGCGCGCGCGTTAATTATCTATCATATATACAGTAAGAAAAAGAATTTCATTGCAAACAAACTAGCTGTGAAAATAAATAAATGTTATGAAGTTGATATTTGATATTTGATAATTAGCTAAAAATGATGGATTATCTACGATATTTCACCCAAAATATTTTGCAGGAGATCCTAGAATCCCTTGAAGATGTTGGCAGGGGACCGTTTGGCTTCCGGCGCATTGTTCTGGAAGAAACGAATGAGAAAAACAAAAAGGAAAAGGATGCTTCGAATAAAGCATGAGTCTTTGAGTACTCCAGTTAAGAGAATCAATAGGATAAAAAAAAGAAGAGAAGGAATTATTAAAAAATGCAAGATCCCTGGTATCATGGAAAAATGAAGAAAACCCAGTACTCCAGTTCGCTCAATAAACAAGGCCACAGAGAATTGACAATGAAGAAAACCCTTTACATGCTTTGAACTTTGAAGACGATGCGCCGCGTAAACAAACAGAAATTTGTTTACGCGGCGCACCGTCATATTAAATAAAAACTTGTAAAGGTAGATGACGGTTTGTATAAAACTATAAATAAAATCTTTTAAAATATTTAAGAAATATATTTTTTTATTTTTTTATGTATGTTTAAATTTCCAATAAGAATATTAATTGCAAATTCAACATTGGGAAGACTGTTGAGAAAGAGCAGTTCAATAAATTTTAAGAAATGAATATCTTATTTGATTTTTTAAAACCTCAAATTTCCTATACTTTGATATATCAATATTGTTTAAGTAAAATAAGTGAAGTCTCAAGCAATTTTTATTTTATATGCAGTTATGGTCTTTTGTTAAGTGTGATTAATTTTATTTCATAAAAAAATAGCTAATAAATACATTTTATTTATTCTTAAAATCTTTTGGTAATTTTAGATCTTGAGATTTCGAGATATTGTAGAAGTGGCTGTTAGTTTAAACTCACTATACATTTTAAAATTATGGCGCTGATAACAATGGTAACATTTGCAGCAGCATTCACCCTACCTGGCAGTTACAAGATCGACCAAAGCACCACAATTCTAGCTAAAAAAGCTGCTTTTATAGTATTTGTCCTCTCAGATGCAATGTCGATGGTGCTTTCTATTTTTGCTGTCTTTATCCACTTTTTGATTTCGCTGATTCAAGGTTTGGAAATGGACAAGAATAAAGATACAAGTGAGGATACCATTGAGATATTATTTAGAGTTGCCACGTTGTTTACCATGATTGGGATGGAGACAATGATTATCGCATTCTTCACGGGCATATACACGGTTCTAGAACCTTTCTTGGGGCTTGCCATCAGCATTTGTCTTATTGGTTTGAGTTTTGTTTTCCTTGTGTATTTAGTGTTTAGGATTATTTACAAGGATATACGAGATTAGATATACTGGTAAAACAATCAATTCTAAATTTTCTATCAAATAAAACTCCAAAGTATTTTTTTAAAATTCTTATTGTTTTTGAAAAATAATTGTGATGTCATATGTTCAGAAATATCGTGATGGACTTTATCGCAATCGTACTGCATATTAAACATGGATATTCTAATTAAAAATTTTATTTTTATATATCACATTCGTATAAAAAATGGGTCTGTAGAGACTACAGTACTTTACTATAGTTCAGGACCTCTTCTGTCGTCTAAAAACTCTTTGTGCCTGCGACTATTTACTGCAACCGCCACTTGGACTCAATAATGGTGACGCAAATTGGATAGAGGAAGAAGAAACAGAAGAAAATAATGCTTTCTTATTCTCTGTTTTCTTCATACAACATGTATATGTATACAACCCTACACTTACCTAACAGAATAAGAAAAGACTAATTACTTCCTAAACTAGGAAACCAAATATTGTAGGAATCCCGCAAATTGTAGGAATCCTAATACAAGTTAACATTCCCTCTCAAGTTGGTGCATCGATGTATCACATGCCCAACTTGTCTAGAAACCTGGAGAACTTGTTACTAAAAACTGCCTTAGTGAGAATATCTGCTACTTGGTCGTCCGTTCCTATGGGAGGAACCTCAATTACTTTGTTATCTAGCTTTTTCTTTAATAAAGAACCGATCAACCTCTACATGCTTGGTCCTATCATGTTGCACTGGATTATGAGCAATATCACGAGCAACTTTATTGTCACAAAATAACTTCATCGATTGGCTATGGTTGACCCCCACATCTTGTAATAGAAACTTAAGCCACAAGAGTTCACAGATACCAAGTGCCATGCCTCTAAATCCAGCTTCTGCGCTTGATCTTGACACAACATTCTGCTTCTTACTTCTCCACGTTACTAGATTTCCTCCAACAAAGGTAAAATACCCGGATGTTGAACGCCTATCATCCGTGGATCCGGCCCAGTCAGCATCCGTATAGCACTCAATTTTGAAATGCCCATTTTTTCAAAATAAAACTCCTTTACCAGGGCTTCCTTTCAAGTAACTCAATATTCTCATGATTGCACTCATGTGTTGTTCTCCCAGATTGTGCATATATTGACTAATTATGCTCAAGGCATGAGCCAGATCCGGTCTAGTGTGACCCAAGTACATCAATCTTCCTACTAACCGTTGATACGTCCCTTTATCAATCGATCCTTGGGTCCGATCAATACCCAACTTCATTCCTTCAGCCAACAGAGTGGATACCGGCTTGCACGCTGTCATACCGGTTTTTTTTAATAGGTCAAGAACATACTTTCTTTGCGATAGAAATATCCCGGACTTGCACCTCGACACTTCAATCCCAAGAAAATATTTTAAAGAACCAAGATCTTTCATTTCAAATTCTGTGGACAAATAATTTTTCAAGGCTGCTTGCTCAGCAAGATCATTACCAGTAACTACCATATCATCCACATATACAATGAGAGCTGTAACATTTCCATCCCGGTGTTTCAGGAATAACGTGTGATCCCAATTACTTTGTCTATACCTGAATGCTCTCATTGGTTGGGTAAACCTACCAAACCAGGCTCGTGGAGACTGCTTCAACCCATACAATGATTTCTTAAGTCTACATACCTTGGGTTTCTGTATGTCTGGATCCCTCCATCCGGGTGGAAGGTCCATGTAAATCTCCTCAGTTAAATCTCCATGGAGGAATGCATTTTTTACATCAAACTGTTGCAAAGGCCAATCTAGATTTGCTGCTAAGGACAGTAGAACACGAATTGTGTTGATTTTTGCCACTGGTGCAAATGTATCAGTGTAGTCGATGCCATATTTCTGTGTATATCCCTTTGCCACCAATCTTGCCTTAAAGCGATCTATTGTTCCATCTACTTTGTATTTCACTGTATAGACCCATTTGCATCCCACAAATTTCTTTCCAGCTAGTAAGTCAGTTATTTCCTAGGTAGCATTCTTCTTCAACGATCTCAATTCTTCATTCATTGCATCTTTCCAGCAGGAATCTGCTAAGGCCTCTTACACACTGTTAGGAATAGATACGGTAGATAATTGATATACAAATGACTTATTTGATTCTGACAGGTGACCGGTTGACACATAATTGTTTAATGCGTATCTCACTCTTGAATCAGAATTTGGCTCACTCATGGAATACTTGTGTTTACACTTAAGATCTGCCTCGTAAATAGGTTTGGGAATACCTCGATTAATACGCTCTGGAAGGTGACGGGGTGGAATTGCATCCGGTATGGAAGACGATTGGTTATGAGAATTAACAGAGGATGAGTTCATACTTGGATCATGTATACCATCGGAAGGAAAATCCTGTGACAATTGCTGCAGTTGTTGCTCGGTTCTATTGTAAGTAGTAGGCTGCAGCTCATTATCAAGCCCCAACCTCGTGGGACCAGTGGGTTGTTCTTCCTCCTGCAATGTTTGTTGCTCCTCAGAGTCGTTGTTTTTAGTAGCCTGATCACCATAACATGTTGCTCTTCGTGTAGCTAGTTTCTAGCCACAGGAGAGTAATCAAATGTCAAAACTTCAGTATTATCTCGGGTCAGAACTTCACTGCTTCGGTACTCCTCCTGAAGTGAGGACGTAGAGGGTCCAAAAAACATTTCATTCTCATGAAAATTCACATCCTGTGTAATAAACATTCTTTTACTCGAAGGATGATAACAACGATATCCTTTCTGGGTAGTAGCATAGCCCAAAAAAACACAATGAATGGAGCGAGGCTCAAGTTTATTATGTCGTTGAGGAGGATGCAGATGAATAAAAGCTACACACCCCAAGACCCGTGGGGGAAGATTGGGAGTCGGTGGACTGCTAATCTGAGATGTGAGAGCCTGAAATGGTGTATTGAAGTTGATAGTATGAGAAGAAAGACGATTAATAAGATAAGCTGCGGATGTAAGCGCCTCTCCCCAATACTGTAGAGGCAGATGTGTTGCAATGAGCGAAGCACGAACCACGAACCATTTCTAACAGGTGTCTATTTTTTCGTTCAGCAGCCCCATTCTATTAAGGAGTATACGGGCACGTGGTCTGATGAACAATACCATGCAGTTCCAGGAAGGAACGAAGTTCTAAATTAACATATTCACCACAATTGTCACTTCTAAGAACTTGGATCTTGTTGTTGTATTGCACCGTAATCATTTTATGAAACCTCTGAAAGGCTGAACTGACTTCGCTTTTTGATTTCAACAAAGCGACCCAAGTCATTCTGGTACAATCATCAATAAAAGTAACAAACCATTGAGCACCACCAAGAGTAGCTATTTTCGACGGTCCCCATACATTAGAATGCACAATCATAAAAGGAATGGTACTTTTATTGAAACTTGGAGGAAAAGAGGTTCGATGGCTCTTAGCCATTTCACAAACATCACACTTAAATTGGGAAACATCAGTCCTGACAAACAAACTAGGAAATAACTTGTGTAGATAGCTGAAGGAAGCATGCCCAAGACGTCTGTGCCACATCCAGATATCCGAAACTTTATTAGTATTCCTTTGAGACCCATAACTGGAAAGGGCTTGAGTCAGCAAGCTAGAACTGCTGGTGGTCAGTTCCAAGTAATAAAGTTTTCCTCTTCTAATACCATAACCAATCGTCTTCCGTGTCCGGATATCCTTAAAAACACAAAAATAAGGCCAAAAAATAACCAAACAATGTAAGGTAAGGGTTATTTGAGCAATAGACAACAAATTATAGTTTAAAGAGGGAACCACAAGAACAGTGTCAAGTTCCATGGTATCAGTAAGGGAAACAGTGCCTTCCCCAATAACAGGGACGACATTACCATTAGCAACATTGACCTCGGTTTGGGCTGATGTTTTTAGTGATGGAACCTGTCTAGAATCGCAAGTCATATGTTCAGTAGCTCCGGAATCAATTATTCATGTATTATTCATAACAAAAGTAGAAGTACTTAGTGCCTTACCATCTCTACCTATTGCAGCAACCATGGCAAATGCCTTGTCTACTATCTGGTCTGAATTCGTCATGGTTTCTGCAATAGAGGCTCGTGACTTGTTGCACCGAGGATCACGGGTTTTATCCTAATTCTCAGGATATCCAATCAGCTCAAAACAACGACTCTTAGAGTGTCCTGGCAGGCCACAGTGTGGGTATTTTCCTTGGGAACGATCCCAGCTTGGCTGGCTAGGCCGAGTTTGTCCTGGCCGGTTTTGTGACCCTCCTCGGTTCAACCCAGAGGATGATCCACGGGTTTTTGCTGCCATGGCAGCAGGTTCACTCTTGTCAACCTCCATCTTCATTGCTTCCTTCCTATCAGCTTCACAACGAACATATACATAAAAAGCCTGAAGGCCAAGTGGGGGATCCTTCCGTAACACTTCTCCACGTACCTGATCAAACCTGTCATCAAGACCACCAAGAAATATATAGACTCGTTGTCTCTCAGTGGATTTCTGAAACATCTTGATGTCGTTTTCACACTCCATGGATACTCTATTAAAGTGATCCAATTCTTGGAAAATCTCAGTTAGCTCCCCAAAATAGGTTGCCAAAGGTCGGCTATTCTGACGAAGACGTGATGCCTTCTGATTCAACGAATAAATCCTAGCCTCGTCATTCTCATCAAAGTAAGCTACTTTAAGGGAGTCCCAAATCTCCTTTGATGTAGACAACCGAATGTATCGTTTCATAATCTCAAGCTTCATTGAAGACAAAAGCCAACTCTTGATTTTTTGATCTTCAGAGAACCAGTCATCATATTTAGGATCGTCTTTATAAGGTGCCTTGATCGACCCACGGAGATATCCCATCTTCTTCCTTCCAGCAATATGGATCTGAATGAGAGGAGCCCATAAATCATAGTTTTTTTCATCCAAAACCATACCAATATTAAAGTTTGAATTTTCTGTCTGCACCATGATTTGAGCAGCTGCTGGAGCATCTTGAGAATCTGCCCCCTTTTCTTCAGCCATCTCTCTTACTGTTGGTATAGCCTAAAACTTGCAGTTTTGATAGATTTTGGAACAATACAGACAGACTTACAAAGTAGGGGAGGGGCAGCAACAACTTTAAAGTTGCTCGTTGGAACCGGCAGCAACAACTCTAAGTTGCTCGCTGCAATTACTTAGAGATACGGCAGGAAGCAAAAATATTTAGGGTTCAGTGTTTTCTTTTCTATTTTAGCTCTGATACCAAGAAGAAAATAATGCTTTTTTATTCTCTGTTTTCATCATACAACAGGTATATATATATATATATACAGCCCTACACTTTCCTAACAGAATAAGGAAAGACTAATTACTTCCTAAACTAGGAATCCCGCAAATTGTAGGAATCCCGCAAATTGTAGGAATCCTAATACAAGTTAACAGAAACAACACAGGTGGGTAACAAGAAATTGATTGCAAAGTTCAAATCAATTTGGGATTGTTTTGAAACAATTTAATAATACATCCATGAATGATTTTCCAAAAAAATTTGGCAATGATGATTAATATACAGCTTTAATGCCAGTTTTGCTACTGAAAATTCTTGATTGATAGAGTTGTTATAACTCTGAGCCATTTAATTTATGGATACAAAATAGTTTGAATAGCTTATTACATTGCATCCATTCATGAATTCCTTGTATATCTATTTTTAATGTTAAGAAATATGTGGGAGGTTTAAGGTTTTTGAGACTTGGCTATGGTAATTTTTGGTTTGAGCAAAACTCTAATGTAAGATTGCCTAAGATGATACAATCCAATTTGTTGAAGGTGTAGTGGAGCCATGTCCCTGTTTATCAGGGAGAACCTACTTGGTGGATGCTACATTACGATGATATTAATGGATTTAACTGAGGTAATTTGATTTTGAAATTTATGTAGAGTTTGATATGCTGTAAAAATGGATTGGACGGTATAATCTTTTTGTGAAGTTTCTTGGAGTATTTATTTTTTGGCCATTCCAGTGGAAAAGTTTTTGTTTATTAAAAGGAGTACAATAAAATCATTAAATTTTTTGCAAAAGAATAAATCAAGGTGATCTGTATTAATATAAAAATAAAAATAATTATTATTACAATTTAAAATTTAAATAATAGTTGATTTGAGGCAAAGTTTGAGTTATAAACCATGTTAATCATTAATATGGGTTAATATAGAAATAAAAATAATTATTTTTATAGCTTAAAACTTAATATAAGTTGTTGTAACCCATTTTTGGATCCTACAAATAAATATATATATATAAAAAAATTGAACAGTGTCGTTTTGACATTGTTCCTCTTCCTGCATGCTGCTAGAGCCCCCACGCCCTTCGATGACAAGAAACCAGGGGAGTCGCGCCTTACCAGCCGCGCTCACTGCCCAACCAACCAGCAGGCCGCTCCCCTGCTCCCCATGCGCAGCAACGTCCCCGCTCCCCCTTCGCCTATAAATACTGCTCTTAGCAACTGAAAAGGGGAGGCGGGGATTTTTTGGAAGAGAGAGGTTTGTTTTGAAAGACACAGGGGGAGAGATTTTTGAAACTGATAGAGGAAGAAGTTTGAAACGAGGAGAGTGACGGTGAGAGTTTAAGAAGAGAGGAAACGAAGCAGCAAAACACTGCTCGCCACCGAGGATAGCTCACCATCTTCTTCCCACCCGCAGCAACACCACCAGGAACAGAGCACTTCATCATCACCACCAGCTGCCACTGTCTTCCCCGCCGGCAACACCACCGTGAGAAACAGAAGGAAGAAAGGGAAGCAGGGGAGAACAGAGCTGAAGAAAAGACACATAGGAGAAAAGGAAAAAAGGTCGTTCCACCACCAGTGCCTCCACGAAGCAGCGGCAGAGAGGGAAGAACATTGCTGGCAGCAGAGAACACCCGAGAACCAACAAAGAAGGAGCTGACAGAAGCAAACAGGGAAGGAAACCAGAGGCTGGCGCCTCTGCATGGGGAAGAAGAAGAGAAAATAGTTGTTGACACCGGGCTCCACAGCCACTAACCACCGTCCAGCCATCTCTGATCAGCCGCCACCAGCATAACCATCGGCTTCTTTTCTCAAGAACGCAGGAAATAACAGAGGAAGCCACCATCACAATCGGCTTCACCTTCTTCAGAACCAGGGAACCAGCAGAGAAGGTCAGCAGCACCATAGACTTTTCTTTCTCCAGAATCAGCTCCCCAGACCGCCACCTCCTGCACCTCAATGAAGCTGCTGTAAAGAGGGAAGAACAGCGTTGACAGAGGGAACAAAGGAAACCAAGAGAAGGAGCAACGCCTTTGCAGAGGGGAAGAGAAAACAACTGTTGTCCCCGGCTTCTACAGCCACCGACCACCATCCAAGCCACCCCCGGTCGGCCACCACCAGCACCACCGCGAGTGTACGCCATTGCCATCGTCTTCAATCACCGTTTCCGCCACCAGGTTTGCTCCCCACGTCGCTGTGCATGCACCATTTCCTTGCATTTCACTGTTCAAGTGAAATATAATTCACTTGAACAGTGAAATGCTATTTCACTGTTCGTGAAATATAATTCACTAGTTACTGTGCTGGTGCGCAGTAACCAGTCTGTGCTTGTTTTGGGCTGGAACCCCGGCCCAACCTATGCTGCTGGGCTGAGTCTAGCCCTGTAGAAACCAGGCCCCAATTTATTTCGGGCCGATTTTGGCCCAGTTTTCTTTTGGGCCGGGTCTGGCCCGCTCGAACAAAAATTCTTCAAAAAATTATTTCAAAAAATATGTGATTTTCTGTAATTTTATTACTGTATTTTGATCAATATCGGTTTGTATTTTTATACTGTAAAGATACAAATCCGGTAATAAAATAATCGGTTTTTGTCAAGTTTTCAAAAAATGTTTTGTTTTCATGCATACGGCCTAGTCTCTCCAATATATATATATATATATATATATATATATATATATATATATATATTTATATATATATATATATTCTAACATCATATTTTCACACAACAAAGAAAATTTCAAAAACAATATATGTATTAACATGCATTTCGGCTTTAATAACGAGTTTATTAAAGCCATGAGAACTATGCCAATATTTCAAAAATTCTAAAAAAATCTTTTTGTCTTCTTTTAGTATCTGGGATTATGAATTTATACGTAAAACATATTCCTGATATTAAAAATATGGTTTTTATATAGATGTTAGAACGGTTAGGTTTTACCCGATAAGATAAGGACCTCCTTATTGAGGAGGACTTTTCTTGAACCATAGACGGACCAACAACTAGGAAACACAACGAGACCTTGAATTTTATCAGACAAATAAACAATGCAGCTTACCTTAGGTAGGGCGTATTTGGGGTGCTAATACCTTCCCTTTACGCAACCAGTCCCCGTACCCAATCTCTGAGACCAGTTAGGGTTCCTAGTGACCAAAATACTAGGTGGCGACTCCCATTCCATTTTCCACCAATAAAAGACTAGATTTTCTTATCCCTCATATTGGCCAAATAAAGATAGATAAATAGGGACACACATCACATTTAGATTGAAGTGGAATCTTCGCCGCGACGCGCGGGTGACGTGCGACATAAGTGATGACCTAAAGCAAGACCTTGACTATGTGTTTGGAAGATCAACTAGGGTTGGTTTAGTTAATACATGAATAAAAATAGTTATTATGATTGTTTTAAAATCTAATTCAGGAATTGAGACAAGGCCTAGTCATGAGTTAAGAGGGTCAATCTAAGTTGATATAAATTAAAAATAAATTAAACCAATCTTATTTTGATAACAAAAAAATCAATATTTTTTCAATCGTGTTCTATATCGGGTTGACTTGATTATAAGTCAACTTGAATTTTTGATTGGATCAAGTTAGATCAATACTTCTTCTAATTTGTTTTTACTCATGTCTTGTCTAAATTTAATAAATACAATATAAAACAAAATTATTTAGTCTAAAACACACTAAACATAAAAATAAATTGATTTTTTTTAATCTCTGTTGTTCAAATTGAGTTTTAACTACACTTTTTACACCTTGTAAGTGGAATTAGGGTCTGAAAAACTCAACATTGTGTGTTGTCATCAGCTTCATCTCCTTCATAACCCACCAGATCGGAGTTAAATAATAGCATTACATCATTTATTAATTTCTCAAAATGTTTATGCGCTTTTTTTTTTTTTGTTCTTGTGGATGAAGTTGCAATGTGCAGAAATTGAAGTCCAAATTACCATTCAGAAATTAATGGAAATTCTAATCAATATATATATATATATATATATGTGTGTGTGTGTGTGTGTGTGTGTGTGTGTTAGAAATTCAAGTCCTTCGAAAATTATGGCTCAATTACCATTCATCTAGAATCAATATGGTGAACTTGTTAGCTGTCATTCTATGTGTTGCATGTGTCCGCGCGACGTCGCAGAGATCGTCTACCCTCTCAAGGTGGAATGTATGTCTATCTAGCAAGTATGAAGAGACAAGAAATTCTTGTCTTTTGTCGGTGAAAAATTTGAATGGGAGTCGCCACCTAGTATTCTAGTTACTAGGAACCCTAACTAGTCTTAGAGATCAGGTATGGAGATTAGTTGTTTAAAGGGAAGGTATTAGCACCTCAACTACGCCCTGCCTAAGGTAAGCTGCATTGTTTTGTTGTCTGATAAAATCTAAGGTCTTGTTGTGGTTTCTAATTGGCGGTCTGTATACTGTTTAAGAAAAGTTCTCCTCTGTAAGGAGATCCTTATCTTATCGGATAAAACCAACTGTCCTATGTCATCAAATACCTTTTGAATATCGGGAATATGTTTTACGTATAAATTCGTAATCCCTTATACTAAAATAAAACAAAATATTTTTTTGGAATTTTTGAAATATTGGCCAAATTCTCGTGATTTTAATAAACTGGTTATTAAAGCCAAAATGCATGCTAAAACATTTATTTTTTTTGAAGTTTTCTTTGTTGTATGAAAATACAATATGATTTTTAGCTTTGAGAGAATTGACCGTATGCATGAAACAAAAATATATTTTTTTATGTTTTGACAAAAACCAGGTGTTTTAATACCGGATTTGTATTTTACGGTATAAAAATACAAACCAATATTAAGCAAAATTTAGTAGAAGAATACTAAATTGCAATTTAAAATTCATTCAATCAAGTCTTAAATTGCAATTTTGATTTTAAAAATCAATTCAATTGCATTCCTGCCAAATTCAATCGTCAGCCTTGAAGTTGGCCGCCTTTTTCACTTTAGTCCTTGGTCTCTGATTTATGCAATTGGACCCTCAATTGATCAATAAACTTATAATTTTTTTAATTTGGCCCCCTGATTCGGTTAATTACAGCCCCTCTATTTACGCTCCTTTTCTAATTTGGTCCTTGGTTTCAGATTTCTTCAATTAAGTTTCTAATTGGCCATCAAACTTTAATATTTATGCAATTAAGTCCCTGATTTGACCAAATCAACTCTCAAAAATTATAATTTGACCCCGGAACTTTAATTTCTTCTAATTAAAGTCTAAAATGACTTCAAAATCAAATTTTCTTGCAATCAAAACCTCTATAAATTCAATTAAACCTTCACTAAAATTTAATTGAGTCCATAAACATCTGATTTTAGACTTTTCTTCCTCAAATTCAATTTTTTTTGTCAACAAAGCTCTCAACAGTCAACAACGTACTGTCAAATTTCAATCTTTGTATTTTTAATATTTTAAAAAGGGTGCGTCCGTCAACTATGAATGCCGTGGACGCAAAGAAGATGAAGGCTGCACCAATGAAACAAGTCGTGATTGCAAGCCATGATGATGGAGCTAGCACTGCATAACTTCCTGTGATGAATGCGATGACCATTGCTGGGATGGCACATATGGTTAAAGTAGATGTCCAATTTCCTTTCATATCCTCTTCCACTTGACCTCTTGTTCCAATCGGTGCCCAACAAAAGTGCATGAAGAGAGCAGAAATTGAGAGAAGCATTGCTATTGCATCTGATATAACGAAGACTACAAAAGCAGCATTTTTAAGAAGAACTGCAATGCCTTGTTCGTTTTTGTAACCGCCAGGCATGGTGAAAGCAGCTGCAAATGTAACTGTTGCTACGAGTGCCGCTACAAGTACACGAGTCTCCATTCCTCTCTCAGAAATAGAGAGGTACTCTTTTTTCATCATAGCTATGGGCCGTTGAAGAGGTCCACTCCGTACATCTTTCAATGATTCCAAAATCTCTTTCTGCAACAAGTTTCGGCTATGAAATTAAACGAATCTTTCTTTTCCTTTATCATCTGTAGACTCTCAACCTTTGTTTGCTATCATAATTCATAACCAGCGAGTTTGAAATCAAGTAATTTTGTTTCTTTTAGCTAGCAACAATATATATTGCTTTTGTTGCTACGAGGACTGTTTGTTTTTTAGTTTGAAATTGTTTTTAGGTGCAATTTAAAAGGGTGTTGCTCAAAAAAAATATCAAATTAATTTTTTAAGTATTTTTTTAATAATTTTAATGGGCTAATACTAAAAATAAAAAAATTATTTTAATATATTTTTTAATAAAAATTATTTAAAAAAACATCTCATACCACATTACCAAAGACATCCTGGAACAAACCAGCATCAGTTTAGAGGACAAAGCAAATAGTGTGTTATATTGACAGAAGGATTCTATTCTATCTTTATTTTATTTTTTAAAAAAGGGAGACAAACCAAGTGAATTTATGTTTGATTGATGTGCTTTATTAATAGTGCATACGTAGTTATTGTTAGAGTTGAAGTAATTTTTTTTTAACAAGATTGAATGAATATTATAATTTATCCTCCTTTGATATTTATGAAAATAATCTCACATCATTCCTCTGACAATTTAAATTTAATTTTGTTTTGGTAATTTTTTCAAATGCAAAGACTCTTTCGCGTTTAAGAGTGCGACTCGCTAAAAAATCAAATCGAGGGAATTACCTTTGTTTCAGGAAAATTTCGTCCCAAGATGTCATCAACGCTGAGGTTTCGCTTGTTAAGGCCACACATCTTCTTGTACGCATGTATCCAATCACTACTCAATCTCTGCTGGGGAAAATTGCCTAAAGCAGCATATAGATGCAATGGTGTGTTTCCATCGTTATCCTTCTCGTATTTAAGTTTCTCAAAGTGAGGAATCCATTGAGGGAAATAGAAATATCCTTTTATAGTTGTGGCAGCGTAGTGAAGGACATTCCAACCTCTGTTATCCACTAGTTCACAACAAGCTGGACAAGGGTTCATAATCGCTCTCACTGCTGCCACATCGCCTCGAACGACGGCCAAGTGAAGGGCTGTTCTCTTCTCTGAATCGACAATGTAGGCTGCGGACACATCATGTTCTAGTAGTACTTTTACTGTAGGCACACCATGAGATAAATAAGGGAAAAAGGCAGCGTAGTGAAGTGGGGACCACCCGTCATCGTCGGTTCTTCTCGTCAAACTCGGGTTTCTTTTCAATATCTTTCTAGCTGTCTCTGCAATAAACCATAAAAAAATATATGGTACATATTAGGAAATATATGAATAATATTATGGTTAATGCGTAATCTACGCTAGTAATTTAGTGATCTTTAATTTGGCATTTTTCTCTCTTTAATTGTATTATAAATGCCCTTTCTTGCTTTCTACGTTCTTATAGTCGCTATTCAATATTGTTTATGCATCATTTTTTTTATTGGTTCTTATTATTTGGTCATATTTAAAATAATAATATGGAAATGTCAACAACTCCAACTTCATTTGAACTAGATGACCAAAGTTTTTAAGAAAAACTATAAACAACAAGAATAAAGTTCAATATTATTATGAGCCTTTAAATTATCATTTTAACGTGGAATCCAAACGTATATAAGAACATTTTGGTCCTAAAATCTTATAATCATGCAAATAAGTCCTTAATTAAATAGACAAGGAAATTCATTGTCTTCTTATGATGTATTTTCTTTCCCTTGTATCTTCCAATGAATTATATAAGTAATAAATACAATTTAACCTTTAATTTAACAAACATACAATGAATATTTTTGTTTTTTTTTCCTTTATTAACTTCTATATCAAATAAATGTGATAGAGTAAACGAAGAATTTGACAAATGAACAATAAATGAAAAGATCAATATCCTAAAGGTTGAAATAAGATTTTTTAAAGAAACATAAAATAAATGAGTTTAAATAAAAAGAAACTAAAATCTAAAAAATACAATATATTTTGTTCTAAACAGATAAGGGTTTCTCTTGAATTAAAAACGAATTTAGTTATGGTTTCCGATAATAATTTATGAATTCAAAGCTTTACAGTTCAGAATAAAATCTTACCATGATCACCATGCATGGCTGCCGCGTGTAGTGCGGTTCTGCCATGAGAACCACTATATTCCACTGACTTGCAATTACTCAAGATTTCGTCGATCACTTTTTTTCTATTTTCTTCATGTCTTTTAAACCTCCAATTAAACCTTACATTGGCAGCAATATAATCATAATTAGATATATGTGATTTTTATTAACATTTTAAGTCCAATAAAAGAGAATTAAAAACCATTAAATTTTGCTATTTTTTATTGTTCTTAAAAAACAATTAGGGAGATAAGTGGACTTATTCATATTGAATTAATATGTCTCGAGTTCAAGAACATATATAGCATAAAAAAAATAAGCAGGTAATCCTATTATTATAGAAGCATTGCTTTTCTAATATCTTTTATGATAATTTAAAAAACAGATTTACTTAAACATTATAAAGCTGAACAAATTAAAATTAATCAACAATTACATTTATATAATCTTAAAATGATAGTATTCTAGATTGATATATAGATTTGTAAAAAATTGGTTAATCTAGTATATATTAAAAAAAAAAAAAAAAAGATGTTGATCACATATAGTATCGAATCGGTATCAAACTCTGTTTGAGACTAAAACAAATGTTCACAAACCTCATATTGGCAGCAATATAAAGTGGAGTTTCTCCATGAACATTGGCGGAATATGAAAACTCAGGGTCCTCTTTAGTCAATATTTCCACCACTTGGGCTTGGATATTTCGAGCTGCCACATGCAACGCTGTATCTTGCTCTTCATTGGCCGTCCTCAACATCTTTTTTGCTTCTGTTACTCCGCTCTCTGGATCAGTAGGTCGAGCTTTTGCGCGGTCAATGAGGACTCTTACCACGTTGGAACGCCCATATCTTGCCGCAAAATGGAGTGGGATTTCACCTTTCTTATTGGCCTGCAATAATAGTGGTGGACACATATCAATAATTTGGCCAACAAAATCAGTGGATTTCGATCCTTTACGTTGGTTTTCTAAGTAAACATGAAGAATTGTGTTTTTTTTTGGAGTCAATAGCTCATTGAGAGAAGTTGGAAGACGATCCTTAAATGGGTTGATGTTGCCTGCTTCTGCAGCTTTGTACAATTTTGGTTCCATGTAAGTGATGCTATTCATTTGTTGATCAGAGGAATTCATCTTGTATGACTGTTGTTTGTTGAAAATGGTTGTTGATAGAAGTAACTATTTTGGCTAGTTCCATTTACTAGCTAGGCTTGTAAGCCTATTTATACTAATTCATCATTATGAATAAATAAATAAATAAAGCAGAGGAAGCTGTCTGAGTTCTGTGAGAGATCGAATAGAATGAAATGATTCTAGAAGTTTCATCTAAGGATTTAAATTTTTATATGTTCAAAAAATATAAAACAAAGTATAAAAATAAATTTAAATTTTTAAGTTGAAATGGTTATTTAATATTTTCAAATATAGATGATTTCTTAAGAAGTTAAATACATGCTTAGGAAATAATAGACAGCTTTAGCACAATCATATTTCGTTTCTTTTCACTTTTTGCTGCAATTTTCTCTTGCTGGGAAGTTATGCAACATAGGTATTAATTCATAAAATTATTAAAATTCAACAAAATAATGCAAAAAATATTTCAATAACAACTAAAATTCAACATAGGTATTAATTCATAAAATTATTAAGAACACAAAATTGAACAAAAACAATGACAAAAAAACAAAAATAATGCAAAAAAAAAAAAAACACACACACACACACACACACACAAAAAAGAAGAAAAATGAATGAAAAATTCTTCCCTTAATGGCATACTTAATTCAAACTAAGAATTAAAAAACAAAAACAAAAGAAAAGAAAATAGATTGTTAAAAAACCCACACAAAAAAAAAAGACAACATACCTAAGGATAAGAAGAGAAGATGATGCTTGATTTCAGCTAAAAAGGAGAGAGAGAGAAGAGAATTGTGTTAGTTGAGAAGAAGAGAGAAGAAGATGATGTCTTATTTGTTCTGATTCTGGTCTTTTTAATTTTGATTTATCAACGAAATTACCAGCAAACTATTAAATATTAATATTTTTAATATTTCCAACGGTGATTCTATCTGTAAAGTCAAATGAAAATTTCCAACTTGTACGAAAATTCTTAGAAACCTCTCTAAATATTACCAATGACTTTTCAGTCCGTCAGTGATTCCGTTGGAAAAAAAAGTAAATAGTCAACAATTACTAGGAGTAGTAATTATCAACGTATTGGAATTCTTATCGTCACTAGAATATAATGACAGACATATTTTGTCAGTATACCCATGTGTAATGTACATCATGAATAATGACAGGGAGAAGGAAAACATTTTCCATCGTCACTAGAATATACTGATAGATATATTTTGTTGGTATACTCGTGTGTAATGTACATTATGTTAGTATTTTCATCATTGTAAAATAGTGTCCGATTCTAAATTGTATATGTATTCCCTATCTATCCATCCTACAAATACTTAAATTCACAACTGCACACACAACACAATAACAATAGCTCATATCACAATAATAAAACAAATATTTCCTTGTCATTCAACAATAAATTAACATCATTGTCATTATATTAAAGTGAGTTTCATTCATAAATATTACTTTATAATTTATGACATTACATATTCATGTTGTGAAAATTAATCAAAATTTTCTTCTTGTTTGTTAATTGACTTGTTTTCATTTCCATCATAATCTTTTACATTGATTTCATTATTTTCATCGACAATATTTTATGTACAATGAAATGTTATTATATATATTGAAATGTTGTTTTATTTTAGGGTGTGCGTGTGTTTTATAAACTTCTGTTATTATATACATTGAAATGTTGTTTTATTTTAGGGTGTGCTTGTGTTTTATAAACTTCTTAAGTCTGACAAATATTGATGTAGTAGCATAACTTCCTAGAAAGTCAAAGTATCAATATTTTCTCTTATAAAAGAATAAACAAAAGTGCAAAAATAATCACATCTCTTTTCCTTTTCACTTTTGTAATGTGAAATCCTTTACCTTGCTAGGAAGTTATGCTTTACACAAGGGAATGAAGAATAAAAAAATTTTTATTTTTTTTATTGTCCTTAAAAAACAATTACGTACACAAGTGAGGTTTATTCATATGATAGAAACATTGCATCTCCTATATATAATATATTTATTATATCACTATAATAAATATATTATAGTGATATATATATATATATATATATATATATATATATATAGAGAGAGAGAGAGAGAGAGAGAGAGAGGGTGGGGTTAGATATGTTGTAAAATTAAATACAATGAACATAAACAAACTATAACTTGGGACATATATAGACACTATTCTTAAAGATATTTTCTTAACACAAGGCTATCCTCCAGGATCCAACTTCTTCCTCTAAAGACGAGGGTTACAGAAACAGCAACAATGATAAAAAAGAAATATCAGCAAGTCTTGCAAACACAAAAAAATAATACTATGATTTATTTTTATGTTTTGCTACGTTTGATTGTAAGAGTGGATGGTATCTTAGGCTACTAACATGTAATAGATAGTTAGAAAATAAATAAAAAAATTAAAAATTATTCAAAAAGATAAAAAAATAAAAGAGCTGTTAGGAAATTAAAATGTTATAGCTATTAAAAATATTGTTAAAAAGAGTTAGAGCTATTAAAAACATATTCACAAAAATCTGATTTCTTTGTAACCCATTTCCATCAGCACAGATATTTCATTATTTAAAAAACTTGTGACCATTTTCAAATGCAAATTTAAAATGGTTTTGAAAAACATTAATAATATATATATATATATAGTCGCTTATTTTGGTCGCAAAATATTGACAAAATTTCTATTTTGTATGGATTAATTAATTTTTCTAATTTGATAGTTATTGCTAACTAATATCATAGTGATCATCATAATTTTTTAAAAATAATTATTATTCATAAAAAAAACATTAACATCAATAATAATCATAATTTTCAATAATGAAACAAACATTTTAGCTAAAAATTGGGAACATTAATTACAACCTAAACAATAAGTACTAGATTTGCTATCAAATAAAATTCTGTTGAATTTTTTTTTCAAATATAATAATTTTTTGGAATGATTTGCTAATCACAAATAGAAAATAAAGAATTTTAAAAAAAAATTGTGATCCAATTTTTTAGTTTCATTCACTTCACTGAATAGAGTTTTATGAATGTATGCATAACATATACAGTAAAATGTTGTTTTAGTTTAGTATATGTATATGGGGGGTTGTGCGTGTTTGATTTAATTACTTTTCAAGTCTGACAAATATTGATGTAGCGGGAGGATAGAAAAATTGCAGAAGGGAAGAATGTAGTTTATATTATGCTGTACTGGATAACATAATCGAAACGGTTTGTATTTAAATACATCAGTAAAAGAGTAAGAAAAGGAGATATGCATAATTCTAGCAGATATTCTTCAAGAAGTATAGCATAAGATTTATCAAGTTCACGGCAGATCATAAGGAAGCTTGATTTGGGATTTTCCGAGTGTAAGCTTCCTTCTCTGAAACATTTTCCTTATCAAAAACCTTAACACGAGATACTTAGATATATACAAGTGTCAAAGTATCAATATTCTCTATTTATAGAAAAGAAAAGAATAAAAAAAGTGCTAACATAATCACAATTCTTTTCCTTTTCTTTCTTGTGTTGCAAAATCCTTTGCCTTGCTAGGAAGTTTAAAAGAGTAAGAAAAGGAGGTATGCATAATTATAGCAAATATTCTTCAAGAGTTATAGCATAAGATTTATCAAGATCACGGCAGATCATGAGGAAGCTTGGTTTGGGATATCTTGAACGTAAGCTTCCTTCTCTGAAGCATTTTCATTATCAGAAACCTTAACACGAGATATTTAGATATATAGGAGTGTCAAAGTATCGATATTCTCTATTTATAGAAAAGAAAAAAAAGATTAAAAAAAATGCTAACATAATCACATTTCTTTTCCTTTTCTTTTTTGTGTTGCAAAATCCTTTTAACAATGAAAGTATTTTTAAAAAAATTTATTGTCCTTCAAAAATTATTAGGAAGACAAGTGTGGTTATTCATATTGAGCATTTGTCAAGTTCAAGAGTATAGACAATATAAAAAAACAGGGTATGATAGAAGTATTGATTCTCTAGCATCTTTTATGATAAGCTAAGAAAACATATTTACTTAAACATTATAGAGTTTAACATATCTAAATTAATCAAAAATTACATTTTTATAATCTTAACATCATAGTATTCTAGATTAATTAATTTGATTAATAAATCAATTAATAAAAAAATTAATTAATATATCATATACTATACAAAATTGTTGATTATGTATAGTTCGAATGGGTCTCAAACAAGGTATGAGACTAAAATAATGTTTACAAAAATCTAATTTCTTTGTAACCCATTTGCATTAGAACAAATATTTTGTATTCAAAAAAAATTGTGACCACCTTTCAAATGCAAGTTTGAAACATTTTTTTTTTAAAAAAACATTAATAATATATATATAGAGGTCATATATTGGTTGCAAAAAAAAATGATAAAAAATCTATTTAGTATGGAATAATTAATTTTTATAATTAGATAGTTATTAATAATTTAACATCATAGTAATCATCATCATTTTAAAAAATAATTAATTTTCATAAATAATAATTAAAAAAATTCAGTAATAAAAAATATTTTAAAATTTTTGCTAAGATTTGTGAACAAGATTTACAACTGATCCCAAATTTTCTATCAAATAAAATCTAGTTTTATTTTTTAAAAAATATTCATTGTTTTGGAATGATTTGTTGGTCACAAATAGAAAAATAAAGAATTTTAAATAAAATTGTTATTGAATTTTTTAATTTCATTCACTAAATATATAGCATTTTATGAATTTGTGCACAATATTTTATGTACAATGAAATGTTATATACATTGAAATGTTGTTTTATTTAAGGGTGTAGCATAACTTCCTAGCAAGTCAAAGTATCAATATTTCCTTTCATAAAAATATAAACAAAAGTGCATAAATAATCACATCTCCTTTCCTTTTCATTTTTGTGTTGCGAAATCCTTTACCTTGCTAGGAAGGTATGCTTTACACATGGGAATTAAGAATAAAAAAAATTAATTTTTTTTATTGTCCTTAAAAAACTTTACGTAGACAAGTGAGGTTTATTCATATCTATGATAGAAGCATTGCATCTCACATTCTTTATGATAATTTTTTTTTTAAAAAATAAACATATTTATTTAAGAATAGTAGATGTTGCTACTTAATTTTTAAACAATATTTTTGATAAATTTTTAGAAAAAATTAAAAATAACAAAAATTTAAAAAATATATTTTTAATATATTTACATCGTTTTTAGTATTTTTAATACCATCTAAAAAGATTTAAATTTTTAAACATGTTTAATTTTTAATGCATTAATTTTATAATTACTAATGTTTTTTATTGAGATGTTGATATTGTTTTTTTTTTTTAAAAAAATAAATTTAAAATAAAAAAATAAAAAAACAGTTGAGGGACAAATATGATTGTGGCCAAGCCATACTTCTCCTATAAATACCAGTTTACAGTGAAAAAAGAGTGGGAGGAGAAAATTTTGAGGAAAAGAGGAGCGGCCGAAAATGAGGGGAAACAAAAGAAAAAACCCTAAACCTCACCCTCTCTGAAAAGGCCGCCGCTCATCTTCTCTTCTCAGCTCTCTGGTCAAAAGACAGACAAGAACCGCCGCTATTAACCTTCAGCCACACACTGTCCCATTCCCCTCTCTCGGCCTTCTTCCCTGCACCCGAAGGAGCCTCCCCTCTCAGCCAAAACAGATCCACCAGAAGCCCCATTTCCTTCACCTCTGCATTCCCCCCCCTTGAACCAACAACCCGACAGACCCGAGACCCCTTCCCTCCTGAACCAGCCGCAAGCTCGCCAAGACCAAAAAGAGGGCAGAGTCGTTCGCCCCTCACTCTCCCCTCTTGCTGGCCGTTTCAGCTTCTTCTTGTCCATCGCCGACCGAAACATGTCTCCCTTCCATTCAGCCTCCAGCAGCAGCACAGACGCGACAGAAACACAGTCGCCAGCAGCTCCTTGGTCATAGCGCCGGCCACCTGAAACAGAGAAGAAGGGGAAACAAAAAGAAAAAACAGATCTGTAAAGAGAGAAGCAGATCTGAAAAAGGGGAAGGAAGAGAAGCCGATCTGTAAACAAAGAAAAACGAAAACAGAATTGCTTGTTGCGTTTTTGGGTTTTTGGAGGTAACGGAGTTGCTCACAGCCGACAGGAAGGTGAAGAGGGGACGAAGCCATTACGGATCTCCACCGCTCTCTGGATTTCGCGGCGGCGCGTGGTTCCTACATTTTCAGAAGTCGTCCTCTGCAATTCCTTATCAGAAACCTTAACCCGGGATACTTTGATATATGCGAGTGTCATGTATCAACATTCTCTATTTATAAAAAAGAAAAAAAAAGATTAAAAAAAAGTGCTAACATAATCACATTTCTTTTCCTTTTCCTTTTTTGTATTGCAAAATCCTTGGCCTTTTTAGGAAGTTATGCTTTACACAAGGAAATTAACAATGAAAGTAGTTTTGAAAATTTTTATTGTCCTTTAAAACCTATTAGGAAGACAAGTGTAGTTATTCATAGTGAGCATTTGTCAAGTTCTAGAGTATAGAGTCTATAGACAACATAAAAACAACAGGTAGGTAAAATCCTATTATGATAGGAATATCCAAATTAATCAAATATTACATTTTTATAATCTTAACATCATAGTATTCTAGATTACTTAATTTGATTAATAAATCAATTAAAAAAATTAATTAATATAGCATATACTAAATAAAATTGTTGATCACGTATAGTTCAAACCGGTCTCAAACAAGGTATGACACTAAAAAAATGTTCACAAAAATCTAATTTCTTTGTAACCCGTTTCCATTAGAACAAATATTTTGTATTCAAAACAAAATTGTGACCACCTTTCAAATGCAAGTTTGAAACATTTTTTTTTAAAAAAAAACATTAATAATATATATATATATATATAAGAGAGAGAGAGAGAGAGAGAGAGAGGTGTCATATATTGGTTGCAAAAAAAAGAAGATAAAAATTCCATTTACTATGGAATAATTAATTTTTATAATTAGATAGTTATTAATAATTAATATCGTAGTGATCATCATAATTTTTTAAAAAAAATAATTAATTCTCATAAATAATAATAATAATAATAATAATAATAAAACTTTTCAATAATAAAAAATATTTTAAAATTTTTGCTAAGATTTGTGAACAAGATTTAAAATTAAAATATTCATTGTTTTGGAATGATTTGTTGGTCACAAATAGAAGATAAATAATTTTAAAAACAATTGTTATCGAATTTTTTAATTTCATTCACTAAATAGCATTTTATGAATTTGTGCACAATATTTAAAAAAAATATGGTGCATATTAGGAAATATATGAATAATATTATGGTTAATGCGTAATCTACGCTACTAATTTAGTGATAAGTTAATATTTAATTTGGCATTTTTCTCTCTTTAATTGTATTATAAATGCTCTTTCTTGCTTTCGACGTTCTTTGGTTCTTAGAGTCGCTATTCAATATTGTTTATGCATCATATTTTTTTATTGGTTCTTATTATTTGGTCATATTTAAAATAATAATATGGAAATGTCAACAACTCCAACTTCATTTAAACTATAAACTATAAACAACAAGAATAAAGTTCAATATTATTATGAGCCTTTAATTAAATTATCATTTTAACGTGGAATCCAATAGTCTTACTAATCTAATAATTCATTTGTGTTCTTTTATTTCTAATTTTTAATTTTTATTTATGTTAGGGAAATTATATGCCCACACATACATGTCATATAGATTCCTTACATGCAAACGTATATAAGAACAATTTGGTCCTAAAATCTTATAATCATGCAAATAAGTCCTTAATCTTATAATCACACTTCTCACAGTTATGGTTTCCGATAATAATTTATGAATTCAAAGCTTTACAGTTCAGAATAAAATCTTACCATGATCACCATGCATGGCTGCCGCGTGTAGTGCGGTTCTGCCATGAGAACCACTATATTCCACTGACTTGCAATTACTCAAGATTTCGTCGATCACTTTTTTTCTATTCTCTTCATGTCTTTTAAACCTCCCTTAAAACCTTACATTGGCAGCAATATAATCATAATTAGATATATGTGATTTTTATTAACATTTTAAGTCCAACGATTATCGCATGGGTACAATGATTATCGCATTTATCTGGGGCACATTCACAGTCCTAGAGCTCTTTCTTGAGACTTGCCATCAGCACTTATATTATTGGTCTGAGCTTCTTCTTTCTTGTGTATTTAGTGTTTTGGTTCATTCGCAAGAATCTAAAAGATTTTCTATCAAATGCAAATTGTGAAACAATCAATGCAAATTTTCTATCAAATAAAACTCCGATGTATTATTTAAAACATTCTTATTGTTTTCGAAAATATTTGTGACATCAAATGTTCAGAAATCATGTATTTGGTTCTTAAATTGTCAATTTTTTATATTTTATTTTGTAATCGATACGCATTACAAGTCAAGTAGTCAAAAACTCTGACGTTATTATTTATTTATTTATATATTCGTGACTAAAATCTATTGACAACTACTAGTTTTGACAGCTAAATTTATTTTCAAAGTACAATTGGTTTTGATGATTTGTTTATTAATCAAATCGTAAAGTATTTATTTTTGTGTTTAAAAAGTATTATTGATTTTTTTTATAATTTTAAATTGTTTTAATATGCTAATATTTAAAATAAATTCTTAAAAATAAAAATAAATAAATTATGTTAATATATTTTTAAATAAAAAAATATTTTAAAAAATACTTTAACCACAAACTCAAAAGATTGTAAGAAAACTACTCTGAAAAGTTGGGATATGCCAAGTTTCATTCTTCTATGGCTTCTTTGCCAGCCAGCTAGCTTGTTCCATGAAGTGCATGAATGGTCGGAATAATCTCATCGACTCCACTGGATAACAAGTCAGACCTGAACTGCTCTTGAGATACAAAGAGACGAGACATTAGATACCATCTAGTTAATTACGGGTAACAATATTCCAAACTAAATTGTAATGTAATAAAAAAAAAAAAAAAAAACAAGAAGCTATGAATATGTGGACATGTGTTTTGATAGCATGAAATTTTTAAATTGGAAATTGAAAAGGATGATATTTTTATTTTAAAAAAAATGAATTAAAAATATTTGAATTAATAAATCACATAAAGAATATTTGTTCACGCTAATTAAAGGCTGAAACAGTTGGGTTTTTTTTTTGTAAAAAACAAAAAATAAATGCAAGTGTAAATATTTAACCTAATAACATGGTTGTTTTTTTATTATTTATTTACTTGTATGAAGATAAAATGAATTCTCTTTTAGTACATTACAATTTAGTTTCTTGTTTACATTACAATCCCAAGCACTAGCTTATACCGTAAGCTATAGAGTTACATTACGGGTAACTAAAAATATATTTTCGTAATAAAGATAGTTATTTGAATTCTTGGGAAAAAAAATATTTTTAGTTAAAATTCTCTTTTCATATTAATTTTTTTTTAATTTCAAAAGCATATTTTTTCTATTAGCAATAAAGTTTATTGGATAAAAAATAAAGAAAACTAACATAGAAATTAGAAAAATTATCAAAATGATCATATATATTTTAGAATTTCTAACTTTGAAGATATTAATAAAATATAATTACAACGAGCTCAAGATGATATTTCTGGGAAAGTACCAAACTTGGACTAGTTAATAATTATAAGCAGAAAGGGTATATGCATTGTTCCTACTTCCTTGGCATCTCACAAAAGAGAGTATGTGATGAGAGAAACAAAGGGGAAGAGGATGCTTTGAGTAAAGTAAGAGAGTCCCGTGTAGTTTTCGGCGCTGACAGTAACGGTAACATTTGCGGCAGCATTCACCCTACCTCTTCAAACCTATATATGATATAATTAGACATGAAAGCTTACCATCAATCGATATTATTTGTCGTAGGTTTATATAGGTCACATATATATATATATATAAACAAAGATAAAAATTTTATTTAGTATGGAATAATCAATTTACCTAATTGGATAGTTATTAATTAGTAATTAATATCATAGAATCATCATCATTTTCAATAATAATAATAATAATTATCGCAGACGTTTAAAAATTCTATATATATATATATATATATATATTTAAATATATCATATAGCAGATTTGTATTTTACAGTAAAAATCTACAGATCAATAATATAGTGAAATACCTAAAAAAAATGCAAGGGACCTACAAATAAATTCAAAAAGATCCACAAATGTTTTTGGAAATTTTTTATATCAGAAAAGACCTATTTGACTAGATATCAAAATAAAAGAGTGTGAACATTGTTGTTAAAATCACAAGGTAACTCATAAAATTATATGATTTTATGAGTCAACATGTATTTAACTTGTAAAGTCATACCTAACTTGTGCAAAAATGTTAAAATCAGTAAACTCGGTAAACTCAGTCTGATTTTATGAGTTTACTACATTTGTGATCTGAACCAAGTCAGATCCAAATTTGGTCTTAAAATATCTACTGACTAGTTTTGTGAGATTTGACATATCTTTCACTTTGTATATTGGATAAAGCTA